>NC_090439.1:144117181-146599869 GCF_031143425.1 Pleurodeles waltl | reverse complement strand
AGGTAGGCACTTCGCAAAAATCACCTCTGTTTTCTTAAAAAAAATTGGATGTGTCCACGTTGCGCTTTGGAGCGTTTCCTGTCGCGGGCGCTAGGCCTACCCACACAAGTGAGGTATCATTTTTATCGGGAGACTTGGGGGAACGCTGGGTGGAAGGAAATTTGTGGCTCCTCTCAGATTCCAGAACTTTCTGCCACAGAAATGTGAAGAACATGTGTTTTTTTAGTCAGATTTTGAGGTTTGCAAAGGATTCTGGGTAACAGAACCTGGTCCGAGCCCCACAAGTCACCCCTTCTTGGATTCCCCTAGGTCTCTAGTTTTCAGGAATGCACAGGTTTGGTAGGTTTCCCTAGGTGCCGGCTGAGCTAGAGGCCAAAATCTACAGGTAGGCACTTTGCAAAAAACACCTCTGTTTTCTTCCAAAAATTTGGATGTGTCCACGTTGCGCTTTGGGGCGTTTCCTGTCGCGGGCGCTAGGTCTCCCCACACAAGTGAGGTATCATTTATATTGGGAGACTTGGGGGAACGCTGGGTGGAAGGAAATTTGTGGCTCCTCTCAGATACCAGAACTTTCTGCAACAGAAAGGTGAGGAACATGTGTTTTTTTTTGCAAAATTTTGAGGTTTGCAAAGGATTCTGGGTAACAGAACCTGGTCCGAGCCCCACAAGTCACCCCATCTTGGATTCCCGTAGGTCTCTAGTTTTCAGAAATACACCGGTTTGGTAGGTTTGCCTAGGTGCCGGCTGAGCTAGAGGCCAAAATCTACAGGTAGGCACTTCGCAAAAATCACCTCTGTTTTCTTTAAAAAAATTGGATGTGTCCACGTTGCGCTTTGGAGCGTTTCCTGTCGCGGGCGCTAGGCCTACCCACACAAGTGAGGTATCATTTTTATCGGGAGACTTGGGGGAACGCTGGGTGGAAGGAAATTTGTGGCTCCTCTCAGATTCCAGAACTTTCTGCCACAGAAATGTGAAGAACATGTGTTTTTTTAGTCAGATTTTGAGGTTTGCAAAGGATTCTGGGTAACAGAACCTGGTCCGAGCCCCACAAGTCACCCCTTCTTGGATTCCCCTAGGTCTCTAGTTTTCAGGAATGCACAGGTTTGGTAGGTTTCCCTAGGTGCCGGCTGAGCTAGAGGCCAAAATCTACAGGTAGGCACTTTGCAAAAAACACCTCTGTTTTCTTTCAAAAATTTGGATGTGTCCACGTTGCGCTTTGGGGCATTTCCTGTCGCGGGCGCTAGGCCTACCCACACAATTGAGGTATCATTTTTATCTGGAGACTTGGGGGAACACTGGGTGGAAGGAAATTTGTGGCTCCTCTCAGATACCCGAACTTTCTGGCACGGAAATGTGAGGAACATGTGTTTTTTTAGCCAGATTTTGAGGTTTGCAAAGGATTCTGGGTAACATAACCTGGTCCGAGCCCCACAAGTCACCCCATCTTGGATTCCCGTAGGTCTCTAGTTTTCAGAAATGCACCGGTTTGGTAGGTTTCCCTAGGTGCCGGGTGAGCTAGAGGCCAAAATCTACAGGTAGGCACTTTGCAAAAAACGCCTCTGTTTTCTTTCAAAAATTTGGATGTGTCCACGTTGCGCTTTGGGGCGTTTCCTGTCACGGGCGCTAGGCCTACCCACAAAAGTGAGGTATTATTATTATCGGGAGACTTGGGGGAACGCTGGGTGGAAGGAAATTTGTGGCTCCTCTCAGATTCCAGAACTTTCTGCCACAGAAATGTGAGGAACATGTGTTTTTTTAGGCAAATTTTGAGGTTTGCAAAGGATTCTGGGGAACAGAACCTGGTCCGAGCCGCACAAGTCACCCCATCTTGGATTCCCCTAGGTCTCTAGTTTTCAGAAATGCACAGGTTTGGTAGGTTTCCCTTGGTGCCGGCTGAGCTAGAGGCCAAAATCTACAGGTAGGCACTTTGCAAAAAACACCTCTGTTTTCTTTCAAAAATTTGGATGTGTCCACGTTGCGCTTTGGGGCATTTCCTGTCGCGGGCGCTAGGTCTACCCACACAAGTGAGGTATCATTTTTATCTGGAGACTTGGGGGAACGCTGGGTGGAAGTAAATTTGTGGCTCCTCTCAGATTCCAGAACTTTCTGCCACAGAAATGTGAGGAACATGTTTTTTTTTTGCCAAATTTTGAGGTTTGCAAAGGATTCTGGGTAACATAACCTGGTCCGAGCCCTACAAGTCACCCCATCTTGGATTCCCCTAGGTCTCTAGTTTTCAGAAATGCACAGGTTTGGTAGGTTTCCCTAGGTGCCGGCTGAGCTAGAGGCCAAAATCTACAGGAAGGCACTTTGCAAAAAACACCTCTGTTTTCTTTCAAAAATTTGGATGTGTCCACGTTGCGCTTTGGGGCGTTTCCTGTCGCGGGCGCTAGGCCTACCCACACAATTGAGGTATCATTTTTATCTGGAGATTTGGGGGAACGCTGGGTGGAAGGAAATTTGTGGCTCCTCTCAGATTCCAGAACTTTCTGCCACAGAAATGTGAGAACCATGTGTTTTTTTTGCCAAATTTTGAGGTTTGCAAAGGATTCTGGGTAACAGAACCTGGTCCGAGCCTCACAAGTCACCCCATCTTGGATTCCCCTAGGTCTCTAGTTTTCAGAAATGCACAGGTTTGGTAGGTTTCCCTAGGTGCCGGCTGAGCTAGAGGCCAAAATCTACAGGAAGGCACTTTGCAAAAAACACCTCTGTTTTCTTTCAAAAATTTGGATGTGTCCACGTTGCGCTTTGGGGCGTTTCCTGTCGCGGGCGCTAGGCCTACCCACACAATTGAGGTATCATTTTTATCTGGAGACTTGGGGGAACGCTGGGTGGAAGTAAATTTGTGGCTCCTCTCAGATTCCAGAACTTTCTGCCACAGAAATGTGAGGAACAT
Organism: Pleurodeles waltl; assembly: GCF_031143425.1. Classification (NCBI taxonomy): domain Eukaryota; kingdom Metazoa; phylum Chordata; class Amphibia; order Caudata; family Salamandridae; genus Pleurodeles; species Pleurodeles waltl. Next base: position 146,596,973 of record NC_090439.1, on the reverse strand, counting down.
GTGTTTTTTAATCCAGATTTTGAGGTTTGCAAAGGATTCTGGGTAACAGAACCTGGTCCGAGCCCCACAAGTCACCCCATCTTGGATTCCCCTAGGTCTCTAGTTTTCAGAAATGCACCGGTTTGGTCGGTTTCCCTAGGTTCCGGCTGAGCTAGAGGCCAAAATCTACAGGTAGGCACTTTACAAAAAACACCTCTGTTTTCTTTCAAAAATTTGGATGTGTCCACGTTGCGCTTTGGGGCATTTCCTGTCGTGGGCGCTAGGCCTACCCACACAAGTGAGGTATCATTTTTATCTGGAGACTTGGGGGAACGCTAGGTGGAAGTAAATTTGTGGCTCCTCTCAGATTCCAGAACTTTCTGCCACAGAAATGTGAGGAACATGTGTTTTTTTAGCCAAATTTTGAGGTTTGCAAAGGATTCTGGGTAACAGAACCTGGTCCGAGCCCCACAAGTCACCCCATCTTGGATTCCCCTAGGTCTCTAGTTTTCAGAAATGCACAGGTTTGGTAGGTTTCCCTTGGTGCCGGCTGAGCTAGAGGCCAAAATCTACAGGTAGGCACTTTGCAAAAAACACCTCTGTTTTCTTTCAAAAATTTGGATGTGTCCACGTTGCGCTTTGGGGCATTTCCTGTCGTGGGCGCTAGGCCTACCCACACAAGTGAGGTATCATTTTTATCTGGAGACTTGGGGGAACGCTGGGTGGAAGTAAATTTGTGGCTCCTCTCAGATTCCAGAACTTTCTGCCACAGAAATGTGTGGAACATGTTTTTTTTTTGCCAAATTTTGAGGTTTGCAAAGGATTCTGGGTAACATAACCTGGTCCGAGCCCTACAAGTCACCCCATCTTGGATTCCCCTAGGTCTCTAGTTTTTAGAAATGCACAGGTTTGGTAGGTTTCCCTAGGTGCCGGCTGAGCTAGAGGCCAAAATCTACAGGTAGGCACTTTGCAAAAAACACCTCTGTTTTCTTTAAAAAATTTGGATGTGTCCACGTTGCGCTTTGGGGCGTTTCCTGTCGCGGGCGCTAGGCCTACCCACAAAAGTGAGGTATCATTTTTATCTGGAGACTTGGGGGAACGCTGGGTGGAAGTAAATTTGTGGCTCCTCTCAGATTCCAGAACTTTCTGCCACAGAAATATGAGGAACATGTATTTTTTTAGCCAAATTTTGAGGTTTGCAAAGGAATCTGGGTAACAGAACCTGGTCCGAGCCCCACAAGTCACCCCATCTTGGATTCCCCTAGGTCTCTAGTTTTCAGAAATGCACAGGTTTGGTAGGTTTCCCTAGGTGCCGGCTGAGCTAGAGGCCAAAATCTACAGGTAGGCACTTTGCAAAAAACACCTCTGTTTTCTTCCAAAAATTTGGATGTGTCCACGTTGCGCTTTGGGGCGTTTCCTGTCGCGGGCGCTAGGTCTACCCACACAAGTGAGGTATCATTTATATCGGGAGACTTGGGGGAACGCTGGGTGGAAGGAAATTTGTGGCTCCTCTCAGATTCCAGAACTTTCTGCCACAGAAATGTGAGGAACATGTGTTTTTTTTGCAAAATTTTGAGGTTTGCAAAGGATTCTGGGTAACAGAACCTGGTCCGAGCCCCACAAGTCACCCCATCTTGGATTCCCGTAGGTCTCTAGTTTTCAGAAATGCACCGGTTTGGTAGGTTTGCCTAGGTGCCGGCTGAGCTAGAGGCCAAAATCTACAAGTAGGCACTTCGCAAAAAACACCTCTGTTTTCTTTAAAAAAAATGGATGTGTCCACGTTGCGCTTTGGGGCGTTTCCTGTCGCGGGCGCTAGGCCTACCCACACAAGTGAGGTATCATTTTTATCGGGAGACTTGGGGGAACGCTGGGTGGAAGGAAATTTGTGGCTCCTCTCAGATTCCAGAACTTTCTGTCACAGAAATGTGAGGAACATGTGTTTTTTTAGCCAAATTTTGAGGTTTGGAAAGGATTCTGGGGAACAGAACCTGGTCCGAGCCCCACAAGTCACCCCATCTTGGATTCCCCTAGGTCTCTAGTTTTCAGAAATGCACAGGTTTGGTAGGTTTCCCTTGGTGCCGGCTGAGCTAGAGGCCAAAATCTACAGGTAGGCACTTTGCAAAAAACACCTCTGTTTTCTTTCAAAAATTTGGATGTGTCCACGTTGCGCTTTGGGGCATTTCCTGTCGCGGGCGCTAGGTCTACCCACACAAGTGAGGTATCATTTTTATCTGGAGACTTGGGGGAACGCTGGGTGGAAGTAAATTTGTGGCTCCTCTCAGATTCCAGAACTTTCTGCCACAGAAATGTGAGGAACATGTTTTTTTTTTGCCAAATTTTGAGGTTTGCAAAGGATTCTGGGTAACATAACCTGGTCCGAGCCCTACAAGTCACCCCATCTTGGATTCCCCTAGGTCTCTAGTTTTCAGAAATGCACAGGTTTGGTAGGTTTCCCTAGGTGCCGGCTGAGCTAGAGGCCAAAATCTACAGGAAGGCACTTTGCAAAAAACACCTCTGTTTTCTTTCAAAAATTTGGATGTGTCCACGTTGCGCTTTGGGGCGTTTCCTGTCGCGGGCGCTAGGCCTACCCACACAATTGAGGTATCATTTTTATCTGGAGACTTGGGGGAACGCTGGGTGGAAGTAAATTTGTGGCTCCTCTCAGATTCCAGAACTTTCTGCCACAGAAATGTGGGGAACATGTGTTTTTTTTGTCAAATTTTGAGGTTTGCAAAGGATTCTGGGTAACATAACCTGGTCCGAGCCCCACAAGTCACACCATTTTGGATTCCCCTAGGTCTCTAGTTTTCAGAAATGCACAGGTTTGGTAGGTTTCCCTAGGTGGCGGCTGAGCTAGAGGCCAAAATCTACAGGTAGGCACTTTGCAAAAAACACCTCTGTTTTCTTTAAAAAAAATTGATGTGTCCACGTTGCACTTTGGGGCGTTTCCTGTCACGGGCGCTAGGCCTACCCACACAAGTGAGGTATCATTTTTATCGGGAGACTTGGGGGAACGCTGGGTAGAAGGAAATTTGTGGCTCCTCTCAGATTCCCGAACTTTCTGCCACAGAAATGTGAGGAACATGTGTTTTTTTAGCCAAATTTTGAGGTTTGCAAAGGAATCTGGGTAACAGAACCTGGTCCGAGCCCCACAAGTCACCCCATCTTGGATTCCCCTAGGTCTCTAGTTTTCAGAAATGCACAGGTTTGGTAGGTTTCCCTAGGTGCCGGCTGAGCTAGAGGCCAAAATCTACAGGTAGGCACTTTGCAAAAAACACCTCTGTTTTCTTCCAAAAATTTGGATGTGTCCACGTTGCGCTTTGGGGCGTTTCCTGTCGCGGGCGCTAGGTCTCCCCACACAAGTGAGGTATCATTTATATTGGGAGACTTGGGGGAACGCTGGGTGGAAGGAAATTTGTGGCTCCTCTCAGATACCAGAACTTTCTGCAACAGAAAGGTGAGAAACATGTGTTTTTTTTGCAAAATTTTGAGGTTTGCAAAGGATTCTGGGTAACAGAACCTGGTCCGAGCCCCACAAGTCACCCCATCTTGGATTCCCGTAGGTCTCTAGTTTTCAGAAATACACCGATTTGGTAGGTTTGCCTAGGTGCCGGCTGAGCTAGAGGCCAAAATCTACAGGTAGGCACTTCGCAAAAATCACCTCTGTTTTCTTAAAAAAAATTGGATGTGTCCACGTTGCGCTTTGGAGCGTTTCCTGTCGCGGGCGCTAGGCCTACCCACACAAGTGAGGTATCATTTTTATCGGGAGACTTGGGGGAACGCTGGGTGGAAGGAAATTTGTGGCTCCTCTCAGATTCCAGAACTTTCTGCCACAGAAATGTGAAGAACATGTGTTTTTTTAGTCAGATTTTGAGGTTTGCAAAGGATTCTGGGTAACAGAACCTGGTCCGAGCCCCACAAGTCACCCCTTCTTGGATTCCCCTAGGTCTCTAGTTTTCAGGAATGCACAGGTTTGGTAGGTTTCCCTAGGTGCCGGCTGAGCTAGAGGCCAAAATCTACAGGTAGGCACTTTGCAAAAAACACCTCTGTTTTCTTCCAAAAATTTGGATGTGTCCACGTTGCGCTTTGGGGCGTTTCCTGTCGCGGGCGCTAGGTCTCCCCACACAAGTGAGGTATCATTTATATTGGGAGACTTGGGGGAACGCTGGGTGGAAGGAAATTTGTGGCTCCTCTCAGATACCAGAACTTTCTGCAACAGAAAGGTGAGGAACATGTGTTTTTTTTGCAAAATTTTGAGGTTTGCAAAGGATTCTGGGTAACAGAACCTGGTCCGAGCCCCACAAGTCACCCCATCTTGGATTCCCGTAGGTCTCTAGTTTTCAGAAATACACCGGTTTGGTAGGTTTGCCTAGGTGCCGGCTGAGCTAGAGGCCAAAATCTACAGGTAGGCACTTCGCAAAAATCACCTCTGTTTTCTTTAAAAAAATTGGATGTGTCCACGTTGCGCTTTGGAGCGTTTCCTGTCGCGGGCGCTAGGCCTACCCACACAAGTGAGGTATCATTTTTATCGGGAGACTTGGGGGAACGCTGGGTGGAAGGAAATTTGTGGCTCCTCTCAGATTCCAGAACTTTCTGCCACAGAAATGTGAAGAACATGTGTTTTTTTAGTCAGATTTTGAGGTTTGCAAAGGATTCTGGGTAACAGAACCTGGTCCGAGCCCCACAAGTCACCCCTTCTTGGATTCCCCTAGGTCTCTAGTTTTCAGGAATGCACAGGTTTGGTAGGTTTCCCTAGGTGCCGGCTGAGCTAGAGGCCAAAATCTACAGGTAGGCACTTTGCAAAAAACACCTCTGTTTTCTTTCAAAAATTTGGATGTGTCCACGTTGCGCTTTGGGGCATTTCCTGTCGCGGGCGCTAGGCCTACCCACACAATTGAGGTATCATTTTTATCTGGAGACTTGGGGGAACACTGGGTGGAAGGAAATTTGTGGCTCCTCTCAGATACCCGAACTTTCTGGCACGGAAATGTGAGGAACATGTGTTTTTTTAGCCAGATTTTGAGGTTTGCAAAGGATTCTGGGTAACATAACCTGGTCCGAGCCCCACAAGTCACCCCATCTTGGATTCCCGTAGGTCTCTAGTTTTCAGAAATGCACCGGTTTGGTAGGTTTCCCTAGGTGCCGGGTGAGCTAGAGGCCAAAATCTACAGGTAGGCACTTTGCAAAAAACGCCTCTGTTTTCTTTCAAAAATTTGGATGTGTCCACGTTGCGCTTTGGGGCGTTTCCTGTCACGGGCGCTAGGCCTACCCACAAAAGTGAGGTATTATTATTATCGGGAGACTTGGGGGAACGCTGGGTGGAAGGAAATTTGTGGCTCCTCTCAGATTCCAGAACTTTCTGCCACAGAAATGTGAGGAACATGTGTTTTTTTAGGCAAATTTTGAGGTTTGCAAAGGATTCTGGGGAACAGAACCTGGTCCGAGCCGCACAAGTCACCCCATCTTGGATTCCCCTAGGTCTCTAGTTTTCAGAAATGCACAGGTTTGGTAGGTTTCCCTTGGTGCCGGCTGAGCTAGAGGCCAAAATCTACAGGTAGGCACTTTGCAAAAAACACCTCTGTTTTCTTTCAAAAATTTGGATGTGTCCACGTTGCGCTTTGGGGCATTTCCTGTCGCGGGCGCTAGGTCTACCCACACAAGTGAGGTATCATTTTTATCTGGAGACTTGGGGGAACGCTGGGTGGAAGTAAATTTGTGGCTCCTCTCAGATTCCAGAACTTTCTGCCACAGAAATGTGAGGAACATGTTTTTTTTTTGCCAAATTTTGAGGTTTGCAAAGGATTCTGGGTAACATAACCTGGTCCGAGCCCTACAAGTCACCCCATCTTGGATTCCCCTAGGTCTCTAGTTTTCAGAAATGCACAGGTTTGGTAGGTTTCCCTAGGTGGCGGCTGAGCTAGAGGCCAAAATCTACAGGTAGGCACTTTGCAAAAAACACCTCTGTTTTCTTTAAAAAGATTTGATGTGTCCACGTTGCACTTTGGGGCGTTTCCTGTCACGGGCGCTAGGCCTACCCACACAAGTGAGGTATCATTTTTATCGGGAGACTTGGGGGAACGCTGGGTAGAAGGAAATTTGTGGCTCCCCTCAGATTCCAGAACTTTCTGCACAGAAATGTGAGGAACATGTGTTTTTTTAGCCAAATTTTGAGGTTTGCAAAGGAATCTGGGTAACAGAACCTGGTCTGAGCCCCACAAGTCACCCCATCTTGGATTCCCCTAGGTCTCTAGTTTTCAGAAATGCACAGGTTTGGTAGGTTTCCCTAGGTGCCAGCTGAGCTAGAGGCCAAAATCTACAGGTAGGCACTTTGCAAAAAACACCTCTGTTTTCTTCCAAAAATTTGGATGTGTCCACGTTGCGCTTTGGGGCGTTTCCTGTCGCGGGCGCTAGGTCTACAAACACAAGTCAGGTATCATTTATATCGGGAGACTTGGGGGAACTCTGGGTGGAAGGAAATTTGTGGCTCCTCTCAGATTCCAGAACTTTCTGCCACAGAAATGTGAGGAACATGTGTTTTTTTTGCAAAATTTTGAGGTTTGCAAAGGATTCTGGGTAACAGAACCTGGTCCGAGCCCCACAAGTCACCCCATCTTGGATTCCCGTAGGTCTCTAGTTTTCAGAAATGCACCGCTTTGGTAGGTTTGCCTAGGTGCCGGCTGAGCTAGAGGCCAAAATCTACAGGTAGGCACTTCGCAAAAAACACCTCTGTTTTCTTTAAAAAAATTGGATGTGTCCACGTTGCGCTTTGGGGCGTTTCCTGTCGCGGGCGCTAGGCCTACCCACACAAGTGAGGTATCATTTTTATCGGGAGACTTCGGGGAACGCTGGGTGGAAGGAAATTTGTGGCTCCTCTCAGATTCCAGAACTTTCTGCCACAGAAATGTGAGGAACATGTGTTTTTTTAGCCAAATTTTGAGGTTTGCAAAGGATTCTGGGGAACAGAACCTGGTCCGAGCCCCACAAGTCACCCCATCTTGGATTCCCCTAGGTCTCTAGTTTTCCGAAATGCACAGGTTTGGTAGGTTTCCCTAGGTGCCGGCTGAGCTAGAGGCCAAAATCTACAGGTAGGCACTTTGCAAAAAACACCTCTGTTTTCTTTAAAAAATGTGGATGTGTCCACGTTGCGCTTTGGGGCGTTTCCTGTCGCGGGCGCTAGGCCTACCCACAAAAGTGAGGTATCATTTTTATCTGGAGACTTGGGGGAACGCTGGGTGGAAGTAAATTTGTGGCTCCTCTCAGATTCCAGAACTTTCTGCCACAGAAATGTGAGGAACATGTGTTTTTTTTGCCAAATTTTGAGGTTTGCAAAGTATTCTGGGTAACATAACCTGGTCCGAGCCCCACAAGTCACCCCATCTTGGATTCCCCTAGGTCTCTAGTTTTCAGAAATGCACAGGTTTGGTAGGTTTCCCTAGGTGCCGGCTGAGCTAGAGGCCAAAATCTACAGGTAGGCACTTTGTAAAAAACACCTCTGTTTTCTTTCAAATATTTGGATGTGTCGACGTTGCACTTTGGGGCGTTTCCTGTCACGGGCGCTAGGCCTACCCACACAAGTGAGGTATCATTTTTATCGGGAGACTTGGGGGAACGCTGGGTGGAAGGAAATTTGTGGCTCCTCTCAGATTCCAAAACTTTCTGCCACAGAAATTTGAGGAACATGTGTTTTTTTAGCCAAATTTTGAGGTTTGCAAAGGAGTCTGGGTAACAGAACCTGGTCCGAGCCCCACAAGTCACCCCATCTTGGATTCCCCTATGTCTCTAGTTTTCAGAAATGCACAGGTTTGGTAGGTTTCCCTAGGTGCCGGCTGAGCTAGACGCCAAAATCTACAGGTAGGCACTTTGCAAAAAACACCTCTGTTTTCTTTCAAAAATGTGGATGTGTCCACGTTGCGCTTTGGGGCGTTTCCTGTCGCTGGCGCTAGGCCTACCCACACAAGTGAGGTATCATTTTTATCTGGAGACTTGGGGGAACGCTGGGTGGAAGTAAATTTGTGGCTCCTCTCAGATTCCAGAACTTTCTGCCACAGAAATGTGAGGAACATGTGTTTTTTTTGCCAAATTTTGAGGTTTGCAAAGGATTCTGGGTAACATAACCTGGTCCGAGCCCCACAAGTCACCCCATCTTGGATTCCCCTATGTCTCTAGTTTTCAGAAATGCACAGGTTTGGTAGGTTTCCCAAGGTGCAGGCTGAGCTAGAGGCCAAAATCTACAGGTAGGCACTTTGCAAAAAACACCTTTGTTTTCTTTCAAAAATGTGGATGTGTCCACGTTGCGTTTTGGGGTGTTTCCTGTCACGGGCGCTAGGCCTACCCACAAAAGTGAGGTATTATTTTTATCGGTAGACTTGGGGGAACGCTGGGTGGAAGGAAATTTGTGGCTCCTCTCAGATTCCAGAACTTTCTGCCACAGAAATGTGAGGAACATGTGTTTTTTTAGCCAAATTTTGAGGTTTGCAAAGGATTCTGGGTAACAGAACCTGGTCCGAGCCCCACAAGTCACCCCATCATGGATTCCCCTAGGTCTCTAGTTTTCAGAAATGCACAGGTTTGGTAGGTTTCCATAGGTGCCGGCTGAGCTAGAGGCCAAAATCTACAGGTGGGCACTTTGCAAAAAACACCTCTGTTTTCATTCAAAAATTTGGATGTGTCCACGTTGCGCTTTGGGGTGTTTCCTGTCGCGGGCGCTAGGCCTACCCACACAAGTGAGGTATCATTTTTATCTGGAGACTTGGGGGAATGCTGGGTGGAAGTAAATTGGTGGCTCCTCTCAGATTCCAGAACTTTCTGCCACAGTAATGTGAGGAACATGTGTTTTTTTTGCCAAATTTTGAGGTTTGCAAAGGATTCTGGGTAACATAACCTGGTCCGAGCCCCACAAGTCACCCCATCTTGGATTTCCCTAGGTCTCTAGTTTTCAGAAATGCACAGGTTTGGTAGGTTTCCCTTGGTGCCGGCTGAGCTAGAGGCCAAAACCTACAGGAAGGCACTTTGCAAAAAACACCTCTGTTTTCTTTCAAATATTTGGATGTGTCCACGTTGCGCTTTGGGGCGTTTCCTGTCACGGGCGCTAGGCCTACCCACACAAGTGAGGTATCATTTTTATCGGGAGACTTGGGGGAACGCTGGGTGGAAGGAAATTTGTGGCTCCTCTCAGATTCCAAAACTTTCTGCCACAGAAATGTGAGGAACATGTGTTTTTTTAGCCAAATTTTGAGGTTTGCAAAGGAGTCTGGGTAACAGAACCTGGTCTGAGCCCCACAAGTCACCCCATCTTGGATTCCCGTAGGTCTCTAGCTTTCAGAAATGCACCGGTTTGGTAGGTTTCCCTTGGTGCCGGCTGAGCTAGAGGCCAAAATCTACAGGTAGGCACTTTGCAAAAAACACCTCTGTTTTCTTTCAAAAATTTGGATGTGTCCACGTTGCGCTTTGGGGCGTTTCCTGTCGCGAGTGCTAGGCCTACCCACACAAGTGAGGTATCATTTTTATCTGGAGACTTGGGGGAACGATGGGTGGAAGTAAATCTGTGGCTCCTCTCAGATTCCAGAACTTTCTGCCACAGAAATGTGAGGAACATGTGTTTTTTTTGCCAAATTTTGAGGTTTGCAAAGGATTCTGGGTAACATAACCTGGTCCGAGCCCCACAAGTCACCCCATCTTGGATTCCCCTAGGTCTCTAGTTTTCAGAAATGCACAGGTTTGGTAGGTTTCCCTAGGTGCCGGCTGAGCTAGAGGCCAAAATCTACAGGTAGGCACTTTGCAAAAAACACCTCTGTTTTCTTTCAAAAATTTGGATGTGTCCACGTTGCGCTTTGGGGCGTTTCCTGTCGCGGGCGCTAGGCCTACCCACACAAGTGAGGTATCATTTTTATCTGGAGACTTGGGGGAACGCTGGGTGGAAGTAAATTTGTGGCTCCTCTCAGATTCCAGAACTTTCTGCCACAGAAATGTGAGGAACATGTTTTTTTTTTGCCAAATTTTGAGGTTTGCAAAGGATTCTGGGTAACATAACCTGGTCCGAGCCCTACAAGTCACCCCATCTTGGATTCCCCTAGGTCTCTAGTTTTCAGAAATGCACAGGTTTGGTAGGTTTCCCTAGGTGCCGGCTGAGCTAGAGGCCAAAATCTACAGGTAGGCACTTTGCAAAAAACACCTCTGTTTTCTTTAAAAAATTTGGATGTGTCCACGTTGCGCTTTGGGGCGTTTCCTGTCGCGGGCGCTAGGCCTACCCACACAAGTGAGGTATCATTTTTATCGGGAGACTTGGGGGAACGCTGGGTGGAAGGAAATTTGTGGCTCCTCTCAGATTCCAGAACTTTCTGCCACAGAAATGTGAGGAACATGTGTTTTTTTAGCCAAATTTTGAGGTTTGCAAAGGATTCTGGGGAACAGAACCTGGTCCGAGCCCCACAAGTCACCCCATCTTGGATTCCCCTAGGTCTCTAGTTTTCAGAAATGCACAGGTTTGGTAGGTTTCCCTTGGTGCCGGCTGAGCTAGAGGCCAAAATCTACAGGTAGGCACTTTGCAAAAAACACCTCTGTTTTCTTTCAAAAATTTGGATGTGTCCACGTTGCGCTTTGGGGCATTTCCTGTCGCGGGCGCTAGGTCTACCCACACAAGTGAGGTATCATTTTTATCTGGAGACTTGGGGGAACGCTGGGTGGAAGGAAATTTGTGGCTCCTCTCAGATTCCAGAACTTTCTGCCACAGAAATGTGAGAACCATGTGTTTTTTTTGCCAAATTTTGAGGTTTGCAAAGGATTCTGGGTAACAGAACCTGGTCCGAGCCTCACAAGTCACCCCATCTTGGATTCCCCTAGGTCTCTAGTTTTCAGAAATGCACAGGTTTGGTAGGTTTCCCTAGGTGCCGGCTGAGCTAGAGGCCAAAATCTACAGGAAGGCACTTTGCAAAAAACACCTCTGTTTTCTTTCAAAAATTTGGATGTGTCCACGTTGCGCTTTGGGGCGTTTCCTGTCGCGGGCGCTAGGCCTACCCACACAATTGAGGTATCATTTTTATCTGGAGACTTGGGGGAACGCTGGGTGGAAGTAAATTTGTGGCTCCTCTCAGATTCCAGAACTTTCTGCCACAGAAATGTGAGGAACATGTGTTTTTTAATCCAGATTTTGAGGTTTGCAAAGGATTCTGGGTAACAGAACCTGGTCCGAGCCCCACAAGTCACCCCATCTTGGATTCCCCTAGGTCTCTAGTTTTCAGAAATGCACCGGTTTGGTCGGTTTCCCTAGGTTCCGGCTGAGCTAGAGGCCAAAATCTACAGGTAGGCACTTTACAAAAAACACCTCTGTTTTCTTTCAAAAATTTGGATGTGTCCACGTTGCGCTTTGGGGCATTTCCTGTCGTGGGCGCTAGGCCTACCCACACAAGTGAGGTATCATTTTTATCTGGAGACTTGGGGGAACGCTAGGTGGAAGTAAATTTGTGGCTCCTCTCAGATTCCAGAACTTTCTGCCACAGAAATGTGAGGAACATGTGTTTTTTTAGCCAAATTTTGAGGTTTGCAAAGGATTCTGGGTAACAGAACCTGGTCCGAGCCCCACAAGTCACCCCATCTTGGATTCCCCTAGGTCTCTAGTTTTCAGAAATGCACAGGTTTGGTAGGTTTCCCTTGGTGCCGGCTGAGCTAGAGGCCAAAATCTACAGGTAGGCACTTTGCAAAAAACACCTCTGTTTTCTTTCAAAAATTTGGATGTGTCCACGTTGCGCTTTGGGGCATTTCCTGTCGTGGGCGCTAGGCCTACCCACACAAGTGAGGTATCATTTTTATCTGGAGACTTGGGGGAACGCTGGGTGGAAGTAAATTTGTGGCTCCTCTCAGATTCCAGAACTTTCTGCCACAGAAATGTGTGGAACATGTTTTTTTTTTGCCAAATTTTGAGGTTTGCAAAGGATTCTGGGTAACATAACCTGGTCCGAGCCCTACAAGTCACCCCATCTTGGATTCCCCTAGGTCTCTAGTTTTTAGAAATGCACAGGTTTGGTAGGTTTCCCTAGGTGCCGGCTGAGCTAGAGGCCAAAATCTACAGGTAGGCACTTTGCAAAAAACACCTCTGTTTTCTTTAAAAAATTTGGATGTGTCCACGTTGCGCTTTGGGGCGTTTCCTGTCGCGGGCGCTAGGCCTACCCACAAAAGTGAGGTATCATTTTTATCTGGAGACTTGGGGGAACGCTGGGTGGAAGTAAATTTGTGGCTCCTCTCAGATTCCAGAACTTTCTGCCACAGAAATATGAGGAACATGTATTTTTTTAGCCAAATTTTGAGGTTTGCAAAGGAATCTGGGTAACAGAACCTGGTCCGAGCCCCACAAGTCACCCCATCTTGGATTCCCCTAGGTCTCTAGTTTTCAGAAATGCACAGGTTTGGTAGGTTTCCCTAGGTGCCGGCTGAGCTAGAGGCCAAAATCTACAGGTAGGCACTTTGCAAAAAACACCTCTGTTTTCTTCCAAAAATTTGGATGTGTCCACGTTGCGCTTTGGGGCGTTTCCTGTCGCGGGCGCTAGGTCTACCCACACAAGTGAGGTATCATTTATATCGGGAGACTTGGGGGAACGCTGGGTGGAAGGAAATTTGTGGCTCCTCTCAGATTCCAGAACTTTCTGCCACAGAAATGTGAGGAACATGTGTTTTTTTTGCAAAATTTTGAGGTTTGCAAAGGATTCTGGGTAACAGAACCTGGTCCGAGCCCCACAAGTCACCCCATCTTGGATTCCCGTAGGTCTCTAGTTTTCAGAAATGCACCGGTTTGGTAGGTTTGCCTAGGTGCCGGCTGAGCTAGAGGCCAAAATCTACAAGTAGGCACTTCGCAAAAAACACCTCTGTTTTCTTTAAAAAAATTGGATGTGTCCACGTTGCGCTTTGGGGCGTTTCCTGTCGCGGGCGCTAGGCCTACCCACACAAGTGAGGTATCATTTTTATCGGGAGACTTGGGGGAACGCTGGGTGGAAGGAAATTTGTGGCTCCTCTCAGATTCCAGAACTTTCTGTCACAGAAATGTGAGGAACATGTGTTTTTTTAGCCAAATTTTGAGGTTTGGAAAGGATTCTGGGGAACAGAACCTGGTCCGAGCCCCACAAGTCACCCCATCTTGGATTCCCCTAGGTCTCTAGTTTTCAGAAATGCACAGGTTTGGTAGGTTTCCCTTGGTGCCGGCTGAGCTAGAGGCCAAAATCTACAGGTAGGCACTTTGCTAAAAACACCTCTGTTTTCTTTCAAAAATTTGGATGTGTCCACGTTGCGCTTTGGGGCATTTCCTGTCGCGGGCGCTAGGCCTACCCACACAATTGAGGTATCATTTTTATCTGGAGACTTGGGGGAACGCTGGGTGGAAGTAAATTTGTGGCTCCTCTCAGATTCCAGAACTTTCTGCCACAGAAATGTGAGGAACATGTTTTTTTTTTGCCAAATTTTGAGGTTTGCAAAGGATTCTGGGTAACATAACCTGGTCCGAGCCCTACAAGTCACCCCATCTTGGATTCCCCTAGGTCTCTAGTTTTCAGAAATGCACAGGTTTGGTAGGTTTCCCTAGGTGCCGGCTGAGCTAGAGGCCAAAATCTACAGGAAGGCACTTTGCAAAAAACACCTCTGTTTTCTTTCAAAAATTTGGATGTGTCCACGTTGCGCTTTGGGGCGTTTCCTGTCGCGGGCGCTAGGCCTACCCACACAATTGAGGTATCATTTTTATCTGGAGACTTGGGGGAACGCTGGGTGGAAGTAAATTTGTGGCTCCTCTCAGATTCCAGAACTTTCTGCCACAGAAATGTGGGGAACATGTGTTTTTTTTGTCAAATTTTGAGGTTTGCAAAGGATTCTGGGTAACATAACCTGGTCCGAGCCCCACAAGTCACACCATTTTGGATTCCCCTAGGTCTCTAGTTTTCAGAAATGCACAGGTTTGGTAGGTTTCCCTAGGTGGCGGCTGAGCTAGAGGCCAAAATCTACAGGTAGGCACTTTGCAAAAAACACCTCTGTTTTCTTTAAAAAAAATTGATGTGTCCACGTTGCACTTTGGGGCGTTTCCTGTCACGGGCGCTAGGCCTACCCACACAAGTGAGGTATCATTTTTATCGGGAGACTTGGGGGAACGCTGGGTAGAAGGAAATTTGTGGCTCCTCTCAGATTCCCGAACTTTCTGCCACAGAAATGTGAGGAACATGTGTTTTTTTAGCCAAATTTTGAGGTTTGCAAAGGAATCTGGGTAACAGAACCTGGTCCGAGCCCCACAAGTCACCCCATCTTGGATTCCCCTAGGTCTCTAGTTTTCAGAAATGCACAGGTTTGGTAGGTTTCCCTAGGTGCCGGCTGAGCTAGAGGCCAAAATCTACAGGTAGGCACTTTGCAAAAAACACCTCTGTTTTCTTCCAAAAATGTGGATGTGTCCACGTTGCGCTTTGGGGCGTTTCCTGTCGCGGGCGCTAGGTCTCCCCACACAAGTGAGGTATCATTTATATTGGGAGACTTGGGGGAACGCTGGGTGGAAGGAAATTTGTGGCTCCTCTCAGATACCAGAACTTTCTGCAACAGAAAGGTGAGGAACATGTGTTTTTTTTGCAAAATTTTGAGGTTTGCAAAGGATTCTGGGTAACAGAACCTGGTCCGAGCCCCACAAGTCACCCCATCTTGGATTCCCGTAGGTCTCTAGTTTTCAGAAATACACCGGTTTGGTAGGTTTGCCTAGGTGCCGGCTGAGCTAGAGGCCAAAATCTACAGGTAGGCACTTCGCAAAAATCACCTCTGTTTTCTTTAAAAAAATTGGATGTGTCCACGTTGCGCTTTGGAGCGTTTCCTGTCGCGGGCGCTAGGCCTACCCACACAAGTGAGGTATCATTTTTATCGGGAGACTTGGGGGAACGCTGGGTGGAAGGAAATTTGTGGCTCCTCTCAGATTCCAGAACTTTCTGCCACAGAAATGTGAAGAACATGTGTTTTTTTAGTCAGATTTTGAGGTTTGCAAAGGATTCTGGGTAACAGAACCTGGTCCGAGCCCCACAAGTCACCCCTTCTTGGATTCCCCTAGGTCTCTAGTTTTCAGGAATGCACAGGTTTGGTAGGTTTCCCTAGGTGCCGGCTGAGCTAGAGGCCAAAATCTACAGGTAGGCACTTTGCAAAAAACACCTCTGTTTTCTTCCAAAAATTTGGATGTGTCCACGTTGCGCTTTGGGGCGTTTCCTGTCGCGGGCGCTAGGTCTCCCCACACAAGTGAGGTATCATTTATATTGGGAGACTTGGGGGAACGCTGGGTGGAAGGAAATTTGTGGCTCCTCTCAGATACCAGAACTTTCTGCAACAGAAAGGTGAGGAACATGTGTTTTTTTTGCAAAATTTTGAGGTTTGCAAAGGATTCTGGGTAACAGAACCTGGTCCGAGCCCCACAAGTCACCCCATCTTGGATTCCCGTAGGTCTCTAGTTTTCAGAAATACACCGGTTTGGTAGGTTTGCCTAGGTGCCGGCTGAGCTAGAGGCCAAAATCTACAGGTAGGCACTTCGCAAAAATCACCTCTGTTTTCTTTAAAAAAATTGGATGTGTCCACGTTGCGCTTTGGAGCGTTTCCTGTCGCGGGCGCTAGGCCTACCCACACAAGTGAGGTATCATTTTTATCGGGAGACTTGGGGGAACGCTGGGTGGAAGGAAATTTGTGGCTCCTCTCAGATTCCAGAACTTTCTGCCACAGAAATGTGAAGAACATGTGTTTTTTTAGTCAGATTTTGAGGTTTGCAAAGGATTCTGGGTAACAGAACCTGGTCCGAGCCCCACAAGTCACCCCTTCTTGGATTCCCCTAGGTCTCTAGTTTTCAGGAATGCACAGGTTTGGTAGGTTTCCCTAGGTGCCGGCTGAGCTAGAGGCCAAAATCTACAGGTAGGCACTTTGCAAAAAACACCTCTGTTTTCTTTCAAAAATTTGGATGTGTCCACGTTGCGCTTTGGGGCATTTCCTGTCGCGGGCGCTAGGCCTACCCACACAATTGAGGTATCATTTTTATCTGGAGACTTGGGGGAACACTGGGTGGAAGGAAATTTGTGGCTCCTCTCAGATACCCGAACTTTCTGGCACGGAAATGTGAGGAACATGTGTTTTTTTAGCCAGATTTTGAGGTTTGCAAAGGATTCTGGGTAACATAACCTGGTCCGAGCCCCACAAGTCACCCCATCTTGGATTCCCGTAGGTCTCTAGTTTTCAGAAATGCACCGGTTTGGTAGGTTTCCCTAGGTGCCGGGTGAGCTAGAGGCCAAAATCTACAGGTAGGCACTTTGCAAAAAACGCCTCTGTTTTCTTTCAAAAATTTGGATGTGTCCACGTTGCGCTTTGGGGCGTTTCCTGTCACGGGCGCTAGGCCTACCCACAAAAGTGAGGTATTATTATTATCGGGAGACTTGGGGGAACGCTGGGTGGAAGGAAATTTGTGGCTCCTCTCAGATTCCAGAACTTTCTGCCACAGAAATGTGAGGAACATGTGTTTTTTTAGGCAAATTTTGAGGTTTGCAAAGGATTCTGGGGAACAGAACCTGGTCCGAGCCCCACAAGTCACCCCATCTTGGATTCCCCTAGGTCTCTAGTTTTCAGAAATGCACAGGTTTGGTAGGTTTCCCTTGGTGCCGGCTGAGCTAGAGGCCAAAATCTACAGGTAGGCACTTTGCAAAAAACACCTCTGTTTTCTTTCAAAAATTTGGATGTGTCCACGTTGCGCTTTGGGGCATTTCCTGTCGCGGGCGCTAGGTCTACCCACACAAGTGAGGTATCATTTTTATCTGGAGACTTGGGGGAACGCTGGGTGGAAGTAAATTTGTGGCTCCTCTCAGATTCCAGAACTTTCTGCCACAGAAATGTGAGGAACATGTTTTTTTTTTGCCAAATTTTGAGGTTTGCAAAGGATTCTGGGTAACATAACCTGGTCCGAGCCCTACAAGTCACCCCATCTTGGATTCCCCTAGGTCTCTAGTTTTCAGAAATGCACAGGTTTGGTAGGTTTCCCTAGGTGGCGGCTGAGCTAGAGGCCAAAATCTACAGGTAGGCACTTTGCAAAAAACACCTCTGTTTTCTTTAAAAAGATTTGATGTGTCCACGTTGCACTTTGGGGCGTTTCCTGTCACGGGCGCTAGGCCTACCCACACAAGTGAGGTATCATTTTTATCGGGAGACTTGGGGGAACGCTGGGTAGAAGGAAATTTGTGGCTCCTCTCAGATTCCAGAACTTTCTGCACAGAAATGTGAGGAACATGTGTTTTTTTAGCCAAATTTTGAGGTTTGCAAAGGAATCTGGGTAACAGAACCTGGTCTGAGCCCCACAAGTCACCCCATCTTGGATTCCCCTAGGTCTCTAGTTTTCAGAAATGCACAGGTTTGGTAGGTTTCCCTAGGTGCCGGCTGAGCTAGAGGCCAAAATCTACAGGTAGGCACTTTGCAAAAAACACCTCTGTTTTCTTCCAAAAATTTGGATGTGTCCACGTTGCGCTTTGGGGCGTTTCCTGTCGCGGGCGCTAGGTCTACAAACACAAGTCAGGTATCATTTATATCGGGAGACTTGGGGGAACTCTGGGTGGAAGGAAATTTGTGGCTCCTCTCAGATTCCAGAACTTTCTGCCACAGAAATGTGAGGAACATGTGTTTTTTTTGCAAAATTTTGAGGTTTGCAAAGGATTCTGGGTAACAGAACCTGGTCCGAGCCCCACAAGTCACCCCATCTTGGATTCCCGTAGGTCTCTAGTTTTCAGAAATGCACCGCTTTGGTAGGTTTGCCTAGGTGCCGGCTGAGCTAGAGGCCAAAATCTACAGGTAGGCACTTCGCAAAAAACACCTCTGTTTTCTTTAAAAAAATTGGATGTGTCCACGTTGCGCTTTGGGGCGTTTCCTGTCGCGGGCGCTAGGCCTACCCACACAAGTGAGGTATCATTTTTATCGGGAGACTTCGGGGAACGCTGGGTGGAAGGAAATTTGTGGCTCCTCTCAGATTCCAGAACTTTCTGCCACAGAAATGTGAGGAACATGTGTTTTTTTAGCCAAATTTTGAGGTTTGCAAAGGATTCTGGGGAACAGAACCTGGTCCGAGCCCCACAAGTCACCCCATCTTGGATTCCCCTAGGTCTCTAGTTTTCAGAAATGCACAGGTTTGGTAGGTTTCCCTAGGTGCCGGCTGAGCTAGAGGCCAAAATCTACAGGTAGGCACTTTGCAAAAAACACCTCTGTTTTCTTTAAAAAATGTGGATGTGTCCACGTTGCGCTTTGGGGCGTTTCCTGTCGCGGGCGCTAGGCCTACCCACAAAAGTGAGGTATCATTTTTATCTGGAGACTTGGGGGAACGCTGGGTGGAAGTAAATTTGTGGCTCCTCTCAGATTCCAGAACTTTCTGCCACAGAAATGTGAGGAACATGTGTTTTTTTTGCCAAATTTTGAGGTTTGCAAAGTATTCTGGGTAACATAACCTGGTCCGAGCCCCACAAGTCACCCCATCTTGGATTCCCCTAGGTCTCTAGTTTTCAGAAATGCACAGGTTTGGTAGGTTTCCCTAGGTGCCGGCTGAGCTAGAGGCCAAAATCTACAGGTAGGCACTTTGTAAAAAACACCTCTGTTTTCTTTCAAATATTTGGATGTGTCGACGTTGCACTTTGGGGCGTTTCCTGTCACGGGCGCTAGGCCTACCCACACAAGTGAGGTATCATTTTTATCGGGAGACTTGGGGGAACGCTGGGTGGAAGGAAATTTGTGGCTCCTCTCAGATTCCAAAACTTTCTGCCACAGAAATTTGAGGAACATGTGTTTTTTTAGCCAAATTTTGAGGTTTGCAAAGGAGTCTGGGTAACAGAACCTGGTCCGAGCCCCACAAGTCACCCCATCTTGGATTCCCCTATGTCTCTAGTTTTCAGAAATGCACAGGTTTGGTAGGTTTCCCTAGGTGCCGGCTGAGCTAGACGCCAAAATCTACAGGTAGGCACTTTGCAAAAAACACCTCTGTTTTCTTTCAAAAATGTGGATGTGTCCACGTTGCGCTTTGGGGCGTTTCCTGTCGCTGGCGCTAGGCCTACCCACACAAGTGAGGTATCATTTTTATCTGGAGACTTGGGGGAACGCTGGGTGGAAGTAAATTTGTGGCTCCTCTCAGATTAAAGAACTTTCTGCCACAGAAATGTGAGGAACATGTGTTTTTTTTGCCAAATTTTGAGGTTTGCAAAGGATTCTGGGTAACATAACCTGGTCCGAGCCCCACAAGTCACCCCATCTTGGATTCCCCTATGTCTCTAGTTTTCAGAAATGCACAGGTTTGGTAGGTTTCCCATGGTGCCGGCTGAGCTAGAGGCCAAAATCTACAGGTAGGCACTTTGCAAAAAACACCTTTGTTTTCTTTCAAAAATGTGGATGTGTCCACGTTGCGTTTTGGGGTGTTTCCTGTCACGGGCGCTAGGCCTACCCACAAAAGTGAGGTATTATTTTTATCGGTAGACTTGGGGGAACGCTGGGTGGAAGGAAATTTGTGGCTCCTCTCAGATTCCAGAACTTTCTGCCACAGAAATGTGAGGAACATGTGTTTTTTTAGCCAAATTTTGAGGTTTGCAAAGGATTCTGGGTAACAGAACCTGGTCCGAGCCCCACAAGTCACCCCATCATGGATTCCCCTAGGTCTCTAGTTTTCAGAAATGCACAGGTTTGGTAGGTTTCCATAGGTGCCGGCTGAGCTAGAGGCCAAAATCTACAGGTGGGCACTTTGCAAAAAACACCTCTGTTTTCATTCAAAAATTTGGATGTGTCCACGTTGCGCTTTGGGGTGTTTCCTGTCGCGGGCGCTAGGCCTACCCACACAAGTGAGGTATCATTTTTATCTGGAGACTTGGGGGAATGCTGGGTGGAAGTAAATTGGTGGCTCCTCTCAGATTCCAGAACTTTCTGCCACAGTAATGTGAGGAACATGTGTTTTTTTTGCCAAATTTTGAGGTTTGCAAAGGATTCTGGGTAACATAACCTGGTCCGAGCCCCACAAGTCACCCCATCTTGGATTTCCCTAGGTCTCTAGTTTTCAGAAATGCACAGGTTTGGTAGGTTTCCCTTGGTGCCGGCTGAGCTAGAGGCCAAAACCTACAGGAAGGCACTTTGCAAAAAACACCTCTGTTTTCTTTCAAATATTTGGATGTGTCCACGTTGCGCTTTGGGGCGTTTCCTGTCACGGGCGCTAGGCTTACCCACACAAGTGAGGTATCATTTTTATCGGGAGACTTGGGGGAACGCTGGGTGGAAGGAAATTTGTGGCTCCTCTCAGATTCCAAAACTTTCTGCCACAGAAATGTGAGGAACATGTGTTTTTTTAGCCAAATTTTGAGGTTTGCAAAGGAGTCTGGGTAACAGAACCTGGTCTGAGCCCCACAAGTCACCCCATCTTGGATTCCCGTAGGTCTCTAGCTTTCAGAAATGCACCGGTTTGGTAGGTTTCCCTTGGTGCCGGCTGAGCTAGAGGCCAAAATCTACAGGTAGGCACTTTGCAAAAAACACCTCTGTTTTCTTTCAAAAATTTGGATGTGTCCACGTTGCACTTTGGGGCGTTTCCTGTCGCGAGTGCTAGGCCTACCCACACAAGTGAGGTATCATTTTTATCTGGAGACTTGGGGGAACGATGGGTGGAAGTAAATCTGTGGCTCCTCTCAGATTCCAGAACTTTCTGCCACAGAAATGTGAGGAACATGTGTTTTTTTTGCCAAATTTTGAGGTTTGCAAAGGATTCTGGGTAACATAACCTGGTCCGAGCCCCACAAGTCACCCCATCTTGGATTCCCCTAGGTCTCTAGTTTTCAGAAATGCACAGGTTTGGTAGGTTTCCCTAGGTGCCGGCTGAGCTAGAGGCCAAAATCTACAGGTAGGCACTTTGCAAAAAACACCTCTGTTTTCTTTCAAAAATTTGGATGTGTCCACGTTGCGCTTTGGGGCGTTTCCTGTCGCGGGCGCTAGGCCTACCCACACAAGTGAGGTATCATTTTTATCTGGAGACTTGGGGGAACGCTGGGTGGAAGTAAATTTGTGGCTCCTCTCAAATTCCAGAACTTTCTGCCACAGAAATGTGAGGAACATGTGTTTTTTTTTGGCAAATTTTGAGCTTTGCAAAGGTTTCTGGGTAACATAACCTGGTCCGAGCCCCACAAGTCACCCCATCATGGATTCCCCTAGGTCTCTAGTTTTCAGAAATGCACAGGTTTGGTAGGTTTCCATAGGTGCCGGCTGAGCTAGAGGCCAAAATCTACAGGTAGGCACTTTGCAAAATACACCTCTGTTTTCTTTCAAATATTTGGATGTGTCCACGTTGCGCATTGGGGCGTTTCCTGTCACAGGCGCTAGGCCTACCCACACAAGTGAGGTATCATTTTTATCGGGAGACTTGGGGGAACGCTGGGTGGAAGGAAATTTGTGGCTCCTCTCAGATTCCAGAACTTTCTGCCACAGAAATGTGAGGAACATGTGTTTTTTTAGCCAAATTTTGAGGTTTGCAAAGGATTCTGGGTAACAGAACCTGGTCCGAGTCCCACAAGTCACCCCATCTTGGATTCCCGTAGGTCTCTAGTTTTCAGAAATGCACCGGTTTGGTAGGTTTCCCTAGGTGCCGGCTGAGCTAGAGGCCAAAATCTACAGGTAGGCACATTGCAAAAAACACTTCTGTTTTCTTTAAAAAATTTGGATGTGTCCACGTTGTGCTTTGGGGCGTTTCCTGTCACGGGCGCTAGGCCTACCCACACAAGTGAGGTATCATTTTTATCGGGAGACTTGGGGGAACGCTGGGTGGAAGGAAATGTGTGGCTCCTCTCAGATTCCAGAACTTTCTGCCACAGAAATGTGAGGAACATGTGTTTTTTTTGCAAAATTTTGAGGTTTGCAAAGGATTCTGGGTAACAGAACCTTGTCCGAGCCCCACAAGTCACCCCATCTTGGATTCCCCTAGGTCTCTAGTTTTCAGAAATGCACAGGTTTGGTAGGTTTCCATAGATGCCGGCTGAACTAGAGGCCAAAATCTACAGGTAGGCACTTTGCAAAAAACACCTGTTTTCTTCCAAAAATTTGGATGTGTCCACGTTGCGCTTTGGGGCGTTTCCTGTCACGGGCGCTAGGTCTACCCACACAAGTGAGGTATCATTTATATCGGGAGACTTGGGGGAACGCTGGGTGGAAGGAAATTTGTGGCTCCTCTCAGATTCCAGAACTTTCTGCCACAGAAATGTGAGGAACATGTGTTTTTTTTGCAAAATTTTGAGGTTTGCAAAGGATTCTGGGTAACAGAACCTGGTCCGAGCCCCACAAGTCACCCCATCTTGGATTCCCGTAGGTCTCTAGTTTTCAGAAATGCACCGGTTTGGTAGGTTTGCCTAGGTGCCGGCTGAGCTAGAGGCCAAAATCTACAGGTAGGCACTTCGCAAAAAACACCTCTGTTTTCTTTTAAAAAATTGGATGTGTCCACGTTGCGCTTTGGGGCGTTTCCTGTCGCGGGCGCTAGGCCTACCCACACAAGTGAGGTATCATTTTTATCGGGAGACTTGGGGGACGCTGGGTGGAAGGAAATGTGTGGCTCCTCTCAGATTCCAGAAGTTTCTGCCACAGAAATGTGAGGAACATGAGTTTTTTTAGCCAAATTTTGAGGTTTGCAAAGGATTCTGGGGAACAGAACCTTGTCCGAGCCCCACAAGTCACCCCATCTTGGATTCCCCTAGGTCTCTAGTTGTCAGAAATGCACAGGTTTGGTAGGTTTCCCTTGGTGCCGGCTGAGCTAGAGGCCAAAATCTACAGGTAGGCACTTTGCAAAAAACACCTCTGTTTTCTTTCAAAAATTTGGATGTGTCCACGTTGCGCTTTGGGGCATTTCCTGTCGCGGGCGCTAGGCCTACCCACACAAGTGAGGTATCATTTTTATCTGGAGACATGGGGGAATGCTGGGTGGAAGTAAATTTGTGGCTCCTCTCAGATTCCAGAACTTTCTGCCACAGAAATGTGAGGAACATGTTTTTTTTTTGCCAAATTTTGAGGTTTGCAAAGGATTCTGGGTAACATAACCTGGTCCTAACCCTACAAGTCACCCCATCTTGGATTCCCCTAGGTCTCTAGTTTTCAGAAATGCACAGGTTTGGTAGGTTTCCCTAGGTGCCGGCTGAGCTAGAGGCCAAAATCTACAGGTAGGCACTTTGCAAAAAACACCTCTGTTTTCTTAAAAAAATTTGGATGTGTCCACGTTGCGCTTTGGGGCGTTTCCTGTCGCGGGCGCTGGGCCTACCCACACAAGTGAGGTATCATTTTTATCTGGAGACTTGGGGGAACTCTGGGTGGAAGTAAATTTGTGGCTCCTCTCAGATTCCAGAACTTTCTGCCACAGAAATGTGAGGAACATGTGTTTTTTTTGCCAAATTTTGAGGTTTGCAAAGAATTCTGGGTAACATAACCTGGTCCGAGCCCCACAAGTCACCCCATCTTGGATTCCCCTAGGTCTCTAGTTTTCAGAAATGCACAGGTTTGGTAGGTTTCCCTAGGTGCGGCTGAGCTAGAGGCCAAAATCTACAGGTAGGCACTTTGCAAAAAACACCTCTGTTTTCTTTAAAAAATTTGATGTGTCCACGTTGCACTTTGGGGCGTTTCCTGTCACGGGCGCTAGGCCTACCCACACAAGTGAGGTATCATTTTTATCGGGAGACTTGGGGGAACGCTGGTAGAAGGAAATTTGTGGCTCCTCTCAGATTCCAGAACTTTCTGCCACAGAAATGTGAGGAACATGTGTTTCTTTAGCCAAATTTTGAGGTTTGCAAAGGAATCTGGGTAACAGAACCTGGTCCGAGCCCCACAAGTCACCCCATCTTGGATTCCCCTAAGTCTCTAGTTTTCATAAATGCACAGGTTTGGTAGGTTTCCCTAGGTGCCGGCTGAGCTAGAGGCCAAAATCTATAGGTAGGCACTTTGCAAATAACACCTCTGTTTTCTTCCAAAAATGTGGATGTGTCCACGTTGCGCTTTGGGGCGTTACCTGTCGCGGGCGCTAGGCCTACCCACACAAGTGAGGTATCATTTTTATCTGGAGACATGGGGGAACACTGGGCGGAAGGAAATTTGTGGCTCCTCTCAGATTCCAGAACTTTCTGCCACAGAAATGTGAGGAACATGTGTTTTTTTAGCCAAATTTTGAGGTTTGCAAAGGATTCTGGGTAACAGAACCTGGTCCGAGCCCCACAAGTCACCCCATCTTGGATTCCCGTAGGTCTCTAGTTTTCAGAAATGCACCGGTTTGATAGGTTTGCCTAGGTGCCGGCTGAGCTAGAGGCCAAAATCTACAGGTAGGCACTTCGCAAAAAACACCTCTGTTTTCTTTTAAAAAATTGGATGTGTCCACGTTGCGCTTTGGGGCGTTTTCTGTCGCGGGCGCTAGGTCTACCCACACAAGTGAGGTATCATTTTTATCGGGAGACTTGGGGGAACGCTGGGTGGAAGGAAATGTGTGGCTCCTCTCAGATTCCAGAACTTTCTGCCACAGAAATGTGAGGAACATGTGTTTTTTTTGCAGAATTTTGAGGTTTGCAAAGGATTCTGGGTAACAGAACCTGGTCCGAGCCCCACAAGTCACCCCATCTTGGATTCCCCTAGGTCTCTAGTTTTCAGAAATGCACAGGTTTGGTAGGTTTCCATAGGTGCCGGCTGAGCTAGAGGCCAAAATCTACAGGAAGGCACTTTGCAAAAAACACCTCTGTTTTCTTCCAAAAATTTGGATGTGTCCAAGTTGCGCTTTGGGGCGTTTTCTGTCGCGGGCGCTAGGTCTACCCACACAAGTGAGGTATCATTTATATCGGGAGACTTGGGGGAACGCTGGGTGGAAAGAAATGTGTGGCTCCTCTCAGATTCCAGAACTTTCTGCCACAGAAATGTGAGGAACATGTGTTTTTTTTGCAAAATTTTGAGGTTTGCAAAGGATTCTGGGTAACAGAACCTGGTCCGAGCCCCACAAGTCACCCCATCTTGGATTCCCGTGGGTCTCTAGTTTTCAGAAATGCACCGGTTTGGTAGGTTTGCCTATGTGCCGGCTGAGCTAGAGGCCAAAATCTACAGGTAGGCACTTCGCAAAAAACACCTCTGTTTTCTTGTAAAAAATTGGATGTGTCCACGTTGCGCTTTGGGGCGTTTCCTGTCGCGGGCGCTAGGCCTACCCACACAAGTGAGGTATCAATTTTATCGGGAGACTTGGGGGACGCTGGGTGGAAGGAAATTTGTGGCTCCTCTCAGATTCCAGAACTTTCTGCCACAGAAATGTGAGGAACATGTGTTTTTTTAGCCAAATTTTGAGGTTTGCAAAGGATTCTGGGGAACAGAACCTTGTCCGAGCCCCACAAGTCACCCCATCTTGGATTCCCCTAGGTCTCTAGTTGTCAGAAATGCACAGGTTTGGTAGGTTTCCCTTGGTGCCGGCTGAGCTAGAGGCCAAAATCTACAGGTAGGCACTTCGCAAAAAACACCTCTGTTTTCTTTTAAAAAATTGGATGTGTCCACGTTGCGCTTTGGGGCGTTTCCTGTCGCGGGCGCTAGGCCTACCCACACAAGTGAGGTATCATTTTTATCGGGAGACTTGGGGGACGCTGGGTGGAAGGAAATTTGTGGCTCCTCTCAGATTCCAGAACTTTCTGCCACAGAAATGTGAGGAACATGTGTTTTTTTAGCCAAATTTTGAGGTTTGCAAAGGATTCTGGGTAACAGAACCTGGTCCGAGCCCCACAAGTCACCCCATCTTGGATTCCCGTAGGTCTCTAGTTTTCAGAAATGCACCGGTTTGGTAGGTTTGCCTAGGTGCCGGCTGAGCTAGAGGCCAAAATCTACAGGTAGGCACTTCGCAAAAAACACCTCTGTTTTCTTTTAAAAAATTGGATGTGTCCATGTTGCGCTTTGGGGCGTTTCCTGTCGCGGGCGCTAGGCCTACCCACACAAGTGAGGTATCATTTTTATCGGGAGACTTGGGGGACGCTGGGTGGAAGGAAATTTGTGGCTCTTCTCAGATTCCAGAACTTTCTGCCACAGAAATGTGAGGAATATGTGTTTTTTTAGCCAAATTTTGAGGTTTGCAAAGGATTCTGGGGAACAGAACCTTGTCCGAGCCCCACAAGTCACCCCATCTTGGATTCCCCTAGGTCTCTAGTTGTCAGAAATGCACAGGTTTGGTAGGTTTCCCTTGGTGCCGGCTGAGCTAGAGGCCAAAATCTACAGGTAGGCACTTTGCAAAAAACACCTCTGTTTTCTTTCAAAAATTTGGATGTGTCCACGTTGCGCTTTGGGGCATTTCCTGTCGCGGGCGCTAGGCCTACCCACACAAGTGAGGTATCATTTTTATCTGGAGACATGGGGGAATGCTGGGTGGAAGTAAATTTGTGGCTCCTCTCAGATTCCAGAACTTTCTGCCACAGAAATGTGAGGAACATGTTTTTTTTTTGCCAAATTTTGAGGTTTGCAAAGGATTCTGGGTATTATAACCTGGTCCTAACCCTACAAGTCACCCCATCTTGGATTCCCCTAGGTCTCTAGTTTTCAGAAATGCACAGGTTTGGTAGGTTTCCCTAGGTGCCGGCTGAGCTAGAGGCCAAAATCTACAGGTAGGCACTTTGCAAAAAACACCTCTGTTTTCTTTAAAAAATTTGGATGTGTCCACGTTGCGCTTTGGGGCGTTTCCTGTCGCGGGCGCTGGGCCTACCCACACAAGTGAGGTATCATTTTTATCTGGAGACTTGGGGGAACTCTGGGTGGAAGTAAATTTGTGGCTCCTCTCAGATTCCAGAACTTTCTGCCACAGAAATGTGAGGAACATGTGTTTTTTTTGCCAAATTTTGAGGTTTGCAAAGAATTCTGGGTAACATAACCTGGTCCGAGCCCCACAAGTCACCCCATCTTGGATTCCCCTAGGTCTCTAGTTTTCAGAAATGCACAGGTTTGGTAGGTTTCCCTAGGTGGCGGCTGAGCTAGAGGCCAAAATCTACAGGTAGGCACTTTGCAAAAAACACCTCTGTTTTCTTTAAAAAAATTTGATGTGTCCACGTTGCACTTTGGGGCGTTTCCTGTCACGGGCGCTAGGCCTACCCACACAAGTGAGGTATCATTTTTATCGGGAGACTTGGGGGAACGCTGGGTAGACGGAAATTTGTGGCTCCTCTCAGATTCGAGAACTTTCTGCCACAGAAATGTGAGGAACATGTGTTTCTTTAGCCAAATTTTGAGGTTTGCAAAGGAATCTGGGTAACAGAACCTGGTCCGAGCCCCACAAGTCACCCCATCTTGGATTCCCCTAGGTCTCTAGTTTTCATAAATGCACAGGTTTGGTAGGTTTCCCTAGGTGCCGGCTGAGCTAGAGGCCAAAATCTATAGGTAGGCACTTTGCAAAAAACACCTCTGTTTTCTTCCAAAAATTTGGATGTGTCCACGTTGCGCTTTGGGGCGTTACCTGTCGCGGGCGCTAGGCCTACCCACACAAGTGAGGTATCATTTTTATCTGGAGACTTGGGGGAACACTGGGCGGAAGGAAATTTGTGGCTCCTCTCAGATTCCAGAACTTTCTGCCACAGAAATGTGAGGAACATGTGTTTTTTTAGCCAAATTTTGAGGTTTGCAAAGGATTCTGGGTAACAGAACCTGGTCTGAGCCCCACAAGTCACCCCATCTTGGATTCCCGTAGGTCTCTAGTTTTCAGAAATGCACCGGTTTGATAGGTTTGCCTAGGTGCCGGCTGAGCTAGAGGCCAAAATCTACAGGTAGGCACTTCGCAAAAAACACCTCTGTTTTCTATTAAAAAATTGGATGTGTCCACGTTGCGCTTTGGGGCGTTTCCTGTCGCGGGCGCTAGGCCTACCCACACAAGTGAGGTATCATTTTTATCGGGAGACTTGGGGGAACGCTGGGTGGAAGGAAATGTGTGGCTCCTCTCAGATTCCAGAACTTTCTGCCACAGAAATGTGAGGAACATGTGTTTTTTTTGCAAAATTTTGAGGTTTGCAAAGGATTCTGGGTAACAGAACCTGGTCCGAGCCCCACAAGTCACCCCATCTTGGATTCCCCTAGGTCTCTAGTTTTCAGAAATGCACAGGTTTGGTAGGTTTCCATAGGTGCCGGCTGAGCTAGAGGCCAAAATCTACAGGTAGGCACTTTGCAAAAAACACCTCTGTTTTCTTCCAAAAATTTGGATGTGTCCACGTTGTGCTTTGGGGCGTTTCCTGTCGCGGGCGCTAGGTCTACCCACACAAGTGAGGTATCATTTATATCGGGAGACTTGGGGGAACGCTGGGTGGAAAGAAATGTGTGGCTCCTCTCAGATTCCAGAACTTTCTGCCACAGAAATGTGAGGAACATGTGTTTTTTTTTGCAAAATTTTGAGGTTTGCAAAGGATTCTGGGTAACAGAACCTGGTCCGAGCCCCACAAGTCACCCCATCTTGGATTCCCCTAGGTCTCTAGTTTTCAGAAATGCACAGGTTTGGTAGGTTTCCATAGGTGCCGGCTGAGCTAGAGGCCAAAATCTACAGGTAGGCACTTTGCAAAAAACACCTCTGTTTTCTTCCATAAATTTGGATGTGTCCACGTTGTGCTTTGGGGCGTTTCCTGTCGCGGGCGCTAGGTCTACCCACACAAGTGAGGTATCATTTATATCGGGAGACTTGGGGGAACGCTGGGTGGAAAGAAATGTGTGGCTCCTCTCAGATTCCAGAACTTACGGCCACAGAAATGTGAGGAACATGTGTTTTTTTTGCAAAATTTTGAGGTTTGCAAAGGATTCTGGGTAACAGAACCTGGTCCGAGCCCCACAAGTCACCCCATCTTGGATTCCCGTAGGTCTCTAGTTTTCAGAAATGCACCGGTTTGGTAGGTTTCCCTTGGTGCCGGCTGAGCTAGAGGACAAAATCTACAGTTAGGCACTTCGCAAAAAACACCTCTGTTTTCTTTTAAAAAATTGGATGTGTCCACGGTGCGCTTTGGGGCGTTTCCTGTCGCGGGCGCTAGGCCTACCCACACAAGTGAGGTATCATTTTTATCTGGAGACTTGGGGGACGCTGGGTGGAAGGAAATTTGTGGCTCCTCTCAGATTCCAGAACTTTCTGCCACAGAAATGTGAGGAACATGTGTTTTTTTAGCCAAATTTTGAGGTTTGCAAAGGATTCTGGGGAACAGAACCTTGTCCGAGCCCCACAAGTCACCCCATCTTGGATTCCCCTAGGTCTCTAGTTGTCAGAAATGCACAGGTTTGGTAGGTTTCCCTTGGTGCCGGCTGAGCTAGAGGCCAAAATCTACAGGTAGGCACTTTGCAAAAAACACCTCTGTTTTCTTTCAAAAATTTGGATGTGTCCACGTTGCGCTTTGGGGCATTTCCTGTCGCGGGCGCTAGGCCTACCCACACAAGTGAGGTATCATTTTTATCTGGAGACATGGGGGAATGCTGGGTGGAAGTAAATTTGTGGCTCCTCTCAGATTCCAGAACTTTCTGCCACAGAAATGTGAGGAACATGTTTTTTTTTTTGCCAAATTTTGAGGTTTGCAAAGGATTCTGGGTAACATAACCTGGTCCTAACCCTACAAGTCACCCCATCTTGGATTCCCCTAGGTCTCTAGTTTTCAGAAATGCACAGGTTTGGTAGGTTTCCCTAGGTGCCGGCTGAGCTAGAGGCCAAAATCTACAGGTAGGGACTTTGCAAAAAACACCTCTGTTTTCTTTAAAAAATTTGGATGTGTCCACGTTGCGCTTTGGGGCGTTTCCTGTCGCGGGCGGTGGGCCTACCCACACAAGTGAGGTATCATTTTTATCTGGAGACTTGGGGGAACTCTGGGTGGAAGTAAATTTGTGGCTCCTCTCAGATTCCAGAACTTTCTGCCACAGAAATGTGAGGAACATGTGTTTTTTTTGCCAAATTTTGAGGTTTGCAAAGAATTCTGGGTAACATAACCTGTCCGAGCCCCACAAGTCACCCCATCTTGGATTCCCCTAGGTCTCTAGTTTTCAGAAATGCACAGGTTTGGTAGGTTTCCCTAGGTGGCGGCTGAGCTAGAGGCCAAAATCTACAGGTAGGCACTTTGCAAAAAACACCTCTGTTTTCTTTAAAAACAATTTGATGTGTCCACGTTGCACTTTGGGGCGTTTCCTGTCACGGGCGCTAGGCCTACCCACACAAGTGAGGTATCATTTTTATCGGGAGACTTGGGGGAACGCTGGGTAGAAGGAAATTTGTGGCTCCTCTCAGATTCCAGAACTCTCTGCCACAGAAATGTGAGGAACATGTGTTTCTTTAGCCAAATTTTGAGGTTTGCAAAGGAATCTGGGTAACAGAACCTGGTCCGAGCCCCACAAGTCACCCCATCTTGGATTCCCCTAGGTCTCTAGTTTTCATAAATGCACAGGTTTGGTAGGTTTTCCTAGGTGCCGGCTGAGCTAGAGGCCAAAATCTATAGGTAGGCACTTTGCAAAAAACACCTCTGTTTTCTTCCAAAAATTTGGATGTGTCCACGTTGCGCTTTGGGGCGTTACCTGTCGCGGGCGCTAGGCCTACCCACACAAGTGAGGTATCATTTTTATCTGGAGACTTGGGGGAACACTGGGCGGAAGGAAATTTGTGGCTCCTCTCAGATTCCAGAACTTTATGCCACAGAAATGTGAGGAACATGTGTTTTTTTAGCCAAATTTTGAGGTTGCAAAGGATTCTGGGTAACAGAACCTGGTCCGAGCCCCACAAGTCACCCCATCTTGGATTCCCGTAGGTCTCTAGTTTTCAGAAATGCACCGGTTTGATAGGTTTGCCTAGGTGCCGGCTGAGCTAGAGGCCAAAATCTACAGGTAGGCACTTCGCAAAAAACACCTCTGTTTTCTTTTAAAAAATTGGATGTGTCCACGTTGCGCTTTGGGGCGTTTCCTGTCACGGGCGCTAGGCCTACCCACACAAGTGAGGTATCATTTTTATCGGGAGACTTGGGGGAACGCTGGGTGGAAGGAAATGTGTGGCTCCTCTCAGATTCCAGAACTTTCTGCCACAGAAATGTGAGGAACATGTGTTTTTTTTGCAAAATTTTGAGGTTTGCAAAGGATTCTGGGTAACAGAACCTGGTCCGAGCCCCACAAGTCACCCCATCTTGGATTCCCCTAGGTCTCTAGTTTTCAGAAATGCACAGGTTTGGTAGGTTTCCATAGGTGCCGGCTGAGCTAGAGGCCAAAATCTACGGGTAGGCACTTTGCAAAAAACACCTCTGTTTTCTTCCAAAAATTTGGATGTGTCCACGTTGCGCTTTGGGGCGTTTCCTGTCGCGGGCGCTAGGTCTACCCACACAAGTGAGGTATCATTTATATCGGGAGACTTGGGGGAACGCTGGGTGGAAAGAAATGTGTGGCTCCTCTCAGATTCCAGAACTTTCTGCCACAGAAATGTGAGGAACATGTGTTTTTTTTTGCAAAATTTTGAGGTTTGCAAAGGATTCTGGGTAACAGAACCTGGTCCGAGCCCCACAAGTCACCCCAACTTGGATTCCCGTAGGTCTCTAGTTTTCAGAAATGCACCGGTTTGGTAGGTTTGCCTAGGTGCCGGCTGAGCTAGAGGCCAAAATCTACAGGTAGGCACTTCGCAAAAAACACCTCTGTTTTCTTTTAAAAAATTGGATGTGTCCACGTTGCGCTTTGGGGCGTTTCCTGTCGCGGGCGCTAGGCCTACCCACACAAGTGAGGTATCATTTTTATCGGGAGACTTGGGGGACGCTGGGTGGAAGGAAATTTGTGGCTCCTCTCAGATTCCAGAACTTTCTGCCACAGAAATGTGAGGAACATGTGTTTTTTTAGCCAAATTTTGAGGTTTGCAAAGGATTCTGGGGAACAGAACCTTGTCCGAGCCCCACAAGTCACCCCATCTTGGATTCCCCTAGGTCTCTAGTTGTCAGAAATGCACAGGTTTGGTAGGTTTCCCTTGGTGCCGGCTGAGCTAGAGGCCAAAATCTACAGGTAGGCACTTTGCAAAAAACACCTCTGTTTTCTTTCAAAAATTTGGATGTGTCCACGTTGCGCTTTGGGGCATCTCCTGTCGCGGGTGCTAGGCCTACCCACACAAGTGAGGTATCATTTTTATCTGGAGACTTGGGAGAACGCTGGGTGGAAGTAAATTTGTGGCTCCTCTCAGATTCCAGAACTTTCTGCCACAGAAATGTGAGGAACATGTTTTTTTTTTGCCAAATTTTGAGGTTTGCAAAGGATTCTGGGTAACATAACCTGGTCCGAGCCCTACAAGTCACCCCATCTTGGATTCCCCTAGGTCTCTAGTTGTCAGAAATGCACAGGTTTGGTTGGTTTCCCTAGGTGCCGGCTGAGCTAGAGGCCAAAATCTACAGGTAGGCACTTTGCAAAAAACACCTCTGTTTTCTTTAAAAAATTTGGATGTGTCCACGTTGCGCTTTGGGGCGTTTCCTGTCGCGGGCGCTGGGCCTACCCACACAAGTGAGGTATCATTTTTATCTGGAGACTTGGGGGAACGCTGGGTGGAAGTAAATCTGTGGCTCCTCTCAGATTCCAGAACTTTCTGCCACAGAAATGTGAGGAACATGTGGTTTTTTTGCCAAATTTTGAGGTTTGCAAAGAATTCTGGGTAACATAACCTGGTCCGAGCCCCACAAGTCACCCCATCTTGGATTCCCCTAGGTCTCTAGTTTTCAGAAATGCACAGGTTTGGTAGGTTTCCCTAGGTGGCGGCTGAGCTAGAGGCCAAAATCTACAGGTAGGCACTTTGCAAAAAACACCTCTGTTTTCTTTAAAAAAAATTGATGTGTCCACGTTGCACTTTGGGGTGTTTCCTGTCACGGGCGCTAGGCCTACCCACACAAGTGAGATATCATTTTTATCGGGAGACTTGGGGGAACGCTGGGTAGAAGGAAATTTGTGGCTCCTCTCAGATTCCAGAACTTTCTGCCACAGAAATGTGAGGAACATGTGTTTCTTTAGCCAAATTTTGAGGTTTGCAAAGGAATCTGGGTAACAGAACCTGGTCCGAGCCCCACAAGTCACCCCATCTTGGATTCCCCTAGGTCCCTAGTTTTCATAAATGCACAGGTTTGGTAGGTTTCCCTAGGTGCCGGCTGAGCTAGAGGCCAAAATCTATAGGTAGGCACTTTGCAAAAAACACCTCTGTTTTCTTCCAAAAATTTGGATGTGTCCACGTTGCGCTTTGGGGCGTTTCCTGTCGCGGGCGCTAGGCCTACCCACACAAGTGAGGTATCATTTTTATCTGGAGACTTGGGGGAACACTGGGAGGAAGGAAATTTGTGGCTCCTCTCAGATTCCAGAACTTTCTGCCACAGAAATGTGAGGAACATGTGTTTTTTTAGCCAAATTTTGAGGTTTGCAAAGGATTCTGGGTAACAGAACCTGGTCCGAGCCCCACAAGTCACCCCATCTTGGATTCCCGTAGGTCTCTAGTTTTCAGAAATGCACCGGTTTGATAGGTTTGCCTAGGTGCCGGCTGAGCTAGAGGCCAAAATCTACAGGTAGGCACTTCGCAAAAAACACCTCTGTTTTCTTTTAAAAAATTGGATGTGTCCACGTTGTGCTTTGGGGCGTTTCCTGTCGCGGGCGCTAGGCCTACCCACACAAGTGAGGTATCATTTTTATCGGGAGACTTGGGGGAACGCTGGGTGGAAGGAAATGTGTGGCTCCTCTCAGATTCCAGAACTTTCTGCCACAGAAATGTGAGGAACATGTGCTTTTTTTGCAAAATTTTGAGGTTTGCAAAGGATTCTGGGTAACAGAACCTGGTCCGAGCCCCACAAGTCACCCCATCTTGGATTCCCCTAGGTCTCTAGTTTTCAGAAATGCACAGGTTTGGTAGGTTTCCATAGGTGCCGGCTGAGCTAGAGGCCAAAATCTACAGGTAGGCACTTTGCAAAAAACACCTCTGTTTTCTTCCAAAAATTTGGATGTGTCCACGTTGCGCTTTGGGGCGTTTCCTGTCGCGGGCGCTAGGTCTACCCACACAAGTGAGGTATCATTTATATCGGGAGACTTGGGGGAACGCTGGGTGGAAAGAAATGTGTGGCTCCTCTCAGATTCCAGAACTTTCTGCCACAGAAATGTGAGGAACATGTGTTTTTTTTTGCAAAATTTTGAGGTTTGCAAAGGATTCTGGGTAACAGAACCTGGTCCGAGCCCCACAAGTCACCCCATCTTGGATTCCCGTAGGTCTCTAGTTTTCAGAAATGCACCGGTTTGGTAGGTTTGCCTAGGTGCCGGCTGAGCTAGAGGCCAAAATCTACAGGTAGGCACTTCGCAAAAAACACCTCTGTTTTCTTTTTAAAAATTGGATGTGTCCACGTTGCGCTTTGGGGCGTTTCCTGTCGCGGGCGCTAGGCCTACCCACACAAGTGAGGTATCATTTTTATCGGGAGACTTGGGGGACGCTGGGTGGAAGGAAATTTGTGGCTCCTCTCAGATTCCAGAACTTTCTGCCACAGAAATGTGAGGAACATGTGTTTTTTTAGCCAAATTTTGAGGTTTGCAAAGGATTCTGGGGAACAGAACTTTGTCCGAGCCCCACAAGTCACCCCATCTTGGATTCCCCTAGGTCTCTAGTTGTCAGAAATGCACAGGTTTGGTAGGTTTCCCTTGGTGCCGGCTGAGCTAGAGGCCAAAATCTACAGGTAGGCACTTTGCAAAAAACACCTCTGTTTTCTTTAAAAAATTTGGATGTGTCCACGTTGCGCTTTGGGGCATTTCCTGTCGCGGGCGCTAGGCCTACCCACACAAGTGAGGTATCATTTTTATCTGGAGACTTGGGAGAACGCTGGGTGGAAGTAAATTTGTGGCTCCTCTCAGATTCCAGAACTTTCTGCCACAGAAATGTGAGGAACATGTTTTTTTTTTGCCAAATTTTGAGGTTTGCAAAGGATTCTGGGTAACATAACCTGGTCCGAGCCCTAAAAGTCACCCCATCTTGGATTCCCCTAGGTCTCTAGTTTTCAGAAATGCACAGGTTTGGTTGGTTTCCCTAGGTGCCGGCTGAGCTAGAGGCCAAAATCTACAGGTAGGCACTTTGCAAAAAACACCTCTGTTTTCTTTAAAAAATTTGGATGTGTCCACGTTGCGCTTTGGGGCGTTTCCTGTCGCGGGCGCTGGGCCTACCCACACAAGTGAGGTATTATTTTTATCTGGAGACTTGGGGGAACGCTGGGTGGAAGTAAATCTGTGGCTCCTCTCAGATTCCAGAACTTTCTGCCACAGAAATGTGAGGAACATGTGTTTCTTTAGCCAAATTTTGAGGTTTGCAAAGGAATCTGGGTAACAGAACCTGGTCCGAGCCCCACAAGTCACCCCATCTTGGATTCCCCTAGGTCTCTAGTTTTCATAAATGCACAGGTTTGGTAGGTTTCCCTAGGTGCCGGCTGAGCTAGAGGCCAAAATCTATAGGTAGGCACTTTGCAAAAAACACCTCTGTTTTCTTCCAAAAATTTGGATGTGTCCACGTTGCGCTTTGGGGCGTTTCCTGTCGCGGGCGCTAGGCCTACCTACACAAGTGAGGTATCATTTTTATCTGGAGACTTGGGGGAACACTGGGCGGAAGGAAATTTGTGGCTCCTCTCAGATTCCAGAACTTTCTGCCACAGAAATGTGAGGAACATGTGTTTTTTTTGCCAAATTTTGAGGTTTGCAAAGGATTCTGGGTAACAGAACCTGGTCCGAGCCCCACAAGTCACCCCATCTTGGATTCCCGTAGGTCTCTAGTTTTCAGAAATGCACCGGTTTGATAGGTTTGCCTAGGTGCCGGCTGAGCTAGAGGCCAAAATCTACAGGTAGGCACTTCGCAAAAAACACCTCTGTTTTCTTTTAAAAAATTGGATGTGTCCACGTTGCGCTTTGGGGCGTTTCCTGTCGCGGGCGCTAGGCCTACCCACACAAGTGAGGTATCATTTTTATCGGGAGACTTGGGGGAACGCTGGGTGGAAGGAAATTTGTGGCTCCTCTCAGATTCCAGAACTTTCTGCCACAGAAATATGAGGAACATGTGTTTTTTTAGCCAAATTTTGAGGTTTGCAAAGGATTCTGGGGAGCAGAACCTGGTCCGAGCCCGACAAGTCACCCCATCTTGGATTCCCCTAGGTCTCTAGTTTTCAGAAATGCACAGGTTTGGTAGGTTTCCCTTGGTGCCGGCTGAGCTACAGGCCAAAATCAACAGGTAGGCACTTTGCAAAAAACACCTCTGTTTTCTTTCAAAAATTTGGATGTGTCCACGTTGCGCTTTGGGGCATTTCCTGTCGCGGGCGCTATGCCTACCCACACAAGTGAGGTATCATTTTTATCTGGAGACTTTGGGGAACGCTGGGTGGAAGTAAATTTGTGGCTCCTTTCAGATTCCAGAACTTTCTGCCACAGAAATGTGAGGAACATGTTTTTTTTTTGCCAAATTTTGAGGTTTGCAAAGGATTCTGGGTAACATAACCTGGTCCGAGCCCTACAAGTCACCCCATCTTGGATTCCCCTAGGTCTCTAGTTTTCAGAAATGCACAGGTTTGGTAGGTTTCCCTAGGTGCCGGCTGAGCTAGAGGCCAAAATCTACAGGTAGGCACTTTGCAAAAACACCTCTGTTTTCTTTCAAAAATTTGGATGTGTCCACGTTGCGCTTTGGGGCGTTTCATGTCGCGGGCGCTGGGCCTACCCACACAAGTGAGGTATCATTTTTATCTGGAGACTTGGGGGAACGCTGGGTGGAAGGAAATTTGTGGCTCCTCTCAGATTCCAGAACTTTCTGCCACAGAAATGTGAGGAACATGTGTTTTTTTTGCCAAATTTTGAGGTTTGCAAAGGATTCTGGGTAACAGAACCTGGTCCGAGCCCCACAAGTCACCCCATCTTGGATTCCCGTAGGTCTCTAGTTTTCAGAAATGCACCGGTTTGATAGGTTTGCCTAGGTGACGGCTGAGCTAGAGGCCAAAATCTACAGGTAGGCACTTCGCAAAAAACACCTCTGTTTTCTTTTAAAAAATTGGATGTGTCCACGTTGCGCTTTGGGGCGTTTCCTGTCGCGGGCGCTAGGCCTACCCACACAAGTGAGGTATCATTTTTATCGGGAGACTTGGGGGAACGCTGGGTGGAAGGAAATTTGTGGCTCCTCTCAGATTCCAGAACTTTCTGCCACAGAAATGTGAGGAACATGTGTTTTTTTTGCCAAATTTTGAGGTTTGCAAAGGATTCTGGGTAACAGAACCTGGTCCGAGCCCCACAAGTCACCCCATCTTGGATTCCTGTAGGTCTCTAGTTTTCAGAAATGCACCGGTTTGATAGGTTTGCCTAGGTGCCGGCTGAGCTAGAGGCCAAAATCTACAGGTAGGCACTTCGCAAAAAACACCTCTGTTTTCTTTTAAAAAATTGGATGTGTCCACGTTGCGCTTTGGGGCGTTTCCTGTCGCGGGCGCTAGGCCTACCCACACAAGTGAGGTATCATTTTTATCGGGAGACTTGGGGGAACGCTGGGTGGAAGGAAATTTGTGGCTCCTCTCAGATTCCAGAACTTTCTGCCACAGAAATATGAGGAACATGTGTTTTTTTAGCCAAATTTTGAGGTTTGCAAAGGATTCTGGGGAGCAGAACCTGGTCCGAGCCCGACAAGTCACCCCATCTTGGATTCCCCTAGGTCTCTAGTTTTCAGAAATGCACAGGTTTGGTAGGTTTCCCTTGGTGCCGGCTGAGCTAGAGGCCAAAATCAACAGGTAGGCACTTTGCAAAAAACACCTCTGTTTTCTTTCAAAAATTTGGATGTGTCCACGTTGCGCTTTGGGGCATTTCCTGTCGCGGGCGCTATGCCTACCCACACAAGTGAGGTATCATTTTTATCTGGAGACTTGGGGGAACGCTGGGTGGAAGTAAATTTGTGGCTCCTTTCAGATTCCAGAACTTTCTGCCACAGAAATGTGAGGAACATGTTTTTTTTTTGCCAAATTTTGAGGTTTGCAAAGGATTCTGGGTAACATAACCTGGTCCGAGCCCTACAAGTCACCCCATCTTGGATTCCCCTAGGTCTCTAGTTTTCAGAAATGCACAGGTTTGGTAGGTTTCCCTAGGTGCCGGCTGAGCTAGAGGCCAAAATCTACAGGTAGGCACTTTGCAAAAACACCTCTGTTTTCTTTCAAAAATTTGGATGTGTCCACGTTGCGCTTTGGGGCGTTTCATGTCGCGGGCGCTGGGCCTACCCACACAAGTGAGGTATCATTTTTATCTGGAG
The DNA here is from genome assembly GCF_031143425.1 of Pleurodeles waltl. Classification (NCBI taxonomy): domain Eukaryota; kingdom Metazoa; phylum Chordata; class Amphibia; order Caudata; family Salamandridae; genus Pleurodeles; species Pleurodeles waltl. The sequence continues at coordinate 146,558,767 of NC_090439.1, read as the reverse complement.
ACTTGGGGGAACGCTGGGTGGAAGTAAATTTGTGGCTCCTCTCAGATTCCAGAACTTTCTGCCACAGAAATGTGAGGAACATGTGTTTTTTTTGCCAAATTTTGAGGTTTGCAAAGAATTCTGGGTAACATAACCTGGTCCGAGCCCCACAAGTCACCCCATCTTGGATTCCCCTAGGTCTCTAGTTTTCAGAAATGCACAGGTTTGGTAGGTTTCCCTAGGTGGCGGCTGAGCTAAGGGCCAAAATCTACAGGTAGGCACTTTGCAAAAAACACCTCTGTTTTCTTAAATTTTTTTTGATGTGTCCACGTTGCACTTTGGGGCGTTTCCTGTCACGGGCGCTAGGCCTACCCACACAAGTGAGGTATCATTTTTATCGGGAGACTTGGGGGAACGCTGGGTAGAAGGAAATTTGTGGCTCCTCTCAGATTCCAGAACTTTCTGCCACAGAAATGTGAGGAACATGTGTTTTTTTAGTCAAATTTTGAGGTTTGCAAAGGAATCTGGGTAACAGAACCTGGTTCGAGCCCCACAAGTCACCCCATCTTGGATTCCCCTAGGTCTCTAGTTTTCACAAATGCACAGGTTTGGTAGGTTTCCCTAGGTGCCGGCTGAGCTAGAGGCCAAAATCTACAGGTAGGCACTTTGCAAAAAACACCTCTGTTTTCTTCCAAAAATTTGGATGTGTCCACGTTGCGCTTTGGGGCGTTTCCTGTCGCGGGCGCTAGGCCTACCCACACAAGTGAGGTGTCATTTTTATCTGGAGACTTGGGGGAACACTGGGCGGAAGGAAATTTGTGGCTCCTCTCAGATTCCAGAACTTTCTGCCACAGAAATGTGAGGAACATGTGTTTTTTTTGCCAAATTTTGAGGTTTGCAAAGGATTCAGGGTAACAGAACCTGGTCCGAGCCCCACAAGTCACCCCATCTTGGATTCCCGTAGGTCTCTAGTTTTCAGAAATGCACCGGTTTGATAGGTTTGCCTAGGTGCCGGCTGAGCTAGAGGCCAAAATCTACAGGTAGGCACTTTGCAAAAAACACCTCTGTTTTCTTTCAAAAATTTGGATGTGTCCACGTTGCGCTTTGTAGTGTTTCCTGTCACGGGCGCTAGGCCTACCCACACAAGTGAGGTATCATTTTTATCGGGAGACTTGGGGGAACGCTGGGTGGAAGGAAATTTGTGGCTCCTCTCAGATTCCAGAACTTTCTGCCACAGAAATGTGAGGAACATGTGTTTTTTTAGCCAAATTTTGAGGTTTGCAAAGGATTCTGGGGAACAGAACCTGGTCCGAGCCCCACAAGTCACCCCATCTTGGATTCCCCTAGGTCTCTAGTTTTCAGAAATGCACAGGTTTGGTAGGTTTCCCTTTGTGCCGGCTGAGCTAGAGGCCAAAATCTACAGGTAGGCACTTTGCAAAAAACACCACTGTTTTCTTTCAAAAATTTGGATGTGTCCATGTTGCGCTTTGGTGCGTTTCCTGTCGCGGGCGCTAGGCCTACCCAGACAAGTGAGGTATCATTTTTATCGGGAGACTTGGGGGAACGCTGGGTGGAAGGAAATTTGTGGCTCCTCTCAGATTCCAGAACTTTCTGTCACAGAAATGTGAGGAACATGTGTTTTTTTAGCCAAATTTTGAGGTTTACAAAGGATTCTGGGTAACAGAACCTGGTCCGAGCCCCACAAGTCACCCCATCTTGGATTCCCCTAGGTCTCTAGTTTTCAGAAATGCACAGGATTGGTAGGTTTCCCTAGGTGCCGGCTGAGCTAGAGGCCAAAATCTACAGGTAGGCACTTTGCAAAAAACGCCTCTGTTTTCTTTCAAAAATTTGGATGTGTCCACGTTGCGCTTTGGGGTGTTTCCTGTCATGGGCGCTAGGCCTACCCACAAAAGTGAGGTATTATTTTTATCGGGAGACTTGGGGGAACGCTGGGTGGAAGGAAATTTGTCGCTCCTCTCAGATTCCAGAACTTTCTGCCACAGAAATGTGAGGAACATGTGTTTTTTTAGGCAAATTTTGAAGTGTGCAAAGGATTCTGGGTAACAGAACCTGGTCCGAGCCCCACAAGTCACCCCATCATGGATTCCCCCAGGTCTCTAGTTTTCAGAAATGCACAGGTTTGGTAGGTTTCCATAGGTGCCGGCTGAGCTAGAGGCTAAAATCTACAGGTAGGCACTTTGCAAAAAACACCTGTTTTCATTCAAAAATTTGGATGTGTCCATGTTGCGCTTTGGGGTGTTTCCTGGCGCGGGCGCTAGGCCTACATACACAAGTGAGGTATCATTTTTATCTGGAGACTTGGGGGAACGCTGGGTGGAAGTAAATTTGTGGCTCCTCTCAGATTCCAGAACTTTCTGCCACAGAAATGTGAGGAACATGTGTTTTTTTTGCCAAATTTTGAGGTTTGCAAAGGATTCTGGGTAACATAACCTGGTCCGAGCCACACAAGTCACCCCATCTTGGATTCCCCTAGGTCTCTAGTTTTCAGAAATGCACAGGTTTGGTAGGTTTCCCTAGGTGCCGGCTGAGCTAGAGGCCAAAATCTACAGGTAGGCACTTTGCAAAAAACACCTCTGTTTTCTTTCAAATATTTGGATGTGTCCACGTTGCGCTTTGGGGCGTTTCCTGTCACGGGCGCTAGGCCTACCCACACAAGTGAGGTATCATTTTTATCGGGAGACTTGGGGGAACGCTGGGTGGAAGGAAATTTGTGGCTCCTCTCAGATTCCAGAACTTTCTGCCACAGAAATGTGAGGAACATGTGTTTTTTTAGGCAAATTTTGAAGTTTGCAAAGGATTCTGGGTAACATAACCTGGTCCGAGCCCCACAAGTCACCCCATCTTGGATTCCCCTAGGTCTCTAGTTTTCAGAAATGCACAGGTTTGGTAGGTTTCCCTAGGTGCCGGCGGTGCTAGAGGCCAAAATCTACAGGTAGGCACTTTGCAAAAAAACACCTCTGTTTTCTTTCAAAAATTTGGATGTGTCCACGTTGCGCTTTGGGGTGTTTCCTGTCATGGGCGCTAGGCCTACCCACAAAAGTGAGGTATTATTTTTATCGGGAGACTTGGGGGAACGCTGGTGGAAAGGAAATTTGTGGCTCCTCTCAGATTCCAGAACTTTCTGCCACAGAAATGTGAGGAACATGTGTTTTTTTAGCCAAATTTTGAGGTTTGCAAAGGATTCTGGGTAACATAACCTGGTCCGAGCCCCACAAGTCACCCCATCTTGGATTCCCCTAGGTCTCTAGTTTTCAGAAATGCACAGGTTTGGTAGGTTTCCCTAGGTGCTGGCTGAGCTAGAGGCCAAAATCTACAGGTAGGCACTTTGCAAAAAACACCTCTGTTTTCTTTAAAAAATGTGGATGTGTCCACGTTGCGCTTTGGGGCGTTTCCTGTCGCGGGCGCTAGGCCTACCCACACAAGTGAGGTATCATTTTTATCTGGAGACTTGGGGGAACGCTGGGTGGAAGTAAATTTGTGGCTCCTCTCAGATTCCAGAACTTTCTGCCACAGAAATGTGAGGAACATGTGTTTTTTTTGCCAAATTTTGAGGTTTGCAAAGGATTCTGGGTAACATAACCTGGTCCGAGCCCCACAAGTCACCCCATCTTGGATTCCCCTAGGTCTCTAGTTTTCAGAAATGCACAGGCTTGGTAGGTTTCCCTAGGTGCCGGCTGAGCTAGAGGCCAAAATCTACAGGTAGGCACTTTGCAAAAAAACACCTTTGTTTTCTTTCAAAAATTTGGATGTGTCCACGTTACGCTTTGGGGTCTTTCCTGTCACGGGCGCTAGGCCTACCCACAAAAGTGAGGTATTATTTTTATCGGGAGACTTGGGGGAACGCTGGGTGGAAGGAAATTTGTGGCTCCTCTCAGATTCCAGAACTTTCTGCCACAGAAATGTGAGGAACATGTGTTTTTTTAGCCAAATTTTGAGGTTTGCAAAGGATTCTGGGGAACAGAACCTGGTCCGAGCCCCACAAGTCACCCCATCTTGGATTCCGCTAGGTCTCTAGTTTTCAGAAATGCACAGGTTTGGTAGGTTTCCCTTGGTGCCGGCTGAGCTAGAGGCCAAAATCTACAGGTAGGCACTTTGCAAAAAACACCTCTGTTTTCTTTCAAAAATTTGGATGTGTCCACGTTGCGCTTTGGGGCATTTCCTGTCGCGGGCGCTAGGCCTACCCACACAAGTGAGGTATCATTTTTATCTGGAGACTTGGGGGAACGCTGGGTGGAAGTAAATTTGTGGCTCCTCTCAGATTCCAGAACTTTCTGCCACAGAAATGTGAGGAACATGGTTTTTTTTTGCCAAATTTTGAGGTTTGAAAAGGATTCTGTGTAACATAACCTGGTCCGAGCCCTACAAGTCACCCCATCTTGGATTCCCCTAGGTCTCTAGTTTTCAGAAATGCACAGGTGTGGTAGGTTTCCCTAGGTGCCGGCTGAGCTAGAGGCCAAAATCTACAGGTAGGCACTTTGCAAAAAACACCTCTGTTTTCTTTCAAAAATTTGGATGTGTCCACGTTGCGCTTTGGGGCGTGTCCTGTTGCGGGCGCTAGGCCTACCCACACAAGTGAGGTATCATTTTTATCTGGAGACTTGGGGGAACGCTGGGTGGAAGTAAATTTGTGGCTCCTCTCAGATTCCAGAACTTTCTGCCACAGAAATGTGAGGAACATGGGTTTTTTTGCAAGATTTTGAGGTTTGCAAAGGATTTTGGGTAACATAACCTGGTCCGAGCCCCACAAGTCACCCCATCTTGGATTCCCCTACGTCTCTAGTTTTCAGAAATGCACAGGTTTGGTAGGTTTCCCTAGGTGGCGGCTGAGCTAGAGGCCAAAATCTACAGGTAGGCACTTTGCAAAAAACACCTCTGTTTTCTTTAAAAAATTTTGATGTGTCCACGTTGCACTTTGGGGCGTTTCCTGTCACGGGCGCTAGGCCTACCCACACAAGTGAGGTATCAGTTTTATCGGGAGACTTGGGGGAACGCTGGGTAGAAGAACATTTGTGGCTCCTCTCAGATTCCAGAACTTTCTGCCACAGAAATGTGAGGATTTTAGCCAAATTTTGAGGTTTGCAAAGGAATCTGGGTAACAGAACCTGGTCCGAGCCCCACAAGTCACCCTATCTTGGATTCCCCTAGGTCTCTATTTTTCAGAAATGCACAGGTTTGGTACGTTTCCCTAGGTGCCGGCTGAGCTAGAGGCCAAAATCTACAGGTAGGCACTTTGCAAAAAACACCTCTGTTTTCTTCCAAAAATTTGGATGTGTCCACGTTGCGCTTTGGGGCGTTTCCTGTTGCGGGCGCTAGGCCTACCCACACAAGTGAGGTATCATTTTTATCTGGATACTTGGGGGAAAACTGGGTGGAAGGAAATTTGTGGCTCCTCTCAGATTCCAGAACTTTCTGCCACAGAAATGTGAGGAACATGTGTTTTTTTAGCCAAATTTTGAGGTTTGCAAAGGAATCTGGGTAACAGAATCTGGTCCGAGCCCCACAAGTCACCCCATCTTGGATTCCCCTAGGTCTCTAGTTTTCAGAAATGCACAGGTTTGGTAGGTTTCCCTAGGTGGCGGCTGAGCTAGAGGCCAAAATCTACAGGTAGGCACTTTGCAAAAAACACCTCTGTTTTCTTTCAAAAATTTGGATGTGTCCACGTTGCGCTTTGGGGCGTTTCCTGTCGCGGGCGCTAGGCCTACCCACACAATTGAGGTATCATTTTTATCTGGAGACTTGGGGGAACACTGGGTGGAAGGAAATTTGTGGCTCCTCTCAGATACCCGAACTTTCTGCCACGGAAATGTGAGGAACATGTGTTTTTTTAGCCAGATTTTGAGGTTTGCAAAGGATTCTGGGTAACAGAACCTGGTCCGAGCCCCACAAGTCACCCCATCTTGGATTCCCCTAGGTCTCTAGTTTTCAGAAATGCACAGGCTTGGTAGGTTTCCCTAGGTGCCGGCTGAGCTAGAGGCCAAAATCTACAGGTAGGCACTTTGCAAAAAAACACCTCTGTTTTCTTTAAAAATTTGGATGTGTCCACGTTGCGCTTTGGGGTGTTTCCTGTCATGGGCGCTAGGCCTACCCACAAAAGTGAGGTATTATTTTTATCGGGAGACTTGGGGGAACGCTGGGTGGAAGGAAATTTGTGGCTCTTCTCAGATTCCAGAACTTTCTGCCACAGAAATGTGAGGAACATGTGTTTTTTTTGCCAAATTTTGAGGTTTGCAAAGGATTCTGGGTAACATAACCTGGTCCGAGCCCCACAAGTCACCCCATCTTGGATTCCCCTAGGTCTCTAGTTTTCAGAAATGCACAGGTTTGGTAGGTTTCCCTAGGTGCCGGCTGAGCTAGAGGCCAAAATCTACAGGTAGGCACTTTGCAAAAAACACCTCTGTTTTCTTTAAAAAATGTGGATGTGTCCACGTTGCGCTTTGGGGCGTTTCCTGTCGCGGGCGCTAGGCCTACCCACACAAGTGAGGTATCATTTTTATCTGGAGACTTGGGGGAACGCTGGGTGGAAGTAAATTTGTGGCTCCTCTCAGATTCCAGAACTTTCTGCCACAGAAATGTGAGGAACATGTGTTTTTTTTGCCAAATTTTGAGGTTTGCAAAGGATTCTGGGTAACATAACCTGGTCCGAGCCCCACAAGTCACCCCATCTTGGATTCCCCTAGGTCTCTAGTTTTCAGAAATGCACAGGCTTGGTAGGTTTCCCTAGGTGCCGGCTGAGCTAGAGGCCAAAATCTACAGGTAGGCACTTTGCAAAAAAACACCTTTGTTTTCTTTCAAAAATTTGGATGTGTCCACGTTGCGCTTTGGGGTGTTTCCTGTCACGGGCGCTAGGCCTACCCACAAAAGTGAGGTATTATTTTTATCGGGAGACTTGGGGGAACGCTGGGTGGAAGGAAATTTGTGGCTCCTCTCAGATTCCAGAACTTTCTGCCACACAAATGTGAGGAACATGTGTTTTTTTAGGCAAATTTTGAGGTTTGCAAAGGATTCTGGGTAACAGAACCTGGTCCGAGCCCCACAAGTCACCCCATCTTGGATTCCCCTAGGTCTCTAGTTTTCAGAAATGCACAGGTTTGGTAGGTTTCCCTAGGTGCCGGCTGAGCTAGAGGCCAAAATCTACAGGTAGGCACTTTGCAAAAAAACACCTCTGTTTTCTTTCAAAAATTTGGATGTGTCCACGTTGCGCTTTGGGGTGTTTCCTGTCATGGGCGCTAGGCCTACCCACAAAAGTGAGGTATAATTTTTATCGGGAGACTTGGGGGAACGCTGGGTGGAAGGAAATTTGTGGCTCCTCTCAGATTCCAGAACTTTCTGCCACAGAAATGTGAGGAACATGTGTTTTTTTTGCCAAATTTTGAGGTTTGCAAAGGATTCTGGGTAACATAACCTGGTCCGAGCCCTACAAGTCACCCCATCTTGGATTCCCCTAGGTCTCTAGTTTTCAGAAATGCACAGGTGTGGTAGGTTTCCCTAGGTGCCGGCTGAGCTAGAGGCCAAAATCTACAGGTAGGCACTTTGCAAAAAACACCTCTGTTTTCTTTCAAAAATTTGGATGTGTCCACGTTGCGCTTTGGGGCGTGTCCTGTTGCGGGCGCTAGGCCTACCCACACAAGTGAGGTATCATTTTTATCTGGAGACTTGGGGGAACGCTGGGTGGAAGTAAATTTGTGGCTCCTCTCAGATTCCAGAACTTTCTGCCACAGAAATGTGAGGAACATGGGTTTTTTTGCAAGATTTTGAGGTTTGCAAAGGATTTTGGGTAACATAACCTGGTCCGAGCCCCACAAGTCACCCCATCTTGGATTCCCCTACGTCTCTAGTTTTCAGAAATGCACAGGTTTGGTAGGTTTCCCTAGGTGGCGGCTGAGCTAGAGGCCAAAATCTACAGGTAGGCACTTTGCAAAAAACACCTCTGTTTTCTTTAAAAAATTTTGATGTGTCCACGTTGCACTTTGGGGCGTTTCCTGTCACGGGCGCTAGGCCTACCCACACAAGTGAGGTATCAGTTTTATCGGGAGACTTGGGGGAACGCTGGGTAGAAGAACATTTGTGGCTCCTCTCAGATTCCAGAACTTTCTGCCACAGAAATGTGAGGATTTTAGCCAAATTTTGAGGTTTGCAAAGGAATCTGGGTAACAGAACCTGGTCCGAGCCCCACAAGTCACCCTATCTTGGATTCCCCTAGGTCTCTATTTTTCAGAAATGCACAGGTTTGGTACGTTTCCCTAGGTGCCGGCTGAGCTAGAGGCCAAAATCTACAGGTAGGCACTTTGCAAAAAACACCTCTGTTTTCTTCCAAAAATTTGGATGTGTCCACGTTGCGCTTTGGGGCGTTTCCTGTTGCGGGCGCTAGGCCTACCCACACAAGTGAGGTATCATTTTTATCTGGATACTTGGGGGAAAACTGGGTGGAAGGAAATTTGTGGCTCCTCTCAGATTCCAGAACTTTCTGCCACAGAAATGTGAGGAACATGTGTTTTTTTAGCCAAATTTTGAGGTTTGCAAAGGAATCTGGGTAACAGAATCTGGTCCGAGCCCCACAAGTCACCCCATCTTGGATTCCCCTAGGTCTCTAGTTTTCAGAAATGCACAGGTTTGGTAGGTTTCCCTAGGTGCCGGCTGAGCTAGAGGCCAAAATCTACAGGTAGGCACTTTGCAAAAAACACCTCTGTTTTCTTTCAAAAATTTGGATGTGTCCACGTTGCGCTTTGGGGCGTTTCCTGTCGCGGGCGCTAGGCCTACCCACACAATTGAGGTATCATTTTTATCTGGAGACTTGGGGGAACACTGGGTGGAAGGAAATTTGTGGCTCCTCTCAGATACCCGAACTTTCTGCCACGGAAATGTGAGGAACATGTGTTTTTTTAGCCAGATTTTGAGGTTTGCAAAGGATTCTGGGTAACAGAACCTGGTCCGAGCCCCACAAGTCACCCCATCTTGGATTCCCCTAGGTCTCTAGTTTTCAGAAATGCACAGGCTTGGTAGGTTTCCCTAGGTGCCGGCTGAGCTAGAGGCCAAAATCTACAGGTAGGCACTTTGCAAAAAAACACCTCTGTTTTCTTTAAAAATTTGGATGTGTCCACGTTGCGCTTTGGGGTGTTTCCTGTCATGGGCGCTAGGCCTACCCACAAAAGTGAGGTATTATTTTTATCGGGAGACTTGGGGGAACGCTGGGTGGAAGGAAATTTGTGGCTCTTCTCAGATTCCAGAACTTTCTGCCACAGAAATGTGAGGAACATGTGTTTTTTTTGCCAAATTTTGAGGTTTGCAAAGGATTCTGGGTAACATAACCTGGTCCGAGCCCCACAAGTCACCCCATCTTGGATTCCCCTAGGTCTCTAGTTTTCAGAAATGCACAGGTTTGGTAGGTTTCCCTAGGTGCCGGCTGAGCTAGAGGCCAAAATCTACAGGTAGGCACTTTGCAAAAAACACCTCTGTTTTCTTTAAAAAATGTGGATGTGTCCACGTTGCGCTTTGGGGCGTTTCCTGTCGCGGGCGCTAGGCCTACCCACACAAGTGAGGTATCATTTTTATCTGGAGACTTGGGGGAACGCTGGGTGGAAGTAAATTTGTGGCTCCTCTCAGATTCCAGAACTTTCTGCCACAGAAATGTGAGGAACATGTGTTTTTTTTGCCAAATTTTGAGGTTTGCAAAGGATTCTGGGTAACATAACCTGGTCCGAGCCCCACAAGTCACCCCATCTTGGATTCCCCTAGGTCTCTAGTTTTCAGAAATGCACAGGCTTGGTAGGTTTCCCTAGGTGCCGGCTGAGCTAGAGGCCAAAATCTACAGGTAGGCACTTTGCAAAAAAACACCTTTGTTTTCTTTCAAAAATTTGGATGTGTCCACGTTGCGCTTTGGGGTGTTTCCTGTCACGGGCGCTAGGCCTACCCACAAAAGTGAGGTATTATTTTTATCGGGAGACTTGGGGGAACGCTGGGTGGAAGGAAATTTGTGGCTCCTCTCAGATTCCAGAACTTTCTGCCACACAAATGTGAGGAACATGTGTTTTTTTAGGCAAATTTTGAGGTTTGCAAAGGATTCTGGGTAACAGAACCTGGTCCGAGCCCCACAAGTCACCCCATCTTGGATTCCCCTAGGTCTCTAGTTTTCAGAAATGCACAGGTTTGGTAGGTTTCCCTAGGTGCCGGCTGAGCTAGAGGCCAAAATCTACAGGTAGGCACTTTGCAAAAAAACACCTCTGTTTTCTTTCAAAAATTTGGATGTGTCCACGTTGCGCTTTGGGGTGTTTCCTGTCATGGGCGCTAGGCCTACCCACAAAAGTGAGGTATTATTTTTATCGGGAGACTTGGGGGAACGCTGGGTGGAAGGAAATTTGTGGCTCCTCTCAGATTCCAGAACTTTCTGCCACAGAAATGTGAGGAACATGTGTTTTTTTTGCCAAATTTTGAGGTTTGCAAAGGATTCTGGGTAACATAACCTGGTCCGAGCCCCACAAGTCACCCCATCTTGGATTCCCCTAGGTCTCTAGTTTTCAGAAATGCACAGGTTTGGTAGGTTTCCCTAGGTGCCGGCTGAGCTAGAGGCCAAAATCTACAGGTAGGCACTTTGCAAAAAACACCTCTGTTTTCTTTAAAAAATGTGGATGTGTCCACGTTACGCTTTGGGGCGTTTCCTGTCGCGGGCGCTAGGCCTACCCACACAAGTGAGGTATAATTTTTATCTGGAGACTTGGGGGAACGCTGGGTGGAAGTAAATTTGTGGCTCCTCTCAGATTCCAGAACTTTCTGCCACAGAAATGTGAGGAACATGTGTTTTTTTTGCCAAATTTTGAGGTTTGCAAAGGATTCTGGGTAACATAACCTGGTCCGAGCCCGACAAGTCACCCCATCTTGGATTCCCCTAGGTCTCTAGCTTTCAGAAATGCACCGGTTTGGTAGGTTTCCCTAGATGCCGGCTGAGCTAGAGGCCAAAATCTACAGGTAGGCACTTTGCAAAAAACACCTCTGTTTTCTTAAAAAAATGTTGATGTGTCCACGTTGCACTTTGGGGCGTTTCCTGTCACGGGCGCTAGGCCTACCCACACAAGTGAGCTATCAGTTTTATCGGGAGACTTGGGGGAACGCTGGGTAGAAGAACATTTGTGGCTCCTCTCAGATTCCAGAACTTTCTGCCACAGAAATGTGAGGAACATGTGTATTTTTAGCCAAATTTTGAGGTTTGCAAAGGAATCTGGGTAACAGAACCTGGTCCGAGCCCCACAAGTCACCCCATCTTGGATTCCCCTAGGTCTCTAGTTTTCAGAAATGCACAGGTTTGGTACGTTTCCCTAGGTGCCGGCTGAGCTAGAGGCCAAAATCTACAGGTAGGCACTTTGCAAAAAACACCTCTGTTTTCTTCCAAAAATTTGGATGTGTCCACGTTGCGCTTTGGGGCGTTTCCTGTCGCGGGCGCTAGGCCTACCCACACAAGTGAGGTATAATTTTTATCTGGAGACTTGGGGGAACACTGGGTGGAAGGAAATTTGTGGCTCCTCTCAGATTCCAGAACTTTCTGCCACAGAAATGTGAGGAACATGTGTTTTTTTAGCCAAATTTTGAGGTTTGCAAAGGAATCTGGGTAACAGAACCTGGTCCGAGCCCCACAAGTCACCCCATCTTGGATTCCCCTAGGTCTCTAGTTTTCAGAAATGCACAGGTTTGGTAGGTTTCCCTAGGTGCCGGCTGAGCTAGAGGCCAAAATCTACAGGTAGGCACTTTGCAAAAAACACCTCTGTTTTCTTTCAAAAATTTGGATGTGTCCACGTTGCGCTTTGGGGCGTTTCCTGTCGCGGGCGCTAGGCCTTCCCACACAATTGAGGTATCATTTTTATCTGGAGACTTGGGGGAACACTGGGTGGAAGGAAATTTGTGGCTCCTCTCAGATACCCGAACTTTCTGCCACGGAAATGTGAGGAACATGTGTTTTTTTAGCCAGATTTTGAGGTTTGCAAAGGATTCTGGGTAACAGAACCTGGTCCGAGCCCCACAAGTCACCCCATCTTGGATTCCCGTAGGTCTCTAGTTTTCAGAAATGCACCGGTTTGGTAGGTTTCCCTAGGTGGCGGCTGAGCTAGAGGCCAAAATCTAAAGGTAGGCACTTTGCAAAAAACGCCTCTGTTTTCTTTAAAAAATTTGGATGTGTCCAAGTTGCGCTTTGGGGCGTTTCCTGTCACGGGCGCTAGGCCTACCCACAAAAGTGAGGTATCATCTTTATCGGGAGACTTGGGGGAACGCTGGGTGGAAGGAAATTTGTGGCTCCTCTCAGATTCCAGAACTTTCTGCCACAGAAATGTGAGGAACATGTGTTTTTTTAGCCAAATTTTGAGGTTTGCAAAGGATTCTGGGTAACAGAACCTGGTCCGAGCCCCACAAGTCACCCCATCTTGGATTCCCCTAGGTCTCTAGTTTTCAGAAATGCACAGGTTTGGTAGGTTTCCCAAGGTGCCGGCTGAGCTAGAGGCCAAAATCTACAGGTAGGCACTTTGCAAAAAACACCTCTGTTCTCTTTAAAAAATGTGGATGTGTCCACGTTGCGCTTTGGGGCGTTTCCTGTCGCGGGCGCTAGGCCTACCCACACAAGTGAGGTATCATTTTTATCGGGAGACTTGGGGGAACGCTGGGTGGAAGGAAATTTGTGGCTCCTCTCAGATTCCAGAACTTTCTGCCACAGAAATGTGAGGAACATGTGTTTTTTTAGCCAAATTTTGAGGTTTGCAAAGGATTCTGGGGAACAGAACCTGGTCCGAGCCCCACAAGTCACCCCATCTTGGATTCCCCTAGGTCTCTAGTTTTCAGAAATGCACAGGTTTGGTAGGTTTCCCTAGGTGCCGGCTGAGCTAGAGGCCAAAATCTACAGGAAAGCACTTTGCAAAAAACACCTCTGTTTTCTTTCAAATATTTGGATGTGTCCACGTTGCGCTTTGGGGCGTTTCCTGTCACGGGCGCTAGGCCTACCCACACAAGTGAGGTATCATTTTTATCGGGAGACTTGGGGGAACGCTGGGTGGAAGGAAATTTGTGGCTCCTCTCAGATTCCAGAACTTTCTGCCACAGAAATGTGAGGAACATGTGTTTTTTTAGGCAAATTTTGAGGTTTGCAAAGGATTCTGGGTAACATAACCTGGTCCGAGCCCCACAAGTCACCCCATCTTGGATTCCCCTAGGTCTCTAGTTTTCAGAAATGCACAGGTTTGGTAGGTTTCCCTAGGTGCCGGCTGAGCTAGAGGCCAAAATCTACAGGTAGGCACTTTGCAAAAAAACACCTCTGTTTTCTTTCAAAAATTTGGATGTGTCCACGTTGCGCTTTGGGGTGTTTCCTGTCATGGGCGCTAGGCCTACCCACAAAAGTGAGGTATTATTTTTATCGGGAGACTTGGGGGAACGCTGGGTGGAAGGAAATTTGTGGCTCCTCTCAGATTCCAGAACTTTCTGCCACAGAAATGTGAGGAACATGTGTTTTTTTAGCCAAATTTTGAGGTTTGCAAAGGATTCTGGGGAACAGAACCTGGTCCGAGCCCCACAAGTCACCCCATCTTGGATTCCTCTAGGTCTCTAGTTTTCAGAAATGCACAGGTTTGGTAGGTTTCCCTTGGTGCCGGCTGAGCTAGAGGCCAAAATCTACAGGTAGGCACTTTGCAAAAAACACCTCTGTTTTCTTTCAAAAATTTGGATGTGTCCACGTTGCGCTTTGGTGCGTTTCCTGTCGCGGGCGCTAGGCCTACCCAGACAAGTGAGGTATCATTCTTATCGGGAGACTTGAGGGAACGCTGGGTGGAAGGAAATTTGTGGCTCCTCTCAGATTCCAGAACTTTCTGCCACAGAAATGTGAGGAACATGTGTTTTTTTAGCCAAATTTTGAGGTTTGCAAAGGATTCTGGGTAACAGAACCTGGTCCGAGCCCCACAAGTCACCCCATCTTGGATTCCCCTAGGTCTCTAGTTTTCAGAAATGCACAGGTTTGGTAGGTTTCCCTAGGTGCCGGCTGAGCTAGAGGCCAAAATCTACAGGTAGGCACTTTGCAAAAAACACCTCTGTTTTCTTTCAAAAATTTGGATGTGTCCACGTTGCGCTTTGGGGCGTTTCCTGTCGCGGGCGCTAGGCCTACCCACACAATTGAGGTATCATTTTTATCTGGAGACTTGGGGGAACACTGGGTGGAAGGAAATTTGTGGCTCCTCTCAGATACCCGAACTTTCTGCCACGGAAATGTGAGGAACATGTTTTTTTTAGCCAGATTTTGAGGTTTGCAAAGGATTCTGGGTAACAGAACCTGGTCCGAGCCCCACAAGTCACCCCATCTTGGATTCCCGTAGGTCTCTAGTTTTCAGAAATGCACCGGTTTGGTAGGTTTCCCTAGGTGCCGGCTGAGCTAGAGGCCAAAATCTACAGGTAGGCACTTTGCAAAAAACGCCTCTGTTTTCTTTCAAAAATTTGGATGTGTCCACGTTGCGCTTTGGGGCGTTTCCTGTCACGGGCGCTAGGCCTACCCACAAAAGTGAGGTATTATTATTATCGGGAGACTTGGGGGAACGCTGGGTGGAAGGAAATTTGTGGCTCCTCTCAGATTCCAGAACTTTCTGCCACAGAAATGTGAGGAACATGTGTTTTTTTAGGCAAATTTTGAGGTTTGCAAAGGATTCTGGGTAACAGAACCTGGTCCGAGCCCCACAAGTCACCCCATCATGGATTCCCCCAGGTCTCTAGTTTTCAGAAATGCACAGGTTTGGTAGGTTTCCATAGGTGCCGGCTGAGCTAGAGGCCAAAATCTATAGGTAGGCACTTTGCAAAAAACACCTGTTTTCATTCAAAAATTTGGATGTGTCCACGTTGCGCTTTGGGGTGTTTCCTGGCGCGGGCGCTAGGCCTACCCACACAAGTGAGGTATCATTTTTATCTGGAGACTTGGGGGAACGCTGGGTGGAAGTAAATTTGTGGCTCCTCTCAGATTCCAGAACTTTCTGCCACAGAAATGTGAGGAACATGTGTTTTTTTTGCCAAATTTTGAGGTTTGCAAAGGATTCTGGGTAACATAACCTGGTCCGAGCCACACAAGTCACCCCATCTTGGATTCCCCTAGGTCTCTAGTTTTCAGAAATGCACAGGTTTGGTAGGTTTCCCTAGGTGCCGGCTGAGCTAGAGGCCAAAATCTACAGGTAGGCACTTTGCAAAAAACACCTCTGTTTTCTTTCAAATATTTGGATGTGTCCACGTTGCGCTTTGGGGCGTTTCCTGTCACGGGCGCTAGGCCTACCCACACAAGTGAGGTATCTTTTTTATCGGGAGACTTGGGGGAACGCTGGGTGGAAGGAAATTTGTGGCTCCTCTCAGATTCCAGAACTTTCTGCCACAGAAATGTGAGGAACATGTGTTTTTTTAGGCAAATTTTGAGGTTTGCAAAGGATTCTGGGTAACATAACCTGGTCCGAGCCCCACAAGTCACCCCATCTTGGATTCCCCTAGGTCTCTAGTTTTCAGAAATGCACAGGTTTGGTAGGTTTCCCTAGGTGCCGGCTGAGCTAGAGGCCAAAATCTACAGGAAGGCACTTTGCAAAAAAACACCTCTGTTTTCTTTCAAAAATTTGGATGTGTCCACGTTGCGCTTTGGGGTGTTTCCTGTCATGGGCGCTAGGCCTACCCACAAAAGTGAGGTATTATTTTTATCGGGAGACTTGGGGGAACGCTGGGTGGAAGGAAATTTGTGGCTCCTCTCAGATTCCAGAACTTTCTGCCACAGAAATGTGAGGAACATGTGTTTTTTTAGCCAAATTTTGAGGTTTGCAAAGGATTCTGGGTAACATAACCTGGTCCGAGCCCCACAAGTCACCCCATCTTGGATTCCCCTAGGTCTCTAGTTTTCAGAAATGCACAGGTTTGGTAGGTTTCCCTAGGTGGCGGCTGAGCTAGAGGCCAAAATCTACAGGTAGGCACTTTGCAAAAAACACCTCTGTTTTCTTTAAAAAATGTGGATGTGTCCACGTTGCGCTTTGGGGCGTTTCCTGTCGCGGGCGCTAGGCCTACCCACACAAGTGAGGTATCATTTTTATCTGGAGACTTGGGGGAACGCTGGGTGGAAGTAAATTTGTGGCTCCTCTCAGATTCCAGAACTTTCTGCCACAGAAATGTGAGGAACATGTGTTTTTTTTGCCAAATTTTGAGGTTTGCAAAGGATTCTGGGTAACATAACCTGGTCCGAGCCCCACAAGTCACCCCATCTTGGATTCCCCTAGGTCTCTAGTTTTCAGAAATGCACAGGCTTGGTAGGTTTCCCTAGGTGCCGGCTGAGCTAGAGGCCAAAATCTACAGGTAGGCACTTTGCAAAAAAACACCTTTGTTTTCTTTCAAAAATTTGGATGTGTCCACGTTGCGCTTTGGGGTGTTTCCTGTCACGGGCGCTAGGCCTACCCACAAAAGTGAGGTATTATTTTTATCGGGAGACTTGGGGGAACGCTGGGTGGAAGGAAATTTGTGGCTCCTCTCAGATTCCAGAACTTTCTGCCACAGAAATGTGAGGAACATGTGTTTTTTTAGCCAAATTTTGAGGTTTGCAAAGGATTCTGGGTAACAGAACCTGGTCCGAGCCCCACAAGTCACCCCATCTTGGATTCCCCTAGGTCTCTAGTTTTCAGAAATGCACAGGTTTGGTAGGTTTCCCTAGGTGCCGGCTGAGCTAGAGGCCAAAATCTACAGGTAGGCACTTTGCAAAAAAACACCTTTGTTTTCTTTCAAAAATTTTGATGTGTCCACGTTGCGCTTTGGGGTGTTTCCTGTCACGGGCGCAAGGCCTACCCACAAAAGTGAGGTATTATTTTTATCGGGAGACTTGGGGGAACGCTGGGTGGAAGGAAATTTGTGGCTCCTCTCAGATTCCAGAACTTTCTGCCACAGAAATGTGAGGAACATGTGTTTTTTTAGCCAAATTTTGAGGTTTGCAAAGGATTCTGGGGAACAGAACCTGGTCCGAGCCCCACAAGTCACCCCATCTTGGATTCCCCTAGGTCTCTAGTTTTCAGAAATGCACAGGTTTGGTAGGTTTCCCTTGGTGCCGGCTGAGCTAGAGGCCAAAATCTACAGGTAGGCACTTTGCAAAAAACACCTCTGTTTTCTTTCAAAAATTTGGATGTGTCCACGTTGCGCTTTGGGGCATTTCCTGTCGCGGGCGCAGGCCTACCCACACAAGTGAGGTATCATTTTTATCTGGAGACTTGGGGGAACGCTGGGTGGAAGTAAATTTGTGGCTCCTCTCAGATTCCAGAACTTTCTGCCACAGAAATGTGAGGAACATGTTTTTTTTTGGCCAAATTTTGAGGTTTGCAAAGGATTCTGGGTAACATAACCTGGTCCGAGCCCTACAAGTCACCCCATCTTGGATTCCCCTAGGTCTCTAGTTTTCAGAAATGCACAGGTGTGGTAGGTTTCCCTAGGTGCCGGCTGAGCTAGAGGCCAAAATCTACAGGTAGGCACTTTGCAAAAAACACCTCTGTTTTCTTTCAAAAATTTGGATGTGTCCACGTTGCGCTTTGGGGCGTGTCCTGTTGCGGGCGCTAGGCCTACCCACACAAGTGAGGTATCATTTTTATCTGGAGACTTGGGGGAACGCTGGGTGGAAGTAAATTTGTGGCTCCTCTCAGATTCCAGAACTTTCTGCCACAGAAATGTGAGGAACATGTGTTTTTTTAGCCAAATTTTGAGGTTTGCAAAGGATTCTGGGTAACATAACCTGGTCCGAGCCCCACAAGTCACCCCATCTTGGATTCCCCTAGGTCTCTAGTTTTCAGAAATGCACAGGTTTGGTAGGTTTCCCTAGGTGGCGGCTGAGCTAGAGGCCAAAATCTACAGGTAGGCACTTTGCAAAAAACACCTCTGTTTTCTTGAAAAAATTTTGATGTGTCCACGTTGCACTTTGGGGCGTTTCCTGTCACGGGCGCTAGGCATACCCACACAAGTGAGGTATCAGTTTTATCGGGAGACTTGGGGGAACGCTGGGTAGAAGAACATTTGTGGCTCCTCTCAGATTCCAGAACTTTCTGCCACAGAAATGTGAGGAACATGTGTTTTTTTAGCCAAATTTTGAGGTTTGCAAAGGAATCTGGGTAACAGAACCTGGTCCGAGCCCCACAAGTCACCCCATCTTGGATTCCCCTAGGTCTCTAGCTTTCAGAAATGCACAGGTTTGGTACGTTTCCCTAGGTGCCGGCTGAGCTAGAGGCCAAAATCTACAGGTAGGCACTTTGCAAAAAACACCTCTGTTTTCTTCCAAAAATTTGGATGTGTCCACGTTGCGCTTTGGGGCGTTTCCTGTCGCGGGCGCTAGGCCTACCCACACAAGTGAGGTATCATTTTTATCTGGACACTTGGGGGAACACTGGGTGGAAGGAAATTTGTGGCTCCTCTCAGATTCCAGAACTTTCTGCCACAGAAATGTGAGGAACATGTGTTTTTTTTGCCAAATTTTGAGGTTTGCAAAGGATTCTGGGTAACAGAACCTGGTCCGAGCCCCACAAGTCACCCCATCTTGGATTCCCGTAGGTCTCTAGTTTTCAGAAATGCACCGGTTTGGTAGGTTTGCCTAGGTGCCGGCTGAGCTAGAGGCCAAAATCTACAGGTAGGCACTTTGCAAAAAACACCTCTGTTTTCTTTCAAAAATTTGGATGTGTCCACGTTGCGCTTTGGTGCGTTTCCTGTCGCGGGCGCTAGGCCTACCCACACAAGTGAGGTATCATTTTTATCGGGAGACTTGGGGGAACGCTGGGTGGAAGGAAATTTGTGGCTCCTCTCAGATTCCAGAACTTTCTGCCACAGAAATGTGAGGAACATGTGTTTTTTTAGCTAAATTTTGAGGTTTGCAAAGGAATCTGGGTAACAGAACCTGGTCCGAGCCCCACAAGTCACCCCATCTTGGATTCCCCTAGGTCTCTAGTTTTCAGAAATGCACAGGTTTGGTAGGTTTCCCTAGGTGCCGGCTGAGCTAGAGGCCAAAATCTACAGGTAGGCACTTTGCAAAAAACACCTCTGTTTTCTTTGAAAAATTTGGATGTGTCCACGTTGCGCTTTGGGGCGTTTCCTGTCGCGGGCGCTAGGCCTACCCACACAATTGAGGTATCATTTTTATCTGGAGACTTGGGGGAACACTGGGTGGAAGGAAATTTGTGGCTCCTCTCAGATACCCGAACTTTCTGCCACGGAAATGTGAGGAACATGTGTTTTTTTAGCCAGATTTTGAGGTTTGCAAAGGATTCTGGGTAACAGAACCTGGTCCGAGCCCCACAAGTCACCCCATCTTGGATTCCCGTAGGTCTCTAGTTTTCAGAAATGCACCGGTTTGGTAGGTTTCCCTAGGTGCCGGCTGAGCTAGAGGCCAAAATCTAAAGGTAGGCACTTTGCAAAAAACGCCTCTGTTTTCTTTAAAAAATTTGGATGTGTCCAAGTTGCGCTTTGGGGCGTTTCCTGTCACGGGCGCTAGGCCTACCCACAAAAGTGAGGTATCATTTTTATCGGGAGACTTGGGGGAACGCTGGGTGGAAGGAAATTTGTGGCTCCTCTCAGATTCCAGAACTTTCTGCCACAGAAATGTGAGGAACATGTGTTTTTTTAGCCAAATTTTGAGGTTTGCAAAGGATTCTGGGTAACATATCCTGGTCCGAGCCCCACAAGTCACCCCATCTTGGATTCCCCTAGGTCTCTAGTTTTCAGAAATGCACAGGTTTGGTAGGTTTCCCTAGGTGCCGGCTGAGCTAGAGGCCAAAATCTACAGGTAGGCACTTTGCAAAAAACACCTCTGTTTTCTTTAAAAAATGTGGATGTGTCCACGTTGCGCTTTGGGGCGTTTCCTGTCGCGGGCGCTAGGCCTACCCACACAAGTGAGGTATCATTTTTATCGGGAGACTTGGGGGAACGCTGGGTGGAAGGAAATTTGTGGCTCCTCTCAGATTCCAGAACTTTCTGCCACAGAAATGTGAGGAACATGTGTTTTTTTAGCCAAATTTTGAGGTTTGCAAAGGATTCTGGGGAACAGAACCTGGTCCGAGCCCCACAAGTCACCCCATCTTGGATTCCCCAAGGTCTCTAGTTTTCAGAAATGCACAGGTTTGGTAGGTTTCCCTTGGTGCCGGCTGAGCTAGAGGCCAAAATCTACAGGTAGGCACTTTGCAAAAAACACCTCTGTTTTCTTTCAAAAATTTGGATGTGTCCACGTTGCGCTTTGGTGCGTTTCCTGTCGCGGGCGCTAGGCCTACCCAGACAAGTGAGGTATCATTTTTATCGGGAGACTTGGGGGAACGCTGGGTGGAAGGAAATTTGTGGCTCCTCTCAGATTCCAGAACTTTCTGCCACAGAAATGTGAAGAACATGTGTTTTTTTAGTCAGATTTTGAGGTTTGCAAAGGATTCTGGGTAACAGAACCTGGTCCGAGCCCCACAAGTCACCCCATCTTGGATTCCCCTAGGTCTCTAGTTTTCAGAAATGCACAGGTTTGGTAGGTTTCCCTAGGTGCCGGCTGAGCTAGAGGCCAAAATCTACAGGTAGGCACTTTGCAAAAAACACCTCTGTTTTCTTTAAAAAATTTGGATGTGTCCACGTTGCGCTTTGGGGCGTTTCCTGTCGCGGGCGCTAGGCCTACCCACACAATTGAGGTATCATTTTTATCTGGAGACTTGGGGGAACACTGGGTGGAAGGAAATTTGTGGCTCCTCTCAGATACCCGAACTTTCTGCCACGGAAATGTGAGGAACATGTGTTTTTTTAGCCAGATTTTGAGGTTTGCAAAGGATTCTGGGTAACAAAACCTGGTCCGAGCCCCACAAGTCACCCCATCTTGGATTCCCGTAGGTCTCTAGTTTTCAGAAATGCACCGGTTTGGTAGGTTTCCCTAGGTGCCGGGTGAGCTAGAGGCCAAAATCTACAGGTAGGCACTTTGCAAAAAACGCCTCTGTTTTCTTTCAAAAATTTGGATGTGTCCACGTTGCGCTTTGGGGCGTTTCCTGTCACGGGCGCTAGGCCTACCCACAAAAGTGAGGTATTATTATTATCGGGAGACTTGGGGGAACGCTGGGTGGAAGGAAATTTGTGGCTCCTCTCAGATTCCAGAACTTTCTGCCACAGAAATGTGAGGAACATGTGTTTTTTTAGGCAAATTTTGAGGTTTGCAAAGGATTCTGGGTAACAGAACCTGGTCCGAGCCCCACAAGTCACCCCATCATGGATTCCCCCAGGTCTCTAGTTTTCAGAAATGCACAGGTTTGGTAGGTTTCCATAGGTGCTGGCTGAGCTAGAGGCCAAAATCTACAGGTAGGCACTTTGCAAAAAACACCTGTTTTCATTCAAAAATTTGGATGTGTCCACGTTGCGCTTTGGGGTGTTTCCTGGCGCGGGCGCTAGGCCTACCCACACAAGTGAGGTATCATTTTTATCTGGAGACTTGGGGGAACGCTGGGTGGAAGTAAATTTGTGGCTCCTCTCAGATTCCAGAACTTTCTGCCACAGAAATGTGAGGAACATGTGTTTTTTTTGCCAAATTTTGAGGTTTGCAAAGGATTCTGGGTAACATAACCTGGTCCGAGCCCCACAAGTCACCCCATCTTGGATTCCCCTAGGTCTCTAGTTTTCAGAAATGCACAGGCTTGGTAGGTTTCCCTAGGTGCCGGCTGAGCTAGAGGCCAAAATCTACAGGTAGGCACTTTGCAAAAAAACACCTTTGTTTTCTTTCAAAAATTTGGATGTGTCCACGTTGCGCTTTGGGGTGTTTCCTGTCACGGGCGCTAGGCCTACCCACAAAAGTGAGGTATTATTTTTATCGGGAGACTTGGGGGAACGCTGGGTGGAAGGAAATTTGTGGCTCCTCTCAGATTCCAGAACTTTCTGCCACAGAAATGTGAGGAACATGTGTTTTTTTAGCCAAATTTTGAGGTTTGCAAAGGATTCTGGGTAACAGAACCTGGTCCGAGCCCCACAAGTCACCCCATCTTGGATTCCCCTAGGTCTCTAGTTTTCAGAAATGCACAGGTTTGGTAGGTTTCCCTAGGTGCCGGCTGAGCTAGAGGCCAAAATCTACAGGTAGGCACTTTGCAAAAAAACACCTTTGTTTTCTTTCAAAAATTTTGATGTGTCCACGTTGCGCTTTGGGGTGTTTCCTGTCACGGGCGCAAGGCCTACCCACAAAAGTGAGGTATTATTTTTATCGGGAGACTTGGGGGAACGCTGGGTGGAAGGAAATTTGTGGCTCCTCTCAGATTCCAGAACTTTCTGCCACAGAAATGTGAGGAACATGTGTTTTTTTAGCCAAATTTTGAGGTTTGCAAAGGATTCTGGGGAACAGAACCTGGTCCGAGCCCCACAAGTCACCCCATCTTGGATTCCCCTAGGTCTCTAGTTTTCAGAAATGCACAGGTTTGGTAGGTTTCCCTTGGTGCCGGCTGAGCTAGAGGCCAAAATCTACAGGTAGGCACTTTGCAAAAAACACCTCTGTTTTCTTTCAAAAATTTGGATGTGTCCACGTTGCGCTTTGGGGCATTTCCTGTCGCGGGCGCAGGCCTACCCACACAAGTGAGGTATCATTTTTATCTGGAGACTTGGGGGAACGCTGGGTGGAAGTAAATTTGTGGCTCCTCTCAGATTCCAGAACTTTCTGCCACAGAAATGTGAGGAACATGTTTTTTTTTGGCCAAATTTTGAGGTTTGCAAAGGATTCTGGGTAACATAACCTGGTCCGAGCCCTACAAGTCACCCCATCTTGGATTCCCCTAGGTCTCTAGTTTTCAGAAATGCACAGGTGTGGTAGGTTTCCCTAGGTGCCAGCTGAGCTAGAGGCCAAAATCTACAGGTAGGCACTTTGCAAAAAACACCTCTGTTTTCTTTCAAAAATTTGGATGTGTCCACGTTGCGCTTTGGGGCGTGTCCTGTTGCGGGCGCTAGGCCTACCCACACAAGTGAGGTATCATTTTTATCTGGAGACTTGGGGGAACGCTGGGTGGAAGTAAATTTGTGGCTCCTCTCAGATTCCAGAACTTTCTGCCACAGAAATGTGAGGAACATGTGTTTTTTTAGCCAAATTTTGAGGTTTGCAAAGGATTCTGGGTAACATAACCTGGTCCGAGCCCCACAAGTCACCCCATCTTGGATTCCCCTAGGTCTCTAGTTTTCAGAAATGCACAGGTTTGGTAGGTTTCCCTAGGTGGCGGCTGAGCTAGAGGCCAAAATCTACAGGTAGGCACTTTGCAAAAAACACCTCTGTTTTCTTGAAAAAATTTTGATGTGTCCACGTTGCACTTTGGGGCGTTTCCTGTCACGGGCGCTAGGCATACCCACACAAGTGAGGTATCAGTTTTATCGGGAGACTTGGGGGAACGCTGGGTAGAAGAACATTTGTGGCTCCTCTCAGATTCCAGAACTTTCTGCCACAGAAATGTGAGGAACATGTGTTTTTTTAGCCAAATTTTGAGGTTTGCAAAGGAATCTGGGTAACAGAACCTGGTCCGAGCCCCACAAGTCACCCCATCTTGGATTCCCCTAGGTCTCTAGCTTTCAGAAATGCACAGGTTTGGTACGTTTCCCTAGGTGCCGGCTGAGCTAGAGGCCAAAATCTACAGGTAGGCACTTTGCAAAAAACACCTCTGTTTTCTTCCAAAAATTTGGATGTGTCCACGTTGCGCTTTGGGGCGTTTCCTGTCGCGGGCGCTAGGCCTACCCACACAAGTGAGGTATCATTTTTATCTGGACACTTGGGGGAACACTGGGTGGAAGGAAATTTGTGGCTCCTCTCAGATTCCAGAACTTTCTGCCACAGAAATGTGAGGAACATGTGTTTTTTTTGCCAAATTTTGAGGTTTGCAAAGGATTCTGGGTAACAGAACCTGGTCCGAGCCCCACAAGTCACCCCATCTTGGATTCCCGTAGGTCTCTAGTTTTCAGAAATGCACCGGTTTGGTAGGTTTGCCTAGGTGCCGGCTGAGCTAGAGGCCAAAATCTACAGGTAGGCACTTTGCAAAAAACACCTCTGTTTTCTTTCAAAAATTTGGATGTGTCCACGTTGCGCTTTGGTGCGTTTCCTGTCGCGGGCGCTAGGCCTACCCACACAAGTGAGGTATCATTTTTATCGGGAGACTTGGGGGAACGCTGGGTGGAAGGAAATTTGTGGCTCCTCTCAGATTCCAGAACTTTCTGCCACAGAAATGTGAGGAACATGTGTTTTTTTAGCTAAATTTTGAGGTTTGCAAAGGAATCTGGGTAACAGAACCTGGTCCGAGCCCCACAAGTCACCCCATCTTGGATTCCCCTAGGTCTCTAGTTTTCAGAAATGCACAGGTTTGGTAGGTTTCCCTAGGTGCCGGCTGAGCTAGAGGCCAAAATCTACAGGTAGGCACTTTGCAAAAAACACCTCTGTTTTCTTTGAAAAATTTGGATGTGTCCACGTTGCGCTTTGGGGCGTTTCCTGTCGCGGGCGCTAGGCCTACCCACACAATTGAGGTATCATTTTTATCTGGAGACTTGGGGGAACACTGGGTGGAAGGAAATTTGTGGCTCCTCTCAGATACCCGAACTTTCTGCCACGGAAATGTGAGGAACATGTGTTTTTTTAGCCAGATTTTGAGGTTTGCAAAGGATTCTGGGTAACAGAACCTGGTCCGAGCCCCACAAGTCACCCCATCTTGGATTCCCGTAGGTCTCTAGTTTTCAGAAATGCACCGGTTTGGTAGGTTTCCCTAGGTGCCGGCTGAGCTAGAGGCCAAAATCTAAAGGTAGGCACTTTGCAAAAAACGCCTCTGTTTTCTTTAAAAAATTTGGATGTGTCCAAGTTGCGCTTTGGGGCGTTTCCTGTCACGGGCGCTATGCCTACCCACAAAAGTGAGGTATCATTTTTATCGGGAGACTTGGGGGAACGCTGGGTGGAAGGAAATTTGTGGCTCCTCTCAGATTCCAGAACTTTCTGCCACAGAAATGTGAGGAACATGTGTTTTTTTAGCCAAATTTTGAGGTTTGCAAAGGATTCTGGGTAACATATCCTGGTCCGAGCCCCACAAGTCACCCCATCTTGGATTCCCCTAGGTCTCTAGTTTTCAGAAATGCACAGGTTTGGTAGGTTTCCCTAGGTGCCGGCTGAGCTAGAGGCCAAAATCTACAGGTAGGCACTTTGCAAAAAACACCTCTGTTTTCTTTAAAAAATGTGGATGTGTCCACGTTGCGCTTTGGGGCGTTTCCTGTCGCGGGCGCTAGGCCTACCCACACAAGTGAGGTATCATTTTTATCGGGAGACTTGGGGGAACGCTGGGTGGAAGGAAATTTGTGGCTCCTCTCAGATTCCAGAACTTTCTGCCACAGAAATGTGAGGAACATGTGTTTTTTTAGCCAAATTTTGAGGTTTGCAAAGGATTCTGGGGAACAGAACCTGGTCCGAGCCCCACAAGTCACCCCATCTTGGATTCCCCAAGGTCTCTAGTTTTCAGAAATGCACAGGTTTGGTAGGTTTCCCTTGGTGCCGGCTGAGCTAGAGGCCAAAATCTACAGGTAGGCACTTTGCAAAAAACACCTCTGTTTTCTTTCAAAAATTTGGATGTGTCCACGTTGCGCTTTGGTGCGTTTCCTGTCGCGGGCGCTAGGCCTACCCAGACAAGTGAGGTATCATTTTTATCGGGAGACTTGGGGGAACGCTGGGTGGAAGGAAATTTGTGGCTCCTCTCAGATTCCAGAACTTTCTGCCACAGAAATGTGAAGAACATGTGTTTTTTTAGTCAGATTTTGAGGTTTGCAAAGGATTCTGGGTAACAGAACCTGGTCCGAGCCCCACAAGTCACCCCATCTTGGATTCCCCTAGGTCTCTAGTTTTCAGAAATGCACAGGTTTGGTAGGTTTCCCTAGGTGCCGGCTGAGCTAGAGGCCAAAATCTACAGGTAGGCACTTTGCAAAAAACACCTCTGTTTTCTTTAAAAAATTTGGATGTGTCCACGTTGCGCTTTGGGGCGTTTCCTGTCGCGGGCGCTAGGCCTACCCACACAATTGAGGTATCATTTTTATCTGGAGACTTGGGGGAACACTGGGTGGAAGGAAATTTGTGGCTCCTCTCAGATACCCGAACTTTCTGCCACGGAAATGTGAGGAACATGTGTTTTTTTAGCCAGATTTTGAGGTTTGCAAAGGATTCTGGGTAACAAAACCTGGTCCGAGCCCCACAAGTCACCCCATCTTGGATTCCCGTAGGTCTCTAGTTTTCAGAAATGCACCGGTTTGGTAGGTTTCCCTAGGTGCCGGGTGAGCTAGAGGCCAAAATCTACAGGTAGGCACTTTGCAAAAAACGCCTCTGTTTTCTTTCAAAAATTTGGATGTGTCCACGTTGCGCTTTGGGGCGTTTCCTGTCACGGGCGCTAGGCCTACCCACAAAAGTGAGGTATTATTATTATCGGGAGACTTGGGGGAACGCTGGGTGGAAGGAAATTTGTGGCTCCTCTCAGATTCCAGAACTTTCTGCCACAGAAATGTGAGGAACATGTGTTTTTTTAGGCAAATTTTGAGGTTTGCAAAGGATTCTGGGTAACAGAACCTGGTCCGAGCCCCACAAGTCACCCCATCATGGATTCCCCCAGGTCTCTAGTTTTCAGAAATGCACAGGTTTGGTAGGTTTCCATAGGTGCTGGCTGAGCTAGAGGCCAAAATCTACAGGTAGGCACTTTGCAAAAAACACCTGTTTTCATTCAAAAATTTGGATGTGTCCACGTTGCGCTTTGGGGTGTTTCCTGGCGCGGGCGCTAGGCCTACCCACACAAGTGAGGTATCATTTTTATCTGGAGACTTGGGGGAACGCTGGGTGGAAGTAAATTTGTGGCTCCTCTCAGATTCCAGAACTTTCTGCCACAGAAATGTGAGGAACATGTGTTTTTTTTTGCCAAATTTTGAGGTTTGCAAAGGATTCTGGGTAACATAACCTGGTCCGAGCCACACAAGTCACCCCATCTTGGATTCCCCTAGGTCTCTAGTTTTCAGAAATGCACAGGTTTGGTAGGTTTCCCTAGGTGCCGGCTGATCTAGAGGCCAAAATCTACAGGTAGGCACTTTGCAAAAAACACCTCTGTTTTCTTTCAAATATTTGGATGTGTCCACGTTGCGCTTTGGGGCGTTTCCTGTCACGGGCGCTAGGCCTACCCACACAAGTGAGGTATCATTTTTATCGGGAGACTTGGGGGAACACTGGGTGGAAGGAAATTTGTGGCTCCTCTCAGATTCCAGAACTTTCTGCCACAGAAATGTGAGGAACATGTGTTTTTTTAGGCAAATTTTGAGGTTTGCAAAGGATTCTGGGTAACATAACCTGGTCCAAGCCCCACAAGTCACCCCATCTTGGATTCACCTAGGTCTCTAGTTTTCAGAAATGCACAGGTTTGGTAGGTTTCCCTAGGTGCCGGCTGAGCTAGAGGCCAAAATCTACAGGTAGTCACTTTGCAAAAAAACACCTCTGTTTTCTTTCAAAAATTTGGATGTGTCCACGTTGCGCTTTGGGGTGTTTCCTGTCATGGGCGCTAGGCCTACCCACAAAAGTGAGGTATTATTTTTATCGGGAGACTTAGGGGAACGCTGGGTGGAAGGAAATTTGTGGCTCCTCTCAGATTCCAGAACTTTCTGCCACAGAAATGTGAGGAACATGTGTTTTTTTTGCCAAATTTTGAGGTTTGCAAAGGATTCTGGGTAACATAACCTGGTCCGAGCCCCACAAGTCACCCCATCTTGGATTCCCCTAGGTCTCTAGTTTTCAGAAATGCACAGGTTTGGTAGGTTTCCCTAGGTGCCGGCTGAGCTAGAGGCCAAAATCTACAGGTAGGCACTTTGCAAAAAACACCTCTGTTTTCTTTAAAAAATTTGGATGTGTCCACGTTGCGCTTTGGGGCGTTTCCTGTCGCGGGCGCTAGGCCTACCCACACAAGTGAGGTATCATTTTTATCTGGAGACTTGGGGGAACGCTGGGTGGAAGTAAATTTGTGGCTCCTCTCAGATTCCAGAACTTTCTGCCACAGAAATGTGAGGAACATGTGTTTTTTTTGCCAAATTTTGAGGTTTGCAAAGGATTCTGGGTAACATAACCTGGTCCGAGCCCCACAAGTCACCCCATCTTGGATTCCCCTAGGTCTCTAGTTTTCAGAAATTCACAGGCTTGGTAGGTTTCCCTAGGTGCCGGCTGAGCTAGAGGCCAAAATCTACAGGTAGGCACTTTGCAAAAAAACACCTTTGTTTTCTTTCAAAAATTTGGATGTGTCCACGTTGCGCTTTGGGGTGTTTCCTGGCGCGGGCGCTAGGCCTACCCACACAAGTGAGGTATCATTTTTACCTGGAGACTTGGGGGAACACTGGGTGGAAGGAAATTTGTGGCTCCTCTCAGATTCCAGAACTTTCTGCCACAGAAATGTGAGGAACATGTGTTTTTTTAGCCAAATTTTGAGGTTTGCAAAGGAATCTGGGTAACAGAACCTGGTCCGAGCCCCACAAGTCACCCCATCTTGGATTCCCCTAGGTCTCTAGTTTTCAGAAATGCACAGGTTTGGTAGGTTTCCCTAGGTGCCGGCTGAGCTAGAGGCCAAAATCTACAGGTAGGCACTTTGCAAAAAACACCTCTGTTTTCTTTAAAAAATGTGGATGTGTCCACGTTGCGCTTTGGGGCGTTTCCTGTCGCGGGCGCTAGGCCTACCCACACAAGTGAGGTATCATTTTTATCTGGAGACTTGGGGGAACGCTGGGTGGAAGTAAATTTGTGGCTCCTCTCAGATTCCAGAACTTTCTGCCACAGAAATGTGAGGAACATGTGTTTTTTTTGCCAAATTTTGAGGTTTGCAAAGGATTCTGGGTAACATAACCTGGTCCGAGCCCCACAAGTCACCCCATCTTGGATTCCCCTAGGTCTCTAGTTTTCAGAAATGCACAGGCTTGGTAGGTTTCCCTAGGTGCCGGCTGAGCTAGAGGCCAAAATCTACAGGTAGGCACTTTGCAGAAAAACACCTTTGTTTTCTTTCAAAAATTTGGATGTGTCCACGTTGCGCTTTGGGGTGTTTCCTGTCACGGGCGCTAGGCCTACCCACAAAAGTGAGGTATTATTTTTATCGGGAGACTTGGGGGAACGCTGGGTGGAAGGAAATTTGTGGCTCCTCTCAGATTCCAGAACTTTCTGCCACAGAAATGTGAAGAACATGTGTTTTTTTAGCCAAATTTTGAGGTTTGCAAAGGATTCTGGGTAACAGAACCTGGTCCGAGCCCCACAAGTCACCCCATCTTGGATTCCCCTAGGTCTCTAGTTTTCAGATATGCACAGGTTTGGTAGGTTTCCCTAGGTGCCGGCTGAGCTAGAGGCCAAAATCTACAGGTAGGCACTTTGCAAAAAAACACCTTTGTTTTCTTTCAAAAATTTTGATGTGTCCACGTTGCGCTTTGGGGTGTTTCCTGTCACGGGCGCAAGGCCTACCCACAAAAGTGAGGTATTATTTTTATCGGGAGACTTGGGGGAACGCTGGGTGGAAGGAAATTTGTGGCTCCTCTCAGATTCCAGAACTTTCTGACACAGAAATGTGAGGAACATGTGTTTTTTTAGCCAAATTTTGAGGTTTGCAAAGGATTCTGGGGAACAGAACCTGGTCCGAGCCCCACAAGTCACCCCATCTTGGATTCCCCTAGGTCTCTAGTTTTCAGAAATGCACAGGTTTGGTAGGTTTCCCTTGGTGCCGGCTGAGCTAGAGGCCAAAATCTACAGGTAGGCACTTTGCAAAAAACACCTCTGTTTTCTTTCAAAAATTTGGATGTGTCCACGTTGCGCTTTGGGGCATTTCCTGTCGCGGGCGCAGGCCTACCCACACAAGTGAGGTATCATTTTTATCTGGAGACTTGGGGGAACGCTGGGTGGAAGTAAATTTGTGGCTCCTCTCAGATTCCAGAACTTTCTGCCACAGAAATGTGAGGAACATGTTTTTTTTTGGCCAAATTTTGAGGTTTGCAAAGGATTCTGGGTAACATAACCTGGTCCGAGCCCTACAAGTCACCCCATCTTGGATTCCCCTAGGTCTCTAGTTTTCAGAAATGCACAGGTGTGGTAGGTTTCCCTAGGTGCCGGCTGAGCTAGAGGCCAAAATCTACAGGTAGGCACTTTGCAAAAAACACCTCTGTTTTCTTTCAAAAATTTGGATGTGTCCACGTTGCGCTTTGGGGCGTGTCCTGTTGCGGGCGCTAGGCCTACCCACACAAGTGAGGTATCATTTTTATCTGGAGATTTGGGGGAACGCTGGGTGGAAGTAAATTTGTGGCTCCTCTCAGATTCCAGAACTTTCTGCCACAGAAATGTGAGGAACATGTGTTTTTTTAGCCAAATTTTGAGGTTTGCAAAGGATTCTGGGTAACATAACCTGGTCCGAGCCCCACAAGTCACCCCATCTTGGATTCCCCTAGGTCTCTAGTTTTCAGAAATGCACAGGTTTGGTAGGTTTCCCTAGGTGGCGGCTGAGCTAGAGGCCAAAATCTACAGGTAGGCACTTTGCAAAAAACACCTCTGTTTTCTTGAAAAAATTTTGATGTGTCCACGTTGCACTTTGGTGCGTTTCCTGTCACGGGCGCTAGGCCTACCCACACAAGTGAGGTATCAGTTTTATCGGGAGACTTGGGGGAACGCTGGGTAGAAGAATATTTGTGGCTCCTCTCAGATTCCAGAACTTTCTGCCACAGAAATGTGAGGAACATGTGTTTTTTTATGCAAATTTTGAGGTTTGCAAAGGATTCTGGGTAACATAACCTGGTCCGAGCCCCACAAGTCACCCCATCTTGGATTCCCCTAGGTCTCTAGTTTTCAGAAATGCACAGGTTTGGTAGGTTTCCCTAGGTGCCGGCTGAGCTAGAGGCCAAACTCTACAGGTAGGCACTTTGCAAAAAACACCTCTGTTTTCTTTAAAAAATGTGGATGTGTCCACGTTGCGCTTTGGGGCGTTTCCTATCGCGGGCGCTAGGCCTACCCACACAAGTGAGGTATCATTTTTATCTGGAGACTTGGGGGAACGCTGGGTGGAAGTAAATTTGTGGCTCCTCTCAGATTCCAGAACTTTCTGCCACAGATATGTGAGGAACATGTGTTTTTTTTGCCAAATTTTGAGGTTTGCAAAGGATTCTGGGTAACATAACCTGGTCCGAGCCCGACAAGTCACCCGATCTTGGATTCCCCTAGGTCTCTAGTTTTCAGAAATGCACAGGCATGGTAGGTTTCCCTAGGTGCCGGCTGAGCAAGAGGCCAAAATCTACAGGTAGGCACTTTGCAAAAAAACACCTTTGTTTTCTTTCAAAAATTTGGATGTGTCCACGTTGCGCTTTGGGGTGTTTCCTGTCACGGGCGCTAGGCCTACCCACAAAAGTGAGGTATTATTTTTATCGGGAGACTTGGGGGAACGCTGGGTGGAAGGAAATTTGTGGCTCCTCTCAGATTCCAGAACTTTCTGCCACAGAAATGTGAGGAACATGTGTTTTTTTAGCCAAATTTTGAGGTTTGCAAAGGATTCTGGGGAACAGAACCTGGTCCGAGCCCCACAAGTCACCCCATCTTGGATTCCCCTAGGTCTCTAGTTTTCAGAAATGCACAGGTTTGGTAGGTTTCCCTTGGTGCCGGCTGAGCTAGAGGCCAAAATCTACAGGTAGGCACTTTGCAAAAAACACCTCTGTTTTCTTTCAAAAATTTGGATGTGTCCACGTTGCGCTTTGGGGCATTTCCTGTTGCGGGCGCTAGGCCTACCCACACAAGTGAGGTATCATTTTTATCTGGAGACTTGGGGGAACGCTGGGTGGAAGTAAATTTGTGGCTCCTCTCAGATTCCAGAACATTCTGCCACAGAAATGTGAGGAACATGTTTTTTTTGGCCAAATTTTGAGGTTTGCAAAGGATTCTGGGTAACATAACCTGGTCCGAGCCCTACAAGTCACCCCATCTTGGATTCCCCTAGGTCTCTAGTTTTCAGAAATGCACAGGTGTGGTAGGTTTCCCTAGGTGCCGGCTGAGCTAGAGGCCAAAATCTACAGGTAGGCACTTTGCAAAAAACACCTCTGTTTTCTTTCAAAAATTTGGATGTGTCCACGTTGCGCTTTGGGGCGCGTCCTGTCGCGGGCGCTAGGCCTACCCACACAAGTGAGGTATCATTTTTATCTGGAGACTTGGGGGAACGCTGGGTGGAAGTAAATTTGCGGCTCCTCTCAGATTCCAGAACTTTCTGCCACAGAAATGTGAGGAACATGGGTTTTTTTTGCTAAATTTTGAGGTTTGCAAAGGATTCTGGGTAACATAACCTGGTCCGAGCCCCACAAGTCACCCCATCTTGGATTCCCCTAGGTCTCTAGTTTTCAGAAATGCACAGGTTTGGTAGGTTTCCCTAGGTGGCGGCTGAGCTAGAGGCCAAAATCTACAGGTAGGCACTTTGCAAAAAACACCTCTGTTTTCTTTAAAAAAATTTGATGTGCCCACGTTGCACTTTGGGGCGTTTCCTGTCACGGGCGCTAGGCCTACCCACACAAGTGAGGTATCAGTTTTATCGGGAGACTTGGGGGAACGCTGGGTAGAAGAACATTTGTGGCTCCTCTCAGATTCCAGAACATTCTGCCACAGAAATGTGAGGAACATGTTTTTTTTGGCCAAATTTTGAGGTTTGCAAAGGATTCTGGGTAACATAACCTGGTCCGAGCCCTACAAGTCACCCCATCTTGGATTCCCCTAGGTCTCTAGTTTTCAGAAATGCACAGGTGTGGTAGGTTTCCCTAGGTGCCGGCTGAGCTAGAGGCCAAAATCTACAGGTAGGCACTTTGCAAAAAACACCTCTGTTTTCTTCCAAAAATGTGGATGTGTCCACGTTGCGCTTTGGGGCGTTTCCTGTCGCGGGCGCTAGGCCTACCCACACAAGTGAGGTATCATTTTTATCTGGAGACTTGGGGGAACACTGGGTGGAAGGAAATTTGTGGCTCCTCTCAGATTCCAGAACTTTCTGCCACAGAAATGTGAGGAACATGTGTTTTTTTTGCTAAATTTTGAGGTTTGCAAAGGATTCTGGGTAACAGAACCTGGTCCGAGCCCCACAAGTCACCCCATCTTGTATTCCCGTAGGTCTCTAGTTTTCAGAAATGCACCGGTTTGGTAGGTTTGCCTAGGTGCCGGCTGAGCTAGAGGCCAAAATCTACAGGTAGGCACTTCGCAAAAAACACCTCTGTTTTCTTTTAAAAAATTGGATGTGTCCACGTTGCGCTTTGGGGCGTTTCCTGTCGCGGGCGCTAGGCCTACCCACACAAGTGAGGTATCATTTTTATCGGGAGACTTGGGGGAACGCTGGGTGGAAGGAAATTTGTGGCTCCTCTCAGATTCCAGAACTTTCTGCCACAGAAATGTGAGGAACATGTGTTTTTTTAGCCAAATTTTGAGGTTTGCAAAGGATTCTGGGGAACAGAACCTGGTCCGAGCCCCACAAGTCACCCCATCTTGGATTCCCCTAGGTCTCTAGTTTTCAGAAATGCACAGGTTTGGTAGGTTTCCCTTGGTGCCGGCTGAGCTAGAGGCCAAAATCTACAGGTAGGCACTTTGCAAAAAACACCTCTGTTTTCTTTCAAAAATTTGGATGTGTCCACGTTGCGCTTTGGTGCGTTTCCTGTCGCGGGCGCTAGGCCTACCCAGACAAGTGAGGTATCATTTTTATCGGGAGACTTGGGGGAACGCTGGGTGGAAGGAAATTTGTGGCTCCTCTCAGATTCCAGAACTTTCTGCCACAGAAATGTGAGGAACATGTGTTTTTTTAGCCAAATTTTGAGGTTTGCAAAGGAATCTGGGTAACAGAACATGGTCCGTGCCCCACAAGTCACCCCATCTTGGATTCCCCTAGGTCTCTAGTTTTCAGAAATGCACAGGTTTGGTAGGTTTCCCTAGGTGCCGGCTGAGCTAGAGGCCAAAATCTACAGGTAGGCACTTTGCAAAAAACACCTCTGTTTTCTTTCAAAAATTTGGATGTGTCCACGTTGCGCTTTGGGGCGTTTCCTGTCGCGGGCGCTAGGCCTACCCACACAATTGAGGTATCATTTTTATCTGGAGACTTGGGGGAACACTGGGTGGAAGGAAATTTGTGGCTCCTCTCAGATACCCGAACTTTCTGCCACGGAAATGTGAGGAACATGTGTTTTTTTAGCCAGATTTTGAGGTTTGCAAAGGATTCTGGGTAACTGAACCTGGTCCGAGCCCCACAAGTCACCCCATCTTGGATTCCCGTAGGTCTCTAGTTTTCAGAAATGCACCGGTTTGGTAGGTTTCCCTAGGTGCCGGCTGAGCTAGAGGCCAAAATCTAAAGGTAGGCACTTTGCAAAAAACGCCTCTGTTTTCTTTAAAAAATTTGGATGTGTCCAAGTTGCGCTTTGGGGCGTTTCCTGTCACGGGCGCTAGGCCTACCCACAAAAGTGAGGTATCATTTTTATCGGGAGACTTGGGGGAACGCTGGGTGAAAGGAAATTTGTGGCTCCTCTCAGATTCCAGAACTTTCTGCCACAGAAATGTGAGGAACATGTGTTTTTTTAGCCAAATTTTGAGGTTTGCAAAGGATTCTGGGTAACAGAACCTGGTCCGAGCCCCACAAGTCACCCCATCTTGGATTCCCCTAGGTCTCTAGTTTTCAGAAATGCACAGGTTTGGTAGGTTTCCCTAGGTGCCGGCTGAGCTAGAGGCCAAAATCTACAGGTAGGCACTTTGCAAAAAACACCTCTGTTTTCTTTCAAAAATTTGGATGTGTCCACGTTGCGCTTTGGGGCGTTTCCTGTCGCGGGCGCTAGGCCTACCCACACAATTGAGGTATCATTTTTATCTGGAGACTTGGGGGAACACTGGGTGGAAGGAAATTTGTGGCTCCTCTCAGATACCCGAACTTTCTGCCACGGAAATGTGAGGAACATGTGTTTTTTTAGCCAGATTTTGAGGTTTGCAAAGGATTCTGGGTAACAGAACCTGGTCCGAGCCCCACAAGTCACCCCATCTTGGATTCCCGTAGGTCTCTAGTTTTCAGAAATGCACCGGTTTGGTAGGTTTCCCTAGGTGCCGGCTGAGCTAGAGGCCAAAATCTAAAGGTAGGCACTTTGCAAAAAACGCCTCTGTTTTCTTTAAAAAATTTGGATGTGTCCAAGTTGCGCTTTGGGGCGTTTCCTGTCACGGGCGCTAGGCCTACCCACAAAAGTGAGGTATCATTTTTATCGGGAGACTTGGGGGAACGCTGGGTGGAAGGAAATTTGTGGCTCCTCTCAGATTCCAGAACTTTCTGCCACAGAAATGTGAGGAACATGTGTTTTTTTAGCCAAATTTTGAGGTTTGCAAAGGATTCTGGGTAACATAACCTGGTCCGAGCCCCACAAGTCACCCCATCTTGGATTCCCCTAGGTCTCTAGTTTTCAGAAATGCACAGGTTAGGTAGGTTTCCCTAGGTGCCGGCTGAGCTAGAGGCCAAAATCTACAGGTAGGCACTTTGCAAAAAACACCTCTGTTTTCTTTAAAAAATTTGGATGTGTCCACGTTGCGCTTTGGGGCGTTTCCTGTCGCGGGCGCTAGGCCTACCCACACAAGTGAGGTATCATTTTTATCTGGAGACTTGGGGGAACGCTGGGTGGAAGTAAATTTGTGGCTCCTCTCAGATTCCAGAACTTTCTGCCACAGAAATGTGAGGAACATGTGTTTTTTTTGCCAAATTTTGAGGTTTGCAAAGGATTCTGGGTAACATAACCTGGTCCGAGCCCCACAAGTCACCCCATCTTGGATTCCCCTAGGTCTCTAGTTTTCAGAAATTCACAGGCTTGGTAGGTTTCCCTAGGTGCCGGCTGAGCTAGAGGCCAAAATCTACAGGTAGGCACTTTGCAAAAAAACACCTTTGTTTTCTTTCAAAAATTTGGATGTGTCCACGTTGCTCTTTGGGGTGTTTCCTGGCGCGGGCGCTAGGCCTACCCACACAAGTGAGGTATCATTTTTACCTGGAGACTTGGGGGAACACTGGGTGGAAGGAAATTTGTGGCTCCTCTCAGATTCCAGAACTTTCTGCCACAGAAATGTGAGGAACATGTGTTTTTTTAGCCAAATTTTGAGGTTTGCAAAGGAATCTGGGTAACAGAACCTGGTCCGAGCCCCACAAGTCACCCCATCTTGGATTCCCCTAGGTCTCTAGTTTTCAGAAATGCACAGGTTTGGTAGGTTTCCCTAGGTGCCGGCTGAGCTAGAGGCCAAAATCTACAGGTAGGCACTTTGCAAAAAACACCTCTGTTTTCTTTAAAAAATGTGGATGTGTCCACGTTGCGCTTTGGGGCGTTTCCTGTCGCGGGCGCTAGGCCTACCCACACAAGTGAGGTATCATTTTTATCTGGAGACTTGGGGGAACGCTGGGTGGAAGTAAATTTGTGGCTCCTCTCAGATTCCAGAACTTTCTGCCACAGAAATGTGAGGAACATGTGTTTTTTTTGCCAAATTTTGAGGTTTGCAAAGGATTCTGGGTAACATAACCTGGTCCGAGCCCCACAAGTCACCCCATCTTGGATTCCCCTAGGTCTCTAGTTTTCAGAAATGCACAGGCTTGGTAGGTTTCCCTAGGTGCCGGCTGAGCTAGAGGCCAAAATCTACAGGTAGGCACTTTGCAGAAAAACACCTTTGTTTTCTTTCAAAAATTTGGATGTGTCCACGTTGCGCTTTGGGGTGTTTCCTGTCACGGGCGCTAGGCCTACCCACAAAAGTGAGGTATTATTTTTATCGGGAGACTTGGGGGAACGCTGGGTGGAAGGAAATTTGTGGCTCCTCTCAGATTCCAGAACTTTCTGCCACAGAAATGTGAAGAACATGTGTTTTTTTAGCCAAATTTTGAGGTTTGCAAAGGATTCTGGGTAACAGAACCTGGTCCGAGCCCCACAAGTCACCCCATCTTGGATTCCCCTAGGTCTCTAGTTTTCAGAAATGCACAGGTTTGGTAGGTTTCCCTAGGTGCCGGCTGAGCTAGAGGCCAAAATCTACAGGTAGGCACTTTGCAAAAAAACACCTTTGTTTTCTTTCAAAAATTTTGATGTGTCCACGTTGCGCTTTGGGGTGTTTCCTGTCACGGGCGCAAGGCCTACCCACAAAAGTGAGGTATTATTTTTATCGGGAGACTTGGGGGAACGCTGGGTGGAAGGAAATTTGTGGCTCCTCTCAGATTCCAGAACTTTCTGCCACAGAAATGTGAGGAACATGTGTTTTTTTAGCCAAATTTTGAGGTTTGCAAAGGATTCTGGGGAACAGAACCTGGTCCGAGCCCCACAAGTCACCCCATCTTGGATTCCCCTAGGTCTCTAGTTTTCAGAAATGCACAGGTTTGGTAGGTTTCCCTTGGTGCCGGCTGAGCTAGAGGCCAAAATCTACAGGTAGGCACTTTGCAAAAAACACCTCTGTTTTCTTTCAAAAATTTGGATGTGTCCACGTTGCGCTTTGGGGCATTTCCTGTCGCGGGCGCAGGCCTACCCACACAAGTGAGGTATCATTTTTATCTGGAGACTTGGGGGAACGCTGGGTGGAAGTAAATTTGTGGCTCCTCTCAGATTCCAGAACTTTCTGCCACAGAAATGTGAGGAACATGTTTTTTTTTGGCCAAATTTTGAGGTTTGCAAAGGATTCTGGGTAACATAACCTGGTCCGAGCCCTACAAGTCACCCCATCTTGGATTCCCCTAGGTCTCTAGTTTTCAGAAATGCACAGGTGTGGTAGGTTTCCCTAGGTGCCGGCTGAGCTAGAGGCCAAAATCTACAGGTAGGCACTTTGCAAAAAACACCTCTGTTTTCTTTCAAAAATTTGGATGTGTCCACGTTGCACTTTGGGGCGTGTCCTGTTGCGGGCGCTAGGCCTACCCACACAAGTGAGGTATCATTTTTATCTGGAGATTTGGGGGAACGCTGGGTGGAAGTAAATTTGTGGCTCCTCTCAGATTCCAGAACTTTCTGCCACAGAAATGTGAGGAACATGTGTTTTTTTAGCCAAATTTTGAGGTTTGCAAAGGATTCTGGGTAACAGAACCTGGTCCGAGCCCCACAAGTCACCCCATCTTGGATTCCCCTAGGTCTCTAGTTTTCAGAAATGCACAGGTTTGGTAGGTTTCCCTAGGTGGCGGCTGAGCTAGAGGCCAAAATCTACAGGTAGGCACTTTGCAAAAAACACCTCTGTTTTCTTGAAAAAATTTTGATGTGTCCACGTTGCACTTTGGTGCGTTTCCTGTCACGGGCGCTAGGCCTACCCACACAAGTGAGGTATCAGTTTTATCGGGAGACTTGGGGGAACGCTGGGTAGAAGAACATTTGTGGCTCCTCTCAGATTCCAGAACTTTCTGCCACAGAAATGTGAGGAACATGTGTTTTTTTATGCAAATTTTGAGGTTTGCAAAGGATTCTGGGTAACATAACCTGGTCCGAGCCCCACAAGTCACCCCATCTTGGATTCCCCTAGGTCTCTAGTTTTCAGAAATGCACAGGTTTGGTAGGTTTCCCTAGGTGCCGGCTGAGCTAGAGGCCAAACTCTACAGGTAGGCACTTTGCAAAAAACACCTCTGTTTTCTTTAAAAAATGTGGATGTGTCCACGTTGCGCTTTGGGGCGTTTCCTATCGCGGGCGCTAGGCCTACCCACACAAGTGAGGTATCATTTTTATCTGGAGACTTGGGGGAACGCTGGGTGGAAGTAAATTTGTGGCTCCTCTCAGATTCCAGAACTTTCTGCCACAGATATGTGAGGAACATGTGTTTTTTTTGCCAAATTTTGAGGTTTGCAAAGGATTCTGGGTAACATAACCTGGTCCGAGCCCGACAAGTCACCCGATCTTGGATTCCCCTAGGTCTCTAGTTTTCAGAAATGCACAGGCATGGTAGGTTTCCCTAGGTGCCGGCTGAGCAAGAGGCCAAAATCTACAGGTAGGCACTTTGCAAAAAAACACCTTTGTTTTCTTTCAAAAATTTGGATGTGTCCACGTTGCGCTTTGGGGTGTTTCCTGTCACGGGCGCTAGGCCTACCCACAAAAGTGAGGTATTATTTTTATCGGGAGACTTGGGGGAACGCTGGGTGGAAGGAAATTTGTGGCTCCTCTCAGATTCCAGAACTTTCTGCCACAGAAATGTGAGGAACATGTGTTTTTTTAGCCAAATTTTGAGGTTTGCAAAGGATTCTGGGGAACAGAACCTGGTCCGAGCCCCACAAGTCACCCCATCTTGGATTCCCCTAGGTCTCTAGTTTTCAGAAATGCACAGGTTTGGTAGGTTTCCCTTGGTGCCGGCTGAGCTAGAGGCCAAAATCTACAGGTAGGCACTTTGCAAAAAACACCTCTGTTTTCTTTCAAAAATTTGGATGTGTCCACGTTGCGCTTTGGGGCATTTCCTGTTGCGGGCGCTAGGCCTACCCACACAAGTGAGGTATCATTTTTATCTGGAGACTTGGGGGAACGCTGGGTGGAAGTAAATTTGTGGCTCCTCTCAGATTCCAGAACATTCTGCCACAGAAATGTGAGGAACATGTTTTTTTTGGCCAAATTTTGAGGTTTGCAAAGGATTCTGGGTAACATAACCTGGTCCGAGCCCTACAAGTCACCCCATCTTGGATTCCCCTAGGTCTCTAGTTTTCAGAAATGCACAGGTGTGGTAGGTTTCCCTAGGTGCCGGCTGAGCTAGAGGCCAAAATCTACAGGTAGGCACTTTGCAAAAAACACCTCTGTTTTCTTTCAAAAATTTGGATGTGTCCACGTTGCGCTTTGGGGCGCGTCCTGTCGCGGGCGCTAGGCCTACCCA
Source organism: Pleurodeles waltl (assembly GCF_031143425.1). Classification (NCBI taxonomy): domain Eukaryota; kingdom Metazoa; phylum Chordata; class Amphibia; order Caudata; family Salamandridae; genus Pleurodeles; species Pleurodeles waltl. The sequence continues at coordinate 146,518,980 of NC_090439.1, read as the reverse complement.
CACAAGTGAGGTATCATTTTTATCTGGAGACTTGGGGGAACCCTGGGTGGAAGTAAATTTGCGGCTCCTCTCAGATTCCAGAACTTTCTGCCACAGAAATGTGAGGAACATGGGTTTTTTTTGCCAAATTTTGAGGTTTGCAAAGGATTCTGGGTAACATAACCTGGTCCGAGCCCCACAAGTCACCCCATCTTGGATTCCCCTAGGTCTCTAGTTTTCAGAAATGCACAGGTTTGGTAGGTTTCCCTAGGTGGCGGCTGAGCTAGAGGCCAAAATCTACAGGTAGGCACTTTGCAAAAAACACCTCTGTTTTCTTTAAAAAAATTTGATGTGCCCACGTTGCACTTTGGGGCGTTTCCTGTCACGGGCGCTAGGCCTACCCACACAAGTGAGGTATCAGTTTTATCGGGAGACTTGGGGGAACGCTGGGTAGAAGAACATTTGTGGCTCCTCTCAGATTCCAGAACATTCTGCCACAGAAATGTGAGGAACATGTTTTTTTTGGCCAAATTTTGAGGTTTGCAAAGGATTCTGGGTAACATAACCTGGTCCGAGCCCTACAAGTCACCCCATCTTGGATTCCCCTAGGTCTCTAGTTTTCAGAAATGCACAGGTGTGGTAGGTTTCCCTAGGTGCCGGCTGAGCTAGAGGCCAAAATCTACAGGTAGGCACTTTGCAAAAAACACCTCTGTTTTCTTCCAAAAATTTGGATGTGTCCACGTTGCGCTTTGGGGCGTTTCCTGTCGCGGGCGCTAGGCCTACCCACACAAGTGAGGTATCATTTTTATCTGGAGACTTGGGGGAACACTGGGTGGAAGGAAATTTGTGGCTCCTCTCAGATTCCAGAACTTTCTGCCACAGAAATGTGAGGAACATGTGTTTTTTTTGCTAAATTTTGAGGTTTGCAAAGGATTCTGGGTAACAGAACCTGGTCCGAGCCCCACAAGTCACCCCATCTTGTATTCCCGTAGGTCTCTAGTTTTCAGAAATGCACCGGTTTGGTAGGTTTGCCTAGGTGCCGGCTGAGCTAGAGGCCAAAATCTACAGGTAGGCACTTCGCAAAAAACACCTCTGTTTTCTTTTAAAAAATTGGATGTGTCCACGTTGCGCTTTGGGGCGTTTCCTGTCGCGGGCGCTAGGCCTACCCACACAAGTGAGGTATCATTTTTATCGGGAGACTTGGGGGAACGCTGGGTGGAAGGAAATTTGTGGCTCCTCTCAGATTCCAGAACTTTCTGCCACAGAAATGTGAGGAACATGTGTTTTTTTAGCCAAATTTTGAGGTTTGCAAAGGATTCTGGGGAACAGAACCTGGTCCGAGCCCCACAAGTCACCCCATCTTGGATTCCCCTAGGTCTCTAGTTTTCAGAAATGCACAGGTTTGGTAGGTTTCCCTTGGTGCCGGCTGAGCTAGAGGCCAAAATCTACAGGTAGGCACTTTGCAAAAAACACCTCTGTTTTCTTTCAAAAATTTGGATGTGTCCACGTTGCGCTTTGGTGCGTTTCCTGTCGCGGGCGCTAGTCCTACCCAGACAAGTGAGGTATCATTTTTATCGGGAGACTTGGGGGAACGCTGGGTGGAAGGAAATTTGTGGCTCCTCTCAGATTCCAGAACTTTCTGCCACAGAAATGTGAGGAACATGTGTTTTTTTAGCCAAATTTTGAGGTTTGCAAAGGAATCTGGGTAACAGAACATGGTCCGTGCCCCACAAGTCACCCCATCTTGGATTCCCCTAGGTCTCTAGTTTTCAGAAATGCACAGGTTTGGTAGGTTTCCCTAGGTGCCGGCTGAGCTAGAGGCCAAAATCTACAGGTAGGCACTTTGCAAAAAACACCTCTGTTTTCTTTCAAAAATTTGGATGTGTCCACGTTGCGCTTTGGGGCGTTTCCTGTCGCGGGCGCTAGGCCTACCCACACAATTGAGGTATCATTTTTATCTGGAGACTTGGGGGAACACTGGGTGGAAGGAAATTTGTGGCTCCTCTCAGATACCCGAACTTTCTGCCACGGAAATGTGAGGAACATGTGTTTTTTTAGCCAGATTTTGAGGTTTGCAAAGGATTCTGGGTAACTGAACCTGGTCCGAGCCCCACAAGTCACCCCATCTTGGATTCCCGTAGGTCTCTAGTTTTCAGAAATGCACCGGTTTGGTAGGTTTCCCTAGGTGCCGGCTGAGCTAGAGGTCAAAATCTAAAGGTAGGCACTTTGCAAAAAACGCCTCTGTTTTCTTTAAAAAATTTGGATGTGTCCAAGTTGCGCTTTGGGGCGTTTCCTGTCACGGGCGCTAGGCCTACCCACAAAAGTGAGGTATCATTTTTATCGGGAGACTTGGGGGAACGCTGGGTGAAAGGAAATTTGTGGCTCCTCTCAGATTCCAGAACTTTCTGCCACAGAAATGTGAGGAACATGTGTTTTTTTAGCCAAATTTTGAGGTTTGCAAAGGATTCTGGGTAACAGAACCTGGTCCGAGCCCCACAAGTCACCCCATCTTGGATTCCCCTAGGTCTCTAGTTTTCAGAAATGCACAGGTTTGGTAGGTTTCCCTAGGTGCCGGCTGGGCTAGAGGCCAAAATCTACAGGTAGGCACTTTGCAAAAAACACCTCTGTTTTCTTTCAAAAATTTGGATGTGTCCACGTTGCGCTTTGGGGCGTTTCCTGTCGCGGGCGCTAGGCCTACCCACACAATTGAGGTATCATTTTTATCTGGAGACTTGGGGGAACACTGGGTGGAAGGAAATTTGTGGCTCCTCTCAGATACCCGAACTTTCTGCCACGGAAATGTGAGGAACATGTGTTTTTTTAGCCAGATTTTGAGGTTTGCAAAGGATTCTGGGTAACAGAACCTGGTCCGAGCCCCACAAGTCACCCCATCTTGGATTCCCGTAGGTCTCTAGTTTTCAGAAATGCACCGGTTTGGTAGGTTTCCCTAGGTGCCGGCTGAGCTAGAGGCCAAAATCTAAAGGTAGGCACTTTGCAAAAAACGCCTCTGTTTTCTTTAAAAAATGTGGATGTGTCCAAGTTGCGCTTTGGGGCGTTTCCTGTCACGGGCGCTAGGCCTACCCACAAAAGTGAGGTATCATTTTTATCGGGAGACTTGGGGGAACGCTGGGTGGAAGGAAATTTGTGGCTCCTCTCAGATTCCAGAACTTTCTGCCACAGAAATGTGAGGAACATGTGTTTTTTTAGCCAAATTTTGAGGTTTGCAAAGGATTCTGGGTAACAGAACCTGGTCCGAGCCCCACAAGTCACCCCATCTTGGATTCCCCTAGGTCTCTAGTTTTCAGAAATGCACAGGTTTGGTAGGTTTCCCTAGGTGCCGGCTGAGCTAGAGGCCAAAATCTACAGGTAGGCACTTTGCAAAAAACACCTCTGTTTTCTTTAAAAAATGTGGATGTGTCCACGTTGCGCTTTGGGGCGTTTCCTGTCGCGGGCGCTAGGCCTACCCACACAAGTGAGGTATCATTTTTATCTGGAGACTTGGGGGAACGCTGGGTGGAAGTAAATTTGTGGCTCCTCTCAGATTCCAGAACTTTCTGCCACAGAAATGTGAGGAACATGTGTTTTTTTTGCCAAATTTTGAGGTTTGCAAAGGATTCTGGGTAACATAACCTGGTCCGAGCCCCACAAGTCACCCCATCTTGGATTCCCGTAGGTCTCTAGTTTTCAGAAATGCACCGGTTTGGTAGGTTTCCCTAGGTGCCGGCTGAGCTAGAGGCCAAAATCTAAAGGTAGGCACTTTGCAAAAAACGCCTCTGTTTTCTTTCAAAAATTTGGATGTGTCCACGTTGCGCTTTGGGGCGTTTCCTGTCGCGGGCGCTAGGCCTACCCACACAATTGAGGTATCATTTTTATCTGGAGACTTGGGGGAACACTGGGTGGAAGGAAATTTGTGGCTCCTCTCAGATACCCGAACTTTCTGCCACGGAAATGTGAGGAACATGTGTTTTTTTAGCCAGATTTTGAGGTTTGCAAAGGATTCTGGGTAACAGAACCTGGTCCGAGCCCCACAAGTCACCCCATCTTGGATTCCCGTAGGTCTCTAGTTTTCAGAAATGCACCGGTTTGGTAGGTTTCCCTAGGTGCCGGCTGAGCTAGAGGCCAAAATCTAAAGGTAGGCACTTTGCAAAAAACGCCTCTGTTTTCTTTAAAAAATTTGGATGTGTCCAAGTTGCGCTTTGGGGCGTTTCCTGTCACGGGCGCTAGGCCTACCCACAAAAGTGAGGTATCATTTTTATCGGGAGACTTGGGGGAACGCTGGGTGAAAGGAAATTTGTGGCTCCTCTCAGATTCCAGAACTTTCTGCCACAGAAATGTGAGGAACATGTGTTTTTTTAGCCAAATTTTGAGGTTTGCAAAGGATTCTGGGTAACAGAACCTGGTCCGAGCCCCACAAGTCACCCCATCTTGGATTCCCCTAGGTCTCTAGTTTTCAGAAATGCACAGGTTTGGTAGGTTTCCCTAGGTGCCGGCTGAGCTAGAGGCCAAAATCTACAGGTAGGCACTTTGCAAAAAACACCTCTGTTTTCTTTCAAAAATTTGGATGTGTCCACGTTGCGCTTTGGGGCGTTTCCTGTCGCGGGCGCTAGGCCTACCCACACAATTGAGGTATCATTTTTATCTGGAGACTTGGGGGAACACTGGGTGGAAGGAAATTTGTGGCTCCTCTCAGATACCCGAACTTTCTGCCACGGAAATGTGAGGAACATGTGTTTTTTTAGCCAGATTTTGAGGTTTGCAAAGGATTCTGGGTAACAGAACCTGGTCCGAGCCCCACAAGTCACCCCATCTTGGATTCCCGTAGGTCTCTAGTTTTCAGAAATGCACCGGTTTGGTAGGTTTCCCTAGGTGCCGGCTGAGCTAGAGGCCAAAATCTAAAGGTAGGCACTTTGCAAAAAACGCCTCTGTTTTCTTTTAAAAAATTTGGATGTGTCCAAGTTGCGCTTTGGGGCGTTTCCTGTCACGGGCGCTAGGCCTACCCACAAAAGTGAGGTATCATTTTTATTGGGAGACTTGGGGGAACGCTGGGTGGAAGGAAATTTGTGGCTCCTCTCAGATTCCAGAACTTTCTGCCACAGAAATGTGAGGAACATGTGTTTTTTTAGCCAAATTTTGAGGTTTGCAAAGGATTCTGGGTAACAGAACCTGGTCCGAGCCCCACAAGTCACCCCATCTTGGATTCCCCTAGGTCTCTAGTTTTCAGAAATGCACAGGTTTGGTAGGTTTCCCTAGGTGCCGGCTGAGCTAGAGGCCAAAATCTACAGGTAGGCACTTTGCAAAAAACACCTCTGTTTTCTTTAAAAAATGTGGATGTGTCCACGTTGCGCTTTGGGGCGTTTCCTGTCGCGGGCGCTAGGCCTACCCACACAAGTGAGGTATCATTTTTATCTGGAGACTTGGGGGAACGCTGGGTGGAAGTAAATTTGTGGCTCCTCTCAGATTCCAGAACTTTCTGCCACAGAAATGTGAGGAACATGTGTTTTTTTTGCCAAATTTTGAGGTTTGCAAAGGATTCTGGGTAACATAACCTGGTCCGAGCCCCACAAGTCACCCCATCTTGGATTCCCGTAGGTCTCTAGTTTTCAGAAATGCACCGGTTTGGTAGGTTTCCCTAGGTGCCGGCTGAGCTAGAGGCCAAAATCTAAAGGTAGGCACTTTGCAAAAAACGCCTCTGTTTTCTTTCAAAAATTTGGATGTGTCCACGTTGCGCTTTGGGGCGTTTCCTGTCGCGGGCGCTAGGCCTACCCACACAATTGAGGTATCATTTTTATCTGGAGACTTGGGGGAACACTGGGTGGAAGGAAATTTGTGGCTCCTCTCAGATACCCGAACTTTCTGCCACGGAAATGTGAGGAACATGTGTTTTTTTAGCCAGATTTTGAGGTTTGCAAAGGATTCTGGGTAACAGAACCTGGTCCGAGCCCCACAAGTCACCCCATCTTGGATTCCCGTAGGTCTCTAGTTTTCAGAAATGCACCGGTTTGGTAGGTTTCCCTAGGTGCCGGCTGAGCTAGAGGCCAAAATCTAAAGGTAGGCACTTTGCAAAAAACGCCTCTGTTTTCTTTAAAAAATTTGGATGTGTCCAAGTTGCGCTTTGGGGCGTTTCCTGTCACGGGCGCTAGGCCTACCCACAAAAGTGAGGTATCATTTTTATCGGGAGACTTGGGGGAACGCTGGGTGGAAGGAAATTTGTGGCTCCTCTCAGATTCCAGAACTTTCTGCCACAGAAATGTGAGGAACATGTGTTTTTTTAGCCAAATTTTGAGGTTTGCAAAGGATTCTGGGTAACAGAAACTGGTCCGAGCCCCACAAGTCACCCCATCTTGGATTCCCCTAGGTCTCTAGTTTTCAGAAATGCACAGGTTTGGTAGGTTTCCCTAGGTGCCGGCTGAGCTAGAGGCCAAAATCTACAGGTAGGCAATTTGCAAAAAACACCTCTGTTTTCTTTAAAAAATGTGGATGTGTCCACGTTGCGCTTTGGGGCGTTTCCTGTCGCGGGCGCTAGGCCTACCCACACAAGTGAGGTATCATATTTATCGGGAGACTTGGGGGAACGCTGGGTGGAAGGAAAATTGTGGCTCCTCTCAGATTCCAGAACTTTCTGCCACAGAAATGGTAGGAACATGTGTTTTTTTAGCCAAATTTTGAGGTTTGCAAAGGATTCTGGGGAACAGAACCTGGTCCGAGCCCCACAAGTCACCCCATCTTGGATTCCCCTAGGTCTCTAGTTTTCAGAAATGCACAGGTTTGGTAGGTTTCCCTTGGTGCCGGCTGAGCTAGAGGCCAAAATCTACAGGTAGGCACTTTGCAAAAAACACCTCTGTTTTCTTTCAAAAATTTGGATGTGTCCACGTTGCGCTTTGGTGCGTTTCCTGTCGCGGGCGCTAGGCCTACCCAGACAAGTGAGGTATCATTTTTATCGGGAGACTTGGGGGAACGCTGGGTGGAAGGAAATTTGTGGCTCCTCTCAGATTCCAGAACTTTCTGCCACAGAAATGTGAGGAACATGTGTTTTTTTAGCCAAATTTTGAGGTTTGCAAAGGATTCTGGGTAACAGAACCTGGTCCGAGCCCCACAAGTCACCCCATCTTGGATTCCCCTAGGTCTCTAGTTTTCAGAAATGCACAGGTTTGGTAGGTTTCCCTAGGTGCCGGCTGAGCTAGAGGCCAAAATCTACAGGTAGGCACTTTGCAAAAAACATCTCTGTTTTCTTTCAAAAATTTGGATGTGTCCACGTTGCGCTTTGGGGCGTTTCCTGTCGCGGGCGCTAGGCCTACCCACACAATTGAGGTATCATTTTTATCTGGAGACTTGGGGGAACACTGGGTGGAAGGAAATTTGTGGCTCCTCTCAGATACCCGAACTTTCTGCCACGGAAATGTGAGGAACATGTGTTTTTTTAGCCAGATTTTGAGGTTTGCAAAGGATTCTGGGTAACAGAACCTGGTCCGAGCCCCACAAGTCACCCCATCTTGGATTCCCGTAGGTCTCTAGTTTTCAGAAATGCACCGGTTTGGTAGGTTTCCCTAGGTGCCGGCTGAGCTAGAGGCCAAAATCTAAAGGTAGGCACTTTGCAAAAAACGCCTCTATTTTCTTTAAAAAATTTGGATGTGTCCAAGTTGCGCTTTGGGGCGTTTCCTGTCACGGGCGCTAGGCCTACCCACAAAAGTGAGGTATCATTTTTATCGGGAGACTTGGGGGAACGCTGGGTGGAAGGAAATTTGTGGCTCCTCTCAGATTCCAGAACTTTCTGCCACAGAAATGTGAGGAACATGTGTTTTTTTAGCCAAATTTTGAGGTTTGCAAAGGATTCTGGGTAACAGAAACTGGTCCGAGCCCCACAAGTCACCCCATCTTGGATTCCCCTAGGTCTCTAGTTTTCAGAAATGCACAGGTTTGGTAGGTTTCCCTAGGTGCCGGCTGAGCTAGAGGCCAAAATCTACAGGTAGGCACTTTGCAAAAAACACCTCTGTTTTCTTTAAAAAATGTGGATGTGTCCACGTTGCGCTTTGGGGCGTTTCCTGTCGCGGGCGCTAGGCCTACCCACACAAGTGAGGTATCATTTTTATCTGGAGACTTGGGGGAACGCTGGGTGGAAGTAAATTTGTGGCTCCTCTCAGATTCCAGAACTTTCTGCCACAGAAATGTGAGGAACATGTGTTTTTTTTGCCAAATTTTGAGGTTTGCAAAGGATTCTGGGTAACATAACCTGGTCCGAGCCCCACAAGTCACCCCATCTTGGATTCCCGTAGGTCTCTAGTTTTCAGAAATGCACCGGTTTGGTAGGTTTCCCTAGGTGCCGGCTGAGCTAGAGGCCAAAATCTAAAGGTAGGCACTTTGCAAAAAACGCCTCTGTTTTCTTTCAAAAATTTGGATGTGTCCACGTTGCGCTTTGGGGCGTTTCCTGTCGCGGGCGCTAGGCCTACCCACACAATTGAGGTATCATTTTTATCTGGAGACTTGGGGGAACACTGGGTGGAAGGAAATTTGTGGCTCCTCTCAGATACCCGAACTTTCTGCCACGGAAATGTGAGGAACATGTGTTTTTTTAGCCAGATTTTGAGGTTTGCAAAGGATTCTGGGTAACAGAACCTGGTCCGAGCCCCACAAGTCACCCCATCTTGGATTCCCGTAGGTCTCTAGTTTTCAGAAATGCACCGGTTTGGTAGGTTTCCCTAGGTGCCGGCTGAGCTAGAGGCCAAAATCTAAAGGTAGGCACTTTGCAAAAAACGCCTCTGTTTTCTTTAAAAAATTTGGATGTGTCCAAGTTGCGCTTTGGGGCGTTTCCTGTCACGGGCGCTAGGCCTACCCACAAAAGTGAGGTATCATTTTTATCGGGAGACTTGGGGGAACGCTGGGTGGAAGGAAATTTGTGGCTCCTCTCAGATTCCAGAACTTTCTGCCACAGAAATGTGAGGAACATGTGTTTTTTTAGCCAAATTTTGAGGTTTGCAAAGGATTCTGGGTAACAGAAACTGGTCCGAGCCCCACAAGTCACCCCATCTTGGATTCCCCTAGGTCTCTAGTTTTCAGAAATGCACAGGTTTGGTAGGTTTCCCTAGGTGCCGGCTGAGCTAGAGGCCAAAATCTACAGGTAGGCAATTTGCAAAAAACACCTCTGTTTTCTTTAAAAAATGTGGATGTGTCCACGTTGCGCTTTGGGGCGTTTCCTGTCGCGGGCGCTAGGCCTACCCACACAAGTGAGGTATCATATTTATCGGGAGACTTGGGGGAACGCTGGGTGGAAGGAAAATTGTGGCTCCTCTCAGATTCCAGAACTTTCTGCCACAGAAATGGTAGGAACATGTGTTTTTTTAGCCAAATTTTGAGGTTTGCAAAGGATTCTGGGGAACAGAACCAGGTCCGAGCCCCACAAGTCACCCCATCTTGGATTCCCCTAGGTCTCTAGTTTTCAGAAATGCACAGGTTTGGTAGGTTTCCCTTGGTGCCGGCTGAGCTAGAGGCCAAAATCTACAGGTAGGCACTTTGCAAAAAACACCTCTGTTTTCTTTCAAAAATTTGGATGTGTCCACGTTGCGCTTTGGTGCGTTTCCTGTCGCGGGCGCTAGGCCTACCCAGACAAGTGAGGTATCATTTTTATCGGGAGACTTGGGGGAACGCTGGGTGGAAGGAAATTTGTGGCTCCTCTCAGATTCCAGAACTTTCTGCCACAGAAATGTGAGGAACATGTGTTTTTTTAGCCAAATTTTGAGGTTTGCAAAGGATTCTGGGTAACAGAACCTGGTCCGAGCCCCAAAAGTCACCCCATCTTGGATTCCCCTAGGTCTCTAGTTTTCAGAAATGCACAGGTTTGGTAGGTTTCCCTAGGTGCCGGCTGAGCTAGAGGCCAAAATCTACAGGTAGGCACTTTGCAAAAAACACCTCTGTTTTCTTTCAAAAATTTGGATGTGTCCACGTTGCGCTTTGGGGCGTTTCCTGTCGCGGGCGCTAGGCCTACCCACACAATTGAGGTATCATTTTTATCTGGAGACTTGGGGGAACACTGGGTGGAAGGAAATTTGTGGCTCCTCTCAGATACCCGAACTTTCTGCCACGGAAATGTGAGGAACATGTGTTTTTTTAGCCAGATTTTGAGGTTTGCAAAGGATTCTGGGTAACAGAACCTGGTCCGAGCCCCACAAGTCACCCCATCTTGGATTCCCGTAGGTCTCTAGTTTTCAGAAATGCACCGGTTTGGTAGGTTTCCCTAGGTGCCGGCTGAGCTAGAGGCCAAAATCTAAAGGTAGGCACTTTGCAAAAAACGCCTCTGTTTTCTTTAAAAAATTTGGATGTGTCCAAGTTGCGCTTTGGGGCGTTTCCTGTCACGGGCGCTAGGCCTACCCACAAAAGTGAGGTATCATTTTTATCGGGAGACTTGGGGGAACGCTGGGTGGAAGGAAATTTGTGGCTCCTCTCAGATTCCAGAACTTTCTGCCACAGAAATGTGAGGAACATGTGTTTTTTTAGCCAAATTTTGAGGTTTGCAAAGGATTCTGGGTAACAGAAACTGGTCCGAGCCCCACAAGTCACCCCATCTTGGATTCCCCTAGGTCTCTAGTTTTCAGAAATGCACAGGTTTGGTAGGTTTCCCTAGGTGCCGGCTGAGCTAGAGGCCAAAATCTACAGGTAGGCAATTTGCAAAAAACACCTCTGTTTTCTTTAAAAAATGTGGATGTGTCCACGTTGCGCTTTGGGGCGTTTCCTGTCGCGGGCGCTAGGCCTACCCACACAAGTGAGGTATCATTTTTATCGGGAGACTTGGGGGAACGCTGGGTGGAAGGAAAATTGTGGCTCCTCTCAGATTCCAGAACTTTCTGCCACAGAAATGGTAGGAACATGTGTTTTTTTAGCCAAATTTTGAGGTTTGCAAAGGATTCTGGGGAACAGAACCTGGTCCGAGCCCCACAAGTCACCCCATCTTGGATTCCCCTAGGTCTCTAGTTTTCAGAAATGCACAGGTTTGGTAGGTTTCCCTTGGTGCCGGCTGAGCTAGAGGCCAAAATCTACAGGTAGGCACTTTGCAAAAAACACCTCTGTTTTCTTTCAAAAATTTGGATGTGTCCACGTTGCGCTTTGGTGCGTTTCCTGTTGCGGGCGCTAGGCCTACCCAGACAAGTGAGGTATCATTTTTATCGGGAGACTTGGGGGAACGCTGGGTGGAAGGAAATTTGTGGCTCCTCTCAGATTCCAGAAATTTCTGCCACAGAAATGTGAGGAACATGTGTTTTTTTAGCCAAATTTTGAGGTTTGCAAAGGATTCTGGGTAACAGAACCTGGTCCGAGCCCCACAAGTCACCCCATCTTGGATTCCCCTAGGTCTCTAGTTTTCAGAAATGCACAGGTTTGGTAGGTTTCCCTAGGTGCCGGCTGAGCTAGAGGCCAAAATCTACAGGTAGGCACTTTGCAAAAAACACCTCTGTTTTCTTTCAAAAATTTGGATGTGTCCACGTTGCGCTTTGGGGCGTTTCCTGTCGCGGGCGCTAGGCCTACCCACACAATTGAGGTATCATTTTTATCTGGAGACTTGGGGGAACACTGGGTGGAAGGAAATTTGTTGCTCCTCTCAGATACCCGAACTTTCTGCCACGGAAATGTGAGGAACATGTGTTTTTTTAGCCAGATTTTGAGGTTTGCAAAGGATTCTGGGTAACATAACCTGGTCCGAGCCCCACAAGTCACCCCATCTTGGATTCCCGTAGGTCTCTAGTTTTCAGAAATGCACCGGTTTGGTAGGTTTCCCTAGGTGCCGGCTGAGATAGAGGCCAAAATCTACAGGTAGGCACTTTGCAAAAAACGCCTCTGTTTTCTTTCAAAAATTTGGATGTGTCCACGTTGCGCTTTGGGGCGTTTCCTGTCACGGGCGCTAGGCCTACCCACCAAAGTGAGGTATTATTATTATCGGGAGACTTGGGGGAACGCTGGGTGGAAGGAAATTTGTGGCTCCTCTCAGATTCCAGAACTTTCTGCCACAGAAATGTGAGGAACATGTGTTTTTTTTGGCAAATTTTGAGGTTTGCAAAGGATTCTGGGTAACATAACCTGGTCCGAGCCACACAAGTCACCCCATCTTGGATTCCCCTAGGTCTCTAGTTTTCAGAAATGCCCAGGCTTGGTAGGTTTCCCTAGGTGCCGGCTGAGCTAGAGGCCAAAATCTACAGGTAGGCACTTTGCAAAAAAACACCTTTGTTTTCTTTCAAAAATTTGGATGTGTCCACGTTGCGCTTTGGGGTGTTTCCTGTCACGGGCGCTAGGCCTACCCACAAAAGTGAGGTATTATTTTTATCGGGAGACTTGGGGGAACGCTGGGTGGAAGGAAATTTGTGGCTCCTCTCAGATTCCAGAACTTTCTGCCACAGAAATGTGAGGAACATGTGTTTTTTTTGCCAAATTTTGAGGTTTGCAAAGGATTCTGGGTAACATAACCTGGTCCGAGCCCCACAAGTCACCCCATCTTGGATTCCCCTAGGTCTCTAGTTTTCAGAAATGCACAGGTTTGGTAGGTTTCCCTAGGTGCCGGCTGAGCTAGAGGCCAAAATCTACAGGTAGGCACTTTGCAAAAAACACCTCTGTTTTCTTTAAAAAATGTGGATGTGTCCACGTTGCGCTTTGGGGCGTTTCCTGTCGCGGGCGCTAGGCCTACCCACACAAGTGAGGTATCATTTTTATCTGGAGACTTGGGGGAACGCTGGGTGGAAGTAAATTTGTGGCTCCTCTCAGATTCCAGAACTTTCTGCCACAGATATGTGAGGAACATGTGTTTTTTTTGCCAAATTTTGAGGTTTGCAAAGGATTCTGGGTAACATAACCTGGTCCGAGCCCGACAAGTCACCCCATCTTGGATTCCCCTAGGTCTCTAGTTTTCAGAAATGCACAGGCTTGGTAGGTTTCCCTAGGTGCCGGCTGAGCAAGAGGCCAAAATCTACAGGTAGGCACTTTGCAAAAAAACACTTTTGTTTTCTTTCAAAAATTTGGATGTGTCCATGTTGCGCTTTGGGGTGTTTCCTGTCACGGGCGCTAGGCCTACCCACAAAAGTGAGGTATTATTTTTATCGGGAGACTTGGGGGAACGCTGGGTGGAAGGAAATTTGTGGCTCCTCTCAGATTCCAGAACTTTCTGCCACAGAAATGTGAGGAACATGTGTTTTTTTAGCCAAATTTTGAGGTTTGCAAAGGATTCTGGGGAACAGAACCTGGTCCGAGCCCCACAAGTCACCCCATCTTGGATTCCCCTAGGTCTCTAGTTTTCAGAAATGCACAGGTTTGGTAGGTTTCCCTTGGTGCCGGCTGAGCTAGAGGCCAAAATCTACAGGTAGGCACTTTGCAAAAAACACCTCTGTTTTCTTTAAAAAATTTGGATGTGTCCACGTTGCGCTTTGGGGCATTTCCTGTTGCGGGCGCTAGGCCTACCCACACAAGTGAGGTATCATTTTTATCTGGAGACTTGGGGGAACGCTGGGTGGAAGTAAATTTGTGGCTCCTCTCAGATTCCAGAACTTTCTGCCACAGAAATGTGAGGAACATGTTTTTTTTTTGCCAAATTTTGAGGTTTGCAAAGGATTCTGGGTAACATAACCTGGTCCGAGCCCTACAAGTCACCCCATCTTGGATTCCCCTAGGTCTCTAGTTTTCAGAAATGCACCGGTTTGGTAGGTTTCCCTAGGTGCCGGCTGAGCTAGAGGCCAAAATCTACAGGTAGGCACTTTGCAAAAAACACCTCTGTTTTCTTTCAAAAATTTGGATGTGTCCACGTTGCGCTTTGGGGCGTGTCCTGTTGTGGGCGCTAGGCCTACCCACACAAGTGAGGTATCATTTTTATCTGGAGACTTGGGGGAACGCTGGGTGAAAGTAAATTTGTGGCTCCTCTCAGATTCCAGAACTTTCTGCCACAGAAATGTGAGGAACATGGGTTTTTTTTGCCAAATTTTGAGGTTTGCAAAGTATTCTGGGTAACATAACCTGGTCCGAGCCCCACAAGTCACCCCATCTTGGATTCCCCTAGGTCTCTAGTTTTCAGAAATGCACAGGTTTGGTAGGTTTCCCTAGGTGGCGGCTGAGCTAGATGCCAAAATCTACAGGTAGGCACTTTGCAAAAAACACCTCTGTTTTCTTTAAAAAAATTTGATGTGTCCACGTTGCACTTTGGGGCGTTTCCTGTCACGGGCGCTAGGCCTACCCACACAAGTGAGGTATCAGTTTTATCGGGAGACTTGGGGGAACGCTGGGTAGAAGAACATTTGTGGCTCCTCTCAGATTCCAGAACTTTCTGCCACAGAAATGTGAGGAACATGTGTTTTTTTAGCCAAATTTTGAGGTTTGCAAAGGAATCTGGGTAACAGAACCTGGTCCGAGCCCCACAAGTCACCCCATCTTGGATTCCCCTAGGTCTCTAGTTTTCAGAAATGCACAGGTTTGGTACGTTTCCCTAGGTGCCGGCTGAGCTAGAGGCCAAAATCTACAGGTAGGCACTTTGCAAAAAACACCTCTGTTTTCTTCCAAAAATTTGGATGTGTCCACGTTGCGCTTTGGGGCGTTTCCTGTCGCGGGCGCTAGGCCTACCCACACAAGTGAGGTATCATTTTTATCTGGAGACTTGGGGGAACACTGGGTGGAAGGAAATTTGTGGCTCCTCTCAGATTCCAGAACTTTCTGCCACAGAAATGTGAGGAACATGTGTTTTTTTTGCCAAATTTTGAGGTTTGCAAAGGATTCTGGGTAACAGAACCTGGTCCGAGCCCCACAAGTCACCCCATCTTGGATTCCCGTAGGTCTCTAGTTTTCAGAAATGCACCGGTTTGGTAGGTTTGCCTAGGTGCCGTCTGAGCTAGAGGCCAAAATCTACAGGTAGGCACTTCGCAAAAAACACCTCTGTTTTCTTTTAAAAAATTGGATGTGTCCACGTTGCGCTTTGGGGCGTTTCCTGTCGCGGGCGCTAGGCCTACCCACACAAGTGAGGTATCATTTTTATCGGGAGACTTGGGGGAACGCTGGGTGGAGGAAATTTGTGGCTCCTCTCAGATTCCAGAAATTTCTGCCACAGAAATGTGAGGAACATGTGTTTTTTTAGCCAAATTTTGAGGTTTGCAAAGGATTCTGGGGAACAGAACCTGGTCCGAGCCCCACAAGTCACCCCATCTTGGATTCCCCTAGGTCTCTAGTTTTCAGAAATGCACAGGTTTGGTAGGTTTCCCTTGGTGCTGGCTGAGCTAGAGGCCAAAATCTACAGGTAGGCACTTTGCAAAAAACACCTCTGTTTTCTTTCAAAAATTTGGATGTGTCCACGTTGCGCTTTGGTGCGTTTCCTGTCGCGGGCGCTAGGCCTACCCAGACAAGTGAGGTATCATTTTTATCGGGAGACTTGGGGGAACGCTGGGTGGAAGGAAATTTGTGGCTCCTCTCAGATTCCAGAACTTTCTGCCACAGAAATGTGAGGAACATGTGTTTTTTTAGCCAAATTTTGAGGTTTGCAAAGGAATCTGGGTAACAGAACCTGGTCCGAGCCCCACAAGTCACCCCATCTTGGATTCCCCTAGGTCTCTAGTTTTCAGAAATGCACAGGTTTGGTAGGTTTCCTTAGGTGCCGGCTGAGCTAGAGGCCAAAATCTACAGGTAGGCACTTTGCAAAAAACACCTCTGTTTTCTTTCAAAAATTTGGATGTGTCCACGTTGCGCTTTGGGGCGTTTCCTGTCGCGGGCGCTAGGCCTACCCACACAATTGAGGTATCATTTTTATCTGGAGACTTGGGGGAACACTAGGTGGAAGGAAATTTGTGGCTCCTCTCAGATACCCGAACTTTCTGCCACGGAAATGTGAGGAACATGTGTTTTTTTAGCCAGATTTTGAGGTTTGCAAAGGATTCTGGGTAAGTGAACCTGGTCCGAGCCCCACAAGTCACCCCATCTTGGATTCCCGTAGGTCTCTAGTTTTCAGAAATGCACCGGTTTGGTAGGTTTCCCTAGGTGCCGGCTGAGCTAGAGGCCAAAATCTAAAGGTAGGCACTTTGCAAAAAACACCTCTGTTTTCTTTCAAAAATTTGGATGTGTCCACGTTGCGCTTTGGTGCGTTTCCTGTCGCAGGCGCTAGGCCTACCCAGACAAGTGAGGTATCATTTTTATCGGGAGACTTGGGGGAACGCTGGGTGGAAGGAAATTTGTGGCTCCTCTCAGATTCCAGAACTTTCTGCCACAGAAATGTGAGGAACATGTGTTTTTTTAGCCAGATTTTGATGTTTGCAAAGGATTCTGGGTAACAGAAACTGGTCCGAGCCCCAAAAGTCACCCCATCTTGGATTCCCCTAGGTCTCTAGTTTTCAGAAATGCACAGGTTTGGTAGGTTTCCCTAGGTGCCGGCTGAGCTAGAGGCCAAAATCTACAGGTAGGCACTTTGCAAAAAACACCTCTGTTTTCTTTAAAAAATGTGGATGTGTCCACGTTGCGCTTTGGGGCGTTTCCTGTCGCGGGCGCTAGGCCTACCCACACAAGTGAGGTATCATTTTTATCGGGAGACTTGGGGGAACGCTGGGTGGAAGGAAATTCGTGGCTCCTCTCAGATTCCAGAACTTTCTGCCACAGAAATGTGAGGAACATGTGTTTTTTTAGCCAAATTTTGAGGTTTGCAAAGGAATCTGGGTAACAGAACCTGGTCCGAGCCCCACAAGTCACCCCATCTTGGATTCCCCTAGGTCTCTAGTTTTCAGAAATGCACAGGTTTGGTAGGTTTCCCTAGGTGCCGGCTGAGCTAGAGGCCAAAATCTACAGGTAGGCACTTTGCAAAAAACACCTCTGTTTTCTTTAAAAAATGTGGATGTGTCCACGTTGCGCTTTGGGGCGTTTCCTGTCGCGGGCGCTAGGCCTACCCACACAAGTGAGGTATCATTTTTATCGGGAGACTTGGGGGAATGCTGGGTGGAAGGAAATTTGTGGCTCCTCTCAGATACCCGAACTTTCTGCCACGGAAATGTGAGGAACATGTGTTTTTTTAGCCAGATTTTGAGGTTTGCAAAGGATTCTGGGTAACATAACCTGGTCCGAGCCCCACAAGTCACCCCATCTTGGATTCCCGTAGGTCTCTAGTTTTCAGAAATGCACCGGTTTGGTAGGTTTCCCTAGATGCCGGCTGAGATAGAGGCCAAAATCTACAGGTAGCCACTTTGCAAAAAACGCCTCTGTTTTCTTTCAAAAATGTGGATGTGTCCACGTTGCGCTTTGGGGCGTTTCCTGTCACGGGCGCTAGGCCTACCCACAAAAGTGAGGTATTATTATTATCGGGAGACTTGGGGGAACGCTGGGTGGAAGGAAATTTGTGGCTCCTCTCAGATTCCAGAACTTTCTGCCACAGAAATGTGAGGAACATGTGTTTTTTTTGGCAAATTTTGAGGTTTGCAAAGGATTCTGGGTAACATAACCTGGTCCGAGCCACACAAGTCACCCCATCTTGGATTCCCCTAGGTCTCTAGTTTTCAGAAATGCCCAGGCTTGGTAGGTTTCCCTAGGTGCCGGCTGAGCTAGAGGCCAAAATCTACAGGTAGGCACTTTGCAAAAAAACACCTTTGTTTTCTTTCAAAAATTTGGATGTGTCCACGTTGCGCTTTGGGGTGTTTCCTGTCACGGGCGCTAGGCCTACCCACAAAAGTGAGGTATTATTTTTATCGGGAGACTTGGGGGAACGCTGGGTGGAAGGAAATTTGTGGCTCCTCTCAGATTCCAGAACTTTCTGCCACAGAAATGTGAGGAACATGTGTTTTTTTAGGCAAATTTTGAGGTTTGCAAAGGATTCTGGGTAACAGAACCTGGTCCGAGCCCCACAAGTCACCCCATCTTGGATTCCCCTAGGTCTCTAGTTTTCAGAAATGCACAGGTTTGGTAGGTTTCCCTAGGTGCCGGCTGAGCTAGAGGCCAAAATCTACATGTAGACACTTTTAAAAAAAACACCTCTGTTTTCTTTCAAAAATTTGGATGTGTCCACGTTGCGCTTTGGGGTGTTTCCTGTCGCGGGCGCTAGGCCTACCCACACAAGTGAGGTATCATTTTTATCTGGAGACTTGGGGGAACGCTGGGTGGAAGTAAATTTGTGGCTCCTCTCAGATTCCAGAACTTTCTGCCACAGAAATGTGAGGAACATGTTTTTTTTTTGCCAAATTTTGAGGTTTGCAAAGGATTCTGGGTAACATAACCTGGTCCGAGCCCTACAAGTCACCCCATCTTGGATTCCCCTAGGTCTCTAGTTTTCAGAAATGCACCGGTTTGGTAGGTTTCCCTAGGTGCCGGCTGAGCTAGAGGCCAAAATCTACAGGTAGGCACTTTGCAAAAAACACCTCTGTTTTCTTTCAAAAATTTGGATGTGTCCACGTTGCGCTTTGGGGCGTGTCCTGTTGTGGGCGCTAGGCCTACCCACACAAGTGAGGTATCATTTTTATCTGGAGACTTGGGGGAACGCTGGGTGGAAGTAAATTTGTGGCTCCTCTCAGATTCCAGAACTTTCTGCCACAGAAATGTGAGGAACATGGGTTTTTTTTGCCAAATTTTGAGGTTTGCAAAGGATTCTGGGTAACATAACCTGGTCCGAGCCCCACAAGTCACCCCATCTTGGATTCCCCTAGGTCTCTAGTTTTCAGAAATGCACAGGTTTGGTAGGTTTCCCTAGGTGGCGGCTGAGCTAGATGCCAAAATCTACAGGTAGGCACTTTGCAAAAAACACCTCTGTTTTCTTTAAAAAAATTTGATGTGTCCACGTTGCACTTTGGGGCGTTTCCTGTCACGGGCGCTAGGCCTACCCACACAAGTGAGGTATCAGTTTTATCGGGAGACTTGGGGGAACGCTGGGTAGAAGAACATTTGTGGCTCCTCTCAGATTCCAGAACTTTCTGCCACAGAAATGTGAGGAACATGTGTTTTTTTAGCCAAATTTTGAGGTTTGCAAAGGAATCTGGGTAACAGAACCTGGTCCGAGCCCCACAAGTCACCCCATCTTGGATTCCCCTAGGTCTCTAGTTTTCAGAAATGCACAGGTTTGGTACGTTTCCCTAGGTGCCGGCTGAGCTAGAGGCCAAAATCTACAGGTAGGCACTTTGCAAAAAACACCTCTGTTTTCTTCCAAAAATTTGGATGTGTCCACGTTGCGCTTTGGGGCGTTTCCTGTCGCGGGCGCTAGGCCTACCCACACAAGTGAGGTATCATTTTTATCTGGAGACTTGGGGGAACACTGGGTGGAAGGAAATTTGTGGCTCCTCTCAGATTCCAGAACTTTCTGCCACAGAAATGTGAGGAACATGTGTTTTTTTTGCCAAATTTGGAGGTTTGCAAAGGATTCTGGGTAACAGAACCTGGTCCGAGCCCCACAAGTCACCCCATCTTGGATTCCCGTAGGTCTCTAGTTTTCAGAAATGCACCGGTTTGGTAGGTTTGCCTAGGTGCCGTCTGAGCTAGAGGCCAAAATCTACAGGTAGGCACTTCGCAAAAAACACCTCTGTTTTCTTTTAAAAAATTGGATGTGTCCACGTTGCGCTTTGGGGCGTTTCCTGTCGCGGGCGCTAGGCCTACCCACACAAGTGAGGTATCATTTTTATCGGGAGACTTGGGGGAACGCTGGGTGGAGGAAATTTGTGGCTCCTCTCAGATTCCAGAACTTTCTGCCACAGAAATGTGAGGAACATGTGTTTTTTTAGCCAAATTTTGAGGTTTGCAAAGGAATCTGGGTAACAGAACCTGGTCCGAGCCCCACAAGTCACCCCATCTTGGATTCCCCTAGGTCTCTAGTTTTCAGAAATGCACAGGTTTGGTAGGTTTCCCTAGGTGCCGGCTGAGCTAGAGGCCAAAATCTACAGGTAGGCACTTTGCAAAAAACACCTCTGTTTTCTTTCAAAAATTTGGATGTGTCCACGTTGCGCTTTGGGGCGTTTCCTGTTGTGGGCGCTAGGCCTACCCACACAAGTGAGGTATCATTTTTATCTGGAGACTTGGGGGAACGCTGGGTGGAAGTAAATTTGTGGCTCCTCTCAGATTCCAGAACTTTCTGCCACAGAAATGTGAGGAACATGGGTTTTTTTTGCCAAATTTTGAGGTTTGCAAAGGATTCTGGGTAACATAACCTGGTCCGAGCCCCACAAGTCACCCCATCTTGGATTCCCCTAGGTCTCTAGTTTTCAGAAATGCACAGGTTTGGTAGGTTTCCCTAGGTGGCGGCTGAGCTAGATGCCAAAATCTACAGGTAGGCACTTTGCAAAAAACACCTCTGTTTTCTTTAAAAAAAATTGATGTGTCCACGTTGCACTTTGGGGCGTTTCCTGTCACGGGCGCTAGGCCTACCCACACAAGTGAGGTATCAGTTTTATCGGGAGACTTGGGGGAACGCTGGGTAGAAGAACATTTGTGGCTCCTCTCAGATTCCAGAACTTTCTGCCACAGAAATGTGAGGAACATGTGTTTTTTTAGCCAAATTTTGAGGTTTGCAAAGGAATCTGGGTAACAGAACCTGGTCCGAGCCCCACAAGTCACCCCATCTTGGATTCCCCTAGGTCTCTAGTTTTCAGAAATGCACAGGTTTGGTACGTTTCCCTAGGTGCCGGCTGAGCTAGAGGCCAAAATCTACAGGTAGGCACTTTGCAAAAAACACCTCTGTTTTCTTCCAAAAATTTGGATGTGTCCACGTTGCGCTTTGGGGCGTTTCCTGTCGCGGGCGCTAGGCCTACCCACACAAGTGAGGTATCATTTTTATCTGGAGACTTGGGGGAACACTGGGTGGAAGGAAATTTGTGGCTCCTCTCAGATTCCAGAACTTTCTGCCACAGAAATGTGAGGAACATGTGTTTTTTTTGCCAAATTTGGAGGTTTGCAAAGGATTCTGGGTAACAGAACCTGGTCCGAGCCCCACAAATCACCCCATCTTGGATTCCCGTAGGTCTCTAGTTTTCAGAAATGCACCGGTTTGGTAGGTTTGCCTAGGTGCCGTCTGAGCTAGAGGCCAAAATCTACAGGTAGGCACTTCGCAAAAAACACCTCTGTTTTCTTTTAAAAAATTGGATGTGTCCACGTTGCGCTTTGGGGCGTTTCCTGTCGCGGGCGCTAGGCCTACCCACACAAGTGAGGTATCATTTTTATCGGGAGACTTGGGGGAACGCTGGGTGGAGGAAATTTGTGGCTCCTCTCAGATTCCAGAACTTTCTGCCACAGAAATGTGAGGAACATGTGTTTTTTTAGCCAAATTTTGAGGTTTGCAAAGGATTCTGGGGAACAGAACCTGGTCCGAGCCCCACAAGTCACCCCATCTTGGATTCCCCTAGGTCTCTAGTTTTCAGAAATGCACAGGTTTGGTAGGTTTCCCTTGGTGCTGGCTGAGCTAGAGGCCAAAATCTACAGGTAGGCACTTTGCAAAAAACACCTCTGTTTTCTTTCAAAAATTTGGATGTGTCCACGTTGCGCTTTGGTGCGTTTCCTGTCGCGGGCGCTAGGCCTACCCAGACAAGTGAGGTATCATTTTTATCGGGAGACTTGGGGGAACGCTGGGTGGAAGGAAATTTGTGGCTCCTCTCAGATTCCAGAACTTTCTGCCACAGAAATGTGAGGAACATGTGTTTTTTTAGCCAAATTTTGAGGTTTGCAAAGGAATCTGGGTAACAGAACCTGGTCCGAGCCCCACAAGTCACCCCATCTTGGATTCCCCTAGGTCTCTAGTTTTCAGAAATGCACAGGTTTGGTAGGTTTCCCTAGGTGCCGGCTGAGCTAGAGGCCAAAATCTACAGGTAGGCACTTTGCAAAAAACACCTCTGTTTTCTTTCAAAAATTTGGATGTGTCCACGTTGCGCTTTGGGGCGTTTCCTGTCGCGGGCGCTAGGCCTACCCACACAATTGAGGTATCATTTTTATCTGGAGACTTGGGGGAACACTGGGTGGAAGGGAATTTGTGGCTCCTCTCAGATACCCGAACTTTCTGCCACGGAAATGTGAGGAACATGTGTTTTTTTAGCCAGATTTTGAGGTTTGCAAAGGATTCTGGGTAAGTGAACCTGGTCCGAGCCCCACAAGTCACCCCATCTTGGATTCCCGTAGGCCTCTAGTTTTCAGAAATGCACCGGTTTGGTAGGTTTCCCTAGGTGCCGGCTGAGCTAGAGGCCAAAATCTAAAGGTAGGCACTTTGCAAAAAACACCTCTGTTTTCTTTCAAAAATTTGGATGTGTCCACGTTGCGCTTTGGTGCATTTCCTGTCGCAGGCGCTAGGCCTACCCAGACAAGTGAGGTATCATTTTTATCGGGAGACTTGGGGGAACGCTGGGTGGAAGGAAATTTGTGGCTCCTCTCAGATTCCAGAACTTTCTGCCACAGAAATGTGAGGAACATGTGTTTTTTTAGCCAGATTTTGAGGTTTGCAAAGGATTCTGGGTAACAGAACCTGGTCCGAGCCCCAAAAGTCACCCCATCTTGGATTCCCCTAGGTCTCTAGTTTTCAGAAATGCACAGGTTTGGTAGGTTTCCCTAGGTGCCGGCTGAGCTAGAGGCCAAAATCTACAGGTAGGCACTTTGCAAAAAACACCTCTGTTTTCTTTAAAAAATGTGGATGTGTCCACGTTGCGCTTTGGGGCGTTTCCTGTCGCGGGCGCTAGGCCTACCCACACAAGTGAGGTATCATTTTTATCGGGAGACTTGGGGGAACGCTGGGTGGAAGGAAATTTGTGGCTCCTCTCAGATTCCAGAACTTTCTGCCACAGAAATGTGAGGAACATGTGTTTTTTTAGCCAAATTTTGAGGTTTGCAAAGGAATCTGGGTAACAGAACCTGGTCCGAGCCCCACAAGTCACCCCATCTTGGATTCCCCTAGGTCTCTAGTTTTCAGAAATGCACAGGTTTGGTAGGTTTCCCTAGGTGCCGGCTGAGCTAGAGGCCAAAATCTACAGGTAGGCACTTTGCAAAAAACACCTCTGTTTTCTTTAAAAAATGTGGATGTGTCCACGTTGCGCTTTGGGGCGTTTCCTGTCGCGGGCGCTAGGCATACCCACACAAGTGAGGTATCATTTTTATCGGGAGACTTGGGGGAATGCTGGGTGGAAGGAAATTTGTGGCTCCTCTCAGATTCCAGAACTTTCTGCCACAGAAATGTGAGGAACATGTATTTTTTTAGCCAAATTTTGAGGTTTGCAAAGGATTCTGGGGAACAGAACCTGGTCCGAGCCCCACAAGTCACCCCATCTTGGATTCCCCTAGATCTCTAGTTTTCAGAAATGCACATGTTTGGTAGGTTTCCCTTGGTGCCGGCTGAGCTAGAGGCCAAAATCTACAGGTAGGCACTTTGCAAAAAACACCTCTGTTTTCTTTCAAAAATTTGGATGTGTCCACGTTGCGCTTTGGTGCGTTTCCTGTCGCAGGCGCTAGGCCTACCCAGACAAGTGAGGTATCATTTTTATCGGGAGACTTGGGGGAACGCTGGGTGGAAGGAAATTTGTGGCAACTCTCAGATTCCAGAACTTTCTGCCACAGAAATGTGAGGAACATGTTTTTTTTGGCCAGATTTTGAGGTTTGCAAAGGATTCTGGGTAACAGAACCTGGTCCGAGCCCCACAAGTCACCCCATCTTGGATTCCCCTAGGTCTCTAGTTTTCAGAAATGCACAGGTTTGGTAGGTTTCCCTAGGTGCCGGCTGAGCTAGAGGCCAAAATCTACAGGTAGGCACTTTGCAAAAAACACCTCTGTTTTCTTTCAAAAATTTGGATGTGTCCACGTTGCGCTTTGGGGCGTTTCCTGTCGCGGGCGCTAGGGCTACCCACACAATTGAGGTATCATTTTTATCTGGAGACTTGGGGGAACACTGGGTGGAAGGAAATTTGTGGCTCCTCTCAGATACTCGAACTTTCTGCCACGGAAATGTGAGGAACATGTGTTTTTTTAGCCAGATTTTGAGGTTTGCAAAGGATTCTGGGTAACATAACCTGGTCCGAGCCCCACAAGTCACCCCATCTTGGATTCCCGTAGGTCTCTAGTTTTCAGAAATGCACCAGTTTGGTAGGTTTCCCTAGGTGCCGGCTGAGCTAGAGGCCAAAATCTACAGGTAGGCACTTTGCAAAAAACACCTCTGTTTTCTTTCAAAAATTTGGATGTGTCCACGTTGCGCTTTGGGGCGTTTCCTGTCACGGGCGCTAGGCCTAGCCACAAAAGTGAGGTATTATTATTATCGGGAGACTTGGGGGAACGCTGGGTGGAAGGAAATTTGTGGCTCCTCTCAGATTCCAGAACTTTCTGCCACAGAAATGTGAGGAACATGTGTTTTTTTAGGCAAATTTTGAGGTTTGCAAAGGATTCTGGGTAACAGAACCTGGTCCGAGCCCCACAAGTCACCCCATCATGGATTCCCCCAGGTCTCTAGTTTTCAGAAATGCACAGGTTTGGTAGGTTTCCCTAGGTGCCGGCTGAGTTAGAGGCCAAAATCTACAGGTAGGCACTTTGCAAAAAACACCTCTGTTTTCTTTCAAATATTTGGATGTGTCCACGTTGCGCTTTGGGGCGTTTCCTGTCACGGGCGCTAGGCCTACCCACACAAGTGAGGTATCATTTTTATCGGGAGACTTGGGGGAACGCTGGGTGGAAGGAAATTTGTGGCTCCTCTCAGATTCCAGAACTTTCTGCCACAGAAATGTGAGGAACATGTGTTTTTTTAGCCAAATTTTGAGGTTTGCAAAGGATTCTGGGGAACAGAACCTGGTCCGAGCCCCACAAGTCACCCCATCTTGGATTCCCCTAGGTCTCTAGTTTTCAGAAATGCACATGTTTGGTAGGTTTCCCTTGGTGCCGGCTGAGCTAGAGGCCAAAATCTACAGGTAGGCACTTTGCAAAAAACACCTCTGTTTTCTTTCAAAAATTTGGATGTGTCCACGTTGCTCTTTGGTGCGTTTCCTGTCGCAGGCGCTAGGCCTACCCAGACAAGTGAGGTATCATTTTTATCGGGAGACTTGGGGGAACGCTGGGTGGAAGGAAATTTGTGGCTCCTCTCAGATTCCAGAACTTTCTGCCACAGAAATGTGAGGAACATGTTTTTTTTGGCCAGATTTTGAGGTTTGCAAAGGATTCTGGATAACAGAACCTGGTCCGAGCCCCACAAGTCACCCCATCTTGGATTCCCCTAGGTCTCTAGTTTTCAGAAATGCACAGGTTTGGTAGGTTTCCCTAGGTGCCGGCTGAGCTAGAGGCCAAAATCTACAGGTAGGCACTTTGCAAAAAACTCCTCTGTTTTCTTTCAAAAATTTGGATGTGTCCACGTTGCGCTTTGGGGCGTTTCCTGTCGCGGGCGCTAGGGCTACCCACACAATTGAGGTATCATTTTTATCTGGAGACTTGGGGGAACACTGGGTGGAAGGAAATTTGTGGCTCCTCTCAGATACTCGAACTTTCTGCCACGGAAATGTGAGGAACATGTGTTTTTTTAGCCAGATTTTGAGGTTTGCAAAGGATTCTGGGTAACATAACCTGGTCCGAGCCCCACAAGTCACCCCATCTTGGATTCCCGTAGGTCTCTAGTTTTCAGAAATGCACCAGTTTGGTAGGTTTCCCTAGGTGCCGGCTGAGCTAGAGGCCAAAATCTACAGGTAGGCACTTTGCAAAAAACGCCTCTGTTTTCTTTCAAAAATTTGGATGGGTCCACGTTGCGCTTTGGGGCGTTTCCTGTCACGGGCGCTAGGCCTAGCCACAAAAGTGAGGTACTATTATTATCGGGAGACTTGGGGGAACGCTGGGTGGAAGGAAATTTGTGGCTCCTCTCAGATTCCAGAACTTTCTGCCACAGAAATGTGAGGAACATGTGTTTTTTTAGGCAAATTTTGAGGTTTGCAAAGGATTCTGGGTAACAGAACCTGGTCCGAGCCCCACAAGTCACCCCATCATGGATTCCCCCAGGTCTCTAGTTTTCAGAAATGCACAGGTTTGGTAGGTTTCCCTAGGTGCCGGCTGAGGTAGAGGCCAAAATCTACAGGTAGGCACTTTGCAAAAAACACCTCTGTTTTCTTTCAAATATTTGGATGTGTCCACGTTGCGCTTTGGGGCGTTTCCTGTCACGGGCGCTAGGCCTACCCACACAAGTGAGGTATCATTTTTATCGGGAGACTTGGGGGAACGCTGGGTGGAAGGAAATTTGTGGCTCCTCTCAGATTCCAGAACTTTCTGCCACAGAAATGTGAGGAACATGTGTTTTTTTATGCAAATTTTGAGGTTTGCAAAGGATTCTGGGTAACATAACCTGGTCCGAGCCCCACAAGTCACCCCATCTTGGATTCCCCTAGGTCTCTAGTTTTCAGAAATGCACAGGTTTGGTAGGTTTCCCTTGGTGCCGGCTGAGCTAGAGGCCAAACTCTACAGGTAGGCACTTTGCAAAAAACACCTCTGTTTTCTTAAAAAAATGTGGATGTGTCCACGTTGCGCTTTGGGGCGTTTCCTATCACGGGCGCTAGGCCTACCCACACAAGTGAGGTATCATTTTTATCTGGAGACTTGGGGGAACGCTGGGTGGAAGTAAATTTGTGGCTCCTCTCAGATTCCAGAACTTTCTGCCACAGATATGTGAGGAACATGTGTTTTTTTTGCCAAATTTTGAGGTTTGCAAAGGATTCTGGGTAACATAACCTGGTCCGAGCCCGACAAGTCACCCCATCTTGGATTCCCCTAGGTCTCTAGTTTTCAGAAATGCACAGGCATGGTAGGTTTCCCTAGGTGCCGGCTGAGCAAGAGGCCAAAATCTACAGGTAGGCACTTTGCAAAAAAACACCTTTGTTTTCTTTCAAAAATTTGGATGTGTCCACGTTGCGCTTTGGGGTGTTTCCTGTCACGGGCGCTAGGCCTACCCACAAAAGTGAGGTATTATTTTTATCGGGAGACTTGGGGGAACGCTGGGTGGAAGGAAATTTGTGGCTCCTCTCAGATTCCAGAACTTTCTGCCACAGAAATGTGAGGAACATGTGTTTTTTTAGCCAAATTTTGAGGTTTGCAAAGGATTCTGGGGAACAGAACCTGGTCCGAGCCCCACAAGTCACCCCATCTTGGATTCCCCTAGGTCTCTAGTTTTCAGAAATGCACAGGTTTGGTAGGTTTCCCTTGGTGCCGGCTGAGCTAGAGGCCAAAATCTACAGGTAGGCACTTTGCAAAAAACACCTCTGTTTTCTTTCAAAAGTTTGGATGTGTCCACGTTGCGCTTTGGGGCATTTCCTGTTGCGGGCGCTAGGCCTACCCACACAAGTGAGGTATCATTTTTATCTGGAGACTTGGGGGAACGCTGGGTGGAAGTAAATTTGTGGCTCCACTCAGATTCCAGAACTTTCTGCCACAGAAATGTGAGGAACATGTTTTTTTTGGCCAAATTTTGAGGTTTGCAAAGGATTCTGGGTAACATAACCTGGTCCGAGCCCTACAAGTCACCCCATCTTGGATTCCCCTAGGTCTCTAGTTTTCAGAAATGCACAGGTGTGGTAGGTTTCCCTAGGTGCCGGCTGAGCTAGAGGCCAAAATCTACAGGTAGGCACTTTGCAAAAAACACCTCTGTTTTCTTTCAAAAATTTGGATGTGTCCACGTTGCGCTTTGGGGCGCGTCCTGTCGCGGGCGCTAGGCCTACCCACACAAGTGAGGTATCATTTTTATCTGGAGACTTGGGGGAACGCTGGGTGGAAGTAAATTTGTGGCTCCTCTCAGATTCCAGAACTTTCTGCCACAGAAATGTGAGGAACATGGGTTTTTTTTGCCAAATTTTGAGGTTTGCAAAGGATTCTGGGTAACATAACCTGGTCCGAGCCCCACAAGTCACCCCATCTTGGATTCCCCTAGGTCTCTAGTTTTCAGAAATGCACAGGTTTGGTAGGTTTCCCTAGGTGGCGGCTGAGCTAGAGGCCAAAATCTACAGGTAGGCACTTTGCAAAAAACACCTCTGTTTTCTTTAAAAAAATTTGATGTGTCCACGTTGCACTTTGGGGCGTTTCCTGTCACGGGCGCTAGGCCTACCCACACAAGTGAGGTATCAGTTTTATCGGGAGACTTGGGGGAACGCTGGGTAGAAGAACATTTGTGGCTCCTCTCAGATTCCAGAACTTTCTGCCACAGAAATGTGAGGAACATGTGTTTTTTTAGCAAAATTTTGAGGTTTGCAAAGGAATCTGGGTAACAGAACCTGGTCCGAGCCCCACAAGTCACCCCATCTTGGATTCCCCTAGGTCTCTAGTTTTCAGAAATGCACAGGTTTGGTACGTTTCCCTAGGTGCCGGCTGAGCTAGAGGCCAAAATCTACAGGTAGGCACTTTGCAAAAAACACCTCTGTTTTCTTCCAAAAATTTGGATGTGTCCACGTTGCGCTTTGGGGCGTTTCCTGTCGCGGGCGCTAGGCCTACCCACACAAGTGAGGTATCATTTTTATCTGGAGACTTGGGGGAACACTGGGTGGAAGGAAATTTGTGGCTCCTCTCAGATTCCAGAACTTTCTGCCACAGAAATGTGAGGAACATGTGTTTTTTTTGCCAAATTTGGAGGTTTGCAAAGGATTCTGGGTAACAGAACCTGGTCCGAGCCCCACAAGTCACCCCATCTTGGATTCCCGTAGGTCTCTAGTTTTCAGAAATGCACCGGTTTGGTAGGTTTGCCTAGGTGCCGTCTGAGCTAGAGGCCAAAATCTACAGGTAGGCACTTCGCAAAAAACACCTCTGTTTTCTTTTAAAAAATTGGATGTGTCCACGTTGCGCTTTGGGGCGTTTCCTGTCGCGGGCGCTAGGCCTACCCACACAAGTGAGGTATCATTTTTATCGGGAGACTTGGGGGAACGCTGGGTGGAGGAAATTTGTGGCTCCTCTCAGATTCCAGAACTTTCTGCCACAGAAATGTGAGGAACATGTGTTTTTTTAGCCAAATTTTGAGGTTTGCAAAGGATTCTGGGGAACAGAACCTGGTCCGAGCCCCACAAGTCACCCCATCTTGGATTCCCCTAGGTCTCTAGTTTTCAGAAATGCACAGGTTTGGTAGGTTTCCCTTGGTGCTGGCTGAGCTAGAGGCCAAAATCTACAGGTAGGCACTTTGCAAAAAACACCTCTGTTTTCTTTCAAAAATTTGGATGTGTCCACGTTGCGCTTTGGTGCGTTTCCTGTCGCGGGCGCTAGGCCTACCCAGACAAGTGAGGTATCATTTTTATCGGGAGACTTGGGGGAACGCTGGGTGGAAGGAAATTTGTGGCTCCTCTCAGATTCCAGAACTTTCTGCCACAGAAATGTGAGGAACATGTGTTTTTTTAGCCAAATTTTGAGGTTTGCAAAGGAATCTGGGTAACAGAACCTGGTCCGAGCCCCACAAGTCACCCCATCTTGGATTCCCCTAGGTCTCTAGTTTTCAGAAATGCACAGGTTTGGTAGGTTTCCCTAGGTGCCGGCTGAGCTAGAGGCCAAAATCTACAGGTAGGCACTTTGCAAAAAACACCTCTGTTTTCTTTCAAAAATTTGGATGTGTCCACGTTGCGCTTTGGGGCGTTTCCTGTCGCGGGCGCTAGGCCTACCCACACAATTGAGGTATCATTTTTATCTGGAGACTTGGGGGAACACTGGGTGGAAGGGAATTTGTGGCTCCTCTCAGATACCCGAACTTTCTGCCACGGAAATGTGAGGAACATGTGTTTTTTTAGCCAGATTTTGAGGTTTGCAAAGGATTCTGGGTAAGTGAACCTGGTCCGAGCCCCACAAGTCACCCCATCTTGGATTCCCGTAGGCCTCTAGTTTTCAGAAATGCACCGGTTTGGTAGGTTTCCCTAGGTGCCGGCTGAGCTAGAGGCCAAAATCTAAAGGTAGGCACTTTGCAAAAAACACCTCTGTTTTCTTTCAAAAATTTGGATGTGTCCACGTTGCGCTTTGGTGCGTTTCCTGTCGCAGGCGCTAGGCCTACCCAGACAAGTGAGGTATCATTTTTATCGGGAGACTTGGGGGAACGCTGGGTGGAAGGAAATTTGTGGCTCCTCTCAGATTCCAGAACTTTCTGCCACAGAAATGTGAGGAACATGTGTTTTTTTAGCCAGATTTTGAGGTTTGCAAAGGATTCTGGGTAACAGAACCTGGTCCGAGCCCCAAAAGTCACCCCATCTTGGATTCCCCTAGGTCTCTAGTTTTCAGAAATGCACAGGTTTGGTAGGTTTCCCTAGGTGCCGGCTGAGCTAGAGGCCAAAATCTACAGGTAGGCACTTTGCAAAAAACACCTCTGTTTTCTTTAAAAAATGTGGATGTGTCCACGTTGCGCTTTGGGGCGTTTCCTGTCGCGGGCGCTAGGCCTACCCACACAAGTGAGGTATCATTTTTATCGGGAGACTTGGGGGAACGCTGGGTGGAAGGAAATTTGTGGCTCCTTTCAGATTCCAGAACTTTCTGCCACAGAAATGTGAGGAACATGTGTTTTTTTAGCCAAATTTTGAGGTTTGCAAAGGAATCTGGGTAACAGAACCTGGTCCGAGCCCCACAAGTCACCCCATCTTGGATTCCCCTAGGTCTCTAGTTTTCAGAAATGCACAGGTTTGGTAGGTTTCCCTAGGTGCCGGCTGAGCTAGAGGCCAAAATCTACAGGTAGGCACTTTGCAAAAAACACCTCTGTTTTCTTTAAAAAATGTGGATGTGTCCACGTTGCGCTTTGGGGCGTTTCCTGTCGCGGGCGCTAGGCATACCCACACAAGTGAGGTATCATTTTTATCGGGAGACTTGGGGGAATGCTGGGTGGAAGGAAATTTGTGGCTCCTCTCAGATTCCAGAACTTTCTGCCACAGAAATGTGAGGAACATGTGTTTTTTTAGCCAAATTTTGAGGTTTGCAAAGGATTCTGGGGAACAGAACCTGGTCCGAGCCCCACAAGTCACCCCATCTTGGATTCCCCTAGGTCTCTAGTTTTCAGAAATGCACATGTTTGGTAGGTTTCCCTTGGTGCCGGCTGAGCTAGAGGCCAAAATCTACAGGTAGGCACTTTGCAAAAAACACCTCTGTTTTCTTTCAAAAATTTGGATGTGTCCACGTTGCGCTTTGGTGCGTTTCCTGTCGCAGGCGCTAGGCCTACCCAGACAAGTGAGGTATCATTTTTATCGGGAGACTTGGGGGAACGCTGGGTGGAAGGAAATTTGTGGCAACTCTCAGATTCCAGAACTTTCTGCCACAGAAATGTGAGGAACATGTTTTTTTTGGCCAGATTTTGAGGTTTGCAAAGGATTCTGGGTAACAGAACCTGGTCCGAGCCCCACAAGTCACCCCATCTTGGATTCCCCTAGGTCTCTAGTTTTCAGAAATGCACAGGTTTGGTAGGTTTCCCTAGGTGCCGGCTGAGCTAGAGGCCAAAATCTACAGGTAGGCACTTTGCAAAAAACACCTCTGTTTTCTTTCAAAAATTTGGATGTGTGCACGTTGCGCTTTGGGGCGTTTCCTGTCGCGGGCGCTAGGGCTACCCACACAATTGAGGTATCATTTTTATCTGGAGACTTGGGGGAACACTGGGTGGAAGGAAATTTGTGGCTCCTCTCAGATACTCGAACTTTCTGCCACGGAAATGTGAGGAACATGTGTTTTTTTAGCCAGATTTTGAGGTTTGCAAAGGATTCTGGGTAACATAACCTGGTCCGAGCCCCACAAGTCACCCCATCTTGGATTCCCGTAGGTCTCTAGTTTTCAGAAATGCACCAGTTTGGTAGGTTTCCCTAGGTGCCGGCTGAGCTAGAGGCCAAAATCTACAGGTAGGCACTTTGCAAAAAACACCTCTGTTTTCTTTCAAAAATTTGGATGTGTCCACGTTGCGCTTTGGGGCGTTTCCTGTCACGGGCGCTAGGCCTAGCCACAAAAGTGAGGTATTATTATTATCGGGAGACTTGGGGGAACGCTGGGTGGAAGGAAATTTGTGGCTCCTCTCAGATTCCAGAACTTTCTGCCACAGAAATGTGAGGAACATGTGTTTTTTTAGGCAAATTTTGAGGTTTGCAAAGGATTCTGGGTAACAGAACCTGGTCCGAGCCCCACAAGTCACCCCATCATGGATTCCCCCAGGTCTCTAGTTTTCAGAAATGCACAGGTTTGGTAGGTTTCCCTAGGTGCCGGCTGAGTTAGAGGCCAAAATCTACAGGTAGGCACTTTGCAAAAAACACCTCTGTTTTCTTTCAAATATTTGGATGTGTCCACGTTGCGCTTTGGGGCGTTTCCTGTCACGGGCGCTAGGCCTACCCACACAAGTGAGGTATCATTTTTATCGGGAGACTTGGGGGAACGCTGGGTGGAAGGAAATTTGTGGCTCCTCTCAGATTCCAGAACTTTCTGCCACAGAAATGTGAGGAACATGTGTTTTTTTAGCCAAATTTTGAGGTTTGCAAAGGATTCTGGGGAACAGAACCTGGTCCGAGCCCCACAAGTCACCCCATCTTGGATTCCCCTAGGTCTCTAGTTTTCAGAAATGCACATGTTTGGTAGGTTTCCCTTGGTGCCGGCTGAGCTAGAGGCCAAAATCTACAGGTAGGCACTTTGCAAAAAACACCTCTGTTTTCTTTCAAAAATTTGGATGTGTCCACGTTGCGCTTTGGTGCGTTTCCTGTCGCAGGCGCTAGGCCTACCCAGACAAGTGAGGTATCATTTTTATCGGGAGACTTGGGGGAACGCTGGGTGGAAGGAAATTTGTGGCTCCTCTCAGATTCCAGAACTTTCTGCCACAGAAATGTGAGGAACATGTTTTTTTTGGCCAGATTTTGAGGTTTGCAAAGGATTCTGGATAACAGAACCTGGTCCGAGCCCCACAAGTCACCCCATCTTGGATTCCCCTAGGTCTCTAGTTTTCAGAAATGCACAGGTTTGGTAGGTTTCCCTAGGTGCCGGCTGAGCTAGAGGCCAAAATCTACAGGTAGGCACTTTGCAAAAAACACCTCTGTTTTCTTTCAAAAATTTGGATGTGTCCACGTTGCGCTTTGGGGCGTTTCCTGTCGCGGGCGCTAGGGCTACCCACACAATTGAGGTATCATTTTTATCTGGAGACTTGGGGGAACACTGGGTGGAAGGAAATGTGTGGCTCCTCTCAGATACTCGAACTTTCTGCCACGGAAATGTGAGGAACATGTGTTTTTTTAGCCAGATTTTGAGGTTTGCAAAGGATTCTGGGTAACATAACCTGGTCCGAGCCCCACAAGTCACCCCATCTTGGATTCCCGTAGGTCTCTAGTTTTCAGAAATGCACCAGTTTGGTAGGTTTCCCTAGGTGCCGGCTGAGCTAGAGGCCAAAATCTACAGGTAGGCACTTTGCAAAAAACGCCTCTGTTTTCTTTCAAAAATTTGGATGTGTCCACGTTGCGCTTTGGGGCGTTTCCTGTCACGGGCGCTAGGCCTAGCCACAAAAGTGAGGTATTATTATTATCGGGAGACTTGGGGGAACGCTGGGTGGAAGGAAATTTGTGGCTCCTCTCAGATTCCAGAACTTTCTGCCACAGAAATGTGAGGAACATGTGTTTTTTTAGGCAAATTTTGAGGTTTGCAAAGGATTCTGGGTAACAGAACCTGGTCCGAGCCCCACAAGTCACCCCATCATGGATTCCCCCAGGTCTCTAGTTTTCAGAAATGCACAGGTTTGGTAGGTTTCCCTGGGTGCCGGCTGAGGTAGAGGCCAAAATCTACAGGTAGGCACTTTGCAAAAAACACCTCTGTTTTCTTTCAAATATTTGGATGTGTCCACGTTGCGCTTTGGGGCGTTTCCTGTCACGGGCGCTAGGCCTACCCACACAAGTGAGGTATCATTTTTATCGGGAGACTTGGGGGAACGCTGGGTGGAAGGAAATTTGTGGCTCCTCTCAGATTCCAGAACTTTCTGCCACAGAAATGTGAGGAACATGTGTTTTTTTATGCAAATTTTGAGGTTTGCAAAGGATTCTGGGTAACATAACCTGGTCCGAGCCCCACAAGTCACCCCATCTTGGATTCCCCTAGGTCTCTAGTTTTCAGAAATGCACAGGTTTGGTAGGTTTCCCTTGGTGCCGGCTGAGCTAGAGGCCAAACTCTACAGGTAGGCACTTTGCAAAAAACACCTCTGTTTTCTTTAAAAAATGTGGATGTGTCCACGTTGCGCTTTGGGGCGTTTCCTATCGCGGGCGCTAGGCCTACCCACACAAGTGAGGTATCATTTTTATCTGGAGACTTGGGGGAACGCTGGGTGGAAGTAAATTTGTGGCTCCTCTCAGATTCCAGAACTTTCTGCCACAGATATGTGAGGAACATGTGTTTTTTTTGCCAAATTTTGAGGTTTGCAAAGGATTCTGGGTAACATAACCTGGTCCGAGCCCGACAAGTCACCCCATCTTGGATTCCCCTAGGTCTCTAGTTTTCAGAAATGCACAGGCATGGTAGGTTTCCCTAGGTGCCGGCTGAGCAAGAGGCCAAAATCTACAGGTAGGCACTTTGCAAAAAAACACCTTTGTTTTCTTTCAAAAATTTGGATGTGTCCACGTTGCGCTTTGGGGTGTTTCCTGTCACGGGCGCTAGGCCTACCCACAAAAGTGAGGTATTATTTTTATCGGGAGACTTGGGGGAACGCTGGGTGGAAGGAAATTTGTGGCTCCTCTCAGATTCCAGAACTTTCTGCCACAGAAATGTGAGGAACATGTGTTTTTTTAGCCAAATTTTGAGGTTTGCAAAGGATTCTGGGGAACAGAACCTGGTCCGAGCCCCACAAGTCACCCCATCTTGGATTCCCCTAGGTCTCTAGTTTTCAGAAATGCACAGGTTTGGTAGGTTTCCCTTGGTGCCGGCTGAGCTAGAGGCCAAAATCTACAGGTAGGCACTTTGCAAAAAACACCTCTGTTTTCTTTCAAAAGTTTGGATGTGTCCACGTTGCGCTTTGGGGCATTTCCTGTTGCGGGCGCTAGGCCTACCCACACAAGTGAGGTATCATTTTTATCTGGAGACTTGGGGGAACGCTGGGTGGAAGTAAATTTGTGGCTCCACTCAGATTCCAGAACTTTCTGCCACAGAAATGTGAGGAACATGTTTTTTTTGGCCAAATTTTGAGGTTTGCAAAGGATTCTGGGTAACATAACCTGGTCCGAGCCCTACAAGTCACCCCATCTTGGATTCCCCTAGGTCTCTAGTTTTCAGAAATGCACAGGTGTGGTAGGTTTCCCTAGGTGCCGGCTGAGCTAGAGGCCAAAATCTACAGGTAGGCACTTTGCAAAAAACACCTCTGTTTTCTTTCAAAAATTTGGATGTGTCCACGTTGCGCTTTGGGGCGCGTCCTGTCGCGGGCGCTAGGCCTACCCACACAAGTGAGGTATCATTTTTATCTGGAGACTTGGGGGAACGCTGGGTGGAAGTAAATTTGTGGCTCCTCTCAGATTCCAGAACTTTCTGCCACAGAAATGTGAGGAACATGGGTTTTTTTTGCCAAATTTTGAGGTTTGCAAAGGATTCTGGGTAACATAACCTGGTCCGAGCCCCACAAGTCACCCCATCTTGGATTCCCCTAGGTCTCTAGTTTTCAGAAATGCACAGGTTTGGTAGGTTTCCCTAGGTGGCGGCTGAGCTAGAGGCCAAAATCTACAGGTAGGCACTTTGCAAAAAACACCTCTGTTTTCTTTAAAAAAATTTGATGTGTCCACGTTGCACTTTGGGGCGTTTCCTGTCACGGGCGCTAGGCCTACCCACACAAGTGAGGTATCAGTTTTATCGGGAGACTTGGGGGAACGCTGGGTAGAAGAACATTTGTGGCTCCTCTCAGATTCCAGAACTTTCTGCCACAGAAATGTGAGGAACATGTGTTTTTTTAGCAAAATTTTGAGGTTTGCAAAGGAATCTGGGTAACAGAACCTGGTCCGAGCCCCACAAGTCACCCCATCTTGGATTCCCCTAGGTCTCTAGTTTTCAGAAATGCACAGGTTTGGTACGTTTCCCTAGGTGCCGGCTGAGCTAGAGGCCAAAATCTACAGGTAGGCACTTTGCAAAAAACACCTCTGTTTTCTTCCAAAAATTTGGATGTGTCCACGTTGCGCTTTGGGGCGTTTCCTGTCGCGGGCGCTAGGCCTACCCACACAAGTGAGGTATCATTTTTATCTGGAGACTTGGGGGAACACTGGGTGGAAGGAAATTTGTGGCTCCTCTCAGATTCCAGAACTTTCTGCCACAGAAATGTGAGGAACATGTGTTTTTTTTGCCAAATTTTGAGGTTTGTAAAGGATTCTGGGTAACAGAACCTGGTCCGAGCCCCACAAGTCACCCCATCTTGTATTCCCGTAGGTCTCTAGTTTTCAGAAATGCACCGGTTTGGTAGGTTTGCCTAGGTGCCGGCTGAGCTAGAGGCCAAAATCTACAGGTAGGCACTTCGCAAAAAACACCTCTGTTTTCTTTTAAAAAATTGGATGTGTCCACGTTGCGCTTTGGGGCGTTTCCTGTCGCGGGCGCTAGGCCTACCCACACAAGTGAGGTATCATTTTTATCGGGAGACTTGGGGGAACGCTGGGTGGAAGGAAATTTGTGGCTCCTCTCAGATTCCAGAACTTTCTGCCACAGAAATGTGAGGAACATGTGTTTTTTTGGCCAAATTTTGAGGTTTGCAAAGGATTCTGGGGAACAGAACCTGGTCCGAGCCCCACAAGTCACCCCATCTTGGATTCCCCTAGGTCTCTAGTTTTTAGAAATGCACAGGTTTGGTAGGTTTCCCTTGGTGCCGGCTGAGCTAGAGGCCAAAATCTACAGGTAGGCACTTTGCAAAAAACACCTCTGTTTTCTTTCAAAAATTTTGATGTGTCCACGTTGCGCTTTGGTGCGTTTCCTGTCGCGGGCGCTAGGCCTACCCAGACAAGTGAGGTATCATTTTTATCGGGAGACTTGGGGGAACGCTGGGTGGAAGTAAATTTGTGGCTCCTCTCAGATTCCAGAACTTTCTGCCACAGAAATGTGAGGAACATGTGTTTTTTTTGCCAAATTTTGAGGTTTGCAAAGGAATCTGGGTAACAGAACATGGTCCGAGCCCCACAAGTCACCCCATCTTGGATTCCCCTAGGTCTCTAGTTTTCAGAAATGCACAGGTTTGGTAGGTTTCCCTATGTGCCGGCTGAGCTAGAGGCCAAAATCTACAGGTAGGCACTTTGCAAAAAACACCTCTGTTTTCTTTCAAAAATTTGGATGTGTCCATGTTGCGCTTTGGGGCGTTTCCTGTCGCGGGCGCTAGGCCTACCCACACAATTGAGGTATCATTTTTATCTGGAGACTTGGGGGAACACTGGGTGGAAGGAAATTTGTGGCTCCTCTCAGATACCCGAACTTTCTGCCACGGAAATGTGAGGAACATGTGTTTTTTTAGCCAGATTTTGAGGTTTGCAAAGGATTCTGTGTAAGTGAACCTGGTCCGAGCCCCACAAGTCACCCCATCTTGGATTCCCGTAGGCCTCTAGTTTTCAGAAATGCACCGGTTTGGTAGGTTTCCCTAGGTGCCGGCTGAGCTAGAGGCCAAAATCTAAAGGTAGGCACTTTGCAAAAAACACCTCTGTTTTCTTTCAAAAATTTGGATGTGTCCACGTTGCGCTTTGGTGCGTTTCCTGTCGCAGGCGCTAGGCCTACCCAGACAAGTGAGGTATCATTTTTATCGGGAGACTTGGGGGAACGCTGGGTGGAAGGAAATTTGTGGCTCCTCTCAGATTCCAGAACTTTCTGCCACAGAAATGTGAGGAACATGTGTTTTTTTAGCCAGATTTTGAGGTTTGCAAAGGATTCTGGGTAACAGAACCTGGTCCGAGCCCCAAAAGTCACCCCATCTTGGATTCCCCTAGGTCTCTAGTTTTCAGAAATGCACAGGTTTGGTAGGTTTCCCTAGGTGTCGGCTGAGCTAGAGGCCAAAATCTACAGGTAGGCACTTTGCAAAAAACACCTCTGTTTTCTTTAAAAAA
Organism: Pleurodeles waltl; assembly: GCF_031143425.1. Lineage (NCBI taxonomy): Eukaryota > Metazoa > Chordata > Amphibia > Caudata > Salamandridae > Pleurodeles > Pleurodeles waltl. The sequence goes on along the minus strand of NC_090439.1, from coordinate 146,481,127 downwards.
TGTGGATGTGTCCACGTTGCGCTTTGGGGCGTTTCCTGTCGCGGGCGCTAGGCCTACCCACACAAGTGAGGTATCATTTTTATCGGGAGACTTGGGGGAACGCTGGGTGGAAGGAAATTTGTGGCTCCTCTCAGATTCCAGAACTTTCTGCCACAGAAATGTGAGGAACATGTGTTTTTTTAGCCAAATTTTGAGGTTTGCAAAGGAATCTGGGTAACAGAACCTGGTCCGAGCCCCACAAGTCACCCCATCTTGGATTCCCCTAGGTCTCTAGTTGTCAGAAATGCACAGGTTTGGTAGGTTTCCCTAGGTGCCGGCTGAGCTAGAGGCCAAAATCTACAGGTAGGCACTTTGCAAAAAACACCTCTGTTTTCTTTAAAAAATGTGGATGTGTCCACGTTGCGCTTTGGGGCGTTTCCTGTCGCGGGCGCTAGGCCTACCCACACAAGTGAGGTATCATTTTTATCGGGAGACTTGGGGGAATGCTGGGTGGAAGGAAATTTGTGGCTCCTCTCAGATTCCAGAACTTTCTGCCACAGAAATGTGAGGAACATGTGTTTTTTTAGCCAAATTTTGAGGTTTGCAAAGGATTCTGGGGAACAGAACCTGGTCCGAGCCCCACAAGTCACCCCATCTTGGATTCCCCTAGGTCTCTAGTTTTCAGAAATGCACATGTTTGGTAGGTTTCCCTTGGTGCCGGCTGAGCTAGAGGCCAAAATCTACAGGTAGGCACTTTGCAAAAAACACCTCTGTTTTCTTTCAAAAATTTGGATGTGTCCACGTTGCGCTTTGGTGCGTTTCCTGTCGCAGGCGCTAGGCCTACCCAGACAAGTGAGGTATCATTTTTATCGGGAGACTTGGGGGAACGCTGGGTGGAAGGAAATTTGTGGCTCCTCTCAGATTCCAGAACTTTCTGCCACAGAAATGTGAGGAACATGTTTTTTTTGGCCAGATTTTGAGGTTTGCAAAGGATTCTGGGTAACAGAACCTGGTCCGAGCCCCACAAGTCACCCCATCTTGGATTCCCCTAGGTCTCTAGTTTTCAGAAATGCACAGGTTTGGTAGGTTTCCCTAGGTGCCGGCTGAGCTAGAGGCCAAAATCTACAGGAAGGCACTTTGCAAAAAACACCTCTGTTTTCTTTCAAAAATTTGGATGTGTCCACGTTGCGCTTTGGGGCGTTTCCTGTCGCGGGCGCTAGGGCTACCCACACAATTGAGGTATCATTTTTATCTGGAGACTTGGGGGAACACTGGGTGGAAGGAAATTTGTGGCTCCTCTCAGATACTCGAACTTTCTGCCACGGAAATGTGAGGAACATGTGTTTTTTTAGCCAGATTTTGAGGTTTGCAAAGGATTCTGGGTAACATAACCTGGTCCGAGCCCCACAAGTCACCCCATCTTGGATTCCCGTAGGTCTCTAGTTTTCAGAAATGCACCAGTTTGGTAGGTTTCCCTAGGTGCCGGCTGAGCTAGAGGCCAAAATCTACAGGTAGGCACTTTGCAAAAAACGCCTCTGTTTTCTTTCAAAAATTTGGATGTGTCCACGTTGCGCTTTGGGGCGTTTCCTGTCACGGGCGCTAGGCCTAGCCACAAAAGTGAGGTATTATTATTATCGGGAGACTTGGGGGAACGCTGGGTGGAAGGAAATTTGTGGCTCCTCTCAGATTCCAGAACTTTCTGCCACAGAAATGTGAGGAACATGTGTTTTTTTAGGCAAATTTTGAGGTTTGCAAAGGATTCTGGGTAACAGAACTTGGTCCGAGCCCCACAAGTCACCCCATCATGGATTCCCCCAGGTCTCTAGTTTTCAGAAATGCACAGGTTTGGTAGGTTTCCCTAGGTGCCGGCTGAGGTAGAGGCCAAAATCTACAGGTAGGCACTTTGCAAAAAACACCTCTGTTTTCTTTCAAATATTTGGATGTGTCCACGTTGCGCTTTGGGGCGTTTCCTGTCACGGGCGCTAGGCCTACCCACACAAGTGAGGTATCATTTTTATCGGGAGACTTGGGGGAACGCTGGGTGGAAGGAAATTTGTGGCTCCTCTCAGATTCCAGAACTTTCTGCCACAGAAATGTGAGGAACATGTGTTTTTTTATGCAAATTTTGAGGTTTGCAAAGGATTCTGGGTAACATAACCTGGTCCGAGCCCCACAAGTCACCCCATCTTGGATTCCCCTAGGTCTCTAGTTTTCAGAAATGCACAGGTTTGGTAGGTTTCCCTAGGTGCCGGCTGAGCTAGAGGCCAAACTCTAAAGGTAGGCACTTTGTAAAAAACACCTCTGTTTTCTTTAAAAAATGTGGATGTGTCCACGTTGCGCTTTGGGGCGTTTCCTATCGCGGGCGCTAGGCCTACCCACACAAGTGAGGTATCATTTTTATCTGGAGACTTGGGGGAACGCTAGGTGGAAGTAAATTTGTGGCTCCTCTCAGATTCCAGAACTTTCTGCCACAGATATGTGAGGAACATGTGTTTTTTTTGCCAAATTTTGAGGTTTGCAAAGGATTCTGGGTAACATAACCTGGTCCGAGCCCGACAAGTCACCCCATCTTGGATTCCCCTAGGTCTCTAGTTTTCAGAAATGCACAGGCATGGTAGGTTTCCCTAGGTGCCGGCTGAGCAAGAGGCCAAAATCTACAGGTAGGCACTTTGCAAAAAAACACCTTTGTTTTCTTTCAAAAATTTGGATGTGTCCACGTTGCGCTTTGGGGTGTTTCCTGTCACGGGCGCTAGGCCTACCCACAAAAGTGAGGTATTATTTTTATCGGGAGACTTGGGGGAACGCTGGGTGGAAGGAAATTTGTGGCTCCTCTCAGATTCCAGAACTTTCTGCCACAGAAATGTGAGGAACATGTGTTTTTTTTGCCAAATTTTGAGGTTTGCAAAGGATTCTGGGTAACATAACCTAGTCCGAGCCACACAAGTCACCCCATCTTGGATTCCCCTAGGTCTCTAGTTTTCAGAAATGCACAGGTTTGGTAGGTTTCCATAGGTGCCGGCTGAGCTAGAGGCCAAAATCTACAGGTAGGCACTTTGCAAAAAACACCTCTGTTTTCTTTCAAATATTTGGATGTGTCCACGTTGCGCTTTGGGGCGTTTCCTGTCACGGGCGCTAGGCCTACCCACACAAGTGAGGTATCATTTTTATCGGGAGACTTGGGGGAACGCTGGGTGGAAGGAAATTTGTGGCTCCTCTCAGATTCCAGAACTTTCTGCCACAGAAATGTGAGGAACATGTGTTTTTTTAGGCAAATTTTGAGGTTTGCAAAGGATTCTGGGTAACATAACCTGGTCCGAGCCCCACAAGTCACCCCATCTTGGATTCCCCTAGGTCTCTAGTTTTCAGAAATGCACAGGTTTGGTAGGTTTCCCTAGGTGCCGGCTGAGCTAGAGGCCAAAATCTACAGGTAGGCACTTTGCAAAAAAACACCTCTGTTTTCTTTCAAAAATTTGGATGAGTCCACGTTGCGCTTTGGGGTGTTTCCTGTCATGGGCGCTAGGCCTACCCACAAAAGTGAGGTATTATTTTTATCGGGAGACTTGGGGGAACGCTGGGTGGAAGGAAATTTGTGGCTCCTCTCAGATTCCAGAACTTTCTGCCACAGAAATGTGAGGAACATGTGTTTTTTTAGCCAAATTTTGAGGTTTGCAAAGGATTCTGGGTAACATAACCTGGTCCGAGCCCCACAAGTCACCCCATCTTGGATTCCCCTAGGTCTCTAGTTTTCAGAAATGCACAGGTTTGGTAGGTTTCCCTAGGTGCCGGCTGAGCTAGAGGCCTAAATCTACAGGTAGGCACTTTGCAAAAAACACCTCTGTTTTCTTTAAAAAATGTGGATGTGTCCACGTTGCGCTTTGGGGCGTTTCCTGTCGCAGGCGCTAGGCCTACCCACACAAGTGAGGTATCATTTTTATCTGTAGACTTGGGGGAACGCTGGGTGGAAGTAAATTTTTGGCTCCTCTCGGATTCCAGAACTTTCTGCCACAGAAATGTGAGGAACATGTGTTTTTTTTGCCAAATTTTGAGGTTTGCAAAGGATTCTGGGTAACATAACCTGGTCCGAGCCCCACAAGTCACCCCATCTTGGATTCCCCTAGGTCTCTAGTTTTCAGAAATGCACAGGTTTGGTAGGTTTCCCTAGGTGGCGGCTGAGCTAGAGGCCAAAATCTACAGGTAGGCACTTTGCAAAAAACACCTCTGTTTTCTTTAAAAAAATTTGATGTGTCCACGTTGCACTTTGGGGCGTTTCCTGTCACGGGCGCTAGGCCTACCCACACAAGTGAGGTATCAGTTTTATCGGGAGACTTGGGGGAACGCTGGGTAGAAGAACATTTGTGGCTCCTCTCAGATTCCAGAACTTTCTGCCACAGAAATGTGAGGAACATGTGTTTTTTTAGCCAAATTTTGAGGTTTGCAAAGGAATCTGGGTAACAGAACCTGGTCCGAGCCCCACAAGTCACCCCATCTTGGATTCCCCTAGGTCTCTAGTTTTCAGAAATGCACAAGTTTGGTACGTTTCCCTAGGTGCCGGCTGAGCTAGAGGCCAAAATCTACAGGTAGGCACTTTGCAAAAAACACCTCTGTTTTCTTTCAAAAATTTGGATGTGTCCACGTTGCGCTTTGGGGCGTTTCCTGGCGCGGGCGCTAGGCCTACCCACACAAGTGAGGTATCATTTTTATCTGGAGACTTGGGGGAACGCTGGGTGGAAGTAAATTTGTGGCTCCTCTCAGATTCCAGAACTTTCTGCCACAGAAATGTGAGGAACATGTGGTTTTTTTGCCAAATTTTGAGGTTTGCAAAGGATTCTGGGTAACATAACCTGGTCCGAGCCACACAAGTCACCCCATCTTCGATTCCCCTAGGTCTCTAGTTTTCAGAAATGCACAGGTTTGGTAGGTTTCCCTAGGTGCCGGCTGAGCTAGAGGCCAAAATCTACAGGTAGGCACTTTGCAAAAAACACCTCTGTTTTCTTTCAAATATTTGGATGTGTCCACGTTGCGCTTTGGGGCGTTTCCTGTCACGGGCGCTAGGCCTACCCACACAAGTGAGGTATCATTTTTATCGGGAGACTTGGGGGAACGCTGGGTGGAAGGAAATTTGTGGCTCCTCTCAGATTCCAGAACTTTCTGCCACAGAAATGTGAGGAACATGTGTTTTTTTAGGCAAATTTTGAGGTTTGCAAAGGATTCTGGGTAACATAACCTGGTCCGAGCCCCACAAGTCACCCCATCTTGGATTCCCCTAGGTCTCTAGTTTCCAGAAATGCACAGGTTTGGTAGGTTTCCCTAGGTGCCGGCTGAGCTAGATGCCAAAATCTACAGGTAGGCACTTTGCAAAAAAACACCTCTGTTTTCTTTCAAAAATTTGGATGTGTCCACGTTGCGCTTTGGGGTGTTTCCTGTCATGGGCGCTAGGCCTACCCACAAAAGTGAGGTATTATTTTTATCGGGAGACTTGGGGGAACGCTGGGTGGAAGGAAATTTGTGGCTCCTCTCAGATTCCAGAACTTTCTGCCACAGAAATGTGAGGAACATGTGTTTTTTTTGCCAAATTTTGAGGTTTGCAAAGGATTCTGGGTAACATAACCTGGTCCGAGCCCGACAAGTCACCCCATCTTGGATTCCCCTAGGTCTCTAGTTTTCAGAAATGCACAGGCATGGTAGGTTTCCCTAGGTGCCGGCTGAGCAAGAGGCCAAAATCTACAGGTAGGCACTTTGCAAAAAAACACCTTTGTTTTCTTTCAAAAATTTGGATGTGTCCACGTTGCGCTTTGGGGTGTTTCCTGTCACGGGCGCTAGGCCTACCCACAAAAGTGAGGTATTATTTTTATCGGGAGACTTGGGGGAACGCTGGGTGGAAGGAAATTTGTGGCTCCTCTCAGATTCCAGAACTTTCTGCCACAGAAATGTGAGGAACATGTGTTTTTTTTGCCAAATTTTGAGGTTTGCAAAGGATTCTGGGTAACATAACCTAGTCCGAGCCACACAAGTCACCCCATCTTGGATTCCCCTAGGTCTCTAGTTTTCAGAAATGCACAGGTTTGGTAGGTTTCCATAGGTGCCGGCTGAGCTAGAGGCCAAAATCTACAGGTAGGCACTTTGCAAAAAACACCTCTGTTTTCTTTCAAATATTTGGATGTGTCCACGTTGCGCTTTGGGGCGTTTCCTGTCACGGGCGCTAGGCCTACCCACACAAGTGAGGTATCATTTTTATCGGGAGACTTGGGGGAACGCTGGGTGGAAGGAAATTTGTGGCTCCTCTCAGATTCCAGAACTTTCTGCCACAGAAATGTGAGGAACATGTGTTTTTTTAGGCAAATTTTGAGGTTTGCAAAGGATTCTGGGTAACATAACCTGGTCCGAGCCCCACAAGTCACCCCATCTTGGATTCCCCTAGGTCTCTAGTTTTCAGAAATGCACAGGTTTGGTAGGTTTCCCTAGGTGCCGGCTGAGCTAGAGGCCAAAATCTACAGGTAGGCACTTTGCAAAAAAACACCTCTGTTTTCTTTCAAAAATTTGGATGAGTCCACGTTGCGCTTTGGGGTGTTTCCTGTCATGGGCGCTAGGCCTACCCACAAAAGTGAGGTATTATTTTTATCGGGAGACTTGGGGGAACGCTGGGTGGAAGGAAATTTGTGGCTCCTCTCAGATTCCAGAACTTTCTGCCACAGAAATGTGAGGAACATGTGTTTTTTTAGCCAAATTTTGAGGTTTGCAAAGGATTCTGGGTAACATAACCTGGTCCGAGCCCCACAAGTCACCCCATCTTGGATTCCCCTAGGTCTCTAGTTTTCAGAAATGCACAGGTTTGGTAGGTTTCCCTAGGTGCCGGCTGAGCTAGAGGCCTAAATCTACAGGTAGGCACTTTGCAAAAAACACCTCTGTTTTCTTTAAAAAATGTGGATGTGTCCACGTTGCGCTTTGGGGCGTTTCCTGTCGCAGGCGCTAGGCCTACCCACACAAGTGAGGTATCATTTTTATCTGTAGACTTGGGGGAACGCTGGGTGGAAGTAAATTTTTGGCTCCTCTCGGATTCCAGAACTTTCTGCCACAGAAATGTGAGGAACATGTGTTTTTTTTGCCAAATTTTGAGGTTTGCAAAGGATTCTGGGTAACATAACCTGGTCCGAGCCCCACAAGTCACCCCATCTTGGATTCCCCTAGGTCTCTAGTTTTCAGAAATGCACAGGTTTGGTAGGTTTCCCTAGGTGGCGGCTGAGCTAGAGGCCAAAATCTACAGGTAGGCACTTTGCAAAAAACACCTCTGTTTTCTTTAAAAAAATTTGATGTGTCCACGTTGCACTTTGGGGCGTTTCCTGTCACGGGCGCTAGGCCTACCCACACAAGTGAGGTATCAGTTTTATCGGGAGACTTGGGGGAACGCTGGGTAGAAGAACATTTGTGGCTCCTCTCAGATTCCAGAACTTTCTGCCACAGAAATGTGAGGAACATGTGTTTTTTTAGCCAAATTTTGAGGTTTGCAAAGGAATCTGGGTAACAGAACCTGGTCCGAGCCCCACAAGTCACCCCATCTTGGATTCCCCTAGGTCTCTAGTTTTCAGAAATGCACAAGTTTGGTACGTTTCCCTAGGTGCCGGCTGAGCTAGAGGCCAAAATCTACAGGTAGGCACTTTGCAAAAAACACCTCTGTTTTCTTTCAAAAATTTGGATGTGTCCACGTTGCGCTTTGGGGCGTTTCCTGGCGCGGGCGCTAGGCCTACCCACACAAGTGAGGTATCATTTTTATCTGGAGACTTGGGGGAACGCTGGGTGGAAGTAAATTTGTGGCTCCTCTCAGATTCCAGAACTTTCTGCCACAGAAATGTGAGGAACATGTGGTTTTTTTGCCAAATTTTGAGGTTTGCAAAGGATTCTGGGTAACATAACCTGGTCCGAGCCACACAAGTCACCCCATCTTCGATTCCCCTAGGTCTCTAGTTTTCAGAAATGCACAGGTTTGGTAGGTTTCCCTAGGTGCCGGCTGAGCTAGAGGCCAAAATCTACAGGTAGGCACTTTGCAAAAAACACCTCTGTTTTCTTTCAAATATTTGGATGTGTCCACGTTGCGCTTTGGGGCGTTTCCTGTCACGGGCGCTAGGCCTACCCACACAAGTGAGGTATCATTTTTATCGGGAGACTTGGGGGAACGCTGGGTGGAAGGAAATTTGTGGCTCCTCTCAGATTCCAGAACTTTCTGCCACAGAAATGTGAGGAACATGTGTTTTTTTAGGCAAATTTTGAGGTTTGCAAAGGATTCTGGGTAACATAACCTGGTCCGAGCCCCACAAGTCACCCCATCTTGGATTCCCCTAGGTCTCTAGTTTCCAGAAATGCACAGGTTTGGTAGGTTTCCCTAGGTGCCGGCTGAGCTAGATGCCAAAATCTACAGGTAGGCACTTTGCAAAAAAACACCTCTGTTTTCTTTCAAAAATTTGGATGTGTCCACGTTGCGCTTTGGGGTGTTTCCTGTCATGGGCGCTAGGCCTACCCACAAAAGTGAGGTATTATTTTTATCGGGAGACTTGGGGGAACGCTGGGTGGAAGGAAATTTGTGGCTCCTCTCAGATTCCAGAACTTTCTGCCACAGAAATGTGAGGAACATGTGTTTTTTTTGCCAAATTTTGAGGTTTGCAAAGGATTCTGGGTAACATAACCTGGTCCGAGCCCCACAAGTCACCCCATCTTGGATTCCCCTAGGTCTCTAGTTTTCAGAAATGCACAGGTTTGGTAGGTTTCCCTAGGTGCCGGCTGAGCTAGAGGCCAAAATCTACAGGTAGGCACTTTGCAAAAAACACCTCTGTTTTCTTTAAAAAATGTGGATGTGTCCACGTTGCGCTTTGGGGCGTTTCCTGTCGCGGGCGCTAGGCCTACCCACACAAGTGAGGTATCATTTTTATCTGGAGACTTGGGGGAACGCTGGGTGGAAGTAAATTTGTGGCTCCTCTCAGATTCCAGAACTTTCTGCCACAGAAATGTGAGGAACATGTGTTTTTTTTGCCAAATTTTGAGGTTTGCAAAGGATTCTGGGTAACATAACCTGGTCCGAGCCCCACAAGTCACCCCATCTTGGATTCCCCTAGGTCTCTAGTTTTCAGAAATTCACAGGCTTGGTAGGTTTCCCTAGGTGCCGGCTGAGCTAGAGGCCAAAATCTACAGGTAGGCACTTTGCAAAAAACACCTCTGTTTTCTTTCAAAAATTTGGATGTGTCCACGTTGCGCTTTGGTGTGTTTCCTGTCACGGGCGCTAGGCCTACCCACAAAAGTGAGGTATTATTTTTATCGGGAGACTTGGGGGAACGCTGGGTGGAAGGAAATTTGTGGCTCCTCTCAGATTCCAGAACTTTCTGCCACAGAAATGTGAGGAACATGTGGTTTTTTTTGCCAAATTTTGAGGTTTGCAAAGGATTCTGGGTAACATAACCTAGTCCGAGCCACACAAGTCACCCCATCGTGGATTCCCCTAGGTCTCTAGTTTTCAGAAATGCACAGGTTTGGTAGGTTTCCATAGGTGCCGGCTGAGCTAGAGGCCAAAATCTACAGGTAGGCACTTTGCAAAAAACACCTCTGTTTTCTTTCAAATATTTGGATGTGTCCACGTTGCGCTTTGGGGCGTTTCCTGTCACGGGCGCTAGGCCTACCCACACAAGTGAGGTATCATTTTTATCGGGAGACTTGGGGGAACGCTGGGTGGAAGGAAATTTGTGGCTCCTCTCAGATTCCAGAACTTTCTGCCACAGAAATGTGAGGAACATGTGTTTTTTTAGGCAAATTTTGAGGTTTGCAAAGGATTCTGGGTAACATAACCTGGTCCGAGCCCCACAAGTCACCCCATCTTGGATTCCCCTAGGTCTCTAGTTTTCAGAAATGCACAGGTTTGGTAGGTTTCCCTAGGTGCCGGCTGAGCTAGAGGCCAAAATCTACAGGTAGGCACTTTGCAAAAAAACACCTCTGTTTTCTTTCAAAAATTTGGATTTGTCCACGTTGCGCTTTGGGGTGTTTCCTGTCATGGGCGCTAGGCCTACCCACAAAAGTGAGGTATTATTTTTATCGGGAGACTTGGGGGAACGCTGGGTGGAAGGAAATTTGTGGCTCCTCTCAGATTCCAGAACTTTCTGCCACAGAAATGTGAGGAACATGTGTTTTTTTAGCCAAATTTTGAGGTTTGCAAAGGATTCTGGGTAACATAACCTGGTCCGAGCCCCACAAGTCACCCCATCTTGGATTCCCCTAGGTCTCTAGTTTTCAGAAATGCACAGGTTTGGTAGGTTTCCCTAGGTGCCGGCTGAGCTAGAGGCCAAAATCTACAGGTAGGCACTTTGCAAAAAACACCTCTGTTTTCTTTAAAAAATGTGGATGTGTCCACGTTGCACTTTGGGGCGTTTCCTGTCGCGGGCGCTAGGCCTACCCACACAAGTGAGGTATCATTTTTATCTGGAGACTTGGGGGAACGCTGGGTGGAAGTAAATTTTTGGCTCCTCTCGGATTCCAGAACTTTCTGCCACAGAAATGTGAGGAACATGTGTTTTTTTTGCCAAATTTTGAGGTTTGCAAAGGATTCTGGGTAACATAACCTGGTCCGAGCCCCACAAGTCACCCCATCTTGGATTCCCCTAGGTCTCTAGTTTTCAGAAATGCACAGGTTTGGTAGGTTTCCCTAGGTGGCGGCTGAGCTAGAGGCCAAAATCTACAGGTAGGCACTTTGCAAAAAACACCTCTGTTTTCTTTAAAAAAATTTGATGTGTCCACGTTGCACTTTGGGGCGTTTCCTGTCACGGGCGCTAGGCCTACCCACACAAGTGAGGTATCAGTTTTATCGGGAGACTTGGGGGAACGCTGGGTAGAAGAACATTTGTGGCTCCTCTCAGATTCCAGAACTTTCTGCCACAGAAATGTGAGGAACATGTGTTTTTTTAGCCAAATTTTGAGGTTTGCAAAGGAATCTGGGTAACAGAACCTGGTCCGAGCCCCACAAGTCACCCCATCTTGGATTCCCCTAGGTCTCTAGTTTTCAGAAATGCACAAGTTTGGTACGTTTCCCTAGGTGCCGGCTGAGCTAGAGGCCAAAATCTACAGGTAGGCACTTTGCAAAAAACACCTCTGTTTTCTTTCAAAAATTTGGATGTGTCCACGTTGCGCTTTGGGGCGTTTCCTGTCGCGGGCGCTAGGCCTACCCACACAAGTGAGGTATCATTTTTATCTGGAGACTTGGGGGAACACTGGGTGGTAGGAAATTTGTGGCTCCTCTCAGATTCCAGAACTTTCTGCCACAGAAATGTGAGGAACATGTGTTTTTTTTGCCAAATTTTGAGGTTTGCAAAGGATTCTGGGTAACAGAACCTGGTCCGAGCCCCACAAGTCACCCCATCTTGTATTCCCGTAGGTCTCTAGTTTTCAGAAATGCACCGGTTTGGTAGGTTTGCCTAGGTGCCGGCTGAGCTAGAGGCCAAAATCTACAGGTAGGCACTTCGCAAAAAACACCTCTGTTTTCTTTTAAAAAATTGGATGTGTCCACGTTGCGCTTTGGGGCGTTTCCTGTCGCGGGCGCTAGGCCTACCCACACAAGTGAGGTATCATTTTTATCGGGAGACTTGGGGGAACGCTGGGTGGAAGGAAATTTGTGGCTCCTCTCAGATTCCAGAACTTTCTGCCACAGAAATGTGAGGAACATGTGTTTTTTTAGCCAAATTTTGAGGTTTGCAAAGGATTCTGGGGAACAGAACCTGGTCCGAGCCCCACAAGTCACCCCATCTTGGATTCCCCTAGGTCTCTAGTTTTCAGAAATGCACAGGTTTGGTAGATTTCCCTTGGTGCCGGCTGAGCTAGAGGCCAAAATCTACAGGTAGGCACTTTGCAAAAAACACCTCTGTTTTCTTTCAAAAATTTGGATGTGTCCACGTTGCGCTTTGGTGCGTTTCCTGTCGCGGGCTCTAGGCCTACCCAGACAAGTGAGGTATCATTTTTATGGGGAGACTTGGGGGAACGCTGGGTGGAAGGAAATTTGTGGCTCCTCTCAGATTCCAGAACTTTCTGCCACAGAAATGTGAGGAACATGTGTTTTTTTAGGCAAATTTTGAGGTTTGCAAAGGAATCTGGGTAACAGAACATGGTCCGAGTCCCACAAGTCACCCCATCTTGGATTCCCCTAGGTCTCTAGTTTTCAGAAATGCACAGGTTTGGTAGGTTTCCCTAGGTGCCGGCTGAGCTAGAGGCCAAAATCTACAGGTAGGCACTTTGCAAAAAACACCTCTGTTTTCTTTCAAAAATTTGGATGTGTCCACGTTGCGCTTTGGGGCGTTTCCTGTCGCGGGCGCTAGGCCTACCCACACAATTGAGGTATCATTTTTATCTGGAGACTTGGGGGAACACTGGGTGGAAGGAAATTTGTGGCTCCTCTCAGATACCCGAACTTTCTGCCACGGAAATGTGAGGAACATGTGTTTTTTTAGCCAGATTTTGAGGTTTGCAAAGGATTCTGGGTAACTGAACCTGGTCCGAGCCCCACAAGTCACCCCATCTTGGATTCCCGTAGGTCTCTAGTTTTCAGAAATGCACCGGTTTGGTAGGTTTCCCTAGGTGCCGGCTGAGCTAGAGGCCAAAATCTAAAGGTAGGCACTTTGCAAAAAACGCCTCTGTTTTCTTTAAAAAATTTGGATGTGTCCAAGTTGCGCTTTGGGGCGTTTCCTGTCATGGGCGCTAGGCCTACCCACAAAAGTGAGGTATCATTTTTATCGGGAGACTTGGGGGAACGCTGGGTGGAAGGAAATTTGTGGCTCCTCTCAGATTCCAGAACTTTCTGCCACAGAAATGTGAGGAACATGTGTTTTTTTAGGCAAATTTTGAGGTTTGCAAAGGATTCTGGGTAACAGAACCTGGTCCGAGCCCCACAAGTCACCCCATCTTGGATTCCCCTAGGTCTCTAGTTTTCAGAAATGCACAGGTTTGGTAGGTTTCCCTAGGTGCCGGCTGAGCTAGAGGCCAAAATCTACAGGTAGGCACTTTGCAAAAAACACCTCTGTTTTCTTTAAAAAATGTGGATGTGTCCACGTTGCGCTTTGGGGCGTTTCCTGTCGCGGGCGCTAGGCCTACCCACACAAGTGAGGTATCATTTTTATCGGGAGACTTGGGGGAACGCTGGGTGGAAGGAAATTTGTGGCTCCCCTCAGATTCCAGAACTTTCTGCCACAGAAATGTGAGGAACATGTGTTTTTTTAGCCAAATTTTGAGGTTTGCAAAGGATTCTGGGGAACAGAACCTGGTCCGAGCCCCACAAGTCACCCCATCTTGGATTCCCCTAGGTCTCTAGTTTTCAGAAATGCACAGGTTTGGTAGGTTTCCCTTGGTGCCGGCTGAGCTAGAGGCCAAAATCTACAGGTAGGCACTTTGCAAAAAACACCTCTGTTTTCTTTCAAAAATTTGGATGTGTCCACGTTGCGCTTTGGTGCGTTTCCTGTCGCAGGCGCTAGGCCTACCCAGACAAGTGAGGTATCATTTTTATCGGGAGACTTGGGGGAACGCTGGGTGGAAGGAAATTTGTGGCTCCTCTCAGATTCCAGAACTTTCTGCCACAGAAATGTGAGGAACATGTGTTTTTTTAGCCAGATTTTGAGGTTTGCAAAGGATTCTGGGTAACAGAACCTGGTCCGAGCCCCACAAGTCACCCCATCTTGGATTCCCCTAGGTCTCTAGTTTTCAGAAATGCACAGGTTTGGTAGGTTTCCCTAGGTGCCGGCTGAGCTAGAGGCCAAAATCTACAGGTAGGCACTTTGCAAAAAACACCTCTGTTTTTTTCAAAAATTTGGATGTGTCCACGTTGCGCTTTGGGGCGTTTCCTGTCGCGGGCGCTAGGCCTACCCACACAATTGAGGTATCATTTTTATCTGGAGACTTGGGGGAACACTGGGTGGAAGGAAATTTGTGGCTCCTCTCAGATACCCGAACTTTCTGCCACGGAAATGTGAGGAACGTGTGTTTTTTTAGCCAGATTTTGAGGTTTGCAAAGGATTCTGGGTAACATAACCTGGTCCGAGCCCCACAAGTCACCCCATCTTGGATTCCCGTAGGTCTCTAGTTTTCAGAAATGCACTGGTTTGGTAGGTTTCCCTAGGTGCCGGCTGAGCTAGAGGCCAAAATCTACAGGTAGGCACTTTGCAAAAAACGCCTCTGTTTTCTTTCAAAAATTTGGATGTGTCCACGTTGCGCTTTGGGGCGTTTCCTGTCACGGGCGCTAGGCCTAGCCACAAAAGTGAGGTATTATTATTATCGGGAGACTTGGGGGAACGCTGGGTGGAAGGAAATTTGTGGCTCCTCTCAGATTCCAGAACTTTCTGCCACAGAAATGTGAGGAACATGTGTTTTTTTAGGCAAATTTTGAGGTTTGCAAAGGATTCTGGGTAACAGAACGTGGTCCGAGCCCCACAAGTCACCCCATCATGGATTCCCCCAGGTCTCTAGTTTTCAGAAATGCACAGGTTTGGTAGGTTTCCATAGGTGCCGGCTGAGCTAGAGGCCAAAATCTACAGGTAGGCACTTTGCAAAAAACACCTGTTTTCATTCAAAAATTTGGATGTGTCCACGTTGCGCTTTGGGGTGTTTCCTGGCGCGGGCGCTAGGCCTACCCACACAAGTGAGGTATCATTTTTATCTGGAGACTTGGGGGAACGCTGGGTGGAAGTAAATTTGTGGCTCCTCTCAGATTCCAGAACTTTCTGCCACAGAAATGTGAGGAACATGTGTTTTTTTTGCCAAATTTTGAGGTTTGCAAAGGATTCTGGGTAACATAACCTGGTCCGAGCCACACAAGTCACCCCATCTTGGATTCCCCTAGGTCTCTAGTTTTCAGAAATGCACAGGTTTGGTAGGTTTCCCTAGGTGCCGGCTGAGCTAGAGGCCAAAATCTACAGGTAGGCACTTTGCAAAAAACACCTCTGTTTTCTTTCAAATATTTGGATGTGTCCACGTTGCGCTTTGGGGCGTTTCCTGTCACGGGCGCTAGGCCTACCCACACAAGTGAGGTATCATTTTTATCGGGAGACTTGGGGGAACGCTGGGTGGAAGGAAATTTGTGGCTCCTCTCAGATTCCAGAACTTTCTGCCACAGAAATGTGAGGAACATGTGTTTTTTTAGGCAAATTTTGAGGTTTGCAAAGGATTCTGGGTAACATAACCTGGTCCGAGCCCCACAAGTCAACCCATCTTGGATTCCCCTAGGTCTCTAGTTTCCAGAAATGCACAGGTTTGGTAGGTTTCCCTAGGTGCCAGCTGAGCTAGAGGCCAAAATCTACAGGTAGGCACTTTGCAAAAAAACACCTCTGTTTTCTTTCAAAAATTTGGATGTGTCCACGTTGCGCTTTGGGGTGTTTCCTGTCATGGGCGCTAGGCCTACCCACAAAAGTGAGGTATTATTTTTATCGGGAGACTTGGGGGAACGCTGGGTGGAAGGAAATTTGTGGCTCCTCTCAGATTCCAGAACTTTCTGCCACAGAAATGTGAGGAACATGTGTTTTTTTTGCCAAATTTTGAGGTTTGCAAAGGATTCTGGGTAACATAACCTGGTCCGAGCCCCACAAGTCACCCCATCTTGGATTCCCCTAGGTCTCTAGTTTTCAGAAATGCACAGGTTTGGTAGGTTTCCCTAGGTGCCGGCTGAGCTAGAGGCCAAAATCTACAGGTAAGCACTTTGCAAAAAACACCTCTGTTTTCTTTAAAAAATGTGGATGTGTCCACGTTGCGCTTTGGGGCGTTTCCTGTCGCGGGCGCTAGGCCTACCCACACAAGTGAGGTATCATTTTTATCTGGAGACTTGGGGGAACGCTGGGTGGAAGTAAATTTGTGGCTCCTCTCAGATTCCAGAACTTTCTGCCACAGAAATGTGAGGAACATGTGTTTTTTTTGCCAAATTTTGAGGTTTGCAAAGGATTCTGGGTAACATAACCTGGTCCGAGCCCCACAAGTCACCCCATCTTGGATTCCCCTAGGTCTCTAGTTTTCAGAAATTCACAGGCTTGGTAGGTTTCCCTAGGTGCCGGCTGAGCTAGAGGCCAAAATCTACAGGTAGGCACTTTGCAAAAAACACCTCTGTTTTCTTTCAAAAATTTGGATGTGTCCACGTTGCGCTTTGGTGTGTTTCCTGTCACGGGCGCTAGGCCTACCCACAAAAGTGAGGTATTATTTTTATCGGGAGACTTGGGGGAACGCTGGGTGGAAGGAAATTTGTGGCTCCTCTCAGATTCCAGAACTTTCTGCCACAGAAATGTGAGGAACATGTGTTTTTTTTGCCAAATTTTGAGGTTTGCAAAGGATTCTGGGTAACATAACCTGGTCCGAGCCACACAAGTCACCCCATCTTGGATTCCCCTAGGTCTCTAGTTTTCAGAAATGCACAGGTTTGGTAGGTTTCCATAGGTGCCGGCTGAGCTAGAGGCCAAAATCTACAGGTAGGCACTTTGCAAAAAACACCTCTGTTTTCTTTCAAATATTTGGATGTGTCCACGTTGCGCTTTGGGGCGTTTCCTGTCACGGGCGCTAGGCCTACCCACACAAGTGAGGTATCATTTTTATCGGGAGACTTGGGGGAACGCTGGGTGGAAGGAAATTTGTGGCTCCTCTCAGATTCCAGAACTTTCTGCCACAGAAATGTGAGGAACATGTGTTTTTTTAGGCAAATTTTGAGGTTTGCAAAGGATTCTGGGTAACATAACCTGGTCCGAGCCCCACAAGTCACCCCATCTTGGATTCCCCTAGGTCTCTAGTTTTCAGAAATGCACAGGTTTGGTAAGTTTCCCTAGGTGCCGGCTGAGCTAGAGGCCAAAATCTACAGGTAGGCACTTTGCAAAAAAACACCTCTGTTTTCTTTCAAAAATTTGGATGTGTCCACGTTGCGCTTTGGGGTGTTTCCTGTCATGGGCGCTAGGCCTACCCACAAAAGTGAGGTATTATTTTTATCGGGAGACTTGGGGGAACGCTGGGTGGAAGGAAATTTGTGGCTCCTCTCAGATTCCAGAACTTTCTGCCACAGAAATGTGAGGAACATGTGTTTTTTTAGCCAAATTTTGAGGTTTGCAAAGGATTCTGGGTAACATAACCTGGTCCGAGCCCCACAAGTCACCCCATCTTGGATTCCCCTAGGTCTCTAGTTTTCAGAAATGCACAGGTTTGGTAGGTTTCCCGAGGTGCCGGCTGAGCTAGAGGCCAAAATCTACAGGTAGGCACTTTGCAAAAAACACCTCTGTTTTCTTTAAAAAATGTGGATGTGTCCACGTTGCGCTTTGGGGCGTTTCCTGTCGCGGGCGCTAGGCCTACCCACACAAGTGAGGTATCATTTTTATCTGGAGACTTGGGGGAACGCTGGGTGGAAGTAAATTTGTGGCTCCTCTCAGATTCCAGAACTTTCTGCCACAGAAATGTGAGGAACATGTGTTTTTTTTGCCAAATTTTGAGGTTTGCAAAGGATTCTGGGTAACATAACCTGGTCCGAGCCCCACAAGTCACCCCATCTTGGATTCCCCTAGGTCTCTAGTTTTCAGAAATGCACAGGTTTGGTAGGTTTCCCTAGGTGGCGGCTGAGCTAGAGGCCAAAATCTACAGGTAGGCACTTTGCAAAAAACACCTCTGTTTTCTTTAAAAAAATTTGATGTGTCCACGTTGCACTTTGGGGCGTTTCCTGTCACGGGCGCTAGGCCTACCCACACAAGTGAGGTATCAGTTTTATCGGGAGACTTGGGGGAACGCTGGGTAGAAGAACATTTGTGGCTCCTCTCAGATTCCAGAACTTTCTGCCACAGAAATGTGAGGAACATGTGTTTTTTTAGCCAAATTTTGAGGTTTGCAAAGGAATCTGGGTAACAGAACCTGGTCCGAGCCCCACAAGTCACCCCATCTTGGATTCCCCTAGGTCTCTAGTTTTCAGAAATGCACAGGTTTGGTACGTTTCCCTAGGTGCCGGCTGAGCTAGAGGCCAAAATCTACAGATAGGCACTTTGCAAAAAACACCTCTGTTTTCTTCCAAAAATTTGGATGTGTCCACGTTGCGCTTTGGGGCGTTTCCTGTCGCGGGCGCTAGGCCTACCCACACAAGTGAGGTATCATTTTTATCTGGAGACTTGGGGGAACACTGGGTGGTAGGAAATTTGTGGCTCCTCTCAGATTCCAGAACTTTCTGCCACAGAAATGTGAGGAACATGTGTTTTTTTTGCCAAATTTTGAGGTTTGCAAAGGATTCTGGGTAACAGAACCTGGTCCGAGCCCCACAAGTCACCCCATCTTGTATTCCCGTAGGTCTCTAGTTTTCAGAAATGCACCGGTTTGGTAGGTTTGCCTAGGTGCCGGCTGAGCTAGAGGCCAAAATCTACAGGTAGGCACTTCGCAAAAAACACCTCTGTTTTCTTTTAAAAAATTGGATGTGTCCACGTTGCGCTTTGGGGCGTTTCCTGTCGCGGGCGCTAGGCCTACCCACACAAGTGAGGTATCATTTTTATCGGGAGACTTGGGGGAACGCTGGGTGGAAGGAAATTTGTGGCTCCTCTCAGATTCCAGAACTTTCTGCCACAGAAATGTGAGGAACATGTGTTTTTTTAGCCAAATTTTGAGGTTTGCAAAGGATTCTGGGGAACAGAACCTGGTCCGAGCCCCACAAGTCACCCCATCTTGGATTCCCCTAGGTCTCTAGTTTTCAGAAATGCACAGGTTTGGTAGATTTCCCTTGGTGCCGGCTGAGCTAGAGGCCAAAATCTACAGGTAGGCACTTTGCAAAAAACACCTCTGTTTTCTTTCAAAAATTTGGATGTGTCCACGTTGCGCTTTGGTGCGTTTCCTGTCGCGGGCTCTAGGCCTACCCAGACAAGTGAGGTATCATTTTTATGGGGAGACTTGGGGGAACGCTGGGTGGAAGGAAATTTGTGGCTCCTCTCAGATTCCAGAACTTTCTGCCACAGAAATGTGAGGAACATGTGTTTTTTTAGGCAAATTTTGAGGTTTGCAAAGGAATCTGGGTAACAGAACATGGTCCGAGCCCCACAAGTCACCCCATCTTGGATTCCCCTAGGTCTCTAGTTTTCAGAAATGCACAGGTTTGGTAGGTTTCCCTAGGTGCCGGCTGAGCTAGAGGCCAAAATCTACAGGTAGGCACTTTGCAAAAAACACCTCTGTTTTCTTTCAAAAATTTGGATGTGTCCACGTTGCGCTTTGGGGCGTTTCCTGTCGCGGGCGCTAGGCCTACCCACACAATTGAGGTATCATTTTTATCTGGAGACTTGGGGGAACACTGGGTGGAAGGAAATTTGTGGCTCCTCTCAGATACCCGAACTTTCTGCCACGGAAATGTGAGGAACATGTGTTTTTTTAGCCAGATTTTGAGGTTTGCAAAGGATTCTGGGTAACTGAACCTGGTCCGAGCCCCACAAGTCACCCCATCTTGGATTCCCGTAGGTCTCTAGTTTTCAGAAATGCACCGGTTTGGTAGGTTTCCCTAGGTGCCGGCTGAGCTAGAGGCCAAAATCTAAAGGTAGGCACTTTGCAAAAAACGCCTCTGTTTTCTTTAAAAAATTTGGATGTGTCCAAGTTGCGCTTTGGGGCGTTTCCTGTCATGGGCGCTAGGCCTACCCACAAAAGTGAGGTATCATTTTTATCGGGAGACTTGGGGGAACGCTGGGTGGAAGGAAATTTGTGGCTCCTCTCAGATTCCAGAACTTTCTGCCACAGAAATGTGAGGAACATGTGTTTTTTTAGCCAAATTTTGAGGTTTGCAAAGGATTCTGGGTAACAGAACCTGGTCCGAGCCCCACAAGTCACCCCATCTTGGATTCCCCTAGGTCTCTAGTTTTCAGAAATGCACAGGTTTGGTAGGTTTCCCTAGGTGCCGGCTGAGCTAGAGGCCAAAATCTACAGGTAGGCACTTTGCAAAAAACACCTCTGTTTTCTTTAAAAAATGTGGATGTGTCCACGTTGCGCTTTGGGGCGTTTCCTGTCGCGGGCGCTAGGCCTACCCACACAAGTGAGGTATCATTTTTATCGGGAGACTTGGGGGAACGCTGGGTGGAAGGAAATTTGTGGCTCCCCTCAGATTCCAGAACTTTCTGCCACAGAAATGTGAGGAACATGTGTTTTTTTAGCCAAATTTTGAGGTTTGCAAAGGATTCTGGGGAACAGAACCTGGTCCGAGCCCCACAAGTCACCCCATCTTGGATTCCCCTAGGTCTCTAGTTTTCAGAAATGCACAGGTTTGGTAGGTTTCCCTTGGTGCCGGCTGAGCTAGAGGCCAAAATCTACAGGTAGGCACTTTGCAAAAAACACCTCTGTTTTCTTTCAAAAATTTGGATGTGTCCACGTTGCGCTTTGGTGCGTTTCGTGTCGCAGGCGCTAGGCCTACCCAGACAAGTGAGGTATCATTTTTATCGGGAGACTTGGGGGAACGCTGGGTGGAAGGAAATTTGTGGCTCCTCTCAGATTCCAGAACTTTCTGCCACAGAAATGTGAGGAACATGTGTTTTTTTAGCCAGATTTTGAGGTTTGCAGAGGATTCTGGGTAACAGAACCTGGTCCGAGCCCCACAAGTCACCCCATCTTGGATTCCCCTAGGTCTCTAGTTTTCAGAAATGCACAGGTTTGGTAGGTTTCCCTAGGTGCCGGCTGAGCTAGAGGCCAAAATCTACAGGTAGGCACTTTGCAAAAAACACCTCTGTTTTCTTTCAAAAATTTGGATGTGTCCACGTTGCGCTTTGGGGCGTTTCCTGTCGCGGGCGCTAGGCCTACCCACACAATTGAGGTATCATTTTTATCTGGAGACTTGGGGGAACACTGGGTGGAAGGAAATTTGTGGCTCCTCTCAGATACCCGAACTTTCTGCCACGGAAATGTGAGGAACGTGTGTTTTTTTTGCCAGATTTTGAGGTTTGCAAAGGATTCTGGGTAACATAACCTGGTCCGAGCCCCACAAGTCACCCCATCTTGGATTCCCGTAGGTCTCTAGTTTTCAGAAATGCACCGGTTTGGTAGGTTTCCCTAGGTGCCGGCTGAGCTAGAGGCCAAAATCTACAGGTAGGCACTTTGCCAAAAACGCCTCTGTTTTCTTTCAAAAATTTGGATGTGTCCACGTTGCGCTTTGGGGCGTTTCCTGTCACGGGCGCTAGGCCTAGCCACAAAAGTGAGGTATTATTATTATCGGGAGACTTGGGGGAACGCTGGGTGGAAGGAAATTTGTGGCTCCTCTCAGATTCCAGAACTTTCTGCCACAGAAATGTGAGGAACATGTGTTTTTTTAGGCAAATTTTGAGGTTTGCAAAGGATTCTGGGTAACAGAACCTGGTCCGAGCCCCACAAGTCACCCCATCATGGATTCCCCCAGGTCTCTAGTTTTCAGAAATGCACAGGTTTGGTAGGTTTCCATAGGTGCCGGCTGAGCTAGAGGCCAAAATCTACAGGTAGGCACTTTGCAAAAAACACCTGTTTTCATTCAAAAATTTGGATGTGTCCACGTTGCGCTTTGGGGTGTTTCCTGGCGCGGGCGCTAGGCCTACCCACACAAGTGAGGTATCATTTTTATCTGGAGACTTGGGGGAACGCTGGGTGGAAGGAAATTTGTGGCTCCTCTCAGATTCCAGAACTTTCTGCCACAGAAATGTGAGGAACATGTGTTTTTTTTGCCAAATTTTGAGGTTTGCAAAGGATTCTGGGTAACATAACCTGGTCCGAGCCACACAAGTCACCCCATCTTGGATTCCCCTAGGTCTCTAGTTTTCAGAAATGCACAGGTTTGGTAGGTTTCCCTAGGTGCCGGCTGAGCTAGAGGCCAAAATCTACAGGTAGGCACTTTGCAAAAAACACCTCTGTTTTCTTTCAAATATTTGGATGTGTCCACGTTGCGCTTTGGGGCGTTTCCTGTCACGGGCGCTAGGCCTACCCACACAAGTGAGGTATCATTTTTATCGGGAGACTTGGGGGAACGCTGGGTGGAAGGAAATTTGTGGCTCCTCTCAGATTCCAGAACTTTCTGCCACAGAAATGTGAGGAACATGTGTTTTTTTAGGCAAATTTTGAGGTTTGCAAAGGATTCTGGGTAACATAACCTGGTCCGAGCCCCACAAGTCACCCCATCTTGGATTCCCCTAGGTCTCTAGTTTCCAGAAATGCACAGGTTTGGTAGGTTTCCCTAGGTGCCGGCTGAGCTAGAGGCCAAAATCTACAGGTAGGCACTTTGCAAAAAAACACCTCTGTTTTCTTTCAAAAATTTGGATGTGTCCACGTTGCGCTTTGGGGTGTTTCCTGTCACGGGCGCTAGGCCTACCCACAAAAGTGAGGTATTATTTTTATCGGGAGACTTGGGGGAACGCTGGGTGGAAGGAAATTTGTGGCTCCTCTCAGATTCCAGAACTTTCTGCCACAGAAATGTGAGGAACATGTGTTTTTTTTGCCAAATTTTGAGGTTTGCAAAGGATTCTGGGTAACATAACCTGGTCCGAGCCCCACAAGTCACCCCATCTTGGATTCCCCTAGGTCTCTAGTTTTCAGAAATGCACAGGTTTGGTAGGTTTCCCTAGGTGCCGTCTGAGCTAGAGGCCAAAATCTACAGGTAGGCACTTTGCAAAAAACACCTCTGTTTTCTTTAAAAAATGTGGATGTGTCCACGTTGCGCTTTGGGGCGTTTCCTGTCGCGGGCGCTAGGCCTACCCACACAAGTGAGGTATCATTTTTATCTGGAGACTTGGGGGAACGCTGGGTGGAAGTAAATTTGTGGCTCCTCTCAGATTCCAGAACTTTCTGCCACAGAAATGTGAGGAACATGTGTTTTTTTTGCCAAATTTTGAGGTTTGCAAAGGATTCTGGGTAACATAACCTGGTCCGAGCCCCACAAGTCACCCCATCTTGGATTCCCCTAGGTCTCTAGTTTTCAGAAATTCACAGGCTTGGTAGGTTTCCCTAGGTGCCGGCTGAGCTAGAGGCCAAAATCTACAGGTAGGCACTTTGCAAAAAACACCTCTGTTTTCTTTCAAAAATTTGGATGTGTCCACGTTGCGCTTTGGTGTGTTTCCTGTCACGGGCGCTAGGCCTACCCACAAAAGTGAGGTATTATTTTTATCGGGAGACTTGGGGGAACGCTGGGTGGAAGGAAATTTGTGGCTCCTCTCAGATTCCAGAACTTTCTGCCACAGAAATGTGAGGAACATGTGTTTTTTTTGCCAAATTTTGAGGTTTGCAAAGGATTCTGGGTAACATAACCTGGTCCGAGCCACACAAGTCACCCCATCTTGGATTCCCCTAGGTCTCTAGTTTTCAGAAATGCACAGGTTTGGTAGGTTTCCATAGGTGCCGGCTGAGCTAGAGGCCAAAATCTACAGGTAGGCACTTTGCAAAAAACACCTCTGTTTTCTTTCAAATATTTGGATGTGTCCACGTTGCGCTTTGGGGCGTTTCCTGTCACGGGCGCTAGGCCTACCCACACAAGTGAGGTATCATTCTTATCGGGAGACTTGGGGGAACGCTGGGTGGAAGGAAATTTGTGGCTCCTCTCAGATTCCAGAACTTTCTGCCACAGAAATGTGAGGAACATGTGTTTTTTTAGGCAAATTTTGAGGTTTGCAAAGGATTCTGGGTAACATAACCTGGTCCGAGCCCCACAAGTCACCCCATCTTGGATTCCCCTA
Source organism: Pleurodeles waltl (assembly GCF_031143425.1). Classification (NCBI taxonomy): domain Eukaryota; kingdom Metazoa; phylum Chordata; class Amphibia; order Caudata; family Salamandridae; genus Pleurodeles; species Pleurodeles waltl. Next base: position 146,457,494 of record NC_090439.1, on the reverse strand, counting down.
GGACTCTAGTTTTCAGAAATGCACAGGTTTGGTAGGTTTCCCTAGGTGCCGGCTGAGCTAGAGGCCAAAATCTACAGGTAGGCACTTTGCAAAATAACACCTCTGTTTTCTTTCAAAAATTTGGATGTGTCCACGTTGCGCTTTGGGGTGTTTCCTGTCATGGGCGCTAGGCCTACCCACAAAAGTGAGGTATTATTTTTATCGGGAGACTTGGGGGAACGCTGGGTGGAAGGAAATTTGTGGCTCCTCTCAGATTCCAGAACTTTCTGCCACAGAAATGTGAGGAACATGTGTTTTTTTAGGCAAATTTTAAGGTTTGCAAAGGATTCTGGGTAACAGAACCTGGTCCGAGCCCCACAAGTCACCCCATCATGGATTCCCCCAAGTCTCTAGTTTTCAGAAATGCACAGGTTTGGTAGGTTTCCATAGGTGCCGGCTGAGCTAGAGGCCAAAATCTACATGTAGGCACTTTGCAAAAAACACCTGTTTTCATTCAAAAATTTGGATGTGTCCACGTTGTGCTTTGGGGTGTTTCCTGGCGCGGGCGCTAGGCCTACCCACACAAGTGAGGTATCATTTTTATCTGGAGACTTGGGGGAACGCTGGGTGGAAGTAAATTTGTGGCTCCTCTCAGATTCCAGAACTTTCTGCCACAGAAATGTGAGGAACATGTGTTTTTTTTGCCAAATTTTGAGGTTTGCAAAGGATTCTGGGTAACATAACCTGGTCCGAGCCCCACAAGTCAATCCATCTTGGATTCCCCTAGGTCTCTAGTTTTCAGAAATGCACAGGTTTGGTAGGTTTCCCTAGGTGCCGGCTGAGCTAGAGGCCAAAATCTACAGGTAGGCACTTTGCAAAAAACACCTTTGTTTTCTTTCAAAAATGTGGATGTGTCCACGTTGCGCTTTGGGGCGTTTCCTGTCGCGGGCGCTAGGCCTACCCACACAAGTGAGGTATCATTTTTATCTGGAGACTTGGGGGAACGCTGGGTGGAAGTAAATTTGTGGCTCCTCTCAGATTCCAGAACTTTCTGCCACAGAAAAGTGAGGAACATGTGTTTTTTTTGCCAAATTTTGAGGTTTGCAAAGGATTCTGGGTAACATAACCTGGTCCGAGCCCCACAAGTCACCCCATCTTGGATTCCCCTAGGTCTCTAGTTTTCAGAAATGCACAGATTTGGTAGGTTTCCCTAGGTGCCGGCTGAGCTAGAGACCAAAATCTACAGGTAGGCACTTTGCAAAAAACACCTCTGTTTTCTTTCAAAAATTTGGATGTGTCCACGTTGCGCTTTGGGGCGTTTCCTGTCGCGGGTGCTAGGCCTACCCACACAAGTGAGGTATCATTTTTATCTGGAGACTTGGGGGAACGCTGGGTGGAAGTAAATTTGTGGCTCCTCTCAGATTCCAGAACTTTCTGCCACAGAAATGTGAGGAACATGTGGTTTTTTTGCCAAATTTTGAGGTTTGCAAAGGATTCTGGGTAACATAACGTGGTCCGAGCCCCACAAGTCACCCCATCTTGGATTCCCCTAGGTCTCTAGTTTTCAGAAATGCACAGGTTTGGTAGGTTTCCCTAGGTGCCGGCTGAGCTAGAGACCAAAATCTACAGGTAGGCACTTTGCAAAAAACACCTTTTTTTCTTTCAAAAATGTGGATGTGTCTACGTTGCGCTTTGGGGTGTTTCCTGTCACGGGCGCTAGGCCTACCCACAAAAGTGAGGTATTATTTTTATCGGGAGACTTGGGGGAACGCTGGGTGGAAGGAAATTTGTGGCTCCTCTCAGATTCCAGAACTTTCTGCCACAGAAATGTGAGGAACATGTGTTTTTTTAGCCAAATTTTGAGGTTTGCAAAGGATTCTGGGTAACAGAACCTGGTCCGAGCCCCACAAGTCACCCCATCATGGATTCCCCTAGGTCTCTAGTTTTCAGAAATGCACAGGTTTGGTCGGTTTCCATATGTGCCGGCTGAGCTAGAGGCCAAAATCTACAGGTAGGCACTTTGCAAAAAACACCTCTGTTTTCATTCAAAAATTTGGATGTGTCCACGTTGCGCTTTGGGGTGTTTCCTGTCGCGGGCGCTAGGCCTACCCACACAAGTGAGGTATCATTTTTATCTGGAGACTTGGGGGAACGCTGGGTGGAAGTAAATTTGTGGCTCCTCTCAGATTCCAGAACTTTCTGCCACAGAAATGTGAGGAACATGTGTTTTTTTAGCCAAATTTTGAGGTTTGCAAAGGAGTCTGGGTAACAGAACCTGGTCCGAGCCCCACAAGTCACCCCATCTTGGATTCCCGTAGGTCTCTAGTTTTCAGAAATGCACCGGTTTGGTAGATTTCCCTTGGTGCCGGCTGAGCTTGAGGCCAAAATCTACAGGTAGGCACATTGCAAAAAACACCTCTGTTTCCTTTCAAAAATTTGGATGTGTCCACGTTGTGCTTTGGGGTGTTTCCTGTCACGGGCGCTAGGCCTACCCACAAAAGTGAGGTATCATTTTTATCGGGAGACTTGGGGGAACGCTGGGTGGAAGTAAATTTGTGGCTCCTCTCAGATTCCAGAACTTTCTGCCACAGAAATATAAGGAACATGTGTTTTTTTTGTCAAATTTTGAGGTTTGCAAAGGATTCTGGGTAACATAACCTGGTCCGAGCCCCACAAGTCACCCCATCTTGGATTCCCCTAGGTCTCTAGTTTTCAGAAATGCACAGGTTTGGTAGGTTTCCCTAGGTGGCGGCTGAGCTAGAGGCCAAAATCTACAGGTAGGCACTTTGCAAAATACACCTCTGTTTTCTTTCAAAAATGTGGATGTGTCCATGTTGCGCTTTGGGGTGTTTCCTGTCGCGGGCGCTAGGCCTACCCACAAAAGTGAGGTATTATTTTTATCGGGAGACTTGGGGGAACGCTAGGGGGAAGGAAATTTGTGGCTCCTCTCAGATTCCAGAACTTTCTGCCACAGAAATGTGAGGAACACGTGTTTTTTTAGCCAAATTTTGAGGTTTGCAAAGGATTCTGGGTAACAGAACCTGGTCCGAGCCCCACAAGTCACCCCATCTTGGATTCCCCTAGGTCTCTAGTTTTCAGAAATGCACAGGTTTGGTAGGTTTCCATAGGTGCCGGCTGAGCTAGAGGCCAAAATCTACAGGTAGGCACTTTGCAAAAAACACCTCTGTTTTCTTTCAAATATTTGGATGTGTCCACGTTGCGCTTTGGGGCGTTTCCTGTCACGGGCGCTAGGCCTACCCACACAAGTGAGGTATCATTTTTATCGGGAGACTTGGGGGAACGCTGGGAGGAAGGAAATTTGTGGCTCCTCTCAGATTCCAGAACTTTCTGCCACAGAAATGTGAGGAACATGTGTTTTTTTAGGCAAATTTTGAGGTTTGCAAAGGATTCTGGGTAACATAACCTGGTCCGAGCCCCACAAGTCACCCCATCTTGGATTCCCCTAGGACTCTAGTTTTCAGAAATGCACAGGTTTGGTAGGTTTCCCTAGGTGCCGGCTGAGCTAGAGGCCAAAATCTACAGGTAGGCACTTTGCAAAATAACACCTCTGTTTTCTTTCAAAAATTTGGATGTGTCCACGTTGCGCTTTGGGGTGTTTCCTGTCATGGGCGCTAGGCCTACCCACAAAAGTGAGGTATTATTTTTATCAGGAGACTTGGGGGAACGCTGGGTGGAAGGAAATTTGTGGCTCCTCTCAGATTCCAGAACTTTCTGCCACAGAAATGTGAGGAACATGTGTTTTTTTTGCCAAATTTTGAGGTTTGCAAAGGATTCTGGGTAACATAACCTGGTCCGAGCCCCACAAGTCACCCCATCTTGGATTCCCCTAGGTCTCTAGTTTTCAGAAATGCACAGATTTGGTAGGTTTCCCTAGGTGCCGGCTGAGCTAGAGACCAAAATCTACAGGTAGGCACTTTGCAAAAAACACCTCTGTTTTCTTTCAAAAATTTGGATGTGTCCACGTTGCGCTTTGGGGCGTTTCCTGACGCGGGTGCTAGGCCTACCCACACAAGTGAGGTATCATTTTTATCTGGAGACTTGGGGGAACGCTGGGTGGAAGTAAATTTGTGGCTCCTCTCAGATTCCAGAACTTTCTGCCACAGAAATGTGAGGAACATGTGGTTTTTTTGCCAAATTTTGAGGTTTGCAAAGGATTCTGGGTAACATAACGTGGTCCGAGCCCCACAAGTCACCCCATCTTGGATTCCCCTAGGTCTCTAGTTTTCAGAAATGCACAGGTTTGGTAGGTTTCCCTAGGTGCCGGCTGAGCTAGAGACCAAAATCTACAGGTAGGCACTTTGCAAAAAACACCTTTTTTTCTTTCAAAAATGTGGATGTGTCTACGTTGCGCTTTGGGGTGTTTCCTGTCACGGGCGCTAGGCCTACCCACAAAAGTGAGGTATTATTTTTATCGGGAGACTTGGGGGAACGCTGGGTGGAAGGAAATTTGTGGCTCCTCTCAGATTCCAGAACTTTCTGCCACAGAAATGTGAGGAACATGTGTTTTTTTAGCCAAATTTTGAGGTTTGCAAAGGATTCTGGGTAACAGAACCTGGTCCGAGCCCCACAAGTCACCCCATCATGGATTCCCCTAGGTCTCTAGTTTTCAGAAATGCACAGGTTTGGTCGGTTTCCATATGTGCCGGCTGAGCTAGAGGCCAAAATCTACAGGTAGGCACTTTGCAAAAAACACCTCTGTTTTCATTAAAAAATTTGGATGTGTCCACGTTGCGCTTTGGGGTGTTTCCTGTCGCGGGCGCTAGGCCTACCCACACAAGTGAGGTATCATTTTTATCGGGAGACTTGGGGGAACGCTGGGTGGAAGTAAATTTGTGGCTCCTCTCAGATTCCAGAACTTTCTGCCACAGAAATGTGAGGAACATGTGTTTTTTTTGCCAAATTTTGAGGTTTGCAAAGGATTCTGGGTAACATAACCTGGTCCGAGCCCCACAAGTCACCCCATCTTGGATTCCCCTAGGTCTCTAGTTTTCAGAAATGCACAGATTTGGTAGGTTTCCCTAGGTGCCGGCTGAGCTAGAGACCAAAATCTACAGGTAGGCACTTTGCAAAAAACACCTCTGTTTTCTTTCAAAAATTTGGATGTGTCCACGTTGCGCTTTGGGGCGTTTCCTGTCGCGGGTGCTAGGCCTACCCACACAAGTGAGGTATCATTTTTATCTGGAGACTTGGGGGAACGCTGGGTGGAAGTAAATTTGTGGCTCCTCTCAGATTCCAGAACTTTCTGCCACAGAAATGTGAGGAACATGTGTTTTTTTTGCCAAATTTTGAGGTTTGCAAAGGATTCTGGGTAACATAACGTGGTCCGAGCCCCACAAGTCACCCCATCTTGGATTCCCCTAGGTCTCTAGTTTTCAGAAATGCACAGGTTTGGTAGGTTTCCCTAGGTGCCGGCTGAGCTAGAGACCAAAATCTACAGGTAGGCACTTTGCAAAAAACACCTTTTTTTCTTTCAAAAATGTGGATGTGTCTACGTTGCGCTTTGGGGCGTTTCCTGTCGCGTGTGCTAGGCCTACCCACACAAGTGAGGTATCATTTTTATCTGGAGACTTGGGGGAACGCTGGGTGGAAGTAAATTTGTGGCTCCTCTCAGATTCCAGAACTTTCTGCCACAGAAATGTGAGGAACATGTGTTTTTTTTGCCAAATTTTGAGGTTTGCAAAGGATTCTGGGTAACATAACGTGGTCCGAGCCCCACAAGTCACCCCATCTTGGATTCCCCTAGGTCTCTAGTTTTCAGAAATGCACAGGTTTGGTAGGTTTCCCTAGGTGCCGGCTGAGCTAGAGACCAAAATCTACAGGTAGGCACTTTGCAAAAAACACCTTTTTTTCTTTCAAAAATGTGGATGTGTCTACGTTGCGCTTTGGGGTGTTTCCTGTCACGGGCGCTAGGCCTACCCACAAAAGTGAGGTATTATTTTTATCGGGAGACTTGGGGGAACGCTGGGTGGAAGGAAATTTGTGGCTCCTCTCAGATTCCAGAACTTTCTGCCACAGAAATGTGAGGAACATGTGTTTTTTTAGCCAAATTTTGAGGTTTGCAAAGGATTCTGGGTAACAGAACCTGGTCCGAGCCCCACAAGTCACCCCATCATGGATTCCCCTAGGTCTCTAGTTTTCAGAAATGCACAGGTTTGGTCGGTTTCCATATGTGCCGGCTGAGCTAGAGGCCAAAATCTACAGGTAGGCACTTTGCAAAAAACACCTCTGTTTTCATTCAAAAATTTGGATGTGTCCACGTTGCGCTTTGGGGTGTTTCCTGTCGCGGGCGCTAGGCCTACCCACACAAGTGAGGTATCATTTTTATCTGGAGACTTGGGGGAACGCTGGGTGGAAGTAAATTTGTGGCTCCTCTCAGATTCCAGAACTTTCTGCCACAGAAATGTGAGGAACATGTGTTTTTTTAGCCAAATTTTGAGGTTTGCAAAGGAGTCTGGGTAACAGAACCTGGTCCGAGCCCCACAAGTCACCCCATCTTGGATTCCCGTAGGTCTCTAGTTTTCAGAAATGCACCGGTTTGGTAGATTTCCCTTGGTGCCGGCTGAGCTTGAGGCCAAAATCTACAGGTAGGCACATTGCAAAAAACACCTCTGTTTCCTTTCAAAAATTTGGATGTGTCCACGTTGTGCTTTGGGGTGTTTCCTGTCACGGGCGCTAGGCCTACCCACAAAAGTGAGGTATCATTTTTATCGGGAGACTTGGGGGAACGCTGGGTGGAAGTAAATTTGTGGCTCCTCTCAGATTCCAGAACTTTCTGCCACAGAAATATAAGGAACATGTGTTTTTTTTGCCAAATTTTGAGGTTTGCAAAGGATTCTGGGTAACATAACCTGGTCCGAGCCCCACAAGTCACCCCATCTTGGATTCCCCTAGGTCTCTAGTTTTCAGAAATGCACAGGTTTGGTAGGTTTCCCTAGGTGGCGGCTGAGCTAGAGGCCAAAATCTACAGGTAGGCACTTTGCAAAATACACCTCTGTTTTCTTTCAAAAATGTGGATGTGTCCATGTTGCGCTTTGGGGTGTTTCCTGTCGCGGGTGCTAGGCCTACCCACAAAAGTGAGGTATTATTTTTATCGGGAGACTTGGGGGAACGCTAGGGGGAAGGAAATTTGTGGCTCCTCTCAGATTCCAGAACTTTCTGCCACAGAAATGTGAGGAACACGTGTTTTTTTAGCCAAATTTTGAGGTTTGCAAAGGATTCTGGGTAACAGAACCTGGTCCGAGCCCCACAAGTCACCCCATCTTGGATTCCCCTAGGTCTCTAGTTTTCAGAAATGCACAGGTTTGGTAGGTTTCCATAGGTGCCGGCTGAGCTAGAGGCCAAAATCTACAGGTAGGCACTTTGCAAAAAACACCTCTGTTTTCTTTCAAATATTTGGATGTGTCCACGTTGCGCTTTGGGGCGTTTCCTGTCACGGGCGCTAGGCCTACCCACACAAGTGAGGTATCATTTTTATCGGGAGACTTGGGGGAACGCTGGGTGGAAGGAAATTTGTGGCTCCTCTCAGATTCCAGAACTTTCTGCCACAGAAATGTGAGGAACATGTGTTTTTTTAGGCAAATTTTGAGGTTTGCAAAGGATTCTGGGTAACATAACCTGGTCCGAGCCCCACAAGTCACCCCATCTTGGATTCCCCTAGGACTCTAGTTTTCAGAAATGCACAGGTTTGGTAGGTTTCCCTAGGTGCCGGCTGAGCTAGAGGCCAAAATCTACAGGTAGGCACTTTGCAAAATAACACCTCTGTTTTCTTTAAAAAATTTGGATGTGTCCACGTTGCGCTTTGGGGTGTTTCCTGTCGCGGGCGCTAGGCCTACCCACAAAAGTGAGGTATTATTTTTATCGGGAGACTTGGGGGAACGCTGTGTGGAAGGAAATTTGTGGCTCCTCTCAGATTCCAGAACTTTCTGCCACAGAAATGTGAGGAACATGTGTTTTTTTTGCCAAATTTTGAGGTTTGCAAAGGATTCTGGGTAACATAACCTGGTCCGAGCCCCACAAGTCACCCCATCTTGGATTCCCCTAGGTCTCTAGTTTTCAGAAATTCACAGGCTTGGTAGGTTTCCCTAGGTGCCGGCTGAGCTAGAGGCCAAAATCTACAGGTAGGCACTCTGCAAAAAAACACCTTTGTTTTCATTCAAAAATTTGGATGTGTCCACGTTGCGCTTTGGTGTGTTTCCTGTCACGGGCGCTAGGCCTACCCACAAAAGTGAGGTATTATTTTTATCGGGAGACTTGGGGGAACGCTGGGTGGAAGGAAATTTGTGGCTCCTCTCAGATTCCAGAACTTTCTGCCACAGAAATGTGAGGAACATGTGTTTTTTTAGGCAAATTTTAAGGTTTGCAAAGGATTCTGGGTAACAGAACCTGGTCCGAGCCCCACAAGTCACCCCATCATGGATTCCCCCAAGTCTCTAGTTTTCAGAAATGCACAGGTTTGGTAGGTTTCCATAGGTGCCGGCTGAGCTAGAGGCCAAAATCTACATGTAGGCACTTTGCAAAAAACACCTGTTTTCATTCAAAAATTTGGATGTGTCCACGTTGTGCTTTGGGGTGTTTCCTGGCGCGGGCGCTAGGCCTACCCACACAAGTGAGGTATCATTTTTATCTGGAGACTTGGGGGAACGCTGGGTGGAAGTAAATTTGTGGCTCCTCTCAGATTCCAGAACTTTCTGCCACAGAAATGTGAGGAACATGTGTTTTTTTTGCCAAATTTTGAGGTTTGCAAAGGATTCTGGGTAACATAACCTGGTCCGAGCCCCACAAGTCAATCCATCTTGGATTCCCCTAGGTCTCTAGTTTTCAGAAATGCACAGGTTTGGTAGGTTTCCCTAGGTGCCGGCTGAGCTAGAGGCCAAAATCTACAGGTAGGCACTTTGCAAAAAACACCTTTGTTTTCTTTAAAAAATGTGGATGTGTCCACGTTGCGCTTTGGGGCGTTTCCTGTCGCGGGCGCTAGGCCTACCCACACAAGTGAGGTATCATTTTTATCTGGAGACTTGGGGGAACGCTGGGTGGAAGTAAATTTGTGGCTCCTCTCAGATTCCAGAACTTTCTGCCACAGAAAAGTGAGGAACATGTGTTTTTTTTGCCAAATTTTGAGGTTTGCAAAGGATTCTGGGTAACATAACCTGGTCCGAGCCCCACAAGTCACCCCATCTTGGATTCCCCTAGGTCTCTAGTTTTCAGAAATGCACAGATTTGGTAGGTTTCCCTAGGTGCCGGCTGAGCTAGAGACCAAAATCTACAGGTAGGCACTTTGCAAAAAACACCTCTGTTTTCTTTCAAAAATTTGGATGTGTCCACGTTGCGCTTTGGGGCGTTTCCTGTCGCGGGTGCTAGGCCTACCCACACAAGTGAGGTATCATTTTTATCTGGAGACTTGGGGGAACGCTGGGTGGAAGTAAATTTGTGGCTCCTCTCAGATTCCAGAACTTTCTGCCACAGAAATGTGAGGAACATGTGTTTTTTTTGCCAAATTTTGAGGTTTGCAAAGGATTCTGGGTAACATAACGTGGTCCGAGCCCCACAAGTCACCCCATCTTGGATTCCCCTAGGTCTCTAGTTTTCAGAAATGCACAGGTTTGGTAGGTTTCCCTAGGTGCCGGCTGAGCTAGAGACCAAAATCTGCAGGTAGGCACTTTGCAAAAAACACCTTTTTTTCTTTCAAAAATGTGGATGTGTCTACGTTGCGCTTTGGGGTGTTTCCTGTCACGGGCGCTAGGCCTACCCACAAAAGTGAGGTATTATTTTTATCGGGAGACTTGGGGGAACGCTGGGTGGAAGGAAATTTGTGGCTCCTCTCAGATTCCAGAACTTTCTGCCACAGAAATGTGAGGAACATGTGTTTTTTTAGCCAAATTTTGAGGTTTGCAAAGGATTCTGGGTAACAGAACCTGGTCCGAGCCCCACAAGTCACCCCATCATGGATTCCCCTAGGTCTCTAGTTTTCAGAAATGCACAGGTTTGGTCGGTTTCCATATGTGCCGGCTGAGCTAGAGGCCAAAATCTACAGGTAGGCACTTTGCAAAAAACACCTCTGTTTTCATTCAAAAATTTGGATGTGTCCACGTTGCGCTTTGGGGTGTTTCCTGTCGCGGGCGCTAGGCCTACCCACACAAGTGAGGTATCATTTTTATCTGGAGACTTGGGGGAACGCTGGGTGGAAGTAAATTTGTGGCTCCTCTCAGATTCCAGAACTTTCTGCCACAGAAATGTGAGGAACATGTGTTTTTTTAGCCAAATTTTGAGGTTTGCAAAGGAGTCTGGGTAACAGAACCTGGTCCGAGCCCCACAAGTCACCCCATCTTGGATTCCCGTAGGTCTCTAGTTTTCAGAAATGCACCGGTTTGGTAGATTTCCCTTGGTGCCGGCTGAGCTTGAGGCCAAAATCTACAGGTAGGCACATTGCAAAAAACACCTCTGTTTCCTTTCAAAAATTTGGATGTGTCCACGTTGTGCTTTGGGGTGTTTCCTGTCACGGGCGCTAGGCCTACCCACAAAAGTGAGGTATCATTTTTATCGGGAGACTTGGGGGAACGCTGGGTGGAAGTAAATTTGTGGCTCCTCTCAGATTCCAGAACTTTCTGCCACAGAAATATAAGGAACATGTGTTTTTTTTGCCAAATTTTGAGGTTTGCAAAGGATTCTGGGTAACAGAACCTGGTCCGAGCCCCACAAGTCACCCCATCTTGGATTCCCCTAGGTCTCTAGTTTTCAGAAATGCACAGGTTTGGTAGGTTTCCCTAGGTGCCGGCTGAGCTAGAGACCAAAATCTACAGGTAGGCACTTTGCAAAAAACACCTTTGTTTTCTTTAAAAAATGTGGATGTGTCCACGTTGCGCTTTGGGGTGTTTCCTGTCACGGGCGCTAGGCCTACCCACACAAGTGAGGTATCATTTTTATCGGGAGACTTGGGGGAACGCTGGGTGGAAGGAAATTTGTGGCTCCTCTCAGATTCCAGAATTTTCTGCCACAGAAATGTGAGGAACATGTGTTTTTTTAGCCAAATTTTGAGGTTTGCAAAGGAGTCTGGGTAACAGAACCTGGTCCGAGCCCCACAAGCCACCCCATCTTGGATTCCCGTAGGTCTCTAGTTTTCAGAAATGCACAGGTTTGGTTAGTTTCCCTAGGTGGCGGCTGAGCTACAGGCCAAAATCTACAGGTAGGCACTTTGCAAAAAACACCTCTGTTTTCTTTCAAAAATTTGGATGTGTCCACGTTGCGCTTTGGGGCGTTTCCTGTTGCGGGCGCTAGGCCTACCCACACAAGTGAGGTATCATTTTTATCGGGAGACTTAGGGGAATGCTGGGTGGAAGGAAATGTGTGACTCCTCTCAGATTCCAGAACTTTCTGCCACAGAAATGTGACGAACATGTGTTTTTTTAGCCAAATTTTTAGGTTTGCAAAGGATTCTGGGTAACAGAACCTGGTCCGAGCCACACAAGTCACCCCATCTTGGATTCCCCTAGGTCTCTAGTTTAAAGAAATGCAGAGGTTTGGTAGGTTTCCCTAGGTGCAGGCTGAGCTACAGGCCAAAATCTACAGGTAGGCACTTTGCAAAAAACACCTCTGTTTTCTTTCAAAAATTTGGATGTGTCCACGTTGCGCTTTGGGGCGTTTCCTGTCGCGGGCGCTAGGCCTACCCACACAAGTGAGGTATCATTTTTATCGGGAGACGTGGGGGAACGCTGGGTGGAAGGAAATTTGTGGCTCCTCTCAGATTCCAGAACTTTCTGCCACAGAAATGTGAGGAACATGTATTTTTTTAGCCAAATTTTGAGGTTTGCAAAGTATTCTGGGTAACAGAACCTGGTCCGAGCCACACAAGTCACCCCATCTTGGATTCCACTAGGTCTCTAGTTTTCAGAAATGCACAGGTTTGGTAAATTTCAATAGGTGGCGGCTGAGCTACAGGCCAAAATCTACAGGTAGGCACTTTGCAAAAAACACCTCTGTTTTCTTTAAAAAATTTGGATGTGTCCACGTTGCACTTTGGGGCGTTTCCTGTCGCGGGCGCTAGGCCTACCCACACAAGTGAGGTATCATTTTTATCGGGAGACTTGGGGGAACGCTGGGTGGAAGGAAATTTGTGGCTCCTCTCAGATTCCAGAACTTTCTGTCACAGAAATGTGAGGAACATGTGTTTTTTGAGCCAAATTTTGAGGTTTGCAAAGGATTCTGGGTAACAGAACCTGGTCTGAGCCACACAAGTCACCCCATCTTGGATTTCTCTAGGTCTCTACTTTTCAGAAATGCACAGGTTTGGTAGTTTTCCCTAGGTGCCGGCTGAGCTACAGCCCAAAATCTACAGGTAGGCACTTTGCAAAAAACACCTCTGTTTTCTTTAAAAAATTTGGATGTGTCCACGTTGCGCTTTGGGGCGTTTCCTGTCGCGGGCGCTAGGCCTACCCACACAAGTGAGGTATCAATTTTATCGGGAGACTTGGGGGAATGCTGGGTGGAAGGAAATTTGTGGCTCCTCTCAGATTCCAGATCTTTCTGCCACAGAAATGTGACGAACATGTGTTTTTTTAGCCATATTTTGAGGTTTGCAAAGGATTCTGGGTAACAGAACCTGGTCCGAGCCACACAAGTCACCCCATCTTGGATTCCCCTAGGTCTCTAGTTTTCAGAAATGCACAGGTTTGGTAGGTTTCCCTAGGTGCCGGCTGAGCTACAGGCCAAAATCTACAGGTAGGCACTTTGCAAAAAACACCTCTGTTTTCTTTAAAAAATTTGGATGTGTCCACGTTGCGCTTTGGTGTGTTTCCTGTCACGGGCGCTAGGCCTACCCACAAAAGTGAGGTATTATTTTTATCGGGAGACTTGGGGGAACGCTGGGTGGAAGGAAATTTGTGGCTCCTCTCAGATTCCAGAACTTTCTGCCACAGAAATGTGAGGAACATGTGTTTTTTTAGGCAAATTTTAAGGTTTGCAAAGGATTCTGGGTAACAGAACCTGGTCCGAGCCCCACAAGTCACCCCATCATGGATTCCCCCAAGTCTCTAGTTTTCAGAAATGCACAGGTTTGGTAGGTTTCCATAGGTGCCGGCTGAGCTAGAGGCCAAAATCTACAGGTAGGCACTTTGCAAAAAACACCTGTTTTCATTCAAAAATTTGGATGTGTCCACGTTGCGCTTTGGGGTGTTTCCTGGCGCGGGCGCTAGGCCTACCCACACAAGTGAGGTATCATTTTTATCTGGAGACTTGGGGGAACGCTGGGTGGAAGTAAATTTGTGGCTCCTCTCAGATTCCAGAACTTTTTGCCACAGAAATGTGAGGAACATGTGTTTTTTTTGCCAAATTTTGAGGTTTGCAAAGGATTCTGGGTAACATAACCTGGTCCGAGCCCCACAAGTCAATCCATCTTGGATTCCCCTAGGTCTCTAGTTTTCAGAAATGCACAGGTTTGGTAGGTTTCCCTAGGTGCCGGCTGAGCTAGAGGCCAAAATCTACAGGTAGGCACTTTGCAAAAAACACCTTTGTTTTCTTTCAAAAATGTGGATGTGTCCACGTTGCGCTTTGGGGCGTTTCCTGTCGCGGGCGCTAGGCCTACCCACACAAGTGAGGTATCATTTTTATCTGGAGACTTGGGGGAACGCTGGGTGGAAGTAAATTTGTGGCTCCTCTCAGATTCCAGAACTTTCTGCCACAGAAAAGTGAGGAACATGTGTTTTTTTTGCCAAATTTTGAGGTTTGCAAAGGATTCTGGGTAACATAACCTGGTCCGAGCCCCACAAGTCACCCCATCTTGGATTCCCCTAGGTCTCTAGTTTTCAGAAATGCACAGGTTTGGTAGGTTTCCCTAGGTGCCGGCTGAGCTAGAGACCAAAATCTACAGGTAGGCACTTTGCAAAAAACACCTCTGTTTTCTTTCAAAAATTTGGATGTGTCCACGTTGCGCTTTGGGGCGTTTCCTGTCGCGGGTGCTAGGCCTACCCACACAAGTGAGGTATCATTTTTATCTGGAGACTTGGGGGAACGCTGGGTGGAAGTAAATTTGTGGCTCCTCTCAGATTCCAGAACTATCTGCCACAGAAATGTGAGGAACATGTGTTTTTTTTGCCAAATTTTGAGGTTTGCAAAGGATTCTGGGTAACATAACGTGGTCCGAGCCCCACAAGTCACCCCATCTTGGATTCCCCTAGGTCTCTAGTTTTCAGAAATGCACAGGTTTGGTAGGTTTCCCTAGGTGCCGGCTGAGCTAGAGACCAAAATCTACAGGTAGGCACTTTGCAAAAAACACCTTTTTTTCTTTCAAAAATGTGGATGTGTCCACGTTGCGCTTTGGGGTGTTTCCTGTCACGGGCGCTAGGCCTACCCACAAAAGTGAGGTATTATTTTTATCGGGAGACTTGGGGGAACGCTGGGTGGAAGGAAATTTGTGGCTCCTCTCAGATTCCAGAACTTTCTGCCACAGAAATGTGAGGAACATGTGTTTTTTTAGCCAAATTTTGAGGTTTGCAAAGGATTCTGGGTAACAGAACCTGGTCCGAGCCCCACAAGTCACCCCATCATGGATTCCCCTAGGTCTCTAGTTTTCAGAAATGCACAGGTTTGGTCGGTTTCCATATGTGCCGGCTGAGCTAGAGGCCAAAATCTACAGGTAGGCACTTTGCAAAAAACACCTCTGTTTTCATTCAAAAATTTGGATGTGTCCACGTTGCGCTTTGGGGTGTTTCCTGTCGCGGGCGCTAGGCCTACCCACACAAGTGAGGTATCATTTTTATCTGGAGACTTGGGGGAACGCTGGGTGGAAGTAAATTTGTGGCTCCTCTCAGATTCCAGAACTTTCTGCCACAGAAATGTGAGGAACATGTGTTTATTTAGCCAAATGTTGAGGTTTGCAAAGGAGTCTGGGTAACAGAACCTGGTCCGAGCCCCACAAGTCACCCCATCTTGGATTCCCGTAGGTCTCTAGTTTTCAGAAATGCACCGGTTTGGTAGATTTCCCTTGGTGCCGGCTGAGCTTGAGGCCAAAATCTACAGGTAGGCACATTGCAAAAAACACCTCTGTTTCCTTTCAAAAATTTGGATGTGTCCACGTTGTGCTTTGGGGTGTTTCCTGTCACGGGCGCTAGGCCTACCCACAAAAGTGAGGTATCATTTTTATCGGGAGACTTGGGGGAATGCTGGGTGGAAGTAAATTTGTGGCTCCTCTCAGATTCCAGAACTTTCTGCCACAGAAATATAAGGAACATGTGTTTTTTTTGCCAAATTTTGAGGTTTGCAAAGGATTCTGGGTAACATAACCTGGTCCGAGCCCCACAAGTCACCCCATCTTGGATTCCCCTAGGTCTCTAGTTTTCAGAAATGCACAGGTTTGGTAGGTTTCCCTAGGTGGCGGCTGAGCTAGAGGCCAAAATCTACAGGTAGGCACTTTGCAAAATACACCTCTGTTTTCTTTCAAATATTTGGATGTGTCCACGTTGCGCTTTGGGGTGTTTCCTGTCGCGGGCGCTAGGCCTACCCACAAAAGTGAGGTATTATTTTTATCGGGAGACTTGGGGGAACGCTAGGGGGAAGGAAATTTGTGGCTCCTCTCAGATTCCAGAACTTTCTGCCACAGAAATGTGAGGAACACGTGTTTTTTTAGCCAAATTTTGAGGTTTGCAAAGGATTCTGGGTAACAGAACCTGGTCCGAGCCCCACAAGTCACCCCATCTTGGATTCCCCTAGGTCTCTAGTTTTCAGAAATGCACAGGTTTGGTAGGTTTCCCTAGGTGCCGGCTGAGCTAGAGACCAAAATCTACAGGTAGGCACTTTGCAAAAAACACCTTTGTTTTCTTTAAAAAATGTGGATGTGTCCACATTGCGCTTTGGGGTGTTTCCTGTCACGGGCGCTAGGCCTACCCACACAAGTGAGGTATCATTTTTATCGGGAGACTTGGGGGAACGCTGGGTGGAAGGAAATTTGTGGCTCCTCTCAGATTCCAGAATTTTCTGCCACAGAAATGTGAGGAACATGTGTTTTTTTAGCCAAATTTTGAGGTTTGCAAAGGAGTCTGGGTAACAGAACCTGGTCCGAGCCCCACAAGCCACCCCATCTTGGATTCCCGTAGGTCTCTAGTTTTCAGAAATGCACCGGTTTGGTAGGTTTCCCTTGGTGCCGGCTGAGCTAGAGGCCAAAATCTACAGGTAGGCACTTTGCAAAAAACACCTCTGTTTTCTTTCAAAAATTTGGATGTGTCCACGTTGCGCTTTGGGGCGTTTCCTGTCGCGGGCGCTAGGCCTACCCACACAAGTGAGGTATCATTTTTATCGGGAAACTTGGGGGAACGCTGGGTGGAAGTAAATTTGTGGCTCCTCTCAGATTCCAGAACTTTCTGCCACAGAAATGTGAGGAACATGTGTTTATTTAGCCAAATTTTGAGGTTTGCAAAGGAGTCTGGGTAACAGAACCTGGTCCGAGCCCCACAAGTCACCCCATCTTGGATTCCCGTAGGTCTCTAGTTTTCAGAAATGCACCGGTTTGGTAGATTTCCCTTGGTGCCGGCTGAGCTTGAGGCCAAAATCTACAGGTAGGCACATTGCAAAAAACACCTCTGTTTCCTTTCAAAAATTTGGATGTGTCCACGTTGTGCTTTGGGGTGTTTCCTGTCACGGGCGCTAGGCCTACCCACAAAAGTGAGGTATCATTTTTATCGGGAGACTTGGGGGAACGCTAGGGGGAAGGAAATTTGTGGCTCCTCTCAGATTCCAGAACTTTCTGCCACAGAAATATAAGGAACATGTGTTTTTTTTGCCAAATTTTGAGGTTTGCAAAGGATT
Organism: Pleurodeles waltl; assembly: GCF_031143425.1. Lineage (NCBI taxonomy): Eukaryota > Metazoa > Chordata > Amphibia > Caudata > Salamandridae > Pleurodeles > Pleurodeles waltl. The sequence continues at coordinate 146,440,706 of NC_090439.1, read as the reverse complement.
CTGGGTAACATAACCTGGTCCGAGCCCCACAAGTCACCCCATCTTGGATTCCCCTAGGTCTCTAGTTTTCAGAAATGCACAGGTTTGGTAGGTTTCCCTAGGTGGCGGCTGAGCTAGAGGCCAAAATCTACAGGTAGGCACTTTGCAAAATACACCTCTGTTTTCTTTCAAATATTTGGATGTGTCCACGTTGCGCTTTGGGGTGTTTCCTGTCGCGGGCGCTAGGCCTACCCACAAAAGTGAGGTATTATTTTTATCGGGAGACTTGGGGGAACGCTAGGGGGAAGGAAATTTGTGGCTCCTCTCAGATTCCAGAACTTTCTGCCACAGAAATGTGAGGAACACGTGTTTTTTTAGCCAAATTTTGAGGTTTGCAAAGGATTCTGGGTAACAGAGCCTGGTCCGAGCCCCACAAGTCACCCCATCTTGGATTCCCCTAGGTCTCTAGTTTTCAGAAATGCACAGGTTTGGTAGGTTTCCCTAGGTGCCGGCTGAGCTAGAGACCAAAATCTACAGGTAGGCACTTTGCAAAAAACACCTTTGTTTTCTTTAAAAAATGTGGATGTGTCCACATTGCGCTTTGGGGTGTTTCCTGTCACGGGCGCTAGGCCTACCCACACAAGTGAGGTATCATTTTTATCGGGAGACTTGGGGGAACGCTGGGTGGAAGGAAATTTGTGGCTCCTCTCAGATTCCAGAATTTTCTGCCACAGAAATGTGAGGAACATGTGTTTTTTTAGCCAAATTTTGAGGTTTGCAAAGGAGTCTGGGTAACAGAACCTGGTCCGAGCCCCACAAGCCACCCCATCTTGGATTCCCGTAGGTCTCTAGTTTTCAGAAATGCACCGGTTTGGTAGGTTTCCCTTGGTGCCGGCTGAGCTAGAGGCCAAAATCTACAGGTAGGCACTTTGCAAAAAACACCTCTGTTTTCTTTCAAAAATTTGGATGTGTCCACGTTGCGCTTTGGGGCGTTTCCTGTCGCGGGCGCTAGGCCTACCCACACAAGTGAGGTATCATTTTTATCGGGAAACTTGGGGGAACGCTGGGTGGAAGGAAATTTGTGGCTCCTCTCAGATTCCAGAACGTTCTGCCACAGAAATGTGAGTAACATATGTTTTTTTAGCCACATTTTGAGGTTTGCAAAGGATTCTGGGTAACAGAACCTGGTCCGAGCCACACAAGTCACCCCATCTTTGATTCCCCTAGGTCTCTAGTTTTCAGAAATGCACAGGTTTGGTAGGTTTCCCTAGGTGGCGGCTGAGCTACAGGCCAAAATCTACAGGTAGGCACTTTGGAAAAAACACCTCTGTTTTCTTTCAAAAATTTGGATGTGTCCACGTTGCGCTTTGGGGCGTTTCCTGTCGCGGGCGCTAGGCCTACCCACACAAGTGAGGTATCATTTTTATCGGGAGACTTGGGGGAATGCTGGGTGGAAGGAAATTTGTGACTCCTCTCAGATTCCAGAACTTTCTGCCACAGAAATGTGACGAACATGTGTTTTTTTAGCCAAATTTTTAGGTTTGCAAAGGATTCTGGGTAACAGAACCTGGTCCGAGCCACACAAGTCACCCCATCTTGGATTCCCCTAGGTCTCTAGTTTAAAGAAATGCAGAGGTTTGGTAGGTTTCCCTAGGTGCAGGCTGAGCTACAGGCCAAAATCTACAGGTAGGCACTTTGCAAAAAACACCTCTGTTTTCTTTCAAAAATTTGGATGTGTCCACGTTGCGCTTTGGGGCGTTTCCTGTTGCGGGGGCTAGGCCTACCCACACAAGTGAGGTATCATTTTTATCGGGAGACTTGGGGGAACGCTGGGTGGAAGGAAATTTGTGGCTCCTCTCAGATTCCAGAACTTTCTGCCACAGAAATGTGACGAACATGTGTTTTTTGAGCCAAATTTTGAGGTTTGCAAAGGATTCTGGGTAACAGAACCTGGACTGAGCCACACAAGTCACCCCATCTTGGATTCCTCTAGGTCTCTACTTTTCGGAAATGCACAGGTTTGGTAGTTTTCCCTAGGTGCCGGCTGAGCTACAGCCCAAAATCTACAGGTAGGCACTTTGCAAAAAACACCTCTGTTTTCTTTAAAAAATTTGGATGTGTCCACGTTGCGCTTTGGGGCGTTTCCTGTCGCGGGCGCTAGGCCTACCCACACAAGTGAGGTATCAATTTTATCGGGAGACTTGGGGGAATGCTGGGTGGAAGGAAATTTGTGGCTCCTCTCAGATTCCAGAACTTTCTGCCACAGAAATGTGAGGAACATGTGTTTTTTTAGGCAAATTTTAAGGTTTGCAAAGGATTCTGGGTAACAGAACCTGGTCCGAGCCCCACAAGTCACCCCATCATGGATTCCCCCAAGTCTCTAGTTTTCAGAAATGCACAGGTTTGGTAGGTTTCCATAGGTGCCGGCTGAGCTAGAGGCCAAAATCTACAGGTAGGCACTTTGCAAAAAACACCTGTTTTCATTCAAAAATTTGGATGTGTCCACGTTGCGCTTTGGGGTTTTTCCTGGCGCGGGCGCTAGGCCTACCCACACAAGTGAGGTATCATTTTTATCTGGAGACTTGGGGGAACGCTGGGTGGAAGTAAATTTGTGGCTCCTCTCAGATTCCAGAACTTTCTGCCACAGAAATGTGAGGAACATGTGTTTTTTTTGCCAAATTTTGAGGTTTGCAAAGGATTCTGGGTAACATAACCTGGTCCGAGCCCCACAAGTCAATCCATCTTGGATTCCCCTAGGTCTCTAGTTTTCAGAAATGCACAGGTTTGGTAGGTTTCCCTAGGTGCCGGCTGAGCTAGAGGCCAAAATCTACAGGTAGGCACTTTGCAAAAAACACCTTTGTTTTCTTTCAAAAATGTGGATGTGTCCACGTTGCGCTTTGGGGCGTTTCCTGTCGCGGGCGCTAGGCCTACCCACACAAGTGAGGTATCATTTTTATCTGGAGACTTGGGGGAACGCTGGGTGGAAGTAAATTTGTGGCTCCTCTCAGATTCCAGAACTTTCTGCCACAGAAAAGTGAGGAACATGTGTTTTTTTTGCCAAATTTTGAGGTTTGCAATTGATTCTGGGTAACATAACCTGGTCCGAGCCCCACAAGTCACCCCATCTTGGATTCCCCTAGGTCTCTAGTTTTCAGAAATGCACAGGTTTGGTAGGTTTCCCTAGGTGCTGGCTGAGCTAGAGACCAAAATCTACAGGTAGGCACTTTGCAAAAAACACCTCTGTTTTCTTTCAAAAATTTGGAAGTGTCCACGTTGCGCTTTGGGGCGTTTCCTGTCGCGGGTGCTAGGCCTACCCACACAAGTGAGGTATCATTTTTATCTGGAGACTTGGGGGAACGCTGGGTGGAAGTAAATTTGTGGCTCCTCTCAGATTCCAGAACTTTCTGCCACAGAAATGTGAGGAACATGTGTTTTTTTTGCCAAATTTTGAAGTTTGCAAAGGATTCTGGGTAACATAACGTGGTCCGAGCCCCACAAGTCACCCCATCTTGGATTCCCCTAGGTCTCTAGTTTTCAGAAATGCACAGGTTTGGTAGGTTTCCCTAGGTGCCGGCTGAGCTAGAGACCAAAATCTACAGGTAGGCACTTTGCAAAAAACACCTTTTTTTCTTTCAAAAATGTGGATGTGTCCACGTTGCGCTTTGGGGTGTTTCCTGTCACGGGCGCTAGGCCTACCCACAAAAGTGAGGTATTATTTTTATCGGGAGACTTGGGGGAACGCTGGGTGGAAGGAAATTTGTGGCTCCTCTCAGATTCCAGAACTTTCTGCCACAGAAATGTGAGGAACATGTGTTTTTTTAGCCAAATTTTGAGGTTTGCAAAGGATTCTGGGTAACAGAACCTGGTCCGAGCCCCACAAGTCACCCCATCATGGATTCCCCTAGGTCTCTAGTTTTCAGAAATGCACAGGTTTGGTCGGTTTCCATATGTGCCGGCTGAGCTAGAGGCCAAAATCTACAGGTAGGCACTTTGCAAAAAACACCTCTGTTTTCATTCAAAAATTTGGATGTGTCCACGTTGCGCTTTGGGGTGTTTCCTGTCACGGGCGCTAGGCCTACCCACAAAAGTGAGGTATCATTTTTATCGGGAGACTTGGGGGAACGCTGGGTGGAAGTAAATTTGTGGCTCCTCTCAGATTCCAGAACTTTCTGCCACAGAAATATAAGGAACATGTGTTTTTATTGCCAAATTTTGAGGTTTGCAAAGGATTCTGGGTAACATAACCTGGTCCGAGCCCCACAAGTCACCCCATCTTGGATTCCCCTAGGTCTCTAGTTTTCAGAAATGCACAGGTTTGGTAGGTTTCCCTAGGTGGCGGCTGAGCTAGAGGCCAAAATCTACAGGTAGGCACTTTGCAAAATACACCTCTGTTTTCTTTCAAATATTTGGATGTGTCCACGTTGCGCTTTGGGGTGTTTCCTGTCGCGGGCGCTAGGCCTACCCACAAAAGTGAGGTATTATTTTTATCGGGAGACTTGGGGGAACGCTAGGGGGAAGGAAATTTGTGGCTCCTCTCAGATTCCATAACTTTCTGCCACAGAAATGTGAGGAACACGTGTTTTTTTAGCCAAATTTTGAGGTTTGCAAAGGATTCTGGGTAACAGAACCTGGTCCGAGCCCCACAAGTCACCCCATCTTGGATTCCCCTAGGTCTCTAGTTTTCAGAAATGCACAGGTTTGGTAGGTTTCCCTAGGTGCCGGCTGAGCTAGAGACCAAAATCTACAGGTAGGCACTTTGCAAAAAACACCTTTGTTTTCTTTAAAAAATGTGGATGTGTCCACGTTGCGCTTTGGGGTGTTTCCTGTCACGGGCGCTAGGCCTACCCACACAAGTGAGGTATCATTTTTATCGGGAGACTTGGGGGAACGCTGGGTGGAAGGAAATTTGTGGCTCCTCTCAGATTCCAGAATTTTCTGCCACAGAAATGTGAGGAACATGTGTTTTTTTAGCCAAATTTTGAGGTTTGCAAAGGAGTCTGGGTAACAGAACCTGGTCCGAGCCCCACAAGCCACCCCATCTTGGATTCCCGTAGGTCTCTAGTTTTCAGAAATGCACCGGTTTGGTAGGTTTCCCTTGGTGCCGGCTGAGCTAGAGGCCAAAATCTACAGGTAGGCACTTTGCAAAAAACACCTCTGTTTTCTTTCAAAAATTTGGATGTGTCCACGTTGCGCTTTGGGGCGTTTCCTGTCGCGGGCGCTAGGCCTACCCACACAAGTGAGGTATCATTTTTATCGGGAAACTTGGGGGAACGCTGGGTGGAAGTAAATTTGTGGCTCCTCTCAGATTCCAGAACTTTCTGCCACAGAAATGTGAGGAACATGTGTTTTTTTAGCCACATTTTGAGGTTTGCAACAGATTCTGGGTAACAGAACCTGGTCCGAGCCACACAAGTCACCCCATCTTTGATTCCCCTAGGTCTCTAGTTTTCAGAAATGCACAGGTTTGGTAGGTTTCCCAAGGTGGCGGCTGAGCTACAGGCCAAAATCTACAGGTAGGCACTTTGCAAAAAACAACTCTGTTTTCTTTCAAAAATTTGGATGTGTCCACGTTGCGCTTTGGGGCATTTCCTGTCGCGGGCGCTAGGCCTACCCACACAAGTGAGGTATGATTTTTATCGGGAGACGTGGGGGAACACTGGGTGGAAGGAAATTTGTGGCTCCTCTCAGATTCCAGAACTTTCTGCCACAGAAATGTTAGGAACATTTGTTTTTTTAGCCAAAATTTGAGGTTTGCAAAGGATTCTGGGTAACAGAACCTGGTCCGAGCCACACAAGTCACCCCATCTTGGATTCCCCTAGGTCTCTAGTTTTCAGAAATGCATAGGTTTGGTAAGTTTCCCTATGTGGCGGCTGAGCTACAGGCCAAAATCTACAGGTAGGCACTTTGCAAAAAACACCTCTGTTTTCTTACAAACATTTGGATGTGTCCACGTTGCGCTTTGGGGCGTTTCCTGTCGCGGGCGCTAGGCCTACCCACACAAGTGAGGTATCATTTTTATCGGGAGACGTGGGGGAACGCTGGGTGGAAGGAAATTTGTGGCTCCTCTCAGATTCCAGAACTTTCTGCCACAGAAATGTGAGGAACATGTATTTTTTTAGCCAAATTTTGAGGTTTGCAAAGGATTCTGGGTCACAGAACCTGGTCCGAGCCACACAAGTCACCCCATCTTGTATTCCCCTAGGTCCCTAGTTTTCAGAAATGCACAGGTTTGGTAGGTTTCCCTAGGTGGCGGCTGAGCTACAGGCCAAAATCTACAGTTCGGCACTTTGCAAAAAAAACCTCTGTTTTCTTACAAAAATTTGGTGTGTCCACGTTGCGCTTTGGGGCGTTTCCTGTCGCGGGCGCTAGGCCTACCCACACAAGTGAGGTATAATTTTTATCGGGAGACTTGGGGGAACGCTGGGTGGAAGGAAATTTGTGGCTCCTCTCAGATTCCAGAACTTTCTGTCACAGAAATGTGAGGAACATGTGTTTTTTTAGCCAAATTTTGAGGTTTGCAAAGGATTCTGGGTAACAGAACCTGGTCCGAGCCACACAAGTCACCCCATCTTGGATTCCCCTAGGTCTGTAGTTTTCAGAAATACACAGGTTTGTTAGTTTTCTCTAGGTGCCGGCTGAGCTACAGGCCAAAATCTACAGGTAGGCACTTTGCAAAAAACACCTCTGTTTTCTTTCAAAAATTTGGATGTGTCCACGTTGCGCTTTGGGGCGTTTCCTGTCGCGGGCGCTAGGCCTACCCACACAAGTGAGGTATCATTTTTATCGGGAGACTTGGGGGAACGCTGGGTGGAAGGAAATTTGTGGCTCCTCTCAGATTCCAGAACTTTCTGTCACAGAAATGTGAGGAACATGTGTTTTTTGAGCCAAATTTTGAGGTTTACAAAGGATTCTGGGTAACAGAACCTGGTCCGAGCCACACAAGTCACCCCATCTTTGATTCCCCTAGGTCTCTAGTTTTCAGAAATACACAGGTTTGTTAGTTTTCCCTAGGTGCCGGCTGAGCTACAGGCCAAAATCTACAGGTAGGCACTTTGCAAAAAACACCTCTGTTTTCTTTCAAAAATTTGGATGTGTCCACGTTGCGCTTTGGGGCGTTTCCTGTCGCGGGCGCTAGGCCTACCCACACAAGTGAGGTATCATTTTTATCTGGAGACTTGGGGGAACGCTGGGTGGAAGTAAATTTGTGGCTCCTCTCAGATTCCAGAACTTTCTGCCACAGAAAAGTGAGGAACATGTGTTTTTTTTGCCAAATTTTGAGGTTTGCAAAGGATTCTGGGTAACATAACCTGGTCCGAGCCCCACAAGTCACCCCATCTTGGATTCCCCTAGGTCTCTAGATTTCAGAAATGCACAGGTTTGGTAGGTTTCCCTAGGTGCTGGCTGAGCTAGAGACCAAAATCTACAGGTAGGCACTTTGCAAAAAACACCTCTGTTTTCTTTCAAAAATTTGGATGTGTCCACGTTGCGCTTTGGGGCGTTTCCTGTCGCGGGTGCTAGGCCTACCCACACAAGTGAGGTATCATTTTTATCTGGAGACTTGGGGGAACGCTGGGTGGAAGTAAATTTGTGGCTCCTCTCAGATTCCAGAACTTTCTGCCACAGAAATGTGAGGAACATGTGTTTTTTTTGCCAAATTTTGAGGTTTGCAAAGGATTCTGGGTAACATAACGTGGTCCGAGCCCCACAAGTCACCCCATCTTGGATTCCCCTAGGTCTCTAGTTTTCAGAAATGCACAGGTTTGGTAGGTTTCCCTAGGTGCCGGCTGAGCTAGAGACCAAAATCTACAGGTAGGCACTTTGCAAAAAACACCTTTTTTTCTTTCAAAAATGTGGATGTGTCCACGTTGCGCTTTGGGGTGTTTCCTGTCACGGGCGCTAGGCCTACCCACAAAAGTGAGGTATTATTTTTATCGGGAGACTTAGGGGAACGCTGGGTGGAAGGAAATTTGTGGCTCCTCTCAGATTCCAGAACTTTCTGCCACAGAAATGTGAGGAACATGTGTTTTTTTAGCCAAATTTTGAGGTTTGCAAAGGATTCTGGGTAACAGAACCTGGTCCGAGCCACACAAGTCACCCCATCTTTGATTCCCCTAGGTCTCTAGTTTTCAGAAATGCACAGGTTTGGTACGTTTCCCTAGGTGGCGGCTGAGCTACAGGCCAAAATCTACAGGTAGGCACTTTGCAAAAAACAACTCTGTTTTCTTTCAAAAATTTGGATGTGTCCACGTTGCGCTTTGGGGCATTTCCTGTCGCGGGCGCTAGGCCTACCCACACAAGTGAGGTATGATTTTTATCGGGAGACGTGGGGGAACACTGGGTGGAAGGAAATTTGTGGCTCCTCTCAGATTCCAGAACTTTCTGCCACAGAAATGTTAGGAACATTTGTTTTTTTAGCCAAAATTTGAGGTTTGCAAAGGATTCTGGGTAACAGAACCTGGTCCGAGCCACACAAGTCACCCCATCTTGGATTCCCCTAGGTCTCTAGTTTTCAGAAATGCACAGGTTTGGTAAGTTTCCCTATGTGGCGGCTGAGCTACAGGCCAAAATCTACAGGTAGGCACTTTGCAAAAAACACCTCTGTTTTCTTACAAACATTTGGATGTGTCCACGTTGCGCTTTGGGGCGTTTCCTGTCGCGGGCGCTAGGCCTACCCACACAAGTGAGGTATCATTTTTATCGGGAGACGTGGGGGAACGCTGGGTGGAAGGAAATTTGTGGCTCCTCTCAGATTCCAGAACTTTCTGCCACAGAAATGTGAGGAACATGTATTTTTTTAGCCAAATTTTGAGGTTTGCAAAGGATTCTGGGTCACAGAACCTGGTCCGAGCCACACAAGTCACCCCATCTTGTATTCCCCTAGGTCCCTAGTTTTCAGAAATGCACAGGTTTGGTAGGTTTCCCTAGGTGGCGGCTGAGCTACAGGCCAAAATCTACAGTTCGGCACTTTGCAAAAAAAACCTCTGTTTTCTTACAAAAATTTGGTGTGTCCACGTTGCGCTTTGGGGCGTTTCCTGTCGCGGGCGCTAGGCCTACCCACACAAGTGAGGTATCATTTTTATCGGGAGACTTGGGGGAACGCTGGGTGGAAGGAAATTTGTGGCTCCTCTCAGATTCCAGAACTTTCTGTCACAGAAATGTGAGGAACATGTGTTTTTTTAGCCAAATTTTGAGGTTTGCAAAGGATTCTGGGTAACAGAACCTGGACCGAGCCACACAAGTCACCCCATCTTGGATTCCCCTAGGTCTCTAGTTTTCAGAAATACACAGGTTTGTTAGTTTTCCCTAGGTGCCGGCTGAGCTACAGGCCAAAATCTACAGGTAGGCACTTTGCAAAAAACACCTCTGTTTTCTTTCAAAAATTTGGATGTGTCCACGTTGCGCTTTGGGGCGTTTCCTGTCGCGGGCGCTAGGCCTACCCACACAAGTGAGGTATCATTTTTATCGGGAGACTTGGGGGAACGCTGGGTGGAAGGAAATTTGTGGCTCCTCTCAGATTCCAGAACTTTCTGTCACAGAAATGTGAGGAACATGTGTTTTTTGAGCCAAATTTTGAGGTTTACAAAGGATTCTGGGTAACAGAACCTGGTCCGAGCCACACAAGTCACCCCATCTTTGATTCCCCTAGGTCTCTAGTTTTCAGAAATACACAGGTTTGTTAGTTTTCCCTTGGTGCCGGCTGAGCTACAGGCCAAAATCTACAGGTAGGCACTTTGCAAAAAACACCTCTGTTTTCTTTCAAAAATTTGGATGTGTCCACGTTGCGGTTTGGGGCGTTTCCTGTCGCGGGCGCTAGGCCTACCCACACAAGTGAGGTATCATTTTTATCGGGAGACTTGGGGGAATGCTGGGTGGAAGGAAATTTGTGGCTCCTCTCAGATTCCAGAACTTTCTGCCACAGAAATGTGACGAACATGTGTTTTTTTAGCCAAATTTTGAGGTTTGCAAAGGATTCTGGGTAACAGAACCTGGTCCGAGCCACACAAGTCACCCCATCTTGGATTCCCCTAGGTCTCTAGTTTTCAGAAATGCACAGGTGTGGTAGGTTTCCCTAGGTGGTGGCTGAGCTACAGGCCAAAATCTACAGGTAGGCACTTTGCAAAAAACACCTCTTTTTTCTTTCAAAAATTTGGATGTGTCCACGTTGCGCATTGGGGCGTTTCCTGTCGCGGGCGCTAGGCCTACCCACACAAGTGAGGTATCATTTTTATCGGGAGACTTGGGGGAATGCTGGGTGGAAGGAAATTTGTGGCTCCTCTCAGATTCCAGAACTTTCTGCCACAGAAATGTGACGAACATGTGTTTTTTTAGCCAAATTTTGAGGTTTGCAAAGGATTCTGGGTAACAGAACCTGGTCCGAGCCACACAAGTCACCCCATCTTGGATTCCCCTAGGTCTCTAGTTTTCAGAAATGCACAGGTGTGGTAGGTTTCCCTAGGTGGTGGCTGAGCTACAGGCCAAAATCTACAGGTAGGCACTTTGCAAAAAACACCTCTTTTTTCTTTCAAAAATTTGGATGTGTCCACGTTGCGCATTGGGGCGTTTCCTGTCGCGGGCGCTAGGCCTACCCACACAAGTGAGGTATCATTTTTATCGGGAGACTTGGGGGAATGCTGGGTGGAAGGAAATTTGTGGCTCCTCTCAGATTCCAGAACTTTCTGCCACAGAAATGTGACGAACATGTGTTTTTTTAGCCAAAATTTGAGGTTTGCAAAGGATTCTGGGTAACAGAACCTGGTCCGAGCCACACAAATCACCCCATCTTGGATTCCCCTAGGTCTCTAGTTTTCAGAAATGCACAGGTGTGGTAGGTATCCCTAGGTGGCGGCTGAGCTACAGGCCATAATCTACAGGTATGCACTGTGCAAAAAACGCCTCTGTTTTCTTTAAAAAATTTGGATGTGTCCACGTTGCGCTTTGGGGCGTTTCCTGTCGCGGGCGCTAGGCCTACCCACACAAGTGAGGTATCATTTTTATCGGGAAACTTGGGGGAACGCTGGGTGGAAGGAAATTTGTGGCTCCTCTCAGATTCCACAACTTTCTGCCAGAGAAATGTGAGGAACATGTGTTTTTTTAGCCACATTTTGAGGTTTGCAAAGGATTCTGGGTAACAGAACCTGGTCCGAGCCACACAAGTCACCCCATCTTTGATTCCCCTAGGTCTCTAGTTTTCAGAAATGCACAGGTTTGGTAGGTTTCCCTAGGTGGCGGCTGAGCTACAGGCCAAAATCTACAGGTAGGCACTTTGCAAAAAACAACTCTGTTTTCTTTCAAAAATTTGGATGTGTCCACGTTGCGCTTTGGGGCATTTCCTGTCGCGGGCGCTAGGCCTACCCACACAAGTGAGGTATGATTTTTATCGGGAGACGTGGGGGAACACTGGGTGGAAGGAAATTTGTGGCTCCTCTCAGATTCCAGAACTTTCTGCCACAGAAATGTTAGGAACATTTGTTTTTTTAGCCAAAATTTGAGGTTTGCAAAGGATTCTGGGTAACAGAACCTGGTCCGAGCCACACAAGTCACCCCATCTTGGATTCCCCTAGGTCTCTAGTTTTCAGAAATGCACAGGTTTGGTAAGTTCCCCTAGGTGGCGGCTGAGCTACAGGCCAAAATCTACAGGTAGGCACTTTGCAAAAAAACACCTCTTTTTTCTTTCAAAAATTTGGATGTGTCCACGTTGCGCATTGGGGCGTTTCCTGTCGCGGGCGCTAGGCCTACCCACACAAGTGAGGTATCATTTTTATCGGGAGACTTGGGGGAATGCTGGGTGGAAGGAAATTTGTGGCTCCTCTCAGATTCCAGAACTTTCTGCCACAGAAATGTGACGAACATGTGTTTTTTTAGCCAAATTTTGAGGTTTGCAAAGGATTCTGGGTAACAGAACCTGGTCCGAGCCACACAAGTCACCCCATCTTGGATTCCCCTAGGTCTCTAGTTTTCAGAAATGCACAGGTGTGGTAGGTTTCCCTAGGTGGTGGCTGAGCTACAGGCCAAAATCTACAGGTAGGCACTTTGCAAAAAACACCTCTTTTTTCTTTCAAAAATTTGGATGTGTCCACGTTGCGCATTGGGGCGTTTCCTGTCGCGGGCGCTAGGCCTACCCACACAAGTGAGGTATCATTTTTATCGGGAGACTTGGGGGAATGCTGGGTGGAAGGAAATTTGTGGCTCCTCTCAGATTCCAGAACTTTCTGCCACAGAAATGTGACGAACATGTGTTTTTTTAGCCAAAATTTGAGGTTTGCAAAGGATTCTGGGTAACAGAACCTGGTCCGAGCCACACAAATCACCCCATCTTGGATTCCCCTAGGTCTCTAGTTTTCAGAAATGCACAGGTGTGGTAGGTATCCCTAGGTGGCGGCTGAGCTACAGGCCATAATCTACAGGTATGCACTGTGCAAAAAACGCCTCTGTTTTCTTTAAAAAATTTGGATGTGTCCACGTTGCGCTTTGGGGCGTTTCCTGTCGCGGGCGCTAGGCCTACCCACACAAGTGAGGTATCATTTTTATCGGGAAACTTGGGGGAACGCTGGGTGGAAGGAAATTTGTGGCTCCTCTCAGATTCCACAACTTTCTGCCAGAGAAATGTGAGGAACATGTGTTTTTTTAGCCACATTTTGAGGTTTGCAAAGGATTCTGGGTAACAGAACCTGGTCCGAGCCACACAAGTCACCCCATCTTTGATTCCCCTAGGTCTCTAGTTTTCAGAAATGCACAGGTTTGGTAGGTTTCCCTAGGTGGCGGCTGAGCTACAGGCCAAAATCTACAGGTAGGCACTTTGCAAAAAACAACTCTGTTTTCTTTCAAAAATTTGGATGTGTCCACGTTGCGCTTTGGGGCATTTCCTGTCGCGGGCGCTAGGCCTACCCACACAAGTGAGGTATGATTTTTATCGGGAGACGTGGGGGAACACTGGGTGGAAGGAAATTTGTGGCTCCTCTCAGATTCCAGAACTTTCTGCCACAGAAATGTTAGGAACATTTGTTTTTTTAGCCAAAATTTGAGGTTTGCAAAGGATTCTGGGTAACAGAACCTGGTCCGAGCCACACAAGTCACCCCATCTTGGATTCCCCTAGGTCTCTAGTTTTCAGAAATGCACAGGTTTGGTAAGTTCCCCTAGGTGGCGGCTGAGCTACAGGCCAAAATCTACAGGTAGGCACTTTGCAAAAAACACCTCTGTTTTCTTACAAACATTTGGATGTGTCCACGTTGCGCTTTGGGGCGTTTCCTGTCGCGGGCGCTAGGCCTACCCACACAAGTGAGGTATCATTTTTATCGGGAGACGTGGGGGAACGCTGGGTGGAAGGAAATTTGTGGCTCCTCTCAGATTCCAGAACTTTCTGCCACAGAAATGTGAGGAACATGTATTTTTTTAGCCAAATTTTGAGGTTTGCAAAGGATTCTGGGTCACAGAACCTGGTCCGAGCCACACAAGTCACCCCATCTTGTATTCCCCTAGGTCCCTAGTTTTCAGAAATGCACAGGTTTGGTAGGTTTCCCTAGGTGGCGGCTGAGCTACAGGCCAAAATCTACAGTTCGGCACTTTGCAAAAAAAACCTCTGTTTTCTTACAAAAATTTGGTGTGTCCACGTTGCGCTTTGGGGCGTTTCCTGTCGCGGGCGCTAGGCCTACCCACACAAGTGAGGTATCATTTTTATCGGGAGACTTGGGGGAACGCTGGGTGGAAGGAAATTTGTGGCTCCTCTCAGATTCCAGAACTTTCTGTCACAGAAATGTGAGGAACATGTGTTTTTTTAGCCAAATTTTGAGGTTTGCAAAGGATTCTGGGTAACAGAACCTGGACCGAGCCACACAAGTCACCCCATCTTGGATTCCCCTAGGTCTCTAGTTTTCAGAAATACACAGGTTTGTTAGTTTTCCCTAGGTGCCGGCTGAGCTACAGGCCAAAATCTACAGGTAGGCACTTTGCAAAAAACACCTCTGTTTTCTTTCAAAAATTTGGATGTGTCCACGTTGCGCTTTGGGGCGTTTCCTGTCGCGGGCGCTAGGCCTACCCACACAAGTGAGGTATCATTTTTATCGGGAGACTTGGGGGAACGCTGGGTGGAAGGAAATTTGTGGCTCCTCTCAGATTCCAGAACTTTCTGTCACAGAAATGTGAGGAACATGTGTTTTTTGAGCCAAATTTTGAGGTTTACAAAGGATTCTGGGTAACAGAACCTGGTCCGAGCCACACAAGTCACCCCATCTTTGATTCCCCTAGGTCTCTAGTTTTCAGAAATACACAGGTTTGTTAGTTTTCCCTTGGTGCCGGCTGAGCTACAGGCCAAAATCTACAGGTAGGCACTTTGCAAAAAACACCTCTGTTTTCTTTCAAAAATTTGGATGTGTCCACGTTGCGGTTTGGGGCGTTTCCTGTCGCGGGCGCTAGGCCTACCCACACAAGTGAGGTATCATTTTTATCGGGAGACTTGGGGGAATGCTGGGTGGAAGGAAATTTGTGGCTCCTCTCAGATTCCAGAACTTTCTGCCACAGAAATGTGACGAACATGTGTTTTTTTAGCCAAATTTTGAGGTTTGCAAAGGATTCTGGGTAACAGAACCTGGTCCGAGCCACACAAGTCACCCCATCTTGGATTCCCCTAGGTCTCTAGTTTTCAGAAATGCACAGGTGTGGTAGGTTTCCCTAGGTGGTGGCTGAGCTACAGGCCAAAATCTACAGGTAGGCACTTTGCAAAAAACACCTCTTTTTTCTTTCAAAAATTTGGATGTGTCCACGTTGCGCATTGGGGCGTTTCCTGTCGCGGGCGCTAGGCCTACCCACACAAGTGAGGTATCATTTTTATCGGGAGACTTGGGGGAATGCTGGGTGGAAGGAAATTTGTGGCTCCTCTCAGATTCCAGAACTTTCTGCCACAGAAATGTGACGAACATGTGTTTTTTTAGCCAAATTTTGAGGTTTGCAAAGGATTCTGGGTAACAGAACCTGGTCCGAGCCACACAAGTCACCCCATCTTGGATTCCCCTAGGTCTCTAGTTTTCAGAAATGCACAGGTGTGGTAGGTTTCCCTAGGTGGTGGCTGAGCTACAGGCCAAAATCTACAGGTAGGCACTTTGCAAAAAACACCTCTTTTTTCTTTCAAAAATTTGGATGTGTCCACGTTGCGCATTGGGGCGTTTCCTGTCGCGGGCGCTAGGCCTACCCACACAAGTGAGGTATCATTTTTATCGGGAGACTTGGGGGAATGCTGGGTGGAAGGAAATTTGTGGCTCCTCTCAGATTCCAGAACTTTCTGCCACAGAAATGTGACGAACATGTGTTTTTTTAGCCAAAATTTGAGGTTTGCAAAGGATTCTGGGTAACAGAACCTGGTCCGAGCCACACAAATCACCCCATCTTGGATTCCCCTAGGTCTCTAGTTTTCAGAAATGCACAGGTGTGGTAGGTATCCCTAGGTGGCGGCTGAGCTACAGGCCATAATCTACAGGTATGCACTGTGCAAAAAACGCCTCTGTTTTCTTTAAAAAATTTGGATGTGTCCACGTTGCGCTTTGGGGCGTTTCCTGTCGCGGGCGCTAGGCCTACCCACACAAGTGAGGTATCATTTTTATCGGGAAACTTGGGGGAACGCTGGGTGGAAGGAAATTTGTGGCTCCTCTCAGATTCCACAACTTTCTGCCAGAGAAATGTGAGGAACATGTGTTTTTTTAGCCACATTTTGAGGTTTGCAAAGGATTCTGGGTAACAGAACCTGGTCCGAGCCACACAAGTCACCCCATCTTTGATTCCCCTAGGTCTCTAGTTTTCAGAAATGCACAGGTTTGGTAGGTTTCCCTAGGTGGCGGCTGAGCTACAGGCCAAAATCTACAGGTAGGCACTTTGCAAAAAACAACTCTGTTTTCTTTCAAAAATTTGGATGTGTCCACGTTGCGCTTTGGGGCATTTCCTGTCGCGGGCGCTAGGCCTACCCACACAAGTGAGGTATGATTTTTATCGGGAGACGTGGGGGAACACTGGGTGGAAGGAAATTTGTGGCTCCTCTCAGATTCCAGAACTTTCTGCCACAGAAATGTTAGGAACATTTGTTTTTTTAGCCAAAATTTGAGGTTTGCAAAGGATTCTGGGTAACAGAACCTGGTCCGAGCCACACAAGTCACCCCATCTTGGATTCCCCTAGGTCTCTAGTTTTCAGAAATGCACAGGTTTGGTAAGTTCCCCTAGGTGGCGGCTGAGCTACAGGCCAAAATCTACAGGTAGGCACTTTGCAAAAAAACACCTCTTTTTTCTTTCAAAAATTTGGATGTGTC
Organism: Pleurodeles waltl; assembly: GCF_031143425.1. NCBI lineage: Eukaryota > Metazoa > Chordata > Amphibia > Caudata > Salamandridae > Pleurodeles > Pleurodeles waltl. Next base: position 146,424,439 of record NC_090439.1, on the reverse strand, counting down.
CACGTTGCGCATTGGGGCGTTTCCTGTCGCGGGCGCTAGGCCTACCCACACAAGTGAGGTATCATTTTTATCGGGAGACTTGGGGGAATGCTGGGTGGAAGGAAATTTGTGGCTCCTCTCAGATTCCAGAACTTTCTGCCACAGAAATGTGACGAACATGTGTTTTTTTAGCCAAATTTTGAGGTTTGCAAAGGATTCTGGGTAACAGAACCTGGTCCGAGCCACACAAGTCACCCCATCTTGGATTCCCCTAGGTCTCTAGTTTTCAGAAATGCACAGGTGTGGTAGGTTTCCCTAGGTGGTGGCTGAGCTACAGGCCAAAATCTACAGGTAGGCACTTTGCAAAAAACACCTCTTTTTTCTTTCAAAAATTTGGATGTGTCCACGTTGCGCATTGGGGCGTTTCCTGTCGCGGGCGCTAGGCCTACCCACACAAGTGAGGTATCATTTTTATCGGGAGACTTGGGGGAATGCTGGGTGGAAGGAAATTTGTGGCTCCTCTCAGATTCCAGAACTTTCTGCCACAGAAATGTGACGAACATGTGTTTTTTTAGCCAAAATTTGAGGTTTGCAAAGGATTCTGGGTAACAGAACCTGGTCCGAGCCACACAAATCACCCCATCTTGGATTCCCCTAGGTCTCTAGTTTTCAGAAATGCACAGGTGTGGTAGGTATCCCTAGGTGGCGGCTGAGCTACAGGCCATAATCTACAGGTATGCACTGTGCAAAAAACGCCTCTGTTTTCTTTAAAAAATTTGGATGTGTCCACGTTGCGCTTTGGGGCGTTTCCTGTCGCGGGCGCTAGGCCTACCCACACAAGTGAGGTATCATTTTTATCGGGAAACTTGGGGGAACGCTGGGTGGAAGGAAATTTGTGGCTCCTCTCAGATTCCACAACTTTCTGCCAGAGAAATGTGAGGAACATGTGTTTTTTTAGCCACATTTTGAGGTTTGCAAAGGATTCTGGGTAACAGAACCTGGTCCGAGCCACACAAGTCACCCCATCTTTGATTCCCCTAGGTCTCTAGTTTTCAGAAATGCACAGGTTTGGTAGGTTTCCCTAGGTGGCGGCTGAGCTACAGGCCAAAATCTACAGGTAGGCACTTTGCAAAAAACAACTCTGTTTTCTTTCAAAAATTTGGATGTGTCCACGTTGCGCTTTGGGGCATTTCCTGTCGCGGGCGCTAGGCCTACCCACACAAGTGAGGTATGATTTTTATCGGGAGACGTGGGGGAACACTGGGTGGAAGGAAATTTGTGGCTCCTCTCAGATTCCAGAACTTTCTGCCACAGAAATGTTAGGAACATTTGTTTTTTTAGCCAAAATTTGAGGTTTGCAAAGGATTCTGGGTAACAGAACCTGGTCCGAGCCACACAAGTCACCCCATCTTGGATTCCCCTAGGTCTCTAGTTTTCAGAAATGCACAGGTTTGGTTGGTTCCCCAAGGTGCTGGCTGAGCTACAGGCCAAAATCTACAGGTAGGCACTTTGCAAAAAACACCTCTGTTTTCTTACAAAAATTTGGATGTGTCCACGTTGCGCTTTGGGGCATTTCCTGTCGCGGGCGCTAGGCCTACCCACACAAGTGAGGTATCATTTTTATCGGGAGACGTGGGGGAACGCTGGGTGGAAGGAAATTTGTGGCTCCTCTCAGATTCCAGAACTTTCTGCCACAGAAATGTGAGGAACATGTATTTTTTTAGCCAAATTTTGAGGTTTGCAAAGGATTCTGGGTAACAGAACCTGGTCCGAGCCACACAAGTCACCCCATCTTGTATTCCCCTAGGTCCCTAGTTTTCAGAAATGCACAGGTTTGGTAGGTTTCCCTAGGTGGCGGCTGAGCTACAGGCCAAAATCTACAGTTCGGCACTTTGCAAAAAAAACCTCTGTTTTCTTACAAAAATTTGGATGTGTCCACGTTGCGCTTTGGGGCGTTTCCTGTCGCGGGCGCTAGGCCTACCCACACAAGTGAGGTATCATTTTTATCGGGAGACTTGCGGGAATGCTGGGTGGAAGGAAATTTGTGGCTCCTCTCAGATTCCAGAACTTTCTGCCACAGAAATGTGACGAACATGTGTTTTTTTAGCCAAATTTTGAGGTTTGCAAAGGATTCTGGGTAACAGAACCTGGTCCGAGCCACACAAGTCACCCCATCTTGGATTCCCCTAGGTCTCTAGTTTTCAGAAATGCACAGGTTTGGTAAGTTTCCCTAGGTGGCGGCTGAGCTACAGGCCAAAATCTACAGGTAGGCACTTTGCAAAAAACACCTCTGTTTTCTTTCAAAAATTTGGATGTGTCCACGTTGCGCTTTGGGGCGTTTCCTGTCGCGGGCGCTAGGCCTACCCACACAAGTGAGGTATCATTTTTATCGGGAGACATGGGGGAACGCTGGGTGGAAGGAAATTTGTGGCTCCTCTCAGATTCCAGAACTTTCTGCCACAGAAATGTGAGGAACATGTATTTTTTTAGCCAAATTTTGAGGTTTGCAAAGGATTCTGGGTAACAGAACCTGGTCCGAGCCACACAAGTCACCCCATCTTGGATTCCCCTAGGTCTCTAGTTTTCAGAAATGCACAGGTTTGGTAAGTTTCAATAGGTGGCGGCTGAGCTACAGGCCAAAATCTACAGGTAGGCACTTTGCAAAAAACACCTCTGTTTTCTTTCAAAAATTTGGATGTGTCCACGTTGCACTTTGGGGGGTTTCCTGTCGCGGGCGCTAGGCCTACCCACACAAGTGAGGTATCATTTTTATCGGGAGACTTGGGGGAACGCTGGGTGGAAGGACATTTGTGGCTCCTCTCAGATTCCAGAACTTTCTGCCACAGAAATGTGACGAACATGTGTTTTTTTAGCCATATTTTGAGGTTTGCAAAGGATTCTGGGTAACAGAACCTGGTCCGAGCCACACAAGTCACCCCATCTTGGATTCCCCTAGGTCTCTAGTTTTCAGAAATGCACAGGTTTGGTAGGTTTCCCTAGGTGCCGGCTGAGCTACAGGCCAAAATCTACAGGTAGGCACTTTGCAAAAAACACCTGTTTTCTTTCAAAAATTTGGATGTGTCCACGTTGCGCTTTGGGGCGTTTCCTGTCGCGGGTGCTAGGCCTACCCACACAATTGAGGTATCATTTTTATCGGGAGACGTGGGGAAACGCTGGGTGGAAGGAAATTTGTGGCTCCTCTCAGATTCCAGAACTTTCTGCCACAGAAATGTGAGGAACATGTATTTTCTTAGCCAAATTTTGAGGTTTGCAAAGGATTCTGGGTAACAGAACCTGGTCCGAGCCACACAAGTCACCCCATCTTGGATTCCCCTAGGTCTCTAGTTTTCAGAAATGCACAGGTGTGGTAGGTTTCCCTAGGTGGTGGCTGAGCTAGAGGCCAAAATCTACAGGTAGGCACTTTGCAAAAAACACCTCTGTTTTCTTTCAAAAATTTGGATGTGTCCACGTTGCGCATTGGGGCGTTTCCTGTCGCGGGCGCTAGGCCTACCCACACAAGTGAGGTATCATTTTTATCGGGAGACTTGGGGGAATGCTGGGTGGAAGGAAATTTGTGGCTCCTCTCAGATTCCAGAACTTTCTGCCACAGAAATGTGACGAACATGTGTTTTTTTAGCCAAAATTTGAGGTTTGCAAAGGATTCTGGGTAACAGAACCTGGTCCGAGCCACACAAATCACCCCATCTTGGATTCCCCTAGGTCTCTAGTTTTCAGAAATGCACAGGTGTGGTAGGTATCCCTAGGTGGCGGCTGAGCTACAGGCCAAAATCTACAGGTAGGCACTTTGCAAAAAACAACTCTGTTTTCTTTCAAAAATTTGGATGTGTCCACGTTGCGCTTTGGGGCATTTCCTGTCGCGGGCGCTAGGCCTACCCACACAAGTGAGGTATGATTTTTATCGGGAGACGTGGGGGAACACTGGGTGGAAGGAAATTTGTGGCTCCTCTCAGATTCCAGAACTTTCTGCCACAGAAATGTTAGGAACATTTGTTTTTTTAGCCAAAATTTGAGGTTTGCAAAGGATTCTGGGTAACAGAACCTGGTCCGAGCCACACAAGTCACCCCATCTTGGATTCCCCTAGGTCTCTAGTTTTCAGAAATGCACAGGTTTGGTTGGTTCCCCAAGGTGCTGGCTGAGCTACAGGCCAAAATCTACAGGTAGGCACTTTGCAAAAAACACCTCTGTTTTCTTACAAAAATTTGGATGTGTCCACGTTGCGCTTTGGGGCATTTCCTGTCGCGGGCGCTAGGCCTACCCACACAAGTGAGGTATGATTTTTATCGGGAGACGTGGGGGAACGCTGGGTGGAAGGAAATTTGTGGCTCCTCTCAGATTCCAGAACTTTCTGCCACAGAAATGTGAGGAACATGTATTTTTTTAGCCAAATTTTGAGGTTTGCAAAGGATTCTGGGTCACAGAACCTGGTCCGAGCCACACAAGTCACCCCATCTTGTATTCCCCTAGGTCCCTAGTTTTCAGAAATGCACAGGTTTGGTAGGTTTCCCTAGGTGGCGGCTGAGCTACAGGCCAAAATCTACAGTTCGGCACTTTGCAAAAAAAACCTCTGTTTTCTTACAAAAATTTGGATGTGTCCACGTTGCGCTTTGGGGCGTTTCCTGTCGCGGGCGCTAGGCCTACCCACACAAGTGAGGTATCATTTTTATCGGGAGACTTGCGGGAATGCTGGGTGGAAGGAAATTTGTGGCTCCTCTCAGATTCCAGAACTTTCTGCCACAGAAATGTGACGAACATGTGTTTTTTTAGCCAAATTTTGAGGTTTGCAAAGGATTCTGGGTAACAGAACCTGGTCCGAGCCACACAAATCACCCCATCTTGGATTCCCCTAGGTCTCTAGTTTTCAGAAATGCACAGGTGTGGTAGGTATCCCTAGGTGGCGGCTGAGCTACAGGCCATAATCTACAGGTATGCACTGTGCAAAAAACGCCTCTGTTTTCTTTAAAAAATTTGGATGTGTCCACGTTGCGCTTTGGGGCGTTTCCTGTCGCGGGCGCTAGGCCTACCCACACAAGTGAGGTATCATTTTTATCGGGAAACTTGGGGGAACGCTGGGTGGAAGGAAATTTGTGGCTCCTCTCAGATTCCAGAACTTTCTGCCAGAGAAATGTGAGGAACATGTGTTTTTTTAGCCACATTTTGAGGTTTGCAAAGGATTCTGGGTAACAGAACCTGGTCCGAGCCACACAAGTCACCCCATCTTTGATTCCCCTAGGTCTCTAGTTTTCAGAAATGCACAGGTTTGGTAGGTTTCCCTAGGTGGCGGCTGAGCTACAGGCCAAAATCTACAGGTAGGCACTTTGCAAAAAACAACTCTGTTTTCTTTCAAAAATTTGGATGTGTCCACGTTGCGCTTTGGGGCACTTCCTGTCGCGGGCGCTAGGCCTACCCACACAAGTGAGGTATGATTTTTATCGGGAGATGTGGGGGAACACTGGGTGGAAGGAAATTTGTGGCTCCTCTCAGATTGCAGAACTTTCTGCCACAGAAATGTTAGGAACATTTGTTTTTTTAGCCAAAATTTGAGGTTTGCAAAGGATTCTGGGTAACAGAACCTGGTCCGAGCCACACAAGTCACCCCATCTTGGATTCCCCTAGGTCTCTAGTTTTCAGAAATGCACAGGTTTGGTTGGTTCCCCAAGGTGCTGGCTGAGCTACAGGCCAAAATCTACAGGTAGGCACTTTGTAAAAAACACCTCTGTTTTCTTACAAAAATTTGGATGTGTCCACGTTGCGCTTTGGGGCGTTTCCTGTCGCGGGCGCTAGGCCTACCCACACAAGGGAGGTATCATTTTTATCGGGAGACGTGGGGGAACGCTGGGTGGAAGGAAATTTGTGGCTCCTCTCAGATTCCAGAACTTTCTGCCACAGAAATGTGAGGAACATGTATTTTTTTAGCCAAATTTTGAGGTTTGCAAAGGATTCTGGGTCACAGAACCTGGTCCGAGCACATAAGTCACCCCATCTTGTATTCCCCTAGGTCCCTAGTTTTCAGAAATGCACAGGTTTGGTAGGTTTCCCTAGGTGGCGGCTGAGCTACAGGCCAAAATCTACAGTTCGGCACTTTGCAAAAAAAACCTCTGTTTTCTTACAAAAATTTGGATGTGTCCACGTTGCGCTTTGGGGCGTTTCCTGTCGCGGGCGCTAGGCCTACCCACACAAGTGAGGTATGATTTTTATCGGGAGACGTGGGGGAACACTGGGTGGAAGGAAATTTGTGGCTCCTCTCAGATTCCAGAACTTTCTGCCACAGAAATGTTAGGAACATTTGTTTTTTTAGCCAAAATTTGAGGTTTGCAAAGGATTCTGGGTAACAGAACCTGGTCCGAGCCACACAAGTCACCCCATCTTGGATTCCCCTAGGTCTCTAGTTTTCAGAAATGCACAGGTTTGGTTGGTTCCCCAAGGTGCTGGCTGAGCTACAGGCCAAAATCTACAGGTAGGCACTTTGCAAAAAACACCTCTGTTTTCTTACAAAAATTTGGATGTGTCCACGTTGCGCTTTGGGGCATTTCCTGTCGCGGGCGCTAGGCCTACCCACACAAGTGAGGTATGATTTTTATCGGGAGACGTGGGGGAACGCTGGGTGGAAGGAAATTTGTGGCTCCTCTCAGATTCCAGAACTTTCTGCCACAGAAATGTGAGGAACATGTATTTTTTTAGCCAAATTTTGAGGTTTGCAAAGGATTCTGGGTCACAGAACCTGGTCCGAGCCACACAAGTCACCCCATCTTGTATTCCCCTAGGTCCCTAGTTTTCAGAAATGCACAGGTTTGGTAGGTTTCCCTAGGTGGCGGCTGAGCTACAGGCCAAAATCTACAGTTCGGCACTTTGCAAAAAAAACCTCTGTTTTCTTACAAAAATTTGGATGTGTCCACGTTGCGCTTTGGGGCGTTTCCTGTCGCGGGCGCTAGGCCTACCCACACAAGTGAGGTATCATTTTTATCGGGAGACTTGCGGGAATGCTGGGTGGAAGGAAATTTGTGGCTCCTCTCAGATTCCAGAACTTTCTGCCACAGAAATGTGACGAACATGTGTTTTTTTAGCCAAATTTTGAGGTTTGCAAAGGATTCTGGGTAACAGAACCTGGTCCGAGCCACACAAATCACCCCATCTTGGATTCCCCTAGGTCTCTAGTTTTCAGAAATGCACAGGTGTGGTAGGTATCCCTAGGTGGCGGCTGAGCTACAGGCCATAATCTACAGGTATGCACTGTGCAAAAAACGCCTCTGTTTTCTTTAAAAAATTTGGATGTGTCCACGTTGCGCTTTGGGGCGTTTCCTGTCGCGGGCGCTAGGCCTACCCACACAAGTGAGGTATCATTTTTATCGGGAAACTTGGGGGAACGCTGGGTGGAAGGAAATTTGTGGCTCCTCTCAGATTCCAGAACTTTCTGCCAGAGAAATGTGAGGAACATGTGTTTTTTTAGCCACATTTTGAGGTTTGCAAAGGATTCTGGGTAACAGAACCTGGTCCGAGCCACACAAGTCACCCCATCTTTGATTCCCCTAGGTCTCTAGTTTTCAGAAATGCACAGGTTTGGTAGGTTTCCCTAGGTGGCGGCTGAGCTACAGGCCAAAATCTACAGGTAGGCACTTTGCAAAAAACAACTCTGTTTTCTTTCAAAAATTTGGATGTGTCCACGTTGCGCTTTGGGGCACTTCCTGTCGCGGGCGCTAGGCCTACCCACACAAGTGAGGTATGATTTTTATCGGGAGATGTGGGGGAACACTGGGTGGAAGGAAATTTGTGGCTCCTCTCAGATTGCAGAACTTTCTGCCACAGAAATGTTAGGAACATTTGTTTTTTTAGCCAAAATTTGAGGTTTGCAAAGGATTCTGGGTAACAGAACCTGGTCCGAGCCACACAAGTCACCCCATCTTGGATTCCCCTAGGTCTCTAGTTTTCAGAAATGCACAGGTTTGGTTGGTTCCCCAAGGTGCTGGCTGAGCTACAGGCCAAAATCTACAGGTAGGCACTTTGCAAAAAACACCTCTGTTTTCTTACAAAAATTTGGATGTGTCCACGTTGCGCTTTGGGGCGTTTCCTGTCGCGGGCGCTAGGCCTACCCACACAAGGGAGGTATCATTTTTATCGGGAGACGTGGGGGAACGCTGGGTGGAAGGAAATTTGTGGCTCCTCTCAGATTCCAGAACTTTCTGCCACAGAAATGTGAGGAACATGTATTTTTTTAGCCAAATTTTGAGGTTTGCAAAGGATTCTGGGTCACAGAACCTGGTCCGAGCCACACAAGTCACCCCATCTTGTATTCCCCTAGGTCCCTAGTTTTCAGAAATGCACAGGTTTGGTAGGTTTCCCTAGGTGGCGGCTGAGCTACAGGCCAAAATCTACAGTTCGGCACTTTGCAAAAAAAACCTCTGTTTTCTTACAAAAATTTGGATGTGTCCACGTTGCGCTTTGGGGCGTTTCCTGTCGCGGGCGCTAGGCCTACCCACACAAGTGAGGTATCATTTTTATCGGGAGACTTGGGGGAACGCTGGGTGGAAGGAAATTTGTGGCTCCTCTCAGATTCCAGAACTTTCTGTCACAGAAATGTGAGGAACATGTGTTTTTTTAGCCAAATTTTGAGGTTTGCAAAGGATTCTGGGTAACAGAACCTGGTCCGAGCCACACAAGTCACCCCATCTTTGATTCCCCTAGGTCTCTAGTTTTCAGAAATGCACAGGTTTGGTAGGTTTCCCTAGGTGGTGGCTGAGCTACAGGCCAAAATCTACAGGTAGGCACTTTGCAAAAAACAACTCTGTTTTCTTTCAAAAATTTGGATGTGTCTACGTTGCGCTTTGGGGCATTTCCTGTCGCGGGCGCTAGGCCTACCCACACAAGTGAGGTATGATTTTTATCGGGAGACGTGGGGGAACACTGGGTGGAAGGAAATTTGTGGCTCCTCTCAGATTCCAGAACTTTCTGCCACAGAAATGTTAGGAACATTTGTTTTTTTAGCCAAAATTTGAGGTTTGCAAAGGATTCTGGGTAACAGAACCTGGTCCGAGCCAAACAAGTCACCCCATCTTGGATTCCCCTAGGTCTCTAGTTTTCAGAAATGCACAGGTTTGGTTGGTTCCCCAAGGTGCTGGCTGAGCTACAGGCCAAAATCTATAGGTAGGCACTTTGCAAAAAACACCTCTGTTTTCTTTAAAAAATTTGGATGTGTCCACGTTGCGCTTTGGGGCGTTTCCTGTCGTGGGCGCTAGGCCTACCCACACAAGTGAGGTATCATTTTTATCGAGAGACGTGGGGGAAAGCTGTGTGGAAGGAAATTTGTGGCTCCTCTCAGATTCCAGAACTTTCTGCCACAGAAATGTGAGGAACATGTGTTTTTTAGCCACATTTTGAGGTTTGCAAAGGATTCTGGGTAACAGAACCTGGTCCGAGCCACACAAGTCACCCCATCTTTGATTCCCCTAGGTCTCTAGTTTACAGAAATGCACAGGTTTGTTAGTTTTCCCTAGGTGCCGGCTGAGCTACAGGCCAAAATCTACAGGTAGGCACTTTGCAAAAAACACCTCTGTTTTCTTTCAAAAATTTGGATGTGTCCACGTTGCGCTTTGGGGCGTTTCCTGTCGCGGGCGCTAGGCCTACCCACACAAGTGAGGTATCATTTTTATCGGGAGACTTGTGGGAATGCTGGGTGGAAGTAAATTTGTGGCTCCTCTCAGATTCCAGAACTTTCTGCCACAGAAATGTGACGAACATGTGTTTTTTTAGCCAAATTTTGAGGTTTGCAAAGGATTCTGGGTAACAGAACCTGGTCCGAGCCACACAAGTCACCCCATCTTGGATTCCCCTAGGTCTCTAGTTTTCAGAAATGCACAGGTTTGGTAAGTTTCCCTAGGTGGCGGCTGAGCTACAGGCCAAAATCTACAGGTAGGCACTTTGCAAAAAACACCTCTGTTTTCTTTCAAAAATTTGGTTGTGTCCACGTTGCGCTTTGGGGCGTTTCCTGTCGCGGGCGCTAGGCCTACCCACACAAGTGAGGTATCATTTTTATCGGGAGACATGGGGGAACGCTGGGTGGAAGGAAATTTGTGGCTCCTCTCAGATTCCAGAACTTTCTGCCACAGAAATGTGAGGAACATGTGTTTTTTTAGCCAAAATTTGAGGTTTGCAAAGGATTCTGGGTAACAGAACCTGGTCCGAGCCACACAAGTCACCCCATCTTCGATTCCCCTAGGTCTCTAGTTTTCAGAAATGCACAGGTGTGGTAGGTATCCCTAGGTGGCGGCTGAGCTACAGGCCATAATCTACAGGTAGGCACTTTGCAAAAAACGCATCTGTTTTCTTTAAAAAATTTGGATGTGTCCAAGTTGCGCTTTGGGGCGTTTCCTGTCGCGGGCGCTAGGCCTACCCACACAAGTGAGGTATCATTTTTATCAGGAAACTTGGGGGAACGCTGGGTGGAAGGAAATTTGTGGCTCCTCTCAGATTCCAGAAATTTCTGCCACAGAAATGTGAGGAACATGTATTTTTTTAGCCAAATTTTGAGGTTTGCGAAGGATTCTGGGTAACAGAACCTGGTCCGACCCACACAAGTCACCCCATCTTGGATTCCCCTAGGTCTCTAGTTTTCAGAAATGCACAGGTTTGTTTGGTTCCCCAAGGTGCTGGCTGTGCTACAGGCCAAAATCTACAGGTAGGCACTTTGCAAAAAACACCTCTGTTTTCTTTCAAAAATGTGGATGTGTCCACGTTGCGCTTTGGGGCGTTTCCTGTCGCGGGCGCTAGGCCTACATACACAAGTGAGGTATCATTTTTATCGGGAGACATGGGGGAACGCTGGGTGGAAGGAAATTTGTGGCTCCTCTCAGATTCCGGAACTTTCTGCCACAGAAATGTGACGAACATGTGTTTTTTTAGCCAAAATTTGAGGTGTGCAAAGGATTCTGGGTAACAGAACCTGGTCCGAGCCACACAAGTCACCCCATCTGAATTCCCCTAGGTCTCTAGTTTTCAGAAATGCACAGGTTTGGTAAGTTTCCCTAGGTGGCGGCTGAGCTACAGGCCAAAATCTACAGGTAGGCACTTTGCAAAAAACAACTCTGTTTTCTTTCAAAAATGTGGATGTGTCCACGTTGCGCTTTGGGGCGTTTCCTGTCACGGGCGCTAGGCCTACCCACACAAGTGAGGTATGATTTTTATGGGGAGACGTGGGGGAACACTGGGTAGAAGGAAATTTGTGGCTCCTCTCAGATTCCAGAACTTTCTGCCACAGAAATGTTAGGAACATGTATTTTTTTAGCCAAATTTTGAGGTTTGCGAAGGATTCTGGGTAACAGAACCTGGTCCGACCCACACAAGTCACCCCATCTTGGATTCCCCTAGGTCTCTAGTTTTCAGAAATGCACAGGTTTGTTTGGTTCCCCAAGGTGCTGGCTGAGCTACAGGCCAAAATCTACAGGTAGGCACTTTGCAAAAAACACCTCTGTTTTCTTTCAAAAATTTGGATGTGTCCACGTTGCGCTTTGGGGCGTTTCCTGTCGTGGGCGCTAGGCCTACCCACACAAGTGAGGTATCATTTTTATCGAGAGACGTGGGGGAACGCTGGGTGGAAGGAAATTTGTGACTCCTCTCAGATTCCAGAACTTTCTGCCACAGAAATGTGAGGAACATGTGTTTTTTAGCCAAATTTTGAGGTTTGCAAAGGATTCTGGGTCACAGAACCTGGTCCGAGCCACACAAGTCACCCCATCTTGGATTCCCCTAGGTCTTTAGTTTTCAGAAATGCACAGGTTTGGTAGGTTTCCTTAGGTGGCGGCTGAGCTACAGGCCAAAATCTACAGGTAGGCACTTTGCAAAAAACACCTCTGTTTTCTTTCAAAAATGTGGATGTGTCCACGTTGCGCTTTGGGGCGTTTCTTGTCGCAGGCGCTATGCCTACCCACACAAGTGAGGTATCATTTTTATCGAGAGACGTGGGGGAACGCTGGATGGAAGGAAATGTGTGGCTCCTCTCAGATTCCAGAACTTTCTTCCACAGAAATGTGAGGAACATGTATTTTTTTAGCCAAATTTTGAGGTTTGCAAAGGATTCTGGGTCACAGAACCTGGTCCGAGCCACACAAGTCACCCCATCTTGCATTCCGCTAGGTCCCTATTTTTCAGAAATGCACAGGTTTGGTAGGTTTCCCTAGGTGGCGGCTGAGCTACAGGCCAAAATCTACAGTTCTGCACTTTGCAAAAAACACCTCTGTTTTCTTACAAAAATTTGGATGTGTCCACGTTGCGCTTTGGGGCGTTTCCTGTCGCGGGCGCTAGGCCTACCCACACAAGTGAGGTATCATTTTTATCGGGAGACTTGGGGGAACGCTGGGTGGAAGGAAATTTGTGGCTCCTCTCAGATTCCAGAACTTTCTGTCACAGAAATGTGAGGAACATGTGTTTTTGGAGCCAAATTTTGAGGTTTGCAAAGGATTCTGGGTAACAGAACCTGGTCCGAGCCACACAAGTCACCCCATCTTGGATTCCCCTTGCTCTCTAGTTTTCAGAAATACACAGGTTTGTTAGTTTTCCCTAGGTGCCGGCTGAGCAACAGGCCAAAATCTACAGGTAGGCACTTTGCAAAAAACACCTCTGTTTTCTTTCAAAAATTTGGATGTGTCCACGTTGCGCTTTGGGGCGTTTCCTGTCGCGGGCGCTAGGCCTACCCACACAAGTGAGGTATCATTTTTATCGGGAGACTTGGGGGAATGCTGGGTGGAAGGAAATTTGTGGCTCCTCTCAGATTCCAGAACTTTCTGCCACAGAAATGTGACGAACATGTGTTTTTTTAGCCAAATTTTGAGGTTTGCAAAGGATTCTGGGTAACAGAACCTGGTCCGAGCCACACAAGTCACCCCATCTTGGATTCCCCTAGGTCTCTAGTTTTCAGAAATGCACAGGTTTGGTAAGTTTCCCTAGGTGGCGGCTGAGCTACAGGCCAAAATCTACAGGTAGGCATTTTGCAAAAAACACATCTGTTTTCTTTCAAAAATTTGGATGTGTCCACGTTGCGCTTTGGGGCGTTTCCTGTCGCGGGCGCTAGGCCTACCCACACAAGTGAGGTATCATTTTTATCGGGAGACGTGGGGGAACACTGGGTGAAAGGAAATTTGTGGCTCTTCTCAGATTCCAGAACTTTCTGCCACAGAAATGTGAGGAACATGTGTTTTTTTAGCCAAAATTTGAGGTGTGCAAAGGATTCTGGGTAACAGAACCTGGTCCGAGCCACACAAGTCACCCCATCTGAATTCCCCTAGGTCTCTAGTTTTCAGAAATGCACAGGTTTGGTAAGTTTCCCTAGGTGGCGGCTGAGCTACAGGCCAAAATCTACAGGTAGGCACTTTGCAAAAAACACCTCTGTTATCTTCCAAAAATGTGGATGTGTCCACGTTGCGCTTTGGGGCGTTTCCTGTCACGGGCGCTAGGCCTACCCACACAAGTGAGGTATGATTTTTATGGGGAGACGTGGGGGAACACTGGGTGGAAGGAAATTTGTGGCTCCTCTCAGATTCCAGAACTTTCTGCCACAGAAATGTTAGGAACATGTATTTTTTTAGCCAAATTTTGAGGTTTGCAAAGGATTCTGGGTAACAGAACCTGGTCCGACCCACACAAGTCACCCCATCTTGGATTCCCCTAGGTCTCTCGTTTTCAGAAATGCACAGGTTTGTTTGGTTCCCCAAGGTGCTGGCTGAGCTACAGGCCAAAATCTACAGGTAGGCACTTTGCAAAAAACACCTCTGTTTTCTTTCAAAAATTTGGATGTGTCCACGTTGCGCTTTGGGGCGTTTCCTGTCGTGGGCGCTAGGCCTACCCACACAAGTGAGGTATCATTTTTATTGAGAGACGTGGGGGAACGCTGGGTGGAAGGAAATTTGTGGCTCCTCTCAGATTCCAGAACTTTCTGCCACAGAAATGTGAGTAACATGTGTTTTTTAGCCAAATTTTGAGGTTTGCAAAGGATTCTGGGTAACAGAACCTGGTCCGAGCCCCACAAGTCACCCCATCTTGGATTCCCCTAGGTCTTTAGTTTTCAGAAATGCACAGGTTTGGTAGGTTTCCCTAGGTGGCGGCTGAGCTACAGGCCAAAATCTACAGGTAGGCACTTTGCAAAAAACACCTCTGTTTTCTTTCAAAAATTTGGATGTGTCCATGTTGCGCTTTGGGGCGTTTCCTGTCGCGGGCGCTATGCCTACCCACACAAGTGAGGTATCATTTTTATCGGGAGACGTGGGGGAACGCTGGGTGGAAGGAAATTTGTGGCTCCTCTCAGATTCCAGAACTTTCTGCCACAGAAATTTGAGGAACATGTGTTTTTTAGCCAAATTTTGAGGTTTGCAAAGGATTCTGGGTAACAGAACCTGGTCCGAGCCACACAAGTCACCCCATCTTGTATTCCCCTAGGTCCCTAGTTTTCAGAAATGCACAGGTTTGGTAGGTTTCCCTAGGTGGCGGCTGAGCTACAGGCCAAAATCTACAGGTAGGCACTTTGCAAAAAACACCTCTGTTTTCTTTCAAAAATTTGGATGTGTCCACGTTGCGCTTTGGGGCGTTTCCTGTCGTGGCCGCTAGGCCTACCCACACAAGTGAGGTATCATTTTTATCGAGAGACGTGGGGGAACGCTGGGTGGAAGGAAATTTGTGGCTCCTCTCAGATTCCAGAACTTTCTGCCACAGAAATGTGAGTAACATGTGTTTTTTAGCCAAATTTTGAGGTTTGCAAAGGATTCTGGGTCACAGAACCTGGTCCGAGCCACACAAGTCACCCCATCTTGGATTCCCCTAGGTCTTTAGTTTTCAGAAATGCACAGGTTTGGTAGGTTTCCCTAGGTGGCGGCTGAGCTACAGGCCAAAATCTACAGGTAGGCACTTTGCAAAAAACACCTCTGTTTTCTTTCAAAAATTTGGATGTGTCCATGTTGCGCTTTGGGGCGTTTCCTGTCGCGGGCGCTATGCCTACCCACACAAGTGAGGTATCATTTTTATCGGGAGACGTGGGGGAACGCTGGGTGGAAGGAAATTTGTGGCTCCTCTCAGATTCCAGAACTTTCTGCCACAGAAATGTGAGGAACATGTATTTTTTTAGCCAAATTTTGAGGTTTGCAAAGGATTCTGGGTCACAGAACCTGGTCCGAGCCACACAAGTCACCCCATCTTGTATTCCCCTAGGTCCCTAGTTTTCAGAAATGCACAGGTTTGGTAGCTTTCCCTAGGTGGCGGCTGAGCTACAGGCCAAAATCTACAGTTCGGCACTTTGCAAAAAACACCTCTGTTTTCTTACAAAAATTTGGATGTGTCCACGTTGCGCTTTGGGGCGTTTCCTGTCGCGGGCGCTAGGCCTACCCACACAAGTGAGGTATCATTTTTATCGGGAGACTTGGGGGAACGCTGGGTGGAAGGAAATTTGTGGCTCCTCTCAGATTCCAGAACTTTCTGTCACAGAAATGTGAGGAACATGTGTTTTTTGAGCCAAATTTTGAGGTTTACAAAGGATTCTGGGTAACAGAACCTGGTCCGAGCCACACAAGTCACCCCATCTTAGATTCCCCTAGGTCTCTAGTTTTCAGAAATACACAGGTTTGTTAGTTTTCCCTAGGTGCCGGCTGAGCTACAGGCCAAAATCTACAGGTAGGCACTTTGCAAAAAACACCTCTGTTTTCTTACAAAAATTTGGATGTGTCCACGTTGCGCTTTGGGGCGTTTCCTGTCGCGGGCGCTAGGCCTACCCACACAAGTGAGGTATCATTTTTATCGGGAGACTTGGGGGAATGCTGGGTGGAAGGAAATTTGTGGCTCCTCTCAGATTCCAGAACTTTCTGCCACAGAAATGTGACGAACATGTGTTTTTTTAGCCAAATTTTGAGGTTTGCAAAGGATTCTGGGTAACAGAACCTGGTCCGAGCCACACAAGTCACCCCATCTTGGATTCCCCTAGGTCTCTAGTTTTCAGAAATGCGTAGGTTTGTTAAGTTTCCCTAGGTGGCGGCTGAGCTACAGGCCAAAATCTACAGGTAGGCACTTTGCAAAAAACACCTCTGTTTTCTTTCAAAAATTTGGATGTGTCCACGTTGCGCTTTGGGGCGTTTCCTGTCGCGGGCGCTAGGCCTACCCACACAAGTGAGGTATGATTTTTATGGGGAGACGTGGGGGAACGCTGGGTGGAAGGAAATTTGTGGCTCCTCTCAGATTCCAGAACTTTCTGCCACAGAAATGTGAGTAACATGTATTTTTTTAGCCAAATTTTGAGGTTTGCAAAGGATTCTGGGTCACAGAACCTGGTCCGAGCCACACAAGTCACCCCATCTTGGATTCCCCTAGGTCTCTAGTTTTCAGAAATGCACAGGTTTGGTAGGTTTCCCTAGGTGCCGGATGAGCTACAGGCCAAAATCTACAGGTAGGCACTTTGCAAAAAACACCTCTGTTTTCTTTCAAAAATGTGGATGTGTCCACGTTGCGCTTTGGGGCGTTTCCTGTCGCGGGCGCTATGCCTACCCACACAAGTGAGGTATCATTTTTATCGGGAGACGTGGGGGAACGCTGGGTGGAAGGAAATGTGTGGCTCCTCTCAGATTCCAGAACTTTCTGCCACAGAAATGTGAGGAACATGTATTTTTTTAGCCAAATTTTGAGGTTTGCAAAGGATTCTGGGTCACAGAACCTGGTCCGAGCCACACAAGTCACCCCATCTTGCATTCCCCTATGTCTCTAGTTTTCAGAAATTCACAGGTTTGGTAGGTTTCCCTAGGTGGCGGCTGAGCTACAGGCCAAAATCTACAGGTAGGCACTTTGCAAAAAACACCTCTGTTTTCTTTCAAAAATTTGGATGTGTCCACGTTGCGCTATGGGGCGTTTCCTGTCGCGGGCGCTAGGCCTACCCACACAAGTGAGGTATCATTTTTATCGGGAGACTTGGGGGAACGCTGGGTGGACGGAAATTTGTGGCTCCTCTCAGATTCCAGAACTTTCTGCCACAGAAATGTGAGGAACATGTGTTTTTTTAGCCAAAATTTGAGGTTTGCAAAGGATTCTGGGTAACAGAACCTGGTCCGAGCCACACAAGTCACCCCATCTTGGATTCCCCTAGGTCTCGAGTTGTCAGAAATGCACAGGTTTGGTAAGTTTCCCTAGGTGGCGGCTGAGCTACAGGCCAAAATCTACAGGTAGGCACTTTGCAAAAAACACCTCTGTTTTCTTTCAAAAATTTGGATGTGTCCACGTTGCGCTTTGGGGCGGTTCCTGTCGCGGGAGCTAGGCCTACCCACACAAGTGAGGTATCATTTTTATCGGGAGACGTGGGGGAACGCTGGGTGGAAGGAAATTCGTGGCTCCTCTCAGATTCCAGAACTTTCTGCCACAGAAATGTGAGGAACATGTATTTTTTTAGCCAAATTTTGAGGTTTGCAAAGGATTCTGAGTAACAGAACCTGGTCCGAGCCACACAAGTCACCCCATCTTGGATTCCCCTAGGTCTCTAGTTTTCAGAAATGCACAGGTTTGGTAAGTTTCCCTAGGTGGCGGCTGAGCTACAGGCCAAAATCTACAGGTAGGCACTTTGCAAAAAACAACTCTGTTTTCTTTAAAAAATTTGGATGTGTCCACGTTGCGCTTTGGGGCGTTCCCTGTCGCGGGCGCTAGGCCTACCCACACAAGTGAGATATCATTTTTATCGGAAGATGTGGGGGAACGCTGGGTGGTAGGAAATTGTGGCTCCTCTCAGATTCCAGAACTTTCCGCCACAGAAATGTGAGGAACATGTGTTTTTTTAGCCAAAATTTGAGGTTTGCAAAGGATTCTGGGTAACAGAACCTGGTCCGAGCCATACAAGTCACCCCATCTTGGATTCCCCTATGTCTCTAGTTGTCAGAAATTCACAGGTTTGGTAGGTTTCCCTAGGTGGCGGCTGAGCTACAGGCCAAAATCTACAGGTAGGCACTTTGCAAAAAACACCTCTGTTTTCTTTCAAAAATGTGGATGTGTCCACGTTGCGCTATGGGGCGTTTCCTGTCGTGGGCGCTAGGCCTACCCACACAAGTGAGGTATCATTTTTATCGGGAGACATGGGGGAACGCTGGGTGGACGGAAATTTGTGGCTCCTCTCAGATTCCAGAACTTTCTGCCACAGAAATGTGAGGAACATGTGTTTTTTTAGCCAAAATTTGAGGTTTGCAAAGGATTCTGGGTAACAGAACCTGGTCCGAGCCACACAAGTCACCCCATCTTGGATTCCCCTAGGTCTCTAGTTGTCAGAAATGCACAGGTTTGGTAAGTTTCCCTAGGTGGCGGCTGAGCTACAGGCCAAAATCTACAGGTAGGCACTTTGCAAAAAACACCTCTGTTTTCTTTAAAAAATTTGGATGTGTCCACGTTGCGCTTTGGGGCGGTTCCTGTCGCGGGCGCTAGGCCTACCCACACAAGTGAGGTATCATTTTTATCGGGAGACTTGGGGGAACGCTGGGTGGAAGGAAATTTGTGGCTCCTCTCAGATTCCAGAACTTTCTGCCACAGAAATGTGACGAACATGTGTTTTTTTAGCCAAATTTTGAGGTTTGCAAAGGATTCTGGGTAACAGAACCTGGTCCGAGCCACACAAGTCACCCCATCTGCATTCCCCTCGGTCTCTAGTTTTCAGAAATGCACAGGTTTGGTAGGTTTCCCTAGGTGCCGGCTGAGCTACAGGCCAAAATATACAGGTAGGCACTTTGCAAAAAACAACTCTGTTTTCTTTCAAAAATTTGGATGTGTCCACGTTGCGCTTTGGGGCGTTTCCTGTCGTGGGCGCTAGGCCTACCCACACAAGTGAGGTATCATTTTTATCGAGAGACGTGGGGGAACGCTGGGTGGAAGGAAATTTGTGGCTCCTCTCAGATTCCAGAACTTTCTGCCACAGAAATGTGAGGAACATGTGTTTTTTAGCCAAATTTTGAGGTTTGCAAAGGATTCTGGGTCACAGAACCTGGTCCGAGCCACACAAGTCACCCCATCTTGGATTCCCCTAGGTCTCTAGTTTTCAGAAATGCACAGGTTTGGTAGTTTTCCCTAGGTGCCGGCTGAGCTACAGGCCAAAATCTACAGGTAGGCACTTTGCAAAAAACATCTCTGTTTTCTTTCAAAAATTTGGATGTGTCCACGTTGCGCTTTGGGGCGTTTCCTGTCACGGGCGCTAGGCCTACCCACACAAGTGAGGTATCATTTTTATCGAGAGACGTGGGGGAACGCTGGGTGGAAGGAAATTTGTGGCTCCTCTCAGATTCCAGAACTTTCTGCCACAGAAATGTTAGGAACTTGTATTTTTTTAGCCAAATTTTGAGGTTTGCAAAGGATTCTGGGTAACAGAACCTGGTCCGAGCCACTCAAGTCACCCCATCTTGGATTCCCCTAGGTCTCTAGTTTTCAGAAATGCACAGGTTTGGTTGGTTCCCCAAGGTGCCGGCTGAGCTACAGGCCAAAATCTACAGGTAGGCACTTTGCAAAAAACACCTCTGTTTTCTTTCAAAAATTTGGATGTGTCCACGTTGCGCTTTGGGGCGTTTCCTGTCGTGGGCGCTAGGCCTACCCACACAAGTGAGGTATCATTTTTATCGAGAGATGTGGGGGAACGCTGGGTGGAAGGAAATTTGTGGCTCCTCTCAGATTCCAGAACTTTCTGCCACAGAAATGTGAGGAACATGTGTTTTTTTAGCCAAAATTTGAGGTTTGCAAAGGATTCTGGGTCACAGAACCTGGTCCGAGCCACACAAGTCACCCGATCTTGCATTCCCCAAGGTCTTTAGTTTTCAGAAATGCACAGGTTTGGTAGGTTTCCCTAGGTGGCGGCTGAGCTACAGGCCAAAATCTACAGGTAGGCACTTTGCAAAAAACACCTCTGTTTTCTTTCAAAAATTTGGATGTGTCCACGTTGCGCTTTGGGGCGTTTCCTGTCGCGGGCGCTAGGCCTACCCACACAAGTGAGGTATCATTTTTAATGGGAGACTTGGGGGAACGCTGGGTGGAAGGACATTTGTGGCTCCTCTCAGATTCCAGAACTTTCTGTCACAAAAATGTGAGGAACATGTGTTTTTTGAGCCAAATTTTGAGGTTTGCAAAGGATTCTGGGTAACAGAACCTGGTCCGAGCCACACAAGTCACCCCATCTTGGATTCCCCTAGGTCTCTAGTTTTCAGAAATGCACAGGTTTGGTAGTTTTCCCTAGGTGCCGGCTGAGCTACAGGCCAAAATCTACAGGTAGGCACTTTGCAAAAAACACCTCTGTTTTCTTTTAAAAATTTGGATGTGTCCACGTTGCGCTTTGGGGCGTTTCCTGTCGCGGGCGCTAGGCCTACCCACACAAGTGAGGTATCATTTTTCTCGGGAGACTTGGGGGAATGCTGGGTGGAAGGAAATTTGTGGCTCCTCTCAGATTCCAGAACTTTCTGCCACAGAAATGTGAGGAACATGTGTTTTTTTTGCCAAATTTTGAGGTTTGCAAAGGATTCTGGGTCACAGAACCTGGTCCGAGCCACACAAGTCACCCCATCTTGGATTCCCCTAGGTCTCTAGTTTTCAGAAATGCACAGGTTTGGTAGGTTTCCCTAGGTGGCGGCTGAGCTACAGGCCAAAATCTACAGGTAGGCACTTTGCAAAAAACACCTTTGTTTTCTTTCAAAAATGTGGATGTGTCCACGTTGCGCTTTGGGGTGTTTCCTGTCGTGGGCGCTAGGCCTACCCACACAAGTGAGGTATCATTTTTATCGGGAGACATGGGGGAACGCTGGGTGGAAAGAAATTTGTGGCTCCTCTCAGATTCCAGAACTTTCTGCCACAGAAATGTGAGGAACATGTGTTTTTTTAGCCAAAATTTGAGGTTTGCAAAGGATTCTGGGTAACAGAACCTGGTCCGAGCCACACAAGTCACCCCATCTTGGATTCCCCTAGGTCTCTAGTTGTCAGAAATGCACAGGTTTGGTAAGTTTCCCTAGGTGGCGGCTGAGCTACAGGCCAAAATCCACAGGTAGGCACTTTGCAAAAAACACCTTTGTTTTCTTTCAAAAATTTGGATGTGTCCACGTTGCGCTTTGGGGCGTTTCCTGTCGTGGGCGCTAGGCCTACCCACACAAGTGAGGTATCATTGTTATCGGGAGACATGGGGGAACGCTGGGTGGAAGGAAATTTGTGGCTCCTCTCAGATTCCAGAACTTTCTGCCACAGAAATGTGACGAACATGTGTTTTTTTAGCCAAATTTTGAGGTTTGCAAAGGATTCTGGGTAACAGAACCTGGTCCGAGCCACACAAGTCACCCCATCTTGGATTCCCCTAGGTCTCTAGTTTTCAGAAATGCGTAGGTTTGTTAAGTTTCCCTAGGTGGCGGCTGAGCTACAGGCCAAAATCTACAGGTAGGCACTTTGCAAAAAACACCTCTGTTTTCTTTCAAAAATTTGGATGTGTCCACGTTGCGCTTTGGGGCGTTTCCTGTCGCGGGCGCTAGGCCTACCCACACAAGTGAGGTATCATTTTTATCGAGAGACATGGGGGAACGCTGGGTGGAAGGAAATTTGTGGCTCCTCTCAGATTCCAGAACTTTCTGCCACAGAAATGTGAGGAACATGTGTTTTTTTAGCCAAAATTTGAGGTTTGCAAAGGATTCTGGGTAACAGAACCTGGTCCGAGCCACACAAGTCACCCCATCTTGGATTCCCCTAGGTCTCTAGTTTTCAGAAATGCACAGGTGTGGTAGGTATCCCTAGGTGGCGGCTGAGCTACAGGCCATAATCTACAGGTAGGCACTTTGCAAAAAACGCCTCTGTTTTCTTTAAAAAATTTGGATGTGTCCAAGTTGCGCTTTGGGGCGTTTCCTGTCGCGGGAGCTAGGCCTACCCACACAAGTGAGGTATCATTTTTATCGGGAAACTTGGGGGAACGCTGGGTGGAAGGAAATTTGTGGCTCCTCTCAGATTCCGGAACTTTCTGCCACAGAAATGTGACGAACATGTGTTTTTTTAGCCAAAATTTGAGGTGTGCAAAGGATTCTGGGTAACAGAACCTGGTCTGAGCCACACAAGTCACCCCATCTGAATTCCCTTAGGTCTCTAGTTTTCAGAAATGCACAGGTTTGGTAAGTTTCCCTAGGTGGCGGCTGAGCTACAGGCCAAAATCTACAGGTAGGCACTTTGCAAAAAACAACTCTGTTTTCTTTCAAAAATGTGGATGTGTCCACGTTGCGCTTTGGGGCGTTTCCTGTCACGGGCGCTAGGCCTACCCACACAAGTGAGGTATGATTTTTATGGGGAGACGTGGGGGAACGCTGGGTGGAAGGAAATTTGTGGCTCCTCTCAGATTCCAGAACTTTCTGCCACAGAAATGTGAGTAACATGTGTTTTTTAGCCAAATTTTGAGGTTTGCAAAGGATTCTGGGTCACAGAACCTGGTCCGAGCCACACAAGTCACCACATTTTGGATTCCCCTAGGTCTTTAGTTTTCAGAAATGCACAGGTTTGGTAGGTTTCCCTAGGTGGCGGCTGAGCTACAGGCCAAAATCTACAGGTAGGCACTTTGCAAAAAACACCTCTGTTTTCTTTCAAAAATGTGGATGTGTCCACGTTGCGCTTTGGGGCGTTTCCTGTCGCGGGCGCTATGCCTACCCACACAAGTGAGGTATCATTTTTATCGGGAGACGTGGGGGAACGCTGGGTGGAAGGAAATGTGTGGCTCCTCTCAGATTCCAGAACTTTCTGCCACAGAAATGTGAGGAACATGTATTTTTTTAGCCAAATTTTGAGGTTTGCAAAGGATTCTGGGTCACAGAACCTGGTCCGAGCCACACAAGTCACCCCATCTTGCATTCCCCTAGGTCCCTATTTTTCAGAAATGCACAGGTTTGGTAGGTTTCCCTAGGTGGCGGCTGAGCTACAGGCCAAAATCTACAGTTCGGCACTTTGCAAAAAACACCTCTGTTTTCTTACAAAAATTTGGATGTGTCCACGTTGCGCTTTGGGGCGTTTCCTGTCGCGGGCGCTAGGCCTACCCACACAAGTGAGGTATCATTTTTATCGGGAGACTTGGGGGAACGCTGGGTGGAAGGAAATTTGTGGCTCCTCTCAGATTCCAGAACTTTCTGTCACAGAAATATGAGGAACATGTGTTTTTTGAGCCAAATTTTGAGGTTTGCAAAGGATTCTGGGTAACAGAACCTGGTCCGAGCCACACAAGTCACCCCATCTTGGATTCCCCTAGGTCTCTAGTTTTCAGAAATACACAGGTTTGTTAGTTTTCCCTAGGTGCCGGCTGAGCTACAGGCCAAAATCTACAGGTAGGCACTTTGCAAAAAACACCTCTGTTTTCTTTCAAAAATTTGGATGTGTCCACGTTGCGCTTTGGGGCGTTTCCTGTCGCGGGCGCTAGGCCTACCCACACAAGTGAGGTATCATTTTTATCGGGAGACTTGGGGGAATGCTGGGTGGAAGGAAATTTGTGGCTCCTCTCAGATTCCAGAACTTTCTGCCACAGAAATGTGAGGAACATGTATTTTTTTAGCCAAATTTTGAGGTTTGCAAAGGATTCTGGGTAACAGAACCTAGTCCGAGCCACACAAGTCACCCCATCTTGGATTCCCCTAGGTCTCTAGTTTTCAGGAATGCACAGGTTTGGTAAGTTTCCCTAGGTGGCGGCTGAGCTACAGGCCAAAATCTACAGGTAGGCACTTTGCAAAAAACACCTCTGTTTTCTTTCAAAAATTTGGATGTGTCCACGTTGCGCTTTGGGGCGTTTCCTGTCGCGGGCGCTAGGCCTACCCACACAAGTGAGGTATCATTTTTATCGGGAGACGTGGGGGAACGCTGGGTGAAAGGAAATTTGTGGCTCCTCTCAGATTCCAGAACTTTCTGCCACAGAAATGTGAGGAACATGTGTTTTTTTAGCCAAAATTTGAGGTGTGCAAAGGATTCTGGGTAACAGAACCTGGTCCGAGCCACACAAGTCACCCCATCTGAATTCCCCTAGGTCTCTAGTTTTCAGAAATGCACAGGTTTGGTAAGTTTCCCTAGGTGGCGGCTGAGCTACAGGCCAAAATCTACAGGTAGGCACTTTGCAAAAAACACCTCTGTTTTCTTCCAAAAATGTGGATGTGTCCACGTTGCGCTTTGGGGCGTTTCCTGTCACGGTCGCTAGGCCTACCCACACAAGTGAGGTATGATTTTTATGGGGAGACGTGGGGGAACACTGGGTGGAAGGAAATTTGTGGCTCCTCTCAGATTCCAGAACTTTCTGCCACAGAAATGTTAGGAACATGTATTTTTTTAGCCAAATTTTGAGGTTTGGAAAGGATTCTGGGTAACAGAACCTGGTCCGACCCACACAAGTCACCCCATCTTGGATTCCCCTAGGTCTCTCGTTTTCAGAAATGCACAGGTTTGTTTGGTTCCCCAAGGTGCTGGCTGAGCTACAGGCCAAAATCTACAGGTAGGCACTTTGCAAAAAACACCTCTGTTTTCTTTCAAAAATTTGGATGTGTCCACGTTGCGCTTTGGGGCGTTTCCTGTCGTGGGCGCTAGGCCTACCCACACAAGTGAGGTATCATTTTTATCGAGAGACGTGGGGGAACGCTGGGTGGAAGGAAATTTGTGGCTCCTCTCAGATTCCAGAACTTTCTGCCACAGAAATGTGAGTAACATGTGTTTTTTAGCCAAATTTTGAGGTTTGCAAAGGATTCTGGGTCACAGAACCTGGTCCGAGCCACACAAGTCACCCCATCTTGGATTCCCCTAGGTCTTTAGTTTTCAGAAATGCACAGGTTTGGTAGGTTTCCCTAGGTGGCGGCTGAGCTACAGGCCAAAATCTACAGGTAGGCACTTTGCAAAAAACACCTCTGTTTTCTTTCAAAAATTTGGATGTGTCCATGTTGCGCTTTGGGGCGTTTCCTGTCGCGGGCGCTATGCCTACCCACACAAGTGAGGTATCATTTTTATCGGGAGACGTGGGGGAACGCTGGGTGGAAGGAAATTTGTGGCTCCTCTCAGATTCCAGAACTTTCTGCCACAGAAATGTGAGGAACATGTGTTTTTTAGCCAAATTTTGAGGTTTGCAAAGGATTCTGGGTAACAGAACCTGGTCCGAGCCACACAAGTCACCCCATCTTGTATTCCCCTATGTCCCTAGTTTTCAGAAATGCACAGGTTTGGTAGGTTTCCCTAGGTGGCGGCTGAGCTACAGGCCAAAATCTACAGTTCGGCACTTTGCAAAAAACACCTCTGTTTTCTTACAAAAATTTGGATGTGTCCACGTTGCGCTTTGGGGCGTTTCCTGTCGCGGGCGCTAGGCCTACCCACACAAGTGAGGTATCATTTTTAACGGGAGACTTGGGGGAACGCTGGGTGGAAGGAAATTTGTGGCTCCTCTCAGATTCCAGAACTTTCTGTCACAGAAATGTGAGGAACATGTGTTTTTTGAGCCAAATTTAGAGGTTTGCAAAGGATTCTGGGTAACAAAACCTGGTCCGAGCCACACAAGTCACCCCATCTTGGATTCCCCTAGGTCTCTAGTTTTCAGAAATGCACAGGTTTGGTAGTTTTCCCTAGGTGCCGGCTGAGCTACAGGCCAAAATCTACAGGTAGGCACTTTGCAAAAAACACCTCTGTTTTCTTTAAAAAATTTGGATGTGTCCACGTTGCGCTTTGGGGCGTTTCCTGTCGCGGGCGCTAGGCCTACCCACACAAGTGAGGTATCATTTTTATCGGGAGACTTGGGGGAATGCTGGGTGGAAGGAAATTTGTGGCTCCTCACAGATTCCAGAACTTTCTGCCACAGAAATGTGACGAACATGTGTTTTTTTAGCCAAATTTTGAGGTTTGCAAAGGATTCTGGGTAACAGAACCTGGTCCGAGCCACACAAGTCACCCCATCTTGGATTCCCCTAGGTCTCTAGTTTTCAGAAATGCACAGGTTTGGTAGGTTTCCCTAGGTGCCGGCTGAGCTACAGGCTAAAATCTACAGGTAGGCACTTTGCAAAAAACACCTCTGTTTTCTTTCAAAAATTTGGATGTGTCCACGTTGCGCTTTGGGGTGTTTCCTGTCGCGGGCGCTAGGCCTACCCACACAAGTGAGGTATCATTTTTATCGGGAGATGTGGGGGAACGCTGGGTGGAAGGAAATTTGTGGCTCCTCTCAGATTCCAGAACTTTCTGCCACAGAAATGTGAGGAACATGTGTTTTTTTAGCCACATTTTGAGGTTTGCAAAGGATTCTGGGTAAGAAGAACCTGGTCCGAGCCACACAAGTCACCCCATCTTTGATTCCCCTGGGTCTCTAGTTTTCAGAAATGCACAGGTTTGGTAGGTTTCCCTAGGTGCCGGATGAGCTACAGGCCAAAATCTACAGGTAGGCACTTTGCAAAAAACAACTCTGTTTTCTTTCAAAAATTTGGATGTGTCCACGTTGCGCTTTGGGGCATTTCCTGTCGCGGGCGCTAGGCCTACCCACACAAGTGAGGTATGATTTTTATCGGGAGACGTGGGGGAACACTGGGTGGAAGGAAATTTGTGGCTCCTCTCAGATTCCAGAACTTTCTGCCACAGAAATTTTATGAACATTTGTTTTTTTAGCCAAAATTTGAGGTTTGCAAAGGATTCTGTGTAACAGAACCTGGTCCGAGCCACACAAGTCACCCCATCTTGAATTCCCCTAGGTCTCTAGTTTTCAGAAATGCACAGGTTTGGTTGGTTCCCCAAGGTGCTGGCTGAGCTACAGGCCAAAATCTACAGGTAGGCACTTTGCACAAAACACCTCTGTTTTCTTTCAAAAATGTGGATGTGTCCACGTTGCGCTTTGGGGCGTTTCCTGTCGTGGGCGCTAGGCCTACCCACACAAGTCAGGTATCATTTTTATCGAGAGACGTGGGGGAACGCTGTGTGGAAAGAAATTTGTGGCTCCTCTCAGATTCCAGAACTTTCTGCCACAGAAATGTGAGGAACATGTGTTTTTTAGCCACATTTTGAGGTTTGCAAAGGATTCTGGGTAACAGAACCTGGTCCGAGCCACACAAGTCACCCAATCTTTGATTCCCCTAGGTCTCTAGTTTACAGAAATGCACAGGTTTGGTAGGTTTCCCTAGGTGGCGGCTGAGCTACAGGCCAAAATCTACAGGTAGGCACTTTGCAAAAAACACCTCTGTTTTCTTTCAAAAATTTGGATGTGTCCACGTTGCGCTTTGGGGCGTTTCCTGTCACGGGCGCTATGCCTACCCACACAAGTGAGGTATCATTTTTATCGGGAGACGTGGGGGAACGCTGGGTGGAAGGAAATTTGTGGCTCCTCTCAGATTCCAGAACTTTCTGCCACAGAAATGTGAGGAACATGTATTTTTTTAGCCAAATTTTGAGGTTTGCAAAGGATTCTGGGTCACAGAACCTGGTCCGAGCCACACAAGTCACCCCATCTTGTATTCCCCTAGGTCCCTAGTTTTCAGAAATGCACAGGTTTGGTAGCTTTCCCTAGGTGGCGGCTGAGCTACAGGCCAAAATCTACAGTTCGGCACTTTGCAAAAAACACCTCTGTTTTCTTACAAAAATTTGGATGTGTCCACGTTGCGCTTTGGGGCGTTTCCTGTCACGGGCGCTAGGCCTACCCACACAAGTGAGGTATCATTTTTATCGGGAGACTTGGGGGAACGCTGGGTGGAAGGAAATTTGTGGCTCCTCTCAGATTCCAGAACTTTCTGTCACAGAAATGTGAGGAACATGTGTTTTTTGAGCCAAATTTTGAGGTTTGCCAAGGATTCTGGGTAACAGAACCTAGTCCGAGCCACACAAGTCACCCCATCTTGGATTCCCCTAGGTCTCTAGTTTTCAGAAATACACAGGTTTGTTAGTTTTCCCTAGGTGCCGGCTGAGCTACAGGCCAAAATCTACAGGTAGGCACTTTGCAAAAAACACCTCTGTTTTCTTTCAAAAATTTGGATGTGTCCACGTTGCGCTTTGGGGCGTTTCCTGTCGCGGGCGCTAGGCCTACCCACACAAGTGAGGTATCATTTTTATCGGGAGACTTGGGGGAATGCTGGGTGGAAGGAAATTTGTGGCTCCTCTCAGATTCCAGAACTTTCTGCCACAGAAATGTGACGAACATGTGTTTTTTTAGCCAAATTTTGAGGTTTGCAAAGGATTCTGGGTAACAGAACCTGGTCCGAGCCACACAAGTCACCCCATCTTGGATTCCCCTTGGTCTCTAGTTTTCAGAAATGCACAGGTTTGGTAGGTTTCCCTAGGTGCCGGCTGAGCTACAGGCCAAAATCTACAGGTAGGCACTTTGCAAAAAACACCTCTGTTTTCTTTAAAAAATTTGGATGTGTCCGCGTTGCGCTTTGGGGCGTTTCCTGTCGCGAGCGCTAGGCCTACCCACACAAGTGAGGTATCATTTTTATCGGGAGACGTGGGGGAACGCTGGGTGGAAGGAAATTTGTGGCTCCTCTCAGATTCCAGAACTTTCTGCCACAGAAATGTGACGAACATGTGTTTTTTTAGCCAAATTTTGAGGTTTGCAAAGGATTCTGGGTAACAGAACCTGGTCCGAGCCACACAAGTCACCCCATCTTGGATTCCCCTTGGTCTCTAGTTTTCAGAAATGCACAGGTTTGGTAGGTTTCCCTAGGTGCCGGCTGAGCTACAGGCCAAAATCTACAGGTAGGCACTTTGCAAAAAACACCTCTGTTTTCTTTCAAAAATGTGGATGTGTCCACGTTGCGCTTTGGGGCGTTTCATGTCGTGGGCGCTAGGCCTACCCACACAAGTGAGGTATCATTTTTATCGAGAGACGTGGGGGAACGCTGGGTGGAAGGAAATTTGTGGCTCCTCTCAGATTCCAGAACTTTCTGCCACAGAAATGTGAGGAATATGTGTTTTTTTAGCCAAATTTTGAGGTTTGCAAAGGATTCTGGGTAACAGAACCTGGTCCGATCCACACAAGTCACCCCATCGTGGATTCCCCTAGGTCTCTAGTTTTCAGAAATGCACAGGTGTGGTAGGTATCCCTAGGTGGCGGCTGAGCTACAGGCCATAATCTACAGGTAGGCACTTTGCAAAAAACACCTCTGTTTTCTTTCAAAAATTTGGATGTGTCCACATTGCGATTTGGGGCGTTTCCTGTCGCGGGCGCTAGGCCTACCCACACAAGTGAGGTATCATTTTTATCGGGAGACTTGGGGGAACGCTGGGTGGAAGGAAATTTGTGGCTCCTCTCAGATTCCAGAACTTTCTGCCACAGAAATGTGAGGAACATGTGTTTTTTTTGCTACATTTTTAGGTTTGCAAATGATTCTGGGTAACAGAACCTGGTCCGAGCCACGCAAGTCACCCCATCTTTGATTCCCCTAGGTCTCTAGTTTTCAGAAATGCACAGGTGTGGTAGGTATCCCTAGGTGGCGGCTGAGCTACAGGCCAAAATCTACAGGTAGGCACTTTGCAAAAAACACCTCTGTTTTCTTTCAAAAATTTGGATGTGTCCACGTTGCGCTTTGGGGCGTTTCCTGTCGTGGGCGCTAGGCCTACCCACACAAGTGAGGTATCATTTTTATCGGGAGACAGGGTGGAACGCTGGGTGGAAGGAAATTTGTGGCTCCTCTCAGATTCTGAACTTTCTGCCACAGACATGTGAGGAACATGAGTTTTTTTAGCCAAAATTTGAGGATTGCAAAGGATTCTGGGTAACAGAACCTGGTCCGAGCCACACAAGTCACCCCATCTTGGATTCCCCTAGGTCTCTAGTTTTCAGAAATGCACAGGTTTGGTAGGTTTCCCTAGGTGCCGGCTGAGCTAGAGGCCAAAATCTACAGGTAGGCACCTTGCAAAAAACACCTCTGTTTTCATTAAAAAATTTGGATGTGTCCACGTTGCGCTTTGGGGCGGCTCCTGTCGCGGGCGCTAGGCCTACCCACACAAGTGAGGTATCATTTATATCGGGAGACTTGGGGGAACGCTGGGTGGAAGGAAATTTGTGGCTCCTCTCAGATTCCGGAACTTTCTGCCACAGAAATGTGACGAACATGTGTTTTTTTAGCCAAATTTTTAGGTTTGCAAAGGATTCTGGGTAACAGAACCTGGTCCGAGCCACACAAGTCACACCATCTTGGATTCCCCTAGATCTCTAGTTTTCAGAAATGCACAGGTTTGGTAGGTTTCCCTAGGTGGCGGCTGAGCTACAGGCCAAAATCTACAGTTCGGCACTTTGCAAAAAACACCTCTGTTTTCTTTCAAAAATTTGGATGTGTCCACGTTGCGCTTTGGGGCGTTTCCTGTCGCGAGCGCTAGGCCTACCCACACAAGTGAGGTATCATTTTTATCGGGAGACAGGGGGGAACGCTGGGTGGAAGGAAATTCGTGGCTCCCCTCAGATTCCAGAACTTTCTGCCACAGAAATGTGAGGAACATGTATTTTTTTAGCCAAATTTTGAGGTTTGCAAAGGATTCTGGGTAACAGAACCTGGTCCGAGCCACACAAGTCACCCCATCTTGGATTCCCCTAGGTCTCTAGTTTTCAGAAATGCACAGGTTTGGTTAGTTTCCCTAGGTGGCGGCTGAGCTACAGGCCAAAATCTACAGGTAGGCACTTTGCAAAAAAACACCTCTGTTTTCTTTCAAAAATGTGGATGTGTCCACGTTGCGCTTTGGGGCGTTTCCTGTCGCGGGCGCTATGCCTACCCACACAAGTGAGGTATCATTTTTATCGGGAGACGTGGGAGAACACTGGGTGGAAGGAAATTGTGGCTCCTCTCAGATTCCAGAACTTTCTGCCACAGAAATGTGAGGAACATGTGTTTTTTTAGCCAAAATTTGAGGTTTGCAAAGGATTCTGGGTAACAGAACCTGGTCCGAGCCACACAAGTCACCCCATCTTGGATTCCCCTATGTCTCTAGTTTTCAGAAATGCACAGGTTTGGTAGGTTTCCCTAGGTGGCGGCTGAGCTACAGGCCAAAATCTACAGGTAGGCACTTTGCAAAAAACACCTCTGTTTTTTTTTTAAAATGTGGATGTGTCCACGTTGCGCTTTGGTACGTTTCCTGTCGTGGGCGCTAGGCCTACCCACACAAGTGAGGTAACATTTTTATCGGGAGACATGGGGGAACGCTGGGTGGAAGGAAATTTGTGGCTCCTCTCAGATTCCAGAACTTTCTGCCACAGAAATGTGAGGAACATGTGTTTTTTTAGCCAAAATTTGAGGTTTGCAAAGGATTCTGGGTAACAGAACCTGGTCCAAGCCACACAAGTCACCCCATCTTGGATTCCCCTAGATCTCTAGTTTTCAGAAATGCACAGGTTTGGTAAGTTTCCCTAGGTGGCGGCTGAGCTACAGGCCAAAATCTACAGGTAGGCACTTTGCAAAAAACACCTCTGTTTTCTTTCAAAAATTTGGATGTGTCCACGTTGCGCTTTGGGGCGGTTCCTGTCGCGGGCGCTAGGCCTACCCACACAAGTGAGGTATAATTTTTATCGGGAGACTTGGGGGAACGCTGGGTGGAAGGAAATTTGTGGCTCCTCTCAGATTCCAGAACTTTCTGCTACAGAAATGTGACGAACATGTGTTTTTTTAGCCAAATTTTGAGGTTTGCAAAGGATTCTGGGTAACAGAACCTGGTCCGAGCCACACAAGTCACCCCATCTTGGATTCCCCTCGGTCTCTAGTTTTCAGAAATGCACAGGTTTGGTAGGTTTCCCTAGGTGCCGGCTGAGCTACAGGCCAAAATATACAGTTAGGCACTTTGCAAAAAACAACTCTGTTTTATTTCAAAAATTTGGATGTGTCCACGTTGCGCTTTGGGGCGTTTCCTGTCACGGGCGCTAGGCCTACCCACACAAGTGAGGTATGATTTTTATCGGGAGACGTGGGGGAACGCTGGGTGGAAGGAAATTTGTGGCTCCTCTCAGATTCCAGAACTTTCTGCCAAAGAAATATTAGGAACATGTATTTTTTTAGCCAAATTTTGAGGTTTGCAAAGGATTCTGGGTTACAGAACCTGGTCCGAGCCACACAAGTCACCCCATCTTGGATTCCCCTAGGTCTCTAGTTTTCAGAAATGCACAGGTTTGGTTGGTTCCCCAAGGTGCCGGCTCAGCTACAGGCCAAAATCTAAAGGTAGGCACTTTGCAAAAAACACCTCTGTTTTCTTTCAAAAATTTGGATGTGTCCACGTTGCGCTTTGGGGCGTTTCCTGTCGCGGGCGCTAGGCCTACCCACGCAAGTTAGGTATTATTTTTATCGGGAGACGTGGGGGAACGCTGCATGGAAGGAAATTTGTGGCTCCTCTCAGATTCCAGAACTTTCTGCAACAGAAATGTGAGGAACATGTGTTTTTTTAGCCTAATTTTGAGGTTTGCAAAGGATTCTGGGTAACAGAACCTGGTCCGAGCCACACAAGTCACCCCATCTTGGATTCCCCTAGGTCTCTAGTTTTCAGAAATGCACAGGTGTGATAGGTTTCCCTAGGTGGCAGCTGAGCTACAGGCCAAAATCTACAGATAGGCACTTTGCAAAAAACACCTCTGTTTTCTTTCAAACATTTGGATGTGTCCATGTTGCGCTTTGGGGCGTTTCCTGTCGCGGGTGCTAGGCCTACCCACATAAGTGAGGTATAATTTTTATCGGGAGACTTGGGGGAACGCTGGGTGGAAGGAAATTTGTGGCTCCTCTCAGATTCCAGAACTTTCTGCCACAGAAATGTGACGAACATGTGTTTTTTTAGCCAAATTTTGAGGTTTGCAAAGGATTCTGGGTAACAGAACCTGGTCCGAGCCACACAAGTCACACCATCTTGGATTCCCCTAGATCTCTAGTTTTCAGAAATGCACAGGTTTGGTAGGTTTCCCTAGGTGGCGGCTGAGCTACAGGCCAAAATCTACAGGTAGGCACTTTGCAAAAAACACCTCTGTTTTCTTTCAAAAATTTGGATGTGTCCACGTTGCGCTTTGGGGCGTTTCCTGTCGCGAGCGCTAGGCCTACCCACACAAGTGAGGTATCATTTTTATCGGGAGACAGGGGGGAACGCTGGGTGGAAGGAAATTCGTGGCTCCTCTCAGATTCCAGAACTTTCTGCCACAGAAATGTGAGGAACATGTATTTTTTTAGCCAAATTTTGAGGTTTGCAAAGGATTCTGGGTAACAGAACCTGGTCCGAGCCACACAAGTCACCCCATCTTGGATTCCCCTAGGTCTCTAGTTTTCAGAAATGCACAGGTTTGGTTAGTTTCCCTAGGTGGCGGCTGAGCTACAGGCCAAAATCTACAGGTAGGCACTTTGCAAAAAACACCTCTGTTTTCTTTCAAAAATTTGGATGTGTCCACGTTGCGCTTTGGGGCGTTTCCTGTCGCGGGCGCTATGCCTACCCACACAAGTGAGGTATCATTTTTATCGGGAGACGTGGGAGAACACTGGGTGGAAGGAAATTGTGGCTCCTCTCAGATTCCAGAACTTTCTGCCACAGAAATGTGAGGAACATGTGTTTTTTTAGCCAAAATTTGAGGTTTGCAAAGGATTCTGGGTAACAGAACCTGGTCCGAGCCACACAAGTCACCCCATCTTGGATTCCCCTATGTCTCTAGTTTTCAGAAATGCACAGGTTTGGTAGGTTTCCCTAGGTGGCGGCTGAGCTACAGGCCAAAATCTACAGGTAGGCACTTTGCAAAAAACACCTCTGTTTTTTTTTTAAAATGTGGATGTGTCCACGTTGCGCTTTGGTACGTTTCCTGTCGTGGGCGCTAGGCCTACCCACACAAGTGAGGTATCATTTTTATCGGGAGACATGGGGGAACGCTGGGTGGAAGGAAATTTGTGGCTCCTCTCAGATTCCAGAACTTTCTGCCACAGAAATGTGAGGAACATGTGTTTTTTTAGCCAAAATTTGAGGTTTGCAAAGGATTCTGGGTAACAGAACCTGGTCCAAGCCACACAAGTCACCCCATCTTGGATTCCCCTAGATCTCTAGTTTTCAGAAATGCACAGGTTTGGTAAGTTTCCCTAGGTGGCGGCTGAGCTACAGGCCAAAATCTACAGGTAGGCACTTTGCAAAAAACACCTCTGTTTTCTTTCAAAAATTTGGATGTGTCCACGTTGCGCTTTGGGGCGGTTCCTGTCGCGGGCGCTAGGCCTACCCACACAAGTGAGGTATAATTTTTATCGGGAGACTTGGGGGAACGCTGGGTGGAAGGAAATTTGTGGCTCCTCTCAGATTCCAGAACTTTCTGCTACAGAAATGTGACGAACATGTGTTTTTTTAGCCAAATTTTGAGGTTTGCAAAGGATTCTGGGTAACAGAACCTGGTCCGAGCCACACAAGTCACCCCATCTTGGATTCCCCTCGGTCTCTAGTTTTCAGAAATGCACAGGTTTGGTAGGTTTCCCTAGGTGCCGGCTGAGCTACAGGCCAAAATATACAGTTAGGCACTTTGCAAAAAACAACTCTGTTTTATTTCAAAAATTTGGATGTGTCCACGTTGCGCTTTGGGGCGTTTCCTGTCACGGGCACTAGGCCTACCCACACAAGTGAGGTATGATTTTTATCGGGAGACGTGGGGGAACGCTGGGTGGAAGGAAATTTGTGGCTCCTCTCAGATTCCAGAGCTTTCTGCCACAGAAATGTTAGGAACATATATTTTTTTAGGAAATTTTGAGGTTTGCAAAGGATTCTGGGTTACAGAACCTGGTCCGAGCCACACAAGTCACCCCATCTTGGATTCCCCTAGGTCTCTAGTTTTCAGAAATGCACAGGTTTGGTTGGTTCCCCAAGGTGCCGGCTCAGCTACAGGCCAAAATCTAAAGGTAGGCACTTTGCAAAAAACACCTCTGTTTTCTTTCAAAAATTTGGATGTGTCCACGTTGCGCTTTGGGGCGTTTCCTGTCGCGGGCGCTAGGCCTACCCACGCAAGTTAGGTATTATTTTTATCGGGAGACGTGGGGGAACGCTGCATGGAAGGAAATTTGTGGCTCCTCTCAGATTCCAGAACTTTCTGCAACAGAAATGTGAGGAACATGTGTTTTTTTAGCCACATTTTTAGGTTTGCAAAGGATTCTGGGTAAGAGAACCTGGTCCGAGCCACACAAGTCACCCCATCTTGGATTCCCCTAGGTCTCTAGTTTTCAGAAATGCACAGGTGTGATAGGTTTCCCTAGGTGGCGGCTGAGCTACAGGCCAAAATCTACAGATAGGCACTTTGCAAAAAACACCTCTGTTTTCTTTCAAACATTTGGATGTGTCCATGTTGCGCTTTGGGGCGTTTCCTGTCGCGGGTGCTAGGCCTACCCACATAAGTGAGGTATAATTTTTATCGGCAGACTTGGGGGAACGCTGGGTGGAAGGAAATTTGTGGCTCCTCTCAGATTCCAGAACTTTCTGCCACAGAAATGTGACGAACATGTGTTTTTTTAGCCAAATTTTGAGGTTTGCAAAGGATTCTGGGTAACAGAACCTGGTCCGAGCCACACAAGTCACACCATCTTGGATTCCCCTAGATCTCTAGTTTTCAGAAATGCACAGGTTTGGTAGGTTTCCCTAGGTGGCGGCTGAGCTACAGGCCAAAATCTACAGGTAGGCACTTTGCAAAAAACACCTCTGTTTTCTTTCAAAAATTTGGATGTGTCCACGTTGCGCTTTGGGGCGTTTCCTGTCGCGAGCGCTAGGCCTACCCACACAAGTGAGGTATCATTTTTATCGGGAGACAGGGGGGAACGCTGGGTGGAAGGAAATTCGTGGCTCCTCTCAGATTCCAGAACTTTCTGCCACAGAAATGTGAGGAACATGTATTTTTTTAGCCAAATTTTGAGGTTTGCAAAGGATTCTGGGTAACAGAACCTGGTCCGAGCCACACAAGTCACCCCATCTTGGATTCCCCTAGGTCTCTAGTTTTCAGAAATGCACAGGTTTGGTTAGTTTCCCTAGGTGGCGGCTGAGCTACAGGCCAAAATCTACAGGTAGGCACTTTGCAAAAAACACCTCTGTTTTCTTTCAAAAATTTGGATGTGTCCACGTTGCGCTTTGGGGCGTTTCCTGTCGCGGGCGCTATGCCTACCCACACAAGTGACGTATCATTTTTATCGGGAGACGTGGGAGAACACTGGGTGGAAGGAAATTGTGGCTCCTCTCAGATTCCAGAACTTTCTGCCACAGAAATGTGAGGAACATGTGTTTTTTTAGCCAAAATTTGAGGTTTGCAAAGGATTCTGGGTAACAGAACCTGGTCCGAGCCACACAAGTCACCCCATCTTGGATTCCCCTATGTCTCTAGTTTTCAGAAATGCACAGGTTTGGTAGGTTTCCCTAGGTGGCGGCTGAGCTACAGGCCAAAATCTACAGGTAGGCACTTTGCAAAAAACACCTCTGTTTTTTTTTAAAAATGTGGATGTGTCCACGTTGCGCTTTGGTACGTTTCCTGTCGTGGGCGCTAGGCCTACCCACACAAGTGAGGTATCATTTTTATCGGGAGACATGGGGGAACGCTGGGTGGAAGGAAATTTGTGGCTCCTCTCAGATTCCAGAACTTTCTGCCACAGAAATGTGAGGAACATGTGTTTTTTTAGCCAAAATTTGAGGTTTGCAAAGGATTCTGGGTAACAGAACCTGGTCCAAGCCACACAAGTCACCCCATCTTGGATTCCCCTCGGTCTCTAGTTGTCAGAAATGCACAGGTTTGGTAAGTTTCCCTAGGTGGCGGCTGAGCTACAGGCCAAAATCTACAGGTAGGCACTTTGCAAAAAACACCTCTGTTTTCTTTCAAAAATTTGGATGTGTCCATGTTGCGCTTTGGGGCGGTTCCTGTCGCGGGCGCTAGGCCTACCCACACAAGTGAGGTATAATTTTTATCGGGAGACTTGGGGGAACGCTGGGTGGAAGGAAATTTGTGGCTCCTCTCAGATTCCAGAACTTTCTGCTATAGAAATGTGACGAACATGTGTTTTTTTAGCCAAATTTTGAGGTTTGCAAAGGATTCTGGGTAACAGAACCTGGTCCGAGCCACACAAGTCACCCCATCTTGGATTCCCCTCGGTCTCTAGTTTTCAGAAATGCACAGGTTTGGTAGGTTTCCCTAGGTGCCGGCTGAGCTACAGGCCAAAATATACAGTTAGGCACTTTGCAAAAAACAACTCTGTTTTATTTCAAAAATTTGGATGTGTCCACGTTGCGCTTTGGGGCGTTTCCTGTCACGGGCGCTAGGCCTACCCACACAAGTGAGGTATGATTTTTATCGGGAGACGTGGGGGAACGCTGGGTGGAAGGAAATTTGTGGCTCCTCTCAGATTCCAGAACTTTCTGCCACAGAAATGTTAGGAACATGTATTTTTTTAGCCAAATTTTGAGGTTTGCAAAGGATTCTGGGTTACAGAACCTGGTCCGAGCCACACAAGTCACCCCATCTTGGATTCCCCTAGGTCTCTAGTTTTCAGAAATGCACAGGTTTGGTTGGTTCCCCAAGGTGCCGGCTCAGCTACAGGCCAAAATCTAAAGGTAGGCACTTTGCAAAAAACACCTCTGTTTTCTTTCAAAAATTTGGATGTGTCCACGTTGC
This sequence comes from Pleurodeles waltl, assembly GCF_031143425.1. Classification (NCBI taxonomy): domain Eukaryota; kingdom Metazoa; phylum Chordata; class Amphibia; order Caudata; family Salamandridae; genus Pleurodeles; species Pleurodeles waltl. The sequence continues at coordinate 146,386,919 of NC_090439.1, read as the reverse complement.
GCTTTGGGGCGTTTCCTGTCACGGGCGCTAGGCCTACCCACGCAAGTTAGGTATTATTTTTATCGGGAGACGTGGGGGAACGCTGCATGGAAGGAAATTTGTGGCTCCTCTCAGATTCCAGAACTTTCTGCAACAGAAATGTGAGGAACATGTGTTTTTTTTAGCCACATTTTTAGGTTTGCAAAGGATTCTGGGTAAGAGAACCTGGTCCGAGCCACACAAGTCACCCCATCTTGGATTCCCCTAGGTCTCTAGTTTTCAGAAATGCACAGGTGTGATAGGTTTCCCTAGGTGGCGGCTGAGCTACAGGCCAAAATCTACAGATAGGCACTTTGCAAAAAACACCTCTGTTTTCTTTCAAACATTTGGATGTGTCCATGTTGCGCTTTGGGGCGTTTCCTGTCGCGGGTGCTAGGCCTACCCACATAAGTGAGGTATAATTTTTATCGGGAGACTTGGGGGAACGCTGGGTGGAAGGAAATTTGTGGCTCCTCTCAGATTCCAGAACTTTCTGCCACAGAAATGTGACGAACATGTGTTTTTTTAGCCAAATTTTGAGGTTTGCAAAGGATTCTGGGTAACAGAACCTGGTCCGAGCCACACAAGTCACACCATCTTGGATTCCCCTAGATCTCTAGTTTTCAGAAATGCACAGGTTTGGTAGGTTTCCCTAGGTGGCGGCTGAGCTACAGGCCAAAATCTACAGGTAGGCACTTTGCAAAAAACACCTCTGTTTTCTTTCAAAAATTTGGATGTGTCCACGTTGCGCTTTGGGGCGTTTCCTGTCGCGAGCGCTAGGCCTACCCACACAAGTGAGGTATCATTTTTATCGGGAGACAGGGGGGAACGCTGGGTGGAAGGAAATTTGTGGCTCCTCTCAGATTCTGAACTTTCTGCCACAGAACTGTGAGGAACATGTGTTTTTTTAGCCAAAATTTGAGGTTTGCAAAGGATTCTGGGTAACAGAACCTGGTCCGAGCCACACAAGTCACCCCATCTTGGATTCCCCTAGGTCTCTAGTTTTCAGAAATGCACAGGTTTGGTAGGTTTCCCTAGGTGCCGGCTGAGCTAGAGGCCAAAATCTATAGGTAGGCACCTTGCAAAAAACACCTCTGTTTTCTTTAACCCCTTCGCTGCCAGGCCTTTTCCCCCTCCTGTGCCAGGCCTTTTTTTTGCCTATTTGGGGCAGTTCGCGCTTAGGCCCTCATAACTTTTTGTCCACATAAGCTAACCAAGCCAAATTTGCGTCCTTTTTTTCCAACATCCTAGGGATTCTAGAGGTACCCAGACTTTGTGGGTTCCCTTGAAGGAGGCCAAGAAATTGGCCAAAATACAGTGAAAAGTTCGTTTTTTTTTAAAAAAATGGAAAAAGTGGCTGCAGAAGAAGGCTTTGTGGATTTCCCCCTGAAAATGCATCAACTAAGGGTTTGTAGTGCTAAACTCAGCAGCTTCCTAGCTTTTCAGGAACAGGCAGACTTGAATCAGAAAACCCAATTTTTCAACACAATTTGGGCATTTTACTGGGGCATACCCCATTTTTGCAATTTTTGGTGCTTTCAGCCTCCTTCCAGTCAGTGACAGGAATGGGCATGAAACCAATGCTGAATCCCAGAAACCTAACCATTTCTGAAAGTAGAGAAAATTCTGAATTCAGCAAGGGGTCATTTGTGTAGATCCTACAAGGGTTTCCTACAGAAAATAACAGCTGAAAGAGAAAAATATTGAAATTGTGGTGAAAAAAACATCAATTTTTCTGTACGTTTTACTCTGTAACTTTTCCCTGCAATGTCAGATTATGGAAAGCAATATACCGTTACGTCTGGTGGACTCCTCTGGTTGCGGGGATATATAGGGCTTGGTAGGTTCATCAAGAACCCGAGGAACCCAGAGCCAATAAATGAGCTGCACCCTGCAGTGCGTTTTCATTCTATACCGGGTATACAGCAATTCATTTGCTGAAATATAAAGAGTAAAAAATTGCTATCAAGAAAACCTTTGCATTTCCAAAAGGGCACAAGATAAGGTGCTGAGGAGCAGTGGTTATTTGCACATCTCTGAATTCCGGGGGGTGACCATACAAGAATGTGAATTATAGGGAATTTCTCAAATAGATGTCTTTTTTACACACTCTCCTATATTTGGAAGGAAAAAATGTAGAGAAAGACAAGGGGCAATAGCACTTGTTTTTGCTAATCTATGTTCCCCAAGTCTACCGATAAAAATGATACCTCACTTGTGTGGGTAGGCTAGCGCCGGCGACAGGAAACACCCCAAAGCACAACGTGGACACATTCTAAATTTTGGAAAAAAAACGGAGGTGTTTTTTGCGAAGTGCCTACCTGTAGATTTTGGCCTCTAGCTCAGCCGGCACCTAGGGAAACCTACCAAACCTGTGCATTTCTGAAAACTAGAGACCTAGGGGAATCCAAGGAGGGGGTGACTTGTGGGGCTCGGACCAGGTTCTGTTACCCAGAATCCTTTGCAAACCTCAAAATTTGGCTAAAAAAACACATGTTCCTCACATTTCTGTGGCAGAAAGTTCTGGAATCTGAGAGGAGCTACAAATTTCCTTCCACCCAGCGTTCCCCCAAGTCTCCCGATAAAAATGATACCTCACTTGCGTGGGTAGGCCTAGCGCCGGCGACAGGAAACACCCCAAAGCGCAACGTGAACACATCCTAAATTTTGGAAAAAAACGGAGGGTGTTTTTTTGCGAAGTGCCCTACCTGTAGATTTTGGCCTCTAGCTCAGCCGGCACCTAGGGAAACCTACCAAACCTGTGCATTTCTGAAAACTAGAGACCTAGGGGAATCCAAGGAGGGGTGACTTGCGGGGCTCGGACCAGGTTCTGTTACCCAGAATCCTTTGCAAACCTAAAAATTTGGCTAAAAAAAACACATGTTCCTCACATTTCTGTGGCAGAAAGTTCTGGAATCTGAGAGGAGCTACAAATTTCCTTCCACCCCAGCGTTCCCCCCAAGTCTCCCGATAAAAATGATACCTCACTTGCGTGGGTAGGCCTAGCGCCGGCGACAGGAAACACCCCAAAGCGCAACGTGGACACATCCTAAATTTTGGAAAAAAAACAGAGGTGTTTTTTGCGAAGTGCCTACCTGTAGATTTTGGCCTCTAGCTCAGCCGGGCACCTAGGGAAAACCTACCAAACCTGTGCATTTCTGAAAACTAGAGACCTAGGGGAATCCAAGGAGGGGTGACTTGCGGGGCTCGGACCAGGTTCTGTTACCCAGAATCCTTTGCAAACCTCAAAATTTGGCTAAAAAAAACACATGTTCCTCACATTTCTGTGGCAGAAAAGTTCTGAAATCTGAGAGGAGCTACAAATTTCCTTCCACCCAGCGTTCCCCCAAGTCTCCCGATAAAAATGATACCTCACTTGCGTGGGTAGGCCTAGCGCCTGCGACAGGAAACACCTCACTTGTGTGGGTGGGCCAGGTGCCTGCAACAGAATAAGGCCCAAAACCTGAAGGGATAGAAGGGATAGCACAGCAAGTTTATAAGGGCATATTCTTTTATACATCTTTAGACGGACTCTGCTTTGGGGACCCACATAAGTGAGGTGTCATTTTACTTGGGAGACTGAGGGGAAAACTGGGGAGTAGGAATTTTGTGCTGGAGCGGTGATCCTACTAAGAAAAATCAGGAAAATATGCTTTTTTTATGCAAATTTTGAGGTTTACAGAGGAGTCTGGTAAGAAAATGTTGGGGGAGCCACACAAGCCACACTCCCTAGACTCCTTGGGGTGCCTAGTTTTGAAAAGTTTCTGGGTTTTGTAGGTTTCCCTACATGACGGCCGCACCCAGGACCAAAACCATAGGTGGGGCCCTCCCCCCCAAACACAGGTATTTTTGGAATATATCACTTTGATGTGTGCACATAAGTCTGTGATGTGCCAAACACTAAAATTGTGAAAAGAAACACACTTAGGTTATGTGAAGAAGACCCCTCACCCACCAACCAAGTTGGTGGCATGCTTCATCATCGGGGTCCCACCCGAGGCACCTAGCGTGTCTCAAGTGTGCTGCGACGCCTGATTACAGTGGAGCAGGTTTTGTCATTTGTACCACACATACTGGTTGGATTTGGCACGAGGGTGAGTGATGGTTCAGTAGATCAAATTTTATTAACAAGAGATTTCACAAAAGTGAAATGCACTGGTAATAACTGAAAGGCCAAAAAACTGAACCAATGACTCACAGCTCGTGAGCTGTAAAGCCACGACAAAGCACCAACCGCTTTACAGTCCATTCACACACCTTTCATACATGACATGCACTAGACCATTCACCGCCGCCAGCCACGGGCCCAGCACATTACAAGACTCGCATCCACAGACAGCGCCAGTCAAGGGCCCATCACTTTCATACGCCCACATGCCTGATACAGGCAATCACACCAGCTGATGAGTGTGTGGACTGGCGTTTTGGCCGGCACTGCCAGCCAAGCGCCACACCACCAGCCAAGCGCCACCCCACACACACCACCAGCCAAGCGCCACCCCACACACAACGCCAGCCCAGCGCCACCCCACACACACCGCCAGCCAAGCGCCACCCACACACACACCGCCAGCCAAGCGCCACCCCACACACACCCGCCAGCCAAGCGCCACCACACCCACGCCCGTCAGCCAAGCACCACTCTACACATGCCATCCCCTTTTTTTTGTTTTTAAACAACAAAGAACCACTAATCTATAAATTAGTACAAAACTACAAACACAAAAGCTCTAACTGAATACATGACTAATGCCAACCGTGAAACCGAACATATAAAAATATAAAACACCAGTTTACGCTCACGGAATTTCCCAATAATTCTTCTGTGTGTGGTAGCTCCTGAAACAGCCACCCACACACAGCCCAGGCTTTGAAGGACAATCAGGGCGAGTACATCCTAGTCTCCTTCCTGATACCTCTTCGAGCACCTAGACTCTACATCTCTTAGCAGGAAAGTTTTTTTTGGCCGTGGGAGGAATGTGCTCAGCAAAGTGACGATCTTTCAATCTAGCCACATCCTCCACCACTGCTTCTCTAGGAACTCTTGCCTGTTCCAGCACAACAAGGCTAGCTATGATAGACTCCTGAAATTTTACAAATGTCATCCTTGACTCTGGAGAACTATCCTTAAACACAACAAAAGCATTAAAAGTTGCCAAGTGGAACAAGTGAAGCGCTAATTTCTTATACGCGCTAATTTCTTTATACCACACATAAGACTTACGAGCAGCAGTGTAAGGTTCTAACCTCTGATCTACTCTATCAACACCACCCATGTGCTTATTATAGTCTAAGATGCACACAGGTTTGCGCACTTCGGCAACCTGACCCCAAACAGCCACAGGTGAAGTACTCTCATCATGGATGGTGCTTAGCATGTATACATCCCCTCTTGTCTACAAATTTCAGAGCTAGCAGCTCATCATTCCGCAAGGCACTGCACTGTCCCTTCTCAAGTTTTTTACAGACAAGCTCTTTTGGATAGCCTTTCCGATTAGAGCGGATTGTGCCACAAGCAACAGTGTCCACTCTGAACAACTCCTTGAACAACCGAACTCCAGTGTAGAAGTTATCTACATATAAATGGTGACCTTTGTTAAACAGTCGTCTATCAAGTTCCCACACAATTTTCTCACTAACTCCAAAAGTGGGGAGGACAACCAGGGGGGTCAATATTGGAATCCCTACCAGTGTAGACCCGGAAATTATAAACATATCCTGTACTACTTTCTGACAGCATATACAATTTAATTCCATTACCGTGCCCTCTTGCTAGGAATGTACTGCCTAAAAACCAAACGACCCTTGAACAGGACCAAAGACTCATCTACAGATATTTCTTTCCCTAGAACATAGATCTCTGAAAAAACGATCTACCAAATGATCAAGGACAGGTCTAATCTTAAAAAGACGGTCAGAATCAGGATGATCTCGTGGCAAGGCTAAAGCATTATCTACAAAATGCAACATCCGAAGAAGAAGCTCATACCGGTTACGACTCATGATGGCAGGAAATATAGCAGTTGCCATCAAGGGACTAGTAGACCAATATGAAGACAGCGACGGCTTCCTTATCAGCCCCATCAAAAAAGTTAAACCCAAGAACTTTTTCAACTCTTCCAGATTTGTGGGAATCCACGGCTAGCTCTAGAGTGTGGCCTAAGTCTGGCAGCGTTGTCCCTCAAAAACTGCTCTGCATACAAATTAGTCTGCTCAACAATCTCTTCCAAAAATATATCGTCCATAAACAACTCAAAAAAGTTGACGGGCAAAAAGTTTTCCGTATTAACTCGACACCCTGGAAAACCAGTAAACGCAGGCAACTGTGGCTGCTCCATGTTTGGTGCAACCCATGCGTCAGGTCTTCCAATGGGAAGCCTTTCAGCCGCTGGCTCCTGCACCATTGGCACATCACTGTCCTCCTCTAAAACAGGCCCTTCATCAGCACTGAGAGTGGCTTCATCATCAGATGATTCATCTCTGACAGAAAATTCACTTCCAGAATCCTGCACTTCCTGCTCTGCCTCAGATGCAGAGTCAGTCTCATATTCATGGTCAGAAGATGACTCAAAAAGCACACTAACAACCAGCTGAGCGGTCATCCTACAGGTGGCCATGATCCTTCCTATAAAAATTAACTGGACAAATACACCACCAACAACCAGCACTGTGTAAGATAAGTAACAAAGTATAGGTTTATCACTAAGAATTATAAACTCAAAAACTATACTGCTCACTTGCCTGAAAAAGCTTGACTCACCAGCAACTACTCTGCACAGCCACAGCAATCACCAACGATATCCCACTAAAAAGAGAAAAAAAAAAGCAAATTAGACATAAGACAACACAATAATCATTGTGCATAACTCTAAGGACAATTTCACACACAATCCTGCATTCAGTACACCACCTACAAACATGTCATTCATGCATTGCAACAATACTCACTTGGAGTAAATTTATTTACTTACCTAAAACATGCAACTACGCAAACCGCAGGACAACTACTGCCAAAACTGCAACAAGCCACAGCAAAGTCAGCAAAAGCTTTGAACTAGAACAAAAAGGAGAAAAACTGTTATTATCATAAAAGCAAATACTTCGCCAGTTGACAAACACTCCGCCACTAACAATTTTTTCATTTTCCCTTGTGTCTAGTCTTCTCTGCTTGGGGGAAGATGGGCCTAAAAAAAAATAGGCCAATCTACCCCCAAGGGGAGGGGGCAGAAATCGCCCAGATTACATTGCACCCTTTGGGGGGGGTGACCCTTTCCCAAGGGGCCACACCCCCACACAAAGCACACACACACACATATATTATGCCTGGTGCTATGGGGATTCTGCCCCCCTTGGGGACAGAAAGGCCTAAAAAATAGGCATATCTGCCCCCAAGGGGGGCAGAACTGCCCAAAAATACATGTGGGCCCCTGGGGGCGACCCTTGCCCAAGGGGCCGCCCCCCAACACAAAAAATAAAAACCAACAATAAAATCCCTGGTGTCTAGTGGCTTTCTGCCCCCCTTGGGGGCAGATCGGCGTAAAAATAGGGCCAATCTGCCCCCAAGGGGGGCAGAAACGACGATAAATACATTGCGCCCCCGGGGGGAGCGACCCTTGCCCAAGGGGCCACCCCCCAACACAAAGCACACATACAAACATATCTTTCTGGCGCTATTGGGATTCTGCCCCCCTTGGGGCAGAAAGGCCTAAAAAAAATAGGCTCTCTGCCCCCAAGGGGGGCAGAACTGCCCAAAAATACATGTGGGCCCCTGGGGGCGACCCTTGCCCAAGGGGCCACCCCCCAACACAAAAAATAAAAATCAACAATAAAATCCCTGGTGTCTAGTGGCTTTCTGCCCCCCTTGGGGGCAGATCGGCCTAAAAATAGGGCCAATCTGCCCCCAAGGGGGGCAGAAACGACAATAAATACATTGCGCCCCTGGGGGGAGCGACCCTTGCCCAAGGGGCCACCCCCCAACACAAAGCACACATACATACTATTTCTGGCGCTATTGGGATTCTGCCCCCCTTGGGGGCAGAAAGGCCTAAAAAAAATAGGCCTCTCTGCCCCCAAGGGGGGCAGAACTGCCCAAAAATACATGAGGGCCCCTGGGGGCGACCCTTGCCCAAGGGGCCGCCCCCCAACACAAAAAAAACAAATCAACAATAAAATCCCTGGTGTCTAGTGGCTTTCTGCCCCCCTTGGGGGCAGATCGGCCTAAAAATAGGGCCAATCTGCCCCCGGGGGGGCAGAAACGACGTAAAATACATTTGACCCCAAAGGGGAGCGACCCTTGCCCAAGGGGCTGCCCCCCAACACAAAAAATACAAATCAACAATAAAATCCCTGGTGTCTAGTGGCTTTCTGCCCCCCTTGGGGGCAGATCGGCCTAAAAATAGGGCCAATCTGCCCCCAGGGGGGGCAGAAACGACGTAAAATACATTTGCCCCCAAAGGGGAGCGACCCTTGCCCAAGGGGCCGCCCCCCAACACAAAAAATACAAATCAACAATAAAATCCCTGGTGTCTAGTGGCTTTCTGCCCCCCTTGGGGGCAGATCGGCCTAAAAATAGGGCCAATCTGCCCCCAGGGGGCAGAAACGACATAAAATACATGTGCCCCCAAAGGGGAGCGACCCTTGCCCAAGGGTCGCTCCCCTACACTAGTATGCATTCAAAAGACAAATCCCTGGTGTCTAGTGGGCATTCCTGCTGCCCGATCGCATCGGCGATCGGGCCAGCAGGAATGCTCAAAGAGACATCGAGGGAAAGGAAAACCCTTTCCTTTCCCTCGATGCCTCTCTCAGAGCACCCCCACCCCACACAAAGGTGAAAAACTCACCTTCTCCCCTTAGACGCGCTGGAAGCAAATGGCTTCCAGCGCGTTTTTCCCCCTTTCCATGAAATCAGCGCGTGATCGCGCGCTGACGTCATGGGGGGAGGGCGGGGGGGGGTGGTCGTGAAAGGGGAAGGGATTCCCCTTTCAGCCCTGGCCTGGGGGTGTTGGGGGGCGGCCCTCGGGGGAAGCACTAGCGCTTCCCCCGACTGCCAGTCCCAGGACGTAATGGATACGTCCATGGCGCCACACGGGCGCTGCCATGGACGTAACCATTCCGTACCTGGCGGGGAAGGGGTTAAAAAAATTGAATGTGTCCACGTTGCGTTTTGGGGCGTTTCCTGTCGCCGGCGCTAGGCCTACCCACACAAGTGAGGTATCATTTTTATCGGGAGACTTGGGGGAACGCTGGGTGGAAGGAAATTTGTGGCTCCTCTCAGATTCCAGAACTTTCTGCCACAGAAATGTGAGGAATATGTGTTTTTTTAGCCAAATTTTTGAGGTTTGCAAAGGATTTCTGGGTAACAGAACCTGGTCCTAGCCACACAAGTCACCCCATCTTGGATTCCCTAGGTCTCTAGTTTTCAGAAATGCACAGGTGTGGTAGGTATCCCTAGGTGGCGGCTGAGCTACAGGCCATAATCTACAGGTAGCACTTTGCAAAAAACACCTCTGTTTTCTTTCAAAAATTTGGATGTGTCCACGTTGCGCTTTGGGGCGTTTCCTGTCGCGGGCGCTAGGCCTACCCACACAAGTGAGGTATCATTTTTATCGGGAGACTTGGGGGAACGCTGGGTGGAAGGAAATTTGTGGCTCCTCTCAGATTCCAGAACTTTCTGCCACAGAAATGTGAGGAACATGTGTTTTTTTAGCCACATTTTTAGGTTTGCAAAGGATTCTGGGTACAGAACCTGGTCCGAGCCACGCAAGTCACCCCATCTTTGATTCCCCTAGGTCTCTAGTTTTCAGAAATGCACAGGTTTGGTAGGTTTCCCTAGGTGGCGGCTGAGCTACAGGCCAAAATCTACAGGTAGGCACTTTGCAAAAAACACCTCTGTTTTCTTTCAAAAATTTGGATGTGTCCACGTTGCGCTTTGGGGCGTTTCCTGTCGCGGGCGCTAGCCTACCCACACAAGTGAGGTATCATATTTATCGTGAGACTTGGGGAACGCTGAATGGAAGGAATTTGTGGCTCCTCTCAGATTCCAGAACTTTCTGCCACAGAAATGTGATGAACATGTGTTTTTTTAGCCAAAATTTGAGGTTTGCAAAGGATTCTGGGTAACAGAACCTGGTCCGAGCCACACAAGTCACCCCATCTTGGATTCCCCTAGGTCTCTAGTTTTCAGAAATGCACAGGTTTGGTAAGTTTCCCAGGTGGCGGCTGAGCTGCAGGCCATAATCTACAGGTAGGCACTTGCAAAAAACACCTCTGTTTTCTTTCAAAAATTTGGATGTGTCCACGTTGCGCTTTGGGCGTTTCCTGTCGCGGGCGCTAGGCCTACCCACACAAGTGAGGTATCATTTTTATCGGGAGACTTGGGGGAACGCTGGGTGGAAGGAAATTTGTGGCTCCTCTCAGATTCCAGAACTTTCTGCCACAGAAATGTGAGGAATATGTGTTTTTTTAGCCAAATTTTGAGGTTTGCAAAGGATTCTGGGTAACAGAACCTGGTCCGAGCCACACAAGTCACCCCATCTTGGATTCCCCTAGGTCTCTAGTTTTCAGAAATGCACAGGTGTGGTAGGTATCCCTAGGTGGCGGCTGAGCTACAGGCCATAATCTACAGGTAGGCACTTTGCAAAAAACACCTCTGTTTTCTTTCAAAATTTGGATGTGTCCACGTTGCGCTTTGGGGCGTTTCCTGTCGCGGGCGCTAGGCCTACCCACACAAGTGAGGTATCATTTTTATCGGGAGACTTGGGGGAACGCTGGGTGGAAGGAAATTTGTGGCTCCTCTCAGATTCCAGAACTTTCTGTCACAGAAATGTGAGGAACATGTGTTTTTTTAGCCACATTTTTAGGTTTGCAAAGGATTCTGGGTAACAGAACCTGGTCCGAGCCACGCAAGTCACCCCATCTTTGATTCCCCTAGGTCTCTAGTTTTCAGAAATGCACAGGTTTGGTCGGTTTCCCTAGGTGGCGGCTGAGCTACAGGCCAAAATCTACAGGTAGGCACTTTGCAAAAAACACCTCTGTTTTCTTTCAAAAATTTGGATGTGTCCACGTTGCGCTTTGGGGCGTTTCCTGTCGCGGGCGCTAGGCCTACCCACACAAGTGAGGTATCATTTTTATCGTGAGACTTGGGGAACGCTGAATGGAAGGAAATTTGTGGCTCCTCTCAGATTCCAGAACTTTCTGCCACAGAAATGTGATGAACATGTGTTTTTTTAGCCAAAATTTGAGGTTTGCAAAGGATTCTGGGTAACAGAACCTGGTCCGAGCCACACAAGTCACCCCATCTTGGATTCCCCTAGGTCTCTAGTTTTCAGAAATGCACAGGTTTGGTAAGTTTCCCTAGGTGGCGGCTGAGCTGCAGGCCATAATCTACAGGTAGGCACTTTGCAAAAAACACCTCTGTTTTCTTTCAAAAATTTGGATGTGTCCACGTTTGCGCTTTGGGGCATTTCCTGTCGCGGGCGCTAGGCCCTACCCACACAAGTGAGGTATCATTTTTATCGGGAGACTTGGGGGAACGCTGGGTGGAAGGAAATTTGTGGCTCCTCTCAGATTCCAGAACTTTCTGCCACAGAAATGTGAGGAATATGTGTTTTTTTAGCCAAATTTTGAGGTTTGCAAAGGATTCTGGGTAACAGAACCTGGTCCGAGCCACACAAGTCACCCCATCTTGGATTCCCCTAGGTCTCTAGTTTTCAGAAATGCACAGGTGTGGTAGGTATCCCTAGGTGGCGGCTGAGCTACAGGCCATAATCTACAGGTAGGCACTTTGCAAAAAACACCTCTGTTTTTCTTTCAAAAATTTGGATGTGTCCACGTTGCGCTTTGGGGCGTTTCCTGTCGCGGGCGCTAGGCCTACCCACACAAGTGAGGTATCATTTTTATCGGGAGACTTGGGGGAACGCTGGGTGGAAGGAAATTTGTTGGCTCCTCTCAGATTCCAGAACTTTCTGCCACAGAAATGTGAGGAACATGTGTTTTTTTTAGCCACATTTTTAGGTTTGCAAAGGATTCTGGGTAACATAACCTGGTCCGAGCCACGCAAGTCACCCCATCTTTGATTCCCCTAGGTCTCTAGTTTTCAGAAATGCACAGGTTTGGTCGGTTTCCCTAGGTGGCGGCTGAGCTACAGGCCAAAATCTACAGGTAGGCACTTTGCAAAAAACACCTCTGTTTTCTTTCAAAAATTTGGATGTGTCCACGTTGCGCTTTGGGGCGTTTCCTGTCGCGGGCGCTAGGCCTACCCACACAAGTGAGGTATCATTTTTATCGTGAGACTTGGGGGAACGCTGAATTGAAGGAAATTTGTGGCTCCTCTCAGATTCCAGAACTTTCTGCCACAGAAATGTGATGAACATGTGTTTTTTTAGCCAAAATTTGAGGTTTGCAAAGGATTCTGGGTAACAGAAACTGGTCCGAGCCACACAAGTCACCCCATCTTGGATTCCCCTAGGTCTCTAGTTTTCAGAAATGCACAGGTTTGGTAAGTTTCCCTAGGTGGCGGCTGAGCTGCAGGCCATAATCTACAGGTAGGCACTTTGCAAAAAACACCTCTGTTTTCTTTCAAAAATTTGGATGTGTCCACGTTGCGCTTTGGGGCGTTTCCTGTCGCGGGCGCTAGGCCTACCCACACAAGTGAGGTATCATTTTTATCGGGAGACCTGGGGAACGCTGGGTGGAAGGAAATTTGTGGCTCCTCTCAGATTCCAGAACTTTCTGCCACAGAAATGTGAGGAATATGTGTTTTTGTAGCCAAATTTTGAGGTTTGCAAAGGATTCTGGGTAACAGAACCTGGTCCGAGCCACACAAGTCACCCCATCTTGGATTCCCCTAGGTCTCTAGTTTTCAGAAATGCACAGGTGTGGTAGGTATCCCTAGGTGGCGGCTGAGCTACAGGCCATAATCTACAGGTAGGCACTTTGCAAAAAACACCTCTGTTTTCTTTCAAAAATGTGGATGTGTCCACTTTGCGCTTTGGGGCGTTTCCTGTCGCGGGCGCTAGGCCTACCCACACAAGTGAGGTATAATTTTTATCGGGAGACTTGGGGAACGCTGGGTGGAAGGAAATTTGTGCCTCCTCTCAGATTCCAGAACTTTCTGTCACAGAAATGTGAGGAACATGTGTTTTTTTTAGCCACATTTTTAGGTTTGCAAAGGATTCTGGGTAACAGAACCTGGTCCGAGCCACGCAAGTCACCCCATCTTGATTCCCCTAGGTCTCTAGTTTTCAGAAATGCACAGGTTTGGTCGGTTTCCCTAGGTGGCGGCTGAGCTACAGGCCAAAATCTACAGGTAGGCACTTTGCAAAAAACACCTCTGTTTTCTTTCAAAAATTTGGATGTGTCCACGTTGTGCTTTGGGACGTTTTCCTGTCGCGAGCGCTAGGCCTACCCACACAAGTGAGGTATCATTTTTATCGGGAGACAGGGTGGAACGCTGGGTGGAAGGAAATTTGTGGCTCCTCTCAGATTCTGAACTTTCTGCCACAGAAATGTGAGGAACATGAGTTTTTTTAGCCAAATTTGAGGTTTGCAAAGGATTCTGGGTAACAGAACCTGGTCCGAGCCACACAAGTCACCCCATCTTGGATTCCCTAGGTCTCTAGTTTTCAGAAATGCACAGGTTTGGTAGGTTTCCCTAGGTGCCGGCTGAGCTAGAGGCCAAAATCTACAGGTAGGCACCTTGCAAAAAACACCTCTGTTTTCTTTAAAAAAATTGAATGTATCCACGTTGCATTTTGGGGCGTTTCCTGTTGCGGGGCGCTAGGCCTACCCACACAAGTGAGTATCATTTTTATCGGGAGACTTGGGGGAACGCTGGGTGGAAGGAAATTTGTGGCTCCTCTCAGATTCCAGAACTTTCTGCCACAAAAATGTGAGGAATATGTGTTTTTTTTAGCCAAATTTTGAGGTTTGCAAAGGGATTCTGGGTAACAGAACCTGGTCCGAGCCACACAAGTCACCCCATCTTGGATTCCCTAGGTCTCTAGTTTTCAGAAATGCACAGGTGTGGTAGGTATCCCTAGGTGGCGGCTGAGCTACAGGCCATAATCTACAGGTAGGGCACTTTGCAAAAAACACCTCTGTTTTCTTTCAAAAATTTGGATGTGTCCACGTTGCGCTTTGGGGCGTTTCCTGTCGCGGGCGCTAGGCCTACCCACACAAGTGAGGTATCATTTTTATTGGGAGACTTGGGGAACGCTGGGTGGAAGGAAATTTGTGCTCTATAAGATTCCAGAACTTTCTGCCACAGAAATATGAGGAACATGTGTTTTTTTAGCCACATTTTTAGATTTGCAAAGGATTCTGGGTAACAGAACCTGGTCCGAGCCACGCAAGTCACCCCATCTTTGATTCCCCTAGGTCTCTAGTTTTCAGAAATGCACAGGTTTTGGTAGGTTTCCCTAGGTGGCGGCTGAGCTACAGGCCAAAATCTACAGGTAGGCACTAGTTGCAAAAAACACCTCTGTTTTCTTCAAAAATTTGGATGTGTCCACGTTGCGCTTTGGGGCGTTTCCTGTCGCGGGCGCTAGGCCTACCCACACAAGTGAGGTATCATTTTTATCGGGAGACTTGGGGGAACGCTGAATGGAAGGAAATTTGTGGCTCCTCTCAGATTCCAGAACTTTCTGCCACAGAAATGTGATGAACATGTGTTTTTTTAGCCAAATTTGAGGTTTGCAAAGGATTCTGGGTAACAGAACCTGGTCCGAGCCACACAAGTCACACCCATCTTGGATTCCCCTAGGTCTCTAGTTTTCAGAAATGCACAGGTTTGGTAAGTTTCCCTAGGTGGCGGCTGAGCTACAGGCCAAAATCTACAGGTAGGCACTTTGCAAAAAACACCTCTGTTTTCTTTCAAAATTTGGATGTGTCCACGTTGCGCTTTGGGGCGGTTCCTGTCGCGGGGCGCTAGGCCTACCCACACAAGTGAGGTATCATTTTTATCTGGAGACTTGGGGGAACGCTGGGTGGAAGGAAATTTGTGGCTTCTCTCAGATTCCAGAACTTTGTGCCACAGAAATGTGATTAACATGTGTTTTTTTAGCCAAATTTTGAGGTTTGCAAAGGATTCTGGGTAACAGAACTTGGTCCGAGCCACACAAGTCACCCCATCTTGGATTCCCCTCGATCTCTAGTTTTCAGAAATGCACAGGTTTGGTAGGTTTCCCTAGGTGCCGGCTGAGCTACAGGCCAAAATCTACAGGTAGGCACTTTGCAAAAAACAACTCTGTTTTCTTTCAAAAATTTGGATGTGTCCACGTTGCGCTTTGGGGCGTTTCCTGTCACGGGCGCTAGGCCTACCCACACAAGTGAGGTATGATTTTTATCGGGAGACGTGGGGGAACGCTGGGTGGAAGGAAATTTGTGGCTCCTCTCAGATTCCAGAACTTCTGCCACAGAAATGTTAGGAACATGTTTTTTTTTAGCCAAATTTTGAGGTTTGCAAAGGATTCTGGGTAACAGAACCTGGTCCGAGCCACTCAAGTCACCCCATCTTGGATTCCCCTACGTCTCTAGTTTTCAGAAATGCACAGGTTGGTTGGTTCCCCAAGGTGCCGGCTGAGCTACAGGCCAAAATCTACAGGTTAGGCACTTTGCAAAAAACACCTCTGTTTTCTTTCAAAATGTGGATGTGTCCACGTTGCGCTTTGGGGCGTTTTCTGTCGTGGGCGCTAGGCCTACCCACACAAGTGAGGTATCATTTTTATCGAGAGATGTGGGGGAACGCTGGTGGAAGGAAATTTGTGGCTCCTCTCAGATTCCAGAACTTTCTGCCACAGAAATGTGAGGAACATGTGTTTTTTAGCCAAATTTTGAGGTTTGCAAAGGATTCTGGGTCACAGAACCTGGTCCGAGCCACACAAGTCACCCCATCTTGCATTCCCCAAGGTCTTTAGTTTTCAGAAATGCACAGGTTTGGTAGGTTTCCCTAGGTGGCGGCTGAGCTACAGGCCAAAATCTATATGTAGGCACTTTGCAAAAAACACCTCTGTTTTCTTTAAAAAATTTGGATGTGTCCACGTTGCGCTTTGGGGCGTTTCCTGTCGCGGGCGCTAGGCCTACCCACACAAGTGAGTTATCATTTTTAACGGGAGACTTGGGGGAACGCTGGGTGGAAGGACATTTGTGGCTCCTCTCAGATTCCAGAACTTTCTGTCACAGAAATGTGAGGAACATGTGTTTTTTGAGCCAAATTTTGAGGTTTGCAAAGGATTCTGGGTAACAGACCTGGTCGAGCCACACAAGTCACCCCATCTTGGATTCCCCTAGGTCTCTAGTTTTCAGAAATGCACAGGTTTGGTAGATTTCCCTAGGTGCCGGCTGAGCTACAGGCCAAAATCTACAGGTAGGCACTTTGCAAAAAACAACTCTGTTTTCTTTCAAAAATTTGGATGTGTCCACGTTGCGCTTTGGGGCGTTTCCTGTCGCGGGCGCTAGGCCTACCCACACAAGTGAGGTATCATTTTTCTCGGGAGACTTGGGGGAATGCTGGGTGGAAGGAAATTTGTGGCTCCTCTCAGATTCCAGAACTTTCTGCCACAGAAATGTGAGGAACATGTGTTTTTTAGCCAAATTTTGAGGTTTGCAAAGGATTCTGGGTAACAGAACCTGGTCCGAGCCACACAAGTCACCCCATCTTGGATTCCCCTAGGTCTCTAGTTTTCAGAAATGCACAGGTTTGGTAGTTTTCCTTAGGTGCCGGCTGAGCTACAGGCCAAAATCTACAGGTAGGCACTTTGCAAAAAATACCTCTGTTTTCTTGTAAAAATTTGGATGTGTCCACGTTGCGCTTTGGGGCGTTTCCTGTCGCGGGCGCTAGGCCTACTCACTCAAGGGATGTATCATTTTTATCGGGAGACGTGGGGGAACGCTGGGTGGAAGGAAATTCGTGGCTCCTCTCAGATTCCAGAATTTTCTGCCACAGAAATGTGAGGAACATGTATTTTTTTAGCCAAATTTTGAGGTTTGCAAAGGATTCTGGGTAACAGAACCTGGTCCGAGCCACACAAGTCACCCCATCTTGGATTCCCCTATGTCTCTAGTTTTCAGAAATGCACAGGTTTGGTAGGTTTCCCTAGGTGGCGGCTGAGCTACAGGCCAAAATCTACAGGTAGGCACTTTGCAAAAAACACCTTTGTTTTCTTTCAAAAATTTGGATGTGTCCACGTTGCGCTTTGGGGCGTTTCCTGTCGTGGGCGCTAGGCCTACCCACACAAGTGAGGTATCAGTTTTATCGGGAGACATGGGGGAACGCTGGGTGGAAGGAAATTTGTGGCTCCTCTCAGATTCCAGAACTTTCTGCCACAGAAATGTGAGGAACATGTGTTTTTTTAGCCAAAATTTGAGGTTTGCAAAGGATTCTGGGTAACAGAACCTGGTCCGAGCCACACAAGTCACCCCATCTCGGATTCCCCTAGGTCTCTAGTTGTCAGAAATGCACAGGTTTGGTACGTTTCCCTAGGTGGCGGCTGAGCTACAGGCCAAAATCTACAGGTAGGCACTTTTCAAAAAACACCTCTGTTTTCTTTCAAAAATTTGGATGTGTCCACGTTGCGCTTTGGGGCGGTTCCTGTCGCAGGCGCTAGGCCTACCCACACAAGTGAGGTATCATTTTTATCGGGAGACTTGGGGGAACACTGGGTGGAAGGAAATTTGTGGCTCCTCTCAGATTCCAGAACTTTCTGCCACAGAAATGTGACGAACATGTATTTTTTTAGCCAAATTTTGAGGTTTGCAAAGGATTCTGGGTAACAGAACCTGATCCGAGCCACACAAGTCACCCCATCTTGGATTCCTCTCTGTCTCTAGTTTTCAGAAATGCACAGGTTTGGTAGGTTTCCCTAGGTGCCGGCTGAGCTACAGGCCAAAATATACAGGTAGGCACTTTGCAAAAAACAACTCTGTTTTCTTTCAAAAATGTGGATGTGTCCACGTTGCGCTTTGGGGCGTTTCCTGTCACGGGCGCTAGGCCTACCCACACAAGTGAGGTATGATTTTTATCGGGAGACGTGGGGGAAGGCTGGGTGGAAGGAAATTTGTGGCTCCTCTCAGATTCCAGAACTTTCTGCCACAGAAATGTTAGGAACATGTATTTTTTTAGACAAATTTTGAGGTTTGCAAAGGATTCTGGGTTACAGAACCTGGTCCGAGCCACACAAGTCACCCCATCTTGGATTCCCCTAGGTCTCTAGTTTTCAGAAATGCACAGGTTTGGTTAGTTCCCCAAGGTGCCGGCTGAGCTACAGGCCAAAATCTACAGGTAGGCACTTTGCAAAAAACACCTCTGTTTTCTTTTAAAAATTTGGATGTATCCACGTTGCGCTTTGGGGCGTTTCCTGTCGTGGGCGCTAGGCCTACCCACACAAGTGAGGTATCATTTTTATCGAGAGACGTGGGGGAACGCTGGGTGGAAGGAAATTTGTGGCTCCTCTCAGATTCCAGAAATTTCTGCCACAGAAATGTGAGGAACATGTGTTTTTTAGCCAAATTTTGAGGTTTGCAAAGGATTCTGGGTCACAGAACCTGGTCCGAGCCACACAAGTCACCCCATCTTGTATTCCCCTAGGTCCCTAGTTTTCAGAAATGCACAGGTTTGGTAGGTTTCCCTAGGTGGCGGCTGAGCTACAGGCCAAAATCTACAGTTCGGCACTTTGCAAAAAACACCTCTGTTTTCTTACAAAAATTTGGATGTGTCCACGTTGCGCTTTGGGGCGTTTCCTGTCGCGGGCGCTAGGCCTACCCACACAAGTGAGGTATCATTTTTATTGGGAGACTTGGGGGAATGCTGGGTGGAAGGAAATTTGTGGCTCCTCTCAGATTCCAGAACTTTCTGCCACAGAAATGTGACGAACATGTGTTTTTTTAGCCAAATTTTGAGGTTTGCAAAGGATTCTGGGTAACAGAACCTGGTCCGAGCCACACAAGTCACCCCATCTTGGATTCCCCTAGGTCTCTAGTTTTCAGAAATGCACAGGTTTGGTAGGTTTCCCTAGGTGGCGGCTGAGCTACAGGCCAAAATCTACAGGTAGGCACTTTGCAAAAAACACCTCTGTTTTCTTTCAAAAATTTGGATGTGTCCACGTTGCGCTTTGGGGCGTTTCCTGTCGCGGGCGCTAGGCCTACCCACACAAGTGAGGTATCATTTTTATCGGGAGACGTGGGGGAACGCAGGGTGGAAGGAAATTAGTGGCTCCTCTCAGATTCCAGAACTTTCTGCCACAGAAATGTGAGGAACATGTGTTTTTTTAGCCAAAATTTGAGGTTTGCAAAGGATTCTGGGTAACAGAACCTGGTCCGATCCACACAAGTCACCCCATCTTGGATTCCCATAGGTCTCTAGTTTTCAGAAATGCACAGGTTTGGTGGGTTTCCCTAGGTGGCGGCTGAGCTACAGGCCAAAATCTACAGGTAGGCACTTTGCAAAAAACACCTCTGTTTTCTTTCAAAAATCTGAATGTGTCCACGTTGCGCTTTGGGCATTTCCTATCGCGGGCGCTAGGCCTACCCACACAAGTGAGGTATCATTTTTATCGGGAGACTTGGGGGAACGCCGGGTGGAAGGAAATTTGTGGCTCCTCTCAGATTCCAGAACTTTCTGCCACAGAAATGTGAGGAACATGTGTTTTTTTAGCCAAATTTTGAGGTTTGCAAAGGATTCTGGGTAACAGAACCTGGTCCGAGCCACACAAGTCACACCATCTTGTATTCCCCTAGGTCTCTAGTTTTCAGAAATGCACTGGTATGGTAGGTTTCCCTAGGTAGCGGCTGAGCTACAGGCCAAAATCTACAGATAGGCACTTTGCAAAAAACACCTCTGTTTTCTTTCAAAAATTTGGATGTGTCCACGTTGCGCTTTGGGGCGTTTCCTGTCGCGGGCGCTAGGCCTACCCACATAAGTGAGGTATAATTTTTATCGGGAGACTTGGGGGAACGCTGGGTGGAAGGAAATTTGTGGCTCCTCTCAGATTCCAGAACTTTCTGCCACAGAAATGTGAGGAACATGTGTTTTTTTAGCCACATTTTGAGGTTTGCAAAGGATTCTGGGTAACAGAACCTGGTCCGAGCCACACAAGTCACCCCATCTTTGATTCCCCTAGGTCTTTAGTTTTCAGAAATGCACAGGTTTGGTAGGTTTCCCTAGGTGGCGGCTGAGCTACAGGCCAAAATCTACAGGTAGGCACTTTGCAAAAAACACCTCTGTTTTCTTTCAAAAATTTGGATGTGTCCACGTTGCGCTTTGGGGCGTTTCCTGTCGCGGGCGCTAGGCCTACCCACACAAGTGAGGTATCATTTTTATCGGGAGACTTGGGGGAACGCTGGGTGGAAGGAAATTTGTGGCTCCTCTCAGATTCCAGAACTTTCTGCCACAGAAATGTGACGAACATGTGTTTTTTTAGCCAAAATTTGAGGTTTGCAAAGGATTCAGGGTAACAGAACCTGGTCCGAGCCACACAAGTCACCCCATCTTGGATTCCCCTAGGTCTCTAGTTTTCAGAAATGCACAGGTTTGGTAGGTTTCCCTAGGTGCCGGCTGAGCTAGAGGCCAAAATCTACAGGTAGGCACCTTGCATAAAACACCTCTGTTTTCTTTAAAAAAATTGAAAGTGTCCACGTTGCGTTTTGGGGGGTTTCCTGTCGCGGGCGCTAGGCCTACCCACACAAGTGAGGTATCATTTTTATCGGGAGACTTGGGGGAACGCTGGTTGGAAGGAAATTTGTGGCTCCTCTTAGATTCCAGAACTTTCTGCCACAGAAATGTGAGGAACATGTGTTTTTTTAGCCAAATTTTGTGGTTTGCAAAGGATTCTGGGTAACAGAACCTGGTCCGAGCCACACAAGTCAGCCCATTTTGGATTCCCCTAGGTCTCTAGTTTTCAGAAATGCACAGGTGTGGTAGGTATCCCTAGGTGGCGGCTGAGCTACAGGCCAAAATCTACAGGTAGGCACTTTGCAAAAATCACCTCTGTTTTCTTTCAAAAATTTGGATGTGTCCACGTTGCGCTTTGGGGCGTTTCCTGTCGCGGGCGCTAGGCCTACCCACACAAGTGAGGTATCATTTTTATCGGGAGACTTGGGGGAACGCTGGGTGGAAGGAAATTTGTGGCTCCTCTCAGATTCCAGAACTTTCTGCCACAGAAATGTGAGGAACATGTGTTTTTTTAGCCACATTTTGAGGTTTGCAAAGGATTCTGGGTAACAGAACCTGGTCCGAGCCACACAAGTCACCCCATCTTTGATTCCCCTAGGTCTTTAGTTTTCAGAAATGCACAGGTTTGGTAGGTTTCCCTAGGTGGCGGCTGAGCTACAGGCCAAAATCTACAGGTAGGCACTTTGCAAAAAACACCTCTGTTTTCTTTCAAAAATTTGGATGTGTCCACGTTGCGCTTTGGGGCGTTTCCTGTCGCGGGCGCTAGGCCTACCCACACAAGCGAGGTATAATTTTTATCGGGAGACAGGGGGGAACGCTGGGTGGAAGGAAATTTGTGGCTCCTCTCAGATTCTGAACTTTCTGCCACAGAAATGTGAGGAACATGTGTTTTTTTAGCCAAAATTTGAGGTTTGCAAAGGATTCTGGGTAACAGAACCTGGTCTGAGCCACACAAGTCACCCCATCTTGGATTCCCCTAGGTCTCTAGTTTTCAGAAATGCACAGGTTTGGTAGGTTTCCCTAGGTGCCGGCTGAGCTAGAGGCCAAAATCTACAGGTAGGCACCTTGCATAAAACACCTCTGTTTTCTTTAAAAAAATTGAATGTGTCCACGTTGCGTTTTGGGGGGTTTCCTGTCGCGGGCGCTAGGCCTACCCACACAAGTGAGGTATCATTTTTATCGGGAGACTTGGGGGAACGCTGGGTGGAAGGAAATTTGTGGCTCCTCTTAGATTCCAGAACTTTCTGCCACAGAAATGTGAGGAACATGTGTTTTTTTAGCCAAATTTTGAGGTTTGCAAAGGATTCTGGGTAACAGAACCTGGTCCGAGCCACACAAGTCAGCCCATTTTGGATTCCCCTAGGTCTCTAGTTTTCAGAAATGCACAGGTGTGGTAGGTATCCCTAGGTGGCGGCTGAGCTACAGGCCAAAATCTACAGGTAGGCACTTTGCAAAAAACACCTCTGTTTTCTTTCAAAAATTTGGATGTGTCCACGTTGCGCTTTGGGGCGTTTCCTGTCGCGGGCGCTAGGCCTACCCACACAAGTGAGGTATCATTTTTATCGGGAGACTTGGGGGAACGCTGGGTGGAAGGAAATTTGTGGCTCCTCTCAGATTCCAGAACTTTCTGCCACAGAAATGTGAGGAACATGTGTTTTTTTAGCCACATTTTTAGGTTTGCAAAGGATTCTGGGTAACAGAACCTGGTCCGAGCCACGCAAGTCCCCCCATCTTTGATTCCCCTAGGTCTCTAGTTTTCAGAAATGCACAGGTTTGGTAGGTTTCCCTAGGTGGCGGCTGAGCTACAGGCCAAAATCTACAGGTGGGCACTTTGCAAAAAACACCTCTGTTTTCTTTCAAAAGTTTGGATGTGTCCACATTGCGCTTTGGGGCGTTTCCTGTCACGGGCGCTAGGCCTACCCACACAAGTGAGGTATGATTTTTATCGGGAGACGTGGGGGAACACTGGGTGGAAGGAAATTTGTGGCTCCTCTCAGATTCCAGAACTTTCTGCCACAGAAATGTTAGGAAAATGTATTTTTTTAGCCAAATTTTGAGGTTTGCAAAGGATTCTGGGTAACAGAACCTGCTCAGAGCCACACAAGTCACCCCATCTTGGATTCCCCTAGGTCTCTAGTTTTCAGAAATGCACAGGTTTGGTTGGTTCCCC
The DNA here is from genome assembly GCF_031143425.1 of Pleurodeles waltl. NCBI lineage: Eukaryota > Metazoa > Chordata > Amphibia > Caudata > Salamandridae > Pleurodeles > Pleurodeles waltl. The sequence continues at coordinate 146,364,066 of NC_090439.1, read as the reverse complement.
AAGGTGCCGGCTGAGCTACAGGCCAAAATCTACAGGTAGGCACTTTGCAAAAAACACCTCTGCTTTCTTTAAAAAATTTGGATGTGTCCACGTTGCGCTTTGGGGCGTTTCCTGTCGTGGGCGCTAGGCCTACCCACACAAGTGAGGTATCATTTTTATCGAGAGACGCGGGGGAACGCTGGGTGGAGGAAATTTGTGGCTCCTCTCAGATTCCAGAACTTTCTGCCACAGAAATGTGAGGAACATGTGTTTTTTAGCCAATTTTTGAGGTTTGCAAAGGATTCTGGGTCACAGAACCTGGTCCGAGCCACACAAGTCACCCCATCTTGGATTCCCCAAGGTCTTTAGTTTTCAGAAATGCACAGGTTTGGTAGGTTTCCCTAGGTGGCGGCTGAGCTACAGGCCAAAATCTACAGGTAGGCACTTTGCAAAAAACACCTCTGTTTTCTTTCAAAAATTTGGATGTGTTCACGTTGCGCTTTGGAGCGTTTCCTGTTGCGGGCGCTATGCCTACCCACACAAGTGAGGTATCATTTTTATCGGGAGACGTGGGGGAACGCTGGGTGGAAGGAAATTTGTGGCTCCTCTCAGATTCTAGAACTTTCTGCCACAGAAATGTGAGGAACATGTGTTTTTTAGCCAAATTTTGAGGTTTGCAAAGGATTCTGGGTCACAGAACCTGGTCCGAGCCACACAAGTCACCCCATCTTGTATTCCCCTAGGTCCCTAGTTTTCAGAAATGCACAGGTTTGGTAGGTTTCCCTAGGTGGCGGCTGAGCTACAGGCCAAAATCTACAGTTCGGCACTTTGCAAAAAACACCTCTGTTTTCTTAAAAAAATTCGGATGTGTCCACGTTACGCTCTGGGGCGTTTCCTGTCGCGGGCGCTAGGCCTACCCACACAAGTGAGGTATCATTTTTATCGGGAGACGTGGGGGAACGCTGGGTGGAAGGAAATTTGTGGCTCCTCTCAGATTCCAGAACTTTATGCCCCAGAAATGTGAGCAACATGTGTTTTTTTAGCCAAAATTTGAGGTTTGCAAAGGATTCTGGGTAACAGAACCTGGTCTGAGCCACCCAAGTCACCCCATCTTGGATTCCCCTATGTCTTTAGTTTTCAGAAATGCACAGGTTTGGTAGGTTTCCCTAGGTGCCGGCTGAGCTAGAGGCGAAAATCTACAGGTAGGCACCTTGCAAAAAACACCTCTGTTTTCTTTAAAAAAATGTATTGTGTCCACGTTGCGTTTCGGGGCGTTTCCTCTCGCGGGCGCTAGGCCTACCCACACAAGTGAGATATCATTTTTATCGGGAGACTTGGGGGAACGCTGGGTGGAAGGGAATTTGTGGCTCCTCTCAGATTCCAGAACTTTCTGCCACAGAAATGTGAGGAATATGTGTTTTTTTAGACAAATTGTGAGGTTTGCAAAGGATTCTGGGTAACAGAACCTGGTCCGAGCCACACAAGTCACCCCATCTTGGATTCCCCTAGGTCTCTAGTTTTCAGAAATGCACAGGTTTGGTAAGTTTCCCTAGGTGGCGGCTGAGCTACAGGCCAAAATCTACAGGTAGGCACTTTGCAAAAAACACCTCTTTTTTCTTTCAAAAATTTGGATGTGTCCACGTTGCGCTTTGGGGCAGTTCCTGTCGCGGGCGCTAGGCCTACCCACACAAGTGAGGTATCATTTTTATCGGGAGACTTGGGGGAACGCTGGGTGGAAGGAAATTTGTGGCTCCTCTCAGATTCCAGAACTTTCTACCACAGAAATGTGACAAACATGTGTTTTTTTAGCCAAATTTTGAGGTTTGCAAAGGATTCTGGGTAACAGTACCTGGTCCGAGCCACACAAGTCGCCCCATCTTGGATTCCCCTAGGTCTCTAGTTTTCAGAAATGCACAGGTTTGGTAGGTTTCCCTAGGTGGCGGCTGAGCTACAGGCCAAAATCTACAGGTGGGCACTTTGCAAAAAACACCTCTGTTTTCTTTCAAAAGTTTGGATGTGTCCACGTTGCGCTTTGGGGCGTTTCCTGTCACGGGCGCTAGGCCTACCCACACAAGTGAGGTATGATTTTTATCGGGAGACGTGGGGGAACACTGGGTGGAAGGAAATTTGTGGCTCCTCTCAGATTCCAGAACTTTCTGCCACAGAAATGTTAGGAAAATGTATTTTTTTAGCCAAATTTTGAGGTTTGCAAAGGATTCTGGGTAACAGAACCTGGTCAGAGCCACACAAGTCACCCCATCTTGGATTCCCCTAGGTCTCTAGTTTTCAGAAATGCACAGGTTTGGTTGGTTCCCCAAGGTGCCGGCTGAGCTACAGGCCAAAATCTACATGTAGGCACTTTGCAAAAAACACCTCTGCTTTCTTTAAAAAATTTGGATGTGTCCACGTTGCGCTTTGGGGCGTTTCCTGTCGTGGGCGCTAGGCCTACCCACACAAGTGAGGTATCATTTTTATCGAGAGACGCGGGGGAACGCTGGGTGGAGGAAATTTGTGGTTCCTCTCAGATTCCAGAACTTTCTGCCACAGAAATGTGAGGAACATGTGTTTTTTAGCCAAATTTTGAGGTTTGCAAAGGATTCTGGGTCACAGAACCTGGTCCGAGCCACACAAGTCACCCCATCTTGGATTCCCCAAGGTCTTTAGTTTTCAGAAATGCACAGGTTTGGTAGGTTTCCCTAGGTGGCGGCTGAGCTACAGGCCAAAATCTACAGGTAGGCACTTTGCAAAAAACACCTCTGTTTTCTTTCAAAAATTTGGATGTGTCCACGTTGCGCTTTGGAGCGTTTCCTGTTGCGGGCGCTATGCCTACCCACACAAGTGAGGTATCATTTTTATCGGGAGACGTGGGGGAACGCTGGGTGGAAGGAAATTTGTGGCTCCTCTCAGATTCTAGAACTTTCTGCCACAGAAATGTGAGGAACATGTGTTTTTTAGCCAAATTTTGAGGTTTGCAAAGGATTCTGGGTCACAGAACCTGGTCCGAGCCACACAAGTCACCCCATCTTGTATTCCCCTAGGTCCCTAGTTTTCAGAAATGCACAGGTTTGGTAGGTTTCCCTAGGTGGCGGCTGAGCTACAGGCCAAAATCTACAGTTCGGCACTTTGCAAAAAACACCTCTGTTTTCTTAAAAAAATTCGGATGTGTCCACGTTACGCTCTGGGGCGTTTCCTGTCGCGGGCGCTAGGCCTACCCACACAAGTGAGGTATCATTTTTATCGGGAGACGTGGGGGAACGCTGGGTGGAAGGAAATTTGTGGCTCCTCTCAGATTCCAGAACTTTATGCCCCAGAAATGTGAGCAACATGTGTTTTTTTAGCCAAAATTTGAGGTTTGCAAAGGATTCTGGGTAACAGAACCTGGTCTGAGCCACACAAGTCACCCCATCTTGGATTCCCCTATGTCTTTAGTTTTCAGAAATGCACAGGTTTGGTAGGTTTCCCTAGGTGCCGGCTGAGCTAGAGGCGAAAATCTACAGGTAGGCACCTTGCAAAAAACACCTCTGTTTTCTTTAAAAAAATTTAATGTGTCCACGTTGCGTTTCGGGGCGTTTCCTCTCGCGGGCGCTAGGCCTACCCACACAAGTGAGATATCATTTTTATCGGGAGACTTGGGGGAACGCTGGGTGGAAGGAAATTTGTGGCTCCTCTCAGATTCCAGAACTTTCTGCCACAGAAATGTGAGGAATATGTGTTTTTTTAGACAAATTGTGAGGTTTGCAAAGGATTCTGGGTAACAGAACCTGGTCCGAGCCACACAAGTCACCCCATCTTGGATTCCCCTATGTCTCTAGTTTTCAGAAATGCACAGGTTTGGTAAGTTTCCCTAGGTGGCGGCTGAGCTACAGGCCAAAATCTACAGGTAGGCACTTTGCAAAAAACACCTCTTTTTTCTTTCAAAAATTTGGATGTGTCCACGTTGCGCTTTGGGGCAGTTCCTGTCGCGGGCGCTAGGCCTACCCACACAAGTGAGGTATCATTTTTATCGGGAGACTTGGGGGAACGCTGGGTGGAAGGAAATTTGTGGCTCCTCTCAGATTCCAGAACTTTCTACCACAGAAATGTGACAAACATGTGTTTTTTTAGCCAAATTTTGAGGTTTGCAAAGGATTCTGGGTAACAGTACCTGGTCCGAGCCACACAAGTCGCCCCATCTTGGATTCCCCTAGGTCTCTAGTTTTCAGAAATGCACAGGTTTGGTAGGTTTCCCTAGGTGCCGGCTGAGCTACAGGCCAAAATCTACAGGTAGGCACTTTGCAAAAAACACCTCTGTTTTCTTTCAAAAATTTGGATGTGTCCACGTTGCGCTTTGGGGCATTTCCTGTTGCGGGGGCTAGGCCTACCCACACAAGTGAGGTATCATTTTTATCGGGAGACTTGGGGGAACGCTGGGTGGAAGGAAATTTGTGGCTCCTCTCAGATTCCAGAACTTTCTGCCACAGAAATGTGACGAACATGTGTTTTTTTAGCCAAATTTTGAGGTTTGCAAAGGATTCTGGGTAACAGAACCTGGTCCGAGCCACACAAGTCACCCCATCTTGGATTCCCCTAGGTCTCTAGTTTTCAGAAATGCACAGGTTTGGTTGGTTCCCCAAGGTGCCGGCTGAGCTACAGGCCAAAATCTACAGGTAGGCACTTTGCAAAAAACACCTCTGTTTTCTTTCAAAAATTTGGATGTGTCCACGTTGAGCTTTGGGGCGTTTCCTGTCATGGGCGCTAGGCCTACCCACACAAGTGAGGTATCATTTTTATCGGGAGACGTGGGGGAACGCTGGGTGGAAGGAAATTTGTGGCTCCTCTCAGATTCCAGAACTTTCTGCCACAGAAATGTGAGGAACATGTGTTTTTTAGCCAAATTTTGAGGTTTGCAAAGGATTCTGGGTCACAGAACCTGGTCCGAGCCACACAAGTCACCCCATCTTGGATTCCCCTAGGTCTCTAGTTTTCAGAAATGCACAGGTTTGGTAGGTTTCCCTAGGTGGCGGCTGAGCTACAGGCCAAAATCTACAGGTAGGCACTTTGCAAAAAACACCTCTGTTTTCTTTAAAAAATTTGGATGTGTCCACGTTGCGCTTTGGGGCGTTTCCTGTCGCGGGCGCTAGGCCTACCCACACAAGTGAGGTATCATTTTTATCGGGAGACGTGGGGGAACGCTGGGTGGAAGGAAATTTGTGGCTCCTCTCAGATTCCAGAACTTTCTGCCACAGAAATGTGAGGAACATGTGTTTTTTAGCCAAATGTTGAGGTTTGCAAAGGATTCTGGGTCACAGAACCTGGTCCGAGCCACACAAGTCACCCCATCTTGGATTCCCCTAGGTCTTTAGTTTTCAGAAATGCACAGGTTTGGTAGGTTTCCCTAGGTGGCGGCTGAGCTAGAGGCCAAAATCTACAGGTCGGCACTTTGCAAAAAACACCTCTGTTTTCTTTCAAAAATTTGGATGTGTTCACGTTGCGCTTTGGGGCGTTTCCTGTTGCGAGCGCTAGGCCTACCCACACAAGTGAGGTATCATTTTTATCGGGAGACTTGGGGGAACGTTGGGTGGAAGGAAATTTGTGGCTCCTCTCAGATTCCAGAACTTTCTGCCACAGAAATGTGACGAACGTGTGTTTTTTTAGCCAAATTTTGAGGTTTGCAAAGGATTCTGGGTAACAGAACCTGGTCCGAGCCACAGAAGTCACCCCATCTTGGATTCCCCTAGGTCTCTAGTTTTTAGAAATGCACAGGCTTGGTAGTTTTCCCTAGGTGCCGGCTGAGCTAGAGGCCAAAATCTACAGATAGGCACTTTGCAAAAAACACCTCTGTTTTCTTTCAAAAATTTGGATGTGTCCACGTTGCGCTTTGGAGCGTTTCCTGTTGCGGGCGCTATGCCTACCCACACAAGTGAGGTATCATTTTTATCGGGAGACGTGGGGGAACGCTGGGTGGAAGGAAATTTGTGGCTCCTCTCAGATTCTAGAACTTTCTGCCACAGAAATGTGAGGAACATGTGTTTTTTAGCCAAATTTTGAGGTTTGCAAAGGATTCTGGGTCACAGAACCTGGTCCGAGCCACACAAGTCACCCCATCTTGTATTCCCCTAGGTCCCTAGTTTTCAGAAATGCACAGGTTTGGTAGGTTTCCCTAGGTGGCGGCTGAGCTACAGGCCAAAATCTACAGTTCGGCACTTTGCAAAAAACACCTCTGTTTTCTTAAAAAAATTTGGATGTGTCCACGTTACGCTCTGGGGCGTTTCCTGTCGCGGGCGCTAGGCCTACCCACACAAGTGAGGTATCATTTTTATCGGGAGACGTGGGGGAACGCTGGGTGGAAGGAAATTTGTGGCTCCTCTCAGATTCCAGAACTTTCTGCCCCAGAAATGTGAGGAACATGTGTTTTTTTAGCCAAAATTTGAGGTTTGCAAAGGATTCTGGGTAACAGAACCTGGTCTGAGCCACACAAGTCACCCCATCTTGGATTCCCCTATGTCTTTAGTTTTCAGAAATGCACAGGTTTGGTAGGTTTCCCAAGGTGCCGGCTGAGCTAGAGGCGAAAATCTACAGGTAGGCACCTTGCAAAAAACACCTCTGTTTTCTTTAAAAAAATGTAATGTGTCCACGTTGCGTTTCGGGGCGTTTCCTCTCGCGGGCGCTAGGCCTACCCACACAAGTGAGATATCATTTTTATCGGGAGACTTGGGGGAACGCTGGGTGGAAGGAAATTTGTGGCTCCTCTCAGATTCCAGAACTTTCTGCCACAGAAATGTGAGGAATATGTGTTTTTTTAGACAAATTGTGAGGTTTGCAAAGGATTCTGGGTAACAGAACCTGGTCCGAGCCACACAAGTCACCCCATCTTGGATTCCCCTAGGTCTCTAGTTTTCAGAAATGCACAGGTTTGGTAAGTTCCCCTAGGTGGCGGCTGAGCTACAGGCCAAAATCTACAGGTAGGCACTTTGCAAAAAACACCTCTTTTTTCTTTCAAAAATTTGGATGTGTCCACGTTGCGCTTTGGGGCAGTTCCTGTCGCGGGCGCTAGGCCTACCCACACAAGTGAGGTATCATTTTTATCGGGAGACTTGGGGGAACGCTGGGTGGAAGGAAATTTGTGGCTCCTCTCAGATTCCAGAACTTTCTGCCACAGAAATGTGACGAACATGTGTTTTTTTAGCCAAATTTTGAGGTTTGCAAAGGATTCTGGGTAACAGAACCTGGTCCGAGCCACACAAGTCACCCCATCTTGGATTCCCCTAGGTCTCTAGTTTTCAGAAATGCACAGGTTTGGTTGGTTCCCCTAGGTGCCGGCTGAGCTAGAGGCCAAAATCTACAGATAGGCACTTTGCAAAAAACACCTCTGTTTTCTTTCAAAAATTTGGATGTGTCCACGTTGCGCTTTGGAGCGTTTCCTGTTGCGGGCGCTATGCCTACCCACACAAGTGAGGTATCATTTTTATCGGGAGACGTGGGGGAACGCCGGGTGGAAGGAAATTTGTGGCTCCTCTCAGATTCTAGAACTTTCTGCCACAGAAATGTGAGGAACATGTGTTTTTTAGCCAAATTTTGAGGTTTGCAAAGGATTCTGGGTCACAGAACCTGGTCCGAGCCACACAAGTCACCCCATCTTGTATTCCCCTAGGTCCCTAGTTTTCAGAAATGCACAGGTTTGGTAGGTTTCCCTAGGTGGCGGCTGAGCTACAGGCCAAAATCTACAGTTCGGCACTTTGCAAAAAACACCTCTGTTTTCTTAAAAAAAATTGGATGTGTCCACGTTACGCTCTGGGGCGTTTCCTGTCGCGGGCGCTAGGCCTACCCACACAAGTGAGGTATCATTTTTATCGGGAGACGTGGGGGAACGCTGGGTGGAAGGAAATTTGTGGCTCCTCTCAGATTCCAGAACTTTCTGCCCCAGAAATGTGAGGAACATGTGTTTTTTTAGCCAAAATTTGAGGTTTGCAAAGGATTCTGGGTAACAGAACCTGGTCTGAGCCACACAAGTCACCCCATCTTGGATTCCCCTATGTCTTTAGTTTTCAGAAATGCACAGGTTTGGTAGGTTTCCCAAGGTGCCGGCTGAGATAGAGGCGAAAATCTACAGGTAGGCACCTTGCAAAAAACACCTCTGTTTTCTTTAAAAAAATGTAATGTGTCCACGTTGCGTTTCGGGGCGTTTCCTCTCGCGGGCGCTAGGCCTACCCACACAAGTGAGATATCATTTTTATCGGGAGACTTGGGGGAACGCTGGGTGGAAGGAAATTTGTGGCTCCTCTCAGATTCCAGAACTTTCTGCCACAGAAATGTGAGGAATATGTGTTTTTTTAGACAAATTGTGAGGTTTGCAAAGGATTCTGGGTAACAGAACCTGGTCCGAGCCACACAAGTCACCCCATCTTGGATTCCCCTAGGTCTCTAGTTTTCAGAAATGCACAGGTTTGGTAAGTTCCCCTAGGTGGCGGCTGAGCTACAGGCCAAAATCTACAGGTAGGCACTTTGCAAAAATCACCTCTTTTTTCTTTCAAAAATTTGGATGTGTCCACGTTGCGCTTTGGGGCAGTTCCTGTCGCGGGCGCTAGGCCTACCCACACAAGTGAGGTATCATTTTTATCGGGAGACTTGGGGGAACGCTGGGTGGAAGGAAATTTGTGGCTCCTCTCAGATTCCAGAACTTTCTGCCACAGAAATGTGACGAACATGTGTTTTTTTAGCCAAATTTTGAGGTTTGCAAAGGATTCTGGGTAACAGAACCTGGTCCGAGCCACACAAGTCACCCCATCTTGGATTCCCCTAGGTCTCTAGTTTTCAGAAATGCACAGGTTTGGTTGGTTCCCCAAGGTGCCGGCTGAGCTACAGGCCAAAATCTACAGGTAGGCACTTTGCAAAAAACACCTCTGTTCTCTTTCAAAATTTTGGATGTGTCCACGTTGCGCTTTGGGGCGTTTCCTGTCATGGGCGCTAGGCCTACCCACACAAGTGAGGTATCATTTTTATCGGGAGACGTGGGGGAACGCTGGGTGGATGGAAATTTGTGGCTCCTCTCAGATTCCAGAACTTTCTGCCACAGAAATGTGAGGAACATGTGTTTTTTAGCCAAATTTTGAGGTTTGCAAAGGATTCTGGGTCACAGAACCTGCTCCGAGCCACACAAGTTACCCCATCTTGGATTCCCCTAGGTCTCTAGTTTTCAGAAATGCACAGGTTTGGTAGGTTTCCCTAGGTGGCGGCTGAGCTACAGGCCAAAATCTACAGGTAGGCACTTTGCAAAAAACACCTCTGTTTTCTTTAAAAAATTTGGATGTGTCCACGTTGCGCTTTGGGGCGTTTCCTGTCGCGGGCGCTAGGCCTACCCACACAAGTGAGGTATCATTTTTATCGGGAGACGTGAGGGAACGCTGGGTGGAAGGAAATTTGTGGCTCCTCTCAGATTCCAGAACTTTCTGCCACAGAAATGTGAGGAACATGTGTTTTTTAGCCAAATTTTGAGGTTTGCAAAGGATTCTGGGTCACAGAACCTGGTCCGAGCCACACAAGTCACCCCATCTTGGATTCCCCTAGGTCTTTAGTTTTCAGAAATGCACAGGTTTGGTAGGTTTCCCTAGGTGGCGGCTGAGCTACAGGCCAAAATCTACAGGTCGGCACTTTGCAAAAAACACCTCTGTTTTCTTTCAAAAATTTGGATGTGTTCACGTTGCACTTTGGGGCGTTTCCTGTTGCGGGCGCTAGGCCTACCCACACAAGTGAGGTATCATTTTTATCGGGAGACTTGGGGGAACGTTGGGTGGAAGGAAATTTGTGGCTCCTCTCAGATTCCAGAACTTTCTGCCACAGAAATGTGACGAACATGTGGTTTTTTAGCCAAATTTTGAGGTTTGCAAAGGATTCTGGGTAACAGAACCTGGTCCGAGCCTCACAAGTCACCCCATCTTGGATTCCCCTAGGTCTCTAGTTTTCAGAAATGCACAGGTTTGGTAGTTTTCCCTAGGTGCCGGCTGAGCTACAGGCCAAAATCTACAGGTAGGCACTTTGCAAAAAACACCTCTGTTTTCTTTCAAAAATTTGGATGTGTCCACGTTGCGCTTTGGGGCGTTTCCTGTCATGGGCGCTATGCCTACCCACTCAAGTGAGGTATCATTTTTATCGGGAGACGTGGGGGAACGCTGGGTGGAAGGAAATTTGTGGCTCCTCTCAGATTCCAGAACTTTCTGCCACAGAAATGTGAGGAACATGTGTTTTTTAGCCAAATTTTGAGGTTTGCAAAGGATTCTGGGTCACAGAACCTGGTCCGAGCCACACAAGTCACCCCATCTTGTATTCCCCTAGGTCCCTAGTTTTCAGAAATGCACAGGTTTGGTAGGTTTCCCTAGGTGGCGGCTGAGCTACAGGCCAAAATCTACAGTTCGGCACTTTGCAAAAAACACCTCTGTTTTCTTAAAAAAATTTGGATGTGTCCACGTTACGCTCTGGGGCGTTTCCTGTCGCGGGCGCTAGGCCTACCCACACAAGTGAGGTATCATTTTTATCGGGAGACGTGGGGGAACGCTGGGTGGAAGGAAATTTGTGGCTCCTCTCAGATTCCAGAACTTTCTGCCCCAGAAATGTGAGGAACATGTGTTTTTTTAGCCAAAATTTGAGGTTTGCAAAGGATTCTGGGTAACAGAACCTGGTCTGAGCCACACAAGTCACCCCATCTTGGATTCCCCTATGTCTTTAGTTTTCAGAAATGCACAGGTTTGGTAGGTTTCCCAAGGTGCCGGCTGAGCTAGAGGCGAAAATCTACAGGTAGGCACCTTGCAAAAAACACCTCTGTTTTCTTTAAAAAAATGTAATGTGTCCACGTTGCGTTTCGGGGCGTTTCCTCTCGCGGGCGCTAGGCCTACCCACACAAGTGAGATATCATTTTTATCGGGAGACTTGGGGGAACGCTGGGTGGAAGGAAATTTGTGGCTCCTCTCAGATTCCAGAACTTTCTGCCACAGAAATGTGAGGAATATGTGTTTTTTTTAGACAAATTGTGAGGTTTGCAAAGGATTCTGGGTAACAGAACCTGGTCCGAGCCACACAAGTCACCCCATCTTGGATTCCCCTAGGTCTCTAGTTTTCAGAAATGCACAGGTTTGGTAAGTTCCCCTAGGTGGCGGCTGAGCTACAGGCCAAAATCTACAGGTAGGCACTTTGCAAAAATCACCTCTTTTTTCTTTCAAAAATTTGGATGTGTCCACGTTGCGCTTTGGGGCAGTTCCTGTCGCGGGCGCTAGGCCTACCCACACAAGTGAGGTATCATTTTTATCGGGAGACTTGGGGGAACGCTGGGTGGAAGGAAATTTGTGGCTCCTCTCAGATTCCAGAACTTTCTGCCACAGAAATGTGACGAACATGTGTTTTTTTAGCCAAATTTTGAGGTTTGCAAAGGATTCTGGGTAACAGAACCTGGTCCGAGCCACACAAGTCACCCCATCTTGGATTCCCCTAGGTCTCTAGTTTTCAGAAATGCACAGGTTTGGTTGGTTCCCCAAGGTGCCGGCTGAGCTACAGGCCAAAATCTACAGGTAGGCACTTTGCAAAAAACACCTCTGTTCTCTTTCAAAATTTTGGATGTGTCCACGTTGCGCTTTGGGGCGTTTCCTGTCATGGGCGCTAGGCCTACCCACACAAGTGAGGTATCATTTTTATCGGGAGACGTGGGGGAACGCTGGGTGGATGGAAATTTGTGGCTCCTCTCAGATTCCAGAACTTTCTGCCACAGAAATGTGAGGAACATGTGTTTTTTAGCCAAATTTTGAGGTTTGCAAAGGATTCTGGGTCACAGAACCTGCTCCGAGCCACACAAGTTACCCCATCTTGGATTCCCCTAGGTCTCTAGTTTTCAGAAATGCACAGGTTTGGTAGGTTTCCCTAGGTGGCGGCTGAGCTACAGGCCAAAATCTACAGGTAGGCACTTTGCAAAAAACACCTCTGTTTTCTTTAAAAAATTTGGATGTGTCCACGTTGCGCTTTGGGGCGTTTCCTGTCGCGGGCGCTAGGCCTACCCACACAAGTGAGGTATCATTTTTATCGGGAGACGTGAGGGAACGCTGGGTGGAAGGAAATTTGTGGCTCCTCTCAGATTCCAGAACTTTCTGCCACAGAAATGTGAGGAACATGTGTTTTTTAGCCAAATTTTGAGGTTTGCAAAGGATTCTGGGTCACAGAACCTGGTCCGAGCCACACAAGTCACCCCATCTTGGATTCCCCTAGGTCTTTAGTTTTCAGAAATGCACAGGTTTGGTAGGTTTCCCTAGGTGGCGGCTGAGCTACAGGCCAAAATCTACAGGTCGGCACTTTGCAAAAAACACCTCTGTTTTCTTTCAAAAATTTGGATGTGTTCACGTTGCACTTTGGGGCGTTTCCTGTTGCGGGCGCTAGGCCTACCCACACAAGTGAGGTATCATTTTTATCGGGAGACTTGGGGGAACGTTGGGTGGAAGGAAATTTGTGGCTCCTCTCAGATTCCAGAACTTTCTGCCACAGAAATGTGACGAACATGTGGTTTTTTAGCCAAATTTTGAGGTTTGCAAAGGATTCTGGGTAACAGAACCTGGTCCGAGCCTCACAAGTCACCCCATCTTGGATTCCCCTAGGTCTCTAGTTTTCAGAAATGCACAGGTTTGGTAGTTTTCCCTAGGTGCCGGCTGAGCTACAGGCCAAAATCTACAGGTAGGCACTTTGCAAAAAACACCTCTGTTTTCTTTCAAAAATTTGGATGTGTCCACGTTGCGCTTTGGGGCGTTTCCTGTCATGGGCGCTATGCCTACCCACTCAAGTGAGGTATCATTTTTATCGGGAGACGTGGGGGAACGCTGGGTGGAAGGAAATTTGTGGCTCCTCTCAGATTCCAGAACTTTCTGCCACAGAAATGTGAGGAACATGTGTTTTTTAGCCAAATTTTGAGGTTTGCAAAGGATTCTGGGTCACAGAACCTGGTCCGAGCCACACAAGTCACCCCATCTTGGATTCCCCTAGGTCTCTAGTTTTCAGAAATGCACAGGTTTGGTAGGTTTCCCTAGGTGGCGGCTGAGCTACAGGCCAAAATCTACAGGTAGGCACTTTGCAAAAAACACCTCTGTTTTCTTTCAAAAATTTGGATGTGTCCACGTTGCGCTTTGGGGCGTTTCCTGTTGCGAGCGCTAGGCCTACCCACACAAGTGAGGTATCATTTTTATCGGGAGACTTGGGGGAACGTTGGGTGGAAGGAAATTTGTGGCTCCTCTCAGATTCCAGAACTTTCTGCCACAGAAATGTGACGAACGTGTGTTTTTTTAGCCAAATTTTGAGGTTTGCAAAGGATTCTGGGTAACAGAACCTGGTCCGAGCCACAGAAGTCACCCCATCTTGGATTCCCCTAGGTCTCTAGTTTTTAGAAATGCACAGGTTTGGTAGTTTTCCCTAGGTGCCGGCTGAGCTAGAGGCCAAAATCTACAGATAGGCACTTTGCAAAAAACACCTCTGTTTTCTTTCAAAAATTTGGATGTGTCCACGTTGCGCTTTGGAGCGTTTCCTGTTGCGGGCGCTATGCCTACCCACACAAGTGAGGTATCATTTTTATCGGGAGACGTGGGGGAACGCTGGGTGGAAGGAAATTTGTGGCTCCTCTCAGATTCTAGAACTTTCTGCCACAGAAATGTGAGGAACATGTGTTTTTTAGCCAAATTTTGAGGTTTGCAAAGGATTCTGGGTCACAGAACCTGGTCCGAGCCACACAAGTCACCCCATCTTGTATTCCCCTAGGTCCCTAGTTTTCAAAAATGCACAGGTTTGGTAGGTTTCCCTAGGTGGCGGCTGAGCTACAGGCCAAAATCTACAGTTCGGCACTTTGCAAAAAACACCTCTGTTTTCTTAAAAAAATTTGGATGTGTCCACGTTACGCTCTGGGGCGTTTCCTGTCGCGGGCGCTAGGCCTACCCACACAAGTGAGGTATCATTTTTATCGGGAGACGTGGGGGAACGCTGGGTGGAAGGAAATTTGTGGCTCCTCTCAGATTCCAGAACTTTCTGCCCCAGAAATGTGAGGAACATGTGTTTTTTTAGCCAAAATTTGAGGTTTGCAAAGGATTCTGGGTAACAGAACCTGGTCTGAGCCACACAAGTCACCCCATCTTGGATTCCCCTATGTCTTTAGTTTTCAGAAATGCACAGGTTTGGTAGGTTTCCCAAGGTGCCGGCTGAGCTAGAGGCGAAAATCTACAGGTAGGCACCTTGCAAAAAACACCTCTGTTTTCTTTAAAAAAATGTAATGTGTCCACGTTGCGTTTCGGGGCGTTTCCTCTCGCGGGCGCTAGGCCTACCCACACAAGTGAGATATCATTTTTATCGGGAGACTTGGGGGAACGCTGGGTGGAAGGAAATTTGTGGCTGCTCTCAGATTCCAGAACTTTCTGCCACAGAAATGTGAGGAATATGTGTTTTTTTAGACAAATTGTGAGGTTTGCAAAGGATTCTGGGTAACAGAACCTGGTCCGAGCCACACAAGTCACCCCATCTTGGATTCCCCTAGGTCTCTAGTTTTCAGAAATGCACAGGTTTGGTAAGTTCCCCTAGGTGGCGGCTGAGCTACAGGCCAAAATCTACAGGTAGGCACTTTGCAAAAAACACCTCTTTTTTCTTTCAAAAATTTGGATGTGTCCACGTTGCGCTTTGGGGCAGTTCCTGTCGCGGGCGCTAGGCCTACCCACACAAGTGAGGTATCATTTTTATCGGGAGACTTGGGGGAACGCTGGGTGGAAGGAAATTTGTGGCTCCTCTCAGATTCCAGAACTTTCTGCCACAGAAATGTGACGAACATGTGTTTTTTTAGCCAAATTTTGAGGTTTGCAAAGGATTCTGGGTAACAGAACCTGGTCCGAGCCACACAAGTCACCCCATCTTGGATTCCCCTAGGTCTCTAGTTTTCAGAAATGCACAGGTTTGGTTGGTTCCCCTAGGTGCCGGCTGAGCTAGAGGCCAAAATCTACAGATAGGCACTTTGCAAAAAACACCTCTGTTTTCTTTCAAAAATTTGGATGTGTCCACGTTGCGCTTTGGAGCGTTTCCTGTTGCGGGCGCTATGCCTACCCACACAAGTGAGGTATCATTTTTATCGGGAGACGTGGGGGAACGCCGGGTGGAAGGAAATTTGTGGCTCCTCTCAGATTCTAGAACTTTCTGCCACAGAAATGTGAGGAACATGTGTTTTTTAGCCAAATTTTGAGGTTTGCAAAGGATTCTGGGTCACAGAACCTGGTCCGAGCCACACAAGTCACCCCATCTTGTATTCCCCTAGGTCCCTAGTTTTCAGAAATGCACAGGTTTGGTAGGTTTCCCTAGGTGGCGGCTGAGCTACAGGCCAAAATCTACAGTTCGGCACTTTGCAAAAAACACCTCTGTTTTCTTAAAAAAAATTGGATGTGTCCACGTTACGCTCTGGGGCGTTTCCTGTCGCGGGCGCTAGGCCTACCCACACAAGTGAGGTATCATTTTTATCGGGAGACGTGGGGGAACGCTGGGTGGAAGGAAATTTGTGGCTCCTCTCAGATTCCAGAACTTTCTGCCCCAGAAATGTGAGGAACATGTGTTTTTTTAGCCAAAATTTGAGGTTTGCAAAGGATTCTGGGTAACAGAACCTGGTCTGAGCCACACAAGTCACCCCATCTTGGATTCCCCTATGTCTTTAGTTTTCAGAAATGCACAGGTTTGGTAGGTTTCCCAAGGTGCCGGCTGAGCTAGAGGCGAAAATCTACAGGTAGGCACCTTGCAAAAAACACCTCTGTTTTCTTTAAAAAAATGTAATGTGTCCACGTTGCGTTTCGGGGCGTTTCCTCTCGCGGGCGCTAGGCCTACCCACACAAGTGAGATATCATTTTTATCGGGAGACTTGGGGGAACGCTGGGTGGAAGGAAATTTGTGGCTCCTCTCAGATTCCAGAACTTTCTGCCACAGAAATGTGAGGAATATGTGTTTTTTTAGACAAATTGTGAGGTTTGCAAAGGATTCTGGGTAACAGAACCTGGTCCGAGCCACACAAGTCACCCCATCTTGGATTCCCCTAGGTCTCTAGTTTTCAGAAATGCACAGGTTTGGTAAGTTCCCCTGGGTGGCGGCTGAGCTACAGGCCAAAATCTACAGGTAGGCACTTTGCAAAAATCACCTCTTTTTTCTTTCAAAAATTTGGATGTGTCCACGTTGCGCTTTGGGGCAGTTCCTGTCGCGGGCGCTAGGCCTACCCACACAAGTGAGGTATCATTTTTATCGGGAGACTTGGGGGAACGCTGGGTGGAAGGAAATTTGTGGCTCCTCTCAGATTCCAGAACTTTCTGCCACAGAAATGTGACGAACATGTGTTTTTTTAGCCAAATTTTGAGGTTTGCAAAGGATTCTGGGTAACAGAACCTGGTCCGAGCCACACAAGTCACCCCATCTTGGATTCCCCTAGGTCTCTAGTTTTCAGAAATGCACAGGTTTGGTTGGTTCCCCAAGGTGCCGGCTGAGCTACAGGCCAAAATCTACAGGTAGGCACTTTGCAAAAAACACCTCTGTTCTCTTTCAAAATTTTGGATGTGTCCACGTTGCGCTTTGGGGCGTTTCCTGTCATGGGCGCTAGGCCTACCCACACAAGTGAGGTATCATTTTTATCGGGAGACGTGGGGGAACGCTGGGTGGATGGAAATTTGTGGCTCCTCTCAGATTCCAGAACTTTCTGCCACAGAAATGTGAGGAACATGTGTTTTTTAGCCAAATTTTGAGGTTTGCAAAGGATTCTGGGTCACAGAACCTGGTCCGAGCCACACAAGTTACCCCATCTTGGATTCCCCTAGGTCTCTAGTTTTCAGAAATGCACAGGTTTGGTAGGTTTCCCTAGGTGGCGGCTGAGCTACAGGCCAAAATCTACAGGTAGGCACTTTGCAAAAAACACCTCTGTTTTCTTTAAAAAATTTGGATGTGTCCACGTTGCGCTTTGGGGCGTTTCCTGTCGCGGGCGCTAGGCCTACCCACACAAGTGAGGTATCATTTTTATCGGGAGACGTGAGGGAACGCTGGGTGGAAGGAAATTTGTGGCTCCTCTCAGATTCCAGAACTTTCTGCCACAGAAATGTGAGGAACATGTGTTTTTTAGCCAAATTTTGAGGTTTGCAAAGGATTCTGGGTCACAGAACCTGGTCCGAGCCACACAAGTCCCCCCATCTTGGATTCCCCTAGGTCTTTAGTTTTCAGAAATGCACAGGTTTGGTAGGTTTCCCTAGGTGGCGGCTGAGCTACAGGCCAAAATCTACAGGTCGGCACTTTGCAAAAAACACCTCTGTTTTCTTTCAAAAATTTGGATGTGTTCACGTTGCGCTTTGGGGCGTTTCCTGTTGCGGGCGCTAGGCCTACCCACACAAGTGAGGTATCATTTTTATCGGGAGACTTGGGGGAACGTTGGGTGGAAGGAAATTTGTGGCTCCTCTCAGATTCCAGAACTTTCTGCCACAGAAATGTGACGAACATGTGGTTTTTTAGCCAAATTTTGAGGTTTGCAAAGGATTCTGGGTAACAGAACCTGGTCCGAGCCTCACAAGTCACCCCATCTTGGATTCCCCTAGGTCTCTAGTTTTCAGAAATGCACAGGTTTGGTAGTTTTCCCTAGGTGCCGGCTGAGCTACAGGCCAAAATCTACAGGTAGGCACTTTGCAAAAAACACCTCTGTTTTCTTTCAAAAATTTGGATGTGTCCACGTTGCGCTTTGGGGCGTTTCCTGTCATGGGCGCTATGCCTACCCACTCAAGTGAGGTATCATTTTTATCGGGAGACGTGGGGGAACGCTGGGTGGAAGGAAATTTGTGGCTCCTCTCAGATTCCAGAACTTTCTGCCACAGAAATGTGAGGAACATGTGTTTTTTAGCCAAATTTTGAGGTTTGCAAAGGATTCTGGGTCACAGAACCTGGTCCGAGCCACACAAGTCACCCCATCTTGGATTCCCCTAGGTCTCTAGTTTTCAGAAATGCACAGGTTTGGTAGGTTTCCCTAGGTGGCGGCTGAGCTACAGGCCAAAATCTACAGGTAGGCACTTTGCAAAAAACACCTCTGTTTTCTTTCAAAAATTTGGATGTGTCCACGTTGCGCTTTGGGGCGTTTCCTGTCGCGGGCGCTAGGCCTACCCACACAAGTGAGGTATCATTTTTATCGGGAGACGTGGGGGAACGCTGGGTGGAAGGTAATTTGTGGCTCCTCTCAGATTCCAGAACTTTCTGCCACAGAAATGTGAGGAACATGTGTTTTTTAGCCAAATTTTGAGGTTTGCAAAGGATTCTGGGTCACAGAACCTGGTCCGAGCCACACAAGTCACCCCATCTTGGATTCCCCTAGGTCTTTAGTTTTCAGAAATGCACAGGTTTGGTAGGTTTCCCTAGGTGGCGGCTGAGCTACAGGCCAAAATCTACAGGTAGGCACTTTGCAAAAAACACCTCTGTTTTCTTTCAAAAATGTGTATGTGTTCACGTTGCGCTTTGGGGCGTTTCCTGTCGTGGGCGCTAGGCCTACCCACACAAGTGAGGTATCATTTTTATCGGGAGACATGGGGGAACGCTGGGTGGAAGGAAATTTGTGGCTCCTCTCAGATTCCAGAACTTTCTGCCACAGAAATGTGAGGAACATGTGTTTTTTTAGCCAAATTTTGAGGTTTGCAAAGGATTCTGGGTAACAGAACCTGGTCCGAGCCACACAAGTCACCCCATCTTGGATTCCCCTAGGTCTCTAGTTTTCAGAAATGCACAGGTTTGGTTAGTTGCCCAAGGTGCCGGCTGAGCTACAGGCCAAAATCTACAGGTAGGCACTTTGCATAAAACACCTCTGTTTTCTTTCAAAAATTTGGATGTATCCACGTTGCGCTTTGGGGCGTTTCCTGTCGTGGGCGCTAGGCCTACCCACACAAGTGAGGTATCATTTTTATCGAGAGACGTGGGGGAACGCTGGGTGGAAGGAAACTTGTGGCTCCTCTCAGATTCCATAACTTTCTGCCACAGAAATGTGAGGAACATGTGTTTTTTAGCCAAATTTTGAGGTTTGCAAAGGATTCTGGGTCACAGAACCTGGTCCGAGCCACACAAGTCACCCCATCTTGGATTCCCCTAGGTCTTTAGTTTTCAGAAATGCACAGGTTTGGTAGGTTTCCCTAGGTGGCGGCTGAGCTCCAGGCCAAAATCTACAGGTAGGCACTTTGCAAAAAACACCTCTGTTTTCTTTCAAAAATTTGGATGTGTCCACGTTGCGCTTTGGGGCTTTCCTGTCGCGGGCGCTATGCCTACCCACACAAGTGAGGTATCATTTTTATCGGGAGACGTGGGGGAACGCTGGGTGGAAGGAAATTTGTGGCTCCTCTCAGATTCCAGAACTTTCTGCCACAGAAATGTGAGGAACATGTGTTATTTAGCCAAATTTTGAGGTTTGCAAAGGATTCTGGGTCACAGAACCTGGTCCGAGCCACACAAGTCACCCCATCTTGTATTCCCCTAGGTCCCTAG
Source organism: Pleurodeles waltl (assembly GCF_031143425.1). Lineage (NCBI taxonomy): Eukaryota > Metazoa > Chordata > Amphibia > Caudata > Salamandridae > Pleurodeles > Pleurodeles waltl. The sequence continues at coordinate 146,344,590 of NC_090439.1, read as the reverse complement.
TTTTCAGAAATGCACAGGTTTGGTAGTTTTCCCTAGGTGGCGGCTGAGCTACAGGCCAAAATCTACAGTTCGGCACTTTGCAAAAAACACCTCTGTTTTCTTACAAAAATTTGGATGTGTCCACGTTGCGCTTTGGGGAGTTTCCTGTCGCAGGCGCTATGCCTACCCACACAAGTGAGGTATCATTTTTATCGGGAGACTTGGGGGAACGCTGGGTGGAAGGAAATTTGTGGCTCCTCTCAGATTCCAGAACTTTCTGTCACAGAAATGTGAGGAACATGTGTTTTTTGAGCCAAATTTTGAGGTTTGCAAAGGATTCTGGGTAACAGAACCTGGTCCGAGCCACACAAGTCACCCCATCTTGGATTCCCTTAGGTCTCTAGTTTTCAGAAATGCACAGGTTTGGTAGTTTTCCCTAGGTGCCGGCTGAGCTACAGGCCAAAACCTTCAGGTAGGCACTTTGCAAAAAACACCTCTGTTTTCTTAAAAAAATTTGGATGTGTCCACGTTGCGCTTTGGGGCGTTTCCTGTCGCGGGCGCTAGGCCTACCCACACAAGTGAGGTATCATTTTTATTGGGAGACTTGGGGGAATGCTGGGTGGAAGGAAATTTGTGGCTCCTCTCAGATTCCAGAACTTCCTGCCACAGAAATGTGACGAACATGTGTTTTTTTAGCCAAATTTTGAGGTTTGCAAAGGATTCTGGGTAACAGAACCTGGTCCGAGCCACACAAGTCACCCCATCTTGGATTCCCCTGGGTCTCTAGTTTTCAGAAATGCACAGGTTTGGTAGGTTTCCCTAGGTGCTGGCTGAGCTACAGGCCAAAATCTACAGGTAGGCACTTTGCAAAAAACACCTCTGTTTTCTTTCAAAAATTTGGATGTGTCCACGTTGCGCTTTGGGGCATTTCCTGTCGCGGGCGCTAGGCCTACCCACACAAGTGAGGTATCATTTTTATCGGGAGACGTGGGGGAACGCTGGGTGGAAGGAAATTTGTGGCTCCTCTCAGATTCCAGAACTTTCTGCCACAGAAATGTGAGGAACATGTATTTTTTTAGCCAAATTTTGAGGTTTGCAAAGGATTCTGGGTAACAGAACCTGGTCCGAGACACACAAGTCACCCCATCTTGGATTCCCCTAGGTCTCTAGTTTTCAGAAATGCACAGGTTTGGTAAGTTTCCCTAGGTGGCGGCTGAGCTACAGGCCAAAATCTACAGGTAGGCACTTTGCAAAAAACACCTCTGTTTTCTTTCAAAAATTTGGATGTGTCCACGTTGCGCTTTGGGGCGGTTCCTGTCGCGGGCGCTAGGCCTACCCACACAAGTGAGGTATCATTTTTATCGGGAGACTTGGGGGAACGCTGGGTGGAAGGAAATTTGTGGCTCCTCTCAGATTCCAGAACTATCTGCCACAGAAATGTGACGAACATGTGTTTTTTTAGCCAAATTTTGAGGTTTGCAAAGGATTCTGGGTAACAGAACCTGGTCCGAGCCACACAAGTCACCCCATCTTGGATTCCCCTAGGTCTCTAGTTTTCAGAAATGCACAGGCTTGGTAGTTTTCCCTAGGTGCCGGCTGAGCTACAGGCCAAAATCTACAGGTAGGCACTTTGCAAAAAACACCTCTGTTTTCTTTCAAAAATTTGGATGTGTCCACGTTGCGCTTTGGGGCGTTTCCTGTCATGGGCGCTAGGCCTACCCACACAAGTGAGGTATCATTTTTATCGGGAGACGTGGGGGAACGCTGGGTGGAAGGACATTTGTGGCTCCTCTCAGATTCCAGAACTTTCTGCCACAGAAATGTGAGGAACATGTGTTTTTTAGCTAAATTTTGAGGTTTGCAAAGGATTCTGGGTCACAGAACCTGGTCCGAGCCACACAAGTCACCCCATCTTGGATTCCCCTAGGTCTCTAGTTTTCAGAAATGCACAGGTTTGGTAGGTTTCCCTAGGTGGCGGCTGAGCTACAGGCCAAAATCTACAGGTAGGCACTTTGCATAAAACACCTCTGTTTTCTTTCAAAAATTTGGATGTGTCCACGTTGCGCTTTGGGGCGTTTCCTGTCGCGGGCGCTAGGCCTACCCACACAAGTGAGGTATCATTTTTATCGGGAGACGTGGGGGAACGCTGGGTGGAAGGAAATTTGTGGCTCCTCTCAGATTCCAGAACTTTCTGCCACAGAAATGTGAGGAACATGTGTTTTTTAGCCAAATTTTGAGGTTTGCAAAGGATTCTGGGTCACAGAACCTGGTCCGAGCAACACAAGTCACCCCATCTTGGATTCCCCTAGGTCTTTAGTTTTCAGAAATGCACAGGTTTGGTAGGTTTCCCTAGGTGGCGGCTGAGCTACAGGCCAAAATCTACAGGTCGGCACTTTGCAAAAAACACCTCTGTTTTCTTTCAAAAATGTGGATGTGTTCACGTTGCGCTTTGGGGCGTTTCCTGTTGCGGGCACTAGGCCTACCCACACAAGTGAGGTATCATTTTTATCGGGAGACTTGGGGGAACGTTGGGTGGAAGGAAATTTGTGGCTCCTCTCAGATTCCAGAACTTTCTGCCACAGAAATGTGCCGAACATGTGTTTTTTTAGCCAAATTTTGAGGTTTGCAAATGATTCTGGATAACAGAAGCTGGTCCGAGCCACACAAGTCACCCCATCTTGGATTCCCCTAGGTCTCTAGTTTTCAGAAATGCACAGGCTTGGTAGTTTTCCCTAGGTGCCGGCTGAGCTACAGGCCAAAATCTACAGGTAGGCACTTTGCAAAAAACACCTCTGTTTTCTTTAAAAAATTTGGATGTGTCCACGTTGCGCTTTGGAGCGTTTCCTGTTGCGGGCGCTAGGCCTACCCACACAAGTGAGGTATCATTTTTATCGGGAGACGTGGGGGAACGCTGGGTGGAAGGAAATTTGTGGCTCCTCTCAGATTCCAGAACTTTCTGCCCCAGAAATGTGAGGAACATGTGTTTGTTTAGCCAAAATTTGAGGTTTGCAAAGGATTCTGGGTAACAGAACCTGGTCTGAGCCACACAAGTCACCCCATCTTGGATTCCCCTATGTCTTTAGTTTTCAGAAATGCACAGGTTTGGTAGGTTTCCCTAGGTGCCGGCTGAGCTAGAGGCGAAAATCTACAGGTAGGCACCTTGCAAAAAACACCTCTGTTTTCTTTAAAAAAATTTAATGTGTCCACGTTGCGTTTCGGGGCGTTTCCTCTCGCGGACGCTAGGCCTACCCACACAAGTGAGATATCATTTTTATCGGGAGACTTGGGGGAACGCTGGGTGGAAGGAAATTTGTGGCTCCTCTCAGATTCCAGAACTTTCTGCCACAGAAATGTGAGGAATATGTGTTTTTTTAGACAAATTGTGAGGTTTGCAAAGGATTCTGGGTAACAGAACCTGGTCCGAGCCACACAAGTCGCCCCATCTTGGATTCCCCTAGGTCTCTAGTTTTCAGAAATGCACAGGTTTGGTAGGTTTCCCTAGGTGCCGGCTGAGCTACAGGCCAAAATCTACAGGTAGGCACTTTGCAAAAAACACCTCTGTTTTCTTTCAAAAATTTGGATGTGTCCACGTTGCGCTTTGGGGCGTTTCCTGTTGCGGGGGCTAGGCCTACCCACACAAGTGAGGTATCATTTTTATCGGGAGACTTGGGGGAACGCTGGGTGGATGGAAATTTGTGGCTCCTCTCAGATTCCAGAACTTTCTGCCACAGAAATGTGAGGAACATGTGTTTTTTAGCCAAATTTTGAGGTTTGCAAAGGATTCTGGGTCACAGAACCTGGTCCGAGCCACACAAGTTACCCCATCTTGGATTCCCCTAGGTCTCTAGTTTTCAGAAATGCACAGGTTTGGTAGGTTTCCCTAGGTGGCGGCTGAGCTACAGGCCAAAATCTACAGGTAGGCACTTTGCAAAAAACACCTCTGTTTTCTTTAAAAAATTTGGATGTGTCCACGTTGCGCTTTGGGGCGTTTCCTGTCGCGGGCGCTAGGCCTACCCACACAAGTGAGGTATCATTTTTATCGGGAGACGTGAGGGAACGCTGGGTGGAAGGAAATTTGTGGCTCCTCTCAGATTCCAGAACTTTCTGCCACAGAAATGTGAGGAACATGTGTTTTTTAGCCAAATTTTGAGGTTTGCAAAGGATTCTGGGTCACAGAACCTGGTCCGAGCCACACAAGTCACCCCATCTTGGATTCCCCTAGGTCTTTAGTTTTCAGAAATGCACAGGTTTGGTAGGTTTCCCTAGGTGGCGGCTGAGCTACAGGCCAAAATCTACAGGTCGGCACTTTGCAAAAAACACCTCTGTTTTCTTTCAAAAATTTGGATGTGTTCACGTTGCACTTTGGGGCGTTTCCTGTTGCGGGCGCTAGGCCTACCCACACAAGTGAGGTATCATTTTTATCGGGAGACTTGGGGGAACGTTGGGTGGAAGGAAATTTGTGGCTCCTCTCAGATTCCAGAACTTTCTGCCACAGAAATGTGACGAACATGTGGTTTTTTAGCCAAATTTTGAGGTTTGCAAAGGATTCTGGGTAACAGAACCTGGTCCGAGCCTCACAAGTCACCCCATCTTGGATTCCCCTAGGTCTCTAGTTTTCAGAAATGCACAGGTTTGGTAGTTTTCCCTAGGTGCCGGCTGAGCTACAGGCCAAAATCTACAGGTAGGCACTTTGCAAAAAACACCTCTGTTTTCTTTCAAAAATTTGGATGTGTCCACGTTGCGCTTTGGGGCGTTTCCTGTCATGGGCGCTATGCCTACCCACTCAAGTGAGGTATCATTTTTATCGGGAGACGTGGGGGAACGCTGGGTGGAAGGAAATTTGTGGCTCCTCTCAGATTCCAGAACTTTCTGCCACAGAAATGTGAGGAACATGTGTTTTTTAGCCAAATTTTGAGGTTTGCAAAGGATTCTGGGTCACAGAACCTGGTCCGAGCCACACAAGTCACCCCATCTTGGATTCCCCTAGGTCTCTAGTTTTCAGAAATGCACAGGTTTGGTAGGTTTCCCTAGGTGGCGGCTGAGCTACAGGCCAAAATCTACAGGTAGGCACTTTGCAAAAAACACCTCTGTTTTCTTTCAAAAATTTGGATGTGTCCACGTTGCGCTTTGGGGCGTTTCCTGTCGCGGGCGCTAGGCCTACCCACACAAGTGAGGTATCATTTTTATCGGGAGACGTGGGGGAACGCTGGGTGGAAGGTAATTTGTGGCTCCTCTCAGATTCCAGAACTTTCTGCCACAGAAATGTGAGGAACATGTGTTTTTTAGCCAAATTTTGAGGTTTGCAAAGGATTCTGGGTCACAGAACCTGGTCCGAGCCACACAAGTCACCCCATCTTGGATTCCCCTAGGTCTTTAGTTTTCAGAAATGCACAGGTTTGGTAGGTTTCCCTAGGTGGCGGCTGAGCTACAGGCCAAAATCTACAGGTAGGCACTTTGCAAAAAACACCTCTGTTTTCTTTCAAAAATGTGTATGTGTTCACGTTGCGCTTTGGGGCGTTTCCTGTCGTGGGCGCTAGGCCTACCCACACAAGTGAGGTATCATTTTTATCGGGAGACATGGGGGAACGCTGGGTGGAAGGAAATTTGTGGCTCCTCTCAGATTCCAGAACTTTCTGCCACAGAAATGTGAGGAACATGTGTTTTTTTAGCCAAATTTTGAGGTTTGCAAAGGATTCTGGGTAACAGAACCTGGTCCGAGCCACACAAGTCACCCCATCTTGGATTCCCCTAGGTCTCTAGTTTTCAGAAATGCACAGGTTTGGTTAGTTGCCCAAGGTGCCGGCTGAGCTACAGGCCAAAATCTACAGGTAGGCACTTTGCATAAAACACCTCTGTTTTCTTTCAAAAATTTGGATGTATCCACGTTGCGCTTTGGGGCGTTTCCTGTCGTGGGCGCTAGGCCTACCCACACAAGTGAGGTATCATTTTTATCGAGAGACGTGGGGGAACGCTGGGTGGAAGGAAACTTGTGGCTCCTCTCAGATTCCATAACTTTCTGCCACAGAAATGTGAGGAACATGTGTTTTTTAGCCAAATTTTGAGGTTTGCAAAGGATTCTGGGTCACAGAACCTGGTCCGAGCCACACAAGTCACCCCATCTTGGATTCCCCTAGGTCTTTAGTTTTCAGAAATGCACAGGTTTGGTAGGTTTCCCTAGGTGGCGGCTGAGCTCCAGGCCAAAATCTACAGGTAGGCACTTTGCAAAAAACACCTCTGTTTTCTTTCAAAAATTTGGATGTGTCCACGTTGCGCTTTGGGGCTTTCCTGTCGCGGGCGCTATGCCTACCCACACAAGTGAGGTATCATTTTTATCGGGAGACGTGGGGGAACGCTGGGTGGAAGGAAATTTGTGGCTCCTCTCAGATTCCAGAACTTTCTGCCACAGAAATGTGAGAAACATGTGTTATTTAGCCAAATTTTGAGGTTTGCAAAGGATTCTGGGTCACAGAACCTGGTCCGAGCCACACAAGTCACCCCATCTTGTATTCCCCTAGGTCCCTAGTTTTCAGAAATGCACAGGTTTGGTAGTTTTCCCTAGGTGGCGGCTGAGCTACAGGCCAAAATCTACAGTTCGGCACTTTGCAAAAAACACCTCTGTTTTCTTACAAAAATTTGGATGTGTCCACGTTGCGCTTTGGGGAGTTTCCTGTCGCAGGCGCTATGCCTACCCACACAAGTGAGGTATCATTTTTATCGGGAGACTTGGGGGAACGCTGGGTGGAAGGAAATTTGTGGCTCCTCTCAGATTCCAGAACTTTCTGTCACAGAAATGTGAGGAACATGTGTTTTTTGAGCCAAATTTTGAGGTTTGCAAAGGATTCTGGGTAACAGAACCTGGTCCGAGCCACACAAGTCACCCCATCTTGGATTCCCTTAGGTCTCTAGTTTTCAGAAATGCACAGGTTTGGTAGTTTTCCCTAGGTGCCGGCTGAGCTACAGGCCAAAACCTTCAGGTAGGCACTTTGCAAAAAACACCTCTGTTTTCTTAAAAAAATTTGGATGTGTCCACGTTGCGCTTTGGGGCGTTTCCTGTCGCGGGCGCTAGGCCTACCCACACAAGTGAGGTATCATTTTTATTGGGAGACTTGGGGGAATGCTGGGTGGAAGGAAATTTGTGGCTCCTCTCAGATTCCAGAACTTTCTGCCACAGAAATGTGACGAACATGTGTTTTTTTAGCCAAATTTTGAGGTTTGCAAAGGATTCTGGGTAACAGAACCTGGTCCGAGCCACACAAGTCACCCCATCTTGGATTCCCCTGGGTCTCTAGTTTTCAGAAATGCACAGGTTTGGTAGGTTTCCCTAGGTGCTGGCTGAGCTACAGGCCAAAATCTACAGGTAGGCACTTTGCAAAAAACACCTCTGTTTTCTTTCAAAAATTTGGATGTGTCCACGTTGCGCTTTGGGGCATTTCCTGTCGCGGGCGCTAGGCCTACCCACACAAGTGAGGTATCATTTTTATCGGGAGACGTGGGGGAACGCTGGGTGGAAGGAAATTTGTGGCTCCTCTCAGATTCCAGAACTTTCTGCCACAGAAATGTGAGGAACATGTATTTTTTTAGCCAAATTTTGAGGTTTGCAAAGGATTCTGGGTAACAGAACCTGGTCCGAGACACACAAGTCACCCCATCTTGGATTCCCCTAGGTCTCTAGTTTTCAGAAATGCACAGGTTTGGTAAGTTTCCCTAGGTGGCGGCTGAGCTACAGGCCAAAATCTACAGGTAGGCACTTTGCAAAAAACACCTCTGTTTTCTTTCAAAAATTTGGATGTGTCCACGTTGCGCTTTGGGGCGGTTCCTGTCGCGGGCGCTAGGCCTACCCACACAAGTGAGGTATCATTTTTATCGGGAGACTTGGGGGAACGCTGGGTGGAAGGAAATTTGTGGCTCCTCTCAGATTCCAGAACTATCTGCCACAGAAATGTGACGAACATGTGTTTTTTTAGCCAAATTTTGAGGTTTGCAAAGGATTCTGGGTAACAGAACCTGGTCCGAGCCACACAAGTCACCCCATCTTGGATTCCCCTAGGTCTCTAGTTTTCAGAAATGCACAGGCTTGGTAGTTTTCCCTAGGTGCCGGCTGAGCTACAGGCCAAAATCTACAGGTAGGCACTTTGCAAAAAACACCTCTGTTTTCTTTCAAAAATTTGGATGTGTCCACGTTGCGCTTTGGGGCGTTTCCTGTCATGGGCGCTAGGCCTACCCACACAAGTGAGGTATCATTTTTATCGGGAGACGTGGGGGAACGCTGGGTGGAAGGACATTTGTGGCTCCTCTCAGATTCCAGAACTTTCTGCCACAGAAATGTGAGGAACATGTGTTTTTTAGCCAAATTTTGAGGTTTGCAAAGGATTCTGGGTCACAGAACTTGGTCCGAGCCACACAAGTCACCCCATCTTGGATTCCCCTAGGTCTCTAGTTTTCAGAAATGCACAGGTTTGGTAGGTTTCCCTAGGTGGCGGCTGAGCTACAGGCCAAAATCTACAGGTAGGCACTTTGCATAAAACACCTCTGTTTTCTTTCAAAAATTTGGATGTGTCCACGTTGCGCTTTGGGGCGTTTCCTGTCGCGGGCGCTAGGCCTACCCACACAAGTGAGGTATCATTTTTATCGGGAGACGTGGGGGAACGCTGGGTGGAAGGAAATTTGTGGCTCCTCTCAGATTCCAGAACTTTCTGCCACAGAAATGTGAGGAACATGTGTTTTTTAGCCAAATTTTGAGGTTTGCAAAGGATTCTGGGTCACAGAACCTGGTCCGAGCAACACAAGTCACCCCATCTTGGATTCCCCTAGGTCTTTAGTTTTCAGAAATGCACAGGTTTGGTAGGTTTCCCTAGGTGGCGGCTGAGCTACAGGCCAAAATCTACAGGTCGGCACTTTGCAAAAAACACCTCTGTTTTCTTTCAAAAATGTGGATGTGTTCACGTTGCGCTTTGGGGCGTTTCCTGTTGCGGGCACTAGGCCTACCCACACAAGTGAGGTATCATTTTTATCGGGAGACTTGGGGGAACGTTGGGTGGAAGGAAATTTGTGGCTCCTCTCAGATTCCAGAACTTTCTGCCACAGAAATGTGCCGAACATGTGTTTTTTTAGCCAAATTTTGAGGTTTGCAAATGATTCTGGATAACAGAAGCTGGTCCGAGCCACACAAGTCACCCCATCTTGGATTCCCCTAGGTCTCTAGTTTTCAGAAATGCACAGGCTTGGTAGTTTTCCCTAGGTGCCGGCTGAGCTACAGGCCAAAATCTACAGGTAGGCACTTTGCAAAAAACACCTCTGTTTTCTTTAAAAAATTTGGATGTGTCCACGTTGCGCTTTGGAGCGTTTCCTGTTGCGGGCGCTAGGCCTACCCACACAAGTGAGGTATCATTTTTATCGGGAGACGTGGGGGAACGCTGGGTGGAAGGAAATTTGTGGCTCCTCTCAGATTCCAGAACTTTCTGCCCCAGAAATGTGAGGAACATGTGTTTTTTAGCCAAATTTTGAGGTTTGCAAAGGATTCTGGGTCACAGAACCTGGTCCGAGCAACACAAGTCACCCCATCTTGGATTCCCCTAGGTCTTTAGTTTTCAGAAATGCACAGGTTTGGTAGGTTTCCCTAGGTGGCGGCTGAGCTACAGGCCAAAATCTACAGGTCGGCACTTTGCAAAAAACACCTCTGTTTTCTTTCAAAAATGTGGATGTGTTCACGTTGCGCTTTGGGGCGTTTCCTGTTGCGGGCACTAGGCCTACCCACACAAGTGAGGTATCATTTTTATCGGGAGACTTGGGGGAACGTTGGGTGGAAGGAAATTTGTGGCTCCTCTCAGATTCCAGAACTTTCTGCCACAGAAATGTGCCGAACATGTGTTTTTTTAGCCAAATTTTGAGGTTTGCAAATGATTCTGGATAACAGAAGCTGGTCCGAGCCACACAAGTCACCCCATCTTGGATTCCCCTAGGTCTCTAGTTTTCAGAAATGCACAGGCTTGGTAGTTTTCCCTAGGTGCCGGCTGAGCTACAGGCCAAAATCTACAGGTAGGCACTTTGCAAAAAACACCTCTGTTTTCTTTAAAAAATTTGGATGTGTCCACGTTGCGCTTTGGAGCGTTTCCTGTTGCGGGCGCTAGGCCTACCCACACAAGTGAGGTATCATTTTTATCGGGAGACGTGGGGGAACGCTGGGTGGAAGGAAATTTGTGGCTCCTCTCAGATTCCAGAACTTTCTGCCCCAGAAATGTGAGGAACATGTGTTTGTTTAGCCAAAATTTGAGGTTTGCAAAGGATTCTGGGTAACAGAACCTGGTCTGAGCCACACAAGTCACCCCATCTTGGATTCCCCTATGTCTTTAGTTTTCAGAAATGCACAGGTTTGGTAGGTTTCCCTAGGTGCCGGCTGAGCTAGAGGCGAAAATCTACAGGTAGGCACCTTGCAAAAAACACCTCTGTTTTCTTTAAAAAAATTTAATGTGTCCACGTTGCGTTTCGGGGCGTTTCCTCTCGCGGACGCTAGGCCTACCCACACAAGTGAGATATCATTTTTATCGGGAGACTTGGGGGAACGCTGGGTGGAAGGAAATTTGTGGCTCCTCTCAGATTCCAGAACTTTCTGCCACAGAAATGTGAGGAATATGTGTTTTTTTAGACAAATTGTGAGGTTTGCAAAGGATTCTGGGTAACAGAACCTGGTCCGAGCCACACAAGTCGCCCCATCTTGGATTCCCCTAGGTCTCTAGTTTTCAGAAATGCACAGGTTTGGTAGGTTTCCCTAGGTGCCGGCTGAGCTACAGGCCAAAATCTACAGGTAGGCACTTTGCAAAAAACACCTCTGTTTTCTTTCAAAAATTTGGATGTGTCCACGTTGCGCTTTGGGGCGTTTCCTGTTGCGGGGGCTAGGCCTACCCACACAAGTGAGGTATCATTTTTATCGGGAGACTTGGGGGAACGCTGGGTGGATGGAAATTTGTGGCTCCTCTCAGATTCCAGAACTTTCTGCCACAGAAATGTGAGGAACATGTGTTTTTTAGCCAAATTTTGAGGTTTGCAAAGGATTCTGGGTCACAGAACCTGGTCCGAGCCACACAAGTTACCCCATCTTGGATTCCCCTAGGTCTCTAGTTTTCAGAAATGCACAGGTTTGGTAGGTTTCCCTAGGTGGCGGCTGAGCTACAGGCCAAAATCTACAGGTAGGCACTTTGCAAAAAACACCTCTGTTTTCTTTAAAAAATTTGGATGTGTCCACGTTGCGCTTTGGGGCGTTTCCTGTCGCGGGCGCTAGGCCTACCCACACAAGTGAGGTATCATTTTTATCGGGAGACGTGAGGGAACGCTGGGTGGAAGGAAATTTGTGGCTCCTCTCAGATTCCAGAACTTTCTGCCACAGAAATGTGAGGAACATGTGTTTTTTAGCCAAATTTTGAGGTTTGCAAAGGATTCTGGGTCACAGAACCTGGTCCGAGCCACACAAGTCACCCCATCTTGGATTCCCCTAGGTCTTTAGTTTTCAGAAATGCACAGGTTTGGTAGGTTTCCCTAGGTGGCGGCTGAGCTACAGGCCAAAATCTACAGGTCGGCACTTTGCAAAAAACACCTCTGTTTTCTTTCAAAAATTTGGATGTGTTCACGTTGCACTTTGGGGCGTTTCCTGTTGCGGGCGCTAGGCCTACCCACACAAGTGAGGTATCATTTTTATCGGGAGACTTGGGGGAACGTTGGGTGGAAGGAAATTTGTGGCTCCTCTCAGATTCCAGAACTTTCTGCCACAGAAATGTGACGAACATGTGGTTTTTTAGCCAAATTTTGAGGTTTGCAAAGGATTCTGGGTAACAGAACCTGGTCCGAGCCTCACAAGTCACCCCATCTTGGATTCCCCTAGGTCTCTAGTTTTCAGAAATGCACAGGTTTGGTAGTTTTCCCTAGGTGCCGGCTGAGCTACAGGCCAAAATCTACAGGTAGGCACTTTGCAAAAAACACCTCTGTTTTCTTTCAAAAATTTGGATGTGTCCACGTTGCGCTTTGGGGCGTTTCCTGTCATGGGCGCTATGCCTACCCACTCAAGTGAGGTATCATTTTTATCGGGAGACGTGGGGGAACGCTGGGTGGAAGGAAATTTGTGGCTCCTCTCAGATTCCAGAACTTTCTGCCACAGAAATGTGAGGAACATGTGTTTTTTAGCCAAATTTTGAGGTTTGCAAAGGATTCTGGGTCACAGAACCTGGTCCGAGCCACACAAGTCACCCCATCTTGGATTCCCCTAGGTCTCTAGTTTTCAGAAATGCACAGGTTTGGTAGGTTTCCCTAGGTGGCGGCTGAGCTACAGGCCAAAATCTACAGGTAGGCACTTTGCAAAAAACACCTCTGTTTTCTTTCAAAAATTTGGATGTGTCCACGTTGCGCTTTGGGGCGTTTCCTGTCGCGGGCGCTAGGCCTACCCACACAAGTGAGGTATCATTTTTATCGGGAGACGTGGGGGAACGCTGGGTGGAAGGTAATTTGTGGCTCCTCTCAGATTCCAGAACTTTCTGCCACAGAAATGTGAGGAACATGTGTTTTTTAGCCAAATTTTGAGGTTTGCAAAGGATTCTGGGTCACAGAACCTGGTCCGAGCCACACAAGTCACCCCATCTTGGATTCCCCTAGGTCTTTAGTTTTCAGAAATGCACAGGTTTGGTAGGTTTCCCTAGGTGGCGGCTGAGCTACAGGCCAAAATCTACAGGTAGGCACTTTGCAAAAAACACCTCTGTTTTCTTTCAAAAATGTGTATGTGTTCACGTTGCGCTTTGGGGCGTTTCCTGTCGTGGGCGCTAGGCCTACCCACACAAGTGAGGTATCATTTTTATCGGGAGACATGGGGGAACGCTGGGTGGAAGGAAATTTGTGGCTCCTCTCAGATTCCAGAACTTTCTGCCACAGAAATGTGAGGAACATGTGTTTTTTTAGCCAAATTTTGAGGTTTGCAAAGGATTCTGGGTAACAGAACCTGGTCCGAGCCACACAAGTCACCCCATCTTGGATTCCCCTAGGTCTCTAGTTTTCAGAAATGCACAGGTTTGGTTAGTTGCCCAAGGTGCCGGCTGAGCTACAGGCCAAAATCTACAGGTAGGCACTTTGCATAAAACACCTCTGTTTTCTTTCAAAAATTTGGATGTATCCACGTTGCGCTTTGGGGCGTTTCCTGTCGTGGGCGCTAGGCCTACCCACACAAGTGAGGTATCATTTTTATCGAGAGACGTGGGGGAACGCTGGGTGGAAGGAAACTTGTGGCTCCTCTCAGATTCCATAACTTTCTGCCACAGAAATGTGAGGAACATGTGTTTTTTAGCCAAATTTTGAGGTTTGCAAAGGATTCTGGGTCACAGAACCTGGTCCGAGCCACACAAGTCACCCCATCTTGGATTCCCCTAGGTCTTTAGTTTTCAGAAATGCACAGGTTTGGTAGGTTTCCCTAGGTGGCGGCTGAGCTCCAGGCCAAAATCTACAGGTAGGCACTTTGCAAAAAACACCTCTGTTTTCTTTCAAAAATTTGGATGTGTCCACGTTGCGCTTTGGGGCTTTCCTGTCGCGGGCGCTATGCCTACCCACACAAGTGAGGTATCATTTTTATCGGGAGACGTGGGGGAACGCTGGGTGGAAGGAAATTTGTGGCTCCTCTCAGATTCCAGAACTTTCTGCCACAGAAATGTGAGGAACATGTGTTATTTAGCCAAATTTTGAGGTTTGCAAAGGATTCTGGGTCACAGAACCTGGTCCGAGCCACACAAGTCACCCCATCTTGTATTCCCCTAGGTCCCTAGTTTTCAGAAATGCACAGGTTTGGTAGTTTTCCCTAGGTGGCGGCTGAGCTACAGGCCAAAATCTACAGTTCGGCACTTTGCAAAAAACACCTCTGTTTTCTTACAAAAATTTGGATGTGTCCACGTTGCGCTTTGGGGAGTTTCCTGTCGCAGGCGCTATGCCTACCCACACAAGTGAGGTATCATTTTTATCGGGAGACTTGGGGGAACGCTGGGTGGAAGGAAATTTGTGGCTCCTCTCAGATTCCAGAACTTTCTGTCACAGAAATGTGAGGAACATGTGTTTTTTGAGCCAAATTTTGAGGTTTGCAAAGGATTCTGGGTAACAGAACCTGGTCCGAGCCACACAAGTCACCCCATCTTGGATTCCCTTAGGTCTCTAGTTTTCAGAAATGCACAGGTTTGGTAGTTTTCCCTAGGTGCCGGCTGAGCTACAGGCCAAAACCTTCAGGTAGGCACTTTGCAAAAAACACCTCTGTTTTCTTAAAAAAATTTGGATGTGTCCACGTTGCGCTTTGGGGCGTTTCCTGTCGCTGGCGCTAGGCCTACCCACACAAGTGAGGTATCATTTTTATTGGGAGACTTGGGGGAATGCTGGGTGGAAGGAAATTTGTGGCTCCTCTCAGATTCCAGAACTTTCTGCCACAGAAATGTGACGAACATGTGTTTTTTTAGCCAAATTTTGAGGTTTGCAAAGGATTCTGGGTAACAGAACCTGGTCCGAGCCACACAAGTCACCCCATCTTGGATTCCCCTGGGTCTCTAGTTTTCAGAAATGCACAGGTTTGGTAGGTTTCCCTAGGTGCTGGCTGAGCTACAGGCCAAAATCTACAGGTAGGCACTTTGCAAAAAACACCTCTGTTTTCTTTCAAAAATTTGGATGTGTCCACGTTGCGCTTTGGGGCATTTCCTGTCGCGGGCGCTAGGCCTACCCACACAAGTGAGGTATCATTTTTATCGGGAGACGTGGGGGAACGCTGGGTGGAAGGAAATTTGTGGCTCCTCTCAGATTCCAGAACTTTCTGCCACAGAAATGTGAGGAACATGTATTTTTTTAGCCAAATTTTGAGGTTTGCAAAGGATTCTGGGTAACAGAACCTGGTCCGAGACACACAAGTCACCCCATCTTGGATTCCCCTAGGTCTCTAGTTTTCAGAAATGCACAGGTTTGGTAAGTTTCCCTAGGTGGCGGCTGAGCTACAGGCCAAAATCTACAGGTAGGCACTTTGCAAAAAACACCTCTGTTTTCTTTCAAAAATTTGGATGTGTCCACGTTGCGCTTTGGGGCGGTTCCTGTCGCGGGCGCTAGGCCTACCCACACAAGTGAGGTATCATTTTTATCGGGAGACTTGGGGGAACGCTGGGTGGAAGGAAATTTGTGGCTCCTCTCAGATTCCAGAACTATCTGCCACAGAAATGTGACGAACATGTGTTTTTTTAGCCAAATTTTGAGGTTTGCAAAGGATTCTGGGTAACAGAACCTGGTCCGAGCCACACAAGTCACCCCATCTTGGATTCCCCTAGGTCTCTAGTTTTCAGAAATGCACAGGCTTGGTAGTTTTCCCTAGGTGCCGGCTGAGCTACAGGCCAAAATCTACAGGTAGGCACTTTGCAAAAAACACCTCTGTTTTCTTTCAAAAATTTGGATGTGTCCACGTTGCGCTTTGGGGCGTTTCCTGTCATGGGCGCTAGGCCTACCCACACAAGTGAGGTATCATTTTTATCGGGAGACGTGGGGGAACGCTGGGTGGAAGGACATTTGTGGCTCCTCTCAGATTCCAGAACTTTCTGCCACAGAAATGTGAGGAACATGTGTTTTTTAGCCAAATTTTGAGGTTTGCAAAGGATTCTGGGTCACAGAACTTGGTCCGAGCCACACAAGTCACCCCATCTTGGATTCCCCTAGGTCTCTAGTTTTCAGAAATGCACAGGTTTGGTAGGTTTCCCTAGGTGGCGGCTGAGCTACAGGCCAAAATCTACAGGTAGGCACTTTGCATAAAACACCTCTGTTTTCTTTCAAAAATTTGGATGTGTCCACGTTGCGCTTTGGGGCGTTTCCTGTCGCGGGCGCTAGGCCTACCCACACAAGTGAGGTATCATTTTTATCGGGAGACGTGGGGGAACGCTGGGTGGAAGGAAATTTGTGGCTCCTCTCAGATTCCAGAACTTTCTGCCACAGAAATGTGAGGAACATGTGTTTTTTAGCCAAATTTTGAGGTTTGCAAAGGATTCTGGGTCACAGAACCTGGTCCGAGCAACACAAGTCACCCCATCTTGGATTCCCCTAGGTCTTTAGTTTTCAGAAATGCACAGGTTTGGTAGGTTTCCCTAGGTGGCGGCTGAGCTACAGGCCAAAATCTACAGGTCGGCACTTTGCAAAAAACACCTCTGTTTTCTTTCAAAAATGTGGATGTGTTCACGTTGCGCTTTGGGGCGTTTCCTGTTGCGGGCACTAGGCCTACCCACACAAGTGAGGTATCATTTTTATCGGGAGACTTGGGGGAACGTTGGGTGGAAGGAAATTTGTGGCTCCTCTCAGATTCCAGAACTTTCTGCCACAGAAATGTGCCGAACATGTGTTTTTTTAGCCAAATTTTGAGGTTTGCAAATGATTCTGGATAACAGAAGCTGGTCCGAGCCACACAAGTCACCCCATCTTGGATTCCCCTAGGTCTCTAGTTTTCAGAAATGCACAGGCTTGGTAGTTTTCCCTAGGTGCCGGCTGAGCTACAGGCCAAAATCTACAGGTAGGCACTTTGCAAAAAACACCTCTGTTTTCTTTAAAAAATTTGGATGTGTCCACGTTGCGCTTTGGAGCGTTTCCTGTTGCGGGCGCTAGGCCTACCCACACAAGTGAGGTATCATTTTTATCGGGAGACGTGGGGGAACGCTGGGTGGAAGGAAATTTGTGGCTCCTCTCAGATTCCAGAACTTTCTGCCCCAGAAATGTGAGGAACATGTGTTTGTTTAGCCAAAATTTGAGGTTTGCAAAGGATTCTGGGTAACAGAACCTGGTCTGAGCCACACAAGTCACCCCATCTTGGATTCCCCTATGTCTTTAGTTTTCAGAAATGCACAGGTTTGGTAGGTTTCCCTAGGTGCCGGCTGAGCTAGAGGCGAAAATCTACAGGTAGGCACCTTGCAAAAAACACCTCTGTTTTCTTTAAAAAAATTTAATGTGTCCACGTTGCGTTTCGGGGCGTTTCCTCTCGCGGACGCTAGGCCTACCCACACAAGTGAGATATCATTTTTATCGGGAGACTTGGGGGAACGCTGGGTGGAAGGAAATTTGTGGCTCCTCTCAGATTCCAGAACTTTCTGCCACAGAAATGTGAGGAATATGTGTTTTTTTAGACAAATTGTGAGGTTTGCAAAGGATTCTGGGTAACAGAACCTGGTCCGAGCCACACAAGTCGCCCCATCTTGGATTCCCCTAGGTCTCTAGTTTTCAGAAATGCACAGGTTTGGTAGGTTTCCCTAGGTGCCGGCTGAGCTACAGGCCAAAATCTACAGGTAGGCACTTTGCAAAAAACACCTCTGTTTTCTTTCAAAAATTTGGATGTGTCCACGTTGCGCTTTGGGGCGTTTCCTGTTGCGGGGGCTAGGCCTACCCACACAAGTGAGGTATCATTTTTATCGGGAGACTTGGGGGAACGCTGGGTGGATGGAAATTTGTGGCTCCTCTCAGATTCCAGAACTTTCTGCCACAGAAATGTGAGGAACATGTGTTTTTTAGCCAAATTTTGAGGTTTGCAAAGGATTCTGGGTCACAGAACCTGGTCCGAGCCACACAAGTTACCCCATCTTGGATTCCCCTAGGTCTCTAGTTTTCAGAAATGCACAGGTTTGGTAGGTTTCCCTAGGTGGCGGCTGAGCTACAGGCCAAAATCTACAGGTAGGCACTTTGCAAAAAACACCTCTGTTTTCTTTAAAAAATTTGGATGTGTCCACGTTGCGCTTTGGGGCGTTTCCTGTCGCGGGCGCTAGGCCTACCCACACAAGTGAGGTATCATTTTTATCGGGAGACGTGAGGGAACGCTGGGTGGAAGGAAATTTGTGGCTCCTCTCAGATTCCAGAACTTTCTGCCACAGAAATGTGAGGAACATGTGTTTTTTAGCCAAATTTTGAGGTTTGCAAAGGATTCTGGGTCACAGAACCTGGTCCGAGCCACACAAGTCACCCCATCTTGGATTCCCCTAGGTCTTTAGTTTTCAGAAATGCACAGGTTTGGTAGGTTTCCCTAGGTGGCGGCTGAGCTACAGGCCAAAATCTACAGGTCGGCACTTTGCAAAAAACACCTCTGTTTTCTTTCAAAAATTTGGATGTGTTCACGTTGCACTTTGGGGCGTTTCCTGTTGCGGGCGCTAGGCCTACCCACACAAGTGAGGTATCATTTTTATCGGGAGACTTGGGGGAACGTTGGGTGGAAGGAAATTTGTGGCTCCTCTCAGATTCCAGAACTTTCTGCCACAGAAATGTGACGAACATGTGGTTTTTTAGCCAAATTTTGAGGTTTGCAAAGGATTCTGGGTAACAGAACCTGGTCCGAGCCTCACAAGTCACCCCATCTTGGATTCCCCTAGGTCTCTAGTTTTCAGAAATGCACAGGTTTGGTAGTTTTCCCTAGGTGCCGGCTGAGCTACAGGCCAAAATCTACAGGTAGGCACTTTGCAAAAAACACCTCTGTTTTCTTTCAAAAATTTGGATGTGTCCACGTTGCGCTTTGGGGCGTTTCCTGTCATGGGCGCTATGCCTACCCACTCAAGTGAGGTATCATTTTTATCGGGAGACGTGGGGGAACGCTGGGTGGAAGGAAATTTGTGGCTCCTCTCAGATTCCAGAACTTTCTGCCACAGAAATGTGAGGAACATGTGTTTTTTAGCCAAATTTTGAGGTTTGCAAAGGATTCTGGGTCACAGAACCTGGTCCGAGCCACACAAGTCACCCCATCTTGGATTCCCCTAGGTCTCTAGTTTTCAGAAATGCACAGGTTTGGTAGGTTTCCCTAGGTGGCGGCTGAGCTACAGGCCAAAATCTACAGGTAGGCACTTTGCAAAAAACACCTCTGTTTTCTTTCAAAAATTTGGATGTGTCCACGTTGCGCTTTGGGGCGTTTCCTGTCGCGGGCGCTAGGCCTACCCACACAAGTGAGGTATCATTTTTATCGGGAGACGTGGGGGAACGCTGGGTGGAAGGTAATTTGTGGCTCCTCTCAGATTCCAGAACTTTCTGCCACAGAAATGTGAGGAACATGTGTTTTTTAGCCAAATTTTGAGGTTTGCAAAGGATTCTGGGTCACAGAACCTGGTCCGAGCCACACAAGTCACCCCATCTTGGATTCCCCTAGGTCTTTAGTTTTCAGAAATGCACAGGTTTGGTAGGTTTCCCTAGGTGGCGGCTGAGCTACAGGCCAAAATCTACAGGTAGGCACTTTGCAAAAAACACCTCTGTTTTCTTTCAAAAATGTGTATGTGTTCACGTTGCGCTTTGGGGCGTTTCCTGTCGTGGGCGCTAGGCCTACCCACACAAGTGAGGTATCATTTTTATCGGGAGACATGGGGGAACGCTGGGTGGAAGGAAATTTGTGGCTCCTCTCAGATTCCAGAACTTTCTGCCACAGAAATGTGAGGAACATGTGTTTTTTTAGCCAAATTTTGAGGTTTGCAAAGGATTCTGGGTAACAGAACCTGGTCCGAGCCACACAAGTCACCCCATCTTGGATTCCCCTAGGTCTCTAGTTTTCAGAAATGCACAGGTTTGGTTAGTTGCCCAAGGTGCCGGCTGAGCTACAGGCCAAAATCTACAGGTAGGCACTTTGCATAAAACACCTCTGTTTTCTTTCAAAAATTTGGATGTATCCACGTTGCGCTTTGGGGCGTTTCCTGTCGTGGGCGCTAGGCCTACCCACACAAGTGAGGTATCATTTTTATCGAGAGACGTGGGGGAACGCTGGGTGGAAGGAAACTTGTGGCTCCTCTCAGATTCCATAACTTTCTGCCACAGAAATGTGAGGAACATGTGTTTTTTAGCCAAATTTTGAGGTTTGCAAAGGATTCTGGGTCACAGAACCTGGTCCGAGCCACACAAGTCACCCCATCTTGGATTCCCCTAGGTCTTTAGTTTTCAGAAATGCACAGGTTTGGTAGGTTTCCCTAGGTGGCGGCTGAGCTCCAGGCCAAAATCTACAGGTAGGCACTTTGCAAAAAACACCTCTGTTTTCTTTCAAAAATTTGGATGTGTCCACGTTGCGCTTTGGGGCTTTCCTGTCGCGGGCGCTATGCCTACCCACACAAGTGAGGTATCATTTTTATCGGGAGACGTGGGGGAACGCTGGGTGGAAGGAAATTTGTGGCTCCTCTCAGATTCCAGAACTTTCTGCCACAGAAATGTGAGGAACATGTGTTATTTAGCCAAATTTTGAGGTTTGCAAAGGATTCTGGGTCACAGAACCTGGTCCGAGCCACACAAGTCACCCCATCTTGTATTCCCCTAGGTCCCTAGTTTTCAGAAATGCACAGGTTTGGTAGTTTTCCCTAGGTGGCGGCTGAGCTACAGGCCAAAATCTACAGTTCGGCACTTTGCAAAAAACACCTCTGTTTTCTTACAAAAATTTGGATGTGTCCACGTTGCGCTTTGGGGAGTTTCCTGTCGCAGGCGCTATGCCTACCCACACAAGTGAGGTATCATTTTTATCGGGAGACTTGGGGGAACGCTGGGTGGAAGGAAATTTGTGGCTCCTCTCAGATTCCAGAACTTTCTGTCACAGAAATGTGAGGAACATGTGTTTTTTTAGCCAAATTTTGAGGTTTGCAAAGGATTCTGGGTAACAGAACCTGGTCCGAGCCACACAAGTCACCCCATCTTGGATTCCCTTAGGTCTCTAGTTTTCAGAAATGCACAGGTTTGGTAGTTTTCCCTAGGTGCCGGCTGAGCTACAGGCCAAAACCTTCAGGTAGGCACTTTGCAAAAAACACCTCTGTTTTCTTAAAAAAATTTGGATGTGTCCACGTTGCGCTTTGGGGCGTTTCCTGTCGCGGGCGCTAGGCCTACCCACACAAGTGAGGTATCATTTTTATTGGGAGACTTGGGGGAATGCTGGGTGGAAGGAAATTTGTGGCTCCTCTCAGATTCCAGAACTTTCTGCCACAGAAATGTGACGAACATGTGTTTTTTTAGCCAAATTTTGAGGTTTGCAAAGGATTCTGGGTAACAGAACCTGGTCCGAGCCACACAAGTCACCCCATCTTGGATTCCCCTGGGTCTCTAGTTTTCAGAAATGCACAGGTTTGGTAGGTTTCCCTAGGTGCTGGCTGAGCTACAGGCCAAAATCTACAGGTAGGCACTTTGCAAAAAACACCTCTGTTTTCTTTCAAAAATTTGGATGTGTCCACGTTGCGCTTTGGGGCATTTCCTGTCGCGGGCGCTAGGCCTACCCACACAAGTGAGGTATCATTTTTATCGGGAGACGTGGGGGAACGCTGGGTGGAAGGAAATTTGTGGCTCCTCTCAGATTCCAGAACTTTCTGCCACAGAAATGTGAGGAACATGTATTTTTTTAGCCAAATTTTGAGGTTTGCAAAGGATTCTGGGTAACAGAACCTGGTCCGAGACACACAAGTCACCCCATCTTGGATTCCCCTAGGTCTCTAGTTTTCAGAAATGCACAGGTTTGGTAAGTTTCCCTAGGTGGCGGCTGAGCTACAGGCCAAAATCTACAGGTAGGCACTTTGCAAAAAACACCTCTGTTTTCTTTCAAAAATTTGGATGTGTCCACGTTGCGCTTTGGGGCGGTTCCTGTCGCGGGCGCTAGGCCTACCCACACAAGTGAGGTATCATTTTTATCGGGAGACTTGGGGGAACGCTGGGTGGAAGGAAATTTGTGGCTCCTCTCAGATTCCAGAACTATCTGCCACAGAAATGTGACGAACATGTGTTTTTTTAGCCAAATTTTGAGGTTTGCAAAGGATTCTGGGTAACAGAACCTGGTCCGAGCCACACAAGTCACCCCATCTTGGATTCCCCTAGGTCTCTAGTTTTCAGAAATGCACAGGCTTGGTAGTTTTCCCTAGGTGCCGGCTGAGCTACAGGCCAAAATCTACAGGTAGGCACTTTGCAAAAAACACCTCTGTTTTCTTTCAAAAATTTGGATGTGTCCACGTTGCGCTTTGGGGCGTTTCCTGTCATGGGCGCTAGGCCTACCCACACAAGTGAGGTATCATTTTTATCGGGAGACGTGGGGGAACGCTGGGTGGAAGGACATTTGTGGCTCCTCTCAGATTCCAGAACTTTCTGCCACAGAAATGTGAGGAACATGTGTTTTTTAGCCAAATTTTGAGGTTTGCAAAGGATTCTGGGTCACAGAACCTGGTCCGAGCCACACAAGTCACCCCATCTTGGATTCCCCTAGGTCTCTAGTTTTCAGAAATGCACAGGTTTGGTAGGTTTCCCTAGGTGGCGGCTGAGCTACAGGCCAAAATCTACAGGTAGGCACTTTGCATAAAACACCTCTGTTTTCTTTCAAAAATTTGGATGTGTCCACGTTGCGCTTTGGGGCGTTTCCTGTCGCGGGCGCTAGGCCTACCCACACAAGTGAGGTATCATTTTTATCGGGAGACGTGGGGGAACGCTGGGTGGAAGGAAATTTGTGGCTCCTCTCAGATTCCAGAACTTTCTGCCACAGAAATGTGAGGAACATGTGTTTTTTAGCCAAATTTTGAGGTTTGCAAAGGATTCTGGGTCACAGAACCTGGTCCGAGCAACACAAGTCACCCCATCTTGGATTCCCCTAGGTCTTTAGTTTTCAGAAATGCACAGGTTTGGTAGGTTTCCCTAGGTGGCGGCTGAGCTACAGGCCAAAATCTACAGGTCGGCACTTTGCAAAAAACACCTCTGTTTTCTTTCAAAAATGTGGATGTGTTCACGTTGCGCTTTGGGGCGTTTCCTGTTGCGGGCACTAGGCCTACCCACACAAGTGAGGTATCATTTTTATCGGGAGACTTGGGGGAACGTTGGGTGGAAGGAAATTTGTGGCTCCTCTCAGATTCCAGAACTTTCTGCCACAGAAATGTGCCGAACATGTGTTTTTTTAGCCAAATTTTGAGGTTTGCAAATGATTCTGGATAACAGAAGCTGGTCCGAGCCACACAAGTCACCCCATCTTGGATTCCCCTAGGTCTCTAGTTTTCAGAAATGCACAGGCTTGGTAGTTTTCCCTAGGTGCCGGCTGAGCTACAGGCCAAAATCTACAGGTAGGCACTTTGCAAAAAACACCTCTGTTTTCTTTAAAAAATTTGGATGTGTCCACGTTGCGCTTTGGAGCGTTTCCTGTTGCGGGCGCTAGGCCTACCCACACAAGTGAGGTATCATTTTTATCGGGAGACGTGGGGGAACGCTGGGTGGAAGGAAATTTGTGGCTCCTCTCAGATTCCAGAACTTTCTGCCCCAGAAATGTGAGGAACATGTGTTTGTTTAGCCAAAATTTGAGGTTTGCAAAGGATTCTGGGTAACAGAACCTGGTCTGAGCCACACAAGTCACCCCATCTTGGATTCCCCTATGTCTTTAGTTTTCAGAAATGCACAGGTTTGGTAGGTTTCCCTAGGTGCCGGCTGAGCTAGAGGCGAAAATCTACAGGTAGGCACCTTGCAAAAAACACCTCTGTTTTCTTTAAAAAAATTTAATGTGTCCACGTTGCGTTTCGGGGCGTTTCCTCTCGCGGACGCTAGGCCTACCCACACAAGTGAGATATCATTTTTATCGGGAGACTTGGGGGAACGCTGGGTGGAAGGAAATTTGTGGCTCCTCTCAGATTCCAGAACTTTCTGCCACAGAAATGTGAGGAATATGTGTTTTTTTAGACAAATTGTGAGGTTTGCAAAGGATTCTGGGTAACAGAACCTGGTCCGAGCCACACAAGTCGCCCCATCTTGGATTCCCCTAGGTCTCTAGTTTTCAGAAATGCACAGGTTTGGTAGGTTTCCCTAGGTGCCGGCTGAGCTACAGGCCAAAATCTACAGGTAGGCACTTTGCAAAAAACACCTCTGTTTTCTTTCAAAAATTTGGATGTGTCCACGTTGCGCTTTGGGGCGTTTCCTGTTGCGGGGGCTAGGCCTACCCACACAAGTGAGGTATCATTTTTATCGGGAGACTTGGGGGAACGCTGGGTGGAAGGAAATTTGTGGCTCCTCTCAGATTCCAGAACTTTCTGCCACAGAAATGTGACGAACATGTGTTTTTTTAGCCAAATTTTGAGGTTTGCAAAGGATTCTGGGTAACAGAACCTGGTCCGAGCCACACAAGTCACCCCATCTTGGGTTCCCCTAGGTCTCTAGTTTTCAGAAATGCACAGGTTTGGTTGGTTCCCCAAGGTGCCGGCTGAGCTACAGGCCAAAATCTACAGGTAGGCACTTTGCAAAAAACACCTCTGTTTTCTTTCAAAAATTTGGATGTGTCCACGTTGCGCTTTGGGGCGTTTCCTGTCGTGGGCGCTAGGCCTACCCACACAAGTGAGGTATCATTTTTATCGGGAGACGTGGGGGAACGCTGGGTGGAAGGAAATTTGTGGCTCCTCTCAGATTCCATAACTTTCTGCCACAGAAATGTGAGGAACATGTGTTTTTTAGCCAAATTTTGAGGTTTGCAAAGGATTCTGGGTCACAGAACCTGGTCCGAGCCACACAAGTCACCCCATCTTGGATTCCCCTAGGTCTCTAGTTTTCAGAAATGCACAGGTTTGGTAGGTTTCCCTAGGTGGCGGCTGAGCTACAGGCCAAAATCTACAGGTAGGCACTTTGCAAAAAACACCTCTGTTTTCTTTAAAAAATTTGGATGTGTCCACGTTGCGCTTTGGGGCGTTCCCTGTCGCGGGCGCTAGGCCTACCCACACAAGTGAGGTATCATTTTTATCGGGAGACGTGAGGGAACGCTGGGTGGAAGGAAATTTGTGGCTCCTCTCAGATTCCAGAACTTTCTGCCACAGAAATGTGAGGAACATGTGTTTTTTAGCCAAATTTTGAGGTTTGCAAAGGATTCTGGGTCACAGAACCTGGTCCGAGCCACACAAGTCACCCCATCTTGGATTCCCCTAGGTCTTTAGTTTTCAGAAATGCACAGGTTTGGTAGGTTTCCATAGGTGGCGGCTGAGCTACAGGCCAAAATCTACAGGTCGGCACTTTGCAAAAAACACCTCTGTTTTCTTTCAAAAATATGGATGTGTTCACGTTGCACTTTGGGGCGTTTCCTGTTGCGGGCGCTAGGCCTACCCACACAAGTGAGGTATCATTTTTATTGGGAGACTTGGGGGAACGTTGGGTGGAAGGAAATTTGTGGCTCCTCTCAAATTCCAGAACTTTCTGCCACAGAAATGTGACGAACATGTGTTTTTTTAGCCAAATTTTGAGGTTTGCAAAGGATTCTGGGTAACAGAACCTGGTCCGAGCCACACAAGTCACCCCATCTTGGATTCCCCTAGGTCTCTAGTTTTCAGAAATGCACAGGTTTGGTAGTTTTCCCTAGGTGCCGGCTGAGCTACAGGCCAAAATCTACAGGTAGGCACTTTGCAAAAAACACCTCTGTTTTCTTTCAAAAATTTGGATGTGTCCACGTTGCGCTTTGGGGCGTTTCCTGTTGCGGGGGCTAGGCCTACCCACACAAGTGAGGTATCATTTTTATCGGGAGACTTGGGGGAACGCTGGGTGGAAGGAAATTTGTGGCTCCTCTCAGATTCCAGAACTTTCTGCCACAGAAATGTGACGAACATGTGTTTTTTTAGCCAAATTTTGAGGTTTGCAAAGGATTCTGGGTAACAGAACCTGGTCCGAGCCACACAAGTCACCCCATCTTGGGTTCCCCTAGGTCTCTAGTTTTCAGAAATGCACAGGTTTGGTTGGTTCCCCAAGGTGCCGGCTGAGCTACAGACCAAAATCTACAGGTAGGCACTTTGCAAAAAACACCTCTGTTTTCTTTCAAAAATTTGGATGTGTCCACGTTGCGCTTTGGGGCGTTTCCTGTCATGGGCGCTAGGCCTACCCACACAAGTGAGGTATCATTTTTATCGGGAGACGTGGGGGAACGCTGGGTGGAAGAAAATTTGTGGCTCCTCTCAGATTCCATAACTTTCTGCCACAGAAATGTGAGGAACATGTGTTTTTTAGCCAAATTTTGAGGTTTGCAAAGGATTCTGGGTCACAGAACCTGGTCCGAGCCACACAAGTCACCCCATCTTGGATTCCCCTAGGTCTCTAGTTTTCAGAAATGCACAGGTTTGGTAGGTTTCCCTAGGTGGCGGCTGAGCTACAGGCCAAAATCTACAGGTAGGCACTTTGCAAAAAACACCTCTGTTTTCTTTAAAAAATTTGGATGTGTCCACGTTGCGCTTTGGGGCGTTTCCTGTCGCGGGCGCTAGGCCTACCCACACAAGTGAGGTATCATTTTTATCGGGAGACGTGAGGGAACGCTGGGTGGAAGGAAATTTGTGGCTCCTCTCAGATTCCAGAACTTTCTGCCACAGAAATGTGAGGAACATGTGTTTTTTAGCCAAATTTTGAGGTTTGCAAAGGATTCTGGGTCACAGAACCTGGTCCGAGCCACACAAGTCACCCCATCTTGGATTCCCCTAGGTCTTTAGTTTTCAGAAATGCACAGGTTTGGTAGGTTTCCCTAGGTGGCGGCTGAGCTACAGGCCAAAATCTACAGGTCGGCACTTTGCAAAAAACACCTCTGTTTTCTTTCAAAAATTTGGATGTGTTCACGTTGCACTTTGGGGCGTTTCCTGTTGCGGGCGCTAGGCCTACCCACACAAGTGAGGTATCATTTTTATCGGGAGACTTGGGGGAACGTTGGGTGGAAGGAAATTTGTGGCTCCTCTCAGATTCCAGAACTTTCTGCCACAGAAATGTGACGAACATGTGTTTTTTTAGCCAAATTTTGAGGTTTGCAAAGGATTCTGGGTAACAGAACCTGGTCCGAGCCACACAAGTCACCCCATCTTGGATTCCCCTAGGTCTCTAGTTTTCAGAAATGCACAGGTTTGGTAGTTTTCCCTAGATGCCGGCTGAGCTACAGGCCAAAATCTACAGGTAGGCACTTTGCAAAAAACACCTCTGTTTTCTTTCAAAAATTTGGATGTGTCCACGTTGCGCTTTGGGGCGTTTCCTGTTGCGGGGGCTAGGCCTACCCACACAAGTGAGGTATCATTTTTATCGGGAGACTTGGGGGAACGCTGGGTGGAAGGAAATTTGTGGCTCCTCTCAGATTCCAGAACTTTCTGCCACAGAAATGTGACGAACATGTGTTTTTTTAGCCAAATTTTGAGGTTTGCAAAGGATTCTGGGTAACAGAACCTGGTCCGAGCCACACAAGTCACCCCATCTTGGGTTCCCCTAGGTCTCTAGTTTTCAGAAATGCACAGGTTTGGTTGGTTCCCCAAGGTGCCGGCTGAGCTACAGGCCAAAATCTACAGGTAGGCACTTTGCAAAAAACACCTCTGTTTTCTTTCAAAAATTTGGATGTGTCCACGTTGCGCTTTGGGGCGTTTCCTGTCATGGGCGCTAGGCCTACCCACACAAGTGAGGTATTATTTTTATCGGGAGACGTGGGGGAACGCTGGGTGGAAGGAAATTTGTGGCTCCTCTCAGATTCCATAACTTTCTGCCACAGAAATGTGAGGAACATGTGTTTTTTAGCCAAATTTTGAGGTTTGCAAAGGATTCTGGGTCACAGAACCTGGTCCGAGCCACACAAGTCACCCCATCTTGGATTCCCCTAGGTCTCTAGTTTTCAGAAATGCACAGGTTTGGTAGGTTTCCCTAGGTGGCGGCTTAGCTACAGGCCAAAATCTACAGGTAGGCACTTTGCAAAAAACACCTCTGTTTTCTTTAAAAAATTTGGATGTGTCCACGTTGCGCTTTGGGGCGTTTCCTGTCGCGGGCGCTAGGCCTACCCACACAAGTGAGGTATCATTTTTATCGGGAGACGTGAGGGAACGCTGGGTGGAAGGAAATTTGTGGCTCCTCTCAGATTCCAGAACTTTCTGCCACAGAAATGTGAGGAACATGTGTTTTTTAGCCAAATTTTGAGGTTTGCAAAGGATTCTGGGTCACAGAACCTGGTCCGAGCCACACAAGTCACCCCATCTTGGATTCCCCTAGGTCTTTAGTTTTCAGAAATGCACAGGTTTGGTAGGTTTCCCTAGGTGGCGGCTGAGCTACAGGCCAAAATCTACAGGTCGGCACTTTGCAAAAAACACCTCTGTTTTCTTTCAAAAATTTGGATGTGTCCACGTTGCGCTTTGGGGCGTTTCCTGTCATGGGCGCTAGGCCTACCCACACAAGTGAGGTATCATTTTTATCGGGAGACGTGGGGGAACGCTGGGTGGAAGGAAATTTGTGGCTCCTCTCAGATTCCAGAACTTTCTGCCACAGAAATGTGAGGAACATGTGTTTTTTAGCCAAATTTTGAGGTTTGCAAAGGATTCTGGGTAACAGAACCTGGTCCGAGCCACACAAGTCACCCCATCTTGGATTCCCCTAGGTCTCTAGTTTTCAGAAATGCACAGGTTTGGTAGGTTTCCCTAGGTGGCGACTGAGCTACAGGCCAAAATCTACAGGTAGGCACTTTGCAAAAAACACCTCTGTTTTCTTTCAAAAATTTGGATGTGTCCACGTTGCGCTTTGGGGCGTTTCCTGTCGCGGGCGCTAGGCCTACCCACACAAGTGAGGTATCATTTTTATCGGGAGACTTGGGGGAACGTTGGGTGGAAGGAAATTTGTGGCTCCTCTCAGATTCCAGAACTTTCTGCCACAGAAATGTGACGAACATGTGTTTTTTTAGCCAAATTTTGAGGTTTGCAAAGGATTCTGGGTAACAGAACCTGGTCCGAGCCACACAAGTCACCCCATCTTGGATTCCCCTAGGTCTCTAGTTTTCAGAAATGCACAGGCTTGGTAGTTTTCCCTAGGTGCCGGCTGAGCTACAGGCCAAAATCTACAGGTAGGCACTTTGCAAAAAACACCTCTGTTTTCTTTCAAAAATTTGGATGTGTCCACGTTGCGCTTTGGGGCGCTTCCTTGTGCGGGCGCTAGGCCTACCCACACAAGTGAGGTATCATTTTTATCGGGAGACTTGGGGGAATGCTGGGTGGAAGGAAATTTGTGGCTCCTCTCAGATTCCAGAACTTTCTGCCACAGAAATGTGAGGAACATGTGTTTTTTTAGCCAAATTTTGAGGTTTGCAAAGGATTCTGGGTAACAGAACCTGGTCCGAGCCACACAAGTCACCCCATCTTGGATTCCCCTAGGTCTCTAGTTTTCAGAAATGCACAGGTTTGGTAGGTTTCCCTAGGTGCCGGCTGAGCTACAGGCCAAAACCTACAGGTAGGCACTTTGCAAAAAACACCTCTGTTTTCTTTCAAAAATGTGGATGTGTCCACGTTGCGCTTTGGGGCGTTTCCTGTCGCTAGGCCTACCCATACAAGTGAGGTATCATTTTTATCGGGAGACGTGGGGGAACGCTGGGTGGAAGGAAATACGTGGCTCCTCTCAGATTCCAGAACTTTCTGCCACAGAAATGTGAGGAACATGTATTTTTTTAGCCAAATTTTGAGGTTTGCAAAGGATTCTGGGTAACAGAACCTGGTCCGAGCCACACAAGTCACCCCATCTTGGATTCCCCTGGGTCTCTAGTTTTCAGAAATGCACAGGTTTGGTAGGTTTCCCTAGGTGCCCGCTGAGCTACAGGCCAAAATCTTCAGGTAGGCACTTTGCAAAAAACATCTCTGTTTTCTTTCAAAAATTTGGATGTGTCCACGTTGCGCTTTGGGGCGTTTCCTGTCGCGGGCGCTAGGCCTACCCACACAAGTGAGGTATCATTTTTATCGGGAGACGTGGGGGAACGCTGGGTGGAAGGAAATTTGTGGCTCCTCTCAGATTCCAGAACTTTCTGCCACAGAAATGTGAGGAACATGTATTTTTTTAGCCAAATTTTGAGGTTTGCAAAGGATTCTGGGTAACAGAACCTGGTCCGAGCCACACAAGTCACCTCATCTTGGATTCCCCTAGGTTTCTAGTTTTCAGAAATGCACAGGTTTGGTAGGTTTCCCTAGGTGGCGGCTGAGCTACTGGCCAAAATCTACAGGTAGGCACTTTGCAAAAAACACCTCTGTTTTCATTCAAAAATTTGGATGTGTCCACGTTGCGCTTTGGGGCGGTTCCTGTCGCGGGAGCTAGGCCTACCCACACAAGTGAGGTATCATTTTTATCGGGAGACTTGGGGGAACGCTGGGTGGAAGGAAATTTGTGGCTCCTCTCAGATTCCAGAACTTTCTGTCACAGAAATGTGAGGAACATGTGTTTTTTGAGCCAAATTTTGAGGTTTGCAAAGGATTCTGGGTAACAGAACCTGGTCCGAGCCACACAAGTCACCCCATCTTGGATTCCCCTACGTCTCTAGTTTTCAGAAATGCACAGGTTTGGTAGTTTTCTCTAGGTGCCGGCTGAGCTACAGGCCAAAATCTACAGGTAGGCACTTTGCAAAAAACACCTCTGTTTTCTTTCAAAAATTTGGATGTGTCCACGTTGCGCTTTGGGGCGTTTCCTGTCGCGGGCGCTAGGCCTACCCACACAAGTGAGGTATCATTTTTATCGGGAGACTTGGGGGAATGCTGGGTGGAAGGAAATTTGTGGCTCCTCTCAGATTCCAGAACTTTCTGCCACAGAAATGTGACGAACATTTGTTTTTTTAGCCAAATTTTGAGGTTTGCAAAGGATTCTGGGTAACAGAACCTGGTCCGAGCCACACAAGTCACCCCATCTTGGATTCCCCTAGGTCTCTAGTTTTCAGAAATGCACAGGTTTGGTAGGTTTCCCTAGGTGCCGGCTGAGCTACAGGCCAAAATCTACAGGTAGGCACTTTGCAAAAAATACCTCTGTTTTCTTTCAAAAATTTGGATGTGTCCACGTTGCGCTTTGGGGCATTTCCTGTCGCGGGTGCTAGGCCTACCCACACAAGTGAGGTATCATTTTTATCGGGAGACGTGGGGGAACGCTGGGTGGAAGGAAATTCGTGGCTCCTCTCAGATTCCAGAACTTTCTGCCACAGAAATGTGAGGAACATGTATTTTTTTAGCCAAATTTTGAGGTTTGCAAAGGATTCTGGGTAACAGAACCTGGTCCGAGCCACACAAGTCACCCCATCTTGGATTCCCCTAGGTCTCTAGTTTTCAGAAATGCACAGGTTTAGTAAGTTTCCCTAGGTGGCGGCTGAGCTACAGGCCAAAATCTACAGGTAGGCACTTTGCAAAAAACACCTCTGTTTTCTTTCAAAAATTTGGATGTGTCCACGTTGCGCTTTGGGGCGTTTCCTGTCGCGGGCGCTAGGCCTACCCACACAAGTGAGGTATCATTTTTATCGGGAGACGTGGGGGAACGCTGGGTGGAAGGAAATTTGTGGCTCCTCTCAGATTCCAGAACTTTCTGCCACAGAAATGTGAGTAACATGTGTTTTTTTAGCCAAAATTTGAGGTTTGCAAAGGATTCTGGGTAACAGAACCTGGTCTGAGCCACACAAGTCACCCCATCTTGGATTCCCCTATGTCTCTAGTTTTCAGAAATGCACAGGTTTGGTAGGTTTCCCTAGGTGGCGGCTGAGCTACAGGCCAAAATCTACAGGTAGGCACTTTGCAAAAAACACCTCTGTTTTCTTTGAAAAATTTGGATGTGTCCACGTTGCGCTTTGGGGCGTTTCCTGTCGCGGGCGCTAGGCCTACCCACACAAGTGAGGTATCATTTTTATCGGGAGACGTGAGGGAACGCTGGGTGGAAGGAAATGTGTGGCTCCTCTCAGATTCCAGAACTTTCTGCCACAGAAATGTGAGGAACATGTGTTTTTTAGCCAAATTTTGAGGTTTGCAAAGGATTCTGGGTCACAGAACCTGGTCCGAGCCACACAAGTCACCCCATCTTGGATTCCCCTATGTCTTTAGTTTTCAGAAATGCACAGGTTTGGTAGGTTTCCCTAGGTGGCGGCTGAGCTACAGGCCAAAATCTACAGGTCGGCACTTTGCAAAAAACACCTCTGTTTTCTTTCAAAAATATGGATGTGTTCACGTTGCACTTTGGGGCGTTTCCTGTTGCGGGCGCTAGGCCTACCCACACAAGTGAGGTATCATTTTTATTGGGAGACTTGGGGGAACGTTGGGTGGAAGGAAATTTGTGGCTCCTCTCAAATTCCAGAACTTTCTGCCACAGAAATGTGACGAACATGTGTTTTTTTAGCCAAATTTTGAGGTTTGCAAAGGATTCTGGGTAACAGAACCTGGTCCGAGCCACACAAGTCACCCCATCTTGGATTCCCCTAGGTCTCTAGTTTTCAGAAATGCACAGGTTTGGTAGTTTTCCCTAGGTGCCGGCTGAGCTACAGGCCAAAATCTACAGGTAGGCACTTTGCAAAAAACACCTCTGTTTTCTTTCAAAAATTTGGATGTGTCCACGTTGCGCTTTGGGGCGTTTCCTGTTGCGGGGGCTAGGCCTACCCACACAAGTGAGGTATCATTTTTATCGGGAGACTTGGGGGAACGCTGGGTGGAAGGAAATTTGTGGCTCCTCTCAGATTCCAGAACTTTCTGCCACAGAAATGTGACGAACATGTGTTTTTTTAGCCAAATTTTGAGGTTTGCAAAGGATTCTGGGTAACAGAACCTGGTCCGAGCCACACAAGTCACCCCATCTTGGGTTCCCCTAGGTCTCTAGTTTTCAGAAATGCACAGGTTTGGTTGGTTCCCCAAGGTGCCGGCTGAGCTACAGACCAAAATCTACAGGTAGGCACTTTGCAAAAAACACCTCTGTTTTCTTTCAAAAATTTGGATGTGTCCACGTTGCGCTTTGGGGCGTTTCCTGTCATGGGCGCTAGGCCTACCCACACAAGTGAGGTATCATTTTTATCGGGAGACGTGGGGGAACGCTGGGTGGAAGAAAATTTGTGGCTCCTCTCAGATTCCATAACTTTCTGCCACAGAAATGTGAGGAACATGTGTTTTTTAGCCAAATTTTGAGGTTTGCAAAGGATTCTGGGTCACAGAACCTGGTCCGAGCCACACAAGTCACCCCATCTTGGATTCCCCTAGGTCTCTAGTTTTCAGAAATGCACAGGTTTGGTAGGTTTCCCTAGGTGGCGGCTGAGCTACAGGCCAAAATCTACAGGTAGGCACTTTGCAAAAAACACCTCTGTTTTCTTTAAAAAATTTGGATGTGTCCACGTTGCGCTTTGGGGCGTTTCCTGTCGCGGGCGCTAGGCCTACCCACACAAGTGAGGTATCATTTTTATCGGGAGACGTGAGGGAACGCTGGGTGGAAGGAAATTTGTGGCTCCTCTCAGATTCCAGAACTTTCTGCCACAGAAATGTGAGGAACATGTGTTTTTTAGCCAAATTTTGAGGTTTGCAAAGGATTCTGGGTCACAGAACCTGGTCCGAGCCACACAAGTCACCCCATCTTGGATTCCCCTAGGTCTTTAGTTTTCAGAAATGCACAGGTTTGGTAGGTTTCCCTAGGTGGCGGCTGAGCTACAGGCCAAAATCTACAGGTCGGCACTTTGCAAAAAACACCTCTGTTTTCTTTCAAAAATTTGGATGTGTTCACGTTGCACTTTGGGGCGTTTCCTGTTGCGGGCGCTAGGCCTACCCACACAAGTGAGGTATCATTTTTATCGGGAGACTTGGGGGAACGTTGGGTGGAAGGAAATTTGTGGCTCCTCTCAGATTCCAGAACTTTCTGCCACAGAAATGTGACGAACATGTGTTTTTTTAGCCAAATTTTGAGGTTTGCAAAGGATTCTGGGTAACAGAACCTGGTCCGAGCCACACAAGTCACCCCATCTTGGATTCCCCTAGGTCTCTAGTTTTCAGAAATGCACAGGTTTGGTAGTTTTCCCTAGGTGCCGGCTGAGCTACAGGCCAAAATCTACAGGTAGGCACTTTGCAAAAAACACCTCTGTTTTCTTTCAAAAATTTGGATGTGTCCACGTTGCGCTTTGGGGCGTTTCCTGTTGCGGGGGCTAGGCCTACCCACACAAGTGAGGTATCATTTTTATCGGGAGACTTGGGGGAACGCTGGGTGGAAGGAAATTTGTGGCTCCTCTCAGATTCCAGAACTTTCTGCCACAGAAATGTGACGAACATGTGTTTTTTTAGCCAAATTTTGAGGTTTGCAAAGGATTCTGGGTAACAGAACCTGGTCCGAGCCACACAAGTCACCCCATCTTGGGTTCCCCTAGGTCTCTAGTTTTCAGAAATGCACAGGTTTGGTTGGTTCCCCAAGGTGCCGGCTGAGCTACAGGCCAAAATCTACAGGTAGGCACTTTGCAAAAAACACCTCTGTTTTCTTTCAAAAATTTGGATGTGTCCACGTTGCGCTTTGGGGCGTTTCCTGTCATGGGCGCTAGGCCTACCCACACAAGTGAGGTATTATTTTTATCGGGAGACGTGGGGGAACGCTGGGTGGAAGGAAATTTGTGGCTCCTCTCAGATTCCATAACTTTCTGCCACAGAAATGTGAGGAACATGTGTTTTTTAGCCAAATTTTGAGGTTTGCAAAGGATTATGGGTCACAGAACCTGGTCCGAGCCACACAAGTCACCCCATCTTGGATTCCCCTAGGTCTCTAGTTTTCAGAAATGCACAGGTTTGGTAGGTTTCCCAAGGTGGCGGCTTAGCTACAGGCCAAAATCTACAGGTAGGCACTTTGCAAAAAACACCTCTGTTTTCTTTAAAAAATTTGGATGTGTCCACGTTGCGCTTTGGGGCGTTTCCTGTCGCGGGCGCTAGGCCTACCCACACAAGTGAGGTATCATTTTTATCGGGAGACGTGAGGGAACGCTGGGTGGAAGGAAATTTGTGGCTCCTCTCAGATTCCAGAACTTTCTGCCACAGAAATGTGAGGAACATGTGTTTTTTAGCCAAATTTTGAGGTTTGCAAAGGATTCTGGGTCACAGAACCTGGTCCGAGCCACACAAGTCACCCCATCTTGGATTCCCCTAGGTCTTTAGTTTTCAGAAATGCACAGGTTTGGTAGGTTTCCCTAGGTGGCGGCTGAGCTACAGGCCAAAATCTACAGGTCGGCACTTTGCAAAAAACACCTCTGTTTTCTTTCCAAAATTTGGATGTGTCCACGTTGCGCTTTGGGGCGTTTCCTGTCATGGGCGCTAGGCCTACCCACACAAGTCAGGTATCATTTTTATCGGGAGACGTGGGGGAACGCTGGGTGGAAGGAAATTCGTGGCTCCTCTCAGATTCCAGA
Organism: Pleurodeles waltl; assembly: GCF_031143425.1. NCBI lineage: Eukaryota > Metazoa > Chordata > Amphibia > Caudata > Salamandridae > Pleurodeles > Pleurodeles waltl. The sequence goes on along the minus strand of NC_090439.1, from coordinate 146,309,534 downwards.
ACTTTCTGCCACAGAAATGTGAGGAACATGTATTTTTTTAGCCAAATTTTGAGGTTTGCAAAGGATTCTGGGTAACAGAACCTGGTCCGAGCCACACAAGTCACCCCATCTTGGATTCCCCTAGGTCTCTAGTTTTCAGAAATGCACAGGTTTAGTAAGTTTCCCTAGGTGGCGGCTGAGCTACAGGCCAAAATCTACAGGTAGGCACTTTGCAAAAAACACCTCTGTTTTCTTTCAAAAATTTGGATGTGTCCACGTTGCGCTTTGGGGCGTTTCCTGTCGCGGGCGCTAGGCCTACCCACACAAGTGAGGTATCATTTTTATCGGGAGACGTGGGGGAACGCTGGGTGGAAGGAAATTTGTGGCTCCTCTCAGATTCCAGAACTTTCTGCCACAGAAATGTGAGTAACATGTGTTTTTTTAGCCAAAATTTGAGGTTTGCAAAGGATTCTGGGTAACAGAACCTGGTCTGAGCCACACAAGTCACCCCATCTTGGATTCCCCTATGTCTCTAGTTTTCAGAAATGCACAGGTTTGGTAGGTTTCCCTAGGTGGCGGCTGAGCTACAGGCCAAAATCTACAGGTAGGCACTTTGCAAAAAACACCTCTGTTTTCTTTGAAAAATTTGGATGTGTCCACGTTGCGCTTTGGGGCGTTTCCTGTCGCGGGCGCTAGGCCTACCCACACAAGTGAGGTATCATTTTTATCGGGAGACGTGAGGGAACGCTGGGTGGAAGGAAATGTGTGGCTCCTCTCAGATTCCAGAACTTTCTGCCACAGAAATGTGAGGAACATGTGTTTTTTAGCCAAATTTTGAGGTTTGCAAAGGATTCTGGGTCACAGAACCTGGTCCGAGCCACACAAGTCACCCCATCTTGGATTCCCCTATGTCTTTAGTTTTCAGAAATGCACAGGTTTGGTAGGTTTCCCTAGGTGGCGGCTGAGCTACAGGCCAAAATCTACAGGTCGGCACTTTGCAAAAAACACCTCTGTTTTCTTTCAAAAATATGGATGTGTTCACGTTGCACTTTGGGGCGTTTCCTGTTGCGGGCGCTAGGCCTACCCACACAAGTGAGGTATCATTTTTATTGGGAGACTTGGGGGAACGTTGGGTGGAAGGAAATTTGTGGCTCCTCTCAAATTCCAGAACTTTCTGCCACAGAAATGTGACGAACATGTGTTTTTTTAGCCAAATTTTGAGGTTTGCAAAGGATTCTGGGTAACAGAACCTGGTCCGAGCCACACAAGTCACCCCATCTTGGATTCCCCTAGGTCTCTAGTTTTCAGAAATGCACAGGTTTGGTAGTTTTCCCTAGGTGCCGGCTGAGCTACAGGCCAAAATCTACAGGTAGGCACTTTGCAAAAAACACCTCTGTTTTCTTTCAAAAATTTGGATGTGTCCACGTTGCGCTTTGGGGCGTTTCCTGTTGCGGGGGCTAGGCCTACCCACACAAGTGAGGTATCATTTTTATCGGGAGACTTGGGGGAACGCTGGGTGGAAGGAAATTTGTGGCTCCTCTCAGATTCCAGAACTTTCTGCCACAGAAATGTGACGAACATGTGTTTTTTTAGCCAAATTTTGAGGTTTGCAAAGGATTCTGGGTAACAGAACCTGGTCCGAGCCACACAAGTCACCCCATCTTGGGTTCCCCTAGGTCTCTAGTTTTCAGAAATGCACAGGTTTGGTTGGTTCCCCAAGGTGCCGGCTGAGCTACAGACCAAAATCTACAGGTAGGCACTTTGCAAAAAACACCTCTGTTTTCTTTCAAAAATTTGGATGTGTCCACGTTGCGCTTTGGGGCGTTTCCTGTCATGGGCGCTAGGCCTACCCACACAAGTGAGGTATCATTTTTATCGGGAGACGTGGGGGAACGCTGGGTGGAAGAAAATTTGTGGCTCCTCTCAGATTCCATAACTTTCTGCCACAGAAATGTGAGGAACATGTGTTTTTTAGCCAAATTTTGAGGTTTGCAAAGGATTCTGGGTCACAGAACCTGGTCCGAGCCACACAAGTCACCCCATCTTGGATTCCCCTAGGTCTCTAGTTTTCAGAAATGCACAGGTTTGGTAGGTTTCCCTAGGTGGCGGCTGAGCTACAGGCCAAAATCTACAGGTAGGCACTTTGCAAAAAACACCTCTGTTTTCTTTAAAAAATTTGGATGTGTCCACGTTGCGCTTTGGGGCGTTTCCTGTCGCGGGCGCTAGGCCTACCCACACAAGTGAGGTATCATTTTTATCGGGAGACGTGAGGGAACGCTGGGTGGAAGGAAATTTGTGGCTCCTCTCAGATTCCAGAACTTTCTGCCACAGAAATGTGAGGAACATGTGTTTTTAAGCCAAATTTTGAGGTTTGCAAAGGATTCTGGGTCACAGAACCTGGTCCGAGCCACACAAGTCACCCCATCTTGGATTCCCCTAGGTCTTTAGTTTTCAGAAATGCACAGGTTTGGTAGGTTTCCCTAGGTGGCGGCTGAGCTACAGGCCAAAATCTACAGGTCGGCACTTTGCAAAAAACACCTCTGTTTTCTTTCAAAAATTTGGATGTGTTCACGTTGCACTTTGGGGCGTTTCCTGTTGCGGGCGCTAGGCCTACCCACACAAGTGAGGTATCATTTTTATCGGGAGACTTGGGGGAACGTTGGGTGGAAGGAAATTTGTGGCTCCTCTCAGATTCCAGAACTTTCTGCCACAGAAATGTGACGAACATGTGTTTTTTTAGCCAAATTTTGAGGTTTGCAAAGGATTCTGAGTAACAGAACCTGGTCCGAGCCACACAAGTCACCCCATCTTGGATTCCCCTAGGTCTCTAGTTTTCAGAAATGCACAGGTTTGGTAGTTTTCCCTAGGTGCCGGCTGAGCTACAGGCCAAAATCTACAGGTAGGCACTTTGCAAAAAACACCTCTGTTTTCTTTCAAAAATTTGGATGTGTCCACGTTGCGCTTTGGGGCGTTTCCTGTTGCGGGGGCTAGGCCTACCCACACAAGTGAGGTATCATTTTTATCGGGAGACTTGGGGGAACGCTGGGTGGAAGGAAATTTGTGGCTCCTCTCAGATTCCAGAACTTTCTGCCACAGAAATGTGACGAACATGTGTTTTTTTAGCCAAATTTTGAGGTTTGCAAAGGATTCTGGGTAACAGAACCTGGTCCGAGCCACACAAGTCACCCCATCTTGGGTTCCCCTAGGTCTCTAGTTTTCAGAAATGCACAGGTTTGGTTGGTTCCCCAAGGTGCCGGCTGAGCTACAGGCCAAAATCTACAGGTAGGCACTTTGCAAAAAACACCTCTGTTTTCTTTCAAAAATTTGGATGTGTCCACGTTGCGCTTTGGGGCGTTTCCTGTCATGGGCGCTAGGCCTACCCACACAAGTGAGGTATTATTTTTATCGGGAGACGTGGGGGAACGCTGGGTGGAAGGAAATTTGTGGCTCCTCTCAGATTCCATAACTTTCTGCCACAGAAATGTGAGGAACATGTGTTTTTTAGCCAAATTTTGAGGTTTGCAAAGGATTATGGGTCACAGAACCTGGTCCGAGCCACACAAGTCACCCCATCTTGGATTCCCCTAGGTCTCTAGTTTTCAGAAATGCACAGGTTTGGTAGGTTTCCCAAGGTGGCGGCTTAGCTACAGGCCAAAATCTACAGGTAGGCACTTTGCAAAAAACACCTCTGTTTTCTTTAAAAAATTTGGATGTGTCCACGTTGCGCTTTGGGGCGTTTCCTGTCGCGGGCGCTAGGCCTACCCACACAAGTGAGGTATCATTTTTATCGGGAGACGTGAGGGAACGCTGGGTGGAAGGAAATTTGTGGCTCCTCTCAGATTCCAGAACTTTCTGCCACAGAAATGTGAGGAACATGTGTTTTTTAGCCAAATTTTGAGGTTTGCAAAGGATTCTGGGTCACAGAACCTGGTCCGAGCCACACAAGTCACCCCATCTTGGATTCCCCTAGGTCTTTAGTTTTCAGAAATGCACAGGTTTGGTAGGTTTCCCTAGGTGGCGGCTGAGCTACAGGCCAAAATCTACAGGTCGGCACTTTGCAAAAAACACCTCTGTTTTCTTTCCAAAATTTGGATGTGTCCACGTTGCGCTTTGGGGCGTTTCCTGTCATGGGCGCTAGGCCTACCCACACAAGTCAGGTATCATTTTTATCGGGAGACGTGGGGGAACGCTGGGTGGAAGGAAATTTGTGGCTCCTCTCAGATTCCAGAACTTTCTGCCACAGAAATGTGAGGAACATGTGTTTTTTAGCCAAATTTTGAGGTTTGCAAAGGATTCTGGGTAACAGAACCTGGTCCGAGCCACACAAGTCACCCCATCTTGGATTCCCCTAGGTCTCTAGTTTTCAGAAATGCACAGGTTTGGTAGGTTTCCCTAGGTGGCGACTGAGCTACAGGCCAAAATCTACAGGTAGGCACTTTGCAAAAAACACCTCTGTTTTCTTTCAAAAATTTGGATGTGTCCACGTTGCGCTTTGGGGCGTTTCCTGTCGCGGGCGCTAGGCCTACCCACACAAGTGAGGTATCATTTTTATCGGGAGACGTGGGGGAACGCTGGGTGGAAGGTAATTTGTGGCTCCTCTCAGATTCCAGAACTTTCTGCCACAGAAATGTGAGGAACATGTGTTTTTTAGCCAAATTTTGAGGTTTGCAAAGGATTCTGGGTCACAGAACCTGGTCCGAGCCACACAAGTCACCCCATCTTGGATTCCCCTAGGTCTTTAGTTTTCAGAAATGAACAGGTTTGGTAGGTTTCCCTAGGTGGCGGCTGAGCTACAGGCCAAAATCTACAGGTCGGCACTTTGCAAAAAACACCTCTGTTTTCTTTCAAAAATTTGGATGTGTTCACGTTGCGCTTTGGGGCGTTTCCTGTTGCGGGCGCTAGGCCTACCCACACAAGTGAGGTATCATTTTTATCGGGAGACTTGGGGGAACGTTGGGTGGAAGGAAATTTGTGGCTCCTCTCAGATTCCAGAACTTTCTGCCACAGAAATGTGACGAACATGTGTTTTTTTAGCCAAATTTTGAGGTTTGCAAAGGATTCTGGGTAACAGAACCTGGTCCGAGCCACACAAGTCACCCCATCTTGGATTCCCCTAGGTCTCTAGTTTTCAGAAATGCACAGGCTTGGTAGTTTTCCCTAGGTGCCGGCTGAGCTACAGGCCAAAATCTACAGGTAGGCACTTTGCAAAAAACACCTCTGTTTTCTTTCAAAAATTTGGATGTGTCCACGTTGCGCTTTGGGGCGCTTCCTTGTGCGGGCGCTAGGCCTACCCACACAAGTGAGGTATCATTTTTATCGGGAGACTTGGGGGAATGCTGGGTGGAAGGAAATTTGTGGCTCCTCTCAGATTCCAGAACTTTCTGCCACAGAAATGTGAGGAACATGTGTTTTTTTAGCCAAATTTTGAGGTTTGCAAAGGATTCTGGGTAACAGAACCTGGTCCGAGCCACACAAGTCACCCCATCTTGGATTCCCCTAGGTCTCTAGTTTTCAGAAATGCACAGGTTTGGTAGGTTTCCCTAGGTGCCGGCTGAGCTACAGGCCAAAACCTACAGGTAGGCACTTTGCAAAAAACACCTCTGTTTTCTTTCAAAAATGTGGATGTGTCCACGTTGCGCTTTGGGGCGTTTCCTGTCGCTAGGCCTACCCATACAAGTGAGGTATCATTTTTATCGGGAGACGTGGGGGAACGCTGGGTGGAAGGAAATACGTGGCTCCTCTCAGATTCCAGAACTTTCTGCCACAGAAATGTGAGGAACATGTATTTTTTTAGCCAAATTTTGAGGTTTGCAAAGGATTCTGGGTAACAGAACCTGGTCCGAGCCACACAAGTCACCCCATCTTGGATTCCCCTGGGTCTCTAGTTTTCAGAAATGCACAGGTTTGGTAGGTTTCCCTAGGTGCCCGCTGAGCTACAGGCCAAAATCTTCAGGTAGGCACTTTGCAAAAAACATCTCTGTTTTCTTTCAAAAATTTGGATGTGTCCACGTTGCGCTTTGGGGCGTTTCCTGTCGCGGGCGCTAGGCCTACCCACACAAGTGAGGTATCATTTTTATCGGGAGACGTGGGGGAACGCTGGGTGGAAGGAAATTTGTGGCTCCTCTCAGATTCCAGAACTTTCTGCCACAGAAATGTGAGGAACATGTATTTTTTTAGCCAAATTTTGAGGTTTGCAAAGGATTCTGGGTAACAGAACCTGGTCCGAGCCACACAAGTCACCTCATCTTGGATTCCCCTAGGTTTCTAGTTTTCAGAAATGCACAGGTTTGGTAGGTTTCCCTAGGTGGCGGCTGAGCTACTGGCCAAAATCTACAGGTAGGCACTTTGCAAAAAACACCTCTGTTTTCATTCAAAAATTTGGATGTGTCCACGTTGCGCTTTGGGGCGGTTCCTGTCGCGGGAGCTAGGCCTACCCACACAAGTGAGGTATCATTTTTATCGGGAGACTTGGGGGAACGCTGGGTGGAAGGAAATTTGTGGCTCCTCTCAGATTCCAGAACTTTCTGTCACAGAAATGTGAGGAACATGTGTTTTTTGAGCCAAATTTTGAGGTTTGCAAAGGATTCTGGGTAACAGAACCTGGTCCGAGCCACACAAGTCACCCCATCTTGGATTCCCCTACGTCTCTAGTTTTCAGAAATGCACAGGTTTGGTAGTTTTCTCTAGGTGCCGGCTGAGCTACAGGCCAAAATCTACAGGTAGGCACTTTGCAAAAAACACCTCTGTTTTCTTTCAAAAATTTGGATGTGTCCACGTTGCGCTTTGGGGCGTTTCCTGTCGCGGGCGCTAGGCCTACCCACACAAGTGAGGTATCATTTTTATCGGGAGACTTGGGGGAATGCTGGGTGGAAGGAAATTTGTGGCTCCTCTCAGATTCCAGAACTTTCTGCCACAGAAATGTGACGAACATTTGTTTTTTTAGCCAAATTTTGAGGTTTGCAAAGGATTCTGGGTAACAGAACCTGGTCCGAGCCACACAAGTCACCCCATCTTGGATTCCCCTAGGTCTCTAGTTTTCAGAAATGCACAGGTTTGGTAGGTTTCCCTAGGTGCCGGCTGAGCTACAGGCCAAAATCTACAGGTAGGCACTTTGCAAAAAATACCTCTGTTTTCTTTCAAAAATTTGGATGTGTCCACGTTGCGCTTTGGGGCATTTCCTGTCGCGGGTGCTAGGCCTACCCACACAAGTGAGGTATCATTTTTATCGGGAGACGTGGGGGAACGCTGGGTGGAAGGAAATTCGTGGCTCCTCTCAGATTCCAGAACTTTCTGCCACAGAAATGTGAGGAACATGTATTTTTTTAGCCAAATTTTGAGGTTTGCAAAGGATTCTGGGTAACAGAACCTGGTCCGAGCCACACAAGTCACCCCATCTTGGATTCCCCTAGGTCTCTAGTTTTCAGAAATGCACAGGTTTAGTAAGTTTCCCTAGGTGGCGGCTGAGCTACAGGCCAAAATCTACAGGTAGGCACTTTGCAAAAAACACCTCTGTTTTCTTTCAAAAATTTGGATGTGTCCACGTTGCGCTTTGGGGCGTTTCCTGTCGCGGGCGCTAGGCCTACCCACACAAGTGAGGTATCATTTTTATCGGGAGACGTGGGGGAACGCTGGGTGGAAGGAAATTTGTGGCTCCTCTCAGATTCCAGAACTTTCTGCCACAGAAATGTGAGTAACATGTGTTTTTTTAGCCAAAATTTGAGGTTTGCAAAGGATTCTGGGTAACAGAACCTGGTCTGAGCCACACAAGTCACCCCATCTTGGATTCCCCTATGTCTCTAGTTTTCAGAAATGCACAGGTTTGGTAGGTTTCCCTAGGTGGCGGCTGAGCTACAGGCCAAAATCTACAGGTAGGCACTTTGCAAAAAACACCTCTGTTTTCTTTGAAAAATTTGGATGTGTCCACGTTGCGCTTTGGGGCGTTTCCTGTCGCGGGCGCTAGGCCTACCCACACAAGTGAGGTATCATTTTTATCGGGAGACGTGAGGGAACGCTGGGTGGAAGGAAATTTGTGGCTCCTCTCAGATTCCAGAACTTTCTGCCACAGAAATGTGAGGAACATGTGTTTTTTAGCCAAATTTTGAGGTTTGCAAAGGATTCTGGGTCACAGAACCTGGTCCGAGCCACACAAGTCACCCCATCTTGGATTCCCCTAGGTCTTTAGTTTTCAGAAATGCACAGGTTTGGTAGGTTTCCCTAGGTGGCGGCTGAGCTACAGGCCAAAATCTACAGGTCGGCACTTTGCAAAAAACACCTCTGTTTTCTTTCAAAAATTTGGATGTGTTCACGTTGCACTTTGGGGCGTTTCCTGTTGCGGGCGCTAGGCCTACCCACACAAGTGAGGTATCATTTTTATCGGGAGACTTGGGGGAACGTTGGGTGGAAGGAAATTTGTGGCTCCTCTCAGATTCCAGAACTTTCTGCCACAGAAATGTGACGAACATGTGTTTTTTTAGCCAAATTTTGAGGTTTGCAAAGGATTCTGGGTAACAGAACCTGGTCCGAGCCACACAAGTCACCCCATCTTGGATTCCCCTAGGTCTCTAGTTTTCAGAAATGCACAGGTTTGGTAGTTTTCCCTAGGTGCCGGCTGAGCTACAGGCCAAAATCTACAGGTAGGCACTTTGCAAAAAACACCTCTGTTTTCTTTCAAAAATTTGGATGTGTCCACGTTGCGCTTTGGGGCGTTTCCTGTTGCGGGGGCTAGGCCTACCCACACAAGTGAGGTATCATTTTTATCGGGAGACTTGGGGGAACGCTGGGTGGAAGGAAATTTGTGGCTCCTCTCAGATTCCAGAACTTTCTGCCACAGAAATGTGACGAACATGTGTTTTTTTAGCCAAATTTTGAGGTTTGCAAAGGATTCTGGGTCACAGAACCTGGTCCGAGCCACACAAGTCACCCCATCTTGGATTCCCTTAGGTCTCTAGTTTTCAGAAATGCACAGGTTTGGTAGTTTTCCCTAGGTGCCGGCTGAGCTACAGGCCAAAACCTACAGGTAGGCACTTTGCAAAAAACACCTCTGTTTTCTTAAAAAAATTGGGATGTGTCCACGTTGCGCTTTGGGGCGTTTCCTGTCGCGGGCGCTAGGCCTACCCACACAAGTGAGGTATCATTTTTATTGGGAGACTTGGGGGAATACTGGGTGGAAGGAAATTTGTGGCTCCTCTCAGATTCCAGAACTTTCTGCCACAGAAATGTGACGAACATGTGTTTTTTTAGCCAAATTTTGAGGTTTGCAAAGGATTCTGGGAAACAGAACCTGGTCCGAGACACACAAGTCACCCCATCTTGGATTCCCCTAGGTCTCTAGTTTTCAGAAATGCACAGGTTTGGTAAGTTTCCCTAGGTGCCGGCTGAGCTACAGGCCAAAATCTACAGGTAGGCACTTTGCAAAAAACACCTCTGTTTTCTTTCAAAAATTTGGATGTGTCCACGTTGTGCTTTGGGGCGTTTCCTGTCATGGGCGCTAGGCCTACCCACACAAGTGAGGTATCATTTTTATCGGGAGACGTGGGGGAACGCTGGGTGGAAGGACATTTGTGGCTCCTCTCAGATTCCAGAACTTTCTGCCACAGAAATGTGAGGAACATGTGTTTTTTAGCCAAATTTTGAGGTTTGCAAAGGATTCTGGGTCACAGAACCTGGTCCGAGCCACACAAGTCACCCCATCTTGGATTCCCCTAGGTCTCTAGTTTTCAGAAATGCACAGGTTTGGTAGGTTTCCCTAGGTGGCGGCTGAGCTACAGGCCAAAATCTACAGGTAGGCACTTTGCATAAAACACCTCTGTTTTCTTTCAAAAATTTGGATGTGTCCACGTTGCGCTTTGGGGCGTTTCCTGTCGCGGGCGCTAGGCCTACCCACACAAGTGAGGTATCATTTTTATCGGGAGACGTGGGGGAACGCTGGGTGGAAGGAAATTTGTGGCTCCTCTCAGATTCCAGAACTTTCTGCCACAGAAATGTGAGGAACATGTGTTTTTTAGCCAAATTTTGAGGTTTGCAAAGGATTCTGGGTCACAGAACCTGGTCCGAGCAACACAAGTCACCCCATCTTGGATTCCCCTAGGTCTTTAGTTTTCAGAAATGCACAGGTTTGGTAGGTTTCCCTAGGTGGCGGCTGAGCTACAGGCCAAAATCTACAGGTCGGCACTTTGCAAAAAACACCTCTGTTTTCTTTCAAAAATGTGGATGTGTTCATGTTGCGCTTTGGGGCGTTTCCTGTTGCGGGCGCTAGGCCTACCCACACAAGTGAGGTATCATTTTTATCGGGAGACTTGGGGGAACGTTGGGTGGAAGGAAATTTGTGGCTCCTCTCAGATTCCAGAACTTTCTGCCACAGAAATGTGACGAACATGTGTTTTTTTAGCCAAATTTTGAGGTTTGCAAAGGATTCTGGGTAACAGAACCTGGTCCGAGCCACACAAGTCACCCCATCTTGGATTCCCCTAGGTCTCTAGTTTTCAGAAATGCACAGGCTTGGTAGTTTTCCCTAGGTGCCGGCTGAGCTACAGGCCAAAATCTACAGGTAGGCACTTTGCAAAAAACACCTCTGTTTTCTTTAAAAAATTTGGATGTGTCCACGTTGCGCTTTGGAGCGTTTCCTGTTGCGGGCGATATGCCTACCCACACAAGTGAGGTATCATTTTTATCGGGAGACGTGGGGGAACGCTGGGTGGAAGGAAATTTGTGGCTCCTCTCAGATTCTAGAACTTTCTGCCACAGAAATGTGAGGAACATGGATTTTTTAGCCAAATTTTGAGGTTTGCAAAGGATTCTGGGTCACAGAACCTGGTCCGAGCCACACAAGTCACCCCATCTTGTATTCCCCTAGGTCCCTAGTTTTCAGAAATGCACAGGTTTGGTAGGTTTCCCTAGGTGGCGGCTGAGCTACAGGCCAAAATCTACAGTTCGGCACTTTGCAAAAAACACCTCTGTTTTCTTAAAAAAATTTGGATGTGTCCACGTTACGCTCTGGGGCGTATCCTGTCGCGGGCGCTAGGCCTACCCACACAAGTGAGGTATCATTTTTATCGGGAGACGTGGGGGAACGCTGGGTGGAAGGAAATTTGTGGCTCCTCTCAGATTCCAGAACTTTCTGCCCCAGAAATGTGAGGAACATGTGTTTTTTTAGCCAAAATTTGAGGTTTGCAAAGGATTCTGGGTAACAGAACCTGGTCTGAGCCACACAAGTCACCCCATCTTGGATTCCCCTATGTCTTTAGTTTTCAGAAATGCACAGGTTTGGTAGGTTTCCCTAGGTGGCGGCTGAGCTACAGGCCAAAATCTACAGGTCGGCACTTTGCAAAAAACACCTCTGTTTTCTTTCAAAAATTTGGATGTGTTCACGTTGCACTTTGGGGCGTCTCCTGTTGCGGGCGCTAGGCCTACCCACACAAGTGAGGTATCATTTTTATCGGGAGACTTGGGGGAACGTTGGGTGGAAGGAAATTTGTGGCTCCTCTCAGATTCCAGAACTTTCTGCCACAGAAATGTGACGAACATGTGGTTTTTTAGCCAAATTTTGAGGTTTGCAAAGGATTCTGGGTAACAGAACCTGGTCCGAGCCACACAAGTCACCCCATCTTGGATTCCCCTAGGTCTCTAGTTTTCAGAAATGCACAGGTTTGGTAGTTTTCCCTAGGTGCCGGCTGAGCTACAGGCCAAAATCTACAGGTCGGCACTTTGCAAAAAACACCTCTGTTTCTTTAAAAAATTTGGATGTGTCCACGTTGCGCTTTGGGGCGTTTCCTGTCATGAGCGCTAGGCCTACCCACACAAGTGAGGTATCATTTTTATCGGGAGACGTGGGGGAACGCTGGGTGGAAGGAAATTTGTGGCTCCTCTCAGATTCCAGAACTTTCTGCCACAGAAATGTGAGGAACATGTGTTTTTTAGCCAAATTTTGAGGTTTGAAAAGGATTCTGGGTCACAGAACCTGGTCCGAGCCACACAAGTCACCCCATCTTGGATTCCCCTAGGTCTTTAGTTTTCAGAAATGCACAGGTTTGGTAGGTTTCCCTAGGTGGCGGCTGAGCTACAGGCCAAAATCTACAGGTCGGCACTTTGCAAAAAACACCTCTGTTTTCTTTCAAAAATTTGGATGTTTTCACGTTGCGCTTTGGGGCGTTTCCTGTTGCGGGCGCTAGGCCTACCCACACAAGTGAGGTATCATTTTTTTCGGGAGACTTGGGGGAACGTTGGGTGGAAGGAAATTTGTGGCTCCTCTCAGATTCCAGAACTTTCTGCCACAGAAATGTGACGAACATGTGTTTTTTTAGCCAAATTTTGAGGTTTGCAAAGGATTCTGGGTAACAGAACCTGGTCTGAGCCACACAAGTCACCCCATCTTGGATTCCCCTAGGTCTCTAGTTTTCAGAAATGCACAGGCTTGGTAGTTTTCCCTAGGTGCCGGCTGAGCTACAGGCCAAAATCTACAGGTAGGCACTTTGCAAAAAACACCTTTGTTTTCTTTCAAAAATTTGGATGTGTCCACGTTGCGCTTTGGGGCGCTTCCTTGTGGCGGCGCTAGGCCTACCCACACAAGTGAGGTATCATTTTTATCGGGAGACTTGGGGGAATGCTGGGTGGAAGGAAATTTGTGGCTCCTCTCAGATTCCAGAACTTTCTGCCACAGAAATGTGAGGAACATGTGTTTTTTTAGCCAAATTTTGAGGTTTGCAAAGGATTCTGGGTAACAGAACCTGGCCCGAGCCACACAAGTCACCCCATCTTGGATTCCCCTAGGTCTCTAGTTTTCAGAAATGCACAGGTTTGGTAGGTTTCCCTAGGTGCCGGCTGAGCTACAGGCCAAAACCTACAGGTAGGCACTTTGCAAAAAACACCTCCGTTTTCTTTCAAAAATGTGGATGTGTCCACGTTGCGCTTTGGGGCGTTTCCTGTCGCGGGCGCTAGGCCTACCCATACAAGTGAGGTATCATTTTTATCGGGAGACGTGGGGGAACGCTGGATGGAAGGAAATACGTGGCTCCTCTCAGATTCCAGAACTTTCTGCCACAGAAATGTGAGGAACATGTATTTTTTTAGCCAAATTTTGAGGTTTGCAAAGGATTCTGGGTAACAGAACCTGGTCCGAGCCACACAAGTCACCCCATCTTGGATTCCCCTGGGTCTCTAGTTTTCAGAAATGCACAGGTTTGGTAGGTTTCCCTAGGTGCCCGCTGAGCTACAGGCCAAAATCTTCAGGTAGGCACTTTGCAAAAAACATCTCTGTTTTCTTTCAAAAATTTGGATGTGTCCATGTTGCGCTTTGGGGCGTTTCCTGTCGCGGGCGCTAGGCCTACCCACACAAGTGAGGTATCATTTTTATCGGGAGACGTGGGGGAACGCTGGGTGGAAGGAAATTTGTGGCTCCTCTCAGATTCCAGAACTTTCTGCCACAGAAATGTGAGGAACATGTATTTTTTTAGCCAAATTTTGAGGTTTGCAAAGGATTCTGGGTAACAGAACCTGGTCCGAGCCACACAAGTCACCTCATCTTGGATTCCCCTAGGTTTCTAGTTTTCAGAAATGCACAGGTTTGGTAGGTTTCCCTAGGTGGCGGCTGAGCTACTGGCCAAAATCTACAGGTAGGCACTTTGCAAAAAACACCTCTGTTTTCATTCAAAAATTTGGATGTGTCCACGTTGCGCTTTGGGGCGGTTCCTGTCGCGGGCGCTAGGCCTACCCACACAAGTGAGGTATCATTTTTATCGGGAGACTTGGGGGAACGCTGGGTGGAAGGAAATTTGTGGCTCCTCTCAGATTCCAGAACTTTCTGTCACAGAAATGTGAGGAACATGTGTTTTTTGAGTCAAATTTTGAGGTTTGCAAAGGATTCTGGGTAACAGAACCTGGTCCGAGCCACACAAGTCACCCCATCTTGGATTCCCCTAGGTCTCTAGTTTTCAGAAATGCACAGGTTTGGTAGGTTTCCCTAGGTGCCGGCTGAGCTACAGGCCAAAATCTACAGGTAGGCACTTTGCAAAAAATACCTCTGTTTTCTTTCAAAAATTTGGATGTGTCCACGTTGCGCTTTGGGGCATTTCCTGTCGCGGGCGCTAGGCCTACCCACACAAGTGAGGTATCATTTTTATCGGGAGACGTGGGGGAACGCTGGGTGGAAGGAAATTCGTGGCTCCTCTCAGATTCCAGAACTTTCTGCCACAGAAATGTGAGGAACATGTATTTTTTTAGCCAAATTTTGAGGTTTGCAAAGGATTCTGGGTAACAGAACCTGGTCCGAGCCACACAAGTCACCCCATCTTGGATTCCCCTAGGTCTCTAGTTTTCAGAAATGCACAGGTTTGGTAAGTTTCCCTATGTGGCGGCTGAGCTACAGGCCAAAATCTACAGGTAGGCACTTTGCAAAAAACACCTCTGTTTTCTTTCAAAAATTTGGATGTGTCCACGTTGCGCTTTGGGGCGTTTCCTGTCGCGGGCGCTAGGCCTACCCACACAAGTGAGGTATCATTTTTATCGGGAGACGTGGGGGAACGCTGGGTGGAAGGAAATTTGTGGCTCCTCTCAGATTCCAGAACTTTCTGCCACAGAAATGTGAGGAACATGTGTTTTTTTTGCCAAAATTTGAGGTTTGCAAAGGATTCTGGGTAACAGAACCTGGTCCGAGCCACACAAGTCACCCCATCTTGCATTCCCCTTGGTCTCTAGTTTTTAGAAATGCACAGGTTTGGTAAGTTTCCCTATGTGGCGGCTGAGCTACAGGCCAAAATCTACAGGTAGGCACTTTGCAAAAAACACCTCTGTTTTCTTTCAAAAATTTGGATGTGTCCACGTTGCGCTTTCGGGCAGTTCCTGTCGCGGGTGCTAGGCCTACCCACACAAGTGAGGTATCATTTTTATCGGGAGACTTGGGGGAACGCTGGGTGGAAGGAAATTTGTGGCTCCTCTCAGATTCCAGAACTTTCTGCCACAGAAATGTGACGAACATGTGTTTTTTTAGCCAAATTTTGAGGTTTGCAAAGGATTCTGGGTTACAGAACCTGGTCCGAGCCACACAAGTCACCCCATCTTGGATTCCCCTAGGTCTCTAGTTTTCAGAAATGCACAGGTTTGGTTAGTTCCCCAAGGTGCCGGCTGAGCTACAGGCCAAAATCTACAGGTAGGCACTTTGCATAAAACACCTCTGTTTTCTTTCAAAAATTTGGATGTATCCACGTTGCGCTTTGGGGCGTTTCCTGTCGTGGGCGCTAGGCCTACCCACACAAGTGAGGTATCATTTTTATCGAGAGACGTGGGGGAACGCTGGGTGGAAGGAAACTTGTGGCTCCTCTCAGATTCCAGAACTTTCTGCCAAAGAAATGTGAGGAACATGTGTTTTTTAGCCAAATTTTGAGGTTTGCAAAGGATTCTGGGTCACAGAACCTGGTCCGAGCCACACAAGTCACCCCATCTTGGATTCCCCTAGGTCTTTAGTTTTCAGAAATGCACAGGTTTGGTAGGTTTCCCTAGGTGGCGGCTGAGCTCCAGGCCAAAATCTACAGGTAGGCACTTTGCAAAAAACACCTCTGTTTTCTTTAAAAAATTTGGATGTGTCCACGTTGCGCTTTGGGGCTTTCCTGTCGCGGGCGCTATGCCTACCCACACAAGTGAGGTATCATTTTTATCGGGAGACGTGGGGGAACGCTGGGTGGAAGGAAATTTGTGGCTCCTCTCAGATTCCAGAACTTTCTGCCACAGAAATGTGAGGAACATGTGTTATTTAGCCAAATTTTGAGGTTTGCAAAGGATTCTGGGTCACAGAACCTGGTCCGAGCCACACAAGTCACCCCATCTTGTATTCCCCTAGGTCCCTAGTTTTCAGAAATGCACAGGTTTGGTAGTTTTCCCTAGGTGGCGGCTGAGCTACAGGCCAAAATCTACAGTTCGGCACTTTGCAAAAAACACCTCTGTTTTCTTAAAAAAATTTGGATGTGTCCACGTTGCGCTTTGGGGCGTTTCCTGTCGCGGGCGCTAGGCCTACCCACACAAGTGAGGTATCATTTTTATCGGGAGACTTGGGGGAACGCTGGGTGGAAGGAAATTTGTGGCTCCTCTCAGATTCCAGAACTTTCTGTCACAGAAATGTGAGGAACATGTGTTTTTTTAGCCAAATTTTGAGGTTTGCAAAGGATTCTGGGTAACAGAACCTGGTCCGAGCCACACAAGTCACCCCATCTTGGATTCCCTTAGGTCTCTAGTTTTCAGAAATGCACAGGTTTGGTAGTTTTCCCTAGGTGCCGGCTGAGCTACAGGCCAAAACCTACAGGTAGGCACTTTGCAAAAAACACCTCTGTTTTCTTTAAAAAATGTGGATGTGTCCACGTTGCGCTTTGGGGCGTTTTTACTGTCGCGGGCGCTAGGCCTACCCACACAAGTGAGGTATCATTTTTATTGGGAGACTTGGGGGAATGCTGGGTGGAAGGAAATTTGTGGCTCCTCTCAGATTCCAGAACTTTCTGCCACAGAAATGTGACGAACATGTGTTTTTTTAGCCAAATTTTGAGGTTTGCAAAGGATTCTGGGTAACAGAACCTGGTCCGAGCCACACAAGTCACCCCATCTTGGATTCCCCTGGGTCTCTAGTTTTCAGAAATGCACAGGTTTGGTAGGTTTCCCTAGGTGCTGGCTGAGCTACAGGCCAAAATCTACAGGTAGGCACTTTGCAAAAAACACCTCTGTTTTCTTTCAAAAATTTGGATGTGTCCACGTTGCGCTTTGGGGCATTTCCTGTCGCGGGCGCTAGGCCTACCCACACAAGTGAGGTATCATTTTTATCGGGAGACGTGGGGGAACGCTGGGTGGAAGGAAATTTGTGGCTCCTCTCAGATTCCAGAACTTTCTGCCACAGAAATGTGAGGAACATGTATTTTTTTAGCCAAATTTTGAGGTTTGCAAAGGATTCTAGGTAACAGAACCTGGTCCGAGACACACAAGTCACCCCATCTTGGATTCCCCTAGGTCTCTAGTTTTCAGAAATGCACAGGTTTGGTAAGTTTCCCTAGGTGGCGGCTGAGCTACAGGCCAAAATCTACAGGTAGGCACTTTGCAAAAAACACCTCTGTTTTCTTTCAAAAATTTGGATGTGTCCACGTTGCGCTTTGGGGCGGTTCCTGTCGCGGGCGCTAGGCCTACCCACACAAGTGAGGTATCATTTTTATCAGGAGACTTGGGGGAACGCTGGGTGGAAGGAAATTTGTGGCTCCTCTCAGATTCCAGAACTATCTGCCACAGAAATGTGACGAACATGTGTTTTTTTAGCCAAATTTTGAGGTTTGCAAAGGATTCTGGGTAACAGAACCTGGTCCGAGCCACACAAGTCACCCCATCTTGGATTCCCCTAGGTCTCTAGTTTTCAGAAATGCACAGGCTTGGTAGTTTTCCCTAGGTGCCGGCTGAGCTACAGGCCAAAATCTACAGGTAGGCACTTTGCAAAAAACACCTCTGTTTTCTTTCAAAAATTTGGATGTGTCCACGTTGCGCTTTGGGGCGTTTCCTGTCATGGGCGCTAGGCCTACCCACACAAGTGAGGTATCATTTTTATCGGGAGACGTGGGGGAACGCTGGGTGGAAGGACATTTGTGGCTCCTCTCAGATTCCAGAACTTTCTGCCACAGAAATGTGAGGAACATGTGTTTTTTAGCCAAATTTTGAGGTTTGCAAAGGATTCTGGGTCACAGAACCTGGTCCGAGCCACACAAGTCACCCCATCTTGGATTCCCCTAGGTCTCTAGTTTTCAGAAATGCACAGGTTTGGTAGGTTTCCCTATGTGGCGGCTGAGGAACAGGCCAAAATCTACAGGTAGGCACTTTGCATAAAACACCTCTGTTTTCTTTCAAAAATTTGGATGTGTCCACGTTGCGCTTTGGGGCGTTTCCTGTCGCGGGCGCTAGGCCTACCCACACAAGTGAGGTATCATTTTTATCGGGAGACGTGGGGGAACGCTGGGTGGAAGGAAATTTGTGGCTCCTCTCAGATTCCAGAACTTTCTGCCACAGAAATGTGAGGAACATGTGTTTTTTAGCCAAATTTTGAGGTTTGCAAAGGATTCTGGGTCACAGAACCTGGTCCGAGCAACACAAGTCACCCCATCTTGGATTCCCCTAGGTCTTTAGTTTTCAGAAATGCACAGGTTTGGTAGGTTTCCCTAGGTGGCGGCTGAGCTACAGGCCAAAATCTACAGGTCGGCACTTTGCAAAAAACACCTCTGTTTTCTTTAAAAAATGTGGATGTGTTCACGTTGCGCTTTGGGGCGTTTCCTGTTGCGGGCGCTAGGCCTACCCACACAAGTGAGGTATCATTTTTATCGGGAGACTTGGGGGAACGTTGGGTGGAAGGAAATTTGTGGCTCCTCTCAGATTCCAGAACTTTCTGCCACAGAAATGTGACGAACATGTGTTTTTTTAGCCAAATTTTGAGGTTTGCAAAGGATTCTGGGTAACAGAACCTGGTCCGAGCCACACAAGTCACCCCATCTTGGATTCCCCTAGGTCTCTAGTTTTCAGAAATGCACAGGCTTGGTAGTTTTCCCTAGGTGCCGGCTGAGCTACAGGCCAAAATCTACAGGTAGGCACTTTGCAAAAAACACCTCTGTTTTCTTTAAAAAATTTGGATGTGTCCACGTTGCGCTTTGGAGCGTTTCCTGTTGCGGGCGCTATGCCTACCCACACAAGTGAGGTATCATTTTTATCGGGAGACGTGGGGGAACGCTGGGTGGAAGGAAATTTGTGGCTCCTCTAAGATTCTAGAACTTTCTGCCACAGAAATGTGAGGAACATGGATTTTTTAGCCAAATTTTGAGGTTTGCAAAGGATTCTGGGTCACAGAACCTGGTCCGAGCCACACAAGTCACCCCATCTTGTATTCCCCTAGGTCCCTAGTTTTCAGAAATGCACAGGTTTGGTAGGTTTCCCAAGGTGGCGGCTGAGCTACAGGCCAAAATCTACAGGTAGGCACTTTGCAAAAAACACCTCTTTTTTCTTTCAAAAATTTGGATGTGTCCACGTTGCGCTTTGGGGCAGTTCCTGTCGCGGGCGCTAGGCCTACCCACACAAGTGAGGTATCATTTTTATCGGGAGACGTGGGGGAACGCTGGGTGGAAGGAAATTTGTGGCTCCTCTCAGATTCCAGAACTTTCTACCACAGAAATGTGACAAACATGTGTTTTTTTAGCCAAATTTTGAGGTTTGCAAAGGATTCTGGGTAACAGAACCTGGTCCGAGCCACACAAGTCACCCCATCTTGGATTCCCCTAGGTCTCTAGTTTTCAGAAATGCACAGGTTTGGTAGGTTTCCCTAGGTGCCTGCTGAGCTACAGGCCAAAATCTACAGGTAGGCACTTTGCAAAAAACACCTCTGTTTTCTTTAAAAAATTTGGATGTGTCCACGTTGCGCTTTGGGGCGTTTCCTGTTGCGGGGGCTAGGCCTACCCACACAAGTGAGGTATCATTTTTATCGGGAGACTTGGGGGAATGCTGGGTGGAAGGAAATTTGTGGCTCCTCTCAGATTCCAGAACTTTCTGCCACAGAAATGTGAGGAACATGTGTTTTTTTAGCCAAATTTTGAGGTTTGCAAAGGATTCTGGGTAACAGAACCTGGTCCGAGCCACACAAGTCACCCCATCTTGGATTCCCCTAGGTCTCTAGTTTTCAGAAATGCACAGGTTTGGTAGGTTTCCCTAGGTGCCGGCTGAGCTACAGGCCAAAACCTACAGGTAGGCACTTTGCAAAAAACACCTCCGTTTTCATTCAAAAATGTGGATGTGTCCACGTTGCGCTTTGGGGCGTTTCCTGTCGCGGGCGCTAGGCCTACCCATACAAGTGAGGTATCATTTTTATCGGGAGACGTGGGGGAACGCTGGGTGGAAGGAAATACGTGGCTCCTCTCAGATTCCAGAACTTTCTGCCACAGAAACGTGAGGAACATGTATTTTTTTAGCCAAATTTTGAGGTTTGCAAAGGATTCTGGGTAACAGAACCTGGTCCGAGCCACACAAGTCACCCCATCTTGGATTCCCCTGGGTCTCTAGTTTTCAGAAATGCACAGGTTTGGTAGGTTTCCCTAGGTGCCCGCTGAGCTACAGGCCAAAATCTTCAGGTAGGCACTTTGCAAAAAACATCTCTGTTTTCTTTCAAAAATTTGGATGTGTCCACGTTGCGCTTTGGGGCGTTTCCTGTCGCGGGCGCTAGGCCTACCCACACAAGTGAGGTATCATTTTTATCGGGAGACGTGGGGGAACGCTGGGTGGAAGGAAATTTGTGGCTCCTCTCAGATTCCAGAACTTTCTGCCACAGAAATGTGAGGAACATGTATTTTTTTAGCCAAATTTTGAGGTTTGCAAAGGATTCTGGGTAACAGAACCTGGTCCGAGCCACACAAGTCACCTCATCTTGGATTCCCCTAGGTTTCTAGTTTTCAGAAATGCACAGGTTTGGTAGGTTTCCCTAGGTGGCGGCTGAGCTACTGGCCAAAATCTACAGGTAGGCACTTTGCAAAAAACACCTCTGTTTTCATTCAAAAATTTGGATGTGTCTACGTTGCGCTTTGGGGCGGTTCCTGTCGCGGGCGCTAGGCCTACCCACACAAGTGAGGTATCATTTTTATCGGGAGACTTGGGGGAACGCTGGGTGGAAGGAAATTTGTGGCTCCTCTCAGATTCCAGAACTTTCTGTCACAGAAATGTGAGGAACATGTGTTTTTTCAGCCAAATTTTGAGGTTTGCAAAGGATTCTGAGTAACAGAACCTGGTCCGAGCCACACAAGTCACCCCATCTTGGATTCCCCTAGGTCTCTAGTTTTCAGAAATGCACAGGTTTGGTAGTTTTCTCTAGGTGCCGGCTGAGCTACAGGCCACAATCTACAGGTAGGCACTTTGCAAAAAACACCTCTGTTTTCTTTAAAAAATTTGGATGTGTCCACGTTGCGCTTTGGGGCGTTTCCTGTCGCGGGCGCTAGGCCTACCCACACAAGTGAGGTATCATTTTTATCGGGAGACTTGGGGGAATGCTGGGTGGAAGGAAATTTGTGGCTCCTCTCAGATTCCAGAACTTTCTGCCACAGAAATGTGACGAACATTTGTTTTTTTAGCCAAATTTTGAGGTTTGCAAAGGATTCTGGGTAACAGAACCTGGTCCGAGCCACACAAGTCACCCCATCTTGCATTCCCCTAGGTCTCTAGTTTTTAGAAATGCACAGGTTTGGTAGGTTTCCCTAGGTGCCGGCTGAGCTACAGGCCAAAATCTACAGGTAGGCACTTTGCAAAAAATACCTCTGTTTTCTTTCAAAAATTTGGATGTGTCCACGTTGCGCTTTGGGGCGTTTCCTGTCGTGGGCGCTAGGCCTACCCACACAAGTGAGGTATCATTTTTATCGGGAGACATGGGGGAACGCTGGGTGGAAGGAAATTTGTGGCTCCTCTCAGATTCCAGAACTTTCTGCCACAGAAATTTGAGGAACATGTGTTTTTTTTGCCAAAATTTGAGGTTTGCAAAGGATTCTGGGTAACAGAACCTGGTCCGAGCCACACAAGTCACCCCATCTTGCATTCCCCTTGGTCTCTAGTTTTTAGAAATGCACAGGTTTGGTAAGTTTCCCTATGTGGCGGCTGAGCTACAGGCCTAAATCTAAAGGTAGGCACTTTGCAAAAAACACCTCTGTTTTCTTTCAAAAATTTGGATGTGTCCACGTTGCGCTTTCGGGCGGTTCCTGTCGCGGGCGCTAGGCCTACCCACACAAGTGAGGTATCATTTTTATCGGGAGACTTGGGGGAACGCTGGGTGGAAGGAAATTTGTGGCTCCTCTCAGATTCCAGAACTTTCTGCCACAGAAATGTGACGAACATGTGTTTTTTTAGCCAAATTTTGAGGTTTGCAAAGGATTCTGGGTTACAGAACCTGGTCCGAGCCACACAAGTCACCCCATCTTGGATTCCCCTAGGTCTCTAGTTTTCAGAAATGCACAGGTTTGGTTAGTTCCCCAAGGTGCCGGCTGAGCTACAGGCCAAAATCTACAGGTAGGCACTTTGCATAAAACACCTCTGTTTTCTTTCAAAAATTTGGATGTATCCACGTTGCGCTTTGGGGCGTTTCCTGTCGTGGGCGCTAGGCCTACCCACACAAGTGAGGTATCATTTTTATCGGGAGACGTGGGGGAACGCTGGGTGGAAGGAAATTCGTGGCTCCTCTCAGATTCCAGAACTTTCTGCCACAGAAATGTGAGGAACATGTATTTTTTTAGCCAAATTTTGAGGTTTGCAAAGGATTCTGGGTAACAGAACCTGGTCCGAGCCACACAAGTCACCCCATCTTGGATTCCCCTAGGTCTCTAGTTTTCAGAAATGCACAGGTTTGGTAAGTTTCCCTATGTGGCGGCTGAGCTACAGGCCAAAATCTACAGGTAAGCACTTTGCAAAAAACACCTCTGTTTTCTTTCAAAAATTTGGATGTGTCCACGTTGCGCTTTGGGGCGTTTCCTGTCGCGGGCGCTAGGCCTACCCACACAAGTGAGGTATCATTTTTATCGGGAGACGTGGGGGAACGCTGGGTGGAAGGAAATTTGTGGCTCCTCTCAGATTCCAGAACTTTCTGCCACAGAAATGTGAGGAACATGTGTTTTTTTAGCCAAAATTTGAGGTTTGCAAAGGATTCTGGGTAACAGAACCTGGTCCGAGCCACAGAAGTCACCCCATCTTGGATTCCCCTATGTCTCTAGTTTTCAGAAATGCACAGGTTTGGTAGGTTTCCCTAGGTGGCGGCTGAGCTACAGGCCAAAATCTACAGGTAGGCACTTTGCAAAAAACACCTCTGTTTTCTTTCAAAAATTTGTATGTGTCCACGTTGCGCTTTGGGGCGTTTCCTGTCGTGGGCGCTAGGCCTACCCACACAAGTGAGGTATCATTTTTATCGGGAGACATGGGGGAACGCTGGGTGGAAGGAAATTTGTGGCTCCTCTCAGATTCCAGAACTTTCTGCCACAGAAATTTGAGGAACATGTGTTTTTTTTGCCAAAATTTGAGGTTTGCAAAGGATTCTGGGTAACAGAACCTGGTCCGAGCCACACAAGTCACCCCATCTTGCATTCCCCTTGGTCTCTAGTTTTTAGAAATGCACAGGTTTGGTAAGTTTCCCTATGTGGCGGCTGAGCTACAGGCCTAAATCTAAAGGTAGGCACTTTGCAAAAAACACCTCTGTTTTCTTTCAAAAATTTGGATGTGTCCACGTTGCGCTTTCGGGCGGTTCCTGTCGCGGGCGCTAGGCCTACCCACACAAGTGAGGTATCATTTTTATCGGGAGACTTGGGGGAACGCTGGGTGGAAGGAAATTTGTGGCTCCTCTCAGATTCCAGAACTTTCTGCCACAGAAATGTGACGAACATGTGTTTTTTTAGCCAAATTTTGAGCTTTGCAAAGGATTCTGGGTTACAGAACCTGGTCCGAGCCACACAAGTCACCCCATCTTGGATTCCCCTAGGTCTCTAGTTTTCAGAAATGCACAGGTTTGGTTAGTTCCCCAAGGTGCCGGCTGAGCTACAGGCCAAAATCTACAGGTAGGCACTTTGCATAAAACACCTCTGTTTTCTTTCAAAAATTTGGATGTATCCACGTTGCGCTTTGGGGCGTTTCCTGTCGTGGGCGCTAGGCCTACCCACACAAGTGAGGTATCATTTTTATCGAGAGACGTGGGGGAACGCTGGGTGGAAGGAAACTTGTGGCTCCTCTCAGATTCCAGAACTTTCTGCCACAGAAATGTGAGGAACATGTGTTTTTTAGCCAAATTTTGAGGTTTGCAAAGGATTCTGGGTCACAGAACCTGGTCCGAGCCACACAAGTCACCCCATCTTGGATTCCCCTAGGTCTTTAGTTTTCAGAAATGCACAGGTTTGGTAGGTTTCCCTAGGTGGCGGCTGAGCTCCAGGCCAAAATCTACAGGTAGGCACTTTGCAAAAAACACCTCTGTTTTCTTTCAAAAATTTGGATGTGTCCACGTTGCGCTTTGGGGCTTTCCTGTCGCGGACGCTATGCCTACCCACACAAGTGAGGTATCATTTTTATCGGGAGACGTGGGGGAACGCCGGGTGGAAGGACATTTGTGGCTCCTCTCAGATTCCAGAACTTTCTGCCACAGAAATGTGAGGAACATGTGTTATTTAGCCAAATTTTGAGGTTTGCAAAGGATTCTGGGTCACAGAACCTAGTCCGAGCCACACAAGTCACCCCATCTTGTATTCCCCTAGGTCCCTAGTTTTCAGAAATGCACAGGTTTGGTAGTTTTCCCTAGGTGGCGGCTGAGCTACAGGCCAAAATCTACAGTTCGGCACTTTGCAAAAAACACCTCTGTTTTCTTACAAAAATTTGGATGTGTCCACGTTGCGCTTTGGGGCGTTTCCTGTCGCGGGCGCTAGGCCTACCCACACAAGTGAGGTATCATTTTTATCGGGAGACTTGGGGGAACGCTGGGTGGAAGGAAATTTGTGGCTCCTCTCAGATTCCAGAACTTTCTGTCACAGAAATGTGAGGAACATGTGTTTTTTGAGCCAAATTTTGAGGTTTGCAAAGGATTCTGGGTAACAGAACCTGGTCCGAGCCACACAAGTCACCCCATCTTGGATTCCCTTAGGTCTCTAGTTTTCAGAAATGCACAGGTTTGGTAGTTTTCCCTAGGTGCCGGCTGAGCTACAGGCCAAAACCTACAGGTAGGCACTTTGCAAAAAACACCTCTGTTTTCTTTTAAAAATTTGGATGTGTCCACGTTGCGTTTTGGGGCGTTTTTACTGTCGCGGGCGCTAGGCCTACCCACACAAGTGAGGTATCATTTTTATTGGGAGACTTGGGGGAATGCTGGGTGGAAGGAAATTTGTGGCTCCTCTCAGATTCCAGAACTTTCTGCCACAGAAATGTGACGAACATGTGTTTTTTTAGCCAAATTTTGAGGTTTGCAAAGGATTCTGGGTAACAGAACCTGGTCCGAGCCACACAAGTCACCCCATCTTGGATTCCCCTGGGTCTCTAGTTTTCAGAAATGCACAGGTTTGGTAGGTTTCCCTAGGTGCTGGCTGAGCTACAGGCCAAAATCTACAGGTAGGCACTTTGCAAAAAACACCTCTGTTTTCTTTCAAAAATTTGGATGTGTCCACGTTGCGCTTTGGGGCATTTCCTGTCGCGGGCGCTAGGCCTACCCACACAAGTGAGGTATCATTTTTATCGGGAGACGTGGGGGAATGCTGGGTGGAAGGAAATTTGTGGCTCCTCTCAGATTCCAGAACTTTCTGCCACAGAAATGTGAGGAACATGTATTTTTTTAGCCAAATTTTGAGGTTTGCAAAGGATTCTGGGTAACAGAACCTGGTCCGAGACACACAAGTCACCCCATCTTGGATTCCCCCAGGTCTCTAGTTTTCAGAAATGCACAGGTTTGGTAAGTTTCCCTAGGTGGCGGCTGAGCTACAGGCCAAAATCTACAGGTAGGCACTTTGCAAAAAACACCTCTGTTTTCTTTAAAAAATTTGGATGTGTCCACGTTGCGCTTTGGGGCGGTTCCTGTCGCGGGCGCTAGGCCTACCCACACAAGTGAGGTATCATTTTTATCGGGAGACTTGGGGGAACGCTGGGTGGAAGGAAATTTGTGGCTCCTCTCAGATACCAGAACTATCTGCCACAGAAATGTGACGAACATGTGTTTTTTTAGCCAAATTTTGAGGTTTGCAAAGGATTCTGGGTAACAGAACCTGGTCCGAGCCACACAAGTCACCCCATCTTGGATTCCCCTAGGTCTCTAGTTTTCAGAAATGCACAGGCTTGGTAGTTTTCCCTAGGTGCCGGCTGAGCTACAGGCCAAAATCTACAGGTAGGCACTTTGCAAAAAACACCTCTGTTTTCTTTCAAAAATTTGGATGTGTCCACGTTGCGCTTTGGGGCGTTTCCTGTCGCGGGCGCTAGGCCTACCCACACAAGTGAGGTATCATTTTTATTGGGAGACTTGGGGGAATGCTGGGTGGAAGGAAATTTGTGGCTCCTCTCAGATTCCAGAACTTTCTGCCACAGAAATGTGACGAACATGTGTTTTTTTAGCCAAATTTTGAGGTTTGCAAAGGATTCTGGGTAACAGAACCTGGTCCGAGCCACACAAGTCACCCCATCTTGGATTCCCCTAGGTCTCTAGTTTTCAGAAATGCACAGGCTTGGTAGTTGTCCCTAGGTGCCGGTTGAGCTACAGGCCAAAATCTACAGGTAGGCACTTTGCAAAAAACACCTCTGTTTTCTTTCAAAAATTTGGATGTGTCCACGTTGCGCTTTGGGGCGGTTCCTCTCGCGGGCGCTAGGCCTACCCACACAAGTGAGGTATCATTTTTATCGGGAGACTTGGGGGAACGCTGGGTGGAAGGAAATTTGTGGCTCCTCTCAGATTCCAGAACTTTCTGCCACAGAAATGTGAGGAACATGTGTTTTTTAGCCAAATTTTGAGGTTTGCAAAGGATTTTGGGTCACAGAACCTGGTCCGAGCCACACAAGTCACCCCATCTTGGATTCCCCTAGGTCTCTAGTTTTCAGAAATGCACAGGTTTGGTAGGTTTCCCTAGGTGGCGGCTGAGCTACAGGCCAAAATCTACAGGTAGGCACTTTGCAAAAAACACCTCTGTTTTCTTTCAAAAATTTGGATGTGTCCACGTTGCGCTTTGGGGCGTTTCCTGTCGCGGGCGCTAGGCCTACCCACACAAGTGAGGTATCATTTTTATCGGGAGACGTGGGGGAACGCTGGGTGGAAGGAAATTTGTGGCTCCTCTCAGATTCCAGAACTTTCTGCCACAGAAATGTGAGGAACATGTGTTTTTTAGCCAAATTTTGAGGTTTGCAAAGGATTCTGGGTCACAGAACCTGGTCCGAGCAACACAAGTCACCCCATCTTGGATTCCCCTAGGTCTTTAGTTTTCAGAAATGCACAGGTTTGGTAGGTTTCCCTAGGTGGCGGCTGAGCTACAGGCCAAAATCTACAGGTCGGCACTTTGCAAAAAACACCTCTGTTTTCTTTAAAAAATTTGGATGTGTTCACGTTGCGCTTTGGGGCGTTTCCTGTTGCGGGCGCTAGGCCTACCCACACAAGTGAGGTATCATTTTTATCGGGAGACTTGGGGGAACGTTGGGTGGAAGGAAATTTGTGGCTCCTCTCAGATTCCAGAACTTTCTGCCACAGAAATGTGACGAACATGTGTTTTTTTAGCCAAATTTTGAGGTTTGCAAAGGATTCTGGGTAACAGAACCTGGTCCGAGCCTCACAAGTCACCCCATCTTGGATTCCCCTAGGTCTCTAGTTTTCAGAAATGCACAGGCTTGGTAGTTTTCCCTAGGTGCCGGCTGAGCTACAGGCCAAAATCTACATATAGGCACTTTGCAAAAAACACCTCTGTTTTCTTTAAAAAATTTGGATGTGTACACGTTGCGCTTTAGAGCGTTTCCTGTTGCGGGCGCTATGCCTACCCACACAAGTGAGGTATCATTTTTATCGGGAGACGTGGGGGAACGCTGGGTGGAAGGAAATTTGTGGCTCCTCTCAGATTCTAGAACTTTCTGCCACAGAAATGTGAGGAACATGTGTTTTTTAGCCAAATTTTGAGGTTTGCAAAGGATTCTGGGTCACAGAACCTGGTCCGAGCCACACAAGTCACCCCATCTTGTATTCCCCTAGGTCCCTAGTTTTCAGAAATGCACAGGTTTGGTAGGTTTCCCTAGGTGGCGGCTGAGCTACAGGCCAAAATCTACAGTTCGGCACTTTGCAAAAAACACCTCTGTTTTCTTTAAAAAATTTGGATGTGTCCACGTTACGCTCTGGGGCGTTTCCTGTCGCGGGCGCTAGGCCTACCCACACAAGTGAGGTATCATTTTTATCGGGAGACGTGGGGGAACGCTGGGTGGAAGGAAATTTGTGGCTCCTCTCAGATTCCAGAACTTTCTGCCCCAGAAATGTGAGGAACATGTGTTTTTTTAGCCAAAATTTGAGGTTTGCCAAGGATTCTGGGTAACAGAACCTGGTCTGAGCCACACAAGTCACTCCATCTTGGATTCCCCTATGTCTTTAGTTTTCAGAAATGCACAGGTTTGGTAGGTTTCCCTAGGTGCCGGCTGAGCTAGAGGCGAAAATCTACAGGTAGGCACCTTGCAAAAAACACCTCTGTTTTCTTTAAAAAAAATTAATGTGTCCACGTTGCGTTTCGGGGCGTTTCCTCTCGCGGGCGCAAGGCCTACCCACACAAGTGAGATATCATTTTTATCGGGAGACTTGGGGGAACGCTGGGTGGAAGGAAATTTGTGGCTCCTCTCAGATTCCAGAACTTTCTGCCACAGAAATGTGAGGAATATGTGTTTTTTTAGACAAATTGTGAGGTTTGCAAAGGATTCTGGGTAACAGAACCTGGTCCGAGCCACACAAGTCACCCCATCTTGGATTCCCCTAGGTCTCTAGTTTTCAGAAATGCACAGGTTTGGTAAGTTTCCCTAGGTGGCGGCTGAGCTACAGGCCAAAATCTACAGGTAGGCACTTTGCAAAAAACACCTCTTTTTTCTTTCAAAAATTAGGATGTGTCCACGTTGCGCTTTGGGGCAGTTCCTGTCGCGGGCGCTAGGCCTACCCACACAAGTGAGGTATCATTTTTATCGGGAGACTTGGGGGAACGCTGGGTGGAAGGAAATTTGTGGCTCCTCTCAGATTCCAGAACTTTCTACCACAGAAATGTGACAAACATGTGTTTTTTTAGCCAAATTTTGAGGTTTGCAAAGGATTCTGGGTAACAGAACCTGGTCCGAGCCACACAAGTCGCCCCATCTTGGATTCCCCTAGGTCTCTAGTTTTCAGAAATGCATAGGTTTGGTAGGTTTCCCTAGGTGCCGGCTGAGCTACAGGCCAAAATCTACAGGTAGGCACTTTGCAAAAAACACCTCTGTTTTCTTTCAAAAATTTGGATGTGTCCACGTTGCGCTTTGGGGCGTTTCCTGTTGCGGGGGCTAGGCCTACCCACACAAGTGAGGTATCATTTTTATCGGGAGACTTGGGGGAACGCTGGGTGGAAGGAAATTTGTGGCTCCTCTCAGATTCCAGAACTTTCTGCCACAGAAATGTGACGAACATGTGTTTTTTTAGCCAAATTTTGAGGTTTGCAAAGGATTCTGGGTAACAGAACCTGGTCCGAGCCACACAAGTCACCCCATCTTGGATTCCCCTAGGTCTCTAGTTTTCAGAAATGCACAGGTTTGGTTGGTTCCCCAAGGTGCCGGCTGAGCTACAGGCCAAAATCTACAGGTAGGCACTTTGCAAAAAACACCTCTGTTTTCTTTCAAAAATTTGGATGTGTCCACGTTGCGCTTTGGGGCGTTTCCTGTCATGGGCGCTAGGCCTACCCACACAAGTGAGGTATCATTTTTATCGGGAGACGTGGGGGAACGCAGGGTGGAAGGAAATTTGTGGCTCCTCTCAGATTCCAGAACTTTCTGCCACAGAAATGTGAGGAACATGTGTTTTTTAGCCAAATTTTGAGGTTTGCAAAGGATTCTGGGTCACAGAACCTGGTCCGAGCCACACAAGTCACCCCATCTTGGATTCCCCTAGGTCTCTAGTTTTCAGAAATGCACAGGTTTGGTAGGTTTCCCTAGGTGGCGGCTCAGCTACAGGCCAAAATCTACAGGTAGGCACTTTGCAAAAAACACCTCTGTTTTCTTTAAAAAATTTGGATGTGTCCACGTTGCGCTTTGGGGCGTTTCCTGTCGCGGGCGCTAGGCCTACCCACACAAGTGAGGTATCATTTTTATCGGGAGACGTGGGGGAACGCTGGGTGGAAGGAAATTTGTGGCTCCTCTCAGATTCCAGAACTTTCTGCCACAGAAATGTGAGAAACATGTGTTTTTTAGCCAAATTTTGAGGTTTGCAAAGGATTCTGGGTCACAGAACCTGGTCCGAGCCACACAAGTCACCCCATCTTGGATTCCCCTAGGTCTTTAGTTTTCAGAAATGCACAGGTTTGGTAGGTTTCCCTAGGTGGCGGCTGAGCTACAGGCCAAAATCTACAGGTCGGCACTTTGCAAAAAACACCTCTGTTTTCTTTCAAAAATTTGGATGTGTTCACGTTGCACTTTGGGGCGTTTCCTGTTGCGGGCGCTAGGCCTACCCACACAAGTGAGGTATCATTTTTATCGGGAGACTTGGGGGAACGTTGGGTGGAAGGAAATTTGTGGCTCCTCTCAGATTCCAGAACTTTCTGCCACAGAAATGTGACGAACATGTGTTTTTTTAGCCAAATTTTGAGGTTTGCAAAGGATTCTGGTTAACAGAACCTGGTCCGAGCCACACAAGTCACCCCATCTTGGATTCCCCTAGGTCTCTAGTTTTCAGAAATGCACAGGCTTGGTAGTTTTCACTAGGTGCCGGCTGAGCTACAGGCCAAAATCTACAGGTAGGCACTTTGCAAAAAACACCTCTGTTTTCTTTCAAAAATTTGGATGTGTCCACGTTGCGCTTTGGGGCGTTTCCTGTCATGGGCGCTAGGCCTACCCACACAAGTGAGGTATCATTTTTATCGGGAGACGTGGGGGAACGCTGGGTGGAAGGAAATTTGTGGCTCCTCTCAGATTCCAGAACTTTCTGCCACAGAAATGTGAGGAACATGTGTTTTTTTGTCAAATTTTGAGGTTTGCAAAGGATTCTGGGTCACAGAACCTGGTCCGAGCAACACAAGTCACCCCATCTTGGATTCCCCTAGGTCTTTAGTTTTCAGAAATGCACAGGTTTGGTAGGTTTCCCTAGGTGGCGGCTGAGCTACAGGCCAAAATCTACAGGTCGGCACTTTGCAAAAAACACCTCTGTTTTCTTTCAAAAATTTGGATGTGTTCACGTTGCGCTTTGGGGCGTTTCCTGTTGCGGGCGCTAGGCCTACCCACACAAGTGAGGTATCATTTTTATCGGGAGACTTGGGGGAACGTTGGGTGGAAGGAAATTTGTGGCTCCTCTCAGATTCCAGAACTTTCTGCCACAGAAATGTGACGAACATGTGTTTTTTTAGCCAAAATTTGAGGTTTGCAAAGGATTCTGGGTAACAGAACCTGGTCCGAGCCACACAAGTCACCCCATCTTGGATTCCCCTAGGTCTCTAGTTTTCAGAAATGCACAGGCTTGGTAGTTTTCCCTAGGTGCCGGCTGAGCTACAGGCCAAAATCTACAGGTAGGCACTTTGCAAAAAACACCTCTGTTTTCTTTCAAAAATTTGGATGTGTCCACGTTGCGCTTTGGGGCGTTTCCTTGTGCAGGCGCTAGGCCTACCCACACAAGTGAGGTATCATTTTTATCGGGAGACTTGGGGGAATGCTGGGTGGAAGGAAATTTGTGGCTCCTCTCAGATTCCAGAACTTTCTGCCACAGAAATGTGAGGAACATGTGTTTTTTTAGCCAAATTTTGAGGTTTGCAAAGGATTCTGGGTAACAGAACCTGGTCCGAGCCACACAAGTCACCCCATCTTGGATTCCCCTAGGTCTCTAGTTTTCAGAAATGCACAGGTTTGGTAGGTTTCCCTAGGTGCCCGCTGAGCTACAGGCCAAAAACCTACAGGTAGGCACTTTGCAAAAAACACCTCTGTTTTCTTTCAAAAATTTGGATGTGTCCACGTTGCGCTTTGGGGCGTTTCCTGTCGCGGGCGCTAGGCGTACCCACACAAGTGAGGTATCATTTTTATCGGGAGATGTGGGGGAACGCTGGGTGGAAGGAAATTTGTGGCTCCTCTCAGATTCCAGAACTTTCTGCCACAGAAATGTGAGGAACATGTATTTTTTTAGCCAAATTTTGAGGTTTGCAAAGGATTCTGGGTAACAGAACTTGGTCCGAGCCACACAAGTCACCTCATCTTGGATTCCCCTAGGTTTCTAGTTTTCAGAAATGCACAGGTTTGGTAGGTTTCCCTAGGTGGCGGCTGAGCTACTGGCCAAAATCTACAGGTAGGCACTTTGCAAAAAACACCTCTGTTTTCATTCAAAAATTTGGATGTGTCCACGTTGCGCTTTGGGGCGGTTCCTGTCGCGGGCGCTAGGCCTACCCACACAAGTGAGGTATCATTTTTATCGGGAGACTTGGGGGAACGCTGGGTGGAAGGAAATTTGTGGCTCCTCTCAGATTCCAGAACTTTCTGTCACAGAAATGTGAGGAACATGTGTTTTTTTAGCCAAATTTTGAGGTTTGCAAAGGATTCTGGGTAACAGAGCCTGGTCCGAGCCACACAAGTCACCCCATCTTGGATTCCCCTAGGTCTCTAGTTTTCAGAAATGCGCAGGTTTGGTAGTTTTCCCTAGGTGCCGGCTGAGCTACAGGCCAAAATCTACAGGTAGGCACTTTGCAAAAAACACCTCTGTTTTCTTTAAAAAATTTGGATGTGTCCACGTTGCGCTTTGGGGCGTTTCCTGTCGCGGGCGCTAGGCCTACCCACACAAGTGAGGTATCATTTTTATCGGGAGACTTGGGGGAACGCTGGGTGGAAGGAAATTTGTGGCTCCTCTCAGATTCCAGAACTTCATGCCACAGAAATGTGAGGAACATTTGTTTTTTTAGCCAAATTTTGAAGTTTGCAAAGGATTCTGGGTAACAGAACCTGGTCCGAGCCACACAAGTCACCCCATCTTGGATTCCCCTAGGTCTCTAGTTTTCAGAAATGCACAGGTTTGGTTGGTTCCCCAAAGTGCCGGCTGAGCTACAGGCCAAAATCTACAGGTAGGCACTTTGCAAAAAACACCTCTGTTTTCTTTCAAAAATTTGGATGTGTCCACGTTGAGCTTTGGGGCGTTTCCTGTCATGGGCGCTAGGCCTACCCACACAAGTGAGGTATCATTTTTATCGGGAGACGTGGGGGAACGCTGGGTGTAAGGAAATTTGTGGCTCCTCTCAGATTCCAGAACTTTCTGCCACAGAAATGTGAGGAACATGTGTTTTTTAGCCAAATTTTGAGGTTTGCAAAGGATTCTGGGTCACAGAACCTGGTCCGAGCCACACAAGTCAACCCATCTTGGATTCCCCTAGGTCTCTAGTTTTCAGAAATGCACAGGTTTGGTAGGTTTCCCTAGGTGCCGGCTGAGCTACAGGCCAAAATCTACAGGTAGGCACTTTGCAAAAAATACCTCTGTTTTCTTTCAAAAATTTGTATGTGTCCACGTTGCGCTTTGGGGCGTTTCCTGTCGCGGGCGCTAGGCCTACCCACACAAGTGAGGTATCATTTTTATCGGGAGACGTGGGGGAACGCTGGGTGGAAGGAAATTTGTGGCTCCTCTCAGATTCCAGAACTTTCTGCTACAGAAATGTGAGGAACATGTGTTTTTTTAGCCAAAATTTGAGGTTTGCAAAGGATTCTGGGTAACAGAACCTGGTCCGAGCCACACAAGTCACCCCATCTTGGATTCCCCTATGTCTCTAGTTTTCAGAAATGCACAGGTTTGGTAGGTTTCCCTAGGTGGCGGCTGAGCTACAGGCCAAAATCTACAGGTAGGCACTTTGCAAAAAACACCTCTGTTTTCTTTCAAAAATTTGTATGTGTCCACGTTGCGCTTTGGGGCGTTTCCTGTCGTGGGCGCTAGGCCTACCCACACAAGTGAGGTATCATTTTTATCGGGAGACATGGGGGAACGCTGGGTGGAAGGAAATTTGTGGCTCCTCTCAGATTCCAGAACTTTCTGCCACAGAAATGTGAGGAACATGTGTTTTTTTAGCCAAAATTTGAGGTTTGCAAAGGATTCTGGGTAACAGAACCTGGTCCGAGCCACACAAGTCACTCCATCTTGCATTCCCCTAGGTCTCTAGTTTTTAGAAATGCACAGGTTTGGTAAGTTTCCCTATGTGGCGGCTGAGCTACAGGCCAAAATCTAAAGGTAGGCACTTTGCAAAAAACACCTCTGTTTTCTTTCAAAAATTTGGATGTGTCCACGTTGCGCTTTGGGGCGGTTCCTGTCGCGGGTACTAGGCCTACCCACACAAGTGAGGTGTCATTTTTATCGGGAGACTTGGGGGAACGCTGGGTGGAAGGAAATTTGTGGCTCCTCTCAGATTCCAGAACTTTCTGCCACAGAAATGTGACGAACATGTGTTTTTTTAGCCAAATTTTGAGGTTTGCAAAGGATTCTGGGTTACAGAACCTGGTCCGAGCCACACAAGTCACCCCATCTTGGATTCCCCTAGGTCTCTAGTTTTCAGAAATGCACAGGTTTGGTTAGTTCCCCAAGGTGCCGGCTGAGCTACAGGCCAAAATCTACAGGTAGGCACTTTGCATAAAACACCTCTGTTTTCTTTCAAAAATTTGGATGTATCCACGTTGCGCTTTGGGGCGTTTCCTGTCGTGGGCGCTAAGCCTACCCACACAAGTGAGGTATCATTTTTATCGAGAGACGTGGGGGAACGCTGGGTGGAAGGAAACTTGTGGCTCCTCTCAGATTCCAGAACTTTCTGCCACAGAAATGTGAGGAACATGTGTTTTTTAGCCAAATTTTGAGGTTTGCAAAGGATTCTGGGTCACAGAACCTGGTCCGAGCCACACAAGTCACCCCATCTTGGATTCCCCTAGGTCTTTAGTTTTCAGAAATGCACAGGTTTGGTAGGTTTCCCTAGGTGGCGGCTGAGCTCCAGGCCAAAATCTACAGGTAGGCACTTTGCAAAAAACACCTCTGTTTTCTTTCAAAAATTTGGATGTGTCCACGTTGCGCTTTGGGGCTTTCCTGTCGCGGGCGCTATGCCTACCCACACAAGTGAGGTATCATTTTTATCGGGAGACGTGGGGGAACGCTGGGTGGAAGGAAATTTGTGGCTCCTCTCAGATTCCAGAACTTTATGCCACAGAAATGTGAGGAACATGTGTTATTTAGCCAAATTTTGAGGTTTGCAAAGGATTCTGGGTCACAGAACCTGGTCCGAGCCACACAAGTCACCCCATCTTGTATTCCCCTAGGTCCCTAGTTTTCAGAAATGCACAGGTTTGGTAGGTTTCCCTAGGTGGCGGCTGAGCTACAGGCCAAAATCTACAGTTCGGCACTTTGCAAAAAACACCTCTGTTTTCTTACAAAAATTTGGATGTGTCCACGTTGCGCTTTGGGGCGTTTCCTGTCGCGGGCGCTAGGCCTACCCACACAAGTGAGGTATCATTTTTATCGGGAGACTTGGGGGAACGCTGGGTGGAAGGAAATTTGTGGCTCCTCTCAGATTCCAGAACTTTCTGTCACAGAAATGTGAGGAACATGTGTTTTTTGAGCCAAATTTTGAGGTTTGCAAAGGATTCTGGGTAACAGAACCTGGTCCGAGCCACACAAGTCACCCCATCTTGGATTCCCCTAGGTCTCTAGTTTTCAGAAATGCACAGGTTTGATAGTTTTCCCTAGGTGCCGGCTGAGCTACAGGCCAAAACCTACAGGTAGGCACTTTGCAAAAAACACCTCTGTTTTCTTTAAAAAATTTGGATGTGTCCACGTTGCGCTTTGGGGCGTTTCCTGTCGCGGGCGCTAGGCCTACCCACACAAGTGAGGTATCATTTTTTTTGGGAGACTTGGGGGAATGCTGGGTGGAAGGAAATTTGTGGCTCCTCTCAGATTCCAGAACTTTCTGCCACAGAAATGTGACGAACATGTGTTTTTTTAGCCAAATTTTGAGGTTTGCAAAGGATTCTGGGTAACAGAACCTGGTCCGAGCCACACAAGTCACCCCATCTTGGATTCCCCTGGGTCTCTAGTTTTCAGAAATGCACAGGTTTGGTAGGTTTCCCTAGGTGCTGGCTGAGCTACAGGCCAAAATCTACAGGTAAGCACTTTGCAAAAAACACCTCTGTTTTCTTTAAAAAATTTGGATGTGTCCACGTTGCGCTTTGGGGCGTTTCCTGTCGCGGGCGCTAGGCCTACCCACACAAGTGAGGTATCATTTTTTTTGGGAGACTTGGGGGAATGCTGGGTGGAAGGAAATTTGTGGCTCCTCTCAGATTCCAGAACTTTCTGCCACAGAAATGTGACGAACATGTGTTTTTTTAGCCAAATTTTGAGGTTTGCAAAGGATTCTGGGTAACAGAACCTGGTCCGAGCCACACAAGTCACCCCATCTTGGATTCCCCTGGGTCTCTAGTTTTCAGAAATGCACAGGTTTGGTAGGTTTCCCTAGGTGCTGGCTGAGCTACAGGCCAAAATCTACAGGTAAGCACTTTGCAAAAAACACCTCTGTTTTCTTTCAAAAATTTGGATGTGTCCACGTTGCGCTTTGGGGCATTTCCTGTCGCGGGCGCTAGGCCTACCCACACAAGTGAGGTATCATTTTTATCGGGAGACGTGGGGGAACGCTGGGTGGAAGGAAATTTGTGGCTCCTCTCAGATTCCAGAACTTTCTGCCACAGAAATGTGAGGAACATGTATTTTTTTAGCCAAATTTTGAGGTTTGCAAAGGATTCTGGGTAACAGAACCTGGTCCGAGACACACAAGTCACCCCATCTTGGATTCCCCTAGGTCTCTAGTTTTCAGAAATGCACAGGTTTGGTAAGTTTCCCTAGGTGGCGGCTGAGCTACAGGCCAAAATCTACAGGTAGGCACTTTGCAAAAAACACCTCTGTTTTCTTTCAAAAATGTGGATGTGTCCACGTTGCGCTTTGGGGCGGTTCCTTTCGCGGGCGCTAGGCCTACCCACACAAGTGAGGTATCATTTTTATCGGGAGACTTGGGGGAACGCTGGGTGGAAGGAAATTTGTGGCTCCTCTCAGATTCCAGAACTATCTGCCACAGAAATGTGACGAACATGTGTTTTTTTAGCCAAATTTTGAGGTTTGCAAAGGATTCTGGGTAACAGAACCTGGTCCGAGCCACACAAGTCACCCCATCTTGGATTCCCCTCGGTCTCTAGTTTTCAGAAATGCACAGGTTTGGTAGGTTTCCCTAGGTGCCGGCTGAGCTACAGGCCAAAATATACAGGTAGGCACTTTGCAAAAAACAACTCTGTTTTCTTTCAAAAATTTGGATGTGTCCACGTTGCGCTTTGGGGCGTTTCCTGTCACGGGCGCTAGGCCTACCCACACAAGTGAGGTATGATTTTTATCGGGAGACGTGGGGGAAGGCTGGGTGGAAGGAAATTTGTGGCTCCTCTCAGATTCCAGAACTTTCTGCCACAGAAATGTTAGGAACATGTATTTTTTTAGCCAAATTTTGAGGTTTGCAAAGGATTCTGGGTTACAGAACCTGGTCCGAGCCACACAAGTCACCCCATCTTGGATTCCCCTAGGTCTCTAGTTTTCAGAAATGCACAGGTTTGGTTAGTTCCCCAAGGTGCCGGCTGAGCTACAGGCCAAAATCTACAGGTAGGCACTTTGCAAAAAACACCTCTGTTTTCTTTCAAAAATTTGGATGTGTCCACGTTGCGCTTTGGGGCGTTTCCTGTCGTGGGCGCTAGGCCTACCCACACAAGTGAGGTATCATTTTTATCGAGAGACGTGGGGGAAAGCTGGGTGGAAGGAAATTTGTGGCTCCTCTCAGATTCCAGAACTTTCTGCCACAGAAATGTGAGGAACATGTGTTTTTTAGCCAAATTTTGAGGTTTGCAAAGGATTCTGGGTCACAGAACCTGGTCCGAGCCACACAAGTCACCCCATCTTGGATTCCCCAAGGTCTTTAGTTTTCAGAAATGCACAGGTTTGGTAGGTTTCCCTAGGTGGCGGCTGAGCTACAGGCCAAAATCTACAGGTAGGCACTTTGCAAAAAACACCTCTGTTTTCTTACAAAAATGTGGATGTGTCCACGTTGCGCTTTGGGGCATTTCCTGTCGCGGGCTCTAGGCCTACCCACACAAGTGAGGTATAATTTTTATTGGGAGACTTGGGGGAATGCTGGGTGGAAGGAAATTTGTGGCTCCTCTCAGATTCCAGAACTTTCTGCCACAGAAATGTGACGAACATGTGTTTTTTTAGCCAAATTTTGAGGTTTGCAAAGGATTCAGGGTAACAGAACCTGGTCCGAGCCACACAAGTCACCCCATCTTGGATTCCCCTAGGTCTCTAGTTTTCAGAAATGCACAGGTTTGGTAGGTTTCCCTAGGTGGCGGCTGAGCTACAGGCCAAAATCTACAGGTAGGCACTTTGCAAAAAACACCTCTGTTTTCTTTCAAAAATTTGGATGTGTCCACGTTGTGCTTTGGGGCGTTTCCTGTCGCGGGCGCTAGGCCTACCCACACAAGCGAGGTATAATTTTTATCGGGAGACAGGGGGGAACGCTGGGTGGAAGGAAATTTGTGGCTCCTCTCAGATTCTGAACTTTCTGCCACAGAAATGTGAGGAACATGTTTTTTTTAGCCAAAATTTGAGGTTTGCAAAGGATTCTGGGTAACGGAACCTGGTCCGAGCCACACAAGTCACCCCATCTTGGATTCCCCTATGTCTCTAGTTTTCAGAAATGCACAGGTTTGGTAGGTTTCCCTAGGTGCCGGCTGAGCTAGAGGCCAAAATCTACAGGTAGGCACCTTGCAAAAAACACCTCTGTTTTCTTTAAAAAAATTGAATGTGTCCACGTTGCGTTTTGGGGGGTTTCCTGTCGCGGGCGCTAGGCCTACCCACACAAGTGAGGTATCATTTTTATCGGGAGACTTGGGGGAACGCTGGGTGGAAGGAAATTTGTGGCTCCTCTCAGATTCCAGAACTTTCTGCCACAGAAATGTGAGGAACATGTGTTTTTTTAGCCAAATTTTGAGGTTTGCAAAGGATTCTGGGTCACAGAACCTGGTCCGAGCCACACAAGTCATCCCATCTTGGATTCCCCAAGGTCTTTAGTTTTCAGAAATGCACAGGTTTGGTAGGTTTCCCTAGGTGGCGGCTGAGCTACAGGCCAAAATCTACAGGTAGGCACTTTGCAAAAAACACCTCTGTTTTCTTTCAAAAATTTGGATGTGTCCACGTTGCGCTTTGGAGCGTTTCCTGTTGCGGGCGCTATGCCTACCCACACAAGTGAGGTATCATTTTTATCGGGAGACGTGGGGGAACGCTGGGTGGAAGGAAATTTGTGGCTCCTCTCAGATTCCAGAACTTTCTGCCACAGAAATGTGAGGAACATGTGTTTTTTAGCCAAATTTTGAGGTTTGCAAAGGATTCTGGGTCACAGAACCTGGTCCGAGCCACACAAGTCACCCCATCTTGTATTCCCCTAGGTCCCTAGTTTTCAGAAATGCACAGGTTTGGTAGGTTTCCCTAGGTGGCGGCTGAGCTAGAGGCCAAAATCTACAGTTCGGCACTTTGCAAAAAACACCTCTGTTTTCTTAAAAAAATTTGGATGTGTCCACGTTACGCTCTGGGGCGTTTCCTGTCGCGGGCGCTAGGCCTACCCACACAAGTGAGGTATCATTTTAATCTGGAGACTTGGGGGAACGTTGGGTGGAAGGAAATTTGTGGCTCCTCTCAGATTCCAGAACTTTCTGCCACAGAAATGTGACGAACATGTGTTTTTTTAGCCAAATTTTGAGGTTTGCAAAGGATTCTGGGTAACAGAACCTGGTCCGAGCCACACAAGTCACCCCATCTTGGATTCCCCTATGTCTCTAGTTTTCAGAAATGCACAGGTTTGTTAGGTTTCCCTTGGTGCTGGCTGAGCTAGAGACGAAAATCTACAGGTAGGCACCTTGCAAAAAACACCTCTGTTTTCTTTAAAAAAAATTAATGTGTCCACGTTGCGTTTCGGGGCATTTCTTCTCGCGGGCGCTAGGCCTACCCACACAAGTGAGATATCATTTTTATCGGGAGACTTGGGGGAACGCTGGGTGGAAGGAAATTTGTGGCTCCTCTCAGATTCCAGAACTTTCTGCCACAGAAATGTGAGGAATATGTGTTTCTTTAGACAAATTGTGAGGTTTGCAAAGGATTCTGGGTAACAGAACCTGGTCCGAGCCACACAAGTCACCCCATCTTGGATTCCCCTAGGTCTCTAGTTTTCAGAAATGCACAGGTTTGGTAAGTTTCCCTAGGTGGCGGCTGAGCTACAGGCCAAAATCTACAGGTAGGCACTTTGCAAAAAACACCTCTTTTTTCTTTAAAAAATTTGGATGTGTCCACGTTGCGCTTTGGGGCAGTTCCTGTCGCGGGCGCTAGGCCTACCCACACAAGTGAGGTATCATTTTTATCGGGAGACTTGGGGGAACGCTGGGTGGAAGGAAATTTGTGGCTCCTCTCAGATTCCAGAACTTTCTACCACAGAAATGTGACAAACATGTGTTTTTTTAGCCAAATTTTGAGGTTTGCAAAGGATTCTGGGTAACAGAACCTGGTCCGAGCCACACAAGTCACCCCATCTTGGATTCCCCTAGGTCTCTAGTTTTCAGAAATGCACAGGTTTGGTAGGTTTCCCTAGGTGCCGGCTGAGCTACAGGCCAAAATCTACAGGTAGGCACTTTGCAAAAAACACCTCTGTTTTCTTTAAAAAATTTGGATGTGTCCACGTTGCGCTTTGGGGCGTTTCCTGTTGCGGGGGCTAGGCCTACCCACACAAGTGAGGTATCATTTTTATCGGGAGACTTGGGGGAACGCTGGGTGGAAGGAAATTTGTGGCTCCTCTCAGATTCCAGAACTTTCTGCCACAGAAATGTGACGAACATGTGTTTTTTTAGCCAAATTTTGAGGTTTGCAAAGGATTCTGGGTAACAGAACCTGGTCCGAGCCACACAAGTCACCCCATCTTGGATTCCCCTAGGTCTCTAGTTTTCAGAAATGCACAGGTTTGGTTGGTTCCCCAAGGTGCCGGCTGAGCTACAGGCCAAAATCTACAGGTAGGCACTTTGCAAAAAACACCTCTGTTTTCTTTCAAAAATTTGGATGTGTCCACGTTGAGCTTTGGGGCGTTTCCTGTCATGGGCGCTAGGCCTACCCACACAAGTGAGGTATCATTTTTATCGGGAGACGTGGGGGAACGCTGGGTGGAAGGAAATTTGTGGCTCCTCTCAGATTCCAGAACTTTCTGCCACAGAAATGTGAGGAACATGTGTTTTTTAGCCAAATTTTGAGGTTTGCAAAGGATTCTGGGTCACAGAACCTGGTCCGAGCCACACAAGTCACCCCATCTTGGATTCCCCTAGGTCTCTAGTTTTCAGAAATTCACAGGTTTGGTAGGTTTCCCTAGGTGGCGGCTGAGCTACAGGCCAAAATCTACAGGTAGGCACTTTGCAAAAAACACCTCTGTTTTCTTTCAAAAATGTGGATGTGTCCACGTTGCGCTTTGGGGCGTTTCCTGTCGCGGGCGCTAGGCCTACCCACACAAGTGAGGTATCATTTTTATCGGGAGACGTGGGGGAACGCTGGGTGGAAGGAAATTTGTGGCTCCTCTCAGATTCCAGAACTTTCTGCCACAGAAATGTGAGGAACATGTGTTTTTTAGCCAAATTTTGAGGTTTGCAAAGGATTCTGGGTCACAGAACCTGGTCCGAGCCACACAAGTCACCCCATCTTGGATTCCCCTAGGTCTTTAGTTTTCAGAAATGCACAGGTTTGGTAGGTTTCCCTAGGTGGCGGCTGAGCTACAGGCCAAAATCTACAGGTCGGCACTTTGCAAAAAACACCTCTGTTTTCTTTAAAAAATCTGAATGTGTCCACGTTGCGCTTTGGGGCATTTCCTATCGCGGGCGCTAGGCCTACCCACACAAGTGAGGTATAATTTTTATCGGGAGACTTGGGGGAACGCCGGGTGGAAGGAAATTTGTGGCTCCTCTCAGATTCCAGAACTTTCTGCCACAGAAATGTGAGGAACATGTGTTTTTTTAGCCAAATTTTGAGGTTTGCAAAGGATTCTGGGTAACAGAACCTGGTCCGAGCCACACAAGTCACCCCATCTTGGATTCCCCTCGGTCTCTAGTTTTCAGAAATGCACAGGTTTGGTAGGTTTCCCTAGGTGCCGGCTGAGCTACAGGCCAAAATCTACAGGTAGGCACTTTGCAAAAAACAACTCTGTTTTCTTTCAAAAATTTGGATTTGTCCACGTTGCGCTTTGGGGCGTTTCCTGTCACCGGCGCTAGGCCTACCCACACAAGTGAGGTATGATTTTTATCGGGAGACGTGGGGGAACACTGGGTGGAAGGAAATTTGTGGCTCCTCTCAGATTCCAGAACTTTCTGCCACAGAAATGTTAGGAAAATGTATTTTTTTAGCCAAATTTTGAGGTTTGCAAAGGATTCTGGGTAACAGAACCTGGTCCGAGCCCCACAAGTCACCCCATCTTGGATTCCCCTAGGTCTCTAGTTTTCAGAAATGCACAGGTTTGGTTGGTTCCCCAAGGTGCCGGCTGAGCTACAGGCCAAAATCTACAGGTAGGCACTTTGCAAAAAACACCTCTGCTTTCTTTAAAAAATTTGGATGTGTCCACGTTGCGCTTTGGGGCGTTTACTGTCGTGGGCGCTAGGCCTACCCACACAAGTGAGGTATCATTTTTATCGAGAGACGTGGGGGAACGCTGGGTGGAAGGAAATTTGTGGCTCCTCTCAGATTCCAGAACTTTCTGCCACAGAAATGTGAGGAACATGTGTTTTTTAGCCAAATTTTGAGGTTTGCAAAGGATTCCGGGTCACAGAACCTGGTCCGAGCCACACAAGTCACCCCATCTTGGATTCCCCAAGGTCTTTAGTTTTCAGAAATGCACAGGTTTGGTAGGTTTCCCTAGGTGGCGGCTGAGCTACAGGCCAAAATCTACAGGTAGGCACTTTGCAAAAAACACCTCTGTTTTCTTTCAAAAATTTGGATGTGTCCACGTTGCGCTTTGGAGAGTTTCCTGTTGCGGGCGCTATGCCTACCCACACAAGTGAGGTATCATTTTTATCGGGAGACGTGGGGGAACGCTGGGTGGAAGGAAATTTGTGGCTCCTCTCAGATTCCAGAACTTTCTGCCACAGAAATGTGAGGAACATGTGTTTTTTAGCCAAATTTTGAGGTTTGCAAAGGATTCTGGGTCACAGAACCTGGTCCGAGCCACACAAGTCACCCCATCTTGTATTCCCCTAGGTCCCTAGTTTTCAGAAATGCACAGGTTTGGTAGGTTTCCCTAGGTGGCGGCTGAGCTAGAGGCCAAAATCTACTGTTCGGCACTTTGCAAAAAACACCTCTGTTTTCTTAAAAAAAATTGGATGTGTCCACGTTACGCTCTGAGGCGTTTCCTGTCGCGGGCGCTAGGCCTACCCACACAAGTGATGTATCATTTTTATCGGGAGACGTGGGGGAACGCTGGGTGGAAGGAAATTTGTGGCTCCTCTCAGATTCCAGAACTTTATGCCCCAGAAATGTGAGGAACATGTGTTTTTTTAGCCAAAATTTGAGGTTTGCAAATGATTCTGGGTAACAGAACCTGGTCTGAGCCACACAAGTCACCCCATCTTGGATTCCCCTATGTCTTTAGTTTTCAGAAATGCACAGGTTTGGTAGGTTTCCCTAGATGCCGGCTGAGCTAGAGGCGAAAATCTACAGGTAGGCACCTTGCAAAAAACACCTCTGTTTTCTTTAAAAAAATTTAATGTGTCCACATTGCGTTTCGGGGCATTTCTTCTCGCGGGCGCTAGGCCTACCCACACAAGTGATATATCATTTTTATCGGGAGACTTGGGGGAACGCTGGGTGGAAGGAAATTTGTGGCTCCTCTCAGATTCCAGAACTTTCTGCCACAGAAATGTGAGGAATATGTGTTTTTTTAGACAAATTGTGAGGTTTGCAAAGGATTCTGGGTAACAGAACCTGGTCCGAGCCACACAAGTCACCCCATCTTGGATTCCCCTAGGTCTCTAGTTTTCAGAAATGCACAGGTTTGGTAAGTTTCCCTAGGTGGCGGCTGAGCTACAGGCCAAAATCTACAGGTAGGCACTTTGCAAAAAACACCTCTTTTTTCTTTAAAAAATTTGGATGTGTCCACGTTGCGCTTTGGGGCAGTTCCTGTCGCGGGCGCTAGGCCTACCCACACAAGTGTGGTATCATTTTTATCGGGAGACTTGGGGGAACGCTGGGTGGAAGGAAATTTGTGGCTCCTCTCAGATTCCAGAACTTTCTACCACAGAAATGTGACAAACATGTGTTTTTTTAGCCAAATTTTGAGGTTTGCAAAGGATTCTGGGTAACAGAACCTGAACCGAGCCACACAAGTCGCCCCATCTTGGATTCCCCTAGGTCTCTAGTTTTTAGAAATGCACAGGTTTGGTAGGTTTCCCTAGGTGCCGGCTGAGCTACAGGCCAAAATCTACAGGTAGGCACTTTGCAAAAAACACCTCTGTTTTCTTTCAAAAATTTGGATGTGTCCACGTTGCGCTTTGGGGCGTTTCCTGTTGCGGGGGCTAGGCCTACCCACACAAGTGAGGTATCATTTTTATCGGGAGACTTGGGGGAACGCTGGGTGGAAGGAAATTTGTGGCTCCTCTCAGATTCCAGAACTTTCTGCCACAGAAATGTGACGAACATGTGTTTTTTTAGCCAAATTTTGAGGTTTGCAAAGGATTCTGGGTAACAGAACCTGGTCCGAGCCACACAAGTCACCCCATCTTGGATTCCCCCAGGTCTCTAGTTTTCAGAAATGCACAGGTTTGGTTGGTTCCCCAAGGTGCCGGCTGAGCTACAGGCCAAAATCTACGGGTGGCACTTTGCAAAAAACACCTCTGTTTTCTTTCAAAAATTTGGATGTGTCCACGTTGAGCTTTGGGGCGTTTCCTGTCATGAGCGCTAGGCCTACCCACACAAGTGAGGTA
Source organism: Pleurodeles waltl (assembly GCF_031143425.1). Taxonomy (NCBI): domain Eukaryota; kingdom Metazoa; phylum Chordata; class Amphibia; order Caudata; family Salamandridae; genus Pleurodeles; species Pleurodeles waltl. Next base: position 146,264,834 of record NC_090439.1, on the reverse strand, counting down.
TCATTTTTATCGGGAGACGTGGGGGAACGCTGGGTGGAAGGAAATTTGTGGCTCCTCTCAGATTCCAGAACTTTCTGCCACAGAAATGTTAGGAAAATGTATTTTTTTAGCCAAATTTTGAGGTTTGCAAAGGATTCTGGGTAACAGAACTTGGTCCGAGCCCCACAAGTCACCCCATCTTGGATTCCCCTAGGTCTCTAGTTTTCAGAAATGCACAGGTTTGGTTGGTTCCCCAAGGTGCCGGCTGAGCTACAGGCCAAAATCTACAGGTAGGCACTTTGCAAAAAACACCTCTGCTTTCTTTCAAAAATTTGGATGTGTCCACGTTGCGCTTTGGGGCGTTTACTGTCGTGGGCGCTAGGCCTACCCACACAAGTGAGGTATCATTTTTATCGAGAGACGTGGGGGAACGCTGGGTGGAAGGAAATTTGTGGCTCCTCTCAGATTCCAGAACTTTCTGCCACAGAAATGTGAGGAACATGTGTTTTTTAGCCAAATTTTGAGGTTTGCAAAGGATTCCGGGTCACAGAACCTGGTCCGAGCCACACAAGTCACCCCATCTTGGATTCCCCAAGGTCTTTAGTTTTCAGAAATGCACAGGTTTGGTAGGTTTCCCTAGGTGGCGGCTGAGCTACAGGCCAAAATCTACAGGTAGGCACTTTGCAAAAAACACCTCTGTTTTCTTTCAAAAATTTGGATGTGTCCACGTTGCGCTTTGGAGAGTTTCCTGTTGCGGGCGCTATGCCTACCCACACAAGTGAGGTATCATTTTTATCGGGAGACGTGGGGGAACGCTGGGTGGAAGGAAATTTGTGGCTCCTCTCAGATTCCAGAACTTTCTGCCACAGAAATGTGAGGAACATGTGTTTTTTAGCCAAATTTTGAGGTTTGCAAAGGATTCTGGGTCACAGAACCTGGTCCGAGCCACACAAGTCACCCCATCTTGTATTCCCCTAGGTCCCTAGTTTTCAGAAATGCACAGGTTTGGTAGGTTTCCCTAGGTGGCGGCTGAGCTAGAGGCCAAAATCTACTGTTCGGCACTTTGCAAAAAACACCTCTGTTTTCTTAAAAAAAATTGGATGTGTCCACGTTACGCTCTGAGGCGTTTCCTGTCGCGGGCGCTAGGCCTACCCACACAAGTGATGTATCATTTTTATCGGGAGACGTGGGGGAACGCTGGGTGGAAGGAAATTTGTGGCTCCTCTCAGATTCCAGAACTTTATGCCCCAGAAATGTGAGGAACATGTGTTTTTTTAGCCAAAATTTGAGGTTTGCAAATGATTCTGGGTAACAGAACCTGGTCTGAGCCACACAAGTCACCCCATCTTGGATTCCCCTATGTCTTTAGTTTTCAGAAATGCACAGGTTTGGTAGGTTTCCCTAGATGCCGACTGAGCTAGAGGCGAAAATCTACAGGTAGGCACCTTGCAAAAAACACCTCTGTTTTCTTTAAAAAAATTTAATGTGTCCACATTGCGTTTCGGGGCGTTTCTTCTCGCGGGCGCTAGGCCTACCCACACAAGTGATATATCATTTTTATCGGGAGACTTGGGGGAACGCTGGATGGAAGGAAATTTGTGGCTCCTCTCAGATTCCAGAACTTTCTGCCACAGAAATGTGAGGAATATGTGTTTTTTTAGACAAATTGTGAGGTTTGCAAAGGATTCTGGGTAACAGAACCTGGTCCGAGCCACACAAGTCACCCCATCTTGGATTCCCCTAGGTCTCTAGTTTTCAGAAATGCACAGGTTTGGTAAGTTTCCCTAGGTGGCGGCTGAGCTACAGGCCAAAATCTACAGGTAGGCTCTTTGCAAAAAACACCTCTTTTTTCTTTAAAAAATTTGGATGTGTCCACGTTGCGCTTTGGGGCAGTTCCTGTCGCGGGCGCTAGGCCTACCCACACAAGTGAGGTATCATTTTTATCGGGAGACTTGGGGGAACGCTGGGTGGAAGGAAATTTGTGGCTCCTCTCAGATTCCAGAACTTTCTACCACAGAAATGTGACAAACATGTGTTTTTTTAGCCAAATTTTGAGGTTTGCAAAGGATTCTGGGTAACAGAACCTGGTCCGAGCCACACAAGTCGCCCCATCTTGGATTCCCCTAGGTCTCTAGTTTTTAGAAATGCACAGGTTTGGTAGGTTTCCCTAGGTGCCGGCTGAGCTACAGGCCAAAATCTACAGGTAGGCACTTTGCAAAAAACACCTCTGTTTTCTTTCAAAAATTTGGATGTGTCCACGTTGCGCTTTGGGGCGTTTCCTGTTGCGGGGGCTAGGCCTACCCACACAAGTGAGGTATCATTTTTATCGGGAGACTTGGGGGAACGCTGGGTGGAAGGAAATTTGTGGCTCCTCTCAGATTCCAGAACTTTCTGCCACAGAAATGTGACGAACATGTGTTTTTTTAGCCAAATTTTGAGGTTTGCAAAGGATTCTGGGTAACAGAACCTGGTCCGAGCCACACAAGTCACCCCATCTTGGATTCCCCCAGGTCTCTAGTTTTCAGAAATGCACAGGTTTGGTTGGTTCCCCAAGGTGCCGGCTGAGCTACAGGCCAAAATCTACGGGTGGCACTTTGCAAAAAACACCTCTGTTTTCTTTCAAAAATTTGGATGTGTCCACGTTGAGCTTTGGGGCGTTTCCTGTCATGAGCGCTAGGCCTACCCACACAAGTGAGGTATCATTTTTATCGGGAGACGTGGGGGAACGCTGGGTGGAAGGAAATTTGTGGCTCCTCTCAGATTCCAGAACTTTCTGCCACAGAAATGTGAGGAACATGTGTTTTTTAGCCAAATTTTGAGGTTTGCAAAGGATTCTGGGTCACAGAACCTGGTCCGAGCCACACAAGTCACCCCATCTTGGATTCCCCTAGGTCTCTAGTTTTCAGAAATGCACAGGTTTGGTAGGTTTCCCTAGGTGCAGGCTGAGCTACAGGCCAAAATCTACAGGTAGGCACTTTGCAAAAAACACCTCTGTTTTCTTTAAAACATTTGGATGTGTCCACGTTGCGCTTTGGGGCGTTTCCTGACGCGGGCGCTAGGCCTACCCACACAAGTGAGGTATCATTTTTATCGGGAGACGTGGGGGAACGCTGGGTGGAAGGAAATTTGTGGCTCCTCTCAGATTCCAGAACTTTCTGCCACAGAAATGTGAGGAACATGTGTTTTTTAGCCAAATTTTGAGGTTTGCAAAGGATTCTGGGTCACAGAACCTGGTCCGAGCCACACAAGTCACCCCATATTGGATTCCCCTAGGTCTTTAGTTTTCAGAAATGCACAGGTTTGGTAGGTTTCCCTAGGTGGCGGCTGAGCTACAGGCCAAAATCTACAGGTCGGCACTTTGCAAAAAACACCTCTGTTTTCTTTCAAAAATCTGAATGTGTCCACGTTGCGCTTTGGGGCATTTCCTATCGCGGGCGCTAGGCCTACCCACACAAGTGAGGTATCATTTTTATCGGGAGACTTGGGGGAACGCCGGGTGGAAGGAAATTTGTGGCTCCTCTCAGATTCCAGAACTTTCTGCCACAGAAATGTGAGGAACATGTGTTTTTTTAGCCAAATTTTGAGGTTTGCAAAGGATTCTGGGTAACAGAACCTGGTCCGAGCCACACAAGTCACACCATCTTGTATTCCCCTAGGTCTCTAGTTTTCAGAAATGCACTGGTTTGGTAGGTTTCCCTAGGTAGCGGCTGAGCTACAGGCCAAAATCTACAGATAGGCACTTTGCAAAAAACACCTCTGTTTTCTTTCAAAAATTTGGATGTGTCCACGTTGCGCTTTGGGGCGTTTCCTGTCGCGGGCGCTAGGCCTACCCACATAAGTGAGGTATAATTTTTATCGGGAGACTTGGGGGAACGCTGGGTGGAAGGAAATTTGTGGCTCCTCTCAGATTCCAGAACTTTCTGCCACAGAAATGTGAGGAACATGTGTTTTTTTAGCCACATTTTGAGGTTTGCAAAGGATTCTGGGTAACAGAACCTGGTCCGAGCCACACAAGTCACCCCATCTTTGATTCCCCTAGGTCTCTAGTTTTCAGAAATGCACAGGTTTGGTAGGTTTCCCTAGGTGGCGGCTGAGCTACAGGCCAAAATCTACAGGTAGGCACTTTGCAAAAAACACCTCTGTTTTCTTTCAAAAATTTGGATGTGTCCACGTTGCGCTTTGGGGCGTTTCCTGTCGCGGGCGCTAGGCCTACCCACACAAGCGAGGTATAATTTTTATCGGGAGACAGGGGGGAACGCTGGGTGGAAGGAAATTTGTGGCTCCTCTCAGATTCTGAACTTTCTGCCACAGAAATGTGAGGAACATGTGTTTTTTTAGCCAAAATTTGAGGTTTGCAAAGGATTCTGGGTAACGGAACCTGGTCCGAGCCACACAAGTCACCCCATCTTGGATTCCCCTAGGTCTCTAGTTTTCAGAAATGCACAGGTTTGGTAGGTTTCCCCAGGTGCCGGCTGAGCTAGAGGCCAAAATCTACAGATAGGCACCTTGCAAAAAACACCTCTGTTTTCTTTAAAAAAATTGAATGTGTCCACGTTGCGTTTTGGGGGGTTTCCTGTCGCGGGCGCTAGGCCTACCCACACAAGTGAGGTATCATTTTTATCGGGAGACTTGGGGGAACGCTGGGTGGAAGGAAATTTGTGGCTCCTCTCAGATTCCAGAACTTTCTGCCACAGAAATGTGAGGAACATGTGTTTTTTTTGCCAAATTTTGAGGTTTGCAAAGGATTCTGGGTAACAGAACCTGGTCCGAGCCACACAAGTCAGCCCATTTTGGATTCCCCTAGGTCTCTAGTTTTCAGAAATGCACAGGTGTGGTAGGTATCCCTAGGTGGCGGCTGAGCTACAGGCCAAAATCTACAGGTAGCCACTTTGCAAAAAACACCTCTGTTTTCTTTCAAAAATGTGGATGTGTCCACGTTGCGCTTTGGGGCGTTTCCTGTCGCGGGCGCTAGGCCTACCCACACAAGTGAGGTATCATTTTTATCGGGAGACTTGGGGGAACGCTGGGTGGAAGGAAATTTGTGGCTCCTCTCAGATTCCAGAACTTTCTGCCACAGAAATGTGACGAACATGTGTTTTTTTAGCCAAATTTTGAGGTTTGCAAAGGATTCTGGGTAACAGAACCTGGTCCGAGCCACACAAGTCACCCCATCTTGGATTCCCCTCGGTCTCTAGTTTTCAGAAATGCACAGGATTGGTAGGTTTCCCTAGGTGCCGGCTGAGCTACAGGCCAAAATCTACAGGTAGACACTTTGCAAAAAACAACTCTGTTTTCTTTCAAAAATTTGGATTTGTCCATGTTGCGCTTTGGGGCGTTTCCTGTCACGGGCGCTAGGCCTACCCACACAAGTGAGGTATGATTTTTATCGGGAGACGTGGGGGAACACTGGGTGGAAGGAAATTTGTGGCTCCTCTCAGATTCCAGAACTTTCTGCCACAGAAATGTTAGGAAAATGTATTTTTTTAGCCAAATTTTGAGGTTTGCAAAGGATTCTGGGTAACAGAACCTGGTCCGAGCCACACAAGTCACCCCATCTTGGATTCCCCTAGGTCTCTAGTTTTCAGAAATGCACAGGTTTGGTTGGTTCCCCAAGGTGCCGGCTGAGCTACAGGCCAAAATCTACAGGTAGGCACTTTGCAAAAAACACCTCTGCTTTCTTTAAAAAATTTGGATGTGTCCACGTTGCGCTTTGGGGCGTTTACTGTCGTGGGCGCTAGGCCTACCCACACAAGTGAGGTATCATTTTTATCGAGAGACGTGGGGGAACGCTGGGTGGAAGGAAATTTGTGGCTCCTCTCAGATTCCAGAACTTTCTGCCACAGAAATGTGAGGAACATGTGTTTTTTAGCCAAATTTTGAGGTTTGCAAAGGATTCTGGGTCACAGAACCTGGTCCGAGCCACACAAGTCACCCCATCTTGGATTCCCCAAGGTCTTTAGTTTTCAGAAATGCACAGGTTTGGTAGGTTTCCCTAGGTGGCGGCTGAGCTACAGGCCAAAATCTACAGGTAGGCACTTTGCAAAAAACACCTCTGTTTTCTTTCAAAAATTTGGATGTGTCCACGTTGCGCTTTGGAGCGTTTCCTGTTGCGGGCGCTATGCCTACCCACACAAGTGAGGTATCATTTTTATCGGGAGACGTGGGGGAACGCTGGGTGGAAGGAAATTTGTGGCTCCTCTCAGATTCCAGAACTTTCTGCCACAGAAATGTGAGGAACATGTGTTTTTTAGCCAAATTTTGAGGTTTGCAAAGGATTCTGGGTCACAGAACCTGGTCCGAGCCACACAAGTCACCCCATCTTGTATTCACCTAGGTCCCTAGTTTTCAGAAATGCACAGGTTTGGTAGGTTTCCCAGGTGGCGGCTGAGCTAGAGGCCAAAATCTACAGTTCGGCACTTTGCAAAAAACACCTCTGTTTTCTTAAAAAAATTTGGATGTGTCCACGTTACGCTCTGGGGCGTTTCCTGTCGCGGGCGCTAGGCCTACCCACACAAGTGATGTATCATTTTTATCGGGAGACGTGGGGGAACGCTGGGTGGAAGGAAATTTGTGGCTCCTCTCAGATTCCAGAACTTTATGCCCCAGAAATGTGAGGAACATGTGTTTTTTTAGCCAAAATTTGAGGTTTGCAAAGGATTCTGGGTAACAGAACCTGGTCTGAGCCACACAAGTCACCCCATCTTGGATTCCCCTATGTCTTTAGTTTTCAGAAATGCACAGGTTTGGTAGGTTTCCCTAGATGCCGGCTGAGCTAGAGGCGAAAATCTACAGGTAGGCACCTTGCAAAAAACACCTCTGTTTTCTTTAAAAAAATTTAATGTGTCCACGTTGCGTTTCGGGGCGTTTCTTCTCGCGGGCGCTAGGCCTACCCACACAAGTGAGATATCATTTTTATCGGGAGACTTGGGGGAACGCTGGGTGGAAGGAAATTTGTGGCTCCTCTCAGATTCCAGAACTTTCTGCCACAGAAATGTGAGGAATATGTGTTTTTTTAGACAAATTGTGAGGTTTGCAAAGGATTCTGGGTAACAGAACCTGGTCCGAGCCACACAAGTCACCCCATCTTGGATTCCCCTAGGTCTCTAGTTTTCAGAAATGCACAGGTTTGGTAAGTTTCCCTAGGTGGCGGCTGAGCTACAGGCCAAAATCTACAGGTAGGCACTTTGCAAAAAACACCTCTTTTTTCTTTAAAAAATTTGGATGTGTCCACGTTGCGCTTTGGGGCAGTTCCTGTCGCGGGCGCTAGGCCGACCCACACAAGTGAGGTATCATTTTTATCGGGAGACTTGGGGGAACGCTGGGTGGAAGGAAATTTGTGGCTCCTCTCAGATTCCAGAACTTTCTACCACAGAAATGTGACAAACATGTGTTTTTTTAGCCAAATTTTGAGGTTTGCAAAGGATTCTGGGTAACAGAACCTGGTCCGAGCCACACAAGTCGCCCCATCTTGGATTCCCCTAGGTCTCTAGTTTTCAGAAATGCACAGGTTTGGTAGGTTTCCCTAGGTGCCGGCTGAGCTACAGGCCAAAATCTACAGGTAGGCACTTTGCAAAAAACACCTCTGTTTTCTTTCAAAAATTTGGATGTGTCCACGTTGCGCTTTGGGGCGTTTCCTGTTGCGGGGGCTAGGCCTACCCACACAAGTGAGGTATCATTTTTATCGGGAGACTTGGGGGAACGCTGGGTGGAAGGAAATTTGTGGCTCCTCTCAGATTCCAGAACTTTCTGCCACAGAAATGTGACGAACATGTGTTTTTTTAGCCAAATTTTGAGGTTTGCAAAGGATTCTGGGTAACAGAACCTGGTCCGAGCCACACAAGTCACCCCATCTTGGATTCCCCTAGGTCTCTAGTTTTCAGAAATGCACAGGTTTGGTTGGTTCCCCAAGGTGCCGGCTGAGCTACAGGCCAAAATCTACAGGTAGGCACTTTGCAAAAAACACCTCTGTTTTCTTTCAAAAATTTGGATGTGTCCACGTTGAGCTTTGGGGCGTTTCCTGTCATGGGCGCTAGGCCTACCCACACAAGTGAGGTATCATTTTTATCGGGAGACGTGGGGGAACGCTGGGTGGAAGGAAATTTGTGGCTCCTCTCAGATTCCAGAACTTTCTGCCACAGAAATGTGAGGAACATGTGTTTTTTAGCCAAATTTTGAGGTTTGCAAAGGATTCTGGGTCACAGAACCTGGTCCGAGCCACACAAGTCACCCCATCTTGGATTCCCCTAGGTCTCTAGTTTTCAGAAATGCACAGGTTTGGTAGGTTTCCCTAGGTGGCGGCTGAGCTACAGGCCAAAATCTACAGGTAGGCACTTTGCAAAAAACACCTCTGTTTTCTTTCAAAAATTTGGATGTGTCCACGTTGCGCTTTGGGGCGTTTCCTGTCGCGGGCGCTAGGCCTACCCACACAAGTGAGGTATCATTTTTATCGGGAGACGTGGGGGAACGCTGGGTGGAAGGAAATTTGTGGCTCCTCTCAGATTCCAGAACTTTCTGCCACAGAAATGTGAGGAACATGTGTTTTTCAGCCAAATTTTGAGGTTTGCAAAGGATTCTGGGTCACAGAACCTGGTCCGAGCCACACAAGTCACCCCATCTTGGATTCCCCTAGGTCTTTAGTTTTCAGAAATGCACAGGTTTGGTAGGTTTCCCTAGGTGGCGGCTGAGCTACAGGCCAAAATCTACAGGTCGGCACTTTGCAAAAAACACCTCTGTTTTCTTTCAAAAATTTGGATGCGTTCACGTTGCGCTTTGGGGCGTTTCCTGTTGCGGGCGCTAGGCCTACCCACACAAGTGAGGTATCATTTTTATCGGGAGACTTGGGGGAACGTTGGGTGGAAGGAAATTTGTGGCTCCTCTCAGATTCCAGAACTTTCTGCCACAGAAATGTGACGAACATGTGTTTTTTTAGCCAAATTTTGAGGTTTGCAAAGGATTCTGGGTAACAGAACCTGGTCCGAGCCAGACAAGTCACCCCATCTTGGATTCCCCTAGGTCTCTAGTTTTCAGAAATGCACAGGCTTGGTAGTTTTCCCTAGGTGCCGGCTGAGCTACAGGCCAAAATCTACAGGTAGGCACTTTGCAAAAAACACCTCTGTTTTCTTTCAAAAATTTGGATGTGTCCACGTTGCGCTTTGGGGCGTTTCCTGTCATGGGCGCTAGGCCTACCCACACAAGTGAGGTATCATTTTTATCGGGAGACGTGGGGGAACGCTGGGTGGAAGGAAATTTGTGGCTCCTCTCAGATTCCAGAACTTTCTGCCACAGAAATGTGAGGAACATGTGTTTTTTAGCCAAATTTTGAGGTTTGCAAAGGATTCTGGGTCACAGAACCTGGTCCGAGCCACACAAGTCACCCCATCTTGGATTCCCCTAGGTCTCTAGTTTTTAGAAATGCACAGGTTTGGTAGGTTTCCCTAGGTGGCGGCTGAGCTACAGGCCAAAATCTACAGTTAGGCACTTTGCAAAAAACACCTCTGTTTTCTTTCAAAAATTTGGATGTGTCCACGTTGCGCTTTGGGGCGTTTCCTGTCGCGGGCGCTAGGCCTACCCACACAAGTGAGGTATCATTTTTATCGGGAGACGTGGGGGAACGCTGGGTGGAAGGAAATTTGTGGCTCCTCTCAGATTCCAGAACTTTCTGCCACAGAAATGTGAGGAACATGTGTTTTTTAGCCAAATTTTGAGGTTTGCAAAGGATTCTGGGTCACAGAACCTGGTCCGAGCCACACAAGTCACCCCATCTTGGATTCCCCTAGGTCTTTAGTTTTCAGAAATGCACAGGTTTGGTAGGTTTCCCTAGGTGGCGGCTGAGCTACAGGCCAAAATCTACAGGTCGGCATTTTGCAAAAAACACCTCTGTTTTCTTTTAAAAATTTGGATGTGTTCACGTTGCGCTTTGGGGCGTTTCCTGTTGCGGGCGCTAGGCCTACCCACACAAGTGAGGTATCATTTTTATCGGGAGACTTGGGGGAACGTTGGGTGGAAGGAAATTTGTGGCTCCTCTCAGATTCCAGAACTTTCTGCCACAGAAATGTGACGAACATGTGTTTTTTTAGCCAAATTTTGAGGTTTGCAAAGGATTCTGGGTAACAGAACCTGGTCCGAGCCACACAAGTCACCCCATCTTGGATTCCCCTAGGTCTCTAGTTTTCAGAAATGCACAGGCTTGGTAGTTTTCCCTAGGTGCCGGCTGAGCTACAGGCCAAAATCTACAGGTAGGCACTTTGCAAAAAACACCTCTGTTTTCTTTCAAAAATTTGGATGTGTCCACGTTGCGCTTTGGGGCGTTTCCTTGTGCGGGCGCTAGGCCTACCCACACAAGTGAGGTATCATTTTTATCGGGAGACTTGGGGGAATGCTGGGTGGAAGGAAATTTGTGGCTCCTCTCAGATTCCAGAACTTTCTGCCACAGAAATGTGAGGAACATGTGTTTTTTTAGCCAAATTTTGAAGTTTGCAAAGGATTCTGGGTAACAGAACCTGGTCCGAGCCACACAAGTCACCCCATCTTGGATTCCCCTAGGTCTCTAGTTTTCAGAAATGCACAGGTTTGGTAGGTTTCCCTAGGTGCCGGCTGAGCTAAAGGCCAAAACCTACAGGTAGGCACTTTGCAAAAAACACCTCTGTTTTCTTTCAAAAATTTTGATGTGTCCACGTTGCGCTTTGGGGCGTTTCCTGTCGCGGGCGCTAGGCCTACCCATACAAGTGAGGTATCATTTTTATCGGGAGACGTGGGGGAACGCTGGGTGGAAGGAAATACGTGGCTCCTCTCAGATTCCAGAACTTTCTGCCACAGAAATGTGAGGAACATGTATTTTTTTAGCCAAATTTTGAGGTTTGCAAAGGATTCTGGGTAACAGAACCTGGTCCGAGCCACACAAGTCACCCCATCTTGGATTCCCCTAGGTCTCTAGTTTTCTGAAATGCACAGGTTTGGTAGGTTTCCCTAGGTGCCCGCTGAGCTACAGGCCAAAATCTTCAGGTAGGCACTTTGCAAAAAACACCTCTGTTTTCTTTCAAAAGTTTGGATGTGTCCAGGTTGCGCTTTGGGGCGCTTCCTGTCGCGGGCGCTAGGCCTACCCACACAAGTGAGGTAACATTTTTATCGGGAGACGTGGGGGAACGCTGGGTGGAAGGACATTTGTGGCTCCTCTCAGATTCCAGAACTTTCTGCCACAGAAATGTGAGGAACATGTATTTTTTTAGCCAAATTTTGAGGTTTGCAAAGGATTCTGGGTAACAGAACCTGGTCCGAGCCACACAAGTCACCTCATCTTGGATTCCCCTAGGTTTCTAGTTTTCAGAAATGCACAGGTTTGGTAGGTTTCCCTAGGTGGCGGCTGAGCTACTGGCCAAAATCTACAGGTAGGCACTTTGCAAAAAACACCTCTGTTTTCATTCAAAAATTTGGATGTGTCCACATTGCGCTTTGGGGCGGTTCCTGTCGCGGGCGCTAGGCCTACCCACACAAGTGAGGTATCATTTTTATCGGGAGGCTTGGGGGAACGCCGGGTGCAAGGAAATTTGTGTCTCCTCTCAGATTCCAGAACTTTCTGCCACAGAAATGTGACGAACATGTGTTTTTTTAGCCAAATTTTGAGGTTTGCAAAGGATTCTGGGTAACAGAACCTGGTCAGAGCCACACAAGTCACACCATCTTGGATTCCCCTAGGTCTCTAGTTTTCAGAAATGGACAGGTTTGGTAGGTTTCCCTAGGTAGCGGCTGAGCTACAGGCCAAAATCTACAGGTAGGCACTTTGCAAAAAACACCTCTGTTTTCATTCAAAAATTTGGATGTGTCCACGTTGCGTTTTGGGGCGGTTCCTGTCACGAGCGCTAGGCCTACCCACACAAGTGAGGTATCATTTTTATCGGGAGGCTTAGGGGAACGCCGGGTGGAAGGAAACTTGTGGCTCCTCTCAGATTCCAGAACTTTCTGCCACAGAAATGTGACGAACATGTGTTTTTTTAGCCAAATTTTGAGGTTTGCAAAGGATTCTGGGTAACAGAACCTGGTCCGAGCCACACATGTCACCCCATCTTGGATTCCCCTAGGTTTCTAGTTTTCAGAAATGCACAGGTTTGGTAGGTTTCCCTAGGTGCCGGCTGAGCTAGAGGCCAAAATCTACAGGTAGGCACTTTGCTAAAAACAGCTCTGTTTTCTGTGATGTGTCCACGTTGTGTTTTGGGGCATATCCTGTCGCGGGGGCTAGGCCTACCCACACAAGTGAGGTATCATTTTTATCGGGAGATGTGGGGGAACGCTGCGTGGAAAGAAATTTGTGGCTCCTCTCAGATTCCAGAACTTTCTGCCACAGAAATGTGAGGAACATGTGTTTTTTTAGCAAAATTTTAAGGTTTGCAAAGGATTCTGGGTAACAGAACCTGGTCCGAGCCACACAAGTCACCTCATCTTGGATTCCCCTAGGTTTCTAGTTTTCAGAAATGCACAGGTTTGGTAGGTTTCCCTAGGTGGCGGCTGAGCTACTGGCCAAAATCTACAGGTAGGCACTTTGCAAAAAACACCTCTGTTTTCATTAAAAAATTTGGATGTGTCCACGTTGCGTTTTGGGGCGGTTCCTGTCGCGGGCGCTAGGCCTACCCACACAAGTGAGGTATCATTTTTATCGGGAGGCTTGGGGGAACGCCGGGTGGAAGGAAACTTGTGGCTCCTCTCAGATTCCAGAACTTTCTGCCACAGAAATGTGACGAACATGTGTTTTTTTAGCCAAATTTTGAGGTTTGCAAAGAATTCTGGGTAACAGAACCTGGTCCGAGCCACACAAGTCACACCATCTTGGATTCCCCTAGGTCTCTAGTTTTCAGAAATGCACAGGTTTGGTAGGTTTCCCTAGGTAGCGGCTGAGCTACAGGCCAAAATCTACAGGTAGGCACTTTGCAAAAAACACCTCTGTTTTCTTTTTAAAAAATGGATGTGTCCACGTTGCGCTTTGGGGCGTTTCCTGTCGCGGGCGCTAGGCCTACCCACACAAGTGAGGTATCATTTTTATCGGGAGACGTGGGGGAACGCTGGATGGAAGGAAATTTGTGGCTCCTCTCAGATTCCAGAACTTTCTGCCACAGAAATGTGAGGAACATGTGTTTTTTTAGCCAAATTTTGAGGTTTGCAAAGGATTCTGGGTAACAGAACCTGGTCCGAGCCACACAAGTCACCCCATCTTGGATTCCCCTATGTCTCTAGTTTTCAGAAATGCACAGGTTTGGTAGGTTTCCCTAGGTGCCGGCTGAGCTAGAGGCCAAAATCTACAGGTAGGCACCTTGCAAAAAACACCTCTGTTTTCTTTAAAAAAATTGAATGTGTCCACGTTGCGCTTTGGGGCGTTTCCTGTCGCGGGCGCTAGGCCTGCCCACACAAGTGAGGTATCATTTTTATCGGGAGACTTGGGGGAACGCTGGGTGGAAGGAAATTTGTGGCTCCTCTCAGATTCCAGAACTTTCTGCCACAGAAATGTGAGGAACATGTGTTTTTTTAGCCACATTTTGAGGCTTGCAAAGGATTCTGGGTAACAGAACCTGGTCCGAGCCACACATGTCACCCCATCTTTGATTCTCCTAGGTCTCTAGTTTTCAGAAATGCACAGGTTTGGTAGGTTTCCCTAGGTGGCGGCTGAGCTACAGGCAAAAATCTAGAGGTAGGCACTTTGCAAAAAACACCTCTGTTTTCTTTCAAAAATTTGGATGTGTCCACATTGCGCTTTGGGGCGTTTCCTGTCGCGGGCGCTAGGCCTACCCACACAAGTGAGGTATCATTTTTATCGGGAGCCATGGGGGAACGCTGGGTGGAAGGAAATTTGTGGCTCCTCTCAGATTCCAGAACTTTCTGCCACAGAAATGTGAGGAAGATGTGTTTTTTTAGCCAAAATTTTAGGTTTGCAAAGGATTCTGGGTAACAGAACCTGGTCCGAGCCACACAAGTCACCCCATCTTGGATTCCCCTAGGTCTCTAGTTTTCAGAAATGCACAGGTTTGGTGGGTTTCCCTAGGTGCCGGCTGAGCTAGAGGCCAAAATCTACAGGTAGGCACCTTGCAAAAAACACCTCTGTTTTCTTTCAAAAAATTGAATATGTCCACGTTGCGTTTTGGGGCGTTTCCTGTCGCGGGCGCTAGGCCTACCCACACAAGTGAGGTATCATTTTTATCGGGAGACTTGGGGGAACGCTGGGTGGAAGGAAATTTGTGGCTCCTCTCACATTCCAGAACTTTCTGCCACAGAAATGTGAGGAATATGTGTTTTTGTAGCCAAATTTTGAGGTTTGCAAAGGATTCTGGGTAACAGAACCTGGTCCGAGCCACACAAGTCATCCCATCTTGGATTCCCCTAGGTCTCTAGTTTTCAGAAATGCCCAGGTTTGGTAGGTTTCCCTAGGTGCCGACTGAGCTAGAGGCCAAAATCTACAGGTAGGCACTTTGCTAAAAACAGCTCTGTTTTCTGTGATGTGTCCACGTTGTGTTTTGGGGCATATCCTGTCGCGGGGGCTATGCCTACCCACACAAGTGAGGTATAATTTTTATCGGGAGACTTTCGGGAACATAGAACAGCAAAACAAGTGTTATTGCCCCTTATCTTTCTCTACATTTTTCCCTTCCAAATGTAAGACAGTGTGAAAAAAAGACGTCTATTTGAGAAATGCCCTGTAATTCACATGCTAGTATGGGCACCCCGGAATTCAGAGATGTGCAAATAACCACTGCTTCTCAACACCTTATCTTGTGCCCATTTTGGAAATACAAATGTTTTCTTGATAGCTATTTTTTACTCTTTATATTTCAGCAAATGAATTGCTGCATACCCGGCATAGAATGAAAACCCACTGCAGGGTGCAGGTCATTTATTGGCTCTGGGTACCTAGAGTTCTTGATGAACTTACAAGCCCTATATATCCCCGCAACCAGAAGAGTCCAGCAGACGAAACGGTATATTGCTTTCAAAAATCTGACATTGTAGGAAAAAGTTACAGAGTAAAACATAGAGAAGAATTTATGTTTTTTCACCTCAATTTCAATATTTTTCTTTTTCAGTTGTTATTTTCGGTAGGAAACCCTTGTAGGAGCTACACAAATTACCCCTTGCTGAATTCAGAATTTTGTCTACTTTTCAGAAATGTTGCGGTTTCTGGGATCCATCTTTGGTTTCATGCCCATTTCTGTCACTGACTGGAAGGAGGCTGAAAGCACAAAAAATCGTAAAAATGGGGTATATCCCAGTAAAATGCCAAAATTGTGTTGAAAAATTGGGTTTTCTGATTCAAGTCTGCCTGTTCCTGAAAGCTGGGAAGCTGGTGATTTTAGCACCGCAAACCCTTTGCTGATGCCCTTTTCAGGGAAAAAAACACAAGCCTTCTTCTGCAGCCCCCTTTTCCCATCTTTTTGAAAAAAATGACATTTTCACTGTATTTTGGCTAATTTCTTGGCCTCCTTCTGGGGAACCCACAAAGTCTGGGTACCTCTAGAATCCCTAGGATGTTGGAAAAAAAGGACGCAAATTTGGCGTGGGTAGCTTATGTGAACAAAAAGTTATTAGAGCCTAAGCGCAAACTGCTCCAAATAGCCAAAAAAAGGCTCGGCACAGGAGGGGGAAAAGGCCTGGCAGCGAAGGGGTTAAAGGTGTGAACAATGTTATGTTCTTCCAAGATGATATTCTAGTATTCGGGAAAACTATAGATTGTCATAACATCGCACTGAAACAAGTCTTATACAAACTTAGGGTGGCAGGATTGACCCTTAGAAAAAAAAAATGTACGTTTCTAGTGAAGGAAATTGAATATCTGGGATATACGCTCTCTGAGGAAGGTATAGGATCGAAGAATGATTTGCTAAAAGCCATCAGAGATGCCCCTCCACCGTGTAACAAGGATCAACTGAGATCATTTTTGGGTCTTATAGAATATTACTCAAAATTTATCCAGAATTTTGCAGATAAGACTGATGATTTGAGAAAACTACTACTAAAAAAAAATAACAGTTTTGTATGGAGGGAAGAACAGGAGTTGAGTTTTCAGATCATCAAGAAAGAATTGTATAATGCCGGTGTGTTAATACCTTTTGATGTAAAGCTTAAAACTGTTAATACAGTGAATGCGAGTGCGGTAGGTGTAGGAGCTGTACTCTCTCAAAATCATACTGGAGGGTAGAGGAGGGTTGCGTTTGCGTCAAGATCCCTCACTACTAGTGAACGGAATTACTCTGTTATTGAGAGAGAGGCGTTAGCAGCTGTATGGGCGTTGGAGTACTTCTGCACTTATATTTGGGATATGACAGTTGTGTTGCATACATACCACAAGCCCTTAGTTAAGATTTTGGCACCTGGGGGTGCAGGAAGGGGGTCAGCAAGGTTGGCTAGATTTGCCTCACGTTTACAGGAGTACATGTATGTTTTAGAACATATTCCAGGCTGGCGTAATGTTCAAGCTGATTGTTTGTTGTGTATGCCAATTAGATTGCAGAAGGGTGATGAGGCAAATCTGGAAAGGAGGGTAAGGGAAGATGTAGTAGCAAGTGCAAAAGATGTTTATGATTGTTTACGAGGTGTGATTTAAAAAAATGACTGGAATTCAAGGTTAAAGCAGGATTCTACTTTGGTGGAGGTTATGGATTTGGTGAGGTGTGTTGCAAAGAGGGAGAGTTGTGTGAGTCCTTCTACACGCCCTTATTTAAAGGTGTTGGATGAACTGTCAGTGGTACAGGATGAAGTTTTGATGAGACACAATAAATTAATTCCCCCTTCTTGTTTTCGTTAAATTTGTTCAAGTTGTCTCACAAGGAGCACTTGGGACAAACGCTGACCAAAAAAAGGTTGCAGGAAATTTTTTGGTGGCCAGGCATGGATGGTGATGTAGAAGAGTGAGTGAAAAAGTGTAGTATGTGTATGAACAGTGAAAAAAGGTTAAAGGTTGGTAGTCAGACCTTTAGTGGTGTCATTGAAGATCCAGGCAGGGTATGGCATAGTGTGTGCCTGGATTTTATTGGACCACTGGCACATTTGAGTGCTGCTTTGAGGTTCGCCTGTGCATTGGTGGATGTTCATTCCAAATGGTTAGTGGTGAAATTTGTGTAAGAAATTATCACAGCTTCTACCATAAGAGCTTTGGAAATGGTATCCTTGTAAGTTGATCACAGACAATGGTACGCAGTTAGTCTCAGCAGAGATGAAAAATTTCTTGGAAAAAACAGATATCAAGCACTCTCGCACAAGTTTGTACAATCCACAGGCCAATGGCATTGTGGAGAGGGCCAACAGGGTAGTTCAGGGGGCAATTCTGATGGCTGTCACAAATGGTAATGAAATTGAATCTACAGTGGCAGATAGAGTCTGGGCATACCGTACAACCAGAAATGGTGAAACAGGAAAAGTTCCTTTTGAGCTGATGAGAGGAAGGAAAGCGAGGACGAAAGTGTTTCGGGCATGGATAAGGACGTTGTTTGATAATGATTCTGTTTCCGATTCATGTAAGGTTATTGGTAGTGATGGGGTTTTCGAGGGAAAATGTGAGGATGGAAATCCGTGTAGGACCATTGTGCGGAGAGATAACAAGATTCAGAAAGGTGACTGGGTCAAAGTTAAGGTCAAATCAGGGGTGTGGAAAAAATTTCGAGATCCATTTAGAGTAAAGGAGGTACAACGTTTTTTGTAGTATTGGAAAACGGCGAGAGGTCGAATTTGCGAAAAGTGGCATGGTATGAGGGTGCTGATACGGTAGATCGGAAAGCAGTGGATGCTAATGAAGTGAATGGTTGTAGCAGTTATATGCTGATGGATGATGAGTCATTTGTTCAAAAAAGTGGCAGTGGTGTTCTTCCAAAGGATGTGAATATGAATGTAAGGCGTGAATATGGAGAACTGAGGAGAACTCAGAGAATTCACAAGACTCCTGAGTATTTGAAGGATTTTGTAAGGTAAAAGAAATGTAAAAAAAAATCATTCGTTTTCGTAGGGTCGAGGAAAATTTCAGAAATATTCACATGCTCAATATATATTAGTGCAATGTTGCATTGTTTTGCCTTTATGTTATTTTTCTCTTTATTTGTTTTTGTTGTTTTTGTTGGGAATTAACTATTATTGTTATTAAAGGGGGGAAATGTGTTGTATCGTACCATTAAGGAAGGCTGGAAGGCCTTGTAGAATGTAGGGTGCTTTCCAGTATATTATCTTTAGAATTGCGTGTGCGGTGCTATGGAGGATTCTCTCATCAAGTCAGTTACTCCAACAGGCTGGTGAGGGGATGCTGCCTGGAGCCGTTGCTCTCTTGGAATAAACTTACGTACAAAACTTGAACTGTGTCAGTGTCCTTGACAAGAACACAACAAAATGCAGGCCACTTTTTTAGATATCTGGTTCAATAATGGGGGCCAATTTTGTTTTGGAGCCAGGGCCTATTTTTTGTCCCAGTCCGAACCTCTCTGCAGCTCATATTTCACATAGTTTATTTACTTATTTTGTTCATTTAAAGCTCCACATTAATTGGTAGATCTTCCGCCCCAGCAAACTCGACCTTCCCCAGAGGCATGTCATACGTTTTGTGGGTTCCGGACCAAATTAATGCAGTGGGGCCCTTCTTGAGAATTAGGAAAACGTCCAGTATGGAGAAAGAATGAGCAGCAGGTCCAGCATTTAACATCATCTGGTAGGTTCAGTCATGTTAGCTGCCTCGTCACTAATAAATAGAGCAGCTTTGATGTAAGATCTATGAATAAATGAAGCATCACAAGCACGAGTTTTCAAAAAAGTGTGAGGCATGTGTATCAATAAACCCCTGTCTCCTTCTAATGGTCCAGTTTTCGTCTAATTTCGAGACAGGTGAACAGCAAGGATTTCAACAGATGAGCTTCAGCTGGCCTTTGAGTCCGCTCTCCATTAGCCTGAGGAACACCGGTGCAAAGTGAAGGTAACTCCACCCTTAATTAGGTCAATCGCCACTACTGATTTGCTCTAACTTGCAGAGAGAAAGCTCCCTGTGCTGAAGGACCATTACTGTTTTCTTTTGCAGAAAAAAAACTTATTTTCTGATACCCAAAATAAAATGCAGAACATGCCGCAAATCAGTGGGGTTTGCTTGCCGGTGAGGTGTGATAAATGTGCATTCACCAGTGTGCTATATGCTTTTTTGTGACAGCGATTTCGGCCCAGCAAACATGGACATGTAATTCTGTCAGGTAATGTCTCAACAGAGAGGCATAAGTTGTAGTATAGAGGGACCATCCACTGGGCTCTGAGTGAGCCCTTTATCACTGTCAAGAAAGTAGACATTAGCAATTGAACAAATAAGTGTTCAGCATGAAGAGACATACATTATATCACACTCATCTTTAACTTAAAGAAATAACTAAAGCACATCACATGCCTCTGCCCATCTTTCCACTTTGTAAAATATATTCAAACTTCAAGAATGCCTGTGATAAATACGAGACAAAAGGTAAACATAAAAGTGTCTCCTCACTTATCTAAAAATAGAAATTTGGCAGTTTATAGGAATAAACAAGACTATGTGAAATTCTGTAGAACTACACATTCTAATCTACTAATAAACATCAGTAACTAAAAACGAACTGTTGGAAAATGGCCCTCTCTGAAGGGTCTCCTTTTTTTGCCTTCCTCCTCTTCTTGTGACCTCATTTTGGTTGGTTTTAGGACTCTGCACACTTTACCACTGCTGACCAGTGCTCAAGTGCTTGTGTTCGCTCCCTCAAATATGGTAACATTGCTTCATATCCAACTTGCATATTTCTTTTACCTACAAGTCCCTAGTAAGGTGCACAAGATATGCCCAGGGCTTGTAAATGAAATGCAACTAGTGGGCCCGCAGCACTAACTATGCCACCCACATAAGTAGCCACTTAATCATGTCTCAGGTCTTCCATTGCAAGGCCTTTGTGTGCAGTTACACTGTCACTGCAACTTGGGATTCAAAAGTACTTGCCAAGCCTTAAACACCCCTTTTCTTACTTATAAGTGACCTCTAAGGTAGGCCCTATGTAACCCACAGGGCAGGGTGCTATGTAAGTAAAAAACAGGACATGTACTTATAGATTTTGCATGTTCCGGTACTGAAAAACGACCAAAGTCATTTTTTGCTACTGTGAAGCCTGCCTGTCTCATTGGCCATCATTAGAGCGCCCTTCTATGCTTTTAAGAAGTAATTTCTGATTTGAGAGACTTGTCATATTTGCTATGGTTGGAATGGTGGTAAGACATCCTACTTAATGGTGAAGTTGGATTTTACATTACTATTTCAGAAACTGCCATCTGTGCCTTACAGCCTGTCTCCAATCCACGTCTGGCCTGTGGTCGTTGACAACTCCCCTTGTGCATTCCACCCAGGCAGCCATAAACACAAGACACTCAGCTACATCTGCATTCATCTGTATACATATAGTTTTCCATGGGCAGGAAGGGTGGAGGGGTTCTCTCTTACACTTCAAAGGCCAGTGACCTGCTTTCACACAAAGGACTTATAACACCCCACAGAACTCCTGGCAGACAGATTGGGCTGAAAGAGGAACTTGCGCACTTTAAAACCACTCTTTGAAGTTTCCTCCACTTCAAAGGCACTTTTGGGTATATTGGGTCTGTGGCCCCAAAAAATCAGACACTTCTGGACCTGCAATTGGACTCTGTCAGAGGGACTGCCTGCCTGCCCAAAGGACTCATCTGGTCTGCTTTGCTGAAAGGACTGCTCTCCTGTTTGTTGAACTGCTGCCTGCTGGAAGGACTCTGCCTTCCTCCACAAGTGCCACAAGTGCTCTCTAAGGGCTTGGATTGAGCTTACCTCCTGTTCTTAAGTCTCAGGGCCAACAAAGACTTCACCAAAGAGAAGAAAATCCCGGTGCATCGAAAAATCAACACATCGCCAGCAGAAATCGATACAATGACTGGCTCATGACTGGAAAATTGCAGCATCGCCTACCCGATCAACGCGGCGCTTCCTCCTTCCTACCGGCATGTTCTGGAATTTTTAAAGCATCATCCCTGGGCATCAAAATACCCCTACATCGCAGTAAGGAACCAAGGCTGCACCGTTGAAAATTGACCCATCAGCTTGCAGCATGGAAAGAAACAACGCATTGACTTTGACGCACTAGAAAACGGATGTATCACATTACCTTTCAATGCATCTCCTCCTCTGCGGCCCCTTTGTGTCATTATTTTTTACGCACCCCAGGTACTGTGTTTAAAAATGATACAGCCTCTGATTCATAAGGATTGAGACTCATTTAAAACTTCAAAAAGTTGTAACTTGACTTCTGCAGATTGGATTTTTGTTGTTTTGGTCTTATTTTATTCAGATAAGATTATCTATTTTCCTAAACTGGTGTGGAGTACTTTTTGTGGTGTTTTCACTGGGTTACTGTATGAGTTATTGCACAAATACTTTACACATTGCCTTCTAAGCTAAGCCTTCCTGCTCTGTGCCAAGCTCCCAAAGGCTGATCATAGGATAATTTAGGTTGTGTAGTGACTTATCCTGACTAGGATTGTGGTCCCTATTTGGACTAGGGTGCATTATTCTGCCAACAAAAGGCCCAATTTCTAACACAAACGAAATAAATAGTATGTTTGTTTTTCAAAATATTTTATTTTAAAAAACCTGATGCTAGCACTGTGATCACCCTCTTTTCTCCTCTCTTAGATCACAACAAAACCAGGATAAGAGGGAAACCACCTGAGGACTGTAAAGGTTGCCAAAACCCCACTCAATGAATCAGTTTTGTTCATGGTTATAAGTGTTCTGATATGTTATCTGGAACTCTGTCAATGATTTCAGACAGTCAAGTGTATGAAAAGTAAAATAAATACAGACCCGAAAGCATTTATTGAACTGGGAATATGTAAAAGTGTAGAGCATTTAAAACTGAAAGCACTGGCACTGGGCCCAGTACATCAGACAATCCTCATATGATGGGATTCAGATAAGATCCCGGAATACACACTTCTTGGGTACGGAATGGCTGACATTAAACATAAAGTAGATGTCAAACATAAACTAGATGCATACCAAGAGCTGTTTGGTCCCTTTCTTAAGACTGCTTACACTGAAATTCAATGGACCAACTTGCCCGAAATACCTTAAGCTTCTACACCTATTCCCCCACCAAAGGACGAGTGGGAGCTTAACATGGTGATGGGCGATGGATGGTGCGGCTGATAGCTGGGCCTGATAGCCAATAGGTGGTGGTGCTACTATAGATGTTGTGCTCCAGGTAAAGCAGTTACAGCAGATGGGGTGCCGCGGGGGCTGGATGGGGTTTGCTTGTGGCAAGGGTTTCCATTTCTATACTTTGACAGCCGACCTCCAGGTTGTAGGTGACTCTGTTGTAAGTCTTTTTTCCTGCAAAACAGAAATGAGTGATGAAACTAAAAGTATGGAAAGGTGGGAACATCACATTGTTCACAATATACAAGAGCATGCAATCCTTGTACAAAAGTCTGTCTCTGATAATTTAGCCGCTCAGCTGTAATAACTGATTACAGTTGAATTCTGACTTCACAGTAAATGCTGCCAGAGTCATCGGGCAAGTGGAAAGGAAGGTCATGGGGCATATTT
The DNA here is from genome assembly GCF_031143425.1 of Pleurodeles waltl. Lineage (NCBI taxonomy): Eukaryota > Metazoa > Chordata > Amphibia > Caudata > Salamandridae > Pleurodeles > Pleurodeles waltl. Next base: position 146,242,276 of record NC_090439.1, on the reverse strand, counting down.
AAATCTGTAATTGACAAAACAAAAACAAAATGTTGCTTTTTCTTCTACTGCTCTGTTTTTCTAATGAACAATGAGAAGCAGAAAGGAGATATTTGAGACAATATGTTTAGTCTTTCCTTGTCTTAGGTAATTATAGGAAATATTTTATCTCTAAGCATATTTCTAATCAATGTCAGCGATAGGTTTTTAAACAGACTTGTATTAAAATGATTCTAATATTTCTTAGTAAAAAATATCTAACTACGTTTTTCGTATGTTTAATTTTGCTTTTCAGATTCAAATTTTATTCTTCATGTTTAAAAACTTCATATTTCCTTCATATCAATGAGCAGCATGCTAATGATTTAAGTGCTTTGTTGCAAGGATTATGGAGTGGCCATTTATTATAAAGAATCAAGAACCCCAGCTAAACGTTATTTTGCAAGTCACCATGGAGGTCCATGGCCTTGTAAAGGAAATCAGCCTTGCTACTCAATATGGCCACAGAACCCTTTGGTGACCCGCAATATCCTTAGACTATACTGCAGGGGCTAGTTTATCCCATGTATATTGAGGAAATTGCCACTGTTGGTGAGATACGTACTTTGGTGAGTTAATTTACAGACCAAAGGGAAACATGGTGCAGTACTGTGCATTCAAAAACTGGAATGAAAATGGTGTAAAATAGTATATATGTCCCATCATCTTCTGTTCTGACGTGCCCAGAAATAAATCATGTGATTGAGAACTGAAGATTTTTATCCCTCTCCAGAATTCCAAGTTTGTGCAGAGGATATTAATTCATGTTTGTAGAGTTTCCAAAATTGTGGCTATAAGAACTGAGAAGGAGAGAGCACTAATTTTAGAAGTCTGATGGAAGGGATTTTCATTAGTAGGGACAGTGAGCACTATGTTCAAAGTTTGAGTTAATAGATTGGCTAAGTGCTGTAAATGGCCAAGAAATGGTGGCCTGCAGCATGTGAATTTATTTCATATCTGACAATTTGTGGCATAAAATAAACATGTTGTGTAAGGCACCTTTGATTACCTGACCTACATTTGGTACAAAGGAGGGGTCTGTGATTACTCCCAATGTTCTCACTGTATTAGAGGGGGTTGTGTGTGTCAGAGGTCCTGAGGCCAGAGGATGGTTTGGTAAGATTTTCCCCAGATTCAACATGTGAGAATATTAGCCTTTGATGAATTCATCATAATGCATTTGTGTAGCCTCCCGTTGTGTTCTGTGTGTTGGTTTTAGTGTAGAGCATAGGACTTGGCATATGAGGGGCTATCCAGCTCATGTTGGATATCTGCAACAGCAGTTCGTTATTTGGAAATAAAGGAAGGGCGCACTTCCATTTATATTGTGTACTATTGTGTTTTGTTAAGTCATGATTTATTCCTAAATTAACATTGTTGTGTACTCCTTCAGTTAGAAGGGGTACAAAGTACATCTTGGAGTAACTTGTTGATACAGGATAAATATAATGAATTTATGAAATAGTTGTCAACATCCTTCCAAATGTAGACCAAGTGAAAATCCAACTTCACAGGCCTACAGCAATATGATTGCTGCACACAATAAGTGAAAACATTTGAAACCTCTTTCTGCTCATCAGACCACCTTAGATTTTTTAAGGTGTGATTATCACCTTCTTCATTGTCCATGTTCTTATGAAGATGTTCAACATTAGGGTGTGGAATGTTTTGATCTGTAGCAATTGTGTGTTACTTACAATACACTGTTACTAGGCAAACACACCTTCTTAGGTGAGTACATTTGATGAGCACAGTGATATGAACATATTGAAAATACAATTAAAGACATTCAAATGTCACCTAATTATTCAAGAAATGAAGAAATCACATTTAAATAATGACAATGAGAAAACCAATCAACTTCGTAGCTTCAGTTGATATTACTTCATCAAATATTGGCCAAAAAGACAGTACAACCCAGGCAGAAAGGCATGGACCTTTGCAGCTTAAAACCACAACTTTCACTGAATGCCAGTCACTTGTATTCACCTTTTACACAACCTAACCTTCAAGACCACATTCACAAAACCTCAAAGATGGCCTGGTACCAGCTCTCTTTTGTAAAGAACATAAAACTCTTCATTCCAGAAAGCGACTTCAGAACTGCTGCACAAGCTCTCATAGTCTTACATCTGGACTGTGGTAACACCCTGCTTCATTACCACCCAGACTCTACACTGGCACCAAATAAAAGCACCCTACACACCGAGGCACATCTCATCCAGGGCCTATAACATGATCACATCACCCCTATTCTAATGGAGTTCCATTGTCTTCCCTTCTCGGTCCAGACCCTCTTCAAAACCAGTTGCATCATATACAAAGCCATTAAGACCAACACCTCTGCTTATCTTGATGACAAGCTCACCATTTATAGTTATTCTTGTCAACCCCATAACTAGGACATCATCAGACTGTGGCTAGGAAGTGTAAAAAAGAAAAAAAGACAGCAGACCTTTTCCATCTTTGCATCCAGGATGTGGAATAACATTTCTGCATCCACCAGGACCACCCTAACACTGGTCCAATTTTGGAAAGAATTGAAGATTCACCTCTTTATAGAACACTATGTCACAATGCATTAACCACCAAAACCTACCTACTTCTCCTATCACAATTTGAATTGATGTTGTGATTGTCTTTGGCCCTGCACACAGGCCTCCACTCCCTCTTTTGATAGTCATGTGCTATGGAACAACCATATTTATAGATAGATAGCTCCTTCCAACAACAGCTGTCCTGACTGGCTATTGTGCTATTCTGCCATTTTCCCCACAAGCTGCACATTGGGGGGAAGTTGTCAGAACATAAAGGGTTAAGTGACTAACCACGCCCCCATTCCCCATTCTAGTCATGGCTTCTTGTAGTATCAGGGAGGTTTAAACAAGCATGCTGCGCAGCGGACACGTGCAGCAGGCACGCCTAAGGCAAGCCCGTCTGCGCCTCTCCGTGACCTGACCATGACCAGCACCAGGACCCCTGGACCTCCTGCCCACCACCGCTATTCATCAGCAGCACTCAACCAAGGACATGACAACAAGTGTAAGCAAGCATCACCAGGCAACACCAAGGGACCCTTCACCTGTCACCCTTGCAAATTCCCCAGCCTCCATCACTCAAGCCCTCCCCCAAAGAACCACAAAACAAAACACAACCTCAGATGTATCCTGATCAAACTCGCTCCATCCACAGGCACGCCATCAAACTCTGGAGCCTCTTCGATACCACATCCGCAGAGGTCACCTTCCCACAAAAACCTGGCTTAACCCCTCTTCAGCTTCAGACATTGCCATCGCCATCGCCATCCCAGGTGGCTACAAGATCATCCGCAAAGACTGCACAAACCTCCCTGGGGAAGGCATTGCCATCATCCACAAAGACTCCTTACGCCTCTCCACCAGCACTGAAGACTCCACAACCAACATGGAACTCCTCCACTTCCAGACTGGAAACAACCCTGACACCACTCTGAGAGGCACCCTCATGTAAAGGCCACTAGGCCCTGCCCTCATTCTGCTACTCCATTGCTGACCGCCACCACCCACATGCTCGCTTCCAAGGACTACATACTCCTCCGGGACCTCAACTTCCACCTGGAGAACACCAATGACAACAACTCCATGACACTGCTGGAAAACCTCGCCAACCTCGGACTCAAGGAACTCATCACCTCGCCCACCCACTCTGCCGGACAGACACTCGACCCCATCTTCACCACCAGCAACCAAATCGCCATCAGCCACATCACTGAACTCCAATGGACCGACCACCATTGTATCCACTTTATCTTCACAAATCCCCCGACCGACACCACTCTCACCCACCACCCCGCAGGAGCTGGAACAAGATCACCAGCTACTCACCAGTGATAGCGCGTCCAGTCTTTATAAATGACTTGTACTTGGACACGCCGGAGTTCGGTGAACCTTTTAACCGAGTTGGTTTCTCCTCATCCAAAAATAGTCAGATCTCTCATATCAATAGTCAGTAATCATTATAATCAATACCTAATACTAAATTAATGGATCGAACAACACATTAAGAATCAATAACATTCGGTATTTCGACGCACCATGACCTTTCAGTCATGAATAACCACACCAGTTTATTAGAAGTTAATGAATTTATTTCCCTATATTAACAAAGCTGCATGATATATGTGAGTCTCAAAATCAAATGGTATATATATACGAACATTACTATCTGTCCATAGTGGTGGAAGAAACGCAATCTTCGCAAAATCTGGATTATGATGCACTCGGTTATAGCAATACAAATCACTAATATAAGCAACTGAATTTGACTAATTGCATACATCAGTCAGCATAACAAGATTTCAATTTAGCATGGTGCATCAAGTGAATACCTCAACTAACCTCTAATTAGCATTGGCATGTGGGGCTTCATGCAAAACGAATTAAGTTAACACAAATTTAGAAAAGTCCTAGCTTGGGCCCTATCAAAATAAGCAGTTGGCACCTAGGAAGGAAAACACAATGCATAATACAATTATCCTTTCATATTTACCAGATACAAACAGCATTCAAGAAAAGTCTTCGTCCTTCAGGTATCGGTTCGATCAGCATGGGGCAGATTTTAAAGGGGGCAAAGTTAAGGGCAAGTTTCCTTGCAGCAGCAAGGAGAATGGGGTAAAAGTTACTGCATGGGCAATACGGGGCAAATTAAAGTTAAAGGGGGTGATTCTAACATTGGCGGGCGGCGGAGGCCGCCCGCCAATGTTCCCCCGACAAAATACCGCTCCGCGGTCACAAGACCGCTGAGGGTATTTTGAGATTTGCCCTGGGCTGGCGGGCGGCCGCCAAAAGGCCGCCCGCCAGCCCAGGGCAAATCTACCTTCCCACAAGGACGCCAGCTCAGAATTGAGCCGGCGTAGTGGGAAGGTGCGACGGGTGCTGTTGCACCCGTCGCGTATTTCAGTGTCTGCTTTGCAGACACTGAAATACTACGTGGGGCCCTCTTACGGGGGCCCCTGCAGTGCCCATGCCATTGGCATGGGCACTGCAGGGGCCCCCAGGGGCCCCGCGGCACCCCCTACCGCCATCCTGTTCCTGGCGGGAGACCCGCCAGGAACAGGATGGCGGTAGGGGGTGTCAGAATCCCCATGGTGGCGGAGCGCGCTCCGCCGCCATGGAGGATTCCCCCGAGCAGCGGAAAGTCGGCAGGAGACCGCCGACTTTCCGTTTCTGACCGCGGCTAAACCGCCGCGGTCAGAATGCTCGACGGAGCACCGCCAGCCTGTTGGCGGTGCTCCAGTGGTCGGTGACCCTGGCGGTCACCGGCCGCCAGGGTCAGAATGACTCCCAAAGTCTCTAGAGTGAGAATTCTCAAAGTCTCTTTCTCTGGAATAGGGAAAAGTGCATCAAGATGTCGTCTAAGATGGTGTCTGGCATTTGGCTTAAAAAATGGCATCAAAGAAAATGGCTGACTTCTCTTTGTCCAGTGGGTTTAAGTAAGAAACATTCCAAATTCTTCAGGGTCTTCCATTGGAGGGTTCATAGGGTGGCTTCCTTTTGACCAATTAATAGTGTCTTTCTCCTAGTACTCATTTATACATAAGGTGTCCATGGAGCCTTGGAACACAAGTTGCAACAAAGTCAGGCGAAGAAGGTGGCGGATGCCAGAGAGTGCTTGCACATCTGCAAAGCGTATGTCAATAGTGAAATCCGAGCGAAGTCATAAAATTTAAACAATATGGTGTTGGGTGCAGGCTAGCCCTAACACCTGCCACCACAGGTGTCGGAGGGCCACACACTGAAGAGTGGGTGGTTGCCTAAATATTGAAAGAAGAGTGGCCAGGGCACACCAGTAGCATGAATCCTGATCCTGATAATGTTCAAGAATAAATAGAAAGTTCGTTTTTGGAAGATGATGTGTAGATATTTATTATAAGTGCAGGTAGAAAGTAGAAATCTCAATCAAAGGACTGCGTTGTACAAAATGACCATGTGTCCAGAGCAGCCAGATGGTGATAAATGGTCAAAGTTACAATAGGATGTTCGAATGTAACAATAAGTCCATACAGCAAAACAGCCAACACATGTTTCGTCTTCAAGACTTTGTCAAGGCTTCAGATGTACATAAAACATTATGGGGGTCATTCTGACCCCCGCCGGCGGCGGATGCCGCCGGCCTGGTGGGAACCGCCAGAAGACCGTACCGCGGTCAAAAGACCGCGGCGGTCATTCTGAGTTTCCCGCTGGGCTGGCGGGTGACCGCCAGAAGGCCGTCCGCCCGCCCAGCGGGAAACCCCCTTCCACGAGGATGCCGGCTCCGAATGGAGCCGGCGGAGTGGAAGGGGTGCGACGGGTGCAGTTGCACCCGTCGCGATTTTCAATGTCTGCCACGCTGACACTGAAAATCTATGTGGGGCCCTGTTAGGGGGCCCCTGCACTGCCCATGCCAATGGCATGGGCACTGCAGGGGCCCCCAGGGGCCCCACGACACCCATTCCCGCCAGCCAGGTTCTGGCGGTGAAAACCGCCAGAACCAGGCTGGCGGGAAGGGGGTCGGAATCCCCATGGCGGCGCTGCTTGCAGCGCCGCCGTGGAGGATTCCCTGGGGCAGCGGGAAGCCGGCGGGAAACTGCCGGCTTCCCTTTTCTGACCGCGGCTTTACCGCCGCGGTCAGAATGCCCCCGGAAGCACCGCCAGCCTGTTGGCGGTACTTCCGCGTTCGTTGGCCCTGGCGGTCCATGACCGCCAGGGTCAGAATGACCCCCTATATGTAAACACGAAAGGTACATAGATCAAGCTGCTGGTAGTCATGAGTCCTTGGGAGAAATCAAATAGTATTTGGCAGAACCCCGACGCGCACGGCACGGGTTTATTCGCTCCACAAATACTTAAGGCTTATCATGACCATCATTTGCCAATACTATTTGATTTCTCCCAAGGACGCATGACTACCAGCAGCTTGATCTATGTACCTTTTGTGTTTACATATAATGTTTTATATACATCTGAAGCCTTGACAAAGTCTTGAAGACGAAACATGTGTTGGCTGTTTTGCTGTATGGACTTATTGTTACATTCGAACATCCTATTGTAACTTTGACCATTTATCACCATCTTGCTGCTCTGGACACATGGTCATTTTGTACAACGCAGTCTTTTGATTGAGATTTCTACTTTATACCTGCACTTATAATAAATATCTACACATCATCTTCCAAGAACAAACTTTCTATTTATTCTTGAACATTATCAGGATCAGGATTCATGCTACTGGTGTGCCCTGGCCACTCTTTTTACAAGTTGCAACAAAGTTTGCCAATTAATTCTATATCAGAGCTTTTATTGTCTGCACCTGCAGAAGCTGACCTTGCTTCAAAGAGGATGAAACTAGCCTAGCACGAAACCTTGAGATAAGTGTATTAGTCATCTCTACTGGAAAAATACAACCTTAATGTAAAATAATATGTCTTTGTTAATACAAGTGAAAACCACGCAGTTAAATTTGAGATCAGGCAACTAGGCCAAAGCCTCTGCTAAATTTAAGCTAAGCATATAACAGTTTCAACAAGAAAACCATAGAATACATTTGCAATTATGACGGATTACTACATTTGTCAATTCTTCATGATCAATTAAGCTTGTTTATAATAATGGCGAACTACCTCGTGGGCACAATTTCCCTCGTACATTATTTTTCTTTGTTAAAATCACACTACCTTATACGATTTTGATGACATGATATATGAGTATTTGTTAGTCCTTCTTTTTCTGCGTCATCACCAGCCTCAACAATTCACCCCCCCAGGTGACCTTAACACCAACACAGCTGTCCAGGACCTTATTAACTGGATCTCAGACTGTGCCAACACCTTAGCCCCCATCAATAAACCCTCCAACAGTTGTTCATGTGGGAAAGCCAACTGGTTCACCCCAGTCCTCAAGGACTCCAAACAAAACTGCAGATGCCTTGCAAGGAAATGGCGCACCGACAAGACCCCCACCAACCACAAAGCCTTCAAAAAAGCCTTAAACACACACCACCAACTCATCAGGACCACCAAGAGAAACGCCTTCCAGGAACGCACCAACAACAACGCACACAACAGCAAAGAACTCTTCATGATCATCAACGAACTGACCAACCCCAGAGCAAACTCCATGGACATCCTCACATCACAAGCACTCTGCAACAACCTCTCCACCTATCTTCCACTGCAAGAAAGCAGACATCTATGACAGTTTTCTAACCCAGGACCATCCCACGCCCAACACCGTCATAGCCTCCACCAAAGCTCCACCAAACCCCCACCACTTACTCTGCTGGGCCAACATCTCCGACGAGGAAACCCTCAACATCATGAACTCCATCCACTTTGGCTCTCTCTCCTATCCCTGCCCTCCGTCCTCTCCGACAGAACCCAAAAAGTCTGACTCCCAACCGCAAAGCTTCTCTCTGAGGCCCACTCTCTTCAACCTCTACATGGCCCCCGCTACCATTGCCAGACACCACGCACTCAACATTGTCTCATATGCCGATGACACACATTTAATCATCTCCCTCACCAATGACCCGCACACAGTCAAAGCCAACTTCCACAACGGAATGAAGGCAGTCGCCGCATGGATAAGGGAGAGCTGCCTCAAGATAAATACCGAAAAAACAGAAGTCCTCGTCATCTGCAACAAGCCCTCAGCGTGGAACATCTCCTGGTGGCCCACAGCCCTCAGAAGCTCCCCAGTCCCCACCGACCAATCCTGCAACCTTGGATTTATCCTGGACTCATCATTCTCGATGAACCGTCAAGTCAGCACAGTCTCCTCCGCCTGTTTCAACACCATGTGCATGCTTTGGAAGATCTTCAAATGGATCCCTACCGAAACCAAAAGAACAGTCACCCAGGCCCTCATCAGCAGCCACTTGGATTACGGCAACCTCAATCTATGCCGGAACTACCAATAAGGTACAAAAAAGACTACAGCTCATCCAGAACGCCTCCGCCCGCCTCATCAAGAACGCCCACAAACACAGCCACACCTTCACCCTACTGAGAGACCTGCACTGGCTCACAATAGACAAGAAAATTACATTCAAACTTCTACCAGTTATACGAAGCCCTCCACAACGCCGGAACAGAGTACCTCAACCAAGGACTCCACTTCTACACACCCACCAGGCACCTCTGCCCTGCCGCCCTCGCTGCCGTCCCACACATCCAGAAGGCCACAGCAGGAGGAAGGTCCTTCTCCCACCATGCCGCCAAGACCTGGAACTCCCTCCCGATCCACCTCAGAAGATCTCCCACGCTTTCTCAATTCAGAAAGGACCTCAAAACTTGGCTTTCACCCGATTCCCTCTGACCTTCACTTAATGCTCCCCCCCAGCACCTTGACGCCCTAGCAGGTGAATAGCCACGCTTTACAAGTACTTGATTGATTTGTGATGGCTGATTTCGATTTTCAGTTTGGCCCTGCTTTCAGCCTTCAAGGTAGACTATGTAGTACGTAATTCTTAGTGAGGCAGTGCAGGCAATGTGCAAATTATTTGACTAGAACATTTTTGGTTACAAAGAGCACGAAGGCACCAGAGGTAAATAGGTGCAGTAAAATGTTGCATTCACTTTCGGACAGCAAACAATGGCATAGATGCCGACTTTATTTTTAAACAAAACAGCAAATAAAAAACCTTCAAAACCCAGCTATGAACATCCAGCAGTGGTTGTTCCCACTGTTGCTTGATCTTACCCACTGGCACAGAAATGGGCTACAGACAAAAGCTTCACCAGCAGAGAAACAACCGTTGAGATTTTACTGATAGACTAAAGATTTTGTTATATGATTCCAGATGCATTTCATATTGTATCAGCATAGGTTCTATATACAATAAGCATCTGATATGTGCCTGAATATATGCACCTCACTCTTGGGTGCTGCTGCTGAGTAATGAGTCACAACATAACGTTTATTAGCTACTGGTACAGTGGTGCTCAGCTGTGCCTCCAACATAATTCATTTCCCACCACACTGCAACAAATGCAGTCATTGCCAATAGAAATAAACAATTTTCCTTCCACCAAACCCTTTCCACCAATTATTGGCAGGTTGTTAAAGAAACAATGTACTTGTAACATTTTGACTCCTTATTTTGCACTAGAATCATTAAAATACTACAGTGAAACTATAAGCGTCCTCTGTAGTTGTTCACAGTTGAATATTTGAGCACTGAGTAGCAAACAATTTGGATGTAACTAAGAAAGCTAGATCAAGCCACAAGACTAAAATAGGGAAAATATGTGACACATGTGCAAGAAGCATTATCTCAAAATTATAAATGATCAAAATAACATATAAGCAATACAAATTCAGTTAAATCACATACCAATACAATATGTTTCTTATTATATGCCATATATATACCACATGTATACCAACATCAAAATTGGGTCAATGATTAAAAAAACAAAAACAAAATAAATTGGAAGCATAATTGGACACTTGTACCATAATTTTACATTACTAGTAATACTCATTATTCTAAATCTTTTTCCTCATATGATTTCTTGATCGTGTTAAAGATGTCCCTTCAGATTTCAATACATAAGCCTCTTTCTATGTCTGCATCCTCCATACAGGACACCCATCTGATATGAATAGACTTCCCAGGTTCTTTACTTCCTCTCATAAGCAAATCAATAATAAAGATTCCAAACAGGGTGATATGGGGTAAACGTGAGTGATGGGAGGGAAAATAAATAATTGTAGTAATAAAGATTACTGGCAAGTAATCTAAACAATACCTGCTCACCTACTTCCTTTTTCTATTCCTTATTAAACTGAGAATATACCTAACAGCATGACCTTTATCTGGATCTGTGAATGTTAATTGAACATGTAAATACAAACCCACATACAGAAGTGCTGCTCACCAACGCATACATTTTAATAGGAACACCTAGCCAAACAAAATAAATCACAGTTGTTATAGACACTTGTCTTAAGCCAAAATTGCCTTTGGTATCACCAAGGCCAAAAGACAATTTTCTGTCTTAGGCCATATTTAATTTGTAATTGGCAAATAAAAGTTGCTGGAGTAGCCCAAGCTAGATGTTAAGTCAATGAAACACCAGCCCTCTCTGACTAGGAGGCAGATGGTTGGTTTACTCTAGAAGTGCCACTTCTGATTTCTGATATGCCGAAGAAATTACTATTATGATTGAACACCTCCATTTAGATTTAGGTGGCGTACAACCTCTATTTGTGGAACCAAAGTTTATGAAAATAATATTAGACCATCTAAAATCCAAAGATCTGTAGAAGTATAAATTTACAGTTCTTTCCTAATCCAAAGGATATAATCTAGGGTCCTCAGTTTGTGGACTGTGGCAAATAAATATAAGCACTACCTACAGATCCTTATAAAATAAAAAATAACTTTCAGGATTAAATTTAGCTTTAATCTCAACACACATCTATGCTAAAAAATCCTTAAATAAGGATAATGGATATAAAAGAGAACCAACTTCATCTAGGTTTCTTCCTGGTGTGATTTCTACTTGGACAAAATCCTTTAGCACAAGAAACCTTCCATCCTCCTGATTTAATGGTTCCTGAAGAGGGTTCTGAAGAGGAAATAAAGGAGAATCCCAAAAAGGATATAGGAGGTCATTATGATCCTGGTGGTCACTAGACAGCCAGTGTTACGGTTGCGGTCAGACCACCACCATAGTGGCGGTGCGGCCGCGACATCATGACCGTGGCAGAGCCGCAATGGTCAAATCACCAACACCGCCAGGCTGCTGCCAGCCTGCAGTCTGGCGGTCCCAGTGACTGTATTCCGCCAGCCTGTCCATGGCAGTAACCACTGCCATGGAAAAGCTGGCGGAATGGGGTACTCGAGGGGCCCCCATGCACAGCCCCATAGCGCATTCCACTGCCCAAATTATGGGCAGTGGAATGTGTGACAGGTACTGCTGCACCCGCTGCACCCACACATCGCCGCCGGCTCCATTAGGAGCCGGCAGCAATGTTATGACCCTGCTCCTAGCTGGGCCGGTTGGCGGAAGCTCTCTTTCTGCCCATTGGCCCAGTGGGGAAGCCACAACAGGGCCGGCGGGGTTCAGGTGGCACAGGCGACCTGATGGCAGGATGGCACTAGCAAGCGGCCTCCTCTGCCCGCCAATGTCAAAATGAAGGCCAGAATTCCTTAGCACTGGATTTCCTTAAATCCAAACCTTTGGACATATGTCACACTAAGAAATCAAGAGCCACTAAATTATTTCATGAGATATGGATGCTCTAATTGTCACCCCTTGTACTTTAAAATTGACTACTGAAAGACCCCTGTGAAAGCCCTCTCTTAAAATTTGTTATATGGTTCCTGGAGAACAACTGGCCAGAGAAAGGATATTAGTCTGACATCAGGAAAACACAAAAAGATAAACCAAAGTTAATAAATTCTGACCTACCAACTTTCACACTTAAAAATAAAATGATGATTAGTCTCTAGTGGAAGAAGAGATTGATGTAGATGGAAAGGAATCATAGAAAAGTAGCCATTCTTCTTTGGTCACCAATAGACACAGGACCGGAGCTAAGACTTCATGGGCTAACAATAATTATCTCCACCCTGAATATGGATTAATACCCTTGAATGAATGGGATCTTGGGTATAGCATATAGAAGAGTTCTCAGTCAATTTCATAGTAGAGCATGTGTCTCTAATATTTTGAGATCTAGAAACTGTTAGACATTTCATCCTTGGCGTGGTCTCCCTTAACTTTTTGCCTCTGTTCCCCAGGTTGTTGATGTGTGCTGAACTCTGATTTTACTGTTTTTGTTACTCTGGGCACTTTACCACTGCTAACCAGTGTTAAAGTGCAAGTGCTCCTTTACAATATGTGTATGTAATTGGTTCTCCATGATTGGCATATTTGTTTTACTGTTAAGTCCCTAGTAAAGTACACTAGAGGTGCCCAGGGCCTGTAAATCAAATGTTACTAGTGGGCCTGCAGCACTGGTTGTGCCACCCACACAAGTAACCCTGTAATCATGTCTCAGACCTGCCACTGCAGTGTCTGTGTGTGTATTTGTACACTGTAAATTCGACTTGGCAAGTGTACCCACTTGCCAGGCCTAAACCTTCCCTTTTCTTACATGTAAGGCAACCCTAAGGTAGGCCCTAGGTAGCCCCAAGGGCAGGGTGCAGTGTATGGATAAGGTAGGACATATAGGGGGTTATTACAACTTTGGAGGAGGTGTTAATCCGTCCCAAAAGTGACGGATATACCACCAGCCGTATTACGAGTTCCATAGGATATAATGGACTCGTAATACGGCTGGTGGTATATCCGTCACTTTACCGTCACTTTTGGGACTGATTAACACCTCTTCCAAAGTTGTAATAACCCCCATAGTAATGTGGTTTGTATGTCCTGACAGTGAAATACTGCCAATTTAGTTTTTCACTGTTGCAAGGTCTGTCTCTCTCATAGGACAATATGGGGGCTACCTTTAAATTGGATTAAAGTGTAGATTCCCCTAGAAAGTAGATGGACATGTGGAGCTTGGGGTCCCTGAACTCACAATTTAAAAATACATCTTTTAGTAAAGTTGATTTTAAGATTGTGCGTTTGAAAATGCCACTTTTAGAAAGTGAGCATTTTCTTGCTTAAACCCTTCTATGACTCTGGCTTGTTTGTGGATTCCCTGTCTGGGTCAGTTTGACAGTTGGGTTGTTTTTCACCTCGCACTAGACAGTGACACAAAGGGAGCTGGGTGTAACCTGCATTTCCTGATTAGCCATCTCTGCTAGGAGGGAGGGGTGGAGTGGTCACTCTCATCTGAAAGGACTGTGCCTGCCTCTGACAATGCAGACTCCAACCCCCTGGTGTGTGTCTTAGGCCTTGCCTGGGCAAGGCAGGATTTCACAAGTAGGTGTGAGTCCCCTTTGAAGAAAGGTGAACCTCTGCCTGGAGAAGACCTGATAGCTGAGGAAGAAGTGCTGCCCTGCCTGTGACTGTGCTTTGTGGAGCTTTTCTGTAGTGCTGCTTCTGCCAGAGTAAGAGGGCAGAGACTGGACTTTGTGCGCCTTCCATCTTGTGAAGAAATCTCCAAGGGCTTGAGTTAGAGCTTGCTTCCTGTTGTTTGAAGTCTCAGGGACAGCAAAGACTTCTCTCTGCCAGCACCTGGAGTCTCTGGAGAGACTCCTGCTCTGACAAGTGGTGCCCTATCCAGTCCCTGCGCCCTTGAAAGGAAAGCTGGTGGAAATCCAAGGAAATCGACTTCGGACTACTCCGGACCGACGCCGCTGCTAAATCCGGTGACGCCGCCTGCACCTGACGCCGTGACCTTTGCTGGAATGCGACGCTCTTCGCAGGCCCGACGCCGCTGCAGCCCCACTGAAGTCTGCAACTCCATGGAAGTCGCCGCACCACGTCGTGACCGACGCCGCTCGAAGTGCACAGATTCAACGTTTCGCACAGACGCCACAATCCCCGACTTCGTGCATCGGCTTATTTTCACCCTTCACCAAAGGTACTGGACTTGGGGGTCTACACGACTCCGTGTCCGGCACCGCTGGTGTCGGCTTGTTGGGAACGACTCCGGCATGACGCCGTGTTAACATCTCATAGAAGCATTTTTGTTTCTAAGCGCTATTTTTGAGTTTAATCTTTAAAAATTCGTAACTTGACTTGTGTATGTCGGATTTTTGTCGTTTTGGTCTTGTTTTGTTTAGATAAATATTTCCTATTTGTCTAAACTGCTGTTGTGTCATTTTGTAGTGTTTTCATTAAGTTACTGTGTGTGTTGGTACAAGTACTTTACACCTAGCACTCTGAAGTAAAGCCTACTGCTCTGCCAAGCTACCAAGGGGGTAAGCAGGGGTTAGCTGAGGGTGATTCTCTTTTACCCTGACTAGAGTGAGGGTCCTTGCTTGAACAGGGGGTAACCTGACTGTCAACCAAAGACCCCATTTCTAACATTGGTGATCAGCGGTTGGGATTTGGACTTGTATTTGTACTTGACATACAGTGATTTAGTGTGCACTACTGTTTGAGTTCAGACCACTACGTGACCACATAGTACTAGTCTTGTGATTTTTGGGTTTTTTTCTATTTGGACTGTTTTTGCTCTGCATTCAGTTTCTCTTTTTCGCTTATCCGGTGAGTGACTTTTCTGGAACTTAATTTGAAAACTTGCTTTTCTGCAATTGGAACTTTGCACTCTTTTAACCTTTTATCATGTCTCTACTTGGAGATGCATAAGTTGAAGCTGTTTTTGACCTGAAGCAATTGGATAGTTATAACAAGGCTCAGCTAAAGCAGTTTTGTAAAAATTTTGGTTGTCCCATTAAGAGCTCTTCCAAGAAGGATGAGCTGAAAAAGGCGCTGAGAGCCTGGGTGACAACCAGAAGCACTGGAGGGCACACTGAGGATGAGGATGAGTAGGGAGAGCAATCAGTACATAATGGTATAGTGGGGGGACCTGTTATTCCCAGGGAAAGAGTCTCTAGGGCAAGTAGCAGTGTATCCTCCAAGGGTCTGACACCTGAAGAGTTACAGGACAGACAGGCAGAAAGAGAGTACCAATTGGAGCTGAAAAAGCTCAGTCTAGAGATGGAACAGAGAAGGCTGGCCATTGAGGAAAGGAAGTTAGCAATGGCTCATGAGCTCAGTTTAAAAGAGATAGATCAGAGGAGTCAGCCGAGTAGGGATGGTGGCAGCAATCCTACAGTGCAGCCTGAGAGATGGGTACACATCCCAAAAGACCTTGTGAGGGATTATAAGAGGGAGGATAATATCTACTTGTGGTTCAAGGGTTATGAGTCACCCCTCCACATGAACCAGGTCCCTGAAGCTCATTGGGGGGCAGCCCTGTGTAAGCATTTTGAGGCAGAGGGGAGTGACACACTGACAGCCTTAGGGGATGCTCAGGATCTCACCTACCCTTTCATGAAGGAGGCCTTACTCACCAGGTATGGTCATACCCCTAAGCAGTACAATGAGAAGTTTAGATCCTACAAGAGAAAGGAATCCCAAACATGGTTGGAATGTGTTGATTCTTTTTGCAGGTCACTGGATGGTTGGGTGAAGGGCAGTAAGGTAAACACATATGAGTGGCTTTACAATTTAATTGATTGGGAGAACGTGTACAGTTTATGTTTTCCAGAGCTGCGCCAGCACCTCATTACAGCAAGCTGACTGACCCCACGAAGCTTGCACAGGAAGCGGACCGCTGGGAGAGCACCAGGGTCCAAAAGAGGTATGGGGGAGACCACGCCAGGGATGGGCAGGGTCCCTCTCAGAAGAAAGGGGGGTAAGGGCAAACAGGGGGAGTTCTCTAAAGGGCCCCAAACTGATTCCCCGGGTAAGGATTCCCAAACCCCCAGTGAAAAGAAGCCATGGTTGTCCAAAGGGAAGCCAGTGGCAGGTGGTCCCCCACGTAAGTGTTATGCATGTGACCAAGTGGGTCATGTGAGGGGGGACCCCAAATGCCCCAAAAGTACACCAGCACCCACTGGTGCACCGTCCCAGGGTTTGGCCAGTGTAGCGCTTGGGGAGAATTTGGTTTCAGGTGGGTGGGACCAGCAGAAATGACCCTTGTCTCACTAGGGGACAGTGAAATGGTCCAGAAAAAACCTAGTGCCTGATAACACTAAGAAGTACAGGCAATTGGTGACCATCAATGGACAGAGGGTGGATTCTCTGAGAGACACAGGAGCCAGTGTGACTACAGTGAGGAGTCACCTGGTGTCTGAAGAGCAGATTGATCCCCGGGTACTTCACCAAGTAGTTGCGGTAGACAACTCTGAGCGCCTCTGCAGAGTGGCGCAGGTTCCCTTTGAATGGGGGGGGGTCTCAGGTTCCTGGAAAGTAGCTGTGAGTCCAACCATGCCTGTTGATTGTTTGCTAGGTAACGACCTGGAGGATTCCCCTGGAAGGAGGTGGAACACAGGTCTCACTTGGAGATGTTGGGTCTGCCTGGGTGGGTATGCGTTTCCACGCAGTCTATGGCAGCCAATCAGGGTAGTCAAGAGCCCCTGGAGCCTGAAACAGTGACCCAGGGGACCACCAAGAAGAGGAAGGGCAGGGGGCGCGGGAAACCGGCCCGAGGTTCCCACGGTCCGGGAGGAGGCGGAGCCTGAGGGTGACGCCCCAGAACCTACAGGGAGCAGGTGGCTGAACTGGGGGAGGTCCCTGAGCTGTCACAGTGGCAGCAGGAAGGGGGACCCACCAGGGTAGCATTCTGCACAGCGCAGAAGGAGTGCCCTACTCTTGAGGGGCTGCGGCAGCAGGCTGCAGCCCAGGCGGCTGGGGAGGCGCCAGGTACTCACCTGATATATTGGGAGGATGGCCTCCTGTATAGTGAGCCTGAGGTTCCTGAGCCTAGGTCAGCTCGTATGCTGGTGGTACCCCAGTGCTTCAGGGCCTTCCTACTGGGTTTGGCTCATGATGTGCCTTTGGCAGGACACCTAGGGCAGGACAAGACCTATAAGAATCATATAACAAAATCTTTAGTCTATCAGTAAAACCTCAACGGTTGTTTCTCTGCTGGTGAAGCTTTTGTCTGTAGCCCATTTCCTCTCATAAGCAAATCAATAATAAAGATTCCAAACAGGGTGATATGGGGTAAACGTGAGTGATGGGAGGGAAAATAAATAATTGTAGTAATAAAGATTACTGGCAAGTAATCTAAACAATACCTGCTCACCTACTTCCTTTTTCTATTCCTTATTAAACTGAGAATATACCTAACAGCATGACCTTTATCTGGATCTGTGAATGTTAATTGAACATGTAAATACAAACCCACATACAGAAGTGCTGCTCACCAACGCATACATTTTAATAGGAACACCTAGCCAAACAAAATAAATCACAGTTGTTATAGACACTTGTCTTAAGCCAAAATTGCCTTTGGTATCACCAAGGCCAAAAGACAATTTTCTGTCTTAGGCCATATTTAATTTGTAATTGGCAAATAAAAGTTGCTGGAGTAGCCCAAGCTAGATGTTAAGTCAATGAAACACCAGCCCTCTCTGACTAGGAGGCAGATGGTTGGTTTACTCTAGAAGTGCCACTTCTGATTTCTGATATGCCGAAGAAATTACTATTATGATTGAACACCTCCATTTAGATTTAGGTGGCGTACAACCTCTATTTGTGGAACCAAAGTTTATGAAAATAATATTAGACCATCTAAAATCCAAAGATCTGTAGAAGTATAAATTTACAGTTCTTTCCTAATCCAAAGGATATAATCTAGGGTCCTCAGTTTGTGGACTGTGGCAAATAAATATAAGCACTACCTACAGATCCTTATAAAATAAAAAATAACTTTCAGGATTAAATTTAGCTTTAATCTCAACACACATCTATGCTAAAAAATCCTTAAATAAGGATAATGGATATAAAAGAGAACCAACTTCATCTAGGTTTCTTCCTGGTGTGATTTCTACTTGGACAAAATCCTTTAGCACAAGAAACCTTCCATCCTCCTGATTTAATGGTTCATGAAGAGGGTTCTGAAGAGGAAATAAAGGAGAATCCCAAAAAGGATATAGGAGGTCATTATGATCCTGGTGGTCACTAGACAGCCAGTGTTACGGTTGCGGTCAGACCGCCACCATAGTGGCGGTGCGGCCGCAACATCATGACCGTGGCAGAGCCGCAATGGTCAAATCACCAACACCGCCAGGCTGCTGCCAGCCTGCAGTCTGGCGGTCCCAGTGACTGTATTCCGCCAGCCTGTCCATGGCAGTAACCACTGCCATGGAAAAGCTGGCGGAATGGGGTACTCGAGGGGCCCCCATGCACAGCCCCATAGCGCATTCCACTGCCCAAATTATGGGCAGTGGAATGTGTGACAGGTACTGCTGCACCCGCTGCACCCCCACATCGCCGCCGGCTCCATTAGGAGCAGGCAGCAATGTTATGACCCTGCTCCTAGCTGGGCCGGTTGGCGGAAGCTCTGTTTCTGCCCATTGGCCCAGTGGGGAAGTCACAACAGGGCCGGCGGGGTTCAGGTGGCACAGGCGACCTGATGGCAGGATGGCACTAGCAAGCGCCCTCCTCTGCCCGCCAATGTCAAAATGAAGGCCAGAATTCCTTAGCACTGGATTTCCTTAAATCCAAACCTTTGGACATATGTCACACTAAGAAATCAAGAGCCACTAAATTATTTCATGAGATATGGATGCTCTAATTGTCACCCCTTGTACTTTAAAATTGACTACTGAAAGACCCCTGTGAAAGCCCTCTCTTAAAATTTGTTATATGGTTCCTGGAGAACAACTGGCCAGAGAAAGGATATTAGTCTGACATCAGGAAAACACAAAAAGATAAACCAAAGTTAATAAATTCTGACCTACCAACTTTCACACTTAAAAATAAAATGATGATTAGTCTCTAGTGGAAGAAGAGATTGATGTAGATGGAAAGGAATCATAGAAAAGTAGCCATTCTTCTTTGGTCACCAATAGACACAGGACCGGAGCTAAGACTTCATGGGCTAACAATAATTATCTCCACCCTGAATATGGATTAATACCCTTGAATGAATGGGATCTTGGGTATAGCATATAGAAGAGTTCTCAGTCAATTTCATAGTAGAGCATGTGTCTCTAATATTTTGAGATCTAGAAACTGTTAGACTTTTCATCCTTGGCGTGGTCTCCCTTAACTTTTTGCCTCTGTTCCCCAGGTTGTTGATGTGTGCTGAACTCTGATTTTACTGTTTTTGTTACTCTGGGCACTTTACCACTGCTAACCAGTGTTAAAGTGCAAGTGCTCCTTTACAATATGTGTATGTAATTGGTTCTCCATGATTGGCATATTTGTTTTACTGTTAAGTCCCTAGTAAAGTACACTAGAGGTGCCCAGGGCCTGTAAATCAAATGTTACTAGTGGGCCTGCAGCACTGGTTGTGCCACCCACACAAGTAACCCTGTAATCATGTCTCAGACCTGCCACTGCAGTGTCTGTGTGTGTATTTGTACACTGTAAATTCGACTTGGCAAGTGTACCCACTTGCCAGGCCTAAACCTTCCCTTTTCTTACATGTAAGGCACCCCTAAGGTAGGCCCTAGGTAGCCCCAAGGGCAGGGTGCATTGTATGGATAAGGTAGGACATATAGGGGGTTATTACAACTTTGGAGGAGGTGTTAATCCGTCCCAAAAGTGACGGATATACCACCAGCCGTATTACGAGTTCCATAGGATATAATGGACTCGTAATACGGCTGGTGGTATATCCGTCACTTTACCGTCACTTTTGGGACGGATTAACACCTCCTCCAAAGTTGTAATAACCCCCATAGTAATGTGGTTTGTATGTCCTGACAGTGAAATACTGCCAATTTAGTTTTTCACTGTTGCAAGGTCTGTCTCTCTCATAGGACAATATGGGGGCTACCTTTAAATTGGATTAAAGTGTAGATTCCCCTAGAGAGTAGATGGACATGTGGAGCTTGGGGTCCCTGAACTCACAATTTAAAAATACATCTTTTAGTAAAGTTGATTTTAAGATTGTGCGTTTGAAAATGCCACTTTTAGAAAGTGAGCATTTTCTTGCTTAAACCCTTCTATGACTCTGGCTTGTTTGTGGATTCCCTATCTGGGTCAGTTTGACAGTTGGGTTGTTTTTCACCTCGCACTAGACAGTGACACAAAGGGAGCTGGGTGTAACCTGCATTTCCTGATTAGCCATCTCTGCTAGGAGGGAGGGGTGGAGTGGTCACTCTCATCTGAAAGGACTGTGCCTGCCTCTGACAATGCAGACTCCAACCCCCTGGTGTGTGTCTTAGGCCTTGCCTGGGCAAGGCAGGATTTCACAAGTAGGTGTGAGTCCCCTTTGAAGAAAGGTGAACCTCTGCCTGGAGAAGACCTGATAGCTGAGGAAGAAGTGCTGCCCTGCCTGTGACTGTGCTTTGTGGAGCTTTTCTGTAGTGCTGCTTCTGCCAGAGTAAGAGGGCAGAGACTGGACTTTGTGCGCCTTCCATCTTGTGAAGAAATCTCCAAGGGCTTGAGTTAGAGCTTGCTTCCTGTTGTTTGAAGTCTCAGGGACAGCAAAGACTTCTCTCTGCCAGCACCTGGAGTCTCTGGAGAGACTCCTGCTCTGACAAGTGGTGCCCTATCCAGTCCCTGCGCCCTTGAAAGGAAAGCTGGTGGAAATCCAAGGAAATCGACTTCGGACTACTCCGGACCGACGCCGCTGCTAAATCCGGTGACGCCGCCTGCACCTGACGCCGTGACCTTTGCTGGAACGCGACGCTCTTCGCAGGCCCGACGCCGCTGCAGCCCCACTGAAGTCTGCAACTCCATGGAAGTCGCCGCACCACGTCGTGACCGACGCCGCTCGAAGTGCACAGATTCAACGTTTCGCACAGACGCCACAATCCCCGACTTCGTGCATCGGCTTATTTTCACCCTTCACCAAAGGTACTGGACTTGGGGGTCTACACGACTCCGTGTCCGGCACCGCTGGTGTCGGCTTGTTGGGAACGACTCCGTCATGACGCCGTGTTAACATCTCATAGAAGCATTTTTGTTTCTAAGCGCTATTTTTGAGTTTAATCTTTAAAAATTCGTAACTTGACTTGTGTATGTCGGATTTTTGTCGTTTTGGTCTTGTTTTGTTTAGATAAATATTTCCTATTTGTCTAAACTGCTGTTGTGTCATTTTGTAGTGTTTTCATTAAGTTACTGTGTGTGTTGGTACAAGTACTTTACACCTAGCACTCTGAAGTAAAGCCTACTGCTCTGCCAAGCTACCAAGGGGGTAAGCAGGGGTTAGCTGAGGGTGATTCTCTTTTACCCTGACTAGAGTGAGGGTCCTTGCTTGAACAGGGGGTAACCTGACTGTCAACCAAAGACCCCATTTCTAACATTGGTGATCAGCGGTTGGGATTTGGACTTGTATTTGTACTTGACATACAGTGATTTAGTGTGCACTACTGTTTGAGTTCAGACCACTACGTGACCACATAGTACTAGTCTTGTGATTTTTGGGTTTTTTTCTATTTGGACTGTTTTTGCTCTGCATTCAGTTTCTCTTTTTCGCTTATCCGGTGAGTGACTTTTCTGGAACTTAATTTGAAAACTTGCTTTTCTGCAATTGGAACTTTGCACTCTTTTAACCTTTTATCATGTCTCTACTTGGAGATGCATAAGTTGAAGCTTTTTTTGACCTGAAGCAATTGGATAGTTATAACAAGGCTCAGCTAAAGCAGTTTTGTAAAAATTTTGGTTGTCCCATTAAGAGCTCTTCCAAGAAGGATGAGCTGAAAAAGGCGCTGAGAGCCTGGGTGACAACCAGAAGCACTGGAGGGCACACTGAGGATGAGGATGAGTAGGGAGAGCAATCAGTACATAATGGTATAGTGGGGGGACCTGTTATTCCCAGGGAAAGAGTCTCTAGGGCAAGTAGCAGTGTATCCTCCAAGGGTCTGACACCTGAAGAGTTACAGGACAGACAGGCAGAAAGAGAGTACCAATTGGAGCTGAAAAAGCTCAGTCTAGAGATGGAACAGAGAAGGCTGGCCATTGAGGAAAGGAAGTTAGCAATGGCTCATGAGCTCAGTTTAAAAGAGATAGATCAGAGGAGTCAGCCGAGTAGGGATGGTGGCAGCAATCCTACAGTGCAGCCTGAGAGATGGGTACACATCCCAAAAGACCTTGTGAGGGATTATAAGAGGGAGGATAATATCTACTTGTGGTTCAAGGGTTATGAGTCACCCCTCCACATGAACCAGGTCCCTGAAGCTCATTGGGGGGCAGCCCTGTGTAAGCATTTTGAGGCAGAGGGGAGTGACACACTGACAGCCTTAGGGGATGCTCAGGATCTCACCTACCCTTTCATGAAGGAGGCCTTACTCACCAGGTATGGTCATACCCCTGAGCAGTACAATGAGAAGTTTAGATCCTACAAGAGAAAGGAATCCCAAACATGGTTGGAATGTGTTGATTCTTTTTGCAGGTCACTGGATGGTTGGGTGAAGGGCAGTAAGGTAAACATATGAGTGGCTTTACAATTTAATTGATTGGGAGAATGTTTACAGTTTATGTTTTCCAGAGCTGCGCCAGCACCCCATTACAGCAAGCTGACTGACCCCACGAAGCTTGCACAGGAAGCGGACCGCTGGGAGAGCACCAGGGTCCAAAAGAGGTATGGGGGAGACCACGCCAGGGATGGGCAGGGTCCCTCTCAGAAGAAAGG
Source organism: Pleurodeles waltl (assembly GCF_031143425.1). Taxonomy (NCBI): domain Eukaryota; kingdom Metazoa; phylum Chordata; class Amphibia; order Caudata; family Salamandridae; genus Pleurodeles; species Pleurodeles waltl. The sequence goes on along the minus strand of NC_090439.1, from coordinate 146,219,072 downwards.
GGGGGTAAGGGCAAACAGGGGGAGTTCTCTAAAGGGCCCCAAACTGATTCCCCGGGTAAGGATTCCCAAACCCCCAGTGAAAAGAAGCCATGGTTGTCCAAAGGGAAGCCAGTGGCAGGTGGTCCCCCACGTAAGTGTTATGCATGTGACCAAGTGGGTCATGTGAGGGGGGACCCCAAATGCCCCAAAAGTACACCAGCACCCACTGGTGCACCGTCCCAGGGTTTGGCCAGTGTAGTGCTTGGGGAGAATTTGGTTTCAGGTGGGTGGGACCAGCAGAAATGACCCTTGTCTCACTAGGGGACAGTGAAATGGTCCAGAAAAAACCTAGTGCCTGATAACACTAAGAAGTACAGGCAATTGGTGACCATCAATGGACAGAGGGTGGATTCTCTGAGAGACACAGGAGCCAGTGTGACTACAGTGAGGAGTCACCTGGTGTCTGAAGAGCAGATTGATCCCCGGGTACTTCACCAAGTAGTTGCGGTAGACAACTCTGAGCGCCTCTGCAGAGTGGCGCAGGTTCCCTTTGAATGGGGGGGGGTCTCAGGTTCCTGGAAAGTAGCTGTGAGTCCAACCATGCCTGTTGATTGTTTGCTAGGTAACGACCTGGAGGATTCCTCTGGAAGGAGGTGGAACACAGGTCTCACTTGGAGATGTTGGGTCTGCCTGGGCGGGTATGCGTTTCCACGCAGTCTATGGCAGCCAATCAGGGTAGTCAAGAGCCCCTGGAGCCTGAAACAGTGACCCAGGGGACCACCAAGAAGAGGAAGGGCAGGGGGCGCGGGAAACCGGCCCGAGGTTCCCACGGTCCGGGAGGAGGCGGAGCCTGAGGGTGACGCCCCAGAACCTACAGGGAGCAGGTGGCTGAACTGGGGGAGGTCCCTGAGCTGTCACAGTGGCAGCAGGAAGGGGGACCCACCAGGGTAGCATTCTGCACAGCGCAGAAGGAGTGCCCTACTCTTGAGGGGCTGCAGCAGCAGGCTGCAGCCCAGGTGGCTGGGGAGGCGCCAGGTACTCACCTGATATATTGGGAGGATGGCCTCCTGTATAGTGAGCCTGAGGTTCCTGAGCCTAGGTCAGCTCGTATGCTGGTGGTACCCCAGTGCTTCAGGGCCTTCCTACTGGGTTTGGCTCATGATGTGCCTTTGGCAGGACATCTAGGGCAGGACAAGACCTATAAGATGCTTGTCTCCCACTTTTACTGGCCCTTGATGCACAAGCAGTCAGCTGCTTATTGTAGGTCTTGTCAGACTTGTCAGGCAAGTGGCAAGAGTGGGGGGAAATGCAAAGCTCCCCTCCAACCTTTACCGGTAGTCAGTACTCCCTTTGAAAGGGTAGGAATTGACATTGTGGGACCTCTGGATCCCAAGACAGCCATGTGCAACAGGTTCATCCTGGTCTTGGTGGACCATGCCACATGATACCCAGAAGCCATTCCTCTAAGGACAGTCACTGCCCCCGTGGTGGGACGTGCCTTGATGGGAGTTTTCACCCGCATGGGGTTCCCCAAGGAAGTGGTATCTGATAGAGGTACAAACTTCATATCCACTTATATGAAGTCTCTGTGGAAGGTGTGTGGGGTAACGTACAAGTTCACCACACCTTACCACCCCCAAAGTAATGGTGTGGTTGAGAGATTCAACCGCACCTTGAAAGGCATGATTCAGGGCCTGTCAGAGCCCTTGAGACGTAAGTGGGACGTCCTCTTGCCATGCCTTCTGTTCGCTTACAGGAAGGTGCCTCAAAAGGGACTTGGCTTTAGCCCCTTTGAGCTCCTCTATGGCCACCCTGTGAGGGGACCGCTCAGTCTGGTGAAGGAGGCTTTGGAGAAAGCTCCTAGTAAACCACTCCAGTATGTATTTAGCTACATGCTGGAACTAAGAAACCAGACTGCCCACTTCAGGAGTCTCGCTCAGGAGAACCTGGAAGCAAGCCAGGAGGATATGAAACGGTGGTATGACCAGAATGCCACCCTGGTTGAGTTTCAGCCTGGACAAAAAGTGTGGGTCATGGCGCCAGCAGAGCCTAGGGCTCTCCAAGATAAGTGGTCTGGGCCTTTTGAGGTGGTGGAAAGAAAGAGCGAGGTCACCTATCTGGTAGACTTGCAATCCCCCAGGAACCCTTTGAGGGTCCTACATGTCAACCGCCTCAAACCACACTTTGAGCGAACTGAGCTATCCATGCTCCTAGCAACAGATGACGGGGTGGAGGAAGAGAGTGAGCCTCTTCTAGACCTCCTGTCTGCAGGAGAGAAAGATGGGTATGTGGAGGGAGTGATCCTCTCCCCCTCCCTGACTGAGGAACAGCAGAGGGACTGTTGCCACGTATTGGGACAGTTGCCTCGCTGTTTTCCCTGATTCCCAGGAGTCACACACCTGTGCACACATGATGTGGACACTGGGGACAGTAGACCTGTTAAACATAAGGTTTACAGGGTGACTGACAGGGTCAGGGCTTGCATTAAGGAGGAAGTCTCTAAAATGTTAGACCTAGGGGTCATTGAGCACTCCAGCAGTCCTTGGACCAGCCTAGTGGTATTGGTCCCAAAGGATGCTGCTCCTGGTGCCACTCTAGAACTTAGGTTCTGTGTGGACTACCGGGGTCTCAATGCGGTCAGCAAGACTGATGCACACCCCATCCCCCGAGCTGATGAGCTCATTGATTGGTTAGAAGCTGCCAAGTACCTAAGTACGTTTGATTTAACATCTGGGTACTGGCAGATTGCCTTAACTGAGGTGGCAAAGGAGAGGTCAGCATTCTCTTCCCCAGATGGGCACTTCCACTTCAATGTGATGCCCTTTGGGATGAAGAATGCCCCTGCCACCTTTCAGAGGTTGGTCAACCAGGTGTTGGCAGGACTGGATGAGTTCAGTTCCGCCTACCTGGATGACATTTCTGTGTTTAGTTCCACATGGGAGGAACACCTGCAACACCTCTGGAGAGTGTTAGAGGCCCTGCGGAAGGCAGGCCTCACTATTAAGGCGAGCAAGTGCCAAATAGGGCAGGGTTCTGTGGTGTACTTACGACACCAGGTGGGGAGTGGCCAGGTGGCATCCCTACAGCCTAAAATTGACACAATTCTGGCTTGGGAGCCTCCCAAGACCCAGACTGAAGTGAGAGCCTTTTTAGGTCTCACAGGATATTACAGGAGGTTTGTTAAGGGATATGGTACCATTGTTACCCCCTTAACTGAGTTGACTTCTAAGAAGCAACCCAAGAAAGTGATCTGGACAGTGGCTTGCCAGAACGCTTTTGATGCCCTGAAGGCTGCCATGTGCACAGCACCTGTGCTGAAGGCACCTCACTACTCCTAGGAGTTTGATGTGCAAATGGACGCTTCAAAGCATGGTATTGGAGCAGTACTCTCACAGCTTAATGAAGAGGGCCTAGATCAACCCGTAGCCTTCATTAACAAGAGGTTGCTACCCAGGGAACGTAGGTGGAGTGCCATAGAACGTGAAGCGTTTGCTGTTGTCTGGGCACTGAAGGAGCTAAGACCCTACTTGTTTGGGACTCACTTCCGAGTTCATACCGACCAAAGGCCCCTCAGATGGTTAATGCAGATGAGGGGTGAGAATCCAAAACTGTTCAGGTGGTCCATTTCCCTACAGAGGCTGGACTTTACGGTGGAACACCATCCTGGTACAGAGCACGCCAATGCTGATGGTCTGTCCAGGTTCTTCCGCCTTAGTGATGAGAACTCCCATGAGGTTGGGTAGTTACTCCCCACTTTTAGCTGGGGGGGACACGTGTTAGACTTTTCATCCTTGGCGTGGTCTCCCTTAACTTTTTGTCTCTGTTCCCCAGGTTGTTGATGTGTGCTGGACTCTGATTTTACTGTTTTTGTTACTCTGGGCACTTTACCACTGCTAACCAGTGCTAAAGTGCAAGTGCTCCTTTACAATATGTGTATGTAATTGGTTCTCCATGATTGGCATATTTGTTTTACTGTTAAGTCCCTAGTAAAGTGCACTAGAGGTGCCCTGGGCCTGTAAATCAAATGTTACTAGTGGGCCTGCCGCACTGGTTGTGCCGCCCACACAAGTAACCCTGTAATCATGTCTCAGACCTGCCACTGCAGTGTCTGTGTGTGTATTTTTACACTGTAAATTCGACTTGGCAAGTGTACCCACTTGCCAGGCCTAAACCTTCCCTTTTCTTACATGTAAGGCACCCCTAAAGTAGGCCCTAGGTAGCCCCAAGGGCAGGGTGCAGTGTATGGATAAGGTAGGACATATAGTAATGTGGTGTGTATGTCCTGACAGTGAAATACTGCCAATTTCGTTTTTCACTGCTGCAAGGCCTGTCTCTCTCATAGGATAATATGGGGGCTACCTTTAAATAGGATTAAAGTGTAGATTCCCCTAGAGATTAGATGGACATGTGGAGTTTGGGGTCCCTGAACTCACAATTTAAAAATACATCTTTTAGTAAAGTTGATTTTAAGATTGTGCGTTTGAAAATGCCACTTTTAGAAAGTGAGCATTTTCTTGATTAAACCATTCTGTGACTCTGCCTTGTTTGTGGATTCCCTGTCTGGGTCAGTTTGACAGTTGGGTTGTTTTTCACCTCGCACTAGACAGTGACACAAAGGGAGCTGGGGTGTAACCTGCATTTCCTGATTAGCGATCTCTGCTAGGAGGGATGGGTGGAGTGGTCACTCTCATCTGAAAGGACTGTGCCTGCCTCTGACAATGCAGACTCCAACCCCCTGGTGTGTGTCTGAGGCCTTGCCTGGGCAAGGCAGGATTTCACAAGTAGGTGCGAGTCCCCTTTGAAGAAAGGTGACTTCAAAGACTAAAATGGGTATAAGAAGGGCACCCAAATCTACAGACTTTAGAAACACTTCTGGAACCAAGAGGAACCTCTGCCTGGAGAAGAGCTGATAGCTGAGGAAGAAGTGCTGCTCTGCCTGTGACTGTGCTTTGTAAAGCTTTCCTGCAGTGCTGCTTCTGCCAGAGTAAGAGGGCAAAGACTGGACTTTGTGCGCCTTCCATCTTGTGAAGAAATCTCCAAGGGCTTGATTTAGAGCTTGCCTCCTATTGTTTGAAGTCTCAGGGACAGCAAAGACTTATCTCTGCCAGCACCTGGAGTCTCTGGAGAGACTCCTGTTCTGACAAATGGTACCCTATCCAGTCCCTTGGCCCTTGAAAGGAAAGCTGGTTGAAATCCAAGGAAATCGACTTCAGACGACTCCGGACCGACGCCGCTGCAAAATCCGGTTATGCCGCCTGTACCCGACGCCGTGACCTTTGCTGGAACGTGACGCTCTTCGCAGGCCCGATGCCGCTGCAGCTCTGCTGAAGTCCGCGACTCCGTGGAAGTCGCCGCACCACGTCGTGACCGACGCCGCTCGAAGTGCACAGATTCAACGTTTTGCTCAGACACCGCGATCCCCGACTTCGCGCATCAGCTTGTTTTCACCCTCCACCAAAGGTAGTGTACTTGGGGGTCTACACAACTCAGTGTCCGGTGCCGCTGGTGTCGGCTTATTGGGAACGACTCCGTCATGACGTTGTGTTAACATCTCATCGAAGCATTTTTGTTTCTAAGCGCTACTTTGGAGTTTAATCTTTAAAAATTCATAACTTGACTTGTGTATGTCGGATTTTTGTCGTTTTGATCTTGTTTTGTTTAGATAAATATTTCATATTTTTCTAAACTGTTGTGTCATTTTGTAGTGTTTTCATTAAGTTCCTGTGTGTGTTGGTACAAGTACTTTACACCTAGCACTCTGAAGTTAAGCCTACTGCTCTGCCAAGCTACCAAGGGGGTAAGCAGGGGTTAGCTGAGGGTGATTCTCTTTTACCCTGACTAGAGTGAGGGTCCTTGCTTGAACAGGGGGTAACCTGACTGTCAACCAAAGACCCCATTTCTAACATTGGTGATCAGCGGTTGGGATTTGGACTTGTATTTGTACTTGACATACAGTGATTTAGTGTGCACTACTGTTTGAGTTCAGACCACTACGTGACCACATACTACTAGTCTTGTGATTTTTGTTTTTTTTTTCTATTTGGACTGTTTTTGCTCTGCATTCAGTTTCTCTTTTTCGCTGATCCGGTGAGTGACTTTTCTGGAACTTAATTTGAGAACTTGCTTTTCTGCAATTGGAACTTTGCACTCTTTAAACCTTTTATCATGTCTCTACTTGGAGATGCATACGTTTAAGCTGTTTTTGACCTGAAGCAATTGGATAGTTATAACAAGGCTCAGCTAAAGCAGTTTTGTAAAAATTTGGTTGTCCCATTAAGAGCTCTTCCAAGAAGGATGAGCTGAAAAAGGCGCTGAGAGCCTGGGTGACAACCAGAAGCACTGGAGGGCACACTGAGGATGAGGAGGAGGATGAGGATGAGTAGGGAGAGCAATCAGTACATAATGGTATAGTGGGGGGACCTGTTATTCCCAGGGAAAGAGTCTCTAGGGCAAGTAGCAGTGTATCCTCCAAGGGTCTGACACCTGAAGAGTTACAGGACAGACAGGTAGAAAGAGAGTACCAATTGGAGCTGAAAAAGCTCAGTCTAGAGATGGAACAGAGAAGGCTGGCCATTGAGGAAAGGAAGTTAGCAGTGGCTCATGAGCTCAGTTTAAAAGAGATAGATCAGAGGAGTCAGCCGAGTAGGGATGGTGGCAGCAATCCTACAGTGCAGCCTGAGAGAAGTGTACACATCCCAAAAGAACTTGTGAGGGATTATAAGAGGGAGGATGATATCTACTTGTGGTTCAAGGGTTATGAGTCACCTCTCCACATGAACCAGGTCCCTGAAGCTCATTGGGGGGCAGCCCTGTGTAATCATTTTGAGGCAGAGGGGAGAGACACACTGACAGCCTTAGGGGATGCTCAGGATCTCACCTACCCTTTCATGAAGGAGGCCTTACTCACCAGGTATGGTCATACCCCTAAGCAGTACAATGAGAAGTTTAGATCCTACAAGAGAAAGGAATCCCAAACATGGTTGGAATGTGTAGATTCTTTTTGCAGGTCACTGGATGTTTGGGTGAAGGGCAGTAAGGTAAACACATATGAGTGGCTTTACAATTTAATTGATTGGGAGAACGTGTACAGTTTATGTTTTCCAGAGCTGCGCCAGCACCTCATTACAGCAAGCTGACTGACTCCACGAAGCTTGCACAGGAAGCGGACCGCTGGGAGAGCACCAGGGTCCAAAAGAGGTATGGGGGAGACCACGCCAGGGATGGGCAGGGTACCTCTCAAAAGAAAGGGGGGTAAGGGCAAACAGGGGGAGTTCTCTAAAGGGCCCCAAACTGATTCCCCGGGTAAGGATTCCCAAACCCCCAGTGAAAAGAAGCCATGGTTGTCCAAAGGGAAGCCAGTGGCAGGTGGTCCCCCACGTAAGTGTTATGCATGTGACCAAGTGGGTCATGTGAGGGGGGACCCCAAATGCCCCAAAAGTACACCAGCACCCACTGGTGCACCGTCCCAGGGTTTGGCCAGTGTAGCGCTTGGGGAGAATTTGGTTTCAGGTGGGTGGGACCAGCAGAAATGACCCTTGTCTCACTAGGGGACAGTGAAATGGTCCAGAAAAAACCTAGTGCCTGATAACACTAAGAAGTACAGGCAATGGGTGACCATCAATGGACAGAGGGTGGATTCTCAGAGAGACACAGGAGCCAGTGTGACTACAGTGAGGAGTCACCTGGTGTCTGAAGAGCAGATTGATCCCCGGGTACTTCACCAAGTAGTTGCGGTAGACAACTCTGAGCGCCTCTGCAGAGTGGCGCAGGTTCCCTTTGAATGGGGGGGGGGTCTCAGGTTCCTGGAAAGTAGCTGTGAGTCCAACCATGCCTGTTGATTGTTTGCTAGGTAACGACCTGGAGGATTCCCCTGGAAGGAGGTGGAACACAGGTCTCACTTGGAGATGTTGGGTCTGCCTGGGTGGGTATGCGTTTCCACGCAGTCTATGGCAGCCAATCAGGGTAGTCAAGAGCCCCTGGAGCCTGAAACAGTGACCCAGGGGACCACCAAGAAGAGGAAGGGCAGGGGGCGCGGGAAACCGGCCCAAGGTTCCCACGGTCCGGGAGGAGGCAGAGCCTGAGGGTGACGCCCCAGAACCTACAGGGAGCAGGTGGCTGAACTGGGGGAGGTCCCTGAGCTGTCACAGTGGCAGCAGGAAGGGGGACCCACCAGGGTAGCATTCTGCACAGCGCAGAAGGAGTGCCCTACTCTTGAGGGGCTGCGGCAGCAGGCTGCAGCCCAGGCGGCTGGGGAGGCACCAGGTACTCACCTGATATATTGGGAGGATGGCCTCCTGTATAGTGAGCCTGAGGTTCCTGAGCCTAGGTCAGCTCGTATGCTGGTGGTACCCCAGTGCTTCAGGGCCTTCCTACTGGGTTTGGCTCATGATGTGCCTTTGGCAGGACACCTAGGGCAGGACAAGACCTATAAGAGGCTTGTCTCCCACTTTTACTGGCCCTTGATGCACAAGCAGTCAGCTGCTTATTGTAGGTCTTGTCAGACTTGTCAGGCAAGTGGCAAGAGTGGGGGGAAATGCAAAGCTCCCCTCCAACCTTTACCGGTAGTCAGTACTCCCTTTGAAAGGGTAGGAATTGACATTGTGGGACCTCTGGATCCCAAGACAGCCATGGGCAACAGGTTCATCCTGGTCTTGGTAGACCATGCCACACAGTACCCAGAAGCCATTCCTCTAAGGACAGTCACTGCCCCCGTGGTGGGACGTGCCTTGATGGGAGTTTTCACCCGCATGGGGTTCCCCAAGGAAGTGGTATCTGATAGAGGTACAAACTTCATATCCACTTATATGAAGTCTCTGTGGAAGGTGTGTGGGGTAACGTACAAGTTCACCACACCTTACCACCCCCAAAGTAATGGTGTGGTTGAGAGATTCAACCGCACCTTGAAAGGCATGATTCAGGGCCTGTCAGAGCCCTTGAGACGTAAGTGGGACGTCCTCTTGCCATGCCTTCTGTTCGCTTACAGGAAGGTGCCTCAAAAGGGACTTGGCTTTAGCCCCTTTGAGCTCCTCTATGGCCACCCTGTGAGGGGACCGCTCAGTCTGGTGAAGGAGGCTTTGGAGAAAGCTCCTAGTAAACCACTCCAGGATGTATTTAGCTACATGCTCGAACTAAGAAACCAGACTGCCCGCTTCAGGAGTCTCGCTCAGGAGAACCTGGAAGCAAGCCAGGAGGATATGAAACGGTGGTATGACCAGAATGCCACCCTGGTTGAGTTTCAGCCTGGACAAAAAGTGTGGGTCATGGCGCCAGTAGAGCCTAGGGCTCTCCAAGATAAGTGGACTGGGCCTTTTGAGGTGGTGGAAAGAAAGAGCGAGGTCACCTATCTGGTAGACTTGCAATCCCCCAGGAACCCTTTGAGGGTCCTACATGTCAACCGCCTCAAACCACACTTTGAGCGAACTGAGCTATCCATGCTCCTAGCGACAGATGACGGGGTGGAGGAAGAGAGTGAGCCTCTTCTAGACCTCCTGTCTGCAGGAGAGAAAGATGGGTATGTGGAGGGAGTGATCCTCTCCCCCTCCCTGACTGAGGAACAGCAGAGGGACTGTCGCCACGTGTTGAGACAGTTTGCCTCGCTGTTTTCCCTGATTCCCAGGAGTCACACACCTGTGCACACATGATGTGGACACTGGGGACAGTACACCTGTTAAACATAAGGTTTACAGGGTGACTGACAGGGTCAGAGCTTGCATTAAGGAGGAAGTCTCTAAAATGTTAGACCTAGGGGTCATTGAGCACTCCAGCAGTCCTTGGACCAGCCCAGTGGTATTGGTCCCAAAGGATGCTGCTCCTGGTGCCTCTCCAGAACTTAGGTTCTGTGTGGACTACCGGGGTCTCAATGCGGTCAGCAAGACTGACGCACACCCCATCCCCCGAGCTGATGAGCTCATTGATTGGTTAGAAGCTGCCAAGTACCTAAGTACGTTTGATTTAACATCTGGGTACTGGCAGATTGCCTTAACTGAGGTGGCAAAGGAGAGGTCAGCATTCTCTTCCCCAGATGGGCACTTCCACTTCAATGTGATGCCCTTTGGGATGAAGAATGCCCCTGCCACCTTTCAGAGGTTGGTCAACCAGGTGTTGGCAGGACTGGGTGAGTTCAGTTCCGCCTACCTGGATGACATTGCTGTGTTTAGTTCCACATGGGAGGAACACCTGCAACACCTCTGGAGAGTGTTAGATGCCCTGCGGAAGGCAGGCCTCACTATTAAGGCGAGCAAGTGCCAAATAGGGCAGGGTTCTGTGGTGTACTTACGACACCAGGTGGGGAGTGGCCAGGTGGCATCCCTACAGCCTAAAATTGACACAATTCTGGCTTGGGAGCCTCCCAAGACCCAGACTGAAGTGAGAGCCTTTTTAGGTCTCACAGGATATTACAGGAGGTTTGTTAAGGGATATGGTACCATTGTTACCCCCTTAACTGAGTTGACTTCTAAGAAGCAACCCAAGAAAGTGATCTGGACAGTGGCTTGCCAGAACGCTTTTGATGCCCTGAAGGCTGCCATGTGCACAGCACCTGTGCTGAAGGCACCTCACTACTCCTAGGAGTTTGATGTGCAAATGGACGCTTCAAAGCATGGTATTGGAGCAGTACTCTCACAGCTTAATGAAGAGGGCCTAGATCAACCCGTAGCCTTCATTAACAAGAGGTTGCTACCCAGGGAACGTAGGTGGAGTGCCATAGAACGTGAAGCGTTTGCTGTTGTCTGGGCACTGAAGGAGCTAAGACCCTACTTGTTTGGGACTCACTTCCGAGTTCATACCGACCAAAGGCCCCTCAGATGGTTAATGCAGATGAGGGGTGAGAATCCAAAACTGTTGAGGTGGTCCATTTCCCTACAGGGGCTGGACTTTACGGTGGAACACCATCCTGGTACAGAGCACGCCAATGCTGATGGTCTGTCCAGGTTCTTCCGCCTTAGTGATGAGAACTCCCATGAGGTTGGGTAGTTACTCCCCACTTTTAGCTGGGGGGGACACGTGTTAGACTTTTCATCATTGGCGTGGTCTCCCTTAACTTTTTGTCTCTGTTCCACAGGTTGTTGATGTGTGCTGGACTCTGATTTTACTGTTTTTGTTACTCTGGGCACTTTACCACTGCTAACCAGTGCTAAAGTGCAAGTGCTCCTTTACAATATGTGTATGTAATTGGTTCTCCATGATTGGCATATTTGTTTTACTGTTAAGTCCCTAGTAAAGTGCACTAGAGGTGCCCTGGGCCTGTAAATCAAATGTTACTAGTGGGCCTGCCGCACTGGTTGTGCCGCCCACACAAGTAACCCTGTAATCATGTCTCAGACCTGCCACTGCAGTGTCTGTGTGTGTATTTTTACACTGTAAATTCGACTTGGCAAGTGTACCCACTTGCCAGGCCTAAACCTTCCCTTTTTTTACATGTAAGGCACCCCTAAAGTAGGCCCTAGGTAGCCCCAAGGGCAGGGTGCAGTGTATGGATAAGGTAGGACATATAGTAATGTGGTTTGTATGTCCTGACAGTGAAATACTGCCAATTTCGTTTTTCACTGCTGCAAGGCCTGTCTCTCTCATAGGATAATATGGGGGCTACCTTTAAATAGGATTAAAGTGTAGATTCCCCTAGAGATTAGATGGACATGTGGAGTTTGGGGTCCCTGAACTCACAATTTAAAAATACATCTTTTAGTAAAGTTGATTTTAAGATTGTGCGTTTGAAAATGCCACTTTTAGAAAGTGAGCATTTTCTTGATTAAACCATTCTGTGACTCTGCCTTGTTTGTGGATTCCCTGTCTGGGTCAGTTTGACAGTTGGGTTGTTTTTCACCTCGCACTAGACAGTGACACAAAGGGAGCTGGGGTGTAACCTGCATTTTCTGATTAGCGATCTCTGCTAGGAGGGATGGGTGGAGTGGTCACTCTCATCTGAAAGGACTGTGCCTGCCTCTGACAATGCAGACTCCAACCCCCTGGTGTGTGTCTGAGGCCTTGCCTGGGCAAGGCAGGATTTCACAAGTAGGTGTGAGTCCCCTTTGAAGAAAGGTGACTTCAAAGACTAAAATGGGTATAAGAAGGGCACCCAAATCTACAGACATTAGAAACACTTCTGGAACCAAGAGGAACCTCTGCCTGGAGAAGAGCTGATAGCTGAGGAAGAAGTGCTGCCCTACCTGTGACTGTGCTTTGTGGAGCTTTCCTGCAGTGCTGCTTCTGCCAGAGTAAGAGGGCAAAGACTGGACTTTGTGCGCCTTCCATCTTGTGAAGAAATCTCCAAGGGCTTGAGTTAGAGCTTGCCTCCTGATGTTTGAAGTCTCAGGGACAGCAAAGACTTATCTCTGCCAGCACCTGGAGTCTCTGGAGAGACTCCTGCTCTGACAAGTGGTACCCTATCCAGTCCCTGGGCCCTTGAAAGGAAAGCTGGTTGAAATCCAAGGAAATCGACTTCGGACGACTCCGGACCGACGCCGCTGCTAAATCCGGTTACGCCGCCTGTACCCGACGCCGTGACCTTTACTGGAACGTGACCCTCTTCGCAGGCCCGATGCCGCTGCAGCTCCGCTTAAGTCCGTGACTCCGTGGAAGTCGCCGCACCACGTCGTGACCGACGCCGCTCAAAGTGCACAGATTCAACGTTTCGCTCAGACACCGCGATCCCCGACTTCGCGCATCAGCTTGTTTTCACCCTTCACCAAAGGTAGTGTACTTGGGGGTCTACACAACTCCGTGTCCGGCGTTGCTGGTGTCGGCTTGTTGGGAACGACTCCGTCACGATGTTGTGTTAACATCTCATCGAAGCATTTTTGTTTCTAAGCGCTACTTTTGAGTTTAATATTAAAAAATTCATAACTTGACTTGTGTATGTCGGATTTTTGTCGTTTTGATCTTGTTTTGTTTAGATAAATATTTCCTATTTTTCTAAACTGTTGTGTCATTTTGTAGTGTTTTCATTAAGTTACTGTGTGTGTTGGTACAAGTACTTTACACATAGCACTCTGAAGTTAAGCCTACTGCTCTGCCAAGCTACCAAGGGGGTAAGCAGGGGTTAACTGAGGGTGATTCTCTTTACCCTGACTAGAGTGAGGGTCCTTGCTTGAACAGGGGTTAACCCGACTGTCAACCAAAGACCCCATTTCTAACAGAAACCTTGAGAAAAATAAAAGCTGTACAGTGTTCTAGCAATTTGTAAATAGATTCACCCCTGGGGTCCTGAATTGCTGACATATATTGAAACATAGGTAGACTTAGAGAGGGCTCCTGAGATTAAGGAAATGCTCAGATTAAATTATCGGTTTATATATTGTCTGTATCTCAAAAGTGTACTGTTTTGACTGACAAAAGACCTTTTTTCTGACCAAGAGAATATATGAAAAATTGGAATACTCAGAGTTCTAGACCGGATCAAGAAAAAGTGATTCAGACACAATTTGGATACTGTGTTGTCTGAGTATCCACAGGAGACCACTTCAGGCAGTTTGCAAAATGTTGAAGTGCCAACCAAACTACCACCAACATTCATCAGCTGAATGAATAGGCAGCATCTCTCTTGGTTCAACAACCTTGCACTGAATTGTGCTCCATTGTTGCCACCCAATCCAGACTGCTGGCATCTATTGTCATTATGAATGGGTTTTATAGGAGAATATCTTTGCCTTTGTCAATATTATTGTGATCACCACTTCTGTAAATGATCCTGAATGTCTTGTATTACTGGACTCAAAGCTTCTTAATCCATAAAATGAAGAGACTAATGCTGGGGAATGTGCAATAGCATTTGACCTAGATACATCATTGCCAAATGAATTATAAACAAGGCTGCCACCTAAAACCAAAAAAAATCAAGTAGGGACAGTCAATAACCACCTTCACAAATTAATACCATTCTTAAAGAGGTAACAGTCTTCCTAGCTATCCCTTGATCCTTACCCACTCTCAAATATCACCTTGTTGTTTTTTAGCAACCACTTGAGGCGAAGAAATTATTTGATTTTCTTCATCTGCCAAAGAAACACCTTTCCTAAATCTGTTCCAAAGAAGTCTCCCATGTATTCCAGACTTTGAGTGGGTTTGAGATACTATTTGGAATGATTGGTCAAGAAGGTGAAATGTAGAATGATCTTAATTACAGCCTACAATACTTTCAGACCCTGGACAGATGAGGACATGGAATCCTGATGGCCTTGCTGTGCAGAATGTCCATTAATGGATCCAAGAATGTTGTGATGTTCTTTGAGGCACGTTTTGTCCAAATGACACAGCTCTGAACTCCCATTGATGATCCCCTACGGCAAGCACGAGTAACCTCTGGTGTTCGTTTCTGAAAGTGATATGAAGATATACATCCTGCAGGTTCATCTTGGACTAGAAATCACCTCTTGTAATTAGACAAATTCAAAGATAGAATGTGTTCATTTGGAATCTTCACCAGTTCCAATATTGAATAAGACACCTGACTCTTCACACGAGGTGGCACAGGGAGAATAGCCTTCTGCAGGATCAGACAGCACCTTCTTGTTAATTGGATCTCTGGACCAAGGAGTGAGGGTAAAATGGGAACCTGGAGCGATTGATGAGATGCCTATCTCAAAGCCCTTTGATGCAATTTCTATTACCTCTTTGCCCAATATCAAACTAATCAATCCATCTAAATCCATCCAAAAACAGTAACAGACATCCTCCTCCAAATGGTTCTGAAGGAGTCACTATCCCAGAAAAGTCAAGAACAGTGACTGATTCCATTTGTAGACATTGGGAGAGAGACTTAACCACATGCAAGATCTTTTAGGGTGAATGCGTGACCCGTTGAAGGCAAATTTATGTTTTCTCTGTCAAGGCCTCTCAAATGAGCATCTGTCTTTTCAAAGGCTCTGTATATATATTGGAAGGGTTGAGAGTTATTTTGATTTACAACCATTTGTCCCTACAGGAGTCCAAAAAAGTATCCTAAAAAGGCAGTTCTTTTTTGTCTTCCAGCTGTCACTTCACCACCTGACATCATTGGGCCTCGAATTTTCAAAAGCAGTATCTGTCAAAAAATTAGCTTGCTCCTCCATGTGGTTAAGAGTGGAGAACAATACCCACCCCACTGGATGCCTCAGTCTAATGAGTGAAAGTCTTTGATCAAGGACTGTGATGCATAAACATCGTAGATCTCAGATCTCTTCAACAAGCTTAAGCTTGCATAAATTATTTTTTTAATCCCTCTTTGCCTTATTATCTACTGGTCCTGAAATGTAATGTACTGTGACATTAAGGCTGTCTGACCAGATATATGTGCCAAAGTGTGGGAATGACTAATTTGAGGACGTTCCAAATTACCTTCAAACAATGAATATTGTCTTCCCATAATTGGAGAACTATACATCTATTTAGATCCCTCCATTCTCTCTTGAAAAAACTAAAAATGTGGAACTATATGAATTTGTGAAATCTATGGTCTATGAAATTGTCAACACCATTCCCCATAGTGACGTGGTATTAGTCTGCTGGGGGAATTGCAGGATCGACAATAACTAAGAGATAACTGATGGCAACTTTTCTTTATGGGAAGAGAAAGTACCAGGAAAAGGACGTCCTGATCCTAATCAAGAAAGTCCAAGAAAATTTAAAAGTAGGACTGCTCAGAATTTCCTGATGAGTCCAGATAGGAGAGAAATGCATGGTGGTTTTCTTGTTGTAAGCTTAAGATGCAGATTTCAACATGACGTGCAAGAACCTCTTTGATATTGCAAGAGACTGGCTCGGTTTTGACTCCTCCTTACCCCATGCTCGTACTCCCTCCTGAGGGAAAAGAGGGAAAAAGAATGATGCTTTTTCTGCATTTGTTTTTTTCATGATATTCCTTAGAAAGAACGAGGTGCAAGGAATAGCAGAAACACCATTTTCAGTAGAGAATTTCACTGAAAACAAAATCCACCAAAGTAACAAGTTTTAATGAAGGTATTTTTTTAAAGATGTGTACCCTTGTACCCTTGTTAATGAAAAACATTGCGATAATATTTAAATACACAAACCTAATAAAAGCAGAAAAGGAACCACTTGTGTGAGTCCTTCTTAAAAAGTAACACTAATCCCACTTTTTTTTAACCAATCCATACTAATGTGGCAAAACAACGTGGCACCAAATGTGGGACTCTGCCCACTCAAGCCCAGTACATATGAAAATAGGTTAAGAAAGATGGGATCTTGCATTGGTATACAAATAAATAAGAAAGCATGCTTAAGCACTGTTATACTTATACTCTGTGAAGGCGTTATAGAAGTCAGGCATGCTGCATATCTAAAATGACTGATAGAGGATGGGTCCAGGTATCAGTGTTATTCCTGTTCTGGCACGTAAAAGAAGCAGGACCAGGCCAATGCCTCCCAGTTGACATCATAAACAAAATGGACCATTGTACTGTAATTGAAGACCTAGCACTATACAGGCTGAGTCACTGCAATCAGTACCTCAAATTGCGACAGTCCAATGTGCTGCTTCTCCGAATTAAGGAGCAGATTTAGTAAGGGCTTGAATAGCCCTTGCGCAATGCAAGACAATGCAACGCAAACCCTTAAATGCCATCTTGCATGGCTCTCTGCATGGTTTAATAAATCCAAAGTGACCCAAGGCTGTGCATTTCTCAGTCTTGAATTAATTTGGGGAAGAGAGGTGTTCAATTGGTAGATTGTGGGCATTCCTAGGCATCCACCCATGGTTTTTGACACAATCCCAGATTTACAAAAGTCTATAAACCAGGGATTGCCTCAAAATTGTGTGCCTCCTCGGCCTCTGCATAACAAGAAGAAATATCTTCACTTGCATTCAGCAGCACAAATACAAAAAAGAAAAAAGTATTTCAGAATTGTTTTGTGCAGGAAGGCGTCCTTACCTGCAGAATAAATACTGCTCGTAACACAGGCACCACTGCACCATAGCACAAGGGTGTCTTAATTCGTACTATGAAGCTATATTTGCGTCAGGACTTGGGGACAGTAGAAATGCACCTAATTTTAGTAGATATTGAGCCATTCTGTTCTCTCGCTTTTTCACACAATGCAGCACTGCCAATTGTCTTGCTGTATTGTGGGAAAATTGGTAAATGTCCCCCCAAGTTTGGTTCATGCACCACAATGAATATCCCAAATCAACCAACTGATGTACAATCATTGAGGGATTAAACAAAGATGGTTTATTCACCAAAATACTGGTATAAAAAGAAACAGGCTGATGTGTCGCTAACAATAAACAAATGAAAAGTAGAATGTACATGAGCAGTATTCTATAGTAAAGACAGAATTGAGCCTGGAAAGGGTTGGGAAGCACAGAAAATAGAATGGAGAAGGGTGCAAACTCTACCTACCGTAGATGAGCTTTCTCTATAGAGGATGTGGATCTAGAAAGAAACTCGGGTAAAAAGTGTTGAAAGATGAAGGGACTCCTTTAACTTGATTGAGTAAGGAAAAGGAAATAGAAGGATGTGGGAAGACAACTGAGCTTTAAAATGTACACAGCATCAAACAGTGGTATGATGTGATTATACCTTGTAATTTCTAGTAAAATAAATAGGAGCATTCTGTAATTTTGTGCTGGAAGAGATGTTTACGAATTTTATGTAATAGTATCCCCACTGTGTTTCTTGAATAACCTGGTTTTCATGAGCGATCCTTTGTCCTAAATTATCTTGGCACTAGGAAAAGCCTATCTTGGAAGCAGAAAACTGGAGCTCACATACCTTTAGGGTAAATAGTCAGGCTTAAATCAGCTTCCTAAAATTTACATATTTATATCACTGGGGAATGAGTGCACAGCTTAACCACAAGCTGAGAGAAGGATCTATCTCCTTACCTGCATTGTTTACTTCTTAGGACCACAACATCTTTACTCCTCGATGACCTAGGATGCCTACTAGGGACCCACAAACTGCATCTAGATTTGATAGTTACCGATGCAATCCCATGTCAGACTTTATGTGTCATTCACAATGCCTTCATCATGGATCATTTGTGGACCGGCAACCAGTGTAAACTCTTTAACACCTCTGATATATGCTGATTTTTTTTATTCCTCAAATGAGATTTGCAGCCGCATTTTGTGCACCGGCATTCTAGAATACTGTTAGAAATGGGGTTTTTGGTTGGCAGTCAGGTTGCCCTCTGTCCAAGCAAGAACCCTCACTCTAGTCAGGGTAAGTCACACACAATCCAAAATCAGCCTGTGCTCACCCTCCGGTAGCTTGGCACGAGCAGTCAGGCTTAACTTAGAAGGCAATGTGTAAAGCGTTTGTGCAATCAATCATACAACACCGTAGCATAACACCACAAAAATACACCACACAGTGTTTAGAAAAATATATAGGCCCGTATTTATGCTTTTTGACGCTAAAGTGTGCTAACGCAGTTTAGCGTCAAAAATTTTGGCGCCGGCTAACGCCATTCTGAAGCGCGATGCGGGCGCCGTATTTATTGAATGGCGTTAGCCGGCGTAAGCAGACCGGCGCTGCCTGGTGTGCGTGGAAAAAAAACACGTACACCAGGCAGCACCGGCGTAGGGAAAAATGGCGTTAGGGCGTCTTAAAAATGGTGCAAGTCAGGTTGACGCAAAAAAATCGCCTCCACCCGATTTGCGCCATTTTTAACGACGCCCAGACGCCATTTACATGACTCCTGTCTTAGTAAAGACAGGAGTCATGCCCCCTTGCCCAATGGCCATGCCCAGGGGACTTATGTCCCCTGGGCATGGTCATTGGGCATTGAGGCATGTAGGGGGGCACAAATCAGGCCCTCCTATGCCACAAAAAAAATATTTAAAAAAATATATATATACTTACCTGAACTTACCTGAATGTCCCTGGGATGGGTCCCTCCATCCTTGGGTGTCCTCTTGGGGTGGGCAAGGGTGGCAGGGGGGGTCCCTGGGGGCATGGGAGGGCAGCTGTGGGCTCATTTTGAGCCCACAGGTCCCTTAACGCCTGCCCTGACCCAGGCGTTAAAAAGAGGCGCAAATGCAGGGTTTTTTGGCCCGCCCACTCCCAGGCGTGATTTTTGCCCGGGAGTATAAATACGACGCATTTGCGTCGCAGTCAGTTTTTTGGACGGGAACGGCTACCTTGCATCTCATTAACGCAAGGAAGGCGTTCACGCCAAAAAATGACGCTCTTTACTCATACTTTGGTGCTAGACGCGTCTAACGCCAAAGTATAAATATGGCATTAGTTTTGCGCCGAATTTGCGTCGAAAAAAACGACGCAAATTTGGCGCAAACGGAGTATAAATATGCCCCATAATATTTATCTGGGTATCTTCAGGTCAAAACGATCAAAGTTGCAATACGAATTTGTAAAGATATCACTGAAAAGTGATATAAAGTGTCTTAAGTCTTTAGAAAGTAAACAAAGTCTCTTTCAAACACAAAGTACCTGGTTTCTGGTGGAAAATCTCCTCAGAGGGCCACAAAGGAAGAGGTGCGTGGAAAAAGGGTGTGCGTCGATTTCTCCCCAGCACACACGGACTTGCGTCGTTATTTTCCACGCGGGGAAGTCGTGCGTCGTTTTCCGGCACGCGGACAGTCTCTTTCTGTGGGTCGCGAGGATTACCAGATGTCCCGGGTCTGTGCGTGGATTTTCCTGCTTGTTTTCCGGCTGCGCATCGTTCTGCGGGGCTGCGCGTCGAAATTACGATCTCACGGCAGGCGTCGCGTCGATTTCTTCTCCAGAGGTCGGGCGGCGTTGTCCCTGCGAGGCCATGCGTCAAAGTTTCGATCTCACGGCAGGCGTCGCGTCGATTTCTCCTCTAGAAGTCGGGCGGCGTTGTCCTTGCGAGGCCGTGCGTCAAAGTTTCGATCTCACGGCAGGCGTTGCTTCGATTTCTCCTCTAGAGGTCGGGCGGCGTTGTCCTTGCGAGGCCGTGCGTCAAAGTTTTGATCTCACGGCAGGCGTCGCGTCGATTTCTCCTTGGAAGTCGGGCGGCGTTGTCCTTGCGAGCCCGTGCGTCAAAGTTTCGATCGTCCCGAAGGCGTCTCGTTGATCAGCGTAGGTGTGCGGCGTTTTTCTTGCCGCGGAACAAGCTGTGCGTCGAAAAGTTCGGCGCACGGAGCGTCCAAGAGGAAGAGAGAAGTCTTTTTGGTCCTGAGACTTCAGGGAACAGGAGGCAAGCTCTATCCAAGCCCTTGGAGAGCACTTTTACAGCCAGACAAGAGTTCAGCAAGGCAGCAGGCCAACAGCAAGGCAGCAGTCCTTTGTAGAAAAGCAGACAGGTGAGTCCTTTGAGCAGCCAGTCAGTTCTTCTTGGCAGGATGTAGTTTCTGGTTCAGGTTTCTTCTCCAGCAAGTGTCTGATGAGGTAGGGCAGAGGCCCTGTTTTTATACTAAGTTGTGCCTTTGAAGTGGGGGTGACTTCAAAGAGTGCCTAAGAAATGCACCAAGCCCCCTTTCAGTTCAATCCTGTCTGCCAGAGTCCAAGTAGGGGGTGTGGCAGTCCTTTGTGTGAGGGCAGGCCCTCCACCCTCCCAGCCCAGGAAGACCCATTCAAAATGCAGATGCATGCAAGTGAGGCTGAGTACCCTGTGTTTGGGGGGTGTCTGAGTGAATGCACAAGGAGCTGTCAACTAAACCTAGCCAGACGTGGATTGAAGGGCACAACAAGATGTTAGTGCAAAGAAATGTTCACTTTCTAAAAGTGCCATTTCTAGAATAGTAATATTAAATCCGACTTCACCAGTCAGCAGGACTTTATATTACCATTCTGGCCATACTAAATATGATCTTCCTGCTCCTTTCAGATCAGCAGCTGCCACTTCAACAGTGTATGAGGGCAGCCCCAATGTTAGCCTATGAAGGGAGCAGGCCTCACAGTAGTGTAAAAACGAATTTAGGAGTTTTACACTACCAGGACATATAATTACACAGGTACATGTCCTGCCTTTTACCTACACAGCACCCTGCTCTAGGGGTTACCTAGGGCACACATTAGGGATGACTTATATGTAGAAAAAGGGGAGTTCTAGGCTTGGCAAGTACTTTTAAATGCCAAGTCAAAGTGGCAGTGAAACTGCACACACAGGCCTTGCAATGGCAGGCCTGAGACAGGGTTAAGGGGCTACTGAAGTGGGTGGCACAACCAGTGCTGCAGGCCCACTAGCAGCATTTAATCTACAGGCCCTAGGCACATATAGTGCACTCTACTAGGGACTTATAAGTAAATTAAATAGTCAATCATGGATAAACCAATCAGTTATACAATTTACACAGAGAGCATATGCACTTTAGCACTGGTTAGCAGTGGTAAAGTGCCCAGAGGTCAAAAGCCAACAACAACAGGTCAGAAAAAATAGGAGGAAGGAGGCAAAAAGTTTGGGGATGTCCCTGTCAAAAAGCCAGGTCCAACAAATACAATGAGCAATTAACATATATATGGAGTTACAGTAATCCAATTGAGAAGCTCTCAACACTTGGAAGTCCGTTTTAAGCGAGGAAGAGGAATGTAGGGAAAATGTATCCCCAACAATCTCATTATAAAGACAAATGTTGCTGCCACTTGATTACTATGTGCTGTGAAGGAGAGATGTTTGTCAAAGATAACTTGTAGATTTTGTGCAGAGTCCACAGTTAGGGGCGCAGTTCAGAAGGCCACCACAGGTTTGACCTAATATTTGGTGTCTTGCCAAGTATTTGGACCTCCTTCTTCTATCCACTCAAACTCAAACACTTTGTTCTTATCCAAAAGTCTACCTCTCTCATGCAGTCTTGAAATGTTCTGCTTCAGCCAGTGGGTTTTTATAGCTATTGATCACTATTTGGATGTAATGTGCATAGGATGATACCTTAACCCATACAATTGCTCCAGAAGGACCATATAAAGATTGAAAAATGTTGGACTGAGTTAAAAGAATGCCATCTAAAATGTTTGCATGCCACAGTTTGTGTTTTTGATGATGAGAGAAACCTGAGGGTCTTATCTTTAATGCCCATTTGAGAAAGACGAGACACTAGCAGGGAGTGGGCTGTTTTTTAAATGTCACAAAGCAGCTCTAACTTCCAAGATCTAAAATGCCTCTTGTATGATCCGCAACTAAGATCAGCCCAGACTCCTCCAATGCCCTTTCCTGATGCCAGCCAGGAATTTTCTAGCAGACTGCGTTTTTCGATGATTAACAATACTCCCTTATTAAGGGCCAGATGTATCAAAGGGTTTACCCATTCAGTATCAATGGGAAAATGTGATCATATATGGCCCTATGTCTGTTCTCTAGCATCATGATTGGCAACCGGAAAAGTGAAAAGCATCTCATCTGCATGGTTTTCTCATTCACGTAATCTTTTTTCCCCTCTAGCATTTATTCTGTCCAATTGTGATCCCGTCTTTAAAAAAGAGCTTCAATAAAAACTTGTTTTTAAATAATTAGCTTTTCCAAAAAATCATTATTTCATGTGTCTATATTGTTAGCTTTTTAGAATAATTCTTCTCACTGTTAATACAAGTAATGAATATTCCTGCCATGTCTTTATTTAGTTCCAAACAAATACCAGCTGTGTTTGGTTAAGCACAATTTATTTCTATGTTTAACAAGCTTCATTGCCTTCTCAGTCGAAGTACATTTGCATAGTTAAATGACATTTTCATCCTGTCACCTGAGTCTGAACATGTTTAATTAGTTGTTTTGCTACGCACATTAGTGATTTCCTGTTCAGAGTTCGCTACTGAAGCTTTGCTGTTCTTTCATGTCAAAGTAGCAGTTGCATCAAGTTAGACAAAAACTCTGATAACAGGACCACTTAACTCTGAAAGCTCCAAAGCTCTTTAAAAAAAATATATATATATGTGTTTTATATATTTTTTGTATTATTAAGGCTATTGTGTAAAAAAAACGAGCCAATATTATCGGAGTTTTTTTTTTTTTTTGCTCTAGTGTGATTGTGCTGTTTACTGTATTGCTCATCGCTGGCAATGTGGTTGAAAGACGTGGCGGCAATCAATGAATAGATAGGAATGCGTTTGCCTCCTTTGCTTCAAATGATTCAAATAACGTGGAGATGTATTAATAATTGGATACCAACGGCAGCCAGCATTGATATAGCTGTTTAAAAAGGAACAAGCCATTAACATCACACCCTGTGGAATGTAATTGTTCCAAAATTAATATCTCATGATTCTAATGATTTGCAGACCCTGAGGCATTCATATTTCGTTCATATTATAGATGCACAGGAAGGTGCTATAATAACTAGAAAAATGTAATCCCGATAAGCACACTGTAAAGGGTATAATCAATTTGAGACAGAGGACCTTCCATCAAAATGTGGTAGATCCCCCGTCCAACGTTTTACATGTGCCATAGGCTAAAATGCATTGTACCGTGGATGGGCTATCAGCCACATTTGTGAACGAATCTTCAGAAATCTAACCATGAATGTATTTTCTACTGCTTCTGAGTCATCCTCCCAAATTCTTCTAAATGTTCCTTTTGACACACAAATATTGTCGAATACTAATGCATTTTATTCATTAGTTTAGCAAAAAGGCTTCAAATAATCCATGAAAAACATTTTAAATAACTTCAAGATTACAATTAACTCATGTAATTTTGCAGTGATTTGTTGTGTGTGATGAATTAAAACCTTTGAACAATCCTTGCTGTGTTATATCCTCATTAACAAGTAATGTAATAGTAACCACAGCAACTATATATATTGATGGTTTATAACAAAGTGTGGTATTATGAGTCAAGCTACCGGGGGGTATGCTAGTTATAAAGATTTATGTTGCTCTCATGGTTCCTAAATGGAGAGTTTATGGATGGCAGCCACAGCTGGTCAGGTCCAGCCTGTCTCATCCGTGAGTGGTCCGTCTCAGGTCGTGGGCGGCGTTACAAAGATAATAAACCTTAAAGCACCTTTTCACGTGAAGTACTTACTACATATTGGTGACGAGGGAAAGTCTACATCGTGCTGCCGCGGACCTCCAACTAAGCTGAGGATCATTTGGTGTGCTGCAGTTCGTCGCGAAGCAGATTGAGCACCAGTCACATTATTTGCCATCATGTGGTCCCGATGTCTAGCTGAGCAATTATGTTTTAGAGTGAGCGCCAATTCTAATCATGTGCCTAGTTCCGCAGCTTCCAAAATTTAAAAGTGCAAAGGGCAGGCACACAACAACAGCATTACCAAGAACGTCGTTCTCTCTCTAGCATTTTCGGCATTGCCCATAATCACACACCTGCATGCACACAGCATCACCTTGAACTGCGCACCCGCATGAGACATTTTGAAAGAAAACAAGACACAAAGGTTCTGTACTTATTTGCTCACAGGAATTTTGTAGAGCATCTGTAAGTCGAGTGTACACACAACATCCTAGCACATCAACCAATAAAGTAAGGAGTTGTGCCGAGCCAATTGCAAAGGACCTTGCTTGGTCTTCAGCTTTCATCATAATGGCATTGATTGCACAACATTTGGGCCAATTTTACTGACAGCTTGAATACATTACAGTCGTGTGATATTGCATTACTGATTTTCCCTGGATTACTGGAGGCCGACATTTTATGTGAGTGCTGTATGCCGCCCTTTCACAATGACCTCCGCATCAATTTGTTCAGTCTCCACCATTCCTCCAGTGACCTGCGAAGCCTAGTATCAAATGGAGACAATGGCTACAATTTAGCAATTTATTTAGTAGTCATTGATGCTATAGCTTTTGCACTTGAGCGCAAATTAGCATTATTGTTTTGGTTGTTGGGAAAAGTACCGCAGAAAGTCTTTGACAATTTACCTGCGGTACCATCACCTCAAACAGCGAAGGTGATAACTGGAATATTCATAAAGAGCCAATTTATAGAATGCAAGCACATTATTTAAAAGAACCTAGCATTATGTTAGAATGTCACAAATCTTGTAAGTGCAAGCAAGCAGTAGATTAAAGTATTGAAGAATACATCTCAGGGCTAAGGATTCTAGCTGCTACGTGTGAATTTGGAATCAACTTAGACAAATATATTCAGGAACACTTTGTTTCTAATTGTTTTGCAAGGAAATTTCAGGAAAGACTTTTAAGTTAAACAGACCCTTCACTATCTGGGGAATTAGACCTGCCAAAAGGAATAGAAAGGTCAATGGTTTCATTCAGAGCTCTACACACTGAGAGTCCCATTTGTGCAACCACAGATTTGGATGGATGTGTTGTTGATGAGTCACTGTGCATGGTGACCTCAGCTCCAAAGTTTGGGAATTTAAAAAAACAAGTTATGTATCTTACAGGTGTGGTTCAAAATCACAACTTGGCAATAATCCAAATTGTCCTGCTGTAAACAAAAATTGTTTACTGTACAAAAAGAAAGGACATTTCCAGGGTGTATGCAAGGGTGGAAAAGCTGTGGTCAAAATAAATAAGGTAGGCGTAGATGAACATACATGTGTTAAAAAACTGAGTAACACTGTGCTTACAATTAAATGTGAGGGAATATTTATTTCTCAAGAGATTAAAGGACCATTGTGTGTAGTGAAAGTGGGTGACATCACTCTGCAGGTGATCGCAGATTCACAACCTTGCATCACCATCATGATAGGTACAACTTTCCACAAAAATTGGGGAAATAGTTTCACCATGACTCTCTCTGACATTAACCCCAAGGCATTTGTTGAAAAAGACATCAATATGTTAGGATATTTAGTTTCAAGAGTCAAATGTCTAGGGAGAATTACAGATACTAAAGTTTATTTTTCAATCAATGGTAAGGATATAATAGGGTGGACAGATTTGGCCAAGATGGTTATGCACTTTAAGCCAGGTGCAGAAAACCAAACCCTGAAGTGCTAGGTGAGTTACCCATTGCTCAGGTAGAGTGTGAACCTAAGGGCACAAACATTGCATTCATTTCAGATAACTAAGGACATTTTTTCAAATGAAGTAAGTTTAGTCAGAGAATTTGAACATCGGATTCCTTTAAAACACATTGTTTAATCTATTGCTCACAAATTACATCCAGAGCCTTTGAGTATTGAAGAAGAGCTTAAAGGAATTAAAAAAAATCATGTGAGGATGGTATAATTGTGGTGTGCGAGTCATCACAGTGGGTCCTCCCAGTTGTGGTGGCATTTAAAAAAAGAGGTGAAATTAGATTATGCACCGACCTATGCTCCCTCAATAATGGTCATCCCTTACCTAGGCTACATGACTTATTGGCAAATTTAGGAGGAGCTAGCAGATTTCCATCACTGTTTTATGCTCCGTGTACCATCATGTGCCCCTAGTAGAAGAATCTCAAGAGGTGGGAGCATTTATCATACCTTTCAGGGAGTGCAAGTATGTTAGATTGCCTTTTGGACCAGCACCAGGGGCAAGTGTTTTTCACAGGTCACGGGACGTATGTTTGAAAGGGCACAAGCAGTCCAAGCATACCAAGGTGACTACTAAGTGTTTGCTGAAAGTACTGAAAAACACATTGTGATACTAAAGGAAATGCTAACCAAACTGGGTAATGCTGGTATGACTGTAAAGTGAGATAAATGCAAATTAGGCACTAGCAAGTTGGAATACCTAGGGCAAAATATTTCAAGCAATAGAATTATACCTACATTTTCTTTCATCTAAGCAGTGGAAGATGCTAATCCACCCAGGAATAAAGATGTATTCCACTCTTTCTTAGGTTTGGCTGAATACATTGTACATGTGATGCATGGGTTTGCCCAAGTGGTAGAACTATTAAGAGCCTAACTAAGAAAAGGAGCCCAATTTGAGTGGTCTATGTAGGAAAGTACCATCTTGCCTGGCATGTTACCCCCATTTTTACTTGCGTGTCAGTTTGTTTTTGCCTGTGTCACTGGGATCCTGCTAGCCAGGACCCCAGTGCTCATAGTTTGTGGCCTATATGTGTTCCCTGTGTGGTGCCTAACTGTATCACTGAGGCTCTGCTAACCAGAACCTCAGTGTTTATACTCTCTCTGCTTTTAAAATTGTCACTGCAGGTTAGTGACCATTTTCACCAATTCTGATTGGCACACTGGAACACCCTTATAATTCCCTAGTATATGGTACCTAGGTACCCAGGGTATTGGGGTTCCAGGAGATCCCTATGGGCTGCAGCATTTCTTTTGCCACCCATAGGGAGCTCGGACAATTCTTACAGAGGACTGCCACTGCAGCCTGAGTGAAATAACGTTCACGTTATTTCACAGCCATTTTACACTGCACTTAAGTAACTTATAAGTCACCTATATGTCTAACCCTCTCTTAGTGAAGGTTAGGTGCAAAGTTGCTAAGTGTGAGGGCACCCTGGCACTAGCCAAGGTGCTTCCACATTGTTCAGGGCAATTTCCCTGGACTTTGTGAGTGCGGGGACACCATTACACGCTTTCACTACATAGTGGTCAATACCTATATGTAGCTTCACAATGGTAACTCCGAACACGGCCATGTAACATGTCTAAGATCATTGAATTGTCCCCCAAGCCACATCTGGTATTGGGATGCCAATCCCATGCATCCCCGGGGCTCCAGCATGGACCCCAGGTACTGCCAAACTAGCTCTTTGGGGTTTTCTCTGCAGCTACTTCTGCTGCCAACCCTCAGACAAGTTTCTACCCTCCTTGGGTCTGTGCAGCCCAGTCCCAGGAAGGCAGAACAAAGGATTTCCTCTCCCTTTGGAAATAGGTGTTAAGGGCTGGGGAGGAGTAGCCTCCCCCAGCTTCTGGAAATGCTCTGAAGTGCACAGATGGTGCCCTCCTTGCATAAGCCAGTCTACACCGCTTCAGGGATCCCCCAGCCCCTGCTCTGGCAGGCACGAAACTGGACAAAGGAAAGGGGAGAGACCACTCCCCTGTTCATCACCACCCCAGGGGTGGTGCCCAGAGCTCCTCCAGTGTGTCCCAGATCTCTGCCATCTTGACTGCAGAGGTGTGAGGGCACAATGGAGACCTCTGAGCAGCCAATGCCAGCAGGTGACGTCAGAGACCCCTCCTGATAGGCTCTTATTTGGTTAAGTAGACAATCCTCCTCTGAGGGCTATTTAGGGTCTCTCCTGTGGGTTTCTCTTCAGATAACGAATGCAATAGCTCACCAGAGTTCCTCCTCATCTCTCTCTTCAACTTCTGCCAAGGATCAACCGCTGACTGCTCCAGGACGCCTGCAAAACCGCAACAAAGTAGCAAGACGACTACCAGCAACATTGTAGCGCCTAATCCTTCCGGCTTTCTCAACTGTTTCCTGGTGGTGCATGCTCTGAGGGCTGTCTGCCTTCACCCTGCACTGGAAGACAAGAAGAAATCTCCTGTGGGTCGATGGAATCTTACCCCTGCTAATGCAGGCACCAAACTTCTGCATCACCAGTCCTCTGAGTTCCCTCTCATTTTGATCAGCATGGTCCCTGGAACACAGTAGCTGGATCCAAGTGAGCCCGAAGTCCAGTGGTCCTTCTGTCCGAATTTGGTGGAGGTAAATCCTTGCCTTCCCACGCCAGACAGTAATCCTGTGTACTGCGTAATCTGCAGATGCTAGGGCTTCTGTGCACTTTAGCAAGGATTCCTTTGTGCACAGCACAGTCCAGGTCCCCAGCACTCCATCCTGCATTGCTCAACTCGCTGAGTTGACCACCGGCTTCGTGGGACCCTCTTTTGTTGTTTTGAGACAACCGCCGTGCTCAGATTTCTTGAACGCCTGCTCAATTGCTTCTCCGGATACTGCCTGCTTCTGCATGGGCTCTCTATGTTGCTGAGCACCCCCTCTGTCTCCTCCTCCAAGGGGCGACCTCCTGGTGCTTCCTGGGCCCTGGTAGTACCCATTATCTTCTACTGTGACTTTTGCAGCTAGCAAGGCTTGTTTGCGGTCTTTCTGTGTGGAAACAACTCTACATCCTCCAGCACACCGTGGGACATCTTTTGACCAAAGGAGAAGTTCCTGGCACCTTCCGTTGTTGCAGAATCTTTGGCTTCTTTCACCCAGAGGCAGCCCTTTTGCACCTTCTTCCGGGGTTTAGTGGGGTCCTGCCCCCCTGGACACTTGCATGACTCTTGGACTTGGTCCCCTTCCTTTGCAGGTCCTCAGGTCCAGGAATCCATCTTCAGTGTTTTGCAGTCAGTTGTTGCCGTTGCAGAAGCCCCCATCTCGACTTTACTGTCTTTGTGGGGTAGTAGGGTAACTTTACTCCTACTTTTCTGGGTCTTGGGGTGGGGTATCTTGGACACCCTTAGTGTTTTCTTACACTCCCAGCGACCCTCTGCACACTACACTAGGCCTGGGGTCCATTCGTGGTTCGCATTCCACATTTGGAGGATATGGTTTGTGTTGCCCCTAGGCCTGTTGTGTCCTATTGCATTCTATTGTGTTCTACAGTGTTTGCACAACTTTTCTAACTGTTTACTTACCTGATTTTGGATTGTGTGTATATTTTGTGTATTTTAATTACCTCCTAAGGGAGTATATCCCCTGAGATACTTTTGGCATATTGTCACTAAAATAAAGTACCTTTATTTTAAGTAACTCTGAGTATTGTGTTATGATGTAGTGCTATATGAAATAAGTGGTATAGTAGGAGCCTTGCAGGTCTCCTAGTTCAGCCTAAGCTGCTCTCCTATGGCTACCTGTATAAGCCTAAGCTGCTAGAACACTACTAATCTACTAATCATAAGGGATAACTGGACCTGGCACAAGGTGTAAGTACCACAAGGTACCCACTATAAGCCAGGCCAGCCTCCTACAGTCTACTAGTCTGGATGAAGTATATACACCACAGAGAAGAAAATTATTGTAGAAGCCCCGGCTTTAAGTTCTTTTAGAGCAGGACACAAATGTTCTATAACTGAAGATGCCAGTCTTACAAGGTTAGGGACCATTTTGACTCAGACAGTGGCAGTTGTGATACAAACAGTGGTGCATGCATCTAGAAAGCTAAAACATGTATAATGCCACTATAGCACTATTGAACGTGAAGCTTTGGCATGTACGTGGGCAGTGCAAACATTCAGATCATTCATCTGGGAATCAAAGTCTGATCTCATAACAGACCACAAACCCCTTTTCCACTTACTCCAGAGCAGTAGTCCATGCAAGGTGTCTGCTAGATTAGTGAGATTACTGTCAGACCTACAAGAGTGCACATTTGACGTTAAGAATGTGTCTGATAGGAAAACCTTCAGTGCTGACTGTCTTTCTAGGATGGCAATGAATGATACTGAAGAAAGTGATCTGGATACTGAAACTGATTGTGTGGCTACTATAGAGGATACCATGGTCTCAGGTTTGCTGCCATTTACGGAAAAAGAATGGAACTACCCAAACACAAGTGATGAGAAGTTAAATAAAGTAAGAATATTTATGATAGAATGATGGCCAGGAATTTGATGGGGGCTCTAAAGATATTTTTTTCAGGTGTCTTATGACCTATCCATGGTGGGTGACATGATTATGCAACATGTTTTATTTGTACTACCACAAAGATTAGAAAATTATTGATAACATTAGCACACCAGGGGCAACCAGGTGTCAGCAGAACTATTGAGTGGCTAAAACAACACTACGTCTGGCCTTATTTGGATACAGAAGCAAAATCTACAATAGACAACTGCCCGAGTGCTTGGTGTCTGATAAACACTGGAAAACAAGTGCATGCCCTTGCAACTAGTTCCCTTTCCTGATGCACTGTGGGATAAGGGTGCAATGAATTTTTGTGATCCTTTCTCACTTTTTTCAAGAAACACGAAGTACCTTGTCATGTTAATCGATTATCACTTTATGTGGATTTATTATTCTTTTATCAAAACCCCCAGTACTGAGTCTACCATCATGTTCTTGAGTAATGTATTCTCACTATAGGGGTCGTCAATAGAGATTGTCACAGATAATAGCACTCATTTAATTTCTAATTTCTAGTCTCAAGAGTTACATAATGTTAAACACATTAGATTTTCTCTATACTCACCTTATTCTAATGGCTAAAATGTTTTTAAAAGAAGGTATTCAGTCAGCATTAGTATCTGGGCAGATTGTATAAGAAGTTGTACATAGGAAAAGTTGGAGCTTTAACACCTTAACTCATACCACTACGGGTGCTCCACCTATTACTTTGATGTGGGGCAGAAATGCACATACAAGTCTGTATCCACCATGGTTATCATTCAAGGAAAGGTGTGTAACAACGGATAATTTCTAAACTACTTGTAACAAGGTTCTTCAAAAGCAGAAAGACATGAAAAATAATTTGACAGTAGTTATATAGTCAGAAGTAACCCTACTTTGAAAGTCAATTGGGTACTAATAGAGAAACCCAGAGGTGTAAAAGGGGAGTCTAAATTTTCCCATCTTACTCAAGTGAAAAAGGTTAATAAAGGCACAGCATTACTTGAAGGGAAAGGGTTGTGGACAAACACAGTTTGGTGAGAACCACTCAGGATCAAAATGCATTAATATAAAAACACAAAATGGAAAACAATGTTCAGGGATATGATTGGCCACTGTGGTTACAAAGTGACAACGTACATACAGGTGGTAGTATTTGCTGTTGCTCAACTGCGAGCCTTGAGACTTATGTTCAGTATAGTCAGGAAAGGTCAGATGCTAGCCCAAATCGGAATCATGTTTAAGAGCCAGGAATGTCAGCTTGTAATATCAATGTGAAAGAAAAAATGGTTTTACGTGCAGCAAATTGCTTAAAAATAACTTGCAATTTTAATGACTATATTATGAATTGGCCAAAACTTAGTTTACAAGCTAATCAAAAGTAAATTGCAGGTGTAATTGCTATGTTATGTATTGTACAATAGTAAAAAAGTTAATTCATATTTTGTTTTATGTTACATTGTACTTAAGTTTGTGTAAGGTGGAAAGTATGTTGTATTATGAGTTAAGCTTACAAGGGTGTGATTATTTTGTTACACATCCTAGTTGTATACATTTGGGTTGCTCTCATGGTTCTGGAATGGAGTGCTTGTGGATGACAGCTACAGCTCATCAGTTGAAGCCTTTCTTCTCCATGAGCAGTCCAACTCAGGCAGCATTACTAAGATAATACATCTCAGACTTAAAGCACCTTTTTGCGTGGAGTGCTTTCTGCACAATGTCAAATAAAAATAGAAAAAATATGTTATCAGATTACAGAAGCAACTATCAACATTGTTGGAATTAGCAAATTTAATTTCATCATAGCCTTATTTATAAGAACCTGTATTCGCCATACTGACATGCATAAAAACTCACAAATAGATAAAAGCCCTTTCAGATATTTACATCAAAATTGATATCCCTCATGGATTAAAGCAATGGTGACCAGACATCAATTTGTGGTCAAACTGTCAGATTCAGTCTAAAGCTCCTTTGATGATCTTGACAAAATTAATCTAGCCGTGAATTACCGGGGCCGCGTAGGAGCTCCCACCATGCTCTGCGGCTGAGACGTCAGCCGGCTAGCCAGAGGGAAGATGCGTTAATGGAGATGCTCGTGCTGTGGACGCCGTGTCAAGTCCGACGAGATATTGGCTGGGAGGAAAGAGGCTGCCCGGCATTTGGAGCACCTTCGTGTCTGCATCAAGGCCTCTTTGAATCTCTGCGTGCCGAAACACGCTGCACCTCGTTTAGACCACGAAGCATGATCAAGCACCAAAACAAAGGTACAGAGGGTGAGAAGGGCAGCAGGAGCACTCTTGTGGCCCATTGGAGGAATGGGCCCCTCCTAGTCAGGACTTGCAGAGAGAGAAAGAAAATGACACTGCCTCCCCCAACCCAACACACCCCAGAATAATGGAAATGAATTTAAGGAATCAGACATGCAAGCCCAATAGGAAAAAACAGAAGAAAGCAGGGGAAAGGAAAGGAGAAGGGAAAAGAAAGGAGAAGGAAAGGAAGAAAAAGGAAGGGAAAAGAAGGAAAAAAGAAGAACAAAGGGAAAGGGAAGGAAAAAGCGAAGAAAAAAGGAAAAAAGAAAAAGAGGGGGAAAGGAGAAAAAAGAAGTAAGAAGGAAAAGGAGAGGGAGACGGACAGAGAGGAAAATGAAAGGTTAAAAAAAGCACAAAAGGAAAGAAGAAGGAAAGGAAAAATATTTGTGACGTAACCAGGGCATTAAAAAGAAGGCCTAATAAGAAGAGAAAGGCAAGGAAAAAGAAAGAAGAAGGAGAAGGAAAAGAAGCTGTCTTCGATTACTCAGAAGTGGGTTCCCAAGAATTCGAGAGCCATTCCCTTTTGGCAATGTGACGTTCTCCCCAAGACCTCCAGAGCAAGGGTCGTTCCTCATCAAAGACTCTTACATCATCAAGGAGCACAAAATATAAGCGTACAGCACCTTCAGATAAAATGGCGAATGTTGACTTAAACATGAATATTATTGGCCTTCAACAGGCAAAAGGCTCTAGATCTCAACTGCCTCACCCTCCCTGCGTGATAGATTCAGCCCAGTCTAATCCCTGTGACAATGCTACAATAGAACAGGGCCACATCAGTTCACCGGATACAGTGAAAAGCATGCAAGACAAATCATATAAACTCTGTAGCCAGCCCAAGGTGACAACAAGTTTGCTACTTGAAAATGAAGAATTTCCGGAGAGTGACGGCGCCCCTATGCAACTCTATCCATTATTTGGAGGAGGGGTGGGTAGAGGGTTAAAGGAGGCTTTTTTGGGATCCCAGCCCTCAAGCCACAATGTCGTCTCTGTAGAGGACACCCTTTACCCCTCTGATCAGCACAGTTCAGAAATGTGTACTGTGAGGCAGGCACATGCCATCAGCCCCTCTACGAGCGCATCTAATAGCTCTGAATGATGTATAGAAAACAGGACTTGTCTGCAGGGACAGGAGAGTCGGCAGGCAGATCCACAACCTTATGAGTGCCAGGAGCAAGTAGATGGAGGAGACGATACTCATTCGCAATCCTTCCTGCTTGAATTATTAAAAGAGCTAAAATCTCTAAAAATCTCACAAACTAAAGCAAACCACGAAACAGAGAGACACACT
The DNA here is from genome assembly GCF_031143425.1 of Pleurodeles waltl. Lineage (NCBI taxonomy): Eukaryota > Metazoa > Chordata > Amphibia > Caudata > Salamandridae > Pleurodeles > Pleurodeles waltl. The sequence continues at coordinate 146,185,197 of NC_090439.1, read as the reverse complement.
TAAACTTGATAAATGCTAACATCCAGCAACTTAATTCAAGTGGACCTGCTTGTATTACAGATTCGGATGGACGACGCAGGGAATCGTTCATGAAGATGCAATCTAAGATTCATAGGGGTGCCTGAAGGTTGCGAGAATGGACAGAACATTATGGAATTGATTGCCAGCCTTGTGAAACAAGATGTACTTCCGGATTTGGCAGATAACAATCAGGATCTTTCCATTGTGCGAGCTCATCGCGTACCGGCAGTCCAGCAATCTTATGCTAAATATCCACAAACAATACTTGTGAACTTTGGTGACTTTCGTATTTAAGAGCGCATTTTACAACAGGCAATTAAGAGCAGAGCACATTAGAACCCTGGTGATTACACTTTCAGAATTTATTCAGGTATGTCAGTTGCTGTGGCATGTAGAAGGAGGGAGCTAAAGGAAATGATTCCTGCATTTCAAAAAGCAGGAGCTCTGGCGGGGCTTGTACAACAATCAAAGTCAAACGTTTTTTTCAAGAGCCACTCAATAATAGTCTACACAGTTGAGAGGGCCAGAACTTTGTTGCTTGCTATAAGCAGTGGGGAGAGAGTGGGTTGAGGAGGGCAGTATTTAGAGAGATGAGCTTCATTGTGAAACATTGAAATTTACAAAGCTATTGTACGTTGGTCATCCTCTGATGCTACTGATGATCAGGTGCTATGTCAGGGCACCTATTTATGGGTAAAAGTAGAGGGATGGATAGGAGGGATTTGGGGGAGCTGCTTGGGAGGGAGCTCTTGGAGAGCCTCTAGGCCGGAGGGCCTCAAGGTTATAGTGCTCAGGGATGGAGAGGAATGGGGGTGGTTTCAGGGTTGGCCCACCTGGTGGGGGCTAAAAGGTCGAGAAAATTCAGTTTTTTTCAAGAAGTAGCATACACTGCAATTGGTTGGATAAGATTGAAGAACAGGATAACTAATAACAAGTATGGTAAAATTTAAGTTTATCTCCTGCAAAGCAAATGGCATTTCAAATCGACATAAATATAAGACAATGCTAAAATGGTTGATATAATTTCATCCTGATGTTTTTTATTTCCAAGAAACCCATCTAGAAAGTAACAGCCCCAAAATATATATTCCAAAGCAGTTCTCAGCAGCTTTTGTTGCTTCATCTGGGTTGGCAGTTAATGGAGTGGCAATATATCTCAGTCCTTCATCAACACAAGCTTTATTCGATCAACAGACCATCAAAGCAATACAAACAATAAATATCATCATAAAATAAAAATTAATACAATCCCATTATAAAACCAATGTCTGACAGATAGTTTAAAACTCGTGCCCAGTCAAAAGTCCCATCAAGCTTCCTTAACGATCGTTTGCTTACATAAAAGTTGTGTACCCGCCATGCTGCCATTAAAAACTTACTAACAGCATAAATTAAAACATTAGAACAATGACTTTTTAAAACCCTCAAAGCTAGGTCACATTCTCTTAGTTTCATTTCCCGACAGATTTTGCGGATCCATTTGGACCTAGGGGAAGTATAGGCAGGACAGTAAAACATAAAATGTTTGACTGTTTCAGGGGCAACACCACACACAGGGCATACATCAGTTGTGACATTTGGTCCCCATCTACTCATCAGAGACTTCAGTGGTAGTGACCCGAAACGAAATCTAGCGTATAGTCCCTTAGCTAATATGTCTCGAATTATGTCTAGATACGGTTCAAACTGTGGATACCACTTGAAGTTAATTAAGAGATTGGTTAAACGTCCATGGGATTTGCAGCTAATACAGTTATTTCGCACATAAGACCAATATGCACACTTCAATACCTTTGTGTGGGATTTCTCCAGTTTGACGGGATTCGCCCAGAAATCTCCTAGACCCAAGTTACGAAGCCAACTAGATAGATGCTTGACCCACGGGATGGTATCCGAGTTTGGACACTTTAGCAATTCAAGAAGCGAGGTCTTATATACATCCAATTCGGGGATGGTCCATAACCTTACCCAATATAATAGAGGTCTTAAGATGATTAAATCAGCTATTTGTTTCAGCCCCAAATCAAAGAACAAAAGAATCAATGGGGTACTGGGGCGGCAAGCACATAAGGCCCTTGCAAAGCTGTTCTCACCGGAGGTTAACTTATTGCTATCAAAGAAACCCCATATCTCTGCACCATAGACAGCAGCACCCTGCGCCTTGGCCACTTAGATCTTGATTGCTGGTGATACAGCCTTGGCCATCGTATTCCTATAAAAGCGCAGTATAGATGCTGCGCTATGCTGCAGAAGTCCAACACTTTTGCTAACCTGTTCTTCCCAGTATAACTTATCTGTGAGCCTCACACCCAGATAATCTATAGAGCTAACCTTGTCCAAAAAGGTGCCATCTAAACTGATGATGCATTTTTTCTGCGAGCCAGAGCAGAGAACCATCAGTTTCGTTTTCTTGAGATTCAGCTCCAGCCCATAGTTCCGACAGAATAAGTTAAATCTATCGACAAGGATTTGTAGGCCCATAGGTGTCTTTGAGATGAGAAGTGAATCATCTGCGAAGAGAAGAATAGGAATTTTCTGAGCATTCAAACTGGGAGCATCATTCTGGCATGCCATCAAAACCTGCACCACCTCATTAATAAAAAGAGAAAACAAAAGCGGGGCCAGCACACAACCCTGGCGAACACCCCTATTAATGGGGATTTTATCAGTCAGTTCGCCTTGATTGCCTCATCGCACTTGAGCATATGTATCTTCGTGCAGTCGCTTTAATATATGAATTATGCTTGCTGGAATCCCTATTCTATATAACACTTCCCATAACTTCTCTCTTAGGACCAAGTCAAAGGCTGAACGCAGATCGACAAAAACAACATATAGGGGTTGCTTTGCGAGAACTACATATTTCCAGTGTAAGACAGCCAACCTAAAGACCTGATCCACTGTACTAATTCTGGGTCGAAACCCAGCCTTGAGGGGGAAGAGAATCTGATGGTCAACAACCCAACTCATTAGTCTTCCTAAGAGTTGTCTAGCAAAGATCTTTTGTAAATTATCTATAAGACTAATCGGTCTATAGTTTGTTGGGAGATTCACGTTACCCTTTTTATAGATAGGAATGATTTCAGCACCTTTCCACGTAGTTAGAATCGGCCCCCCTTCAGCAATTTTATTGGAAACCGTATTCATGTACCAGCTCCATATGGTTGGCTCAGATCTATGAAGGTCACCTGGGATTTTATCTGGTCCTGGGACTTTACCAGGTTTTAAGTAATAAATTGCATCAGCAGTTTCTTCTATAGCCCCTTCTGTGCCCAGGACGTAATGGTTAGGTCCTGAGGCACAGTGCTTGTGTGCCCAGGACGTAACCATTACGTCCTGGGCACAGAGCCCAGAGGGAGCGCTAGCTAGCATTTTTTAAAGGCCTTTTCTGCCCCCGGGGGAGATCGCCTATTATTAGGCCTTTTCTGCCCCCAGGGGGGGCAGAAACCGCTAGGCACCAGGGATCATTTTTTTTTTTTTTGAGGTGGGGAGCGACCCCTTAGGCAAGGGTCGCTCCCCTACGGGGCAAATTATATTTAGGCCATTTCTGTCCCCTTTGGGGGCAGATTGGCCTATTTTTATGATGCCCAAGGGGGACAGAAACCACTAGACACCAGGAAGTTTTTTTTTTTCTCGTGAATTTCACGCAAGGGGAGCAACCCCTTAGGCAAGGGTTGTTCCCCAGGGGGGCAAATTTATTTTAGAACATTTCTATTTTAATTAGGCCGATCCACTAGGCACCGGCGATTTTTTGTTTTTGTTGTTGTTTTACAGATGGGGAGCGACCCCTTAGGCAAGGGTCTCTCCCCTGGGAAGCAAATTGTATTCAGACCATTTCTGCCCCCCTCGGGGCAGATCGGCGAATTTTGGGTCAGTCCGCCCCCAAAGGGGGCAGAAACCACTAGGAACCAGGGATATTTTTTTTTGCGCCAACGTGACGCAAGGGGAGCGACCCCGTAGGCAAGGGTCGCTCCCCAGGGGGCTGGGGGGCAAATTTATTTTAGGACATTTCTGCCCCCCTGGGGGCAGATCGGCCTATTGTTGTTAGGCTGATCTGCCCCCAGGAGGGGCAGAAACCTCTAGGCGCCAGGGCAAATTTTTGTTTGTGTTTTTTTTGGGTTTGTTTGTTTTTTTAGAGATGGGGAGCGACCCATTAGGCAACGGTCATTCCCCGGGGAGGGAACTTGTATTTAGACCATTTCTGCCCCCCTTGGGGGCAAATTGGCTGATTTTATGTCAATCTGCCCCCAAGGGGGGCAGAAACAACTAGGCACCGGGGATCTTTTTTTTTGTGCCAATGTCACGCAGGGGGAGCGACCCCGTAGGCAAGGGTGGCTCCCCGGGGGGGTTTGGGGGGGCAAATTTATTTTAGGCCATTTCTGCCCCCCCCCTGGGGCCGGCTGAGCTAGAGGCCAAAATCCACAGGTAGGCACTTTGCAAAAAACACCTCTGTTTTCTGTGAAAAAATGTGATGTGTCCACGTTGTGTTTTGGGACATTTCCTTTCGTGGGCGCTAGGCCTACCCACACAAGTGAGGTACCATTTTTATCGGGAGACTTGGGGGAACAGTGGGTGGAAGGAAATTTGTGGCTCCTTTCAGATTCTAGAACTTTCTGTCACCGAAATGAGAGGAAAAAGTGTTTTTTTGTCTAATTTTGAGGTTTGCAAGGGATTCTGGGTAACAGAACCTAGTCAGAGCCCCACAAGTCACCCCACCTTGGATTCCCCTAGGTGTCTAGTTTTAAAAAATGCACTGGTTTGCTAGGTTTCCCCAGGTGCCAGCTGAGCGAGAGGCCAAAATCCACAGGTAGGCACTTTGTAAAAAACACCTCTGTTTTCTGTGAAAAAATGTGATGTGTCTACGTTGTGTTTTGGGCCATTTCCTTTCATGGGTGCTAGGCCTATACACACCAGTGAGGTACCATTTTTATCGGGAGACTTGGGGGAACGCTGGGTGGAAGGAAATTTGTGGCTCCTCTTAGATTCCAGAACTTTCTGTCACCAAAATGAGAGGAAAAAGTGTTTTTTGGTCACATTTTGAGGTCTGCAAAGGATTCTGGATAACAGAACCTGGTCAGAGCCCCACAAGTCACCCCATCTTGGATTCCCCTAGGTGTCTAGTTTTCCAAAATGCTCTGGTTTGCTAGGTTTCCCCAGGTGCCAGCTGAGCTAGAGGCCAAAATCCACAGGTAGGCACTTTGCAAAAAACACCTCTGTTTTCTGTGAAAAAATGTGATGTGTCCATGTTGTGGTTTGAGCCATTTCCTTTCGTGGGCACTAGGCCTACCCACACAAGTGAAGTACCATTTTTATCGGGAGACTTGGGGAAACACAGAATAGCAAAACAAATGTTATTGCCCCTTGTCTTTCTCTCCATTTTTTCCTTCCAAATGTAAGGCAGTGTGTAAAAAAGAAGTCTATTTGAGAAATGCCCTGTAATTCACATACTAGTATGGGCACCCCGGAATTCAGAGATGTGCAAATAACCACTGCTTCTCAACACCTTATCTTGTGGCCATTTTGGAAATACAAAGGTTTTCTTGATACCTATTTCTCACTTTTTATATTTCAGCAAATGGATTGCTGTATACCCGGTATAGAATAAAAACCCATTGCAAGGTGCAGCTCATTTATTGGCTCTGGGTACCTAGAGTTCTTGATGAACCTACAAGCCCTATATTTCCCCGCAACCAGAAGAGTCCAGCTGACATATATATTTTCACTGTATTTTGGCTAATTTCTTGGTCTCCTTCAGGGGAACCCACAAAGTCTGGGTACCTCTTGAATCCCTAGGATGTTGGAAAAAAAGGACGCAAATTTGGCGTGGGTAGCTTAGGTGAACAAAAAGTTATGAGGGCCTAAGCACAAACTGCCCCAAATAGCCAAAAAAAGGCTCGGCACAGGAGAGGGAAAAGGCCTGGCAGCGAAGGGGATAGAGAAGCAGATGTGGTTCTCAGAGTCATAAGAACTACCACCTATGGGGGCAATAGCAGAGTTCACATCTAAAAGAAATGAGAAGTCTAGTCCCACATCATTAGAATCGGGGCCACAGGAGTATCAATTCTACTGTATAAGCGAGACAAATGTTCCACCCAGCTTTCAGGTTGAATATGGTTCCATAAGTTGTTCCTACCCCCTTTTTCTCATTTGGACAACAATTTCCAGAACAGCGTCTTGTTCTTAAGTTTCGTGGCATCCAGCAATCCTTGACCGATGGAATCTTCCCAAGATTTCCTAGCTTGTGAAATAGTCTCCTTATAAATACGTCTAGCCTGTTGTATTTCCCCCAGAATCCCATTTGTAATAGTTTTTTTCCACGCAGACTTAGCCCTATATCTCACTAATAAAGTAGACTGGATTATAAAAGACAGTATTAGGGACCCCAAAGGGAGGTGGCTCTGGTTCAAAGTTTTACAATCAGGAGCTCAAGTTAGTCTGGTGAATTACTATGGGCCAGTCATGGATGAAGTAGAGCCACTAATACAACTCTATCATAGCAATGAGTGCTATATATGAATATAATAAAAAGCGATTTCCAGGTAATTGATCCTTGGTGAGAAATAACACCCTGCTGCCTCTCAATATACCTGTTTCTCGCAGCGTTATAAGACTGCTTCTAGGATAGATTATTTTCCTAATATCCCGTACCTTGAAGAAGACAGAAGCACATATTTGGGCAAATTTTTCTTCCGGTCATTCAGTGGTCATGGTGATGATGGAACCGGAGGCCCCTAACAAAGAGAGACCCAGATGTCAGCTTGATAGATCTTTGTTATCTAATCAGCAGTGGGTCACAGATATGAGTAAATTTATACAGGAGTTCTTCCAGCTCCATCAGAATTCAGCATCTCTGTTTAATGTTTGGGAAGCATTTAAGGCTACAGCCAGGGGGCAAATTATCTCTTTTAAAGCTGCGCAAACACGACAACGAGACTTAGAAATAAAAAAACTTGAGATGGCAGTAGATAAGCCGACGGATGAATGTATGAAATCAGGAGGGCAGGAAACGTTAAGACGTAATCTCAATCAAATGAGGGCTAAACTTAAAGATTCTTTTATTCTTGAAGAAGTCACTAGCTCGAGTGCTTATCAGCAGCAGGTTTATGAAGAAAGTCAACAGATAGGCAGACATTTAGCTTGGTCCACTCGTATAAAACAATAAAAACAGAAAATCGGTCTGATTCAGGATCCCGGCACTAGTACAATTCTTATCGAGGACAATGATATTGTGCGTGTGTTTATGTCACATTACTCTAGGATATATGAGATATACTATGCAGTTCCACTTTCACAGTTAGAACGGTATTACAAGTCTGTCATGCTACCTAAAATTTTGCAAAAGGTTCAGAATGCAGTAACACAGAAGATCATGTTATCGGAGATTAGGGAAGCTATCCAGAGAATTCCAAGTGCAAAAGCTTGCGGTAGCGATGGTTTTCCAATAGAATTTTATAAAGCATTCTGTGACGAGCTCGCACTGTTTTTGATGGAATTGTTTAATGGAATACTTCAGGGAGCAGAAATACCTTTAACATTCAAGGAATCTATAATAGTCAGTTTTTTGAAGAAAGATAAAAACCCACTGAAACCTGATGCATATCGCCCAATTAGTCTGCTGAATGCAGATTATAAAATTTTAACAAAGTTTGGGCCATCAGGATTACACCAGTTGCACCACAAGTAATACATAAAGATCAGAACGGTTTTGTAGCTGGCAGATTGATTTCTGCCAATACAAACTTTTTGGTACAGGCAATGGACTATTTTTTGATTAATAGAATCCCTGCAGTAATGATAATGTTAGAATCAGAGAAAACCTTCGATCTAGTTAATTGGGGAGCCTTGGTATACAGCCTAACCAAATTTGGTTTCCCTTTGCAATTTACTTCAATGATAAGGCGTTTGTATCAGGGTGTTTGGGTTAGCATTGTCATTAATTCAAAGGTTAGAGGCACAATTCAGATAAAAAGAGGTACTAGACAGGGATGCCCTCTATCCCCCATATTCTTTGACTTTTTACTGAGCCTCTTGCTCAGATGATACATAGTTTGAACAAAATCATTCTACCGGTACCGGATATGCCCAAAATCGAACTTTTTGATGATTACATCATTTTATATTTAAAACCAGAGATTGATAATGTACAAAGAGTTCTTGATAAGATTCATGAGTTCACTCAAATAGGAGGGTACAAGATTAATGAAAATAAAACAGAGGTTCTTCTCTTTAATGCAGGAATTGAGAATCTTCCCTATGCTTTGCAACTGGAAGCTAATTCATTCAATACATTATTTTTGAGCTTTTTCCAGATCTCACACTCTCTTAGTGCTAGTTTACCCCACAAAAATACCCAAGAACATCCAATATGGAGGGCCCTAATTAGAAGTAGCGTATTTGGTTCAGGGAACTGGTATAGACTGTTAGTGGAATGACCTGCCCTGGCAATAATTACAGATTTCAGAGATAATATTTTCTGAACAACACAATGTGTGATATCTAAAGAAGACTGGAGAATTATTTCGGAAACGGGCCATAAATCTTTGAGGGCAGCTAATTACAAAAGAATGGCTTTTCTCTCCAGATGGATGGCCTATGACACTCCTGAAAAGATACATGAAATGTATCTGTCAACCCCAGATCAATGCTTTTGGTGCCAACGCGATGGGAGTGGGAACTGGCTTCATGTATTTTTTGACTGCCCCAAATTAACACTTTTCTGGTTCAAAATAGAGAAGGTAATAAATTTCAGGTCCAACACTAGGATCGAGATAGACCCTAGCCTAGTTTTGTTTGGAGCCTCTGAGAAAACACACCAGTTAGTAAAAAATCAACAATATTTTATAGCGATTGTTTTAGCGGTAGTTCGATCACTAATACTTCAGTTATGGCGCACTCCGATGGTTCCCACCGTGCAGAGCTGGCAGAATAAAATGTTAAGAACGAAGACATATGAGGAAGCATACTCAAAACGTGTTGGGAGTATAAAAAGGTTCAAAGCTATATGGAAGTATTTTGCGGAAACAAGCCATGAACAAGGAAAGCCTGGAGTTATATGAAAATATTGCTTGTGAATACTGTATAGCAATGCATAATATGGATATAAAAAGAAGAAATCTTGGTGCGATTATAATTTGGCTAGAGACTTGAATGAATGTTTCATTAAACAAAGACAGATATCAAGGTTATTTCGATCCCACCAGCCAAAGCATATCAATTGTTATGGATTTACACTACTTAGGTTTATTTAATGTCTATTTATATGTATATGTAAACCTGAAATAATAAAAAAAATAAAAAAAATAATCTAGCCCTCAGTTTTTTTGCTGCCACACCCTATCTCATAAAATGAAATAGGGGTACTTTTTTTCTTATTCCAAACACCTCTAAAATAGTAACGTATTGAGAAAAGGAATGCTTTCCACTAAGTGTATGTACACATAACAGGCTCTAGTTAAGGGATAGCTTCATCCCCTTTTTCTGCACAGGGACCTCAACATTTGGAGTGAAGGATCAGTTTGCAGGCACTTTGAAGGGCTGCACCAGAAGGATTTTCACCAGTCCAGTACCTCAAAATACCAAAATATGTTGTGATTGTTATGACAGGGTTGTATATCACCAAAACATACATTTACCACATGCCGGATGTCACAACACCCAGCACACTGGTTGTACAAACAATAGCACCTGTGTGGCCCATATGCTGTCATTTGATTGTGTGTTTTAACAGAGAATTCTGTTGAACACATGAAAAGATTCCAATGATAGAGGAGAAAAAGTATACAAAAACCCGGTAGAAGAAAGAGCACAAATGATGAGACAGCAAGCAAAAGAAGAAGCAAGGTAAAAGAAAAAGCTTGCAAGCTCCCAATATCAGGTGCACCACTGGAAAGGGACACGTACTCACCTAAATCTGACGTTTCTTCCATCTCTGACCTTATTTTAAATGAAAACGATGCAGACAAAAGAGAACGGGGGAACTGCAAAAGAAAGAGAGTAAGTGAGAGATAGAGAGACAGAGAGCGATAAAGTAAGTGAGGGAGATATGAGCTGGCACCTCTAATATGGCTTTAGGAGCACACCCTCTTTAGCTACGTCACTTTTATCATTTCTTTGCCTTTCTTCACTTTCTCCATTGTTTCTTTTCCTCTTTAGCTTACATACATTTTTCCACCATTTCCTTGCCTCTTTTCACTTTCTCCTTTGCCTCATCGCCCTCTTCCCACTCTATCCCTGCTCCGCCTCCTGCCATCCAGCCCCCCTCCCTCCCCAGGACCTACCTAAACCCCAACTTCATCCCTCCACTAGCCATCAACTCCAACCAATACATCCTGCTTGGCGACCACAATTCACACATTGAAGACCCCTAAGATGCCAACTCCACCACTCTCTTGGAGAACATGAATACTGCAGTGGTGGCCGCTTCTTCTCTTACATTGTCAACAAGATCTGGAATGACCTGCTACTCCACTTGCGAACTGCACCCTCCCTGGTAGATTTCATAAAAAAGCTCAAGACTTGGCTCTTCGACAGAGACCTCACACTCCAGCACCTAGATGCCCCCAAGATGACAGTGCTGTGCTCCACAAATACTAATTGATTGATTGAGGATACTGTTGCCTTCTGAACATCAAATGCTTTTGAAAATTACAGTTGAAACCCATGATAATCAGATTTATTAAGATAAACCACAATGTTTCAAACATTGTGTAGTAAGTAGAATACCTAATTAAATGTAGAATGTGATGTCTTAAGGTTTTCCGGAAAGGTGGTTAAAGGAGAGAGACAGAAACTGGGAAGTGAGGAAGTGGCTTATCTGCTTGGTGGCTGAAGTGTTATTACTCTGAAACTAACTAAACAGACAATAACTTCATCTGTGTGTTGGCGTTGATATTCCAGTTGAAGGAAAGAGTCGGAGATTGGTCTACCCTTGCATTTGGGAGTTTTAATCCAGGGGTCGATCATTTCTCTCTAATTTCACTAAATGAGTATTCTTTTCCAAACATTTTTTTATGCTGGAAGTATCCATTCATTTTTTTTTTGCACAAAGTGTTTGGAATTGTTTATAGAGCCATACTTATATTATTATCCAAAATTCATTCGCTCAATTGCTTGTACTTGAAAAATGTATGTCTATTGGGCAGATTGAATTGCTCTTGAATGTTCACAAAATACTTCAGTTCTCTCCACAGCAAAACAATTCCCATGGTGGAATCGTTTCCGTATGGATCTGCCTCCTCTAAATCCAGGATAGGTGGTTGGAATATCCTAAAAAAGAGTTATGTCCTAAAACTGTGGATTTATTAGAGGTTTTGCAATCAGCTAAACATACTTGTGTAGAATTCCACACCTTACTTGATATATCGAATTTACATAAATAAACATTTTCCTTGACCATGACTTCTAAAAGACTATTATCCATGTTGCTTACCCAGTTCATATCCATAACTATCTTCAAATACGCTAGACAGGCAGCTATCTAATATTTTTCCAGTGGTCATGCACTCTATAATAAAGTGCGGCATTATTGATTGCCACTTGCTCATCCGTTTTTTCTAGCCCACATAAACTAGATAATTAAGCTATTTAATTCTGAAAAAATCCTAGTTAAACTACAGACCACTGTTTGGGGCAGAAATACACACTGAGATAAAATACTCATCCTAGTTAAAATGACTTGGCTGACAATCAAGATCGTGTTTTGGCCTCATCTTGGCTTTGTATTTTTTTCATTAATGGGACATCATTGTCAGATGTATAAATTCCGATACATTTTACTGCTTAGACCATTAAATTGTGCTTAATGTTTTAGAAAATGATACGTTCTATAACACAATAGACAGTATCTGAGCTTTGGAGTAATTCATTTTGTACCTGGACACAGCAAAACTCCTGGATGATACTCAGTGTGTATTTAATATTGTTGCACATGTTCTAGTCACAAAACTGCACAAAATGTAGTGCCAAATTTAAGAAAAGTGGTGCTGCATCATATGGAGTGCCACTTTTCCTGTTCCCTTTAGCACCTCTATAAAACCACGATGTGCGCACAGTATTTAAAAATGTTGAGGCTAATCCTTCAAAGCACCTAGAGGCCCACTGAAAACAGTGGGAGCCTCATTTTAACACCTGCTCTGAGCAGGCATTAAAATGCAGAAAAACATGGGTCAAAAAATCTTTTAGATTTCTTTGCGCCATTTTTTCGGCCCCCCTAGCAGGCATAATGTGGCGCAATGCATGCATTGCGCTACTTTGTAAATATAGCGTGTGGAAAAAGCCACTTTATTGCCACCTTAGCGTAAAAAAATAACACTATGGTGACGCTAAGCTGGCTCTGTGGGCTCTTAAATATGCCCCTTAATTTTATATCCTCCTGGGAGACAACTCTGCAAAGCATTACCTTTTTGCACCTTAATGGTAAATGGTTTAATATACACTGCAAATAGGAATGATGCAATAGTATTCCCTGCTTACTCCTCTGTCAAAAAATCATTGCTACCCCTATCTTACCAGTTATTTTCAAATATATTCATATTGGTGAACGATAGGTATAGTGACCTAATGAACTGGAAAAGCATTTTCATTATCCTGAGTATTTCACACAATAAATCTAGTTTACTAGGTCCAAAACATTCTTTACACCCACGAATATTAGAAGAGCAGATCTATCTTCTGCTGAAAGATAATAAATGGCTACAGTTAAAAAGTGAGTGTGTGCAGCTAATTTGGATCTAACTATGAATCCTGCCTGGTCTAGGCTCACCACGCTCCTAAAATCAGGGGCTAACCAATTTTCTAAAATTTGCATACATATTTTATAGCTGGTGGTTAAGAGCAGTATGGTACGATATGAGCTGCATTGTTTGGGGATTTTGTCAGGTTTCAGATATATACTAAGCAATTCTTCTTTTAAAGAACTGGGATATTCTCCAGTTTGTTTATATTTTGCAGCCTAGTCCATCCTGCCATTGGAAAATCCCTGCAGGTAGAGTTTTTTAAGGGCAGATTTACTTATTTTGTATCTAGTGGATTTTCTAAAACCAGATGCCTATACCAGGTCTAGCTGGTCTATTTATAGCTCTTGAAAAAACAAGACACCGTTCTGCTTGGTTTTAACTTGTTGGTATATAATCCATTAAAGAACTTTTGAAAACTGCAGTTGTTTCGTTTTGCTATAATGCTTATATTTTACTGGTAACTTATTTTATGCAACAGTTTGTAGTGGCAGTTCTGCTAATATTTTACCTACTTATTTGCTTTCCTCATGCACATGCTACTGGTAGTTATATGCATGTAAGAGATTTTCCATTTAGTAAGTTTTCATTTCTTTTCTCACAGCTGCTGCTCCCTAGTAGGAGCATCTGATAATTGATTATTCAAGTTATTCTAAATATTTTGTTTTATTTTCTCTTTTGCTACCAGCGATGTTTAAGCCCCCTAAATTCCTGCCTTAAAACAGTCCGTAATCATGGGAAATTAACGTTGTTAAAGGTTTAAAAAAAACAAAAAAAAATCTTATACTATCACTACGCTAGGTTTCATTTCATTTTACACGTACAGTGTGTTTTTTTATATCTCAATTATGATGCAAAGATACCCTTAGGGGCATATTTACAAAATAATGATGCAGCCCTGCACTGCCATCCATCTTGCAGCACCAAGCTGCACTATTAGGAAAGTACAGGGATGCTTCATATTTATAGCAATACAACCCATCCCTGTACCATGCACAGCACTGGCACACAGTTGGTGCAGTGTAATGCGTGATAAGGGGACATAATGTAAGGCCATGAAAAGCCATGCAAGGTGGCTTTGGGTGGCCTTGTAAATATGGGCCAGCATACTGCACCACTGGAGAATCAAAAAAAGTGATGGTCCGCTGGTGTTAGGGGCTTGAACACATCCCTCGCCGTTGATCACTGCCACCAAAAGCACTACTCTGCTATGATCAGAGATCTCTAGAAGTAAAAAAATAGTCCAGATTGGCCAACATGGCTAAGTTAGAACTAGTGTATATATACTATCTATTTGCTGGATATATTTCTCTCCAAGTTTCAAATATATTAAATGCTTCAATACATTTCAGCAAGTGCTTTGTTTGACTGTTTGATAGTGGAATCAAGTGATCCTAGTATCACATTAAAATGTCCTGCTAAATTATAATATTTAAAAATGCTGTTGAGACTACTTTAACCCCTCTGGTGCCCAGGATGAGGTGGTTACGTCTGTTGCCGTTGCGCTCAGGTGCCAGGGATGTAACCACCTCATCCTGGTATGGGCTCACGGGGGAAGCACTAACTCTCCCCTGAGGGCCTCACACTTCCCTCCCACGTGGAGGGATGGAAGGGGAATTAGTTCCCCTTTCACCCCCACCTCCCCCGGCCTCCCCAGTGGTATCTGATGACATCAGCGCACAAGCGGGTGTCTGGTTTTCAGAAATGTTTGGATTTGGTAGATTTCCCTAGGTGGGTGCTGAGTCCAGGACCAAAAACGCAGGTGCCCCCCACGCAAAAACAGGTAGTTTTGTATTTGTATTTGATAATTTTGATGTGTCCACATAGTGTTTTGGGGCATTTCCTGTCAGGGACACTAGGCCTACCCACACAAGTGAGGTACCATTTTATTGAGAGACCTGGGGGAACACTGGGTAGATGGAAGTTCGTGGCTCCCCTCAGATTCCAGAACTTCACAGCACCAAAATGTGGGGGAAAAGTTTTTTTTTAGCGAAATGTTGAGGTTTGCTAAGGATTGTCGGGGTAAAGTCAGAATTTTAAGTCACAGTTATGACAATACCACTTTTAGAAAGCTGACATCTTTTGTCCTAAGCATTTGTTGCCTTATTCCTTTGTCCTGGCTCATAGGACTGTGGACAGCTTAGCACGTGGCCTTTGAGCATTCCTCCCAGGCAGTGAGACAAAAGGGGAGAAGGTGTTGGCAAGATGGGCCATCCTGCAAGGATGTTAGGCTGAGCTGTTCCCTACCCCACTTACATTTCAAAGGCTACCTCCAGAACACACACAAAGGAACCTGACACCAGTCTTTTCACCCCAGACTTCTTGAAATATGGAAGGGGAAGGAGAAATCTTTCCACAACCTGATGTGCTGTTAGCCCACTTCAAAGACTGGTACCAGGTTTAAATATTAGCCCTCCTAAACCAACTTTTTAGTATACTCCTGAACCTGGTGCAGACGACTTGAGAAGGACTGCCTTGTACTCCAGAGGACTGCCCTGCTGCTTGAGTCCTGCCTTATACCTCTGGGGTCTACCATGCTGCTATCACAGGACTGATCTGCTGCTTCAGACCTGCTTTGTTTGTCAGATGACTGCTCTGCTGCTTGAACCCTGCCCTACAGCTTGAAGAAAGGAGGACCATATCTTTGAAGCTAGAACCACAAAAGTGACTCCAAAGGCTAGTTGGCTGACTTCCTGTGACATCTACAAGGACATCACAAGCTCCAGAGTCCTTGAACCCTGCATCTGGCACTTCTGGTGGGAGTTCTAAGAACCCAAGTGGTGCACTCTCTAGGTCCTGGAACCTTGGAAGTCACCCTAGAAGTGCTGCTCCTGTCTAACTGTAAAAGATGGAACATAGAAACATTTGTATAAAAAAGGGTCAGAACAACCAACAGAAGACTGGGATCTACCTTCCAGCTGCACTGCACAAGGGACTTACAGCCTTACTTAGAATTTGGCGAATGGGATATCCCATCATAATGTGCCAAGTATTCCTTGTTCCATATTACAAATGCTATAGGCTTTGATGACAATGATGTTTTTCAATGGACATTTCTGGAGTACATAAAATGACTAGTGTCACATGCAGTATAATGTTTAATGAGTTTGACTGCAACAGTGTGCATTTTATCTAAACTCTACTTTAGTAATATTAACACATATGTTACAGTATAAATACTGAAATGCAACATTTTTATTTTTTGACAATGTGGCTTGTGTGCAAAACAATGATGGGTCGGAATGCTACCCCAAGCAATTTCCATTGGTTAAACTTATTGAGTTGAGTCTATTTTGTTTCAAGGAGAACCTGGCATGGCAGTTCGGCCTACCCTGTTCCTAGATCATATCAGTCCACTAGTCGAATTGTTGACTTTTCAGCCCTATAGAGAGCAATTTATCCAGGGTCATTATCAGGACAAAATTAATGATAGTATGGGGTACTTAGAAAAAATAATCATCTTATTGAATTGGAAAAAAAACATTAAGATTATATTCTTCCATAAATGGACAATTCAACTTGTGGACTGATATGATCTATTTTGATGTACACATAGATTTTGAGTCATTCTGAGAATCTATAACTTTATGAGCCCCTAATGACACGTGATTCTTTATCTGTCTGTCTGTCTATCTATCTATCTATCTATCTATCTATCTATCTATCTATCTATCTATCTATCTATCTATCTATCTATCTATCTATCTATCTATCTATCTATCTATCTATCTATCTATCTATCTATCTATCTATCTCTCTCTTTATATATACATATATATATATATATATATATATATGTATATATATATATATATATATATGTAGTGCACAACACCAATGCAAAACTGTTCACAAACATTACTGTTCACCTTCACTGGGTCGTTTTTTGGAGCTCCTGCAATGTGATATGATATGTACTTTGCCTGGGAATATTTAAGCTTAAAAGATCTCATAAAGGGATAAAGTGGTTTTCTTTTGCAAACTTTTATTGAAGCTGGGGGGTAACAAGCTGATAAACAAATATGTTTGTTGTGTCCTGTCAGCCAGGCTCAAGACAGTAATTTTTAAAAGGAGATCATGCTTTTGAATACATAGACTATTATATTTTAGAGTAGAACTGTTGTACTATATCTGGTGGGTTGTGCAGCATATTTGGGTATGCTGCTCACACTTCAATTATTTGGGTCTAAGAGATATTGGGGCTTTGTATTTGCGTAATGTTTTTTTTTTATTTTTATTTTGGGTCAGTGCATTGTGAGAGAAGCCAACATGCAGTCAATTTATTCTTTTTCGTTCAGTTTTGTTGCAGCAGTATAGAGGTTTGATCCCTCTTCGCTCATAAACAACATACTTTGAATGATATGAGAAAGCCAGGGCACAGTCCGTGAAGAGAATATATATATTTAACATTACCACACCACCAGATGCCTGCAATTCCAAAGGAAATAAGTCAAAGCTGAAGGAAAGGAAAATATTGTCTTGGGCTGAACCATACACCAAATACAACAAGAAGCATTGTAAAGTATGGATCTCATAGAAGACAATAGCAGTCATAATGATGCATTTTCTAAATCTTAACACTAGGTGATCTCTTGCACCCTGAAGCCCAGGTCCATAGACCTCCAGAGAGAATCCAGCATAACCTCTCCTGCTTGGCCCAAGCCATGTAAAAAGACGACTATTTCAGTGTAACCAATAAATCGAAGGCAGTTACTGGATAGTTGTTATGGTCTGTTCCTAAAAGCTTTATTGTCCTAATATATTTCCCCAGTAAATTACTGGGTGTCCTTAAGATGGTCCATTCTGGTTGGGGGAGTTACTGCTGAGTATTACATGGGTATTGTAACAACACCTCTAGACCAGCAGGCAGAAACCAGATGGTTTTACCCCATCAAGGCTGGTGTATTGTACAAAATACACTTTTGCATTACAATATTGGTGAGATCTAGTGGCTCCATTTCCAAAATTAATCTGAGTTGGGAATACCAAGAGATTTTCTGAACTTTCCACTAGACCAGAGACTGCCTGCTTTCGTCTATTCAGTAACATAGGGGATACTACTGGGCAAACAGGGCCCTTTTTGAATGACTCAAATAACCACTAGTTTTGACCCAGAAGGTAAGCATTGTGTATTTCAAGTGCTCCAGCATGCTCATTCCTGGAGGGGCCAGTCTGCTGGCAGGCTGGAGAATCTTTAAATCACAGGGTCTTGATGGACTGGGAGTACAATCTCTTGCAGAAGGCCAATTCAGTCGCTATATGATGAGAAGACATCAAGTGAACCCCATCCCTTGAACCATAGGTACAAGGTAAGGAGCATATTACAAAAGTTCCCCTTAACTATCTATAGTTACTTATAGTTAATTACCTATAGTATAAAGGGAAATATGGCATTTAGGGCTTTGATGCAGTTGCAGCTGTGGCTATTGTAAGTATTGCAGAGCATAGAGAAGTAGAAATGATCAGAAATAACTTGTATGAACTGTCAAAAACTAGAAAGACTAGAATAGGGTGACATTGGTATTGTAATTATAATTCAGGACTACTTGTGTTAGATACTGGGGAAGAAATAGACACCAAGAGATATATCTGAAGTGGAAGGTGCAGGACATAGTGTGTGGTGTGAGGGCTAGCAGAAAAAGACCAAAACATGTGTGACGTATAAGAAAAGAACATTTATCAGAATTTTGTGAGCAACCAGAGAACTGAAATATATATTTGCTACTCTGTAGTTATAGCAGGGTTACCAGCGATAGGAATTCCTCTGATTCTTTTACCTTTATTAACTTTGCGCCTGCTTGATGAATCTCCACAAAACCTTCCATACCTATTCTTCCTTGTACATTGGCAGATGATGGAAAGTTTTGTGGAGACTTGTAAAGAAAATGCAAACAAAAAAGGAGGGTCTCAAAAACAGGTTTTGACCCCAGTGCCTTTTTCCATAGACTTTTTGTATTGGACATAGCAGCAAAGCACCTGAATGTAATAACATTTCAAAGCAATGAACATTAGACTATGCAGATGATTATTTCTTCTGCCACAAGTGATGTAATGAAATGGTTATGAAGGTATAAGGGCAAAATTGTTATAAGTTATAATGATAAATGTAGCACAATACTGCTAAAACTAGCAAGGAAGCCCAAAAAATAAACTAGACTGCATATGTAAAGTTTCAGATTCACTACATGAACAATTGAAAGACATGTTTATGGTCACATAGTAAAGGAAAGCAATATAAACACACATTACAAATAGAATACATCTTAATCTTCGTTTTCTTTGTGTGCCCTATGGCTCACACAATAAAATGAAACTCTGCTGAACAAACCAACCAACAACTATCTTCCATATGCACTCTGGTGCAATAAAATGGAAAAATTACCTAGCAGTGTGCTACACAAACTACTATATGGAGAACTTGATAATTGGCCAAAAGGAAAAAAAAAAATTATAACGACAACAATTGGCTTTCATTCACTTTGGACTGCATATGTAGCATAATACTACTAAAAGTATCACGGAAGCCAAAAAAAATATAAAGTTTCAAAACTACTATGTGAAGAAAAAAGACACATTTATAGTTGCATCATTATGTAAACCAATAAACAAATACATAACACATGAAATGGCACACTAAATCTGATTGCCATTCTGGAGTTATAGTAAGGATTCCCTGAGACAGGAATTCCTTAGATCTTCACTGTCTAATAAGTTTCCACTAAGGGTGGGCAGAACTCTCAGAGTTTCACTCTATGAAATTCTGCAAAGTTACATAAAAGCTCAGCGAGATCCTGCGGAGTTCCTTCAATGGGCTATAATATACATGTTGCACTGCTCATGCTGCAATTTAGTGCCAGTAGAGTGAGCTGTGCTGAAAAATTAGTGCGAACAGCATCATACGGTACACAAGATTGTGTGCAGTTCAAGTTGATTTTGCTGCCCCTTGAGTAGAAAATCTACTTGAGTGACAGCAAATCTCCTCGAGAAGCAGCCCTCACACTGCGAGCACTCGAGACAACCCTTGATTGCTTGTGTTAGAAAATGGCACTAGCAGATGACAAATCTCCTTCACCATGGCGTTTCTGGAGTCTTGATGGAAAAAGGTCAGCCATGCAGAGATTGGTGTAATTTGGATAGAACTCTGCTCTATAAGAGTAACGCGGAGTCACAAAAATCCATCAATTAAATGGGTGGGATGAAACATTCTGCCCACTCCTATTTTTCACCCATTTGACAAATAACCACAAAACTTTCCAGACCTATATGATTTTCTGCATTTTGTGATGATGTACATTTTTGGTGTGAGTCGTTAAAGGGGTGAAAAGATAAAAGGGGGTCCTAAAACATGTTTTTCTACCAATGCATTCTTCAAAGACTGTTTGATTTCAATGTAGTATGGAAATGGCTGAACCAATTGACAATAAATTTGGCAGAATAAAACATTATTATGGTACACAGATGATAGTTTTTTGATACTGCAGGTAAGAAGGGTAAGGACTTTTTTTAACAAGGCATTTTCATTTTCTAAAAACAGCCATTACCCAATTATATACTTGCTTTCCCCCAACATATCCCATGGTATACTGCAAAGTTACTGCAGTATAATGTGGCCCAAAGTATAATTAAAGCCTAGCCATATTATTTTATTGCAGTAGCTTGCATCAAACATGGTGTCGCAAGGGCAACACAATACTTAAGTAAGATTTACAAAGCAATGCAAGTCCACTATGTGTGTCCTTGGGTTTATCGATAAATCTGGAGAAACCCCAGGCAGTGCAAGTCACTGTTTATGTTACTCTGCACTCCCTAATCTACATTGATGTTTAATTTCAGATACATCCGTATGCCTCTCCACTGCATGCCACTACACTATATACCCCTCCAGTGTACACAACTCCACTCCATGTTCTCCACTCAATTTCAGCTCACTGTACTCCAGTCCACTATACACTATTCCACTAATTGCCACTAAATTCTACACCTCTCCACTGTATGAGACACCACTCCATGCCACTTCACTTTACATCACTTCACTCTATACCACTCCTGTTATGCTAGTCCAATGGATGCTGCTCCAGTCTACACCACACCACTGTATGCTATCCCACTCTACCCACCTCCACTGCAGGCTATACTACTGTATGTCACTCCACTGTATACTATTCCACTCTCCGCCTCTCCTCTGTACTCCATTCTACGCTATTCCACTGTATGCCACTCCACTCTATGCTATTACACTGTATGCAACTTCAGTCTTCCCACTCTACTGTATGGTATTCCACTCTACCCCACTCCTGTGCGTCACTCCATTCTATGCTATTCCATTGGAACTCACTCCACTGTATGCCTCTTCACTGTATGCTATTACACTCTACCCCACTCCCCTTCCTCTGTATGCTACTCCAGTCTGCACCACTCCACTGGATGCCACTCATCTGTCGACTGCTACACTATACTCTGCTAAAAACTGTTTCACTCCATTGTACAACACTCCACTGTGTACCACTCCAGTGTATGTTACTCCAATATATGCCACTTGACTGTACACGACTCCTCTATATACTATTCCACTCTACGCCACTCCAATCTATGCTATTCCCCTGTATGCCACTCCACTCTATCGCACTCCAGTGTATGTTTTTACACTGTATGCTACTCAAAGGACATTACGCCACTCTATACAACCCCAGTGCACTCTTCTTCATTCTATGTACCTCCACTGTACAAAACTCTATCGCACTCAATGCCACTCTGCTAGACTCTACTTCATTCTATACCCATACACTCCACTGTACACATTTGAACTCAACTATATGCACTTACTGTCCATTGTACAGCACTCTACTCCACTCTTTGACAGTTTCTAACACTGTACGACACAGAACTTTACTCTACTGGATAAGCCACCACTCCAATTTATAACAGTTTCCTCGACTTTACACTATGACACTTTGATGTATGCCACACCACTCTATGCTAAGCCACAATATAATACTCCACTCCACACCACTTTGTTGTACACCACTCCACTCTACGCTATACCACTCTAGGCAACTCCACTCTTCTACACTTCACCCAACAGTATTCTACTGTATGCTACTCCACTGCACAGTAATCCACTCTATGCTACTGAAGTGTATGCAACTCCACAACACACTCTATTATACTTTACTCATTTGGCTCTACTGTACTGTATGGGACTTTTTCTCACTCCATGCTACTGTACAACAATCCACTCCATGCAGCTCTACTGTTTGACACACTAATGTACCCTGTGCATCTCCACTTTACTACCCTGTAGTCTTTCTGAGAAATTACTCCAGTCTATACCCCTACTCTTCATTGTACAAACCTCCACTATACTTTTTGACTGTATGCCACTCTATTACTCTAGTCCACTATAGGACACTGTACTCAACTCTTTGTATGCCACTGCACCCTACTTTACTCCTCTCTACTCTATGATACCGTCCTCCACTTCAGTCCACTGTTCTACTGTACATCACTTCACTCCATGCCACTCTTTGTCTTTGTACTGGTATATCCCTGTATGCCTCTTCCCTCTACCCCATTCTATAACGCTGTACTGTGCTGTACACCTCTCCGCTCTACTAGACTGTCTGCTACTCTACTGTAGTCTACAACACTTTCCAGTACTATGCCATAAGCAAATACACTCTTCTGTACTACACAATACTCCAATTATTAACACTTGGCTCAACTGTATTCTATGCCACTTCACACCACACCACGCTGCTATAGTTTATGATATGACACTCAACTCAATGACACTTTACTCTACTTTATTCTACCCCACTCTAGTATATTCCACTCTACTATTACCCATTCTACTACAGTTTATCCCACTCTAGGCCAGTGTACCATACTCCGCTCTATCCCACTCCACTGTCCAACACTATAATCCACTGTATGCAGAAGCACCGTACAACACTGTACTACATTCTATGCGACTCTATGACACCCTACTCCATTCTATGGCTATCTGCTCTGCACCACTGTACTATTCTGTATAAGACTCTACGGCACACCACTCTACTCCTTTCTTTGATGTGCCACTCCATTATATGACACAGCACTTCACTCTACAACATTCTCCTCCACTGTACTCTGCAACACAGCACTCATTGATATTCCACACTACCACACTCTACTTCACACTACTCCACTTAAAAACACTCTACTCCTGTCTATGACAGTCTATGACATCCTACTTTATTGTGCAACATGCCAGTCCACTGTACAGCTCACTGTTCTACTCTAAAATATGTAACTCCACTAAATGAGAAACTATGCCAATACACTATATAAAACTTTATTAAATTGTAGTATACACCAATCAACTATGCTCTACTCCTCTCTATTCCATTCTAAAATACTACACTCTACAACAATAGACTTTACAACACTCTTCCACAGTACTGTATGACACTTCAAATAACGACACTCAACAACACTGGACTCTACGATTTGAAAGACATTTTTATTAAATATTAAAAAAACATTGAAATTCAATTCAATGAAAAAACAAATGTTAAAGCTTAGTTACGTTTAGGACAACCAACCTAAACTACACAGACTTAAGAAATTCAGAATTTATTTTTATAGTTATTACTTGCATTTACAATTTATCAAGCGCCTTCAGCTTATTATATGTAATGCACATCCATACACACTCTGCACTCTGTAAGCTTGCCAAAAAACATTAACCTCTTTAGTGCAGGCATCGCCACTGGCTGATGCCTGCACTACCTTCTTGGTGCGGGTCATGACCAGTGGCTGACACCTGGAAGGGGGTTGAAACATCCTCTGGTGTGAAACACCAGAGGATTTTTTTATTTAAATAAACGTTGGGAGACAGGGAAGAGCTTCCGTGTCTCGCTCAATCCACCCACCCACCCCTTTGCGACATCAGCAGGGCGGGATGCGTGCTGACATCACAATCTGTTTCCCAACCGAAGCAGGAAGCGAAGGTAAGGCTGTTTACTACTCCCCCCCAAACAGGCCTCCCCATTGTTCGGGAAGGCCTCGTTTTGTTGTGTAGCCATTTTAGTTATAGCTCCATGCACATTATTTTAACACACTAAGCCGCTGTGCACTTTAACCTAGATATATTTTATTCAGCTTAATTTTATTATTATTACAATAACCATTTTTACAGTCTTATTTAATTGTCATCTATCTGACTGTTTTTGCCTAGGCCAGCACTCTGTTCTCAAATTAGACATCCTTGATCACTCTGTGCTTCCTTCAAGGCTACAGCTCGGTACATTATCGGTGAGCTTGGTAGAAGTTTAGTCTCCAACATTCGTAGAAAATACACATCCTTACGTAGGGACACTTTTTCCAGAACATCAGCTGTGTTTTTATATAAACACTTCCTTGTCCCTTACATGTTAGAGGGAGATTCCATCCAGGAAACCACAACTGTATGCTGATTGCTGAATGCTTCACTACAGATGCTAATGCAGACTACAGGCCTTTGCTCAGGTATGGGGGTTGATGTCTTCCCAGGAGAACCTGAAGGCAGCATTAGAGCTTAACATGCTGTGCTCAAATATAACCTAGGTAGGAAATAGTCCATTGATCATAGTGACAATATGATAGCGTTGTTTTTATGCCTCACTCTTCTTGTCACAATTTTAATACTGTCATGCAGTGTCATCCTGGTTATTGCAACTCACGCTTTGCTATCTAAGATGTAGACGTTTTATTAAACTCATTATCAAAACATATACTGCTTCTGTTTGTCATTTATAAATGAGACTGGATTGTAAATGAGAGATCTGGATGAGACCTGAGTGACCATGACTTCCCTGAGAAGCCCAGTATGTCAAGCGCTCGGCTGCCCAATCATCACTATCCTTTGGTAGGGGTGAGGCACTGCTAGTTAGCCGGAGCAAAACCCGGATAGGAGCGACAGGTGTCACCCACAGTGGGCTGGACTCAGTCTCCCGCACCGCTGGTGATTCTGCTGCTCGAAATCCAGTAGTCTCATTAGAATAATGAGAGCCTTAGCGAGAGTTTGAAAGGGGAGATTCACCCATTTCAAACGAAACCTGCCTGAAACGGTTTCCCAGCCTGCGATCCAGGGCCAGGAAACCCCACTAGACACCAGGGAATTCACTTGGCAGATCAGCAACCCTCTAAAAATGTGCTGCCCGACCCCCGGGGGCATATTAAAAAGAAAATGCCATTGTACCCCTGGGGGGCACAGGGTTAAAAAAATAAGAAAAACAAATTACCCAGGGAAACCATACAGCTATTACAAAATATATAGATCTCTCTCTATATATATAGCTAGCTAGATAGCTAGATAGATAGATAGATAGATAGATAGATAGATAGATAGATAGATAGATAGATAGATAGATAGATAGATAGATAGATAGATAGATAGATAGATAGATAGATAGATAGATAGATAGATAGATAGATAGATAGATATATAGATAGATAGATAGACATATCTAGCTAGCGATCACTTTTGTCAATGCGTGTGTGATTTCCCTGAGGGCTGCAATCGGCCCCCAGGAAAATCACACCCACATATAAAAGTGATCTATATATATATATGTGTATATATATATATATATATACATACATATATTTATATATTCACACCCAGTTCTCTTGCAGTTGCAGCTTGTGTCATCAAAGCAATGCACATACTTCAACTGACACGTTTCAACTGTAGCTTTTAGGCAGCAACAAAAAAGTCAAGAAACTCTTGTAATTATGTTTCTGCTACAAAAGGAGCAGCCTTTTGTCAAGTGGCAGTTTTGATGCCATCAAGTAGCGCAGAAGGTTTATATGCCTACTGCAAAGATCAAATCTGTACTTTATGTAGATAGCTTAGTGGATTAGTAAAGCCAGCCATTACCTGCGCTATGATACAAATGAAATGTGTGTGAGAGGAGATATGAAGGACACTTTTGCTGGGTGGTAGTGAGGAAATCCGAGAAGAAGGTCATGGGAGTAGGAGCACCAATAATGATTGTTGGACTGGGTGCCAGAGGCACTAAATACTGTTTCGATTGGTATGTGACAAGGTGAAGTAATGGTGTGTTGTTTTTGTTTTTTGGGGTGTCTTGAGAGAACGTGCTGATTGAGGGAAGAAGCAAAGGTAAGGTGACTGAATTTTACTGTTGCATGCATCACACAAACACCCACCAGCAATTTTGAGACTGTCTACGCAGGTAAGAGTTTTAGAGCAAGAGTTTAACCAGTAGCAGAGATGGGGTTTTGTTGAATGACTGCTACTCAAGCCCTAACTCAGGTTATAGAGGACAGCTCTGACATAGGATCAGAGACTGAGACAGCAGATACTCAGACAGCATCTAAGGGATAGGACAATGGTGCAGACTCTGGGAGTGATTTTTCCGACAACTCCTTTTCCAGTGATTCTGAGGGAGATGATGAGGACAGTCCTGCTGTCCCTTCGCCAGCACAGTCTGTGCAGCGGGACAATAGTGGGTAAGCCCAACCCAGAGAGCAGGTGCATGTGGCGGCAAGCACAGAGAGAGTGCTCTCTTGGGAGCTCACCAATTTAGTTCAGCGCCAAATTCCACCACCCAAATTGTATTGTGGAGACATCAAAAATATCCATCACAAAACAACCTGGTTTTGTAAGGCAGGCACCTGGGTTTTTGGTACTGGGCTAGGCGGCCATACACATGGAAACCTAGCAAACCCAGACATTTCTGGAAACTAGACACCAGGAGAGTTCACAAAGGTGTGACTTGTGTGGTTTCCCCAAAGTTTCCTTACCCAGAATACCCTGCAAAGTTGAAATGTTTAATACAATCTCAATTGTTTCTATCATTCTTTCATTTCTGTCACACAAACTACAGAAATATGTTGGGATCCACAAAATTCCTACCACCCAGTGTTTACCCACCTGTCCGGATAAAAATGCTACCCCACCTAAGTGCCTGTACCTAGTGCCTGCATCATGAATGGATCACCCCAAGGTCAACAGTTGCCCTCATGTAAGGACTAACATTGACCGTTGTGTGATCCATTCCTGACACGGGCACTAGGCCTACCAACAAAAGTGAGGTACCATTTTTATCAGGAGACTTGGGGGAATTCTGGGTGGAAGGAAATTCGTGGCTTCTCTCAGATTCCTGAACTTTCTATCACTGAAAGTGAGGAAAAAGTGACTTTTTGCCAAATTTTGAGGTTTGCAAAGGATTCTGGGTATCAGAACCTGGTGAGAGTGCCACAAGTTACCCCATTATGATTAGTTAAAAAAAATGTATAGGTCTGCTAGGTTTCCCTAGGTGCCGCCTGAGCTAGAGGCCAATATCCACAGCTAGACACTTTCCCAAAAACATATCAGATTTCAATATAACAATGTGATGTGTCCATGTTGTGTTTCTTGTCGAAGGCACTAGACCTACCCATATAAGTGAGGTACCATTTTATCGGGAGCCCTGGGGGAGCACAGAATAGAAGAACAAGTGTTTTTGCCCCTTGTCTTTCTCTACATTTGTTCCTTCCAAATGCACAACAGTGTACAAAAGACATATATTTGAGAAATGCCCTGGAATTCACATGCTAGTATGGGGACCCCGAAATTCAGAGATGTGCAAATAACCACTGTTTCTCAACTCCTTATCTTGTACCCATTTTGGAAATACAAAGGTTTCCTTGATACCTATTTTTGACTCTTTATATTTCACCAAATTAATTGCTCTATACCCGGTACACAATGAAACCCATTGCAAGGTGCAGCTCATTTATTGGCTCTGGGTACCGAGGGTTTTCAATGAACCTACAAGCCCAATATATCCCTGCAACCAGAAAAGTTGAGCAGACATAACAATATATTGCTTTAAAATATCTGCCATAGATGGAAAAAGTTATAGAAGAAAACGTGGACAGAAATGTCTCTTTTTTTACCTCAACATCAATATTTTTTTTACTTTAGCTGTTACTTTCTGTAGGAAAACCTTGAAGGATCTACACAAATGACTCCTTGCTGAATTCAAAATGTTGTCTATGTTGTCTATTTTTCAGAAATGTTTAGCTGTCCGGGATCCAGCATTGGTTTTACACCCATTTATGTCACTAACTGGAAGGAGTTTAAACTGTGATCAAGACCGAGACGTTGAAATGCGTTGGTGGTGTCTTTTTATACTTCTTTGGATAGAAGCAATAAAACTCTCCTGGAGTGCAACGAACCAATTGTTTGACAATTGCTGGTTTTGGAGATATATATATACACACAACATCAGTAAGCTAGTGTGCCGAAATGCATCACCAATATGAGCACTTGCATCTTTGCTCTTTTGTAGTAATCATATGAAATTAAAGAATTAAAGAGTTTGAATACCCTCATGACTCACGATTCATCCAGTTGTGCTGCTGTCTTTTCCCCACAGCCCGTCTTGAAAGATGATGTGTGGCAGCAGATTGCTCAGTGAGGGGAGACTTGGACAAGGCAGAAGGAGTAAAGCTAATTGTTCCATATATGTATGTATATATATATATATATATATATATACACACATATATGTACATATTTAATTTATGACTCCACCATGCGTAGTTTTCACATCAATAATTTTACAGCAAGTGTTCCAGTGATATTAGCAATAATGTCATAAAGATGACATGACCAATATAATATGTGGGGTTAATAGCAGTACATGCCAAGGTTAGTTACCTTAGGGCACAATTTATATTTTTTGAGATAACTATAACTATAACTGCCTAATTTATATAGTTTATGCATGTAAAATCAAAGCCTAAGTATAAATTCCCTGTAACCTTTGTTTTTGAAGAGACTTCTAAGGATTTTTTAAATTACATTTCCAAAATATAACGTCCTTGTAACCTTTTTTACTTCTATGTTTTTAATGCTGTTTGCTAACTATAACATTTGGGTTTTTTCACTGGATTTCTAGTGTTTTTAAATGTACAGTAATATTTAACTACCATATGTTGATCCAGCTGCCACTGCGCACAGCCTGTGGCCAGGGCCTGCTGCCAATACCCCCTTATACAGCCAACACCACATTTTTCTGGGTCTCTGAGTGGGTGTGTGACTAGTTGTTTGGGTGTATAAGTAGATATATGAGTGTGTGGTCGGTGGGTGTAGGAGTAGACGAATAAGTGGCTATGTGGGTCTCTCCCTGATGTGTCAGTGGCTGCATGGGTGTGTGAGCGGGGTGTCAGTGGTTTTGTTTTATGAATGTGTGAGTGGGTGGCTAAGTGCCAGTATTAGTCTGTGAGTGGGTGTGTAGGTGGCTGTACTAGTGTGTACATGGCTGTGTGAGTGGCTGTGTGGGTCTGTGAGTAGGTGTGTGAGTGGCTGTATGGGTATGTAGGTGGGTGTGTGAGTGGATATCTAAGTGGGTGTGTGAGTGTGTGTTACTGGTTACATGAGTCTGTGATGAGTGTGTGAGTGGCTGTGTGGATCTGTAAATGGGTTTGTGAGTGGCTGTATAGATGTGTACATTGTTGTCAGAGTGTGTGAATAATTGTGTGAGTAAGTGTGTGAGTGCCTTTGTGTTTTGGTGAGTAGTTTTCTTGGTACCTGAGTGGGTGTGTGAGTGGCTGTTTGGGTGTGTATGTGTGTGTGAGTGCTTTTTGGGGTCTCTGATTGGGTATGTGAGTGGCTGCATGGATTTGTGAGTGGGTGTGGGAGTAGTTGTGTGGGTGTGTAAGTGGGTGTGAGAAAGAGTGTGAGTGGGTGTATTTCTTTTTTGGGTCTGGATCCGCAGATCTGTTGTGGATTCACATGAGGGCCATGTCAATTGTGTTCTCAAAACAAATATTTTTGGGCAAATTCTTGCCCATGAGCGTTCCCTCACAGTCCTCTCCATCATTCCCATAGGGTCTGGGTAACTCTACCCTGACCCCTTCAGTCACTTTTAAGTTTTATTTTTCTCTCCCAGTATCGAGTGCTGATTCACAAAAAAAAAAGCTTCAACTTTCTTCTCAGGTTGTGGCCAGCCAATAATGGCATTGCTGTTGGCGTTTGTGTACACAGATCCACG
Source organism: Pleurodeles waltl (assembly GCF_031143425.1). Classification (NCBI taxonomy): domain Eukaryota; kingdom Metazoa; phylum Chordata; class Amphibia; order Caudata; family Salamandridae; genus Pleurodeles; species Pleurodeles waltl. The sequence goes on along the minus strand of NC_090439.1, from coordinate 146,155,418 downwards.
GTGGTCGGTCCACAGTGGATCCATGTCTAGATATACATAAATCTTTTTATCTTAAATAACTCTAAAACGTCCTGTCCCTTGAGAGTGATCCAAGACTAGTCTTGCACTTGAAAGGTCTCAAGAAGTCTATGATCTTTTTTAAACAGTTCAGTATTGTATCTACCAGAGATCTGGTAACTAGTACAGTGTTTCTTGTTTAAAGTTTTAGAATATTGTAAAGTTATGACCTCACATAATTGTATGTTACACCATGCACTAAAACACTATAGGCTGCTTTGCTACTCATACAAACCCTTGCAAGTTAGTACTATGGTGTGTTGGTTAGATACCATGGAATACATACTGAAAAGGTACTAATAAAATAAAATGTATTATTTTAAAAAATATTTTTCATATTTCAGCACTATATTGCAGCACACATACAACAGTGACACATGTTAAAAATAGAAATATAATCCTTGTATATTATTCATGGCTCTAAAAGTTGATATTGTTTTCTCTATAGATGATTCTCATTTTACTATGCAGTCCTATATGAAAACATGTATTTGTACTTGATATGGCAATTGCCATATCCCAGCAATGTTACCCGCCATTTACTGCAAATTGCTATCATTTTAGGAAGATGCTTCTAATTAAAACTACATTTTGGCTATAAGTTGAACCTTAAAACAACACATTATGCATATATGAAACTCTTTAAAAACAATAACCAGGAACAATGTGTTAATAAAGCTTAGGCCTGTTCATTTAATGTATGTATGCAGGTGATGATGCTGTGGCAATATGCAGAATTTGTCCCAGCAGAATCTGAGTATGGCATTCACAATAACAGATAGACTAAAAATTGTAATTGAGCCAGGGGAGACCGCCATCTCCTCGGTGGTCTCCTCCCCTCGGGGCAGGCAGGGCGACGGTTGGCCTGCCAGTCTCATAATGAGGCCCATAGTTCTACTTTGGGGAATTTTAGGCCAACTTTCTAACACAAATACATTTAGCATTGGAATGTAAATGTGCAAATAACATTTTGAGCTGGGGTTGCATAATTTTTGTGACAAAACTTGACACAACATATTACATTCTACCCTCATAAGTTAAAGAAAATCTGTAGGAGAGGTAGCTCTCCAACCTTGCCTCGACCCTGCAACATTAACCACTAATATAAATTATAAAGGTTCCTATATATAGTTTGACAGATGTGGCATTTTGAGAAAATTGTGGTTTATGTTCCATGTGTCATATTAAAAGTACCATTGACCTTAAGGTCCTTATTGTACATCAGATGTAATATTAGTGATCTAATACAGATGTAATGTTATTGATCTCTGTGTTGGAGTATACCAGGCAAAATACATAAAAAAGTACCAAAGTTATTTAAATTAATTGAAACAGTAAATAGTTATCAAAGTTCAATAATGTCACACACAAATTCTTTGTCTTTCGAAGAATACTTAACATGCTTTTAAATAAACATATATAATAATAATATATTTTACATTTGTTTTAAATTATTTGCATAACAAATGCCTTGATGCTTAACATTGGGCAATATCACTTTACAACATTGGTAATAATGCACCTTTTTCATTGTCACCCTCCATTTTTGTTGGCTGGTACTGCTGTTTTTTTAACATTTCTGAACATGGGGGCTCTACTGAACAGTCCACATGTTATGGGTTCTGACCCCTACAACATTGTAAAATACGGTAATGACCAAGTAATAATGAAAACTGAAATCTATAACAATTCAATGTTGGCATATTCCTTCAGTGACTACCCCCTAAAAGTTTACTACATAGAGATGTAGCTGTTCCTGTGTGAAAGCTCCACTTTTCTTGCGCCCCCCCTAATGCCACCATGTGTGCGCCGTAACTAAGATACGACACACCATGGCGGTGGTTAGGAGACCTAGCATCAAAATGTTTAATGCTAGATTAGAGCTTTGAGGGTTAGCATAAAAAACATTGATGCTAATTCTGCAAAGCCCATTGAGGCCCATTGAGGCCCATTGAAAACAATGGCATGCCTCCTTTTAACGTGTGCCCTGAGCAGGCATTAAAAGTGCTGAAATAATTGATGCAAAAATATCTTTTAGATTGCTTTGCATCATTTGTTCACTCCTCTCAAATGGGGGAACACCCCTTTTGCTTACAATATGCCTAGCGCAGACATAATGTAGTGTAAAGGGTTGCAAAGTGGCGCAATGCATGATTTGCATAACGTTGTAAATTTGTTGCAGTGATTTGGGCCTCATTGGTCCACATTAGCATTAAATCTAATTGTATTGTGAAGTTGGATTTTGAGAACTATACCTGAAAATTAACTTTTAGAAAGTTAAATGTTGCATCCTTGAAGCTCCAGTTGGCTAATTAGTATTGGCCTGCAAGCAGCTGCCCTTCTCAGTACTTCCCCTTGATAAGGTAGGGAAAACAGACACCAAAGTCGAAGACATGGGTATGAAAAACATGAATCATCTCCTCTCAGGAATTGGAGCTGGAGAGAGTTCCAGAGCTTAATCAACTTGAAAGTGACCCGGTGAGGCTTGTCCAATCATAGTTAGTTGCGAAGGGAGACCTGGGAAATAGAAGACCTTTGATCCCTGAGACAATCATAGCATTTTAGAACCAGCTCAGTGGAAAGGGGAGCAAGTTTGATATGGTGAGGAGGGGGACTACTCATTTCGCTGAACACACCCCTTTCTGGAACACCAGTCACCTCCAACGAGAGATGTATCTGTGATGTTGAATTCAACTCAGAATAGTCCAATGTTCCACAGCGTACGGTAAGACAAACAGGACATTCTGCAAAAATAGGGAGGTTTGTCTTTGTGAACTTTTTTTAATTGGACAAGGAGTGTCCAGGAGTACCCCAACCATGGGATAGTTAATCCTACAAAAATGGCACTTCAATCTCAACTCATCAAGACACTTTTTGGATCTATCACATGACAGCAGAGGACTGGGCCTGTGGTCTGTTACCTGTGTGGAGAGCTGAATGTCTCACTCTGCTCCCACTTGTGCCCGCACATTAGAGACAACTTCTGTGTGGCTAAAGCAGCGAGAGGCACTTTTAACAGCTGACCATCTTCAACTGGCTTTTGACTGGAGTCTGATGGTGGTCTCTGCTTGATGATTTCTGGCTGTAAGTGTTGTCTCTGCAGGCTTCATATCCTTAGAAGTGATCAAGAGGACTTACTCAAGAAAGATGGAAAAGTGTGACTTCCAAGACCTCCAAGTTTCAATGGAAATTAATGGCAATTATATGATTTTTAGAGGACTTTAACAAATATAGCTCCAGTTTTCCTCTGCTGGAAGTTTTGAACTCCAAAAACTAGAATAAGAGTCTAGTGAATGGGTCACTTAGTCACAAATGTGATGGATATCCAGTTCCCTGTATTACAAATGCTATATTATATAAAACATTCAGTAATATATTATCTGTCACATTTGGGGCAGAGTAACTAGTAGCCTAACTCTAAATCACCACCTAAAGGTAGAAACCTGGACTTGGTGAAAGTGTGAAAAATAGATCAGTAACAAGGGGACTTCAATGGGGGCGAAATTTAATTTTCCAGAGCTGTTTCCACCAAAACCAATTGCTTCATCTGGACCTTTGCCAATCACTACCCACCTGGAGAGTACTTCACTGGATACAATATTTAATCTTTCCTCGCTTGAGCATTTTTACTTCCATAGAAAAGACCAAATCAGGAGGTAAAAACTTTGCTGATGTTCAGGTTAACTGTGAATAGAAACTTGCGACTAGTGTCTTTCCCATTTTGTTGCCTTTTTTTTGTCTTACAATAGTTGCTTTTAACTTTTTTTGCCTCTTTTTGTCCTCCAACTTTTAAACTTAATTTCTCAGGTAATCATTATTGGATTTTAATAATTTTTATGTTTTTTCGTATTCATTTTTTCTATATTTTGAAAAAATGGTTGTGTATTTTTTACTGTCTGTCTTCTGCCATAGCTATCCGAATTTGATGTCTAACCATACAGGATTCTGGACTCATTCTTAGTAAGCACTCACATCTTCCCCAACTAATAACCCCCTTCCTTACCAAAAATGTTGTTTTAAAAAATATATTTAAAAAAAAACAAATTTGTTTAGAAAGTGAAACCTACAATTTTTATTTTTAACAACTATTTACTCATACAGATGTTTCTATAAAGATGTAGATGTTTTATGTGTTAAAACAGTGTTTGTCCATTGTACAAACAGTTATACTATGACTGTTTTTCAAAGCCATAGTAGGAAAACCACATGAACTTGCACATGCCAAACCCCATTCCCCAAGGCTTTGCCCCAGTAGTCTCTGTGTGTGTTTTTATGGACACATAAAACATCTGATTTAGTTACATTACCATATATATTCAATTAATTTGTACATACCAAGATCATCAGGATCACTGAGGCTAGCAATCTCTGTTGCTTGTAAGGAAGGTGGTAAATTAATAAATTCAAAATATAAATGTAGTTAGCAATTTAATAATTTAATAATGTACTATTTTTATTATAAATAATACAATAATAAGCTGTTTAAATATTTAGTATTATATAATTTTTTTACAACTGCATTTTAAATATATAAATTCAGTCACATATCGATTTTTTCACCAACTTCAATGCCGAGATGGTAGAAAACCTCACATCATCAGCCTTCCCTGCTGCACAATTTGTGTGTGTGTGTTTATACTTATTAATTTATACACGTTCATACACACAATGTCACTCTACTGTTCTCCACTCCAAGCAACTGTAGTCCACCCCACTGTACACCACTATATTCCACTGTATGCTACTCCACTTTAACCATGCCACTCCACTCTATGCCACTTCATGAGAAATTTTCAAAAACTTAGGGCCTCATAATGAGTTTGGCGGTCAGTGGACCGCCATGGTGGTGGTAGCCATCCAACCAGCACAGTCACGTGGCAGTGTTGTAGTTTAGCAGCGATTAGATTAAGCATTAGCAGAAGACATCTTGTATTTAGCAACTATTGTGAACATTTCGCTGAATCCATTTTGTATTCATGGCAGCCATTTTCTCTGCCACATGCTGCCATGTGCTCACCATGTGCTCTGTCCTACCTTTCTGTTAACTACTCTTGAAAATCTGCCTAGTGACAAGTTATATTTAGCATCTCCCACTTTCGCACATGCCCAGTAAGGTCTGCAGCTGTTAGTCCTTGAAAACTGTTAGCCCCTCCTACCTGTCGACTGTGCATTTCCACATGACCTTATATGTATAGAAGTCTTGCTTCTATAATTGTACCACCTCCTTTTAGCCCCTGTGTGGGTATAAAAGGACCATGCTCTCTCAGTTCAGTGTGCTACTTCAAACATTACTGAAGGGTGCTGTTTGAACTGTAGTACCACCTCATGAGGTTTAATAAACTTTGTCTTTTATTTCAGTTTCTGTGCCAACTTCTTCCTATATGGTCTGAGGACTTTGTGCAGAGAAGGGTGAACCCCTTGCACTAGTAGGCCTTTCTGAGGCTTACTTCAACAGCAGCAGAAAAAGGCCAGCAGAGTCTGTGTTGATACTAGACACATTTCGAGTTTACACACCCCCAGTGTGACCGTGGCAGGCCAACCACCATGTCTCAAAAGGTGAAAACTGATAGTATAGTGGGAGAGACTCACCTCCAGGCAGCCTTACACATTGAATGCTGCCATGAAGTCCACCACTCACATCCTGCCACTGATGATGATCATCGATGGAGCACACAATCAATGCCACAGCGGGTGCAACCGACCATAAGTACACACACATACCTAAAACCTATAAAACAGATCATAGTGCTGTCTTATTCATCGTATGGGGGGGGTTGCCACGGACATCAAGTACAAATTACATCCAATACACAGTCCTAAACAAAGATGAAGGCAGACATATCCACAGTCACAATACACCCCCTTTGGGCAGCCCAGTCACACTGCACTGCAATACTACACAAAAGCACATACCCACACATGTCAGGAACAGGGACAGTGAAGGCTACACAACATTGTCTCATACATCACCAACAACACACAAACATCACATATATAGATACAACTCTAACACTTACATTCAACCCTGGCTAGGGACTGTCACCCCATACAACACACATATGTGTTGATGTGGCATGGAATACAAGCAACACTATCATTAAACAGCCCTGAAATTGACACACACATTACAACACAATGGCTTTCACAAGACACAGAGAGACAAATAAACAAAGAACACTATGCTTACAATATCTGCACAATAGGAATGGGGGCATCAGAAACACTCAGGGGAGGAGGCTGTACTGGGACACATACCACTTTGCACACACTGCTCAAACAACGTGTTGACATGAACTGGCCCTACATGGGCCATAGGGAAAACAGTACTAGACCCAAATGTCATGCCCATCTGCTCAATGTTGGAGTGCTAGTCAACAAAACATATGCAACTCCAACTGCATGGGACATACCTCTACAGGAACTAGCTGCAAGGTACACACACCTAGATGGAGACATGCATACTCAGTTGCAGACAGAGATAGCACAACTCAAACACTCCATGTCTGCAGAAACAAAACTCAAGCTGACACACATCAGAGAATACATAAGACATATCAGGGGGCAAGTCTAACACCATACATGCTCTGAAATACTTACATGAACAAACAGTACACAATCTCATGACACCATCATTGCATTTACACCTACATATCCATACACTCCACATATACCCCTGTCTTGGGGGACACCAGCACTGGCCACAAAGTCACATACTGCGAAAAACAGCACATAGCTCAGCAAGCAAGCTGAAGCACACACAACTTTAGGAACAAAACATAAGTCACTAAGGAACAGCAAAAAGGTAGAAAGGGAATTGCAGAACAAAGGCGTACCCAACAAAACAACTTTTTGGATTTATTCTAGAAGAAAATGTAAAATGCCCAAATCCATTGGCCAGTTCATGATCAAATGTACATGCACATCACTATGCTCTGACTTGACTCCTTAACTGCCATGGAAGCTCCACAGAAAGGGTTATCAAGGAGGCAGGCAGGTACCTCAGAGATTATCCCGGGGTGGGGGTAGGGTTTTGGAGGATGGGGTGTGCTTGGGAGGGGTGGTCTTCTTTTTGGGAGGGCTGGGCTTCTTCTTGGAAGGGAGAAATATGGGTGCTTGCAGGCGGGGCAGGGGAGGCCCTGGAGGTGGAAGGGAGGGGTTGGAGCTGGGTGGAGACGTCTTTTTGGGACAGGGTGGGGGCAACAGGGGTAAGGTCCAGGTTAAACAAAAAAAAAATCTTAAGGACACAGGGACGTCATCATAAGGGGTCGGGATTTGTAGGTTGAAGGAGTGGTTGTTGTCTGTGTTGGTGTGGATGTCATGGGTGCGCGCTTCTCTGAGGTATGCCTGTGTGTGATGGGTGTCTGTTGGGTGGGTCAGTGAGTGTGTTTGTGTGTCTAGGAGGAATGGGAAGTGGAGGTGCTGGGAGATGGAGTGGTAGATGTGTGGGTCTGTAGCGGTAGTGTCTGCGGGTGTGGTGCTTGTGGCAGATGTCTAGGGGTCTGCTGGGGTTATGTTTTGGGGTATAATGGGTGTGGTGAGTGTGTCACTGACTGTTGTTGTGGCGCTTGTAGGCAAGCTGGATGTTGTGTGTTTGATGTTGGGGTGTTTGGGGTGTCCAGGGAAACTGAGACTGTTATATCTGTGGCTGGCTGTTGTAAGTGTGCATGCTATTGTAGTATAGTGGTGCTTCTGTTTGTGTGTGCTCCTCTTGGCTGTTGATGAGCATGCCTGTGGATCTGTTTTTGTGCTTTGGTTTGGTAGGGGAAGGGGGGATTTTGGTTGGGAATAGTCAGTTGGAGGGGGGACGGGAGATGGGGGGTGACTGGCTGCTGTCATTGAGAAGACCAGAGCCTGAAAAGATCTCTGTAGGCCAACAATTGCATCATGAAAGCCTTCCAGAGATGCATTGGTTTGTTGCAGTTGGGAGTTCCAATCCCTGGATGACATTCACAATGGCTGACATAACCACATAGATGGTTCTCAGGAGGTCAATAGCCTCCTTACTGAGGGCAGCAGGGGTAACAGGGGCAGGGGCAGAGGTGCCTGCAGCGAAGGAGATGCCCACCCTCTTAGGTGAACAGGTACTACCAACTTCGTGGGGAGCAACAGGGAGGGTGGTGATAGAACAGGGTGTGGCAGACAAGGATGGTACAGGGGGATGCCCCGATGGATCCACCAGTACTAGGGAATGGCCACTGGTGGAAGAATCCAATGATGCTGAGGATGTAGATACAGTCTCCCCCTTGGCACTCCCCTCACCTTCTGGGCCACTGGGTCCCTCTGTGTCAGTGGTATCTTGACCCGAGGTCCCGTGGCCAGATGCTTTCACACTCAGCTCTGCCCCATCTCCTCTGCTTGCCTGTGCTGATGCTGCGAAGACAAAGAGGAATAGGGTAGTCACATGTTCATGGTCAAAGGTGAACAACCGCTCTGATTAGCAAACATTACAATGATGTCAAAAAGGTCCCAGCAATAAACTCCACCTAAGTGACCCATACATGTGCTATACTATATGCATGCATGTCATCTGAATTATCAGCAGTAACCCACAGGAAATTTTGGAGCTCAGACAACTACAATTGCATGGCTGAATTTGTGCAATCACAATAGCCATTCGAAAACTAGGAGACCTCACCACCCTCAAAGCTTTGCCCCATGATGCGGACCCCAGTAACCTTTTGACATACCATAGTATGACAATGCAAAGTCCCTTTCCAAAGGAACCACACAAAGTCATGCACACATCTATTTGTAACATGCATGATGACACAACAAGAAATGATGCTCCAAAGCTCAGCCATGTTGATAAGAAAAGTATAATAGCCTGGCAAAGGTGACATGGAAATGCCCTTGTCACACTGGAAACATATCAACAATATACATGTCACCAAGTGATATTTGTCCCAAAAGAGTCAATGAGGTAATATCAATGTTACTCAGATAGGCCACACATTTGACATGGAAAGGAACACTGTAGGCATCATGTTCAATATGCCAGGGAGAGATGTCCTTAAAGTACACAACACAATGAATCAGAAAGCCCCAGGGTAGTCACCACTAATATCTGGCACCCCTCATATTGACATTTTCTGAGTGCTACAGAAGAAGCAATTAGTCCTTTGTGTTGGAGAAACACAGAAGTTGCAAGGACTCCTAGAAGACCCTCAACCTTTTGCCCAATGGGAAGCTACATCACTGTCACCATCTTGGTTATGCAAACCCAGATGTCTGTCTATGGATGAATGCCTGTACCCAAAACAAATGTTCCAAAACATAACTCCAAGTCACTCCATGACGCGTGCCAACAGTCAGGGCACATACCCTAACCATTACACAAGTGCAGTTTATTTTTTCCACCTAATGCCACATCAAGGTCATAACTATTCACATTGTGTCTTTAAACTTTAGGCCTACCTGTCATATTACCCTTTTCTTGTGCAGTTGTACATGCCAAATTACATGCTATGATGGGTTAGGGTATGTTATGTATCAGCCAATTCACAATGGTGACACACTCCTGTATGTGGCAAATGAAATGTATCCCCATTGTAAAAGCCCTATTACACAAACAGTGTGTAATGCACACATATGTGAGGGAATACAGATATCATCCCATCAACATAGATAGACCCTGCATGAAACTACAGCTTCCAAATGTTTCTAAAGAAAAAAGGTCACATGTTGACATGTGGGCACAATGAATGTTTGCAACAGAGATGGCCCATAATTCATGTCAATGGACATTCCCCGCTTACCAATGGAAAGTAGGGATCTCTAGCTGCATTCAAAGAACAATGTAAGCCCTGTCACATATATGTTGGACACCTTCACATTGTAGACTGCAGTGAGGCACCAGCATATATCATACACTGAAGAAAACAAGTTTCTGAGTAGCAGATACCAACACATACATTTACACAGACACATGGCTGTAGTGGTCTGTTGCATAGAAAATGCACACACTACAACAACAAGCAGTACATGATTGACCTATGTACACAGTCATTTGTGGTCCTTTCAGATCAAGTGGTTTGAGGACTCCAACCAGTTTTGTCCTAGGTCCCTGGTGTAATAGGCAAGGCACATCAGTATACAAAACTGGACATGTCAACACAAACAATCTCTTATCTAATGTGTGTAGGAGGCTGGCCTGGTTTGTAGTGGGTACCTTGGGTACTTACATCTTATACTAGGTCCAGTTATTTCTTCTTAGTGGAGTGTTAGTGTTCGGCTTAGGCTGATAGAGGTAGCTATAGCAGAGCAGTTTAGGCTGAACTAGGAGACATGCAAAGCTCATGCAATACCACTTATAGTTACACAGTGCTCATACATGAGTAAAGACAATACTCAGTGTTACCAACAATAAAAGTAGTTTATTTGGGTTGCACAGTACCAAAAATATCTTAGAGGCAATACTCCTTCTGGAGGTAAGTATTATACACAATATATACACTACACACCAAAATAGGGCAAGTAATTAGACATAGGATAGTGAGAACAATAGGAAAGCTATAGAATGCAAATGGAGAAAATAGGTCTGGGGCAACAAAAACCATATACTAAGAAAGTTGAATGCGAATCACAAATTCCCCCCTAGACAAGTGTAGTGTGTGCAGAATCACTGGGAGAGTGGGAATACAGTAAAGGTAAGTAAATTACCCCCACCCCAGAGCCCAGAAAAGCAGGAGTAAAGTACTGCAGGTTTCCTTAGGACACACTACACCTCATGATTGGATTATTGCAGTAACCAACCAAGTCTGCAAACAACAACTGCTTGATTCCTGGACCTGAAGACCTGAAAAAGAAGCGTACCAAGTCCAGAAGTCGAAAGAAGTTCCAAGAAGAACAGGATCCCCTGCCAACCCAGAAGAGGGTGCAAAAGAAGGGTCCCTGGTTGGACGAAGACCCCAGGAATGCACCCTAAGAAGATGCCAGCAGGTTCCTGCATGATGCAATGGATGTCCCACGACGTGAAGATGGATGCAGATGTGATTTTGTGTTGGAAGTTACCAACAAACCTTGGTTACGACAAAGTTGTGTTTTGTGTCAAAATGGCGCTGGCTGGACCCAGGAGGGACCTGGGGCCCTCAACTCTGTGTGAGGAAGAAGAGGGAGCTCTCAGCACTTTATAGAGTCCTCAGAACCCCAGACAACACCCACGTGAGTCCCAGGACATGGGGACATAGGAGTTGAAAAACTCAGTTTGTGAAGCACTGCAAAGAAGGGTCCCACGCCGCCAGAGGTCAACTCAGCGAGTTTAGCATCGCAGGATAGAGTGCTAGGGACCTGGGCCAGGCTGTGCATAAAGGAATTTTGCAAATATTGCACAGAGGCCTCAGGAGGTGAAGAAGACATGCTGCACAGGGGTACTGTCATTCTTGGGTAAGGCAGGGTCCTATCTCCTCCAAATTGCATCAGCAGGATCTCAGGACAGTCTCTGTCAATGGGGTCCACCCTCTATGTTTCTAGGAGCACACTCCTCACTGTGAGAGGAGTCCAGGAGTACCAGTCGTTGACTTGGAAGGTGCCTGCGGGAGCAGGGGAGTGACTCAATCACACCACTGGAGATTTCTTCGGTCCTTCTGGTGCAGGGTGAAGACAGGGAGTCCTCAGAGCATGCACACCATGGAAACCGTTGCAGTTGCTGGCTGGAGCTGAAGTTGCAGAGGAAAAGTATCCATTCTGGATACTTTGTTGCTGTTACAGTGGTTCCTGGAGCAGGCTGCGGTTGATCCGAGGTCAGAGGATGAAGTAGTATCATCATCATCATCATCACTTTATTTTGGTAGAAATATATAATAAAAGCACAATATAAACGTTTACAAAAATAGAAATAAGACATAAAATAATTGAAATTGAAAATAATGCTCTAAAACCCTAAAACGTTAAAAAAGCAAGATGCAAAACCTGAAAATGTACATAAATATACAAATATAGTGGGGGCATGCAATATCAATTGTGCATTGTCTAAGATATAATGCTAACCATGCGTTATATTTCACAACTATAAACTGCGTCGCCTGCTGCTAATATCTATGGCTAAATTTTATTTTTTAGAATTCCAAGTCTGAAATGCCAAATGGATTCAAATATTTTTGCCAAGGAGTACCCCAATAGCACAGATGGATCCGACTTGAATATCCTCAAGGCCGGTAAACAAATTCCTAAAGCCCATTCGTTTACATAAAGGGATGATCCAATTCTGTTTGGAATTTGCAGGGCATTGGAAGAGGACGTGAATCATAGATTCTTCGTTCTCACAACCCATTGGGCATGACTTGGACTTATTGGTTGTATTAGACCATTTATAGGTTAGGGTACACAAAGGAAGAGACCCTATTCTAAATCTGATATACAGAGCACGTGCAAGTGGAGAAAGTAATGTATCCATAAAGTGCTCAAACTCATAGTGGCATTTGATTTGTAAAAAACTGCCGGTCATAGTAGAAGAAGAGACTTCTACAAATTGCGAAGTTTGGACATTAAGCCAAAATGCATCCTTCAATATCTGAATATCATTTTTTGGAATAGAAGAAGGGTCCTTCCAATAATTCCCCAGACCAAGAGAAGAAAAGGTCCGCTCTACATAAGTGCACCACTTGATTTTTGTAGTAGAATTGGTGCTCACCAGGTTGATCAGCCCAAGTCTATATGGAATGAGAGAATCTAATGACCAAAGTCGAATCCAAAACAATAATGGACTTAGGGCGGTGATCCGGCTAATTGGAATTTTTAAAAAATCCATTCGGATTGGCAAGGATGGGGTGCTGAGAGGAACTCTTAACAACATCTTTAAGAATGAATTTTCCACCCTTACTAAATCCTCCAGGTTGCAATGGCCCCACAGCTCAGCTCCATATAAGGTCCCCCCCCTTGCTTGAGATTTATATATTTCTAGAGCGAGAGTCATGGCAAATCTGGGGGATCTGGCTGCTAATCTCACAATGCCACCCGCCCATTGCTGATTTCTGGAGATGAGCATGCCATTTGTGTGAATCTTCCAGTTTTAGTCCTAAATAATCAAAGGCACCCACTCTTTCCAATGAGACACCCCCCAGACAAATGGGTCTCCTCATCTTTTGCTTTTTATCCCAAAACACCATGTATTTAGTTTTTGTTGAATTCATTTCTAAGCCATGATCTTTGCAGTAGGCCACAAAACATGTGAGCAAGTTAGAGAGGTCAGTAGCCGTTTGAGATATTAACAAGGTGTCATCAGCAAATAGGAGGCATGGGATCTTTTGCCCTCCCAATCTGGGAGCATTGCTAGAATATTCCAGAAGATAGGGGATGCATGCAGTATAAAGATCTCTAATCATATCTAACATGTGGCATGGAACCCCCACACTACTCATAACTTCCCACAGCTGTTGGCGTGGAACAAGATCGAAAGCAGATTTCAAATCTACAGATGCCACAAAAAGGTGGCCTGAATCCACGTCAACTGTTTTCCATTTAATGGAAAGAAAACAAAAAATCTGGTCAATTGTACTAACGTTATCTCTAAACCCCGCCTGGAGATGGCTGAGTACTTGATTAGCCAATATCCATTTTTTTAGCCTACATAAGTCTGTAGTTCCCTGGTGAGCCCCTCTCCCCTTTCTTATGTATGGGCACAATAATTGGCTCTTTCCATGACTCAGGATAAGATCTGTTTATCAAAACAGCATTAGATATCCTATTTACGTACAAACTCCAATTATTCAAATCTACTTTATACATGCCCAAGGGAATGCCATCTGGCCCTAGGGCCTTCCCTGATTTTTGGGCAGTGATGGCAAGCTCAGTTTCTTTTAATGAGAAAGGTAACAAAGTAGTCACTGGCAGCTGCAAAGATGTCATCTCCCCAGGGCTTGTAAAACCACAGTTAGGTGGGGAGCCATACAATTCCCTGAAGTGGATAAGCCAAACTTCAGGGGCAATGTAGCACTCTGGCTTGGATACTTGATTTTGATCGCTATGAGCGACTAAAAGCCAGAAGCGTTTAGGGTAAGGGGCCCTTGCAGCCTGGGCCAATTCCGCTCCATAACATGTCTTCATGTTCAGTTTTACACAACGTACATATGGAGACATAGTTTCGTCTCGAATAACAATTTCTTCTCTGACTTTTGATCTTAACGCTTCGATCAGGGTGCTTTTGGCCTCTCTACATCTCTTATCAAACCACTTGGTACTAGGGTGGGAGGGGAGATGGGCTGTTACCCTGACAGATTTAAAAAACAAGTTTTTAGGGTGGCAAAGAGATCCAAATGGGAGGACATAACCTCGAGTGGGGTAAGTGTGAGATGGTCATCAAAAAGCTGATGGCTGGAAACTATAGCACATAGTTTGCCCCACAATTTATTGGAATTCTGAACAGAGTCCCATCTAATCGCACACTTATTGCTAGACATCTTCAGGACACCAGTAGATACAAACTCAGGAGTAGACACAGTTCCTAATAGAAGTTGACTATCGTATACGATTTGAAGAGGAGCATGGTCACTAGTGTACTGGTTGCCCTCTTTCACGTCTTTTATGTAGTGCCAGACCCTTAAGTCAAAAACAACAAAGTCCAGGGTGCTGCTATATGACCCCCTGAAAAAAGTTGGTCTGGCAGGACTGTCGGCTAGAAAGCGTCCATTACCAGGGCGAAGACCATGGAGTGTCATAAGGTCTATTATCTGCAGGGCCCTAATGCCAACTTTAGATGTATTTGGCTGGAGTGAGTGAGGAGGGTTATTCCATGTATCGTTATGTATCGTTATTCCATGTATCGTCTTCAGTCTGCATGGCCTCGATGAATGCAGAATCGGGCTCAATTGGCGCATTAAAATCCCCAGCTGTGGTAATGTGATACTTTAGACGAAGATCCATTATTATAGTATTCAAAAGCTCTATGGTGGCGGACCGCTGATTCGGAGAGCCCGGTCTATTATAAATATTTATACACAAAACAGGGGGACCCGGGTTTGGCTGTATAACTATTGCCAAAATGTCAGGGGAATCTGCATGTAGCTCCTTTACTCCACCCACCTCTGTCATTTTGACCCAAGTACGGAGGCTCCCTGCTGCTTTACCAGCAGAAGACGGAATGGCTTTTTTAAAAAAAGAACAGAACCCCTGCCCATGCATACTATGGGTAGCCCATGTTTCCTGAAACATACAGATGTTGAAATTATCAACATATGCCCCCCAATCAACATCAGCTAGTTTGCTGTTAATACCAGCCACTTTCCAGGATGAAAACTTCGCAGTTGAGTGAGCAGTAGAACTATTACATTTGTAAAAGGTATCAGCTGAGTAAGAACTATTAATATGCTAGGTAAAGATTATAGTTTTAGAGATGTCAATAGAGTCAGATTGCAATTTCAATGGAGGAGCAACTCCTGGAAATGGGAGATTTTTGGAAAATGATAAGGCAGATGGACCAGAACTCATTTTGATATTGTAGGACCCAAATGGACGTAGTCAGTCAATATCAGAAGTGGCACCGTGGAAGTCAAGTTCGCATTCATTATTTCCTTTGAGGGCAGGTCCCGTATCATTCATATGGACAGGGCCAGGTATTGGCCCATTGGAAACATAGGCGGTCATTACAACATTGGCGGTAAAAGCCACTTACCGCCGTGCAGAAGACCGCCAGCACACCGCCGCGCCCGCTGAAATCCGCCACAGCCATTATGACCCACAGCACGGAATCCGCCAAAATTCAGACACCCACACAAGTCCACCACACCAAAGGTCAGTGATAAACTGGCGAAAACAAAACCTCCACCATCACGCCAACAGAAATACGCCTACACTATCACGACACACAAATTCACGCGGCGGTCTTTCAACCTCGGTATTCCATTGGCGGTACACACCGCTGCGCTCAAAATACACACACACATACAAAACACAGCCACATTGAACAATTCAAAATAGACACACCTGATACACATACACACACCACTCCCACACACCCAATACAATATAAAACACACACCCACACCACCCACAAACCCCTACGACCACAATTGCGAAAGAAGCACAGAGAGAGACACCACCATCAACAATACTAGCATCCACAGGCACACAACACCATCACCTACATAACTTCCACGCACCTCACACAACACCCCACTACATATCAGCACACTTATCACCACACACACCACCCCACACATCACCCACACCACCCCATGGCACGGCAAAGACACCCCAGGTTCTCGGAGGATGACCTCAGGTTCATAGTGGAGGAAATCTTCTGGGTAGAGCCACAGCTGTTCGGATCACAGGTGCAGCAGACCTCCATTGCAAGGAAGATGGAGCTATGGCGAAGAATAGTGGACAGGGTAAACGCAGTGGGACAGCACCCAATAAATCAGGATGACATCAGGAAGAGGTGTAACGAACTATGGGGGAAGGTGCATTCCATGGTCTCAAGACACCACCTTGCGGTTCAGTGGACTGGCGGTGGACCCCCACCTCCTCCCCCACAACTAACAACATGGGAGGAGCAGGTCTTGGTGATTCTGCATCCTGAGGGCCTCACAGGACTAGATGGAGGAATGGACACTGGTAAGTCAAATCTTAACTATTACATCCCCCACCCTACCTGCATGCCATCACATACCCCCACCCTCACCCTCACCCCCATCACTCCAACTCCTCACAAATGTCCCAACATCACAAACCACACATCCCAACACCAAGCCCTGCATGCAGCACCAAAGCATGGACACCCATCACCAAAGCATGCCCAATGCACAAACCCATACACCCCCCTAAACCATCATCGCACAAGGTCCCACACAGGAATGCAAGCACTGGGTACATGGTCACCCACCCATTTCACACCATGGCACACACAGATGTAATAAACATCCTTTTATACCTCTGCAGGACCCCTACCCAACGTCACCGGACAGGAGGGTCCACACATGTCCACACCACCAACAGAACAGGCCAACAGTGATGACAGCACCTCTGTCCAACTGGATCTAGATGACCAGCCCGGCCTATTGGGGACCTCGGGACAGTAGGTTCCCATCACACAGTCACAGGCCACTACAGAGCTTCCCCCCCTCTGGAAACACCAGCACAGCACCCACCCAGCGGGCCCATACCTCTGTCCCCAGGACACGTCAATCAGCAGTGTGTCCACCACTACAGGGAACCCAGGATAACCCACCACCCCAACAACAACAGGGACCTGGGGGCAGTGGCAGTGGGCACACGGTCCAGGGGACGGAGGCCCAGGAACACAGGGGAACTGGGAGGGCTGCTGTGCAACAGGGGGAGGACAGGCCAAGGGAACCCACGCTCCACAAGGCCCTCTCCAACATAATGGAGCCTACCACCACTCCCAGGAGACGATGGCAACAGTACTGCCCAAGTTTCAGGAGACCCAGCGCCTGCAGGAGGAACAGTATTTGGGCTTCAGGGAGGAACTCAGAGCCATCAATTCCATCCTGGGCACCATCTTGGGGCGCCGAAGGAAGTACTCAACACCAGGAGGGACACTGTGGCCCAACAAGGAGCCCCTGACACTAGCCTGGATGATGAACTGCCCACCACCTCCACCGGCGCTAGTGGACAGGAGGCACCGCCACAGGACCACCACACCAGCACCCCACCCCCTGCAGAGGGAGAACCACCCCGCAAACGGTCCCTGAGATCCAAGACAAAGACAGAGAATGATGCCAAGACCTCCACCAAGAAATGAGACCACCCTTAATGTCATCCTTCTGTCCCACTTTGTCACCCTGTCCATCCTTAAAGTGCCCCAGCTCCACTTCCTATGCCCATTTGGGCAATGCACCTGTGAGATTAATAGACTGGACTCTGCCATGGACATTCCTCCACCATCAACCCTCACCATTTTGCAACCCCCTCCAATATTGAGCACTAAAATAAACACCCTTGAAGCAAAAAACTATCTGGAGTCAGTCTGTGATTTCGGAATAGTGTATTAGTAATTACTGTGGCATAAAGCTCTTTCAATTGTAATGTCAACATACCTATGTCACACAGCTCTAGTCCATGAGGAATCAAAGCAGATGTCACACAGTGGGACCCACATCTGTGAAATCATAAGGGAAAGTGACAACTCAGTGACCTTACACTGGGTGAAAACGACAGACAGTAGAGAGGTAGTAGTGTTCAAGTACATATAGTAGGCAGGTTTGTATTCTTACATGTGTCTCACTGGTAATATTGAAGGATCACTGAGTCCCTGTTGTCCATGTCTTCTTCTTCTGCTTCCTCGTCTTCACTGTCCACAGGCTCCACAGCTGCAACAACACCGCCATCTGGACCATCCTCCTGCAGAAAAGGCACCTGTCGTCGCAAAGCTAAGTTGTGAAGCATACAGCAGGCCACGATGATCTGGCACACCTTCTTTGGTGAGTAGAATAGGGATCCACCTGTCACTAGGAGGCACCTGAATCTGGCCTTCAGGAGGCTGAAGTTCCGCTTGATTATCCGCCGTGTTCGCCCATGGGCCTCATTGTAGCGTTCCTCTGCCCTTGTCCTGGGATTCCTCACTGGGGTCAGTAGCCATGACAGGTTGGGGTAACCAGAGTCACCTGCAAGTGGCGAGGGACAACAGTTAGACACACACTAACTGTAGGGCTAACCCCAGACCCAGACAACCATTCCCACTGTCTTGCTTCCAGGTGCTCACCTAATAGCCAGACACAGTGCCTCTGGAGTTGACCCATCACATAAGGGATGCTGCTATTCCGCAGGATGTAGGTGTCACGCACTGAGCCAGGGAACTTGGCATTAACATGGGAGATGTACTGGTCAGCCAAACATACCATCTGTACGTTCATCGATTGATAACTCTTCCGGTTTCTGTACACCTGTTCACTCCTGCGGGGGGGACCAAAGCCACAAGTGTCCCATCAATGGCACCTATGATGTTTGGGATATGTCCCAGGGCATAGAAATCACCCTTCACTGTGGGCAAATCCTCAACCTGAGGGAAAACGATGTAGCTCCTCATGTGTTTCAGCAGGGCAGACAACACTCTGGACAACACGTTGGAAAACATAGGCTGGGACATCCCTGATGCAATGGCCACAGTTGTTTGAAATTACCCACTTGCAAGGAAATGGAGCACTGACAGCACCTGCACTTGAGGGGGGATTCCTGTGGGATGGCGGATAGCTGACATCAGATCTGGCTCCAGCTGGGTACACAGTTCCTGGATTGTGGCACAGTCAAGCCTGTATGTGATGATCACATGTCTTTCCTCCCTTGTCGACAGGTCCACCAGCGGTCGGTACACCGGAGGATGCCGCCTTCTCCTCACATGTCCCAGCAGACGGTGCCTATGAAGGACCACAGCGAGCACAGAGTCAACCAACTCAGAGGTACGTACCCACAGCTTACACAGAACACGAATCATAATCCAAAAAGTGGCCTGTATGTGTGTTGAGTCTAGGCCTAGGTATGTGTGATGCAGTTAAAATTAAAGCCATGTGGGCCCCTGAAATGGCGGCTGCCTGACCTCTAAAGTGGGAAAATGGGATGTGAGGTAACTGCGCTGGCATTGTACACCGTTGCGGTAGGCGGTCGAAGACCGCGGTGCAATGCTGCATTGGTTAACATTGGACCCTATAGGTCCCAGGAAACCAATGACGATGTACGCCGGCAGTGACGGTACGCACCGCCGCGGACGTGACCGCCATTTTCTATCTGTTCAATCACTCGATACCTGATCTTTGACGGGAGAGGACCTACACTGCAAGTGCTGCTGTGACCTCGGTCTGGAAGAGACAATGGCTTGAGTGTCTGGGGAAAGGGCCCCTGCCTTCACATCGGAGGAGTTGGAGAAACTTGTGTACGGGGTCCTCCCACAGTAAATGCTACTCTACGGTCCTCCAGACAAACAGGTAAGTACACTGGGAGCATGCTGTATGGGCTATGCCTGTGTGGAGTGGGGTGGAAGTAAGAAGGGGGGGAGATTGCGGCATGCATGAAACAACGGTGAGTGCATGTGCCACTTGGCAAGAGTAGGGATGGGGGCCAATGAATGTGACCGTGCAATTGGTAATAAGTTTCTTTTCCCCCTGTGCAATTCATGTAGGTCAGCGCCCACCAGAAAAATGATATTTGGCGTGCTATCGCCAAGGACGTCCGGACCCTGTTGGTCTACCACAGACAGAGCACCCACTGCCGGAAAAGATGGGAGGACATTCGCCGCTGGACCAAGAAGACGGTGGAGGCTCAGCTGGGGATGGCCTCCCAACGTGGGAGGGGTGCCCGTCGCACCATGACATCTCTGATGTTCAGGATCCTGGTGGTGGCGTACACGGAGTTGGATGGGCGCTTGAGGTCATCACAGCAGCCACAAGGGGGTGAGTACACTCTCATCCTGCTGATTTTGCACCCAGTGGAGGGGTCTGGGTGGGGGAGGTGGCCTGTGGGTTTCCCTAGGCCAGGGCGAGTTCAGTAGGCAAGGTCCCTCCGTAAGGCACACAATGTGGCACCCCACCCCACCTCTGTCGAGTGCCAAGTAGACCTAGTCATGCCCCTGTGTCATCCATGTGTGCAGATGTCTTGCATAGCCTAGTAGGCCATTTCCCAGGGATTGAACAGTGGAGCCGAAGAGCGTGGCATAGTGCAGGGGGCTTCTTTGTCTGTCGTGTCCGCCAACGGTAGTGGTAATGCATGCACTCAACATGTCTTCTGTCGTTCCCCCCCTTTTTGTGGTCTCCCTGTTCTTGTGTGCATTAGCATCATCAGGCGGAGGAGCAGTGGCACCGGAGCACGAGGGGGCTGCATCCCACATGGCCATGGAAGACACACTACGGACTTGGATTTCACCAGTGGGACAGAGGGCGTGGGGAGCTCCACGGCGGGGAGAAGAGCTGACACCAGCGACACGGACTCGTCCTCTGATGGAAGCTCCATTGTGGTGGCAGCAACATCTGTGCCCCCCATCTACAGGTACAGCTGCCACCCCCTCTACCAGCACCGCCCGCCCAGCAGCCCCTCACCCTTGCTCCGTGCCTGCTCACCCTGGAGGGTGGGCATCACCTTCGCCCCAGGCACCTCAGCCCCTGCCCCAGTCACCCCTGCTGCCCTCAGTGAGGAGGCCATTGACCTCCTCAGGTCCCTCACTGTTGGGCAGTCTACCATTTTGAATGCCATCCAGGGTGTAGAAAGGCAGTTGCAACAACCAACTGCATTTCTGGAGGGCATTCATTCTGGTCAGGCGGCCCTTCAGCAAGCTTTTCAGACTCAGGCCTCAGCACTGATGGCAGCCATTGTCCCTGTCTCTAGCCTCCCCCCTCCATCTTCCTCCAACCAGACCCAATCCCCTGTACCCCAGCCTATCACAAGCACACCTTCAGACCAGCATGCACACACGTCAACACACAAGGGAAGCTCTGGCAAACATAAGCACCACACATCCCACAGGCACTCATGCAAGCATCACACACATGCAGACACACCAACATCCACTGCCTCCACTGTGTCCCCCTCCTCCTCGTCTCCCTCCTCCCTCCCAGTCTCGTCTACACTCACACCTGCATGCACTACATCTACAGCCACTACTGCCATCACCAGCACACCCACCACCACACCCCACTCACGTGCAGTCACCACCCCCACTATCATTCACACGTCCCCTGTTTCCTCTCCCAGTGTGTCTGTGACGCCACCTCCCAAGATACACAAACGCAGGCACTCACCGACCCAACAGCCATCCACCTCACGACAGCCTCCAGCCCATGCACCTTAACACAAAGTCAGCAAATGAACACCTCCTACAACCACAACCTCTTCCTCCACTCCCAAACCCCCTCCAGCTACCCATCCCAGTGTCTCCCAAAAACTTTTCCTGTCCAACCTTGACCTCTTTCCCACCCCGTCCGTCTCCTAGGTCCCGAACTAGCACCTCAGCCACAACATCTCCAGGACCAGTGGTGCCTGTAGTCACCGGAATCTGGAGTGCACCGGCCACCAGGGCAGCCAGTGTGGCATGGAACCACAGCACGGACAGTCCCCCACCTGTCAAGCATAAAAAGTTGGCAAGTGCCCGGCGGGAGAGGGGGAAGACTCCAGCCACCAAAGCCGCTCCCAGGGGTCCCGGTGGGAGTGTGGAGTCAGCTGCGACACCTTCCATGGTGTGGAAGGGCCACAAGAAGCCAGGAACGTCTGGGAAGAGCAGCACGGCGGAGGAGACTGCCATCATCCCCGCTGCCCAGGAGGCCACAGCCATCATACCCGCTCGCCAGGAGGCCACCGCCATCATCCCCGCTGCCCAGGTGGCCAACGCCATCATCCCCGCTGGCCAGGATGCCACCGCCATCATCCCTGCTGCCCAGGAGGCTACAGCCATCATCCCCGCTGGGACAGGGGGGACCGCCAGCACAAGCCCCGCTGGGACTGAGAGGACTGCCAGCACAAGCCCCGCTGGGCCAGAGAGGACCGCCAGCACAAGCCCCGCTGTGACAGAGAGGACAGCCAGCACAAGCCCCGCTGGGACAGAGAGGACCGCCAGCAGCTGAGTCACTGCAAAGGACCCCGCCGCCTCAAGCACCGCTGAACAGGGCACCACCGCTCCAAGCACCACCGAACAGGGCACCGCTGTTCCAAGCACCGCTGAACAGGGCCCCGCCGCTACAAGCACCGCTGAACAGGACACTGCCGCTCCAAGCACCGCTGAACAGGGCACCGTCGCTCCAAGCACCGCTGGCCCATGAGCGCCAAGGGCACTGACGCTACTGAGTCCATCACGAGCAGGATGAAGCACTCTGGACACAGAGCCCCCTCCAGAACCAGTGGAGAGATACATCCACTACCTCTGTCCTTAGCAAGATGAAGCACTCTGGGCACAAGGCCCCCTCCAGAACCAGTGGAGAAAGGCATCCACTACCTCTGTCCTTAGTAGGATGAAGCACTCTGGGCACAAGGCCCCCTCCAGAACCAGTGGAGAGATACATCCACTTGAGAGACTGTGGCTTTGCACTCCCCAGGATGGGACAGTGGGCAATCCACCCACTGTAGAGACTTGTGAGACTGTGGCTTTGCACTCCCCAGGATGGAACAGTGGGCAACCCACCCACTGTAGAGACTTGAGAGACTGTGGCTTTGCACTCCCCAGGATTGAACAGTGGGCAACCCACCCACTGTAGAGACTTGTGAGACTGTGGCTTTGCCCTCCCCAAGATGGGATAGTGGGCAATCCACCCACTATAGAGACTCGTGAGACTGTGGCTTTGCACTCCCCAGGATGGAACAGTGGGCAACCCACCCACTGTAGAGATTTAAGAGACTGTGGCTTTGCACTCCCTAGGATTGAACAGTGGGCAACCCACCCACTGTAAAGACTTGTGAGACTGTGGCTTTGCGCTCCCCAGGATATGGCAGTGGGCAACCCACCCACTGTATAGACTTGTGAGACTGTGGCTTTGCACTCCCCAGGATTGAACAGTGGGCAATCCACCCACTGTAGAGACTTGTGAGACTGTGGCTTTGCACTCCCCAAGATGAAACAGTGGGCAACCCACCCACTGTAGAGACTTGAGAGACTGTGGCTTTGCACTCCCCAGGATTGAACAGTAGGCAACCCACCCACTGTAGAAACTTGTGAGACTGTGGCTTTGCACTCCCCAAGATGGAACAGTGGGCAACCCACCCACTGTAGAGACTTGAGAGACTGTGGCTTTGCACTCCCCAGGATTGAACAGTGAGCAACCCACCCACTGTAGAGACTTGTGAGACTGTGGCTTAGCACTCCCCAGGATTGAACAGTGGGCATGTGGATTTGGTGTTGTGCACTCAACCAGCTGAGGTGCCCCCACTTTCCCTCCCCCTGAGGTGCCTATTTTCTTGCTCTCTGATGCCCCTGCAGTGTTCTCTCCGTCATGGTCGGGGATCTTGTGTGGGGCTCTCCCATACCGTGTGGGCCCAGTGTTCCACGGACTTTATTGGAGCACTACCTGGACTGCTAAGCTTGGTGTATATTTTGTTTATGAAGTATATATATATTTTTGCGTACTTGATTTTAATATATTACAATGGTTACACTCATTTCCTTTTGTATTTGCTTTCTTCCAGGGGGGTTTGGGGGGTGTAACTATAATGTATAAATATCTATTAGTGTGTGTGTTGTAATGGGTGAGGGTGGGGGTGTTGCATTTGTATGTCCCTGTTTTTTCCCTCCCCTGTGTCGTAGGTGCAGTACTCACTGTGGTCTTCGCCGCCGGCGTTCGTGCTCCTGGTAGAGGAGCAAGAAGATGAGGGCTGGCAGGATATGCCGCTCTGGTTCCATGGCGTCCGGATTCCTCGTGGGGTGTTTAGAGGTGAGCGTTTTCCCTTTGAAGTCCTGTTTCCGCTGTGTTTTTATCCGCAGTGAATCCGCCCCTGAAAAGGTGGCGGATTGGTAGGTTGTGATACTGTGGGCGGTACTTTGTCTTCCGCCTGTCTGTTGGCGGTGACCACCAAGCTGTTTGTCTGTACCGCTGTGGCGGTTGGAGTGTTAAAGTGGCTGTCTTTGTTGGCGGTTTCCGCCACGGTCGTAATTGCTATTTTTTTACTGCTGGCCTTTTGGCGGTCTTACCGCCGCTTTAACACCATCCGCCAGGGTTGTAATGACCACCATAGTGTCCCATAACGCTGCTCAATGCCATGGAAATCACGGTTGATGGAAGTTTCGGCCTCACAGTGCCAGCAGCGGGCCAACTGTCGCTAAGGAAAATAGCAGTTCCGTTTCTTATGTAATTACGTGCTTCCATGTGCAACAGACCCTTTACCAATTGGGGGCTGATAAGATTAAGTTTTGTAACATCCTCGTCGCCAGATGGACGGCTAAAGCAGTCAGCTGATAAAATATCTGCATGGATGATTGAGCTGCAGCCTCTAACATGGCATAGCCAGTGCGAGGCCTTGTTGATGAGTGAAGATTTATCTTCCCGCAATTTTGGAGGTAAAGAAGGGACATTGCACATATAAATGTAGTTGCCACTATTAGTGTGTAAGCTCTGGACATGTGCTGGTGTTGTGTCCCATTTCAGTTCCACACGAAGGTACGATTTCCCTATAGAGGACATAGTGCTTTCAGAAGTAATCACGGAGGATCTGCTTTGCTGCGTTAATTTTTTAAGGCCTGGAGCACCCTCAAAAGTTGGCAGGGGTCCAAAAGCGGAAGGATGATCAGTATTCGAGGGAGTTGACTTAGTTCCATGAGGGAAAAAAGGATCTTTCTTCAAGACAGTAAGTTTGAGTAAATTGAGAAATTCTGTCATTAGGACATTCAACTCTCCTACTTCGTTCTTTAAACTGATCACCAAAGCTGTTAAATCCTCATGAGGAGGGTCTCTTTCAGATTTAGGTGGAGATAAACTAACACAATTCAATGGCGCAATAGAAGTTGATTGGGGATGGTCCAAGTCTTGTGTTTCCAACAGAGAAAAACGATTAGAACAAGGGATTTCATGGATAATCACATCTGTTTTTGGCACTTCAAATATGGGATAAGTTACATGTTGTATAAGGGGGCTGGCATTCAGAAGAGTGCTTTGGGAAGCCAGCACCTGATGAGAGGCGCTGTTAAGTTGTAAATCATTGATAGTGTGGGGTCCGGTAGTTAAAAACTGAATCAGGGTGCCCGGCCTCGACCCTTTCCGTGAATTTCTGTCCTTTTTATTTAAGATCAGTTCCACTTCTTCAATTAGATTATCAATCTCTTTAGTTACACAGTTTGAGAGAGGTTGCATAGCTGTAATAAGTTTTGGAATCTTCGGCTTAGCAGGGCCCAGAGCTGCCCCTCGCCTTGCACTTCCCCATTGTGAGTGAAAATGCTCAGCACAAATACAAAGTAATACTTTAACAACCGCAGGTGCAAAAAGGGTCTGATGCCATACGTTAGGGCCCAGAGGGGGAGCCCAGCCCGGCCTCAGACGGTCTCTGATGGGCGCGGATGGGCACGCCCTTGGCCCGGGCTTCGCCCAGGCGTGGCCTGCATGCTTTATAGCGCCCGCGCTGGTGGAGGCAAACAGCAGGCAGCACCAATGACTCCTGGGACTGGGAGTCCCCCCGATGGAGAGGAGCAGGGCAGAAACTGGAGAGAAGGTGCGCGGGCGCGCATTATAGCGCCCGCGTTGGTGGAGGCAAACAGCAGGCAGCACCAATGACTCCTGGGACTGGGTGTCCCCCCTGTAGAAGAGGTGCAGGGCAGAAACTGGAGATACGGTGCACAGCGCGCTTTATAGCGCCCGCATTGGTGGATGCAAACAGCAGGCAGCACCGATGACTCCTGGGACTGGGAGTCCCCCCGGTGAAGAGGTGCAGGGCAGAAACTGGAGAGACAGTGTGCAGCACGCTTTATTGCGCCCGCGTTGGTGGAGGCAAACAGCAGGCAGCACCAATGACTCCTGGGACTGGGAGTCCCCCCCCGGTGGAGAGGTGCAGGGATGAAGTAGTACTTTCAGAGAATTCCTGCTGCAAACTTCCAGGTTGAATCTGAAGAGAACCCACAGGAGAGACCCTAAATAGCCTGAGAGGCCTTATCAGGTAAGGACATATCAGGCGGGGTCTCTGACGTTACGTGCTGGCACTGGCCACTCAGAGCCCTCCAGAGTGCCCACACACCTTGCAAAGCAAGATGGCTTAAGTCTGGGATACACTGGAGGAGCTCTGGGCACCACCCCTAGGGTGGTGATGGACAGGGGAGTGGTCACTCCTCTTTCCTTTGTCCAGTTTTGTGGCAGAGCAGGGGACAAGGGGTCCCTAAATCAGTGTAGACTGGCTTATAAAAGGAGGGCACCATCTGTGCCCTTCAAAGCATTTCCAGAGGCTGGGGGAGGCTACCCATCCCAGCCTGTAACACCTATTTCCAAAGGGAAAGGGTGTAAGACCCTGCTCTCAGAGGAAATGCTTTGTTCTGCCTTCCTGGGACTGAGCTGCTCAGACCCCAGGAGGGCAGAACCCTGTCTGTGAGGTGGCAGCAGCTGTAGGTGCAGTGCATGCCTCAGAGAGCTGGTTTGGCAGTACTGGGGATCCAGAGTGGAGCCCCCAGGATGCATGGAATTGGCTCCCCAATACCAGATTTGGAATGGGGGGACAATTCCATGATCTTAGACACCTCAAATGGCCATATGCGGAGTTACCATTGTGAAGCTACATATAGGTACTGACCTATATGTAGTGCACGCGTGTAATGACGTCCCCGCTCTCACAAAGTCCAGGGAAATGGCCCTGAACTATGTGGGGGCACCTTTGCTATTGCAAGGGTACCCTCACATTTAGGCCCTCATTACAACCCTGGCGGTCAGTGATAAAGCAGCTGTAATACTGCCAACAGGCCGGCGGTAAAAAAAATAGAATTATGATCATGGCAGAAACCGTCAACACAGACAGCACTTTAACACACCGACCCCCACGGCGGTAGCAAGAAGCACCGTAGCGGTAACCGCCAACAGCCAGGCGGAAGACAAGGTTCCGCCCACTGTATTATGACACACCAATCTGCCACCTTTTCCGGGGAGGTACCAACGGCATCAAAAGCATGGTGGAAACAGTACACAGAAGGGAAACGACTCACCTCTGGACACTCAAGGAAGAAGCACGGCACCGTGGAACCCGAACTGCAGGTGTTCCCCATGCTGGTCTACCTCCTCCTACACCAGAAATACCAACGCCGGCGACGACGACCACGGTGAATACTGCCACCTAGCACCGGGGAGAAAAAAGAGAGTGACACACACACACGCAACATACAACACCCCAACACCATACACACAAACAGATGCAACAACATTACATATCCACCCCGTACCCCTCAGCAATAATGCAAGGACAAAAGGAATTGATTAAAGTGATTGTAATAAGATAAAATACTAGAAAATCGGGCTTCAAAATTAAAACAGTAATTACATATATATAAATGGAGGGACACAGCCCAGTCCATAATATCTGTGGGCCACAGGGCCATATCACATAGGCCAAGGCCCTACGTGACTCCTGCATCAATACGGAGAGAATACTGCTGGGGCATAAGGTCGAAAATACACAGGCACCTCAGGGGAAAGGGGATGGGGGGACACCTCAGACGGAAGTTGGTACAAAGCCACTGCTCCTGGAGTGGGCTACATGCACACCACTTGGTTGTGGGGAGTGCAAAGCGACAGTTTGTCAAGTGGGTGGTTTGCCCACTGCTTTGTCCTGGGGAGTGCAAGGCCACAGTCTCTCTAGTGGGTGGTTTGCCCACTGCTTGGTCCAGGGGAGTGCAAGGCCACAGTCTCTCTAGTGGGTAGTTTGCCCACTGCTTGGTCCTGGGGAGTGCAAAGTCACAGTCTCTCGAGTGGGTG
The DNA here is from genome assembly GCF_031143425.1 of Pleurodeles waltl. Taxonomy (NCBI): domain Eukaryota; kingdom Metazoa; phylum Chordata; class Amphibia; order Caudata; family Salamandridae; genus Pleurodeles; species Pleurodeles waltl. The sequence goes on along the minus strand of NC_090439.1, from coordinate 146,127,066 downwards.
GTTTGCCCACTGCTTGGTCCTGGGGAGTGCAAGGCCACAGTCTCTCTAGTGGGTGGTTTGCCCACTGCTTGGTCCTGGGGATTGCAAGGCCACAGTATCTCAAGTGGGTGGTTTGCCCACTGCTTGGTCCTGGGGAGTGCAAGGCCTCAGTCTCCCAAGTGGGTGGTTTGCCCACTGCCTGGTCCTGGGGAGTGCAAAGCCACAGTCACTGGATGGATTCTTCCACTGATTCTGGAGGGGGCCTTGTGCCCAGTGTGCTTCATCCTGCCAAGGAGGGGTTGAGTGGATGTCTTCTTCCACTGGTTCTGGAGGGTGCTTTGTGGCCAGTGTGCTTCATCCTGGCAAGGAGGGGGTGAGTGAATGCCTCCTTCCACTAGTTCTGGAGGGGGTTTTGTGCCCAGTGTGCTTCATCCTGGCAAGGAGGGGGTGAGTGGATGCCTTCTTCCACTGGTTGTGGAGGGGGCTTTTTGCCCCGTGATGCAGCACATGGGGAGTGCAAGGTCACAAACTGTCACCTGGGTGTCACATCCACGAGATTTGCTGTGGGCAGGATGCGTGACACTCCATGGAGGCAGGACTACAGTCCATTCACCGGAGGGGATGGCTGTACAGTGGTGGCAGTGCCGGGGGTGGTGTTGGTGCTGTCAGTGGTGGGGGGATACTCCAGGCCTTTCCCTGCATCCTCGGACGGCTGCCCACTGAGGCTGCTGCTACTGCCAGTGGTGCTGCTAGTGGTGCCGCTGGCGGTGCTGCAGGCGGTGCTTCTGGTAGTGCTGCCAGTGGTGGGGGGAGGCTCCAGCCCTTCTCCTACAGCCTCGGACAGCTAAAGCGGCATGGTTGATGGTGGGGGCTCAGATCCTGTGACAGCACCAGGCACCCTGTCACTCCTGCCTCTAGAGCAAGGCCCTTTGTCGTTACCCTTGGCAGCTGGTGGTGCCTCCTTGCCCTTGGCAGCTGGTGGTGCATCCTTGGCCTTGACAGCTGGTGGTGCATCCTTTGCAGCTGGTGGTCCCTTCTTGTCCTTGGCAGCTGGTGGTGCATCCTTGGCCTTGCCCTTGGCAGCTGGTGCAGGCACATTGCCAGTGCTGATGGGTGTCCTTGCAGCCGCTCACCCCTGCAGTAGCTGGCAAAACTACAATGGCTGTGGACTTGGTGGCTGAGGTGCTGGCCTGGGTTCTGACCATCCTGGCCCGAAGAGAAGGATGGGGGGAGCGGTAGGCAAGAGGTCATGGGTAGAGAGAAAAAGCTTCTTAGGGACACAGGGTGGGAAGAGGGTGAAGGTTTGAGAGTGGAGAAAGAGGAAGTGGTTGCAGGAGGTGTCTGTCTGCTGTGTTTGGGTGCAGATGCAGAGGCTGGATGCTGTCGTGAGGTGGATGGCTGTTGGGTGTCTGAGTGCTTGCATTTGTGTACTTTTGGATGAGGGGGCACAGACACAGTGGGAGAGGACACAGGGGACATGTGCATGGATGTTAGGGTGATGACTGCCAGTGAGGGGTGTGTAGTGATAGGCGTGATGGTGATGAAGGTAGTGGATGAGGATGTAGTGCATGCAGGTGTGAGTGGAGATGCTATTGGGAGGGAGGTGGATGACGAGGAGGAGGGGGACACAGTGGAGGCAGTGGGTGTTGGTGTTTCTGCATCTGGATGGTCTTTGAGTGAGTGCCTCTGTGAAGATGTGTGGTGCTTGTGTTTGCCTGAGCCACTCCTGTGTGTTGTCTTGGGTGCATGCTGGTCTGATTGTGTGCTTGGGATAGGTTGGCGTTCAGGGGAGTGGGACTGGGTAGAGGAAGTTGGAAGGGGGAGGCTAGAGACAGGGACAATGGCTGCCATCTGGGAGGAGGACAGACCCTGGAATGATCTCTGTTGGGCCACCACAGTAGAGTGAATGCCCTCCAGGAATGTATTTGTATGTTGCAAATGCCCTGCCAGGCCCTGGATGGCATTCACTATGGTTGACTGCCCAACAGAGATGGATTGCAGGAGGTCAATAGCCTCCTCACTCAGGGCAGCAGGGCTAACTGGGGCAGGGCCTAAGGTGCCTTAGGCGAAGGAGATGCCCTCCCTCCTGGGTGAGCGGGTATGGGAAACTCGCTGAGGGGCTGCTGGTAGGGCAGTGCTGGTACGGGGTGGCGGCTGTACCTGTACTTAGGCTGGCCATAGAGCTGTCTGCCCCACCAGTAGGGAGCTTCCATCGGAGGAGGTATCACTGTCAGAACCTTCCCCTCCTGTCTCCGCCGTGGTGCTCCCCTTGCCCTCTGTCCCACTGGTGCCCTCACGGTCAGTGGATTCGGCCTCCAGGGCCATGTGGGATGAGCTCCCTCCATCACCGGTGCCTCTGCTCCTCTGCCAGATGATTCTAATGCACAGAAGGACAAGGTGACAAAAAAAAAGGGGGGAAGAGACAGAGGATACACTTGGTCAATACCAGCAACAACAACACTGTTAGCGTACACAACACACTGGGAACAGCCCTATGCACTAGGCGATGCACTACCACTCACAATGCTAGTCACCAGGCCATGGACAGTGATACCTAATGCCAATAGCAGCAATCCTGAGACCCACAGGGTCCGCACATCCTTGGCGATGGCATGGCATATAGAGTGTACAGGCCCCTGGTGGACTTGGCAACAATGGAGGACAGGCACATTATCCTCACCTACAGACTTGATAGGACCACAATCCAAGAGCTGTGTGCCCAATTGGATTCAGACCTGATCTCAGCTATCCGTCAACCGACTGGATCCCCCCTCTTGTGCAAGTCCTATCTGTGCTCCATTTCTTGACTACTGGCTCCTTCCAAGTGACAGTGGCCATGGCAGCAGGAATGTCCCAGCCAATGTTCTCAAACGTGCTGACCAGAGTGTTGCCTGCCCTGATGAAACACATGAGCAGCAAAAAATGTTTTCCCCAGGTGGAGGATTTGGCCACAGTGAAAGATGATTTCTATGCAATGGGACATATCTCTAACATTATTGGGGCAATTGATGGTACACATATTGCCTTTGTCCCCCTCCGAAGAAATGAACATGTGTTCATAAATCGCAAGAGCTTTCACTCTATGAATGTGCAGATAGTGTGCCTGACGGACCAGTACATCTCCTATGTCAATTCAAAGTATCCTGGGTCTGTGCATGATGCCTATAGCCTGAGGATTAGCAGTATACCATATGTGATGGCTCAACTCCAGAGGCACCGGGTGTGGCTAATAGGTGAGCCCATGGTCCCCACCCAGTGTATGTTGGTATATGGGTGTGGGGTTGGCCCTAAGGGTGAGGGTCTGGCTAACAGGTATCCCTTTATATTTACAGATGACTCTGGTTACCCAAATCTCTCATGGCTACTGACCCCAGTGAGGAATCCCAGGACAAGTCTATCAACATGTCTATTCACAGATATTTGTGCCCTAGTCTGGCTCGTGCAGCACAATACAGGTCATACTCATGAATACTTTACTCTACAGTCTACTTGCAATGTCTACAGATTGTAAAAGGAATACATACTTAAATCAATTGACATACTACATACTTGTATTTTTTAAAGTGGTGTTTATTTACTTGGTGAAGATTTAATGGGGATGTGCAATGGGCTGGGGTGATGGTGGAGGAATGTCTAGGATAGAGTCCACTCTATGTGGATAACAGGTGCATTGTCCAGGGGGGCATAGGAAGTGGAGCAATGGCAGTTCAAGGTGGACAAGGGTGACATTCAGGAGAGTCTTATTTCCTGGCAGGGGTCTTGGCAATGTTCTCTGGCTTCTGCCTGGATCACAGGGACCGTTGTGGGGTGGTTCTCCTTCTGCAGGGGGAGGGGGGCTGGTGGCCTGTTGTTCCTGTGGTGGGGCCTCCTGTCCACTAGTGTCAGCAGGGGTGGAGGGCTGTTGATTGGTGTGGCCACTGCCTCCCTCATGGTGTTGGCCATGTCTGCCAGCACCCCTGCAGTGGTGACCAGGGCGGTGTGGATTTCCCTCAGGTCCTCCCTGATGACCAGGTACTGTCCCACCTGCAGCTTGGCCAGTATCTGTCCCGTCGTCTCCTAGGATGTTGGTGAGTGCCTCGTGGAGAGTCAGTTCCCTTGGCCTTTCCTCCCCCTGTTGCACAGCAGTCCTCCCAGCTTCCCTGTTGTTCTGTGCCTCTATCCCCTGAACCATGTGCCCACTGACCCCAGGTCCCTGATCATCCTGTGTTGGAGGGGTTGCCTGGGGTCCCTGTAGTGTTGGACACACTGCTGATTGATGTGTCCTGGGGACAGAGGGATGGGCCCGCTGGCTCAATGCTGTGCTGGTGTTTCCTGAGGGGGGAGGCTCTGTGGTGGTATGTGACTGTGCCTGGGTAGCCAATTGTCCGGATGTCCCTGATGGACCAGGTTGGTCATCCAGATCCAGGTGTGCAGAGTTGCGGTCATCACTGTGGGCCTCTTCTGGGGGGACTGGATGTTGCTGTCACCTTCTCTCTGGTGATGTTGGGTGTGGGACCTGTGTGGATGTAAATGCAGTGTTATTGTTTCTGCATGTGGCATCTTGTGCATGGGTGTGTTGCCCTGTATAGTTGTGAGTGCCCTGTGAACTTTGCCTTGTGTGAGAGCCTGACTCTCTCTAGTGTGCATGCTGTGGTGATGGGTGTCCATGCAGGTCTGTGAGTGGTGTCCATGCATCGGTGGTACATGCAGTGCTGGGTACTGGGATGGGTGGGTTGTGATGATAGGGTGTGTAGGAGGCGGTGGCGTGATGGGAGTGAGGGTGAGGGTGGGAGTATATGATGGCATGCATGGAGGGGGGGGGAAAGTAGTAAAGATTTGACTTACCAGAGTCAAGTCCTCCTGCTACTCCTGCCAGGCCCTCAGGATGCAGTATGCCAAGTCTTGCTCCTCCCATGTTGTTAGTTATGGGGAAGGAGGTGGGGGTCCACCGACAGTCCTCTATACAGCTATCTGGTGTCTTGCAACCCCGTAACGCACCTTCCCCTGTAGGTCGTTCCACCTCTTCCTGATGTCATCCCTTGTTCTCAGGTGCTGTCCTACGGCATTGACCCTGTCCACGATCCTCCGCCATAGCTCCATTTTCCTAGTAATCATGTCTGCTGCACCTGTGATGTAAATAGCTGTGGCTTTATCTGGATGATTTCCTCCACCCTGATGCTTAGCTCCTCCTCAGAGAACCTGGGGTGTCTTTGTGGTGCCATGGGTGTAGTGTGACTGGTGTGGGTGAGGGTGTGTGGGGTGATGTGTTGGGGTGTGTGCTGTGAGGTGCGTGGATGATGTATGTGTGATGGTGTTCTGTGGCTCTGGTTCTGTGGGTGCTCTTGGTGTGTGTCTCTCTCTCTCTCTCTCTCTCAGTTGTCAATTTCTTTGAGTCGTAAACGGATGTGGGTGATGTGTGTTTTATAGCGGTGTGGTGTGTGCATGAGTGTCAGGTGTGTGTAATTTGAATTGTCCAATGTGGTGTTGTTTTGATAGGTTGTGTGTATTTTGAGTGAGGCGGTATGTACCACCAATGGTGGGTCCTAATGTGGGCGGAGTTCTGTTGGCGTAATGGTGTGGATTTTGGTACCGCCAGTTTAGCACTGACCATTGGGCTGGCGGACTTGTGTTTGAGTCTGTATAGTGACGTATTGCGATTAGTGGGTCATAATATGGGTAGCGGTATACCGCCGCAGTCATGGTATTTTGGCGGCAGTCGGCATGGTGGTAAGCGGGACCTACCGGCAATGTCATAATGAGGGCCTTAGTAACTTTGCACTTAACCTTCAGCAAGTGAAGGTTAGACATATAGGTGACTTATAAGTTACTTAAGTGCAGTGAAAATGGCTGTGAAATAGTGTGTGCACTATTTCACGCAGGCTGCAACGGCAAGCCTGTGGAAGGGTTTGTCTGAGCTCCTTATAGGTGGCAAAGTAATGCTGCAGCCCATTAGAACTAGGCCACAGACTATGAACACTGGGGTCCTGGCTAGCAGGGTACCAGTGAGACAGGCAAAACTCACTGACATATAGATTTTTTATCTATGAGCACTGGGGTCCTGGCTAGCAGGATCCCAGTGACACAGTAAAAACACACTGACACACACTCACAAACAGGCCAAAAGTGGGAGTGACCATGCTGGAAAGAGGCTACTTTCTCACACTCTGTGAAAAATGGCTCGTCTCTAATTTTCAGGGGGAGCAGTCAGAACCTCACTCAATCACTTGGCAATGTGACAGGCAGGAATATGCCCTGTACTCACCCCTTTGTGGCTGCTGTCCTGCCCTCAAACGCCCATCAATCTCCAGATAGGCCACTGCATGAATGAGGGCCATTAGGGGGGTCATGATCGGATAGGCACCCTCCCACGTTTGGAGGACATCCGCATCTCATGTCCTCCCACCTTTTTCTGAAGTGGGCACTATGCTAGCTGTGGAGCCCTAGGGTCCACACATTCTTAGCTATGGCTCTTCATATGCCTTTCTTTTGATGGGCATTGACCTACATGGATGCAAAAGACAAATCAAGAGATCATGATCACAAGTTTCATCACAAACGGTTGAGTCACATACATGTCAGTTGCATCAAGCTTGTACTTGCCCATTTTGTTAATATGCCCCAAGTGTGACACATGAAAACAAAAGGGTACATGGACATGACTACAGACATACATTTCCCAATCTGCAGACCAACCCACCACCCTGCTGAGACCCTACAATGACTAAGCAGGCTTAGTGACATCTTGTGGGACATGCTCTAACAACCCGACTGAGATGTGAGCCATTATGGGACACATCACTCCTCTGTGGCTTCTAAAGGGTAGACTACGTATGAATGAAAGGACCAACACATTCACACTCTGTGACAATGACTCTCTGCATACAGTACCTACAGGCTACTGCCAGAGTACAAACATCACACATGGGTGACAATGAAGGTACTGGCATGGTGGGTACAGAAAGTGCCTTGCCTGTCTATGTGTCAACATTTGCAATAACAAATACAGACTCATGCCACTTCACCACTTCACTTCAGGGGACGGGGTTTATGTTATGTGCCTGTACCACAGACCACGTTTTTGGACATATGTGTAGAGCCTACAGAGATGGCATCCAACAAACAAAGGTATGTGCTGTCCAGTGTCTGCATTGTGACCAAGACACATATCAAGGTCTACCAGGAATCAACACACTGTTTGCACTGTGGAAATGTCAGCTATGCAAGGAACCTGCACAGGACAAACATGACCCGTTTGAAGGTGACAATAGGGCTGTAGGAGTAAGGGACCTGTCAAGAGTCAGAGGCACTCATTGACAATGATGATAAGTGCAAATTTATCACAGATTAGTAACCCACCCCTACACCCATTCCCAATCTGATCAAAGGAATGAGGGATTCTGGACAGCATACTATAACAGAGCCTTATATTGGCCACATGACAGGGTCTTCAGGGGTACAGGGAGTGAACACAGTGCCACAGGTGTATAGGCACAGTGACTCCCCCCATCCCAGACTAGGACCCATACTGGAAGACACATGTAACAGGCCCTGTTCTCTGCAGGCTGAACACATATTACCCACTTGACACCACATTCTCATCACTTCCATGCACTACAGTACATCATGTAGCCAACAGCAAAGTAGCATATGGTGTGTGCCAACCTGAAGGGCAGAGAAAATGATGACATGCCTTACAAACAACAGTCAAGCAAGGGCAGATGTGTGAAGAAATATCTGTAGCAATATACATATAGGTCACATTACTCACAACTGACAACTACAACATGCATACTCAGCTCATGCTATGATGTACCTGCATGTTGTCTCACTTCTACAACATTCATAAGGAAAGAGATGTCAGTGGATGGCTGTAATGTCACCTCACCCAGTTCTGTGCATCCAACACAAGGTGGATCAGGGATCACAAAACACCAAACATGCCACATTGTGAATTAATTCAACATATGGCACTGGCCATCAATACTAGAACATTGACTCTCCCATTGATGCCACACAGACTGCACCTGCATATGAGTATTAAATATGGCACATATGGGCACAATCTAGTGTGTAAGGAGTGGTAGTATGGTGAAGTACAGAGTAAACTGTGCACATGAGGCACTTAGCTGCTACTCTGGTGCACCATAGAGCTGTTAATTCAGGGGTAGGACCTCTGTCACTAGCCTCTCTAACTCCTCTGGTGAGAATGTAGGGGCCCTATCACCTGCTGAACATGACATGATTGCTCCCAGAGGTGGAACACAGCAGCTGGGTAGTGGAGGTTTTTCTGGCAGTAGTGTCAGGAGTCAAGTGAGGGATTTTGCAGAACATGGCGGTAATGTGTGCCACATACGCGGCCGTCACCAGCGGACAGAGCCATTGGCCCACACCCACCACTGGCCTATAACGGTATTTTGAGCATAAGATGCTGCATTTCTTGTCTTGTCATGTTGATCGTACTACCCAAACACAATTGTATTATGTTCTAGGCCACAGATAATTTACAGTAGGGCACAGTCCACCCCCGTCAAAGGATGCACAATTTTGATTTAGGTCTAGATACATGATTTGTGCACGTGTGTGGCAAACGAAGGGGGTGGTAGCTTGTGACCCTTGTCTAATTAACAGATGTGATGTATACTATTTATTGTGTCCATTCCTTTTAATTGTCTTGTTATCCTTGACATGCATGATGTATGTTGCTGTGGATACAATGACTAATGTCAGTACTCATTTTTGGTCATATACAGGAACCCAGGGAGAGGGAGGATGTGACGATCACCTGTCTACCATCCACTACCAGATCTCGACATCATGGAAGAAAGACACATCTTCCTCCTTTACAGTCTGAATCGGCGAACAATAGTGGACTTATGTCATCAGTTGGAGTCATCATCATCAAAATACTTTATTCGGCTCAAAATAGCCATAAAAGATGCAGTCAGTTACAAGCATCATAATCAAAAAACTTAATAAATAAAAATAAAATAACAGTGTCACAGATAAAAACAGATTAAAACAGTTAATAGCAATTACGAATTCAGATAGCAGCATTTATGAAATTTAGCACTGTCTCTATTGTCATCTCTCTGCCCAAATTCTGTAAATAGGAAAAGGCAGGGTAGGTGCGTCTGATACCCAAAAGAAGAATGGCCAACCGTAAAAAATTTCTTCTGGGGAGTCTGTATAAATTACAAAAGAGGATAACATGAAAGGTACTTTGATGCGAACTACCATCACAACCACGTGGGGCATTTTCTTAAACTAGGTACCTTGAGTAGGAAATGGTAATAAGAAATGTATCGATTTCAAGTGGAATCTAGTAAGTAAAAACCTTTGCCGTTCGGATGCGATCAAACTACAATATAACTTGCGAAGTAATGGCTTTCAAAACAGACACATGCAAGCCCCAGACATATTACCAGTTAAGTCCTAGGTATGATTAAAGTGCAAGAACAGATCCATAGTTCTCTGTATAGCCCCCCTTGCAAGGTAGGTTCTGGAAATAATCCTTTGCCCCAAGACATGAAAACATGAGATTTTTCTGGGTAAATAGTATTATTTGTTCAAAAGTGTTTATTTCAGCTACCTGTGTCTGTTTTACTGCGGACTCACTGTGTTTCAGGCAGCCTGGCCTCTTTTAAAGTGGTGTTTTTTTTTAATTAGTTTTTGCCGTGACTGTGTGAATTGCCTTGCTAGTTTGTGGCACATAAACCCCCCCTTTTTTTCTTCTAAGTAAAAAGGCTACATAATCTTGCAGAGTGTGTTTTTAGGAGACTGTTTTAATCTGTTTCTATGATTTAAATTGTGCTTAAAAACTGTCTGCCCCCTGTTTTTTTGCCTTTAAAAAAGCCTGATTTCAGAGTGCGCGCCTAGCAGTATTCCAGTGTTTGTTTCTTAAACAATCTCTCCCTTACCTGGAAAGTAGACTCTGCTAGCTTGGAAGCATGGATTCAGCCTGTCTGTATCCAAGGAGATTCTGAATAGAGCAGCAGCTTCCTTTCCCCCTGACCACAGGCACTGGACTTCAGTTAACTAGCTCCTTATATAAGGTCCTATTGGTTGTTGCATATGTTGTTGTGATAGGTTGTTGGGAGATGGTCTTTCCATTGGTTGTTGGCTCCAGGGCTGGTGTTATGATTGGTGGATAGGGCTGAAAATCTCATTGGCTGTTGGTTCTATGGCTGTGATTGGTGGATAGGGCTGAGTTTCTGATTGGCTGTTGGTTCTAGGGCTGTGATTGGCGGATAGGGCTGAGATTGTGATTGGCTGTTGGTTCTAGGGCTGTGATTGTTGGATAGGGCTGGGATTCTGATAGGCTGTTGGTTCTAGGGCTGTGATTGGTGGATAGGGCTGAGTTTCCGATTGGCTGTTGGTTCTAGGGCTGTGATTGGTGGGTAGGGCTGAGATTCTGATTAGCTGTTGGTCCTAGGGCTGTGATTGGTGGATAGGGCTGAGTTTCTGATTGGCTGTTTGTTCTAGGGCTGTTTTTGGTGGATAGGGCTGAGATTCTGTTAGGGTGTTGGTTCTAGGGCTGTGATTGGTGGATAGGGCTGAGATTCTGATTGGTTGCTGGTTTTAGGGTTGGGGCTATGATTGGTGATTAGGGCTGTGTCTCACATTAGTTGTTTGAATCAGGGCTTGAAATTGGATTGGCTAGGGTTAGGACCAGCTTCTTATTGGCCAGTAGGGCTATTAAAGGCTGTGACTCAGGGCGTCTCAGCCTGGACGTCGAGGCGAAGGGCGGAGAGGACAAGGGCAGCTGCCTATTTTGGCCTGTTTGGGACAGGTAGGGACTAGGGCCAGAAATGCTGCCCAATTCTCAATTAACCAGGAATGGTTCCAGCCCCGACGCATCCTTCAACAAGCAAACACATATTCTACAAAGGCATCTAACTCATGCATCACAAACTGACCACAGACAGATTGCATTGTCCCATCACCCAACAAAATACCCTTTATACAACACATATACACATATCCTCCATAACTACAACAGTCAAACACCTGCATTCTCACAGCAAACACTACTCTGTCCACTCCAACTAACACAACCTGCCATCACCCACACAACACAAAACTACAGTATACATTTCTCTCAGTCTCAGCCTTCCAGATACACATTCTCTGCTCATACTAACCAACAACACTATCCGCTGTTTGCTCCACACAGACCACCTGTCATCATAACAATGCCCAAACCCTGCCTTCAAACACACCATCAACAAACACACTTCCCCTCTCTTCACCAATTACACACAACCATACAATCCCCACATTTCACTCCACCGCACGTATTACCTCTTCCAGTCATCACAACTAACACTAACTCCCCTGACACACATCCATCACCTCTTACACACCTCATACATTCATCTCCAAAACACATCAACACCCCATCTAACACTCAAATTCCATTCACCAGCACTAACTCACATACAAATCCCTCACCAAAAACAACTACCCCAATATCCCCTCTCACTATTCCACAAAAACAATACAGACCACAAACATCAGCACATCAAATCAACACAAACTTACATTACACTTTTCGTCATACCCACTCCCACCCTCAGGACTACACAAAGAATACAAGTTCCATCCTATCTCCACCCCTACTTTCTCCCTCTTCACAAACACCTACCACAAGCACCCCAACCCAGCAACTTTCATTCACTCGCCTCTCCTCCATTGCATAATTTAGAGCCTTACATCATGATCCACATGCTCCTCCACCACCCCTAACCCATACTCCATCCACACTAAACAAACGCAAACAAAATAAAAAACATGCCACTCATAGCAACCTCGCATCCCCTTGTCTATTACATAATAAGACTACCCTACAAAAAACAGTACACTCTTCATGACTCTCTCAGCCACCAAGTCCACCACCCACACACATAGACCCAACAAAATGCCTCCTTAACCTGCTGGAAGAGGAACACTCTATTGAAAAGCAAGACTATTGTAAGCCTCAAACAGTTATCACAACTAGAAACACTCCTGCTTCAAGCTCATATTATACTACTTACCCTTCTCCTAAACAAAACAACACTACCACTAACACACCTTTTCCAAACTGCCAGCTCATAAATCCTCGATCACTCTCTAAAAACAAGCACCACATCTACGACCTGCTCACAGACACACAACCTGACTTACTATTCATATCTGAATCCTGGTTGGGAGATGACATGGCCCCAGTGTTGCATGAAGCCAGGCTATCCAACCATTGCACAAAACCGTATAGGCAAGAGAGGAGGTGGACTAGCTATTATATTCAAACAGGCATTGAACCTCAGTAAAACAGACAACATCTCCATACAAGGTTGTGAAACCCTCCTTACCAGATGCCACCCTACTCCAACTTCCTCCTGCAACTTTCTCCTCCTTTACAGACCTCCACCTAACAACTCCACACTCCCAGATGCTTTTCTAGACACAGTCTCAAACCTTATTACACTATACTCCAACCTATGCATTCTTGGGGATCTAAACATTTGGTTTGACAAACCCAATATGCCCCATCCAAAAAGCTATCACCACTGGCCTAGTCGCATTGAACCTACATCAGATTGTACACAATCCCACACACATCGCTGGACACATCCTAGATGTCATTTTTGCTAAGCCTGAACTAGTTACTATTCATAGCATCACGCCAATCACTTGGTCAGACCACCATTTGATAACTTTCTGACATACAACTCCACATATCAACACACCCCACAACTCATACATACATTCACCTATCGACCATGGAGCAAACTCAATTTGGATGACTTAGAAACACAACTAACAGCCAACACAGATGTAGATACAATTAATTCTGTGCCAAAATGTTATGAGTGGCTACAGGAAGCTTTTGATATCCTAATACCACTCAGAAAAACTAAACACGACAAAAGAAAACCAACACCTTGGAGAAACACAGAACTTAAAAAGATAAAGCAACAAATCAGAAAGTTGCAGCAGACCTGGCTCAAAACAAACAACAGCCAAGACAAACTGCAGCTACACAAACTTAACAGGATATACAAATCATCAATCAAAAAAGCTAAAAAAAAAGGTACAACTCAGACAGAATTCAAAATGCTCAATCAAGGAATTTTGTAAAATTCTCAATGAATTATGAAAACCTACATGCATGGAAGGAAGTCATCCCACTACTCAAGATTTCACAAACAAATTGGCAATTCACTACACAACCAAGGCAGACACATTGGACTCCTATTTAAAACAGAAGAAAATCATCAGCACCAACCCCTTTCCTAAAATACCCTCTAAGAATAAACCAACCCAACCTCTACAGTCCTTCAAACAAATATCCCAAGGTGAATTTATGGATTTGGTCAAAGCAAGCAGTCCTTCCGGTTGCCCTTCTGACCCTTGCCCACCACAAATCTTCAAGAACATTCTTCTATCTACTTCTGCTGCCACACCTGTAAGAAGAATCATCAACAACTCTTTAACTTCAGGAACTTTTCCTGTAGACCTGAAAAAGGCATACATATGAACATTATTAAAGAAAACAAACCTAGACCCGCAAGACCCCAACAACTACAGACCAATCACAAATGGACCTTTCCTGGGCAAATTGATAGAAAGAGCAGCATTCGCCCAGATGTCACAATTCATTGAAGACAATTCTATACTTTCAGACTTCCAAACTGGATTCCGCCCAGGAAGAAGCACTGAATCGGCACTCATAGCAATCTGGGATGATCTTAAAAACACAGTCGACTGAAATGGAGTTACTGCTCTACTTCTCTTGGACCTCTCATCTTCCTTTGATACGGTTGACCATGACACCCTAATTCAAAGACTCCACGATGCCGGCATACAAGGGATTGCTCTCGACTGGATTACTTCCTATCTTCAAAAAAGATCTGAATTCATCCACTCGCCTCCCTTCTCGTCCGAACCCTACCTCACAAAAGCAGGGGTCCCACAAGGATCAATCATCTCACCTTTGCTTTTCAACATCTACATGATATCTTTACCAGAACTGATCAATGATTTCCATCTCACATGCTGCAACTATGCAGATGACACACAAATACTACTTAAATTAGAATGCCCCAAAAACATTGAAAATTTGCAAATCTTCAGTTGCCTCAGAGCCGTTGATCAGTGGATGACCTGGAGCCATCTCAAACTAAATACCTCCACAACAGAAATACTGATATGTGGTGACAGGAAAAATGATGACCCTCTGTGCGTCTGGCCTGACGATCTGGGACCACCTCCTCAATTATCCAAGAAAGTTAAAAACCTAGGAATCACCATGGATTCCAAGTTAACTATGAATGCCTAAGTGGACAAATTAGCACGAACAAGCTTCATCACCCTGAAGACTTTACGATGCATCTTCCCCCACCTCGGATTTCCACACAAGGTGCAAGCTACTATCTCGCTTGTACTATCCAAACTGGATTATGCCAATGGCCTCTACCATGGATCATCTCTATCTATTATGAAAAAACTACAATGTTTCCAGAATTCCGCAGCCAGGCTACTATTACATGTAAAACTGCAAGCCCACATCTCCCCTGCCTTGAGAGCACTACACTGGTTACCTGTTGCCAGAAGATGCACTTTCAAGCTGCTTTGTATCACCCAAAAAGCTATACATGGAACAGGACTACTTTTGATCAGAAAAAAAATAACCAAATACATCCAACAAAGAAACCTCCGCTCAAGATTGGCACCCCGCCTTAGAACACCTCCATACAAGAAAAATACTATAGGTGGTACATCCTTCTCCGTTCAAGCAGCCAAACTATGGAATTCATTACCCCCAACTATAAGAGCCACAGATAACTTTCTTGTCTTCAGAAAACTACTCAAGAGTTGGCTCTTTCCTTCATAACCACCATATTCAAATAGCTATGGACTGCATATGCCTATGTTTTTTTTTTTTTTCCTTCAGATTATGTGTATATTTCTAGTTATGTATAGTTCTTTAGAAAATATGTATCGCTACTATGTCATAACAATAAAATACACACACACTCTTTAAACCTGTTTGACTAAGTATATTTTACCCGTGGTTCTAATTATGTATTGTGTGTGCATATGTGTATGTATTCATGTGTGTTTGTATATGTGTGTGTATATGTGTATATAAATATATATATATATATATATATATATATATATGTATATATATATATATGTATGTGTATATGTTGTTTCTGTGCTTGGCTTGTTCGTGGGTCAATGCATGGCTCCTGGGTGGGTGATTCGACACCTCGTCAGGGGTAGTAAGCGCTATATAAATACGATTACAATGCAATATCTAAACCAAGGGATATCCATAGAGCGCACCAGTGACAAACCGTCCCTGATCACAGATCTGCACAAGTGGGCTTCAGGATTTAGCCATACTCTTAGCCAGAGCAATAAAGGTTGCATTCCTATATGATCGGCTATATCCCTCAGCCCCACTTCATCATGGCAAAAAGCAGCTGGAGTGGATTGAGGGACTGCTAACAACATCCTCAAAAACTTATTTTCCACTACCTGTAGACTTGAACAGTCCGTGTAACCACATACCCCGGCTTCGAATGTGGCAATTGAAAGACATTTTCTTTTAAAAATTATCATCATTTCCTTCACTTGTTTATGTGCCAGTTTCTTTGAGAGCCTAAACACTGCATCAATGACTGTTTGAAACTGCAGAATACGAAAATTTATTCGAGATTTCCAGTTAAAATCAGCATTGATTGGAACCCCCAGCTAAGTAAAATTAGAGACCTTAAGTATTTCTGCACCCTCCAAAACAAATGTTTTGCTTTTTGATGACTTTGGGTCACATTCATCACGTATGATTATTTTCTATTCATTTTAAGGCCAAGATTACCCATAAAAATATTAAAAGCATCTAATAAGAATTGCAGGCCATTTGCTGTCCTTGAAATAAGGACAGCATCGTCTCCGTACAGTAATACTTATAATGGCTCAGAATTAATAATAGTGGGATCCTTCCCTATCCTACATAAGAAATCGTCTAGGCCATTAATATAGAGCAGAAAAAAGGGGCCAACACACACCCCTGTCTAACTCCCTTCAAAGAGGGGAATTCTTCAGTAAAATCACCCTCCTGGCTAAAATGGACCCGAGCAGTGGTGCAGGCATGAAGTCTACTGTTTAAGGAGATCAAGTCTTCATCAATTCCCATATCTGACATGAAAGACCACAATTTATGTCTGCCAACTGTGTCAAAGGCACAGGATAGGTCCATGAAGGCTAAATGGAGACAGCCTTTTTTTAGCTTTGGTGTATTTCTGTACTATCGGGGTTAGGTTGGGAGTCTGCTCAATTGTGCCCAACCCCGGTCGAAACCCAAACTGAACCTTCGAGAGGCTATTGGTCTCTTTAGCCCAATGTTCTAACTTGCTCAATAGCACACACCCTAAAATCTTGACAGAACTGTCTAAGAGAGAATTTGGGCAATAACACTGCAGATCTGCTCCATCCCCTTCTTGAAAATAGGCACAATTATCGCCTCACTCCAGGTGTCTATCAAGGGGCCCATCATAGCAGCCCTTAAAACATTAGTGAGAAGAGGGGCCCAAAATTCAGGCAGAGCTTTATATATGTCAGCTGGAATTCTATGTGGACCAGGATCTTTGTCAGAGGGGCAGTTTTGAAGAGCCTGAAGTACCTGAGATACTTACAATAAATTATGAGGAGCTGTTACAAATGTGTTCCCCCTTTGACAAACCTAGTCAAATCTCTCTGCAGAGTATTAGCTTCTGTTTTAACAATTTTAGAAAAACGCTCCAACCAAACTTGCAAGGGGATGACAGTGTCTATTACTGAAATATCTTTCTCCACAAGTGGGGTGGAATTAACAACCTTCCAAAAAGCCTTTGCATCCTTACTACTACTGGCCACAATTAATTCATCCCAAGCAAGTTCCCTCATTTCTTTCTTCCTTGCAGCGAGAGTATCCTTATAAATCCTTCTAGCCTTTTTAATATCAGATTGATTGCGTAGTACAGAATTAGTGATCTTCTTTAGATCTTTGAGGGCAGATGTACATGCGTGATTAAATCAGCTGGGATTTCTATTTATATTAATACTTGACTGCTGTAATTTATCAGCCATATAACTTGTTATAGCAGAAAAGTCCTCAATAATATTTTGTCCCGGGGCATGTTCACCGAAGGCAGTCATGATCTCTTCCTTTGTGTTCTTAATCAGATCTATATGAAAACTGTGTTTATCCACCTTACCCCACTTGGTTACCGCGCCTTTGCACCTATTGAAACTCAAAGCTGGCTGTAGTGACTCGCCCTCAGATCCCTTAACCCTGTCTTGCCTAAACTCTAGGGTTAGGGGGTTATGATCGCTCATGCAATTTGTAAACTTCCCTGCAAAAGGGGTAAGATCTTTAGAATAAACTATAAAGTCAATTATCGATTCAGCCTTGCCCCTGTGAACATGGAAATCCCCTTGAATTCCGGGGTTGGAAATGTCAGCATATTAGCGGCCATCAATCGATTTAACGCAGTCACATAAGGAGAATGTTTAAAATACTGAATGGGGCAATCGTATTCATCAGTAATGACATAACTGCCTAATAGTTCCAAATCACATAAATGGGCATTGAAATCACCTACCAAGATAATCATAATATCCTTCTTACTTCTGTTCAGGGTATCATGGATCCTAAATTCCAGACTATCAATCACACTTTTGTCTGACCAGTCAAAGATGTTATTGTAATAGTTAATCAATAAAACCTCATATGGGCCAGGCAATTTAAGAGGGAACACCAGGTAATATGGTGTTATATCAATAATACATGCAGCTACTTCTTTTGCAGAAACAGATATAAATATAACCAAACCTCTCTTGGCCTATCCCAATGGTGATTTGATAGCAGGGGAAAAATAGGTGGTGAAGCTGTTACTATAAAGGGGATATAAAAGCCAAGATTCCTGACAGCAGATAATTGAGTATTGGCCCACAAACTTTAGCCAAGCTGAGTTATCCAACTTATCCCTCAAACCAGCCACGCTCCATGAAATAAGCCCTGAAATTGTGACTGAAGAAATATTAGTTAAACTAGAGGGGTAAATGTCTATTGTGGGGAGTGTATCTATCTCCTGACCTCCCTCTGCCACTTTCCCACAGATTGATGGTCAATCCAATTGCTCCAAGTAATTCATAGACTCAGAGCTGTTAGCTAAAGATATTAGACATTGGAGTCAAATCTGATGCCAGATATTAATTACTGAACTTGCATACCACTCAATGTATAAGTCATGTCAGTGTTGCAATTCTTGGCTACAGGATCCTTCCAATGTACCGTGGCCAAACTGGTGGTATGTCCCAACCAATGTTCAGTCTGGTGTTGAAGGATGTCCTCTCAGCAATGTTGAAACACATTGACAGCTATACCCATTTTCCCCTACATGAGGATTTAGCCCATGTGAAGGCTGACATTTATGGTTTTGCAAGCATCCCACAGGTTGTGGGGGCTATTGATGACACACATGTTGACTTGGTCCCACCACATGCCACTGAACAAGTATACTGCAAAAGAAAGAACTTCCATTCCATCAACGTCCAAGTTGTATGTTTGTCTGACTTATGCATTTCACAGGCCAATGCCCAATATCCGAGTTCAGTCCATGATGCCTTCAGTATGTGGAACAGCGATATTCCCAAGCTGATTCATGACTGTAAGTGGAGAGGCCTGGCTGGTTGGTAAATCACATCTGGCCTGTTGTTGTGTGTGTAATGTCTGGTGTCACAATTCTGATGAGAGGGACTCAAAGTTGCACATATGTCCTATTCCTCAGCAGGAGGCTTTGCCTACCCAAACCATCCTTAGTTGCTGATGCTAATCAGTAACCCAACTATACCAGGGGAAGTCAGCTTCAATGAGGCCCATGTAAGAACAAGATGAGTAAGGGAGCAGGCTTTTGGGCTTGTGAAGGCCGTGTTTAGGTGTGTGGACCCCACTGGTGGCGCCCTCCTCTACTCACCCAGTAAAGTGTATCAGATCATTGTGCCCTGCTGCATGCTGCACATTGCCCTGTGGAGGAATATCCCATAAATCCCAGAGGAGGGGGAGCCTGCAGTGCCACCAGGTGAGCCTCTTGAAATGCCAAGTGAGGATAACAGTGATAAAGAGGAAGGAGCTGACTTGCATTAAAATCTCATTAACAACTACTTTTCTTGAGTGTAAGTATGTCATGTGATGTTTAACTGTGACAGTATGAAGAACTGTAGTACTCAGAATGTGTGGAGTAAAGCATTTTGGCAAAACACTGGAGTACCATTGCTCTGCAATATTCAGCCTATTCAGGGTGAATAGGGTACTGATTACAATTGCCACATCATGTGACACCTCTTGGCATAATCAGGGTTTTCCAACTCACTAGCAGCGCCTCATCTCTGCCCAAGAGCAGGGACAATTGTGGCAACTGGGCATATGACAAAAAAGACTCCTCAGGGGAATTGTGGTCGATCAGATCTTACTCCTTTCTCTCAGTTACATTAGTCTCACACAGGCAAAGACAGAGGCAGAATAGAGTTCAATAAGGGTTTTTGAAGTAAATACATCTTATATAAAATAGCATGCATTGCACTAACCAGGATGATAAAACACAATAGAAGCAAAATTGTGACAAGGAGAGTGAAACATAAAAACAGTCCCACCATACTGTCACTAGGAGTGATGTATACCTTTCCTACCTAAGCTATGTTAGAGCACAGTGTTATAAGCCTAATACAACCCTTCAGGTATCCCCTCTGGGAAGACATAATTCCCCCATGCCTGAGCAAGGAAGCCTGTTGTCTAAAGAGACACCATTCCCATGTAGGCCGGGGATTCAGCAGTCTAAGCAAGCAGCTTTAGCAAAGACATTCAGCAATCAGCATGCAGTCTTGGTCACCTGGCTGGAATCTCCCTCTAACATGCATGGGGCAGAGAGCAGTTTTAAAATAAAACAACTAATGTTCTGAGAAAATGTCCCCATGTAAAGATGTGTATGCTTCTTTGGATGTTGAAGACACAGTGTACCACTTTTGCCAGCAATCCTATCTGACTGCAGCCTTGAGGAAAGCAAAGAGTGCAATGCTAAGAACAGGATGCTTCTCTAGGCAATGTCCTATTCTGAAATGCCCATATGAAGATGTCATGTTGAAGTTACCTGTACAAAGACAAAGCAAGGAGTATGGATTTGAAAACATACCTATTACACAAATCACATAGAAATCATCTGGAAATGAGGCCACATTGCAATAAGACTAACACAAACAGAGCAGCAACATCGAGGTGGGGATATGTCAAAGGCTAACTCTTCCCTCACCCTTTGGCACTCCTAGTATCTCATGCTATTCTGACATAGGAATGTATTATCATTGAAGGCCATAGTGCCTGTGCAACAACACTGGCATATGTTTGTGTCATACCAATAGATGCATGGTCATTGGAATAGGATGGACCTATGACCAGGGACTGTTGTACTGTCCTCTGTCTGTTTCTTGGATTATGTGGTGTTGGATTACTTGGTTTTGTTACGTGATAAGGCTCAGGACAATGGTGGTCATTACAACCCAAGTGGTCGGTGTTAAAGCGCTGGTAAAACCGCCAACAAACCGGCGGTAAAAATAGTGGAATTACAACCGTGGCGGAAACCGCCAACATAGACAGCCACTTTAACACTCCGACCGCCACAGCGGTACAAATAAACACCGTGGAGGTAACCGCCAACAGACAGGCGGAAGACAATGTACCGCCCACAGAATTACAAGCCACCAATCCGCCACCTTTTCCGGGGTGGATTCACAGCGAACAAAAACACGTCAGAAACAGGAGTCCGAAGGGAAAACGCTCACCTCTACACACCCCACGAGGATCCAGGACGCCATGGAACCGGAACTTCAGATACTGCCAGCCTTTATCTTCCTGCTCCTCTACCAGGAGCACGAACGCCGGTGGCGAAGACCACGGTGAGTACTGCACCTACGACACAGGGGACGGGGGAGGGAAAAGAGAGTGACACACACACGCAACACGCAACACCCCCACCCCCACCCTCACCCACAATACAATACACACAAATACATATTGATACATCACAGTTACACCCCCAGACCCCCCTGGAAGAATGCAAGGACAAAAGGAAATGAGTTGAATGATTGTAATATATTAAAATACAGTAATCAAAAATATTTACATATACATACATTTACACTATGAACAATTATATACACCAAGAACACAAGCCAAGGGATTCCACCATCATAGTCTGTGGACCACTGGGCCCAAAAGGCATGAGCGAGGCCCACACTCAATACCCGAACAAGACGGAGAGAACACTGCAGGGGCATCAGATAGAAATAAAACAGGCACCTCAGGGGGAAGGGAAGGGGAGGGCACCTCAGCCGGATGAGTGCACGACGCCAGCTCCACGAGGGGGCTCCATGCCCATTGATGTATCATGGGGAGTGCAAAGCCACAGTCTCACAAGTCTCTCCAGTGGGTGGGCTGCCCACTGCTTTATCCTGGGGAGTACAAAGCCACAGTCTCTCGAATCTCTACAGTGGGTGGTTTGCCCACTGTTCAATGCTGGGGAGTGCAAAGCCACAGTCTCTCAAGTCTCTACACTGGGTGGGTTGCCCACTGTCCAATCCTGGGGAGTGCAAAGCCACAGTTTCCCAAGTCTCTACAGTGGGTGGGTTGCCCACTGTTCAGTCCTGGGGAGTGCAAAGCCACAGTCTCTCAAGTGGATAACATTCTCCACTGGTTCTGGAGGGGGCTTGGTGCCCAGAGTGCTTCATCCTGCCAAGGACAGAGGTAGTGGATGTAACTCTCCACTGGTTCGGGAGGGGACTTGGTGCACAGAGTGCTTCATCCTGCTCATGGCGGCCTCAGTAGCGTAGTAATCATTGGCGCTCACTGTCCTGCAGTGGTGATGGCGGTCTTGTCCTGGGCAGCGGGGCTGCTGCTGGCGGTCTTGTCCTGGGCAGCAGGGCTGCTGCTGGCGGTCCTGTCTTGGGCAGCAGGGCTGCTGGCGGTCTTGTCCTGGGCAGTGGGGCTGCTGCTGGCGGTCCTGTCTTGGGCAGCGGGGCTGCTGGCTGTCCTGTCTTGGGCAGCGGGGCTGCTGGCGGTCCTGTCTTGGGCAGCGGGGCTGCTGGCGGTCTTGTCTTGGGTAGCGGGGCTGCTGGCGGTCTTGTCCTGGGCAGCGGGGCTGCTGCTGGCGGTCTTGTCCACAGTGCTGATCTTCCCAGACTTGCCGGTTTTAATGTGCCTCTTCCCCAGCTTGGATGGTGTTGCAGCTGTCTCCACACTCCCAACTGTACCCCTGGAAGTGGCTTTGGTGGCTGATTTCTTTCCGTTCTCCCGCCGGGCACTGGGCAACTTTTTATGCTTGACAGGTGGGGAACTGTCCGTACTCTGGCTACTTGCAACACTGGCTGCCTTGCTGCCTGGTGCACTCCATAATCCGGTGACTACTGGCACCACTGGTCCTGCCGATGTTGTGCCTGAGGTGCTAGGTTGGGACCTGGAGAGTCTGGCCCTAGGAGACTGAAGGGGTGGTGGAGGTGAGGGAAAGAGGTCAAGGTTGGCCAGGAAAAGTTTCTTCGGAACACTGGGACTGGGAGCTGGAGGGGGTTTGGTAGTGGAGGAAGAGGTAGTGGTTGTAGGAGGTGTACGTTTGCCGACTTTGGGTGAAGGTGCATTGGCTGGAGGCTGTCGTGAGGTGGATGGCTGTTGGGTAGGTGTGTGGCTGCCTTTGTGTACCTTGGGAGGTGGCCCCACAGACACACTGGGAGAGGACACAGGAAACGTGTAAATGGCAGTGGGGGTGGTGAGTGCACGTGAGCGGGGTGTGGTGGTGGGTGTGCTGTGATGGACATAGTGGCTGGGGATGTAGTGCATGCAGGTGTGAGTGGAGACGAGAGAGGGAGGGAGGAGGGAGACGAGGAGGAGGGGGAAACAGTGGAGGCAATGGATTTTGGTGTGTCTGCATGTGTGTGATGCTTGCGTGAGTGCCTGTGGGATGTGCGGTGCTTATGTTTGCCTGAGCTTCCCTTGTGTGTTGAGGTGTGTGCATGCTGTTCTGATGGTGTGCTTGGGATAGGCTGAGGTACAGGGGTGTGGGTCTGGGTGGGGGAAGTTGGAGGGGGGAGGCTAGAGAGAGGGACAATGGCTGCCATCAGTGCTGAGTCCAGAGTCTGAAATGCTTGCTGAAGGGCTGCCTGACCAGAGTGAATGCCCTCCAGGTATGCATTGGTTTGTTGCAACTGCCTCTCTACACCCTGAATGGCATTCAAAATGGTAGACTGCCCAACAGTGAGGGACCTGAGGAGGTCAATGGCCTCCTCACTGAGGGCAGCTGAGGTGCCTGGGGCGAAGGTGATCCCACCCTCCTGGGTGAGCGGGCACAGGGCAAAAGCTGAGGGGCTGCTGAGAGGGCGGTGCTGGTAGGCGGGGTGGTAGCTGTACCTGTAGATGCGAGGGGCACAGATGGACCCGCCACCGCAATGGAGCTCCCATCTGAGGAGGAGTCCGTATCACTGGTGTCAGCTCCTGTCCCCTCCGTGGAGCTCCCCTCGCCTTCCGTCCCACTGGTGAATTCTATGTCCGTAGTTTCGACCTCCGTGGCCATGTGGGATGCAGCTCCCTCCTGCTCCGGTGCCACTGCTCCTCCGCCTGATGATGCTAATGCACACAAGAACAGGGAGACCACAAAAAGCGAGGGGGAGACAGAAGAAAGACATGTTGAGTGCATGCAATACTGCTACCGTTGGTGGTCACGACAGACACAGAAGCCCCCTGCACTACGCCGCGCACTTGGAGTCCACTATTCAATCCCAGGGACATGGGTTACAAGGCTATGCCCGATTTCTGCACACAGGGATGTCACATGAGCCTAACTAGGTGTAGTTGGCACTGTACACAGGTGGGGTGCCACAGGGCCTAGCTTAAGTAGAGTCTTTGCCTACGAATCTTACCCTGGCCTAGGGGAACCCACAGCCCACCTCCCCCACCCAGATACCTCCACTGCACGCTGAATCAGCAGAATGAGAGTGTACTCACCCCCTTGTTGCTGCTGTGATGCCCTCAAGCGCCCATCCAACTTCGGGTACGCCACCGCCAGGATCCTGAACATAAGGGGGGTCATGGTGCGACGGGCACCCCTCCCACGTTGGGAGGCCATCCCCAGCTGGGCCTCCGCCGTCTTCTTGCTCCAGCGGCAAATATCCTCCCATCTTTTCCGGCAGTGGGTGCACCGTCTGTTGTAGACCTCCAGGGTCCGGACTTTCTTGGTGATGGCACGCCAAATGTCCTTCTTCTGGTGGGTGCTGACCTACAGGAATAGTACAGGGGAAAAGGAGAAGATATTACCGCCCGCACCGTCACAATCATTGGCTCGCATCCCTAACCTTGCCATGACGCACATGCACTCACTGTCTTTTCATGCACGCCTCATTCTCACCCACCCCTATCTTTCATCCACCCCACACCACACAGGCATTGCCCATACAGCATGCTCACAGTGTACTTACCTGTTTGTCTGGAGGACCGCAGAGTAGCGTGTACTGGGGGAGGACCCTATCCATGAGTTTCTCCAACTCCTCCGTGCTGAAGGCAGGGGCCCTTTCCCCAGACACACGAGCCATTGTCTCTTCCATACTGAGGTCACAGCAGCACTTGCAGTGTAGGTCCTCTCCTGTTGAAGATCAGGTATCAAGTGATTAAACAGAGAGAAAATGGCGGTCACGTCCGCGGCGGTGCGTACTGTCACCGCCGGCGTCCATCGTCATTGGCTCCTGGGACCCATAGGGTCCAATGTTAACCAATGCAGGATTGCGCAGTAGTCTTCGACTGCCTACCGCGACGGTGTACAACGCCAGCGCAGTTACCTCATATCTCCTTGTCCCACTTTACAGGTCAGGCAGCTGCCATTTCATGGGCCCACATGGCATTATTTTTGACTGCGCCACACATATGTAGGCCTTGCCTAAACACTCATACAGGCTAATTTCGAATTGCTAATATTTTCAGAGTAAGCTGTGTTTACATACCTCAGAGTTGGTTGACTCTCTGCTCGCTGTTCTCCTCCACAGGCACCGTCCGCTGGGGCATGTGAGGAGATGGCGGCATCCTCTGGTGTCCAGACTGCTTGTGGACCTGTTGACAATGGAGGAGCGACATGTGATCATCACCTACAGGCTTGATCGTGCCACAATCCAGGAACTGTGTGCCCAGTTGGAGCCAGACCTCATGTCAGCTATCCGCCATCCCACAGAAATCCCCCCTCAAGTGCAGGTGCTGTCAGTACTCCATTTCCTAGCAAGTGGGTATTTTCAAACTACAGTGGGCATAGCATCAGGAATGTCCCAGCCTATGTTTTCTAACGTGTTGTCCAGAGTGTTGTCTGCCCTGCTGAAACACATGCAGAGCTACATCGTTTCCCCTCAGGTGGAGGATTTGCCTACAGTGAAAAGTGACTTCTATGCCCTGGGACATGTCCCAAACATCATAGGTGCCATTGATGGGACACATGTGGCCTTGGTACCCCCCGCAGGAGTGAATAGGTGTACAGAAACCGGAAGAGTTACCATTCCATGAATGTGCAGATGGTGTGTTTGGCAGACCAGTACATCTCCCATGTTAATTACAAATTCCCTGGCTCAGTGCATGACACTTACATCCTGCGGAATAGCAGCATCCCTTATGTGATGGGGCAACTCCAGAGGCACCACGTGTGGCTATTAAGTGAGCACATGGACCCAATATAGTGGGAATAGTTGTCTGGGTCTGTGGATGTCCCTATGAGTTTGTGTTTGCCTAACAGCTGTCCCTCGCCATTTGCAGGTGACTCTGGTTACCCCAACCTGTCATGGCTACAGACCCCAGTGAGGAATCCCAGGACAAGGGCAGAGGAACGCTACAATGAGGCCCATGGGCGGACTAGGAGGATCATAGAGCGGATCTTCGGCCTCCTGAAGGCCAGGTTCCGGTGCCTCCATATGACAGGTGGTTCCCTATTCTACTCACCAAAGAAGGTATGCCAGATCATCGTGGCCTGCTGTATGCTTCACAACTTGGCTTTGCGATGACTTGTGCCTTTTCAGCAGGAAGATGGTCCGGATGGAGGTCTTGTGGCAGCTGTGGACCCTGTGGACAGTGAAGATGAAGAAGCAGAAGAAGAGGACATCGACAACAGGAACACGGTGATCCTGCAATACTTACAGTGAGACACAGGTAAGAAGACAACACTGCCTGCTACATCTGATTTAAATGTACTACCTCTCTACTGTCTGTCATTTTCACCCAGTGTATGGTCACTGAGTTGTCACTTTCCCTTATGATTTCACAGATGTGGGTCCCACTGTGTGACATCTGCTTTGTTTCCTCATGGACTATCGCTGTGTGAAATAAGTATGTTGACATTACCTTTGAATTAGCATTTTGCCACTGTAATTGCTACTACACTATTTCGAAATCACAAAGAGGCTCCTGATTGTTTTGTGCTTTAAGGGTGTTTAAGTGCTCAATATTGGAGGGGATTGTAAAATGGTGAGGGGTGATGGTGGAGGAATGTCCATGGCAGAGTCCAGTCTATTAGTCTCACAGGTGCATTGTCTCAAGGGACATAGGAAGTGGAGCTGGGGCAGTTTAAGAATGGACAGGGTGACAAGGTGGGAAAAAAAGATGACTATCAGGGTGGTCTCATTTCTTGGCGGGAGTCTTGGCATCGTTCGCTGTCTTTGTCCTGGATCTCAGGGACCGTTTGCAGGGTGGTTCTCCCTCTGCAAGGGGTGGGGTGCTGGTGTGCTGGTCCTGTGGCGGTGCATCCTGTCCACTTGCGCTGGCGGAGGTGGTGGGCAGTTCATCGTCCAGGCTAGTGTCAGGGGCCCCTTGTTGTGCCACAGTGTCCCTTCTGGTGTTGACGAGTTCCTTCAGCACCCCTACAATGGTGCCCAGGGTGGAATTGATGGATTTGAGTTCCTCCCTGAAGCCCAAATACTGTTCCTCCTGCAGCCGCTGGGTCTCCTGAAACTTGGCCAGTACCGTTGCCATCATCTCCTGGGAATGGTGTTAGGCTCCTATGATGTTGGAGAGGGCCTCGTGGAGAGTGGGTTCCCTGGGCCTGTCCTCCCCCTGTCGCACAGCAGCCCTCCCAGTTCCCCTGTGTTCCTGTGCCTCTGTCCCCTGAACAGTGTGCCCACTGCCACTGTCCCCAGGTCCCTGGTGTTGTTGGGGTAGTGGGTTAGCCTGGGTTCCCTGTAGTGGTGGACACACTGCTGCTTGACGTGTCCTGGGGACAGAGGTATGGGCCTGCTGGGTGGGTGCTGTGCTGGTGTTTCAAGAGGGGGGGAAGGTCTGTAGTGGCTTGCGCCAGTGTGAGGGGAACCGACTGTCCCGAGGTCCCAGATGGGCCGGGCTGGTCATATAGCTCCAGTTGGACAGAGCTGCTGTCATCACTGTGGGCCTCTTCTGTGGCTGGAGTGGACATATCTGGACCCTCCTGTCCGGTGACGTTGGGTAGGGGTCCTGCAGGGGTGTAAAAGCATGATTATTGCATCTGTGTGTGCCATTGTGTGCAATGGGTGGGTGACCCTGTACCCCAGTGCTTCCATTCATGTGTAGGACCTTGCGTGATAATGGTTTAGGGAGGTGTATGGGTTTGTGCTGTAGCCATTGTTTGGTGATGGGTGTCCATGCTTTGGTGTTGCATGCAGGGCTTGGGTTTGGGATGTGTGGTTAGTGATATTGGGACATGTGTGAGGAGTTGGAGTGATGGGGGTGAGGGCGAGGATGGGGGTATGTGATGGCATGCAGGTAGGGTGGGGGATGAAGTAGTAAAGATTTGTCTTACCAGAGTCCATTTCTCCAGCTATTCCTGCGAGACCCTCAGGATGCAGTATAGCCAAGACCTGATCCTCCCTTGTTGTTAGTTGTGGGGGAGGAGGTGGGGGTCCGCCGCCAGTCCTCTGTACCGCGATGTGGTGTCTTGAGACCACGGAACGCACCTTCCCCCGAAGGTCGTTCCACCTCTTCCTGATGTCATCCCTAGTTCTTGGGTGCTGTCCCACTGCGTTGACCCTGTCCACGATTCTTCGCCAGAGCTCCATCTTCCTAGCTATGGAGGTGTGCTGCACCTGTGATCCGAATAGCTGTGGCTCTAACCGGGTGATTTCCTCCACCATGGCCCTGAGCTCCCCCTCAGAGAACCTGGGGTGTATTTGTGGTGCCATGGGGTGGTGTGGGTGATGTGTGGGGTGGTGTGTGTTGTGATGTGTGGGGTGATAGTTAGAGGTGTGTTGTGTGATGTGCGTGGATGTTATGTGGGTGATGGTATTGAGTGCCTGTGGATGCTAGTTTGTTGATGGTGGTGTCTCTCTCTGGCCTTCTGTCGCAATTGTGGTTGCAGGGGATTGTGGGTGATGTGGGTGTGTGTTTTATATTGTATTGGGTGTGTGGGAGTGGTGTGTGTATGTGTATCACGTGTGTGTATTTCGAATTGTCCAATGTGGTAGTGTTTTTTAAGTGTGTGTGTATTTTGAGCGGGGCGGTGTATACCGCCAATGGATTACTGCGGTTGAAAGACCGCCGCGTGGATTCATGGGTCGTGATAGTGTGGGCGTATTCCTATTGGCGTGACGGTGTTGGTTTTGTTATCGCCAGTTTATCATTGACCTTTGGTGTGGCGGACTTGTGTGGGTGTCTAGATTTTACCGGATTCCGGGGTTTGGGTCATAATGACCGTGGCGGAATTCCGCGGCGGTGTGTTGGCAGTCTTCTGCACGGCGGTAAGTGGCTTTTACCACCAATGCTGTGATGACCCCCCAATGTCTGACAAGGACCTTCCTTTTGTGGTCTGGGGGACTGTACCTCCATATCTCTACCTTGACACAATATGAGTCAGCTATTCTTGGCTATGACAGTCCAGACATATGTACAGCCTATGTGTGTACAATTAAATAAAATGTTTGTTGTGACCAGACACTTGCACCAATGTGTGTGTCTGTGTTTGTTGTAAACCTTAGCTGACCCTGTACCTATAACACATCCCTCCTTGCAGTAGTATTTTGTGTCTTCATCATTTGCTTTACATCGCCTTACTTTTCTATATAGCAACAATTGAAACAGAAGCAAGCAGACACAAACTTTGTGATAAGTGGTATTTATTATGAATTTGTGTGTAGAATAAAAACAAGGGACATGAAAGAACAGCAGAGGGAAGGGTTCAATCATGGTCGATGAAATCGTTGTAGTAGATGCCACAGCATTGGAAGTCGTAAAGTCCAGTGTACATCTCCCATAGAAAATGGAAGGTGGTTGAGGAACAGTCAACAGAGTGAATATGTGCCAGGAAGTGGTCACTTGCTGGCAGTGGTCGGTGTCTGGTCATCTGCACCTCATGGTTTCTTAGCTGGACATCCTGGCTTGCTTGGGGGGGAGCTGCTGCTACAGAGGCATGGGTGTCTGGGACAGGTTCTTGCCTGACAGGGCCTCCGTTCCAGTGGCTGGCACCAATGGAGAAGAGCCTGGTGTTTCTGCACCAAAGGAAGGGGTGGAGTGTTGTGGATGATCCTGGGTCAGGATACAGCTAATGTCCCTCAACACCCCTGTTAGAGAGGCCAGGTTGGTATTTGTGGCCTCCCACTGTTAAAGCATATCCCTATGGATGTCCTTCCACAGCTGCATCATCTCCTGGAGATCAGAAAGTACCAGGCCCATCATGCCTTGAGACTCCTGATAGACCCCGAAGACTTGACTGATGGTGTCCTGGCCAGCAGCATCCTCATTGGACTTACCCTGGCCTCACCCTGACAGCCCACAACTTCCCTCCCATTCACTCTACCCCCATGGGCCTTTGACCTTGCCTAGGTGTCCCCTACTACTGGTTCCAGGTTCATCATTGTCCGAGGTGTTGTGCTGTGACTCAGGATCCTGGACTGGGGGGCACAAGATGGTTGCCACTGTCCAAGGGGCACTGTTTGGAGGGTGAATGGATGCTCAGGTGGGCAAAGCAACCATGCTGGGAGGTCTTGATGAGGCCACAGTGAGACTCACTATTGGGATCTGACCGGGCTGTCCAGATGGGCTTGAACCGTCACCCAGGTCCAGACACCCAGGAGTGTCATAATCACTGAGGGCATCATCCATGGGGGTATTGGCAGTGTTGTCTGTGGCTTCTTTGTGCCCAGTGGCAGCTTGACCTGTTGATGTGAAAGATACAACGTTACTGGTTGTATTGTGACATCTACCTCCAGATGTTCACCATGATATTTTGCAAAGCCTGGTTACACAGTTGATTGGCAGGTTATCCTATTGTGACAGGTACACATACCTGACATTAGGGAAGCATGCCAATTCCATTTAAGGCAACCATCTTGCCACAGTGCAGGCAAAACAGTGGCTGGGCTGGATGTGGCCTGACCATTTTGAGGCCTAGTTGATTGCTCTGCAGGCTGACCCATGAGTTTGCTGTGTATGCGATCGGAGTCACCTTGTGGTCAGTGCATTGTGAATGTGTCTGCAGCCAATACCAATCTGGCGATGCATTTTGAGGCCTTATTGTTAATTTATGTTGCACACTGGGTGAGATGTCCTTTATGTCCTTGATAGTTTTATATTGGCTTAGCAGTCCAAAATTGAGCTAGGTGGCGATCTACATCTCTAATTTGAGAATGAGCTGTATCTTGGTCCCTCCCAGATGAGTACACAGGCAAAGATTTTTGGACAAGTGACCACTGTTCTACTATTTGAAGTCACTTAAACAATGCCTTCTGGAAGTGGCATTCAGGTCACTTGCCTAGTTTCCAACAGTAGCCAAATGTTATCCTCCCAGGTGAGCAAATTTCCTTCGTCGGTACACTAACACATGCATTGGGGCAAGTGGACACTGGGAAGGTGATTAAAGTTAATAAAAAACAGGGCCCACTGGGTTTTAGATTTAGGTCACTACCACTAGTTCTCATTACTAGACAAACGTGATCCCCCCCAGAAGAGTAAGCTTCCATTGTGAGTTAACGAACAAGGGTATTTGGACATGTGTACACTGGGCTTTTGTTTGGAATTAGAGATACAGAGCCTCCTAGTCCTAGCAGTCATGTTACTCCCTCTACTTCATACACTTGAGAAATGCATTTGCATCCGGTGAGTACACTTCTTATGTGATTTCTCAAAACAGGAGTCTTTAGAGAAGAGGTCACTAGACTGATGGTTCAAGTGACAGTAAAAGACCCTCCTGTGAGTTGCAGTCATGTAACTCCCTGTACTACTCATACTTTTCAAACTGTATCCTCACAGGACAGCATACTTCAATTGAGAGTTAAGACTAAGGGGAGCTCATGGAGTTCTACTCTTTTGAATTCTGCAAAGTTAGCTAAAAACTCAGTGAATTTCTGTGGAGTTCTGTGTACAGCGGAATGCCCCCTGCCCTACCACCCTGGCCTGAATGTACCCGATCTTGGAAGCACTAAGCAGGGTCAGGCCTGGTTAGTAGTACCCTGCTTAGCGCTTCCAAGATCGGGCATATTCAGGCCAGGATGGTGGTATGCCAGAGTCAGCAAGAGCTGCCATTTCAGGCCACTTGAGCTGACACAACCCACCGGCCTGGAGCCTGCTGCTCTCAACCACACCTGCACACTTCCCTTCACCAACTACCTTCCTTAACAAACTTGCTATGGCGGGCCAAGCACAACACTGCCTTGCACCAGCCTTGCAATTGCTTCCTGCACTTACACACAGCCTCAGACTGCCCTTTGTTTAGGGCCCAGCACTAGCAACAGCAAACCAGCTCACCACCAGCAGCCTGGTATTTTCAGAAAGTTAGCAGCCTTGCTTACCACTGGGATCTAAGACACTTTCTCAGGCCACATACATCTCTATCTGGTGGGGGCTGCTGGACTACCACTCAGCAGCTGGTACTCCCCCGGTCTCCAGTACTTTCTGCTGGCCTCAGCACTGTACCACAGGCCATTACACCACTATCTTTCTCTGGGACTCTGGGGAGATGAGTTCTGTTCAAGTGGAGCTATGACTGCAAGTTTCCTTTTTTCCAAGCACAGATGCCCCTCATGCGCAAATACTGTCAATGCCCAGTGCCGGGCCCCTTGTGCACATAGAAGAGAAAGTCAAACAGGGGTCTCACCTGAATGCTGGGTCCAGGGTCCCCCTTACCAGTGGCCTGGCTCTCTTCTTCCTGCTCCCGAGCTGCTGAGATAGTGAAAAGAGGAAGGCCTGGATCTGGAGAAGCTTCAGGCAGCTGAAAGCAAAACAGAAGCAGAACAGAAAGCAAAGCCTTAGCTACGGGTCTCCTTGCCTGCTGTAGGGCATTTCTAAACAATATATATATATATATATATATATATATATGTGTATATATATATATATAAAACAGTTGTTCAGGCAATCGTTATTCAGGCAAAATCATTGTTTAGACAGTAGTTGTTCCGTACTTCATTGTAGAGACTTTTTAGTTGTTTAGCAGTAGTGTTTAGGCAAGTAGTTGTTTAGGACCTAGTTGTTCAGGGGGTTTCCCATAAAAGACACTTTGTCACTCTCTACTCCCTTCTACTATGTGAACCCCCATGGGAAAATTCCAGTATTTATCATATTCATCAGTGCATTATTTCCATCCATGGATCCTACCCAAAATTGCTCAATTTGCATTATTTAGTCTTCTGAGGATTCAGCTCATTCAGATATTCCTTAGCATGAATCTCTGAAGTAAACACTTTAATCCTTGCTTTGACTACTGTTTTTAGTTGTGCCGTGGCTTGTAAAAAAGCTTCCCCTTTGCTTCCCAGTAGGCTAAAGCCTCCAATGGTATTCTTCTATAGCGTGGCAGAAGTTTCGGTGTGCAAAGAAAGTGTAGTCCTCCACACTGCTTGAAAAGTCAGGCCGGGCCTTTCTGAAAATGGCTTGTCAATATAAAAATTACCAAAAAATACATGATTGCTATTGGGTGTTTTGCTTCAGAGCCCTGATCTTTCCTCCACCTCCTAGTAGGGGGAACCAATGCACTCTCCGTACTTCCATCTCCCAATCCAAGTTCATGAACTCAGGAAAAGCTTTCCTTAGGAGATTCCGCCCCTTTCTTTATCCCTAAGAATCACAAGTTTTTTCTCCTCTGATGGTTTACATAATCTTCCAGCTTCCACATGATGTCAGATAGTTGCTCGCCCTGTGCCTCTGCATGCTCCTTTAAATACCTCAACATCTGCCTCCATCGTGGACGTTCTTGTTTTGATCAAGTTCAGTTTGTCTTCTATGTCCTCACATGTCTTAGCAACCTTGCACACAGTAAGCTGAAGCTGTTTGGTGCCGACCCTGGCCCCCAGGGTCTCTGTTCAGGTTTTGGTTTGTAGCTCCTTTGTTGTACCATACATCAGATGTAGCATTGACTTATCTGTGCTTTCTGTGTTTTGTGTGGTGTGGCTTTCCTTATCCCCTTCTCTGGCTCCGTTTGCAAATGGTAAAGTCTCAGGCACCCTTTCCTGGCTTGACAGTCTTAAGCCTGATAAATTGCATCTCAGGTTTGCAGCCACCTGTCCTGATGCATGATTCCCTGTTGATGAGCCGGATCTCGCCCTTGTCCATCAACGCTGTTGTTGCTGTTGTTTTACTGTGGACCCTAGAGCCATGGACAAACTGGTACCATTATCCGAGTATAGGCTACCTTCTTCCTCACTTTGATTAGAACAGCTGCTAATAACCTCATATTCTTCAGTAAGTGAATAAAACGTGTTTCTTCCTTCTCAAGACCAGCCTGAATTCCTTCAATTCCATCCATCTTTTCCTGTTTTATCACCGTGCCCTTCTACAGTGGGGTCCCCAGCTGTACCTGGCTCCTTACCATTTTTTTTGTGCTGTTCCCCCCAGTATGTAACGCTGGTGCTGACAGGTTGTCTCTGTTTCTCTCGTGAGCTGCTTGGCTACCCTTCTTAAACACTTCCGAGACATTGTTTTTTTAATCCGGATTTTAGCCAGACTATCCATCATGAAAATGGCCCTCGTCTCTCTCCCCAGGATGCTTACTTCAGGGGGTTGCCTCTTCACCCCAGAATGCGTCTCACCCATCCTCACAGTAGCCCCAGGACACACTGCCCCAGCCAGAGATCTCTATCCTCCAGATTTGTCAACTTCACATTCATGATAGGAGAGACAATATACTCGCCCCCAGAGGCTTTTTTGGGTGCTATTGCTGTGTTTCTGTCTCTCTCTTGTTTATCCCCTGTGGGGTGGTGAGAGTTGGTTGCTAGCATTGTAACCTCCTTTGCTTTTGTCTCTGTGTTCTCAGGGAAGGTGGTTAACCCTGCACACCCATTAGCCTGCCCCCTGCTACTAACAAATTGATAGCATGTTGCGGTCCATTCCCTTGCCTATGAGCAACCTGCTTGATGTCCAACAGTTCCTTAGGGGTTGTTTCACAAGTTTTATTGCTTAGTTTTACCAGACCTATTAGAGACCGCCTACCTACAGGGGCCCCACTGTTCCAATCTTGTTTTGCCATGTACTTCTGTCCTGCACCAAGCACCAAACGACCACTGAGTGAGATGCTAGACAGGTGGACACTGGGCTGGTGATTGGAGTGACAGTGAGGGTTGCAAATGGAGAGCAGTGAGCATACATTATATTACGTTTTGGTGAAATTTTATTGTTTTAACTTACTACACTCCACTTCCCCATGTATTTCTGTCAAGCCCTCAGGGTGCAGGATGCCAAGACCTTCTCCTCCTAGGGATGGCATTGTAAGGGAGGAGGTGGAGTGCCACCATTAGTCTTCTTTGCCTGCAGCTGGTACCTGGAGACCAGGGAAAGGACCTTGCCCATGAGGTCATTCCAACTCTTTCTGCTGCTCACCGTTGTGCACAAGGAGGGGCCTACAGGATTCACTCTGTTGTCTATCCTATCCCACATTTCCATTTTCCTACTGAGAGCAGTGTGCTGGACTTGGGCTCCAAACAATTGTGGCTCTTCTCTTGTGATTTCATCCATCATGACTCTTAGCATGGATTTTTAAGATGGCTCTTGGTTGAAAACATATATTTTACAGGTGACAGTGACTTGAAAAAGGGTGTGACTAGACAAACATGTGTGCAGGGTTGGTATGGGATGTTGAAAAAAATATTGAAAGGGAGCCTATTCTATGGAGTTTATTTTTTTTATGAACTCTGTCTTGCTGGCTCTTGCTGTGAAAATGCAGAGGATTGTGGTGTGTGAAGGGGTTTCTTTTATAGTGTCCTTTGCAGGTGTGTCCAGTGTGGCAATGTGTGTCAGCTGAGAGGTTTTCAAATCTATCCAATGTCCAGTTGTGTATTACTTTGGTGACCGCGGACCACAGTGGTTCAGACTGCCATTTGTTGACCACCATGGGTGCCCACCACTGCAACTTTGGACTGGTTAGTCGCGGGGCTGTCGGTGCTGGGGTTCAAACCGCCTATTTTCAGGCCTCCGCACCACTACTGGTCTTCCTTTTTTGGTTTGAAGTCAGCGGTTTTGCCTTTGTAACTCATAATAGGGTGGTCTGTAAGACTGCCAACATGGTGTTTTGTTTTGAGGACCGCCAAAACAGCGTTTTTTGGGACCGCCAAGCTAATAATAAGGCCCCTACTTTGGTAACTTTCACATGTAAAAAAAAAATCTATATGAAATAATTAATACTAATATAAAGAACATTACATGATTAGAAACCGATTATTTAAAAACATTTTTTTTTTTACATTTGATTAAAAAAACAATGGTTGAAGATAAGTTACTGTTAAGAAAACTTAATCATGTATTATTTCAATGCAAAACCAACTTAAAATACTCAAACATTAGACACTAAAAGGTTATAATTATAACTTAAGGTGATCATTTCTGCCACAGCCAAAACTTTCTATCACTTGCGCACCTTGGGACAGAGTGGTTTAAATCTGCTGGGCAGACTAAACAACTATTACACATGTAGTTGTCATGCACAGCTTATAATTTGTCCAATTGCACCTATAGCATGTTCAATCATAGCATTCATACCAACACTCATACTATCCCAAATTACATTACTTAAAGTAACACTACACCTGGGAGATTAGTTAAGGGGGTACAAAGTAAAAAGGAGGTCCCCAAAAAAAAATTTCAACAGTGTATTTTCAATAGACATTTTCATCATTTGTAGCACCAAAATGGTTGATTAACTATGGCCAGAATATAGTTATGAGAAGGAAAGTGTTTTTTCTGTAGTTTGAACTGGATTGTTTAAAAGTAATATGGAAGGCAAACATAGTGAAATATTGGATCACAGTATATCAGAATAATGTTGTGGTAAACTGTGCACATAGTGAGGACAAAACTCATTTTTTATGGTTGATGACAGCCCTTTCAAATTTAAAAGGCAGGCCATTGTTTTGAACAGACTTTGAGTGTGTTTTGTGTTTTATAGTGAAATATGCATTACTGCTATTTTGGCCATGTCTAGGAAGAGAGGAGTTATCTCACCAAACTGGGTGCAGGTAAGGAAAAATATTATTTTACATGTACATATTTAATTAAAAAAAGCATGCAATGTACTGCAGTGCTACTTTGAAAAGTATAGGGTTAATATTAAATTGCTAAAAAAATATATGGCACTTCACTCTATTCCACTAGACTGTATTCCACTGTGCTCTACTCTGCACCGGTGTACGCCACTGCACTAAATGCATCTGTTCTCTGCACCACTGCACTCTACTGTATGCCACTACACTCTGCACCATTGTACCGTGTGAACCACTATACTCCGCACAACTGTGCTCTATGCCATTGGAATCCATGCCACTTCACTTGACCCCACTGCTCTTCACATCACTGCACTCTACACCACTGCACTCTACTGTGCACCACTTTATGCCTCTGCACTCTATGCCACTTCACACTACTCTATACTACCCTACACCACTGCCGTCTTTACCACTTCACTTTACTCTGCACCACTCTCCTCTAACCCACTGTACTATAAGCCACCACACTACATGTCAATACACTGTATCCCATTGCACTGTGCACCACTCCACTGTGCGGTGCTGCACTCTGCACCACTCTATTCTGCACTACTCTATTTTGCCCCACTGTGGTCTACACCACTGCACTCAGTGGCACTGTACTCTATAGCAGTGCAGTTTATGCCACCTCACTGTATACCACTACACTCTACTACGTACCATGTTATACCATTGCTCTCTATGTTAATTTACTGTACTCTGCACCACTCTATGCCACTGCACTCTATGCCACTCTACTGAAATCTGCAATACTTTACTCTATGCTACTCTAGTCCACACAACTGTACTTTACTCTGCATCACTCTTGTCTGTACCACTGAACTTTATGCCACTCTACTGTACTCTAATTTACTGTGCACCAGTACACCAGTACACCTAGTGCCACTCTACGCGGCACCCCTGTACTCCACACCACTACACCCTATGCCACTTCACTCTGCTCCACTCTACTCTATTCTGTACCACTCTATACCTCTGCACTCTACTTTGCACCTCTCAATGCCACTGAACTCTATGCTACTGTACTCTACTCTGCATCACTTTACTATGCCACTCCACTGAATGGTACTCAACTCTATGCCACTCTACTGTGCTCCACGATACTCTATGTCACAGAAACGTTTACCACTGACTGTGCATTACTCTACTGTACGCAATTGCAGTCTGTGCTACTGTACTGTCTGCCACTGCACTCTGTGCCACTCTTCTCCGCACCACTGTATTCCACACCACCGTACTCTATGCAACTGCACTCTATAGCACTGCACTCTACTCTGCCCCACTCTACACCACTCTGCTCTGCACCATTCAATGCCAGTGCACTCTACATCACTGTACAGTACTTTGCATAACTACACTCTAGGCCACTGCACTTTATAACACTTCATTGTATGCCACTGCACTGTACTCTGCACCGGTATGTGTTACTGTGTTCTATGTCACTGTACTGTACTTTGCACCATTCTACTGTACACACTGAAGTCTACACCACTGTACTCTAGTGTAAAGCACTCTACCTATGGTATTACACTGTACAGACTCTCGACTCTACACACTGCCAGTCTACACCTCTCTACCACACCACATCTCACACAAATCCACCATACTGTATGACATTCTACCATATTCCATTTCACTATATGCAACTCTACTTCATGCCGATCTTCTCTACCCCATTTGTCTAAAACACTTCACTCAGTGTCACTCTACGCCATGCCCCTCTACTGTACAGTGCTCTAGTCTATGCCAATCTACTCCATGCCACTCCAAGCCACTCTACTCCAATCCACTCTATGCCACTGTACTTCACTTTCCTCGAATCCATTCTACATCTATACCACTTTACTCTAGTCTATACCACTGCTGCATGCCACTCAAATCTACTCCACTCTACTCTATTCCACTTCAAGCCTCTCTACTCCACTGCACTGTATGCCACTCAACTCTATGCCACTCAAAGCCACTCTAAACTACTCTTCTTTACAATACTACACTCTACCCACTGTACTTTACACTGCACTACTGCACTGCACACCACTGTACTCTACGCTAACTGCACTGTGCCTTACTGCACTTTAATCTATACCACTCTACTACAGTGCCACTCTACTCTACTTTGCACCACTTTAATCTATGCCACTGCACTCTATACTACTGCACTCTGTGTCATTGCACTCAACTGTATACCAATGTGCTCTATGCCACTTTACTGTGCATCACTACACTCTAGGCCACAGCACTATATGAGTTAGATTTTTCAGCCCTAGGCTGGTCTTTCTACAAACCTTTTGCCTGTTTGCCTCACATGTGTGCTATATCTTTTATCGGCTTGAGGACTCTGAGCTCTTTACGACTGCTGACTAGTGCTAAAGAGCAGGTGCTTCTCCCTAAAACATTATAATATTGGTGTATACACAATTGGCATATTTAATTTACTTGTAAGACCCTTGTAAAGTGGTATACCATATACCCAGGGCCTGAATATCAAATGCTACAAGTGAGCCTGCAACACTAGTTGTTCCACCCACACAAGTAGTCTTGCAACTCCATTTCAGGACCAGTATGTGGATTTTACTGCCACTTCGACTTGGCCTTTAAAACTTTTTTTTTTACATTTACGCCACTAAGGTAGGCCCTAGGAAGCCCATAGGACAGGGTGCTATGAAGGTAAAAGGCAGGACATTTACATTTAAGTTTTATATGCCCTGGTAGTGAAAAACTCCCAAAGTTGTGTTTCACTGCTGTGACACCTATTCCTTTCATAGGCTAGGAATGAGAATTTCTTACAAGACTTTTCAGTTGTAATTCCTGGTCAGAAAGGAGTAGTTGCATCATGCTTCATATCATTGGAATGGTAATGATAAATCCTCTTTAATGTAAGGTCAGATTTAACATTACTATTTTAAAAAAGGCACTTTTCTGCTCTTACAGCTCTGTGTGCATATGCCTGTAACCTGTACACGTCTGGAGTGGGTGACACCTATACTTTGTGCATTTTCTCTAGACAGCCACAAACACATGAAGGTTAGGTGTTTCTGAGCACTCATGTGCATTCCGATGGCTCTTCCCGGGGAGGAAGGGTAGAGGGAGCTGGCACACCTGACAAGGAAATGCCTGTCCCCACACAAAGAGCTGATTATCCCCTAATGATAGTCTGGAGCAAGGGGTGAGGAGAAAAGTGTTCACTGACATAATATCTAAACCAAAAGTATAGTGATTCAAAAATATTGTGTCAAAAATATTGATCATAAAAATATTGTTATTCTATACATATAACAATAAGCACAAAAATATCAAAAAGAAATGTCGCTTTGCACTAATATCAAGAAAGATATACAAAGATATTGGCCCTCATTACAACCCTGATGGTTGGTGTTAAAGTGGCAGTAATACCGCCAACAGGCTGGTGGTAAATACCGCCAAAATATGACCATGGCAGTGAGAACTCAGATAGACAGCCATTTTACTACATCGACCGCCATGGCGGAAACAACAGGCACCACGGTGGTAGTAGCCTACAGCCAGGCGGAAGTCAATGTTCCACCCACCATATTACAAGAACACAATCCACCACATTTTTCGGGGCAGTACCAACAACATCAAAAGCCTGGAGGAAACACTGCACAGAAGGGAAAGGACTCACCATTAGAGATGGAGGAAACAACCACACTGCCATTGAGCCCGAGCTGCATGTCTTCCCCATGCTCTTTTACGTGCTTCTCCACCATCACCATGAACACCAACGACGGTGATGACGACAATGGTGAGTACAGCCACCTAGCACACAAGGGACGGGGAGGAAAAAGAGAGTGACACACACATGCAACACACACACCCCCACCCCAACCCCATATACACATACAGCTGCAGTACTAAAACATATTTACCCTGTACATCGGATGAATAATGCAGGGACAACAGGAATTTACTAAAGTGAGTGTAATAAGATCAACACAGTAGAAATAAGAAACAGATATATACAATTGTACAGTTCAAGGGACACTGCCCAGTCCTCAGTGTGCGTGGGCCACAGGGCCACAGGCCAAAGTCCACGGCCCCACTTGTCACCTGCATCAACATGGAGGGAACACTGCAGGGGCATCAGTTGCTAAATAGGCAGGCATTTCAGGGGAATGGGGGATGGGTGGCACCTCAGCTGGGAGATGAAACAAGACCAAAGGTTCTGGAGGGGGCAACATACCCTGTGCTTGGTCCTGGGGAGTACAAAGCCACAGTCTCTCAAGTTGGTGACTTCCCCACTAGTTCTGGAGGGGGCAACAAGCCCTGTGCTCCAGATCCTTGGGGAGGCTGAGGTTGATGGGTGACTTCCCCACTGGTTCTGGAGGGGGCATCATTCCCTGTGCTCTTGATCTAGTGAAGGCTGGGGTTAGTGGGTATTTTACCCATTGGTTCTGGACCGGGCATCGTGCCCTATGCTCTTGATCCTGGGGAGGCTGGGATTCGTGGGTGTCTTACCCACTGGTTCTGGAGGGTGCATCGAGCCCTGTGCTTTTGATCCTGGGGAGGCTGGGTGTCTTACCCACTGATTCTGGAGGGGACATCGTGCCCTGTGCTCTTGATCCTGGGGGGTGTAAGGTCACAGTCTCTCAAGTGAGTCTCATACCCACTTGATTTGCAGAGGGCAGGCCACACAGCAGCCCATGGAGGCAGGACTACATACCGTCCGCCGGTGGTGACAGCTGCTCAGTGATGGTGGTAGTGCTGCTGTTGCTGGTGGGGGGAGGCTCCAGCTCATCCCCTGCAGCCTCAGATGGCTGCACAACCATGGTTGGTGGTGGGGGCTCCGTCAGAGTCCCTGCACCAGGCCCCTTGCCCTTACTGCCTGCTGGTGCAGGCTCCTTTCTCTTCCTGGCAGCAGCTGGGACAGGCTCCTTGCCCTTCCTGGCAGCAGCTGGGGCAGGCTCTTTGCTCTTCTTGGCAGCAGCTCGGGCAGGCTCCTTGGTCTTCCTGACAGCAGCTGTGGCAGGCTCCTTACCCTTGAGGCTGCCTGGTGTAGGCTCCTTTACCCTCAGGACATGTGCCCTGGATCCTTTCCTACCATGAGTGGGGGTGGTGACTACAGGGCCCATGGACTGGGTGGCTAAGGTGCTTACCCGTTTTTTTGCCACCCTGGCCAGGCTTGCAGGATGGGGGTAGGGGTAGGTAAGAGGTCAAGGGTGGATAGGAAAAGCTTTTTAGGGACACTGGGGAGGGAAGAAGGAGAAGATTCAGGAGTGAAGGAAGAGGGAGTGGTTGTAGGAGGTATATATTTGCTGATTTTGAGTACAGGTGCATGGACTGGATGCTGTTGTGAGGTGGATGGCTGTTGGGTGTCTGAGGGCTTGCGTCTGTGTATTTTAGGGGGGGAACAGACACAGTGGGAGAGGACACAGGGAACATATGCATGTCTGTTGTGGAGGTGTCTGCCAGTGAGGTGTGTGTTCTGCTAGATGTGGTGGTGATGCTGGTAGTTGATGATGGTGTAGTGCATGCAGGTGTGAGTGTTGATGGAATTGGGAGGGAGGTGCAGGAGGAGGAGGAGGGGGAGTCAATGGAAATTGTGGATGTTGGTATGTCTGCATCTGGATGGTGTTTGTGTGAGTACCTGTGTGTTGACGTGTGGTGCTTGTGTTTACCTGTGACACTCTTGGGTGTTGTTTTGTGTGAATGCTCATCTGCCTGTGTGCTTGGGATAGGTTGGGGTTGAGGGGAATGGGTTTGGGAATAGGAAGTTGGAGGGGGAGGGTGGATACAGGGACAATGGCTGCAATCAGAGAGGAGGCCAGAGCCTGGATCCATCTCTGTTGGGCTGACAAGCAAGTGTGAATGCCCTCCATGAATGCATTAGTCTGTTGCATCTGGGCTGCCAGCCCCTGGATGGCACTCACAATGGTTGACTGCCCTACAGAGATAGATCTCAGGAGGTCAATAGCCTCCTCACTCAGGGCAGCAGGGCTCACTGGGGCAGGGCCTGAGGTGCCTGGGGCAAAGGAGATGCCCACCCTTCTGGTGAGCGGGCATGGGTAACTTGATGAGGGTCTGCTGGGAGGGCGATGGTGGTATGGGGGTGGCCGATGTACCTGTAGCTGGGGTGGTCACAATGGTGACTGCCATCACCATGGAGCTTCCATCGGAGGAGGTATCTGTGTCAGAACTGTCCCCTTCAGTCTCGGCCTTGGTGCTCCCCTCACCCTCCGTCCCACTGGTGCCCTCACCATCGGTGGACTCTGCCTCCTAGCTTCTGTGGGATGCACCTACCTCTGTCGCCGGTGCCTCTGCTCCTCCGCCAGATGATGCTAATGCACATAAGTACAGGGTGACAAAACAAAAAGGGGGGAGAGACAAAGGATAAACTGGGTCAGTGGGTGCACCAACACCATCGTTGGCATACACAGCACACTCATACACAGGGTACAGCCCTACGCAATATGCCTTGCACTACCAGTGATATTGCTGGCCACCAAGGATTAGGGAGGGGCACACACCGCCAAATGCAGCACACCTGGGACCCATGTAACCCTGACCAGTAGTGGATGCCTACGACCTAGGTAGCAGGATTATCCCTTCAGGACCCTTGCCACCAGGGGACCTACTCTGCAATGTCAGGCCTGGCCTAGGGGCACCCCACCCAGATACGACCCTACCATGCATAAGTTGTGATGATGGGCACTGTACTCACCCCCTTGTGGCTTCTGTGATGCCCTCAAGTGTCCATCCAGCTCAGGATAAGCCACCGCCAGTATGTGGGCCATCAGGGGGGTCAGGATTTGACGCCACCCCTATCAAGTTGGGAGGCCATCCCCAGCTGGGCCTCCGCTGTCTTTGTTCCCAGCGTCTCAGGTCCTCCCACTGTTTCCGACAGTGGGTGCTCTGCCTGCTGTAGACCCCCAGGGTCCACACTTCCTTGGCAATGGCACGCCATATACCTTTCTGTTGATGGGTGCTGACCTGCAGAGGGAATACACACAGGAAAATAGTATCAGCCAGACAGTCCTGCCTGTTACACTTATGGCCCACCATACCCCTTCACATCACCATTTACACACATATTGCCCAGCAGACAACCTGTATGCCACCCAGGGGACATCCACCCACCCCCTTACACAAGGCCTTCACACACCCCTCAATGCATTCATGCCACATGCACCGTGCCAACAGTGTATTCACCTGTTGGTCTGGGGGCCCATACAGCTGTCCGTACTGGGGTAGGACCCTATCCACCGGTCTCTTAAATTCCGCTGAGGTGGCGGCAGGGGCCGTTCCCCAGTCACACGGGCCATTGTAGGTTCCAGAGTTCCAGACACAGGTCACAGCAGCACACGCAGTTTTAGTGTTCTCCTGTTTAAGGTCAGGAAACAAGTGAGGATTCAAACAGAAAATGGTGGTTACATCCGTGGCAGTGTACACGTCACCGCCGGCGCTGATCTCCATGGGCCACTGTACTCCAGAAAGTCCCATATTATCCAATGAGGAATTGCACGGGGCAGAGTTACCTCACTTCCACCTGTCCCTACATACAGGAAAGGTGGTCACCATTTCATGGTGGTGGACAAGGATCAGATGAACCTTAACTACATCACTGACTAGATTTGCACATACCTTTCCATTCCCACTGTCCCATCACATAAATGCACTATGTACACTGATGTGGGTGTTCTATTGTTCAAATTGTGACAGCCTACTCATTCTTGTGTCCATTAGATACCTACTGCTGCGGATTAATGGGAGGAGAAGGCAAACCCCCGTGTACAGATCCCTTATGGACTTGGCTACACTGGAAGACAGGCATATTATACTGACTTATAGACCGGACAGGATCACAATCACAGAGCTGTGTACCCAATTGGAGCCTGATCTGATATCATCTATCCGTCATCCCACTGGGATCCCCCCTCTTGTGCAAGTGCTATCAGTGTTCCATTTCCTGGCAACTGGTTCTTTCTAGGTGACAGTGGGCTTGGCAGCAGGAATGTCAAAGCCAATATTCACAAACATGCTGGCAAGGGTTTTGTCTGCCCTGGTAAAACACATGTGCAGCTGCCTTTCTTTTCCCCAGGTGGAAGATTTGGCCATTTTTATTGGGGTGATTGACGGAACACATAATGCGTTTGTCCTCCTCGCCTGAATGAACAAGTGTTTAGGAATCGTAAGAGTTTCACCTCACTGAATGTGCAAATGGTGTGCCTGGCGGACTAGTACATCTCCTACGTCACTGCCAAGTATCCTGGGTCGATGCATGGTACCTTTGTCCTGAGGAATAACAGCATCCCAAATGTGATTGCCCTACTACAGAGGCACAGGGTGTGGCTAATAGGTGAGCCAGAGTTCCCACCCACTGTCTGTCAGTGTAT
Source organism: Pleurodeles waltl (assembly GCF_031143425.1). Classification (NCBI taxonomy): domain Eukaryota; kingdom Metazoa; phylum Chordata; class Amphibia; order Caudata; family Salamandridae; genus Pleurodeles; species Pleurodeles waltl. Next base: position 146,082,238 of record NC_090439.1, on the reverse strand, counting down.
GCCTTCAGGTGTTATCCCCATAGCATTGTGTAATACAAAATGTTGTCCCTCAATATTTGCAGGTGACTCTGGCTACCCAAGCCTTTCATGGCTCCTGACCCCTGTGAAGAATGCCAGGGCAGGGGCTGAGGACCAGTATAATGAGGCACATGGCCCAACAAGAAGTGTAATCGAGAGGACCTTTGGTCACCAGAAGGCAAGGTTCAGATGCCTCCATCTGACAGGTGGATCCCTGTGCTACTCATCCGGAAAGGTCTGCCAGATAGTGGCATGCTGCATGTTGCACAACCAGGCCCTCAGACTATATCTGCCTTTTCTGCAGGAGGAGGATACTGGAGATGCCCCTGTGGTAGCATTGGACCCTGAGGACAGTGAGGAGGAGGAGGCAGAGGATGAGAATGTGGACAATAGCACATCAGGTATATATCAATACGTCCAATGACACCCAGGTGAGACCATGGAACAGATCATTGCTCTGACTATTGATTTCATCTGTGTGACTGTAGAATGATCGCATTCACTTCCTTTGCATCCCAACTTATTGTCACCTATGGCTTCTCATTTTCCAGATGGTGATATAACAACAATGTCCTGATGTGATCACTACAGACAGTTACGGGTCATTAATTATATGCTATCACAGTGTTCAGATCATTTGCACTAGATGTGACTGTTCCAAAAAATGCACATTTCAACACATAAAACAGTGTCACTCAAATTCTGTTCAAGGGTGTTTATTGTAGTGCAAATAATTCACTGAAAAGTGCAATGGAATGGAGTGATGGTGGAGGAAAGTCCAGGGTATTGTTCCAGTCTGTTTGTAGCACAGGTCCAGTGTCCAAGGGTCCATAGGAAGGGAAGCAAAGGCAGTTCAAAGTGGGCAAGGTGACCTGGTGGGACAAAAGGGGGACAATCAGAAGAGTCAAATTTTCTAGCAGTGGTCTTAGTCTTGGCAAGTGGCTCTGGCTTCTGTCTGGCTCGCAGGGAACGCTTGCAGGGTAGTTCACCTTCTGCAGGGGGAGGGGTGCTGGTGGTCTGTGGGTCCTGTGGCGGGGCCTCCTGTTCACTAGCTGCAGTGGAAGTTGTGGGCTGGTAAATGGACAGCTAGTGGTGGGGACCCACTGGTGTGCTGTCCATTCCCTCATGATGTTGGCCATGTCTTACAGCACCCCTGCTTTGGAGATCATGATGATGTTGAGGACCTGCACATCCTCCCTGATCTCCTGATGGTGTTCCTCCTGCAGCTGCTTGTTCTCCTGCATGTTGTTCAGGATCTGGCCCATTGTGTCCTAGGTTTGTTGGTAAGCCCCAGGACATTAGTGAGTGCCTCCTGGGGAGTCGGTTCCCTAGGCCTGTCCTCCCCCTGGCACACAGCAGTCCTCCCAGTGTCCCTGTTGCCCTGTGCCCCGTCCCCTAAATGGTGTGACCACTGCCACTGACCCCAGGTCCCTGATTGTCTTGGGTGTGAGGTGTGTACTGGGATCCCTGTACAGGTGGGCACACTGCTGATCGAAGTGTCCTGTGGACAGAGGTGTGGGGACTCTGGGTGGGTGCTGTGGTGTTGGATACTGATGGGGGAGGCTCTGTGGTGGACTGTGAGAGGCTGGGGTGACCAACTGTCCAGTGGTCCCTGATGGGCCAGGTTGTTGATCCAGTTCCTGAAGTCCTGAGTTACTGTCATCACTGGGGGCATCTTCTGTTGGGGGACTGGATAGTCGTGACACCTCCTCTCTGCTGACATTGGCTGGAGGCACCTGTGGGGATGTAAGTCATGTATTATGCTTCATGCCTGTGACATATTGTACATCCCTAGCTTCCCCTCTATCATTGCTGTTGCCCTGCCACCTTTGAATGTGCATGGTGATGTATTGTGGGATAGTTAGCACCCCTATGCTGCGCATGCTTTTGTGATGGGTGTCCATGCAGGGTTGGGAGGGCTGTCCATGCATTGGTCTAGCATGCAGGGATTTGCATTAGGGTTAGTCATCTGCGTTGGTGCAGTGTGTGAGAGATGGAGTGGAGTGATGGGAGTGAGGGTGAGGGTATGAGATGGCATGCAGGTATGGGGAATGATAAGTGATAAATGTTGACTTACCAGTGTCCAGTCCTCCGGCTACTCCAGTGAGTCCCTCTGGATGCGGTAATGCCAAGACTTGCTCCTCCCATGCTGTGAACTGTGGGGGAGGAGGTGGGGGTCCACCGCCAGTCCTCTGTATGGCGAGCTGGTGCCTTGCTGCCACGGAATGTACCTTCCCCCGTAGGTCATTCCACCTCTTCGTGATGTCGTCCCTTGTTGTTGGATGCTGTCCCACAGCATTCACCATGTCCACAATTCTCCACCATAGCTCCATCTTCCTTGCCATTGATATCTACTGGACCTGAGCTCCAAAGAGATTTTGCTCTACCCTGACTATTTCCTCCACCATGACCCGCAACTCCTCATCTGTGAAACGGGGGTGCCTTTGTGGGGCCATGGGAGTTGTGTGGTGTATGTAAGTGAGTGGGTGTTGGGTAGTGAGGTTGGGTGTGCGTAGTGGAGTGTGTAAGGGATGTATCGGTGTGTCTGTGTAGTTGTTGCAGTCATCCTGATGTCTGTCTGGTGGCAATTATTTGTATTCATAAGGGGTTGTGGATAATGTGGGTGTGTGTTTTTGTAGTGGTGGGGGTAAGTGGGTGTGGTGTGTGTATGAGTGTCAGGTGTGTTTTTTTTTAATTGGCCAATGTTGTGCAGTTTAGTATTTGGGTGTCCATTCTGAGCGTGGCGGTGTGTACCGCCAAAGGTTTAGTGCTGTTGAATGTCCACTGTGGTAAATCGTGGGTCATGATATGGTTTGTGTTGTTTTGTTGGCATAATGGTATGGGTGTTGGTACCTCCACTTTAGCACTGAACTTTGGGCTAGCAGATTTTACCACCAATGTCATAATGAGGGCCTTTATGTTTTAATTTTGACAAAAATAAAGCAAATTACATAATATTACAATTTGAAATAATTACTCTCAATTAAAACAACTTGTATTAATATACTGTCATGGGAATAAAAAAGTATAACATAATTAACATATTAAGTAATAAAAAAACTATTGTTAATAAATGATATAAATACTTTTTGATTCATGATTACTTAAATACCTTCCCACGCTATTTCTCTTCAAACTAAACAACCCACACCTAAAATATAAGTTAACAAATATGATAATTTTACAATTAACATCATTAGAAATTAAATAATCATTAATATATCAATAATTAATTATCAATAAATTATCTCTTAGTTAACTTCCCAGCCTCTACCCTTCAAAACACAACAACCCACACCAGAAATATAACTTACAAAATATGTTAATTACATAATTTACATAATGTATTATTGATTAAATAATTATTATTAATTGAACATTAATTATTAAATAATTATAATTAAGCAACTTCCCACACTTTGCCCTACAATACCCACAGCGCACTAAGCAAAAGATTACAGTTAATAATTTAATTAAATGTAACATTATTTAAAGACTTACAAACAATATCAGCAATAATTATACAAACAATTTATAACATACACAATTAAAATATGTGCTAAAATACATACAGATAATAAAAAAAAAAGATCTTCTTTATAAAAATACTTTTGTGAACAATATTAACAACATAGATATTTTTAACCCCTCGGGTGCCGTGGACATAACTGTTACGTCCTGGGCAGCAACGCTCGGGTACCCAGGATGTAACTGTTACGTCCAGTCAGAGGCCCACGGGGGAATCGCTAGCACTCCCCCCAGGGGCCTGGTGGAAGGGGAATCGCTTTCCCTTCCACCTCTGCCCCCCAACCTCCCCTGTGGTGTCACAATCGCACGCTGAACTCATCAGAGGTCTGCCCACACTGCGCTAGATCATAGGAGAAATGCAAAAGCATTTTTCCTTTGATCACGTGGAGAGGGGCAGAGAGGCATGAAAGGAGAGGAAAGGCCTTTCCTCTCCTTTCAGGTCTCTCTCAGCATTTCTACTGCCCTATCGCGATGCGATCGGGCAGCAATAATGCCACTAGACACCAGGGAATTTTCTTTTCTTTTTATGGCATAAGGAGAGCGGCCCTTTGGGTAAGGGCCGCTCCCCAGGGGGGCAATTTATTTATAAGCCATTTCTGCCCCTGGCGGCCTATTATAATTAGGCTGATCTGCCCCCAGAGGGGGGCAAAAAACGCTAGACACCAGGAATCATTTTTTTTTTAATGTACGTGGGGAGCGACCCCTTAGGCAAGGGTCGCTCCCTTGGGGGCAATTTTACTTTTAGGCCATTTCTGCCCACCCTTGGGAGCAGATTTGCCTATTTTTTTTTAGGCCAATCTGCTCCCAAAGGGGGCAGAAACCATTAGACACCAGGGATTTTTTTTTTTATACTTGTGCATAAGGGGAGCGCCCCATTGGGCAAGGGCCGCTCCCTGGGGGGCAAATTATTTATAGGCGATTTCTGCATCCTGGGGGCAGATCAGCCTATTAAAATTAGGCTGATTTGCCCCCGGGGGGGCAGAAACTGCTAGACACCAGGGATCTTTTTTTTTTTATATATGTGGGGAGCGACCCCTTGGGGGCAATTTTACTTTTAGCCCATTTCTGTCCCTTTTGGGGGCAGATCGGCCTATTTTTATTAGGCCAATCTGCCCCCAAGGTGGCAGAAACCACTGGACACCAGGGATTTTTATTTTATTGCGTCAATTTCACGCAAGGGGGTGACCCCTTAGGCAGGGGTCGTTCCCCTGGGGGGCAAATTTATTTTAGGCCATTTCTGCCCCCCTTAGAAAATTGCATTTTTTTCAACGATATTCCTGCATCATGATATTTAGTATTACAGTAAAAAAACGATATTTGTGTGCCTCAAACGTTTTCCCTCTATATTTTGTCTGAATACCATGAAAAGGAACTCTGTACTTTAAAGACCCTTCTTTAAAGTTACACCCACTTCATAGGAGATTTGGTTACAAGAACTGGGTCTCTGGCCCCACCAAATCAGTGCTGCAAGGAGTGCCACTCTGCTGGACTGATTTCTAAGAATGACTGTTCTCTGCTTTGATGAATTACCCTGCTGCCTGCTGATCTCAGTCCTGCTGAGGAAGGACTGAACCCCTCTAAACTGAAAACAGAATCACTCCAAGGGCTTGTTGGCTTGCTCCCTGTTCTCCTGCGGTCTCTGGTGCATAATAGACTGCCCACAGCCTGCAACCAGCTCTGGGGTTCTGTCTGCTGTGAGCCCATGCCTGCCAAGCAGTGCCAATGCAGTCCTGAGCTCTTGAAAGAGAGCACCCTAAGAAAACCCATGCATTGCTGCTGCCTGAATTGCAGACACCACATTGCTGACTTAGCGATGCATCACCCCTGGATTCTGATGCATTTCTGATCCTGCATGCTCGGAACTAATGGATTGCTCCAACCCAGCGGTTTGACGATGAAGCATTGCTTCAATGCTTTACACTAACTGATCTTCGGCGCGGCCTCCACGCTGCACAACTCTGGGCAGAGACATCACCTACAGCTCCTCGAATGACACAAACACATCTTCTCCTCTGTTCCACGCTTTGATCCCTTGAAGTCGACACTTCTTCCAACCAAGGTACTTTTTCAAAGAACCCTGTGTGAGTTCTGTAGCCGGCCTTCCCTCCATCGCTGTCTGTTTGTACTTTGGATTTACCCCGGTCTAGCTCAACCTTAAGTAAACTTTAGCACTATTGACTTTTAAGCACTATTTTTAGTTTATTCTTTAAAAATTCTTATTGTGACTTCTACTGATTAGATGTTTGTCGTTTAGGTCTTGTTTTACTTATAAAAATAAAATCTATTTTTCTACCTCTCTGTGTAGTACTTGTTGTGGTGTTTTCATTGTGGTACTGTATGTGTTGCAGAAATACTTTACATATTGACTCTTTAGATAAGCCTGGCTGCTCTGTGCCAAGATACCAGAGATTGAGCACAAGTTATTTCTAAGTGTGTATCTAGCTTATCCTGACTAGAAGTGGTGGCTCCTGCTTGTAGAGGATACATACTCTGACAACCAGAAACCCCAGTTTCTAACAGTATGCCACCCCACTCCACACCACTCTAGTCTAGTCTTCACCATTTTACTGTATGCTATTCTACTTTAGGCCATACCACTCCACTTTATGCCACTCTACTCTACCCCACTTTACTCTACCCCTTTCCTCTAGCCCACTTTACCCTATATCACTCTACTCCGTGCTGCTGTATTCTCTGCCACTGTACTCTACACCAATCTACTCTACTCCAGTTTACACCATTCCACTACATGGCACCTTACTCCACTCTACTCTATTCCACTCTATATCTACTTCATTCTACTCTAATATGCACCACTGTGCTCTATGCCACTCTAATGTATTGCACCCAGTCCACTCCACATTGTGCAGCTCTATGACACTCTACCCCACCCCACTCCACACATTGCCACTCTACTCTATGCCTCTCTACTGTATTCCACTATACTCTATGCCAATCTACTATTTGTGACTCTACTGTATCACAGTTTAATCTACTCCATTTAATTTTTCTTCACTTCACTGCATGCTACTGCACTCTGTGCCACTGTACTCTTCTCTGCACCACTCTATATTACGTCATTTCACTTTATGCCAATGCACTCTATGCCATTGCAGTCAACTATCCACCACTGCACTCTACACAACTATATTCTACCTTGTACCACTCTAATCTATGACACTGAACTGTATACCACTGTGTTCTACTCCACTGAATTCTATGACAAAGCACTCTGTAGTACTACACTCTGTGCCAATCTAATATATGCCACTCTCCTCTACAACGCTTCATTCTACCCTACTTCACTCTACCATACTTTAGTCTGTTATGCACTATTCTACTTTGCAGCGCTCTACCTTGGTCACTGCTCTGTATGCCACTGTACTGTGTTTTTCTCTACTATTGGCAATTGTACTCTATGTCACTGTACTGTATGTCACTCTTCTGTATGCCACTCCACTCTTTCCCACTGTATTTTATCCCATTTCAATCAACATCACTCCACTGTAATGTCATGTTAATGTTAAAACAATACATAAGTTAATGTATGTTACTCACATTTTTAAAACATCTGCCAGAATTAAATTTTTATAACTATGTTATATAAAGGAATACTTTATAATTTCTTCACCATAAGTATATTAACAATTAAACTATTAATAATGTATTTTCTAAATTAAATGCACATTTAAATATTGTTAAATTATGTGCAGCTACTCTTATTTCAAGATTTAGGCCCTCATTACAACCCTGGCAGTCGGTGTTAAAGCAGCGGTAACTCCGCTAACAGCCATGTGGAAAAAAAAATGGAATCACAACCATGGCGGAAACCGCCAACACAGACAGCCACTCTAACACTCTGACCGCCAAGGCGGTCGAAGCAAACACCACTGCAGTAACCGCCAACAGACAGGCGGAAGACAAAGTACTGCCCACACTATTACAAGAGGGCTATCCGCCACCTTATCCGGGGCGGTACGAACGTGATCAAAAACATGGCGGAAACAGTACACAGAAGGGAAACCACTCACCTCTCGACACCCAACGAGGAACCAGGACGCCATGGAGCCCCAACTACACGTCCTTCCCATGCTGGTCTTCCTCCTTCTGTTTCAGGAGCAGGAAAGACGCCGTTGATGACCACGGTGAGTATTGCACCTACAACACAGGGGAGGGGGAGGGAAAAGAGAGTGATACACACACGCAACACGCAATACCCCCACCTCCACCCTCCCCTACAACACCATAAACACAAATACATGCAGCAACATTACATATACACCCCCTCAACCCCCGGAAGATACCAATGACTAAATTAAATGATTGTAACGATTGTAATCAATAAAAATAAGATAGTGCAAGTTCTAAAATCAGTATATACAAATATGTACACCAACTACACAAGTCCAGATATTAATCAAATATCATCTGTGGATCAGTGTCCCAAAATGCATGGGCAAAGCTCACACAAGATACCTGACTAGAAACTGAGAGAACACTACAGGGGCATCAGATCGAAATGAAACAGGCCCCTCAGGGGGAGGGGGAGGGCACCTCAGCACGGATGAACGCATGATGACACTGCTCCACGAGGGGGCTCCATGCCCTCTGCTGTATCCTGGGGAGTGCAAAGCCACAGTCTCACAAGTCTCTCCAGTGGGTGGTTCGCCCACTGCTCTATCCTGGGGAGTGCAAAGCCACAGTCTCACAAGTCTTTCCAGTGGGTGGTTTGCCCACTGCTCTATCCTGGGGAGTGAAAAGCCACAGTCTCACAAGTCTTTCCAGTGGGTGGTTTGCCCACTGCTCTATCCTGGGGAGTGAAAAGCCACAGTCTCACAAGACTGTCCAGTGGGTGGTTGCCCACTGCTCTATCCTGGGGAGTGCAAAGCCACAGTCTCACAAGTCTTTCCAGTGGGTGGTTTGCCCACTGCTCTATCCTGGGGAGTGCAAAGCCACAGTCTCACAGGTGGATAACAGTCTGTGGGCTTGGTGCCCAGAGTGCTTCATCCTGCCAAGGACTGTGTGAGTGGATGCAGTTCTCCACTGGTTCTGGAGGTGGCTTGGTGCCCAGAGTGCTTCATCCTGCCAAGGACTGTGTGAGTGGATGTGATTCACCACTGGTTCTGGAGGGGGCTTGGTGCCCAGAGTGCTTCATCCTGCCAAGGACTGTGTGAGTGGAAGCAGTTCTCCACTGGTTCTGGAGGGGCCTTTGTGCCCAGAGTGCTTCACATGCAGTGTGGCAGGTCCCATTCCCTCATATGGGTGTGTGTGCCACGAGATTGCCTGGAAACAGGTAGCATGATACGCCATGGAGGCAGAGACATACCCCACCCTGCTGCGGCTTCCCCCGCCTCCTACAGGTGCAAACAGTGCTGAGAGTCATGCCTCATGGAAGCTGGGCAGGGTCCAGGACATCTCCTGCAGCCTCGGACGCCTGCCCACTGGGGATGATTGCCATGTCAGCTGTGGTGGCACTGTCTGAGCACGTCGCAGGGCTGGTGGCGGTGCTTGCGGCGGTGTCTGTGGCGGAGGTGCTGGCGGTGGTGCATGTGTCTGCACCTGTTGAGAGACACAGCAGGGCGTCTTCGGCAGCCTCGGACGGCTCCCCACTGGGGATGATACTGGGTTACGTGGCTGAGGCAGCAGACATGCAGGTGGCTGTGCAGGTGGTGGTGCTGCTGGTGGTGCAGGTGGCGGTGCAGGTGGCGGTGTCCACCGCTGTACAGGTTGATGTAGTGGTTGACAGAAGTGGTGACTCTAGTCCCTCAGTCGGAACCACGTGCTCTGTCCTGACCTGCTCTTCGGCTTGTGTCCCTTCCCCACCTTTAATGTTTCTGCTGGTGTCTTGCCACTGTCCCCTTTTGGTTTGGAGGAGCCCTTGCTTGCTGGTAGCTGCGGCTTCTCCCTCCGGGATGTGGGCACCTTCTTCACCCTGGCAGGTGGCAGAATGGCCTGCTCCTTGGCCTCGCTAGATAGCACACTGGCAGCCCTGATGGGTGGCGCAGTCGATGAGACCGGAGTTGCTGGCACCACTGTGCTTGGGGATTTGGTGGCTGAGGTGCTAGGCTGGGACCTGGAAAGCCTGGCCCTAGGGGAAGGACGGGGGGAGGTGTAGGGAAGAGGTCAATGTTAGCCAGGAAAAGTTTCTTAGACAAACTGGGACGGGAAGATGGAGGGGTTTTGGGAGTGGAGGAAGAGGTAGTGGTTGTAGGAGGTGTACGTTTGCTGAATTTGAGTGAAGGTGCATTGGCCGGATGCTGTTGTGAGGTGGATGACTGTTGGGTGGGTGTGTGCCTGCGTTTGCGTATTTTGTGAGGAGGGCTCAGAGACACACTGGGAGAGGACTCTGGGGATGTGTGAATGGTAGTGGGGGTGGTGATTGCACGTGAGCGGTGTGTGGTGATTGGCGTGCTGGTGATGGAGGTAGTGGCTGAGGATGTAGTGCATGCAGGTGTGAGTGGGGAAGAGACAGAGCGGGAGGAGGAGGACGTGGAAGAGGTGGACACAGTGGAGGCAGTGGATGTTGCTGTGTCTGCATGGGGATGGTGCTTGTGTGAGTGCCGGTGGGATGTGTGGTGCTTATGTTTGCCATGTCCACTCTTGTGAGTTGATGAGTGTGCATGCTGGTCTGATGGTGTTCTTGGGAATGGCTGAGGTACAGGAGTTTGGGTCTGGGTGGAGGAAGTTGGAGGGGGGAGACTGGACACAGGGACAATGGCTGCCATCATTGCTGATGCCAGAGCCTGAAATGCTCTCTGTTGGGCCGCCTGCCCAGAATGAATGCCCTTCAGGTATGCATTTGTTTTTTGCAAATGCCTCTCAACACCCTGGATGGCATTCAAAATAGTAGATTGCCCAACAGTGAGGCATCTCAGGAGGTCAATAGCCTCCTTTCTGAGGGCAGCAGGGCTGACTGGGGCAGGGGCTGAGGTGCCTGGGGCGAAGGAGATGCCCACCCTCCTGGATGATCGGGCGCGGGACACATGCTGAGGGGCTGCTGGGAGGGCGGTGCTGGTAGCGGGGTGGCGGCTGCACCTGTCGATGCGGTGGGCAGAGGTGCCCGCCACCGCAATTGAGCTCCCATCAGAGGAGGAGTCGCTGTCGCTGGTGTATTCTCCTGTCCCATCGTGGAGCTCCCCTCGCCCTCCGTCCCACTGGTGCCTTCAGACTCCGTAAATTCACCCTCCAGGGCCATGTGGGATGCAGCTCCCTCCTGCTCTGGTGCCACTGCTCCTCCGCCAGATGATGCTAATGCACGCAAGAACAGGGTGACAAAACAAAAAGGGGGCGAAGACAGAATATATACATGGTCTGTGCATGCAACACCACTACCGTTGGTGGACACAACACCAAGGGAGCATCCCTATGCCCTAAGCCATGCACTAACAGTTCTTAGGAAATTCACATGCCCATGGGGGACGATGCCTAAGCCCATTTGCTGCACACCTGGAACCCACAGGAGCCTGAATAGGTGTAGGCCAAGCTCGCCTTGGCCTAAGGGGAACCCACAGCCCAGTTCCCCCAGACAGACACCTCGTAAAGTGCGCAGAGTCAGCTGAATGAGACTGTACTCACCCCCTTGTGGCTGCTGTGATGCCCTCAAGCGCCCATCCAACCCCGGATAGGCCACTGCCTGGATCTGGTACATCAGGGGGGTCATGGTGCGACGGGCACCCCTTCCACGTTGGGAGGTCATCCCCAGCTGGGCCTCTGCCGTCTTCTTGCTCCAGCGGCGCAGGTCCTCTCATCTTTTCTGGCAGTGGGTGCTCCGTCTATGGTAGACCACCAGGGTCTGGATGTCCTTGGCGATGCCTCCCAAATACCTTTCTTCTGGTGGGCGCTGACCTAGAGGAAAAGTGAAGATAGAACAGATGTTACGATCCCGTACAGTTCTTCTCACGCATTGCCTAAACACCTCCCACCCTGGCCCAGACATACATACACACACACTATCCTCACATGCTGGCCTGTCCCCCTCCCCTCCCTCTTCAATCCATGACTCTCCATACAATCATGTGCCATCCACCATGCTCACAGTGTACTCACCTGTTTGTCTGGCGGACCGTACAGTTGCGTGTACTGGGAGAGGACCCCATCCACTAGTTTCTCCAACTCCTCTGAAGTGAAGGCAGGGGCCCTTTCTCCAGACACTGTAGCCATCGTCGCTTCCAGTCACAGGTCACAGCAGCACTTGCAGCGTAGGTCCTCTCCTGTTGAAGGTCAGGTATCAAGTGAGGGAAAAGTTAGAAAATGACGGCCACGTCCGCGGCGGTGTGTACCGTCACCTCCAGCGTACATCGACATTGGCTCCTGGAACCCATAGGGCCCAATGTTAACCAATGCTGAATTGCACCGCGATCTTCGACCGCCTACCACTACGGGGTACAACGCCAGCGCAGTTACCTCATTTCCCCTTGTCCCACCTTACAGGTCAGGCAGCCGCCATTTCAGGGGGCCACATGGCAGGCAAAAGAACTGCATCACACCAATTTAGGCCAGGAATACGGACATACAAAGGCACATGGAGAATTTGTAAAGTTTTTGCAAAAAACATGTTGTGATACCTAAGTGTTGTATGACCCTCTGCTCACAGTTCTCCTCCATAGGGCACGTCCGCTGGCGCAGGTGATGAGATGGCGGCATCCTCCGGTTTACAGACCCCTGGTGAACCTGTCGACAATGGAAGGGAGACACATCATTATCACTTGCAGACTTGATTGTGCAACAATCCATGAACTGTGTGCCCAGTTGGAGCCAGACATGATTTCAGCTATCCGCCATCCCACAGGAATCCCCCTCTAGTGCAGGTTCTGTCTGTACTTCATTTCCTGGCCAGTGGGTCTTTTAAAACAACAGTGGCATTGGCATCAGAGATGTTCCAGCCAATGTTCTCTAACGTGTTGTTCAGAGTGTTGTCTGCCTTGCTGAAACACATGCTCAGCCACATCGTTTTCCCTCAAGTGGAGGATTTGCCCACAGTGAAAGGTGACTTTTATGCCCTGGGACATATCCCCAACATCATTGGTGCCATTGATGGTACACATGTGGCATTTGTCCCCCCGAATAGGAATGGACAGGTGTACAGAAACCGGAAAAGCTACCATTCTATGAATGCGCAGATGGTGTGTTTGGCAGACCAGTACATCTCCCATGTGAATGCCAACTATCCGGGCTCAGTGCATGACGCTCACATTTTGAGAAATAGCAGCATCCCTTATGTGATGGGGCAACTCCAGAGGCACCGTGTGTGGCTAATAGGTGAGCCTAAAGTCCCCACACAGTTCCATTTGGAGTCTGGGTATGGGAGATTCCCTAATGTTTGGAGGATGTGTAACTGTTGTCCCTCAATATTTGCAGGTGCCTCTGGTTACCCCAACCTGTCATGGCTATTGACCCCAGTGAGGAATCCCAGGACAAGGGCAGAGGAACGCTACAATGAGGCACATGGGCGAACTAGGAGGATTATAGAGTGCACCTTCGGCCTGTTGAAGGCCAGATTCCGGTGCCTCCATCTTACAGGTGGATCCCTATACTAATCACCGAAGAAGGTGTGCCAGATCATCATGGCCTGCTGTATGTTGCACAACCTGGCTTTGCGACACCAGGTGCCTTTTCTGCAGGAGGATGGGCCTGATGGTGGTCTTGGGGCAGCTGTGGAGCCTGTGGATAGTGAAGAAGAGGAGGCAGAAGAAGAATATGTAGACAACCGAAATAACATCATCATGCAATACTTCCAGTGAGACACAGGTAAGAAGATGGAACTACTACCCACATCTCATACTATTGTAGGAGCTAGCATAAATCTGCCTTTTTACCTCTGTGTATGGACCCTGACTTGTCAACTTGGCTTTCCATTTCACAGATCTGGCTCCCATTTTGTGCCCTCTGCTATGTTTACTCCTGGTCTAAGCTGTGTAACCTTGGTATGTGAACAAGTACATTGATATTGCTATATTCCAGAGATTTTGCAATTACACATTTGTGAAAGCACAGACTGACTTCCGATTGTTTTGTGAATCAAGGGTGTTTATTTCTGTGCAAATAAGTGGAGGGGTGTGTGAAATGGGCTGGGGTGATGGTGGAGAAATGTCCATGGCAGAGTCCAGTCTATTTATATCACAGGTACATTGTCCAATGGGGCATAGGAAGTGTAGCAATGGCGGTTTAAGGTGGACAGGATGACAAAGTGGGACAGAGGGGTGACATTCAGGAGCGTCTTATTTCCTGGCGGGGTCTTGGCAATGTTCTCTGTCTTATTCCTGGACAATCATATCTGTGATTTTTTTTAAATCAGATATATACATTTTATTATTCAACTATTTTTTTAGCTTTTCTGTCATATTGTAAGAATCATACTTTGTTTAAAGCGACGCTTACCCCAACAAAGTGATCACAATGTTTGTGCACACAAAACAGAGGCATGAATAGCTATGACCATTCTGCATTCGGCTATAAGTATTCATAACTAACATTGATATGTAAGTCAGATGAATGGCACACTCTCACTAAAGGACCCTGAAAACTCTTACAACAGAATCAGCAGACAAAGTCTAAAAATCTTACAAAAGACAGATGGCAGTAATCCAGTACACTAAACAACACCATCCTAGCGAAAAAAAGAAACAAAGATTACAAAAAGGAGATTGTCTCCTCTTTGGTTACTTTGATGACAATTCTACATCCTTCAAAACTTAAGAATATATCTTCAATAGACCAACACTCACCACATTTGTGTGTACATGGACAGACCAGTGCTATCCAAAATATAACCCACGGGCCCTTTTCACTCTGGTACACTCAGGCACTCTCAATGTGTGATACATCTTCAACACACACAACACCCACAAGTATACATAAAAACCTGGGCTAATAATTAATCACAAGAATCCTGCCACAACTGTGACAGCAAAATTTTACATAAGTGTGGCAGCGGAGCAACACCAGTCCTGAGAACCAGAAGAAAAGGTCTGGTACTACTAGGATCCCACATGACAAAGAATACTGCCAATAACATGCTATATGCTTGAATCTATGACAATTCAATACCATTATGGAATGTGTACTTGGAGCAACCCATGAAGTTGAGTGCTGGATTTTAATCAAGGTAGAAGACTAGGCCCTTAGATGCATGCTATATTAGGATAAGGCTGGGATATAAATTATAAAAACCTGGATACCATGAATTTAAAGTTGGGCACTCTGTTCAGGACATACCACTGTATATCATGCAGAGAATATTCCCATCACAAGCGAGTGACAGCAAGAGGTATGGATTACAGTGTTTGCTTGGTTTTTATCCTTACTCTCTTGGCAGGTAGACACATGTCTGAGTTTCCAATGGTGTGAATATGTCATTTTCAGCAATGGCTCATTAAAATTATAAAAAAATGTTAAAACTATATATGAGAACACAATCCACCATCCACCATATTATAATTTGAGCCAAGTTCTTATTTGGCTCACACATATTGAGACTCCTTCCAGAGAGTCCAAGAATGTCTCCATCCCTTTCTTCATTCCCTGCACATTTCTTACCTGTATCCTTTCAATACATTTCAAAAGAGCATGATATTGTCTTCTTTGATGTGAAAAGGATGCTAGATGAATTATAGTAGGCACTCTACCATTGTCTACCCTTTCCTGTATTGATGCCAAATAGTCCAAATCATTCATTAAAATTAAATAATATATCTTAATCCAAGGAGGGCAGGGTGGTATCGATGATTCCACGATGTCATTCGGAGTGGTAATAGTATTTAAATGATTGCTTGGATTTACATAATGAAAGAAATATTATAATTTTCAAATAATTATCCTAAAAAGTTACCAACATCCTCACTGATGGTAATTAAGATGATAGACAAAAGGATCCCCTCCTTCAAAGGCAGATTTTGAGAACCAGAGACTGCAGTCCCACCCTTTAGTACCAACATCTATTAAATGGCAGTACACAAGAAATTGTTTCTGCAGCCTTCTAAAGCAACTAAGTAAAATGTTGAAAATGTAAGTACAGTGCTATACAGTGCAGCAAACATGTAAAATAGAAAAATGTTACAGAAAATAAACCATTTCTCAAATGTTATGCATGTCTCAAGAATGCATCAATTTTTGGGGGAAAATATAGGGCTTTGCCACCTTTACCACCTTACGAATGCCCCATAACACGAAGTACCATAAAGCAACACAAAGTGCCTCCCTGCACTGCAAAATCTTAGGGTTATTTCCCATTGCAAATCGGGGTTAGCACTGGAAAGTAAATCTCAAAAGAGCAATTTGCATCACTTTTATGGTGTATGTTCCCAGATTATCATGAGTTTGGAGCACCAAACTAAATAGCAGATTATGATGTTTAGCCATGCAAATCATGGAACATGATTGTACGTAAGACAAGTGGCCTTCCCACTCCAAAGAAGCTAAATGGGAATCCAAGCATGACAATTCTCTCAATGTGATCAATATGCCACCTCCCTTATCACATATTACATAGTATATCATCTCTTGGTAAAAATGTGCTCGGTATGTTTGGCATATTTGTGACAGAGTATCACATCCAATAAACTCAAAATCAAGACCAAAGTTTGCAAAGTAAAATTCAGATCATATATACATAAGCATGTAATGCAAATGGTGATGTTTAGCATGACAATGTTATTATTGGCATTTTTTGCCTTCTTTTTCCATCTGTTCAGGTTAGTACCCATCAAAGGAATAAAAACCTGTCGGACAAATGTGCCAACTTGGGGATCTCCATGTCCTGCAGTATACTTTGCCACAAAAATTGAGATGAACTTTGGTGGAGAGCTCATCCCAACAATTTACACCAGCTTGGAAGGTCTTCCCAGCAGAAAAAGCTGGTGCTGCAGTCACTGACCCTCATGATGCAGGGCATTCTAGTCCACCTCAAATTCCATGGGGACCTGAAAGCAGCTGAAGGCAGCAACAGAGGGTCAAATATATTATTCACATGAAAAAATGGGATTTGCTTTTACACTTCTTTACAGTTATCAGGTTAGAACACTACACCACAAACTTCAGTCATATACTAATATTCCTAATATATGTTCCCCAGGATAAAGTAGATGTTTAATACAGGGGATGGAATATAGGTATCATTAGTAGCTAAATATGAATGAAAAACCTGTAAGTCAAGCCCTATGAGTCTCCAAAATAGTTCCAGTGTCTATACTAGTAATGATTCTCTACATTTATGTCTGTAGCTTTGCATCCTAACAGGTATGGATATGAAAATGAGTACTAAAATATGTATGCCTAGTCTAAATATAAAGTATGGTATAAAAAACAAAGGGTCTGATTTCTAGTTTTCCGGACATGACGGGTATCCTATCTACCTTATTCTAAGTGCTATGTCATATAATGCAATTGCAATCAAGGCAGTCAAGACATCCATGGTGTTTGTGATGGAGCAAATGGTCCACCAAAATCTAAATCAGTCCCTTTATGATATCACATTGTGTGCACTTTCTTGGGATTATCAACCTATAATGTATAAATTGTGGACCTTTTTGATGTTTGTACTTTCTGTTGTCACGTAGGCTCTCATTATTCTAATGAGACTACTGGATTTTGAGCAGCAGAATCGCCTGTGGTGTGGGAGACTAAGGGGGTCATTCTGAGTTGCGCCGGCCGCGGTAACCGCAGGGCCGGCGGGAGCCGCCAGAATACCGCTGCGCGGTCAGAAGACCGCCGCGGTTATTCTGGGTTTCCCGCTGGGCTGGCGTGCGACCGCCAGAAGGCCGCCCGCCAGCCCAGCGGGAAACACCCTTCCATGAGGATGCCGGCTCCGAATGGAGCCGGCGGAGTGGAAGGGGTGCGACAGGTGCAGTTGCACCCGTCGCGATTTTCAGAGTCTGCATGGCAGACACTGAAAATCTTTGTGGGGCCCTGTTAGGGGGCCCCTGCAGTGCCCATGCCATTGGCATGGGCACTGCAGGGGCCCCCAGGGCCCCACAACACCCCATACCGCCATCCTGTTCCTGGCGGCCGAAACCGCCAGGAACAGGATGGCGGTATGGGGGTCGGAATCCCCATGGCGGCGCAGGAGGATTCCCCAGGGCAGCGGAAAACCGGCGGTACACCGCCGGTTTTCCGTCACTGACCGCGGCTGTACCGCCGCGGTCAGAATGCCCATGGGAGCACCGCCAGCCTGTTGGCGGTGCTCCCGCGGTCCCCAACCCTGGCGGTCTCGGACAGCCAGGGTTGGAATGACCGCCTAAGTCTAACCCACTGCAGGTGACACCTGTCACTCCAACCTGGGTTTTGCTCCGGCTAACTAGCAGTGCCTCATCTCTACCCGAGGGCAGGGATGACCGGGCAGCTGAGGGCATGACATAATTGGTTTCTCAGGGGACCCGTGATCACTCAGGTCTCATCCGTTTCTCTCAGTTACATTCGCCTAATATATACAATGACAAACAGAGGCAGTATATGTTTCAATAATAATTTTAATGAAGCGACTGCATCTAAGATAGCAAAGCATGAGCTGCCATAACCAGGACGACACAGAATGACAGTATTAAAATTGTGACAAGGAGAGTGAAGCATAAGAATAACGCTACCATATTGTCACTACAGTCAGTGGACTAATTCCTACCCAGACTATGATAGAGCACAGCGTGTTAAGCTCTAATCCTGCCCTTCATTTTCCCCTGGGAAGACATCATTCCCCATACCTTAGCAAAGGCCTGCAATCTGCAAAACAGCTGTAGCGAAGCATTCGGCAATCAGCATACAGTCATGGTTCTCTGGCTGGAATCTCCCTCTAATGTATAAGGGACAGGGAAGTGTTTTTATGATAAAACAGCTGATATTCTGAGAAAATGTCCCTACGTAAGGATGTGTGTTTTCTACGAATGTAGGAGACAAAACTTATACCACGTTCACCGGCAATGTACCTTGCTGTACCCTTGGAAGAAGCACAGAGTGAGAAAGAATGTCTTATTTGAGAACAGAGTGCTGGCCTAGGCAAAAACAGTTAGATAAACAGAAACTAAAACAAGACTGTAAAAGTAGCTATTGTAACAATAATAAAATAAAGCTGAGTAAAATATATCTAGTTTAGAGAGCAGAGCAACTTGACCTAGTGTGTTAAAATAACATGCACGGAGCTATAGCCAAAATGGCTACACAGCACTGTTATTTTCCTCAGTAGTATATAACTGTACATATGCCTGCTTTCAGCTTTCACTGGAGTAAGCAAAGAAGAAACAGGCCACACTTCAGGGA
Organism: Pleurodeles waltl; assembly: GCF_031143425.1. Taxonomy (NCBI): domain Eukaryota; kingdom Metazoa; phylum Chordata; class Amphibia; order Caudata; family Salamandridae; genus Pleurodeles; species Pleurodeles waltl. The sequence continues at coordinate 146,063,449 of NC_090439.1, read as the reverse complement.
TCTTTCAGAGAGCCATTGAGTCAGAAGGTAGAGCCAAAGACACTGAGGAACCCTGTGTTCCTGAGGGTTAGGGCTCAGAGGTCACTTCACTATCTGATTGAGAGTACTCTGACTGTGGCCAGCAACATAGTGGTGGCAGCTGAAACATCACAAGACACTACATATGTTCATCTGGCCACCACCCTCACCCCTGTTCCCCAGGTACCAAGACATGCCCCATGTTTGTAAACAGACTAGGGTCTCTTTCAACCTGGGCACCTATCCACCTGTGCCTATACCACCAACATTAAGTCGGGAAAGGCATTGGAGGTTCTTAAGAATCTCTATTTGGGGCACACAGCTCTGTTGCCTGCCATCAAGGGTGTCAGTGAGCAACAGTCTCAAGTGCTTCTGTTCCTATTCCTCCTTCTGCCCCATTCCAACCCATGACATCATTCCAAAGCCTACTCCAATTTATCATGTTCACCTAATTCCTCCACTTCCGTCCATTATCCCACCTGTCCCTAATTCATTCCATACCACAGAAGATTCTCATACCCATAATCTTCAGCATTCATATAAACATCCCTCCCCAAAAACCACAGGTCCCTCCTCCCTAAAAAAATAAAGAGTCAGGACATCCATCAGTTCTAGTAGGATAGAGAACCCTGTGAGGAAGATGTTGCTGCAAAGGTGTGGAGGCAAGCGCAAGTCCTGGAACCAAAGGAAAAGACTGTAATAGGACACTGTTTTTAATTCGATACCCCTTAACTCTATTTTTTTTTAATTGAAAGGCATACTGGCAGAGGATAGAAATGTATTCTGTTCCTTTTTCTTTTCATCTATAAACACTGCACTTCAACCAGTTGTGTCTGTTGTTTACTTTTAGACATAGTTTATTTTTGATCATGTGATAATGTTTAACAAATCATTTTTTCAATGTGTATTTCAATGTGTTGCTTTTGCTTCTACTGTGATTTCCTAAGTGATGCATTTTGAGAGATGATGTTTATTCTCTTTCCCATGTGTGCTAAAGAAACTAGGGGTCATATTTAAGAGCCCCTGGTGCCAGTGTAGTGCCGCCATAGCATCATTTTTTTACACTAAGGCTGCGCTAAGGTGGCCTTCTCCCTGTGCCATATTTACAAAGTTGTGCAATGCGTGCATTGTGCCACTTTGTAACCCCTTGTGCCACATTATGCCTGCACCAGGCATAATGTATACATGGGGGGGTTCCCTTGTTAGGAGGCCCCAAAAAATGGCCCAGTGAAACTTAAAAGATTTCACTGCACCATTTTTTCTGTCATTTTTATGCCTGCTCAGAGCAGACTTTAAAATGACGCACCCATTTAAATCAATGGGCCTCCTTGCACTTTGCTACATTAGTGTCAACATTTTTTACTGTAGTGTAGCACAGGGCCACAATAGCGTAACAAATGTGGATGCTTTTGTTCTAATTACACTGATTCTAAGCACCACTCATCTTGAATTTGGCCCCAAATCTACTGAGCCATATTTACAAATTGCATTGCACCACTTTGTAACACCTTGCACCACATTATGCCTGCACCAGGTGTAATGTATGCAAGGGGGGACATTCCCCCATTAGGGGGCCCAAAAGAATGGCACAGTGGAACTTAAGAGATTCCACTGTGTCATTTTTAGTGGCTATTTTTAACGCCTGCACAGAACAAGCGTTAAAAGGGGGCATACCATTGTTTTCAATTGGCCCTTATGTACTCAACAGGATTATCGCCAAACTTTTGGCGCTAATCCTGTACAGAACATCAATAACTTCAAAAGTGTTGATGCTATTGTCCCTACCATGCACCATGGTGCACCATATTTTAAATAAGCCGCACACATGGTGGCAGTAGGGGAGTGCTAAGGGGCGAAAGGAAAGTGGCGCTGCACTGGGTGCAGCACCACTTTCCTTAAATCTGCCCCTTGATTTACTTGTAAGTCCCTAGTAAAGTGCACCAGAGGTGCCCAGGGCTTGTAAATCCAATGCTACTAGTGGGCCTGTAGCAGTAGGGGAGGCACTAAGGGGCACAATAAAAGTGGCACTGCATTGGATGCAGCACCACTTTTCTTAAATTCGGACCTAGGAATGTTTTTGTGAGAGGCTAGTGTGTGTGGCATTCACAATGTGTGTGCGTGTGTGACTACATTTAATTTTAGTATTTTTGTATTAAAAAGTAACAATACCTTCAGTTATTGAGGTTTACATAGCATATACCCTATACATTACATATGTTTACCCCTAGTTTGATTACAAAGTCAGGCATGTAAGTGTGTGTCTTGCCATTAATATAATGTGCTAGATTTAAAGATGTAACATAGCAGTTATTGGCTTGTAGAAATATCTACTTAGGATACATGGTTGAATCATATAAATGCAGAGTAAGTGATACTTGATTAAACTGTGATCAAAGGTAGCCTCATAAGAGTTTAAACAATTCAAGTTGGAATTAATAGTAGTAGACATACTTTAAAAAATGAAACAGCTTATTTATAGAATGGTAACATTAGTAGTTTATCTGACCATGTGTAGTTTATAAAAGGTGCAGACAGTTGCAGATGTGAAGTGGAGGTCTGAGATTTTCATTAAAAAAGTGGTGTTTTTTGCATTAACAGAAAAGGACCTCAAATGTTGAATATATCACTCTCTATAGTGAATAAACACTTTTTAAGGCCTTGAGGGGCTACATATTTCCTTTACATAGGCCCTCATTATGACATTGGCGGTCAGGTGACCGCCACGTCGCTGATGGCGGTAGTACCATCACCATCCTGGCGGTAATGACCACCAAATTATGATCAAGGTGGTGATCTCTCCCATAGACAGCCAATGTACCACCACAACCACAAGTGCGCTACGGCCACTGACCACGATGGGAGGGGGGCCCTTTGGCTTGAGTTTGAGAGGGGGTAGGGGGCAGACAAGTGGCCTTGGCATGGGGGCCGGAGTGCCACTTTTGTTCCCCTTGGTAGCGGGGGAACTCTTAGGGGGAGGAACAAGAGTCAAATGGGAGGAGGAGGGACTGGGTGGGGGACTCTCCTCTCACAGGCAGGACAGGGGCTGGGGTAGAGAAAAGGTCAAGGTGGGGAAGAAAATGCTTCTTACAACCAGTGTGGTGGGGTGTAGGAGGAGGAATGGGAGTGGAGGTAGAGGGAGTGGTTGTAGGAGGAGGAGGTGTGCTGGACTTGAGTACAGGTGCATGGACAGTGTGCATGTGCAAGGTGGATGGCTGTTGGGTGTCTGAGTGGGATTGTTTATGCATCTTTGGAGGGGGGCAAAGAGGGCATGTGGATGTATATTGTGGTGGTGTCTGCAAGTGAGGTGGGTGTGCTGCATGATGTGGTGATGGTGGTGGTGGTGACTGCGCATGTGGTGTGTGGGGTGCATGTTTGCGTGTCTGCTGTTGTGGAGACTGTGGGCAAAGCTGTACATGATCTGGGACTGATGATGCAGTGCATGCAGGTGTGAGTGCTGATGTGACTGGGAGGGAGGAGGAGGAGGGGGAGACAGTAGAGGCAGTGGCTGTTGTAGTTGTGCATCTGGGTGTTGGCTGTGTGTGTGCTTGTGGAGTGAAGTGTGGTGCCTGTGTTGTCTGTTTGAGTCCTGTCTGTTGTTCTGTGTACATGCTTGTCAGATTGTGTGCATGGGATAGTTTGGGGAGAGGGCTATGGAACTGGGAACCGGTAGTTGGAGGGGAGATGGAAGGAACAGGGACGCTGGCTGCCGTCAGAGAGAAGGCCAGAGCCTGAAATGATCTCTGTAGGGCTGCCAAGGTACTGTGAATGCCCTCCAGGAGAGCATTGCTGCGTCTGGGATGCCAGCCCTGTATGGCATTCACTTTGGTTGACTGCCCTACAGAGATGAAACTCAGGAGGTCAATAGCCTCCTCACTGAGGTTAGCAGGGATGACTGGGGTAGGGCCTAAGGTGCCTGGGGCATAGGAGACGCCCACCCTCCTGGGTGAGCGGGCACAGGCAACTGGGTAGGGGGCTACTGGGAGGGCGGTGCTGCTACGGGGTGGAAGATGATCTGGTAGCTGGTGTGGTCCCATAGGGGTCTGCCACCACCAGGAAGCTTCCATCAGAGGAGGAATTAGAGCCTATAGTCATTGCTTCACTCTCCCCATTGTGCTCCCCTTGCCCTCCAACCCAATGGTCCCATTGGCATCAGTGGACTCTGCCTCCTGATTCCCGTGGGCTGCAGCTCCCCCACTTGCCGGTGCCCCTGCTCTTTCACCAGAAGATACTAATGCACACGTGGACAGGATGACAAAAGGAGAGAGGGTGGGGGAGAAAGAAGGGGAGCACAGGGTGAATCACAGCACCAACAGCACAGATGGCATCCACATCACAATCACTCCCTGGGACTTCAATTGGGTAGTATGGACCACAGTGACAAACCATTGCCTAGGTACTACCGCAGGAAGGAACCCAAACACTATCATCTTCACACCTACTGGGACTAACTAAGCCATGTCTGCCATGGTATGCTAGCTACCTAGCAATACCAAAAATGCATACCACCCTACATAGCTAGGCAGGACCACGCAGGAATGGCTAAACCAGCATATTGGGGCATCCACTGACTAGAACTTTGCACCCAAACCCCATGGCAGGCAACATTTACAAAATACCACAGTCTATACTCACCCCATTTGTGGCTGCTGTGCTACCCTCAAGTACCCATCTAACTCAGGATTGGCCACTGCCAATATGCGGGACATTAGGGGGGGTCAGGCTTCGACGGGCACCCCTCCCTCGTTGGGAGGCCATCCTCACCTGGACCTCTGTGGTCTTCCAGGCCCAACATCTCAGATCCTCTGACCATTTCCCGCAGTGGGTGCTCTGCCGGCTATGGACCCCCAAGGTCTGCACGTCCTTGGCAATAGCACGCCACAACCCCTTCTTCAGATGGGTGCTGACCTGCAGAGGAAACACAGACAGAAGGACACTATGAATCATACAATCTAGCCTGTTAAACAAATGGCATACACACTTATTTGCCCCATCCACCACACACATGACCCGTACCTCTGCAATCACATTGCCTACAGCCATACCCCCAAATGACACACTGCTAGCACACACATACATCTACATTCAGCCATGTTTCATGCAACGTACCCATGACGTACTCATCTGTTGGTCTGGAGGCCCATACAACGGCCCATACAGAGGTAGGACCTCATCCACCAACTTCTCCAACCCCTCCAAAGTGAAGGGTAGGGACATTTTCCCAGTAGCACGGGCCATGGAAGGTTCCAGGCACAGGTCACAGCAGCACACACAGTGGAGATGTAGTTGAGTATAAAGTCAGGAAACAAGTGAAGTGGTAGAAAGATAATGGGGGTCACGTCCGTGGCGGTGAACACCGTTACCGCCGGCGTTGATCAACATTGGTTCCTGTAGTCCATAGAGCCCCATGTTAGCAAATGAGGTATAGCAAGGCGGTGCAGACTGCCTTCCGCCATGATGCCTAATGCCGGCGGAGTGAGGTCACTTCCACCTGTTCCTCCATACAGGACAGGCGGTTGCCATTTCCTACTGGTAGTACTCATGTTTTGAATTTATATGTGCGTCATTGTTGTCGACTGTACACACCTAGATAATTCTAGTGTCCTACATACATACATGCTCTGTGTACTATGATGTTGTGTGTCCAAAGGTCCTGTTATCACACCCATTGAGCAGCAACATAACATTCCCCCAAGTTGATGATTTGCCCACTGTGAAGGCTGGATTCAACTCAATGGGACACATACCATATGTGATTGGGGCCATTGACAGGACCCATATTGCCTTAGTCCCTCCCAGGGCAAATGAGCAGGTGTACAGGAATAGGAAGAGTTTCCACTCTCTAAATGTCCAGATGGTATGCCTTGCTGACCAGTACATCTCCCACGTCACTGCCAAGTATCCTGGATCTGTGCATGATGCCTATGTCTTGAGGAATAGCCGTGTCCTACAGGTGATGGCATGACTACAGAGGCACAGAGTGTGGCTTATAGGTGAGCTTGAGTCCCCACCCAATGTATGTCAGGAGTATTTCTATGTCTGACTAATGCATTTTACTGCAGGGACGCAGACACCAGAACTAAAATGCATTAGTCTAATCACTGATACATGATCCTTGGCAAGACTGTACACTGCTCATCATCTTCTTTTCAGTTGCTGCTGTTTTAATGTATCTTACTATGTTCAGGTTTGTGTCATACACTGTAAATGAAACATATTTTAAAACACTCAATATAGGTATCAGGCCATTTGCAACAACAAGACTCCATCAGAGGTGATCTACAATTCAGCACATCCCCAAAGTTGATCCATTATTGAAAGAATATCTGTGATTCTCAGCTGATTACATTTTTGCCTGGGTATCTCTGGTGGAAAGCCAATGAACAGTTTCAAAGTAGTATGCAAAATGATTGCTGTCTGTGACGCAGTGCTGCTGTTTCTTCCCTGGTGAGACTCGTGGTCCCAGGTAACACCTTGGCCTCACTTGATTCAGCTGCTGTGGAGGAGGAGTCAGCCTCAGTCCTTATAGTGCTGTTACTCACCCCGTGGTGCAGGTCACATGTGAGCCATGCCCGGGTGAAGACAGAGGAGGGCCCCCCTCCTGGCCTTGGAAACAGATTTTTGCACAGTGGGTCTTATTGATTGTTTTTTTATTTTTATTTTGTGGGCTATTTTACTGCTATCTTTTGGAGGAGACTTGGTCTGTGTGACTGGGACATATGTCTTAAGTTTTAGCTGTTGGCGAATCTGCCTGGAGAAATGCTTCACAGTAACATAGCTCATTTTGCTGTAACTTAGGGTGGCTTTTTTCTTACTAGAGCTATGTGAAGACGTCCCATGTGGTGTGGAGAACAATGCCTTTCTAACTGATAACTTAATAGCTTTAGTGCACTTTTATTGCAGGGGGTTTGTAAGCCTCTGTTTCCAGAGCCAGTGTTTTTAATTAGTTTGCCTGCTTAGGCCTCCTGGACATTGGTAGTGGTTTTTAAATATTGTTGTGATTTGTCTATCTGATTAAATAGCTGGCATATGCATTCTGAAGGGGAAATGTAAACTACCCTCATGTGCCTCAAAATCCTAATCCAATACTACAATGGATGTGTTTTTGACGTGAGCTGTGGACATAGATAATGAGATTTGACTGGTGGAAAAATATCTTTCACTGTTATTATCTATTTCTCCACCTTCTGGGGACCCTGAAGCCTGTCTGCCCTACTCCCTAATTGCGATGGGGGCAGCGATTCTGTCTTTACCTGAAGGCACCCAAGAGGGCCAGTCTCTGATTATATCTACTCATGTGGCTTTGTCACCTCTGGGACCTGGTACTACAATTAGCCCTCTGGAATCAGCAGATGTGACAGTATCTAATAAGATCCTGGGTGTGGTAGGGAAAAGAAAGAGACAAGAGGCTGGTAGTAAATCAAAATGCCCTAGGGTTACTAGTATACAGTCGCCCAAAACTAAAGACATGCATGTTAGGGATAAGGATAAGATTGAAACTTTACTGGATTATTTTTGTGCTACCTTGATCTATGCTCTAGACTCCAGGCTGGTCCCAATTCAGGAGAGGTTGGCTGGAGTTGACTTTTAGCTAACTAAGTGGATTGGCCAAGTGCACCCATTGGAGATCAATTATTTGCCCTTGACATCTGCTTTCCTGGCCATGACTACTAGGAGACTTACTTCTCCTATGGGAGGAGGGAGGTCCATGGAGGGGGGAGGAGAGAGGTCCATGGAGGGGTGTAGTGACCAGGTTATTTTTTTCATCTTATAAATGTGTTCTATCTGTTCTATCAGGCCTGTGTGGCGGCTTAAGGGGAACAGGCTAGCTCTAAGTATTTTTGGAAGCCCTTTTGGTCTTAAGGGGGAGATGCTCATTCACTTGGCTTTGTGCAAGGCCCTAGGGCAGAGGGCTTAGTCAACACCATTGACATTGCCCTCATATTTTACTGCAGCCATTCCTAATTTACCCCCAGAATCTATGCCCTATGTTGTCGTCCTGGGCATTGTGCCTCCTTTAAACCGGGTATCAGGGAAAGTTACTATCAGCAAAAAACAAGGTTTTGCACTGGTTGGACTTGAACTCAATTTTGGGGATCCAAATTGGTAGATGGATCAATATGGTTTAGAGGGTTAGGTGGATTAGAAAAGGAAAAAAATGTATGGAGGGTGAGTGTGTGATTATAAATATTAACAAGTATTTATTGCAGATAGAATCCTTGCTTCTATAAGAAGCCGTAATGTTGATATTGTTCTGACCCCTATAGAAGCCCTTCCCCTAGTTTTTTCTCATGGGTCTGTGTCAGAGGTGGGTGTCCCTGAGTTAAAGGAGTGGTATTCCATAGGATCACAGCTTACAGCTCAGGATGTCCGGGTAGCACTCCCCCTGAGTTGGTCTGTGCTTTTAGATTTGCCCCTTTGGCCAACCTGGATGACTGTGATTGACTCAAAGGGAATGCCAGCATGGGAGGGACTAAGGCAAATCCATCAAACCAGCATGAGGACGAGCCACTAGTTTATGATATTAAAAGCCTCAAGTGTATCAACTGTGTTAGACTTGGCATCATTGGCATGGTCTCCCCTAGCGTTTTCCCTCTATTTCCCAGGAGGTTTCTGTGTGCTGCACTCTGTTTTTGTTTGCTCTGGACACTTTACCACTGCTGACCACTGCTAAACTGTTAGTGTTCTCTGTATAAAATTATATGTGTACATTGACTTATCCATGATTGGCATATTTGGTTTACTAGTAAGTCCTCAATAAAGTGCACTAGAGGTGCCCAGGGTCTGTAAATCAAATGCTACTAAAGGGCCTGCAGCACTGGTTGTGCCACCCACATTAGTAACCCTATAACCATAGCTCAGACCTGCTACTGCAGTGTCTGTGAGTCCAGTTTTGAACTGCCAATTTGATTTGGCAAGGGCACCCACTTACCAGGCCTAAACCTTCCCTTTTCATACATGTATGGCACCCCTAAGGTACCTTACATGGGCATGTGCATCATTGGAAGGGTGCAGTGTATGTTAAAGGTGGGACATGTACTTATATGGTTTACATGTCTTGACAGTGAAATACTGCCAAATTCGTTTTTCACTATTGGAAGGCCTATCTCTCTCATAGGTTAACATGGGGGCTGCCTTCAAATATGATTAAAGCACAGATTCCCTTTGGGAGTAGACAGACATGTGGAGTTTGGGGTCTCTAAAGTCACAATTTAAAAATACATCTTTTAGTGAAGCTGGTTTTAAGATTGTGTGTTTGAAAATGCCACTTTTATAAAGTAGACATTTTCCTGCTTACACCATTCTGTGACTCTGCTTGTTTGTGGATTACCTGTCTGGTCAGTTTGACAGTGGGCTGTTTGCACCTCTCCTCTAGACAGTGACACAAAGGGAGCTGGGGTGTAGCCTGCATATCCTGATGGGCCATCGGGATGAGGGGACGGGAGGAGAGGTCACTTACACCTTAAAGGGCTGTGCCTGCCCTCACACAATGCAGTCTCCAAACCCCGGTATGTGTCTGGGGCCTAGCCTGGGCAAGGCACTATCTTGAAAACAACAGAGACTTCTCTTTGAAGTAGGCCTACTTCAAATGCAGGAAGGGGTATAAGGAGAGCACTCAGAACCCTAAATTAGATTAATTCTAGAACCAAGAGGAGCCTCTTCCAAGGAGAAGAACTGGAGAAGCTGGAGGAGGAGTACTGTCCCTTTGCCTGTTACTGTGCTTTGCTGGGTTGACCTTTGTGTGACTTCCCACTGGTGAAGAATCTCCAAGGGCTTGAACTGAGCTTGCCTCCTGTTGTTAAAGTCTCAGGGACAACAAAGACTTCTCTCTGCCAGAGCTTGGGCTTTCTGCTGAGAGTCCTGCCTGCCAAGTGGTGCCCTAACCTGTCTGTGGGCCCTTGAAAGGTGCAGCTGGTGGAAAAGGACAAAAAGTCTCTCAAAGACCGCATGCATGGAAGCTTTCGACGCACCTCCCACCTCGCAGCAGAGAAACAACGTACCACTGGCCTCGCAGTTAACATCGAGGCTCCACCTGCATCACAGCTGGAATATTGATGCAATGCAGCGGGAAAAATGACACGCAACACCCACAGGGGCTTATGTTAATGATGCAAGCCCCCACGCAGCGAAGTTTCTTGTCACTCTGCGACCGGATTTTGATGCAACATCGCTGGGCGCCGAAAATCAATGCAAAGCCTGCCCGGATCTGAGGTGCCCATCTGGATCGATGCATCGCTCTCTTGTGGGAGAGAAGAAATGATGCATGCCGACATGACCGAAGGAGGAACAGCGCACGTACTTGCTTGTTCTGCGATTGAGAAATCAACACATCGCTGGCACACTTGTCCGTGCGGCTTTATTTTGACGCTACCCAGGTACTTTGTGCGCTAACAGCGTACTCACTGTTTTCTAGAGGATTTAAGACTCTTATTCTTTTTAAAATTCATATCTTGACTTATGTATGTTGGATTTTTGTCATTTTGGTTAGATAAATATTACCTATTTTTCTATACCTGTGTTGTGTCATTTTGTAGTGTTTTCACTGAGTTACTGTGTGTGTTGGTACACATACTTTACACATTGCTTCTGCAGTTAAGCGTCCCTGCTTGTGCCAAACTACCAAGGTGGGGGACAGGAGTTAACTGAGGGTGATTTTCCTTTACCCTGACTAAAGTGAGGGTCATTGCTTGGACAGGGGGTAACCTGACTGCCAACCAACGACCCCATTTCTAACATCAAGCTAAAGGCATGTCATGAGCCAGACCCAGTAGGAAGGCTCTGAATCACTGGGGTACCACCAGAACATGGGCTGACCCAGGCTCAGGAACCTTAAGCACTCTATATAGAAGGCCATCCTCCGAGTAAGTCAAATGTGATACAGGCTCCTTGCCAGACAACTGGTCTGCGCCTGCTTCCACAAACCCTCCAGAGAAGAGTATGCTTTCAGTGCCTCACAAAATGCTTCCCTGGTGGGCCCCCCTTCCTGCTGCCACTGTCACAGCTCAGAGACCTCGCTCAGTTCAGTCATGTGTTCCCTTGTAGGCTGCAGGGCCCCCCCTCAGGTTCAGCCTCCTCCTGTACCGTGGTTACTTCAGGGGTCGGTTTACCATGCCCATTTCCCTTCCTCCTTCACTCTTCAGGATCCAGGGTCTCCTGATCACCCTGCCAGGCTGCCATAGACCAGGTAGACACACACACCCACCCAGTTAGACCCACCTTCTCCAAGTCTGACCTGCGTTCCACCTCCTGTCAAGAAAGATCCTCCAGGTCATTGCCAAGCAAACAATCTACAAGCATGGTTGGACTCACAGCTACCTTCAAGGAACCTAAACCCCCCCCCCATTCAAAGGGAACCTGCGCCACTCTGCACAGGTGCTCTGAGTTGTCCACTGCAACTACTTGGTGAAGTACTCAAGGATCAATCTGCTCTCAGACACCAGGTGACTTTTCACTGTAGTCACACTGGCTCCTGTGTCTCTCAGAGCCTCCATCCTCTGTCCATTGATGGTCACCCGCTGCCTGCACGTTTTAGTGTTATCAGGCACAAGGGTCCTCTGGACCATCTCACTGTCCCCTAGTGAGACAAGGGTCATCTCAGCTGGCTCTCACCCATCTGGAAACAACTCCTCCCCAAGCCCTACAGTCGTCAAACCCTGTGACTGAGCACCACTGGGTGCTGGTGTCCACTTGGGACATTTGGAGTCCCCCCTCATGTGACCATCCTGATCACATGCAAAGCACTTGTGTGGACCCTTCTCTGCAGGTTTACCTCTAGAGACCCATGGTTTCTTTTCTACAGGGGGCTGGAATTCTTTACCCTTGGAACTAGGTTGGGGCCCTTTAGAGAACCCCCTTGTCTACCCTTACCAGCCCACTTCTTCTGATGGGGACCCTGCCCAAACGTGGCATGGTCAAGCCATACCTCTTCTGGGGTCAGTCAACTTGCTGTCAACTAGGTGCTGGTGTGGCTCTGGAAAACATACACTGTACAAGTGCGCCCAAGCAATCAAATTGTAAAGCCCTTCATACGTTGGTACCTTACTGCCCTTCACCCAACCACCCAGTGATCTGCAAAAAGAATCAACACATTCCAACCATGTTTGGGATTCATTCTTCTTATAGGACCTAAACTTGTTCTTATACTCATCAGGGGTGAGACCATACCTATTGATCAGGGCATCGTTCATGATAGAGTAAGTGAGCACCTGGGGATCCCCTAAGGACGTCAGAGTATCCCTTCCATCTACCTCAAAGTGCTTCCACAGACCGGCTACCCATTGAGCTTCAGGGACCAGATTCATATGGAAAGCAGACTCATACCCCTTAAACCAGAACAGTATGTCCGCCTCCCTCTTGTAATCCTTCACCAGGTCCTTAGGAATATGATCCCTGCTCTCAGGCTGCACTGTGTTATTGCTGCCGCCATCCCTACTAGGCTGGCTCCTCTGGTCCAGCTCCTTCAAGCTGAGCTCATGAGGCAACAATAACCTTTTCTCCTCTATGGCCATCCTCATTTTCTCCAACTCCAACTGGTGAGCCCTTCCTGCCTGTCTGTCCTGCAACTCTTCAGGAGTCAGACCCTTAGATAAGACACTGCTACCTGCCCTGGAGATCCTCCCCTCGGATAGTGTAGGAAAGTACCATCTTGCCTGGCATGTTACCCCCATATTTCACTGTATATATGTTGTTTTAGTTGTATGTGTCACTGGGACCCTGCCAGCCAGGGCCCCAGTGCTCATAAGTGTGCCCTGTATGTGTTACCTGTGTTCTGACTAACTGTCTCACTGAGGCTCTTCTATCCAGAACCTCAGTGGTTATGCTCTCTCATTTCTTTCCAAATTGTCACTAACAGGGTAGTGACCAATTTCACCAATTTACATTGGCATACTGGAACACCCTTATAATTCCCTAGTATATGGTACTGAGGTACCCAGGGTATTGGGGTTCCAGGAGATCCCTATGGGCTGCAGCATTTATTTTGCCACCCATAGGGAGCTCTGACAATTCTTACACAGGCCTGCCCTTGCAGCCTGAGTGAAATAACATACACGTTATTTCACAGCCATTTACCACTGCACTTAAGTAACTTATAAGTCACCTATATGTCTAACCTTTACCTGGTAAAGGTTGGGTGCTAAGTTACTTAGTGTGTGGGCACCCTGGCACTAGCCACATTGTTCAGGGCAAATTCCCCGGACTTTGTGAGTGCGGGGACACCATTACACGCGTGCACTATACATATGTCACGACATATGTATAGCGTCACAATGGTAACTCCAAACATGGCCATGTAACATGTCTAAGATCATGGAATTGTCACCCCAATGCCATTCTGGCATTGGGGAGACAATTCCATGATCCCCCGAGTCTCTAGCTCAGACCCGGGTACTGCCAAACTACCTTTCCCGGGGTTTCACTGCAGCTGCTGCTGCTGCCAACCCCTCAGACAGGTTTCTGCCCTCCTGGGGTCCAGCCAGGCTTGGCCCAGGAAGGCAGAACAAAGGATTTCCTCAGAGAGAGGGTGTTACACCCTCTCCCTTTGGAAAAAGGTGTCAGGGCTGGGGAGGAGTAGCCTCCCCCAGCCTCTGGAAATGCTTTCATGGGCATAGATGGTGCCCATTTCTGCATAAGCCAGTCTACACCGGTTCAGGGATCCCCCAGCCCTGCTCTGGCGCGAAACTGGACAAAGGAAAGGGGAGTGACCACTCCCCTGACCTGCACCTCCCCTGGGAGGTGCCCAGAGCTCCTCCAGTGTGCTCCAGACCTCTGCCACCTTGGAAACAGAGGTGCTGCTGGCACCCTGGACTGCTCTGAGTGGCCAGTGCCAGCAGGTGATGTCAGAGACTCCTTCTGATAGGCTCCTCCAGGTGTTGCTATCCTATCCTCTCTCCTAAGTAGCCAAACCTCCTTTTCTGGCTATTTAGGGTCTCTGATTTGGGGAATTCTTTAGATAATGAATGCAAGAGCTCATCAGAGTTCCTCTGCATCTCTCTCTTCACCTTCTGTCAAGGAATCGACCGCTGACTGCTCTGGAAGCCTGCAAAACTGCAACAAAGTAGCAAAGGCGACTACTGCGACCTTGTAACGCTGATCCGGCCGCCTTCTCGACTGTTTTCCTGGTGGTGCATGCTGTGGGGGTAGTCTGCCTCCTCTCTGCACTAGAAGCTCCGAAGAAATCTCCCGTGGGTCGACGGAATCTTCCCCCTGCAACCGCAGGCACCAAAGAACTGCATCACCGGTCCTCTGGGTCTCCTCTCAGCACGACGAGCGAGGTCCCTTGAACTCAGCAACTCTGTCCAAGTAACTCACACAGTCCAGTGACTCTTCAGTCCATGTTTGGTGGAGGTAAGTCCTTGCCTCCCAATGCTAGACTGCATTGCTGGGAACCGCGTGTTTTGCAGCTACTCCAGCTCCTGTGCACTCTTCCAGGATTTCCTTTGTGCACAGCCAAGCCTGGGTCCCCGGCACTCTAACCTGCAGTGCACGACCTCCTGAGTTGTCCTCCGGCGTCGTGGGACCCTCCTTTGTGACTTCGGGTGAGCTCCAGTTCACTCCACTTCGTAGTGCCTGTTCCGGCACTTCTGCGGGTGCTGCTTGCTTCTGAGTTGGCTCTTTGTCTTGCTGGACGCCCTCTCTGTCTCCTCACGCAATTGGCGACATCCTGGTCCCTCCTGGGCCACAGCAGCATCCAAAAACCCTAACCGCGACCTTTGCAGCTAGCAAGGCTTGTTGGTGGTCTTTCTGCATGGAAACACCTCTGCATGACTCTTCACGACGTGGGACATCCATCCTTCAAAGGGGAAGTTTCTAGCCCTGGTCGTTCTTGCAGAATCCACAGCTTCTACCATCCAGTGGCAGCTTCTTTGCACCCACAGCTGGCATTTCCTGGGCATCTGCCCACTCCCGACTTGATTGTGACTCTTGGACTTGGTCCCCTTGTTCCACAGGTACTCTCGTCATGAAATCCATTGTTGTTGCATTGCTGGTGTTGGTCTTCCTTGCAGAATTCCCCTATCACGACTTCTGTGCTCTTTGGGGAACCTAGGTGCACTTTGCACCCACTTTTCAGGGTCTTGGGGTGGGCTATTTTTCTAACCCTCACTGTTTTCTTACAGTACCAGCGACCCTCTACAAGGTCACATAGGTTTGGGGTCCATTTGTGGTTCGCATTCCACTTCTAGAGTATATGGTTTTTGTTGCCCCTATCCCTATGTGCCCCCATTGCATTCTATTGGGACTATACATTGTTTGCACTGTTTTCTATTGCTATTACTGCATATTTTGGTATTGTGTGCATATATCTTGTGTATATTTCCTATCCTCTCACTGAGGGTACACTCTAAGATACTTTGGCATATTGTCATAAAAATAAAGTACCTTTATTTTTAGTATATCTGTGTATTGTGTTTTCTTATGATACTGTGCATATGACACTAGTGGTACTGTAGGAGCTTCACTCGTCTCCTAGTTCAGCCTAAGCTGCTCTGCTAAGCTACCTTTTCTATCAGCCTAAGCTGCTAGACACCCCTCTACACTAATAAGGGATACCTGGGCCTGGTGCAAGGTGTAAGTACCCCTTGGTACCCACTACAAGCCAGTCCAGCCTCCTACAGATAGAACAGGCCCACCCACAATACCATTGTGAATACTCTGCACCTCCTCCTCCTTCTCCTCACCCTCATCCTCATCTTCTGTGTGCCCCTCAGCTTCCTTGGCTGCCACTCAGGCCCTCAGTGCCTTTTGCAGCTCCTCTTTCCTGGTAGAGCTCTTAATGGGGCAGGCAAGATCCTTACAGAGCTGTTTCAATTGGGACACTGTACAACTCTCCAGTTTCCCTAAATCAAGAGCAGCTCCAGCTGATGCATCCCCAGATTGAGACATGATGAGAGTTAAAAGTGCAAAGTTCCAAAGGCAGAAAAACAAGTTCCCAAATGGAATTCAAAAGTCAATCAAGGATTACCCCAAAATGGAAGTAGGGACAAATCCAGAAAAGAGAAAAAGCAAAAAAAATCACAAGACAAGTAGTATGTTGTCACATGGTGATCTGCACTGAAAACAGTAGTGTACACTTAATCACTGTATGTCAAGTACAAATACAAGTCCAATCCCAACCCCGGATTACCATTGTTAGAAATGGGGTCTTTGGTTGGCAGTCAGGTTACTCCCTGTCCAAGCAAGAACCCTCACTCTAGTCAGGGTAAAGGATAATAACCCTCAGTTAACCCCCACTAACCCCCTTGGTAGCTTGGCACAAGCAGGCAGGCTTAACTCCAGAGTCTGGGTGTAAATTATTTGTGCCAACACACACAGTAACTCAATAAAAACACTGCAAAATGACATAACACAGGTTTAGAAACATAGGCAATATTTATCTAAACAAAACAAGACCAAAATGAACAAAATCCACCATACACAGGTCCAGTTATGAATTAAAAAGCAAGAAGAGTTTTAAATCCTTAGAAAACAGTGCTAAAACTGATAGCGTGAAAAAGTAACTGGGTTGCATCAAAATAACACCACACGGGTGAATGTGCGCCGGAAAAGGCCAGCGATGCATCGATTTCTCATTCGCAAGCAACACCATGTGTTGTTCCTCCTCCGGTCGGGTTGGCGTGCGTAATTTTTCTTCTCTGACTGAGAGCGATGCATCGATCCGGATAGGTGGCGCTGATCACGGCAGGCTTTGAGTTGTTTTTCAGGGTGCAGTGAGGATTGTATCGAAAATCCTGCCACACAGGATCAGCAAAACCACACTATGTGGGTTGCGGTGTTATCAGCCTCCGTCAGCAGGGGTTGCGCGTCGTTTCTCCAGCAGTATGCTCCAATCTTCCACCTGCGATGCAGGTGGTGCATAGATTTCAGCTGCAAAGCTGGTGGCGCGTTGTTTCTCAGCCGCATCATGGAAGGTGTGTCTAAAATTTCCCTACATAGCGCTCTGTGCGTGGATTTTCAGTCTTTGTCTTCCAGCTTCACCTTTCAAGGGCCCAGGAACTGGATAGGGCACCACTTGGCAGGGCAGGAATCTCAGCAGAGAGTCCAGGTGCTGGAAGGGGCAGTCTTTGATGGCCCTGAGACGTCAACAATAGGAGGCAAGCTCAGGACAATCCTTTGGAGATTTCTTCACTAGCAGGAATAGACAACAAAGTCCAATCTTTGTCCCCTTGCACAGGCAGAAGCAGCAACTGCAGGATAGCTCCACATAGCACAGTCACAGGCAGGGCAGCACTTCTCCTCAGCTCTTCAGCTCTTCTCCAGGCAGAGGTCCCTCTTGATTTCCAGAAATGATCCAGCTTTCAGGGGTTTGGGTGCTCTTCTTATACCCATTTTTACCTTTGAAGTAGGCCTACTTCAAAGGTAAGTATCTCTTGTTTGTGAGATCCAGCTTTGCCCAGGCAAGGCCCGAGACACACACAAGGGGGTTGGAGACTGCATTGTGTGAGGACAGGCACATCCCTTTCAGGTGTACGTTACCACTCCTCCCAACCCTTCTAGCACAGATGGCTCATCAGGATATGCAGGCTACACCCCAGCTACCTTTGTGTCATTGCCTAGGGAGTTGTGCAAACAGCCCAACTGTCAAACTGACCCAGACAGGGAGTCCACAAACAGGCAGAGTTACAGAATGGTTTAAGCAAGAAAATGCCTACTTTCTAGAAGTGGCATTTTCAAACACACAGCCTCAAAAACAACTTTACTAAAATATGTATTTTTAATTGTGAGTTCAGAGACCCCAAACTCCACATGTCCATCTGCTCCCAAAGGGAATCTACACTTTAATCATATTTAAAGGTAGTCCCCATGTCAACCTATGAGAGAGATAGGCCTTGCAACACTGAAACAAATTTGGCAGTATTTCACTGTCAGGACATATAAAACACATTAGTATATGTCCTACCTTAAACATACACTGCACCCTGCCCATGGGCCTACCTAGGGCCTACATTAGGGGTATCTTACATGTAAGAAAAGGGAAGGTTTAGGCCTGGTAAGTGGGTACACTTGCCAAGTCGAGTCAGCAGTTTAAAAACTGCACAGACACTGCAGTGGCAGGTCTGTTGCATGATTACAGGGCTACTCATGTGGGGGGGTCATGTGTTAGACTTGGCATCATTAGCATGGTCTCCCCTAACTTTTTGCCTCTACTTCCCAGGTTGTTTCTGTGTGCTGGACTCTGTTTTTGATGTTTTTGTTTGCTCTGGACACTTTACAACTGCTGACCAGTGCTAAAGTGTAAGTGTTATCTGTATAAAATGATATGCGTACATTGGCTTATCCATGATTGGCATATTTGGTTTACTAGTAAGTCCCTAGTAAAGTGCACTAGAGATGCCCAGGGCCTGTAAATCAAATGCTACTAGTGGGCCTGTAGCACTGGTTGTGCCACCCACATAAGTAACCCTGTGACAATAGATCAGACCTGCCACTTCAGTGTCTGTGAGTACAGCTTTGAACTGCCAATTCGATTTGGCAAGTATAGCCACTTTCAGGCCTAAACCTTCCCATTTAATACATGTAAGTCACCCCTAAGGGAGGCCCTGGCTAGCCCCCATGGGCAGAGTGCAGTGTATTTTAAAGGTGGGACATGTACTTATGCTTTATACATGTCCTAACAGTAAAATATTGCCAAATTCGGTTTTCAATGTTGCAAGGCCTATCTCTCTCATAGGTTAACATGGGGGCTGCCCTTAAATATGATTAAAGCGCAGGTTCCCTTTGGAAGTAGATAGACATGTGGATTTTGGGGTCTCAGAACTCACAATTTAAAAATATATCTTTTAGTGAAAGTGGTTTTTAGATTGTGTGTTTGAAAATGCCACTTTTAGAAAGAAGGCCTTTTCTTGCTTAAACCATTCTGTGACTCTGCTTGTTTGTGGATTCCCTATCTGGGTCAGTTTGACAGTTGGGCTGTTTACACATCTCCTCTAGGCAGTGACATAGAGGGAGCTGGGGTATAGCCTGGATATCCTGTTGGGCCATTTTGGGCTGAGGAGAGGAGAGGGGTATGTAGAGCCAGATGGCTTCTTTAGGACATTATACTTGCGCTGTGGGAATTAGACCAGGGTCTGTTCACTGAATAGTAGCCTGACACATGAAGTGTTGGAGGCATTCAAAACCATTTTCAGGCTGGCACAGAATCTCTTGGAGGCCTCAGTGTTGCGGGAATCACAGGCAAAGCCAAGATGGTTTGATAAGGGTTGTACATTGGAGCGTAGATGTGTCATGTGTGCCCTGATTGCCAAACCTAGGGATTCTACCCTAGTGAAGATCTGCCACATTCAGTATAAAGAGGCGCTGGGGAGGCATACAAATAATCTAAGAGAAGTGGCCTGGGAAGATCTGCTTGTAGCAAGCATGTTAAAATGTAGCTCTAAATTTTGGAGTCTAGTTAATAGCCCATTCTTGCCTCCATTCGCTGTAGTATCCGTGAGTTACCACATTACTGAGGATTGTTGGGTTGCTTTTTTTGAGGACTCCTATAAGACCTTGCCCCCTGTCAGTGGTGAGGGAAAGGGGATGCTAATATGGACCATTAATGTGTTTTATTCTCTTGAATAAATCAAGAAGGGTATAGCAGGTCTAACTAGGAGTAAGGCCCCAGGACCCACTGGGCACCCCCGACGCACATCTGAGACACTGAAGTTTGGGCCCCTGTCTTGACCTTTATTGTGAATGCGGCAGTAAAGGAGGGACCTCCGCAAACATCTCATTGTCCAAGTTTTCAAAAAAGGGGACATGGACAATGCTTTGTGCTATAGTCCCATCTCATTTCGTGATTCTGCTGTGAAGATAGAAGGGCATGTGCTTCTGGACAGACTGGCGGAATGGGCTTGTGACAATGCTGTCCTTTCAGAAGTGCAGTATTGCTTCGGTCCCAGGCGGTCAATGGTGGATCAGTGCTTAAACCTTTACATGGTTTTAAATAAATACATTGCTCGTCCAGGGTAAATACATTTAGGGTTCTTGGATCTTTACTCATTGTTTGATCATATTAATGGAGAGAAACAATGGAAGGACGTGTTCTTGTTTGGGTGGACCACGACATTGTCCTCTTTTTAACGGACCTGCCTGTGAATACCAAAGCCTCAGTTTGTTACTCCAGTGACCTCAAGTGCTTGCATAGAATTGATATAAAAAGAGGGGTTTGTTGGGGCTGTATCTTGGCCCCGTTTCTGTTTAATTTATATATCAATAGATTAGAGGAGGCCCTGATTGACAGCAATGCAGATTGTCTACATGTGGGGGATAGGTGTTTGCTGGTGCTCATATATGTGGACAATGCTGTTATCATGGCCAAAACAGCCCGGGGTTTACAGTTCCTGCTGAACTCCTTTGCCAACTTCATGGAGGACCTAGATTTAACAGCTGATGATAAAAATGTGACAATTGTGGGCCCTTGCAAGACCAAGACATGCAGGTTTTCTTGGGGATCTAGTATTCTCCCTACAAGAGATTTCCCTTATTTGGGTCTGTTTTTTTACTCCTTTTTTTTCTGGAATCCTGTAGTGACTAGGAAGAAGGAAAAATGTACTAGGGCTAAAATGGTGGTGTTTAACTTTGCCCCTCACATAGGGAGAAGAATGATCAAGGCCTTATTGCAGATGTACCAGGCAAAATATATTTCCAAAGTAGCGTATGGTGGTGGAGTCTGGGGGTTTATCAATCAGGAAAAACTGCAAGCAATTGAAGACTACTTTCAAAGATCTTTACTGTGTGCCCCGCACAGTTCACCAACATTTTCTGTGAACGAGGAGCTGGAAGTAGATTATGTTACAGGCGTTACAGCTTTTTGCCCTTTCGCCCTGTGGCCTGACATTTGGCGAGGCCCTCTGCTATATTGAACAAGGAGATTTTAAAGATTGAGGCCCATATTTATACTTTTTGATGCAAAACTGTGCAAATGCAGTTTTGCGTCAAAAAGGATAGTGCCGGCTTGCAATATTCCAGAGCGCCAGCCGGGCACCAAATTTATGGAATCCTGCAAGCCGTCGCAAAGGGTGGACCAGTGTCTGGGAAAATTACATTAGCCAGGTGGGGGTGGTGGCATGAGGGAAGGGGGTTTTGCACCAAAAAATTAAGCTACGCTGGTTAGAGGCAAAACAAATGCCTTTAACCAGCCTAGTATCATTTCCTGACGCAAACCCATCCATATCACATGACTCCTGTCTTATAAAAGAGTCATGCCCACCTCCCCAATGACCAGCACAGGGGACAAGGGTCCCCTGGGCATGGCCATTGCACCCAGTGCAATGCAGGGGGCCCATTTCAGGGCCCCCAGTGGCACTTATTCTTTATTTTTTTTACAAATACTTACCTATACACACCCCTACGTACCTGGGATGGAGTCACTATCCTCTGGTGTCCCTCTGGTGTGGGTGGGGGTGTTCCTGGGGCTTGGGGTGGGCACTTTGGGCTCTTTCATGGTGTTTGACCATGGAAACGGGTCCATAGGTCCTCTAATGCCTGACCTGACCCAGGTGTTAAATAATGATGCTATGCAGGCTTAGCACCAATATTTAGGTCTGCCTCACCCCATGCACCTTTTTTGCATGGAGGATAAATAAGCAACTAGGGGCTTTGAGTTATTGTTTTGATGGGAATGCCTACCTTGCATCTCATTGATGCAAGGTGGTTTCACACATCCAAAAAATGACTTTAACTCCAATATTTTGACACTAGACAGGTGTAGCGTCAAAATATAAATTTGAAGATAAGTTTGCACTGAATTTGCGTTAAAAAAATTATGCTAATTCAGCGCAAAGAAAATATAAATATGCCTCTGTATGTCACTCAATCAATCACTTCACACTCCGCGGCTTGAGTAAAATAAGGATCTTTCCCACTTCCTAGGAAGGAGTGAGTTGTTTAGTTCTCCTGAGGGAGTTGTTAAAGCTGATCATAAATCGGTGAACTAATTTGTTTGCCACTTGAGGCCTAGCTCTAGAGAGGATACTGCCCTTTTGAAACTCTGAGTGCATGCTCACTACTTGTCGCAGACCATTCCTCTTACTGAACCGTATCTGTTAATGGTGAGAAGCATGTATGAGCACTTTATGTTCACTAAATTTAGGTTTGATCTTTTTCACTTTCTGTTAGCCTTTCCATGAGGGAAGGTACCTGGTTCATTCACTTGAGCCTTGTGGTTGTGATAACTCATCCCCACAGGATACCCCACATTTTACCATGTACTCCAGATCCTATTAAGGCCCCAGAATGTAATACCTTCTCCCGTCATTAAAAAGAAGGAATTTCTCCCAAGTACAACCTGTCCATTTGTACTTAAAGTTGCTATCAGAGGACATTGTCTTCATCATGGGAAAGACGTTATTAGAGTGAGGAAAACCTATGATTGATTTTTATTGCTGTATGTTAATGGTCGCTCTATATGTGTGGTGTTCACAATGTTATGATTAGAGTTTTATTGTTATGGTGGACATATTTTAATCTTGGATATTGTGTTTCTATGCTTTTATGGTTAGAACAAGTATTGGATTTGGCATCCTTGGCGTGGTCTCCCCTAACTTTTTGCCTCTGTTTCTCAGGTTGTTGATGTATGCTGGGCTCTGTTTTGCTGTTTTTTGTTACTCTGGGCATTTTACCACTGCTATCCAGTGCTAAAGCGCAAGTGCTCCTATGTAAAATGTATGTGTAATTGACTTTCCATGTTTGGCATATTTGATTTTGTAGTACTCTAGTACAATGCACTAGAGGTGTCCACGGCCTGTAAATCAAATGCTACTGGTGGGCCTGCAGCACTGGTTGTGCCACCCACATTAGTAGCTGGGTAAACATGGCTCAGACCTGCCACTGCAGTGTCCGTGAGTGCAGTTTTGAACTGCCACTTCAACTTGGCAAGTATACCCACTTGCCAGGCCTAAACCTTCCCTTTCATAGATGTAAGGCACCCCTAAAGGTGGGACATGTACATATGTGTTTTACATGTCCTAACAGCGAAATACTGCAAATTCGGTTTTCACTGTTGAAAGGCTAACATGGGGTTTCCTTTAAATATTATTAAAGTGCAGATTCCCTTAGGGAGCAGATAGAAATATTGAGTTTAGGGTCACTGAGCTCACAATTTAAAAATGCATCTTTGAACAAAGTTGTTTTTTAGATCGTGTATCTGAAAATGCCACTTTTAGAAAGTAGGCATTTTCTTGCTTAAACCGTTCTGTGACTCTACCTGTTTGTGGATTCCCCATCTGGGTCAGTTTGACAGTTGGGCTGTTTGCACCTCTCTCTACACAGTGACACAAAGGGTGCTGGGGTGTAGGCTACATATCCTGATGAGACATCTGTGCTAGGAGGGTGGGGAGGAGTGGTTACTTACACCTGAAAGGGCTGTGCCTGCCCTCACACAATGCAGACTCCGACTCCCTGGTGTGTGTCTGGGGCCTGGCCTGGGCAAGGAAGGATCTTACAAACAAGGAAGACTTTCCTTTGAAGTAGACCTACTTCAAAGGGAGAAAGGGGTAAAGGAAGAGTCCCCAAAACACCTGAAAATTAGATCACTTCTGGAATCATGAGGAACCTATGCCAAGGAGAAGAGCTGAAGAGCTGAGGAGAAGTGCTGCCCTGCCTGTGACTGTGTTTTGTGGAGCTATCCTGCAGTTGCTGCTTCTGCCTGTGAAAGGGGATACAGACTGGACTTTGTGGTATATTCCTGCTTGAGAAGAATCTCCAAGAGCTTGGACTGAGCTTGGCCCCTGTTCTGAAGTCTCAGAGCCATCAAAGACTTCCCCTACCAGCATCTGGACTCTCTGCTGAGACTCCTGCCCTGACAAGTGGTGCCCAATCCAGTCCCTGGGCCCTTGAAAGGAGATGCTGGGGAAAATCCAGGAAAACTGACTTCGGATGACTCTGGACCGACGCTGCTGCCGAATCCTGTGACGCCACCCGCAACCGACTCTGTGGTCCTCGCTGGAGTGCGACGACCCTCACAGGCCCAACACCACTGCAGCCGTGCTCAAGTCCATGACTCTGTGGAAGTCGTCGCAGCACGTCTTGACCGACTCTGTCCGAAGTGTGCAAATTCAAATCA
The DNA here is from genome assembly GCF_031143425.1 of Pleurodeles waltl. Lineage (NCBI taxonomy): Eukaryota > Metazoa > Chordata > Amphibia > Caudata > Salamandridae > Pleurodeles > Pleurodeles waltl. The sequence continues at coordinate 146,039,394 of NC_090439.1, read as the reverse complement.
CCCCAACGCTGCCTCACCTCCACCCCTCTGCAGCAAGGACCTGACGCCTCTTCGTGACACCTCCGCTCTTTAGCCCCACAGCACCAGAACCGCCGCCGCCTCACGTCCATCGATGCCGTGATCCCAGACTTCGCGCACTGGATTGTTTTCACATTTTACTATGGTACTGTACCTAGTGGTCTGCTCCGTGATTCTGTACTCTGCGCCATTGGCATCGGATTGCTGGGAACAAATCAGTCACCACACCGTGTTATCACCTCATTGAAGCATTTTGTGTTTCTTAGCACTATTTTTTTGTTTAATATTTAAAAATGCATAGCTTGACTTGTGTATGTCGGACTTTTGTCGTTTTGGTCTTGTTTTGTTTAGATAAATAGTGGCTATTTTCCTAACCCTGTGTTGAGTCATTTTGTGGTGTTTTTACTATATTACTGTGTGTGTTGGTGTAAATACTTTACACCTGGTCTCTGAAGTTAAGCTTAACTGCTCGTGCCAAGCTACCAAGGGGCTGAGCGGGGTTAACTGAGTGTGATTCTCCTTTATCCTGGCTAGAGTGAGGGTCCTTGCTTGGACGGGGGTAACCTAACTTCCAACCAAAGACCCAATTTCTAACAACAAGGAACCAAATAATGCTTGTTTTTGTATAAGTTCTGAGGTTATAGCTATCCGTGCAATACTGTGCAACATTACCATGAGATGTTGCTATAACCCTAATGAAATAGAGCAATATTCAGAGATGATGAATCTTACCAGTCTACCTTACATGTTGACTCAGAAACAAGGAGAAAAGAATTGGGCAAATGGATGCTGTAAATACTTTTTCTTGAATTTCTAGTTCTAATTCATAACACAACTTCTTGTTTTATTTCTTAAAAATGTAAAATAATAATTTTATACAGCCTGGCATTTAAACAAAATAAAGCTACATATTAAATTGAACCTAACTGCAAAAATAAAAAAATCAATGGATGTTGAGCACCACAAATTTCCTGCTTCATCTATCATAATAACTTGAATAAACATTTAAAAATAGATAGACTTTTTAATAATTAAAATTAAATAGTCACCTTATTATATGTGAGCAATACACGCCAATCCTGACCCTCGTATAAAATACATTCACAAAGATATTACTGATATCATGTGTTACATCAAATCATACATGTGAAAGGGTAATCGGTATAATCAAATGACTTCAATATCTAAGACATACAATTTTAAGTATATGAAGAACTGTCTCAAATGTAATAGAAATGGTTTTAAACATGATATCATTGTGAGAGAGTGCCTCTGCTTGACATGGTTATCCCCACTTTTTGCCTGATGTTGATGTGTCCTAGAAATTGTAGTGACCAGGGTCCCTGCTAACCAGGTTCCTTGGGCCAGAGCTCTTTCCCTAAATATGTTGTGATGCATTGGCACAATTGGATACACCCTTAGCTACCACTATAAGGGGGTTATTACAACTTTGGAGGAGGTGTTAATCCGTCCCAAAAGTGACGGTAAAGTGACGGATATACCACCAGCCGTATTACGAGTTCCATAGGATATAATGGACTCGTAATATACGGCTGGTGGTATATCCGTCACTTTACTGTCACTTTTGGGACGGATTAACACCTCCTCCAAAGTTGTAATAATCCCCTATGTCCCTAGAAAGTGGGCATTTAAGTGTCCAGGGCATGGGGTACAATAGGGAGGCCCCTGAGGGCAGCAGCACTGATTGTGCCACCCTCTAGTGCCATGCATCCAGGTGCACCCAGCACAGCCATTGCAGGCTGAGTGTCCTGGTGCAAATCTAAAATACAAACTCGACATGGCACACTGCCTGTGTGCCCTGTCCACCATACACTGAATTTACTGTGGGTAAGTCATCCCTCTGGCAGGCCTTACAGCCCTAAGGCAGGGTGCTCCATATTATATGTGAGCAAACGTACACAAATGATGGACGGAATATGGAACCATTCAAATATTCACCCCACTCCCAGATCCGGGTTTAATCCATCAATTCTTTTGCTCACCATGCCACCCCAGTTTAAATCCAGCCATATGCAAATCAGTCTTGACCCGGTTCCTCATGGGAACAGTCTAGCCCGAACTGCCAGGCCAGGTCCATATTATATGTGAGGGCACAGTTTCATGAACAATATGTCCCCACTATGTCCTTGCCAAACCTGGGACATAGTGAGTGAACAGAACAGCCATTTTAATGCATGTGCTGGACACTGGTCAATACGTGGTTCCCAGCTTCATGATGGCCACTCTGAACCCTGGGTTGTTTGCCATCAAACAACTCAGAATGATAAATCCAAACTTGTGCCAGTCTTGAATTTATCCCTAAATGTAACCAGGGGCCACCTTAGAGGTGCCCCCTGCAAAATGGAACTATCCTGGAATGGTTGCTGACTAGTCTTATCCAGCTGCCACCTCCAGAAAGCCAATATACAAACCTTGGGGGAAAGGCCTGCCTCTCCGGTTTGAATGACAATGCCCTTCCTGGGGAGAGGAGCTAACACTTCTTCCCTCTGGAATGTGCACTGTCCTGGGGGTCAGCCTCAAAGGCTTACTGTCCTTTAAATTCAACCCCCAAGCCTGCTACTAGAAGCAGCTGGCATCTTCCCACTTTTGCTGGGAGCAAAGGCGGGAAACCTAACAAAGGGTAGGAGGACTGGCCTCACCTGGCATGCACCACCTCTAAGGTGTTGCCTGCGAGGTGGACCCTCAAATTCAGTTTTCTCCATCTTGGAATGGAGAACAATAGCCTATGAGGTTTAGGGAAATGACCCTTCCCACAGGAAGTGTTCACTATAATGGGTGTAGCCACACTAAGGTCAGTGTTCTATTGGACACTAGCAGATTCCCCCTAAAATGCACACTAAATTCAGTATTTAGTGGGCACCCCTAGACCAAGAAATCAGATTTTAAGGACAAAGAAGACCAGCACCAAAGAAGACCTGATGCAAGTGAACTGTGGACGTGCTGCATCAAGAAAAGGTGCCAAACTTTGCCTCCTGCACCCAGGACTGAAAATTGCCCCTGCGGAGGAGATGGTCACTGCAGAAAACAGCCAACACGTGTTTCGTCACACAAGTGACTTAATCAAGGCTGGGCCTGTATGGCCAGGGAAGAGGTAGCAGCAAACCGATAGGAAGGTAGGTAGGTAGTAAGCACTGAGCCTGGTATCTGCGAGTGCTAAGTGGTCCAGTGATCGGAACTGAAGAGGTAAAGGCCCTGATAAGCCTCCAAAGGTGACCCTGTATGTTGTGCGAGGAGCGCCTTGTCCGTCCGTTGCAACGCGTTGTTTTCTGCAAGACGATACTAACCTACGACAAACTTGGTCTAGGAATAAAGACACCATTCAACACCAACTGGGAATCAGCGTCTTTTTCTCCGCTTCTGGATTCATACTACCGGAGATACTCTTCTCCCATCACGTTTCTGGACTCTTTACCTCTGTGTGCCTTGGTCTTTTTGCAATTTATGTAAAGGGTGATGCAAAGCCAGTGCAGGAGGGCCCCTTCACTGCTGATGCTCATAGCATGGGCAGTGTAGGGGCCCCACTGCCAAGCAGCTTCAAAATATGCATGCTGTCTGCTTTGCAGACAGTGCCTTCTGAGGGTGCTGAGTGCTATGATTATAGCCTAAACTCTCTTATGGGAGCCAAGACCTATATCGTTGCACTGTTCCCACTGGGCAGCCCTGCAGGAACCGAGTATTACAATGCTCCCACTGGTCAGCCTGGCCGGAACATTGTAATGAGCTGGTGGGAGGACGTCACCACCATGGCATTGTCATCCATTCTGCAAGTTTGGGGGTACCGCTATGGGGCTGCTAAACTCATAATGAGGTCCTAAATCTGAAGAAGGGCAAAACTGTTAATCCTCAAAAGGTTGCCCCACATTCTTTAAGTTAGATTTAGCCCACTTTCTGGTATAACAGCCATGTGAAAAAAGGTAACATCTGGGTTGTTCAAGGGCATACCATGTAATTTGCACAGTAGCTGATTTATCCTGTATATTTTTAGTGAATACTGATACGGTTTTGAACCAAAAACGTTTAAAATAGGTGGGATCTATGAAGTCAGCTTCACTCTCCAGCTCAGCAAAAGGTGAGCCAACAGACCATGTATCTCTATGGAATAGAACTTAGGAGAGTCCGTCAAAGAAGGCCACAAAGTGATGAAACTGCAAAATGGGAAACGCCCAACCTCCTTTCTCCAAAGGAAGTTGAATTTACCTGCATGAGCACTTATATTGCCAGATAAATGTGCTCCAAGACTGTTCTTTTTCTGGAAAATTAAAGGGAATCATCCTAAAACAATGCACATGCATAATGAATATCAACATTTTTATCAAATTACATCTCCCTTTAAAGTCTATTGGCAAATAGATTTGCCACTGAAATATTTGCTTAGTTTTACAAATCACAGTATCATAATTCAGCATAATTATGTTACATACAGAAGAAGAAATCAGAAATCACAGGTGAACTTTGGATTCTACATGGTGAGTCTCCAGGTGGTCTAGGATAATTATATAAAATGTATTTATTTGAGGGATTCATTTTGTAGGCAGACACCTGATGCCTCTACCTTGAATGCTGAAATATGCAATGGGGTTTTAAATATGAATAGCTATATCCTCCATATCAGTGGCTATGGTAAACATGGCTGCTTTTGTCATGAGAGTATGAAAATGTGGGGAGTAATTTGAATACTGCAGATAATGTTCCAGATATAGAGCAAAATGGAGACCAGAAAGAGGGCAGCCTGCCACGTCCCTCTTACAACACTTATTTTGCTTGATATTCCACACCAGCTTACTATCCTGGCATGCAGATTGTAATATAATAATTTTATCCTGTTGAGCATTCTTGGTTAAAACCTCATTACAGGGGCATGGTCAGGCCATGGAAGAAGATGGCCGCCTAGTTCAGGAGCTCCGTGCGACGGTGTGCTCAGGACGGCGGCGGGGGCACTGCAGTCGCCGCAGATCCTTTTCCATGTGCCTCGGAGGCTCTCTCCCCACACCGAGCCTCTGCTCTCAATGAAGAGGTCTGGAATAAAGCCACGGTGAGGGCCACTACGCAACTCGGCAGTGAGGGCCTGGAAAAGGGGGCGGAGCCACGTTCTTCAGAATTAGGACGAAAATCAACGGTGGCGACGGACCCCAGGAGGAATCACATCAGGTCCTGGCAGACTGGGCACAGCGACGGGGAGCGCGACGCTGAAACGCGGTCACCCGCCCCTTTTCTAAAAATTACAAAAAATGTCGAACAATTTCTAAAGACTGGAAGCTCAACAGCAATGATATTAATCCTGCGGCACAAGTAAGCAGAGGTCTATGCCTCCCGCCTTCACCCAGAGACACCACATTCCCAGGTCCTCCCACTACAGATATTCAGCATCGATGAGAAGGACTTGCTCTATCCCCATCTCATGTTCCCCAATGGGGCACTGTAACTGCCTGATGACGCCACCTAACTACCTGGTCCCATCAATTTCGCCGGGCCCACGATTGTGCTGCCATTTCTCCTTTCGCTCTTCAATGCAGCTCTCCTAGCCGGCGCTGCTAGAGGGCCTCAGCGCATTACAGAAGATACCAGCTCAGCATAGGACCAGGAGAGGGGGACCGAGTGCCGACTGGCCTCCGCACAATCAACCCCATCAGTTCCCGGGAGGGGAGAGCAGTCTGGGCTCCACAGGGCTTCTCCTACAAGCTGGCCTTGAGATTCCCGGCAGCAAGACAGGGCACAAACCCACAGGCTGACCGGTGCGACAACTGCTATTTTCCGAGGCACTCCAACACAAGCGACCTGTCTCCCCCATAGTGGGATACCACCTACCCTCAACTCCTGCCCAGCCTCGTGATGATGTTGCCAACATGTTCATGCCTCTATAATGTAATATATGTTACTTTAAGGCTGCTGCCATGCATGCGTTGCCTGCACTTAGATTAAATTTTGTTGATATTTGTTGTTTATGCATAGGAAGGGATACGCCTTATCGTTTGATGTCCCACATGTAATATTGTGATATCGTGTCATAGACACATTATCTATGACCTAGTAGCCTATAGGTATATCTTTAATGTCTTTTCCCGGCCCAATGTTAATCCACTTCTCCCGTTCCCCCCTTCTCCCCTTCCCTCACTGCCTCCCTCCCTCTCCCCCCCACAACAAATTACTTATATGGCATAGGTCCCCGCATGATAGCGACAACTAGACCTAGTGGCTCCCTGTTGCACTGTAGGGGGTATATTACCCCCGGCAGCAGGATGATCCCCCCTTATGTGCGGCCATTCACTCTCCACCATAATAATATGATGTGATACTGCCAATGGACTATAGATATCTTGCATCCTCCCCCTCGCTCCACTCCCTCACACAGGATAGTCTAATCCTCTACTGCCACCCTCTCCTCTATCCCTCCGTGGCATCTCTGTGGCATCCCTCCCTCCGGAGACAGGGGGCCTGTGCCTCTTAAGAAGCGGCGGCGGCCGTCCCCCGCTTCCCCGGCCGGGGTCTGGCTGGTTACGCAGAGAGTTCCTATAGAATAGGACCCGCAGTCCACAGATCTGCCCCCAGGGGACTTTGCCCCCTAGCTCTCCTAGTCTAGCCTTCTCCTCCTTATTCCTCCTCCCTTTCCCTACCCTCTCTCTTCCTTTTCTTACTCCTCTTTTTCTTCCCCCTCTTATCCCTCTCCACTAATCACTTCCTTTCCCCTCCACCCCACTTTTTCCTCTACCTCCCCTTCTCCCTTTCTCTCTTACTTTTCTTCACCCTTTCTCTCAGTCCTCTGAGGGACCGCTCGATGTCCACCAGTTATCCCCCCCACACCATTAAACTGCTCAGTGACATTGTCTCTGCTTCCTACGGTAAAGGATGTCCTCTCCCCCACTCTTTGAACTGCTAAGTCCTCACCTCAATAGCCAGCATGTCGGGAATCGCCCCCTGAGTGACACACCCATTACGGATCCTCTCCTGGAATGTGCACGGCATGACGAATTACATTAAACGAAAGAAGGTACTGTCCTACCTCCAGTCGAAAAGGGCGGACATAGCTCTAATTCAGGAAACACATCTTGACAGTGTGGAAACTAGCAAACTTCGTCAGGACTGGGTGGGAAGGGTCCTCTTTAGCTCTTGCCCAGTATCTCATGAGGTCAGAGGAGGTGCCCCCCCACAAATGCGGAGTAGCAATACTACTACGTAAAACCCTCCCAGCCACAGTCATTAAAATATGGGATGATCCAGAGGGGAGATATGTATTTGCAAAACTGAAAGTGGGAGACACTTTTTTCTGCATGGGCTCAGTGTACGCGCCGATGGGTATCAAGCGGCCTTTTCTCCTGCAACTAAACCGCCTCCTGACCGAAATCAGGACCACCCGCTACATCATAGGGGGAGATTGTAACCTAGCCCAGGATGCGATACTAGATAGAACAGGCCCCATAGACACGGGTAACAACCATGACAGGGCGCTACTGGCAAATGTGATGAATTACGTGGGTTTAGTCGATTACTGGAGATTAACCCATCCAAAAGACAAGGAATACACCTTCCTCTCGCCTGTCCACGGCACTCAATCTCACCTGGACTACTTTTTAGTATCACACACTGTAGTCGCCCAACTTCAAGACACCAGTATATTAGATAGCAGGCTCTCAGATCATTCCCCTATTCTACTTTTGATCTAAATGGGTCTCACATCTCCTGGTCGCAAAACATGGCGCTTTACGGTGCACAGGTACCGCTCTCCTCAAGGGAAAGAACAGCTGCGGACTCATGTGTCTACATACATGACCGACAACACTGGCTCTGTGGCCTCCAAACTGGTTCTCTGGGCGGTGGCAAAGGCAACCCTGAGAAGCAACATGACGCGTGATGCAGCACTGGCCAACAGGGACAGGGCGACTCACCAGTGGACCCTCGAAGACGACATTCAGAGCCTCACCAGGCAATACACCGCCCAGCCGTCCCTCGCATTACGTCGCTCTCTCGAACAAGCTTGAATGGCACATAACGAGCTTTACACCTCACAGGCAGAATACGCATTGCAACGACTACACGGCCGCCACTATGAAGAAGGCGAGATGGCTGGACGGATGTTGGCGGTGCAGCCCTGTCAGAGAGAAGCTGCCTCCGCTATTCCAGCCATTACGTCCTCCACAGGAGAAACACTAATGCGCCCACAAGATATCAACATCTCTACTCCCCAGAAACAGCGGCAAGCAACGCACAAATTGAGCCCTTCCTCATTGCGGCCAATCTACCCCGCCTTTCGGATGAGGGCCAGGCCCTCCTGGAAGGAGAAATAAGCAGGGCAGAAATAGCTGAAGATATCTCGAATCTCCCCTACCACAAATATCCGGGCGAGGATGGCTTCCCTGCTGAATTTTACAGATGGGCAGGAGAAGAGGTGGTCACTGCTGTACATGAGGCACTCGCAGAGGCGTGCCAAGAGGGTTCCCTGGGAGTACTATCCAATAAGGCTACAATAGTTGTTTTACACAAACCGGGCAGAGACCCCCTACTCTGCGGCAGCTACTGACCTATATCTCTCCTGAATGGAGACATCAAGCTCTTGGGGAGTGTCTTGGCGGCACGCTTACGCAAAGTCATTCCGTCCTTGATTCACAATACCCAGGTAGGGTTCGTACCGGGACGCACTTCCAGAAACCATATGCGTAATCTTTGTCATACTCTGTACGAATCCTTAGATATGCCAGAGGAGGCTTTGGCTCTTTCCCTCGACGTAGAGAATGCGTTTGAGTGCATCAAACGGCCCTACTTGTTCACACTTTAGCCTAAGAGAACAATTCATCTCCAAAGTTCGCTTACTATATGATCATCCCACGGCGCAAGTTAATTGCGGGGGCTTTGTATCGGATCCGTTCCCCATCAGAAGGGGAACGAGACAGGGTTACCCCTTGTCGCCACTCTTGTTCCTACTGACAATGGAACCCCTGGCAGCCACCATCCGAAACTCCCAGCAGATATCAGGTATCCCCCTCATAGGCAGCATCTCCAAAATCTATCTTTATGCTGACGACATCTTGTTAACCCTGACCGATCTGGAGCGATCCCTACCATCGTTACTGTCAGTCATAGATGGCTTTGCGCTCCTGTCCGGATATCGGGTGAACTGGGAGAAGTGTGAATTGCTACCCCTCTCACAGTTAACATTGAGGGCAGCAATTCATGGTCTCCCATTTAGATGGACCAGGCCCTCCTCAAATATCTGGGAACACTTGTTAATCGGAGCCTGGAGCACATGATTAGAGACAACTTGGACTCCCTTGTATCTCGAATAAAGCAGGACTTCGCAAAATGGTCAATAATGGGTCTCTCCATGTGGGGTAGGGTTCAGGCGGTCAGAATGGTCACCCTCTCGTGCTTCACATACATACTGGGCATGCTTCCCGTACCTGTGCCCCTCCCCACGCTCCCGATGATAGATGCCTCGATAAGAGCCTTTGTTTGGGGTTCTATGCAGACGCCGGCAAAAATACTTGCGCGTCGATCCTGCGGGGGTTTAGGACTCCCATCAGTGGAACACTATTCCATAGCCCTATAGCTGCCGCAACTGGCTTACATGCTTCACGGAACACCAGATCCTCTGCAGTGGGTAGCCACAGAGAAACTTTTACGGGCCCGTCACGAAGGGCTAGGAGGACTATACAGTGTAGGTTCCAGGCAGCTCAATCCAGTCCTCACGGCAACAAGTGCGGCATGGCGAAGAGCTCACCACTTACTAGGAGTGCATCCCTTCTTACATACCCAAGCCCCCATAGAGGGTAACAACAGCATCAAAATAGGGGGAACTACTCTGAGATGGCATCAATGGAGTGTTTCCGGTATCGGCTGTATAGCCCAAATTATAGACGGGGACCAGGTCCGGTCATTTGACAACCTAAGAGAGGAGTTTGATATTCATTGTAGTCAAGAATGGCGCTACCTCCAACTTAAGCATTGGCTGAATAAAGCACTGGGAACCCTCCTGTGGGCGATCAAGGCCTCACCAATCGTTGCCTATCTACAGACATGGGGATGTCATAGAGGTGTAATGGGTGGCCTATATGAAGTGCCAGTGAACCATCTTTATTCGCAACCTCTCCTTGAAAGGTTGCGCCATAAGTGGCAAAGCCGAGGAGGACTGGTCAGATATCCTGGAAGCCCTTAATAGAGGCACTCGAGAAGCCCGACTGAAGTTTTGCCTTTTTAAAGTCCTTCAAGATTGGTACTGGACCCCTGTGAAACTCTATGGGGCAGGTCTTATACCACATGCGAACTGCGGGTGCTGTGTAGAACCTCACTGTGACTTACTACATATCTTGTGCCACTGTCCATTGATACAACCCTTATGGGATGCTGTGCACCATACTCTGGCGGAGTTCCTACCGATACCACACCCGATTCCACAGCTGCTCATCTTTCTCCACGACACACGTCCATACCCCACCCTGCCACAACCGCAGCAGCGATTACTACACTCGGCACTCACCACAGCTACAATCTGCATCCTCTGACAATGGAGATCCAATACCGCCCCAACTCCGGCAGAATGGATGACCGCCATGATCCAAACTGCTGCGGAAGAACGTATAATCTACAATCTACAGGACCAGGCGGCCCTGTTTACTGAAGTTTGGAGACCTTTCCTAATAGGACCGTAACCGTCATCAGCCTTTTCCCTCTTAATACTTATTCTCCCCTCCATACCGCCCCCCCTTTCCCCATATCAGCTGGTGGACAGTTGACAGTCGGCGTCTTAGTCCCCCCTTCCCTCCCTCCCCTTTTCTCTCCAATCTCCGCTTACATGCTTAATTTCTGTATTAATGCACACCTTCTTCTTCCCTGACTCCTAGACCACTTACCCCTGGCAGAACTCTTTGGTTCTATGCTGTTTTTCTATAGACTCGTTCAACTTTACCCTCCTCAAGCCGTAGCTGCCTCTCCCTCTCTTCTATCCAGCGTTTGTCAGCACGACTAGTGTAGGACTGCCGGACTCGTTTTAAAGAGGACAAGCTTTATTGGAGACCCATCCAGAATCTTCCCGATTCCTCCTTCCCTCACGCATAACGAGGGGCAAGTCCCTGGGCACGGGTGATGCCAATAGTAGATAACCTAATTATATTGTACTCTATATCCTATCGATCTACAGCATATTCGCCCCGCCCTTAACCATCAGGAAAGACAACAACAGAACGAGCTGGGGCACCACTCTCCCGTCAGGCAGTACCATTGGCTGGCGACAGCGTGTGTAAACATTTATAAACTGGAGTTGCATACCCTCAATACCCCAAGATATGCACTCTCACGTGCCTACCCTTCCGGACCGCCCCCGGACACTCAAATGAAAACTGAAAACATGTTCCGAATTATCACTCAACCTTCCCTGTTCTGCCCTCGATACTCCACACTTTACATCTTACATCTCACGCTCTATATTTTACAAAGTATGAAGAAAACTACCAACATCTCCTCTCGTCCATGCTGGCCCACTGACCCAACCCCCCCTCCAGTTTCTCTCTCTCTATCACCATCTCCCCCCCTCCCCTCTTTATCCTATCTATCTCCATCTCTATCACATATTTCCACCGTTCCCCCTACCCCCACTTTATTTAATTTTACTTCACTTTACGCATTTTATGTTGTCTCGGATGGCAACAAGCCTTCACATGTTAACCATAAAGCTGTACCTGTTATGAAGCATATAGAAGATATTCCGTGATGCACTCTGTAATGCCTTCTAATTTCCAATAAAGATTTCAAACTTAAAAAACAAAAAAACACGAAAGAAAAAAAAACTCAAAACGATCAAGGTCTTCCATAAAAAAGAACAAGAGGCCCTGTCAAAAGCATTTTCTATATTCAGCATTACCTTCTCGGCTGGTATGCCAAAACATGGTCATATTTGTATGTGCCATGGTCCATTGCTGAGGTACAACCCCATGCAGTACAGTATATACCCAGTTTGATATCCTTGGTGAAAATTGGTTTGCCAACATTTTTTAGTATACCTTTGGCAGAGCCTACAGGGTTTACATGTTTTCAAAAAGCTCATAACCGAAACGCTGTCACAGTGGGATTTGGCACCAAAGGCGAGCATACTCCAAGTTTTGAGATAAGAGCTGGTGTTAGGCAAGGATGCATTGTGTCACTGCTGCTCTTTAAACTTTTGATCATTGATTTGGGGAATTGCCTTCTGTCTTTAAATCTGGACGTTCCATCTATAGGAGGGCAAAATACACCAATCCTCCTATTCGTTGATGGTGCAGTACTGCTGATTTGCACAGAGCTCTCCATGCATTTGTTATTTTGGGGCTTTGAAAGTTATTGCACAGAGAAAAATCTCAGGATTAATACTAACAAAAAAAAGAATATAAGGGTCAGCACAGGTGCAGAGTGAGGAATGTATGCTCACTGTATGGTTGTCTTCTGGACTGCATAGGCTTTTATGACTATTTGGGAGTAAGATTTGCAGTTAATTTATCCTGAGCAAGGCACAAGGGCAAAAGTGAAGCTAGCCAGTCACAGCATTCAAACACAGCCCTGCAATGTAGTGGTAAATGCAGACAAAGGTGAACTAAACCAGCCCTGCAGGCCTACTAAGCCAAACCTTTGGCAGCTGACCTGTATGGGACTGAGGTTTGGAAATTCAAGAAGGCCCCTGTCCTAACAACAACAGACAATCATTTTCTGTTTCACTTATTGGAGCTTGGTCTAGGAACCCCTATGGGCACCTAAAGGCAGGAATTAAGCATCAAAGCAGTCACTGCACCTAATCCTATTGTGTACTGGCTCTAAAAATAGACCAAACCAAATCTTTAAATCTACTGCAAATCTGTTGGTGAAAATATAACCAATCAGTCAATCAATTTTTGTAAAGCGCAGCTACTCATCCACGAGTCTCAAGGTGCTGGGAGGGGGGGAGAGGGTCCTCATCCGAAGATCCACTTCTTGAAGTTCTTCCTGAAGATAGTGAGCGACGAGCTTTGTCTGAAGTGCAGGGGGAGGTTGATCCAGCTGTTTGCTGCAATGTAGGTGAAGGATCTTTCTCCAGTGGTGGTTTTTCTGATGCAAGGGATGGTGGTCAGGGTTTTCTGTGCAGAGCGGAGGGATCTGTCGGGGATGTGGAAGGAGACACAGTGGTTCAGGTAGGCTGGTCCTTCTTTGTGTTTGTGTTTGGCCTTGTACGTGTGGGTGAGTGTCTTGAAGGTGATTCGCTTCTTGACTAGCAGCCAGTGGAGAGTCCTACTGTGTTGGGTGATGTGTTCCCAGCAAGGGCGGTCCAGAAAGAGTCTGGCGGTGGCGTTATGGATGAACTGTAGTTTTTGATGTCTCTATTTGAGGTGTCGGTTTAGAGGGCATTGCCATAGTCGAGCTGGTAGTGACTAAGGCGTGGGTGGCTGTCCTGTGACAATCTTCTGGGATCCATGTGAAGACCTTCCGACGTTTGCAGAGTGTGTGCCAGCAGGAGGAGGCAACTGAGTTTACCTGGAGGGTCATGGATAGGGAGGAGTCGAGGAGGATTCCTAGGTTGCAGGCATGCTCAGATAGTGCAGGGACAGCGCTGAGATATGTGGACCACCAGGAGTTGTCTCAAGCTCAGGTGGCGTTTCCGAAGATGATGAGCTCAGTCTTGACAGAGTTGAGTTTGAGGCAGCTTTCTCTCATCCAGGTGGCAACGCCTTTCATTACTGAGTGGAAGTTCCTTTTGGCCGTGTCCGGGTTTTCGGTGAGGGAAATGATGAGTTGTGTGTCATCGGCATATGACACAATGTTCATACCATGGCTTCTGATGATGGCAGCGAGAGTCTGACTCTCTGCATTTTTCCGGAGAGGAGGGAGTGGATCCATTCCAGGGCTCTTCCATGGGTTCCTATATTATGGAGTCTGGTGCATCAGTGTTGTGGGAGATTGTTGAAGTATGAGGGCTGCGGTGTGGGCGTGGTCTAGGAGTAAACAGATGTCTTCGGTGGGTGCCAGTAGGGCTGTCTCTGTGCTGTGGTTGCTGCGGAATCCAAACTGGGAGATGTCCAGGAAGTTGTTGGCCTTAATGAAATTCCGTAGCTGTGCGTTGATTGCTTTTTCCAGTACTTTGGCAGGGTAGGGTAGCAAGAACTAACTCATCGAATGTGCTTTGGTTTGACCATATAGCAAGGACTTTAACCTCCTTGTGAGCCAAAAAGTACTGGACTGATCCAGAATCCATGACACCTCTAAGCCTGTAACAACCAAGGACAAGTTATTTATGCAAAGGCTTGACTCAGGGTGCAAGCTCCTCACAATGTTTCAGGAGATAAAGGGCCTGATTTAGATTTTGGAAGAGGGGTTACTCCATCAAAACGTGACAGATATCCTGTCCAACATATTAAAGCTTCCAGAGGCTATAATGGAACTATAAAACAGCGGACGTGATATCTGTCACATTTTTGATGGGGGTATACCCTTCCTCTAAACTCTAAATCAGGCCCTAAACATGTTTCTCATTACAAGAAATAATTGGATCAGCTACTCTTGAAATAAATATACATAACATTCAGACTAGGCTTGCTTCCAGCTTGTGAAGAACTGGTCAAACAACAATGGTTCTAGTACGTGCTAATGTGTACAAGGAGGTGAAGTAGCTGTTCTGGAGTTTAGGTTGTTATGTTTTCTACCTGAGAAGAGACTACACATCCACCTCTCTTCAAGATACACAACATAAGACACTGTAAAGCTGCAATAAACCTATGCCTTCAATATTTGCAGTAATCAATCTTTAACCCAGTAGCCTCTTATATTTAAGTTGCCTTGAAAGCTACGCTGTTGACCGCTCATAAGTGATCAGGTAGTGGCGGTTCACTTATTGTAAAAGTACAGTCTAAGAGGAGAATTAATTCAATTTATCTGGCAATATGTATCACAGACTCGTTTGTAAGGTGAATTGTGATGGAAACATTTTAGAGACCTGTAATTGTGTCTGCCTGGGAACCTATATGGCAAAGCTGTTAAGGTCCCATGCTCTGTCAGGGTAGAGTTTAAAGTAAGTAGCATTATTGCCACATGAGATATAATTGAATGTCCACACCAGATGCACGTTCTATAGAAGTCTGGTGGAAGGGATATGGTAAAAAACGAGACATGTAATTTTTTATAAATATTTTGTTAAATATTTTTCCCCAAATAAGAGCACTAGGGAATCATTGTTGGGGACTGGGCTGAAGTTTTGACATCACAATTTTGCACTTTCAATAAAGAAATTAATATACTTTTAAGAAGTGGAACAATTGTCAGTTTGTTAATAAGAGTTTTATTTTAGAAACAAATTATTTTATTAATGATTGTAAACTTCAGAGACACAAAAATAAGGTCTATTTTCTATGTGTTGTGTACAAAATACCCGTTATTGCTTTTTATTCAGTGATGGTTTCATGTATTTTATGGCTTATATTCATAAGCCTTATATCTTATTATTGAAATGAATTACCATAATAAGATGATAAGAGGAACAAACCTGGGTGGCTTTATCCTTGTTAGGAAAAACTGAAATGAAGAGGTACGTATGTCAGCTTTCCTCAGCTGGTTTGAGCATGCCCCCATTGATGCCATTGGCTTGTTTGACCAGAGGGGCACAACAGCAGCGGTCACAGCCTCTGGCCACCAATCTGCTCCTGCAATACAGCCATTTGATCCAGTGATGGAAAGGAAGTATGTCACAGGAAATTTGTAGAATTACACCAATGTGAGCTAGACGTTGTGTACGGCACCAGTATGTTGTCCAAATACTTTGGGGCATGGAAATCTGCATTTTGTGCCAGATAGTGGCAAATAGCCCTTCTGCAGGCAGTGTATTAAGAGATATCACAGACTTATTGGCTAATTTTGGGCTGGTTTAGGCTATTTGATTTTCTTATGTTATCAGGGAGCAGTTCGAGGATGCAGCCTCATTGTTATCTTGGCCTGCCACTGTCTTACCCCTCAATAATATACTTCATCATCAGTGGAGGAGACTGTTGGCCCATAAACAGTTTGGGGTGGTTGTGTCGGGGGAGTGCTCTTTAGCTTAGGTACAACCCCAGGTGTGCCCTAAGCTCCCTCGAGGGGAGGATCAATTATTTCATGATGGATTTTACTGAGAATGGTGCAGGGTGGGATTTTTTGCAGTGAGGTAAACAGGATGTGCAGCAAAAGGTGGAGGGGTGCGCCCTGAGAACTTCTTGCCAAATTGGTCAGAGAGTATCTCTAAGGGGTCACCTCCTCCACTGACTAGTGAATTGATCAAAAATAGCAGCTCACTCCCAGCTCCTCAGCACACTTCCTGGACATGTGGAAGGCCTGAAGAGGACTGGAGCTTCTCTTTGTAACCTATGGGAAGGCCTGAAATGCTGTGCATGCTTCCACTAGTACCAGGGCTAACAAGTGGACACCAAAAGATATTTGCTCAGCCTCCTCTATGGCTAAAGGGATGTTGAAATCTCTAAAAGGCCTTTTCCTGGATTGAGTACTAGACCAGTTACCACTGGAACCAGAATCAATGTTGCTGGGAGGCTCTTTTTAAGTGTGTCTTAGCCCATAAGGGATGTCCATGATTTCCCTGGAGCCTTACAAGTGACTAGGAGGAACTGCTCCAAAAATTCTGACAAATTAGTTGTTGGAATAATTTCGTGCCTCCAAGATCCCAACAGATACAGAAGGCCTATTAGCAAAGTTTTTGATTTTTAGAGGACTTTGTCAGACACAGCTTCAGGCTTTTCCCGCTGGAAGATTATATGCTAAAAAAAAAGAGAGAATGTTCCAAAGTTGAAATCTTGACCCGATAAAAATGCAAAAAGTTTTTGCCTGGCAAGAGTAGTTCAGTAGCCTAAAAATTTTAATTTTCCTGCTCTGAGCTTTTTTAGCTAAAACCGATGGCTTTAAAAGGACTTCACCTCACAGCTATGGGGCTTCGAGAGGGAGTTGTGGGATATAGCCTTCAAACTAGGCCCAGTGAAGGACATGGATTTCCATACCTTCCACCTGAAAGAAAAAACGTGACCTAGATGACCTCGATGATCCGCTTGGGGTATCTGATTTCTACTCCATTGTGGTTGGCTTGAAATTTTGCCTAGGTCTGGGTCAAACACAAAAGATGATTTGTTATTGGCTCCTTACTTTTTTCTTGGCACTATTAAACTTATTGGATTTTAGTCATTTGGGTGTCGTTTTTCTTATGAGGATTTTCAGAATCTTTAGAAATTGGTTGAGGGATTTTTAATTGCTGTAACGTTTTGACTGATTGAATGTTGCTAAATACTTTGCACATTTTCCAATTTAAGCCTGTGCCATAGCTATGATGGGTGGAGCCCAGCCTGAAATTATTACGCACAGTGTAAGTGCCCCTTGCAGTGCTACACACTTGGCAGTTGAATATGAATAACACTCATATTCACACTGAAACCAAAGTAATGTCACACATAAGCAGCCTGAAAACTCGACAGCTATGATTTTACATGACTGGGATTGACTCTAAACAGTGATTACTGCACACAGGGAAAAAAATCGCAAGCACACGTTATGTGATTCGGCTAGGGCCTCTTTGAGTTTGCCTGTCGTCATTTGTGCGAGGTGTTATCTCAGTGCACTGATCTAGAGACTACTATTGGGGTTATACTTCTCTTTATGACAACAGAGCCATTATGTTTCCCCGATAAACAGCCTTGCATTAAAATGTATTATTCCATAAAATTGAAAAATGTACTGTTTCCCCCAGCAAAAAATGTAATGGAAAACAGACGTATTCATAACCTAATATGTAACTTTAGAGAAAATCTGCAAAAGTCGTTTTAAAACGAGGTACATAAAGCATAGTGGAGGTACGAAGCAAAACATTAAGAGTTACTGAATCGTTTGATGGTCTTTGCCATACACATAAAAGATGGCCTGTTTCACATTTTTGGAGAAACAGTTGCCTTTAAAGATACATCGACATTAGATTGTTAGTTTAAATGAATAATTAAAGTTATATTTTACAGCAGCTCTATTTGAAGTGCTTAATCTGGCTGTGAAAACAGCAGAAAGAATACTGAATATTCATGAGAGAGTCATTTCACATTTTGAAGCAGCATAGCCATTAGCATTATACTCAAGGCTCACTTAAATGTTTAAAATTCCAGTTTTGGTGTTTTGGGTGTTTTCAATGCCATTCGTCATTGTAATTTAAGTCTAAAATCTTGTGTATGTAAAACGTGATATATTCATAGATTCTCCAAGATGCAGAAACACAACAAAGAATAATTTATGTTTTAGTGTAAAGCATGTGAAGAAAAAAGCTATAAATATAGTATGGTTTCTTGGTAAACTTCATATTCTTCTATTCTACGTTTAATCCTGTATATGTAGGAGTATGCGTAGGAGATATTTTATTGTAATAAAATTTCTTTGGGGGGGGGGGAAACAGTCCCGTTACCCTTCTATTTACATATTATGCATTGCTGAACGCGAAAAAGCCATTCGAGGAATGACTGTTCTTTGCAGTTTTGACAATTATCATTGTAGCATGTGAATACAAATCAGAAGCTTTTGAAAACAGTGTACTTGTTTTTATTATTTCTTTGATAGTTTATAGCATCGTACAGAAGGAAAACATATCACTCGTCTCTGGCTATGTTTGTATCATACTTTCACCACACTTAAATGTGGTATATAACTATGAACACAATTCCAAGCTGTGGAACCCAACCGTGACAAGAATAGGGACCAAACAAAATGTTACTGGATTGCTCGATCAGTAAAGACCTGACTGTTCCACAACTGTTTGATTATGTACAGGACAAGATAAGGTAAGTATCCGCAATTTTAACTCTATGTTACACTTCTCTGCTTAGGTTTTCTGCAACATGACTGGAACAGACAACATAGGCCAGACAACAGTCCCCCCATTGTAACAACCAAGCACAGGAAAAAGGATCGTTTTTTTTCAAAACCCCCAGAAGATTTTTCCTATCAGGAAATTTGACTCAAACACCTCTCTGCTTCATTGCATGCATAAGCACAGGCACAGGTTCGTAGCAAAGTGGTAGAATCACTTCTCTGAACCACCCATAAAAGCCCCAAACTCGCACTTTACCATCCAAGAGCAACAGAAATGGATATTTGTACCTGTGCAGGCGCAGCTGCTTTGATCCTTATCAGGGATTTGAAACTTTATTTTATATATATATATATATATATATATCACTATTTGTGTAGCTGTAGAAATGCACAAACCTATTATCTGGCTGAAAGAAATATTCAGCTATTTTTGCTTCCTTCATAATTTTGGCACAGTCACACAGGAGCGTCAATTCTATGAGTGCAGGAGGTGCGGTAGCACCATGGCTCTGAGGTCTGGGGGCGGCCACTGAACCCTCATCATTGGTGCACTTCGTAGTTCAAGCAGTACCAGGGTCCCATCTCCTTCACTGCAATAGGGTCGAGACACCATTGCTACTCCACTGAGCTCAAGTATGGTACAACAGCATGCCACAAAACAGCAAGCTTTGAAAATCAACCCCAACAAGCACCATCCTCATTGGTTATCAATTCCAGATGGCTGTAAACACTTGACTGTTTCTCAACAAATTTCCTGAATATTCACAGATCAGATTAGCAAATATGGGCATGTATCTGCAGTTTTTGCTCTAGATATGTTGCATTTCTCTGTTGCAATTATAAAAGGAAGATTGCTTCTACCTGACTAGAACACCCCTCCAAACATCACAAACAAAATAACCCTGGCAACAAACCTACACCGTAAACTGCGCAGGAGTAGGACTAAGGGGAATATTTATACTCTGTTTGCGGCAAATGTCCGTCAAAAATTTTGACGCACATTTGGCGCAAAACCTGCCCCATATTTATACTTTGACGCCCAACCACGCAGATGTCAAAATTCCACCATGTGTATCCTTTTTTGGAAGGGGGAAACTGTCTTGCGTTAATGATATGCAAGGTAGGCGTTCCCTTCCAAAAAATAACTTTAAGGCCAGTGCGCCTTATTTATACCCCAGCGTCATTTTGACGCACAGGAGGGGGTGGGCCTTAAAAAATGGCACACAGCCTGTTGTGAGCCGTTTTTTAACGCCTGGGTCAGGGCAGGCGTTAAGGGATCTGTGGGCTCAAAAGGATCCCAGAGGTGCCCTCCCCTTCACCCAGGGACACCCCGTGCCACCCTCGCCCACCCCTGGAGGACACCCATGGATGGGGGGACCCATCCCAGGGAAGTAAAGGTAAGTAAGTAATTTTTACCTTTTTTTTTAAGTGGCATGGGGGGCCTATTTTGGGCCCCCCTACATGCCACAATACCCAATGACCATGCCCAGGGGACAGGAGTCCCCTGGGCATGGCCATTGGGCAAGGGGGCATGACTCCTGTCTTTGCTAAGACAGGAGTCATGTCAATGGGGGTTGTGCATCAAAAAAAATGCTGCAAGTCCGGTTTGAGGCCTGATTTTTGCCTCAGACCTGACTTGCACCATTTTTTGACGCACAACCCCCATTTTCCCATACGCCAGCGATGCCGGGGGTGAGTCATTTTTTTTTACTCAGACCAGTCCGCAGCGCCGGCTAACGTCATTCCATAAATAAGGCGCCCGCATGGTGCGTTGGAATGGCGTTAGCAGGCGGTAAAATTTTTGACGCACAACTGCGTTGGCGCAGTTGTGCGTCAAAAAGTATAAATATGGCCTCAAGTCTTTTATCCAACGACCTGGGAGATGGTAAGTACCTGCAGTTTTGAGTCTATGTTTCGAATAAAACTCTACTTAAGCATATAGAGATGCTTCAAGTTCTTGTCAGGGGTTTGAAGATTTGTACAGATACTGCAAAAGAATACAGTAGGGACATTTCCTCTCTGTATTGTCTTCCCATATGTTCACTTTTTTTGTAGACTGAATTCCCTGGCAGTTTGACTCTGGATACTGAGAGACAGTTGTTCGATGCACCAGTTTGTATGCTCTGAACCTTCAACATGATGTAAGTTTGGTAAAACGGAATTGGGTACTGTACCTTTTTAAGTAAAGCTACAGTAACGTGGAGTAGGTGATTAACCATTGGCATAAAAGTTAAAAGTTACAAATGGGCTACAGGATATATGTAGGGTTCTCCCCCTTCAAGTGTTCAGTCTCTGGCGACACTCCAATGAAAGAGCAACCAGCGGCAATTGACAATATTCAAAGGGTCTTTTGAAAGAAAATATTAGTATCTAGTGGCCATTATATATTATACCTATTGTGTATTTTGCCTTTTCTAATAATCTTTTTAATTTGATGCACAAAACATCTGTCACACCCATAGACATACTTCAATGCAAGGGGTACAAACATCCCCTGTAGTAAGTACTCTTAGGGAGTTGGGCCCATCATATAATTCCAGAAATACTGCTGTGAATGTCATGTCATGGCTTCTACTTACCTAATTGTGAGTTCTAAGCCTAAATGAAAAGCAGCATAGGGGAAAAGCAATGAGGCTTCTTCACCTACTCTGGACTCATCAATTCTTTGTGGCTGATTTGGTGTTTGAACAAAATATTGTTTTTAAAAAAAACATGGGAGACAGAAATATCTGAATTTAAATATTGTGACACACAAATATCAGGATGCAGAAAGCTGTTCATAACAGACAACTTCTACTCATTAAGTGACAGCTGTCAGCATCATGCGGAAAAGGTAGCTGCTCAGTGAACTAGATAAACGCCTCAGTAGATATTCTGGGGCAGATTTATGGAAAGTGGCGCTGCACTGACACCTCTCAGTACCCCCCTACCACCACCATGTGTGCGCCGTGTTTAAAATACGGTGCACATGGTGCAGGGTAAAGGGGAAATAGTGTTATTTCTCATGAGGCTGTTGATGAACTCTGCCAAAATATTGACACTACTCCTGTAGAGTACATAGGGGCCCATTCAAAATAATGGAAGCCACTTTTTAACACCTGCTATTAAATAGCCGTTAAAACTGCCGTAAAAAATGGTGCAAGGAAATCTCATAGATTTCCTTACGCCATTTTTCCGGCTCCCCTAACTGGAACAGGCATAATGTAGCGCAAAGGATTACAGAGTGGGGCAATGTATGCATTGCACCACTCTGTAAATACAGCACAGGGATTTCAGCCTCATTAGGCCACATTAACATAAAACATAGGCCCATATTTATACTTTTTGACGCTAAACTGCGCTAACGCAGTTTAGCGTCAAAAAATTTAGCGCCGTCTAACGCCATTCCGAAGCGCCATGCGGGCGCCGTATTTATGGAATGGCGTTAGCCGGCGCAAGCAGACCGGCGCTGCCTGGTGTGCGTGGAAAAAAACCACGTAGACCAGGCAGCGCCGGCGTAGGGGGAAAATGGCGCTAGGGCGTCTTAAAATGGCGCAAGTCGGGTTGACGCTAAAAAATCGTCTTAACCCGATTTGCGCCATTTTTTCGACGCCCAGACGCCATTTAAATGACTCCTGTCTTAGTAAAGACAGGAGTCATCCCCCCTTGCCCAATGGCCATGCCCAGGGGACTTATGTCCCCTGGGCATGGTCATTGGGCATAGTGGCATGTAGGGGGGCACAAATAAGGCCCCCCTATGCCACCCAAAAAAAATTGACAAATATAAAAAATTATACTTACGTGAACTTACCTGAATGTCCCTGGGGTGGGTCTCTCCATCCTTGGGTGTCCTCCTGGGGTGGGCAGGGGTGGCAGGGGGGGTCCCTGGGGGCAGGGGAGGGCACCTGTGGGCTCATTTTGAGCCCACAGGCCCCTTAACGCCTACCCTGACCCAGGCGTTAAAAAGTGGCGCAAATGCGGGGTTTTTTGACCCGCCACCTCCCGGGCGTGATTTTTGCCCGGGAGTATAAATACGACGCATTTGCGTCGCCGTCATTTTTTAGACGGGAACGCCTTCCTTGCATCTCATTAACGCAAGGAAGGCGTTCACGCTAAAAAATGACGCTCTTTGCCCATACTTTGGCGCTAGACGCGTCTAACGCCAAAGTATAAATATGGCGTTAGTTTTGCGCCGAATTTGCGTCGAAAAAAACGACGCTAATTCGGCGCAAACGGAGTATAAATACGGGCCATAATTACTTTAATGTGGCGCAAGGTGGTGCTAGAGCATTATAAATATGCCTCTCTGTTTGTAATGCCTCATTTCTGAAGGACATGTAATGGCTGTCCCTCTACAGGCCAGGGGCTACAATGCTAGAACATAGAAAACGTGTTTTTTTGAAAGTTGAATGCTGATAAAGTGGTCGGCTGTCCGTGCACAACACCATGGCAAACGCATCCCAGTTTCCGGGCATCAAAGAGATGGTATTTTTGGAACTCCGTTTGAACAGCTTTTCTGCACTGTGCTCGAAAAACACATATGCAACAGCGTGAAGAACTGGATGAGTAGCAACCGAAATGTTGCGGAAGCATACCGCCGTGCTTCCAGCAAGCCACATAGTTAATCTAGCTGATTATCTTTTGGAAAGTGCAAGCGAGATTCTCAAAAACAACACTTTGATGTGTTAATGCCACAAAACATCATGGTTTTTGGCTGATTCCTATTGATCGATTTATTAGGGTCAGCAAAAATCTTGTGAAAAATGCATCTCTAGTTGTCCCAAATAACCTATCAGTAAGTTGGTGCGCCCCAAACCAGATGTTCTGGAGAATTTCGCGTGGCAATATATGTCTGAATCACACTTAACAGCTGACATGTATGTGCAAAAAATTCCATAGCACATCCTGATCAATCTGACAGGCATATGGAAACCAATTTCCTAATCTGATGCTTCTCGCTTGAGTTGTGCCAAGAAACCTACCAGCAGTAGTGTACTTAATAAATCAAAATACAAATACAAAAAATATAATAACTATTCTGCATCCACAAGGACCTGGTATTGACATCTGCTTCCGAGATTACTGTGCTCCAAACTTGTTGTTTTGCAATATTTATTTATTAATTATTTAAAAAATTCTTGTTTTTATTTTTCACCTCGTCCAGCTGTGAACGAGGGGAAGACAGAATAATAATTACAGTTAACTTCAATCACTACAGAAAGGTGGTTTGATAAGCAAAGTGTCATACCAGTCTGACTGAAATTGTAGAAATTATTTTGCTTTCTAAAAACTAAAATAATCTGCTTGTAAAGATCAAAGGCCACTCCTGTTCCAATTCGCACCTATTTCAACCCAAAAATGTGTTAATAAGGCGTGTGTATATTCACTGCAAGAAAACGCTTGTGAGTATGAATGAAAAAACTCATCTGTTTGACAGATAATCAAATAATGCTGGATTTAATTCAAAGTAAATGCGGTGTAGATTTCTATGCACTTGTGAGGACAACCAAAAAGTATGTTTCAAGGCAAAACACAGGGGCTCATTTACAATCCTCTTGTGCTGCCGTAGCGTCATTTTTTATGACTCTACAGTGGCGTAAAATAGTACCCCCCTTATCCCCCACCCCGGTGCCTTAGTTATAAACTGCCTTGATGGGACTATTGCACCAGTTTGTAAACTCTTGCACCACATCATACCTGCACCAGGTATAATGTACGCAAGTGGGTCATTCTCCTGCAAGGAGGCCCTTAGAAATGGTGCAGTGAAATCTTGTAGGTTCTAGTGTCTTTTTTTAATGCCTGCTCAGGGCAGGCATTAAAGTGATACTGTGCTTTGTTATATGGGTTTCCTGAGCTTTGCTGGACTTTCATCAACATTTTTGATACTAGTCTGGCAAAGTGTCACAACTGCGTCAGAAATTCTGACATAGTTGTGCTAACAAGCGCTGTGGTGGGCTGTATTGTAAATACAGTGCTACATTGGTGTTGTTAGGGGGCGCAGCGCAGTGCAAGCAAAGTGGTGCATCATGAGAGATGCACCAGTTTCATGTAAATAAGGCCCACAATCCGATCAGTGTTATCATTAACATATTTCTCTATTGTGGAAAACTATTTCATTCACAATAATCAATGCTATGTATTTAACTTTTCTTGGTAGCCATTCAGAGATTAATTAAACACCGATTAATTACATGGTGCTACAAATGGGTTGTTTGGTTGGCAGTCAGGTTCCCCCCTGTCCAAGCAAGGACCCTCTCTCTAGTCAGGGTAAGTCACACACAATCCAAATTGTCGTGTGCCCACCCTCTGGTAGCTTGGCACTGAGCAGTCAGGCTTAACTTAGAAGCCAATGTGTAAAGTATTTGTGCAATAAATCACGCAATAACACAGTATAACACCACAAAAATACACCACAGAGGTTTAGGAAAATATAGAATGTTTAATGTCAAAGCGATAAATACTTGATAAATTCAAGTTGAAATATCACTTTTGTAATGATAAATATAGGCCGTCATTATACCTTCAGCTGTCTAAAACCTAGACCGCCAAAGTCCGACCAGACACTAGACCTCCAGGGATGGCGGTCATCCGTCCTCCATATCATGACTTCTGGCAGCTCTCTGCCAAAATTTGGGCAGAGACCGACCAGCAGGCATACTGGGATCAGCGGTGAAGTGGCAGCTGCTCTGATACCACCGCTACATCATCACAACACTGACACGCCTATTACGAGATGGAAATAGGCGTGGCGGTGTTGTGGCGATGGAGTGCTGGTGGCAGAGCCAGCCTCAAGGATCCCGTCCCCTCCCAGATGACCACTGTGAAAAGGTAAGTGTCCGTCTGATAGGGGAGGGAGAGATGAGTGGTGTGTGTGTGCATGGGAGTGTGTGTTTACGTGATTGGAAGGGAGTGGGGTTTGTGTGCTTGTATCTGTGTTATTGTGAGTGTGTGAGTGCGTGAATGGATGTGGGGGTGGTGGGGGTGTGTGCGAGTGTATGTTTGTGTCTGTATGAGTGCATGAATGCGTGATTGCATGTGTGTGTGTGTGGTGTGTGCATGTTTGAATCGGGTGGGGTTGAGGGTCCCTAGGGGCTGAGGGGGGACTGTGGCTGTGTGGGGGGTGGGTGAGGGGGTGGCATACTGGCAACAGATTTCTGTTGCCAGTATCCTTTCCACCAGCAATTTCCTGGCGATGTTGCAGCAGGGAAATCCCTGGCAGAAAAGAGGCTCCTAATACCGTTGGTGGTCTACGGTGGAGCGCCCTGGCGAAGGTGGTCCACCTTCGCCCCGGCGGTCCAACCGCCCTGGCGGTGCAGGCAGTGAACTATGTCTCTTACAAGCACAAAGTACCTGGTTTTCATCTTAATTATCGGCACAGGTCCACAGTGGAGGTGATGAGTGGAAAACAGGGAGGTGTGCATCATTTTCTCCGGGTGGACACAAACGATCTGTCAATGCTTTTTCACGCAGCAAGGGTGTCAACATCAGGACAGTGCGCGCTCTACGGGCGACTAAAATACAAAAACCCAGTCTTGATGCAAAAGCATAATTCATGCATTGTGTTTAAAAGCAGTTTGTTATCCTTTTGCATTGCAGAGTTTTACCTTGAAACCACTATTAATGATGTTTGCAAATAATGTTAATTTGCAAGGTATTGCTGCAGGCTTACTGAGTGTGTTAGGGTGTGGTCCCTTTCTAGGACCTTCTAGAAGCTTTCCCTGCAGCATGACTGGGTGTGGTTTGTGGGCTGGGCCAGACTCTATATAAGAGAGCAAGCCCAGCTCCACGTGTTCACTATTCAGAGGTCCCGGTGCAGAGCAGCAGCAACTTCCTGAGCTCCTGTTCCGGAGGCCTACCTTGAGGTTCCAGGCTTGCCCCGCATTATATTGGTGATCCTTGAGCAGGGTGGTAAGGCGGAGGTCGGGCTGGGCCCCCGACCCCGTTCTCAGAGATTCTTGAGTTTTCGGCCTACTCGTGGAACTTTCAGAGTACGCAAGTCATTGCTCTCATGTAAAACTTGATGTTCAGATCGGCAAAAGCTTGCACGATCATTTCATGGCATTTGCATATTCTTGTTCGAATCGGCAGTGTGCGCGATTCATTTCCCCCATGTAAAACTTGGTGTTCAGATTGGCAAAACCTTGCGCGATCATTTCTTGGCATTTGCATATTCTTGTTAGAATCGGCAGTGTGCGCGATTCATTTCCAGGATGTAAAACTTGATGTTCACATCGGCAATAGTGTGCGCGATCATTTCATGGCAATTAAAACTTTGGTGTGTAGTGTTTTGTTGAAGTGCACACATTTATCCTGAGCTTTTGGATTTTCTGTGAACGTGCTAAATTCAAAATGTGACATTCTTTGTGCATATTAAGTCCCTAGTACAATTCCTATTGTTTTCCAGGGAATGTTTCAGATTGCCTTTTGTTATCATGTAAAAATGCAATTTTTGTTCTGAAACACTATTCTAGAAGGTTCTTGTATTTCTAGACAGCATATGATATTTCATGAAAAGTTCAGATGAAACATTGTACTAACCCATTCTTGATTTTTTCCAGGTACCTAGATTTTTTTAGGCCTAGTTGGAGTCTAGTTCTAGGCCATTCATGTTTCTTCAGTACAGAATGTTATTTCATGTTCCGAGTATCATTGAAACCTCGGTTCAACAGAGTGTTATTTCATGTTCCGAGTATCCTTGAACCCTATATTCAATAGAGTGTTATTTCATGTTCCGAGTATCATTGAACCCTAGATTCCACAGAGTCTTATTTCATGTTCCGAGTATCATTGAACCCTAGATTCAACAGAGTGTTATTTCATGTTCTGAGTATCATTGGACCCTAGATTAAACAGAGAATGTTTATGAAAATCAATGTGATTATATCTTGATATTGTGTTGTTTAACCTTTTGCTTCCTACAGGTCTCCTTCCCAGCTGCTCCCTTCCTAATCCCCTTTTCCCCCACTTGGACTCTCTCAGGCTCTGTGATATTTCTATCGGAGCTGTCTAGTGGTGGACATGTTGGGAACGTGCGCAGGACCCGAGGATCTGATCTCCCCGAGAAAGGGCTTTGTGTTTATTTCCGGCATGTAGGCTTGGATCATCTTCTGGATGCATGGTATTTGGATGCCCCGGGGATGATGCAGATAAATCCTGGGCGTGCAGGGCAAAGTCACAGGAGCTGCATCGATCTGGTGGGCGATACAGGGAAACCTCTGCCGAACGGCAGGCACTGCATCGATTATTCTCACAGAATGATGGGCTGCTTCGCTCCGTCTCGGTGATGTGTTGCTCTGGTGGGCTGTGCATCGATGTTCCTGTCGCTATGCTGGCGCTGCGTTGATCTCCACTCGGGGAGCCAGGCTGTGTCATTCCGGATCGGCGATGCAGTGATTTTCTCACCGCAGGGCAGGCTGTGCGTCGATTTTCACCGCACAAGTAGTTCTTTGTAGAGATTAAGTCTTTTTGGCCCTGAGACTTCAGGAAACAGGAGGCAAGCTCAATCCAAGCCCTTGGAGAGCATTTCTCAGCAGAGCCAGAGGGCAGCAGTCCTTTACAGCAAAGCAGTCAGGTGAGTCCTTTGGGCAGCTAGGCAGCTTTTCTTAGCAGGTTGCAGGTTCTGGTTCTGGTTCAGAGTTCCTTTCCCAGCGGGTATCTTGTCAAGAAGTGTCTGAGTTGGTAGGGTCAGAGACCCAGTTTAAATACCCAAATGTGCCTTTGAATTGGGGGAGACTTCAAAGAGTGGCTTAGAAGTTCACAAGCTCCTATTTCAGTTCCATCCTGTCTGCCAGCATCCCAGTAGGGGGTTTGGCAGTCCATTGTGTGAGGGCAGGCCACTGTTCTTTGACATGGAAGTGTCAGGCCCTCCACCCTCCCAGCCCAAGAAGACCCATTCAGTATGCAGATGTGTGCAGGTGTGACTGAGCATTCAGTGTTTGGGGTTGTCTGAGTGAAATGCACAAGGGAGCTGTCAACTAACCTAGCCAGATTTAAGTGCAGATAAATGCTCACTTTCTAAAAGTGACATTTCTTAAATAGTAATTGTGAGAAAACAGGGCTGATTTCAGAGGCCCCCTGACTTTTTGCCCCCATTTTCAACTTTTTGCTGGTGTTTTCCTGACTCTGATGGTGCCTTGGGTACTCCTAACTAGTCTCAGGGCCTGTGCTCTGTATAAAATAAGTATGTGAATTAGGCTAATTATAATTGGCTATGTCAACCTACCTATAAGTCCCTAGTATATGGTACGGCATGTAGGTTTAGGGACCCTAGCAAATATAGTACACTATTAGGTGCACTGCTGAGGTGCCCAGCGTAATTCTAAAGGCAGGCCTGCCTTGCTGGCTGCTTTTAAATGAATGGTACATGCAAATTCGACTTTGGAATTAAAAGTGCTTCCAAAGTCTAAAACTATCTTATTTTTACATATAAGTCACCCTTAAGGTGTGCCCTTTGAAGCCCCAGGGCTGTGTGCCATGTAACTATAAGGAGGGACCTTATAAAAATAATTGTATAAGCCCTGGTGAGATAAAACAGCCAAATGTGTCTTTCCCTCATTGTTGTGAATGGCATCCATAGGCTAGAATGGGGAGACTTTATTTTAGTTTATAAAGTCCCCTTAACTATCAGATACCTCAAGTTTGGTATCAAATTAATTGTTATAATGAATACCACAACTTACAATTGTTGAGTTTAGTATAACCTGTTCAGGTGAAAAGTTTTAAACCTTACCTAAAAAGTTGCTATCTTCAGCCATGTAGTGCTCTGCTTTGATTGGCCAGGCTGCCTTGATAAGGTGCGAAGTAGCCTGGGCTGAACAGAGGAGATCTTCCCTCAGCAGATGGAGAAGCAGGGAGGTGGGAGGGCTTCCGAACTGGTCTTCAAAGGCAGGGAAGGACATTTGGATCAATCCAGCACCTCCCTCACATCCTGCAAACCCAGACAATCAGGTGCCCCTCTTGATTAGATTAGGAGAAGGCATGAGTGGGATGTGTTTAGTAATTTGTAGCCATACCAGTGGGTGGGCTCAGCCAGATGAAACCTCCCAAAATAATTTTCAGCCATGATGGATTTTTGAGGATTGTTGCTCCCTGGAATTGATTTTTGCCACACTTCCAAGGAAGTGGTCGTCACAGGAGGAATGACCCTGCACCTGATTGGAGAACAAAGCCCCCCCTGTTTTTCACCCAGGAGCAAGGATAAATATGGCAGAGCTGCATCCACACCTCAGTTCCCTACCAGATCCCAATAAGGAAGAATGTCAGAAGAAGAAGGACTGCCCTGCTGGACCCCTCACCTGCACCTGGACACTCCACTCTGAGGGACTGCACCAGCTGCACACTTAGGCTCCGCCTCAAGAAGGACTTTGCCTGGCTTCAACTGGTTCAAGGATGGACTCCCTGTTTGCTACAGGTACAAAGGAGCTGCCCAGAGTCCCCTGCATAAAGTCCTGCAAACAGTGCCCAGCTGACTAGCGTACAGTGGCCATTTGAGGATTCTGACCAGGTGCATTCTGGGAATTGTAGTCCTAACTCCCAAGGAGCAACTTAGAACTTCTGGAACCTTGGATCAAGTTGTGGACACTTAAAGGACCCAAAAAGGACCTCTGCAACCCTTGGCTGGTGCTGTGGACCACTTTCCTGAATCAAGAAACACTTCTGAAAGTAAGTGTGACAGTGTTACCTCGTAAGTGGCCTGAACTCTGGACTTTGTTCCTTTCCAGTGTGACTTTTTTCAACCCTTTGAGCGCTAGTTGCTTCCATACACTAGAAAGCATTAATTCTTTAAATATTCATATCTCTGGTTCTCCTTAACTGATTTTAATTGTTTTGGTGTCATTTTAAAGATAAAAATATAAACAATTGTTATAAATTGGTGTTGGATTTTTATCGTGTTTTGTGGTTTACTTATTGACTGTTTTGTGATTTGTAAATGCTTTACACACTAGTCTCCTAAGTTAAGCCTTGTTGCTCAATGCCAAGCTACCAAGGGTTGAGCTTGGTTTAATATATTGAGACCTCATTGGACCTAAGTGGAGGCTAGTGGCCTATTGCTAAGTGTAGGTAAATACCTGCCCTTGCCAATAACCTTTTTTCAACAGTACTATTAAATCCTACTTCACCAGTCAGCAGGATTTGGTATTGCCTTCTGGCCATACTAAATATGACCCTGTTACTCCTTTGAGATCAGAATCTACCACTCAAACAGTATATGAGGGTAGCCCTAATGTTAGCCTATGAAAGGAGCAGGCCTCACAGCAGTGAAAAATGAATTTAGGAGTTTTACACTACAAGGACATATATTCTACACAGGGACATGTCCTGCCTTTTATCTACATAGCGCTCTGCCCTATGGATTACTGAGGGCCTATCTAAGGGGTGACTTATATGTAGAAAAACAGCAGTTTTAAGGCTTGGCAAGTACTTTTAAATGCCAAGTTGAATTGGCAGTGAAACTGTACACACAGGCCTTGCATTGGAAGGCCTGATAAATGGTTAAGGGGCTATTTATGTGGCTGGCACAATCAGTGCTGCAGGCCCCCAGTAGCATTTAATCTGCAGACCCTGGGCACATGTAGTGCACTTTGCTAGGGACTTATAAGGAAATTAAATAAGCCAATTGGGTATGAGTCAATGTCACCATGTTTTAAGGGAGAGAGCATATGCACTTTCGCACTGGTCAGCAGTGGTAAGTGTGCAGAGTGCTAAAACCAGCAAAAACAGTGCCCCAAAGTGGAGAGAGGCAGGCAAAAAGTTGAGAGTGACCACCTTAAGGCTGTCAGGTCTAACATTTGGAATATGAAAAATCTGAAAATATATGAGTTTTACCTTCACCACATTTATAATTTTTAAGGAAGTCAGAGGGCAAATATCACTTGTTGAGAAATTTCAGGCAGCAAAACACAATTTCCCCTCTTGTATATCAATAACAGTGGAAAATATGAATATTTTACATGTCTGCGATAACTGAAGAACCTCTCCGAAACCACTAGCTGTTCTGGTTTTGCTTTCTGGAGACACACATCAGCCATATTTACAATGTTTACATGTATCCTATTTTTAGGAGAGGAAATAATTTGTAGATCTGCTGCTCCACTGTTGGTTTCCAAGGGAGGCACGATAATGATGCTAACTCTTTCAAGAAATCAAGTCAATAAAAAAAAACATTGTCTACATGCAGGGCAATCAGTAGGATTGGAACAAAATTATCAGTAAAAACCGCATTATTCTGACCTATAGTGGCCATCTTCACAATCCTTTTATAATGAGTCAGCCCTCACCCGGGAGAAGAGCAACACATGTGTCCTGCTAAAACTAAAACATTTTCTCAACATTCTGGATATGTGTGACACTTGATTTGTCCCTCTTGGAAATGAGGGAATCCAAAGACTAGTAGTAGAAGGACCAGGACTCAGAGTATTGAAATATAACGATAAATGATTGCACCTTTTCCACCTCATCCATCTTACATCTCACCATCCTAATTGAGGAGGTATTAAGCAATGTTCAGATATCCTCAACATAATTGTTAGAAATGGGGTTTCTAGTTGGCTATGATATGCACCTATGCCAGGCAGAACCCACCAATCTAGTCAGGGCAAGCCAGTTACATGCCAAAGATAACTTGTGCTCACCCCCCTGGTAGCCTGGGACAGAGCAGTTAGGCTTATCTCCAGAGGTCATGTGTAAAGTGTTTGCATAACACACTCACACCAGTGACAGAATAAGTACACCACAAAAGAGACTCCACACAGTAATGTATAAAAATAGGTTTCTCTATTGTATATATGTATATTTATATATATATATATATCTATAATAAAATCTAAGACTAAAGCAACATAATCCATGAACATAGGACATACAATTCCATGACGGGTATAATATTCGCTATTCCGATAAGGAAAGGAATCATACGACACGCATCACAACCTCAGCAAATCATTTCACAAGGGGTATAGCGAGTAAGCGTCACCTAACCATTACTGGTCATTTATGGGGCATCCAGACACCTTCCAAAGGAACACAGTATATAATGCCATGACTGAGAAAGTATTTGTTAAGCATGCAAAAACTGAGATACAAGAAACTTTAGGACAGGTAGTACAGTAAAAAATTACCTAAACACATCAATAACTACTGACCATTATTAGTTCCCAGATCACCATGACTTTGCAGGGCCCAGTACCTCTGGGCTCCTATTGAACAGGATATGGTAGTTAGGCTTCTATCGTAGGCCCCAGGATCACCTGTGCACCTACTCCATGTGTTGCAGTAATTACAACCCAGAGTGGCCAATTCTGGAGCAGAGACCCTATGTTGAGGACTTACCCGACAAGGCCACCTCCGAACAAGACACAGTGCCCCCAGGCACTGCACCAGGTCAGGAGGGGATGGGGGCACACACAAGTTTGTTAGTGTGGGAAGACCCGCGGAGTGAGCAAAAGGTGGCTGCAGTGAACTCGCGAGGCAGCTACAGGGCAGTGCTTTCCTTGATGCAGTCCCTCCTTAGGGTCTCCCCCGTGATTGCAGTCTAAATAATGCCCTCAACTTGTAATGGATCCAGGGCTACCCTGGTTGTGACTCTTAATCCCCAAGGCAGAGCTGGTCGAGGAGCAAGGCGGGACTGCGAGCAGGACCATGGAAGTCCAATGCCAGGTTACAGTGCTTTGATCCAGTGCAGGGTCCATCCAGCTGCCCGTATGAGCAGCGTGGCTTCCATTTTGCATGGTACCTCCCCAGCCCAATCCAGAGGACTGCTTACAGAGGAGCTGTGGCTGCAGTCAACCACACTGCATTCCTTTCTCTGGGGGGTCAAAATAGAGGTGGCATGAAGACTTGCTGGGCTCCCTGGATGTCTAGGCAGCATGGGAGCGTGCACAGGAAGGCTTCCCTTTGTCCTGCTATGTCAGCCCTTCCACAGAGGTTATGATTGTGACTGGGGCAAGGAGCAGTTTAGCATTCCCTTGAGGGCTACCACAGCACCTGATGGGACATTCCAGAATGGAGTGCTCTCTCTGCTGTAGGACAAAGTCCTTGGCCCCTGGGGTTCCTGGGCTCAAGTGAGTGCTGAGGGCAATCTCTCCACCATCCTCACTGCTAGAGAGGGCTAGTACCAGAATAACACCACAGAACAAAGGCAAAGAGGCAAACCACTTCACTTTTGTACAAAGCCTCACCAGGTTCCCTGAGGGGCAGGCCTGGGGAAGCTTTTGTGGCCCTGAGAACCACAACAACAGAGGGGAGGGGCAAACACACAAGCCCCTGATGAACACTGGGGATCCAAACAGGGTGTAGGCTGCAGGCAATCTCATCGACCTAGATGGCAAAATGGTAGTCCCTCCTTCAGCCCAGCGAACAACAGACAGTAGGCCAGCACCACAAAGCAGTTAGTAAGGGATGGCGGCCCCTCCTGGTAGTCTCACAGTGCTTTAGCAAAACAGAGTCACAATTCAGCTGGTAGCAGGGCAACAAACAGAAAAGCAATTCCAGTAACTCCTTTATACCACCCAGCCAGTAGCAGGTAGCAAGGCAACAACAGAAGGGCAGTTCAGTTGAGTCCTTTAGGGCAGCACAGCAGTCCTTCTGACAGAGGTTCAGTTCCAGTTTCATAAGTGCTCTAAAAGCATGGATTCAGTGCCCCTGTACTTGTTTTCCAAAATGTATTTGATGAAAGGGATGTCTTCAAAGAAACCCTTTCAAGTGTAAAACAGCCCCTTTCAACCTAGCCCTGCCTCTAGACATCTGTAGGGATTAAATCAGCCCATTGGGTGAGGGAAGGACACAGCGTATTGACATATAAGGTTTAAACGACCCTCCCTCTCCCTAGCCCAGAATGACTATCAGTATGCAGATGGATGCATACCTCTTCTGTCACACTCAGCCCCTACTTTGTTGTGGCTGTCTGGACAGTATGCACCACGTGTAGCTGTCACTGTGCCCTAGATGTGGATTGGAGTCAGGCTGCAAAACACTAGAGTCATGAGCACAGAGGAATGTCCACTTTCTAGAAGTGGCATTTCTAAAATAGTAGGGTAAAATCCATCTACACCAGTAAGCAGGTTTCTCACTACCATTCCAAACGTACCAAACATGACCACACTATTCTTCTCAGATCGGGAATTACCACTTAACTATATATAAGGGAATTCCCAATGCTATCCGTTGAGGGGAGCAGCCATCACAGTAGTGAAAAATGAAGCAGGCTGTTTGTCACGACTAGGACATGTAAAACATATAGGTACATCTCCTAACCTTTACATCCACAGCACCCTGCTTACAGGGCTATCTAGGGCCTACCTTAGTGTGACCTAGGTGCAGTATAAAGGGAGTTTAGGCCTTGGCAAGTAGTTTGAATTGCCACATCAATGTGGTGGTAACTGAATATGAAGGCACTGCAGTGGCAGGCCTGAGACAAGTTTGAAATTCTATTTCTGTGGGTGGCACAATCAGCGCTGCAGACCTACTAGTAGCATTAAATTTACAGGCCGTGGGTATATGGCATACCACTTTACAAGGGACTTACAAGTAAATTAAATATGCCAAACAGGTGTAAGCCAATTATACCAAGTTTTAAATGGGAGAGAACATGCACTTTATCACTGGTTAGCAGTGGTAAAGTGTTTAGAGTCCTAAAGCTAACAAAAAGAAGGTCAGGAAAATAGGAGGAGAAATCCAACACGTTTAGGGATCACCCTACAAGAAGGGACATTTCCAACAATAAAGCTGAAACCAACCAGTGACAAATGCGTGGTGAAGGAGAAGAAATCACATCAAAACCATAAAGGTAGAGGATTCCTGATGTTCTGAAAACAAATAAATGCTGCACTTAGATTGATTTGACCCATGGTGCGAGAAGCCCTGAATAAGCCACTATGATTTTTCCTCACAAAGGTGAAGTCCTTTATTAAAAACTACTCCTCCCATAGAAATCCCAACTAAAATCAAGTGCCTTGGGTAAAGAGTATGGAATAAACCATTAACCCCAGGTAGTGCAATAAGGTCTGTGGATAGCAGACAAGGGACAG
Organism: Pleurodeles waltl; assembly: GCF_031143425.1. NCBI lineage: Eukaryota > Metazoa > Chordata > Amphibia > Caudata > Salamandridae > Pleurodeles > Pleurodeles waltl. The sequence goes on along the minus strand of NC_090439.1, from coordinate 146,003,554 downwards.
GTAAAAGCCTGGAACTTAGATTCAAGAAATGAAATAGACAACATGGGTCATGATATAGGGCTCTTGGAAAGTAAGTGACAGGAGGACTTCACTGGCATTGCACAGCATCTGATGTATATCAGCACCTAGAAAAACAGCCAGCCTGAAATTCTCCAAGAGGTATAGAGAAATTGCAACCGTGAGTATAGTTGAATCCTCTCCGAACACTCAGGAAATTGCCCTGGCAACTTGGCCAATCATTCTCCTGACTGTTGAAAATGAGCCCAAACCTCTTTCACATGAAATGCTGACAAACATAGCAACTTCTCTCATAAAATACAGAAAACAGAGCTCTCCTATAATTCTGACAATTCTGAAGGTCGTGATCTGCAACATTCATTAAAAGCCATTTCTAAGATACCAAGCCATGTTAGGCAAGTTCCAAGCAAACTTTATTGGAAAACAAAACCAGAAAAATAGGATGTAAAAGATGTCATATGATTGCTGTATAAATGAAAAGTTGTATAGGCTAGTGTACTACCAGCAAAATAAATGAGATGCCTAACCAATTCCCTTATAAAGCATGACTGAAAGTCTTTAAAAAAAAACATGCACCAAACATTCATAAAGGTCTAGTAATCAAAACTTAATGTTTCACACCTTGAAACAAGGACAATGATATCAGGGTATGACTGGCTATAGGCAGTTTGGTTTTAAATAAACAATACCAAAACAAATAGTTTTAGAGTACACTTTAAGAGTGTTTTGAAACCATTTGTTTTTGGATTGTTTATGTAGAAGCACTGCAAGTAAGAGCATGCCCAGCAGGGTCTTGGCAACAAAACTGGACCCTACTGGTAGTGAAAAGGGGCCCCACCTTGCCAGACCATCAAATCTCTTGGTAGCTAATCCCGCCCTGAATTATATATATCCTGGAAAGTGCTTTATTAGTCTGGGTAGGCAAGTACCTACACTTAGAGATATCATGAGGAGAGGATCCACCACAGAAGATGCAGAACAGTCCCTCAGGGAGAGAGAACTTGAGGTCAAGTTAGCATATATAACTTTAGAGGAAAGGAGGTTAGCCCTGGCCAGTAAGAAATGGGCAAGGGAGGAAGAGAGATGAGATGGTGGCAGTGAAAAAGAGTTTTAAGTATCTAGGGGCGGTGGGTTTGACCCAAGGCTACCCAAAGGGATTGTCCCTAAATACTAAGAGGGTGATGAAATCAGAAGATGAAGGACTGCCCTGATGAACCCCTGGTGTGCACCAAGAAGGACTGCACTCTTAAGGACTGCACCTGCTGCACACTCGGGGCTTCACCACAAAGAGGACTATGCCTTGCTTCAAGGATCTAGGAGTGGACTCTGTACTCAAAAGGTACAAAGGAGCAGCCAAGAGTCCCCCACATTGTCCGGCAGCACTCCTTAGGTCCCTAACTGACAGAAATGTTCCCACTGGGGCAGTCTCAGGACTTTGATTGCAAGGCTTGATGTCCTGGCAGAGTCTATATAAGTTGTATGGGCTCTATCAGTGTCTTTCTCTGGTGGGCCTGGTTATGCAGATTCAGATAGAGAGTGATATATGCCTGGACACACCATTGTTTTTGTGAAAGTAACATGATGGACAGAGAGGAGATAGCAAGAGAGACAGAGAGAGATGTTCCTTGACAAGATGACTTGGTGCGAGGTGTATACATTTTCCAAATAATGACATTCAGGCAGACAGAGGAGAATAGATTTCCACTGAGGCAGCGTTCTGAGAAGTTTCTGATTGATTCCAGTGTTACACAAAGGTACAGCCACAACATCAACACCAGTACCAATTTTCCTTTTAGGTCCAAGAAATATAAAAGGTCAGGTCTCAAAGTAGATTAAGTTTCAATTTTCTAAACTCAATAAATGGGGTAAATTGATCTTTCATAAAGCCTTTGAGGGATCCTAGTGATGCTTTTTACAGGTCACCATTTGTTTGACTTGTGCTTCAGCATGGTTTGCAAAGTCAGTAATGCAATAAGAAAAAGCTTTGTGAAGAATTCAAATGTTTATATCTGTGAGAAAGCTCATCCTGGAATAATACACTCAATGACAGCTGAGGTAAATAGACAGGATCTGTGATACTAGTACTATACATTGATTTATTAGTCAGATGTTTTAAATCATTATTAGTCACAGTATCCAAATGGTAAACAAATAGTGACTGGTGTGAATCCACAATCGAAAGGTGTAATGAAAAAGTGAGTAAACACAAAAATAGGTGTCATTAGAAACACAATGTACAATTATGGCACACATATATGAATAATCAGCAGACAATTGGCAGAGCTATCCATGTACAATTGTGAATATATTAAATGGTGATTGGAGAAACAGTTAGATTCTTTAGTTTGAGCATATTTGATAAGTTTAGTGAGTATTTGCTGATTGCCTTGTCCATAGTTCAAAAGAGAAGACTCCAAAATGCTTGTTCCAGTATTACGGTTTTACCTTTAGGTTAAAGATCACACTTGACACATACCAGAGGTTGATGGCTCTGGATCATGTGTATTGCCTGCCTATAAGGGAATTCAGTGACACCTTTACCTATCAACTGTCCCACCTCAAGATGTTTTGCAGACAATAGAAAGAATAAAGATAGCAGGTTGCTTGTTATATTGATTCTGGTCAGCAGGGGTACCAGATAGATGAACCTATTGCAACTACAGCTATTCCTCCTCATTATGGGATCATTAGCACAAATAGTAGGTCATACTTCATATACTAGTGGGGTGAGAAAAGGATAGGGCACATTTCAAATTACCTATGTTTGCAGATGATATTTTTTTCAACCCATGGGAAACCTAGCAGTATCTGTATTTGTGTCCTGGCTTTCTTAGAAAAGGACTTTCAAGAGATCACTTGACCAAATTGGGCTAGAATTGTGATCATTACTCTAATAGAGCTCTTTGTTGCCATGCCATGTTTTTTCACAATATGAGACCATGTACTCACAAATTTCTGCTTCAGAGCTGAGGTTTGTGCAAAATGAAAACAGCCCTGGCAAGCGGAAATACAGAAATGGGGCAATGAAGATGTATGAGATGCAAAGGGTTTTCATGTGTGAGAAACTCATCCAGTCCGGGTATTTTGTTCCTTTGAAGTCTGGCAAGAGAGCGTTGGATTCCATAATGGTATAAACAGATTGACAAGATATTAAATGAAAGAAAAAACCTAGACTTGATCAACTATGCATTTATGGACCTTGGTAGCTTGCAAGCTTAACCCTATTGAAGCAAATGATCTGAAAAAAAGTTTATGAGAATCACGTTAGTACAGCTGAGTGGAGAACAGATATGGAGCACATTATTAGCTGCATTCTGATAACAAGTGATGCCAAATCTCCCACAACATCTCCCAGAAACTTAGGGCTTAATTAAAAGTACGGCGGTCCTAAGAGCGCTGTACTCATAGTGGTGGTCTGACCACCACAATCTTGGCGATCCAAACACTAGATTAAGATGCTGGTGGTCAGAACACTAGGAAACTGCCTCCACCATCAGCAACATGGATCTGGATGGGTTGGGGGTGGTGCAAGTCATGGTCAAGCACAGCAGTGCCAATGTTGGCACCACTGTGCTGATCAAGCCTTGCCTTTCCATCAGATTTTCGTGGTGGGGTCACCACCATGAAATAGTTGTCGGAAAAGCAAGAACAGGGCCAGAGGATGGCCCCTGCACTGCCCGTGACCATCTCATGGGCAGAGCAGTTGTCCCTCTGTCAGCACACCCGGAATGGGCAGTGTCTGCCATGGCAGAAAGTGGCCATGGAGACAGAGGGAGAGACAAGGTCAATGTCGCCGCACTGTCAAAGTCATAATAGGGCGGTAGGGAGGCCACCTGCTTGGCAGCTGCCTCCCCATCACAGAAATTATTGGCGGTCCCGCAGTTGCACATCCCAGATCGTAATTAGTGTAGGAAAGTACCAGCTTTCTTGGCATGTTACCCCCATTTTTTACCTGTATGTCAGTGTGTTTTTGCCTGTCTCACTGGGATCCTGGGTTGTGTATATAGTGTTTGACTGTCTCACTGAGGCTCTGCTAATCAGAACCTCAGTGGGTATGCTCTCTCTGCTTTTAAATTTGTCACTATAGGCTTGTGACTTCATTTACCAATTTCAATTGGCACACTGGACCCCCTTTATAGGTCCCTAGTACATGGTACCTAGGTATCCAGGGCATTGGGGTTCCAGGAGATCCTTAAGGGCTGCAGTATTTCTTTTGCTACCCATAAGGAGCTCAGACAAACCCATCGCCCACAGGGAGGTACACCAAAAAGGAGTGGGCTACAGCCCCTTTGAACTCCTACTTGGTCACCCTGTTAGGATTCCCCTTGCTCTTGTTAAGGAGGGTTGGGAACAACCTTCAAAAGAAAGACATTGAGGGCTATGTACTTGACCTAAGATCTAGAACGGCTAAGTACATGAAAAAGGCTACTAAAAACCTTCAGGCCAGCCAAGAGCTCCAAAAGCCATGGTATGACCAGAAGGTTGTCCTGACAGAGTACCACCTAGGACAAAAGGTGTGGGTATTGGAGCCTGTAGCCCCAAGGGCACTCCAGAACAAATGGAGTGGACCCCATCTCATTGTGGAAAAGAAAGGTGAAGTCACCTACCTGGTGGATTTGGGCACTGCCAGAAGCCTCCTTAGGGTGCTTCATCGCCTGAAACCTTACTATGACAGGGCTGACTTAACCCTGCTCATGGCCCCAGATGAGGGTCAGGAGGAAGAGAGTGGCCTCTCCCTGTCCTCTTCTCCAACAATGAAGCTGATGGCTTAGTGGAAGGATAGGTTCTTGCAGACTGCCTTACTGCTGAGCAGAAGTAAGACTGTAAGAATCTCCTAGGACAGTTTTCTGAACTCTTCTCACTCACACCTGGTACGACTACTTGGTGTGAACATACAATTGACACTGGACACAGTTTACCTGTCAAAAGTAAATTTTAGAGACAACCTGACCATGTCAGATATTGCATTAAAACAGAGGTTCAGAAAATGTAGGATCTAAGAGTTATTGAGGCTTCCGATAGCCCCTGGGCCAGCCCACTGGTGCTTGTCCCCAAACCGCATAGCAAAGATGGAAAGAGAGAAATGTGGTTTTGTGTGGACTATAGGGGTCTTAATATTGTAACCAAAACTGATGCTCCCCCTATACCCAGGACAGATGAGTTAATCGATACACTGGCATCTGCCAAGTATCTTAGCACCTTTGATTTGACTGCATGTTATTGGCAGATCAAATTGCCAGAGGATGCTAAAGCAAAAACTGCATTTTCTACCATAGGAGGGCATTATCAATTCACTGTTATGCCCTTTGGTCTGAAAAATGCACTTGCCACTTCTCAGAGGCTGGTGAATACAGTCCCCCATCGTGTGAAAGCTTTCAGTGCAGCATAGTTAGATGATATTGCTGTATTTATCTCCACCTGGGATGACCACCTAGTCCACCTCTGGAAAGTTTTGGAGGCCCTGCAGAAGGGCAGAAGGCAGGCCTAACTATCAAGGCTTCAAAGTGGCAGATGGGGCAGGGGAAAGTGGTTTATCTGGGCCACCTGGTAGGTGGAGAACAGATTGAACCACTACAGGGGAAGATTCAGACCATTATGGACTGGGTTCCCGCTACTACACAGACCGCGGATAGAGCCTTCTTAGGTCTCACTGGGTATTACAGGAAGTTCATTAAGAATTATGGCTCCATTGCTGCCCCTCTTATTGACCTTGCAAGTAAGAAAATGCCTAAAAAGTTATTCTGGACAGCTAGCTGTCAGAAAGCTTTTGAGGAGCTTAAGCAGGCAATGTGCTCTGCACTTGTCTTAAAGAGCCCAAACTACTCCAAAAAATTAAGGCCCTTATTTATATTTTTTTAGCGCCACGTTTGTGCCGCTTTTTGATGCAAAAACGGCGCAAACTTACAAAGTACAATTGTATTTTGTAAGTCTGCACCGTTTTTGCATCAAAAAGCGGCACAAATGTGGCGCTAAAGAAGTATAAATATGGGCCTAATTGTCCAAACACATGCTACAGAATTAGGGTTAGGGGCTGTACTATCACAACTTAACTCAGAGGATTAATCTGTTGCTTCCATTAGCAGGAGGTTCACCCCTAGAAAAATGTGTTGGTCTGCCATAGAGAGGGAGGCCTTTGCTGTGGTCTGGGCCTTGACGAAGCTGAGACCCTACTTCTTTGGGTCTCACTTCATTGTTTAAACAGTCTACAAACCTCTATTATGGCTTAAACAAATGAAAGGTGAAAACCCTAATTTGTTTAGATGGTCCATTTCCCTACAGGGTATGGACTTTACAGTGGACCATAGACCTGGGAGTACCCCTCCAATGCAGATGGACTCTCCAGATATTCCCACTTAGAAAATGAAGATTCATCTGGGCAAGGTTAGCCTTATTGTCCCTCGTTTGGCGGGGGTTGTATAGGAAAGTACCATCTTTCTTGGCACATTACCCCCATTTTTTACCTGTCTCACTGGGATCCTGCTGGTTAGGACCCCAGTGCTCATAGTTTATGGCCTAATGTGTGTGGTGTGTATAGTGTTTGACTGTGTCACTGAGGCTCTGATAATCAGAACCTCAGTGCTTATGCTCCCTCTGCTTTTAACTTTGTCAGTATAGGCTAGTGACTTCATTTACCAATTTCAATTGGCACACTGGACCCACCTTTTAAGTCCCTATTATATGGTACTTAGGTACCCAGGGCATTTTGGTTTCAGGAGATCCTTATGGGCTGCAGCATTCATTTTGCTACCCATAAGGAGCTCAGACAAACCCTTCCACATGCCTGCCATTGCACAGGCAAAGGTGCCTGCACATAGTTGAGGCCCATTTCCTGAGACTTTGTGAGTGCAGGAACGCCATTATGTGCGTGCACTACACATAGGTCAATCCCTATATGTAGCTTCACAATGGTAACTCAGAGTATGGCAATGTAAGGTGTCTAAGATCATGGAATTTTCCCCCCATTCCAAATCTGGTATCGGGGATCCAATTCCATGCATCCTGGGGGCTTCACTATGGACCCCCAGTACTGCCAAACTAGCTCTCTGAGGCGTGTGCCTGCAGCTACAGCTGCTGCCACCTCACAGACAGGGTTCTGCCCTCCTGGGGACTGAGCAGCTCAGTCCCAGGAAGGCAGAGCAAAGCATTTCCTTTGGGAGCAGAATGTTACACCCTCTCCCTTTGGAAATAGGTGTTACAGGCTGGTACGGGGTAGCCTCCCCCAGCCTCTGGAAATGCTTGTAAGGGCACAGATTGTGCCCTCCTTGAATAAGCCAGTCTAACTGGTTCAGGGACCCCCAGTCCCTGCTTTGGTGTAAAACTGGAAAAAGGAAAGGGGAGTGACCACTCCCCTGTCCATCACCACCCTATCGGTGGTGCCCAGAGCTCCTCCAGTGTGTCCCAGAATTCAGCCATTTTGCTTTGCAAGGTGTGGGGGCGCTCTGGAGGCCTCTGAGTGGCCAGCAGGTGACATCAGAGACCCCTCCTGATATGTCCTTAACTGATAAAGTAGCCAATCTCCCTCTCAGGGCTATTTAGGGTCTCTCCTGTGGGTTCCCTTCAGATTCTACTTACAAGTTTCCAGCAGGAATCCTCTGCAACTACTACTTCATCCTCTGACCTCGGATCAACTGCAGACCTCTCTACCAGAAACAAATTATCCAGGAGGGCTCTGCAACTTCAGCTCAAGCCAGCAACTGCAACAGTTTCCATGGTGTGCATGCTCTGGGTACTCCCTGTCTTCACACTGCAACCAGAAGGACTGAAGAAATCTCCCTGCTCACACAGGCACCTTCTAAGTCGACGACTGGTTCTCCTCTTCTGATGAGGAACGTGCTCCTTGGAACACAGAGGGTGGATCCCATCAACACAGACTGTCCTGAGGTCCTGCTGTCCCAATTTGGAGGAGGTAAGACCTTGCCTTCTGCGAGAACGACAGTACCCTTGTTCACCACGTCTTCTTCACCTCCTGAGGCCTCTGTGCACTATTTGCAAAATTCCTTCATGCACAGCCTGGCCTAGGCCTCCAGCACTCTATCCTGTGATGCTCAACTCGCTGAGTTGTCCTCATGCGGTGTGGGACCTTCCTATGTAGTGCTGCACTGACCCAATTTTGCACCTCCTTTGTCCCCGTGTCCTGGGACTCCCTAAAGTGCTATCTGGTGCTCTGAGGGCTCTTTGAAGTGCTGAGAGACCCCTCTTCCTCCTCCACAGAGTTGAGGCCCTCAGGTCCCTCCTGGGTCCAGAGAGTGCGTACTTGATGCAAAATGCGACTTTGCCAGAACCAAGGCTTGTTGGAGGAATCCAGTACCAAAACTCACCTGCATCCAACTTCATGATGTGGGACACCCAGTGCATCATGAAGGAACCCGCTGACATCTTCCTTGGGTGCATTTCTGCAGTCTTCGTCCAACTGGGGACTCTTCTTTTGCACCCTCTTCTAGGTTGGTAGGAGCTCCTGTCCTTCCTGGAACTTCTTTCGACTTCTTGGCTTGGTCTCCTTCCTTTTCAGGTCTTCAGGTCCAGGAATCCACCATTTGTTGTTTGAAGTCTTGCTTGGTTCTTTCAATAACTCTATACATGACTTGTAGTATGTCCTAAGGAAACTTGTAGTACTTTACTCCTGCTTTTCTGCACTCTGGGGTGGGGTAATTTTACTTCATTCATTTAACTTTATTTCGGTAAGTAGAAACATACCATAAAAGTACAGTACAGACAACAACATTTAAAATTAAGAAGCACTAAAAATGCATACACAGTAAAAGATTAAAAAGGTAAAAAAAGGTTAAGATCAAAGAAAAGATATCAAAAAGTGAGACTCTTGACAAAAGAGGGGCCCCTCCCAAGGTCCATAAATACTCAATAGTATAATAAGACAATATCATTGTGCTAAAAACAAGAGTGTTAGAATCAAACATCAAGAATCAATAAATGTACATAAGTAAATCTAAAAGTTAACTACCCAATCTTATTCTTTAAAATAGCTAGTCTAAAATGCCGAATTGCTTCGAGAAATTTTGCAACTGGTAAAACTACCTGGACGGATGAATCAGATTTAAAATTCTCTCAGCATGAGAATAAGACCTGACGCCTATAGATTTACAAAGCGGAGTAATCCAAAGGGCTCTTTGTTTATAGTATGCATGGCAATAAAAAAAAACATGTGAGACAGACTCTTCACTTTTACAACCCATCGGGCAAAACTTGGATCTGTTGGTGGAGCTAGGCCATTTGTGCATTAGAGAGCATAACGGAAGAGACCCAACTCTAAGTCTAACAAAAAGAGCTTGTGCAAATGGAGATAAAGCGATGTCCATGAAGGGCTCAAATTCATAATGGCATTTAACTGATAAGTAACTGTCATACATAGACAGTGGGACAATCTTAGAAAATTGCGTAGTCTGAACATTGTGCCAAAAAGCATCCATCAGTACCTGTACAGCATTTTTAGGAATAGAAGATGGGTCCAGCCAATATGACCCTAGACCGAGGTGAGTTAAAGACTGTTTGACATAAACACACCATTTGGTTTTGGTGGTAATATTACGGCCCACCGAGTTAAGAAGCCCACATCGAAATGGAGAGAGGGCATCTGTTAGCCAAAGCTGGATCCAGAATAACAAGAGCCTTAAAGCAGCAATCTGAGAAATGGAAAAAAGGTTTAGATCCATTCGGATGGGCAGAGATGGAGTGCTGGAGGGGACTTTTAGCAACATTTTCAAAAATTGGTTTTCTGCCCTTGCCAGGTTCACCAGATTACAATGGCCCCAAAGTTCAGCACCATATAGGGCCCCCCCCCCGGCTTGAGATTTGTATATTTCCAGGGCGGGAGACATTGCAAATTTGGGAGATCTAGAAGCAAATCTTACAATGCCAACCACCCTTTGCTTCAGGCACAATAAAGATTTCTGGCGGTGAGCATGCCAAGAATGCGAGTCTTCCAATTTGATGCCCAAGTAATCCAAGGTGCCCACTCTTTCCAGGGGAACACCTTCTAGATATACCGACCTCTTCATTTTGCATCTGTTGTCCCCAAAGACCATATATTTTGTTTTGGCTGAGTTGATTTCCAACCCATGGTCCTTACAGAAATCCATGAGTCGAGAGAGCAATCTGGAAAGGCCCATGGCAGTTCGTGAGAGTAGCAAGGTGTCATCCACAAACAAAAGGCAAGGGAACTTTTGCCCACCCAAACTTGGAGCATCGCAGTGGGAATATAAAAGGTATGGAATGCATGCATTAATAAACAATAGAAATAAGGTGGGCGCAAGAACACACCCCTGCCTCACACCACGGGCTGTGGGAAAAGCTGGAGACAAACTGCCAGCCGAACCCCAACGAACTCCAGCAAAATTATCAGAATAAAGTTCTTTAACAATGTTAATCATAGAACCCGGAACTCCAATGAGACTCAACACCTCCCAGAGCTTAGCACTCGGGACAAGGTCAAACGCAAATTTCAGATCAACAAAGGCCACAAATAAGTGGCCACGATCTGCGTCTACGATCTTCCACTTGATGGTAATAAATCGGAAGACCTGGTCGATGGTACTGACCTTGTCCCTAAATCCAGCCTGGAGATGACTTAGGACCTGGTTTTTCGTTATCCAGTTTTTTTATCTGGATAGGAGCGGGAAAGAAAATATTTTTTGCAAATTGTCTAATAGCCTGATAGGTCTATAGTTCCCTGGGGAGCTCTTATCTCCTTTTTTGTGGATCGGGACAATAATTGCCACCTTCCACGAGTCCGGGTAAGTTCGAGTTGCCAAAACGCTATTCGATACCCTATTAATATACCGGGACCATACAGGTAGGTCCGATTTGAACAATTCCGAAGGGATACCGTCTGAACCAGGAGCCTTCCCTGTTTTTTGGGCACAAATTGCCAGCTCTGTTTCTTTTAATGTGAAAGGCGGGACAGCAGGAAGACACAATGAAGGCTCAGTGGGAGTGTTGTCCAGAGCCGGGCAAGGCCCATACAGAACCCAAAAGTGGGAGAGCCAGGTTTCTGCATCAATGTGACACTCAGGAATAGAGGAAAGAGCAGGATCTTTACGTGAAACCAGATACCAAAATAATTTGGCATCGCGAGCACTGGCCGCCTCCGCCAAACACTTCCATACATTTTCCTCGTATTTAAGTTTAGATTACTTGCAAGTAGAAACATAGTTTCGTCTCGCCTGTGCAATGGCATCCCGGATCTTTAGCTTTAGGGCTTTGGACAAAAGGCTCTTAGCCTCCCGGCACTTCTGATCAAACCATTTATAATAAGTGCAGGAGATTTCTTGTGGAATGTAGGAGATTTCGAGAAAAGCTCATTGAGATCCGCAAAAAGAGCCACATGAGAAGACATAACTTCTGAGGGAGAAAATATAGTATATTCATCGAAGAGCTGGTGGCAGGAAACTAAGGCGCGAAGCTTATCATTAAGCAGATTGGATTTGGACCATCTCACCACGTGCCTATTGCTGGATAATCCCAGCAGATCTTTGGAGGCATCCAAGGCATAAAGTGGAGAGTGCCCTTTAAGAAGGGTTGCATTGTATACAATTTGTAGAGGGGCATGGCCACTAGTACACCGAGATCCCACCTCTACATTAATTATAGAGTTCCAGACTCGTAGATCAAAAATGGCGTAATCCAGATTACTGCTACAAGAGCCTCTAAAAAAGGTAGGTTTGGCAGGATTGTCGTTTGGAAATCGACCATTTCCAAAGTGGAGGCCGTATGTTACTGCAAGATCTATTATCTGTAGTGCCCTAGTGGGAGAGAGATACGTGATGTTGATTGGTTTAAAAGCGGGGGGATGTTCCACACTTCATCTTTGGCCTGGGTAGATTCAGCAAAGGCTGAATCAAAATCAATTTGGGCATTAAAATCACCTGCGATAATAACATGATATTTAAAGTTAAGTTCAGATAGGAGGTTGTGCAGCAAATGGATAGTGTCACACTGGAGATTAGAGGGACCTGGTCTGTTATAAATGTTAATGCAAAACACGGGAACACCTGAACTTGGCCATATTGCTATTGCTAGAATATCGCAAGAATCAACAAAAATTTCCATTGCCCTGCCCACCTCAATCAACTTAACCCAAGTGCATAAACCCCCAATCGCCCTTCCCCTAGTGGACTGGTTTGCTTTTTTAGTAAAACAGCAGTAGCCTGGCCTATGCACACAATACTTAGACCAGGTTTCCTGAAACATGCATATGGAAAAAGAATCAACATAAGACCCCCACTCCGGATCAGATAATTTACTCTTGATGCCAGCCACGTTCCAAGACAATAATTTCCCTGGTATGGTACTGCAATCTGCCTTGGGCGAGACAACATCAAGAACTGGATTGGAGGTCACATTAATAATGCAGGGTGGGGCCCCTGTAGCGTTAGCACCCACGCCAAAAGGAGATCTTAGAAGTGGCACTTCCTGTTGGTATGGCACATTATGTTTGCCAGAGATAGAATGGCGTAGTCAATCCACATCTGATGTGTCCCCTGGGCAAACGGGATCTTGAATGTTGACACCTTTGATGTTACAGACCATAGCAGCCCCAACACCAGGGAAAGGCAACAAACCAGAGGGGGCAACGGAAACAGGAACAATACGAGAAATTAGCATAGCCCTAGGAGGACAAGAGGACAAGTTCTTATAACCCATAACAGGCAGGCTTTCTCTAAAAAATATATCAGAGCCCGATCTTGGTGGATTGCAAGCTTCCATCTACAAAAGCCCCTTGACTAAAGCGGGGCTGGCAAGATTGAGTTTAATGGTGTCCCGCCCCCCAGGGCAGCCTCGAACACGTGAGGCGAAAACGATGTCAGCATGGATAATAGAGCCGCAACCCCTGGTGTGGCGAATCCAATACGACACCTTATTAATAAGAGAGGAAGTATCTTCCCTCATATGAGGTGTAAGCTGGGGTATATTACACATGTCAATACAAGAATGGTTGGACACGTGGATAGGGTGGGCCCTAGGGTAAGCGGGATTGAGAGGAGCTAGAACTGAGGTTGAGTGATTTCTGTGACGAGGGCTGTAACTAGGACCCTTGTCAGCTTCCCGTAGCAATGGGAGAACTACTGGCAGGGCAACAGGAGCCGAAGAGCAGGGAGCTTGTACTGACGCTGGGGGCAAAGTGCACACAGAAGTTAAATCAGATTTTTTAAGAAGTTTTTAAACTTCAAACAATAAACTCTTCAGTTCCCCGACTTCAAGTTTCAAACTAGAGACCATTGTTAAAACGTCTTCACTGGGAGGATCACAGTTAGAGTTAGGTACCACTAGGGGCAAAGTCTGTTTGACACCCACCAGTTCTGATTGATCCAAAACAGAAAACCGATTTGCGCAAGGGATTCCATTGAGGATGGGGTCGGAAGAAGTTACATCCGGATTGGAGCAAGAACCAGGTAAAGACGAAGGATTAGCCAGGTAAGTCCGGCTGGAGGAAGCAGGGACAAGGGCTAAGGTTTTCAAGGGCTGTATGTCGGTGGAGTTGTTAGGACCTGTTGTTAAAAACTGGAGTAAAGATCCTGATTTCAACCTCTTACTGGTAGTGCCCTCTTTTTCCTTGAGAATAGATTCCACTTCCTCAATTAAGTTATCAATTTCTCTGGAGACGTAATTAGAGTGGATTTGCGTTGCACTGTTAGATTTTGAAGATTTGGACTTAATCGAGGCTGGGTCGGGGCTAGAGCGTACCTTGCGGTTTCCCATACTGAGGAAAAAGAAAGAGGCTCACTCAACACCACTAACAGCACACAAAAAAACAAAATTTAAGAGATGTGGCCCAGCCCAGCCTCTTCCGGACACTGACGGGCAAAGGACGGGCCCGCCCTTGGTCCGGGCTTTGCCCGGGCACGTCCCGCGAAGCAGGCGCGCAGTGCCGGATTTAAAGGGGGACTTGGCCCCGCCCCCTCGTTCCACAAGCTTCCTCTGGTGTGCGCGACCCGCGAAGCGGGCGCGCTGTGCCAGATTTAAAGGGGGACTTGGCCCCGCCCCCTCATTCCACAAGCGTCCTCTGGTGTGCGTAATTCACTTAACTTTACTGTATTCTTACTCTCCCAGCAATTCTGCACACACTACACTTGGCTAGGGAGGAATCTGTGATTCACATTCCACTTTCTTAGTATATGGTTTGTGTTGCCCCTAGACCTATTTTCTCACATTACATTCTACAGCATTTCCTATTGTTTGCAATATCCTATGTCTAAATACTTACCTTATGTTGGTGTCTAGTATATATATATATATATATATATATATATATATTGTGCATAATACTTACCTCCAGAAGGAGTATTGCCTCTAAAATATTTTTGGTACTGTGTCACCCAAATAAACTACCTTTATTTTTGGTAAGACTGTTTTGTCTTTACTTGTGTACAAGTACTCTGTGACTATAACTGGTATTGCAGGAGCTTTGCATGTCTCCTAGTTCAGCCTAAGCTTTTCTGCTAGAGCTACCTCTATCAACCTAAGCTGCTAGAACACTACTACAGTTCACTAATAAGGGATAACTGGACGTGGTGTAAAGTGTACGTACCCAAGATACCCACTACAAACCAGCCCAGCCTCCTACAATTAGTCCTTTATTTTTGCATTCACAGATGAAGGAAGCTTCAATCATGTTCTAGGGCACTATGTAACACAGGATTAATGGTTCATCCAACTTGAACAATGTGAGAACACCCAAAAAGGAAAAATGAACACTAGCCCTAGACCAGACCACCCATGCCCTTGTGAGTGACAGGAAAATCTAGTGGTGGTTTGTGATTGAATATCTCAAAAGCCACGGAGGGATTTTAGTTGACAAGCAAGCAAGACCCTATGGCATTCAACAATGTATATATTTACAACCTACCTATTAGTTGCCTGTGCTGCAGTGCCACGGAATCCCAACTATTATTTCCACTGAAAAGTGGATTCTACGCTAGAGGACGATGGATCAAAGCACCATAGGTTTGAGGGGATGTCATCAATGAGCAACGTGAGCATCAACAAAGGTCAATAACAATCAATAATATAAATCTTCAATCAATAACCACACCAGTTTATGAAGAAGAATTCATGGATATATTTCCCTCTATTAACAATGTTAATGTCAGGAAAATAACTCTCAAACACAAATGATAAGCACATAAGATCAATAGCGGTTGATTAAATCATCTTATATATCTCAATTTGATCAAGACAAACAAATTATCTCTAAAAGAATCACACTTAATAATAATACAGAAACCAGTAATAATGGCAAATTATACATTAGTTCAGCATCAAATTATTTCAAAATAAGTCATGAGCATTTCAAAATTAGTTCCTTCACTAACCACAAATTAGAATCAACATGTTGGGCTTCATGTGAAAAGAATTTGGCAACACAAATTTAGAAAAACTCTTTAACTCAGTTAATAATGAAAATATGTTATTAGTATGCAGCAATAAAGTCATAAGTTGCAGCTGATACCTGGAAAGTAAAAGAGACACAATTCACAGGGGACACCATCAGTTATGTCATCAGAAGATTTGGGCCTAATGACAGCTACACCCGCTTATGTCTGCAATCTCTCATCTGCTCTAGTCTCTCCCAATTCCACTCTCTAATAATGATTCATAATATCTCTGCCCCTAGAGAATTCTACCCCAGTTGTTATACAAAATCCTAATAAGCTTATGATTGGTCAATCTACGGGGTGGTTTAATTCCAACCAATCAACAACTAAATTGATGACCTAAAACACAACAAATCTACGCTAACTATAACATTGTCTTCAAAAGTAGCATTTTAATATTCATGATATTTTTATGCTGTCAAATCAGGTCTTTTTTTCTTTAACTTGGTCCAAGCATACTTTACTGACTCAGGTGTACTGCACAATATTGCAATCAGTGAAACTGCTTCAGCAGTTTATATGTTCCGCATGGTTTCCAATTTAGTAGCATAAGTATAAAAATATGCTGCTCCGATGGGCACCAGCACACAGATTATCATCAGTGATGAAAAGCAATCAACTTCTAAATTGTTCACATGGTCTTACCGACACTGATTTAGAAAGGCCTCAGTTTCTAAACGACGTGAACCCAACTTCCCATCTGCTTGTGCTGTGAATGCACTATGTGTGTAATGCACATCCTCTCAATCCTTAGCAATTAAATCTCAAGCAAGTATATATTTGCTAATGCTGCACAGAATGCTATTTCACAGATGGTCAACACCCTCCCACTATCTATGAACATGTTTTGGAATAAAATACATATTTGTCCTTATGTTTTCCGTACATATATTGCAAAGTTATGATAGGAAGTAGATGAAAATGAGTCTCACAGATTTTAGCAAATCAGTTAGCAAAAGGGGACAAGGGTTTGGTGTACCGCCTTCTGATTAAGACACATCTCCCATCACACAGATGTATTTATTTAAGGCAAATGAGACGTTTGTTTACCTCTACTGGGTACCTAGTTTATGCAGGGCTCTGAGTTGGGTGGGGGTCACATTGGCGCTGAGCACTAGCAGCTTTAAAAAGGGGACTTTGGAAACAGGTTCCTATTGGCATTTGTATTCATGGCCTGGCTTAAAGAGCCCTCTAGGCCCGTACGAGTAATCCCAAATGAGGCAGCAGATAGCCGATGAACGAGAAATTCCTGGGTGGCAGAAGGTTGTTACCTGGGTCACAGAATACTACACTTCTGCCAGTACTGCCTCCGCAGTCACACCATGGGAGGATTTGCAACAGAAGGAGAAAGGCCCAGGATGCTGTTTTAAAATCAAATAATGCCCACCATGCCTTCTTTTTCAACTCAATTTCAGCAAGGGACGCAATGACTTCATACGTCCCTTGCCATTGAGACCTGCATGATTTTGCTTCCCGACCTTCATGACTTTTGCTGCTATGTGTTGGCATATCAGGATCCAGAAGAATCATCAATTGACACTGCATTAACAGCCACGGAGGCAAATGGCACTTGGCTGGTGGATTTTTTTTTTTTTTTTTGCTAGTAACATCTGTCTGCTGTCTCCCTTGGAGTCTCTGTGCGGCTCACTGTTTCTTTCTTTTGTCTCATTTGAAGGCGACGTCTTGTCCTGCTGTTCCGGGCTGCTGCCTCCTTTCGAGGCCCAGTGTGGTACAGGAATCCAGAGTATGCTGCTCCTCTTTGGACACCTCGGTAGGCCCACTTCCGTGCCTGTTGCCTCTTTGGGGTCTTCTGTTGGCCCACTCTTTCTGTCTGCTATACCCTCAAACATGGTCTAGCCGTGCCTTTCACTTCAAATGTTTTGGTGGTGATAGGGCCTGGCAGTCTGTAGCTTACAGTCAGAACTGCCTGAATTCAGACTAGGAAAGAGTTAAAATACAATTAGCAAGAAATGAGATCTCATTTCTTTCTTAAGTGCTGAAAGTAGCATCTATTATTATTTTACGGAAAGAGGTAAGTCATTCATTTATTCATTGGCCTTAGTGTCAGACTGAGAATATGTCTTTGCTGAGTTGCCTGCAGGCAGCTTTCCTCATTTTCTAGTGTTTAAATTTTACTCAGACCGGGAACCCACGAAACTTCAGACTGTGTGACCATCTTAGCTTGCCTGAATCTCAGGTTGTCTGCACAGCCTTTGCACAGCAGGCTTCGGAAGTGGATGATGTAAACCGTTCCGACCTTCCAGATAGCAAAGGAAGGGACAATAATAATCCTTTTACTCTATACAACTCCAGGATGTCGAATGAGATTGACTTAGTCTTCCATTCTTTTGAGGTCATTTAATCGAGTACTAACAGATGTGCTATGATAAGTTGTAGATAAAAACAAGTTGTCATCAGTATGTGAAATACTGGAAGATTCTGCATGAGATGTACAGTGCTGCAACATTGACCCTGATGAAGGTCAGAGATTAGTAGCATAGAGTACACCGAGGCACAGGCTTGATGGTGTCTGTAGAATGGCACTTGAGTAATTGGCCTTAGTTGTTAACTGGGAGTACTAATACCAGGAATGGGGCCCTGATGGTGATTGGGAGTATAGTTGTCAAGCGCTGAAAGTGACTGAGAATATAGGGCCAGATGTAGGTAGACAGCAAAGTGCGACTTGCAATTTGCGAGTCAGAGCGACTTGCAATTTGCAACTCGCAATTTGCTATGCAGAAAGGTGTCTCAGACACCCCTTCCTATTTGCGAGTCGGAAATGCATTTTGCGAGTCGGTTCCTACTCGCAAAATGTGTTTCTGCATCGCGTGCGGGCATTAGCGCCTCGCAAACAGCGTTTTTCGCCATTTGAGAGGCGCTAATGCCTTGCTACATCTGGCCCTAAATAATCAATCAGACCTAGAGTGTATGCATAGCAGAATGGGCACTGCAGAACCTTTTGCTTGCTTTTGGAATGCTTTTAAGGCACTGTTTTACTTTACTGCTGACTGAGCCAAAATACACACACTGAAAGGAGTCGAAAAGATTTTCTGGAATGTACTTCCTAATTTTAAGAAGACATTTACTATATCTTTTTGCAAGGATCGTGAAGGAAGGCATGTATAGCCAAAAGTGTACTTTTAAAATGTGCAACAATAAAGTAAGACTATATACAAATAATCTTCAATCTATAAACAGCAAATATATACATGAAAGGATACAAACACATATTGATATATGTTTATATATTCATACACAATGCAAAGCAAATAATTAATAAAAATGCATCACCATATAGTCTGTCTGGTGCTTTATCCTCCTCCTGCCAGCAAGCCGATCACCCCGTTCGACTGAGACAAGAAAGAGAGAGCTCTACCCTTGGGGAAATATATCAGGCAATCGACGTCCAAAATCCTGTTTGAGGTCTCTGAATCTCCCACTGTCGACCTGGGTCTCTTATATCTTTTAAACAAATGAGGATGGAAATTTCTGGAAAAAACCCTCACATTGCACAAGAAGTATTAAAAAAATGCTGGCTATTTTTGGTCAGCTTTGAAAGAAACACGTTGAAACTTGGTCAAAATCTCGAGGTGTCTTTCCCAAAACCAAACCGTTCCCTTCTGTACCATAAACATCAGTCTAGTGCATCCTTATCTCGCTAACTGACTTCTCCACCTTATGTCCTAGCTCTTCAGTGACAAAAGGAACACACAGAATAGAAAACATGTTGCATAACATGTCTTGTACGGAAAACTACTCGTGCCTTTAACGTGGCAGCGAAGCTAAGGTTAAGCTGTATACAAAATAGAGTCTGTAACTGGTGACCACTAATGTGACGGTGGACAGCTAAGCCAAGTGCAAAGTGGTGCGAAACAAAGTCAGTGGTCAAAATACAAATATCACTACAGGCCCTTTACTTGACCATCTTCTTTGAAGCCTGACATCCTTTGTGTGGTATTCTCCTAAACCTTTTGTATTCACCCCTATTGTTTTTCTGAATTTGGTTTTGTTGGCTTTAGGGCTCTGTGCACGTTACCACTGCTAATCAGTGCTAAAGTGCGTCCTTTAAACATGGGAAATTGATTTACTCTTAGTTGGCACATTCAATTTACTTGTCCATCCCTGGTAGATGGTACTACATGGGCACAGGGCCCGTAAATTATATTCCACTGGTGGGTCTGCAGCACTCACTGTGCCAACCATTAAAGTAGCCTTTAAAAACACATCTCAGGACAGCCACTGGAAGACTGTATGTGCAGTTCAAAAGTTCCATTTCAACATCACAATATAGCTTTTGCCAGGCTAAAACCTTCCTTTTTAAATACCTCAATGTCACCCCTACGGTAGGCCCTAAAGGCTCATAGGACAGGGTCCATTGTATTTAAAAAGTGTCCTTGTGGTGAAGAACATTTAAAGTTGTTTTTCATTGTTCTAAGGCATATCTTTCCATTTAACTAACACTGGTTTACATTATTACAATTGCCTTATTACATGTAATAAGTTCTGACTTTAGATTGAAAGGATATATAAATATGCTCTTTACATTCACATGAATTGCAATTTAAAATCCTCTTGAATGATAAAGTCAATTGCAAGTAATGATTCTGAAAATTCCACTTGTCCCAATCATTTATGCCTTCTGCCAGAGCTCTGGGTCACACAACTGTAAATGGTTCTACTGCTGTGGTTTGTGTAATGCTTCCAGAGAGTACCCCAGAGGGGGCTTAGTTATGGACAAGTTGGGCCATCCTGGCAGGATGACTAGGGAGGGCTGTTTCCAGCCCTACTTACACTTCAACGGGCTATGCCACTACACCCTTGAAGGAACCTGAAACCAGGCCTGCCCTGCCTTTTGTCATTCGCAGATAGTTTGGCACATTGATAGGGGAAGGGGAAGACCCTTCCAGAGCCAGATGTGGGGGGTGGAAAGGGACACCCCCTCATAAAGGCTAGCATCAGGTATAAATACAGGAAATTCAGAGCCACTCATTAGAACACTCCTGGACCTGTCAGATGTGTGTTCTCCTGAGCGAGCTTTAGGGGGCAACAAAAAGCATTAGAGGCCTCCCTGAAACTTCTGAGCTGACCTGCTGCAAGTGGGCAACTGGACCTAAATGAGCCCTGCCAGCCTCTGCTGACATGAGTCCTGGTCCACAAGATGTAGCTCTGCAGGTCATGGACCCTTGGATGGCATCAAGGCACACTCTTCCTAAAGGAAAGGTGAAAATCCTAATGTTTGGGTTCCTCAAAACTGTGAAGAGGCCCATTTGTGTTAAGACACTGATGCTTGCCTAAACTGCGAACATTAATTCCAGTGAGACCTGCTCCCTGGCAACATGATAGCTGCATTTCGTGCTACATCAATGACAGCCCAGGATGATCGCCAATGCAAAGCTATATTAAAGAGTGTCCACATGCTCCGCTGGCTCTCCGTGCTACAGAAATAACCATCCAAAACACCCAACCTGCTCCTTGTACTGAAGCAATGACAATCCATGGCACTCATCCTCCTCCCCATGGTCTCCTCCGCTGAGAATGGAATTGTTCATGCTGGACATTAAAGGTAACTTTTCATCAGTATTAACCTAGTCCCAATAACTAACCCATGCTCTATTGCGGTCCTCCTGAAATTGTGACATTCCCCAGGGCTAGCAGAACCAGATAACTGTGAGTGGCGCTTTGTACTTTTTGACACTATTTTCACTAAAACACTTTAAAAATGCATACCTCAGGTTTCCCTGATTGAATTTGTGTCTTTCTGGTATCATTTTATTTCATAACATTTACTCTTTTCTTATACTATGGTTTGAGACTTTTCTCACTTTATTGTTTTTTGTGTGCTGCGTAAATACTTGACACCTGGGCCCATATTTATACTTTTTGACGCACAACTGCGCCAACGCAGTTGTGCGTAAAAATTTTTACTGCCGGCTAACGCCATTCCAACACGCCATGCGGGCGCCTTATTTCTGGAATGACGTTAGCCGGCGCTGCGGACTGGTGTGCGTAAAAAAAAATGACTCACACCAGGCAGCGCCGGCGTATGAGAAAATTCGGTTGTGCGTCAAAACATGGGGCAAGTCAGGTCTGAGGCAAAATTCAGGCCTCAAACTGGATTTGCACCATTTTTTTTTACGCCCAACCTCCAATGACATGACTCCTGTCTTAGCAAAGACAGGAGTCATGCCCCCTTGTCCAATGGCCATGCCCAGGGGACTTATGTCCCCTGGGCATGGTCATTGGGCATAGTGGCATGTAGGGGGGCCCAAATCAGGCCCCCCTATGCCACAAAAAAAATCTGAAAAAAATACTTACCCGAACTTACCTTTACTTCCCTGGGATGGCTCCCTCCATCCTTGGGTGTCCTCCTGGGGTGGGCAAGGGTGGCAGGGGGTGTCCGTGGGGGCAGGGGAGGGCACTTCTGGGCTCCTTCCGAGCCCACAGGTCCCTTAACGCCTGCCCTGACCCAGGCGTTAAAAAACGGCGCCCATCAGGCTGTGCGTCATTTTTTAAGGCCCACCCCCTCCTGTGCGTCAAAATGACATCAGAGTATAAATATGGGGCACAGGCATTAAAGTCATTTTTTGGAAGGGAACGCCTACCTTGCATATAATTAACGCAAGGCTGGTTCCCCCTTCCAAAAACATGACGCACATGGTGGAATTTTGACGCCGGCAGGGTCGGACGTCAAAGTATAAATATGGGGCAGGGTTTGCACCGATTGCAGAGTATAAATATGCCCCCTGGTCTCTAAAATAAGCCAGACTGCTTTTGCGCGAAGCTACCGGAGGGTTAAGCACAGATTAATTTAGTGACTTTCGTGGCTCATCCTGACAAGGATTACTTTTTTTTTTTAAGTGGGGCTTCTAACTTCCTTCAAACAATAACCCATTTTCTTAAGCCTTCTTATACATTTGTAAGTAATACAGACCTAGAGTACATTTTTGTATACCAGTAGATTGGAAGCTTGCAAGCTCAGACTGGATCCATCCACTTAATGACCATATGTTGCATGAACAGTTTCTGGTGACTCAGTAGACACATGCATTCACTTAATGAACCTGTGTTTCACATCATTGACACAGGTTTGATTCCCTGCAATGTACTGGTTACTGTAAGTCAATATTTGAGATTGTGTTAAACAGTATGGTTAAAGCATTTATCAAGAATTGCATTGATTTGACGTAGGGCTTGAAAATTATCTAAAGATTTTAGTTACTTTATCTCTTTCAGACCTTTTTTCATCTACCACAAAACTCTTAGTGCATAAATCCACAGAACAAAAGTGGCAAGCAGTTTATAAATGTTAAACAGGTAAACGCTGTTCCTCCTTTAAAGTGGTAGCCACTCCAATACAGCTGCAAACTTTATAAAATGTTCTCAATGCTATTACTCATGACTAAGTCAAAACTGAAGTATTAAATCATTGAAATAATTCTGTAAGAAAACCTGTGGCATAATAGGAAATCCTTCCAAAAGCAGCACTATAAGGAACATCTGACTGCCAGATGAAATTTCAACCACTCTTAAATGATCATCAATGAATAATCTATTTGATTTTGGTTGCAAATAGGAAACTAATTTTGTTTTTCATGTGATGCAAGGCTTGAACATAGAGAAAAAGGAGAATGTTTTTATTTTCCCTTTCAGCTACATCAACCCAACCTTTTAAGAAGAAAGATCTAAAGTTAACAAGGCTAATAGTAACTCATCTTTGTCTGACCTAAAACACAACTCTCTGCAGTCCTTGATGTTTCACTTCCTACGAACACTGAAGCTTAGAAAACTACTTTTGAAGCTAGCAAAACTCTTCAAAGAAGTAATGTTCTTGTACAAGAATCTGCCAAGAATGCTCCACTGTCAGAGACACTGCAACATGTATGAGAGTCTGAAAATGGGGGGCGTGTCCAAGATGGCGACCGGGTCGGACGTATAAACTGCAGCTCCGACCCGGCCTATAATTAGGATCCTGTTAAAAGACGTCCTGATCCGCTACGGGGGTGAAAACCATCCCCTCCCAGCTGCGGAACCAGCGGAGCGGTGGCAGGGACGCGCACAGACCCGAGGGAGCTGCCCAAAACGCTTGACTCACGCTGGGCCCGAGAGACGCTCGCGGCATCCTGCTCCGTCGCGTGATCGCGCTGTGAAACACCCGAGTGCTTCTGCACTGAAAACCTGGGGCGGCCGGAGCCGCGCGGGCTGTGGATCGCGGAGCTCCCGAGAAGCAGTAAGTGCGGGATTCTGCAAAAAAGACGTCCTGATCCGCTACGGGGGTGAAAACCATCTCTCCCCGATTGCGGAACCAGCGGAGCGGAGGCGGCAACGCGCACAGACCTGAGGGAGCGGCCCAAGACGCCTAACTCGCGCCGGACCCGAGGGACGCTTGCGGCACCCTCCTTTGTCGCGCGATAGCGCTGTGAAACACCCGAGCGCTTATAATCTGAAAAACTGTGGCGACAGGTGACACGCTTGTTATAGATCACGGAGCTCCCAAGAAGCAGTAAGAGCGGGATGCAGTACAAAGACGTCCTGATCCGCTACGGGGGTGAAAACCATCTCTCCCCAGTTGCGGAACCAGCGGAGCGGAGGCAGCAACGCGTATAGTCCCGAGGAGGCTGCCCGGGACGCCTGACTCGTGCCAGACCCGGGAGACGCTCACGGCGCCCTCCTCTGTTGCGCGATAGCGCTGAGAAGCACCCGAGCGCTTCTGATCTGGAAAACTGAGGCGGCCAGAGCCGCGCTTGCTTGAGATTGTGGAGCTCCCAAGAGGGGGTAAGTGCGAGCCTTGGGGACTCCCTCCCCGGTGTACGCCCGATCGAGGGATACTGGGCGGGCTGAACAGCGCGCTCCGAAGATCTTCTGTATTCCTCTAGAGGACAGTTAAGCCCCTGGCTGACAGAATTAATGGCTGGAAAACTGTCGGATATACAGCAATACTGTTACTGAGGAGGCGAAAACAACGCGATTTAGCCATGGTAGGCTGTAGAAACGTGAGAACGTGCCAGATCATCACAACAAGGGCAAGCAACGAAAAGTAGTGCCTAGTAGGCAGGCTGACGAAGAGCCGATGCAACAACAGCGAAGAAATTAACTGCAGTAGGAACAGTCCTTGGTAGTGCCGGCTGGCGAGTGCGTAGAGTAGGGAAGAAGGGAGGCCGCCTGGCATTCACAGACATCGTGCCGTTGTTTAATTCCTATACATCGCAAGTGACACGCCGCCGACGCCGCAGCACTTAGCCTCTGAGACAAAACTAAACAACACAACGCTGAAGTGAGAATTCAGCAATAACTTTAAACGTGACCCATATGATGGGAAAACCAAAGACCCCACGTGCGCCCCCTGAAACCATGGACCCAACCAAGCCGCCTCTAGCCTCCGGGGGCACAGACACATACCAAACCCTTCAGAAAATGGAAGAGACATTGCAAACGCACTCAACACAATTCGAAAAAGTGCTGCAAGCCATACTGGATACTAAAACAACTCTGGAAGCGAAGATTGGCTCAATTACAGAAGATGTTAACCTGCTTCGTGCGGACCAGCAGGCACTGGCAGAAAAGGTCGCTGAGCTTGAAAAAGACACGTCACACCTTACACCATCTATGTTAGAAGTTAAATCCCAATTAAGCGCCATAACAACAGAAGTTGAGACACTTAAGCGAAGAGCCGAAGAAGCCGAAGGCAGATCGCGCCGTAATAACATCCGGTTCGTGGGCTTTCCAGAGCGTGCCGAGGGCCCAAATACAGAACTCTTTATCGAAAAATGGCTGACTGAAACGGTGTTGAAAAATAATGTTCCAAAGTTCTTTTCAATAGAACGCGCCCATAGGATACCGGGTAGACCACCACCACCGGGTGCCCATCCACGTCCCCTCATAGCAAAACTACTGAACTACCGCGATAGAGACCTTATACTACAACTATTCCGAAAATTCAACCCAATTCACTTTGAAAAAACGCAAATAACCGCCTATCCGGACTTCACAGTGGAGGTACAAAAAAAACGAAACTCATTCTACCGGGTCAAAGAGTGTCTCAGAGAGCACAATATTAAATACTCCTTGCTGTTCCCCGCTAAACTCCGAATACAAGACGTCACTCGTACTCTATTTTTCACAACTCCTGAAGACGCATGGACATGGCTTCATGCAAAAGGACTAGCTGACCCACCACCCCCTAATGACAAAAGCCTACCCCCGAGAAATAAACGTAAACCTCGCAGTAAACAAGGCAACAAACCTTCCCCTGAACAATCACGAGTTGAAAGATCGCTACTGCTACAGTCTGCGCAGCGTTTTGCCAATGCATCACCGACATCTTTCTCTGAGCAATCAGAAGCTGAACCTGAACTAGACTTAAACTCCGACTCAACGGAAACTGATCGGGGCCCAAACCTCACTCCAAGAACAGCAGATGACATCTGATAAATATTTGTTCCCATATATAGGATACCATTTCATCTGCTGTTCCTAATTAAACACTGTTGTCGTTTGTAATTGCATAAATATTTTCCCTGTCTTGAATGCCCGGCCCGCCACCGCTCAGATCTGGCAATGACACCAGTATACGCAAAATAGGCCGGTTCTGAGTCACTCGACTACCCGTAACCATGGAACACCCTCCGCACTATATGGACTGTTACCCCACGATGACAAGTTTTATTACCCCCTTGTTTTTATCACATCTGCTACTGCCGTTAAACATGGTGGATCTTGTAGCTGCAGTTGTATGGAAAGTTTTGTTGTTATGTGTATTGACATGTACTAATTATAGAGCGTCACACCACAATGTAAACCTTAAAAGTAGGTCACACATTTCAGTAGCTAAGAGGCTAGTTGATGGGTATAGATATCAAATAACAACAAAAAATTGGACTTGCACAACCTCGAGTGGTATCCCTTCAGAATATCTTACTCAAATTCCATGGCATCTCAAAATAAACACTATGCTACACAATACAAAACCTTAACATGGAATGTAAAGGGCATGGCTTCCGCAAGTAAAAGACAATGGATTTATACATATCTTAGGAGGCACCAGATACACATAGCCATGTTGCAAGAGACCCACTTAGATAAATCCTTGTTGGCATTAACTAAAACAAAGTGGAAAGGACAATTATATGGGACCACCTTTTCGTCATATGCCAGAGGAACTGGAATCTGGATAGCCCCCGGGGTCCCATATACTGTGTCCCGCAAACAGTGCGACCCAAACGGGCGGTACGTAGTTCTAGAAGGTATTTTAGACGGCGTCCCACTAGCCCTGATAACTTTATACACTCCTAATACAAATCAACGTGACTTTTTAGGGACAATGGGCAGTAGCATGCTTAGTGACCCCGCAATAGATGCCATATGGGGCGGAGACTTCAACTGCGTTCTGGATATCTTGAAAGACCGCTCTATCCCCCCACTGGAACGCGCCCCGGCTAAATGAGCATCGCTTGATCTGATAGAATGGGCTGCTAACAACAGGCTAACTGTAAATATGGAGAACTTCCCATCCCACATTACGCGAGTACTCATTTTATTCACCAGTACACAAACTCTACACTAGGCTAGATATGTTCTTCGCTACATCTAACATAATCCCAAAGGTAACTACATCTGGCTACCTAGCCCGCACAATATCAGACCATAATCCACACTACTCCATGCTGCTATGGGGCTATATTCATGCCCGCATTCCAACGTGGCGCCTACAGCCAGACACCTTGACTGACCCCCCCTTTAACACAGAATTGGCCACATGCCTGTCGACCTATTTCTCTCTAAATAAAAATACAACATCAACCCGAGCTACTGAATGGGATGCCCATAAAGTAGTAGTTAGAGGGCATTGCCTGGCAGCATCGGTGGGCATTAGGAAAATGCTGTCCTCAGAATTATTAAAACTGGAAACCGAAATACATAGGGCGGAGATTGAAGTCTCAACAAATAATACACCGACAGAAACACTTATATCACTGAAAGCAAAATACAGAGAGACAGACAATAGTCTTGGTAGACATGACTACAGACATTTCAAAACGAGACAACATGCTGAGGGGGATAGATCGGGCAAACTACTGGCGTGGTTGGTGCGTCAATCACCGCAATCGTCGCCGATAGGGGCTATCAAACTACAAACAGGATTAGAGGTCAACACTCAAGCTGACATCAACAAGGCCTTCTATACGTATTATCATACGTTATACCAATCTTCTATCCCTCCCACAGAACAGCAACTGGCCGAATTCCTAACTCATATTCCCCAAAACTCGACCATCGTCAACAACGCGGATATCCTAGACGGCCCCATCACTATTGAAGAGCTTCGTTTGGCCCTCTCTCAGATGGCATGAGGCAAGACCCCTGGCACAGATGGTTTACCACCAGAATATTATAACTCACAAAGCACTTACCTGTTACAACCCCTGTTAGAGGTGTTTAATGAAGCGCGTAATAGAAAACAATTGCCAGACTACATGGGGGAAGCACTAATAGTGGTTCTACCAAAACCGGGGCGGGATCCTTTAGACGTCAGATCATATAGACCACTCTCTTTGTTGAACACTGATTGCAAACTTCTGGGAAAAATCCTAGCAAATAGATTGCTCCCCCATCTACCAAACTTGATACACACTGACCAGTCGGGATTTATCCCGGGAAGAAACACTTTTATTAATATAAGGCGCCTAATTTGTATCATGTACAACACCACTGACCCAGAGAGTGTGACTGTGTCACTAGATATTGAGAAGGCGTTTGACACGCTGGGCTGGGAATATCTATTTAGCACCCTCAAGACGTTTGGATTCCGGAGTGGCTTCATCAATTGGATTACCACACTATACTCCAAACCAACAGCCCGAGTCAAAACCGGCCAGGTAGTATCGGAAGCCTTTCCTGTGAACAGAGGAACCAGACAAGGCTGCCCGCTTTCACCATTGCTGTTCGCAATAGCTATGGAACCACTTGCAATTAAGTTCAGGAGACACGCACATAAATGGGGCTTAAGGGAGTTTGATACATATCATATAATTTCCTTGTATGCAGATGACGCCCTGGTATATTTACGCAACCACTCTGACTCCCTGCCCAAGATAATGCATATACTAGATAGGTTCGCTCTTGTATCTGGCTTACGCGTGAACTGGTCTAAATCCTGTATCTTTCCCCTCACTTGTTTGCCCCCGAACAACAAACACCACCCCGCATGCACCAATTACTATGGTCGTACCAAACCTTCAAGTACTTGGGCGTCCAAGTGTATCATTCTATGGCAGACCTAAGAGAAGGTAACCTAGATAGGCTACTCCGCTCCACCCGAGGCTCCTTGGCATTTTGGAGTTCCTTGCCCTTATCGCCCATTGGCCGGATAGCAATAGTCAAGATGCTAATATTACCGAGATTCTTATATTATTTCTCGGCACTCCCGTTGGCCTTACCACGCTCGTTTTTCCACAAAGTACATTCCCTACTAACTGACTTACTCTGGGGCAGAGACAGACGCAGAGTAGCCCTAAACACCACGCAATACCCACAAGAGGAAGGTGGTTTGGGTATGCCGAACCTTGAGCTATATTATGCAGCAGCCCAACTTCAATGGGTCACCAAATGGCTCAACGAACCGTCTAACCCGGAGGTTACAGCAATAATGGATTACATAACCCCTACGCAGATATTGGCATGGTTATTAACAGGTCTCCCTCACCTACGACATAATACTCCCCTGCTTAGCTCGGCCAGACATTGCTGGAAGAGATATGTACAAGGCAAAATGCCACCCCTCCCTTATTCTCCCTTAATCTCAGTATCACAGCTACCGGGCTTCCACGCCTTATCCTCTCATCATGACGTACGAGCGGTTAATACCCTGAACACAGGTGACCTATATAATGAATCCAGAGCAATCAAGTTCGCAGATCTGGCGGCTGCGGGGGTTATGCAGCCACGAGCCTTTCTGACATTCAATGCCATCAATAATCTCCTACGCAACATATGGGGCTGTGGTCAAAATGAACCAAACGAATCCCTCCTACTTTCTGCAATACTTTCAATGGGAGAGGCAAAACACACTGTTACTAAATTATACAAAATCCTCCTATCAAGAAGCTGTAAAGCTCTAACCCAGGTCAAACTTCGTTGGGATTCTGCTCTTCCTACACCAATAGCACAAAAATCCTGGGACACAGCCCTCACCTCGATCAAGTCCGTATCTCGCAACTTTAGACTAAGATACACACAATTTAATTATGTACATCAGGCTTGTCTCTCTCCAGCTCATATTCATAAAATATACCCAGGAGCTAACTCCATATGTCCAAGATGCGCTGCCCCTGCAGCATCCTTTTACCATATGGTCTGGGAATGTCACACGATCAACACTGGCTGGAACCAAATCGTCACTACAACTATTGACCTATCAGGCCAACCGCTTACCCAGACTCCAGAATCCTGTCTGCTTAATATACGATACCGCACAAAAAAAGATAAACATGTCCACAAGTTTGTAGATTTAGCATTCGTGACATACAAACACCTGATAGCTACACACTGGAAGGCCCCAAATGCCCCTCCCCATTCCCTTTGGCTACGTGACTTGCATGATTACACATTGGCGGAATCTCAAACTCTGAGGCAATCACAGCATAGAGGTCAGACACAAGGTGGGATTGAAAATTGGGATCTCTTTGTAGTTAGAATTGAATCTAGGGATGACAAATACCCACCATGAGCTACACACTTCAATAATCTTAAAATACGCTATCCCCAGATCTATACACATTAACTGATTCTGCCAAGAATAGATCCAAACTATTGCACCACTAGGCCTAGCCCACACCACATTTACCCATCGTCCGACCCATGACACAACTATCCCCCTATACCAAAGAGCACATACAGGAATGTAGCCCTCGGGCCTGTACAGCTTCACGCTCCCACTATCATAATGGACGCCAAAGTATATACCTAAGAATATTAATCATCATGTCAAATGTTACTAGTTATAGAATGTTTATGGAAAGCCAGTACACTGAAATATAACTATGCTGTGTAATGTAATGTACAAACGTTAGAAGATAGGTGACTTTTCACCAAAATATATGTAATGTACTGCTATTTCCAGACCCTGTTTTATATTAAGTTTAATAAACAGATTTAAAAAAAAAAAAAGAGAGTCTGAAAATGTCAAACTCCCTGCCTGCAAGACACAAAATAGTGGTGTTACTGCTAAGAAGAATATAAATGGTTCCATCTGTTCCATCTGATGTCGAGCTATGCCAGTTGTTCTTCCTGTAAACAAGTGAAATGAGCAGGTAGCTTTTCAGTACACAGTAAGAGGGCATACAAGTAAGATCAGAGGGGGAAGATGGAAAGGCTAGTGCTGCCAGTGACAGAAACGTTTTCATGCGGAAACAGCTGAGGAAGATGATTATGTAACAGGTTGATGCGGCATACTTGTCTGTCGAAGAAATAATTAAAACAAAGCAAAACAATGCATTGGTAGAAACGGTGGAGCAAAGCAATGCAAAACATTAGAAAACCACATATAGGGTGTTTGGCATTGCCTATTACTTGGTAGAAAATGATTACTTAATCACAGATCACCCTAATTGAATGCATCTAATACTGCCAGTGCAATGGGCCCTATGCTCTGTTTAAAAGGTATATGGTGATTAGGCAGAATTACAATTGGCCCTGACAATCTATCTGTAAGTCCCTAGGATATGGTAGAGCATGTAGGTTTAGAGACTTCAGTGAACTTAGTGTGCTTCAATCTGTACTGCTGTGGTGTCTGCTGTCATTTGAAAGCCAGCCCTGCTTTGCAGGCTACTTTTAAAATACAACCTTGTCATAATTCGACATTGGAATTAAAAGTACTTCCAGCGTTTAAAAGTATCTTTCAATTATATATGTCACCCCTATGGTCTACACTAGGCTCCTCAGGGGTAGGATACCTTGTAATTAAAAGCAGGGATATTATAAAATATGTTTTATTTGCCCTGCTGAGGGAAACACTGCCCATTCTATTCCCCATAGTAGCACTGCAAGCTCCAAAGGCTAACATGGGAAGGCTTTATTAAACTTTAAAAAAGTCTAGCTGTTGACAGGAGTGAGCTAGAAAAGTTATTCAAAGTGTCAAAATAATAGCTACAATACACCCATCAACTTGCCAAGGTTAGATTTATTATAACTATTGTAGTAAAGTAGTTTTAGAACTAATTAGAGTAAGAGAGGTACTTGAAGGAGAGTGCAGGGAATGTTAGCCACGCCTGTGTGTTGGGATAGCCAGACCTGAACCTCCAGGAGAGATTTTCTGTATTTTGATTTGTTTTAGGTGTGTATTCTGGGACAGAAAAATGCCATACTTTCCAGGAAGTGGTAATCAAAGAGGGTGTCAGTCCAGAATAAGAAATAAATATGGGAGAGCTGCACAGCATCTCAAATCCCTGCCTAGAAATTTCAAGAGAAGGACTGCCCTGCTGAATCTCTGGTCTGCATGCCAACAGCACTATACTAATAAGGACTGTGTCTGCTGCACACTCTGGGCTTCACAAAAGAGGACTTTTCTTGGCTTCAAAAGGCTTAAGGAGTGAACTCCCTGAAAGCAACATGTACAAAAGAGTCTCAAAACTCACCTGCATCAAAACAAACCAAGCTGATCAGCTTCACCTGGACTTTTAAAGGATTTGATCAGGTGCATTGTGAGAACTGTAATCCCCAAAACCCCAAGAGACAAATCAAACCTTCTGGGTCCTTGGCTGGTGTTGCAGACCCTAAAAGGCCTGAAGGAATGCCTTCTGGAAGAAGATCCAGAAGTTGGGATACGTTTGGGCAACTTCTTTCAGAAAGGTCCAAAGTCCCCCGACCTCGACAATGATATTCAATCCGGTGATGACGAACCGCAACTTGGCCTGACTTCCAGGTTTGCCTCACTGAAATCTCTGGAGCTCTTTGACAACAAAGACAAAAACCTCCAGGACTCACTGAGGAATTGCGCCACTGTCATCATACCAAAAGTTGGATTGCCAAGGGCTATCACTCGATGTCAAGCAAAAAAGTTCGAAAAAAGTGACGAAGGCCCATATTTATACTTTTTCAGCACCGCATTTGCATCATTTTT
This sequence comes from Pleurodeles waltl, assembly GCF_031143425.1. NCBI lineage: Eukaryota > Metazoa > Chordata > Amphibia > Caudata > Salamandridae > Pleurodeles > Pleurodeles waltl. The sequence goes on along the minus strand of NC_090439.1, from coordinate 145,971,034 downwards.
TACGCAAAGTGGCACAATCTTACAAAATGCGATTATATTTTATATTTTTTGAGTTTCCACCGCTCTTGTGTCAAAAAAAGACTCAAATGCGGTGCAAAAAAATGTGTAAATATGGGCTTAAGTGAGAATGTAAAAATTTGACCGTCCCCAACTATTCTTTCTATCCAACTCGCACTCCACCATGATTGGCCTAAAACTTTAACTTGGTCAAAGTCCAGAGAAACCAGATAAAAGCGGTAGGCTCATAGATTTCCTTACAAATTTTTTCCGGCTCCCCTAACGGGGGAATGCCCCCTTTGCATACATTATGCCTGGCGCAGGCATAATGTAGTGCAAAGGGTTACAGAGTGGTGCAATGCATGCATTGGGCCACCCTGTAAATACGGTGCAGGGATCTCCGCCTCGTTGGGCCACATTAACGTCAAACATAATGATGTTAATGTGGCACAAAGTGGTGCTAGGACATTATAAATATGCCATTGAATGTCTCCTGAAGACACTTGCACCCTGTCTATTTGTTTAAGATTTAGAATAATGTGTGATGCCCTCTAGGAACTCAAGAGTTCATCACATAGTAATAGTTATTGGTCAGACTTTTTTTTCAACCATTAGAAATATACGTTTCCTGGAGGAATCACTAGGCAAATTTGCTGTTTCAGCTGAGAGAGCTGTTGATGAAGGGAAAATCAAGAATATTCATTTCTCCTAGGGAAGATGTACCTCTTCTTCACTTAATCAAAAGTAGTTTTAGTACATCCTTTCTGTAAATATTGATAAATCAAATCAAATCAAACCATGAACATTTATAAAGCGCGCTACTCACCCGTGAGGGTCTCAAGGCGCTAGGGGGATGGGGTTACTGCTGCTCGAAGAGCCAGGTCTTGAGTTGCCCCCGGAATGCGAGGTGGTCCTGGGTGGTCCTGAGGTTGGTGGGGAGGGAATTCCATGTCTTGGCCGCCAGGTAGGAGAAGGATTTCCCACCTGCCGTGGTGAGGCGAATGCGAGGGACGGCGGCGAGAGCGAGGTTGGCGGAGCGAAGGTGGGTGTGTAGAAACTGAGGCGACGGTTGAGGTATTCGGGTCCCTTGTTGTGGAGGGCTTTGTGTGCGTGGGTGAGGAGTCGGAAGGTGATCCTTTTGTTTACGGGAAGCCAGTGAAGGTGTCTCAGGTGGGCGGAGATGTGGCTGTTGCGGGGTATGTCGAGGACGAGGCGGGCGGAGGCGTTTTGAATTCGCTGCAGACGTTTCTGGAGTTTAGCGGTGGTTCCTGCGTATAGGGTGTTGCCGTAGTCCAGGCGGCTCGTGACGAGGGCGTGGGTTACGGTCTTTCTGGTGTCGGCGGGGATCCAGTGGAAGATCTTTCGGAGTATGCGGAGGGTGAGGAAGCAGGAGGATGATACGGCGTTGACTTGTTTGGTTATGGTGAAAAGTGGGTCCAGGATGAATCCGAGGTTGCGTGCGTGGTCTGATGGGGTTGGTGCGGTGCCAAGGGCCGTGGGCCACCAGGAGTCGTCCCAGGCGGACGGGGTGTTTCCGAGGATGAGAACTTCCATTTTGTCTGAGTTCAGTTTCAGACGGCTGAGTTTCATCCATTCTGCGACGTCTTTCATTCCATCTTGCAGGTTGGTCTTGGCGCTGGTGGGGTCCCTGGTGAGGGAGAGTATCAGCTGAGTGTCGTCGGTGTAGGAGGTGATGTTGATGTTATGCTTGCGTACGATGTCGGCGAGGGGGCTCATGTAGACATTGAAGAGAGTCGGGCTGAGCGAGGAGCCTTGTGGGACGCCGCAGATGATCTTGTTGGGGTCTGAGCGGAAAGGTGGGAGGTAGACTCTTTGGGAGCGGTTGGAGAGGAAGGAGGTGATCCAGTCCAGGGCCTGTCCTTGGATCCCGGTGGAGTGGAGGTGGGATATTAGGGTTCGGTGGCAGACGGTGTCGAAGGCAGCCGAGAGGTCGAGGAGGATGAGGGCGACTGTTTCTCCGTTGTCCATCAGAGTTCTGATGTCGTCTGTGACTGAGATGAGGGCGGTTTCTGTGCTGTGATTGGCTCGGAATCCGGACTGAGAGGGGTTGAGTAGGTTGTTGTCTTCAAGGAAGTTTGTAAGTTGCTTGTTGACGGTCTCCTCTATGACTTTGGCAGGGAATGGGAGGAGCGAGATGGGGCGGAAGTTCTTCAGGTCGCTGGGGTCCGCCGTAGGTTTCTTCAGTAGGGCGTTGACTTCTGCGTGTTTCCAGCTCTCGGGGAAGGTGGCAGAAGCAAACGAGCTGTGGATGATGGTCTGGAGATGCGGGGCGATGATGTTGTCGGCTTTGTTGAAGATGAAGTGTGGGCAGGGGTCCGAGGGGGCACCGGAGTGGATGGAGTTCATGGTGGCTTTGGTCTCTTCCGTGTTGATGTGAGTCCAGGCATTGAGGGTGATGGCTGGGGTTGTAGGTTCTGTGGTGGTTGGCTGGGTCTGGTGTCCGAAGCTGTAGTGTAGGTCGGTGATCTTACGATGGAAGAAGGTGGCGAGGGAGTTGCAAAGGTCTTGTGAGGGCGTGATGGCGTTGACATTGGAGTTAGGGTTGGAGAGCTCTTTGAAAATGTTGAAGAGTTCTTTGCTGTTGTGAGTGTTCTTGTCCAGTCTGTCTGTGAAGGAATTTCTTTTGGTGGCGCGGATCAGTTGGTGGTGTTCTCGGGTAGCGTTCTTGAGGGCAGACATGTTATCTGCGGTGTGGTCCTTGCGCCAGGCTTTCTCGAGGGTGCGGCAGTTTTTTTTAGATTCCTTGAGGGTGTCTGTGAACCAGAGAGGTTTTTTGGTGTTGGTCTGTCTTGGGAGGCGTCTGAGGGGAGCGAGGTTGTCTGCGCAGTTGGTGATCCAATGCGTGAGGCTGAGGGCTGCGTCGTTGGGGTCGGTGGAGAAGGTGGGTTGGTTGTCGCTGAGAGTGGAGAGAAGCTGTTCCACGGGGATTTTGTTCCAATGTTGGCGTGGGATGGATTGTGTGCGGAGGTGGCGAGTCTCGCGTCGGAAGGTGAAGTGGACACATCTGTGGTCGGTCCAGTGTATTACCGAGGAGTGGCTGAAGGATACGTGGTTGCTGGCGGAGAAGATGGGGTCGAGCGTGTGTCCGGCGATGTGGGTGGGGGTGTTCACCAGTTGCTTGAGACCGAGGTTGGCGAGGTTGTCGAGCAGGGCGGTGGTGTTGGGGTCGTTGTTCTGTTCCAGGTGGAAGTTGAGGTCACCGAGGAGGATGTAGTCCGGCGAGGCAAGGGCGTGCGGGGAGATGAAGTCAGTGATAGAGTCGCTGAAGAGGGCGCGTGGTCCAGGGGGTCTGTAGATAAGAGTTCCTCTGAGGGTGGTCCTGGGGTCGGTGTGGATCTGGAAGTGCAGGTGTTCGGCGGCGAGAGCGGTGTCTATAGTGTAGGTGGTGACTTTGATGGAGTCCTTGAAGACGATGGTGATTCCTCCACCTACTTGGTTGGTGCGGTCTCTCCTGGAGATCTTGTAGCCGTCGGGGATGGCTATGGCGATGTCGGGGCCGAGGAGGTGTTCATCCAGGTCTCAGTGATGAAGGCGACGTCCGGTGTGGTGGAGTCCAGGAGGTCCCATAGTTCAACGGCGTGCTTGTGGACAGAGCGTGCATTGATCAGGATGCATTTGAGGTGGTTGTTGGCGCGTGGGCTGGCGGGCGTGGTGATTTCGCGGTGGAAGGTGAGTTTGCAGGTGTGGCATGCGAAGGGTCCGTGGGTACGTTTCGGGTTGGCTTGGAAGCAGGTGCTGGAGCGCCCCGGGTTGAGGGCGTGGAGGGTGATGGGGTCGTAGCGGTGCTGCGGGGTTTGGGATTGCTGGGGACCAGGGGCGCAGAGGGGCTTGCCTTTGGCGTGCCCGCTGCGCAGCCACGCAGCGGCCGCCATAAGAGGGAGGAGGGGGTAGAGGGGTCAGCTGGGGGCGGGGGCGGCAGAGGGGCGACGAATGGGAGCCGGTGGGGGCGGGGCCGAGCAGGAGGTGGCGGCAGGAAAGCGGAGAGTGGGGGGGTGAGGGGTGGGGAGGGGAGAAAAGATAGGGGAGGGGGGTTACAGAGGTGGAGGGGAGTAAGGAAGAAAGATAGGGGAGGGGGGGTTACAGAGGTGGAGGGGAGTAAGGAGGAACAGAGAGAAGAGTCAAGAACTGAAGAACAGAAGAGAGAAGAGTCAAGAACAGAAGAACAGAAGAGAGAAGAGTCAAGAACAGAAGCACAGAAGAGTCAAGAACTGAAGAACAGAAGAGAGAAGAGTCAAGAACAGAAGAGAGAAGAGCCAAGAAGAAGGGTAAAGAAGAGGAGGAGAGAAGAGTCAAGGAAGAGGAGTCAGACAGAAGAGGAGAGACCTGAGAAGCAGAGGATAAGAAGAACACAGATGAAGAACACAGAAGAAGGACAAAGAAGAAGAAAGAACACGCAGGTCGGGGTGCAGGGGAGAAAGAAGAACACAGATGAAGAACACAGACGAAAGAAAGAAAGCACAGGTCGGGTGCAGGGGAGAAAGAAGAACACAGATGAAGAACACAGATGAAGAAAGAAGAAAGAACACGCAGGTCGGGGTGCAGGGGAGAAAGAAGAACACAAATGAAGAACACAGAAGTAGGACAAAGGAGAAGAAAGAACACGTAGGACGGGATGCAGGGAAGAAAGAAGAGCACAGATAAAGAACACAGATGAAGAAAGAAGTGAGAACACGCAGGAAGGGGTGCAGGGAAGACAGAAGAACACAGATGAAGAACAGAGATGAAGAACACAGAAGAACACCAAAGATGAAGAAAGAAGCAGGAAGAGAACACGGTGAGGAAGAGGAGCGGGCCGAGGAAGAGCAGAACACGCAGCAAGAGGGCTGCAGAAGAGGAGCAGAGAGCGAAGGGAAGAAGGACAGCAGAGGTGCGGAGAGAGGTTGGAGGAGAGAGCGGAAGGCAGAGGACAGAGGTACAGGAGAAGAGAGGTGAGTAGCGCGGGGCTGGGCGGGGGTAGTACTTACTGTTTTTAGCAGGTCTTGCTGGGAGGTGTCAGGAGCCTGGGCTGGTGGAGCTGCAGCGGGAGCGACCTACCCTCGGGTCAAGGGTCGCTAACTCTGTCGCGCAGCGGCCGCCATAAGAGGGAGGAGGGGGGAGGAGGGGTCAGCTGGGGCCGGGAGGGGGGCGACGAATGGGAGCAGGGGGGGTGGGCCGAGCAGGAGGTGGTGGCGGGAAAGCGGAGGGTGGGGGGGTCAGGTAGAGGGGAGGGGAGAAAAGATAGGGGGTGTTACAGAGGTGGAGGGGAGTAAGGAAGAAAGATAGGGGAGGGGGAGTTACAGAGGTGGAGGGGAGTAAGGAGGAACTGAGAGAAGAGTCAAGAACTGAAGAACAGAAGAGAGAAGAGTCAAGAACAGAAGAACAGAAGAGTCAAGAACTGAAGAACAGAAGAGAGAAGAGTCAAGAACAGAAGAGAGAAGAGCCAAGAAGAAGGGTAAAGAAGAAGAGGAGAGAGGAGTCAAGAACAGAAGAACAGAAGAGAGAAGAGCCAAGAAGAAGGGTAAAGAAGAGGAGGAGAGAAGAGTCAAGGAAGAGGAGTCAGGCAGAAGAGGAGAGACCTGAGAAGCAGAGGATAAGAAGAACACAGATGAAGAACACAGAAGAAGGACAAAGAAGAAGAAAGAACACACAGGTCGGGGTGCAGGGGAGAAAGAAGAACACAGATGAAGAACACAGATGAAGAACACAGATGAAGAAAGAAGAAAGAACACGCAGGTCGGGGTGCAGGGGAGAAAGAAGAACACAGATGAAGAACACAGATGAAGAACACAGATGAAGAAAGAAGAAAGAACACGCAGGTCGGGGTGCAGGGGAGAAAGAAGAACACAGATGAAGAACACAGATGAAGAACACAGAAGAAGGACAAAGGAGAAGAAAGAACACGCAGGACGGGGTGCAGGGAAGAAAGAAGAGCACAGATGAAGAACACAGATGAAGAAAGAAGAGAGAACACGCAGGAAGGGGTGCAGGGAAGATAGAAGAACACAGATGAAGAACAGAGATGAAGAACACAGAAGTAGACCAAAGATGAAGAAAGAAGCAGGAAGAGAACGCGGTGAGGAAGAGGAGCGGGGCCGAGGAAGAGCAGAACACGCAGCAAGAGGGCTGCAGAAGAGGAGCAGAGAGCGAAGGGAAGAAGGACAGCAGAGGTGCGGAGAGAGGTTGGAGGAGAGAGCGGAAGGCAGAAGACAGAGGTACAGGAGAAGAGAGGTGAGTAGCGCGGGCTGGGCGAGGGGCTGGGCGGGGGGAGTACTTACTGTTTTTAGCAGGTCTTGCTGAGAGGTGTCAGGAGCCTGGGCTGGTGGAGCTGCAGCGGCAGGGGGAACGACCTACCGTCGGGTCAAGGGTCGCAAAGTGTGAGGGATTCTGAGAAAGAACCTACAACCATTTTAAGTGAGCTAACTACAAAAATGTACCTGCTGGTAATTAATGTATTATCTATATTAAAACAGGAATAGAGAAGCTGTGCTCAAAGGTTCATCTGTCTGCAAGAGACACTGTTCAATTTTTCTGACTATTTAAAGATTTTGGTGGCACGCAATACCTAGAGCCATTAAAATGATTTGCCTTCAAGGAAACCTTGCCATCAAGCAATGCAGACTATAAGAGGAGTTTCTGCACAATGAAACTGATTGTTTATGGAATGAGAGCATCTCTTCATATATACACTGATTGTTCATGCTTGTAGGTAAAGACCAAAGATTCACCACTTAAAATATTTCACACAGAACTCCATGTAAAGAGCTGCCAGCCAAAATAGGACAACGTTTTGATGTGCTAGCAGGAGTGGAAGCACTAGACAATAGACAATGCATGCCTATGTGCAAGGAGTATCACCTCTGGACATCTATTCATGAACAATTTTTGCATGACATCTTGGATCACCTTTGGGAATGGAGCCACCCCATATAGGCCCTCATTACAACCCTGGCAGTCAGTGTTAAAGCGGCGATAATACTGCCAACAGGCCGGTTGTAAAGAAAATGGAATTACGACCAAGGCAGAAACCGGCAACACAGACAGCCACTTTAACACTCCCACCGCCACGGCGATAGCAACAAACACCGCAGCAGTAACCGCCAACAGACAGGCGGAAGAGAATGTACCGCCTACCTTATCACAACCCGCCAATCCACCAGCTTTTCCATTGCGGTACCAACGCCATCAAAAGCACAGCAGAAACAGGACACAGAAGGGAAACCACTCACCTCTCGACACTCAACGAAGAAACAGGATGCCGTGGAGCCCGAGCTGCAGGTCCTGCCCATGCTGGTCTACCTCCTCATCTACCAGGAATACGAAAGGTGGCGGTGACGACCATGGTGTGTACTGCACCTAGTACACAGGGGAGGTGGGAGGAAAAAGAGAGTGAAATCAATCAATCAATCAATCACAGATATTTGTAGAGCGCACAACATACCCCTTAGGGTTCCAAGGCGCTGTGGGGGGGGAGGACTGCTACTGCTCGAAAAGCCAGGTCTTGAGTAGTCTTCGGAAGGCGAGTAGGTCTTGGGTCTGTCGGAGGTAGATAGGGAGCGTGTTCCAGGTCTTGGCGGCGAGGTAGGTGAAGGATCTGCCGCCGGAGGAGGTTTGTTGGATGCGGGGGACGTTGGCGAGGGCGAGGCTCGCGGAACGCAGTTGGCGGGTCGGAGTGTAGAAGTTGAGTCTGTCGTTGAGGTAGGAGGGGCCGGCGTTGTGAAGTGCCTTGCGTGCGTGGGTGAGGAGCTTGAAGGTGACCCTTTTGTTGACGGGGAGCCACTGGAGTCCTTTGAGGTGAGGGGTGATGTGGCTGTGGCGGGGTGCGTTGGTGATGAGTCGGGCTGAGGCGTTTTGGATGCGTTGGAGGCGTTGTAGGTGTTTCTCTGGGATTCCTGCATAGAGTGCGTTGCCGTAGTCCAGTCTGCTGCTGACGAGGGCGTGGGTTACTGTCTTCCTGGTGTCGGTCGGGATCCACTTGTAGATCCTGCGGAGGGTGCGTAGGGTGTTGTAGCAGGAGGAGGTGACGGCGTTGACTTGTCTGTCCATGGAGAGTGCGGAGTCGAGGATGAACCCCAAGTTGCGGGCGTGGTCGGTGGGCGTTGGGGGGGTTCCGAGGGAGGTCAGCCACCATGAGTCGTTCCAGGCGGAGGGGGAGGTCCCGAGGATGAGGATTTCTGTCTTGTCGGTGTTGAGCTTCAGGCGGCTATCTCTCATCCAGTCGGCGACTGGATGACTCGTGGAGGTTGGCTTTGGCGGTGGCAGGGTCGTTGGTGAGGGAGAGGATGAGCTGGGTGTCGTCGGCGTAGGTGATGATGTTGAGGTCGAAACGGCGGGCCACTTGTGCGAGGGGGGCCATGTAAATGTTGAACAGCGTTGGGCTCAGGGAGGAGCCCTGGGGGACGCCACAGATTATGTTGTTGGCTTCTGAGCGGAAGGGTGGGAGGCGAACGGTCTGTGTTCTGCCAGAGAGGAAGGATGAGGTCCAGGCTAGGGCTTTTTCCTGGATTCCGGCTTCTTGGAGGCGTGACAGTAGGGTGTGGTGGCAGACTGTGTCGAAGGCCACTGAGAGGTCTAGGAGAATGAGGGCAGAGGTCTCGCCGTGGTCGAGTTGGCGTCTGATGTCATCTGTCGCGGTGATGAGAGCGGTCTCGGTGCTGTGGTTGCGTCTGAATCCGGTTTGTGAGGGGTCGAGAACATTGTTGTCTTCGATGCGGCATGTCAGCTGAAGGTTGACGATCTTTTCTGCGACTTTGGCTGGGTAGGGGAGGAGGGAGATGGGGCGGAAGTTCTTGAGGCCCTTGGGGTCCGCTTTTGGTTTCTTGAGGAGGGCGTTGATGTCAGCGTGCTTCCAGTTTCTGGGAAGGTGCCTGCTTCAATGGAGGCGTTGATAATCTTGCAGAGTTGGGGCGCGATGATATAGTCAGCTTTGTTGAAGATGTGGTGGGGGCAGGGGTCGGTCGGTGATCCGGAGTGGATGGAGTTCATGATTGTGCGAGTTGTGTCATCGTCGACGTTGGACCAGGTGGTGATGGGGTTGGCGATGCTAGGGTACGAGGTGGTGACTGAGGAGGGTGCGGTCGCGGTGTTGAAGCTGCTGTGGATGTCGGCGATCTTGTTGTAGAAGAAGGCGGCGAGGGAGTCCTGGGAGGGCGGAATATCGTTGACGTTGGTGCTGGGGGTGGTTAGTTCCTTCACAATGCGGAAGAGCTCTTTGCTGTCATGAGCGTTGTTGTCTAGGCGGTCTTTGAAGGAGGACCTCTTGGTGGTCCTGATGAGGTGGTGGTGTCGGCGGGTTGCGTCTTTGAGGGCATCCTGATTGACCGGTGTGCGTTCTTGGAGCCATTTCTTTTCTAGTTTCCTGCAGGAGTGAAACACACACACAACACGCAACACCCCCACCCCCACCCTCACCCACTACACGATACACACAAACACATGCAGAAACATTACATTAACACCCCGTAACCCCCTGGAAGAACGCAAGGACAAAAGGAATTGAGTTAAACAGTGATATTTTTGAAATAGGCAGATATACATAAGAAATAGAAAAACAGTATATACAAAAATAAACAATATGTACATAAGACGGTACACTGTCCATTCAAAATGTCCATGGGCCAGTGGGCCAAAAATCAGGGGCCAAGCCCATACTTGACTCCTGCCTCAATACGGAGAGAACACTGCAGGGGCATCAGGTCAAAAACACACATGCACCTCAGGGGACTCGGGAAGGGGGGGCACCTCAGCTGGAAGATGGAATCATGCCACTGCTCCTCGAGGGGGCTCCATGCCCACTGCTTGGTCCTGGGGAGTGCAAGGCCACAGTCTCACAAGTCTCTCAAGTGGGAGATTTGCCCACTGCTTGCTCCTGGGGAGTGCAAAGCCACAGTCTCTCAAGTGGATGGCTTCTTCCACTGGTTCTGGAGGGGGCCTTGTGCCCAGTGTGCTTCATCCTGCCCAGGATAGGGTGAGTGGATGCATATCTCCACTTGTTCAGGCGGAGGCCTTGTGCCCAGTGTGCTTCATCCTGCCAAGGATAGGGTGAGTGGATGCATATCTCCACTGGTTCTGTAGGGGGCCTTTTGCCCAGTGTGCTTCATCCTGCCAAGAATGGGGTGAGTGGATGCCTTTCTCCACTGGTTCTGGAGGAGGCCTTGTGCCCAGTGATGCAAGACTTGGGGTGTGGCAGTTCACAGTCCCTCACCTGGGTGTCTGAGGCATGGGATTTGCAGGGAACCGGTTGCATGATAGTCCATGGAGGCAGGGCTAGACTCCATCTTGGTGGGTGTGCTGCCAGTGGTCGTTGCAGGCTCCAGCCCTTTTACTGCAGCCTTGGACGGCTGCCCACTGGGGCTGCTGCTTCTGGTAGTGGTCCTACTGTCAGTGGTGCAGGTGGCGGTGCTTATGGCAGGGCCTGCGCCGGTGCTAGCAGCGGTGCAGGTGGCGGTGCTGCCAGTGGTGGAGGGAGGATCCTGCCCTTCTCCTGCAGCCTCGGACGGCTTTCCACTGGGGCTGCTGCTGCTGAAGGATGGGGGAGGGGGAGGGAAGAGGTCAATGTTTGCCAGGAAAAGCTTCTTAGACAAACTGGGGTGGGAAGAGGGAGAGGGTTTGGGAGTGGAGGAAGAGGGAGTGGTTGTAGGAGGTGCCTGTCTGCTGTGTTTGGGCACAGGTGCATGGGCTCGAGGCTGTTGTGAGGTGGATGGCTGTTGGGTGGGTGGGTGCTTACGTTTGTGTACTTTGGGAGGAGGGGTTACAGACACACTGGGAGAGGACACAGGGGACGTGTGCATGGATGTGAGGGTGGTGACTGCCCGTGAGGGGTGTGTTGTGATGGGCGTGCTGGTGATGGAGAAAGTGGATGAAAATGTAGCGATGCAGGTGTGAGTGGAGGCACTACTGGGAGGGAGGTGGGCAACGAGGTCGAGGGGGACACAGTGGAGGCAGTGGATGTTGGTGTGTCTGCAAGGGGATGTTGCTTGTGTGAGTTCCTGTGAGATGAACTGTGGTGCTTGTGTTTGCCTGAGCCACTTTTGTGTGGTGATTTGGGTGAATACTGGTCTGAAGGTGTGCTTGGGATAGGCTGGGGTTGAGGGGATTGGGTCTGGGTAGAGGAAGTTAGAGGGGGAGGCTAGAAACAGGTACAACGGCTGCCATCAGGGAGTTGGCCAGAGCCTGAAATGCTCTCTGTTGGGCCGCCATGCCAGAGTGAATGCCCTCCAGGTATGCATTTGTTTGTTGTAAATACCTCTCAACACCCTGGATGGCATTCAGTATGGTTGACTGCCCAACAGCGAGGGATCTCAGGAGGTCAGTCGCCTCCTCACTGAGGGCATCAGGGCTGACGGGGGCAGCACCTGAGGTGCCTCGGGCGAAGGAGATGCCCACCCTCCTGGGTGAGCGGGCACAGGAAACACATTGAGGGGCTGCTGGGAGGGCGGTGCTGGGAGGGGGGTTGGAGGCTGTACCTGTTGTTGGGGTGGGCACAGAGGTGTCCACCACCACCAGTGAGCTTCCAACGGAAGAGGAGTCGCTGTCTGTGGTCTCCCTTCCTCTCTCCACGTGGTGGTCCCCTCACCCTCCATCCCACTAGTATCCTCAACCTCTGTGGATTTGGCCTCCAGGCCCATGTGGTATGCAGCTCCCTCCATCACCAGTGCCTCTGCTCCTCCGCCAGATGATGCTAATGCACACAAGGACAGGGTGACAAAACAAAAAGGGGGGGTGGAGACAGAAGATACACTTGGTCAATGCCAGCAACACCACTACCGTTGGCGTACACAACACATAGGGAACAGCCCTATGCACTAGACCATGCACTACCACTTACTAAGCTAGTCACCAGCCCATGGAGTACAATGCCTTCCTCCATTAGCTGCCCAGTAGTAGATGCCTACTAACACTATTGGGGTAGGAGTGATTCTGAGCCTGTCCAAAAAGGGACCTACCCTGCCATGTTCGCCCTGGCTTAGGGGCACCCATAGCCCACATCCCCCACCCAGGTAACTCTTAACGGTGGCAAAGTCAGGATTCGGATTCTGTACTCACCCCCTTGTGGCTGCTGTGATGCCTTCAAGCGCCCATCCAAATCCGGATACGCCACCGCCACGATGTGGAACATCAGGGGTGTCATGGTGCGATGGGCACCCCTTCCTCGTTGGGAGGCCAGCCCCAGCTGGGCCTCCGCCGTCTTCTTTGCCCAGCGGTGCAGGACCTCCTACATTTTGCGGCAGTGGGTGCTCCGCCGGTCAAAGACCCCGCGGTCCGCACCTCCTTGGCGATGTCATGCCAAATACCCTTTTTCTGGTGAGCACTGACCTGCAGGGATAAGACAGCAGATAAAGGATTAGTCATACCATCTGGACTGTCATACTTATGGCCCACCATATCCCTCCATCCCCTTATGCACATACATTGACCACCATACATGCAGCACTCTGGCCAGGACCCCTCTGACCCCCTACATGTGGCTTACACACATAGCACTCCACACATTCATGGCCCACACATCATGCTCACAGTGTACTCACCTGTTTGTCTGGAGGACTGTAGAGTAACATGTACTGGGGTAGGACCCCATCCACCAGTTTCTCCAACTCCTCCGCAGTGAAGGCAGGGGCCCTTTCCCCAGACACATGAGCCACTGTTGCTTCCAGACACAGGTCACAGCAGCACTTGCAGTGTAGGTCCTCTCCTGTTGAAGGTCAGGTAGCAAGTGAGTTAACAGACAGAAAATGGTGGTCACAACCGCGGCGGTGCGTACCATCACTGCCGGCGTAAATCGCCATTGGCTCCTGGAACCCATAGGGCCCAATGATAACCAATGCGAAGTTGCGCAGCGGTCTTCGACCGCCTTCCGAGATGGCACACAACATCAGCAGAATGACCTCATGTCCACTTGTCCCTCCTCACAGGTCAGGCAGCCGCCATTTCAGGGGAGCACGAGGCATGGCACCTAACTGCGTCACAACAGACACTGGCACAGCAACTGACTGTCAGATTCACAGACTGGTTCTGTAAAGTAACAAAATCATCATTAGTGCAATTGAAGTGTGAATATGACCCTCTGCTCACCGTTTTCTTCCATAGGCTTGAACCACTGAGGCTGAATATGAGATGGCGACATCCTCTGTTGTACTCACCCCTGGTGGACCTTGCAACAATGGAGGACAGACACATTATCATAACATACAGACTTGATCGGCCACAGTCCAAGATTGGTGTGCCCAATTGGAGCCAGACCTGATTTCAGCTATCTGCCAGCCCACAGGTATCCCCCCTCTAGTGCAGGTCCTGTCAGTGCTCCATTTCCTGGCAAGTGGTTCCTTCCAAACAACAGTGGCTATGGCATCAGTGATGTCTCAGCCAATGTTCTCCAATGTGTTGACCAGAATATTGTCAGCCCTGCTGAAACACGTGCGCAGCTACACCGTATTCCACCAGGTAGAGGATTTGGCCACAGTAAAGCCTGACTTTTATGCCCTGGGACATATCCCCAACATCACTGGTGCCATTGCTGGTACATATGTGGCATTTGCCCCCCCCCCCCCGGAGAAATGAACAAGTTTTCAGGAATAGAAAAAGCTATCACTCTATGAATGTGCAGATGGTGTGTTTGGCGGACCAGTATATCTCCCATCTGAATGCCAAATATCCTGGCTCTGTGCATGACACATTAATCTTGAGGAATAGCAGCATCCCATATGTGATGGGCCAACTCCAGAGGCACCGGGGGTGGCTAATAGGTGAGCCCAATGTCCCCACCCAGTATAAGTAGGTGTCTGGGTATGGGGTTGTCCCTAAGGGTTAGTGTGTGTCTAACAGTTGTCCCTTGATATTTGCAGGTGACTCTGGTTACCCCAACCTCTCATGGCTTCTGACCCCAGTGAGGAATGCCAGGACAAGGGCAGAGGAACGTTACAATGTGGCACATGGGCGTACAAGGAGGATTACTGAAAGGACCTTCGGCCTCCTGAAGGCCAGGTTCCGGTGCCTCCATCTGACAGGTGGATCCCTGTACTACTCACCCAAGAAGGTGTGCCAGATCATCGTTGCATGTTGCAGAACCTGTCCTTGAGACACCAGATGCCTTTTCTGCAGGAAGATGAACCTGGAGATGGTGCAGTGGTGGAGCCTGTTTACAGTGAGGAAGAGGAGGCATAGGAAGAAGTAGTTGACAACAGAAGTAATATAATTCAGCAGTACTTCCAGTGACACACAGGTAAGACACTGTAACTTCAATTTACTTGCCAGTTTTATGTTGGATATTGTACATGACAGCCTGATTTCCCTATGGTTTTGGCCACTTACTGTACCCTTTGGCATCTCTGTTTTCAGATATCTGTGCCCACTCTGCCTCCTGCTATGTGTACTGCTGCTCGCCAAAGGTCATTCCAAAGTATATTTTACTGTACATATGACTTGCAATGCTTTGATAATGTTGAACTAATACATATTTGAATGATTGGACAGACTCCAGATTTGTATTTGTACCAAGGGAGTTGATTTAAGTGCTCATAAATATAGGGGGATGTGCAATGGGCTGGGGTGATGGTGGAGGAAAGTCCAGGGTAGAGTCCAGTCTCTTGGTATCACAGATGCATTGTCCAGTGGGGTATAGGAAGGGGAGTAATGGCAGTTCAATGTGGACAGGGTGACAGAGTGGGACAGAAGGGTGACAATCAGGAGAGTCCTATTTCCTGGCACGGGTCTTGGCAATGTTCTCTGGCTTTTGCCTGGACCGCAGGGACCTTTTTGTGGGGTAGTTCTCCTTCTGCAGGGGGTGGGGTGGTGGTGGCCTGTTTGTCCTGTGGTGGGTCCTCCTGTCCACTAGTGCCGGCGGAGGTGGAGGGGTGTTCTTTGGTGTGGCTAGTGTCAGGGGCCTGTTGGTGTGCAACTGTCTCCCTCATGGTCTTGCCCATGTCAGCCAGCACCCCTACAATGGCGACCAGGATGGTGTAGATGTTTTTGAGGTCCTCCCTGATCCCCAGGTACTGTCCCTCCTGCAGCCACTGGGTCTCCTGCAACTTGTACATTAACTGGCCCATGGTCTCCTGAGAATGGTGGTATGCTCCCAGGATGGTGGTGAGGGCCTCGTGGAGATTGGGTTCCCTGGGCCTGTCCTTCCCCTGTCACACAGCAGTCCTCCCAGTTGCCCTGTTGTCCTGTGCCTCTGTCCCCTGAACCGTGTGCCCACTGCCACTGACCCCAGGTCCCTGATTGTCCTGTGTTTGTGGGGTTGCCTGGGGTCCCTGTAGGGGTGGACACACTGCTGATTGACGTGTCCTGTGGATAGTGGCATGGGCCCTTTGGGTGGGTGCTGTGGTGGTGTTTCCTGAGGGGGAGGCTCTGTGGTGGTATGGGACTGTGGCAGGGTAACCGACTGTCCAGAGGTCCCTGATGGGCCAGGTTGGTCATTGTGATCCAGGTGCGCAGAACTGCTGTCATCACTGTGGGCCACCTCTGGGGGGGGACTGCATGCTGCTGGCACCTCCTCTCCAGTGACTGTGAGTAGGGGTCCTGTGGGGATGAAAATGCAATGTTATTGAATCTGCGTGTGCCATCTTGGGCATGGGTGTGTTTCCCTGTATGGTTGTGATAGCCCTGTCAGCTTTGCCTTGTACGCGTGGTCATTTTGTGGGCTAGGTGATTCTCTCTAATGTGCATGCTGTGGTGATGGGTGTCTTTGCAGGTCTGTGATGGGGTCCCTAGATAGGTGTTACATGCAGGGCTTGGTTTTGGAATGGGTGGGTTATGATAGTGGGGTACATGTGAGGTGGTGGAGTGATGAGGTTGAGGGTAGGGGATGTTGTTTATGATGGCATGCAGGTAGGATGGGGGATATAGTAGTAAAGATTTGACTTACCAGAGTCCAGTCAACCTGCTACTCCTACGAGGCCTTCAGGATGCAATATTGCCAAGACTTGCTCCTCCCATGTTGTTAATTGTGGGGAGGAGGTGGGGTCCACCGCCAGTCCTCTGTACAGCTACCTGGTGTCTTGCAACCACAGAACACTCCTTTCCCCATATGTGGTTTCACCTCTTCCTGATGTCATCCCTTGTCTGTGGTGCTGTCCCATGGCGCTGACCCTGTCCACGATTCTCCGCCATTGCTCCATCTTCCTTGCAATGGACGTCTGCTGCACCTGTAATCCGAATAGCTGATGCTCTACACAGATGATTTCCTCCACCATGACCCTTAACTCCTCCTCTGAAAACCTGGGGTGTCTTTAGGGGGCCATGGATGTGAGTGGTATGTGTGAGGATGTGTGGGGTGATATGTGGGGTGTTGTGTTGTGAGGTGCGTGGATGGTGTATGGGTATGGCCTCTGATTGAGTGGGTGCTCCTGGCATGTCTCTCTCTGCTTGCTATCTTTTTTTTTTTGCTGTAAGGGGTTGTGGGTAATGTGGGTGTGTGTTTTATAGTGGTGTGGGTTTGTGGGTGTGGTGTGTGTATGTGTATCAGGTGTGTGTAGTTTGAACTGTCCAATGTGGTGGTGTCTTGTAAGTATGTGTATTTTGAGCACGGCGGTGTGTACCGCTAATGGTTTACAGCGATTGAAAGACCGCCACGGTTATTGGTGGGTCCTGATACTGGGGGTGTATTCCTGTTGGCATAACGGTGTGGGTTTTGCTATCGCCAGTTTATCACTGACCTATGGGCTGGCAGACTTTCTTGTGTGTCTGTATAGTGGCGGTTTTCTCTGTGTGGGTCATAATACCTGTAGCAGAATACCTCCGCGGCCACAGTATGTTGGCGGCCGTCGGCATGGCGGTAGGTGGCATTTTCTGCCAGGGTTGTAATGAGGGCCATAGTCTCTATGTCTCTTTTTCCCCTTTCTTATTATCTTATATTTTTTCTTCTCTCTCATTCTTTCTTTGTCAAGCCATTAGCTTTAATGCTAATACCTTATATTACAGGTTTAGGGAGTATAAATACCATAGCCTCTCCTGGGATGGCTCAATATAATTTTTCAATTGCTGTGTGCCCTGAAGAAGGTGAGTGACCTCTTTTGGTCACTTTTCACCAAAACGTGCATCAGCACCACCATCAAGGACAAGGATGGTCTATTGGATTTATACCGCCTCTTCACATATATCTCTTACGACCTGCTGTGAAGATTTATCTGCTTTTCCCTTTTTGTGGATGGTTGTGAAGTGTTTTTAGATCATCTTGCATACGATGGCCTTTCTGTTTTCAATCAGTATGATTGTGATGGTACGAATGTGACCCTTTTGAATTCTTATGTATTATTTTGTGCTTTCTTCCCAGGAGTAATACGGTATTCTGCATTATATATACAATTATAATATCAAAACAAATACGATTATTGTTGTTTAATAAATGGATACAGACTAACTTGCTATAAAATACATGGATATAAATGCACATTTATGATTTTGGCTTGATGAGTTCTCTTCTTTCTACTTGGGAATTCTGTATTCTTGGAATCATTTGGGAAGGTAAGTTATTTTCATTTTGGTGGATTACAGTTTTATCCAGAAATAACCTACCTTTGCTGCAAGAAGGTGAGTAGAAATACATCCTCTGGACCATTACACTCTTGCTCTTCACTGCTTCACATTCTCTGGCTCACATTATCTACCTAGGCAATGAGTACAAACTCTTGTAGTGTTTAAATACTCTTTTTATGTTCCTAACAGCATCAGATGGAGGCATAAACCATATAATCTGGATCTGGTGTGGAAGGGATGGGCAGGATCCTCCACGGGTGATAGCCTCTTGTGAACCATGTCCCCAAGCTAAACAAATATGCATATGCACTATATTTTGCAAGGCTTCTTCATATAGTACAAAAACCATGGACCAATCCAAGCACCAGTTTTCATGGCACCTGCTACGTCTAGTGAAGAAAGTCAAAACATATGTTCCAGAAAGCGATCTCAGAACTGCTGTTCAAGTCCTCATACTCTTCCATCTGGAGGTAGCAATGCCCTTTACCATGGCCTCCTAGACTACACTATTACCTCTAATTAGGGCATCCTCTATCCTACAGCACACCGCATCAGGGAGTAGTAAAATATGACCACATCATTTGCACCCAGATGGGGCTTCACTTACTCTCATTGCCAACCAGCAACCATCTTCAAAACTAGCTGCACAACCTGTATTCACCCAAAAAACCTGCAGTTAAGGTCAGACTAGTGATGAGGGAGTGCAAAGCAAACACAACACCGGAGGAAATAGCTGAAGACACACTTCTTTAGGGAACACTACACCGTGATGAAAGCAGTAGCACTCCACCTCCTACCTCATAACCCAGATCCTTTTCTATGCTCTAATTGATTGTTTCTTTGTCTCTGACCTTGTACAACTTCCCACTGTCTTTTTGTAAGAGTGTGCTATGAAAATATCCCACCTATGCATAAAATACTACTTTACTTTTCAGGGAGACAAACACATGGCTAAATACTAACAATATTAGCAAAAAGTGGTCTACAAAGGGAACTCTGATTAGTTGCATATTTAATTGTACATTTGATTTATGTAAACTTGTTACACCGTAGAATTAATGGGCATACTTTTTCATAATTTCTGTGGCACCCTAAATTGGCGAGGAATTTGTTAACCTGCACGGATTGCCTTGCTCATGTTTTCAGTAGCTTTGATTGTTGCATTTGTTTATGTGCAAGGAAAGTGATCTTTTAGCACAGTGTGCTCAAACTGGCAATAGTGAGAAAATCCTTTCCTAGAATAAATGATATATAATTTTGGCCAACCAAAACATTTTTCAAGATGCTATTTTAAGCTGATGTCACAATTTTTGACTGACAATTTCAGATTTTAAGGAATTCAGTACATAATAAAATGAAAGCTCTCACACCAAATGCAGTACTCATGACCTCATCCTTGATATAACAGATGAGCTCCCCAATTACATCAGTTATCTCACATTCATTTTACCTTTCCATTAACAATATGTGTTACAATTATGGAAACAGTATAAAGTCTTTGTTTCTGTTTGCGCTGTAATTAAAAGATGGGTCATGAAGTCCTCTTATATATTGTTACAATTGATAAAGTGAGGTGATTAGCATTGCATATGGTATGTAATTTATGGTTTGTGGAGCTAACCATAACCAAGAAGGAATTTCAGAGTCTTTTGGTTTCATTTTGTAACCATAACGTCACTCTATTTGTGCATTTTAAGTAAACTTCAGCGGGTTATTTGTAACATATACTGAGATGTTACATTCAAGGCTAATTATTACTGTACTCCAACTGCTTTTTTCCAGTGAATATTGTGTCTTTGTGAATGTTTACTACTGCCCCCTCTGCAGTTGGCCAACCCTCGCTTTCCACCGCCTTCAGGTACATGCAGCAGGATCTGTCTTCATAAACCTCAGACAAACACAGTGGGGTTTGGGCACAGAGCCTGGCCTATATTCAGGCTACGTGTCAACCCCTCAGTGAGTAGCCAAAACTCAATCCAATCCCTTGTATGGGCACATTCTTAGGCAAGGCCCAATCCCAAACTGTATGCAGGTGGCCACCACTGACCATGTGGGTTGGGTACAAAGTCTGTTCTGAGGCTTGGCTTGGAAGCAAACACCAACTGGGATGCTCCAAATGCATTTTTAGTTCAGATTTTTTTCAGGTGCAGCAAATCCATCAACATTTACTTTTTAATTACTTGGCTACTTTTTCTTCCAGTGTATTGTCAGCGGGTTCCTTTGGTGCCCCCTCACATCCCTTTAGGTGACGGTATGGTCAGACAGACTCCTAATATTTTTCTTGATGAGATGCTTTGTGAGGTGCTAGGTGTAGCACATTGGATAATAGTGGGCTGAACAGAATTGTTCTCTAACAGCAAGCTAATCAGAGTGAATCAATGGCAAAAACATGTAGTGTTAATTTTCAACTGGATTTGCCTATACTTCACACATTTGTGATCAACAGCCCAAATATCTTTATAATTTCAGCTTTCAGAGCTTGACTGACACCTTTTTGTAATGCTTATTTTTAAGAGAAAACTGAACCACTAGGCACAAAGCCAAGCAAAGACACTCATCTAATCGTTAATTACATTTCTACTTTTGCATAATTCAATTCAACTTTCACTATTTGATAGGAAAGCCGCATGCGGGGTGTATATATATATATATATATATATATATATATATATATATATAAAAATTATATATACATTTCTATGGTTTTGTATGAGGAAATTCAGAACTTAACTATAACGTCCTTATAACCTTTGTTTTTTTAAGTGAATTTCTAAGTTTTTTTTTAATTCTGTTGCTAAACTATAACAACCCTGTATCCTTTGTTTTTTCAGTGACTTTCTATATTATTTTTAAACAAAAAGTAATTTTCATTACTATACGTTAATCCAACCACTGACCAATGTGACCTTTGGTCACGTGTGGTGGGGGTTGGCTGCAAGGCCTGGTTTGCAGCCAGGCCTCGTAGCCAACTCCACATTGCATATGGCCATGTGAGGTGGGGGCTGGCCGCAGGGCCTGGCCTCCATTAACTCCATGTGGCTAACCACCCCAACCATCCAACCCCATTCTGTGTACAACATTTGGCCGTGTTGCAGCGGAAGTTGTCTGCAGTGCCTCTCTCTCTGGGTGTGAGAATAGGTGTGAGAGGGTGTCTCTAGGTGTGACAATGGCTGTAAGAGTGTCTGTCTGGGTGTGAGAGTGGGTGTGTGAAGGTCTATGGGGGTGTGACAGTGGGAGTAATAGGGAACACTTTCTACTAGTTACTTAAGTTCTACCTCATTGGGTGAAGGGCCAGTGTGGGGGCAGTAGGCTTGCATGTCCCCCTTCACCAGACTGATCTCTGCCCCAGGGACCGCATCCCCTGGGATCAAGCCTTCATTAAACAGAGGAGGGGGGCTATGAGGCCCCCTAACCCAGCCAATCTTTGACTCAGGGACCCCAGCCCCCACTTTTTTTGGGGGGAGGCGCGGTGCAGCTCATCTCCCCAGGCTAATTTTGACCCCAGGGACCCCACCACCCAGGTACTCTCCATCTCTTCTGGGTGCCCTCCAGAGCAAACTGCTATGCTCCAGGTGTGGGCACCCCAGGGAATAGCAGTAGCCGGCCCTGGGGGGTGATAGTCCCCAGGGGCATCTATGGCCCCTCCAACAATAGAATTTACCCCGGGGGGGTGGTCCTCAGGGCCAGGAGTCCACAACAGACTCCCATCTTCTTTAAATTCATCCCTGTGAAAGTAGCAGTCCCTGGGTTTGCAGGGGGGTACTTAACCCCCCTTAATGTCCCTCACTAGCCCCAGGGAGGTGGTGGTCCCTGGGGCTGTGAGGTGGCCACACACCCCTTGCATGTTATTGAAAGTTGGCCCTGGGGAAGTGGCAGACCCCAGGGATGCGGTCATCGAGGCTGCTTCACGGCCATGCACCCCCACCAAATAATATTGAAAGTTGGGATTGGCGGTCCCCCACATATAATTAAAGTTTGCCTGGGTAGGTGGTGGTCCCCAGGGCTAAGGGAGGGCTGTGGGGACCCCGCATATTCTTCCATATTAGCCCTGGGGAGGTGACGGCGCCCAGGGCTCTGGGGGAGGCAGCACAGTCCACTACATGTAATTAAAGTTGGCCTCGGGAGGTGTCATCCCCGGGGCTGTGGGGGGCTGCAAAGTCAGCCACATTTTGTGAAAAGGTGGCCCCAGTGAGGTGGTGGTCCCCAGGCCTGTGGGGGGCTTGTGTGTCCCCCCAACTATTGTTGAAAGTTGGCCCCAGGAAGGTGGCGGTCCCTATTTTAATGAAAACATGTTTCCCCTGGATGGTGGTGGTCTCCAGGGAGCAGGCAGCTGTGCGATATCCCCGCATTCAATGTAATATGAGCCCTGAGGAGGTGAAGGTTCACAGGGCTTCAGCAGGCCCTTGGAGGTGGGCCCTCTGCCCAACCTCCTTATTTTTTACATGCCCCTGTGACCTGGCCCACCAGGGGCCTTTATACAAACAAGCGCAGGAGCCTGTATTTGTTTTAAAAGTTTTGCCGCAGATTCATAACCCCGTTACACATTTGTGGCAAAAATCAAAACAAAAATGATTTTTTGCCCTGCGGGGATCCTCTTGGACCTCAGAACCAGAGCTTAGCAGTCGGCTCTTGCCCTAAGGTAACTATAACTCGCACTCTTGCCATGCACAGTTTTCATAACAATAATTTTGCTGCAAATGTTGCAGTGATAATATCAAAGATGCCATACAAGATCTCATCAGTGATATAATATGTGTAGTAATTAGCTGTGCAGGATGAAGACGTAAGTTATAGTTACCCTAGGACACAAGTATAGTTACTTGAAAGAACTCTAACTATAACTGTTGAATTTTTATGGTTTTGTATGAGTAAATTCAGAACATAACAATAACATCCCTGTAACCTTTTTTCATTGAATTTCAATGATTTTGAACATAAAATAATTGTAATTAGTATATGTTGTTCAAGCCCACATTACGTACTGCCTTTTGGCCATGCGCAACAAGGGTTGCTCGCAAGGCCTGGCCTGCAGCTAGGCCTTGCAGCCAAGCCCTTATAACCACCCAACACCTCACCATGCATGACCTTTGCCGTGTGCAGCGCAGGTTGGTCTGAGGGTTTGTCTCTGTTAGTGAATCTGTGAGTGAGTGCGTGCGTATCTGAATGGGTCTGCAAGTGGGGGTGTGAGTCTATGAGTGGGTCTGAGTGGGTCCATGAATGTGTGAGTGGCCTCATGAGTCTCGAAGTGCATGTATGAGTATATGAATTAGTGTTTGAATGAGTCTGTGGTTTTTCCCTCAAACTTTTTCATGTTCAAGAATAGTTTGTGAATAATTTGAGAAAATTCACACAAATTTGGGAATTTTCATAAATACTGTGCATGGTGCCGATTTTTTTTTTTAAACCCATATTTTGCCCCTAAAACACACCAATAACGCACCCCTGGGGTCAGAGTACATTCACCCTGAACCCTTATGACACTTTAAATTAGGATATCTACCCCAGGGGAACGTGTACAATAAAAAAAAATAAAGGCGGCAACTTTCTAGTCCGGTTGCGGTCAGCTATTACAGAGCTTCTTTTCACACACACATTCACGAAAAATCACACATTTTCACAAAATATTTGTGAGATAATTGAAAGGTGTCCAGAGATAACAAATTTGGATTTCCCTACATTTCTCACAAACTAATGCACGGATTTACATAAAATAAGCTACAGCAAGATCTACATATCAAAAGATACCTTTCAGCCACATTTGGCTTAATTCCATCCAGTGGTTTGGGCTGTAGTTGTGTCTAAAGGTCCTATGGGTATAAACATGGGAAGTGCAACTTTCTTGACACCTCTTTTTCTCAACCCCCTCTTGATAGATCACCCTGAAATTTTCCATGCATGACAAGAATCACTGCAACACTTTTTTGGAAAAAATTTGTGAAGATTCGTCAGAGGGTGCGAAAGATATAGGCAAGTCAAAAAAATATTTTTTCTTTGGAAGCATGGTCCTAACTATCTATAACTATGTAGTGGTGACTGCCACTGAGTAATATATATATATATATATATATATATATATATATATATTATTTTTTTTTTTCACTGAAAAAGCCAAAGGTTACATAGATGTTATAGTTAGGTTGTGAATTCACTCATACAAAAGAGTAGAAAGCTGTAGAAATTCAGCAGTTGTATTTACATGAGGTAACTATAATTTGCACCCCTGTCACTCATGACATGGTCAGTGACATCACTGATGACATCACTAATGACATCTCATATGACCAGAATGAATCCGTGGTTTAGATCTGCGGATTTGCAATAATAAAAAAAAAATTACATTGTGCATCCCATTTTTTCCCAAATAAACAGAAGACTCAACATATTTACAAATCACAAACATATTTTATTCATTTTCAATAGAACACAAAACTTATATTACAATTTTTGTGGTACAGCAACTCCAGTTCAGAACCGCGGAGCTGCTTGATGTGTGAACAGCAATCTTGCATTGCATTAGTTACTTTTGAACTATACCCAGTTTTGGGTAGGGCTGTAGTGTGGTTAGTTTTACGTATCCTTTGCGCGTTAGCTTCAGGCTTTAGGCCTTTGTGCACTTTGCCCTGGATGTATTTTATTCATTTGCTTGCACCTTAGAGCCTCTGTGCACTTTGTTCTAAATGCTTTTTATTAGGCTTCGTACTGTTATTTTTCAAATAGCCAGTTCTACGGTTTTGTTTTTTATTCATATCACACTGTTTAGCCTACTTCAGCACTGGAGTTCTCCATAACACATTCACTCTGTGCTTCAGTCAAGGATACAGTCTGGTACATTGCCGATAGACGTGGTAGGAGTTTAGACTTGGCATTCCTGCGTAGGGACATTTTGTGATCACGCTGACATGTTAGTTATAAAATCACTTCCTTGTCCCAATACACGGTAGAGGGAGATTCCAACCAGGGAACCACAACTAGACGCTGACTGCCTCGTTGCAGATGCTGAACCAAGATAACAGGCCTTTGCTCAGGTATTAGGGCTGATGTCTCCCCGGTGATTCAGAAAGGCAAGTTAGAAGCTTAACATGCTGAGCTCGAAATAGATCAAGCAGAGGGAGAGTAGAAACTAATAGACACAATGATAGCTTTGTTCTTATGTTTCACTCTCCTGGTGACTATTTCAATCCTACTGTGTTGTATGGTTCTGGTTATTGCGGCTCATGCCTTATTATCTAAAATACAGTCGTTTTATTAAAACATTATATAAAACCTATTCTGTCTTAGTCATTTGTATATGAGATCATACTGCAAATGAGAGAGTTGGTTTGAATCTGAGTGACCACGACTTCCCTGAGAAGTTCCAAAGATGTCATGCGCTCGGCTGCCCAATCATCTCTTCCCCATGGGAGAAATGAGGCACTGCTAGTTAGCCGGAGCAAAACCCGGATTTAGGGTGACAGAGTTCCTTACACGTGGGTCAGACTCAGTCCCCCACACCGTTATCGATCCTGCTGCATAGAAATCCAGTAGTCTCATTTAGGATAATGAGAGCCCACGCGACAGGGCCACTTCTAAAAACAGTTATTCTTCTGCTACCTCTTGAGGGAGAAGCATCTCAGTTTTGATCCTCCTGCTACAGAAGCTTCCAGAATTGCTGAAGAGAGTGCTCCACGACCACCTGCAGAGTCTCAAGATAGTCCTGAAGAATTTGATTCTCAACAGGTGCCTTCTTCATCTAGAAAATAGAGTGATGTGTGGAATTTTTTTACCATTCCTAGGAGGGAAAAAAGTAAATGCAAGGGCTGTGAAATGCAACCTCTGTGAAAAAAAAAATCTCTCATGGTACATCAAAGAAATACAGCCACAGAACGTCAAGTATGTGGAAACATCTGTGCACAATCCACAAATTGGCATACCGACGAATGATGAGAGAAAATGAACCAACACATTCCAATGCAGAACTTGGTACATCATCATCTAGCCACGCTACTGCTCAGAATATCAGTATGCCAGCCACATGTACCAAATTAGGTCAACTGGTAACATCCTGCAGCATCTGCTATCATCTTGTTATTGCAAAACTTAAAAATGTCAATGACTTCTTTTTGCAGGTCAAAAACCGCCACTGCTAATAATTTTTCGCAAGTTCTTTTTTCAAACTAGATATTACTGCACACTGTTGTCCTTTCATAATGCAAAAGTATTGCATTTAAGTTTTTCCCAAGTTTCCAATACATTTTTTTGAAGAAAAAAAAAACTTGTTGTATCCAGAACTGCAAAAACGGTTCTTGTTAGAACCACCACTAAATCAAACAAAGAGCTGTGTTCGAATCTTTATTACTCATCAGTATTTCGATACCTCTGTGAGTGTATATATAACTTTTCATTTCCATGTATAAGTTTATTCATCAGCTTCTGTCTTGGTGTCTCAATCTATCCATAATTGTGTCCCTGGGTGTGTTAGTGTGTGCGTAAATCTGATTCTGGGTATGTCTATGTACATGATAGCGTTTACCTGTATGTTTAAATGGAAGCATCACTATATAACTGGCTTTGTTAGTTTCTACATTAGTGCCTGCCTGGGTCTCTCAGTATATGCATTAGTGTGTGTCTCAGTGTGTTGGGGTGCATACTAATGTGTCTCAGGATAAATTAATCTATACATCAGTGTGCATCTGAGTGTGTCAGTGTATGCAGTCACGAGGACCTGGGTTTGTCATTGCATGCATCGTTTTGCATTTGGGTGTATCAGTGTATGTATGCAATAGAATCTGTACGGCTGTATAAGTGATACATGCGTTTGTACATGTCTATGTTAGTGAATGCCTGGGTTTGTGCCAGGCTATGTAGGTGTATGCATCAGTGTGTGCTTGTGCGTGGTAGGTTATATATCAGTGTACCCCTAGGTGTGTGAGTGTCACTCTATCCATTGCTCTCTCTCTGGGTGTATACATCATTGTACACTTTAATGATTCTCTGTATACATCAGTATCCACTTGGTTGCGTCACTGCATGCAGCAATATTTGCCTATATCTGTCAGTAGATATATAATTGCATCCCTGGATGTGTCAGTATATGTAAGAGAGTGTGTCTGGATGTATCACTGTATACGCCAGTGTGTGCAATGCTCTCTCAGTATATAGATAAGAGTGTATCTCTGTGTCCCACTACATGCATTACTGTATACCTAAGTGTCTCAGTGCATACGTCAGTGTATCCCTGAATGTGTCAGTGTATACATCACTGTCACCTAGCTATTATAGTGTATGCAATACAGTGCACCTGGGTGTCTCAGTCAATGCATCAGTTCCACCTGGTTGTCTCAGTGCACACAACAGTGCATGCCAGGGTGTATTACTCTACTCATTAGTACGCATTTGGGGATGTTAGCTATACATCACAGTGTGCATAGGTGTGTCAGTGTAGAGATGAATGTGTGCCTAGATGTGTCAGTGTATGCATCAATGCATCCCTGATTGTGTTATGTGATATATGAGTGTGATCCCTGGTGTATGCCTTGGTATATTAGTATCTGCATTTAGGAATACACAAGTGACTTTATGACTATTTCACTTGATACAAGACTGATTGTATCTTTTCCTTAGTAGTGCATATATACCTAGGTATGGGCCTCTACAAACTTAAATCCCAGTCAAGTAAAACTCAGAAAAACATGCTTCATCTTTTAATAAAAATACACTCTCTTTGTTAGTCTACATGCACCTCACTTAACCCGTTGAGTGCCTGGGACGAGCTAGGCTCATCCTCTGCCATGGTTGCCGTGTGCTGAGAATGAGCCCAGCTCGTCCTGCACCCAGCCCACGGAGGGAGTGTTAGCACTCCCCCCGTGGGCCTCCAACCCACACCCCATGGAAGGAAGAGGAATCGCTTCCCCTTCCATCCCTGACACCACAATCCCCCCAGTGACGTCTGATGATGTCAGCATGCAATCATGTGCTGACCTTATCAGATGTCACCTCCCATCACACTGAAAGCATGCTTCCAGCGCGATGTGGAAGAGAAATGCTAAGCATTTCTCTTCTGCTCGAGAGGAGGGGGCAGGCAGCGGCATGAAAGGAAAGACCTTTCCTTTCATTTCTCTGTAGCTTGATCGCGATCGAGCTGCATAAATACCCACTAGACACCAGAGTTTTTTTTTTATTAATTACTCATAAGGGGAGTGGCCTGTTGGGCAATTATTTTTAAGGCCATTTCTGCCCCCAAGCCTATTCGGCCCAGGGGGTGCAAAAGCCACTAAACACCAGCGATTTTTAAAAAATGTTATTTGTTTTGTTTCATAAGTGGAGCAACTCCTTAGGCAAAGGTCGCGCCCCAGGGGACAATAATTTTATTATGCCTATTCTACCCACCCTCGGGACAGAACAGCCTATATTGAATAGGCCGATCTGCTGCCAGGGGGGACAGAAGCCACTAGACACCAGGGATTTTTTTTTATGACATTGGCATAATGTGAGCCACCCCTTTGGCAAGGGTCGCTCCTCAGGGGGCAATTTTTTTAGTACGCCTTTTCTGCTCCCCCCGGGGCAGCAATGCCTATATTGAATAGGCCCCGGGTGCAGACGCCACTAGACACCAGGGAATTTTTTTAATTTGTTTACATTGATGAGGGGAGCTACCCCTTAGGCAAGGGTCACTCCCCTGGGGGGGGCAAATTGTTTTTATGCCATTTCTGCGCCCTTTGTGGGCAGATCAGCTTATTTTTGCCTCCAGGGTGGCAGAAACCACTAGACACTACCAGTGATTTTGTTTTTTTAACAGCAATTTCACTCAAGGGGACCAACCCCGTAGGCAAAGGTAGCTCCCCTGGGGGGCACATTTATTTTAGGCCATTTCTGCCCACCCAAAGGGGGCAGAAACTACTAGACACCACCAGGGATTTTGTTTTTTTTAATGACAATTTCACTCGAGGGGACCAACCCCTTAGGCAAGGGTTGCTCCCCTGGAGGGCACATTTATTATAGGACATTTCTGCCAACCTTGGGGCAGATCAGCCTAGTTTTGTAAGGGTCATCTGCCCCCCACGGGGGCAGAAACCCCACCAGACACCAGGGAAGATTTGTTTTTGAAAAAAAAGAGGGTGGAGGTATGACCAAATAAATGGGGACAAAGTTGTTGTGCCCACCAATGGGCAGATGGGGCAATCACCCACAATCCACTCCCCAGGGGGACAGAAAGCATAATAGATTCCAGGGAATTAAACAAAAAAAAATAGTGGGCTGGTGGCTACCAACCAGTATGGGCATGGTTATGCCCCCATCCCAACTGAAGTGGGTGACAGTCTTTCATCTCTCCACTGCACACTAAAACATGTTATCCCAGGGCAAGAAAGAGGGCATTTGATTATTTTGGGTTTTGGTTTTACATTTGGGCCATGAGAGCTTGGCTAACTCTCAAAATTGTTCCACTTGGAATGGTGAGGGCTGCACTTTTTGGACTTTGGGACGCTGCCATGTAGAAAAATCCATAAGACCTAGACACATATGAAAACTAAACATCTGGGTGAGTCCAGGGTGATGTACTTCACATGCACCCAGCACCATTTTCTTACAAAAATACCCTGCAAACCTCCAATTTTGCTGGAAAACACACATTTGTCACACATTTTTGTGATGGAACCTTCCGGAATCTGTAGGAATCCACAAAATTCCTACCACCCAGCATTGTTGCATCTATACCAATAAAAATTCTGCTCCACTTGTCAGCCTAAAATTGTTTTTTAAGACTGCCCTTTTGGATCCACTTTGGCTCCCCCTCAATTTTGACACGTTTTTGGCTCTTCCCTGTCACATGCACTTGGCCCACCTGCACAAGTGAGGTATAATGTTTACCAGGAGACTGAGGGTAACATTGGGTGGTAGGAGATGTGTCCCTGTGCGGTGATCCCAACAGAAATGTGGGCAAAATGTTTTTGCTAAATTTGAGTTTTGCTGAGGATTCTGGGTGAGAAAACACTGGGGTTCCATGCAAGTCACACCTCCCTGTACTGCCTCATGTGTCCAGCTTTCAGAAATGTATGGTTTTGGTAGGTTTCCCTATAAGGCTGCTGAGCCTAGGACCAAAAACCCAAGTCCCCCCGCAAAAAACGGGAAGTTTTGTATTTGATCATTTTGATGTGTCCAGATATTGTTTTGGGGCATTTCCTATAGCAGGCACAAGTGAGGTACCATTTTTATTGGGAGACTTGTGGGAACCCTGGGTAAAAGGAAATTAGTGGTTCCTCTCAGATTCCAGAACTTTCTGTCACCAAAATGTTAGGAAAAAGCCTTTTTTTTGGCCAAACTTTGAGGTTTGCAGAGGATTCTGGGTAACAGAATCTGGTGAGAGCCCCACATGTCACCCCATCTTAGATTCCCCTAGGTGTCTAGATTCCAAAAAATGCACAGACTTGGTAGGTTTCCCTATGTGCCGGCTAAGCTAGAGGCCAAAATCCACAGCTAGGCCTTTCCAATAAATAGCTGTTTTCTTTGGGAAAGTGTGATGTGCCCATATTTTATTTTGGGGCATTTTCTGTCATGGGCACTAAGCCTACCCACACAAGTGAGGTACCATTTTCATCAAGAGACTTGGGGGAATGTTGGGTAGAAGGAAATTTGTGGCTCCCCTCAGATCATAGAACTTTCCATCACCGAAATGTGAGGAAAAAAAGTGTTTTTTGACAAATTGTAATGTTTGCAAAGGATTTTGGGTAACAGAACCTGGTGGGAGCCCTGAGTCACCCCATTCTGAATTTTCCAAGGTGTCTAGTTTTAAAAAATGCACAGGTTTGGTAGGTGCCGGCTGAGCTAGAGGCCAAATTCAAAAGCTAGGTACTTTGCAAAAAACAGCTCTGTTTTCTTTGGGAAAATGTGGTGTCCACTTTGTGTTTTGGGGCACTTCCTGTCGTGGGCACCGGCCTACCCACACAAGTGAGGGACCATTTTTATTGGGAGACCTGGGGGGAACGCTGAGTAGAAGGAAATTTGTGGCTCCTCTCAGATTCCAGCACTTTCTGTCACCAAAATATTTCTTGGGTCAAATTTTGAGGTTTGTAAAGGATTCTGGGTAACAGAAGCTGGTGATAGCCCCACAAGTCAACCCATCCTGGATTCCCCTATGTGTCTAGTTTTCAGAAATGCACAGGTTTGGTAGGTTTTCCTAGGTTCTGGCTAAGCTAGAGGCCAAAATCTACAGTTAGGCACTTTGCTAAAAATAGCTGTTTTCTTTGGGAAAAGATGATGTGACCATGTTTTGTTTTGGGGCATTTCCTGTCACGGGTACTAGGCCTACCCACACAAGTGAGGTACCATTTTCATCGGGAGACTTGAGGAAATGCTGGGTGGAAGGAAGTTTGTGGTTCCCCTCTGATTAGAGAACTTTCTATCACCGAAATGTGAGGAAAAAAAGTGTTTTTGACAAATTGTAATGTCTGCAAAGGATTTTGGGTAACAGAACCTGGTGGGAGTCCTACAAGTCACCCCTTTCTGAATTACCCTAGGTGTCTAGTTTTTTAAAAAATGCACCGGTTTGGTAGGTGCCGGCTGAGCTAGAGGCCAAAAACCAAAGCTAGGCACTTTGCAAAAAACAGCTCAGTTTTCTTTGCGAAAATGTGATGTGTCCACGTTGTGTTTTGGGGCATTTCCTGTCATGGGCACCAGGCCTACCCACACAAGTGAGGTACAATTTGTATTGGGAGACTTGGGGCAACACTGGGTAGAAGGATATTTGTGGCTCCTTTCAGATTTCAAAACTTTCTGTCACTGAAATTTGAGGTTTGCCAAAGATTCTGGGTTACAGAACCTGGTGCGAGCCCCACAAGTCAACCCATCCTGGATTCCCCTATGTGTCTAGTTTTAAAAAATGCACAAGTCTGGTAGGTTTTCCTAGGTGCTGGCTAAGCTAGTGGCCAGAATTCACAGCTAGGGAATTTGCATAAAATAGCTGTTTTCTTTGGGAAAAGATGATGTGACCATGTTTTGTTTTGGGGCATTTACTGTCACGGGCACTAGGCCTACCCACACAAGTGAGGCACCATTTTCATCAGGAGACTTTGGGGAATGCTGGGTGGAAGAACGTTTTTGGCTCGCCTCAGATTACAGAACTTTCTATCACTGAAATGTGAGGACAACTTATTTTTTTGCCAAATCTTAATGTTTGCCAAGGACAATGGGTAACAGAACCTGATAGGAGCCCTACAAGTCACCCCTTTCTGAATTCCCCTAGGTGTCTAGTTTTAAAAAATGCACAGGTTTGATAGGTGCCAGCTGAGATAGAAGCCAAAATCTAAAGCTAGGCACTTTGCAAAAAACAGCTCAGTTTTCTTTGGGAAAATGTGATTTGTCCATGTTGTGTTTTGGGGCATTTCCTGTCGAGGCCTACCCAAACAAGTGAGGTACCATTTTTATTTTGAGACTTGGGGGAATGGTAGGTAGAAGGAAATTTGTGGCTCTTTTCAGGTTCCTGAGCTTTCTGTCACTGAAGTTGTTTTGGCCAAATTTGAGGTTTGCAAAGAATTCTGGGTAACAGAACCTGGTGAGAGCCCCACAAGTCAACCCATCCTGGATTCCCCTATGTGTCTAGTTTTAAAAAATGCACAGGTTTGGTAGATTTTTCTATGTGCCGGCTAAGCTAGAGATCAAAATCCACAACTGGGCGCTTTCCAAAAAACACTTCAGTTTTCAATGTAAAAATGTGATGTGTCCATGTTGCGTTTCCTGTCGCTAGCATTAGGCCTACCCACGCAAGTGAGGTACTATTTTTATCAGGAGGTTTGGGGGAACACAGATTAGAAAAACAAGTGTTATTGCCCTTTGTCTTTCACTCCATTTTTTTCTTCCAAATGTAAGACAGTGTTTAAAAAAGACGTCTATTTGAGAAATGCCCTGTAATTCGCATGCTAGCATGGGCACCCCGGAATTCAGAGATGTGCAAATAACCACTGCTTCTCAACACCTTATCTTGTGCCCATTTTGGAAATACAAAGGTTTCCTTGATACCTATTTTTCACTCCCCATGTTTCAGCAAATTAATTGCTGTATACCTGTGTACAATAAATAACCCATTGCAAGCTCTTTGCAGCTCATTTATTGCTCTGGGTACGTAGGATTCTTGATGAACCTACAAGCCCTATATATCCCCACAACCAGAAGAGGCCAGCAGATGTAACGTTATATTGCTTTCAAAAATCTAACATCGCAGGAAAAAGTTACAGAATAAAACATGGAGAAAAATTGTGATTTTTGTCACCTCAATTTCAGTATTTATTTTTAATTTAGCTGTTATTTTCTGTAGGAAAACCTTGCAGGATCTACACAAATGACCCCCTGCTGAATTCAGAATTTGTTTTACTTTTCGGAAATGTTTTGCTTTCCAGGATTCAGCATTGGTTTCACACCCATATCTGGTCACTAACTGGAAGAATGCTAAAAGTACAAAATATAGTAAAAATGGGGTATGTCCCAGTAAAATGACAAAATTGTGTTGAAAAATGTGGTTTTCTGATTTCTAATTCAGGTCTGCCTGTTCCTCAAAGCTGGTGGTCCCCAGGACCAATTATTGCCCCAGGAGAAGAGACCGTTCGCTTTTCATTTTGCACAGGCTGGACCCAGGAAGGTGGTGGTTCATGGGGCAAATGTGACCATTTTTGTATTTAGGTGTCAGGGAAGGCGCCAGTCCCTGGGTGCATCTTCAGATACAAGAGTGGGGTCAGAGTGGCTCCCTTTGTATTTCCTGATCAAGCCCTGGGGAGGTGGTGGTCCCCAGGGCCTTTTAAGGCCTGCAGAGGGGGGCCTTGTGGCCCCCTCCTGATTCTGCATAAGCCTCTGGGGAAGTGGCTGTCTAGAGTCTCAACTGGCCTTGGGGAGTGTAGCTGCATGTGCCCCTCTCTCCTTTTTTTAAAATGTAACTATGCCTGGGGACCTCACACACATGGGGGCTGAAAGACAAACAAGCAGGGGAAACCACACTATTTAACCACACATTTAAACAAAATGATTTTTTGCCCAGATGGGCTTCCTGTAGAATCCCAGCACCAGGGCTAGGGGTTCGGGTCATTTCTACCCTGCCCTCTTTTCTTTTTTTATTACTTTAAATTTGGGACTCGGCTGAGTCCGAGTCCTAAAATGGCTGCCAACACTTATCGGTTTGAGTATTGGTAGCCAATCAGTATGGGGGCTGTTAAATCCATGGAGGATCCACATCCCTAGATATCTCATTTACCATTTTCCTTTAATATCTTAAAAACTACTGAACAGATAAACACCAAACAAGAAAAAGAGTTATTTTCGGACGAAGAGCTACCTTTCTGCCAACTTTGGTGTAATGCTGTCCTTGGTTTGGGCTATATATATAACTAAAATATAAATACCTTCAAATTTCACAATAGGCAATATATTAAAGAAAGCTTTTCCACAATGAAAGCAATTGTATACATCCAGAGAAGCAAGGAAATCATTGTCATCCATATAACATACTAGTATGGCTATGTTAATCAGGAAGAAATCAGAAATCTTTGCAAGATGCCTCTGTTTCCTTGAAATGTTTTTGACATTTTAGTGAGCTAAATTATGGGGATTTGGCCCAGGGCAGCGCAGCAAGTCATCTTGCTGTCCTGAATCAAATTGAAAGGACAGGAATGATCCGTATCCATAGCATACCAAGAAAATTGCCATTTCAGAAGCCTAACGCTAGTGCAGACACCCTTGCACCAGAATGCAGCATACATAGAAAGAGAGAAAAACACGAAGAAATAAAGATATTCTTCCTCGTTGTGCTTCCCCTGGGGAAAAGTAAGGTTTTAGAGCATCCCCGGGTTTACAGGCTCCTGAAAATCTGGGGTTGCGTTAATATCCATTGGTGTTGCATTGGAAAGCCCACCTCAATGCCCATGGCAATACAGCGATGTGTGCTGCCTTGCCTTACTCTGTATCCATGAGGCCATTCAAAGCAATGCAGAGTAGCTTTGCATGGCCTCATTGATATGGTGGAGAGGTTTGCACCACTGCTGCATCATTAAAAGTGAGGCAACAATGACACTAACACCTCCTGCAGTTTGCTCTCTCTTTTTCATTATTTAATTTTTTTTGGTTCTCATCAACTCTAAATCTCACAAGCCCTTTCATTATTCTCTATAGCAAGGGTAAGCATGCATAAACATCAAAGCTAGAATGTTGTTCAGAATTGTATTCATTTACAATATGGACGGGACAGGCAGCTTGATGTGGCTGGAGGAGAGATGCTCCAAACCTCTATAAACCAAACATACACCTGTGTAATCACTGGGCCATTTCTCTACCAATCATTCCCTTATCGCCTGCCAGTACTAAACCTTTCTTTTCTCTGTATCTTCTGTATTCCTCCTGCAAACTCTCTTCACTTCCCTTATCCATTCGCTAACTTGCAGAGGGTCAGCTTGCACCACATTAGCATCGTTTTTCTATGCTAATGTGGTGTAAGGTTGGCAAAAATGTTGTACAATATTTACAAAGCATGCATTCCACCACTTTGTAAACCCTGCACCAGGCATTATGTATGCAAGGAGGAGCGTTAGGAGACCTAGAAAAATGAGGCAGTGGAATCTATGAGATTCCAATACGCAATTATAAGTGTAATTTCTAACGCCTGCATCAGACAGAACTTAAGTTAATGCTTCCATTGTTTTCAACGGGCCTCCTTTCACTTCACATCATAGCGTCAACATTTTTGGTGCTAATCCTGCAAAGCGCCAAACTAGTGTCAACATTTTTGATGCTAGTTCTCTAACATGCGCCATGGTGGTGCGCTGTATCATAAATACAGTGCACACATGGTAGCTTTAGTGGGGTGCATGGGGTGCAAGAAAAGTGGAGCATTGTGACATGGTGCACCACTTTTCATAAATATGCCCCTACAAACATATGCACACTTTTCTCATTGTATTGACAACATTCCTTACATATAATCTTTTGTGCTCACCCCAGCTGCCGGGCTGGAGGTATCCATCCCCAGCCCGGCAGCTGCAATTGTGCCACCCGCGGGATTATGACCCCGCCTACTGCCATGGTTTTCATGGCATTTGTAACGCCACAAAAACCATTGAGATAGGCCATATCAGTGAGAGGGAATTCCTTTCTTGTCATTGATAGGGATCTCCCCCCTTCCACTCCCGTTACCCCACCCCCACCTCTCCAAACACCACTCACCCCCCCTACATTTACACGCCCTTCACACACACAAGCACACGCATACACACACTCATTCATACATGCCTACAAGCTTGCATACATCCATTCACACACACATCCGAACACACTTTCAAACATACACGCAGACACGCATACACATTATACAACATACAGGCACTCACACGTCTGTACATGCACACGCATTCAGCACTCAACACACACCCTCATTCATGCACACACATACATTCACACACACACAACACCCTCCACCTCCCTCCCCTGTCAGAGACCTGACTTCCCTGGATCCAGGGGGTCCTCTGGCGGGAGATGGGATGGGGTGCTGCTACCGGCAGCAAGTGCCCACCAGCAGAATGCTGCCAGGCCGTATTATGGGTCATAATATGGCTGGTGGCGGTCTACTGGCGTTGCGCTGCTGGTGGCAGCAGCACCACCTTACCGCCATCTGTAGGCATGGTCACAGCTGGATTTCTGCCAATCTTGTGACAGAAATCTGGCTGTGGTCATAATAAGGTGGATGGTTGGTAGCCGCGGCCTCGGTCTTTAGGCCTCAGCGGTATGCAGTTTTTACCGCCAATGTTATAATGAGGGCCTTAATTTGCACCATCCTTTAATACTTTTAAGCCTAACATTTTCGAAGTATGATACAAACTTATAAATCTTTTTTGTGGACTGACTTCTAAGGATAGTTTGAAACATTACACCTCTATTATACTGGTTTGGGAGCGGTAGAAGCATCCTAAATATTTCTGAATGGGTAGCCCAACAATAGAGTAACAGGTCTGCTAGCTGCAACCCACCTTTCCTTAGTTGAATCCTTAGCTTCCTCCATGTGACCCTTACACCTTTAGAGCTCAGATGAAAGTTGAAGTATTACTTTGGAACTTGAAGAGACTGGTTTTATCAAATGTCAAACCAATACAGTAAAATGAAGTTTAAGTTATGAAGGAAACCCATTTTCATTCTACCATAGATTGTTTGAGGTAGATTGTGCCATTTCATGGAGTTATTTTTCTCAAAAACTATCCTAGATATACTCCTACTGGTAATCTGATCGATGTTGCCTATTATCTCTATGCCCAAATATTTTCTTTATTTCTTCACAAACGTTCTATTATTTTCCATGTTCCATGCCATTATTTCAGTCTTGTCTCTATTCAGGGTATAGACTGATGTGGTGCCAAATGTTGTTGTCAAAATGCCTGAAAAGAGTTATTGTATCTTCATGGGTTTTTGTAAAAATAACTAAATCATTGTCAAAAAGCTCTCTCTTTTTCTCAAACTTCTGAGGCTAGAAGGGGTTCTTTCTATTGACACTCCTGACTCAGCGGGCAAGATCTTCTATATGCATGTTAAAAAGCAAAAGAAATAGTGGTCAACCTTGCCTTCTGTCTCTTTTTATAGTTATGCTGTATTTCAAGTAAGCATTTTTCAAAATTGATGCAGATGGGTTTATGTACAAAGCTTTGAATGTTTTATCAAAAATAATTGAGAGATAACATAGGCCCTCATTACAACCCTCATCCCTCTGTCCCCAGGATACGTCAATCAGCAGTGTGTCCACCACTAAAGGGGACCCAGGCAAACCCACCAACCCAAGTGGCAGTGGGCACACGTTCAGAGGACAGAGGCACAGGATAACAGGGAAACTGGGAGGACTGCTGTGCGGGAGGAAGAGGACATGCCCAGGGAACCCACTCGCCACGAGGCACTCTCCAACATCATGGAAGCTTACCATCATTCCCAGGAGACGATGGCAACGGTACTGGCCAAGTTTAAGGAGACCCAGCGGCTGCAGGAGGAACACTACCTTGGGATCAGGGAGGACTTGAAGTCCATTAACACCACCCTGGTCACCATTGCAGGGGTGCTGGCAGACCTCGCCAACACCAGGAGGGACACAGTGGCACAACAAGGGGCCCCTGACACTAGCCTGGACGATGAACAGCCCTCCACCTCTGCCAGCGCTAATGGACAGGAGGCACTGCCACAGGAACAACAGGACACCAGCACCCCACCCCCTGCTGATGGTGAACAACCCCGCAAACGGTCCCTGAGATCCAGGAACAAGAGAGAGAACATTGCCAAGACCTCTGCCAGGAAATGAGACCCCCCTGAGTGTCACCCTTCTGTCCCACTATGTCACCCTGTCCATCCTTAAATTGCCATTGCTCCACTTCCTATGCCCCTTTGCACAATGCACCTGTGAAACAAATAGACTGGACTCTGCCATGGACATTCCTCCACCATCACCCCAGCACATTTTACAACCCCCTCCACTTATTAGCACAGGAATAACCGCACTTCAGTCACAAAACAATCTGGAGTCAGTCTGTGCTTTCACAAATGTGTAATTGCAATAACTATGGCATATAGCAATGTCAATTTACTTGTTCACATACCAATATAACACAGATGTAGGCCAGCAGTAAACATAGCAGAGGGCACAAAGTGGGACCCAAATCTGTGAAATGGATAGTCAAAGTGACAAATCAGGGTCCATACACTAAATGAAAATCACACACTTATGCTAGTTCCAACAATAGAATGAGATGTGGGAAGCAGTGGCATCTTCTTACCTGTTTCTTACTGGAAGTATTGCCTGATGATGTTGTTTCGGTTGTCGATATCCTCTTCTTCTCCCTCCTCTTCTTCACTGTCCACAGGCTCCACAGCTGCCTCAAGACCACCATCTGGCCCATCCTCCTGCAGAAAAGGCACGTGGCGTCACAAAGCCAGGTTGTGCAGCAT
This sequence comes from Pleurodeles waltl, assembly GCF_031143425.1. Lineage (NCBI taxonomy): Eukaryota > Metazoa > Chordata > Amphibia > Caudata > Salamandridae > Pleurodeles > Pleurodeles waltl. Next base: position 145,932,646 of record NC_090439.1, on the reverse strand, counting down.
ACAGCAGGCCACAATTATCTGGCACACCTTCTTCAGTGAATAGTAGAGGGATCCACCTGTAGGATGGAGGCACCGGAATCTGGCCTTCAGGAGGCCGAAGGTGAGTTCGATCACCCTCCTAGTTCGCCCATGTGCCTCATTGTAGCGTTCCTCTGCCCTTGTCCTGGGATTCCTCACTGGGGTCAGTAGCCATGACAGGTTGGGGTAACCAGAGTCACCTGCAAATGTCGAGGGACAACTGTTAGACACACACTAACCCTTAGGGACAACCCCATACCCAGACACCTATGTCAACTGTATTGGGACCTTGACCTCGCCTATTAGCCACACACTGTCCCTCTGGAGTTGGCCCATCACATAAGGGATGCTGCTATTCCTCAAAAATGTAATCGTCATGCACAGAGTCAGGATACTTGGCATTGACATGGGAGATGTACTGGTCTGCAAAACACACAATCTGCACATTCATCGAATTTCTGCGGGGGGGCACATGCCACATGTGTCCCATTAATGGCAACAATGATGTTGGGGATATGTCTCAGGGCATAGAAGTCATCTTTCACTGTGGGCAAATCCTCCACCTGAGGGAAAACAATGTAGCTGCACATGTGTTTCAGCAGGGCAGATAACACTCTGGACAACACGTTTGAGAACATTGGCAGGGACATCCCTGATGCCATGGCCACTGTTGTTTGAAAAGACCCACTGGCCAGGAAATGGAGTACAGACAGGACCTGCATTAGAGGGGGGATTCCTGTGGGATGGCGGATAGCTGACATCAGGTCCGGCTCCAACTGGGCACACAGTTCCTGGATTGTTCCACAATCAAGTCTGCATGTGACCTGGATGTGTCTCTCTTCAATTGTTGACAGGTCCACCAGCGGTCTGTACACCGGACGATGCCGCCATCTCATCACCTGCCCCAGCGGATGTGCCCTATGGGGGAGAACAGCGAGCAGCGAGTCATCCAACACTGAGGTATCACAATGTTTTATTTTCAGAAACTTAATTAATCCGCAATGTGCCAGTATCTGTTTATATTCCCGGCCTGGATAGGTGTGACGCAGTTAACATCCATCCCATGTGGCCTCCTGAGATGGGGGCGGCCTGACCTGTAAAGTGGGACAGGAGGATATGAGGTAACTGCGCTGGCATTCTACACCGTTGCGGCGGGCCGTCGTAGACCGGGGCGCAATTCAGCATTGGTTAACATTGGGCCCTATGGGTCCCAGGAGCCAATAACAATGTACGCCGGGGGTGACGGTACGTACTGCCGCGGATGTGACTGCCATTTTCTGTCTGTTCACTCACTTGATACCTGACCTTCAACAGGAGAGGACCTACACTGCAAGTGCTGCTGTGACCTCAGTCTGGAAGCGACAATGGCTCATGTGTCTGGGGAAAGGGCACCTGCCTTCACTTCGAAGGAGTTGGAGAAACTAGTGGATGGGGTCCTCCCCTAGTACACGCAACTGTACGGTCCTCCAAACAAGTGAGTACACTGTGAGCATGCTGCATGGGCAATGCCTGTTTTGAGTGGTGTGGATGGAAGATACATGGGGGGGGCTGAGGCCTGCATGTGCGGATGGGGAGTGTATGTGCATTAGGGCATGGGTGGGAACTGGGGGCAATGAGTATGATGGTCCGGACGGGTAAGTAATTTCCTTTTCCCCCTCTACCATTCCTCTAGGTCAGCGCCTACCAGAAGAAGGGTATTTGGCGTGCCATCTCCAAGGATGTCCGGACCCTAGGGGTCTACCACAGATGGAGCACCCACTGCCATAAAAGATGGGAGGATTTGTGCCGCTGGAGCAAGAAGACGGCGGAGGCCCAGCTGGGGATGGCCTCTCAATGTAGGAGGGGTGCCTGTCGCACCATGACCTCCCTGATGTTCTGGATCCTGGTGGTGGCGTATCCAGAGTTGGATGGGCGCTTGAGGGCATCACAGCAGCCACAAGGTGGTGAGTACACTCTCATTCCGCTGACTCAGAACACATTACAAGGTGTCTGGGTGGGGGAAGTGGGCAGTGGGTTCCCCTAGGCCAAGGCGAAGTTTGTAGGCAAGGTCCCTTGTGAGTCAGGCTATGTGGCACCGCAACCCCACCCATGGTAAGAGCCATCTACATCTAGTCAGGCTCCCGTGACTTCCAGGGGTGCAGCAATTGGTCTTAGGCCTCATACCCCATGGTCAGCTGAAATGACTAGGAACTGTTAGTGTATGGCGTAGTGCAGAGGGCTGCTCCATGTGTGTTGTGTCCGCCAACGGTAGTGGTGTTGCATGCACTGAACATGTCTTTCTCCCCCCCCCTTTTTGTGGTCTCCCTGTTCTTGTGTGCAACAGCATCATCAGGTGGTGGAGCATTGGCATCGGAGCAGGAGGGAGCTGCAACCCACTTGGCCCTAGATGGCGAAACAACAGAGTCTGAAGCCACCAGTGGGACGGAGGGTGAGGGGAGCTCCACAGCCGGGACAGGAGCAGACAGCAGTGACAGCGACTCCTCCTCTAATGGGAGCTCCCTTGCGGTGGCGGGCACCTCTGGGCCCAGTGCATCAACAGGTACAGCCACCACCCCCTCTTAGCACCGCCCTCCAAGCAGCACCTCAGCGTGTGTCCCGTGCCCACTCACTCAGGAGGGTGGGCATCTCCTTCGCCCCAGGTACCTCAGGCCCTGCCCCAGTCAGCCCTGCTGCCCTCAGTGAGGAGGCCATTGACCTCCTGAGATCCCTCACTGTTGGGCAATCTACCATTGTGAATGCCATCCAGGGTGTCGAGAGGCATTTGCAACAAACAAATGCATACCTGGAGGGCATTCATTCTGGGCAGGCAGCCCAACAGGGAGCATTTCAGGCTCCAGCCTCAGCACTGATGGCAGCCATTGTCCCTGTGTCCAGCTTCCCCCCCAACTTCCTCCACCCAGACCCAATCCCCTGTACCTCAGCCTATCCCAAGCACACCATCAGACCAGCATGCACACTCATCAACACACAAGAGTGGCTCAGGCAAACATAAGCACCACACATCCCACAGGCACTCACACAAGCACCATACCCATGCAGACACAGCAACATCCACAGCCTCCACTGTGTCCCCCTCCTCCACGTCCTCCTCCTCCCTCCCAGTCTCGTCTCCACTCACACCTGCATGCACTACATCCTCAGCCACTGCCTCCATCCCCAGCACGCCCATCACCACACACCGCTCATGTGCACTCACCACCCCCACTACCATGCACACATCCCCAGTGTCCTCTCCCAGTGTGTCTGTGAGCCCTCCTCCCAAAGTACACAAATGCAGGCACACACCTTTCCAACAGCCATCCACCTCACAACAGACTCTGGCCCATGCACCTTCACCCAAATTCAGCAGACGTACACCTCCTACAACCACTACCTCTACCTCTACTTTCAAACCTCCTCCATCTTCCCGTCCCAGTGTGTCTAAGAAACTCTTCCTGGCTAACATTGACCTCTTCCCTACACCTACCCCCACCCTTCCCCTGAGGCCAGGCTTTCCAGGTCCCAGCCCAGCACCTCAGCCACCAAATCCCCAGGCACAGTGGTGCCAGCAACTGCAGGGTCATGGAGTGCACGACCCATCAGGGCTGCCAGTGTGCCATGTAGCGAGGGAAAGGACATTCCGCCACCTGCCAAGGTTAAAAAGGTGCCCACATCACGGAGGGAGAAGCCGAAAGTACCAGCCACCAAGGGCTCAGCAAAAACTAAAGGGGATAGTGGCAAGACAACTGCAGCACCATCAAAGCTGGGGAAGGGCCAAAAGCTGAAGAGCAGGTCAGGAGAGGGCATGGTGGCACCAACTGAGGGACCAGTGTCACACTTTCTGTACACGACCACGCCAACCTGTATGGCGGCGAACACCACTAGCTGCCCCGCCACCACAACCACCACCACAATCGCCACCTGCACCACCCCCGGCATGTCTACACCCTCAGCGACAGTCCCCAGCATCTTCCCCAGTGGGCAGCCATCCGAGGCTGCAGGAAACATCCTGCTGTGTCCCTCTGCAGGTGCTGACCCATGCACTGCCACCAGCACCGCCGCCAGCACAGCCGGCAGCACCGCCGCAAGCACCACCGCAAGCACCGCCACAAGCACCGACGCAACAGACACCGCCGCAAGCACCGCCACTGGCCCCACGGCATCCTCTGACACAGGCACCACCGCTGACATGGCTACCATCCCCTGTGGTCAGTCGTCTGAGGCTGGAGGAGAGTTCCTGGACCCTGGGCAGCTTCCATGAGGCATTTCTTCCATCACTGTTTACACCTGCAGGTGGAAGGCGCAGCCGCAGCAGTGTGGGGTATGTTGCTGCCTCCATGGCGTATCATGCTACCTGAACCTCGCAAATCTCATGGCACACACACCCAAGTGAGGGAATTGTACCCGCCACATGGCACATGGAGCATTCTGGGCACCAGGCCCCCTCCAGAACCAGTTGAGAATGCCATCCACTACCTCTGTCCTTGGCAGGATGAAGCACTCTGAGCACCATGCCCCCTCCAGAACCAGTGGAGAGATACATCCACTACATCTGTCCTTGGCAGGATGAAGCACTTTGGGCACCAGGCCCCCTCCAGAACCAGTGGAGAATGACATCCACTACCTCTGTCCTTGGCAGGATGAAGCACTCTGGGCACCAGGCCCCATCCAGAACCAGTGGAGAAACATATCCACTACCTCTGTCCTTGGCAGGATGAAGCACTCTGGACACCATGCCCCCTCCAGAATCAGTGGAGAGATATATCCACTACCTCTGTCCTTGGCAGGATGAAGCACTCTGGGCACCAGGCCCCCTCCAGAACCAGTGGGGAATGACATCCACTGCCTCTGTCCTTGGCAGGATGAAGCACTCTGGGCACCATGCCCCCTCCAGAACCAGTGAAGAGATACATCCACTATCTCTGTCCTTGGTAGGATGAAGTACTCTCTGCACCAGGCCCCCTCCAGAACCAGTTGAGAATGACATCCACTACCTTGGTCCTTGGCAGGATGAAGGACTCTGGGCACCAGACCCCCTCCAGAACCAGTGGAGAATGACATCCACTTGAGAAACTGTGGCTTTGCACTCCCCAGGATAAAGCAGTGGGAAAACCACCCACTGGAAAGACTTGTGAGACTGTGGCTTTGCACTCCCCAGGATGCAGCAGTGGGTAACCCACCCACTTGAGATACTTGAGAGACTGTGGCTTGGCACTCCCCAGGGTAAAGCAGTGGGCAACCCACCCACTGGAGACACTTGAGAGACTGTGGCTTTGCACTCCCCAGGATAAAGCATTGGGCAAAACACCCACTTGAGACTTGAGAGACTGTGGCTTTGCACTCCCCAGGATGCAGCAGTGGGCAAATCACCCAATTGAGAGACTTGAGAGACTGTGGCTTTGCACTCCCCAGGGTAAAGCAGTGGGCAACCCACCCACTGGAGACACTTGAGAGACTGTGGCTTTGCACTCCCCAGGATAAAGCAGTGGGCAACACACCCACTGGAGAGACTTGAGAGACAGTGGCTTTGCACTCCCCAGGATACATCAATGGGCATGGAGCCCCCTCGTGCAGGAGTGGTGTCATGCGTTCATCAGGCAGAGGTGCCCCCCTTCTACCTCCCCTTGAGGTGCCTGCATATTTTCGATCTGATGCCCCAGCAGTGTTCTCTCCGTTTCAAGTCATGGATCATGTGTTGGCCTAGCCCATGCATTTTGGGCCCAGTGGTCCTCGGACAATGATTAGTACACTATCCGGACTTATGTAGTTGGTGTACATATTTGTTTATACTGAATTTTGACTTCTGAGTACTGGATTTTTCTTGATTACAATGGTTACAATAATTTCCTTTTGTCCTTGCGTTCCTCCAGGGGGTGGGGGTGTATTTGTAATGTTGCTGCATGTATTTGTGTGTCTGTTGCTGTGTGTGGTGGTGAGGGTGGGGGTGTTGCGTGTGTGTGTCACTCTGTTTCCTCCCCCCTTCCTCTGTGTTGTAGGCGCAGTACTCACTGTGGTCGCCGCCCCCGCCGTTCGTACTCCTCATAGAAGAGGAGGTAAACTAACATGGGTAACACATGCAGTTCGGCTCCATGGCGTCCTGGTTCCTCGTTGGGTGTCGAGAGGTGAGTGTTTTCCCTTCTGAGTACTGTTTCCGCCGTGCTTTTGATAGCGTTGGTTCTGCCTCGGAAAAGGTGGCGGATAGGGCTCTTGTAATAGGGTGGGCAGTACTTTGTCTCCCGCCTGTCTGTTGGCGGTGACAGCCGCGCTGTTTGTTTCTACCGCCGTGGCGGTCGGAGTGTTAAAGTGGCTGTCTATGTTGGCGGTTTCCGCCACGGTTGTAATCCCATTTTTTTTCCCGCCACTCTGTTTGCAGTATTACCGCTGCTTTAACACCAACCACCAGGGCCATAGTCATTTAAGCATATGAATGCACATTCCCAACAGATGTGGTTAAATTAATTAGCTGCACCAAAAGTTTTTATGGATAAAGAAGACTGAAAAGATAATGGCAGGTCTATTGATCCTATTAATTGGTGCACCAAATCTTGTAATTGTCTCTTTGGAATTAAACATTTCTGCTTTTCTGTTAACAGTGTCCCAACTACTTCTGCCAGCTTTCTAGCCAATATCCATGCATAAAACTCATATTCTGCATTTCATTGTGGGATTGGGCAGGAGGACTCACATTTCTTTAGATTCTTGATTGATTTAAGTATAACTTCTATAATGCCTTCATCCCTCCTTACTGGTTGTCTTAACCTCGCAATTAAGATGTTATAAACCATAGTCTTTAAGAACTGGACTATTTCTTTAGCAGTGCATTTATATATTTTGACAGGGATCCTGTCTGGGCCTCTTGCTTTACCCTTTTTTATTTTTAGTAAGGCCAAATTGATCTAATCTTCTGTGATTAATTGGGTTAGTCCTTTTCAGGACTCAAATAATAACAACAGTAGTTGTGCAGAGTCTAGCCCATCCTGTAACATTGAGGATCAAAAAACACCCTCTCTTGATAGAAATGGTTACAAAAGTTATTACATTTTTAACTGAACTTAATACTCTGCACTTCTTTTATTCCACTTGTGATATATCATGATTACAGTTTACATCAGTGCGCGTGGTCTGTGTCTTAATTTTCCATGCTAATAGGCTCCCTAATTTTTCTTCATATTCAAACTGTTGAAGATTTCTTGCTCCCATTTATCTTTAACTTTCTGGTCCTTTCTCTTTTTTAAATTTTCTCTACTACTTTTAATTTCAATCTGATTGACTTCTGTTCCCTACTATTACATAGTCTATCAATCTTTTTTTCCAGTTTTCCTACTTCCTTTAACATTCGTCTCTGCATGTCTTTCTCAATCTTAGTGTACCTTATGGATCACTTGTATTAGGCCTCTAATGTACGTTTTATAAACATCCCAGACTATATTCTTAAGGCTGATACCCAAGTTTATGTGCATAAACTTTATGGTACTAGCTTCCAGATCTTTACTTATGGACTCTTTTCTTAAGAAACTCTTCTCACTAGTCCAAAGATTTATTTTAAAATACTGATCAACATACAAACGCTCGTAAATCCATAAAGCTCCATTCACTAGCCTAAGTGAATACTCATCTCTTCACTGGAATTTAGCCCTAGAGGATCAAGTGTATCAAATGTAATTAAATGTTTGGATTCCAAATTTCTCAGCTCTCGTTCTCTGTCACCTCCTTGACAGTTCAATTTCACTTGATCAATCACCACGAACCGAAGTAAATTTTCATTTCCAAAATGTTTACAGAAAACATGCCTGGCCACCGGATAATTTTTATCATAATTTCTGATGGCCCTTCTGTGTTCCAGTACCCTCTTCTTGGCACTATGAATTGTACTTCCCACACATATTTTCTGACAACGGCATATTAAACAGTACACACAGTATGTTGTGTTACAATTGTAATGTCCTTTGATGATATGATCTTTCTTAATACTCATCACTTCTATCTTCTTAGAATTTTCACTATTCCTGCATGCTTTACATTGCATGCAGCAATAAAATCCTGAAGGCATCAGAGTTATAGGTTCACAATCTTGAGTTACAAAGTTGTGACATAGATCCTCCTTCAAAGATCTGTTTTTTTTTTTAAAGTGATCCGATGAGTATCCTGTATAAATTTACAAAACACTGAATCTGTCTTTAGAATATGACAGCTTTTATTCAAGATGTCTCTAACATTATACGATTGATTGCTGGAAGTTCTAATCATTCTGATTGTTTCCAATTTTTCTTCCTCAAAGCATGTTTTAAATAATATATTTCCCCTGCTTAACTGGTTGACTTTTTGTTTAGCCTGTGTAATAACCTTCATATCGTACCCTCTCTTTTTGAATCTTTTACACATAATTTTACATTCTTCTTGGTAATCTGTGGTATCAATACAGATTCATCTAGCTCTCAAAAGTTCCCCATAGGGAATACTCTGTATCAAACTAGAGGGATATGCACTCTGGGCATATAGTAAACTGTTACCTGCTGTTGATTTTCTATGTAACTTTGTGGCAAGTTCACCATTCTTAACCATAACCTCAACATCTAAAAATTCAATGTTGATTTTACAGTACTGTTCAGTAAATTTCAAGTTGTAATCATTCCCATTCAAATTCTGAACAAAACTCATAACCGAAGGTACATCTCCTCTCCAATTCACAAAAATATCATCAATATATTTACACCACAAAATCACTCTATCTTCAAACTCCTTAATCTCAACTAAAATTTCTTCCACCCAAGAGCCCAAAAATATGTTTGCATAGCTAGGGGCAAAGCAAGTTCCCATTGTTGTTCCCTGCAATTGTCTATAGATCTGATTATCAAAGAGAATTTTTTTTATTATTAGGCAAAAACTTATCATATCACATATCATTTCTGTATGCAACAGCAATAAAATGGACCTGGCTCGCATGTAATGTCTAATTGCTTTTAGACCCTGCTTGTGATCAATGATAGTGTATAAACTTCCCACATCCAGTGTTAACAATATGTAGTCATCTTCCCAATGTATATTTGCCATGATTTTCAGAAAATGTGTTGTATCTTTCACATATGAGGGAATAATTTCCACAAATGGGTGAAGAAAATAATCAATATATTTGGATGTGTTTTCCAAAAGAGAACCCATGGCTGACACTATTGGTCTACCTAGTGGATTGACTTTGTCTTTATCTACCTTCGATAGGAGGTATAGAATGGGAATCTTTGGATGATCAGATTTTAAAAATAAATATTCTTCCTATTCAATCAAACTCATGTCCCTTCAATCCGAAAGCTTTTCAAAATATTGCTCATTAGTTTTCTTTACTGCTTCTCTATTAGTTTTCCTATAACACTTCTCATTAAGTTGATTTCTACCTTATGTCAAATACTTATCAACATCCAAAACCACCACATTCCCAACTTTGTCAGACTGTTGAATAACTATATTCCTGTCTTGTTTTAAGTTTAACTGGGCTTTTATTTGGGATTCTGTTACATTCCTTTTCTAAATATTTCCTGATTTGTATCTAATACTCTTCAATTGTTTGATCACATCCTGTTAAAAGACTTCTTTTGCATCACATTGTAATGATGGTAGGAATGTGGATTTGGGCCTAAAGGGATCTAGGGCGTGTAGCACCTACCTCCAGACATAATGACTCTAAATTCAAAATAGGGTTTTTATGAGCCACATAATCATCATGTAACTCTGTCAATGTGTGTAAAGTGTCAATATCACTACTCAGTTCTAAACTCTCATTCACATTCATATGTGTTTTAATCTTCGTATGGTACCATTTCTTAAGCTTCAACTTCCTCACAAACTTGAGTACATCAGTTCTAGTCTGTGTATAATCAAATCCACTGGCAGGGCAGAAATAGAGGCCTAACGCCAAAAGGTTAACTTCCTCCTCTGATAAATCCCTCTTAGAGAGATTGATCACATTCATAAAGTTTGTTTGTGGGCCCTGGTTGCCATTCCCACTGATCTTGTATCTTCTTTTGTGTTTTTTCTTCTTTGCTTGTCTATTCCTCTTCCTTTTCCTCTCATTCCTCTCCCTCTGCCCCTCTGAAAGTAAGGCTCTCTGTGTTGTTCTGTCCTTCCCTTGTTCAAAAGTTAAAATTGCTTAAAAAAATTAAATCTACCTGTGGCTTTATCTGTTTACAATCCTTTCGACAACGTTGCTTCTGATACATCTGAAAGGTTACTATCTGAGACATCACTTTCCTCTTGTTCCAATGACATTGAGCTATTCTTTCCAATGTTTTGTAAGACTGTTCCCCCAAGTTCTTCCATATACATGTGATCATATTTACAATGGAAAGTTACGATTCTACCAGATTGGTAGTCTTTAAAATCCTGTGTAAATTTCCTTTTTTTCTCATTCATAATCTCTTCTTCAAACTTGGAAAACTTTTTATCTACATTTTTCATATATGTATCCAATGTCTCTTGTGTTATTATTGTTAGTAATTCCATGTTTGTTCTGTCAATTTGTCCTAAGATCTTAGATCTGTCCTTCACCGCATATTTAATCAAAATCTTCATCAGATTCAAAGGGCCTAATTTAGAGTTGTCTGCCCATTCTTGTAACATTTCTGGATCAGGAACCCAATAGATCAGAAAAGTATAAATTTGTAAACCTCTGGGTACTCTATCAACATTCATGTATCTCTGCAAAGATTCAATTTCCCACCATTTGGAAAGTTCCTTCTAACATAGTTTCTCTAATTTATCATATAAAAGTTGTGTTTTTGCTCCAATCCTTATATTACTAGGGCCTGATTGATCCATTTGAGCATCATCCAGTTGCGAGAAAAATAACTTGTTTGATTTTTCTTTATGACGTGCCTCTAAAGAGGAAGCCATTTTTATCCAAATAACAAATATTTATATACAAATGTTTTGGAAATTTCCAGCAGCTACAATGGATGTGGATAAATCAATATGTTATTTTCTTTTTTTATATACAATCCACTCTGCTACTGCTTATCCAATTATACCATATTTAATTAAATCACCAGGATGACTTCAATAAATAGATTAGCCTTGAAGAATTGCACAGCTTCAGAAATGAGTGTATCTCCCTTGGGATATGAGCTCTCCTCTCCTTTAGATCACGCCTTGTCCATTTCTTCTTGAATCCTCCTTAAATGGATATTAATTCATCTTAGCATATTAAACAGCAAAGAATCTACGACATGCCTTGTACTGTAATGTTATGCCTCTACTTCCCTATTTGCATTGGTATCAGAAAGAAACGATCGTCTGTAGTGTGTATGCACAGTTAATTGAGCTCTGTGTATCTGCTCACATTATTGAAAATATTCCTTTAATAGTTCATATGACGGGTAAAACCAGCTTGCACAACAACTATTGCCTTACAGACTCTGCAATTCTAATCGCTGCATACCAAAATTCCTTTCTTTGTTAAACAGTTCTCAAATAAAAGTATAGTAATGAACGTGCATTAAGAGCTGAGATGTTCACGTTTAAACAGTAAAATTAAACTCCTCACCTTGAATGAGTGAGCAGCATGTTACGGAAATCAGAAACCAACGCTTTTATGCATCCGAATGTCCCGGTTCTTACAGGGTCTCAATTGTTGTCTTTCAGAGTAAACAGGCAGATGAAACACCGTCTTGCTAGTACGGGCAGTGTTGTGTACACACAAATCCCCACTGTACTAACTCATATTCCACTGCTCCTCACTCTGGCCTCTCATATGTGACGTATCTCATATGCGACGTATCCTTCTTGAGAGAATAAACAGGAATACACCACTCTATTTAACCCCTTTGCTGCCAGGCCTTTTCCCCCTCCTGTGCCAGGCCTTTTTTTGCCTATTTGGGGCAGTTCGCGCTTAGGCCCTCATAACTTTTTGTCCACATAAGCTAACCAAGCCAAATTTGCGTCCTTTTTTTCCAACATCCTAGGGATTCTAGAGGTACCCAGACTTTGTGGGTTCCCCTGAAGGAGGCCAAGAAATTGGCCAAAATACAGTGAAAATTTCGTTTTTTTCAAAAAAATTGGAAAACGTGGCTGCAGAAGAAGGCTTGTGGTTTTTCCCCTGAAAATGGCATCAACAAAGGGTTTGCGGTGCTAAACTCAGCAGCTTCCCAGCTTTCAGGAACAGGCAGACTTGAATCAGAAAACCCAATTTTTCAACACAATTGTGGCATTTTACTGGGGCATTCCCCATTTGTGCAATTTTTTGTGCTTTCAGCCTCCTTCCAGTCAGTGACAGGAATGGTCATGAAACCAATGCTGGATCCCAGAAACCTAAACATTTCTGAAAAGTAGACAAAATTCTGAATTCAGCAAGGGGTCATTTGTGTAGATCCTACAAGGGTTTCCTACAGAAAATAACAGCTGAAAAAGAAATATATTGAAATTGAGGTGAAAAAACCATCAATTTTTCTCTACGTTTTACTCTGTAACTTTTCCCTGCAATGTCAGATTATCGAAAGCAATATACCGTTACATCTGCTGGACTCCTCTGGTTGCGGGGATATATAGGGTTTGTAGGTTCATCAAGAACCCGAGGAACCCAGAGCCAATAAATGAGCTGCACCCTGCAGTGCGTTTTCATTCTATACCGGGTATACAGCAATTCATTTGCTGAAATATAAGGAGTAAAAAATTGCTATCAAGAAAACCTTTGCATTTCCAAAAAGGGCACAAGATAAGGTGTTGAGGAGCAGTGGTTATTTGCACATCTCTGAATTCCGGGGTGACCATAGTAGCACGTGAATTACAGGGAATTTCTCAAATAGATGTCTTTTTTACACACACTCCTATATTTGGAAGGAAAAAATGTAGAGAAAGACAAGGGGCAATAGTACTTGTTTTGCTAATCTATGTTCCCCCAAGTCTCCCGATAAAAATGGTACCTCACTTGTGTGGGTAGGCCTAGCGCCCGCGACAGGATATGCCCCAAAACACAACGTGGACACATCACAGAAAACAGAGCTGTTTTTAGCAAAGTGACTACCTGTAGATTTTGGCCTCTAGCTCAGCCGCCACCTAGGGAAACCTACCAAACCTGTGCATTTCTGAAAACTAGAGACCTAGGGAAATCCAAGGAGGGGTGACTTGTGTGGCTCGGACCAGGTTCTGTTACCCAGAATCCTTTGCAAACCTCAAAATTTGGCTAAAAAAACACATGTTCCTCACATTTCTGGGGCATAAAGTTCTGGAATCTGAGAGGAGCCACAAATTTCCTTCCACCCAGCGTTCCTCCACGTCTCCCGATAAAAATGATACCTCACTTGTGTGGGTAGGCCTAGCACCCGCGACAGGATATGCCCCAAAACACAACGTGGACACATCACAGAAAACAGAGCTGTTTTTAGCAAAGTGACTACCTGTAGATTTTGGCCTCTAGCTCAGCCGCCACCTAGGGAAACCTACCAAACCTGTGCATTTCTGAAAACTAGAGACCTAGGGGAATCCAAGGAGGGGTGACTTGTGTGGCTCGGACCAGGTTCTGTTACCCAGAATCCTTTGCAAACCTCAAATTTTGGCTAAAAAAACACATGTTCCTCACATTTCTGTGGCAGAAAGTTCTGGAATCTGAGAGGAGCCACAAATTTCCTTCCACCCAGCGTTCCCCCACGTCTCCCGATAAAAATGATACCTCACTTGTGTGGGTAGGCCTAGCGCCCGCGACAGGATATGCCCCAAAACACAACGTGGACATATCACAGAAAACAGAGCTGTTTTTAGCAAAGTGACTACCTGTAGATTTTGGCCTCTAGCTCAGCCGCCACCTAGGGAAACCTACCAAACCTGTGCATTTCTGAAAACTAGAGACCTAGGGGAATCCAAGGAGGGGTGACTTGCGGGGCTCGGACCAGGTTCTGTTACCCAGAATCCTTTGCAAACCTCAAAATTTGGCTAAAAAAACACATGTTCCTCACATTTCTGTGGCAGAAACTTCTGGAATCTGAGAGGAGCCACAAATTTCCTTCCACCCAGCGTTCCCCCACGTCTCCCGATAAAAATGATACCTCACTTGTGTGGGTAGGCCTAGCGCCCGCGACAGGATATGCCCCAAAACACAACGTGGACATATCACAGAAAACAGAGCTGTTTTTAGCAAAGTGACTACCTGTAGATTTTGGCCTCTAGCTCAGCCGCCACCCAGGGAAACCTACCAAACCTGTGCATTTCTGAAAACTAGAGACCTAGGGGAATCCAAGGAGGGGTGACTTGTGTGGCTCCGACCAGGTTCTGTTACCCAGAATCCTTTGCAAACCTCAAAATTTGGCTAAAAAAACACATGTTCCTCACATTTCTGTGGCAGAAAGTTCTGGAATCTGAGAGGAGCCACAAATTTCCTTCCACCCAGCGTTCCCCCACGTCTCCCTATAAAAATGATACCTCAATTGTGTGGGTAGGCCTAGCGCCCGCGACAGGATATGCCCCAAAACACAACGTGGACACATCACAGAAAACAGAGCTGTTTTTAGCAAAGTGACTACCTGGAGATTTTGGCCTCTAGCTCAGCCGCCACCTAGGGAAACCTACCAAACCTGTACATTTCTGAAAACTAGAGACCTAGGGGAATCCAAGGAGGGGTGACTTGTGTGGCTCGGACCAGGTTCTGTTACCCAGAATCCTTTGCAAACCTCAAAATGTGGCTAAAAAAACACATGTTCCTCACATTTCTGTGGCAGAAAGTTCTGGAATCTGAGAGGAGCCACAAATTTCCTTCCTCCCAGCGTTCCCCCAAGTCTCCCGATAAAAATGATACCTCACTTGCGTGGGTAGGACTAGCGCCCACGAAAGGAAAGGGCCCAAAACACAACGTGGACACATCACATTTTTTTATAAAAAGCAGTGCCTACCTGTGGATTTTGGCCTGTAGCTCAGCCGGCACCTGGGGAAACCTAGCAAACCAGCGCATTTTTGAAAACTAGAAACCCAGGGAAATCCAAGATGGGGTGACTTGCGGGGCTCTGACCAGGTTATGTTACCCAGAATCCTTTGCAAACATCAAAATGTGGCCCAAAAAACACTTTTTCCTCTCATTTCGGTGACAGAAAGTTCTGGAATCTGAGAGGAGCCACAAATTTCCTTCCACCCAGCGTTCCCCTAAGTCTCTCGATAAAAATGGTGCCTCACTTCTGTGGGTAGGCCTAGCGCCCACGAAAGGAAATGGCCCAAAACACAACATGGACACTTTTTCACAGAAAACAGAGGTGTTTTTTGCAAGGTGCCTACCTGTGGAGTTTGGCCTGTAGCTCAGCCGGCCCCAGGGGGGGGGGGCAGAAATGGCCTAAAATAAATTTCTTCCCCCCAACCCCCACCCCCCCCGGGAGCGACCCTTGCCTACGGGGTCGCTCCCCCTGCGTGACATTGGCGCCAAAAAACAAATCCCAGGTGCCTAGTGGTTTCTGCCCCCTTGAGGGCAGATTGACCTAAAATCGGCCAATCTGCCCCCAAGGGGGGCAGAAATGGCCTAAATACAATTTGCCCCCCAGGGGAGCGACCCTTGCCTGATGGGTCGCTCCCCATCTCGAAAAAAACAAACAAACAAAAAAAAAAACACAAACAAAAAATTTGCCCTGGTGCCCTGAGGGTTCTGCCCCCCCCCCCCTGGGGGCAGTTCAGCCTAATAATAGGCCGATCTGCCCCCAGGGGGGGCAGAAATGGTCTAAAATAAATTTGCCCCCCCAGCCCCACCCCTTCCCTGGAGCGACCCTTGCCTACGGGGTCGCTCCCCCTGCGTGACATTGGCGCCAAAAAACAAATCCCAGGTGCCTAGTGGTTTCTGCCCCCTTGGGGGCAGATTGACCTAAAAGCAGCCAATCTGCCCCCAAGGGGGGCAGAAATGGCCTAAATACAAGTTGCCCCCCAGGGGAGCGACCCTTGCCTGATGGGTCGCTCCCCATCTCGAAAAAAACAAACAAAAAAAAAAAAAACACACAAAAAAAAATTGCCCTGGTGCCCTAAGGGTTCTGCCCCCCTCTGGGGGCAGTTCGGCCTGATAATAGGCCGATCTGCCCCTAGGGAGGGCAGAAATGGCCTAAAATAAATTTGACCCCCCAACCCCCACCCCCCCCCCGGGAGCGACCCTTGCCTACGGGGTCGCTCCCCCTGCGTGACATTGGCGCCAAAAAACAAATTCCAGGTGCCTAGTGGTTTCTACCCCCTTGGGGGCAGATTGACCTAAAATCGGCCAATCTGCCCCCAAGGGGGGCAGAAATGGCCTAAATACAATTTGCCCCCCAGGGGAGCGACCCTTTCCTGATGGGTCGCTCCCCATCTCGAAAAAAAACAAACAAACAAAAAAAAACACACAAAAAAAATGTGCCCTGGTGCCTAGAGGGTTCTGCCCCCCCTGGGGACAGTTTGGCCTAATAATAGGCCGATCTGCCCCCAGGGGGGGCAGAAATGGCCTAAAATAAATTTGAACCCCCAACCCCCACCCCCCCCGGGAGCGACCCTTGCCTACGGGGTCGCTCCCCCTGCGTGACATTGGCGACAAAAAACAAATCCCAGGTGCCTAGTGGTTTCTGCCCCCTTGGGGGCAGATTGACCTAAAATCGTCCAATCTGCCCCCAAGGGGGGCAGAAATGGCCTAAATTCAAGTTGCCCCCCAGGGGAGCGACCCTTGCCTGATGGGTCGCTCCCCATCTCGAAAAAAACAAACAAACAAAAAAAAAAACACAAAAAAAAAAATTGCCCTGGTGCCCTGAGGGTTCTGCCCCCCTCTGGGGGCAGTTCGGCCTGATAATAGGCCGATCTGCCCCTAGGGGGGGCAGAAATGGCCTAAAATAAATTTGACCCCCCAACCCCCACCCCCCCCGGGAGCGACCCTTGCCTACGGGGTCGCTCCCCCTGCGTGACATTGGCGCCAAAAAACAAATCCCCGGTGCCTAGTGGTTTCTGCCCCCTTGAGAGCAGATTGACCTAAAATCGGCCAATCTGCCCCCAGGGGGGCAGAAATGGTGTAAATACAATTTGCCCCCCCCCAGGGGAGCGACCCTTGCCTGATGGGTCGCTCCCCATCTCTAAAAAAACAAACAAACAAAAAAAAAAACACAAAAAAAAAAACTTGCCCTGGCGCCTATAGGTTTCTGCCCCCCCTGGGGGCAGATCGGCCTAATAATAGGCCGATCTGCCCCCAGGGGGGGCAGAAATGGCCTAAAATAAATTGCCCTCCCCCCCAGGGAGCGACCCTTGCCTAAGGGGTCGCTCCCTTTGCGTGAAATTCACGCAAAGAAAAAACTCCCTGGTGTCTAGTGGTTTCTACCCCCCTTGGGGGCAGATTGGCCTCATTAAAATAGGGCAGAAATGACCAAAATATAATTTTATCCCAAGGGGAGCGACCCTTGCCTAAGGGGTCGCTCCCCACCCAAAAAAATAAAATAACACATAAAAAAAAAAAAAAAAAAAAAATGGTCCCTGGTGCCCTAGAGGTTTCTGCCCCCCCTGGGGGCAGATCGGCCTAATAGTAGGCCGATCTGCCCCCAGGGGGGGCAGAAAAGGCCTTCCAGAAAAAATGCCCCCCTGGGAGCGACCCTTGCCCAAGGGGTCGCTCCCTTTTGTCAATATCATAAAAAAAAAAAAAATCCCTGGTGTCTAGTGGGGTTTCAAAAGTCGGATTGCAAGCAATCCGGCTTTTGAAACCCTCGGAGAGACTTCAAAGGGAAGGAAATACTTTTCCTTCCCTTTGAAGCCCCTCCGGGCCTCCCCGGTGATTGAAAGAGAAATGCTTTTGCATTTATTTTTCAATCGCGCTGGAAGCAGAGCTTCCAGCGCGACGAGGGAGGCCCCTGTGACACATCAGCGCGCGCGCGCGCGCTGACGTCACAGCGGGGGGGCGGGGGTGGAAGGGGAAGGTCTTCCCCTTCCATCCCCGCCTTGGGGGGGGGAGGGGGGTGCACGGGGGGCGCGCTAGCGCGCCCCCAAGTTCCCCTGTGCCATGGACGAGATGATCTCGTCCAAGGCACAGGGGAACTGTAGCCTTGGACGAGATCATCTCGTCCAAGGCACCCAAGAGGTTAAAACTTGCTCCTACACATGAGCACCACCGATCTTTCATGCTGTTCTCCTCATCGCACATAACTCAGACACCATCTTTCTTATACTGGCAATGAACGAGGGATGTGTACTGCTTTATTCATCAACCATATTTCTCCCTCGGTCCTCTCACATACGTCGTGCTTTTTTTTTAACTATCCGAATACAGATTTTACAAGTTCCAATAATCACGGGACTATCGCGGTCAACAATATCTGGATGCAGTCACCTCCGTATTTGTAAAATAAATACTCAGAACAACATCCGGAATACGGGGGCTGTAGCACGGCGGTCCCAGGCAGGCTCCGGAACTCCCAAACATAATGAAACTCTTCCTCTATTTACAAGGAAAGCCGGGACACCTCCAAACTGCTGATAATAAATAAAAGTCTAAGGCCAAAACGCTTGGAAATAGAGGAAGATTGTCGGTATATATATATATATATATATATATATATATATATATATATATATATATATATATATTATATATATATATATATATAATGATCACTTTTGTCAAGGCATGTGTGGTTTTCTTGGGGGCTATGATCCGCCCCCATGAAAACAACACCGCATACAAAAGTGATCTCTCTCTCTCGTCCTATATATATATATCTCTATATCTATATATATAAATATATATATATATATATATATATATATATATATATATATATATATATATATATATATATATATATATTCAGCACCAGTTCTCTTCCTTTTGCAGCTTGCATCTTCAAAGCAATGTACATACTTCAACTGACGCATTTCAACTGTAGCTTTTTGGCGGCAATAGGAAAGTCAAATAAGTCTTATGATTATGTTTCTGCTACAAAAGGATCAGATTTTCATGTAGTGGGAGGTTTGATGCCATAAAGTAGCGCAGAAGGTTTATATGCCTACTGCAAAGATCAAATCTGTATTTTATGTGAATAGCTGTGTAGATTAGTAAAGTCAGCCATTACCTGCGCTATAATACAAATGAAATGTATGTGCTGGGGGGGTATGGAGAGATGAACAGCACTTTTTTCTGGGTAGTAGTGAGGGAATACGAGGAGGAGGTCATGGGAGTAGGAGCACCAGTAATGATTGTTGGCTGGGTGCTAGAGTTTGCTAAAGACTGTGACGATTGGTATGTGACAAGGTGAAGTAATAGTATGTCTTTTTTTTAGTGTTTTGAAAGAACGGGCTGATTGAGGGAAGAAGCAAAGGTAGGTGACCTTTACTGTAGCACGTATCACACACACACACACACACCCACCAGCAATTTGGTGAGTGCCTACGTAAGTTAGTGTTTTAGAGTGACAGTTTAGCCAGTAGCAGAGATGGCATGTTGTTGGATGACTGCTGCTCAAGCCCTCACTCCGGTTATAGAGGACAGCCCTGATGTAGGATCAGAGACTGAGACAGCAGATACTGAGACAGCATCCGAGGGGTAGGACAATGGTGCAGACTCTGGGAGTGATTCTTCAGTTGGAAGAGTACCATTCGATAACTCCTCTTCCATTCATTCTGAGGGAGGTGACAAGGACATTCCTGCAGTCACTTCACAAGCACAGTCTGTGCAGTAGGACAATAGCAGTTTAGCCCAACCCAAAGAGCAGTGCATTTGGTGGCAAGCACAGAGAGACTGCGTCAGGAATGGATCACCCCACGGTCAACAGTGGCCCTCAAGTAAAGACCAACATTGACCGTTGTGTGATCTATTCCTGTTGAAGCCACTAGGCCTACCCACACAAGTGAGGTACCATTTTTATTGGGAGACTTGGGGAAATGCTGGGTGAAACGAACTTTGTGGTTCCTCTCAGATTCCAGAACTTTCTATCACCGAAATGTGAGGAAAAAGTGTTTTTTGCCAAATATTGAGGTTTGCAAAGTATACAGGTCACCCCATTATGAATTTTCCTAGATGTCTAGTTTTAAAAAATGTAAAGATTTGCTAGGTTTCCCTAGGTGTCCGCTGAGCTAAAGGCAAAGACCACAGCTAGGCACTTTGCAAAAAACAGGTTAGTTTTCTTTGGGAAAATGTGATGTGTCCATGTTATTTTTTGGGGCATTTCCTGTCTCGGGCCCTAGGCTTAACCACACAAGTGAGGTACCATTTTTATCTATACTTGGGGGAATGCTGGGTGGAAGGAAGTTTGTGGATCCTCTCAGATTCCAAAACTTTGCAGCACCAAAATCTGAGGGAAAAGTGTTTTTTTGGCCAAAGTTTGAGGTTTGCAAAGGATTCTGGGTAACATAATCTGGTGAGAGCCCACAAGTCACCCCATTCTGAATAACCGTAGGTGTCTAGATTCCAAAAATATATAAGTTTGCTAGGTTTCCCTCTGTGCCGGCTGAGCTAGAGGCCAAAATCCACAGCTAAGCACTTTCCAAAAGCCACATCAGATTTCAATGTAAAAATGTGATGTGTCCATGTTGCGCTTCCTGTCACAGGCATTAGGCCTACCCACGTAAGTGAGGTACCATTTCTATCTGGAGACTTGTGGAAACACAGAATAGCAGAACAAGTGTTATTGCCCCTTGTCTTTCTCTACTTTTTTTATTTCCAAATGTAAGAGAGTGTGTAAAAAAGACATCTATTTGAGAAATGCCCTGCAATTCACATGCTAGTATGGGCACCCCGGAATTCAGAGATGTGCTAATAACCACTGCTTCGCAACACTTTTCTTGTGATCCTTTGGAAATACAAAGGTTTCCTTGATACCTAATTTTCACTCTTTATACTTCACCAAATGAATTGCTGTACACCTGGTAAGCAAATAAAACACATTGCAAGGTGCAGCTCCTTTATTGGCTCTGGGTACCTAGGGTACTTGATGAATTTGCAAGCCCTATGTATCCCCGCAACCAAAAGAGTCCAGCAGATGTAACGGTATATTACTTTTGAAAATATGACTTTGCAGGAAAAGGTTAAAGAGTAAAACATGGAGAAAATGGCTGTTTTTTCACTTCAATTTCTATATTTGTTTTTTTTTCAGCTGTTATTTTCTGTAAGAAAACCTTGTAGGGTCTACACAAATCACCCCTTGCTGAATTAAGAATTTTGCCTACTTTTCAGAACTGTTTAGCTGTCCGGGATCCAGCATTGGTTTCTGTTAGAAATTGGGTTTTTGGTTGTCAGTCAGGTTACCCTCTGTCCAAGCAAGAACCCTCACTCTAGTCAGGGTAAGTCACACACAATCCAAATTATCCTGTGCCCACCCTCTGGTAGCTTGGCACTGAGCAGTCAGGCTTAACGTAGAAGGCAATGTGTAAAGTATATGTGCAATAAATCATACAATAACACAGTATAGCACCACAAAAATACACCACACAGTGTTTAGAAAAATAACTAATATTTATCTGGATAATTGCAGGTAAAACGAATAAAGATGCAATGTGAAATTGTAGAGATATCACTGAAAAGTGATATTAAGGCCCTCATTCTGACCCTGGCGGTCGGCGGAGAGACGGCGGTCGGACCGCGAACAGACCGGCGGTATTAAAAATGGCATTCTGACCGCGGCGGTCCCCGCCGCGACCGACCGCTACTTCTCCACTCCGACCGCCGCGGCGGTCATGACCGCGGGGCTGGAGTTTGCGCACTCCGGCCCCGCGGTCGTCCCAAGACCGCCAAGGGTATTATGACCCTGCCTACCGCCGCGGTTTATTGCGGGCGGGAACCGCCGTGCGAACCATGGCGGTAAGCACTATCGGGGCCAGGGAATTCCTTCCCTGGCACTGATAGGGGTCTCCCCCACCCCCCACTACCCACCCGAGTCCTCCCCCCACACCCTCCACCCCCCTGCCACCCCCCAGAGGTGGTACGAACCCCCTCCCCACCCCCACCCCGACATGTACATACATGTACCCCGACATGCACACACCCCCAACATGCACATATACACACCCCCTACACACACATACACAACGGGGACACATACCCGCACACATACATGCCGACATGCGCACCTGCCGAACAGCACACATTACCCATAGACACAACAGCACCCCTCTACACACTCACACGCACACCCCCATGCACGCCCACATCACACAACACCCCCCCACCCCCTCCCCTCACGGACGATCAACTTACCTTGTGCGTTGGTCCTCCGGGAGGCGACGGGAGCCATAGGGACGTGACCGCCAACAGAAGACCGCCAACAGAAGACCGCCACACAGAAATGTGGGTCGTAATTCTGTGGGCGGTGTTCTGCTGGCGTGGCGGTGGAGGTTGACCAGTCTCCACTTTCCCGCCGACCGCCAGTGTGGCTGCTGGCGGTTTTCCGGCGGAACGCTCCCAGCGGTCAGAATGCGCACAGCGGCACACCGCCGCGGTCGGCGGTCTTCACCGCGGCGGTAACTCGGCGGTCTTGCGAAAAGACCGCCAAGGTCAGAATGAGGGCCTAAGTGTCTTAAGTCTTTAAAAAAGCAACAAAGTCTCTTTCAAGCACAAAGTACCTGGTTTAAAGTGGAAAATCTCTGCAAAGGGCTGCAGAAGAAGAGATACGTGGAAAAATGGTGTGTGCGTTGATTTCTCACCTGCACACACGGACTTGCGTCGTTATTTTTCACGTGGGGATGTCGTGCATCGTTTTCCGGCGCACAGACAGTCTCTTTCTGTGGTTTGCGGGATTACCAGATGTCCCGGGGTCTGTGCGTGGATTCTTCGGCTTGTTTTCCGGCTGCGCGTCGTTCCGGGAGGCTGTGCGTGGAATTTTCTTTCACACGCAGGCGTTGCGTCGATTTCCCCTCTGGAAGTCAGGCGCCGTTGTCCTTGCGAGGCCGTGCGTCGAAGTTCTGGTTGCCCCGTAGGCTTCGTGTTGATCAGCGTCGGTGTGCAACAATTTTCTCGCCGCGGAGCAAGCTGTGCGTCGAAATTTTCGGCGCACAAAGAGTCCAAATGAAAAAGAGAAGTCTTTTTGGTCCTGAGACTTCATGGAACAGGAGGCAAGCTCTATCCAAGCCCTTGGAGACCACTTTTACAGCCAGACAAGAGTTCAGCGAAGCAGCAGGCCAACAGCAAGGCAGCAGTCCTTTGTAGAAAGCAGACAGGTGAGGCCTTTGAGCAGCCAGGCAGTTCTTCTTGGCAGGATGTAGTTTATGGTTCAGATTTCTTCTCCAGCAAATGTCTGAGGTGGTAGGGCAGAGGCCCTGTTTTATACCCAAATGTGCCTTTGAAATAGGGTAGACTTCAAAGAGTGGCTTAGAAGTGCACCAGGTCCCCTTTTAGTTCAATCCTGTCTGCCAGGGTCCCAGTAGGGGGTGTGGCAGTCCTTTGTGTCAGAGCAGGCCCTCCACTCTCCCAGACCAGGAAGACCCATTCAAAATGCAGATGTATATAAGTGAGGCTGAGTACCCTGTGTTTGGGGTGTGTCTGAGTGAATGCACAAGGAGCTGTCAACTAAACCTAGCCAGATGTGGATTGTAAGGCACAGAAAGGTTTAAGCGCAGAGAAATGCTCACTTTCTAAAAGTGGCATTTCTAAAATAGTAATATTAAATCCAACTTCACCAGTCAGCAGGATTTTGTATTACCATTCTGGCCATACTAAATATGACCTTCCTACTCCCTTCAGATCAGCAGCTGCCACTTCAACAATGTGTGAGGGCAGCCCCACTGTTAGCCTATGAAGGGAGCAGGCCTCACAGTAGTGTACAAATGAATTTAGGAGTTTTACACTACCAGGACATGTAACTACACAGGTACATGTCCTTCCTTTTACCTACACAGTACCCTGCTCTAGGGGTTACCTAGGGCACACATTAGAGGTGACTTATGTGTAGAAAAAGGGGAGCTTGAGGCTTGGCAAGTACTTTTAAATGCCAAGTCGAAGTGGCAGTGAAACTGCACACACAGGCCTTGCAATGGCAGACCTGGGACAAGGTAAAGGGGCTACTTGAGTGGGTGGCGCAACCAGTGCTGCAGCCCACTAGTAGCATTTAATCTACAGGCCCTAGGCACATACAGTGCACATTACTAGGGACATATAAGTATATTAAATAGTCCAATTGGGTATGATCCAAGGTTACCATGTTTAAAGGGAGAGAGCATATGCACTTTAGCACTGGTTAGCAGTGGTAAAGTGTGCAGAGTCTAAGAGCCAGCAAAACAGAGTCCAAAAAGTGGAGGGAGGCAGGCAAAAAGTTAGGGGTGACTACCCTAAAGCATGTCAGGTCTAACAGTTTTACACCCATTTCTGTCACTAACTGGAAGGAGGCTAAAAGCACAAAAAAATAGCATAAATGGGTTATGTCCCAGTAAAATTCCAAAATTGTGTTGAAACATGTAGTTTTCTGATTCAAGTCTGTCTGTTCTTCAAAGCTGGGAAGATGGTAATTTTAGTGCCGCAAACTCTTCATTGATGCCATTTTCAGGGGAAAAACCACACGCTTCTTCTGCAGCCCTTTTTCCCATTTTTCTTTTTAAAAAAACAAATTTTATCTGTATTTTTGACAATATCTTGGTCTCCTCCAGGGGAACCCACAAACTCTGGGTACCTTTAGAATCTCTGTGATGTTGGGAAAAAAGTATGCAAATTTGGCATGGATAGCTTATGTGGACAAAAAGTTATGAAAGCCTAAGTGCAAACTACCCCAAATTGCCAAAAAAGGACTCAGCACGGAGGGAGGGGTGGGGGTGGTTGTAAAGGCCCAGCAGCTAAGGGGTTAATAAAATATCCAATAAGTAAAACTTGAGTTATGAATTTTTAAGATTAAACTGCTTAGAAGCAAGAAGCACCAGCTGGGGGTTACTGGTCACGTCGGACTGGGACGAAGTCAAAAGTTCAGGCCAACTGCAATGAAGGGTGGTGCACCTAAAGGCACCCAGTTGGTTCAACTGAACCAAACTACATTAAATTCTGGTTGCAGAGTGTTGCGTCACTTCCGAACCATGCAGTAGAAGAGATGTGTCGATTTTCTCCAACCAGATGTGTTGATGCATTGGTTCCAAGAAGCAGTAGTGTTAGGGTGAAAATTCCTGCAGTGTCGATGTCGATGATCCAGGTGTCGGAGCTTGTCAAGGATGTGTTGTTCAGTGAGGTGATGCGTCGGTTCCAATGAGTGCAGAAACGGCGATGCAGCGGTTTGTCATCCACGAATGGGGTGCACCACTTCGCGGGGCAGACTCACAGATAGCAGAGTCCAGGTGAGGCAGAGTGGTTGGATGTATTTTATGTCCCTGAAATTTCAGATCAGGAGCCCAACCAGCTAGCCCTTGGAGTCACCCTGGGTTCAAGTGATGCATGTCCAGTCCTTCTCACCGATGCAGGGAAACAGCAGGCAGCAGGGCAGCACAGCAAGGCAGGGATCCTGCAAAGCTGCAGTCTAGGAGAGTGTCAGTCCTTCAACAGCACAGCATTCCTTCTTCCTGGAATAGTATTCACAGATACAGAAGAGTACTGAGTTGGTGGTGTCAGAGGTCCTAGTTTGGCATTTGGAAGGGAGTACATTTCCAAGACAGGCCTTTGAAGTCTACAGAGGTCCTGCCCTTTCTACTCTGGTTCCAGACTCACTACAAGGGGTTATGCAACCCATTGTGTTGAGTTAGAACACAGCCTATTCAGGTGTAAGTGAGAGCTGTGGCCATCTCCGCCCTCCTATCTGCCAGGATGGCCCATCAAGGCCCATCAAGTCACACCTATACTCCCATTGTATGGGACAGTCTAGGAGAAATACACAAAGCTCATCTGTCACCCATCCCAGACAAATGATCAGAGACAAGCAGCAGGCATCAAATGGCTAAAGTAAGAAAATGCCAACTTTCTAAAAGTGGCATTTTCAAGAATTTGAATTTAAAATCCGACTTCATCATACGTTGTGATTATAATTGTGAATCCAGAGACACCAAACGTGAGAAAACTATCTCTTCCAGATTAAGAATTACATGTATAAGATGTAACAAGGTAATCCCAATGTTAACATATGGGAGAGACAGGTCTTGCAGCAGTGAAAAACGAATTTGGGAGTTTTTTGTTACCAAGACATGTAAAACCTAAAACTACATGCCCAACCTTTTAAATACACTGCACCCTGCCCTTGGGGCTGTCTAGGGCCCCCCTTAGGGGTGACTTATATGTATTAAAAAGGAATGTTTGGTCAAGGAAAAAGGGTTTTTCTTCCAAATCAACATGGCAGTTTAAAACTGCACATACAGGCTCTGCAATGGCGGGTCTGAGACATGGTTGGAAAGCTTCTTAAGAGGGTGGCACAATCAGTGCTGCCGACCCACTAGTAGCTGTACTGTCATGTGAGTTATGAATGGCAGAACCCTCTTGGCTCCTGAAAGACTCCATAGAACTGTGACGTACTTATTAGAGCATGGTGAAGTTAATCCCGGTTTACAATTTTGAGTTCTCAGATACATGTAGATGAATAAAGATGTGTAATATACAACTACATGTGTGGTGTAGATATTAGCGGTACCCTGGCTGGGGAAGACACTACAACTGGGGATGAGATAGGAGTTATGCAACCTGAAGATCGACAATACTCTCTTAGAGAGTTTGCCAGGGTCCAAGCAAACTGCTAGTGCATGCCACATGATTCTTCATCCAAGACATTTGGTGTATGTGGAGACACAATGCAGCTTCAGTCCAAGTGAAGCATTAGAAGATAAAGAAAGCATCACTGAGAAATACACACATTGTTAGCCGAGAACTTGCTGGTTAAGTGTAAAGAAAGAGCCTTGACAAGAAGAGCTCTACGACCTCAGCAGCGGATGAGGAGACCAAAAAAGAAGCTTACTGAGCTGTTTAATATCTGAAGCCGCACACCACTGAACACCAAGAAAGAGGTCACAGTTCCACAGACTGTACAAGGTGACACAGAGACCAGCACATCACAGGTGTTGGAGGCTGGCCTGGTTTGAAGTGGGTACTTTGGGTACTTACACCTTATACCAGGTCCAGTTATCCCTTATTAGTGAAATGTAGTAGTGGTCTAGCAGCTTAGGCTGATAGAGGTAGATATTGCAGAGCAGCTTAGGCTGAACTAGGAGACATGCAAAGCTCATGCAATACTATTTATAGTTACACAGTACTTATACACAAGTAAAGACAATACTAGGTGTTACCAAAAATAAAGGTATTTATTTGGATGACACAGTACCAAAAAAGTCTTAGAGACAATACTCCTTCTGGAGGTAAGTATTATACACAATATATAAACTAGACACCAAAATTAGACAAGTAAATAGTCATAGAATAATGCAAACAGTAGGAAATCCTATAGAATGCAATGGGAGAAAATAGGTCTAGGGGCAACACAAACCATATGCTAAGAAAGTGGAATGTGAATCATTAATTCCCCCCTAGACAACTGTAGTGTGTGCAGAATCGCTGGGAGAGTAAGAATACAATAAAGGTAAGTAAATTACCCCAGCCCAGAAAAGCAGGAGTAAAGTACTGCAAGTTTCCTTAGGACACACTACACCTCGTTTTGGGGATTTTGCAGCGGCCAACCAAGTCTGCAAAGAACAACTGCTGGATTATTGGACCTGAAGACCTGCAAAGGAAGGGGACCAAGTCCAGAAGTCGAAAGAAGTTCCAGGAAGGACAGGGGCCCCTGCCAACCCAGAAGACAGTGCAAAAAAAGAGTCCCTAGTTAGTCGAAGATTGCAGGAATGTACCCTAGGAAGACGCCAGTGGACTCCTGCATAATGCAAAAAATGTCCCATGGCGTGCAGATGATTGCAGATGAGATTTCGTGTTGGAAGTTGCCAACAAGCCTTGGTAACAACAAAAGTGAGTTTAGCATCAAAATGGTGCTGGATGGACCCAGGTGGGACCTGGGAACATCAACTCTGTGTGAGGAGGAATAGGGGGCTCTCTGCACTTTAGAGAGCCCTCAGGATGCCAGCCAGCAGGTTGTGGTTGATCCGAAGTCAGAAGAGTCTGAAGTTGTTGCAGAGGATTCCTGTAGGAAAATTGCAAGCAGAATCTGAAAAGAACAGACAGCAGAGACCCTAAATAACCCTGAGAGGGGGATTGGCTACCTTATCAGCTAAGGACCTATCAGGAGGGGTCTTTGACATCACCTGCTGGCACTGGCCACTCAGAGCCCTCCAGAGTGCCCCCACACCTTGCAAAGCAAGATGGCTGATGTCTGGGACACACTGGAGGAGCTCTGTGCACCATCCCTAGGTTGGTGATGGACAGGGGAGTGGTCGCTCCCCTTTCCTTTGTCCAGTTTTGTGCCAGAGCAGGGGAGGAGGGGTCCCTGAACCGGTGTAGACTGGTTTATGCAAGGAGGACACCATCTGTGCCCTTCAGAGCATCCCCAGAGGCTTGGGGAGGCTACCCCTCCCCAGCCTGTAACTCCTGTTTTCAAAGGGAGATGGTGTAATACCCTGCTCTCAGAGGAAATGTTTTGTTCTGCCTTACTGGGACTGGGCTGCCCAGACCCCAGGGGGGCAGAACCCTGTCTATGAGGTGGCAGCAGCTGTAGCTGCAGTGCAAACCTCAGAGAGCTGGTTTGGCAGTACTGGGGGTCCATGGTGAAGCCCCCAGGATGCATGGAATTGGCTCCCAATACCAGATTTAGAATGGGGGGGGCAATTCCATGATCTTAGATATGTTACATGGCCATATTCGGAGTTACCATTGTGAAGCTACATATAGGTATTGACCTATATGTACTGCACTCGTGTAATGGTGTCCCAGCCCTCAAAAAGTCCAGGGAAATGGCCCTGAACTATGTGGGGGCACCTTTGCTAGTGCAAGGGTGCCCTCACACTTAAAAACTTTGCACCTAACCTTCAGCAAAGTGAAGGTTAGACATATAGGTGACTTATAAATTACTTAAATGCAGTGAAAATAGCTGAGAAATAGTGTTTGCACTATTTCACGCCGGCTGCAGTGGCAGTCCTGTGTAAGGGTTTGTCTGAGCTCCCTATGGGTGGCAACAGAAATGCTGCAGCCCATATGGATCTCCTGGAACCCCAATGCCCTGGGTGCCTAGGTACCATATACTAGGGACTTGTAAGGGGGGTCCAGTGTGGTGTGCCAATTGAAATTGATAAATGGAGTCACTGGCCTACAGTGACAACTTTAAAAGCAGAGAGAGCATAAGCAGTGAGGTTCTGATTATCAGAGCCTCAGTGACACAGTTAGGCACTACACAGGCATACACATTAGGCCATAAACTATGAGCACTGGGGTCCTGGCTATCAGGATCCAAGTGAGACAGGCAAAACACACTGACATATAGGTTTTTATCTATGAGCACTGGGGTTCTGGCTAGCAGGATCCCAGTGACACAGTAAAAACACACTGACACACACTCACAAACAGGCCAAAAGTGGGGGTAACCATGCTAGAAAGAGGCTACTTTCTCCCAACAGGGCCTTAGAAATTGCATGGAAGAAGCTGGTAATAGTTAACACCAGTGGCAGAGAGAACTCCATTTCAATGTCAGCCAATCCCATAAATAGTTAAAAAGCTACTGCCTTCCTGAAACCACCACCACCATATGATACTGCTAAAAAGCAGGGTATTGGTGATAGATGGCCTGCTTGGATCGTGGCATTTAATGGTTTCATTGTTGCACTAGAAGAAACAGATAACAAGAAGATTATTAAATACCTCAAGAATCTTGCTAGTAAAGGTGTAAAAGAAGTCATAAAGAAAATACCATGATCTGATGACGCTATGTACAGTGAAATGAAAGAATGCTTGAATCTCGAGTTCAATCTAATACCAAATGTGAGTTATGAAAGGTACATTTTCAGTCAAGAATGACAGAGAGCTGGTGAAGCTATAGCTGCATTTGTTGAGAGACTGGATAGAATCATCAAACATGTAGGTTAAATCAAATTAATGATGAGGAAGCAGTACATCACTGAGTTTTTGACAGATGCTTGTTGTTAGAAATGGGGTCTTTGGTTGACAGTCAGGTTACCCACTGTTCAAGCAAGGACCCTCACTCTAGTCAGGGTAAAAGAGAATCACCCTCAGCTAACCCGTGCTTACCCCCTTGGTAGCTTGGCAGAACAGTAGGCTTCACTTCAGAGTGCCAGGTGTAAAGTATTTGTACCAACACACACAGTAACTCAATGAAAACACTACGAAATGACACAACACCAGTTTAGAAAAATAGGAACTATTTATCTGAACAAAACAAGACCAAAACAACAAAAATCCGACATACACAAGTCAAGTTATGAATTTTTAAAGATTAAACTCAAAAATAGCAGTTAGAAACACAAAATGCTTTGATGAGGTGTTAAAATGGCATCATGACGGAGTAGTTCCCAACAATCCGACACCAGGGGCACCGGACACAGAGTCGCGTAGACCCCCAGGTACAGTACCTTTGGTGAAGAGTGAAAACAAGCTGATGCGCGAAGTCAGGGATCGTGGCGTCTGTGCGAAACGTAGAATCCACACACATAAGCAGCATCGGTCACGACGTGGTGCGGTGACTTCCACGGAGTCGCGGACTTCGGCTGGGCTGCAGCCATGTCTGCCTGCGAAGGTCATCGCGTTCCAGCGAAATTCACGGAGTCGGTTGCAGGCGGCGTCACCGGATTCAGCAGCAGCAGCTCTTCTTCCTCTGCTCTTCAGCTCTTCTCCAGGTAGAGGTTCCTCTTGTTCCTAAAGTCTGTGGTTTTGGGTGCCCTTCACATACCCAATTTCTCCTTTGAAGTAGGCCTACTTCAAAGCAGAGTCTCTTTTGTCATGGCTGCCAGAGCTCAAGAGACTGATGATCGACAAGCTGCTGCTATGGAGGCCAGAGGTGCCTAAAGTGAGTCAATAGTTACACAAGAGAGGGTTAGTCTGTCTAGAAATGAACTCTTATTGTCTAAGAGGTCAGTTATCTTGTCTCACTATATCCTAAGAAAGCAGTTGGGAAATCAATTAGGCTTCAGTCACCACTGGAGGACAAAGCAGCCTTCTCCTGGAGGTCTCATGCATGGATGACTTTGCACACCTACACATCTCTGGCACCACAGTCAGCTTCCAGCGCGATCGGAAGAGAAATGCTTTGCATTTCTCTTCCGATCACGTGGGGGAGGCCGAGAGAGGCTTCAAAGGGAAGGAAATGTATTTCCTTCCCTTTGAAGTCTCTCTCTGCGTTTTGGCAGCCGGATTGAAAGCAATCCGGCTGTCAAAATGCCCACTAGACACCAGGGATGTTTTTAAAAAAATGAAATAGACATAAGGGAGCGACCCCGTAGGGGTAGATCAGCCTATTATTAGGCTGATCTGCCCCCGGGGGGGTGGGGGGGGCAGAAACCTCTAGGCACCAGGGATATTTTTTTTGTTTTTGTTTAGTTTTTTGTTTTAGAGGTGGGGGCGACCCCTTAGGCAAGAGTCGCTCCCATAGGGGGCAAATTATATTTAGGCCATTTCTGCCCCCCTTGGGGGCAGATTGGCCTATTTTTATGAGACAATCTGCCCCCAAGGGGGACAGAAACCACTAGACACCAGGGAGTTTTTTTTGGGGGGGTTCGTGAATTTCACGTAAGGGGAGCTACCCCTTAGACAAGGGTCGTTCCCCTGGGGGGTACATTTATTTTAGACAATTTCTGCCTCCCAGGGGTGCAGATCAGCCTATATTAATTAGGCCGATCTGCCCCCAAGGGGGGCAGAAACCACTAGGCACCGGGGATTTTTGTTGTTGTTGTTGTTTTACAGATGGGGAGCGTCCCCTTAGGCAAGGGTCTCTCGTCTGGAGGGTCAAATTGTATTTAGGCCATTTCTGCCTGCTTTGGGGGCAGATCGGCTGATTTTAGGTCAATCTGTCCCCAAGGGGGCAGAAACAACTAGGCACCAGGGATCTTTTTTTTTGCTGCGTCAAGCAAGGGGAGCAACCTTGTAGGCAAGGGTCGCTCCCTGGGGGGGGTCGGGGGGGGACAAATTTATTTTAGGCCATTTCTGCCCCCCCCGGGGGCAGACCGGCCTATTGATATTAGGCCGATCTGCCCCCGGGGGGGCAGAAACCTCTAGGCACCAGGGCTAATTTTTTTGTGTGTTTTTTTTTTTTTTTTAGAGATGGGGAGCGACCCCTTTGGCAACAGTCGCTCCCCTGCAGGGGCAAATTGTATTTAGACAATTTCCGCCCCCCTTGGGGGCAAACCGGACGATTTTAGGTGAATCTGCCCCCAAAGGGGGGCAGAAACCACTAGGCACTGGGGATCTTATTTTTTGCGCCGTCACGCAAGCGGAGCGACCCCGTAGGCAAGGGTCGCTCCCCGGGGAAGGGCAAATTTATTTTAGGCCATTTATGCCCCCCCTGGGGCCAGCTGAGCTAGAGGCCAAAATCTACAGGTAGGCACTTTGGAAAAAACACCTCTGTTTTCTGTGAAAAAATGTGATGTGTCCACGTTGTGTTTTGTGCCATTTCCTTTCGTGGGCGCTAGGCCCACCCACACAAGTGAGGTACCATTTTTATCGGGAGACTTGTGGGAACGTTGGGTGGAAGGACATTTGTGGCTCCTCTCAGATTTTAGAACTTTCTGTCGCCGAAATGAGAGGAAAAAGTTTTTTTGAGCCAAATTTTGAGGTTTGCAAAGGATTCTGGGTAACAGAAACTGGTCGGAGCCCCACAAGTCACCCCATCTTGGATTCCCCTAGGTGTCTAGTTTTCAGAAATTTGCTGGTTTGCTAGGTTTCCCCAGGTGCCGGCTGAGCTAGAGGCCAAAATCCACAGGTAGGCACTGTTTTCTGTGAAAAAATGTGATGTGTCCATGTTGTGTTTTGGGCCATTTCCTTTTGTGGGCGCTAGGCCTACCCACACAAGTGAGGTACCATTTTTATCGGGAGACTTGGGGGAACACTGGGTGGAAGGAAATTTGTGGCTCCTCTCAGATTCCAGAACTTTCTGTCACCGAAATGTGAGGAAATTGTGTTTTCTTAGCCAAATTTTGAGGTTTGCAAAGGATTCTGGGTAACAGAACCTGGTCAGAGCCCCACAAGTCACCCCATCTTGGATTTCCTTAGGTCTCTAGTTTTCAAAAATGCACAGGTTTGGTAGGTTTCCCTAGGTGCCGGCTGAGCTAGTGGCCACAATCTACAGGTAGGCACTTTGCAAAAAACACCTCTGTTTTCTGTAAAACAAAATGGGATGTGTCCACGTTGTGTTTTGGGCCATTTCCTTTCGTGGGCGCTAGGCCTACCCACACAAGTGAGGTACCATTTTTATCGGGAGACTGGGAGGAACGTTAGGTGGAAGGAAATTTGTGGCTCCTCTCAGATTCCAGAACTTTCTGTCACCGAAATATGAGGAAAATGTGTTTTTTTAGCCAAATGTTGAGGTTTGCAAAGGATTCTGGGTAACAGAACCTGGTCAGAGCCCCACAAGTCACCCCATCTTGGATTTCCCTAGGTCTCTAGTTTTAAAAAATGCACAGGTTTGGTAGGTTTCCTTAGGTGCCGGCTGAGCTCGGGGCCAAAATCTACAGGTAGGCACTTTGCAAAAAACACCTCTGTTTTCTGTAAAAAAAATGGGATGTGTCCACGTTGTGTTTTGGGCCATTTCCTTTCGTGGGCGCTAGGCCTACCCACACAAGTGAGGTACCATTTTTATCAGGAGACTTGGGGGAACGCTGGGTGGAAGGACATTTGTGGCTCCTCTCAGATTCCAGAACTCTCTGTCACCGAAATTTGAGGAAAATTTGTTTTTTTAGCCAAATTTTGAGGTTCTCAAAGGATTCTGGGTAACAGAACCTGAACAGAGCCCCACAAGTCACCCCATATTGGATTCCCCTAGGTCTCTAGTTTTCAAAAATGCACAGGTTTGGTATGTTTTCCTAGGTGCCGGCTGAGCTAGAGGCAAAAACCTACAGGTAGGCACTTTGCAAAAAACACCTCTGTTTTCTGTCAAAAAAATGGGATGTGTCCACGTTGTGTTTTGGGGCATTTCCTGTCGCGGGCGCTAGGCCTACCCACACAAGTGAGGTATCATTTTTATCAGGAGACTTGGGGGAATATAGAATAGCAAAACAAGTGTTATTGCCCCTTGTCTTTCTCTACATTTTTTCCTTCCAAATATAAGAGAGTGTGTAAAAAAGACATCTATTTGAGAAATGCCCTGTAATTCACTTGCTCATATGGGCACCCCGGAATTCAGAGATGTGCAAATAACCACTGCTCCTCAACACCTTATCTTGTGCCCATTTTGGAAATACAAAGGTTTTCTTGATAGCTATTTTTTACTCTTTATATTTCAGCAAATGAATTGCTGTGTACCCGGTATAGAATGAAAACCCACTGCAGGGTGCAGGTCATTTATTGGCTCTGGGTACCTAGAGTTCTTGATGAACCTACAAGCCCTGTATATCCCTGTAACCAGAAGGGTCCAGCAGACGCAACGGTATATTGCTTTAAAACATCTGACATTGCAGGAAAAAGTTACAGAGTAAAACGTAGGGAAAAATTGCAGATTTTTTCACCTCGATTTCAATATTTTTTTTTTTCAGTTGTTATTTTCTGTAGAAAACCCTTGTAGGATCTACACAAATTACCCCTTGCTGAATTCACAATTTTGTCTACTTTTCAGAAATGTTTCGGTTCCTGGGATTGATGAAGCAGAAATTGAAGGTTTTACATTTATTAGCGCATAGACGTAGTGTGAAATAATCATGTGTGACTTTAACCAAACTAATAAAGATTGTACGGGGACAAAATGTGCCCTCAGAGTTGTTTGCCAACATTTATAAGCGTGCTTTATATAACGTGGTGTATTAGAATTGCACTAATCCGACATAATCATAAACGTGTGCTACGATTTGCTCGTTAGAAATGTTTTAGTTTAGCATAACTTTAGCGGAGGCTTTGGCCTAGTTGCCTGGTCTCACGGTTTAGATGCTCGTATTTTTCCAATGTGCTATTAAACGTGTATTTCTGCTTGAAGCTGTACTTTTCCACTGAGACCGTTCACATGCTTATCTTAAGGTTTCGTGCCAGCCTGGCATATTTTCTCTTTACTCCAAGGTCGATTTGCAGGTGCGGACAATGGAGGCTCTGAAAGTGAGCTAATTGGTATAAAATGTTGCAACTTGCGTACCCATCTCCAAGGATAATGTATGCTTAAGTAAAAGCTTGAGAACTGTCGTTTTGATTGGATAATTTGAAGCTAACCTATGAACCCTCCAATGGAAGACCCTACTGGATTTGAACTGTTGTCTATAAAACCCAGGTGCACGAGAAGAAGGTAGCCATTGCGCTATCATCCGCCATTACCAGCTCGATACCTGCCATTTTGTAGACTTCGTAGCTATTATGGCCCACTTTGCTACAACGCCATTTTGAGAGACTTTGATGCTTTCTCTAATCGAGAGAAAGAGACTTTAAATGATTCTGGCCCTAGAGACTTTATCTTTGATTTGTCCCTTGCATGAAGTAGTAGTTTTACCTTGCCGCCGTGAGGCAATTGCCCCGTCCACCCCTGCCCTTTTGCCCCTTTTGCCCCGTCCCATGCTGATCGAGAAACGGTACCTGTGAGACGAAGACTTCCTTGAATGCTGATCGTAATTGGTAAATATGAAAGGAAATTGTACAATTGCATTGTGTTTCTTTTAGGTAACCAACTGCTGATTTTGATAAGAGCCCTAGTTAGGAGTTTTTCTAAATTAATGTTGCTAAATTGTTTTTGCATGAAGTCCCACATGCCGATGCTAATTTGAGGTTAGACGAGGATTCCATATGTCGCACAATGCAATTTGAGATCTTGTTATGCTGACTAAATGTATGCAATTAGTTAGTTACAGATTATCGTATTAGTGATTTGCATTGCTATTATCGAGTGCCTTGTTATTCAAATGCTGCATAGATTGCACTTGTTTCGCCGTTATGGACAGCTATTAATGTTCATTTACGTTTATCATTTGGTGTTGAGACACATTTATATTGTGCTAGCTTTGTTAATATAGGGAAATAAATTCACTAACTTTGAATAAACTGGTGTGGTTATTCCTGACTGAAAGGTCAGGGTTCGCCGAAATGTATTCTGGATTAATTGTTAAGTGTTATGTTGATCAAGGTATTGCTTATGTTCGTTATTGATTATTGATTTGACGAAATTGATCGATTAAGAGTACAGAGAGTCCCACTTAGTCAAAAGATTCATCGGCCTAAAGAGCGTCCGAACACAGGTAAATTATTACTACGGACCGCTCTATCAGTAGATGGTAGCAGAGGACGGTTTCGTCTTTTGGGACCCTGTACT
Organism: Pleurodeles waltl; assembly: GCF_031143425.1. Classification (NCBI taxonomy): domain Eukaryota; kingdom Metazoa; phylum Chordata; class Amphibia; order Caudata; family Salamandridae; genus Pleurodeles; species Pleurodeles waltl. The sequence continues at coordinate 145,896,437 of NC_090439.1, read as the reverse complement.
CTTAGAGTACATGGTGTTGAATTAACGAGCACGCATTTTGAGACCCCACTCGAGAAGTTGAATTAGATTTTTCTTGGGTAAAACAGATTGACAGAATGATGATGGGCTAGGTCCACCGCGACTTTCCCGGGATCTCGGAGCTTGCGAATGGAGAGAATGGAGGTGTGGATTCGGCGTTGGCGGTACTAGTGATGGTATGGGTGAAGTTAGGGTTTTGCGCTTGCACAGCTTATTGCCGCAGATTGTGTGAGAAGGTTGCGAGGATTTTTTTTTTTCTTTTTAGAGGATAGCGGAGGTGCGACTCCGAGTGTAGGAGTAGTGAAGTCGTCGAACTTCATAGAAATAGCGGAGGTGCGACTCCGAGTGTGAGAGTAGGGAAGTCGTCGAACTTCATGTGCGTGTGGCGCTTTGTGCATAAAAAGGTCCACGTGGTTGTTGTTGTTGAGACGGGCCCTGCGAGGTCAAGAGACTCCGGAGTATGTTGTTTTATGTTGTGGTCTGGGCGGTTTAGTAGGTTGATCGGGCGTGGTCAACAAGTCGGTACGTGTGTTAGGGAGTGAAAGAAACTTCGACTTCGGGCTTTGACAAGATTCTAAGTGCACTAGAATAGATCATTGACAAGTTCAGAGTAGGTCTGCGGGTCAGATTTGCTTGCGAACGTGGGGACCGAGAAAGACGGAATAACTGCCGAGGCTAGTGAAAAGTCCCTAAGGTCCTGAAGCGATTGTGTTACCCTTCCTGTAGTAAACCGACAGATCTGTTTTAGTTTTTGGTAGCTCGCGATACATGCAAGAAGTTGTTACGAGAGGAGCTGAGTGAAGGAAGACTAGCCGCGAGGCTTTGTCAGCCGCAGTGTGTGAGTGTGACGTCACTAGGAGCCGCGCTGGGATAGGTTGGTTGCAGAGAAGGGTCGCGCACGGATTGGACGCAGTCCGTGGGACTCGATTGGAAGGGGAAAGGCAAGCGAAGAGTATTCCGGGAATTAAAGTCACATATTGATTACAAACTTTGTGAAATAAAAGATGAGAAAATGAAATTCTTTAAAGCATTTAGGAGTGCGATGAAGGGGGAGTCTTACATTAAAGCGAACGTAGGAGAAGAGACGCCACCCGAAGGTACACCAGCTTACATTGTAATGGAGGAAAAGGGGGTAGCTCCGTGCCTTTGGCTAAAGCAATGGCACAAACTGACAGAGAAACATGGGAGCGTAGCGTTCCCGATACATGGGACATTCAATATAAGGATCCTAGAGAATTTGAGATTCACGATGTACGACATGAAGATACCTCCAAGGCCAGCACAGTTTGAGGCTCTAGCAATTTGGGAACTAATGGCTAGACAGCAGCAGCAAAAGAAGTTCGAGACCAGAATGAGAAAGGTAGAAAAGACACTAGCGGACGCTAGATGGGATAATGCTCAGAAGGTGTGGAGGTCAGATGTATTGCAGGGGATAAAATTGTTTCCCGCAATTACAAAGGAAGAAGGGGAGGCAGGTAAGAAAGCTACCTGTAAGACAGACAGGAAGTGTTCCAAGGATAGAGGGGACGAGGAAAAGTTGAGAAGAGAAGAGGATTTAGAGGACGAGGAGTTAATAATGCAATTGCTGAACGACCGTCCACCACCTTATGCAGAGAATGGACAAGGTCCACGTACCAGTTCTGCCCCTCCGGCACTGGTACAGAACAGTGAAACTCAGAGTTCAGGAGCATCATCGGGATCTAAGGACCCGAGTCTACCGTTCACCCCGCAGATACCGCAGGTTAGGAGAATATACCCAGATGTGCCCATGTTGAAACCAGCAGAAAATTATCAGCCGCAGATGCCAGGGTACTACATCAGTGACAACAGTGCAGGAATGATTCTAGATCCGACCGTAAGGGGAGGACAGAATGGTCACAACCCAACATTGACACAAGCCGAATCAACCCAGTTTTTGATGCCTCAAAAACAGATGCAGGGGGGAAACGCACATGCTCAAATGACGGGGAGTCAGATGGGTATGCCGGCAATGATGACCCATGGTGTGGGCATGAATATGCCTCAGAACATGGGAAATGGACAAAACCCAGATGCGATATCACTACCCATTACTGTAGGTCCACCGGTACCTTTGTATAGTCAGCCTAACTTAGGTATGAGCGGTCAGGGACCAATGCTGCAGAGTGGGACAGAAAGGAGGTGCATAGAAAACACCCCAGGGATAACTCCTATAGCGGCTCAGCCAAATGGGTCTGGGTCCTTGATGGAGTTTAGTCCCATATGTGCTCAGTCAACACTGGTGAGGTCGAGCCCCCCACTGATAATACCTCTAACATCGAACACTGAAAAGTTGCCGCAACCATCAATGGCAGTCGATGTGAACGCTACACTGATGGGGTTGAATGCGCAACAGCTGACACAGTGGTTCAACAGCCTGAATTCTACACAAAGCTCAGCCAGTGGGAAGGGAGAAGATTATATGAATAGGATGAGGCTGAACATGGAAGCACAAGAATTGGTGGAAGGGACTATGGGTGTGAATAGGTTAGAGTCCTACTCGGAAGAGGAGCTGAGGTATCTATGTCCAAAGATTACGAAGGAAGTGAACAAGGTACATAAAAGCTTGCAGGAAATAGCCGACAAAAACAGGGTTGACATAGACAAGATAAAACACTTGAGCAGAAGCTACAGGTTGGATTTTGGGGCCACAGATTTTGAACACATGAGGTCAGCAGGCATGAAGGCGCACCTTAGAGAACTGCTACAGAGTGCACAAGTGTGGAGGTGTTTAGACAAGTGGGAAAGCAGGTGGGTAAAGAGAAAGGAAAAGAGGAGGGACAGTGCTACAGAGCATAATGAGAAAAGACCACAAAGCAGCGAGACAGTAACCATGTTACCAATGAGGGAGACAGCAGGGGGAAAATTAATACATGTACCATGGCACAGAAGTGACATTCAGTCTTTTACAGATGATTTTCCCAAACTGAGAGAGAAGCCGATCGAATGGTATCAACAGACTGATAGGTTTGTGAAGCTTGCAAAATGTCTCTGGGAAGACCTGAATACTCTCTTTGAGATTGTGGTTCCGGCAGATTTGTGGGAAGATTGCAAAAGAGCTGTAGGTTGGCCGACGAGTGAACCAGAGAGAGACAGGGAGACGGGTGCACCATCACCTATGGTGATGAGCCTGTACTATAAGGTGATTGAACATTTGAAGACGAAGGTAGCCGCGAAAAATGTGGATTGGCAGAAGATCGATCGAACTGCCCAAGAGGCTAAAGAGTCGATTCATAGTTACTATGAGAGGTTGTTGAAGGCGTTCAAGAACTACAGTGGCACGGAGACAATAGAGGCGAAGGACATGCTTCATTTTGTGTTTCGATTTGTGGAAGGGCTGAGACCAGAGATAAGTCAGATGATAAAGTCGCATTTGATTTGCTGGCAGTCGAAACCGATTGATGAGGTGTTGAATTATGCGAAATACTGTAGCGACGAAATTGAGGTGAAACAGAAAAGGTTGAAAGAGAAGGTGATGATGATGCAGCTTAAAGCAGCTCAGACAGGTCTGCAAGGTTTGCAAGGGATGCAAGGGTTCCAACAGCAGGTACCGCAACCGCAGCCGCAGTTGCAGGGAAACATGGCGTTTCAGCCACAGGCCAGAGGCAGAGGCAGAGGAGGTTTTGTGAATAATGGTCCGGATTTTAACACTGTTGTGACCGGTGTGCAGGCAATGAAAAAGGTGATGCCGTGTCACGTGTGCGGAATCGTAGGTCATTGGAAACGCGAGTGCCCGATGGTGGTGCAGGAAGGTGCAGGTGCAGGTATTGGTCAGCAAAACAATGATGTCAATGCATTTCAGACAATGAGGGGACCGAAAATGAGAGGTCCAAACCCAAATTTTCAGACCATAAATCAATTGCAGGGATTACAACCTATGCAGCCGCAGCAGATGCAGATGCCCTGTATGCAGATGACGCAAATGCAGCCAATACAACAGCAGTTACCCACGGTACCTAATCAGCAAATGCAAATACCCTTGGCACCAATGAGTCAGCAGCAAGTGATGGTTCCTCCACAGGTCTCGGGTCAGGTAATGAGTACAAATGGCACCGTGCAACAGTTCCCACTACACAGTGAGAGTGGAATAAACAATGTATGGGAGAGTGAAAGCTCAGAAGAAGAAGGAGATTGTGTGCTTGCAGCATCCTTGGAAGTTGATCAAAAGGGTCCGTACGTAGAGGGAAGAGTAATGGGTCATCGTGTCTCGTTCTTGGTTGACACGGGAGCCACAAGTTCAACTGTTAAGAGCAGTGAAGTACCAAATTTGCCACTCTCAGGGAGGACAGTTCAAGTGGTGGGAGTAGCAAACAGACATCTGACGAACCCAATAACAGATCCGGTACCAGTCAGCATCGGTAACTATCAAGGGGTGCATCAGTTTGTGGTATGTGACTCAAGCCCGATAGCACTGTTAGGAAGAGACCTATTGTGCAAATTGGGTTGTTCGATCATGTGTTCGAACGAAGGAATAACAATACAGACGAGCAGTGATGGGGAAGAAGAGGACAGTGTAGAGGGGGATGAGATGGAAACTGTAGATGAAGAGTACCCTCTGATTTGTCTTTTCCCGATGATAACTGAAGAAGATATTCCAGCAGAATTACGGGAGACAGTCGGAAAGGAAGTGTGGGACATGACAGGGAAAGAGGTGGGATTGATGAAAGGAGTGGAACCAGTGAAAGTGACTGTAAAGCCCAATGCAATCTTTCCCCAGACCCCACAATACCACATGGCACAAGACACCCTCATGAAAGTTGCCCAACTTATTGACGAATTTGTAAAACAGGGGGTACTGAAGGAAGTGTTAAGCAGTCCATGTAATTCACCAATAATGGGACTAATAAAGCCGAGTGGAAAGGTCCGACTTGTGCAGGACTTGAGAAAAATAAATGACATCATAGTCAAATGCTGCCCAGTAGTACCGAATCCAGCTGTGATAATGTTCCAGGTCCCTTGCGATGCTGAGTGGTTCTCAGTCATCGATTTGTCACAAGCGTTCTTCTCGGTGCCTCTTCATGAGGACAGCCAATTTCTCTTTTGTTTCAAATTCCTAGACAGAGTGTACAGTTGGTGTCGAATTCCTCAAGGGTTTTCTGAGTCACCGTCAATCTTCAATCAGATTCTAAAGAAAGATTTGGAAGCATTAGAATTGCCATTCGAGTCAACCCTAGTACAGTACATTGATGACTTACTGGTTGCATCAAAGACAGAAAGTGGCTGCACAGCCGATACCATTGCTCTGTTGAATCATTTGGGAAGGAATGGACATAAAGGGTCTCCTTCCAAATTGCAGTTCTGTCAGAAGAAGGTGAAATACTTGGGTCACCAAATAGAGAAAGGGTCACGGAGAATAATGAAGGAAAGAATAACAAGCGTACTACAGATGAGTCCACCAAAGACAAGGAGGGAGGTGAGGAAGTTTTTGGGAATGGTGGGCTACTGTCGCCAGTGGATTCCCAACTTCTCAACTCTAGCAAAGCCTTTACTGAAGTTGACCCAGAAGGATGCCTTGGATCAAATTGAGCTGAAAGGAGATGAGATGGATGCTTTTGTTGAATTGAAAGAATGCATGTGCAGGGCTCCAGCTTTAGGTATGCCTGATTACACAAAGCCTTTTACATTGTTTTGTCATGAACGTGATGCATGTTCTTTGTCTGTCTTGACTCAAGCCCATGGTGGCGTAAACAGACCAGTGGCGTATTTTTCAGCTACTTTGGATCCGGTCGCAGCAGCACTCCCAGGGTGTCTGCGCGCCGTAGCAGCAGTTGGTATCAGCCTCACTCAGAGTGAAGGAATAGTGATGGGACACCCAGTAACAGTCATGGTCCCTCACTCAGTTGAGATACTTTTGACCCGCTCCCGAACGCAGCACATGACTGGAGCAAGACTCACAAGGTATGAAACGATAATTCTGGGCTCACCGAATGTGCAGCTGAAAAGGTGCACTACGTTGAATCCAGCAACCTTGCTCCCTGGAGAAAATGCTGAAATTGAGAACGCTGAAGACGTCGAGCATGACTGCCTTCAGGTGACTGAATTTTGCACAAAACCTCGACCGGACATTAAGGCCCTCATTCTGACCCTGGCGGTCTTTGACCGCCAGGGCGGAGGACCGCGGGAGCACCGCCGACAAGCCGGCGGTGCTTCAATGGGGATTCCGACCGCGGCGGTAAAGCCGCGGTCGGACCGGCACCACTGGCGGGGTCCCGCCAGTGTACCGCGGCCCCATTGAATCCTCCGCGGCGGCGCAGCTTGCTGCACCGCCGCGGGGATTCTGACCCCCCCTACCGCCATCCAGATCCCGGCGGTCGGACCGCCGAGATCCGGATGGCGGTAGGGGGGGGTCGCGGGGCCCCTGGGGGCCCCTGCAGTGCCCATGCCACTGGCATGGGCATTGCAGGGGCCCCCGTAAGAGGGCCCCTAAATGTATTTCACTGTCTGCTGCGCAACTGCACCCGTCGCACAGCTTCCACTCCGCCGGCTCGATTCCGAGCCGGCTTCATCGTGGAAGCCTCTTTCCCGCTGGGCTGGCTGGCGGTCTGAAGGAGACCGCCCGCCAGCCCAGCGGGAAAGTCAGAATTACCGCCGCGGTCTTTCGACCGCGGAACGGTAACCTGACGGCGGGACTTTGGCGGGCGGCCTCCGCCGCCCGCCAAGGTCAGAATGAGGGCCTAAGTATACTAAGCTTGATGAAAATGACCAAATTCTTTTTGTTGATGGTTCATGTCTAAGAGACGGGATGGGGATTTTGAAAGCAGGATATGCTGTATGTACTGTAACAGGGGTCTTGGAAGCGGGATGGCTTCAAGGAGTCAATTCTGCACAAGTAGCAGAACTTGTAGCCCTTACCAGAGCATGTCAACTGTCTGCATTGATGAAAGTCACCATTTACACTGATAGTCAGTACGGGTTTGGGATTGTGCATGACTTTGGACAACTGTGGTCACAGAGAGGTTTCCTGACTTCTTCAGGATCCCCAGTGAAGAACGGGGAGAGGATAAGGGAATTGTTACACGCCATTCAAGTGCCAGCCGAAGTTGCAGTGGTAAAGTGTAGTGCTCATACGAAAGGACAGGACTATGTTTCTTTGGGAAATGCATATGCGGATCAAGTCGCAAGATTTTGTGCCTTGAACTGTATATTACTAAGAGATGAATGGAATTCAATAAGTGAGCCAGAACTCGAACCAGCTGAAGCATTTGCCTTGAAGGTCGTAGATACAATAGATGAATTAAAAGCATTACAAAATAATGTCAGGGAGGATGAAAGAGATTCCTGGATTAAATCACAATGTATAAAAAGACCAGACGAGTTATGGGTTTCACATGAGGGAAAATTTGTTTTGCCAAACAGTCTCTTATCACAGCTTGCGCGGTTCTATCATGGGCAGGCTCACCTAGGGAGAGATGCCATGATAAGATTGTTCAAAACTGATTGGTTTAACCCCAGATTTCGTCAAGCTGCAGAAGCAGTTTGCCATCGATGTGTCACTTGCCAGCAGATGAACCCAGGAAAGGGAACATTTGTGAACGCGAGCCACATTGGTAGGGCAAACGGGCCTTTTAGTCGTATGCAGATGGACTTCATTGAGATGCCTGTGCATGGAGGTCTGAAATATGTGTTGGTGATTGTGTGCATTTTTAGTCACTGGATTGAGGCATACCCTACACGTAGAAATGATAGCCTTACAGTTGCAAAGCTATTGTTGAGGGAGTTAATACCACGTTTCGGATTCCCGATCTCTTTAGAATCAGATAGGGGAAGTCACTTCAATAACGAGGTGATAAAGTTACTTTGCGAAGCGCTGAACATTGAGCAAAAGCTGCATTGTAGCTATCGCCCTGAAGCATCAGGACTGGTGGAGCAGATGAATGGTACATTGAAATCAAGAATGGCGAAAATATGTGCATCGACAAATCTGAAATGGTCTGACGCATTGCCCTTGGTGCTAATGTCAATGAGAAACACCCCTGATAGAAAGACTGGATTGTCTCCGCACGAAATTCTCATGGGCAGGGCTATGAGACTTCCTGCAGTTCCCGCAAATGCGCTTTTGAATATTACAGATGATATGGTGTTAGACTACTGCAAGGGGCTGGCTGACGTGGTTCGCTCTTTCTCTCACCAGGTGGAAGCGACCACCTTGCCACCGATTCAAGGTCCAGGACACGCACTGAAAGCAGGTGACTGGGTCGTGGTAAAGAAGCACGTGAGAAAATCGTGTCTGGAACCCCGTTGGAAAGGCCCTTTCCAAGTGATCCTGACGACAACTACCGCTGTGAAGTGTGCGGGAGTTCCCAACTGGATTCACGCCAGTCACACAAAGAAGGTGTTGTGTCCCACAGATGAGGAAGTTGAAGTGCTGAAACTGCCAGTGACTGACAAAACAGTGCTGAGTGCTGAAACAGAGCAAAACCGAACTGAAAGCGAACAGGCAGAAACGGGAGAGAAAGAGATATTCTCTGAGGACGAAGAGACCAACTCGTTGGGGGAGACCAAGGAGAAAGTTCAGACAGCGACGAAGCAGCTGAAGGCGACAAAGAACCTGAAGCAGCTGAGGGTAGCAAAGAGCCTGAAGCAGCTGAAGGTGATAAGGAGCCTGAAGCAGCTGAAAGTGATAAAGAGCCTGACGAAAGTAACGGTGACGAAGGGCTCGAAAAAGGTGAAAAAGCAGGAGAGCCTGATCAGAGGAGGGCTTTCCCAGAAGCAGACGGTATAGAAAAAGAAAAAGAGAACGTGATTGATTCCCCAGAAGGAGGGGACAAGGCAGAACAGAACGAAAAGGTTCAAGCTTCCACAGAAAAGATCGCAGGTCCATCAAATGGACACGGTGCAAAGAGGAGACTAAGTATATCACCAATAAAAGAAAGGGCTAAAGAAAGTTTGAACGACGGAGAAAGGCCAAAGGTTAAAGAGAAAAGAAAGGAAGTGACTGTTGTGGAACAATCCTCAAGTGAAGAAAAAGACTTGACAAAAGAGGAAAGTACCAGCGAAGCAGAATCGAAAAGAGAAGCAAAATTGAAAAGGAAAAGGATACCAAACAGGAGATATTCCGGTCCTGAATGGGCATATGTAGTCAATGACGATTGGACTGACAAATTTGTATCTCTAAGCATCGAGAACGAAGAAGAGGAAGAGATACCAATAGAAAAGAAAAGTTTTATGGACTCTGTCGATTGAAAGGGTAATAAATGATATTGCTTGCTACAATCTACCGTGATACAACCAGCTGAGACATTGCTAAACCGGATGAGACATTTGCTGAACTGATAAAAGACTGAGTTATTGCCGAATAGAGACTGAGTTATTGCCGAATTGAGACAAATGCTGCTAACCGATAAGTGACTGGCCTCTTGAAGAAGACGGTGTGAACATTGTGCTCGCTCAGCTTTGTAACTGAATTGCTAAATAGTTTCTTTTACAAGTGCTTCTAGCTCTCTGATTCTATACAGATCATGACGCAAAACAATAGAAAGAAATATTGTAAATATGTGTGTATAGGCTTGATAATTGCATGTGTACTAATAATAATGGCAATTGTGCTTGGAATACATGGTAAGACTGAGAATGAGAAAATAGATGCTTCTACTCTTGCTCCTGTTACTGTCACCGAACTAACCGCATTGAAAAGACTAGCATTGGATGAGAGACTCTTGCACGATAAGAAAGAGCTTTCGTATAACGTTTTCTATCGCTTGCTAACAGAATATGTTGAGACTATGGATGCAAAAGATTGTTATGTGTGTACACAGATACCGACATCAGTGAAGGAAGGGGTGACTTATCACCACATGCCTCTTACATACGGGATTACATGTAGTATAGTAATGTCTAGGTTTTATGGTCAAACTAACATACAGTATTTTTACTCAAATTATGATGTTACCTTTGCATATGTTCCTATAATAGCGCAGCTAAGCCAGATTGCTAAAGATTGGGATGCTAAAATAATGAGGGAATTTTTCGAGCCAATGCAACCTTTTGAAACGGCTCACGCTCATAGGGAAAACCTTACCTGTTCGCTCTCTGCAGTAGAAATAAGCTTTTTAGATCGCACAGATGATAGAAGGGCACAAATGAAGGCGAAATTAGAAAAAGAGCTACATAAGAGGACTTCAGTAGATAATTATGATTTTGCTGCAATAAAGACACAAGGGAAAATAGCTTTAGATGCTTGGCATGTAGGGAAATTTTTTATATATCAAGGTGAATCTTATTATGACAACATTTTTGTAGGAGCGAGTGAGTGTAAACATACGTTTATTTTTAAGGCCAAATGGACATTCATGATGGACGGACTTGACCCTGTCATTCCAGGTGTATATTACATTTGTGGGTATAATGCCTATTATCGTCTTCCAAAGGGATGGTGGGGGAGATGTTATTTGGGTATAGTGTTCCCAAAGGTTTATCAACTGGATGACCTATCGATGATTCAAAAGACACCTGGATCCCATCGTATCCAGAAAAGAGAGACCGCAGCTGCTGTGGTAGGAGATATATTTGGAGCCATGATTCCTTCATTGGGAGTTGTGCTGAATTCCATCAAAATAAGAAAGTTGTCTACTATAGTGGATAACATGTTGACAAAGTTTTCAGGTGCTATAATCCTGATAGATGCTGAACTTGCAGCGGAAAGAGCTATGACTCTTCAAAATAGGCTTGCTTTAGACATTCTTTTAGCAAAGGATGGTGGCGTTTGCAAAATGCTTGGTGCACGACACTGTTGTACATATATTCCTGACAATAGTGTGAAAATTAAAACTATGCTTGCTAATCTAACAAAAGAAAGTGCAGATTTGAAGGAATTGAAAGAACCAGGAGTGTGGGAGAAGGTTGGAAAAGTACTTGCTTCAGTAGGACATTGGATTGGGGGAATTTGGAATGGAATATTGCTGAAAATAATAGAGGGAATTTTAATAGTTATAATTTGCATATTTGGAATTTGGGGAATAAAAAGGGGAATAATAATGATTATGGAAAGAATTAAGAGAAGAAAAGAAGAGAAAATTATGAAAAGAATGGCAGAAGAATACAAAGCGCAAACTAGGGGAATTAAAAGGAAAAGGGAACTGACAGAATTTTAATGGAATAAAATTTGTGGGCATGGTTTGGTGTGATAACAAGTAGTCATCAGAGGAGGGATTGATGAAGCAGAAATTGAAGGTTTTACATTTATTAGCGCATAGACGTAGTGTGAAATAATCATGTGTGACTTTAACCGAACTAATAAAGATTGTACGGGGACAAAATGTGCCCTCAGAGTAGTTTGCCAACATTTATAAGCGTGCTTTATATAACGTGGTGTATTAGAATTGCACTAATCCGACATAATCATAAACGTGTGCTACGATTTGCTCGTTAGAAATGTTTTAGTTTAGCATAACTTTAGCGGAGGCTTTGGCCTAGTTGCCTGGTCTCACGGTTTAGATGCTCGTATTTTTCCAATGTGCTATTAAACGTGTATTTCTGCTTGAAGCTGTACTTTTCCACTGAGACCGTTCACATGCTTATCTTAAGGTTTCGTGCCAGCCTGGCATATTTTCTCTTTACTCCAAGGTCGATTTGCAGGTGCGGACAATGGAGGCTCTGAAAGTGAGCTAATTGGTATAAAATGTTGCAACTTGCGTACCCATCTCCAAGGATAATGTATGCTTAAGTAAAAGCTTGAGAACTGTCGTTTTGATTGGATAATTTGAAGCTAACCTATGAACCCTCCAATGGAAGACCCTACTGGATTTGAACTGTTGTCTATAAAACCCAGGTGCACGAGAAGAAGGTAACCATTGCGCTATCATCCACCATTACCAGCTCGATACCCGCCATTTTGTAGACTTCGTAGCTATTATGGCCCACTTTGCTACGACGCCATTTTGAGAGACTTTGATGCTTTCTCTAATCGAGAGAAAGAGACTTTAAATGATTCTGGCCCTAGAGACTTTATCTTTGATTTGTCCCTTGCATGAAGTAGTAGTTTTACCTTGCCGCCGTGAGGCAATTGCCCCGTCCACCCCTGCCCTTTTGCCCCTTTTGCCCCGTCCCATGCTGATCGAGAAACGGTACCTGTGAGACGAAGACTTCCTTGAATGCTGATCGTAATTGGTAAATATGAAAGGAAATTGTACAATTGCATTGTGTTTCTTTTAGGTAACCAACTGCTGATTTTGATAAGAGCCCTAGTTAGGAGTTTTTCTAAATTAATGTTGCTAAATTGTTTTTGCATGAAGTCCCACATGCCGATGCTAATTTGAGGTTAGACGAGGATTCCATATGTCGCACGATGCAATTTGTGATCTTGTTATGCTGACTAAATGTATGCAATTAGTTCGTTACAGATTATCGTATTAGTGATTTGCATTGCTATTATCGAATGCCTTGTGATTCAAATTGTACATAGATTGCACCTGTTTCGCCGCTATGGACAGCTATTAATGTTCATTTATGTTTATCATTTGGTGTTGAGACACATCTATGTCGTGCTAGCTTTGTTAATATAGGGAAATAAATTCACTAACTTTGAATAAACTGGTGTGGTTATTCCTGACTGAAAGGTCAGTGTTCGCCGAAATGTATTCTGGATTAATTGTTAAGTGTTATGTTGATCAAGGTATTGCTTATGTTCGTTATTGATTATTGATTTGATTAAATTGATCGATTAAGAGTACAGAGAGTCCCACTTAGTCAAAAGATTCATCGGCCTAAAGAGCGTCCGAACACAGGTAAATTATTACTACGGACCACTCTATCAGGATCCATCATTGGTTTCATGCCCATTTCTGTCACTGACTGGAAGGTTGCTGAAAGCACATAAAATCGTAAAAATGGGGTATGTCCCAGTAAAATGGCAAAATTGTGTTGAAAAATTGGGTTTCCTGATTCAAGTCTGCCTGTTCCTGAAAGCTGCGAAGCTGGTGGTTGTAGCACCGCAAACCCTTTGTTGATGCCATTTTCAGGGAAAAAGCCACGAGCCTTCTTCTGCAGCCCCCTTTTCCCATTTTTTTGAAAAAAAGGAGATTTTCACTGTATTTTGGCTAATTTCTTGGCCTCCTTCTGGGTAACCCACAAAGTCTGGGTACCTCTAGAATCCCTAGGATGTTGGTAAAAAAGGACGCAAATTTGGCGTGGGTAGCTTATGTGAACAAAAAGTTATGAGGGCCTAAGCATGAACTGCCCCAAATAGCCAAAAAAAGGCTCGGCATAGGAGGGGGAAAAGGCTTGGCAGCGAAGGGGTTAAAGGTGTCTGCTTCTTTTTACCTTCATCACTTTTGTTATGGTTTTAAGTAATTAAACAATAAACTTTTACTTACTTTACTATATCTTGAGATGGTGGGGGATCTGCACCTAGGTAAATTGGCTTCAGCACTGATCCAATATGAATTTCAAAATGAGTTGAAACTCAAAATGATGTACTAATGAAAATTGGAATGGAGCTAATTTTGACCTTAAAGAAGTTTGATTTTGACGCAGTTGCTTTGGAAAGCATTAAGACCTGAATGCCCTGAAGCAGTTTACTTTCAAAGGGAGGCTTGATCTTTATTAAATAAAAAGATAACAAAAGGTAATACTCTACATATGTTTGTCATACCGATTTGGCCAACTTTGTAACCAAAGAGAATGTCCTCATTTAGGGCCATATTTATACTTTTTGACGCAAAACTGCGCTAACGCAGTTTTGCGTAAAAAAAATTAGCGCTGGTTAACGCCATTCTGAAGCGCCATGCGGGCGCCGTATTTATTCAATGACATTAGCCGGCGTTAGCCGCAGGCACTGCCTGGTGTGCGTGAAAAAAAATGACGTACACCAGGCAGCGCCGGCGTAGGGGAATATGGAGCTTGGGCACCAAAAAATGGGGCAAGTCAGGCTGAGGCAAATTTTTCGCCTCAACCCGATTTGCGCCATTTTTTTCGACTCCCAACCCCCATTGAAATGACTCCTGTCTTAGCAAAGACAGGAGTCATGCCCCCTTGCCCAATGGCCATGCCCAGGGGACTTCTGTCCCCTGGGCATGGTCATTGGGCATAGTGGCATGTAGGGGGGCACAAATCAGGCCCCCCTATGCCACAAAAAAAAAAAATAATACTTACCTGAACTTACCTTAAGTTCCCTGGGATGGGTCCCTCCATCCTTGGGTGTCCTCCTGGGGTGGGCAAGGGTGGCAGGGGGCATGGGAGGGCACCTCTGGGCTCCTTCCGAGCCCACAGGTCCCTTAACGCCTGTCTTGTCCAGGCGCTAAAAAACGGCGCAAAAGCGGCTGGACGTCATTTTTTTTGACCCGCCCGCTCCCGGGCGTGAATTTTGCCCGGGAGTGTAAATACGGCGCACATGCCTCGGAGTCACTTTTTTAGACGAGAACGCCTACCTTGCATATCATTAACGCAAAGTAGGTGTCCACGCTAAAAAATGACGCAAACTCCATGGACTTTGGCGCTAGACGCGTCTAACGCCAAAGTATAAATATGGAGTTAGTTTTGCGTCGGAATTGCGTAAAAAAAACAACGCAATTCCGGCGCAAACAGAGTATAACTATGCCCCTTAATATCAACAGTAAGAAGGGAGAGTAAGAAATGCAACCTGGAATTTTACCTTTTTCATTCAAATGTTATAAAAAGTGTTTATACTTAGGTTCTACCTCCGGATTGTATACATTCAGGAAACAAGGTGGTTTAAAGTATTGTGCTCATGTGGAAACACTTATTAACATGGGTGCCCTGTTGGTGCAGGGTGGTTTTGTTGAGTAGAATTCTAGCAAAAAACTGCTAAAAAGCTGCATTTTGAAGCAGTTGTCCAGCACCAGATTTTGGCTTGCTGTGTTTGGGGGTGCTATGAATTTTCCATAATAGCCAAACTTAACTTGCAGCCTTTTAGATTTGGGATGTCCAAAGCAGGTAAGTGTTGATACGTTCATAAGTTAGCAGCCATGTCCATCAAATGTTTCTTGGTTTTGCACGTACTACTGTCATGAATGGATTAGAATCCTTATGGGATGGTTCTCTTTTCAAAGTCTTTCCAGACTACTAGCCAGACACAGCCTTTGTGACTGATGACTTTCACAACAGGGTCATCTCCACCCTGGAGCACCCACAATAGATGCACAAAAAGGTGTGAGGTGCATTTGCATCTCCTGCCCTCCAGCCAGTGAAGTGTAGGTAATACACTTTACCTTTCTGGGAAATGGTACTCACGCTCTATCTAGTACAATGCAAGCAGGAGACATTCAAATGGATCCCATCCCACTTTGCTTTGTAATTAATATACTGGAACTAATCACATTAACTGACAGAAGCCAATAACACTGGACTAACCTCTAATCTTGGATTCCAGAGCAGTGTGCTGCCAGGCGTTACCACTTCAATGCCTCAGCAGCTGTAGTAAGCACAATATAAATGAAATTACAATAACAATATACCTGTAATTTTTATTTTTTGTGTGATTTGTATGGGAAAAATTGTCATATATTCTGCCAAGTACTCACTGTGTTAAGTTTTGCCAAAAGTACATCACCAAAGAAGTTTTGGTAGCAATAGCAGCAAGCAGGATAGTTTCTGTAATAAATTACTAGATTATTAATTTACAGAAACAAGAGCAACATGCAAGTCTGTTGGCCCTCTTTTCAAATAGGAAACCTTTTGCTTCAAGAAATAATTTCTGTAAACCACAAACCAAAACTCACACACATATAATATATATGGGGTAGTCTTGAATTCCTACTTTTACCTTACAGTGTATCATTTACCAATATGTTGCATGCCTATTGTCCATTTGCATGTGGCGCAGTAGTTGACCATGCATAATCCTGATGGGCTTTTATTGTACTTGTGTAATGCTTACATCTATGTCTAACAGTTCCTGTATCAAAGTATCAGAGAGAAGATGCAGTTATGCTTGTTCAACACCCCAAACCCACACCCTTTTGACAATAGCATTTATGAATTCCTCACCTTCTGACCATGTGAATTGTAACTATGGTGAGCAGTTCTAGTTTTCTGTAGTGTGTTATGGTTGGTCACCGGGTACACCTGTGGCATATACTGTTATTGACTTATTGAGAGAGCATGGGCACTTATGTTATGGCAGGGTCTTGCCATAGTCAAATGACTGAAATGTTAGCAAGTATTAGGCTGTCCTAGCTTACAAGGCCCAGCATGTGCACAGTACCTGACATGTGGACACATCTCTTGGTTATTTACTGGAGACTGGGACATATGTGTCCTAGTGATGGAATTTGAGGGATAAGAGTTGAGAAGTGTGTTACAAAGGCTTCATCTTTATATGCTTGTTGGCTTGTCTATTTGACAACTTCTGCCTAGCTGCTAACACTTCTTGTTTCCCTTTGTTCTTGCCTGTTTTATTCCCCTGTGCCCTCTTTGAAGTGCTTTCAAAGGTGCTTTAGCAAAATGTAGTAGCTAGCCTCATTGCCGATCTGCAGTGCTAGGTGTCCTGTGGGTACTTTAGAGATCATAGGCCATTTGACAAAGTCAACTGTTAATCATGGCTTTTTTCTTTGTTGTTCCCATTTATTCCTGTCTGTAGATAGTCACAGATCTTTGATTAATGGGTTTGAGTCTATGACTCCTGCATATAGTGTGTATTAATTTTCCAGGTAAAGGTTGGTCTTTAGCTTACCCCTAACATTTATTTAGATTACCACAGTGCAAAATGGAAGTTTCATAGGTCCTTGTGAAATTTTCTGTGGTTTGATCCCTGGTGGCAGAGTGGTCCAAGGCATATATCCCACATCTAGAACCCACCACTGAGATGTTTGAGAGGGTGAAGATTTTTGACAATGTGTATAGCCTTGAACAAGGGTACCAGTGACAGGGGATACTTGTTGGAGTGGATTTGCTGGCATCAGTATGACATCACCAATGTCAAATGGACTGTGAAAATTCCAAGCATCAGTCAAAGAACAAGTATAGAAACTGACCCATGCAAAATCATTAAGAGAGTAGTAGGGATTTGGTATGCAGCCAGTGGTGCCTTTTAGAGCACACTTTTGCATATAATTTACTAAACCATGGTGTGGTGCCATTTCCAGAAAGCACCACAAATTGCACTGTCATCCAGTATTACCTATAAAAATGTAAAATTATAAAGCAAATAAACAATAATGTTTGAAACAGTGAGTTGCAGCAAGTATTTCTCATTTGCACCTAACCAGTGTCTTGATTTGCTTTGATACAATTAAATCCTTGCTTTCATTACACAACTGAGTTACAAAAATTAAAGCAGTTCATTTGTGTTTTCCTAACTGCTGGTATGTTTTGAAATATTTATACAGTTAATTTACAGTCATTGAAATGTTGTGTTATAACAATTACAAAAAACCTGATGTCCCATATCCTTACTCTTCACACTCCCTTTGTCCCAGCAAGATTGTCAGATAATTCGCTTTATAAAAAGCCTCTAACTTTGCAGTCAGGGAAAGAAAAGTAATAACCAATCTCCTACATGAAAGAATAAGCAGCAATTTGTCCTCTGCCTTTGAAGCATAGCAAATGTGACAGGACAAAAATAATGTGAAGGCCTCTATTTTGTCCACTTTTCTTCTGAACGCAGGCTTGTTTTTTTGTTGGTGCTGCAGCACTCCCAGCAACACCATTTCCAGCATACTAAGCCTTACTGTGTAGACATACTCCTACAGTGAATTGCAAATATATATGCATTTCCCAGGTGTTTTCCACAAGTAAATACAGGCAGTTTTTACCTGTCGAAATTCAACTGGGGAAGTTGTGGGTAGTTGATAATAATTGTGAAACTCAGAATTCTGATATTTCTAGTAAAGAGAGTTACTAAACACAATTGGATTTTAACTCACCACCCATGAATAAAGTATTGGTTTACTTGGTAAATTACCCTTTGTTTTTTATAATGTTGAGATCTACTACTGTTGTGTAAACGCTTAAAACATTTGTCCTCATTTCATAATTTCAAATAAAAAATATTTGTACCTTTCTAGTACAAAATAAATTTGCCCAAATACCTTTATTTGTAACAAATGCACGCACAGACACATATTGACACATTTAGACCAACCGATGGAAAGGCCAAATTATTTGTTGCGGTCACAGTAAAAATCAAAGGGAAATGTTTATGTAGGATTTGTGTCGCCCTTGTGCCACGCAATGGGGCTTAAGAGTGATGCACCACTTAAGTTTGATTTATCAAGCCAAGCAGGGCCATCTTGCGTGCTCTTCCCTGACTTGATAAATCAAGAGTAACAGAGCACAGGGCAAATTGCTGCTTTGTTTTAGTCTGCCCCATGTAAGAGCTCTATGGGTGAAGTGTGGGTTTTCCCACACATCCACCCATAGATTTTGGTGCATTCTCAGATTTATCATCAGTAGTAAACCTGGGAATGTGTCAAAATGCTATGCCTCACCTGGTGAGGCGTAACAAGGAGAAATATCTATATTTGTCCTAGCTACTTCCTCTTTCTAAGTGGACTGCATTCTGCAGCACACATATAAAGAGGAAAATGCCTCTGGGGGTTGTTTTTGTTCAGGAAGGTGACCCTTTCTGCACAAAAACAATCCTGATTACAATGCAGGCACTCTTGCACAATAGTATATTGTTAAGAATATTATTAAGTTCCTGCCCTTTCCCTATCACGCAGCACAGTGCAACAAGGTGACTTGCTGCCCTGCGTGATACTTTCCCCTGTGCTTTTTGACGCGCAGGTTTCATTTTGAGTCACGTGATAGAAGAAAACAGCTGGGGACAGACATGCAAAGTTTACTTATTGTGATTGTATCTTATTGTCCAAATTTAACTCCTGGTGTTTTTAGTAGGTGTATGTTCAATTATTCACAACTACTGTATGTAATAAACAGTAGTATGTAAAGCATAAATATAACACTGCTGACATCAATATACTATTTAAAGCCATTCAGGACGGAGAGGAGGGGCACAATGGCCCACTTATGGATTTCCACTCATTAATTATGGTGCACATCATACTCGGGGAAATAGCTTTGTACAATTGGACATCTGCATCTATACTATTTATGTCATATAAATAAATGTGCCCCAACAACTTCTTGTTTAGAGCAAGTGTACTAATAAACACACATTCAGCCACTTATTTCTGCTAGGTAAAATGTTATGTTATTACCATGTTAGAGCATAACTGACATGAGAAAGTACTGCTCACTGTGTCATGCATGTTATGGTGACTTTACTGAATAAAGTAACTCTGCTAATGATCAGGATGTCTTTTCAGAGTGATGATACCTTAATCCACAATTTAACCCCTTACATACTGCTTCTGGGTAAACTGCTTCATCATAATTACTACACATGACATTAGAACATTAGGTACAAGCTGAACTGCAGAGAGTAATATACTACTTATTACCATTGTTGAAGCATACTCGCCGTACCCAACAATCACACTCTATATTATATTACACTCTGTGCATCTGCTTTAATATGAATACATGCCGTAAAATTACTTTTTGACATAACAGAAGAAACATATGTACATGTTAAGTTACAGGACACTTTTAGTTGTCTGCATTTAATGCAGTGAACATTTCACATTTCTAACAGGGAGCACGTAATTTCATAAAGAGATGAAAAGCTTTTGAACAAATTAGTGAAACCTGTGATGATAAAACATTCTTAGTTGAACTAAAAATTATCAGTGGTCTTCTCTCTGTGAAATGCGCGATTATGCATACTGACAGCATGCTACAATGTATATCAAATATGTTTCAATTGTGGTGTAGTAGACATTACTAGAGAATAAATTGAAAAACAAATTACAAAAACGATCAGTTAGATTGTAGGCTGTGAAATGAGAAATTGAATGACATTATTTTCAAATATGAAGACCAGATTTGTAAGGTGATGTTCAATTGAATTAGGTGCTTTACAAAGAACAGATAAGTGATTTGAATATTTCATGTTCATAGAGTTGAATAATAAACTAAAACATTTTCCCGAAACTGCCTAAAATATACATGCACAATTTATAGTTCCTACTTAAAAGAACTTCTCTTACCAGTCGAAAAGAAATTTTACCTTGATTAAATTCAATTTTGAGTACAACACGGTTCTGACATCATTACTTATTCAAGACAGAAAAACGACAGAGTGTAACAAAGAGAAGGAGAGAGACAGAAAGACAGGTCGGGAGCAGGACAGGCAAAGAGATATTAGCGAGATACACAAAGCTAGACATGGCAAGAGTGAAGGACGGAAAGGGGAGGATAGACAGACACTGTGGCAGGAATGATAACTCAGCGTACCTCTATTCATGTATGACCTGGTGACTAACCACCGAAAACAATTATTGGAAGCCCATGGTACGGCCCCATGCATAGGCTGCATATTGGTACAGAACCCATGCTGATGCATTGTATGGATTTGCAAAATAACCTTATTTGGCATAAGCATCACTACATAACGTCAGCTATTTCTGATTCGAATGCTGATCAACGATTCTTTGCAGTTCATGCACCTTGCACCTAATCATCTGAGAGCTCTGGACACTCATGTCCCCTATAGAACTAGCAAATGTACACTGATCATGGAAGTCAAGTTATGACTGTTTCCAGGGTGATTAAAAAAATACAAGAGAGCACAACGCATAGCACTGACTCAGTAGCCTGACACTCAACTGTAACCAAACCAGATGCCATAGGAGACCCCATATGAGATTATGAAAGCTGTGGGGACTCCAGATCGAAGACATGGCCTAACTAACACCAAGAGCCAGCAGCTAGTCTCCAGCTATCGGGATGCATTTCAATGATGGCCAAGACACTATCGACCTCAACAATCAAGTCGCACAAGAGGCCAGAATACGCACTATGGGAGCACCAACACCTTCCGCAACTCTGCTGACATTATCACCAGAAAATTTGTGGAGCAGTAGGAAATAATACCAGGATACCACAGTAGCACACAAGTTGGTCTAGGCATGGAGCTGGACCAATTTGAACATCACAGTTACAAAACATCTGCATAGGTAGACCAGTAGTCATTCTTTTGAATGTTCCCATAACTAGAACATAACAGAAGGGATTTTTTTGTTTTTAAAAAAAGAAACAATTTAACTTGTGTCACAGAATTGGGTATCTGAAAACTGGCACCTCCTCACAAATAAAGATAGTACTAAGTGAGGTAGAGAGAAAAGTAATGAGCATAATCCACCTGAGAAAAAATAATGATGTAGAATTCAGAGAAGTTATTCTATAAAAAATGACTTTTTTTATTGTGTATGGTCAACAACAGCTTGGAAATCCTTACTACCAACTATTGAATTTTGATTACATCAATTGGTGAGAATTCTAACAATGCTGCATGGTGGAGGAGAGTTACAATTTTTAACACTCAGGTTAGCAATCAAATTTGCTGCACTCCATTTAGCAAGGAAGAAAAAGTAGTACGGGACATATGTATTAAGACTGGCCTGCTACTGCTTTCATTCACTATACTGGCTCTCTTATAGGCTGCCTTGCATGATGCACAGCCTCATAGATGTGAGATTGCGCTATAAACCATAGGATTTTTAATATAAGCATACCCTGGCAGTACAAATTCCTTTGTCTAAACAAATATTCAAGGATCCCACAAACCATATATGTGCAGTGCACGTCAGAACAAGAAAAAAACCCACTAGTTAGCACCTGGTTCAAGTAGACATTCGTTTTTGATGCAACTCCTGTGTGGCTATCCAAGTAGATCGTGCTTTGTCACAAAAAGCATGACTGTTTGCACTATAATGCCTCAGTGATGCTCCCTTAATGCAAAGTCATGGAAAGCAGTACAAAGCTCATTTGTGCTGAAAAAAGGCACCTTTGTAGCTGTGGCAGCTGGTGGAAATTGAAAGGGGTGGGGCATCTATTATATACATTTAACATGTGGGAGCATTTCACTTTAGTACTCAGTTTATATCACTATAACTGGAGCCATTTACTAAAAAAGTTAATAAATGCTTCTCATCATAGTGATACATACTGATGTACTAAAGGGAGATGCTGCTACATGTAAAAAAGCATAGAAGAGACTAGAGCACTTTTAAATATGTCACTTCAGGATGCACACATCTTGAACCCACATATTTAAAAGTGCTCCCATGTATGCCTTTAAATGCAGGAGCATTTTACTTTAGTACATCAGTTTATATCATTACAGTGAGAGGTATTTATTAACAGTTTTAAGAAATGCCTCTCATTATAGTGATATAAATACCCCCGCCTGATACAAAAGGAACACTTTTAAATAAATGAGTTCCGCATGGGTGCTCTGCTGTGCCAGCCCGCGGTTTGTTTTTATTGTTTCTAAAACACCAACAACGAATCACAGGCTGCAGGCATGATGGAAAGCCTTCATTCCCTGGTCCTACTTACCTGGAAAATCCTGCTCTGGAGCACGCACGGCAGCCTGCAACAGGGTGAGCTACTGCGCTTCTATTCCAGGATGGGAGGCTTGAGAGAGCCAAGAATGTCCTCTCGGCTTCTGATGCAAAAGCATGCATGTGGTTCTAGGTCACAGAATTTACTTTCTCTGTGACCACACATTTCTGCAATCCTTCACAGGCTGCAAGAAACACCATTTCCCAACACGTCACAGGTAATGAGTTGGGAAAGCTTGTTGCTTGAAGCCTGTGAGAGTGATTGACAGGCAGTCCCTGGAATATAGGGCTTATGCTCTAGCTGCCCGGGACTGATGGTAAATGCGACACTGTTGTCGTCATGAATGGAAGGTGTTTTCAGACCTGCAAACAGTGCACGCCAGGGCTGGCGCTACGTCAGCCGTTAGCCCGCATAGTGATTCTTTTTTTAAGAAGGAAAATTCTGAGGGACACGCACTCATTAGAGCATATGTCCCACTCGAAAGTGCCTGTCTGCATCACTCTTATTGCAGCAAATCAGAGAGCCACTTAAGCAGCACCCCATGGGCTTATGGCCCTTATTTAATAAATAAAAAAATAAAAAAAACGTATATGTATATTAATTGCTCTTTGAAATTACCATCCATATAACTTGAAAAAGGAGGTGGGCGGCGTCCTTTTGGGGCAGCCGCTGCTGCTTTCTAGTGCAAAATACTTTTTGCGCTGAAAAGTAAATTCTAATGCGTTGCTTTGTGTTACTTTGAGTGAATTAGCATCACTTTGCTAGTATCAGTAAATCTCGTCCTGAATGTCTGCATCAGTGCATAAGGAAACAAACGTATATAACTAAATACATTGAGATGAACCTCAACTAAGTTGCATCTGAACACACATTAAAAGATCTAGCAGCTGCTTCTGATTTTTGCAAACATTGTATTTTATTTTTTATTTTTTATTCGGTGTCCTAATTGCTTTCATATTCACTAACACCCAGAGAATCGGAGATTTCTTTCCCGTACGAATTACACCTTGTTGCTTGTGCAAAGTATATAAAATATTCAAACTAAATTAGCAAATACAGGTAAGTAGAAAACATACTGTACTTTCGTAGTCATCCAATGAATTCTAATAACCATATATATCAACAAGCACATTAACAATGTATGATTGTTCAGAACGGTGAATGATTCAAAAGAACAATGCAATTATTTCTGATTTTTCATTTGTAGCTTACGGTATCTCTAAATGCTATTTGACATTCATCAGACTCATATTTTAATAATGGCTGCAGGAAAACAGCCTGAAAGGGCAAGGAGTATTACAACGTTAATTGCTTCTCTTTATAATGTTGGTTCTTTTACATTTTTCATTTATTTATTTATTTGTGCCCGGAAACTGCAGCGTTGCTAAATGTTCTACTTTGGATGTTGTAATCAATAACTTTTTCTGTGTGGGCGCAACTTTTAAATTAACATTTGTATACGGTTGGTAGCTGTTTTGAAGAGGTAATCAACAGTTTGAGCATGTAAAAACAGCACTTCTGGAAACGGATGATATTTTTCAGAAAGGCTGGTTCAAGATTGAAATCAAAATTTAATTGTAGGCTTCTTTTTAAATAAAAAAGCTGGTCATACTCAGTTTACTATAATCAGAGAAGACAATGAAAAAAACACGTGGAAAACTATATGGTGAAATTACATCTTTGCATATTGAATCAAATGAAAACGTACGGCAACCTTAATAAACTAAAACTACTTTGTATAGTTTTTCTTTTAATAATGGTGTCAGTCTAGCCCTCTGCAATAAAAATAGGAAAATCGGGCTTACTGTTGGAGAAGGCAGCATGGATCAGTTTCCTGTTGGATATGGAGAAGCCATGATCGAACATGCTACGGGGTAACAGGGGATCGCGAGTTACACCATCCCACATCAATCATTCCCATTCATAACACTCCCAAATTCTTCTTCGGTGTCATACTGGACTGTGGTTCCTCTACTGCAAGAGAAAGGGTGAGTTTGGGAATTAATTTGTGATACAAAGATAGCTACAGAAACATAAAATAAACTTTACATATACTAAGTTCGACGTCTTTGAGACTGAAGGAGGGTGGTGGGAGTAAGGGAACAGAAATGCACAGATGGCTTACTCTTCATCATTATGGTCTTTATTCTGAAAGACAGGGTCAGCTTTAGCGATGGTGGCGCCCAGTGAGAAATCGGAAATGTACTAAATTATGGAGGAGCCGATCAGTTAAACGCTTTTTTTTATGAAGGAATCCTCCATACTGGTCTAACACGAGGCCTCTGAGAAAACTTCAATTGTGACATTACCAGATGTTCGAATTTTGGATAGGAAGTCCCATTGCTACCACGGATATTAATTCACCTATAAAGGGGTAGTAGATTCATTGGATTTAGGACCAGATTTTCCCCCAAGTGTTTCAACCAGTTACAATTATCTACCGTGTGCCCTGAAGAAGGTGTGCGACCAGTTTGTCATTTGGCACCAAAACTCTCGTCAGCACGACTCTTGGCCGGACAAAGTCACTTGTGTGTCTCTCTTTTTGGATCCCGTATATCTTATACTGATGGATTTATGATTTTATGGACTTGAAAGACAACTGCTATAATGAAATAGTCAGTACAATGCAAGCAATCTCAGAAATATTATAAGAATTGAAATGAGTTGTAATTGGATATAGTTGAAACCTGAAAATTCATTATAGTGCAATACATGTATTAATTTCCATGGTTGTTTACAGGTGGGGGGCACTA
This sequence comes from Pleurodeles waltl, assembly GCF_031143425.1. NCBI lineage: Eukaryota > Metazoa > Chordata > Amphibia > Caudata > Salamandridae > Pleurodeles > Pleurodeles waltl. The sequence goes on along the minus strand of NC_090439.1, from coordinate 145,871,283 downwards.
GAGTGACACTTGCTAGGCCTTTGTCTGACCCTTTGATCAACCTCAGTTTTTAGTGAGTTAGTATGGTGTGAGCATGTTTGTTTGAGAGTGGTAGGGGGTATGTTTTCAGGTCCTATTTTTATTTTTATTAATACTGTATATGATGATATAAAATCTGTTTTGTTTATCAATCAATTGAATAAATACAATTATGTTTAGCATTGTTTCTGTACATACGGGGCCATATTTATACTTTTTGACGCAAAACTGCGCTAACGCAGTTTAGCGTCAAAAAATTTAGCGCCGTCTAACGCCATTCTGAAGCGCCATGCGGGCGCCGTATTTATTGAATGGCGTTAGCCGGCGCTACCAGACCGGCGCTGCCTGGTGTGCGTGGAAAAAAACCACGTACACCAGACAGCGCCGGCGTAGGGGGAAAATGGCGTATGGGCGTCTTAAAATGGGGCAAGTCAGGTTGCGTCGAAAAAATCGTCTTAACCCGACTTGCGCCATTTTTTAACGACGCCCATCCCCCATCAACATGACTCCTATCATTGTAAAGATAGGAGTCATGCCCCCTTGCCCAATGGCCATGCCCAGGGAACTTCTGTCCCCTGGGCATGGTCATTGGGCATAGTGGCATGTAGGGGGGCACAAATCAGGCCCCCCTATGCCACAAAAAAAAAAAAAAAATACTTACCTGAACTTACCTTAATGTCCATGGGATGGGTCCCTCCGTCCTTGGGTGTCCTCCTGGGGTGGGCAAGGGTGGCAGGGGGGGTCCCTGGGGGCAGGGGAGGGCACTCTGGGCTCATTTTGAGCCCACTTGTCCCTTAACGCCATGCCTGACCCAGGCGTTAAAAAGCGGCGCAAATGCGCCGTTTTTGGCCACGCCCACTCCCGGGCGTCATTTTTGCCCGGGAGTATAAATACCACGTAAAGGCCTGGGAGTCATTTTTTAAGACGGGAACGCCTCCCTTGCATATCATTAACGCAAGGAAGGGGTTCACGCTAAAAAATGACGCACACTCCGGGCACTTTGGCGCCCGAAGCGTCTAACGCCATAGTATAAATATGGCGTTAGTTTAGCGTCGAATTTGCGTCGAAAAAAACGACGCAAATTCGGCGCAACCAGAGTATAAATACGGCCCACAATGTTTTTGCTTGACGTTTATAAAATGGTTATGGGGATTCCAGTTTTGGAACCTAGATAGGAGGTGGGTTCTCCCTTTTTTTCTAGTTTGGCACCCAGTGCTAAAGTCTTTGAAGGCACCCCAATTACCCCCTTCTTCACATATTCCCTCTCTACCACACTCTAATCTCCAAGCCCTTCTCCCACATTTATTTTATAGTGCTACTGATCCCAATGTAGGGCGCTAGAGCTCTTTACATCACTAACATTTTATACAGAGGCAAGAAGTCATGCAATTGTGCAAATCAATGCCTTAAAAGTGTTACTTAAGACAATGAGGTTCTGGAATGTGTAGGAATCACCTGTCATTCATACTAATGGGTGTTATATGTTAAAGAGTACATGGACTGGGGAAACAAAGGGGTAGAAGGTGCTGTGGCTCTCACATCTAGTGCTGAGGTACCTTGGAATGCCTCTACCCAATGCACATGCAAAGGTGCAAAGGTGTCTGTTTGATGTCAAGCATAGGTTTTACACCAGAAGGGTACCCTTTGGCATAGACTTCTATGATTTGACAAAGTTGAACAATTTACCACTTTGCATGTGTTAGTAGATCCACCCCATAAACTCAGTATTTTAATCATAACAAATGTATTTTGGGTGTCGTCCTAATAAAATTGTATTGCTATCCAAAGTAATCCTTTTTAGCAATCATAAAATAACAAAGGATTGAGGGAAACATAAGGTTCTAAACCTTTGCTTGCAATTTGCATGCAGTGTTCTGATACTACTTTATAGCTCAAGGTGCTGTATTAGACAGACTGTAAGTTATGAACTCCAAGTAAAAAAATAATTTCTGTATCAAAAGCAATAAACCACTGAGCTAACTACATAAAATACAAATCTGTTGTCACAATCCCTTTCAGAGTGCCACAGGGCACGCAGGGGATACATAGCTGCCAGGTTTTTAGTTTGCTTATGTGTGACACTTCTAGGTTTTCAGTACAATTATGAGTAACATTTCATTGCTTTAAGTGTGACACTTTGAGTGACATGTTACAGCAAGTTAAAGAATACAGTTATTTTCATGTATTCATGTAATGAGGTTGCAGTCAGTTTTGAAGTCACTAACTGTCCTATTCTTACTGAACATGGACTATCAGTCTCTCTCTTTTCCTCTTATCACTCTTGTCTCCCCTTCTCATCTTTCCATCATCCTACTCTTACTGAACATGGACTATCAGTTTCTCTCTGCTCTTACCACTGTTATCCCCCTTCTCATCTTTCCATCCTCCTACTTCTTTTGTCTCATTCCTCCCGTCACATCCCTCTCACCTTTCCTCAACTCTTTAAATCTCCTTTGCTCTCACATGGTCCTTTTTTCACCTTTAGGACCATATTTATGAAATCTTTACCCCGCCTTTGCATCATATTTTTAGTGCAAAAGCGGCACTAACCTAGCAACGTATGTATATTTAGATGCTAGACCTGTCTAGCATTGAAATATCTGAGTTAGCTTCATTTTTTGGGAGCGCCAACCAACCTTGCATCGTTTGACGACAATTATATGCAAGGTAGGTGTTCCCTTCCAAAAACTGATGCTAGCCCTCCAGTACCACATTTGCACATGATGCTAAAATGATGCACAGAAAGGAATCAGTCTAAAAAAATGATACAAAGCCCGATCAAATTTTAACGCCTGGTAAGACTTGGCATTAAAATGAGGCCCACACACCTCAACTTATGGAAAACTCACAGAAAGAGCATTGGCATCCTCCTGGACAACATGGAACTGTTAATGCTCCAGCTTGGCACGGACCGCAGATGACAGCGAAGACAACAGGCCCCTCCAGCACCACCAGAGAAACACCAAACACCACCACAGCAGCCACAAAGGCAGCGCAGAAGGCGTGAGAGGATATTTCGACAGCGCACAACCATCCTTACGATCAGGGAACAAGATGTCATCAGAACCTACCCTCTGAAGAGCGAGTCCATTGTATGCCTGCTGCACCACATAGCACCAGACATCATTGCAAGGGTGGAAACTCCTACAAATATTCCTCCCATGACCAAACTCCTCGATTTCCTCCATATGCTGGCATCAGGATCATTCCAGACAATGGGTGCACAAGTGGTTGTCATCTTCTAGCCATACTTCTCGGCCTTCCTACCAAAGGTTCTGAAAGCAATCATCCACCTCGCACCCCATCATATCTGCTTCCCCAACACCCAGCAACTGCAGCAAGAGAACAAGCAAGCTTTCTACCCAATTGCTGGGTTCCTGCATGTGCCGGGTGCAATGGACTGCACCCATGTCCAACTTTTGCCACCTGCAGCAAAAGAACACCTCTACAGGAACTGCAAACACACCCATTCCATAAATGTGCAGGCTATTGTGGACCACTGTGGGCTCCTCACAAACATCCTAGCTGATTTTCCCAGCAGCATCCATGATGCCTACATATACTTGCATTCCACCATCAATGAGCGATTCCAGGATTGGTAATATGGCAATGGTCTACTCGCAGGTAAGCCACCATGCTAATCAGTACACAGACAACTCACCAACTTTGTAGGACAAACAAGACAAACACCAGACAATATACACATGGGCAGAGGAACACAGATGTACAGACAACAACACAGATGCCACATGCCACACTACACTGCATTCATTGCACATCACACACACATACATCCATATGTACATAACAACCCACAACCTGACTGGCACACCATGTGAAGGGCAGGCAGAACTATGTCCCCTTTGCATACAGAAGCTGGGTCCAAACCACTGCAAGTGTCCACTGGTTTACTACTAAATACACATTACACCAGACAATTAACAGCTTAGCTATCTGGGCACATAGGAACAGCCCCACATTTGTCATAGTGTTCAAACCTCTGGCAGCACCAATATCAAATGCCACCCAAGTGTTGCCATTACCAACTACATATAACCTACACATTCTGACGTACCTGTAGTATGCACCTTCACCTGTCTGCTGCATTGCTCAGCACACATAGGAATACAACATCACCAGCCATTAAAGACCATGGAGCAAATAAATGAGAAGTGGTGCTGCACCTAGTCCAGTGCCACTTCACATGTGCCCTTTAGCACCCCCTGATACTACCATGTGTGCACTGCATACAAGAAACATTCCACCAAATGCATTCTTCATTCTTGCGTAGGACATCACCTGCATCCTCCAGGAACTCGACTCCGACTCCAGGGCTGCAATGCTGACTTTCCTTCCTCAACGTCAACCAACTCCTGCTATCCGCTTGGTGGGTAGGGGCTTCTGCCTCCACTGGACTCTGCTGTGTGCTCTGGACTTAGTCCACTCTTTCCACTGGTCTTCCTCTAAAGGAATCCACAGTTGGTTTCTTGCAGTCATCTCTGGGTTTTGCAATTCTCTTCTTTTCATCTAAGTGGGTGTTCTGGGGAAATTCTAGTAATTTACTCCTGCTTTCTGTTTTTGTTTGGGGGGGGGCGGTGGTACTTATCTTTGTGCTTTCCTGGTACCTAGATGGGATTGACACCTTTGCATTACATTATTTTAGAATATTGTTTGTGTTTCCCTTAGGGCCACTATTTTCTATTGTGTTTTACACTATTTGCAGTGTTTTCTAACTATTCTCATGCTGATTTCTGACAACTAGTGTATATAACCTATGTATTACTTACCTCCAGAGGGAGTATTGCCTCTATAGTATTTTTGGTGTTGTGTTACCATAATAAAGTACCTTTATTTTTGTAACACTGAGTGTATTCTTTTGTGTGTGTAAGTGCTGTGTGACTACAATGGTATCGCATGAGCTTTGCATATCTCCTAGATAAGCCTTGGCTGCTCATTCACAGCTACCTCTAGAGAGCCTGGTTTCTAGACACTGTCTACACTACACTAATAGGGGATAGCTGAACAAGGTATAAGGTGTAAGTACCTTAGGTACCCACTACACACCAAGCCAGCTTCCTACATTGGTGGTACAGTGGTGGGATAAGCACTTGCAATTACCTTATCACTCTGTCACCTGGTAATTTCCCCAGGAAAGACCACTCCTTACTGAGAGGTACACATAGTACCTAGTGTCAGGGATCGAGTCTCTGCGTTTGGGTAAGCTAGGGGTCTTGGCATAGCCCTTGCTCCAAATTTCTTAATAGAGACTAGAAGTTAGAGAGGCTAGGCACACCCTACACCACTCTAACACATACCATGTCTATAACTGGGCACAGCTCTGAGTCCATGGATTCTCCTTAGGAGAATCTAACCTTCAAGGAAATGAAAGGGATGTGTGCTGAGAGGAAGTTAGAAATGAGGAGGAATCCTAATGAGAGCCTGCTCTTAGGCCTCCTTATCCAGGATGACCAGGAACAAGCTGGTGACCAGGAGGAGGAGGGGGAAGGAGTATATTCTAGCCCCTCAGACCTAGACAAATACATTTTAGATCCTGGGGGATCATCAGGGTACCTCAGAGGGTCACAGGGTTTCTAGCAGACCCACTAGCATATCTGGAAGCACTACTAGAAGTGGGAGGGGACACCATACTGGTAGGGCTACCTTTACACCCAGAGGGCTAGTGGAAAGGGTCAGTAAGCCTAGAGACAGATCCTTCTCTTTCCATTCCCATGTCATCTCAGTGTCTGAGGGGACCAACTGTTCCAACCCAAAGTGAGACTCCCTAGACAAGGAACTCAGGACCTGAGGCTGGAGGAACCCAGGCTGCAGCTGCAACACCAACAGCTAGTCATAAATAGTGAGGCCTTAGCAGTTGAGAGGGAAAGGCAGGGGTTGGGGCTAACACCCTATGGTGGCAGCAGCTCAGGCTTCAAGGAGCACAGGGTCAGGGAGGACTCTTTTGACTCTAGAAACCTGCACAAGATTGTTCTCTCCTACAAGGTTGGGGATGACATCTATACATGGTTTGCTACACTTGAGAAGGCCTGTAAAGTTCAGAGGATCCCTCAAAGGAAGTGGGCTGCTATCCTCTGATAACCCTTATCTGACAACATGAGGGATAGCCAACTCACTGTCAAAGAAGAGGATGCAGACAACTACTATATCCTTAATTTTGCACTCTTGGATGGGTTTAGTCTCACCACTGAGATATATACAATAACGTTCAGATAGACCAGAAAAGACTCCTCACAATTTGGATAGACTTTATGGACTGTTCTGTTAAAGCTTTGGAAATCTGGTTACATGACAGCAAAATGTTTGATTATGAGGGCCTGTATAATTTCATTCTGAGAGAGCAGATACCTAATAATTGTGTGTCTGATTTGTTGCACCAGTCTCTAGTGGACTCAGATCTGAACTCTCCACAAGAATTGGTAAGCATACAAATGGGTCAGAACTAGGGTGAGCTGAAAAGCTCATACAGGGGATGACAAAGACAAGAAAAAGGAAACAGCCAAGTCACATGACAAAGGTGGGGACAAAGATAAACAAGAGTCTTCATCAGGCCCACAAAACTTCTCTGGGTGAGTTTAAAACCTCTTCCTCCAACAATCAGGTAAAAAAGCCTTGGTGTTACATGTGTAAGAAAAAAAGTGATAACCCAGGAGACAGCTACTGCCCTGAGAAAAACACCAAGCCATGCACCACTACAACCCCTACTCCTACCTCTAGTGCTCCTAGCAACAGTAGTGGTGGTGACAATAATAATAATAATAATAATAATAACAAATCCAAGGGTGTAGCATGGCTAACTCTAGGAAGAGTAGCAGGGGCTGGTTTAGTTAGGGAAATCACTGAGGCTGTTTTAGTCTCTGATGGGGGCATGGATTTTGCCACCCATGCTGCTTGCCCCCTTAACACGGATAAGTACAAGCAGCAACCCTTGATAAATGGTGTTCAGACAGAGGCTTAGAGGGACACAGGTGCCAGTGTCACTATGGTGACTGAGAAACTGGTGTCCCCTGAGCAACACCTACTTGGTCACTAGTATTAAGAGACTGACGCCCACAACAATACTGTCAGCCACCCAATGACAGTTGTTGATCTCAGCTGGGAGGTGTTTACTTGTCCTAAAGAGGTTGTAGTGTCCACAGACCTACCTGTAGAGTGTCTACTAAGGAATGACTTGGAGAGTTCAGCTTGGACTGGGGTACAGTTGGAAGCCCATGCAGCAATGCTGGGTATTCCAGGGCAAATCTTTGCTTGACAAGGGCTCATAACAAAAAGCTTGGAAACTTGGATCCTGAAACCATGGACCAATAGCTTCCTAAAAGCAAGGGTAAGAAATTATCCCCTACCACACCTTCCACTGAGGATTCCCCCTTTGAGGAGGAATAATCCATTCCCTGGACAGAACTTATACCTGAAGAACTCTAAGCTGACACAGCTGAGATCTTAGTTGCGGGGCCTGCCAGGGAGGAAGTAAGTGTAGCTCAAAAGACTTGTCCCACACTTGAGGGTTTGAGACAGCAAGGTTTCCAACAGGAGACAGGGAATGTCAGTTGCACCCACAAAGTGTACTGGGAAGATAAACTCCTGTATTCAGAACCAAAGGAACCCAAACCTGGTGCCACCAGGAGATTGGTAGCACCTCTGCAATACAGCGAGTTTTTATTAACCCTAGCACATGACATTCTTCTAGCTGGTCACCTGAGGCAACATAAGACTTGGGACAGTCTAGTCCCACACTTTCACTGGCCCCATAGGTCTGAAGACACAAAGGAGTTTTGTCATTGGCAAAACATGTGGCACTCCAAAGGCCCCCTTAATCCCACTACCAGTGGTTGGGGTACACTTTGAAAGGGTAGGGGTTGACATTGTTGGCCCCCTAGACCCTCCCACAGCATCTGGCAATAGATTTATACTGGTGGTGATGGACCATGCCAGCAGGTATCCAGAAGTTATACCTCTAAGGACCACTACAGCTCCTGCAGTGGCCAAATCCTACCTGGGCATCTTTCTCCGAGTGGGCTTTCCAAAAGATGTAGTATCAATCAGAGGTTAGCAACTTCATGTCTGCATACTTGAAAGCTATGTGGAAAGAGTGTGGTATAACCTATAAATTCACCACCCCTTTCCATCCCCAAACAAATGGGTTAGTTGAGAGGTTCAGAAAAAAACTCAAAGGTAAGATAAGGGGACTCTCTGACAAACTCAGGAGGAGATGGGATGCCCTATTACCATGCCTCCTTTTTGCCTATAGGGAGGTCCCTCAGAAGGGAGTGGGCTACAGCCCCTTTGAGCTCCTGTTGGGCACCTTGTTAGGGGTCCTCTTTCTCTTGTGAAGGAGGATTGGGAGCAACCCATCAAGCCCACTAAATAAGATATTGTGGACTATGTACTTGGCCTCAGATCATGGATGGACTGAGTACATGAAAAAGACCACTAAAACATTCAGGCCAGCCAAGACCTACAGGAGCAAGGGCATGACCAGAAGGCTGTTCTGACTGTTTACCAGCCAGGTCAGAAAGTGTGGGTCCTTGAGCATGTGGCTCCAAAGGCACTCCAGGGCAAGTGGAGTGGCCCCCACTCTATGGTGGAAAAGAAGGGCGAGGTCACCTATTTGGTTGACCTCTGTACTCCTAGAAGCCCCCTCAGGATGCTTCATGTGAACCACGTAAAGCCCTACTATGAGAGGGCTCACTTAACCCTGCTCATGGCCACTGATGAGGGACAGGAAGAGGAAAGTGACCCTGTGACCCTCTCCCTGATCTCTTCTTACATTCTGTACCTGATGGCTCAGTTGAGGGAGTAATCCTTGGTAACTGCCTCTCTGAGTCACTAAAAGAAGACTGTAGAAATCTCCTAAACCAGTTCTCAGAACTGTTTTCCCTTACTCCTGGTCAGACCACATGTTATGAACACACCATTGACACAGGGGACAGTTTGCCTGCAAAAAGTAAAATCTACAGACAACCTGACCATAAAGGGAGTGCATCAAAGCTGAAGTGCAAAAGATGCTAGATATAGGAGTGATTGAGCACTCTAGCAGTCCCTGGGCTAGCCAAGTGGTCTTAGTCCAAAAGCCACACTCTCAGAATGGGAAAAAGAGAGATGAGTTTTCTTTTTCATTATAGAGGGCTCACCACAGTGACACAAACGGATGCTCACCCTATCCCAAGGGCAGATGAGCTCACAGATACACTGGCATCTGCCAAGTATCTTGGCATTTTGATCTTACTGCTGGCTATTGGCAGATTAAGTTATCAGAAGATGCAAAACCTTAAACTGAATCTTCCACAATTGGAGGGCACTACCAATTCACAGTAATGGCCATTAGTTTGAAAAATGCACCTGCCACTTTTCAGAGGCTGATGAACACAGTCCTCCCAGATTTAAAAGCCTATAGTGCAGCATATTTAGATGATATAGCCATCTTTAGGTTCACCTGGGATGATCACCTAGTCCACCTCTGGAATGTTTTGAAGGCTCTGCAAAACGCAGGCCTCACCATCAAGGCTTGAAAGTGTTAGATAGGGCAGGGAAAAGTGATTTATCTGGGATACCTGGTAAGTGGGGAACTGATTCAGCCACTATAGGGGAAAATCCAAACCATTTTGGATTGGACTTCCCCTACCACGCAAACCCACGTCAGAGCCTTCTCGGGCCTCGCTGGGTACTGTAGGAGGTTCATTAAGAACTATGGTTCCATTGTAGCCCCTCTTAATGACCTCACATCTAAGAAGATGACTAGAAAGTTATTATGTACAGCCAGCTGTCAAAAAGCTGTTGAGGAACTCAAACAAGCCATGTGCTATGTACCTGATCAAAAAAAAACTAACTACTCCAAGAAGTTCATATTACAAACTGATGCTTCAGACGTAGGGGTTAGGGCAGTTCTCTCACAACTCAATACAGAGGGCCAGGACAAACCTGTAGTTTTTATAAGCACAAGGTTGACCCACAGAGAAAAGTGTTGGTCAGCCATAGAGAGGGAGGCTTTTGCTCTGGTCTGGGCCCTGAAGAGGTTGAGCCCATACCTATTTGGTACTCACTTCACTGTGCAGACAGACCACAAACCTCTCTTATGGCTAAAACAGATGAAAAGCGAAAACCCCAAATTGTTGAGGTGGTCCATTTCCCTACAGAGAATAGACTACACAGTGGAACATAGGCCTGGGATTAACCACTCCATTGCAGATGGACTCTCCAGATATTTCCACTTAGACAATGAAGACTTATCTGGGTAAGGTTAGCCTTCTTGTCCTTCATTTGGGGGGGGGGGTTGTGTAGGAAAGTACCCTCTTTCTTGGCATGGTTACCCCCTTCTTCTGCCTGATGTCAGTATGTTTGTCTGTGTTCAATTTGATCCTGCTAACCAGGAACCCATTGATTATGCTCTCTTTCCGAAAACTCTGTATTTTATCTCAAAATTGGCATACTGGTGCCCCCATGTAAGTATATGATACCCAGGCACCCGGGACATTGGGGTTCCAGGGGATCCCTATGGGCTGCAGCATTTTATTCTACTAGCCATAGAGCACCTATGCAATGGGTTCTGCAGGCCTGTGTGAGCATACCCCTGAACTAGCAGAGGTGCCCCCACAAACTCCTGATGCATTTTCCTGGACTTTGTGAGTGTGGGATCCATTTTACGCGTGAACTGGACATAGATCACTACCTATGTCCAGCTACATAATGGTAACTCCGAACCTAGGCCTGTTTGGTAGCAAACATGTTGAAATCATACCACATTACGTTTGCAAGTATTGGTTGTATGATTCTATACACCCTGGGGGCCCCTTAGAAGATCCCAGCATTGCTCCTACAGCCATCTGAGGTTTTCCAGGCAGCCCAAGCTACTGCCACCCCACAGACTGCCCTTCTCTTGCTAGACCATCTCAAGCCCAGGAAGGCAGAACAAAGGATTTCCTTTGGGAGAGGGGTGTTACACCCTCTCCCCTTGGAAATAGGTGTTTCAGGCATGGAAGGGATAGCCTCCCAGATTCTCTGGAAATGCTTTGAAGGGCACAGATTGTGCCCTCCTTGCATAATCCAGTCTACACCAGTTCAGGGACCCCCAGTCCCTGCTCTGGCGTGAAACTGGACAAAGGAAAGGGGAGTGACCACTCCCCTGACCATCACCACCCCAGGGGTGGTGCCCAGAGCTCCTTCAGATGGTCCCTGGGTTTTGCCATCTTTAATCCAAGGTTGACAGTGAACTCTGGAAGCATCTGAGTGGCCGGGCAAGGCAGGTGAAGTCAGAGCCCCCTCCTGATAGGTGGTCACACAGCTAAGTGACCAACCCCCCTTTCAGGGCTCTTTAGGGTCTCTCTTGTGGGTAGTTCCTTGGATTTGGCTTGCAGGATTCCAGCCGTATTCCTCTGCATCCCTTACTTTGAGGTTTCACTATAGAAACTGCATCTGAACTCTCCAGGACCTGACAATCTGTAACAATGTCTTCAGTCTGAACTGGAAAGAAGAAAGAATCTCCCTTGGAGTGAAGGAGTCACTCCCCTATATCTGTAGGCACCAACAGCAACAACGACCGGCTGTGTGGATTCCCTCTCCTGCTGAAATGTATGGCTCCTGCAACACCGGTGGTAGTCAGAAGTGATCCAGATGGTCGTCTCTACCAGCTGTCCAACTTGGGTGGAGGTAAACCCTTGTCTTCCCACATAGGGCAGTACCCCTGTGCACTGCGTTCTTTGCAGCTGCCAAGGACTCAGCCCCCAGCACTCCTTCCTGTGATGCACAGCTCCCTGAGTGGCTCTTCTGCAGCCTGTGACTCCTTTTTGTAGTGCTGCATGGACTCCTTATTGCAAGTTCTGTGCTCCCGTCATGTAGGACACCTCTTTCCACTAAGCGTGATTTTTGCATGTGCCAAGGCTTGTTGGTGTAATCCAGACACACAAACCTGACTGCAATCTTCCTTCCAGTGTGGGACATCACCTGCATCCTCCAGCAACTTGACTCCAACTCCAGGGCTGCAGTGCTGACTTTCTTTCTCACCATCAACCAACTCCTGCTATCCTCAGCTTGGTGGGCAGGGGCTTCTGTTCCCACTGGACTCTGCTGTGTGTTCTGAACTTGGTCCTTTCTTTCCAAAGGTCTTCCTCTTCAGGAATCCACTGTTGTTTTTTTTCAGTCATCTCTGGGTTTTGCAATTCTCTTCTTTCCTTCTGAGTCTTGTTCCAGGGGAATTCTAGAAATTTACTCCTGCTTTCCTGGTTGCTGGGGGTGTTGTGGTACTTTCCTTTATGCTTTCATGGTACCCCCAGCACCCCTCTACACACTCTACTTACTTACTAAACTAATAAGGGATATCTGGACCTGATATAAGGTCTAAATATCTTAGGTACCTACTACACACCAGGCAGCTTCCTACATACCTCAGATATAACACACACATGTTGGCTGTGGAGTGCTAGACAAGTGAAGTAGCAATGGGTGCTGATCCATTTTCCATACATATGGCCCATAGCCAGGATTTAACTATAACCTGGGAGAATGCACCAAATGACTGTCTGGCGGGAATGTAGGCAGAGTCTGTTCCACTCCCTCTGTACATTCTAATACACTTGTCACACAAATCTGCTGTTAGACACATGCCTGGAGCTCATCTGGATATATATGAAAAGACTAATGTATGGGTGTATGGTCTAGGTCGGAAAGAGTTTGCAATGACCTACAAGAGTTGATATGTGTCAGCAATATTACCCAGTATAGTCTGTTTGCTAACATGACATACTACATATGAAAACACACCTCTCAGTGACACTCACATGCCTGACCAAGAGAAAGTTACCAACAGCGACAAATATTCCCTAAAATGTCTAGGTCTCTAACATGTCACTCAGGTGTGGGATGTGTAAGTATGTCTAGCAATGTCCAAACGTGTCGCCGACCCTTCCTAAAATGTATGGCTGATGAAGGAGACAGATATGTTGCATGTGGCAAAAACAATACAGCACTTGGATGATTTCACTCACTGACAAGATAAAATCATGGTGACAGTGACATAGGTTGTGGAATGCAAACCCATGTACACCAAAGGATGCTGAAGGACAGCTGAGAGACTCCCACAGATACTTGGAGGTACAACATAGGGAGGTAACTTGAAGACTACACAAGTGCTGAGACAGGTGTACTGTCATGTGTGTGTGCAAGTCATGTGATCTCGCAAAGCCTGGAAATGGGAGGGAAACTATCATGTAGCCAATAGTAGAAGATGTGTACATCTTCAAATTCCACAAGTCACATGTTGTAACTTGTCCATGTATGACCAGATAATGTTGCAGTAGAAGATGTGTAAAAAGTGTATGCAACTTTAAGAACGCCAGTAGTGTAGGATCTAATGTATTACAAACAAGATATACCATAAATGATGGAGAAGGTACAAACATAGATCAGTGCTGACTGTGCAACTCAACAATGTCATCATGTGATCACCCAACATATGTTCAGAGAGGATGCATAGGTCAGTACATAACCCACTCATGTTTGCTACAATAACAATGTTGTAGTTGCCCATCACATACTATTCTGACAGAAGGCAGTGACAGATGACATCATCTATCCCCTGGGTCATAAACATTTTTCAAGTTACAGTAGAGATGCAGGCCCTAACCAATAACCAAATGTAGATTACTAAGAATGTATTACCATGTCAGTCAGACCATGCCAAATGACAAGACATAACCTACACGTACAAGTATCCAGTCCTCTGTACATGATAGGGCAAGCCTGACATCAAGTACCCCAAAGGAAAATGAAAATTCTGGGCCATTTGATCACAAATGTGCATGTTTCAGTGTGCACATGTGTTTTGCTTTCCTTATCTTATGACCGAGCTGACAAAACTTCTCTGGAATGCACTTCTTAGTTTAAAGAAGACATTTATTATTATTACTTCACCATGAGGATCCTGAGAGACGAGATTAGTAGGTTGGAAGCACACGTTTAAAAGTAGTCACAGCAAAGTACTTCTCAATGGCAATGTACACAGCAAATACATGTGATTATATTATAGCATCACTGCAAAGCAAAGAATAAAAGTCAAAATCACCATAAGGCCTATCACTACTCATCATCTTTCTCATGCCTGCAAGTTGATGACTCCTGTTCAACTGCGAGAAAGAGATTTTCCACCCAAACGGGAGGTCAGGCAGCTGATGTCCGCTCCTGACTGAAGTCCTGGAAAATTCCCCCTTCCTGCTGCCCAGGGACACCGTCTTATAATGAAAACGCCTGCTAACAGGCCCCTTAGTCAAAACATAATGGCTACTGTACATCAGAGAAGGAACAGAACAAGAGTTGGAGAGTGGCCATGTCTCCAAACCTCGCTTGTTCCCAGGGCTGAGTAGAGAGGAAAACACAAAATATAACCTCTCTTATCAAGCTAGGGTTCGGTGTGAACATAATACGAAAAACCAAGCTTGGTCTACCATGTGGAAAAACACAGCTCATCTGCAATGTCTCAACTGCAATGTCGAACTCCGCGATAAAGTCCATAGGCAGCTAAACTGAATACAAAATGTAATGTCTAAAGCCAAGTTAAAGGCAATAGGCAAGTAAACTGAATACAGAATGTAATGTCTAATGCCACGTTAAAGCCAATAGGCTGCTAACCTAAATACCAAATGTAATGTCCAATGCCAAGTTAAAGGCAATAGGCAGATAAACTGAATACAACATGTAAAGTCTAAAGCCAAGTTAAAGGCAATAGGCAAGTAAACTGAATACAGAATGTAATGTCTAATGCCACGTTAAAGCCAATAGGCTGCTAACCTAAATACCAAATGTAATGTCCAATGCCAAGTTAAAGGCAATAGGCAGATAAACTGAATACAACATGTAATGTGCTACTGGTGAACATTGAACAACTAATATGCATGGTGGTGAAACACAAAGTCAGTGGTCAAACACAATTAATAGCATAACATATCCACCCTATGACCAATGACTTTTGTTTACATTCCTCTTATTTCAAACAAAAACAAAAAAACAAAATCAACAACAAAACAAAAAAACAAACAAAAAACACCATTATAAGCAAATCAGATTTGAATGATTAAAGCAGTCACTGCAAAGCAATAGAAGTGGATTAACATATTGATCTCATAACCTTTCAAATCAGATACACCTACAATGAAAAGACTGAAGCTCATATACTCTGATTGGGATAGTAACTGATTGAATAGTGTCTCTAAAATATCAAGTTGATGTAGCTTGAGTTCTACTCATGTAAAGGTACACGGTCCACCTGAAAGGTTTGCTGAAATGTAAGTGAAAGTCAGGGTTCCACATGAAAAAGAACACAGACTGTTAACTGGCAATGTTGCTTAGTTCCAGTGGAAGAATGTGATCAAACAAGTTGCAATGGTACTCTGAATTGATCCCATGTAGAACTTGAACTGAAGGCGCCAGTTGCGCAAAATGGATTCATGGGGTCTGTACTTTAATCAATCAGACTCAGGTTGGGGGTGTGGTCCCTCCCCCGACCCCACATGCAAACATCCAAAGGGAGACCACACAGCAGACTCATGGTCAGTGGCGAGTCGTGGTAGGATCTGCAAAAGAAAAAAGTATGACTTTTTGTTGCAAATAACATTTGTCATCTGAAATATGTTCCCATTTTTCCTGTCCTGGTTTCATGATCAACAGAACATTGTTGGGACCCTTTGTTATAATTTCTGCAGGTTCAGGAGGGTCATTTGGGGATTCAACCCACACAATGGCACTGAGGTTTTTATCTGCTGCACCACAGCTTCCCTTTCCTTGCACTGTACTGTGAGATTTAGGTGAACTCATCACCCACTGCATGATTGATAGTTCAGGTTTCAGAATTACGTTATCATTTAAGGGCATTTGCTCGGTATTCACTAGAGCCCAATAACAAGTCAAAAGCTGTTTTTCAAAAAGAGTACAGTGCTCCACGAAGTCAGATAGTTTTCTAATCCAAAGTTCCAGGGGCACCTTTGTCCTCCCCTGTTTCTGATTTACATGTAAATCAGTGTTTCCCTCGTGCACTGCACACAAATCTAAAGTCTGTTGAATTATTTCATTTGCCAAATCAAAAGCACGCAGCTGCTTCTCACTCCCTTCAAACTCATATTTATTCCTAGTTACTTTATACCAAAGTATTAAGATTTTACTAAGATGAGGGCTATACTGTTTCCAAAAATCAAACAATCTTGTGAAACTCGGGGTCTCTTGCTTAGTGCAAATAGTAAGAAACTCTAAAATCTTTTGTTTTACCTGTGACAACATCTGTCTGCTTTCTGGATTCCAGTGAATTCCCAGAAACTGCACATTTTGCGACAGTATCTCTGCCTTGTCTGAATTAATTTTACACATCGTACTTTGCAAAAGCGGTCTGAATATAACATTCTCAACTTCATGCTCAGTGTAATCTTTAAAGGAATGCACTTGAACTCCTGCCAAAAACTGTGGGCTGCTCTGCGCACGGAGATCTACACTCTGCTCAAGAGGCTCACACTAGTCCCCACCTTTTTTAACCTCCTCATTACTGAAATTGGAAAAGCCAGATTCTCCTGCAACAGCTTCATAAATGTAACCCCTGTTCATATAGGGCTGCAGTGACTCGAGCCCTGTTTTGTATGTACCAGATCCAATGTATGATACTAGCCTCTTGTGCCTGTCCTGTACTGTGAGATTCAGCAAATACATGTGATTATAATATAGCATAACTTCAAAGCAAAGAATAAAAGTCAAAATTCATCACCGTAGGGCCTATCACTGCTTGTCATCTTTCTCATCCCTGCAAGTTGATGACTCCTGTCGAAATGCGAGAAAGAGATTTTCCACCCAAACTGGAGGTCAAGGCAGCTGATGTCCACTCCTGCCTGAAGTCCTTGGAAATTCCCCCTTGCTGCTGCCCAGGGACACCGTCTTATAATGAAAAAGCCTGCTAACAGGCCCCTTAGTCAAAACATAATGGCTACTGTACATCAGAGTGGGAACACAACAAGATTTGGAGAGTTGCCAAGTCTCCAAACCTCGCTTCTTCCCAGGGCTGAGTAGAGAGGAAAACACAAAATATACGCTCTCTTATCACGCTAGGGTTCGGTGTGAACACAATACGAAAAACACAGCTTGGTCTACCATGTGGAAAAACAAAGCTCATCTGCAATGTCTCAACTACAATGTCGAACTCCACGATAAAGCCCATAGGCATCTAAACTGAATAGAAATTGTAATGTCTAATACCACGTTAAAGTCAATAGGCAGCTAAACTGAATACATAATCTAATGTCTAATGCCATGTTAAAGCCAATAGGCAGCTAAACTGAATACAACATGTAATGTGCTACTGGTGAACATTGAACAACTAATATACGCAGTGGTGAAACACAAAGTCAGTGGTCAAACACAATTAATGGCATAACAACATGACTGCACATTGCTCTGCTAAGGAGCTATCATGAGGAGGCTAGATCCCCACTCAACACCACTTAACCCCTATGCTGAGGCTACATTGATTCTTGACACAGTCAGGGGCCTGATGCATGTGCACAGTGGACTGAGCAGAGTGGAGCACTGTAAACCTGCAACAAAATATGCAACCATGTGTCTGTATGGGCATAAAAAGTCACACAGTACAAATGATCACTAGGCTGCCATCATTGCCTGATTGCAGCACTGCTACACAGTTATATACCATTGTCTGTGACAGTCATAACAAACATGTTGTGGTTGGTTGTACCTAGCGTGTGGCATGCACACATATGTTTGATATCTCTGCACACATGTACCACTTAAATGGCACAGGCCTGGTACTGTGTGTTGGAGTCTGCACAAAAGTCAACTTTCCACTGATGCAAATGCATTTGTATCACATGATCATTGACGGACTTAAATGACCATCAGATGCGTTACAACATATGGAAATATAGGTGGGACTGATATGACTACACAGCCATTTAACATAGTCCGACATGTGTCCATGCAGGAAGGTAGATATTTGAGGATTCAGATCCCATGAAAAAAAACACTGTGGTAAATTTAGCACATATGACACTACACATGTCTTTCCACACACATGGCACATGCCAACCTTCATTGACACATGTGAGTACACCATCTCCTGCATCATAGATGCATTGGGAACTACATGTCATACATGTAGCTGAGCATTATGAGCCTGAACCTAACAACACACCTCAGTGTGGACACACCTGCACTTACATTGCCAGGTGTAACGTGAAATCATCCAAGATGTTGCCCACTGCCTCTCTTGAGTATGATTTGTCATGCGCATCATAGGCATTACCATGTATTGAACATAGCCCATCATATCTACTGGGTTGTTGTTATATGTGCACTTTTAAAGCAGACAACACAATATGGTAGGCCCAAAGATATGTGTTAGATCACATATGTACACTTCTAGTACACAGGGGGTAAGACGTATGTGTACAAAGTCTAGGAACACATGAGCATATGGAAACTGTATTAGTCATTGCTTGCAACACACACACATACAAACATAATGGTAACACATACCAATGTTACTGTTAAGACATGTACGAACATGCACACACAGGTAGCCATACCACGCTTACTACATGCATGCATAGCCCCCATGACATGATATGTGAATCTGGGTGCAATGCCAGCTGTTCCAACAAAATCCACCCATTCCCATTATGCATAATTTTTTTTGATGCACACGGCAATATTACTGTAGGAGGCTGGCCTGGCTTATAGTGGGTACCTGATGGTACTCACACCTTGTGCCAGGTCCGTTTGTCCCTTATTAGTAGATTAGTAGTGTTCTATCAGCTTAGGCTGATAGAGGTAGCTATAGCAGAGCAGCTTAGGCTGAACTAGGAGACATGCAAAGCTCCTACTATACCACTTATATCATATAGTACTGTATCATAAGAATCACAATACTCAGAGTAACTAAAAATAAAGGTACTTTATTTTAGTGACGATGTGCCAAAAATATCTCAGATGATATACTCCCTTAGGAGGTAAGTAAAATAAACAAAATATACACACAAACCAGAATCAGGTAAGTAAACAGTTAGAAAAGTAGTGCAAACACTGTAGAATACAATAGGATGCAATAGGCCTAGGGGCAACACAAACCATATACTAAGAAAGTTGAATACAAACCCCTTAGGGACCCCAGGCCTAGTGTAGTGTGTAGAGGGTCGCTGGGAGTGTAAGAAAACACTAAGGGTGTCCAAGATATCCCACCCCAAGACCCTGAAAAGTAGGAGTAAAGTGACCCTACTTCCCCAGAAACACACTAAAGTTGTGATAGGAGATTTTGCCAAGACAACAACTGACTGCAAAGCATTGATGATGGATTCCTGGACGTGAGGACCTGTAAATGAAGGGGACCAAGTCCAAGAGTCACGAAAGTGTCCAGGGGGTGGAGGAGACTACTAAACCCCGGATGAAGGTGCAAAATGGCTACCTCTGGGTGGAAGAAGCTGAAGATTCTGCAACAACAGAAGAAGCTAGGAACTTCTCCTTTGCACAGAAGATGTTCCATGGCGTGCTGGAGGATGCAGAGTTGTTTCCACACAGAAAGACCGCAAATAAGCCTTGCTAGCTGCAAAGGTCGCGGTTGAAGGAAATGGGTACTGCCCGGGCCCAGGAAGGACCTGGGGGTTGCCCCCAGGAAGAGGAGGCAGAAGGGGCACTCAGCAATACAGAGAGCCCACGCAGAAACAGGCAGCTCTTGCAGAAGCACTTGAACTGGGGTTCAAGAAATCTGAGCATGGTGGTCGTCTCAGCACTACAAAGGAGGGTCCCACGAAGCCGGTGGTCAATTCAGGGAGTTGAGCAATGCAGGACTTATAAATTACTTAAGTGGAGTGTAAAATGGCTGTGAAATAACGTGGACGTTATTTCACTCAGGCTGCAGTGGCAGTCCTGTGTAAGACTTGTCTGAGCTCCCTATGGGTGGCAAAAGAAATGCTGCAGTCCATAGGAATCTCTTGGAACCCCAATACCCTGGGTACCAAGGTACCATATACTAGGGAATTATAAGGGTGTTCCAGTGTGCCAATCAGAATTGGTAGAAATTGTCTAGCCTGCAGTGACAATTTTAAAAGCAGAGAGAGCATAAGCACTGAGGTTCTGGTTAGCAGAGCCTCAGTGACACAGTTAGGCACCACACAGGAAACACATTTAGGCCACAAACTATGAGCACTGGAGTCCTGGCTAGCAGGATCCCAGTGAGACAGGCAAAAACAAACTGACACACAAGTAAAAATGGGGGTAACACAATGGTACTTTCCTACAATTACATACTGTGCTCTATCACAAATATGCATCTGGCCCCCGCGCATCAATTGCAAGTCCACAGGCCTTCTCAGCCTTCACGGTAAGGAATACCATGCATGACCGTCCTGCGACAAACTTTTCAATGCTAACACCAATACTTCTTACTTTACTAAGAAAAAAATGACGCCTAGTGTTAGAATTGGGGTTTCTGGTTGGCTAGGGTATGCACCTAAGCCAGGCAGAACCCACCTACTGTAGTCAGGGCAAGGAAGTTACACGTCCAAGATAACCCCTCATCACCCCCTTGGTAGCTTGGCACGAGCAGTCAGGCCTAACCCGGAGGCAATGTGTAAAGCATTTGCACAACACACACAACACATGTGACGCAAGATGTACACCACAAAGTAAACACAACACTGAGCTATGTAAAAATAAACTGTATTGCACCAAACATAAGTAGACCAAACATTACACGTCAGTAATACCCTGCTACCTTAGCAGTTGTCAGAACATTATACAAGTTACTAATACTCTGAAAGAATAAGCAGTTGTCACATTAGAACACGTAAGTACTCAGGATTCTGCAACATAAGGAGTAGTCAGGAATCACAGTAAATAAATGCACTTGTCGTAGAAAATATCATAAAGGCCTATATCATGAACATTTTAAAATTATATAGCAAATCATGAAAATGAAAACATCCATCAGCCTATCATTCCCATAAAAGGAACATGTAGCAAAGATATATCCTTAGAAACATAAACTTGGAGCATACCACCCTCCCAGTGTCCCCAAAAGTACCTGATTCTGTAGAACAAGGCACTCTTAGTGCCTGGAAGACCGATTAGGAGCCTTCGGTGCTCCTATGTGCGCAACAAGGCCCACACTTGGCTCCTGGGGGAGAGGGGTGATCTCTGGGGGCCCCCCCTGGGCCTCCACTGGCCCTACCACTGAGGGGGAGCCACCAAAAATGCCCAAAGTTAAGTTACTGGGGCGATAGCGCCTCTAAGGCAGTGGCCAGGGGGAAAGGAACTCCCTTTCCACTCCCCGTGCCCTGCGTCTGGTAGACAGCCACCCGCGTACTTGGGGCAACTGTCCATACCCAAGTAAGATGGAGCAGGGGCCTCCGGTGAGGCTTTCCTCCTGCTTTGGAGGGTTGCCGCACCAGACACGGTGTGCTAGCTGCTTTCCTTCAATTCTCGCGTTTCTGGTGAGCAAGCACCGAGGAAGGTGACTGCTGGTGCCCCGGGGGTGCATCTGTAAGTGTGCTTCACCCCCCGTGGGCACAGCTGGAGCATGCTCAATCCTGTTTCCTGCTTTTAGTGCCCTGAGGGCACTGGATAGAGCGTGACAGGCTTCCATGCGTAAATTGAGGGGACCCTCAAGAAGAGAGCTCACGAGGCGCTAGGGCAGTCCAGGAGGCGCTATGCTCAGCGCTACAGCAGCCACACACAATAAATGAAGCACCCCTCGTGATGGGGACTGTTGCAGGGGTCAGGGGCCACGGCATTCTGCCCCTGGAGACACGTGAAAACAAAAGAAGCACAGGGCTGGTGGGCCCAGCTACAGGCCAGCACAAGGGATGCAGATGGTGGCAGTTTCTCCTAGTGACCAGGCAGGACACATGTCAGCACAGCAGTAGCAGTCCAAGGTGGGTCCTGGTGAGTCCTTTCAACAGCGTCCTGTGTCCAGTTTCCAGCAGGTTACTTGAGCTCCAAGAATGTCCAAATTATGGGGAAATCTCCCCTGTACTTATACTCAGTTTGCAGTGTCTCTTACAATGAAAAGGAGAGGGTGTCCCAACCAGGTACAACTGGTTCTCGGAGTGTCCCTTCTCTCCTTCAGCACAGGCTCCAAACATCAGTGGGGGGGTTAACAACCCTATTGTGTGAGGCCAGGGCACAGCCTTTACAAATGCAGGTGTGCCCCACCTCTCTCTTCTCTCAGTCCAGGAAGACCATATAATATATAGATGCACCTCTGTGACACCTCCACCCTCCCTGTGTCCAACTGTCAGTCTGCCCAGACGTGGATTGGAGTCCAGCTGCAAAAATACCAGAGTCAGAAGCACAGAGAAATGCTCACTTTCTAGAAGTGGCATTTCTGTAATAGTAATAAAAAATACACCTACACCAGTAAGCAGCATTTCTTACCCCCATTACGACCATACCAAACATGCCTACACTACCCCTCATAAATCAGACAATACCCCTTAAAAATAAGGCATGGCATTTCTAATGCAATCCTACGAGAGGGCAGCACTCACAGCAGTAAGACACCAAGTTAGGCTGTTAGTCACGACCAGGACAGGCCATGCAACTTTGCACATGTCCTGCCTTCTACATTCATGGCACTCTGCCCATAGGATAAGTTAGGGCGTACCTTAGGGGTGACTTACATGTAGTAAAAGAGGAGTTCTGGGCCTGGCAAGTAAATTTACATGCCAGGTCCCTGTGGCAGAAAACTGCACACACAGGCCCTGCGCTAGCAGGCCTGAGATAGTTTTGAAAGGCTACTTCCGTGGGTGGTGCAAGCAGCGCTGCAGGCCCACTAGTAGCATTTAATTTACAGGCCCTGGGTATACGGATAACACCTTTACAAGGAACTTATAGGTAAATTAAATATGCCAATTAGGTATAAGCCAATCATACCAATTTTACAAGGGAGAGCACATGCACTTTAGCACTGGTTAGCAGTGAAAAAGTGCTCAGAGTCATAATGTCAGACAACAAAGGTCAGAAAAATAAGGAAAAGGCAAAACACAGCCTGGGGAATGACCCTGTAAAAGGACCAGGTCCAACATCTGGCCTCTGCGTGACAATCGCAAGTCTTGAGGCCTTGTCAACCTCAATGGTAAAAATTGAAGCATGACTGTCAAAAAAAAAATTAAGCATATCAAAAAATGTGATGCACAGGCTCAGGAACTGATGAAACAGGACTTCCTGTCTGGATACATGGTACAGTGCATTCACTTTCACTTTCACTTCACATCAGTCCTTTTGTCTGTGACAATGTGAGGGTGTGTGGCGCTGATGCTGTTGGAAGATTAGTGTTGTTGGAGAGTTTTGTGCTGTGTCCTGTAGCTGTTGTATGTTTTCTGTCTTTTTCCTCAGTATTTTGTAGTGTTTTAGTCCTTTATTTGTGAATGTATTGTGGGATGTTTGTCTAGAGGCAGCATAGTTTGTTGTAGTAATTGGGGTTAGGTGTGGTAGTTTATTAAGTTTTTTTGGGTTGTTACATTTACAGTTTGCACATACTGCATAATGTCTGGGAAAGGGGGGTAACCAAGATGGTAGCTGAGGAACTGGAAGGGTTAATTTGTCTGGTGCAGCATTACCTTTCAAGTATGCTAGTTTTGGGTTTCTGTGTAAGCCAGGGATACCCCACAGAGGCATGGAAACTTCAGTGGGGCAAGGTACTCCACCGCCTACACAGAAGATTTGGAGTAGTGTGCACCGACAACCAGTTAAAACACCATTTGGCTGACCTGATAGCACTGGAGTAGGATCTACTGGATCACCTGGGGATACAGATTGGTGGACCAGTTAGTAAGTACCCTATTTGCACTGCAACATCCTTCTTTGCATGTGCATGACAGACGGGCTGAAGGTTGGATGCAGCATGTTTTGTCAAGGGTCAGGACAGGTTGTTGTCGGCCAGATTTAAGAGCCCCTAGTGCCCTTAGCACAGCCATTGTGAAATTTATAAATAATACTAAGGCAGGGCTGAAGTGCCATTTTCCCTGCACCATATTAACAAAGTGGTACAATGCATGCATAGTGCCACTTTGTTAAGCCCTGCACAACATGATGGCTGCACCAGGCATCATGTATGAGAGGGGGGCCTACCCCTGTAAGGGGGCAAAATAAATGGGGCAGAGAATAAATGTATATTTCCCAGCACCATTTTTCCCATACTATGAACGCCTACTCAGAGTAGGCATTAAAATGGGGCATATCTTTATATATGATGGCCCCCTATGTACTCTGCAGGAGTAGTGCAAAGCTTTTGGTGGCACTCCTGCTGAGTACATAATTTGTGTTATATGAAAATAAGCAATTGCCCACTATCCTGCGGCATGGTGCTCCATATATTTCATATAGCACACACATGGTGAACTAGGTGGAGCACCACTTGCCTTAAATTTGGTCCCTTTGTGTCTTCGGCTAAAGCCATTTAAGGGAGCTTATCTGTGCACAGGGTCCAGACTACTTGCACATTCCTCTTTGTGTACATTGAGTTTCACATACACCCCATAATGTTTCTATTATCTGACACACATTTGCTGAATTTGTACCACAGGCCTGCCCCATTTTGCAGACAGTATGGGGCAGGCCTGTATCTGTGCCAGCACTAGCACATTACTCAGAAGCATGCACCAATGCAGGCAAACTTGGACTACGGTGCAAGTGTGTCTATGTTGAAGGTAGTGTATTTGCACAGGTTGGTGTCCCTTCCTGGACATAAATGGCATACTGTGGTGAAAATGGCTGCCCACACATTATTGGCAAGACATCCATAATGTAATTCCGTTAATGTGCAGAAAGGGACAACTACGTGAACATCAGGAAACTGCCATGGCATTTTAGCTCTTATGTGTGTGCCTTGAAATGGCACACACATATTAGTGACAAGAAACAAGGATGTATCGATGCATTCCTCAACGCTTTGCTAGGCTCACAGCATCCCTGGGCAGTTGTTAGTCTTTTTACACTGATAATAAGTAAGATGTCTTCAACATCTGGGGCAGGGTCAAAATCAATGTGTGTTATAATGGGATGGACAGTGCAATAAACATTGCATTCCCCTCTGATGCAGAGTACTGTGTCAAGCAGCCCCAAATGGTCATGGATGTATAACACAAAAAAACAGCTGCATGATAAATTTATGCACCAATGGTGAAGTGAAATACACCACACGAGCATCAGGGAAAGTGATGCTTTGGTGGTGCCAGGGTCTTCATTATCCGGCCCTTCTTCTCACAGACAGATTATAAAAGTTTGGCAGTTGTTCTGACCTACCACTAAGTTGACTTGCTACTCAGCTTAACAAGTTGAATCTGAAACTATTGTCTATGCACAGAAATGTCCAAAAATCACTGAGCTATGTTGTCTTGTCACGTATTGCAGGTGGATGTCCACCATACACAACTGGAGAACTGCCCCGAATTGAAGACCCCCATACAGCCAGTAAGTGCCACCTTGTGCATCAACATGTGTCATTCCAGGGTTTTGTGTGACAGGGCCTGATGTGTGCAATGTAATGATGAAATGTAATGTGTGACAAATAAGATGACATCATCTATGTTAGGATATTGACACCATGTCTGATTTGTTGAGGATGGAGTATGAGTTGATTTTTGCACAAGTGGCAACATATGCTGCTATGAAATAGTGGGTGCTAGGAAAAGGAAATCATGCCTACTTAGACATTGATGTCAATCATGATGTGTCTTTGCTGCTGTTAATCTGATTAGCATCTCTGGTGCTAACGTATATGTCACAGCACTTTTTAAAGCACTATGGGGGTCATTACAACCTCGGCGGTCTTTTCACAAGACCGCTGAGGGTCCGCCGTGCTGAAGACCGCCAGTGGTGGCGGTTTTCCGCTCAGCGTATTATGACTGTTGGGAGCTCTACGTCGTTTTTCCGACGGAGAGGCGCCAACAGCCATAGTGACAGGTGGCAAGGAAGTGGAGGTTGCTCCACCGCCACGCCAACAGAACACCGCCCAGCGAATCACTGCCTGTGATTCTGCACAGTGGTGTTCTGTTGGCGGTGTGGTGTCGGCAGAGCTGCCCCCATGGCTCCCGTCCCCTCCCGGAGGATCGACGGAACAGGTAAGTCAATCGTCCGTCAGGGGAGGGGGTTGGGGGGGTGTTGTGTGGGTGCATGGGGGTGTGCGTGGGTGTATGTAGAGGGGGTGTGTGAGTGCGTGTAAGCTTGCGGGAGTGGTGCGTGTTTTGGGAATGAGTGCGTGTATGTCTGTAGGTATGTCTGTGTGGATGTGCGCGTGTATGTTTGAATGTGGGTGTGCGTGTCTGACTGTGTGTGTGGATGTTGGCATGTGTGTCGTGTGTGTGCGTGTAAGTGTGTTGGTGGTGCCTGCGTGCATGTGTAAGGTAATGTCGGGGGAGGGGTAGGAAGGGGGGTCCTGCCACCTTTGGGGGGTGGCAGCGGTGGTTTGTGGTGTAGGGGAGGGAGTCGGGGTGGTTAGACCCCTATCAGTGCCAGGGAAGGAATTCCCTGGCACTGATAGTGCTTACCGCCATGGATTTCATGGCGGTTCCTACCGCTGGAAATCTACGGTGGTAAGCCGGGTCAAAATACCAGTGGCGGTATTGTCACGGCCGCCGGGCTGGAGACCCAGGTCTCCAGCCCAGCGGTCGTCTCCGCCCTGGTGGGCGGAACGGAGAAGCGGCGGATAACCATGGCAGCAACCGCCATGGTCATGATTTAAAAAAAAAGACCGCCAGCCTGTTGGCGTTCTTACCGCTGCTTTAACACCGTCCGCCAGGGTTGTAATGACCCCCTTTGTGCCAGACGTAGCTTTCAGTCAGTCAGGAAATGGTACAAATGATGTATATGTTTTGAGGTCTCTAGGGGGCTTATGTAGGAGACACTTGCACAAACAGTGCCCCACTACTCTTCCGATTTTAAGTGAGGGAGCAGTGATGCAAGGAGCATTGTGCTAGGCAACAGTCAGTTGAGTACACACTGAGAATACAACTCTGCTCAAGTAGGTTGTGCAACATGTCTACAGCATGTAGCAAGCCAGACATGCGCAGATTTGTCAACATGGTCTACCCATCATGATATTTGTGAGTGATCTTGGTCACATCAAGTGTGCATAGTATGTGAATGCTGAGTGTGTACCTGGTACTTAGGATATGTCTGACATGCATGTGCACATGTTGTACAATAAATATGCATACTGTAGCTGCACACAGCGCAGTGACATTCTTACTGCAACCGTTAGGGGACCCATACTGCTACCATGTGTGTGCCGCATTACGCAATTTCCACAACAAAGTGGAGGGTAGGGGGCAATGTGTACCAGATCTATAGACAACATAGATATATTGTTCATGTTTTGGCCAAGCTATATGGGCACTACACCTGAACTGTACATGTGGGCCAATTGTGAGCAGTGGTGTGCCCACTTGTAACACGTGCTCTGAGCAGGTGGTAACCCAAGGACACATGAGTGAAACTTTGCCAAACCTTAGAATTGCCAGTTGGAAGTTTCCTGTCCCTCTGTCAGATGACCCTCAATTGTATTCATGATGCCTGGCCAAGACTTAATGTAGCACCAGGGGGTGTCAAAGCGGTGGATTGCATACACTGCACTGTGTATTGACAGTGGCACAGGGATTCCTGACTTTTAGGGCCACTTGATCCTCACTAGTCTGATGACACAAATGTTGATCAAGGACGCAATAGTCCACTTACCTCTGGGCCCTAATGGTCAACAATGGATAGCTGTTAACCCATTGACATGTACATGATACAGTAGATGGCTGGTAGGATGTTGGTATAGATTTGGAGCTTGTCCGTATTGTGAAATTTTAGGTAGACAGCACATGTCATTTGAGGATGCTGTGTACATTGCATGTCTGTTCTGCCTCCACCCAATCCTGAATGTAAATCCATGTTCTCCTCATGTTTCAGCTACCATTATGACTCCAGCCAAGAAATACACCTTTGAGACGAGGACTGACAGGTACTGGCACAAAATTGTGGTACAGGCTGGGTACCAAAAGATGGAGAAGAGATATAGGAGGGAAAAATCCACTGGGCGTGCATTTTCTAATGGGGGATGACCGCTACAGTCCACATCAGTGCAGTTCACATTGGAGAAGACATCTGGGGTCATGGGGTCTCTGCTGGTCCAACCCCCTCCACCTCTACTGCACCAATCCACAGCCAGGCACCCCAACAGCCACTTGCACCAGCCACAAGCTCAACCTTCGAATCTGACATGAAACGGAACATTGCAGCCATAATGGCAAGGCTGGATAAGTTGGAAAGAGACAATGCCTGAAATTACAAATTACTTAATTACTGCAAGAAGAAACTTAAGAAGTTGTAAACTATTTGTGCCACAGCCTCCCAGTTCCTTCCCTCTCCATTTAATTAAAGTTATATATTGTAGCAGGCTATAGTGGGTAGTGTTAGGATAGTAAAATAGTGTAGGTTAGGTGTAGGTTAGTGTAAGCATAGTTGGGGGATGGCTTTTAGTGCAGTTTTTTTTTTTTATAGTTTTTAAAATCTAAAAGAAAATTGATATAGTTGTTTAGGAAATAGATTAGGTTAGTACATGTGTAGCCTTAGTTCATGTTGTCCTAATCGTGTCTTGTCTCTTAAAGGGGTGGCGGGACAATGTTTAGAGTGTGGTGTTAAATGTGTAAGATCAGTTTAGAATAGGATAGTTAGGAGTAGGTGTAAGTTAAGATAAGTTAGTTTAGGTTAATGTAGTGTAGAGTAGTGTATAGGTTAGCTTTTAATATGATGTTATTAATATGTTTTAATACATTCTGTTAGTATTAGACAGTAATCTCTCCATGTTGATCAAGTGTCTGGGTGTTCTCATGTGTGCACTGGCCAAGTAGGAGAAATGGCTTAGGGTATGCTTTCTGTCTTTATTTCCATGGATGACCATGTGCATCCCCTATGACCATGGAGCTGTCAGATTGGCTACTAAATGAACTCTGATACTCAATACATTTGTCATCCACAGTTCCAGCCATTCACATTGTGTATGTATATGGAATCTTGCACAGGAAAGTATGGAACATTAATTGTCATTGCTGGTATCTGGCAGTATTATTGGTGGAAGTATGGACTCCAGTCTATCCTGTATATCCCCCAGCCTGTTGTCTATCATGCTGCTGCCACTTTGGGAGGACAATTGTTGAAGCCTCTACTTCATGACAGCATCCATGGCTGCTGGAGTCCATGTAGCAGGGAGTGGGTGCCTGTGATGGCACCTGAGTTGTCCTTCATTGGATTGAGACACCTCTGCACTCCCTTTAGGCTGCCTGCCATGGTCTCCATTCCCACCTTCACTTGCTTGGCCAGTTCCCGCTGGACTCCTATCACTGCCCTCTGAAAGGTGATGTCTGATTCTTTGGGGACCAGGGCTGTGTCAGGACTGGCTGTTGATGTGTGTTGGTAGCTGGGTGGTTCATGTGGAGACCCCACAATGCTGTGTGTCCCCCATGTGGCTGGAGGTAGTGTCTGGAGGAAACCTAGAGAGTCTCTTCATTGATGGTCGGCAGCTGGTCATCCATACCATCTGTAAAATCCAGGACAGGCAGGTTGGCAGGAGGTAAGACATCATCCTCTGCAATGAGATAGTGATATGTCAATCCACGACTCTGGTGGCTGTTGACCTGGCACATCCTTTACTTGCTACAGGAGGCTCAGTGACATGTTACAGACCCCAGGTTGTAGTTGTATATTATGTGTATCATTGTGCATTACACATGGGGCAACCTTAAAAGGTATTTTGTGCTTTCATCCCTCACCACCTATTTCCTTGCAGGCTCCTTGCCCCTGTAACTGACACCATGGTGGCACATAATTTGCCTTCCTTTTCACCATGGTGGACATTCCCACACTAGTGTAAAGTGTGCTGTCACTCTTTTGGTGCTTTATTGCATTGGCACCATGAATGATGGCATTAGTGCACCATAGCACAGGTAGGTCCATTGCGTACAATGCTTGTGTTACATTCTCATTTGCCTCTACCAGGCCCCACACATGTGCTAATTGGAAGGGACAGTACAACCATTACCGAATGTCTGGCCCTTTAGTTTGTACCTCCCTACATTTGGGAAATTTCCTTGCTTGCAGAATATCTGCCACAGGCATATGTTGGTGAAAGGATGTAGAATGTGGATCAATGCATGCATTTTGAAACTTTGTTGATGTGACACAAGGAGACTGTGAAGCTTAGATTCACATGGCCAACTATTTGTATGATGATACAGTTGCATTACGGGCTGGTGACATTGTTCGGGTAATGTAAGTTTGATGCCACTTGTGCCAGTTCTTACGCCTGTTGAATCTCCCATTAAGCAGTACACCAGTCATTCACGCAATACACTGAATCCTGTTAGATGGTGAGATTGTAGCTACTTGTACAGCTGCACAAATGATGGTCACAGACCTGCCCCATGTGTTGTATGAGTTCACTTTTGTGCCCATTACCAAATGGCGCATGGAGGTGTGTGAGAGTTACTGTTGGTCCACCCTGGGTGGTTTGCGTTCCATAGGTTGCATACTTAGGGCCTGATTTTTTTCTCAAGTGGTACAGCTCATTGCAGCAGCAGTATATGTTGCATGGTACTGCACCAGTTTTTAGGTGCAGGGATGTGCCATGTTTACTGGAATACAGCATACCCCTGTGATTCCCCCTGCACCTGCGCAGATTTGTTCTTCATGCACCAATGCAGGCATCGTTGCATCATGATGAAGTGGTGCCTGCGATGAGGGGATAAATTGTTTATATGCAGGGAGGTGTCTCTTCCTGCATATGTACAAGCAATAATGGCATTGTTGCATTTCAATGTGTGCTGCAGGATGCAGTACACATGAGAATGGCAATGACACAAGGAGGAAGGAAAGCATTTTGCCTTGTTGCGCCATTCTGACACCACCCATGTGGTGGTATTGACTTCAGTCCCAGTCTCTGATGAACATGTTGTGTTGGATATGGGGTAAAACCAATATTCAATGAGTGTTGTTGTGGCACACTTCCAGGCATTGTGTTGTATATTTACATGGTGGTATAAAGCCATAGTAAGTGGCTTGTGTCCAAGTTGTGTATATGTCAGAGTTCTTTGCACAACCAGAGTGTCACTACAAGTGCGGCTTGGGTGGCAATGGGGCATTTTGGTTCAGGGCCTATGTGTCCCGAAGTGACCCCTTAGCAAGCATTGAATGTGTACTATGTGCCCCCCCCTTCTGCTGTTTGTGGGATTCCAGATACCCTGCATTTGTGGTAGTTTTTGGTAGTCTGCGCTGTTGTCTCCTGCGATTCCAGTGACCAGCTCCTCCGAGGTGACATCTGCTACCATCTCCTCCAGCTCATCCATGTCCTCCTGTGGTGCGGGACTTCCACCTCCAGTCTGCACTGCTGCCTTTCGATTCCCTGCTAGTTTCTCCGTAGCTCTGCACTTGCAATCATGCCAGAGCTTCTTGCAATCAGTGACAGTCCTCCTCACCTCTGCCATGCTGTTGACTTTGTCTACTATTGCCTGCCATGGGCCTCTCTCCTACCTATTGGCAATTTGGAGGTGATGAAGGGCTGGTGTTGGTGCTCCGTCACCTCTCTGATCAAGATGTCATGCTCCTCCTCACTAAAGCAACACTTCCTCTTCTCCTTCGACTTTGCTGGACTCTCCTGGCTGGTACTTTGCTGATTGGGATCTCCCTGGGATCTCTCCTGGCCTGCATCCTTCATTTTGTCTTTCCAAATGTTTTTTTCTTGCTTGCAATTTTTTTTTACGCTAACGTGGTTAAATATGGCGCAAACCCGTTTCGCTTAAAAAAAGTTCAGCAAAATGATCTAGCGCCACTTTTGCAGCATTAACGTAATTTTTTTTTATGGCATGTCGCAATGATTTGCATAATTGTTTTTGCCTCTAACAATTCCTTAGCACCATCATGCATCATTTTTTAAGGATGGCACACTGATGGTGTTTGGCAATGACATTAGCTTGCGTTACAATTTTTGACGTACACTGCGCTAGTGAAGTTGTGTGTCATTTTTCATAAATCTGGGCATTAGTCTTTTTATGCAGCTCTTATATCTCCCTTTATCTCTTCCAATCTCACACTGTTTTTCTGCTCTCTTCTCACACCCCACCCTTCTTATCTTGCTGTCTAACTCCTCTGCATTCTCAGTGTGTATGTGTCTCTTTCCCCTTCCTCTCAAGAAAGACATTTTTCTTGCAAGTTTCTTTTTCCATAACTTCTTGTTGTAACCGGCCTTTCTCCTAACACAAAGACTGCAGTGCAGTCTAAGAAATCTTTTGGCAAAAGGTTTCATCGAGCTTCATTTTCCATTACGAAAACCAAAATATATTATCTTTTTTGATGGCTGCAGAAGTGGTAAAAAATTACCAGTTTAAGCTAGCTTCACTCATTAGGCCCTGGAAAATACATCAATAGTGCTAAGAATGTTATTAAAGATAACAATTACTTTGACAAACATCAGTAGTGTATATCCTTAATTTACAAGAATGAATAATAAACATAAAAACAAATGCATTGTGCTGCTCTGTGGGGCATGATTCATTTTTTACAGGCCTCTTCCTTAGAGCCCCAGGATGTCAGCTGTTCCCAGCACTGAAGCCCTCATATCTGCTGATGGCGGCATGTTACTGAGGATGGTCTAAGTCTAACTTTGTTTCAGTGAAAGAATTGTAGCCTGCGAGCAGTATGTGTGCAGGGCTTTTCATCCCATTAGTGTGTGTGTGGATGTTGCTTATCAGATACTGCTTACTGATCACAGACCAGAGACAGGCCACAATAGTCAGACTGGTCTATTGATCACCAGTGGGAAATCAAAGTGCTGCTCAAATGCTATAACTGCTGCTTGATATATTTCTAGAAAGGAAGCACATTCTAGGGAGTCTGAATGTTCACCGGGGGGGGGGGCATAATAGAGATCCCACTCCACTAGAGAGAATGGTGAGGATATCCTTTAAGAACTGACATACAGTGGGAAAAGTTTATGTCACCAAGGAAGGGTGTAATCATCCCTCAAACCTGAGCAAGAGGCCTGTAGTGTACATATGCAGCTGCAGCGAAGCAATCAGCACTCAGTCATGGTCATCTGGTTGGAATCTCCCTCTAATGTACATGGGTCAAAGAAGTGTTTTTATAATAAAACATCTGATATCCCAAGAAAGGATCCCAACGTAAGAGTGTGTATGTTTCAACGAACATTGGAGACAAAGCTTACCACTTTTGCCGGTAACCTATACTACTGCAGCCTTGAGAAAAGCACAGAGTGAAAGAAAAGTCTTGTTTAAGAATGCAGTGCTGAACTAGGCGAAGAACAGCTAGATAGAGAAAATAAAACAAGAGCACAAATGTGGCTAATGTTTAAATATTATAACAAAGCTAAAGAAAATATATCTAGGATAAAGTGCACAGCCTAGTTTGCTAAAATAACGTGTATAAAACTATAGCAAAAATGGCTACACAACAACATTAGATCCTCACATTGAAGAACAAGTTTAATTGGTAGGTAGGTTTTTAATAGGATAGGGAAATATATCTGTGAAGAATATCCAGAAGTGCTTGAAGACATCTTCATGGACTAAGACATTTTCCTTTTTTGGTTCTGTATAATAGGGAGATGTGTAATAATCTATGAATGTTATAGCCTTATGTATATGGAATTAGGAATGATATAGGCGTATGTTGTTGATGTTACTTACTGCAATGTAGGCTTCCTTCCACAGTTCATGTGATTGGTTTATCCCTTATAGCCTTAAAGAGAGTTTATTTAGAATGTTGAGATGGCAAGTGTGAGAAAAGCCTCAAATTTGAGAGAGACTAGATGAAGACGCACTTGTACAAAAATAAACCTATTTGACTCCACACAACTTCTGCTACGATATTGTTACTTCCCTGTTTTCAATGGTTTGTCCCCTGAGAAGTATTAGCAGAAGTTTAGGGACAGTCGCATAATGTCCCATCAGTCTTGGGTGAAGTTTGTGCATCACTTTTTACCAAGGCTCTGGATGGTTGGGTGAAGGGTAGGGAAGTGAGTCATTACAAGGGGCTGTACAATTTGATTGCCAGAGATCACTTGTTCAGCAATTGGTTTGCAAAGCTGTGGCAAAACGTAGTGGACAGAGAGCTCTCTGACCCATGGGATCTTGCTAAGGAGGCAGAACACTGGCTCAGCACCAGGGTCCACAAGAAGGTATCAACCTGACCAGAAGAAGCTGAGTTCCCTGACAAGAAGTTCTTGAGGAAGTCCATCCCTAAATATCATGAGTGCTACCGGTATGGACATGTCAATGGAGAAGCCAAGTTCCCCAAAAGGGCATTCCCCCACATTGTTTGGCAGATGCTGTGAATGGCTGGTAGAGCACTTGGGGAGTAGATTGTCCCAGTTAGCTTTAGAGAAGGACAGAGGTTACTCTAGTGTCTCAAGTTGACAAAGAGATTGTCAGGCCTGCAAACCCAAATATGCTCCAGAACCCACATCTGGTGTTTAGAAAAGTGCGCCCCTAAGCAAATCACATGCCCTTTTATGGGCCAATTATTTTTGTTGCCTTTGTGAAATGTTTATTTCATCCAATGCTTGTTTTAGAACTTGCGTAGGAATTTGGGGTACATATCAACTTGTTGCCTGAGCTTGTGGCATCCTCATGGCTCAGATAGATGTGGCCAGGCACAGCAGCCTCAGGACTCAGACTTGATGTGGCCAGGTGACTCAGACTGGGTGTGGCCAGGTGCAGCAGGTATTTATAGCCACACCAGTCTTGAGGTGATTGCTTGCTGTCAGAGGTCTCTAAATGCAGAGTGAGATTCTCTGCTCCTCTGGGCTTGTTCCTGGATCATCCATTCCAAAGCCCAGCTTCATGGATGCTGATCCTATAAAAGAAGAAATCAAGAAGATTAGCATCATAAAAGGTGGTAATGTGTTGCATGCACTTTAATGGCTTCTTACTGGTTACCTTTGATAATTGATTACCGGATGTTCAGACAGGCTGCGCGCACTAGAAGGGCATGTCATCAGTGTCTTTGGTTACTTGAATACTTGCTGTCTGCTGAATAATAATGCTCATTGTTTTTAGCTTGCAATGACAGTACAGATTTGAGCTTGTGTTGGACAATTGCTATTTTAATTATGTAATATGAACATGTTTGTTATAGTTGAGTTTTATGCAGCTTGTGATACCAATCATTGCCTATAATAAAGAACACTCAGGCCCATATTTATACTTTTTGACGCTAAACTGCGCTAACGCAGTTTAGCGTCAAAAAATTTAGCGCCGTCGAACGCCATTCTGAAGCGCCATGCGGGCGCCGTATTTATGGAATGGCGTTAGACGGCGCAATCAGACCGGCGCTGCCTGGTGTGCGTGGAAAAAAACCACGTAGACCAGGCAGCGCCGGCGTTGGGCAAAAATGACGTTAGGGCGTCTTAAAATGGGGCAAGTCAGGTTGAGGCAAAAAAATCGCCTCAACCCGATTTGCGCCATTTTTTTACGACGCCCAGATGCCATTTCATGACTCCTGTCTTAGTAAAGACAGGAGTCATGCCCCCTTGCCCAATGGCCATGCCCAGGGGACTTGTGTCCCCTGGGCATGGTCATTGGGCATAGTGGCATGTAGGGGGGCACAAATAAGGCCCCCCTATGCCACAAAAAAAAAAAAAAAAAAAAAAATGATACTTACCTGAACTTACCTGTACTTCACTGGGATGGGTCCCTCCATCCTCGGGTGTCCTCCTGGGGTGGGCAGGGGTGGCAGGGGATGTCCCTGGGGGCAGGGGAGGGCACCTGTGGGCTCATTCTGAGCCCACAGGTCCCTTAACGCCTACCCTGACCCAGGCGTTAAATTCAGGCGCAAATGCGGGTTTTTTTGACCCGCCACCTCCCGGGCGTGATTTTTGCCCGGGAGTATAAATACGACGCATTTGCGTCGCCGTCATTTTTTTAGACGGGAACGCCTTCCTTGCATCTCATTAACGCAAGGAAGGCGTTCACGCAAAAAAATGACGCTCTTTCTTCATACTTTGGCGCTAGACGCGTCTTACGCCAAAGTATAAATATGGCGTTAGTTTTGCGCCGAATTTGCATCGCAAAAAAACGACGCAAATTCGGCGCAAACGGAGTATAAATACGGGCCAGTGTGTTTAAAACACTGAACTGTGTTCTTTCCGATACTAACACTGTGCACTGAAGAATCCCTGAATATTTGAGAAATCTAAATACTTAAGAATTGATTTTCATTCTTTATATCCTGTTATATGTCTGTGATTGTGTTTTAGAACATCTCATCAAGACCCAACAAGCAAGACGCACACTAATTTTCTGTAAGGTAGGTCTTCTAGTGGGGCCACATTGACTTGGAAACAAGGTGGGAATACATGTAGATAGTTTAGAAGGCTAAACATTGTACCTGGTTGCAGGTACCATATTGTTTCTTGACGATCCCTAGAGAGAGGGGAGAGCCATGAAAAAGCAGGAAAGGGGACCCTGATAGGTACACCTAGTTTATGGGAATTAGTGAAGAGTAGTTTGAGTATATGGGTTACATGAAAAGTGTTATTTGACTAAAGGTTTTATTCATCATAGAAGGTATCTGCTTCGTAGACCAATGCTAACTATCCTGATCCTGCCAGGCGACATCTGTGTTTCCCTAATCCATCCCCTTTCCTCCAGAACATTACCGTGCCGATCATGTACAAGTAAGTGGAAGGCACGCAAAGTCTAGGTGGAGTTGGGAACAAGGAACCTAGGTCAGCATTGTGTCTTCATGGAATGAACAGGTTAGTGCTTGACAGAGATGGTGCCAAAAGCACACATGCCTTTCAACATTTTCAAGGATAGTCAGTGGGTCACATCAATGGGCAGCAGGTAGAGGCTCTGCGGGGCACAAAGTGTCCTCAGCGCAGGTTATCCACAGTACATTTCACCAGGATGTCACTATCCTATGGCTCTGGTTCCCTTTGGGTGGGGGTGGACAAAGGTTCCATTAAAGTAGCTGTGAGTCCTGCCATGCCAGTAGATTATCTGCTTAGAAATTACTTAGAGTGAATCATCTGGAAGGAGGTGGAGCTCCATCCTCACTTGGAGATATCAGGGTTGCCCAAGTGGGTGTGCCTGATCACAAGGTCCATGGCAGCCTAAGATGGTAGTCAAGGAGGACCTGAGCCTGGAAAAATTTATCTGATAACTGCCTAGAAGTGGAAGGGCAAGGGCATGGAAAACCACCCCTGAAACTCTCATGGTGTAGAAGGAGGCTGAGTCTGAGGATGAAGTCTGTAACCTACAGGGGACAACATTGCTGCCTGGGGACACCTGCCTGAGCTGGCTGGATTGCTAGCAGAGGATGGGCCAACCAGGAAGGAGTACTTCAGAGCTCAAAAGGAGTGCCCTGATCTTGAGCCCCTGAGGAGGCAAGCTGAGTTTCAACTAACATATTGGAAGAAAGACCACCTGTATAGTGAGCCTACGTCTTCCTGATCCTGGGGCAACATATTTGTTGGTGGTCCCTAGTGCTACAGGGCCTTCCTACTGGGTCTGTCTCATAAAGTAGCCCTGGCAGAGTGTCTGGGGCTGGACAAGACATTTGCCAGACTTGTCACCATCTTTTAATTGCCCCGATGAAGGTTACCTCAGATGCATTCTGCAGGTCATGTCCTACCTGCCAGGTCAGTGGGAAGTAAAGGAAAAAGCTAAATGCTCCCTTATTTCCTTAGCTGTCATTGGCACCAGCTTTGAAAGGATGATTAGTGACACAACTGGGCCCCTGGACCCCAAGACAATCTTAGACAACAGGTTCATACTGGTGTTTGTGGACCATGCCACTAGGTACCCAGAGGACATACCTGTGAGAACTATGACTGCACCTCCAGTGGCCCGGGCCTTGATTCTGATTTTTAACTAGTGGGGGTTTCCTGAAAGAAGTGGTGTCTGACAAAACCTCATGTCAACCTACATGAAGTCATTGTGAGATGAGTGTTGAGTAACCCATAAGTTCTCCACACCGTATCACCCCAGAGCAATGGGCTTGTTGAGAAGCTCAGCAAGACCCTTAAAGCATGATTATATGTCAGTTAGAGCTCTTGAGACAGATGTGGGATATTCTCTTTCCATGCTTTTTTTACCTTTAGAGAGGTGCCACAGAATATAGTCGGGTTCAGTCCCTTTGAACTGCTCTACGGCCAACCATGTTAGAGGACCTCACAGTCTTCTAAAGGGAGAAGTGTGAGCAAGATCCCAAGAAGCCCCCAGGATGTAGTTAGCTACTAGCTCTCAGAACTCAGATGCAACACTTCTGGTAGAAGGCCACTGAGAACCTAAAATCCAGCCAGTAGGCAAGGAAGCTCTGGCATGTCCAGAAGGCCACTCTGGTTGAGTTTCAAGCTGGCGTAAAGTGTGAGTGATGAAGTCAGAAGAGCTCAGAGCCCTACAGTGCCCCTTGTCTGTGTGTGCATTATGAAGTAAAAGAGTCAAAAGTTGAGGTCTACTGCTTGATGGCCCTTAGGACCCCCAAGAACCTTTTAATGGTCCTCCATGTTAATTGCCTAAAGCCCCAGTATGAGTGGTCCAAGGTCACCATGCTTCTGGTGGGTCAGACGATAGGGTGAAAGAGGAAAGTTAATTTCTCCCCAATCTCCTATTTTCTAACAAGCAAGATGTTTCAGAGGAATGTGTCAACCTTGACCCTACCCTGAGCCCAGAAAAGCAGAGGGGCTGTTGCCACTTACTGGGGCAGTTTGCTTCTTTATTCTCACTGACCACAAGGGTCACACATCTGTGCACCCATGATACTAACACAGGGTACATAATGCATGTCAAAAATAAAATGTGCAGGCCATCTGATGAGATGAGAGGCAGTGTCAAGAAGGAAGCATTCAATATCTTGGAATAGAGGGTGATTGAACTTACACCTTGTGCTAGGTCCAGTTATCCCTTATTAGTAGATTAGTAGTGTTCTAGCAGCTTAGGCTGATAGAGGTAGCTATAGCTGAGCAGCTTAGGCTGAACTAGGAGACATGCAAAGCTCCTAATATACCACTTATATCATGTAGCACTATATCATAAGAAAACACAATATTCAGAGTTGCTAAAAATAAAGGTACTTTAATTTAGTGAAAATATGCAAAAATCAGGTAAGTAAACAGTTAGAAAAGTAGTGCAAACACTGTAGAACACAATAAAATGCAATAGGAGACAATAGGCCTATGGGCAACACAAACCATATAGTCCAAAAGTGGAATGAGAACCATGAATGGACCCCAGGCCTAGTGTAGTGTGTAGAGGGTCACTGGGAGTGTAAGAAAACACTAAGGGAGTCCAAGATACCCCACCCCAAGACCTTGAAAAGTAGGAGTTAATTTAACCTACTATCCCAGAAAGACGTTAAAGTTGAGATAGGGGATTCTCCAAAGACAACAACTGACTGCAAAAAGCACTGAAGACGGATTCCTGGACCTGAGGACCTTCAAAGGGAGGGGACCAAGTCCAAGAGAGAAAGACTGCAAACAAGCCTTCCTAGCTGCAAGGGTTGCAGTTTAGGATTTTGGGTGCTGCCAGGGCCCAGGAAGAACCAGGAGGTTGCCCCTTGGAGGAGTAGACAGAGGGGGTGCTCAGCAACAGAGAGAGCCCACGCAAAAGCAGGCAGCACCAGCAGAAGCACCTGCACAGGCATTCAGAAGATCTGAGCACAGTGGTCATCTCAGCACAACAAAAGAGGGTCCCATGAAGTCAGAGGTAAATGCAGCTAGTTGGGCAATGCACAACGGTGTGCTGGGGACCTGGGCTGTGCTGTGCATGAAGGAAGTCTTGCAAAAGTGCACAGAAGCCCTAGCAGCTGCAGATCATGCAGTATACAGGTTTACTGTCTGGCGTGGGGAGGCAAGGACTTACCTCCACCACATTTGGACAGAAGGACCACTGGACTGTCGGGGTCACTTGGATCCAGCTCCTGTGTTCCAGGGACCACGCTCGTCAAGATGAGAGGGGACCCAGAGGACCAGTGATGCAGTAGTTTGGTTCCTGCGTTGGCAGGGGGAAGATTCTGTCGACCCACAGGAGATTTCTTCTTGGCTTCCAGTGCAGGGTGAAGGCAGAGAGTCCACAGAGCATGCACCACCAGGAAACAGTCGAGAAAGCCAGTAGGATGAGGTGCTACATTGTTGCTGGTTGTCTTCTTGCTACTTTGTTGTGGTTTTGCAGGCGTCCTGGAGCAGTCAGCGTTGATCCTTGGCAGAAGTCAAAGAGAGAAGTGCAGAGGAACTCTGGTGAGCTCTTGCATTCGTTATCTGAAGAGAAATCCACAGGAGAGACCCTAAATAGCCCTCATAGGAGGATTGGCTATGTAATCAGGTAAATCAGGAGGGGTCTCTGACGTCACCTGCTGGCACTGGCCACTCAGAGGTCTCCATTGTGCCATCACACCTCTGCATTCAAGATGGCAGAGGTCTGGGACACATTGGAGGAGCTCTGGGCACCACCCCTCGGGTGATGATGCACAGTGGAGTGGTCACTCCCTTTTCCTTTGTCCAGTTTCATGCCAGAGCAGGAACTGGGGGCTCGCTGAACCGGTGTAGACTTATTTAGGCAAGGAGGGCAGCATCTGTGCCCTTCAAAGCATTTCCAAAGGCCAGGTGAGGCTACTCCCCTCAGGCCCTTAACACCTATTTCCAAAGGGAGAGGGTGTAACACCTTCTCTCAGAGGAAATCCTTTGTTCTGCCTTCCGGGGACTGGGCTGCCCAGGCCCCAGGGGGGCAGAAACCTGTCTGAGGGTTGGCAGCAGCGGTTTCTGCAGAGAAAACCCCAGAGAGCTAGTTTGGCAGTATCCGGGTTCCATGATGGAACCTCGGGGATGCATGGAATTGTACCCCCAATACCAGAATGGTAGTGGGGTGACAATTCCATGATCCTAGACATGTTACATGGCCATGTTCGGAGTTACCATTGTGAAGCTACACATAGGTATTGACCTATATGTAGTTCACGCGTGTAATGGTGTCCCCGCACTCACAAAGTCCAGGGAATTTGCCCTGAACAATGTGGGTGCCAGGGTGCCCTCACACTAAGTAACTTTGCACCTAACCTTCACTAAGTGAGGGTTAGACATATAGGTGACTTTTAAGTTACTTAAGTGCAGTGAAAAAGGGCTGTGAAATAATGTGGACGTTATTTCACTCAGGCTGCACTGGGAGTCCTGTGTAAGAATTGTCTGAGCTCCCTATGGGTGGCAAAGAAAGGCTGCAGCCCATAGCGATCTCCTGGAACCCCAATAACCTGGGTACCTAGGTACCATATACTAGGGAATTATAAGGGTGTTCCAGTGTGCCAATCAGAATTGGTAAAATTAGTCACTAGCCTGCAGTGACAATTTTAAAAGAATAGAGAGCAAAAACACTGAGGTTCTGGTTAGCAGAGCCTCAGTGGTACAGTTAGGCACCACACAGGGAACACATATAGGCCACAAACGTATGAGCACTGGGGCCCTGACTAGCAGGATCCCAGTGACACATATCAAACACACTGACAACATAGGGTTTTCACAATGAGCACTTGGCCCTGGCTAGCAGGATCCCAGCGAGACAGTAAAAACACCCTGACATACACTCACAAACAGGCCAAAAGTGGGGGTAACAAGGCTAGAAAGAGGCTACCTTCCTACACAACCCCCCCAACTGAAGGACAATGAGGCTAACCTTGGCCAGTTGAGTCTTTATTGTCTAAGTGGTGATAAGTGGAGTGTAGATCTGCAATAGATTGGTTACTCCCTTTATCATCCATTATATGGTTACTTCCCTGTGGGGATGTGAAACATCCTGTTTGACGTTTTTTAGCTAACAATGTGAAGTTATATTCTCAGAGTTCCTATTAGTATGTTTAAGTTTAGAGCAGTGGGAATTGTCCAATGGGCCTATGTCAAATGATGAGAATGCCAGACAGGGATGCTGTCTCAATAAAGCCAAAGTTGGACAAAAACTTTGTCCATATGGCTGTAAAAGAGAACAGGGTTGCTGTTTCTCTTTAGTTGGAGCAGGACAGGGATGCTGTCCTATAATCTCCACACTAGGGCAGGGCTGCTGTTCTAAGTGTTGTGAGGCAGTGCAGGGTTGCTGCACTAAAGTTTCTCTGGGAGGGTTGGAGGGATGCTCCATGTTAATTAAAATAGTGCACTTTTTCTCACCAATATTAGTTATCCCACGGAGAGGTACTTCTACCTCAGGGAGTACAGCTGTGTTAGCTGATGAGTCCCTTGGTACAGGTGCCACCCCAGGAGAGGTTTCTCCCACCACAGGAATGGTATCCTGAATGGTAGGGTGGGTAGGGGACACTTTGATGCGCTCTTTACCCGTTGTTGGAGAAGGATCGTGAGTTTTCAAGCCTTTTTCTCTCCTTTGCTTTTTCATTTCAGCTAAAATGAGAGGAAGCAATTCCTCAGGGAGTCCCAGCATGTCTGCATGGGTATTAAACTCTACCTCAGCCCAACCTGAGGCCTCTAGGTCATTACCTAAGAGAGAGTCTACAGGTAAGCTAGGTGATACTACCACCTGCTTAGGGCCAGTAACTCTACCCCAACTAAACTGAATTATAGCTAAGGGAAGGAACTTAGTGGAGTTATGGACATCAATAATCTTGTACTGTTGTCCAATGATGTGTTGTGCAGGAGACACTAGGTTTTCAGTCACCAAAGTGATACTGGCACCTGTGTCCCTGTAGGCCTGAGCCTCAACACCATTTATTGAAACTGTCTGCCTGTACTTATCCATTGTAAGGGGACAAGCAGCCAGTGTGACAAGGCCAATGCCACCAGGTGTGACAGAAACTGTCTTGGGACTGACTACCCCAGTGTCTATGATGAATCCATAAGTGAACCCAACTACACCCTTATTTTGACTGTTGCCAGCAGTCCCCCCACTATTACCACTACTGCTAGGGGCACTAGAGTTTGATGTATTAGTGGTGGTAGGCTCAGTGGGTTTACCTGGGCAGGAATTATCCCCTGGCCTATGGCCTTTATTTTTAAACACATAGCACCAAGGCTTTTGAATGTGTGTGGGTTGTGAAGAAGAGGAAGAAGATGATTTATCCCCACCCCCTGAAGAGTGTTTAGGATTTGAAGAAGGATCTTTAGTTTTACCCTTATCCCCATGCTTACCCTGAGATTTCTCACCATCTTTCTTCTTGCCATCCTTGTCACCTCCTGTATGAACTTTCCTGTTCACTCTTGTTCTGACTCATTTGTCTGCCTTCTTTCCCAATTCTTGGGGAGAGGTCAGATCTGAGTCTACCAAGTACTGGTGTAACAAATCAGACGCACAATTGTGCGAAATAAGCTCTCTCAGGATTAGATTATACAGGCTTTCATAGTCAGTCACCTTACTTCCATGTAACCAACCCTCCAAGGTCTTCACTGAACAGGCTTCAAAGTCTTTCTAGTCTTGAGAGGACTCTTTTCTGGTGTCTTTGAACTTAATCCTGTATTGTTCAGTGGTTAAGCCAAATCTATCCAAGAGTGCATCCTTCAAAACTTTTTAGTAATTAGCATCACTTTCTCTGAAAGTAAGGCGCCTATCCCTACCCTTCAGCCTGGCCTCTGCCAACCTCAGCTTTCTGAGTTCCCTTTCCATTAAGTTATCCTCG
The DNA here is from genome assembly GCF_031143425.1 of Pleurodeles waltl. Classification (NCBI taxonomy): domain Eukaryota; kingdom Metazoa; phylum Chordata; class Amphibia; order Caudata; family Salamandridae; genus Pleurodeles; species Pleurodeles waltl. The sequence goes on along the minus strand of NC_090439.1, from coordinate 145,827,621 downwards.
GGGTGGGAGGCTTAGGAATTGTCAGACACAGAAGAAATGTGGGAATTGGCAGAGAGAGACCTGTCCTTAACTGGCTGGACTCTAGTAACCTGGCCTTTAGGAGTGAAAGGTGCCCTACTAGTGTGTGACCACTCCCACTACTAGTGTCACTAGGTGGCCTGTTAGCTGCCAGGTCCTTGGAAGAACCCTCCCCAGCATCCTCAGGGGACTCTTCTGAGTCTGGCTGGGTACCCCCCTCCTCTACCCCCTGATCCTGGAATGGGCCAGACTGGTTCTGGTCACTTTCTAGGAGAAGGCTAAGGAGAAAAACTTTTGTAGGATTCTTACCAATTGCTAAACCTCTTTCAATGCAGAGACCCCTCAAACCTTTAAAGTTTAGATTCCCATATGTTGCCTGGACAACCGTGGGAGTAAGCTCTACTGCAGACTTGACAGAAAAGGTTTAGGACAGTGAGAGAAAAAACGTTTTTAGAACTTTTAAAAGAACAGAGAAAAACATTTTCAAACTTTTAAAAGTTTTCAGAAACTTTTCAGATTTTTTTTAGAAAGTTTTAGAGAAGGAAAGGTCAACTGTTTAGGTTACTTTGTATATTCTGAAGTATTTGGTATATGTTTTTCTTATGAAAAGCACCAATGACAAAGTGATAAAGCAGTTATAAGTACTTATCCCATCGCTGCACCACCAATGTAGGAGGCTGGCCTGGCTTATAGTGGGTACCTTGTGGTACTTACACCTTGTGCCAGGTCCAGTTATCCCTTTTTAGTAGATTATTAGTGTTATAGCAGTTTAGGCTGATAGAGGTAGCTATAGCAGAGCAGCTTAGGCTGAACTAGGAGACAAGCAAAGCTCCTACTATATCACTTATATCATATAGCACTATATCATAAGAAAACACAATACTCAGAGTTACTAAAAATAGAGGTACTTTAATTTAGTGACAATATGCCAAAAGTATCTCAGAGGATATACTCCCTTAGGAGGTAAGTAAAATACACAAACTATACACACAAACCAAAGTCAGGTAAGTAAACAGCTAGAAAAGTAGTGCAAACACTTTAGAACACAATAGAATGCAATAGGAGACAATAGGTCTAGGGGCAACACAAACCATATACTCCAAAATTGGAATGCGAACCACGAATGGACCACAGGCCTAGTGTAGTGTGTAGAGGCTTGCTGGGAGTGTAAGAAAACACTAAGGGTGTCCAAGATACCCCACCCCAAGACCTTGAAAAGTAGGAGTAAAGTTACCCTACTACCCCAGAAAGACAGTAAAGTCGAGATAGTGGATTCTGCAAAGACAACAACTGACTGCAAAGCACTGAATATGGATTCCTGGACCTGAGGACCTGCAAAGTAAGGGGACCAAGTCCAAGAGTCACGCAAGTGTCCAGGGGGTGCAGGAGCCCACTAAACCCCAGATGAAGGTGCAAAAGGGCTGCCTCTGGGTGGAAGAAGCCAAAGATTCTGCAACAACGAAGGTGCCAGGAACTTCTCCTTTGCTCAGAAGAGGTCCCACGGTGTACTGGAGGATGCAGAGTTGTTTCCATGCAGAAAGACTGCAAACAAGCCTTCCTAGCTGCAAAACACCACACAGGGAACACATATAGGCCGAGATGTTAACCTCCCTTCAATTGCTGGCACCAGGTATAAATATTGGACCAACAGAACAACTGTTCAATATACTCCTGGACCTGCGGACACTACATAGGAAGGGTTGCTTTGATGCTGCCAGAGGCCTGCCCTACTGCTTGGTGCCTACCTTGTTCTTCAGAGTACTGCCCTTCTGCTTAATCTCTGCCCTGCTCCTTGAGAAGGAAGGCTGGACCTGCTATGTTCATCCCAGGCTAACCCAAGTGACTCCAAGTGTAAGTTGAATGACCTCCTGTTCTGAGCTATAGGGACAACTTCCCAACTGACCTGCTGCACTGTACATGCAACTGTAACTGCCTGAGCCCATCTGGCCTCTGCTGGCTTGTGTCCCTGAGATCCATGAGAAGCCTACTAGGTCCTGGACCGTTGGTTGGCATCAGAGAGAACGCCTCCTCCTGAACTGAAGGCTACAACAAATCTGTTGCAAAGTGTGGTGAAGCCCCACAAACCCTCACTGCACAGCTGACAGCTTCATCTTAACTGATGGTGAGTTATGTAAACTACCACAAAGCATTACTGTACAGCATAAAGCTTAATCGAAACCAATGCCAAGCAATGCACAGCCCTGCAACTACTCACTGCACTTCTGCAAGTTTAAACGGAACCAACTCTGAGTGAATTAAAGCCCTGCACAGACTCAAAGTGACTCAGAGCACCACAAAGCTTTTTCGCAACCTGCATGTCTCTTTGGAACAGAATCCTAGTGACACATAGCATCACAAAGCGACGCCACACAGATCTACCACAAAGGACATAGGGTAAAACTCCTAGTGGGGCAAACCTGGTCCTGTGCCCGTCCTGTGCTACATTGTGGTTGGCCTGAACTTGTGACTTTTTTCAGGTCCAGAGTGACCAGATCCCCTCAATTGGTGCTTTGTGCTTTTAGGCTCCATATTTACTTAAAAGTTTGAAACTGCGTACCTCTGGTTCTACTGATTACATTTTGTCATTCCCATCTCATTTTATTTATGAGAATCTCCTCTATTTTTCAAGATTGGTGTGACATTTTTCTTGTGTGGTGTTTTTCACTTTATTACTGTTTGTGTGCAGCATACATACTTTACACATTGCATTTAGGTTTATGCTGACTGCTTTGTGCCAAGTTACCAAAGACCTAAGCACAGTTTAATCTAGTGTCTTTTATGGTTCACCCTGAAGGGCTGTGGTTGTTGTCTGAGTGTGGCATCCCTTCATCTCAACCAACAACCCAAATTTCTTTCACATACCTACATATACATTTGTTCATCCATTTATAAATACATATATTTCTATATACATAGATTGATATATATATACACACACACATACATATATATATGTATAGATATACACATATATTTAGATAGACAGATAGATAGATAGATAGATAGATAGATAGATAGATAGATAGATAGATAGATAGATAGATAGATAGATAGATAGATAGATAGATAGATAGATAGATAGATAGATGATAGATAGATGATATTTTGTTGCTTATAACTTTGTCACCATTTGACTAACCTCCACAAAGTTTTCCCAAAAAATGTTCTTTTTCACCTAGTTTGTGCAGGGAAATTGTCAGGGTGATCGGTCAAGCTGGAGACAGGAAAAATCGTCTTGCATTTTCCATAGACTCCTTTAGGAAAGGGCTACATCAAAAGCTGCTGATGTCATCAATGGTGCTATTTCAGTTGTCATCACTGATGTCATAAACAATGTCTTAGAACATGTCATGAGTGGTGTAATGTGTGAGGTGATAAGCAGTGCATGGTGGGGGCACAAGTTATAGTTAGCTCTGATGATTCCAACTGGTACATTTCTGTGTTTTTTTTAGTTCAAAACATTGATGTTGTCACTGACATATTCACCTACTATAATGTCACTCTTACCTTTGTTTTTTCAGTAAACACATGCATAGAAGACAAGGCTTAGTTATAGTTAGGAAATCTTCATGTATTATTTCTATACAAAACCAACCCAAACTACACAAACTTTAAAAATAGTGAAGTTATAGTTACAACTCCATAGTTATAAGTTAAAGATATAATTTACACCCTGCCATAAAATTCCTATAACTTACATACCTTACACCGGTGGTCATTATGACCAATGGGGTCTTCCGACCGCCTGGGTTAATGTGACGGTATCACCGCCAATAGGCTGCAAGTCAGCATCGCCACATTATGAGTGTGGTGGGTTGGCCGCTGCCAACCCAGCACATCTCTACCCATACAACCATGGCGGTATGAACTGCCGGGCCAGAGATGTTCATCTCCGACCCGGCGGTCCACAGAGGACCACCTGTGGTATTAGGACCTGGCCCACCGCCATGGTTTCCATGGCAGTAGCACGTCACAAAAACCATGGCAGTAGTGCTACCAGTGACAGGGAATTCCTTCCCTGTTACTGATAGACGGCTCCCCCCAGCAAGGACCTGGCCCCTACAGTCACAGCACCCCTCAATCCACTACTCAAATAACACCCCCCACCACCGCTCCCCACAAACATGCACACAGACGCCCACATGCACCACACATACACCTACTCACCTACACTTCCAGACATGCATCACTCTCATCCTTACACACATTCACTTACACATACTCACATGCATTCAGTCACACATACACACAAACATGACACACGCATCCTCACACGCATACACACTGACATGCAGACACGCACTCACTTCAACCTTCATACATGCATTCACTCACACACATTCAACCACGCATACACCACAACACTCACAGTCACATTCAAACACGCACACACACGTGCATATACACACGCAGACACCATACACTCAGACATGCACACAGAACACCCGTCACCGTCCCAACCCCCTCCCATGTCAGACGCCCGACTTACCTTGTCCGACTAGGAGGTTGTCTAGCAGTGAACAAGAAGTGGCTCTGCCACCACTAGCAGCGCCTTGCCAGCAGAACACTGAAAGGCCGTATTAATGGTCTTAATACGGCTGGCGTCATCCTTCTGGCGGGGCTATGAAGGTGGTAGAAACGCCAGTGAGCCACGAGCATCGCTACTGCCTGATATCCGGCCAGCATCGCTACTGCCTGACATCCGGCCAAAGGGTGGTGGAAATCCATCAGTACCCATTATATGGCGGGTGGAAGTCCACCAGCACTGGAGGTCTTCTGGTGCCGTGGTTTAGCGGTCTTGCTCAGAGACCGCCAAAGTCATAATGAAGGCCACAGTGTTGAGAACTTGCTAGCCACACAACATTAGCTATAACTCACCCATCTGCCATGCAGCTTTCACATTACATCACTTATACCATGTTAAGTCACAGCATTTATAGCAACACTGATGACATCTCAAACAACATCATTATGACAACACTGTTTGTAGGAAAGTAGCCTCTTTCTAGCATGGTTACCCCCACTTTTGGCCTGTTTGTGAGTGTGTGTCAGTGTGTTTTTACTGTGTCACTGGGATCCTGCTAGCCAGAACCCAAGTGCTCATAGATAAAAACCTATATGTCAGTGTGTTTTGTCTGTCTCACTGGGATCCTGCTAGCCAGGACCACAGTGCTCATAGTTTGTGGCCTAATGTGTATGCCTGTGTAATGCCTAACTGTGTCACTGAGGCTCTGCTAATCAGAACTTCAGTGCTTATGCTCTCTCTGCTTTTAAATTTGTCACTGTAGGCCAGTGACTCAATTTACCAATTTCGATTGGCATACTGGACCCCCCTTATAAATCCCTAGTATATGGTACCTAGGCACCCAGGGCATTGGGGTTCCAGGAGATCCATATGGGCTGCAGCATTTCTTTTGCCACCCATAGGGAGCTCAGACAAACCCTTGCACAGGCCTGCCATTGCAGCCTGCATGAAATAGTGCACATGTTATTTCACAGCCATTTTCACTGCATTTAATTAACTCATAAGTCACCTATATGTCTAACCTTCACTTGCTGAAGGTTAGGTGCAAAGTTACTAAGTGTGAGGGCACCCTTGCACTAGCAAAGGTGCCCCCACATAATTCAGGGACGTTTCCCCGGACTTTGTGAGTGTGGGGATACCATTACACAAGTGCACTACATACAGGTCAATACCTATATGTAGCTTCACAATGGTAACTCTGAATATGGCCACGTAACATGTCTAAGATCATGGAATTGTCCCCCCATTCCAAATATGGTATTGGGGAGCCAATTACATGCATCCTAAGGGCTTCACGATGGGCCCCCAGTATTGCCAAACAAGCTCTCTGAGGCTTGCACTGTAGCTACAGCTGCTGCCACCTCACAGACAGGGTTCTGCCCTCCTGGGGTCTGGGCAGCCCAGTCCCAGGAAAGCAGAACAAAGCATTTCCGTCCTGTGAGGCTCATCTCGCTGAGTTGTTCTCCGGCGGCGTGGGACCTTCTTTTGTTTTATGCTGCATCAACCACATTTTGCACCTCCATTAAACACAGATCCTGCGACTCCTGGGGGTGCTGGCTGGCATCCTGAGGGCTCTCTAAAGTGCTAAGACCCCCCTCTTCCTCCTCACATAGAGTTGAGGCCCCCAGGTCCCTCCTGGGTCCATCCAGTGCCGCCATTTTGATTAAAAACACACTTTTGTTGTAACCAAAGCTTGTTGGTACCTTCCAACTTGAAATCTCATCTGCAACGATCTTCACGCCATGTGACATCTTTTGCATCATGGAGGAACCCACTGGCATCTTCCTCTGGTGCATTTCTGCAATCTTCAACTAACCGGGACTCTTCTTTTGCACCGTCTTCTTGGTTGGCAGGTGCTCCTGTCCTTCCTGGAACTTCTTTCAACTTCTGGACTTGGTCCCCTTCCTTTGCAGGTCTTCAGGTCCAATAATCCAGCAGTTGTTCTTTGCAGACTTGGTTGGTTGCTGCAAAATCCCTAAAATGAGGACACCAATTCAGGGACCCACAGTCCCTGCTCTGACGCAAATCTGGGCAAAGGAAAGGGGAGTGACCACTCACCTGTCCATCACCACCCCAGGGGTGGTGCTCAGAGCTCCTCCAGAGGGTCCCCGGGTTTTGCCATCTTGGATTCTAGGTTGGCAGGGAACTCTGGGAGCATCTGAGTGCCCAGTACCAGAAGGTGATGTCAGAGCCCTCCACTAATAGGTGCTTCCCTGCTTAGGTGACCAATCTCCCTTTCAGGGCTATTTAAGGTCTCTCCTTTGGGTGGTTCCTCAGCTTTAAATTGCAAGACTCCAGCAGGAATCCTCTGCACCCTCCACTTTGACTTCCGACCAAAGAAACTGCATCTGGACACTTCAGGACTCTACAAGCTGCAACAAAGAAGCACCTCCTGCAACATTGTATCTACGGCTCCTTCCAGCAACTGCATCAATTTCCTGGTTGTGCATCCTCTGAGGACAGCCTATCTTCAGCCTGCATCAGAAGAAAGAAGGACTCTCCCTTGGGGTGAAGGAGTCACTCCCCTGCTTCTGCAGGCACCAACTGCAACGACGACCGGCTGCGTGGACCCCCTCCTGCTGAACTGCCGGTATCCTGCATCACAGGTGGTAGACTGAAGTGGTCCGGACGGTCCTCTCTTCCAGCTGGCCAACTTCGGTGGAGGTAAGACCTTGCTTCTCCCTGCAAAACAGTACCCTCCGTGCACCGAGTCCTTTGCAGCTGCCAAGGCTTGTTGGCATTCTTCCTCTAAGACCTTCAAGCATCTTGAAGCTGCAGACCACAGCACACTATCCTGAGACGCACAGCTTCCTGAGTTGTTCTCCAGCGGCGTGCAAGCCTTTGTCGTAGTGCTGCATGGGCCTCTTCTGCAACTTTCTTGTCCCCATCCTCCAGACTCCTGTGTGTGCTACCTGGTCTTTTGTGGGCTCTCCGAGTTGCTTAGGGCTCCCTCTGACTCCCACTCCTGAGATGAATCCACTTGGTCCTTCCTATTCTCCGGCAGCGCCATTTTCCGCTAACCTCGAGCTTTGCGTGTGCCAAGGTTTGTTGGTGGACTCCAATGATGCAAACCCGACTGCAATCCTCCATCCGGTGAGGGACATCACTTGCACCCTCCAGGAACCCAACGTAATCTTCTTGGGTGCAGTGCTGACTTTTCTTCTTCACCGGTGGTTCACCTTTTTCACCTTCATCCAGGATAGCAGGGGCTCCTGCTCTTCCTGGAATCGTCTGTGCTTTTTTGGACTTGGTCCCCTTCTTCCGCAGGTCTTCTTGTCCAGGAATCCACAGTTGGTGTCTTGCAGTCTCTTCTGGGTTCTGCATAATTCTTCTTCTTGTTTCTGTGTTTGTTCTGAGAAAGTTACTGTGATATACTCCTGCTTTCCTGGTCGCTGGGGTGGGTTGTGGTACTTATTTTTGGGCTTTTCTAATATCCCTAGTCCCTCTCTACACACTACACATGCCTAGGAGGGGGGCTGACTCTCACAATCCACTTTCTTAGTATATGGTTTGTGCTCCCCGTAGGCCCATTTCTAACTATTGTAATTTACACGAATTGCACTGTTTTCTAACTGTTTTTATGCCTAGTTCTGCATACTAGTGTATATAATTTGTGTATTATTTACCTCCCAAGGAAATATAGGCCCTCATTACAACCCTGGCGGTAAATCCCACTTTCCGCCGTGCTGAAGATCACCAACATACCGTTGCAGTGACGGAATTCCACTACAGGTTTTACGACCAACATCTCAGAATCCGCCACAATACAGACATCCACACAAGTCTGCAACACCAAAGGTCATTGATAAACTGGCGATACCAAAACCTACACAGTCACGCCAACAAGAATACGCCCACACTATCACAACCCCCGAATTAACACGGTGGTCTTTCAACGGCGGTAATCCATTGGCGGTACACACTGCTGCGCTCAAAATACACACACACTTACAAAACACAACTAAATTGGACAATTCAAAATACACACACCTGATACACATACACACACCACACCCACACGCCCAAAAACTATAAAACACACAACCACATTACCCACAACTCCTTACAGCAACTTTTTTGGAAGAAGCCCAGAAAGAGATATTAGCAAACACAACACCAGCATCCACAGACACACAACACCATCACCCATACAACATCCACGCACCTCAAACAACACACACCAACACATCCCCCCACACATCACAATAGACAGCACCTCACACATCACCCACACCACATCATGGCACCTCAAAGACACCCCACGTTTTCAGAGGAGGAGCTCAGCGTCATGGTGGAGGAAATCATCCGGATAGAGTCACAGCTTTGCGGATCACAGGTGCAGCACACCTCCATTGCTAGGAAGATGGAGCTATGGCAGCGAATTGTCGACAGGGTCAACGCAGTGGGACAGCATCCAAGAGGTGGAACGACCTATGGGGGAAGGTGCGTTCAGTGGTATCAAGACACCAGATTACTGTTCAGAGGACTGGTGGTGGACCCCCACCTCCTCCCCTACAACTAACAACATGGGAGGAGCAATTCATGGCAATACTGCATCCTGAGGGCCTCACAGGAGTAGCAGGAGGACTGGACTCTGCTAAGTCATATCTTTATTACCATATCCCTCACACCCCACCTGCATGTCATCACATACCCTCACCCTTACCCTCACTCCCATCACTCCATCATCTCACATATGTCCCACTATCACAACCCACACATCTCAATACCAAGGACCTGCATGCAACATCTATGCATGGACCACCATCACCAAAGCATGTCCAGTACAGATACCCCAAACCAACTATCACAAAAGGGCAAACACAATTATGCAAGCACAGGAGTAGAGGGTACCTCACCCAATACACAAGATGGCACACACAGATACTAAAACTATGCATTTACACCCCAAAGGACCCATACCCAATGTCACCGGACAGGATGTGCCAGATATATCCAGTCCCCCCACAGAAGAGGCCCACAGTGATGACAGGAGCTCTGCACGCCTGTATCAAGAAGACCAGCCCAGCCCATCAGGGACCTCTGGACAGTCGGTTGCCCTGTCACTGTCACTAGCCACCACAGACCCTCCCCCCTCAGGAAACACAAGCACAGCACCCTCCCAGCGGGCCTATCCCTCTGTCCCCAGGACACGTCAATCAGCAGTGTGTCCACCACTACAGGGAACCCAGGCAAACCCACCAACCCAAGAAAACCAAGGACGTGGGGTCAGTGGCACACGGTTCAGGGGACAGAGCCTCAGGACAACAGGGAAGCTGGGAGGACTGCTGTGCGACAGGGGGAGGACAGGCCCATGGGAACCGAGACTCCACAAGGCACTCTCCAACATCATGGGAGCATACCACCATTCCCAGGAGACCATGGACACGGTACTGGCCAAGTTTCAGGAGACCCAGCGGCTGCAGGAGGAACAGTACCTGGGGATCAAGGAGGACTTGAAGTCCATTAACAACACCCTGGTCACCATTGCAGGGGTGCTGGCGACCTTGTCAACACCATGAGGGACACAGTGGGACACAAACGGGCCCCTGACACTAGCCTGGATGATGAACAGCCCTCCACCTCTGTCGGCGCTAGTGGACAGGAGGCACTGCCACAGGAGCAACAGGCCACCAGCACCCCACCCCCTTCAGAAGGAGAACCACCCCGCAAACGGTCCTTGAGATCCAGGAACAAGACAGAGAACTTTGCCAAGACTCCCACCAGGAAATAAGACCCTCCTGAATGTCACCCTTCTGTCCCACTTTGTCACCCTGTCCACCTTAAACTGCCATTGCTCCCCTTCCTATGCCCCATTGGACATTGCACCTGTGAGACCAAGAGAATGGACTCTGCCATGGACATTCCTCCACCATCACCTCAGCCCATTTCACACCCCCCTCCACTTATTAGCACAGAAATAAGCACCCTTGAATCACCAAACAATCTGGCGTCAGTCTGTGCTGTGTAATTGCAACATCTCTGAAATCTAGCAATGTCAATGTACTTGTTCACATACCAATGTTACACAGCTGTAGGCCAGAAGTAAACATAGCAGAGGGCACAAATTGGGACCCAGATCTGTGAAATGGAAAGCCAAAGTGACAAGCCAGGGTCCATACACAGAGGTAAAAAGGCAGACTAATGCTAGGTCCTAAAACAGTATGAGATGTGGGAAGCAGTTCCATCCTCTTACCTGTGTCTCACTGGAAGTATTGCATGATGATGTTGTTTCAGTTGTCTACATCTTCTTCTTCTGCCTCCTCTTCACTGTCTACAGGCTCCACAGCTGCCAGAAGATGAACATTAGGCCCATCCTCCTGCAGAAAAGGCACCTGGCATTGCAAAGCCAGGTTGTACAACATACAGCAGGCCATGATGATCTGGCACACCTTCTTCTTTGAGTAGTATAGGGAGCCACCTGTCAGATGGAGGCACCGGAATCTGGCCTTCAGGAGGCCGCAGGTGTGCTTTATTATCCTCCTAGTTCGTCCTTGCGCCTCATTGTAGCATTCCTCTGCCCTTGTCCTGGGATTCCTCACTGGGGTTAGTAGTCATGACAGGTTGGGGTAACCAGAGTCACCTTCAAATATTGAGGGACAAGTGTTAGACATCCTCCAAACATTAGGGAATCTCCCATACCCAGACAGCAAATGAAACTTTGTGGGGACTTTAGGCTCACCTATTAGCCACACACTGTGCCTCTGGAGTTGCCCCATCACATAAGGGATGCTGCTATTCCGCAAAATGCAAGTGTCATGCACTGAGCCAGGATACTTGGCATTCACATGGGAGATGCACTGGTCTGCCGAACACACCATATGCACATTCATAGAATGGTAGCTTTTGTGGTTTCTGTACACCTGTTCATTCCTGAGTGGGGGGGACAAATGCCACATGTGTACCATCAATGGCACCAATGATGTTGGGGATGTGTCCCAGGGCATAGAAGTCACCTTTCACTGTAGGCAAATCCTCCACCTGAGGGAAAATGATGTAGCTGCGCATGTGTTTCAGCAGGGCAGATAACACTCTAGACAACACGTTAGAGAACATTGGCTGGGACATCCCTGATGCCATGGCTACTGTTGTTTGAAAAGACCCACTGGCCAGGAAATGGAGTACTGACAAGACCTGCACTAGAGGGGGTATTCCTGTGGGATGGCGGATAGCTGACATTAGGTCAGGCTCCAACTGGTAACACAGTTCCTGGATTGTTGCACAATCAAGTCTGTAAGTGATAATTATGTGTCTGTCATCTATTGTTGACAGGTCCACCAGGGGTCTGTACACCAGAGGATGCCGCCATCTGATCATCTGCCCCAGCGGACGTGCCCTATGGAGGAGAACGGTGAGCAGAGGGTCATACAACGCAGAGGTTTCACAAGGCTGTTTAGCACAAACGTTAACATTTCTCTATGTGACTTTGTCTGTCCGTATTCATGGCCTAAATAGGTGTGACACAGTTATTTGGCCTGCCATGTGACCCCCTGAAATGGCGGCTGCTTGACCTGTAAGGTGGGACAAGGGGAAATGCGGTAAGGGCACTGGTGTTGTACACCGTCGTGGTAGGCGGTCGAAGACCGCAGCACAATTCAGCATTGGTTATCTTTGGGCCATAGGGGTTCGAGGAGCCAATGACTATGTACGTCGGTGGTGACGGTACGCACCGCCGTGGACGTGACCGCCATTTTCTATCAGTTCCCTCACTTGATACTTGACCTTCAAAAGGAGAGGACCTACACTGCAAGTGCTGCTGTGATCTGTGTCTGGAAGTGACAATGGCCACATTGTCTGGGGAAAGGGCCCCTACCTTCACCAGAGAGGAGTTGGAGAAACTGGTGGATGGGTCCTCCCCCAGTACACGCAACTGTACGGTCCTCCAGACAAACAGGTGAGTCAACTGTGTGCATGGTGGATGGCACATGATTGTATGGAGTGTCGTGGATGGAAGAGACGGGTGGGGGTCAGACCAGCATGTGAGGATGGTGTGTGTATATATGTCTGGGCCATGGTGGGAGTTTTGTGGGCAATGTGTGAGAAGAACTGTACGGGAGAGTAACATCCATTATAACTTCACTTTTCCTCTAGGTCAGCGCCCACCAGAAGAAGGGGATTTACCATCGCCAGGGCAGTTAGGACCGTGGGGGTCTGCCATAGACAGAGCACCCACTGCCTGAAAAGATGGGAGGACCTGCGCCACTGGAGCAAGAAGACAGCAGAGGCCCAGCTAGGGATGGCCACCCAACACGGAAGGGGTGCCCGTCGCACCATAACCCCCCTGATGTACCGGATCCTGGCGGTGGCATATCTGTAGTTGGATGGGCACTTGAGAGCATCTCAGCAGCCACAAGGGGTGAGTACACTCTCATTCAGCTGACTCTGAGCGCATTACGAGGTGTCTGGGTTGGGGACGTCGGCTGTGGGTTCCCCTAGTCCAGGGCAGATGCACAAAGGTAGATCCATTGATTTGCAGCCTCATTCCCTGTCCAACCCCAAAGGTGGTATTTGCCCTCTACACCTAGTCAGGCTCCTATGGCTTCCAGCTGTGCATAATATGATTCTCGACAGAATCCCCTATGGGCATGTGCTTTTCCCCTGCCCGGTCAGTGCATGGCTTAGTGCATGGGGCTGCTCCCTTTGTGTTGTGTCCACCAACGGTAGTGGTGTTGCATGCATTGACCATGTGTCTCCTCTGTCTCCCCCTCCCTTTTGTTTTGTCACCCTGTCCTTGCGTGCATTAGCATCATCTGGTGGAGGAGCAGTGGCACCGGAGCCGGAGGGAGCTGCATCCCACATGGCCCTGGAGGGTGCAGTAACGGACTCAGAAGGGACCAGTGGTACGGAGGGCGAGTGGAGCTCCATGACAGGGACAGGAGCAGTCACCTGCGAGAGCGACTCCTCCAATGATGGGAGCTACCTTGCGGTGGCGGGCACCTCTGTGCCCACTGCATCAATAGGTACAGCCGCCACCACCACTACCAGCACCGCCCTCCCAGCAGCCCCTTGTGGAGTTTCCCGTGCCCGCTCACCCAGGAGGGTGGGCACCTCCTTTGCTCCAGGCACCTCAGCCCCTGCCCCAGTCAGCCCTGCTGCCCTCAGTGAGGAGGCTATTGACCTCCTGAGATCCCTCACTGTTGGGCCTCCACTGTGTCCCTCTCCTCCACGTCCTCCTCCTCCCTCCCTGTCTCGTCTCAACTCACACCTGCATGCACTACATCTTCATCCACTACCTCCATCACCAGCACACCCATCACCACACACCACTCATGTGCAACCACCACCCCCACTACCATTCACACATCTCCTGTGTCCTCTCCCAGTGTATCTGTGAGCCGTCCTCCCAAACTACACAAACGCAGGCACACACCCACCCAACAGCCATCCACCTCACAACAGCCTCCGGCCCATGCACCTTCACCCAGATTCAGCAAAAGTACACCTCCTACAACCACTACCTCTTCCTCCACTCCCAAACCCCCTCCATCTTCCTGTCCCAGTGTGTCTAAGAAACATTTCCTGGCTAACATAGACCTCACACCTACACCTCCCCCGTCATTCCCCTAGGGCCAGGCTGTCCAGATGCCAGCCCAGCACCACAGCCACCAAATCCTCCACCACAGTGGTCTTAGCAAGTCCGGTCACATCGTGGGTGCCACCCATCAGGGCTGCCAGTGTGCCACCTAGCGAGGCCAAGGAGCAGGCCTTTCCACCACCTGCCAAGGTGAAGAAGGTGCCCACATGCTGGAGGGAGAAGCCGCACTTACCGGCAAGCCAGGGCTCCTCCAAGCCAAAAGGGGACAGTGCCAAGGCACCAGCAGAGACATCAAAGGTGGGGAAGGGACACAAGCTGAAGAGCAGGTCAGGACAGGGCACGGAGGCTCTGGCTGAGGGCCCAGACTCACCCCTTCTGTCAACCCCAACACCAACCTGTACGGCAGTGGACACCGCCATCTGCACCGCCACCTCAACCTCCACCAGCACTGCCACTGCACATCTGCTGCCTCACCAACAGTCCCCAGCATCATCTTCAGTGGGCAGCCATCCAAGGCTGCAGGAGACGTCCTGCTGTGTCCCTCAACAGGTGCAGACACATGCACCACCGCCAGCACCTCCACCACAGAACCCCGCCACAACCACCGCCACCAGCCCCGCGACGTGCTCAGGCTGTGCCACCACAGCTGACATGGCAATCATCCCCAGTGGGCAGCCATCCGAGGCTGCAGGACATGTCCTGGACCCTGCCCAGAGTACATGAAGCATGACTCCCAGCACTGTTTGTATCAGCAGGTGCCAGGCGAAGTCGCAGCAGGGTGGAGTGTGTCTCTGCCTCCATGGAGTATCATGCTACCTGTTCCCAGGCAATCTTGTGACACACACCTAGGTGAGGGAATGGGACCCGCCACACTGCATGTGAAGCACTCTGGGAACAATGCCCCCTCCAGACCCAGAGGAGATTCACATCCACTACCTCAGTCCTTGGCAGGATGAAGCACTCTGGGCACAAATCCCCCTCCAGAACCAGTGGAGACTGTTATCCACTTGAGAGCCTGTGTACTTGCACTCCCCAGGATAAAGCAGTGGGCAAACCACCCACTGGAGAGACTTGAGAGACTGTGGCTTTGCACTCCCCAGGATAAAGCAGTGGGAAAACCACCCACTGTAGAGACTTGAGAGACTGTGGCTTTGCACTCCCCAGGGTCAATCAGTGGCCATGGGGCCCCCTCATGGAGCAGTGATGACCACGCAACGGAGCAGGGGAGGAAAAAAAAGTGACACACACACACGCAAAACATGCACCCCCACCCCCAACACCATAAACAAAAAAAGATGCAACAACATTACAAATACACCCCGTAACCCTCAGGAATACCGCAAGGACAAAAGCAATGGAATAAAATGAGTGTAATAGTACAGTTTTAGAAAAATACGTACTAAAATCAATAAATAGTATGTACAATATTTACAATATATACAAAAGGAGGGACAATGCCCACTCCAAAATGCCCGTGGCCCACTGGGCCAAAACACATAGGCCAAGGCCACACTTGACTCCTGCCTCAATACGGAGAGAACAGTGCAGGGGCATCAGGTCAAAAACACACAGGCACCTCAGGGGGAGAGGGAATGGGGGGCACCTCAGCCAGAAGATGATACAACGCCACTGCTCCTGGAAGGGGCTACATGCCCACTGCTTGGTCCTGGGGAGTGCAAAGCCACAGTCTCTTTAGTGGGTGGGTTGCCCACTGCTTGGTCCTGGGGAGTGCAAAGCCACAGTCTCTCTAGTGTGTGGGTTGCCCACGGCTTGGTCCTGGGGAGTGCAAAGCCACTGTCTCTCTAGTGGATGCCTTCTTCCACTGGTTCTGTAGGGGGCCCAGTGCCCTGTGTGCTTCATCCTGCCAAGGAGGGGCTGAGTGGATGCCCTCTTCCACTGGTTCTTGAGGGGGCCTGATGGCCAGTGTGCTTCATCCAGGATAGGGCAAGGTCACAGTCTCTCACCTGTGTGTCACACCGACAGGTGTTGCAGGGGGCAAGACGCACTGCAGGCCATGTAGTAACCACTACACACTGTACGCTGGCGGTGATGGCTGCTCAGTGGATGCCAGTTGCACTGCAGGTGGCAGTGCTGGCAGTGGTGGTGGTAGCCTCCAGGCCTTCACCTGCAGCCTCGGACGGCATCCCACTGGGGCTGCTGCTGCTGGCAGTGGTGTTGGTGGCCACAGTGCAGGTGGTGCTGCTGGCAGTGTTGGTGGTAGCCTCCAGGCCTTCACCTGCAGCCTCGGACGGCTGCCCACTGGGGCTGCTACTGGCAGTGGTACTTGTGGCCACTGTGCAGGTGGCGATGCTGGCCGAGGTGCAGGTGGCGGTGCTGGCCGCGTGCTGGTGGCAGTGCTGGCAGTGGTGGTAGTTGCCTCCAGGCCTTCACCTGCAGCCTTGGATGGCTGAAGTGCCATGGCTGGTGTTGTGTGCCCCTTCCTGCCCTTGGAAGATGGTAGTGCCTCCTTGCTTCTACCAGATGGTGTCTTCTTCTTGCTGGCTGGTGGTGCCTCTTTCCCCTTGCTGGCTGGTGTCCCCTTCTTGCCCTTGCTAGGTGGCAGACAGACTGGCTGGGCAGACGGGTGCCTCCTTGGAGCCTCTCACACCTGCAGTAGCTGCAAAAACCACAGTGGCTATGGACTGGGTGGCTGAGGTACTGGGCCGGGTTCTGGCCACCCTGGCCCGAGGTGAAGGACTGGGAGGAAGGGGTAGGGCAGAGGTTAATGTTGGTGATGAAAAGCTTCTTAGGGACACTGGGGCGGGAAGAGGGTGAAGGTTTGGGAGTGCAGGAAGAGGGAGTGGTTGTAGGAGGTGTCAGTCTTCTGTGTGTGGGTGCAGGTGCATGGACTGGATGCTGTTGTGAGGTAGATGGCTGTTCGGTGTCTGTGTGCTTGCGTTTGTGTACTTTGCAAGCAGGGGTCACAGATGCAGTGAGAGAGGACACAGGGGATGTGTACATGGATGTGGGGGTGGTGACTGCCAGTGAGGGATGTGTAGTGATAGGCGTGCTGGTGATGGAAGTAGTGGATGAGGATGTAGTGCATACAGGTGTGAGTGGAGACGGTACTGGGAGGGAGGTGGACGAGGAGGAGGAGGAGGGGGACACAGGGGAGACAGTGGATGTTGGTGTGTCTGCATGTGGATGGTGCTTGTGTGAGTGCTTGTGAGATGAAGTGTGGTGCTTGTGTTTGCCTGAGCCACTTCTATGTGTTGATTTGGGTGATTGCTGGTCTGAAGGTGTGCTTGGGACAGGCTGGGGCTGAGGGGACTGAAACTGGGTAGAGGAAGTTGGAGGGGGGAGGCTGGAGACAGGGACAATGGCTGCCATCAGTGCCTTGACCAGAGCCTGGAATGCTCTCTGTTGGGTCGCCACACCAGAGTGAATTCCCTCCAGGTATGCATTTCTTTTTTGCAAATGCCCTGCTACACCCTGGATGGCATTCAGTATGGTTGACTTCCCTACAGAGAGGGATCTCAGGAGGTCAATAGCCTCCTCACTGAGGGCAGCAGGGCTGATTGGAACAGGGCCTGAGGTGCCGAAGATGAAGGAGATGCCCACCATCCTGGATGAGCGGGCACAGGAAACACGCTGAGGGGCTGCTGGGAAGGCTGTGCTGGTACAGGGGTGGCGGCTGTACCTGTAGTTGGGGTGGGGAGCTGCCATCGGAGGAGGTGTCGCTGTCAGTAGTGTCCCCTCCTGTCTCCATTGTGGTGCTCCCCTCGACCTCCGTCCCACTGGTGCCCTCACCATCAGTGGATTCAGCCTCCAGGCCCATGTGGGATGCAGCTCTCTCCATCGCCGCTGCCTCTGCTCCTCCGCGAGATGATGCTGATGCACACAAGGACAGGGTGACAAAACAAAAAGTGGGGGAGAGACAGAGGATATACTTGGTAAATGCCAGCAACAACACTACCATTGGCATACACAGCTCACAGGGAACAGCCCTATGCACTAGGCCATGCACTACCTGTTACAATGCTAGTCACCAGCCCATGGGTACAATGCCTAACGTCATTAGCTGCACACCTGAAACCCACAGGACCCTGCCCAGTAGTAGATGCCCACTAACATTATTGGGGTTGGAGTGCATCTGAGCTTGCCCATCATTGAACATACCCTGCCATGTTCGCCCTGGCCTAGGGTCACCCACAGCCCACATCCACCACCCAGGTAAAACCTTAATGCGCGCAAAGTCATGATTCTGAATCTATACTCACCCCCTTGTGGCTGCTGTGATGCCTTCAAGTGCCCATCCAACTCCGGATAGGTAAGTGCCAGGATGCAGAACATCAGGGGGGTCATGGTGCGATGGGTACCCCTTCCTCGTTGGGAGGCCAGCCCCTGCTGGGCCTCTGCTGACTTCCTTGCCCAGAGGCGTAGGTCCTCCCACCGTTTGCGGCATTGGGTTCTCTGCCTGTCAAAGACCCCAGGGTCCACACCTCCTTGGCAATGGCACGCCAAATACCCTTTTTCTGATGTGCGCTGACCTGCAGAAAAAATATAGTAGAAAAGGTATTAGTCATACCGTCCAGACTGTTATACTCATGGCCCAACATATGCCCCCCATCCACTTACACACATACATTGACCACCATATATGCAGCACTCTGCCCAGGACCACTCAGACCCCACCCTACACGAAGCTTACACACAGAGCAATCCATACATTCATGCCCCACGCATCAGGCTCACAGTGTACTCACCTGTTTGTCTGGAGAACCATAGATTAATGTTTACTGGATTAGGACCTCATACAACAGTCTCTTCAACTCCTCCGAAGTAAAGGCAGGTGCCCTTTCCCCAGACCCTCAAGCTATTGTAGCTTCCAGACAGAGGTCAGAGCAGCACTTGCAGTGTAGGTCCTCTCCTGTTGAAGGTCAGGTAGCAAGTGAGTGCACAGATAGAAAATGGCAGTCACGTCCGCGGCGGTGCATTCCGTCACTGCCGGCATTCATCACCATTGGCTCCTGGAACCCATAGGGCCCACTGATAACCAATGCAGTGTTGCGTGGTGGTCGTCAACCGCCGACCGCAACGGCGCACAATGCCAGCGGAATGACCTCATTTCCACTTGTCTCTCCTCACAGGTCAGGCAGCCGCCATTTCAGGGGGGCACAGGCCATGGCACCTAACCGCGTCACAGCAGACATTGGCTCAGCAACTGACTTACAAGTTCACATACTGTTTCTGAAAACCAAAACTTGCATATTAATTTTGACATATGTGTGAAGATGACCTAATGCTCACTGTTTGTCACCCTAGAGTTCAACCGCTAAGGATAAACAGGAGATGGAGACATCCCCCGTGTACAGACCCCTGGTGGACCTGGCAACAATGGAGGACAGGCACATTATCCTGACCTACAGACTTAATAGGGCCACAATCCAAGAACTGTGTGCCCAATTGGAGCCAGACCTGATTTCAGCTATCCACCATCCCACAGGAATCCCCCTCTAGTGCAGGTCCTGTCAGTGCTCCATTTCCTGGCAAGTGGTTCCTTCAAAGCAACAGTGACCAAGGCATCAGGGATGTCGCAGCCTATGTTCTCAAACGTGCTGACCATAGTGTTGTCTGCCCTACTGAAACACATGCACAGCTACATCGTATTCCCCCAGGCGGAGGATTTGGCCACAGTGAAGGCTGACTTTTATGCACTGAAACATATCCCCAATATCATTGGTGCTATTGATGGTATACAGATGGCATTTGTTCCCTCCCTCCTCCCCCGGAGAAATGAACAGGTGTTCAGAAATAGGAAAAGCTTTCACTCTCTGAATGTGCAGATGGTGTGTTTGGTGGACCAGTACATCTCCCATGTCAATGCCAATTATCCTGTTTCTGTGCATGATGCCTTTATCTTGAGAAACAGCAGCATCCCATATGTGATGTCTCAACTCCATAGGCACCGGGTTTGGCTAATAGGTGAGCCCATGGTCCCCACCCAGTTGATGTAGGTATATGGGTGTGGTTTGGGCTCTAATGGTGAGTGTGTGGCTAACAGGTATCCCTCGAATATTGTCATTTGACTCTGGTTAACCCATCCTCTCATGGCTACTGACCCAAGTGAGGAATGCCAGGACAAGGGCAGAGGACGTTACAATGAGGCACATGGCCGAACAAGGAGGATCATTGATAGAACGTTTGGCCTCCTGAAGGCCAGATTCTAGTGCCTCCATCTGACTTGTGGATCCCTGTAATACTCACCCAAGAAGGTGTGCCAGATCATTGTTGCATGTTGCATGTTGCATGTTCAACAACCTGGCCTTGAGACGCCAGGTGCCTTTTCTGCAGGAGGATGAGCCTGGGGATGGTCGCGTGGCAGTGGTGGAGCCTGTGGACAGTGACAAAGAGGAGGCAGAGGAAGAAGTTGTGGACAACAGAACTACATTAATTCAACAGTACTTCCAGTGACACACAGGTAAGACACTGTGGCCCTCATTCTGACCTTGGCGGGCGGCGGAGGCCGCCCGCCAAAGTCCCGCCGTCAGGTTACCGTTCCGCGGTCGAAAGACCGCGGCGGTAATTCTGACTTTCCCGCTGGGCTGGCGGGCGGTCGCCTTCAGACCGCCAGCCAGCCCAGCGGGAAAGAGGCTTCCACGATGAAGCCGGCTCGGAATCGAGCCGGCGGAGTGGAAGCTGTGCGACGGGTGCAGTTGCACCCGTCGCGTATTTCACTGTCTGCGCAGCAGACAGTGAAATACATGTAGGGGCCCTCTTACGGGGGGCCCTGCAATGCCCATGCCAGTGGCATGGGCACTGCAGGGGCCCCCAGGGGCCCCGCGACCCCCCCTACCGCCATCCGGATCTCGGCGGTCCGACCGCCGGGATCTGGATGGCGGTAGTGGGGGTCGGAATCCCCGCGGCGGTGCAGCAAGCTGCGCCGCCGCGGAGGATTCAATGGGGCCGCGGTACACTGGCGAGACCCCGCCAGTGGTGCCGGTCCGACCGCGGCTTTACCGCCGCGGTCGGAATCCCCATTGGAGCACCGCCGGCCTGTCGGCGGTGCTCCCGCGGTCCTCCGCCCTGGCGGTCAAAGACCGCCAGGGTCAGAATGAGGGCCTGTAACTTCACCTTCCATTGCAGTTTTGTGTTTGACATTGAACATGGCAGCCTGATTTCCCTATTTCTATGGCCACTTACTGTACCTTTTGACATCTCTATTTTCAGATCTCTATGTCCCACTCTGGCTCCTAGTGTGTTTAATGCTGCCCACTACAGGTCATACCTATGTAAATATTACAGTACATTTGAATTGCAATGTTTACAGTTTGTGAAACTAATACATTTGACAAACAATTGCCAGACTTCATATTTGATTTTGTCCCAAGGGTGTTTATTTCTTTGATAATAACTGTAGGGGGTATTCCAATGGGCTGGGTTGCTGATGGAGGAAAGTCCAGGGTAGAGTCCAGTCTATTTGTATCACAGGTGCATTGTCCAAGGGGCATAGGAAGGGGAGCAATGTCAGTTGAAGGTGGGCAGGGTGACAAAGTGGGACAGAAGGGTGACAATCATGAGAGTCTTATTTCCTGGTTGGGGTCTTGGCAATGTTCTCTGGTTTCTGCCTGGATCGCGGAGACCGTTTGCGGGGTGGTTCTCCTTCTGCAGGGAATGGGGTCCTAGTGGCCTGTTGGTCCTGTGGCGGGGCCTCCTGTCCATGGAGGTGGAGGCTGCTCTCTGGTTTGGCTAGTGTCAGGGGCCCGTTGGTGTGCCACTGCCTCCCTCATGGTGTTTGCCATGTCAGCTAGCACCCCTGCAATGGTGACCAGGGTGGTGTGGATGTTCCTCACGTCCTCCCTGATTCCCAGGTACTGTCCCTTCTGCAGCTGCTGGATCTCCTGCAGCTTGGACAGTATCTGGCCCATGGTCTCCTGGGAATAGTGGTACGATCCCAGGATGTTGGTGAGTGCCTCGTGGAGAGTCGGTTCCCTGGACCTGTCCTCCCCCTGTTGTACAGCAGTCCTCCCAGCTTCCCTGTTGTCCGGTGCCTCTGTCCCCTGCACCGGGTGTCCACTGCCACTGACCCCCAGGTCCCTGATCGTCCTGTGTTTGTGGGGTTGCCTGGGTTCCCTGTAGTGGTGGACACACTGCTGATTGGCGTGTCCTGGGGACAGAATGATCGGCCCGCTGGGTGGGTGCTGTGGTGGTGTTTCCTGAGGGGGGAAAACTGTGGTGGGTTTGGACTGTGTCTGGGTCACCGACTGTCCAGAGGTGGCTGGTTGGTCATCTTGATCCAGGCGTGCAGAGCTGCTGTCATCACTGTGGGCATCTTCGGGGGGACTGGATGTTGCTGGCACCTCCTCTCCGGTGACATTGAGTGGTGGTCCTGTGGGGAAGTAAATGTAGTGTTGTTGTATCTGCGTGTGCCATCTTGTGCATGGGTATGTTTCCCTCTATGGTTGTTATTAGCAAGACAGCTTTGGCTTATGGCCTTGCTTTGTCTAAGTGATTGTCACTAGTGTGCATGCTGTGGTGATAGGTGTCCATGTAGGTCTGTGATGGGGCCCATGCATTGGTGTTGCATGCAGGGCTTGGTATTGGGATGGGTGGGTTGTGATGCCGGGGTATATGTGAGGTGGTAGGGTGATGGGGTAAGGGTAGGGGTTGTTGTTTGTGATGGCATGCAGGTACAGTAGGGATAAAGTAGTAAAGATGACTAACCTGAGTACAGTCCTCCTGCTACTCCTGCTAGGCCCTCAGGATGCATGATCACCAAGACTTGCTCCTCCCATGTTGTTAGTTGTGGGGGAGGAGATGGGGGTCACCCGCCAGTCCTCTGTACTGCTATCTGGTGCCTTGCTACAACGGAACGTACCTTCCCCCGTAGGTCGTTCCACTTTTTCCTGATGTCTTCCCTTGTTCTTGGTTGCTGTCCTATGGGGTTGACCCTGTCCACGACTCTCCGCCATAGCTCCATCTCCCTTGCAATAGATGTCTGCTGCACCTGTGATCCAAATAGCTGTGGCACTACCCGGATGATTTCCTCCACCATGACCCTTAGCTCCTCCTCTGAGAATGTGGGGTGTCTTTGTGGTGCCATGGGTGTAGTGTGAGTGGTATGTTTATGGGTGTGTGGGGTGATGTGTTGGGCTGTGTGCTGTGAGGTGTATGGGTGATGGTGTTTTGTGGCTCAGATTTAGTGGATGCTCCTGGCTTGTCTCACTCTCACTTGCCAAAAACTTTGGGTTGTAAAGAGTTGTGGGTAGTGTGTGTGTGTGTTTTATATTGGTGTGTGTATGTGTGTCAGATGTGTGTATTTTGAATTGTCTGATGTGGTGTTGTTTTGTTAGTGTTTGTGTATTTTGAGAATGGTGGCGTGTACCGCCAATGGTTTACCACGGTTGAATGACCGCCGCAGTGATTGGTGGGCCATGATGCTGTGGGCGTATTTCTGTTGGCATAACGGTGTGGGTTTTGATACTGTAATTTTATCACTGACCTTTGGACTGGTGGACTTGTGTGTGTGTCTGCATAGTGGCGGATTTCTATGTGTGGGTCATAATATGGGTAGCGGTATACAGCCGCGGTCACGGTATGTTGGTGGCAGTCAGCATGGCGGTAAGTAGCACTTACCGCCAATGTTGTAATGAGGACCTGAGTGTTTCCTTCCATGTGTGTAAGTCCTAAGTGTGGCTACAGTGATATTGCATGAGCTTTGCATATCTCCTAGATGAGCATTGGCTGCTCAACCACAGCTACTTCTAGAGAGCCTGGCTTCTAGACACTGACTACACTACACTATTAAGGGATACCTGGACCTGGTATAAGGTGTAAGTACCAAAGGTACACACCACACACCCGGCCAGCCTCCTACAGGCATAGAGTGGGGTAAAGTGTTACACGTTGGAGTGGAGTAGAAAGATGTTGCGTGGCATATCATAGAGTACAGTGGCATGGATTGGAGTGCCGTAGCATAGAGTCGAGTAAAGTATCATAAATTGGAGTGGTGTGTCATAGAGATGTGTGAATTAACATGGTGTAAAGTGCTGGAAAGCGTTTAGTGTGAAGTAGAGTGGAGTAGCATAGGTTGGAGTGGAGTGTTGAAGAGGTGAGTTGGATAAAATATTGTGTTATTGAGTGTGATAGAGTGGAGTGGTAAAGAGAGTTGCAGGGTCGAGTGACAGAGTGGCTTAGAGTGAAATGACGTAGAGTGGAGTAGCAGAGTACAGTGAACTTCAGTGGAGTAATGTGTCAAAAAGTCAAGTGGAGTAAAGTGGGGTGGAGTGGAATAGAGGGATTTAAGTAGAGTGTGGTAGAGTGGCATAGAGTTTAGAAGAGTGCTGTACAGTAGTACAAAGTGGAGTAGAGTTTTATAGAGTGTAATATAGGGGTACAGAGTAGAGTAGAGTATCTGAAAATGTTGTAGAATGGAATTGCATAGAGTAGGGTGCCGTTGAATGAAGCCATATAGAGTTATGCACTGGCATGGATGGGAGGAAAGTGTTGTACAGTGGAGTAGAGTGGAGTTGAGTTCAGTAGAATGGCATAGCCTAGAGTAGAGTAAAGGGTCAATAGATGGAGTGGCATGTGATAGAGTAGAGTGGCGTTGAGTGGATTAGGTAATATATATCACAGATTGTCAGAGTGGCAGTAGCCACTCTAAAATGATAGTCAGGATTCTGAAAGACAAGGGCTCATCTGATTTTTGAATGGAAATAACTTTATTGTTTGTTATATTTTTTTTAAATTTCAATATGTGCTGTGGTACTTCATAGATAGTGCTCCTTTACCTTCTTTTAAAAATACATAAGAAAATTAAAATATGTTTTCTTAGCTATTTACACTTTTGTGAAACATAGTAATAATCTTTATCTAATGTAAAAACCAGGAACTCAGCATTTTTGCCACAATGCTGTTTAAAGTGTTGATGGAAAATGCTCCACTAAATGTTACTCCCCTCCTCTGTATGGCACGGCACTACACTCTACAAGATGCCACTTCACTATACCACATGCTATTTCACTCTATGCCACTGACCTCTATGCCACTCCACTCTATTCCATTCCACACTGTGCCACTCCACTCTCCCCCACTCCACTGCACACCACTCCATGCCACTCCACTCTATGCTGTTCCACTCTATGCTATTTCACTCTACGCCACTCCACCCTATGTCACTCCACTATATGCCACTCCACTCTATGCTACTTCACTCTACATCACTCAACTCTACCCACTCCACTCTACACTACTCCGCTCTATGACTCTCCATTGTAAAACACTGTAAACACTGTATGGCATGCCACTCTGTAACACGAAATCCCATTCTACTTTGGTAAATTATAGGAATACAAAAACCTCATTATTTGGGGAGGCAATTTTAACATTTTGATGGATAGTAAGATGGATAGATCTGACCAGCAGACTCTGAAAACAAGGTATCTTTTGCACCCTTAATTCTTACAAACCCTTTTCGGTCCATACAAAACAATATTCTGAACTCAATAAAGACAGCTGAGAGGTGAGGATAGTGTGGGATGCTTACAAGGCTTATATATAAGGGGTGAGATCATCAAGTGAGTGATCGACCAGAGAAGGGAAGAAAAACGTGAATTAGCACTACAAGAAGAGATTCAAGAATTAGATAGCTTGATCAGTGATTGAGTTAATAGTAGTCAGCATGAGTCCTTGAATGAGGAATTAGCAAGGTATAAGGAAGAATACAGATATTTCATGTGTAAAAAAGAACAAGAGAGCTGGGAAGCTGGGAAGCTGTGAAGATGAAACTGTTTAATGATGGGGAAATAATTGGTAAACTGTTAGCATGGAGGACAAGACCACAGACTACTCGTAATATCATAAAAAGTATTTCAGTAAATTCCATAGAGCATGCTTTTCAGAATTTGTTCAGGATCTTTATAAGGATGATTTGCAGTCTACTGTTCATTTGTATAGAGAATGGATTGAGTCTATACACTTGCCACGTCTCTCAGAGGAATCAAAAGCAGATTTAGTACAGAAATAACTAAGGAAGAGGTCAAGGAAGCTATTAAGGGTATCAGTGGTAGGAAGCGGCAGGACCCCATGGGTTACCTTGGGAACTTTATAAGGCCAGATTTGAAGATATCTGCCCTGCTTTAAAAACATTCTTTGACGTCATACTGCTCTCAGGGCAATGTCCCCTCCGGTCATGGTATAAGGCAACAATTTTAGTTATTCTGAAACATAATAAAAACCCAATAAAATGTGATTCATACTGCCCCATCTCATTATTGAATACAGATTATAAGATCTTGGTGGGAATACTAGCAAAAATGCCTGGATAGATTGCTGATGACGTTATCCATATTATGAAAGGCCACCAGATGCACCACCCAACCCATTTTTTAATAGGCACCACTAAAAGCATTCTCTTACCAGTACCGACTTTTGACATCTCCAAAAGGCATTTGATTGGGTATATTGGGCTTATTTGTGGCTATGCCTACAGGGGTTTGGTATTCCTAACTTACCCAGACTTTTAGGGCATTATATTTGAAGACCTCAGCTAGGGTACTGGTGAATGGGTATTTGATAGACTGCTTCCCTGTAACTAGAGGCACCCGGCATGGGTGCCCCCGTCACCTTTATTGTTTGACTTATACATTAAACCCTTAGCCCAGAAGGCCAGGGAGGATCATGATATCATCCTCTTCAAAACCTGTGAATATTTAAAGAAAATCAGTCTCCTCAACGATGACTTGACAGTATGCACATACAAGGCCAGTTCCGCTCTGCATAGGTTTGAGAATTGGCTAACGAATTTGGGGCATTCTCCGGATATCTTAATAATCAGGATAAAACAGAGATAATGATGTACATAGTAGAAATGAAATTATCCTAATGAAAGAGGTAATGTGCTATCTAGGTATCATGGTAAACCATAAACTAGATGCAATGACACAGGTCAACTCAGGTAAAGCTTCCGTAGAAATTAATAAAGCCCTCAAATGATGGCAGAACCTATTCTTCAATCTGATTAAAATGAGTGTTCTTCCTAAGCTCACATTTCTGTTTAATTGTATCCTGCTAGCATTCCCAAAGATACCACTACAAAAGGTGCAAGAGAACATCAACAGCTGTATTTGGTGGTCTTGAGGAGCTTGGATATCTTGGAAGAAGTTGAGGCAAATATTTCAGAAAGGGGACTCCAGTTGCCAGGTATTAAATTTTATTGTAAGGCAATTGAATTTAAGTTTTTCAGGGTCCTTTTAAATATATTGATAATCACTGGCAATGAGTTATGGACAGGATGTATCACGCTATGCTAGGATCTCAAACTGATGAAGTTGGGCACTTGTACAAGTTTAGGCACCTCAAACATTACAATAAGGTCAGGTTAAAGACTCTGGCATTGGCCACAATATTGTGGATTAGGCTCTGGAAAATATGGTTAATACCATATTTCTATTCCTATGCACCGATTTAAGATTCATCTGTACCCCAGAAGATTTATAAGACAGTTTATGCACTCCACTGTGAGTTGCAGGGATGTAAAATGGGGAGATCTGTTGGATGGCAATACCTTAAACCTCAGGTCAGAGCTGAGCAGTAAATTGAGTGAGAATCTGTCCCAACCTGAATATTAGCATCAGAGACAGCGGCACTCATAGATGAAATGCAAACCCATGGGATATTGAAGTGCCCCTACACCTTCATAGGATTAAGAAAGAAGTTGCAAAGTTGTACGGATTGATGTGTCAAGTGGACAATCTGGAGCGGCCACCATTCTATTTGATTTGGAACACATGCTTTCTGAGTGATCAGTTAGAAACTTTATGGCAAGTACCCTTTTTCACTTTATAAAATGTGGTCGCTTCTGCTGTGCTTAAAAGAAATGACTTGTTTACAGTACACAGAGCTTACAGAATCTTGCTAAAACTGTTGAAAAGGACCGGTGTGCCTGAAAGGTGCTATAAGAAGTGCACCATGGCCAGGGAGGACGGCACTCACATGTATGTGAAATGTCCAGGATTGAAGTTATTCCGGGGGTAGGTAAGTTTATCCATATTGGAAATTATCAGCAAAGAAATTAAGGTAAGCACCTTTTTGGTTGTTTGGGAAGCCCAAGAGGTAGAGTAAAAGCCAAATATCTGGAATAAAAGTAACCTAATTTTTTATTTGATAACATTACCTAGGCATGTTTGCTCCCAATGCCCATAACTGAAGGGCTGTTTGGCGCAAGTAAAGAAAATATATTTCTTGGATTCAGGGATCTAAAAGTGAAAGAGAAAAGTAGGTTTATGGTTGCCTACATCTGAATGTTTTACAGCTAGGCGTGAAGTGGACCTATGATTAAGAACACCACTTGTGCACTGTTAAACCTGGCATCCTTGGCATGGTCTCCTCTGTCTTTTCTCCCTCTGCTTCCTGTGTTTTGACTGTGTGATGGACTCTGTTTTTGCTGTTTTGGTACTCTAGGGCACTTTACCACTAATGATCAGTGCTAAAGTGCAAGTGCTGCTGTTTAAAGTGTATGTGTAGTTGGTTTTTCCATGATTGGCATATTTAATTTACTAGCAAGTCCCTAGTAAAGTGCACTAGAAGTGCCCAGGTCCTGTAAATCAAATGCTACTAGTGGGCCTGCAGCACTCGTTGTGCCACCCTCATAAGTAGCCCTACAAACATGGCTCAGACCTGCCACTGCAGTGTCTGTGTGTGCAGTTTTACTGTGCCAATTTGACCTGGAAAGTGTATCCAATTTCCAGGCCCAAACCTTTCCTTTTTAACCATGTAAGGCACCCTTACGGTAGGCTCTAGGTAGCCCCATGGGCAGGGTACAGTGTATGTTAAAGGTGGGACATGTACTGATGTGTTTTATATGTCCTAACAGTGAAATATTGCCAAATTCATTTTTCACTGTTGCAAGGCCTATCTCTCTCATAGGTTAACATGGGGGCTGCCTTTAAAAATTATTAAAGTGAAGTTTCCTCATGAGAGAAGATAGAAATGTGTAGTTTGGGGTCTCTGGACTCACAATTTAAATATACATCTGTTAGTGAAGTTGTTTTTTAGATTGTTAGTTTGAAAATGCCACTTCAGGAAAGTAGGCATTTTCTTGCTTTAACCAATCTGCAACTCTACTTGTTTATGGATTCCCCATCTTGGTCAGACAGACAGTTGGACTGTTTGTGAATCTTCTCTGGACAGACACAAAGGGAGCTGGGGTGTAGGCTGTATATCCTGATGAGCCACCTGAGCTAGAGTAGAGGGAGGAGTAGTCACTTATACCTGAATGCTGTGCCTGCCCTCAAACAATGCAATCTCCCACACCCTGGTGTGTGTCTGGGGCCTGGCCTGGGCAAGGCAGGATCTTGTGAACAACAGAGACTTTCCTTTGGAGTTTGCCTACTTCAAAGTCAGAAAGGGGTATAAGTAGCAGACCTAAAACCCCAGACTTTAGATCACTTCAGGAACCAAGAGGAACATCTGCCAAGGAGAAGGGCTGAAGAGCTGAGGAGAAGTGCTGCCCCTGCCTGGGACTGCTGTGTTGGGCTATCCTGCAGTTGCTGCTTCTGCCTGTGAAAGGGGGCAAAGACTGGACTTTGTTTTGCATTCCTGCTTAAAGAAGAATCTCCAAGGACTTGCACTGAGCTAGCCTCCTGTTTTGAAGACTCAGGTGCATCAAAGACTTCCCCAGCCAGCACCTGGACTCTCTGATAAAACTCCTGCCCTACCAAGTGGTGCCCTATCTATTTCCTGGACCCTTGAAAGGTGAAGTTGGCAGAATAAGAGCTGAAATCCACTCACAGAACACAGTGCGGGGAAACTTTCGATACACCATCTGCAACTCGGCTGGTAAACGATGCGTGACCCACTTAGTTGCTGAAATCTATGCACAACCTGCATCACAGCAGGGAGATCAATGCATTGCGGCTGGAGAAATTATGCGACACCCACTTGAGGCTGCTGATAATTACATAAACCTCACGCATCGCAGTTTTCTAACAGCGTGCGACCGGATTTCTTACGTGTCGTTCCTGGGCATCAAAGTCATCATGAACCTGTGTGGATCTGAGGTGCCCCGTCCAGAAATTGACACATCGCTCTCTTGTGAGGGAGTAAAACAATGCATCTCCTACCTTTGAAGAAAGGAAGCATGGTCTCACTTGCGAGTGAGGAATCAACGCATTGCTGACTTTTCCTACGCATGCTCACCTGTGCAGCTTTATTTGTGATGCAAACCAGGTACTTTGTGTAAAATCATTGTTTCCATTGCTTTATATGGAGTAAGACTCGTATTCTTTTGAAAATTCATGTCTTGACCTGCATATGTTGGATTTTTGTCGTTTTGTTTGATTTAGATAAATATTACTTGTTTTTCTAACCTGGTTTGGTGTCCATTTTGCAGTCTCTTTACTGTATTACTGTGTGTGTTGGTTCAACCACTTTAGAAATTGTTTCTGAGATAAGCATGACTTCTTGTGCCAAACTACCAAGGGGGTAAGCAGGGGTTTTGTAAGTGTGTTTCTCCATTGCCCTGACTAGAGTGAGGGTCCTTGCTTGGACAGAGTGCAAACTGACTGCTAACCAGAGACCCCATTTCTAACATGCACTCTCTTCCCTCTAATTTGAATTGGGCAATGCCCAAAAACCTATTAGAAGGACTGACCCCTCTGCCTGCACCTTGGTTAGAGTGGAAGTGACTGCATAGCTAATATTGATGAGTGGATCAAGTGGTTTAGTGATGAGGACATTAGACACTCTACTCGATGATATGCCATTCCATTCTATGCCATGCTATTGTACAAAGCTCTACTCTATTCCCTTCCAATGTAAGACACTGGACAACACACCACTCTACAAAACAACCCTCTACTATACCCTATGAAATGCAACTCCATTAAGTGCCATTCAACTCTGCACTAATCCATTCTATGCCAATGCACTCTACGCTATTCCACTCTGTGCCACTCCACTCCATGCCACTCAGCTCTATGCTGCTCCACTGTATGCCACTCCACTGTAAGACACTGTACAACACACCACCTTAGGAAATGCCACTCCACTCTACTCTACAACATGCCACTTCACTTTATGTCTCTGCAATCTATTCAGTGACACACCACTCCATTTTATGCCACTCCACTCTACTCCATGCCACTCTATTCTTTTCCACTCTGTGTACTCCACTCAGTTCCACTCCTCGGTATACTACTCCATTCTAAGACACTGATCGGCACACTACCCTATGGCATGACACCGCATTCTACTCTACAATATGCCACTTCATTCTACGCCATACAAAGCTACTCTATGACACTCCACTCATTTCTAAGCCACTAGCCTCTACAGCACTCCAATCTATGATGTTCCACTCCATGTAACTCCACTTTATGCCACTCCCTATACTTTGCGCTATTTCGCTCTATGCCACTTCACGCTACGCTACTCCACAACACTCTACACCACCTAACTCATGTATTCCACTTACCGCCACGCTGACTGCCACCAACTTTACACTGCCACGGCGGATATCCCTTCACCATATAATGACACACACACACCATGCCGTCACTTTTCAGCCACACACACAAATTCGCCACACAAAAAGTCAGTGATAAACTGGAGGTATCAAAACCCACACTGTTATGCCAAAAGAGCTACGCTCACCACATTATGACCCACGAATCCCCACAGCGGACTTTTAATTGTGGTAAACCATTGGTGGTACATACTGCCACGTTCAAAATACACACACACACACGCACACACAAAAAACATGACATTGATGAATTTGAATAACACACACCTGACACCCATACACACACCACACCCACACACACACACCACTATAAAACACACATCCACACTACCCACAACCCCTTACGCATCCAAACCATTGGCACTAGACCGACACTATGACCACAGACAAGACCAGAGCCACACACCACCTTCACCCACGCACCCCACACCACACACCCGAACACATCACCCAACACACCCTCACCTACACAACTCACACAACATCCATGGCACCACAAAGACATCCCGATTCTCAGAGGAGGAACTAAGGGTCATGGTGGAGGAAATCATCAGGGTAGAGCTACCACTATTTGGAGCACACGTGCAGCAGATATCCTTTGCTAGGAAGATGTTTCTATGGCAGAGATTCATGGACAAGGTCAACACCATGAGACAGAACCCAAGAAGCAGGGATGACATCAGGAAGAAGGGGAAGGTGCATTCCATAGCAGCAAGACAACAGCTCACTGTACATGGGACTGGCGGTGGACCCCAACCTCCTCCCCCACAACTAACAACATGGAAGGAGCAAGTCTTCGCAATCATGCATCCTGAGGGCCTAGCTGGGTAGCAGGAAGACTGGACTATGGTAAGTCAACTCTATACTATTATCACCCCCCTACCTGCATGCCATCACATACCCTCACCCTCACTCCCTCACTCCACCACCTCTCACACACCCCACCATCACATCCCACCCGTCCCAATGGAAAGCCCTTCATGCACCACCAATACATGGACATCACTCACAGCCCTGCATGGACACCTATCACCAAAGCATGAACACAAGAGAGAATCAGTTAGCCCACCACATACCAGCTTACACAAGTTAAAGCTGCAAGGGCAAATACAAACAAATAGGGCAACCCACCGATGCACAATATATCACACACAGAAACAATAACACAGCATTTACATCCCCACAGGTATCCCAGCCAATGTCAGTGGAGAGGAGGTGCCAGCACTATCCAGTCCCCAAACTGAAGAGGCCCCCAGTGATGACAGAAACTCTAGTCGCCTGGATCTGGATGACCAACCTGGCCCATCAGGGTCATCCGGACAGTCGGTTACCCAGGCCCCGTCACACACCACCACAGACCCTCCCCCATCCGGAAACACCACCACAGCACCCACCCAGTGTACCCATTCCTCTGTCCCCAGGACACGTCAATCAGCAGTGTGTCCACCACTAAAGGGACCCTAGGGCACACCTCACCCCCAAGACAATCAGGGACCTAGGATCAGTGGCAGTGGGCACGCGGTTCAGGGGACAGAGGTACAGACCACCAGGGACACTGGGAGGACTGCTGTGCACTTGGGGAAGGCCAGGACAGGACCAGGGAACCGTCTCTTCAAGAGGCACCGACCGAGATCCTGGGAGCCTACCAACATTCCCACGATACGATGGGCCAGATCCTGGACAACGTGCAGGAGAACAGGCGGCTGCAGGAGGGACGGTACCAGGGGATTAGGGCGGACTTGCAGGCCATCAACACCACCCTGGTCTTTATTGCAGGGGTGCTGGCAGACATGGGCAATATAATGAGGGAGGCAGTGTCACACCAGCTAGCCCCTGCCATTAGCCAGACATCTGAACTGCCGTCCACCTCCGCTGCAGCTAGAAGACAGGAGACCCCACCACAGGACCAACAGGCCACCCGCAGCCCTCACCTTGCAGAAGGAGAACCACCCTGCAAACGTTCCCTGTGATCCAGGCAGAAGCCAGAGACTATTGCCAAGACCTCTGCCACGAAATGAGACTCTCCTGATTGTCACCCTTGTGTCCTACTCTGTCACCCTATCCACCTTGAACTGCCATAGCTTCCCTTCCTATGACCCCATGGACAATGCACCTGTGCTACAAATATACTGGAACAATACCCTGGACTTTCCTCCAACATCATCCCATCCCAATGCACTTGCCCATCTTCTTCTTGGCACTTCACTAAACATCCTTGGAAAAAAATACAAGTATGGAGTATGTACGATTTTTTAAGTATGTATTTGTTTAACCAGGTTCAAACATTGCAATTCAACTGTTGTAGGAGGCTGGACTGGCTAATAGTCGGTACCTGATGGTACTTCCACCTTGTGCCAGGTCCAGTTATCCCTTATTAGTAGATTAGTAGTGTTGTAGCAGCTTAGGCTAATAGAGGTAGCTATAGAAGAGCAACTTAGGCTGAACTAGAGACATGCAAAGCTCCTACTATACCACTTATATCATATAGCACTAGATCATAAGAAACACAGTACTCGGAGTTACTAAAAATAAAGATACTTTATTTTAGTGACAATGTGCCAAAAATATCTAAGAGGATATACTCCCTTAGGAGGTAAGTAAAATACACAAAATATACACACAAACCAAAATCAGGTAAGTAAACAGTTAGAGAAATAGTGCAAACACTGTAGAATAAAATAGGATGCAATAGGCCTAGGGACAACACAAACCATATACTAAGAAAGTGGAATGCGAATCACTTAGGGACACCAGGCCTAGTGTAGTGTGTAAAGGGTCGCTGGGAGTTTAAGAAAACACTAAGGGTGTCCAAGATACCCCACCCCAAGATCCTTCCGTCCGGCCAAGGGAAATGTAACACCAAACCGATATGAAGGTAAGTTGGTAGTATGCACTGAACCTGGCAAAGGTGAGTGTTAAGTGGTCCAATAATCGTAAATAGAGATGTAGAGGCCCTGATAAGCCTCATTCAGGAACACATAAGAGCCATTAGAAACTGTAACACCACATACCACTGGCTGTTCCTTTCAACACCTTACATGGCGAGAGAGATCTCTTAAACATCAGATTTCATGGGATTACTCAGGTTACGGGTTCACCGAGATGGGGTGACAGAACCAGGGACCTCAGTAAGTGTGAGGCCAAATGGATTCTGAAACTCCGTGCAGTGGAACATGGACTGAACACTGACCACGAACTGCATTTCTTCCTCACCTAATTTTGTGATGAACCATAAGGCTCTGGGAATATTCACTTAATTGCATCTATTGCTGTATGTTTAATTGAATATTTAACATGTATTATCTAACTTTTTTCTTCCACTTTTAGGCAATATATGGGCATGCATTTTCCACCTGCTAATCTGGACTGTAACCCCCTTTACAGATGTCTTGACTTTAATCTGTCTCATCGAGTCTGTTACAGAGTTTCTGTATTGTTTTCCTACATACTTACCAATACTCTTTGTTGTCTGACCATATTTTTTAACTTCACAATATGCATCGTATATACTGCGTTATATACGCTACTAAGGAACCATGTTCCACATTTGGACGTTACTACTACATTTTGGGGGTCATTCTGACCTCGGCGGTAAAAGGCGCTTACTGCCGGTCAGAAGCCCGCCATAACACCGCTGCGGTAAACCTCCACGGTCATTCTGACCCGCAACTGCCAAACCGCCGAAAACCCGACATCCTCAATAATCCGCCACACCAAAGGTCAGCGAAAAAATGGCACTGACCAAACCTCCACCGTCACGCCAACAGAAATACGCCCATACCATTCCGACCCACAAATCCACGCGCTGTATTCCATCGGCGGTACACACCGCCGCGGTCAAAATACACACACACATAGAAAACTCAGCCACATTGGTCACTTCGAAATACACACACCTGATACACATACTAACACCACTCCCACACACCCAACACAATATAAAACACACACCCACATCACCCACAAGCCTCTACAGCCCGAAATCATTGACGAAGGCTAGAGACAGAGCACAGAATAGCGAATCCCACAACACAGAGGCACACAACACCATCACCCACACAGAATCCATGCACCAAACACCACACACCACCACACGCACCACACTCATCACCACAAACGCCACCCCACACCTCAACCACACCACCCCATGGCACCCCAAAGACACCCCAGGTTCAGTGACGCCGAACTCAGGGTCATAGTGGAGGAAATAGTCCGTGTAGAGCCCCAGCTCTTCGGGGCACAGGTGCAGAACACCACAATTGCCAGGAAGATGGAGCTATGGCAAAGGATAGTGGACAGGGTCAACGCGGTGGGACAGCATCCACGCAATCGGGAGGACATCAGGAAGAGATGGAATGACCTACGGGGGAAGGTGCGTTCCATGGTATCAAGGCACAACATAGCGGTGCAGAAGACTGGCGGCGGACCCCCACCTACTCCCCCAGAATTTACCGCGTGGGAGGAGGAAGTCTTGCACATCCTGCATCCTGAGGGCATCGCTGGAGTAGGCGGAGGAATGGACTCTGGTAAGGCAAATCTTCACTACTGCTTCCCACCCCCACCCCACCTGAATGCCAAATCATACCCCCACCCTCACCCCCTCCCCCATCACACCAACCCCTAGCAAAAGCCTCACCATCACAACCCACCCATCCCAACACCAAGCCCTGCATGCGACCACAAAGCATGGACACCCATCACCAAAGCATGCCCACTGCACACACACATCACCCCCACAAGCCACCCTCACAAAAGCCCCCACAAGGAAATGCCTGCACATGGGTACACGGACACCCACCCATCACACGAAATGCCACACACAGAAGCAATAACCATACCTTTATACCCCTGCAGGACCCGAACGCCACCACACCGCCACGGAGGGTCCAGAGATGTCCATCCCACCCCCAGAAGAGGCCCCCAGTGATGACAGCAGCTCTGTCTCCCTGGAGCCAGACGACCAGCCCGGCCCATCG
This sequence comes from Pleurodeles waltl, assembly GCF_031143425.1. Taxonomy (NCBI): domain Eukaryota; kingdom Metazoa; phylum Chordata; class Amphibia; order Caudata; family Salamandridae; genus Pleurodeles; species Pleurodeles waltl. The sequence goes on along the minus strand of NC_090439.1, from coordinate 145,791,100 downwards.
GGGACCTCTGGACAGTCGGTTCCCCACAGACAGCCACAGGCTACACCAGACCCAACCCCCCTGGGAACACCAGCACAGCTCCCACCCAGCGGGCCCATGCCTCTGTCTCCAGGGCATGTAAATCAGCGGTGTGTCCACCACTACAGGGCACCCAGGTTGACCCACCACCCCAACAACAACAGGGACCTGGGGGCAGTGGTAGTGGGCACACCGGCCAGGGGACAGAGGCCCAGGAACGCAGGGGAACTGGGAGGGCTGCTGTGCGACAGGGGGGGGGAACCGACTCTCCAAGAGGCCCTCTCCTCCATCATGGGAGCATACCACCGCTCCCAGGAGACGATGGCGACGGTACTGGCCCGGTTCCAGGAGATCCAGGAACTGCAGGAGGAACGGTACATGGGGTTCAGAGAGGAACTGAGGAACATCGGTTCCGCAATGGGGACCATCGTCCTGGCCCTTACCCAGATCGTCACCACATTGCGGGACCATGTGGCACCCCAAAGGGCCCCTGTCACTAGCCCAGGACAGGAACAGCCTACCACCTCCGCCGGCACTAGTGGACAGGAGGCCCCCACACAACGACAGGCCACCAGAACCCCACCTCCTGCAGAAGAAGAACCACCCCGCAAGCGGAACCTGAGATCTCACAAGAAGACAGAGTAGGATTGCAAGACCCCCGCCAGCCTAAGATACCCCCTGATGTCATCCCACTGTCCCACATTGTCACCCTGTCCAACCTTGAACTGCCCCTGCTCCATCCTTCCACAGGCATATGGACAATGCACCTGTGAGACTGAGAACTGGACTCTGCCATGGACATTACTCCACCCCCACCCATCCCCGCTTCCCAATCATTTACCTATATCTAGCACTTAAAATAAATCACTTATTCCACTTAAATAAACAGGAGTCTGTATTCTTAACAAATGTATTACACATAACGGTTCAATAATGTCCAGTTAGTTTGTGATGACAACATACCAATTTCAATAAGCTTTAGTCCATGGGCAAACAAAGCTGAATTCAGGCAGTGGGTCATACAGCTCTGAAAAGGGAAGGGAAAGTCACAAATCAGTTAACAGGAACTGGGGGGAAACACAGACAGTGGAGACGCATGAGGCCTCAAGTAAATGTAAATTGGGGTGGCTGTTTCTTACCTGTGTGCTACTGAAAGTATTGTTGTATGACTGTATCCCTGTTGTCCGTGTCGTCCCCGTCGTCTTCCTCTTCTTCACTCTCCACAGGCTCCACAGCTGCAACAACACCACCATCTGGACCATCCTCCTGCAGAAAAGGCACCTGGCGTCGCAATGCAAGATTGTGAAGCATACAGCAGGCCACGATGATCTGGCACACCTTCTTTGGTGAGTACATGAGGGATCCCCCTGTCATATGCAGGCACCTAAACCTGGCCTTCAGGACCCCAAAGGTCCTTTCTATCATCCTCCTAGTTCGCCCATGGGCCTCATTGTACCGTTCCTCTGCCCTTGTCCTGGGATTCCTCACTGGGGTCAGTAGCCACGACAGGTTGGGGTAACCAGAGTCACCAATTAGCCACACACGGTGTCTCTGTAGCTGTTCCATCACATAAGGGATGCTGCTATTTCGCATGACATACGCGTCATGCACTGACCCAGGGAACTTGGCATTTACATGGGAGATGTACTGGTCAGCCAAACAGACCACCTGGACATTCATCGAATGATAACTTTTTCTGTTTCGGTACACCTGCTCACTGTCTTTGGGGGGAACCAAAGCCACATGGGTCCCATCAATGGCCCCAATGATGTTGGGGATATGTCCAAGGGCATAGAAATCACCCTTCACTGTAGCCAATTCGCCCACCTCAGGGAAAATGATGTAGCTCCGCATGTATTTCATCAGGGCAGACAACACTCTGGACAAAACCTTTGAAAACATAGGCTGAGACATGCCAGATGATATGGCCACTGTTGTCTGAAACGACCCACTTGCCAAAAAATGGAGTACTGACAGAACCTGCACCAGAGGAGGAATTCCTGTGGGTTGGCGGATGGGGGACATCAGGTCTGGCTCCAGCTGGGCACATAGTTCATGTATAGTTGCTCTGTCAAGCCGGTATGTAAGTATGATATGTCGTTCTTCCATTGTCGACAGGTCCACCAGCGGTCAGTACACGGGAGGATTCATCCTTCTCCTCGCAAGTCCCAGCGGACGGTGCCTAGGAAGGACAACATGGAGCACAGAGTCAAGCAACCCACAGGTTCGTTCACACAGCTTGCACAGTACACGAATCGCTATGCATGGAACGGCTTGTATGAGTGGCAATGCAAGGCCTAGGCCTGTGTGATGCAGTAGAAATCATGCCATGTGGGCCCTTGAAATGGCGGCTGCCTGACCTGTGAAGTGTGACAGTGGGATGTGAGGTCACTGCGCTGGTGTGGCACACCGTGGCGGTAGGCGGTCGAAGACCGCGGCGCAAAGCAGCATTGGTTAACATTGAACCCTATGGGTCTCAGGAGCCAATGACGATGTGCGCCGGCGGTCGCGGTACGCACCGCCGCGGTACGCACCGCCGCGGGCGTGACCGCCATTTTCTATCTGATTAATCACTCGAGACCTGATCATCCACAGGAGAGAACCTATACTGCAAGTGCTGCTGTGACCTCGGTCTGGGAGATACAATGGCTGCTGCGACTGGGGAAAGGGACCCTGCCTTCACTTCCGAAGAATTGGAGAAACTTGTTGATGGGGTCCTCCCCCAGTATGCGCTACTCTACGGTCCTCCAGACCAACATGTTAGTACACAGGGTGCACGCTGAATGGGCTATGCCTGTGTTGAGTGGGGTGTATGTAAGATGGTGGGGAGGGGAGCGAATGAGGAGTGCAACGCACGACAGATGGGAACATGTGCCACATGGCAAGGTTGGGAGGGGGGGCCACTCACATCTACCATGCTGAAAAGTGATGATATTTCCTTTCCCACCCTGTACATGTCAAATAGGTCAGCGCCCATCAGAAGGTTGACATTTGGCGTGCCATCGCCAAGGACGTCCGGGCCCTGGGGGTCCACAACAGACGGGGCACCCACTGCCGAAAGAGGTGGGAGGACATCCGCCGCAGGACCAGAAAGACCGCCGAGTCTCTGCTGGGGATGGCCTCCCAACGTAGGAGGGGTGCCAGCCGCCAATTGACCCCCCTGATGTCCCGGATCCTGGCGGTGGCCTACCCCGATTTGGATGGGCGCGTGAGGACATCACAGCAGACACAAGGGGGTGAGTATCAGCACATTCTGCTATCTTTGCGCGCAGTGGAGGTGTCTGGGTGGGGGAGGAGGGCTGTGGGTAACTCAAGGCCAGGGCGCTTTCTGTAGGCTAGTCCCCTCCGTTAGCCATGGCCCTGTGCCCCCGCCCCCCACCTCTGTAGGGTGCCAAGTACAGCTATCCATGGTCCGCCATCACCCATGTGTGCATTTGTCGTACATAGACCTGTAGGCCTAGTCACAAGAACTGAGTAGTGTACCCCGATTGCGCAGCGTAGTTCAGGGGGCTTCTGTGTCTGTCCTCTCCGCCAACGGTGTTGCCAAGGCATGCACTCAACCTGTCTTCATTTTTCCCCCCCACCCATTTTCTTTTTCTTCCTGTGCAAGTGTGCATTAGCATCATCAGGTGGAGGAGAAGTGGCATCGGCGCACGAGGGAGCTGCATCTCACATGGCCCCGGAGGGCCATGCAACGGACTCCGAGTTCAGCAGTGAGACGGAGGGCGAGGGGAGCTCCACAACGGGGACCCGTGGAGACGTCAGCGACACCGACACGTCCTCGGAAGGGAGCTCCCTTGCGGTGGCGGCAACATCCGTGCCCACCGCAACTACAGGTACAGCCGCCACCCAGCGCACCAGCTCCGCCCTCCAAGCAGCCCCTCAGCGTTCGCCCCGTGCCCGCTCGCACACCAAGGCGGGCATCTCCTTCGCCCCAGGCACCTCAGGCCCTGCCCCAGTTACAACCTAGAAGTGAAAGAAACACAAGGGTAGTAAGGGTAACAAAAGCCGCACTTCTAGGTAGTAACACAGTAGTTATTAGCAAATATATATGGAAGAGCAATGTCTGGTGCAATCCGGCCGAGTGCCCTACTACCCAGCAGGCACCAAAGTGAGTAACAGAATACCCACAGTCAAGCCTAAAGAAAAATTGTCCAGAGCACACAGAATGTCGTGTCCAATAGTGTTGCAGGGATGAGAAGCCCTGATGGTTTGTTGAAGGTAAGCGAGAGTTTGAGGTTGAAGAAAACGTCCAGAGTCTTGTCAGTAGAAAAAGCCTTTATTCGTAGGTGTTGTAGAGCATGATAAACGTCATAGATAAACAGCCAACACGTGTTTCGTCACACAAGTGACTTCATCAAGGCTGGGCCATCCGGCCTGAATGATCAATGTTATTTAGATCTGTGAGCTGGAATAGGTGATAAAGATCTTTATGGATTAAGAAAATTCAGAGTGGTCAGGCTGCCTGAGCAGCAGCAGGGTGGTTAGGTAATTGAGCACGTGGGTAAGGAATGGTATGAAAGGCCCTGATAAGCCGTTGAGACAAGACCTTAGAGAGTAAGGCCGGGGAGGCGCGGTGAGCAGTGAAAGAACGTCTGCTGCCCTCAGTGAGGAGGTCATTGACCTCCTCCGGACGCTCATTGTTGGGCAGTCTACCCTTTTGAATGCCATCCAGGGGGTGGAAAGGGAGGTGCATCTGAGCAATGCATACCTGGAGGGCATTCATTCGGGTCAGGCTGCCCATCAGCGATCGTTCAACGCTCTGGCCTCAGCACTGACGGCAGCCATTGTCCCTGTCTCCAGCCTCCCTCTTCTAACTCCCTCTACCCAGTCCCAGTCTCCTGTTCCTCAGCCTATCCCATCCACACCATCAGACCAGCCAGCACACACCTCAACACCCAAGGGCAGCTCATCCAGACATAAGCACCACAGATCCCACAAGCATTCACACAAACAACATCCAGATGCAGACATGCCAACAGTCACTACCACCTCTGTGTCCCCATCCTCCTCGTCTCCCTCCTACCTCCCTGTGACGTCTCCACTCACACCTGCATGCACACCACCATCAGCCAGTACTTCCATCACCAGCACACCCTCCATTACAGTCAGCACACGTGCAGTCACCACCCCCACTGCCATTTACACGTCCCCTGTGTCCTCTCCCACTGTGTCTGTCACCCCCTCTTCCAAACCACACAAACGCAGGCAGCCACCCACCCAACAGCCATCCACCTCACGACAGCCTCCAGCCCAAGCACCTGCACCCAGAGACAGCACACTTGACTCTCCTACAACCACATCCTCTTCCTCCACTCCCATACCCACTGCACCTACCGTTCCCATTGCTCCTAAAAAACTTTTCCTCTCCAAAATTAACCTCTTTGCATCACCTGACCCAACCCCTCCATCTGGTAAGAGTCCAAAGAGCACCTCAGCCACCACCAGCCCTGCATCTAGTATCACCATAGTGCAGGGCTATTGGAGTCCACCAGCTCCTAGGGAAGGAACATCGGCCAGCAGCAAGGGGACAGCCAGCCCACCCCCTGGGAAGAGGACAAGAAAACTTAAGGGCCAGTGCGAAAAGCCTGAGACGGCTGCCACCACAGAGAGTGGCCTTGCCACGTCACCTGCAACATCATCTAAGGGAGGCAAGGGCCGAGAGCTGCAGCGAAGGAGGGCAAGGGCAGCAGGGCGGAGAAGACATGCAGCAGCCGAGCGCACCAGGAGGGCCCCACCAGCCCCATAGCGGGTGTGACGGACGACACCCACGGGCACAAGACTCCATCACAGGAGGGCCCCGCTACCGCAAGGTCGGAGGGCGACTAAGCGGGGAGTCTTGGCCAGGTCTGGCTCCCTTGAAAGACAGGACAAGCACCGCTGAAGAGGGCCCCGCCAAGACAGGCACCGCTGAACAGGGCCCCGCCGTCAAGAGCACCGCTGAACAGGGCCCCGCCGTGAAGAGCACCGCTGAACAGGGCCCCGCCGTGAGGAGCACCGCTGAACAGGGCCCCGCCAAGACAGGCACCGCTGAGCAGGGCCCCGCCGTGAAGAGCACCGCTGAACAGGGCCCCGCCGTGAGGAGCACCGCTGAAGAGGGCCCCGCCAAGACAGGCACCGCTGAACAGGGCCCCGCCGTGAAGAGCACCGCTGAACAGGGCCCCGCCGTGAGGAGCACCGCTGAAGAGGGCCCCGCCAAGACAGGCACCGCTGAACAGGGCCCCGCCGTCAAGAGCACCGCTGAACAGGGCCCCGCCGTGAAGAGCACCGCTGAACAGGGCCCCGCCGTGAAGAGCACCGCTGAAGAGGGCCCCGCCAAGACAGGCACCGCTGAACAGGGCCCTGCCGTGAAGAGCCCGGCTGAAGAGGGCCCCGCCAAGACAGGCACCGCTGAACAGGGCACTGCCGTGAAGAGCACCGCTGAAGAGGGCCCCGCCAAGACAGGTACCGCTGAACAGGGCCCCGCCGTGAAGGGCACCGCTGAACAGGGCCCCGCCGTGAGGAGCACCGCTGAAGAGGGCCCCGCCAAGACAGGCACCGCTGAACAGGGCCCCGCCGTGAAGAGCACCGCTGAACAGGGCCCCGCCGTCTCAAGCACCGCTCCGCTGGGCCCTTCCTGTCAAGCACCGCTCCGCTGGGCCCTTCCTGTCAAGCACCGCTCTGCTGGGCCCTTCCTGTCAAGCACCGCTCCGCTGGGCCCTTCATCTCAAGCACCGCTCCGCTGGGCCCTTCCTGTCAAGCACCGCTCCGCTGGGCCCTTCATCTCAAGCACCGCCCCGCTGGGCCCTTCATCTCAAGCACCGCTCCACTGGGCCCTTCATCTCAAGCACCGCTCCGCTGGGCCCTTCATCTCAAGCACCGCTCTGCTGGGCCCTTCCTGTCAAGCACCGCTCCGCTGGGCCCTTCATCTCAAGCACCGCTCCGCTGGGCCCTTCATCTCAAGCACCGCTCCGCTGGGCCCTTCATCTCAAGCACCGCTCCGCTGGGCCCTTCCTGTCAAGCACCGCTCCGCTGGGCCCTTCATCTCAAGCACCGCTCCGCTGGGCCCTTCATCTCAAGCACCGCTCCGCTGTGCCCTTCCTGTCAAGCACCGCTCCCCTGGGCCCTTCATCTCAAGCACCGCTCCGCTGGGCCCTTCCTGTCAAGCACCGCTCCGCTGGGCCCTTCATCTCAAGCACCACTCCGCTGGGCCCTTCCTGTCAAGCACCGCTCCGCTGGGCCCTTCATCTCAAGCACCGCTCCGCTGGGCCCTTCATCTCAAGAACCGCTCCGCTGGGCACCGCCGTCTCAAGCACTGCTGGTCCATTGACAGAACCGGTTCTGTGTCGAGCAGGTGTTCACGAAGCACTCTGGGCACCATGCCTCCTCCAATACCAGTGGAGTCGGTTATCCATCTGATGGACTGTGGCTTTGCACTCCCCAGGATGGTACAGTGGGCATGGAGGCCCCTCGTGGATCTGGCGTCGTGGACTCATGTGGCTGAGGTGCCCCCCTTTCCCTTCCCCCTGAGGTGCCTGTTGTTTTCTCATCTGATGCCCCAGCAGTGTTCTCTCCAATGGTTTCCGGTCTCCTGTGTGGGCTTTGCCCATGTGTTTGTACACATTGGCCCACGGGCTATGGATATTGAACGGACTGTGCAGGACTTATTGACTATGTTTTTACTTTGCACTATGTTCATTATTTCTTTTGTATATTTCATATGGCATATTTACCATGACTTCAATGAACCTATTTTATACATAAATTTTAAACTTCATTTGAATTATGTCTTTGCATTCTTCTGGGGGGTTTGGGGGGTGTCACTCTGACTTGTTGCTCTGCATTGGTGTGTAGGTATTGGGGGGGGTTGGGAGGGTGGGTGTATCGCGTATGTGTGTGCCCGTAAGCTTTCCTCCTCCCCCCTCCCCTGTGTTGTAGGTGCAGTACTCACCGTTGTCGTCTGCGCCGGCGTTCGTACTCCTGGTAGATGAGCAGGTAGACAATAGCCGGTAGGATGTGTAATTCGGGCTCCATGCTGTCCTCCTTCCTCGTGGAGTGTGTAGAGGTGAGCATTTTCCCGTTCGTAGTCTGTTTCCGCCGTGTTTTTATCGGTGGGGCTCCCGCCCCGGAAAAGGTGGTGGATTGTTGAGTTGTGATAGGGTGGGCGGTACATTGTCTGCCGCCTGCCTGTTGGCGGTGACCGCCGCGCTGTTTGTCGGTCCCGCCGTGGTGGTCGGAGTGTTAATGTGGCGGGCTGTGTTGGCGGTTCCCGCCAGGGTCAGAATTCAATTTTTTGGACCGCCGGCCTGTTGGCGGGTTGGCCGCCGCTTTATCACCGACCGCCAGGGTTAGAATGACCCCCTTTGTGTTTTGCGCCCACTGTTTGGACTTACAGCTTGTTTCAACAATATTATCCTTTACTTATCCCAATTTTCGCATGTTGCACTACCTATCTGGGGATACATTTTCAAAGACGTCTCTATATTCCACTCCTCATATTCACCAGCATGCTTCATCATTTCACGCTCCTATTTACCTAGAAGTAGCTCACATCAATTTTTTTGATCTAAGCTATTCAGACCTCTCGGCTCTTGTTCTTCCTCCACCTCTTCGTTCCTGCTTTTTACTCCCACTTAACCTCTACAAAATGGCCGCCTCTTTTTCCATCGCTTTCAATACCTACGCTAATGCCGTTCGACAACATAGTCTTTTTTCTATGTTGCTGCAGTTGGACCACTCATTAAGAACGCGTGGGGCTCACAGACCCTAGACGCGCTCCATCGGACGGACTAGGTTCTCCCCGTATACTGAACAGGTATCTTTGTGCCTTTCATTAGACGCTATATACTGCACACGGGACATTTGTGTCCCTCCTACTTACTCTCTACCCTCGCTGTCTGCGCATTATATTTTTTAACAAATGTAACACACATCTCTTTACACAACGCCGGTTGAGCGTGCTTCTTACAGTAAGCGAACCACATAAGAATGAGCGCCCACACCCATTTGGCTGCTCATGTTCCCTTAAGATACCATCCTCTGGAGTAGGCTCTTGATACCGAGTTTGCTCCATTGCCTAATTTGCATATTTATTCTACACGAATAATCTTGCACCACATAGGCGCTAACTGGCCTCGATTTTAAACCACTACCTTAACTGCATTTTAATCTCACGACCTTATTATCTACGATCCCATTTGCATTTTCTAAGCCCCTCAATTCTGGGCCCCCACACCCTCCGGGTTTTTCCCTTTTGCCATCTTCACAGGTTTTTTTTCGTTCACGACCCAGGACTTTTTTTCACTGTAGTCTCTCTCGTTTATATAGGGTCACGTCTGGAGGCTTATCAGGGCCTCTACATCTCTATTTACGATTACTGGACCACTTAACACTCACCTTTGCCAGGTTCAGTGCATACTACCAACTTACCTTCATATCGGTTTGGTGTTACATTTCCCTTGGCCGGACGGGCCTAGGTATGTTTTTAGGATTATTCCCCTCTATCACGCTTCCTTCTCCACCCAACATAGCGGTTTTCTTCCCTTGACTGGAGTCCTCTGTTGGGCATTTCTTTTCTCTACCATCTCGCGTTTGTACACTTCTGCACTCTAGTGCATACGCTCTACGGTTTTCACTCTTTATGCACATCTAGCACCACTGTAACTATTATGTGCTCATTACTAGACGTTCTCCGGTTTTTAACTCACTTGTCATCTCTTTTTCTTTCACAACACAACCAATTGGGACTACACGGTATCACTTGATTTGCCATGCCTTTTACTCTCCACTCGCTTGCGTGTGCATGTTAAAGCACTTTTCTGAAGCGGATCACGGGCACATTATACTTTATAATTTTTGTTGACGCAACGTAGGCTTATTTCCTTCAGACAACTGTACATACCAGTCTGTCTTGATTACTGTTTTGCAGCCTTGATAAAGTCCCTTGTGTGACGAAACACGTGTTGGCTGTTTTCTGCAAGACGATACTAACCTACGACAAACTTTGCCTATGAATAAAGACACTGTTCAACACCAACCTGGAATCAGCGCTTTTCTCTCCGCTTCTGGATTCACACTACCAGGGATACTTTTTCCTAAAACGTTTCTGGACTTTATACCTCTGTGTGCCTTGGTCATTTTGCAGTCACGAAAGTGTCCAGGGAGGGCAGAAGCCCACTAAACCCCAGATGAAGGTGCAAAATGGCTGCCTCCGGGTGGAAGAAGCTGAAGATTCTGCAACAACGGAAGACGGAACATCTGCTAAATTAATTGCCAAAGGGTACAGTGAATGGGCATAGAAGTGGGAAATAACACCATGCCAGCGCCAAAGATAATCTAAATAATGACAATGAAATGTGAAGTAACACTGTCTTACCTGTGTATCATTGGAAACATTGTCGTATCACTGCTGTTCTGTTGTCCTCATTCACATCCTCTGCCTCCTCATCCTCACTGTCCACAGGGTCCACTGCTGTCATACGGCCATCTCCAGCCTCCTCCTCCTGCAGAAAAGGCAGATGGCATCTCAAGGCAAGGTTGTGCAACATGCAGCATGGCACGATTATCCGGCAGACCTTTTTGGGTGAGTAGCACAGGAATCCACCAGTTAGATGGGGGCACTGAAACCTGGCCTTCAGGAGGCCAAAGGTCTAGTCGATTATCCTTTTTGTTTGCCCATGTGCCTCATTGTAACGTTCTTCTTCCCTTGTCCTGGCATTCCTCACAGGGGTCAGTAGCCATGAGAGGTTGGCATAACCTGAGTCACTGCAAATATCGAGAGACAACAATTAGCCACACACAATCCTATATGGCCCACACCATACACCAACATATGCTGGGTGGGAACCAGTGCTCATCATTAGCCACTCCCTGTGCCTCTGTAGTTGGCCCATCACATTTGGGATGCTGATATTCCTTAGAAAAAGGCATCATGCAACAGACCCAGTATACTTCGCATTGACATGGGAAATGTACTGGTCCACCGAGCACACCATCTGTACATTCATGGATTGAAAACTCTTACGATTTCTGAACACCTGTTCACTTTGCCGGTGGGGTGGGGCAAATGCAATATGAGTTCCATCAATCGCCCTAATTATGTTGGGGATATGTCCCATTGCAAAGAAGTTAGCCTTCACTGTGGCCAAATCCTCCACTTTGGGTAAAACAATGTAGTTGCAAATGTGTTTAATCAGGGCAGACAACACTGTGGTCAGTACTATTAAGAACATTGGCTGTGACATTCCTGCTGCCAAGCCCACTGTCACATGGAAAGAACATGTTGCCAAGAAGTGGATCACAGATAGGACTTGCACAAGAGGGGGGGATCCCAGTCGAGTGACGGATACTAGATATCAGGTCAGGCTCCAATTGGGCACACATCTCTGTGATTGTGGCCCTGTCAAGTCTATAGGCGAGGACAATGTGTCTGTCCTCCATTGTTGCCAAGTCCACCAAGGGTCTGCACATGGGGGTATGTCTCCATCTTCTATTCATCCACAGCAGTTGCAGTCTAAGGGACAAAAGAGTGAGGAGCCAGTCACAAACTGAACATTGGAGCCACAACAGTACAATGCATGATGTTAATTACTAATGGGTAAGTGGGATTTGTCCTGGATATTAAATTTTAATTGTGACGCAGTTGTTATCCAGGGCCTGGCCCACCCCCCCCCCGAAATGGCATATGTCTGTCCTGTGTGGACGGACAGGTGGAAGTGAGGTTATTCGGCTGATGTTGTGTGCCGTTAAGGGAGGCAGTCAGGAACCGTCGTGCAACTCCTCATTGGTTAACATTGGGACCTGTGGGTTACAGTGGCCAATGGTGATGTACGCCGACGGTGACGGTATGCACCGCTGTGTAAGTGACCACACTTTTTTTTATCTAATTCCTCACTTGCTACCTGACCTTCAACATGAGAGGGGCCTACACTGCATGTGCTGCTGTGATGTGTCTCTGGGACCTACCATGGCATGTGTGACTGGGGAAACGGCCCCTGACTTTACCTCGGTGGAGTTGGAGAGAATGGTGGATGGGGTTCTACCCCAGTACGGACTTCTGCAAGGTCCTCCAGACCAACAGCTGAGTACACTGTGGGTATGATGCACGTGGCATGAATGCATGGTATGGTGTGTGTGAAGGCCTCGTGTAGGGGGGTGGGTGGATGTCCCCTGGGCGTCGTACAGCTTGTGTGCTGGGCCATGTTTGTGTAAATGGTGATGTGAAGGGGTATGGTTGGCCATAAGCGTAACAGGCAGGACGGTCTGACTGATACCATTTCCTGTGTGTATTTCCTCTACAGGTCAGCACCCATCAAAAGACGGGTATATGGCGTGCCATCGCCAAGGACGTGCAGACCCTAGGGGTCTATGGCAGGCAGAGCACCCACTGTGGGAAACGGAGGGAGGACCTGAGACGCTGGGCATGGAAGATGGCGGAGGCACATCTGGGGATGGCCTCCCAACGAGGAAGGGGTGGCCGTCAAACCCTGACCCCCCTGATGTCCCGCATACTGGTGGTGCCCTATCGGGAGCTGGACTGGTGCTTGAGGGCATCACAGCAGCCACAAGTGGTTGAGTACAGTGCCCATGTGTAGGAAGGTAGCCCCTTTCTAGCCTTGTTACCCCCACTTTTGACCTGTTTGTGTGTGTATGTCAGGGTGTTTTTACTGTCTCAGTGGGATCCTGCTAGCCAGGACCCCAGTGCTCATAGTGGAAACCCTATGTTGTCAGTGTGTTTTATATGTGTCACTGTGATCCTGCTAGCCAGGGCCCCAGTGCTCATACGTTTGTGGCCTGTATGTGTTCCCTGTGTGGTGCCTAACTGTATCGCTGAGGCTCTGCTTTCCAGAATTTCAGTGTTTATGCTCTCTCTGCTTTTAAAATTGTCACTGTAGGCTAGTGACTAATTTTACCAATTCTGATTGGCACACTGGAACACTCTTATAATTTCCTAGTATATGGTACCTAGGTACCCAGGGTATTGGAGTTCCAGGAGATCCCTATGGGCTGCAGCATTTATTTTGCCACCCATAGGGAGCTCAGAAAAAAACTTACCCAGAACTGCCACTGCAGCCTGAGTGAAATAACATCCACGTTATTTCACAGACATTTTACAATACACTTAAGTAACTTATAAGTCACCTATGGCCCTCATTCTGACCCTGGCGGTCTTTGACTGCCAGGGCGGAGGACCGCGGGAGCACCGCCGACAGGCCGGCGGTGCTCCAATGGGGATTCCGACCGCGGCGGTAAAGCCGCGGTCGGACCGGCACCACTGGCGGGGTCTCGCCAGTGTACCGCGGCCCCATTGAATCCTCTGCGGCGGCGCAGCTTGCTGCACCGCCGCGGGGATTCCGACCCCCACTAACGCCATCCAGATCCCGGCGGTCGGACCGCCGAGATCCGGATGGCGGTAGGGGGGGTCGCGGGGCCCCTGGGGGCCCCTGCAGTGCCCATGCCACTGGCATGGGCATTGCAGGGCCCCCCGTAAGAGGGCCCCTACATGTATTTCACTGTCTGCTACGCAGACAGTGAAATACGCGACGGGTGCTACTGCACCCGTCGCACAGCTTCCACTCCGCCGGCTCGATTCCGAGCCGGCTTCATCGTGGAAGCCTCTTTCCCGCTGGGCTGGCTGGCGGTCTGAAGGCGACCGCCCGCCAGCCCAGCGGGAAAGTCAGAATTACCGCTGCGGTCTTTCGACCGCGGAACGGTAACCTGACGGCGGGACTTTGGCGGGCGGCCTCCGCCGCCCGCCAAGGTCAGAATGAGGGCCTATATGTCTTATCCTCACTTAGTGAAGGTTAGGTGCAAAGTTACTTAGTGTGAGGGCACCCTGGCACTAGCCAAGGTGCGCCCACATTGTCCAGGGCAATTTCCCCGGACTTTGTGAGTGCGGGGACACCATTACACGCGTGCACTACATATAGCTCAATACCTAGATGTAGCTTCACAATGGTAACTCCGAAAATGGCCATGTAAAATGTTTAGGATCATGGAATTGCCACCCCAATACCATTCTAGTACTTGGGGGACAATTCCATGCCTCCCCGGGGCTCCAGCATAGAGCCCGGGTACTGCCAAACTAACTCTCTGGGGTTTTCTCTGCAGCTACCACTGCTGCCAACCTTCAGACAGGTCTCTGCCCCCCTGGGGCCTGGGCAGCCCAGTCCCAGGAAGGCAGGACAAAGGATTTCATCTGAGAGTGGGTGTTATACCCTCTCCCTTTGGAAATAGGTGTCAAGGGCCTGGCAGGAGTAGTCTCTCCTGGCCTCTGGAAATGCTTTGAAGGGCACATATGTTGCCCTCCTTGCATAAGACAGTCTACACCAGTTCAGGGATCCCCCCAGCCTTGCTCGGGCGTGAAACTGGACAAAGGAAAGGGGGGGCACCCATAGCTCCTCCAGGGTGTCCCAGACCTCTGCCATCTTGGATGCAGAGGTGTGAGGGCACAATAGACACCTCTGAGTGGCTAGTGCCAGCAGGTGATGTCTGAGACCCCTCCTGATAGGTGCTTACCTTTCTCTGTAGCCAATCCTCCTATGAGGGCTATTTATGGTCTCTCCTGTGGGTATTTCGCCAGTTAACGAATGCAAGAGCTCACCAGTGTTCCTCTGCATTTTCCTCTTTGACTTCTGCCAAGGATCGACCGCTGACTGCTCCAGGACACCTGCAAAATCACAACAAAGTAGCAAGAAAACTACCAGCAATATTGTATCCCCTCATCCTGCCAGCTTTCTCGAATGTTTCCTGGTGGTGCATGCTCTGAGGGCTGTCTGCCTTCACACTGCACTGGAAGCCAAGAAGAAATCTCCCTTGGGTCGACGGAATCTCCCCCCTGCCAATGAAGGCACCAACGTTCTGCATCACTGGTCCTCTGGGTCCCCTCTCATCTTGACGAGTGTGGTCCCTGGAACACAGGAGCTAGACCCAAGTGTCCCCAACAGTCCAGTGGCCCTTCTGTCCAAATTTGGTGGAGGTAAGTCCTTGCCTCTCAACGCCAGACAGTAATCCTGTGTATTGCTTGAACTGCAGCTGCTAGGGCTTCTGTGCACTTTTGCAAGACTTCCTTTGTGCACAGCCTAGCCCAGGTCCCCAGCCCTCCGTCCTGCATTGCCCAACTCACTGAGTTGGACTCTGACTTTGTGGGACCCTCTTTTGTTGTGCTGAGACGACCGCCATGCTCAGATCTTCTGAACACCTGTTCAGGTACTTCTGCAGGAGCTGCCTGCTTCTGCATGGGCTCTCTGTGTTGCTGAGTGTCCCCTCTGTCTCCTCCTCCAAGGGGCGACCTCCTGGTCCTTCTTGGGCCCTTGCAGCAAACAAAACCTTTAACTGCGACTCCTGCAGCTAGCAAGGCTTGTTTGCTGTCTTTCTGTGTGGAAACAACTCTGCGTCCTCCAGCATGCCATGGGACATCTTCTGACCAAAGGAGAAGTTCCTGGCACCTTCCGTTGCTGCAGAATCTTTGGCTTCTTCTACCTGGAAGCAGCCCTTTTGCACCTTCATCCGGGGTTTAGTGAGCTCCTGCCACCCCCGGACACTTGCGTGACTCTTGGACTTGGTCCCCTTCCTATGCAGGTCTCAGGTCCCCTATCTTGACTTCACTGTCTATCTGGGGTAGTAGGGTAACTTTACTCCTACTTTTCAGGGTCTTGGGGTGGGGTATCTTGGACACCCTTAGTGGTTTTTTACACTCCCAGCGACGCTCTACACACTACACTAGGCCTGGGGCCCATTTGTGGTTCGCATTCCACTTTGGAAGTATATGGTTTGTGTTGTCCCTAGGCCTATTGTATCCTATTGCATTCTATTCTGTTCTACAGTGTTTGCACTACTTTTCTAACTGTTTACTTACCTGATTTTGGTTTGTGTGTATATTTTGTGTATTTTACTTACCTCCTAAGGGAGTATATCCTCTGATATACTTTTGGCATATTGTGACTAACATAAAGTACCTTTATTTTTAGTAACTCTGAGTATTGTGTTTTCTTGTGATATAGTGCTATATGATATAAGTGGTATAGTAGGAGCTTTGCATGTCTCCTAGTTCAGTCTAAGCTGCTCTGCTATAGCTACCTCTATCAGCCTAAGCTGCTAGAACACCTCTAATCTACTAATAAGGGATAACTGGACCTGGCACAAGGTGTAAGTACCACAAGGTACCCACTATAAGCGAGGCGAGCCTCCCACACCATCATTATAACCTACGCTTGGTAGGGTGGTATCCGGATGGGGTATGTGTGTCAGTGGGTGCCTCTAGGCCAGGCCTGATATTGCAGAGTAGATCCCATGTTGGCCAGGGTTCTGAAGTGATAATCCTGCCACCCAGCTCCTAGGCATCAACAACTGGTCAGGGCTATGTGGATCCCAGGTGAGCTGCATTTGGCTGTGTGTGCCCCTCCCCATGCCTTGGTGGCTAGCACTCTAACTGGTGGTGCAATGCATACTGCTTAGGGCGGTCCCATGTGTGAGGGTGGTATGTACGCCAACGGTGATGTTGGTACAGCCATTGACCCAGTGTATCCTTTCTCCCCCCATCATCTGGCGGAGGAGCAGATGTACCGGCGACGGAGGGAGCTGCATCCCACAGGACCCAGGAGGCAGAGTCCACCAAAGGTGAGGGCACCACTGGAACGGAGGGTGAGGGGAGCTCCATGGCAGAGACTGGAGGGGACAGTTCGAACACAGATACCTCCTCCGATGGGAGCTCACTGGTGGTGGCGGACACTTCTGTGACCACCCCACCTACAGGTACAGCCGCTACCCCTGTACCAGCACCGCCCTACCAGCAGCCCCTCATCGAGTTACCAGTGCCCACTCACCCAGGAGGGTGGACATCTCCTTCGCCCCGCCACCTCAGGCCCTATCCCAGTTAGCCCTGCTGCCCTGAGTGGGGAGGCTATTGACCTCCTGAGGTCCATCTCTGTAGGGCAGTCAACCATTGTGAATGCCATCCAGGGGCTGGCAGCCCAGATGCAACAGACTAATGCATTCGTGGAGAACATTCACACTGGCTTGGCGGCCCAACAGAGATCAATCTAGGCTCTGGCTTCCTCTCTGATGGCAGCCATTGTGCCTGTTTCCACCCTCCACCTCCAACTTCCTCTTCCCAACCCCATTCTCCTCAACCCCAACTTATCCCAAGAACAGAGACAGACAAGCATGCACACAAGACAACAAACAAGAGTGGCACAGGCAAGCACAAGCACCATCCTTCATCCCACAGGCACTCACTAAAACACCATACAGTTGCAGACACAACAATATCCACAGCCTCCCCTGTCTACCCCTTCTCCTCCTCCTCCACCTCCCTCCCAGTCATGTCACACACACACCTACATGCACTACATCCTCATCCACTACCGGCATCACCACCACACCTAGCAAAATACACCTCACTGGCTGACATCTACACAACAGCCATGCACATATCCCTTGTGTCCTCTCTCACTGTGTCTGTCTCCCCTCCCAACGTACACAAAAGCAAGTACTCAGACACCCAACAGCCATCCACCTCACAACAGCATCCAGCCCATGCCCCTGCACCCAAACACAGCTGACAGACCCCACCTAAAACCACTCCCTCTTCCTTCACTCCCAAACCTTCTCCCTCTTCCAACCCCAATGTCCCTAAGTTTTTCCTCTCCATCATTGACCTCTTCCCGACCCTTCCCCTGTTCTTTACGTCTGGCCAGGAAGTCAAGAACCCAGGCAAGCACCTCAGCCAACCAGTCCATGGGCCCAGTAGTCTCCACGCCCACTTGTGGTGGGAAAGGATCCACGGCACCTCTGTAGAGGTTGAAGGAGCCTGTACCAGCTGCTGCCAGGAAGAGCAAGGAGCCAGCACCAGCAGGCAGGAAGGACAAGGGGCCTGGTGCAGGGACTCAGATGGAGCCCCCACCACCAACCATGGTAGTGCAGCCGTCCGAGGCTGCAGGGGATGCCCTGGAGCTTCCCCCCACCACCACCAGCAGCAGCACCACCACCACCAGTGGACAGCCATCCGAGACTGCAGGGGATGAGCCGGAGCTTCCCCCCACCACCAGCAGCAGCACCACTACCACCACTGAGCAGCTGTCACCGCCAGCGGACGGTATGCATTCCTGCCCCCATGGAATGCTGTGTGGCTGCCCCCTGCAAATCCAGTGGGTATGACACTCACCTGTGAGACTGTGACCCTGCTCTCCCCAGGATCAAGAGCACAGGGCACGATGCCCCGTCCAGAACCAGTGGGTAATACACCCACCAACTCCATCCTCCCCAGGATCAAGAGCACAGGGCACGATGCCCCCTCCTGAACCAGTGGGTAATACACCCACCAACCCCAGCCTCCCCAGAATCAAGAACACATGGCACAATGCCCACTCCAGAACCAGTGGGTAAAACACCCACCAACCCCAGCCTCCCAAGGGTCAAGAGCACAGGGCACGATGCCCCCTCCAGAACCAATGGATAAGACATCCACATGGCCAGCACTCCCCAGGATCAAGAGCACAGGGCATGATGCCCCCTCCAGAACTAGTGGGTAATACACCCACTGAACGCAGCCTCCCCACGATTAAGAGCACAGGGCATGATGCCTCCTCCAGAACCAGTGGGTAAGACACCCACAAACCTCAGCCTCCTCAGGATCAAGAGCACAGGGCATGTTGCCCCATCCAGATCCAGTGGGTAAGTCACCCACTTGAGAGTATGTGGCCTTGCACTTCCAGGACCAGGACAGAGCAATGGGCATGTTGCTTCCTCCAGAGCATGTGGGCAAGTCACCAACTTGAGATACTGTGGCCCTGCACTCCCCAGAGTCAAGCACAGGACATGTTACCCCCTCCCGAACCAGTGGTGTTATTCCATCTGCTAGCTGAGGTTCCCCCCTGTTCCCTGTCCTCCTGAGGTGCCTGCCTATTTTCCAACTGATGCCCCTGCAGTGTTCTCTCCATGTTGCTGCAGGTGACAGGTAAGGCCTTGGACTTTGGCCTGTGGCCCACACACAATGAGGACTGGACAGTGTCCCTTGAAATGTACATATGTATATACCAGTTACATTGCATTTTCGTATTTCTACTTTGTTGATCTTATTATACTCACGTTGACACATTCCTGTTGTCCTTGCATTATTTATCAGGGTTACGGGGTAAATGTGTTTTATTGCTGCAGCTGTATGTGTGTATGGTGCTGGGAGTATGGTGGGGTGTTGTGCATGTGTGTGTTACTCTCTTTTTCCTCTCCCCTCCCCTATGTGCTAGGCGGCTGTACTCACTGTCATCGTCTTCGCCGTAGTTGGTGTTCGTGGTGGAGCAGGATGCAGAAAGTCATTGGAAATATATGCAGCTCGGGCTCCATGGCGTTGTGGTTGATCCCTGTGTCTCCAAAGATGTGTCCTCTGACTTCTGAGCTCTGTTTCCGCCAGACTTTTGATGTCGTAGGTACCACCCCAGAAAAGGTGGTGGTTTCCTGTGTCTTAATACAGTGGGATTAACATTGGCTTCCACCTGGCTGTAGGCGGCTAAAGCCAAGGTGTCTGTTGTTTCTGCCCTGGCGGGCGGTGTGGTAAAGTGGCTTTCTATCTGTGTTCTCACTGCCATGGTCATAATTTGGCGGTATTAGCCCCACTTTATCACCAACCTCCAGGGTTGTAATTAGGTCCTAAATGACACACCACTCAATGACACAATACTCCACTTTACTCTTTGACATGCTACTTCACACCACTCTATGCAACTTCACTCCAATCTACAACACTCCACTCCACTTTATGCTACTCCACTCCACATCACTCACTCTACACTATTTCACTCTATAGCAGTCCTCTCTATGCCACACCACTCTACACTATTCCACTCTATGGGCCAGATGTAGCAAAGTTTTGCGAGTCGCAAATGGCCCGAATCGCTATTTGCGACTGTGCAAAATCGGAAATGGTATGTAAAAACCCAATTTCCGACTTGCAAAAAACGATGTGAGCCGTTTGCGACTCACAAAATTAGCGACCCCATTTTGCGACCCGCAAATAGCAAGTCGCAATTTGCGAGTCGCAAACCTTATGCAATTGCAACTCGCAAATTGCGACTAGTCGCAAAAAGCCCAGTTTGCACTTGCAATTTACCACTAACTCAGAGCAGGTGGTAACCAGTACCAAAGTATAAAAGGAGACCCAGAAGCCATCTGGGTTACTCAAGATGGCAGAGATATACCTGATAGCAGTGAGGAGGAGAGTCCACGCCGCGCAGCAGAGGAGGAGGAGGGGCCACAGACAGGAGAAGATTTATAGAACAAGGCAGACTCTTTTTCAGCAAACTGAGGATGAGATCTATGACAAATATCGCCTTAGCAGCGCTGCCATACTAGAATTAATTAATTTACTTAAACCACAGCTAGAACACCAGACCCTGCGTGGCTGCGCCATCCCTACGCATGTGCAAGTGCTATGCTCACTTCACCTCTTAGCCTCAGGGAGCTATCAGGGGGTCATTGCTGTGGCAGGTGGGGTATCTCAAAGTGCAGTGTTAAGGTTCCTCAGGGCCTTCCTAGATGCCTTAGTCACACACATGTCTCACTTCATATACCTACCAAGGAATGAGGCAGAAATAAACAGCACCAAGCTGGACTTTTACCACATTGCCAACTTTCCCCATGTCATTGGATGTGTAGATGGGACACATATTCAAATATGCCCCCCTGCAAACCTGGAACATCTTTTCCGCAACAGAAAGTGTACCCACTCACTCAATATTCAGGTAGTTTGTGACGCCCATTATGTCATCACTGACATTGTAACTAAGTTTCCAGGCAGTACCCATGACTCCTACATTTTTAGTGGGATACATCAACGCCTGGAACGTGGGGAGTTTGGAGACGGATACCTCCTAGGTAGAGCTACATACACCTTGCAGACATACACACAGGTCACTGTGCACACCAACCAGGACTTTCTAACAGTGTACTTTTTGTGTCCAACAGGTGACAGTGCATATGCTCTAAGGCCATGGATTATGACTCAGTTTTTAACACCCAGCAATGAATGTGAGAGGCGATACAACAATGCACATAAGAGGACCAGGAATCTGATAGAGCGCACCTTTGGACTCCTGAAAGCAAGATTCAGATGCCTCCACCGCAGTGGAGGTGCCCTCCAGTATACCCCCATTACAGCATTAAAAATTGTGGTCGCATGCGCCATCCTCCACAACATAGCCACCCAACGTGGGCTACCTCTCACCCCTGCAGACCCAGATCCTGAGGATGAAGAGCAAGAGCAACCACATCGCCATCATGGAGATCGGAGTCTAGCTAATCAAGGCAGACTGAGACGGGAACACATCGCAGCACAATACTTTGGAAGGTACGTGTCAACTCCAACCATACTCACCTATTGACCAAAAACACCATTTGTTAAGTGGAACAAAAAAACTATTTAATTAGTGCAGAAATAGAATTATATACAAGTAATGACTGTTCATGGGCATGTAAATGCCAACCATGCATGGGGCACATTGATGTCATGTGCCACATCAACAGGGCCAGGGTAATGTCTATGTCCTTCTGCGGCTCCTGCCAGCCTGGCTGGTCCCTGGTGCTTCTGCTGTGCACTGCCTGGTACTCCGGAGCACCCTAGTGTCAGTGGCAGAGACACTGCTCACTGTAGAGCCCTCCTCGCTGTCCTGGGGTATTTCCCCTGTGCCCCTGGACAGATGCCGTGCTTCCATCAAGTCTATGAAGTGTGTGAGACGTCCCAGGCCCCTAGCCACATCCCCTGCAAAATGGCCCTTTCGACCTGGAGGCCAACTGTCCTCCTCGACAGGACTGTGGTGTTCATAGCCAGCCTGCCAATGGATGTGGCCATCCGATCTAGTCTTTGCAGGAGCTGATGGTCCCTGCGCCGCCCACCCTCGGCCTGGGCCAGTAGTCGTGCCGCCAGATCCCTCATGGCTAGGGCAAGGTCCCCAGTGTTTGTGGCTATCATGTCGATTTTGGAGTTAAGTTGCTGCATGCTGGCCTCGTTATTGCGGACAAAGCGGTGCAGCACACCACTAATCCTCCCTAAAATGTTATTTTGTAGGCGCTGACAACGCAGCAGCTGTGCCTCACTGTTGCTGGGAGGTTGATGGCCGGACGCAGCCTGCAGCCCTGATCTCCTGGACCTGCGTCGCCTGTGCAGTGGTGGCTGCCCTGTGTGTTCCACTGTCTCACTCCTGCCTGTTGCTGGCGCAGCCTCTTGGGACACAGTTGCAGCAGGTGTGGATATTGCAGGGATGATGTTGGCCATGCAGGTGGGAGTGCTGGCGGGTCCTGAGCTGTCCTCATGTGGCTGGCTGCTGTGAGTTGTGGTGGTGTCTTGTGGGAGACCTGTGGGACATGGGGAACAGACCTTCAGTGTCTACTATCTGTTGCACACTTCCTAATAAACATTTGCCTATGAACTGCCTACTTGACTAAATTTCCCATAATGCATCATTCTGGTGTTTGCTACCCTGAAATGGAGCTATCTTGGTTGAGCATGCCCCTGTGTACATGGTGGGTGGGGGTATGGCATTGATAGGGGTACAGGCATGTCACATGGTACTCACCGGTTGATGTGGTGGGCTCTGAGGTGTCCAGGTCCCCAAATCCTGATACTGCCTCCTGCTCGAGGGTTTCCTCCACCCTTTCTTCCAGGGGTGTGGGTGGTGGTACTGACGATGGTCCCCCTCCTGTGCCTCTCATCTCCCGGAGCCTTTCAGCCACCCTCTCCTTGGTCCGGGAGCGGAGGTCATACCACCTTTTTTTATTTCATCAATACTCCTGTGGCTCACCCCCAGGGAGTTGTTTTTTTCCTGGATGTCCAGCCAAAGCTGTCTTTTGGTGGCTTCTGGCACATTGAGGGCTGCCTTCCCAAATAATTAGTCATAGTGCTGACAGCATTCATCTGTCAGCACCTCCAACTCCTTCTCTGAGAACTTCAGTTTTCTCTTCCTTGGAGTTCCTTCCATTGCAGCTGCTGTTTCTCCAGTGTGCAGTTCAACAGTTAAAAAAGTGTGTGGTCCTCCCTCCTCCCAGGTGTATTTGTAAACTTCCTGGCTGTGATGTCATCATCATGTGCCAGGAAGTGTTTCCAGAGTGTTCTGGAGTGGTTTCTGGAGTGTTTGCAGCACCTGTAAGCAATTTACAAGCAACTCGCAATTTGCGACACCCACTCGCAAATTGCGAGTTCGTTTTTTGCACGGTTGCAAAAAGCGACCTTGCAATCGGCGGACTCGCTCACTGCGTTGCGACTCCGGGTGCGAGTGGCTATTTCCGCACTGTTATTTTACCTGCATTTCGATTTGCGACTCGCATTTTGCGAGTCGCACCAACTCGCAAATTGCGAGTCGCAAATTTTTTGTTTCCTACATCTGGCTCTATGCCACTTTACTCTATGCCACTGTAGGACACCATGGCGCTCATTATGACATTGGCAGTAAATTCCAAATACTGCTGTGGTGACTGTTGCCAACATACCACCACATAGGTGAACATCCGTCCGGCAGATTATGACACATACACACAAAACCGACAGAGAAATGCCACAACCACAAATCTGCCAGACTCACAGAACGTGATAAACTGTCAGAACTACAACCCATACCGTTACACCACCAAAACTACGTCCTCCAAATAATGACCCATGAATCACCACAGCAGACATTCAACTGTGGTAAACCATTGGCGGTAAACACCGCTGGGGCAGATAAGGTCACCCAAAGACAAATCAAGACAACATTGGCCTGAACACAAAACCCACACCTGACACAAATTCACACACCATACACACCCACTAACAGCAATATAAAACGCACACCCACATCACCCACAATCCCTTGCTAACACGACAAGACGGATACATTTAGCGACACTAACACAAAAGAGAACTGCACACACATATCACAACTACCTATCCATTCAACACGTACCACACACCACAGACCCCACCACATCACACATCACCCTCTGCACAATACCCATGCCCCCACAAAGGCACCCCGTTTCACTGAGAAGAGTTTCGGGTCATGGTTGAGGAAGTAGTCAGGGTAGAGCCACAGCTGTTTGGAGTACAGGTCTAGCAGATATCCTTTGCCAGGAAGATGGAGCTATGGCGGAGGATCGTGGACAGGGTGAACGCCATGGGACTACATCCACGCACAAGGGGACGACATAAGAAAGAGGTGGAATGATCTACGGGGGAAGGAGTGTTCCATTGCAGCAATGCACCAGCTCATCATCCAGAGGGCTGGCGGTGGACCCTCACCTCCTTCCCCACAGCTGACAGCATGGGGGGAGCAAGTCTTGGCAATCCTCTTCTTGAGAGACTCACTGGAGTAGCCAGAGGACTGAACACTGGAGAGTCAACATTTACTACCTATACCTGCATGCCACCACTAACCCTTACCCTGACACCCATCACCCCACTCCATTCCACACAGTGCACCAACACAAATAACAACCTAAATGCCAAGCCCTGCATGCAATACACACTGCATGCACATCCCTTCCAGCCCTGCATGTTACACCCACCACCAGCGCATGCACAACATGGAGAACTAACAATCCCACAATCCTTCACCATACACAAACAAAGATGGCAGGGCAACAGCAATAGTATAGAGGAAGTTAGTGATGCAGAACATGTCACAGACATATAGCATAATACACCACTTACATCTCCACGGGTGCCCCAGCCAATCTCTGCGGCGAGGAGGTGTCACGGCTACGCAGTACCCCACCAGAAGATGCCCCAGTGATGACAGCAACTCTGGAGCTCTGGATGTATCTGACTGACCGCTGGTCAGTCAGATACCCCATCCAACACCCAGCCTACTAAAGAGCCTCCCCCCTCAGAATCCAACACCACAGCAGCCACCCAATGTCCCAAACCTCTCCCCTAGGACACGTCAATCAGTAGTGTCCCCACCTGAACAAGGACCCCAGTCCACACCTCACAGGCAAGACAATGATGGTCCTGGGTTCAGTGGCAGTGGGCACACTGTTCAGGGGACACAGGCACAGCAGGGCCAGGGACGATCATAGGACAGCTGTGTGCCAGGGGGATTACAGGCCCAGGGAACCGACTTCCCAGGAGGCACTCACTAATGTCCTGGGGGGGGTTCCCAACAATCCCAGGACAAGATGGGCCAGGTGATAAACATCATGCAGGAGAACCAGCGGCTGCAGGAGGAAAACCACCAGGAGATCAAGCAAGAACTGCAGGCCCTGAACACCACCATAGTCTCCATTGCTGGGGGTGCTGGGTGATATGGCCAACACCATGAGGACTACACAGCACACCAGGGGGCCCCTTCCACTAGCCAATGTACTGGCCGGCTCTCCACATCTGCTGCAGCTAGTGGGCAGGAGGCCCTGCCACAGGCTCCCCTTGCCACCAGTACCGTTCTCCCTGCAGAAGGTGAGCCACCCACAAGCGGTCCCCGTGACCCAGACAGACACCAGAGACAGTTGCCAAGACCAAGACCCCCACCAGGAAATGAGCCCCTCCTAAATATCCCACTTGTGTTCCAGTGTGTCACTGCCATTGATCACCTTCCTATAGCCCCTTGGACAATGGACCTGTGCTACAAACAGTCTGGCCCACTACACTGGACTATTCCCAACCATCACCCCACTCTATTGCACTTTGCATTGTATAACAATTATTAATAAACACCCTTGGACACAACTTGAGTAATAATGCTTCATCTGAATGTAATGTACAATGTATCAATCTGTTATGAACTGCATGAACCTGTGTAATGTGCAGTTACATGTTGATCTATCCCACAAATGTGTCTCAGCAGTCTGTACACAACATCTGCAATAAGGGAAGACATAGGTGACAGTCAGGTGGGATGCAAACATAATGACTAGCATAATGCTAAAGCCACACAGCACAACACAAACATTTAGAAATATTTAGTTCAACAGTCTTACCCGAGTGACGTTGGAAGTACTGCAGGATCATATATGTCCTGTTGTACACATCCACCTCCTCTTCCTCCTCCTCACCGTCCTCAGTGTCCAGTGCTGCCAAAGCTGCGTTGTCACCCCCTTTCTCCAGCAGATAGGGCACATGCCGTCTGAGGGCCAAATCGTGCAACATGCAGCACACAACAACATTCCTGAAAACCTTCTCAGGGGAGTACCATAGGGATCCACCTGACAGATGGAGCCCGAAGTTCCATTCAACAATCCTCCTGGTCTGCCCATGAGCATCATTGTACCTATTCTCAGACCATGTTCTCAGATTCCTTACAGGGGTCAGGAGCCAGGACATGTTTGGGTAGCCGGAATCACCTGCAGGAAATGAGGGACACACATTAATCCTGCACAATGGCATGGGGTATGACTCCTGAAGACATGCACTGACATACAATGGTTGGGGACTCAGGCTCACCTATCAGCCACACTCTGTGACGTGGGAGATGTACTGGTCAGCAAGGCACACCATCTGGACACTGAGTGAGTGGAAACTCTTCTGATTCCTGTACACCTGTTCATTGGCCCTGGGGGGAGTAGCACCCCACTCGATGACACTCCACTCTATGACACTTTGCTCAACGTTACTCCACTCCATGACATTCCACTCAACAACACTTCTCTCCAGTCTACTTTAGGACACTGTACGACACATCATTCTATGTCATGCCACTCCACTCCACTCTACTCTATGACATACCAATCCACTGCACACCGCCCTACCCTAAAACACTCTATACCACTCTATGCCCCTTCACTCTATTCCACTCTACTTAATTTTACGATGCTCTACCATATGCTACTCCACTGTAAGACACGCCCCTCTACTCTATGACATGTCACTCCATTCTTCGCATATCACTCAATTTCAGAACACTGCACTCCACTCTGTGCCACTCCACACCATTCCACTCTATAATAAGCAACTCCACTCTATGACACACCACAATACTGTATTATCTGCCACTCCACTCTACAACACAGTGCTCCACTCTGTGCATCTACATTCTCAGCATTGTACTCCACTCCACTTTATGATAGGCCACTCCACTTTATGGCATGCCATTCCAATGCACAACACATCACTCCAATGTATGATACTTCACTGTACAGCACATATTTAAAAAATGATGAATTTAGTTATGTTACAAAAATTGTTCTTATAAAATAATAAACATACAAATTCAATGAAAAAACAAAGGTTAATTCTTAGTTATAGATAAGAAAACTTAATTTATTATTTTCATAGAAAACCAACCAAAACTACACACATTTTAGAAATCATAAAGTTACAGCTATAACCTTAGAGTTATACATTAAAGTTATTATTTACCCCTGGCTGTAAAATTACTTTAATTCATTCTCCTCCATACACAGCGCTGTGTACTCACTAGCCACACTACATTAACACTAAATGGCCCTTCTACCATGCACAATGGTCTCATAATTTTGAGATCTCATAAGTGCTGCTATAAATGCTATGATTTAAGTACATGTGATGTAATCTGGATAGGTATAAGCTGTATGTAAAAAGACAGCAGAAAAGCGGACTTTGTATTTGGTCAGCATCGACGTATGGCTGTAGGGACTCAGTCCATCCACACCATCAGGGAATGTTGACACGATTTCTTGCAACCTTGAACATGATTACTCAGACTCCCAATAAAATTGTGGAAAGAGACCTACCCATTCGTTGTCACTCACAGTACCCAAGATTAGACACTTGAAAGATTGCAGACATTGGGGGTTATTCTGACTCTGGCGGTCCATGACCGCCGTGGCGGAGGGCGGCGGAACCACCGCCAACAGGCTGGCGGTGCTTCCTGGGCTATTCTGACCGCGGCGGTAAAGCCGCGGTCAGAAAAGGGGAACCGGCGGTTTCCCACTGGTTTTCCCCTGGCCCAGGGAATCCGCCATGGCGGCGCTGCTTGCAGCACCGCCATGGGGATTCCGACCCCCTTCCCTCCAGCCTGTTTCTGGCGGTGTCCACAGCCAGAACCAGGATGGCGGGAACCGGTGCCGTGGGGCCCCTGGGGGCCCCTGCACTGCCCATGCCAGTGGCATGGGCAGTGCAGGGGCCCCCTAACAGGGCCCCACAAAGATTTTCACTGTCTGCTTTGCAGACAGTGAAAATCGTGACGGGTGCCACTGCACCCGTCGCACCCCTGCAACTCCGCCGGCTCCATTCGGAGCCGGCTTCCTCGTTGCAGGGGCTTTCCCGCTGGGCCGGCGGACGGCCTTTTGGCAGTCGCCCGCCGGCCCAGCGGGAAAGTTGGAATGACCGCCGCGGTCTTTTGACCGCGGTGCGGTCATTCGGCAGTAACCGCATGGCGGGCGGCGACCGCCGCCCGCCGCGGTCAGAATGACCTCCATAATACTTGAATCATTTATTACAATAATCTTATTAATGTATGAAAAACATGAACTGCAATTATTAGGCAAAGGAGACAGAGCATGGTAACCAGCACTACAAAGGTGGTGAAAAAGATACACAGTTCAACCATGGTTCTGTGTTTATGCTGTAACTACATCCACTGCTGAGAGCATAATGGAAGCACCCTCTGCAAGATCTAATGGAATCCTGTCCTCCCCATACCTGGGTGTGATGTACCAGAATGCCTGGAAGCCAGTCGGATATGGTGCACCTATTGGTCCAGTGAATGGTAGAGGTTGGATTGAGAATCAGCATCAGAGTCAGCTGAGCTGCCTCTCAGGTACTGCAAGCATGCAAAGATCCAGGATAAGCCCAGTGTCAGCACTCCTCTGTCGCACATAGGACAGAGCCAGTTTTTATAATACAAGCACTCTCCGTATTACACTGTGTCAGAAATGCAAGCTTGATGCTGTGATGTGTCTAGAAATGTGAAGCTGTCTCCACAGACAAGAACGAGCAAAATGTACAATGATTTCCCAGTACATTATCACATCCAAGAGAAGCCATGTAAAAGGTTACTAAAAGAAGAAAATGGCAAATTATACATGTGCTTTTAAAAATGGATTCTCTAAGCAGGCCGTAACGTCCTCTCTACATTCTCTCTGAACCGTGAGAGAAAGCGGAAGCTAAAATCAAAATGTAAAACTATACGAAAACCTATTAAAGCATGGCATTTGTGAATTATGCATTTCAATAACATAAGCAAATGAAAGCCACATGTCCTGAAAAATATGACAAACAACGCAGAATATTAAGACAAATTAATAAAAACAAAAGGAGCTGAATCATCATCTAAGAAGTACCCCACATATGTCCATGTTCAAAGTCAGTGGGAGCCAGGACGGAATCCACAGTCACAGGTGACAGATCAACAGAGGCCTTAATGGTGAATTCCAGAGTACAGAAATGTTTGGATCCAGCCAAATCATCTGATGCTGAAGGCACAACAGCTGTGTAGCCGCATTAACAAAGCCAAGTTCCAAGATCTAGGAGTCAAAGCATCCATAGCAACCAGAAGAGATGGCTCATAATACACATACACCAGCAAAGGCATCCTCATGGGACAACGCTGAAGGTGGGTCCTCAATAAATTCACATGCAGATTAATGTCCACAGGCTGAACCATTTGCGTAGCCAGATGCAGGTCTAGTGTTCTCAGCAAACAGTGGAACATAGGATGTAAAAAACTACACCAAACTGGTCAATATGACAGGGACCAATTCAAATCCAGTTCCTGGAGCAGAGACACTCCAAAGCACTGTATCATGCATTCACCACACAGAAGGACGTGTGGCAGATTCATTGTCATAAGGCCTCGTGCAAGTGGAACATCCACTATTGAGCAGAAAGAAAACCTAAAATGTGATGACCAAGAAAATGACAATTGGTATCCCTTTAAAAACAATGGAAACCAAAGAGTGCAGAAAGGACGGAATCTCTCTAAAATCTGTCTGGGATCTGCTCACAAACCCAGATCCAACTGCTTAAAAAAGTGTATTATGCTAGACATATTTGAGTCATTGGATATCCGGTGAATAAGGTTACCAAAATGCTGGGGCAAGTTAGTACATATGAGCGATTGCACTTGGGCAGAAGACCTTGCTGCTTGTCAAAGGTCTCTTGAGCAGATGTCAAAGCAACATCCTTCTGAAACAATAAGACTTTCAGTCTACTCAGCTTCTCAAAATGTATGCTTAAAATAGGAATGGTAGGCAAAATTGTACTTTCCCTTACTACATGCATGGATGGAAATAAAACATTGCTATAGCAGGTCACAACCCTGGAGACTGTCACCACATATGGGACACCTGCTTTCATCCCACAACAACCTTGATCATTCAGCACCAAATAACTCCCATTTGAGAGCAATTGAAACACGGCAAATCAAGGAGACTGGTGTGCTTTTCAGATAACATTCTGAGTTTGCCATGGGTGCATAGCACTCAACATGCAGCATGATCTCTTCACAAAGTAATGATTGGCCAAACTAAGGCCCTCATTACGACCGTGGCGGTTGGTGATAAAGTGTCAGTAATACCGCCAATAGGTTGATGGTAACTACCGCAAAATTATGACCATGGCGGAAAGATCTGCAAAAAACAGTCACTGTATCACACTGACCGCCAGGGCGGAATCAACAGCCACCACCGCGGTAGCCCTCTACAGCCAGGCGGAAGTCAATGTTCCGCCCACCATATTAAGACCTTGCAAACTGCCACCTTTTCCGGGGCGGTACCAACGACAGCAAAAGCCTGCAAAAACTTAGCTCAGAAGTGAAATAACTCACCATTGGAAACACAGGGAAGAACCACGCCACCATGGAACCAGAACTGCATGTTTTCCCAATTGTATTCTATGTTCTGCTCCACCATGAACACCAGCGATGAGGACGACGGTGAGTACAGCCACCTAGCACACGAGGGTGGGCGGTAGGAAAAAGAGAGTAGCACACACACGCTCCACACACACACCCCAAACACACACCATACACACAACGGTATGCATTAAAAAAACTATTTTATCTCGTAACTCGGCTGAATAATGCAAGGACAAAATGATTTTGCCAAAGTGTTTGTAATAAGATCAACACAGTAGAAATAATAATTTAGGAAAGATAATAGATATATACGTATTTACAGAAAAAGGGACACAGCCCAGTCCTCAGTTTGCATGGACCACATGGCCACAGGCCAAAGCCCAAGGCCACACGTCACCTGCTTCAACACAGAGAGAACACTGCAGGGCCATCAGTTGGTAAATAGGCAGGCAGGATAGGGAACGGGGGCACCTCTGCCTGGAGATTTAACAAGACCACTGGTTCTGGAGGGGGCAACGTGCTCTGTTCTTGATCCTGGGGAGTGATGGGCCACAGTCTCTCATATGGGTGTCTTACCCACTGGTTCTGGAGGGGGCAACATATCCTGTGCTTGATCCTGGGGAGCGATGGGCCACAGTCTCTCATGTAGGTGTCTTACCGACTGTTCTGGAGGGGCAACATGCCCTGTGCTTGGTCCAGGGGAGTGCAAGGTCACAGTCTTTCGAGTGGGTGTCTTCCCCACTGGTTTTGGAGTGGACAGGCTGCACAACAGCCCATGGAGGCAGGATTACATACTGTCCGCCGGCGGTGACAGCTGCACAGTTGTGGTGCTGCTGGTAGGGGGAGGCTCCTGCCCATCCCCTGCAACCTCGGACAGCTCCACAATGGTGGTGCTGCTGGTGGAGGGAGGCTCCTGCCCATCCCCTGCAACCTTGGACGGCTGCACTGTGGTGGTGCTGCTGGTGGGGGGAGGCTCCTGCCCATCCCCTGTACCCTCGGACGGATGCACAACTATGGTTGGTGGTGGGCGTTCAGTCACAGTTCCTGGTCCAGGCTCCTTGCCCTTCCTGCCTGCTGGTGCAGACTCCTTGGTCTTCCTGCTTGCTGGTGCAGGCTCCTTGGTCTTCCTGTCTGCTGGTGCAGACTCCTTTCTCCTCCTGCCTGCTGGTGCAGGCTCCTTGGCCTTTCGGGTGGTAGGTGCAGGATCTTTGCCCTTCTTGCCTACAGGCGCAGTATCCCTCCCCTTTAGGCTGGATGGCGCAGGCTCCTTCCCCTTCAGTATATGTGGCCTGGATCCCTTTCCACCACAAGTGGGTGCGGTTAGGACAGGGCCCGTGGACTGTGCGGCTGAGGTGCTTGACTGGGTTTGTGATACCCTGCCCATATGTGCAGGAACGGGGGAGGGGTAGGGAAGAGGTCAATGGTGAATAGGAACTGTTTTTTAGGGACATTGGGGTGGGAAGAGGGAGAAGGAATGGGAGTGGTGGATGAGGGAGTGGTTGTTGGAGGTTTCTATCTTCTGCTTTTGGGTGCTGGTGCATGGGCTGTATGCTGTTGTGAGGTGGAAGGCTGTTGGGTATCTGAGTGCTTGCGTTTGTGTACTTTAGGAGGGGGGTGTGATATGCTGCGGCAGTAAAAAAGGGCTGAGTCTGGTATATAGGGAAAACCAAAGTTTTATTTCCTTTATATTGTAGCGGTAAGCTAGTAGCATCTATTTGTTTCTTTATAGATCTTGCAGGTTTTCTGGTCTCTGTTAATCATCTTGTCCTTTTTTCCCTCCTCCTCTAGGTTCGGCTAACGTCTGGTTCATGGGACTCCCGAGCGTTACCAGAAAAACAAACAGAGGAAACAAAGGTGAGTATTTTTTTGGGGTGTCTGCGCGGGGTTTTATCTTTTTCTTAGAGGTACATGCGGGGAGGAAGCTTTCAGAGGGGGACGGGTGGTGAGGGTATCCCACTGTGAGGGTGATGCCTTTAGTTTATGGAGCCATGCTCTGTCTCTTCTTTCACATACAGCCCAGTGCCCAAACAACCAAAGAGTTTCTGACCCCCTCCCCAGTGATTTAGTGGCGTACCCCCTCTCCCGCCTCCCCGGTTCCCTTCCCCTGTGCCCCTGTTATTCTTTTGTGTTCCGCGTCCCCAGGAGTGACCGTACCTTGAAAAGCCACAACCCTCCTGGGTCGTGGCGGGTTTCTTGGGTTTTCAGCTCCTTTCCTTCGCTGGAAACGACTCAGTTTTCCTCTCTTCTTCGTGAGGGTCTACAGTCTTCCTCTGCTGTAGTCTCCACATCTCTCGCTCCGTCCGGTTCTCCCTGTTCCGCGTTGTTCTCCCCTGACGCGTAGTCTGTCTTCTCTTTTAGACTCCCCATCCGGAAGTCTTCTTCTTTGACATCTGTCAGCCTTCCCATGTTACCTTGGGAACGCGGAAGTGAAGCGAGCGAGCCGGTCGAATGGTGCCGACTCAAGGAGGTAGGAGACGCGGTCGGGGAGACCCGTCTACAGGGGGACAGACATAGTGGGAGAGAACACAGGGGACGTGTGCATTGCTGTTGTGGAGGTGTCTGCCAGTGAGGTGTGTGTTCTGCTTGGTGTGGTGATGATGCTGGTAGTGGATGATGATGTAGTGCATGCAGGTGTGAGTGTAAACGTGGCTGAGAGGGAGATGGTGGAGGCAGAGGAGGGAGAGACAGTGGAAATAGTGGATGTTGTGCAACTGGATGGTGTTTGTGTGAGTGCCTGTGGGATGAAGTGTGGTGCTTGTGTTTGCCTGTGACACTTTTGTGTGTTGTCTTGTGTGCATGCTCGTCTGCATGTGTGCTTGGGATAGGTTGGGGTTGAGGGGAATGGGACTGGGCAGTGGAAGTTGGAGGTGGGACGGTAGAAACAGGTACAATGGCTGCCATCAGAGAGGAGGTCAGAGCCTGAATCGATCTCTGTTGGGCCGCCAATCCTGTGTGAATGCCCTCCAGGAATGCATTAGATGTTTGCATCTGGGCT
Organism: Pleurodeles waltl; assembly: GCF_031143425.1. Taxonomy (NCBI): domain Eukaryota; kingdom Metazoa; phylum Chordata; class Amphibia; order Caudata; family Salamandridae; genus Pleurodeles; species Pleurodeles waltl. The sequence goes on along the minus strand of NC_090439.1, from coordinate 145,757,374 downwards.
GCAAGCCTCTGGATGGCATTCACAATGGTTGACTGCCCTACAGAGATACAGAGATGGATCGCAGGAGGTCAATAGCCTCCCCACTCAGGGCAGCAGGACTAACTGGTGCAGGGCCTGAGGTGCCTGGGGCGAAGGAGATGCCCATCCTCCTGGGTGAGCGGGCACGGGCAACTCGCTGAGGTGCTGCTGGGAGGACGGTGCTGGTACCGGAGAGGCGGCTGTACCTGTAGCTAGGGTAGTCACAGAAATGTCCGCCACCTACAGGGAGCTTCCATTGGAGGAGGTATCTGTGTCAGAACTGTCCCCCCTAGTCTCCGCCATGGTGCTCCCCTCGACCTCCGTCCCACTGGTACCCTCACCATCAGTGGACTCTGCCTCCTGGGTCCTGTGGGATGCAGCTCCCTCCATCAGTGGTGCCTATGCTCCTCCGCCAGATGATGCTAATGCACAGAAGGACAGGATGACAAAACAAATAAAGGGGGGGAAGAGACAAAGGATACACTAGGTCAATGGCTACACTAACACCACTCTTGGCATACACAGCACCCTCACACACAGGTAACAGGCGTAAGCAATATGCATTGCACTACCAGAGAAATAGTTAGCCACCAAGGCATGGGGAGGGGCACACACTGCCAAATGCAGCACACCTGGGACACACTCAGCCCTGACCAGTATGGGATGCCTACGAGCTAGGTAGCAAAATTAACTCTAGCCACCAGGGAACCTACGCTGCAATGTCAGGCCTGGCCTAGGGGTACCCACTGACACACATCCCCCAACCGGACACCACCCTACCATGCGTAGGTTGTAATAATGGGCACTGTACTCACCCCCTTGTGGCTGCTGTGATGCCCTCAAGCGCCCATCCAGCTCAGGACACGGCACCGCCAGTACGCAGGCCATTATGGGGGTCAGGGTTTGACGGGCACCCCTTCCTCATTGGGAAGCCATCCCCAGCTGGGCCTCCGCCGACCTCCGTGCCCAGTGTCTCAGGTCCTCCCACCATTTCCGACAGTGGCTGCTCCGTCTGCGGTACACCCCTAGGGTCCGCATGTCCTTGGCGATGGCATGCCACATACCCTTCTTTTGATGGGCGCTGACCTGCAGAGGAAATACACACAGGAAATGGTATCAGTCAGACCGTCCTGCCTGCTACACTTATGGCCCACCATATCCCTTCACATCACCATTTACATGAACATGGCCCACTACACAAACTGTACGATGCCCAGGGGACATCCACCCACCCCCTACATGAGGCCTTCACACACACCACTCCATGCATTCATGCCACATGCATCGTACCCACATGTTGGTCTGGAGGCCCATACAGCAGTCCGTACTGGGGTAGGACCCCATCCACCACTTTCTCCAACTCCGCTGAGGTGAAGGCTGGGGCCCTTTCTCCAGTCACACGGGCCATGGTAGGTTCCAGACACAGATCGCAGCAGCACATGCCGTGTAGGTCCTCTCATGTTGAAGGTCAGGTAGCAAGTGAGGAATTAGATAAAAAATGGTGATCACATCTGTAGCGGTGCATACCATCACAACCGGCGTACATCACCATTGGCCACTGTAACCCATAGGGCCCAATGTTAACCATTGAGGATTTGCACGACGGTTCCTGACCGCCTCCCGTAACGGCACACAATGTCAGCCGAATTACCTCACTTCCACCTGTCCCTCCACACAGGACAGACGGATGCCATTTCAGGGAGGTGGGCAGGCCCTGGAATAATGCTGCATCACAGGAGATATTAGCACATACTGGACAAATCACAATGACCCATTACATGTTTACAGGATGCAAAGTTGTGTTGTAGCTCCATTGTTCATTTTGTGACCAAATCCTCACTCTTGGGTCCCTTAGATTCCTACTGCTGCTGATGAATAGGATATGAGACATACCCCCATGTACAGACCCCAGGTGGACTTGGCAACAATGGAGGACTGGCACATTATCCTCACCTATAGACTTGACAGGGCCACAGTCACAGAACTGTGTGCCCAATTGGAGCACGACCTAATATCGCTATCTGTCACCCCACTGGGATCCTCCCTCTTGTGCAAGTGCTATCTGTACTCCATTTCCTGGCAACTGGTTCTTTCCAAGTGACAGTGGGCTTGGCAGCAAGAATGTCACAGCCAATGTTCTCAATAGTGCTGACAAGTGTGTTGTCTGCCCTGATAAAACACATGTGCAGCTCCATTGTTTTACCCCAGGTTGAAGATTTGCCCACAGTGAAGGCTGAGTTTTATGCAATGGGACATTTCCCCAACATAATTGGGGCAATTAATGGAACACATATTGCATTTGTCCCCTCCCCCGGCAGAATGAACAAGTGTTTAGGAATTGTAAGAGCTTCCACTCTCTGAATGTGCAGATGGTGTGCTTGGCGGACCAGTACATCTCCCACATCAATGCTAAGTATCCTGGGTCGGTGCATGATGCCTTTGTCCTAAGGAATAGCAGCATCCCAAATGTGATTGCCAAACTAAGAGGCATAAGGTGTGGCTAATAGGTGAGCCCTGGTTCCCACCCAGTATATGTTGTTATATAGGTATGGTGTGGGCCACATAGAATAGTGTGTGGCTAAATATTGTCCCTCAATATTTGCAGGTGACTCTGGTTACTCAAACCTATCATTGCTGCTGACCCCTGTGAGGAATACCAGGGCAAGGACAAAAGAACATTATAATGAGGCACACGGGTGAACCAAAAGGATAATTTAAAGGACCTTTAGCCTCCTGAAGGCCAGGTTCTGGTGCCTCCATCTAACAGGTGGATCCCTGTGCTACTCACCAAAGAAGGTCTGCCAGATAGTGGTGACATGCTGCATGTTGCATAACCTGCCCCTCAGACACCATGGTGGTCATTACAACCCTGGCGGACGATGTTAAAGCGGCGGTAAAACCGCCAACAGGTCAGCAGTAAAAAAAATTGAATTATGACCATGGCGGAAACCGCCAACAAAGACAGCCACTTTAACACTCAGACCACCACGGCGGTACAGGCAAACAGCGCGGCGGTCACCACTAACAGACAGGCGGAGGACAATGTACCACCCACAGTATCACATCTACCAATCCGCCACCTTTTCTGGGGCGGATTCACCACGGATAAAAACACGGCGGAAACAGGCATTTCAAAGGGAAAACGCTCACCTCTACACACTCCACGAGGAACGAGGGCACCATGGAGCCGGAACTCCATATTCTGCCTGCTCCTATACGAGGATCATCAACACCAGCGGCGAAGACCACGGTGAGTACTACACCTACGACATAGAGGGGGAGGCAAAAACACAGGGACACACACAACCAACATCCCAAACCCCACCCCGAACCTTACCCACTACAACACACACACCAATGCACATCTACACATTACAGTAACAACCCCCCGGAAGAATGCAAAGACAAAAGTAAATGAGTTGAACCATTGTAATATACCAAAATACCGTAAGCAAATATATACATTTATATATACACATTAAACAAAATATACACCACGATTAGTAGTGCAGGTATTGCACCATTCATTGTCCGTGGACCACTGGGCCCAAAATGCATGGGCGAGCCCCACACAAGATACCTGATCAAAACGGAGAGAACACTGCAGGGGCATCAGATAGAAATACAACAGGCATCTCAGGGGGAAGGGAAGGGGGGGCACCTCAGCCGGATGAGTGCACCACGCCAGAACCACAAGGGGGCTCCATGCCTATTGATGTATCCTGGGGAGTGCAAAGCCATAGTCTCCCAAGTCTCTGCAGTGGGTGGGTTGCCCACTGTACCATCCTGGGGAGTGCAAAGCCACAGTCTCTCAATTCTCTGCAGTGGGTGGGTGTGAGAAGGTAGCCTCTTTCTAGCCTTGTTACCCCCACTTTTGGCCTGTTTGTGAGTGTATGTCAGGGTGTTTGTCACTGTTTTCACTGTCTCACTGGGATCCTGATAGCCAGGCCTCAGTGCTCATAGTGAAAACACCATGTTTTCAGTATGGTTGTTATGTGTCACTGGGATCCTGCTAGTCAGGACCCCAGTGCTCATAGGTTTGTGGCCTATATGTATGTGTCACTGGGACCCTGTCACACAGGGCCCCAGTGCTCATAGGTGTGCATGTATATGTTCCCTGTGTGGTGCCTAACTGTCTCACTGAGGCTCTGCTAATCAGAACCTCAGTGGTTATGCTCTCTCATTACTTTCAAATTGTCACTAACAGGCTAGTGACCATTTTTACCAATTTACATTGGCTTACTGGAACACCCTTATAATTCCCTAGTATATGGTACTGAGGTACCCAGGGTATTGGGGTTCCAGGAGATCCCTATGGGCTGCAGCATTTCTTTTGCCACCCATAGGGAGCTCTGACAATTCTTACACAGGCCTGCCACTGCAGCCTGAGTGAAATAACGTCCACGTTATTTCACAGCCATTTTACACTGCACTTAAGTAACTTATAAGTCACCTATATGTCTAACCTTTACCTGGTAAAGGTTAGGTGCAAAGTTACTTAGTGTGAGGGCACCCTGGCACTAGCCAAGGTGCCCCCACATTGTTCAGAGCCAATTCACTGAACTTTGTGAGTGCGGGGACACCATTACACGCGTGCACTACATATAGGTCACTACCTATATGTAGCTTCACCATGGTAACTCCGAATATGGCCATGTAACATGTCTATGATCATGGAATTGCCCCCTCTATGCCATCCTGGCATTGTTGGTACAATTCCATGATCCCAGTGGTCTGTAGCACAGACCCTGGTACTGCCAGACTGCCCTTCCTGGGGTTTCTCTGCAGCTGCTGCTGCTGCCAACCCCTCAGACAGGCAGCTGCCCTCCTGGGGTCCAGCCAGGCCTGGCCCAGGATGGCAGAACAAAGAACTTCCTCTGAGAGAGGGTGTGACACCCTCTCCCTTTGGAAAATGGTGTGAAGGCAGGGGAGGAGTAGCCTCCCCCAGCCTCTGGAAATGCTTTGTTGGGCACAGATGTGCCCAATTCTGCATAAGCCAGTCTACACCGGTTCAGGGACCCCTTAGCCCCTGCTCTGGCGCCTAACTGGACAAAGGAAAGGGGAGTGACCACTCCCCTGACCTGCACCTCCCCTGGGAGGTGTCCAGAGCTCCTCCAGTGTGCTGCAGACCTCTGCCATCTTGGAAACAGAGGTGCTGCTGGCACACTGGACTGCTCTGAGTGGCCAGTGCCACCAGGTGACGTCAGAGACTCCTTGTGATAGGCTCCTTCAGGTGTTAGTAGCCTTTCCTCTCTCCTAGGTAGCCAAACCCTCTTTTCTGGCTATTTAGGGTCTCTGTCTCTGGGGAAACTTTAGATAACGAATGCATGAGCTCAGCCGAGTTCCTCTGCATCTCCCTCTTCACCTTCTGATAAGGAATCGACCGCTGACCGCGCTGGAAGCCTGCAAACCTGCAACATAGTAGCAAAGACGACTACTGCAACTCTGTAACGCTGATCCTGCCGCCTTCTCGACTGTTTTCCTGCTTGTGCATGCTGTGGGGGTAGTCTGCCTCCTCTCTGCACCAGAAGCTCCGAAGAAATCTCCCGTGGGTCGACGGAATCTTCCCCCTGCAACCGCAGGCACCAAAAAGCTGCATTACCGGTCCCTTGGGTCTCCTCTCAGCACGACGAGCGAGGTCCCTCGAATCCAGCGACACCGTCCAAGTGACCCCCACAGTCCAGTGACTCTTCAGCCCAAGTTTGGTGGAGGTAAGTCCTTGCCTCACCTCGCTGGGCTGCATTGCTGGGAACCGCGACTTTGCAAGCTACTCCGGCCCCTGTGCACTTCCGGCGGAAATCCTTCATGCACAGCCAAGCCTAGGTCCACGGCACTCTAACCTGCATTGCACGACTTTCTAAGTTGGTCTCCGGCGACGTGGGACTCCTTTGTGCAACTTTGGCGAGCACTGTTTCACGCATCCTCGTAGTGCCTGTTTCTGGCACTTCTCCGGGTGCTACCTGCTTCAGTGAGGGTTCTTTGTCTTGTCCGACGTCCCCTCTCTCTGCAGGTCCAATTTGCGACCTCCTGGTCCCTCCTGGGCCCCAGCAGCGTCCAAAAACGCCAAACGCATGATTTGCATGTAGCAAGGCTTGTTGGCGTCCATCCGGCGGAAAAACACTTCCGCACGACTCTCCAAGGCGTGGGGGATCCATCCTCCAAAGGGGAAGTCTCTAGCCCTTGTCATTCCTGCAGTATTCACAGTTCTTCAGCCTAGTAAGAGCTTCTTTGCACCAACCGCTGGCATTTCTTGGGCATCTGCCCATCTCCGAGCTGCTTGTGACTTTTGGACTTGGTCCCCTTGTTCCACAGGTACCCTCAGACAGGAATCCATCGTTGTTGCATTGCTGATTTGTGTTTTCCTTGCATTCTCCCTCTAACACGACTATTTTGTCCTTAGGGGAACTTTGGTGCACTTTGCACTCACTTTTCAGGGTCTTGGGCAGGGTTATTTTTCTAACTCTCACTATTTTCTAATAGTCCCAGCTACCCTCTACAAGGTCACATAGGTTTGGGGTCCATTCGTGGTTCGCATTCCACTTTTGGAGTATATGGTTTGTGTTGCCCCTATCCCTATGTTTCCCCATTGCATCCTATTGTAACTATACATTGTTTGCACTGTTTTCTAAGACTATACTGCATATTTTTGCTATTGTGTATATATATCTTGTGTATATTTCCTATCCTCTCACTGAGGGTACACTCTAAGATACTTTGGCATATTGTCATAAAAATAAAGTACCTTTATTTTTAGTATAACTGTGTATTGTGTTTTCTTATGATATTGTGCATATGACACTAAGTGATACTGTAGTAGCTTCACACGTCTCCTAGTTCAGCCTGAGCTGCTTTGCTAAGCTACCATTATCTATCAGCCTAAGCTGCTAGACACCCTATACACTAATAAGGGATAACTGGGCCTGGTGCAAGGTGCAAGTACCCCTTGGTACTCACTACAAGCCAGTCCAGCCTCCTACAGTGGGTTGCCCACTGTACCATCCTGTGGAGTGCAGAGCCACAGTCTCTCAAGTCTCTGCAGTGGGTGGGTTTCCCACTGTACCATCCTGGGGAGTGCAGAGCCACAGTCTCTCAAGTGGATGCAAGTCTCCACTGGTTCTGGAGGGGGCTTTGTGCCCAGAGTGCTTCATCCTGCCGAGGACTGAGGAAGTGGGTGTATGTCTCCACTGGTTCTGGAGGGGGCTTTGTGCCCAGAGTGCTTCATCCTGCCAAGGACTGAGGTAGTGGATGCCTTTATCCACTGGTTCTGGAGGGGGCTTTGTGCCCAGAGTGCTTCATCCTGTGCAGGACAGACGGAGTGGATGCAAGTCTCCACTGGTTCTGGAGGGGGCTTTGTGTCCAGAGTGCTTCATCCTGCCAAGGACTGAGGTAGTGGATGCCTTTCTCCACTGGTTCTGGAGGAGGCTTTGTGCCCAGAGTGCTTCATCCTGTGCAGGACAGACGGAGTGGATTCAAGTCTCCACTGGTTCTGGAGGGAGCTTTGTGCCCAGAGTGCTTCATCCTGTGCAGGACAGACGGAGTGGATGCAAGTCTCCACTGGTTCTGGAGGGGGACTGGTGCCCAGAGTGCAGCACACACCCCGTGACGGTCCCACTTGCGTCACTGCCCCTGCCCCAAATGGGCTAGCAGTGCATTCCGTGGCAGTTTTGCCCTGTTCAGCGGTCCTGGCCTGTTCAGTGGTGCTTGAGTTGCCAGTGTCAGACCTGTTCAGCGGTGCATTCCATGGCAGTCTTTGCCCTGTTCAGCGGTCCCTGGCCTGTTCCGCGGTCCTTGCCAAGGCGGTCCTTCATTGCCCAGCAGGGCTGTGGCTGGCGGTCCTTCATGGGTCAGCTGGGCTGTGGCTTGTGGGGCCCTCCTGGCCAGCTGGGCTGTAGCTGGCGGTGGCCTCCTGGCCAGTGACGATGGGGCTGGCCTCCTGGGCAGTGACTCTGGTGGTGGCCCCCTGGTCAGTGACGATGGGGCTGGCCTCCTGGGTAGTGACTCTGGCGGTGGCCTTCTGGCCAGTGACGATGGGGCTGGCCTCCTGGGCAGTGACTATGGTGGTGGCCTCCTGGCCAGTGACGATGGGGCTGTCGGTGGCCTCCTGGGCAGCGGGGATGATGGCGGTCTTCTCCGACGTGCTGCTCCTCCCAGACTTTGGAGATTTCTTCTGCCCCTTCCCCACCTTGGGAGGAGTCACAGCTGAGTCGACACTCCCCCTGGGACCCTTGTGAGTGGCTTTGCTGGCTGGAGTCTTCCCCCTCTCCCGCCGGGCACTGTCCAACTTCTGGTGCTTCACAGGGGGGGGACTGGCTGTGTTGTGGCTCCGTGCCACACTGGCTGGCCTGGTGTCCAGTGCACTCCACATACCTGTAACAACAGTCACCACTGGTCCCAGGGATTTTTTTACTGAGGTGCTCGTACGGGACCTATGAGTCGGAAGTGGGGGTGGTGGGAAATAGGTTAAGAGGGGCCAGGAAAAGTTTTGGGGAGACACTGGGAGGGGTAGATGGAGTGGTTTTGGAAGTGGAGGAAGAGGTGGTGGTTGTAGGAGGAGTAACTTTTGTCGATTTGGGTGCAGGTGCATGGGCTGGAGGCTGTCGTGAGGTGGATGGCTGTTGGGTGGGTGTGTGCCTGCATTTGTGTATCTTCGGAGGGGGTGTCACAGACACCCTGGGAGAGGACACAGGGGACGTGTAAATGGTAGTGGGGGCGGTGAGTGCACATGAGCGGGGTGTGGTGGTGGGTGTGCTGGTACGGGACCTAGTGGCTGTAGTGGTAGTGCATGCAGGTGTGAGTGGAGATGAGACTGGGAGGGAGGAGGGAGACGACAAGGAGCGGGACCCAGTGGAGGCAGTGGATGTTGGTGTGTCTGTATGTGTGTGATGCTTGCATGAGTGCCTGTGGGATGTGTGGTGCTTATGTTTGCCTGAGCTTCCCTTGTGTGGTGAGGTGTGTGCAGGCTGGTCTGATGGTGTGCTTGGGATAGGCTGGGGTACAGGGGATTGGGTCTGGGTGGAGGAAGTTGGAGGGGGGAGGCTAGATACAGGGACAATGGCTGCCATCAGTGCTGAGGCCAGAGTTTGCAGGGTTCGATGAAGGGCAGCCTGACCAGAATGAATGCCCTCCAGGAATGCATTTGTGTGTCGCAATTCCCTTTCTACACCCTGGATGGCATTCAAAATGGTAGATTGCCCAACAGTGAGTGAACTGAGGAGGTCAATGGCCTCCTCACTGAGGGCAGCAGAGGTGACAGGGGCTGAGGTGCCTGGGGCGACGGTGATGCCCACACTCCTGGGTGAGTGGGTACAGTGCACACGCTGAGGGGCTGCTGGGAGGGCGGTGCTGGTGGGGGGGGTGGCGGCTGTACCTGTAGAAGTGGGGGGCACAGATTTTGCCACCACCACAACGGAGCTCCCATCGGAGGACGAGTCTGTGTCGCTGGTTGCAGATCCTGTGACCGCTGTGGTGCTCCCCTCGCCCTCCATCCCACTGATGTATTCTGAGTCCGTGGTGTGGCCCTCCATGGCCATGTGGGATGCAGCTCCCTCGTGCTCCGGTGCCACTGTACCTCCGCTTGATGATGCTGATGCACACAAGAACAGGGAGACCACAAAAAGGGGGGGGAATGACAGAAGAAAGACAGGTTGAGTGCATGGCTTACAGCTACCTTTGGCGGACAATACACACACAGCAGCCCCCTGCACTACACCGCGCTGTTGGGCTCTACAGATGCAATTCCTGGGATATGGCCTACATGGCTATGGACGACATCTGCACACATAGATGACACTGGGGCATGAATACCTGTACTTGGCACTCTACAGAGGGGAGGTGGGGTGCCACATGGCCTGCATTACGGAGGGGCTTAGCCTACGGAACTCACCCTGGCCTAGGGAAACCCACAGCCCTCCTCCCCACCCAGACACCTTCACTGCGCACAAAGTCCACTGAATGATGTTGTACTCACCCCCTTGTGTCTGCTGTGATGCCCTCAAATGCCCATCCAACTCAGGGTAGGACACCGCCAGGATCCGGAACATCAGGGGGGTGATGGTTCGACGGGCACCCCCCCTACGTTGGGAGGCCATCCCTAGCTGAGCCTCCGCCGTCTTCTTGCTCCAGCGGCGAATGTCCTCCCATCTCTTCCGGCAGTGGGTGCTCCGTCTGTGGTGGATCCCCAGGGTCCGGACGTATTTGGCGATGGCACGCCAAATATCCTTCTTCTGGTGGGCACTGACCTACATGAAATGTACAGGGAAAGAAGAGTAGTCATTACCAACTGCGCCGTCAAAGTGAGTGGCCCACATCCCTACCCTTGCCATGTGGCACATGCACCCACCGTCTTTCATACACGCAGCACTCTGCCCCCTTCCTTCTTACAACCAGCCCTCTCCACACAGGCATAGCCCATACAACGTGCTCCCTGTGTACTTACCTGTTGGTCTGGAGGACCGTAGAGTAGCGTGTACTGGGGAGGACCCCGTCCACGAGCGTCTCCAACTCCTCTGCAGTGAAGACAGGGGCCCTTTCCCCAGACGCACGAGCCATTGTCTCTTCCAGACCGAGGTCACAGCAGCACTTGCAGTGTAGGTCCTCTCCTGTCGAAGATCAGGTATCGAGTGATTGAACAGATAGAAAATGGTGGTCACGTCCACGGCGGTCATGTCCGCGGCGGTGCGTACCATCACCGCCGGTCTACATCGTCGTTGGCTCCTGGGACCCATAGGGTCCAATGTTAACCAATGCAGCATTGTGCTGCGGTGTTCGACCGCCTACCGCGTTGGTGTACAACGCCAGCGCAGTTACCTCACATCCCATTGTCCCACTTTAGAGGTCAGGCAGCCGCCATTTCAGGGGCCCACATGGCCTAATTACCAACTGGGTCACACAGACCTAGGCCTTGTCTCACAACACAAATACAGGCCACATTTTGTGTATGAATGGTGTTCTGTGTAGACTGTGGGTACATACCTCTGAGTTGTTTAACTCTGTGGTCGCTGTTGTCCTTCCTAGGCACCGTCCGCTGGGACATGTGAGGAGATGGCGGAATCCTCCGGTGTACCGACCGCTGGTGGACCTGACGACAATGGAGGAAAGACATTTGATAATCACCTACAGGTTTGACCGTGCCACAATCCAGGAACTGTGTGCCCAGTTGGAGCCTGACCTGATGTCAGCAATCCGCCATCCCACAGGAATCCCCCCTCAAGTGCAGGTGCTATCACTGCTCCATTTCCTTGCAAGTGGGTCATTTCAAACAACAGTGGCCATGGCATCAGGGATGTCCCAGCCTATGTTTTCCAACATGTTGTCCAGAGTGTTGTCTGCCCTGCTGAAACACATGCGGAGCTACATCGTTTTCCCTCAGGTGGAGGACTTGCCTACAGTTAAAGGTGACTTCTATGCCCTTGGACATATCTCCAACATCATTGGTGCCATTGATGGGACCCATGTAGCTCTGGTTCTACCCCCACAGGAGTGAACAGGTGTACAGGAACCGGAAGAGTTATCATTCAATGAATGTACAGATGGTGTGTTTGGCAGATCAGTACATCTCCCATGTGAACGCCAAGTTTCCTGGCTCAGTGCATGATGCTTACATTCTGAGGAATAGCAGCATCCCTTATGTGATGGGGCAACTCCAGAGGCACCGTGTGTGGCTATTAGGTGAGGACAAGGACACTATACAGTGTGAATTGTTGTCCGGGTCTGGGGTTGTCCCTAAGGGTTAGTGTGTGTCTAACAGTTGTCCCTCGACATTTGCAGGTGACTCTGGCTACCCCAAACTGCCATGGCTACTGACCCCAGTGAGGAATCTCAGGACAAGGGCAGAGGAATGCTACAATGAGGCACACGGGCAAACTAGGAGGGTTATAGAGAGGACCTTCGGCCTCCTGAAGGCCAGGTTCCGGTGCCTCCATACGACAGGTGGTTCTCTTTACTACTCACCAAAGAAGGTGTGCCAGATCATTGTGGCCTGCTGTATGCTGCACAACTTGGCTTTGCGATAACAGGTGCCTTTCCTGCAGGAGGATGGTCCAGAAGGAGGTCTTGTGGCAGCCTTGGAGCCTGTGGACAGTGAAGAAGAGGAGGCAGAAGAAGAGGACATAGACAACAGAAACACCGTGATCCAGCAATACTTCCAGTGAGACACAGGTAAGATGACATCACTGCCTCCTGTATCTGATAAAATTGTTCGACCTATTATCTGTCTGTCACATTCACCTAGTGTATGGACCCTAATTTGTCACTTTCCCTTTCGATTTCATAGATGTGGGTCTCACTGTGTGACCTCTGCTATGTTACCTCATGGACTAGAGCTGTGTGACATAGGTATGTTGACAATACAATGGACATTGCTATTTCCCTCAGTTATTGCAAATACACATTTGTGAAAGCACAGACTGACTCCAGATTGTTTTGTGATTCAAGGGTGTTTATTTAAGTGCTAAATAGTGGAGTGGGTTGTAAAATGGGCAGGGGTGATGGTTTAGGAATGTCCATGGCAGAGTCCAGTCTATTTGTCTCGCAGGTGTATTGTCCAAAGGGCATAGGAAGTGGAGCTAGGGCTGTTTAAGGATAGATAGGGTAACAAAGTGGGACAGAGGGATGACATTCAGGGTGGTCTCATTTCTTGTCGGGGGTCTTGGCATTGTTCTCTGTCTTTGTCCTGGATCTCAGGGACAGCTTGCGGGGTGGTTCTCCATCTGCACGGGGAAGGGGTGCTGGTGTCATGGTCCTGTGGTGGTGCCTCCTGTCCACTAGCGCCAGTGGAGGTGGTGGGCAGTTCATCATCCAGGCTAGTGTCAGGGGCCCCTTGTTGTGCCACAGTGCCCCTCCTGGTATTCACGAGGTCCTTCAGCATCCCGACAATGGTGCCCAGGGTGGTGTTGATGGACTTGAGTTTCTCCCTGAACCCCAAATACTGTTCCTCCTGCAGCCGCTGCGTCTCCTGAAACTTGGCTAGTACCGTTGCCATAGTCTCCTGGGAATGATGGTACGCTCCCATGATGTTGGAGAGGGCCTCGTGGAGAGTGGGTTCCCTGGGCCTGTCCTCCCCCTGTTGCACAGCAGACCTCCCAGTTCCCCTGTTTTCCTGGGCCTCTGTCCCCTGAACCGTGTGCCCACTGCCACTGCCCCCAGGTCCCTGCTGTTCTTAGGGTGGTGGGATAGCCTGGGTTCCCTGTAGTGGTGGACACACTGCTACTTGACTTGTCCTGGGGACAGAGGTATGGGCCCACTGGGTGGGTGCTGTGCTAGTGTTTCCTGAGGGGGGAGGCTCTGTGGTGTTCTGTGACTGTGTGAGGGGAACCAACTGTCCCCAGGTCCCAGATGGGCCGGGCTGGTCATCTAGATCCAGTTGGACAGAGCTGCTGTCATCACTGTGGGCCTCTTCTGTGGGGGGAGTGGACATGTCTGGAACCTCCTGTCCAGTGACGTTGGGTAGGGGTCCTGCAGGGGTGTAAAGGCATGATTATTACATCTGTATGTGCCATGGTGTCCAATGGGTGGGTGATCCTGTACCCCAGTGGTTACATTCTTGTGTAGGATCTTGTGTGATAATTGTTTAGGGGTCTGTGTGGGTATGTGTAGTGGACATGTATTGGTGATGGGTGTCCATGCTTTGTTGTTGCATGCAGGGCTTGGTGTTGGGATGTGTGGTTTGTGATAGTGGGACATATGTGTTGAGTTGGAGTGATGGGGTGAGGGCGAGGGTGGTGGTGTGTGATAGCATGCAAGTAGGGTGGAGGATGAAGTAGTTAAAGATTTGACTTACCAGAGTCCATTCCTCCTGCTACTCCTGCCAGGCCCTCAGGATGCAGTATAGCCAAGACCTGCTCCTCCCATGTTGTTAGTTGTGGGGGAGGAGGTGGGGGTCCACTGCCAGTCCTCTGAACCACAATGTGGTGTCTTGAGACCACGGAACACACCTTCACCCGTAGGCCGTTCCACCTCTTCCTGATGTCATCCTGTGTTCTTGCGTGCTGTCTCACTGCATTGACCCTGTCCACGATTCTGCACCATAGCTCCATATTCCTAGCTATGGTGGTGTGCTGCACCTGTGATGCAAATAGCTACCCAGATGATTTCCTCTACCATGACTCTGAGCTCCTCCTCAGAAAACCTGGGGTGTCTTTGCGGTGCCATTGGGTGGTGTGGGTGATGTTTGAGGTGGTGTGTGTTGTGATGTGTGGGGTGATGTTTAGGGGTGTGTGGTGTTTTGTGCGTGGATGTGTATGAGTGATGGTGTTGTGTGCCTCTGTATGCTGGTGTGCTCTTTGCTTTGCTGTCTCTCTGCTTCTTCCAAATTGTTCGTTGTAAGGGTTTGTGGGTAATGTGGGTGTGTGTTTTATATTGTATTGGGTGTACGGGAGTGGTGTGTGTATGTGTATCAGGTGTGTGTATTTCGAATTGTCCAATGTGGTTGTGTTTTGTAAAAGTGTGTGTATTTTGAGCGCAGCGGTGTGTACCACGAATGGAATACCGCGGCTAACAGACCGCCACATGGATTCGTGCGTCGTGATAGTGTGGGCGTATTCATGTTGGCGTGATGGTGTCGGTTTTGTTATCACCAGTTTATCATTGACCTTTGGTGTGGCGGACTTGTGTGGGTGTCTAGATTTTGGCGGATTCTGAGCTGTGAGTCATCATAGCTGTGGCAGAATTCCACAGCCACCAATGTTGTAATGAGGGCCATAAATTTGTATGATATTGAATGTAGATGACATAATATTATTCAAAGAGCACATTGGAGTTGAAAGAGTGGTCATACCATTGTCCACAACAGCCAAGGCTTTTTCTAAGTTTTCCCTATCAATTTGTCTAAAGGGTTTAGCAGCATTATCAGCAAATCTCATTATATATTGCACATAAGAAACGTTTCTGACATGGTGCTCTACAACCTACCAAAATCTTGTAAATCCATGCCATCAGGTAGGAGAGATGGATGCTGTTTTACTACTAGTGTGGAATGTTGTAACTATTGTTGACAAAAACTTCCCCACACTGTGAGCGGTCACTACCCCTAAATGTTGTGACTGTGAATATAGAGGGTCAGCTTTAAAACCAAAGGTGGAGTTTAACAAATGTGCATGATAACTATTAGTGTCTATTGGCCACACTAACCACCCGTCTGGACCTGAAAGTGAATAATTTTAAGTATCATTGTGTATCTATCATTCAGTTCATCTTCATTAAGTGTTGCAATTTTCAAAACCTGCAATAGAGGGAATGCTAGGTGTAGTCATGTCCATAATTTTGCCAGATCTATACATGTTGTAGTTGCACTGTTTTGTTAAGCAAATTCACCTGGTGTGGTAGTATGCATGCTCTAAATAATGCCTCTCTATCCTGTAATTGCAACTATCGTGTTCCACAAATAGATGTCAAATCAATATTACTTTTCCACTGATCATAACCCTGTAGGGTAATTCTGAAATGAACAAATCCAAATATATAAACTTGGTTTGTGTAAGCCTATTTTTCTTTTCTGGGGAAGGAGTGTGTTTATAGTAATAGAAAGTCAGGTCTTGGTGCTTATGTCCTGAAAAAAGATGCAAACTTCTTCCTGTGTGTTTTGGAACTGTCTGCTGCTGCAGTCAGCAATGCTCCTATTTTGTGTAACTGAATACTGCACAAGGATAAATAGCCCTGTGTAGGTAGTGGGCATAATTATGACATGTAGGAGGCTGGACTGGTTTGTAGTGAGTACCAAGGGGTACTTACACCTTGCACCAGGCCCAGGTATCCCTTATTAGTGTAGAGGGGTGTCTAGCAGCTTAGGCTGATAGAAAAGGTAGCTTAGCAGAGCAGCTTAGGCTGAACTAGGAGACGAGTGAAGCTCCTACAGTACCACTAGTGTCATATGCACAATATCATAAGAAAACACAATACACAGATATACTAAAAATAAAGGTACTTTATTTTTATGACAATATGCCAAAGTATCTCAGTGAGTACCCTCAGTATGAGGATAGCAAATATACACAAGATATATGTACACAATACCAAAATACGCAGTAATAGCAATAGAAAACAGTGCAAACAATGTATAGTCACAATAGAATGCAATGGGGGCACATAGGGATAGGGGCAACACAAACCATATACTCTAGAAGTGGAATGCGAACCACGAATGGACCCCAAACCTATGTGACCTCGTAGAGGGTCGCTGGGACTGTAAGAAAACAGTGAGGGTTAGAAAAATAGCCCACCCCAAGACCCTGAAAAGTGGGTGCAACGTGCACCTAAGTTCCCCAAAGAGCACAGAAGTCGTGATAGGGGAATTCTGCAGGAAAGACCAACACCAGCAATGCAACAACAATGGATTTCCAGACGAGAGTACCTGTGGAACAAGGGGACCAAGTCCAAAAGTCACGATCAAGTCGGGAGTGGGCAGATGCCCAGGAAATGCCAGCTGTGGATGCAAAGAAGCTGCCACCGGATGGTAGAAGCTGAAGATTCAGCATGAATGACAAGGGCTAGAAACTTCCCCTTTGGAGGATGGATGTCCCATGTCGTGAAGAGTCGTGCAGAAGTGTTTTCCCCGCAGAAAGACCGCAAACAAGCCTTGCTAGCTGCAAGGGTTGCGGATAGGATTTTTGGATGCTGCTGTGGCCCAGGAGGGACCAGGATGTCACCAATTGCGTGAGGGGACAGAGGGGGCGTCCAGCAAGACAAAGAGCCCACTCAGAAGCAAGCAGCACCCACAGAAGTGCTGGAAGAGGCACTACGAAGTGGAGTGAATCGGTGCTCACCCGAAGTTGCACAAGAGAGTCCCACGCCGCCGGAGGACAACTCAGGAGGTCGTGCAATGCAGGTTAGAGTGCCAGGTTTGGCTGTGCACAAAGGAAATCCTCGGTGAGTGCACAGGAGCCGGAGTAGCTGCAAAACACGTGGTTCGCAGCAATGCAGTCTAGCGTGGGGAGGCAAGGACTTACCTCCACCAAACTTGGACTGAAGAGTCACTGGACTGTGGGAGTCACTTGGACAGAGTTGCTGAGTTCAAGGGACCTCGCTCGTCGTGCTGAGAGGAGACCCAGAGGACCGGTGATGCAGTTCTTTGGTGCCTGCGGCTGCAGGGGGAAGATTCCGTCGACCCACGGGAGATTTCTTCGGAGCTTCTAGTGCAGAGAGGAGGCAGACTACCCCCACAGCATGCACCACCAGGAAAACAGTCGAGAAGGCGGCAAGATCAGCGTTACAGTGGCGCAGTAGTCGTCTTTGCTACTTTGTTGCAGTTTTGCAGGCTTCCAGTGCAGTCAGCAGTCAATTCCTTGGCAGAGTGGTGAAGAGAGAGATGCAGAGGAACTCTGATGAGCTCTTGCATTCGTTATCTAAGGAAATCCCCAAAGCAGAGACCCTAAATAGCCAGAAAAGGAGGTTTGGCTACCTAGGAGAGAGGATAGGCTAGCAACACCTGAAGGAGCCTATCAGAAGGAGTCGCTGACGTCACCTGCTGGCCCTGGCCACTCAGAGCAGTCCAGTGTGCCAGCAGCACCTCTGTTTCCAACATGGCAGAGGTCTGGAGCACACTGGAGGAGCTCTGGGCACCTCCCAGGGGAGGTGCAGGTCAGGGGAGTGGTCACTCCCCTTTCCTTTGTCCAGTTTCATGCCAGAGCAGTGCTGGGGGATCCCTGAACCGGTTTAGACACCATTTGTGCCCATCAAAGCATTTCCAGAGGCTGGGGGAGGCTACTCCTCCCCAGCCCTGACACCTTATTCCAAAGGGAGAGGGTGTAACACCCTCTCTCTGAGGAAGTCCTTTGTTCTGCCTTCCTGGGCCAAGCCTGGCTGGACCCCAGGAGGGCAGAAACCTGTCTGAGGGGTTGGCAGCAGCAGCAGCTGCAGTGAAACCCCGGGAAAGGCAGTTTGGCAGTACCCGGGTCTGTGCTAGAGACCCGGGGAATCAAGGGATTGTCTCCCCAATACCAGGATGGCATTGGTGGGGCAATTCCATGATCTTAGACATGTTACATGGCCATATTCGGAGTTATCATTGTGAAGCTACACATAGGTAGTGACCTATGTATAGTGCCCGCATGTAATGGTGTCCCCGCACTCACAAAGTCCGGGGAATTGCCCTGAACAATGTGGGGGCACCTTGGCTAGTGCCAGGGTGCCCACACACTAAGTAACTTAGCACCCAACCTTTACCAGGTAAAGGTTAGACATATAGGTGACTTATAAGTTACTTAAGTGCAGTGTAAAATGGCTGTGAAATAATGTGGATGTTATTTCACTCAGACTGCAGTGGCAGGCCTGTGTAAGATTTGTCAGAGCTCCCTATGGGTGGCAAAAGAAATGCTGCAGCCCATAGGGATCTCCTGGAACCCCAATACCCTGGGTACCTCAGTACCATATACTAGGGAATTATAAGGGTGTTCCAGTATGCCAATGTAAATTGGTAAAATTGGTCACTAGCCTGTTAGTGACAATTTGGAAAGAAATGAGAGAGCATAACCACTGAGGTTCTGATTAGCAGAGCCTCAGTGAGACAGTTAATCATAACACAGGTAACACATACAGGGCACACTTATGAGCACTGGGGCCCTGACTGGCAGGGTCCCAGTGACACATACAACTGAAACAACATATATACAGTGAAATATGGGGGTAACATGCCAGGCAAGATGGTACTTCCCTACACAACCCCCCCCCCCCCAAACGAAGGACAATAAGACTAGCCATGACCTGATGAGTCTTCATTGTCTAAGTGGAAATATCTGGAGAGTCCATCTGCATTGGAGTGGGTACTCCCAGGTCTATGTTCCACTGTATAATCCATTCCCTGTAGGGATATGAACCACCTCAATAATTTAGGGTTTTCACCTTTCATTTGTTTTAGCCAAAGTAGAGGTTTGTGGTCTGTCTGAACAATGAAGTGAGTGCCAAACAGGTATGGCCTCAACTTCTTCAGTGCCCAGACCACAGCAAAGGCCTCCCTCTCTATGGCAGACCAACGCTTTTCTGTAGGGGTCAACCTCCTGCTGATAAAAGCAACAGGTTGATCCTGGCCCTCAGAATTAAGTTGTGATAAGACTGCCCCTACCCCTAATTCAGATGCATCAGTTTGGACAATGAATTTTTTGGAGTTACAGTGGCTTTTCAGGACAGGTGCAGAGCACATGGCCTGTTACAGCTCCTCAAAAGCTTTCTGACAGCTACCTGTCCACAATACCTTTTTAGGCATTTTCTTAGATGTGAGTTCATTAAGAGGGGCTGCAATGGAGCCATAGTTCTTTATGAACCTCCTGTAATACCCAGTGAGGCCTAAGAAGGCTCTCACCTGGGTCTGAGTTGTAGGGGGAACCCAATCTATAATAGTTTGGATTTTCCCCTGAAGTGGTGCAATCTGTTCTCCAACTACCAGGTGTCCCAGATAAACCACTTTCCCCTGCCCTATCTGGCACTTTGAAGCCTTGATAGTGAGGCCTGCCTTCTGCAGGGCCTCTAAAACTTTCCATAGGTGGACCAGGTGATCATCCCAGCTGGAGCTAAAGACAGCTATATCATCTAGATATGCTGCACTAAAAGCTTCCAGCCCTTGCAGGACTGTATTCACCAACCTTTGAAAAGTGGCAGGTGCATTTTTCAATCCAAAAGGCATTACTGTGAATTGGTAATGGTCTCCAATGGTTGAAAATGCAGTTTTTGCTTTTGCATCTTCTGATAACTTGATCTGCCAATACCCTGCAGTCAAATCAAAAGTGCTTAGATACTTGGCAGATGCCAGTGTATCTATTAGCTCATCTGCCCTGGGTATAGGGTGAGCATCAGTTTTGGTTACCTGGTTGAGACCTCTATAGTCTACACAAAACCGCATTTCCTTCTTTCCATCCTTGGAATGAGGTTTTGGTACAAATAACACAGGAGAGGCCCATGGACTTTCAGAGTGCTCAACCACTCCCAGTTCAAGCATTTTCTGTACTTCTTGCTTTATGCAGTCTCTCACATGGTCAGGCTGCCTCTAGATCTTACTTTTGACAGGCAAGCTCTCTCCAGTATCTATAGTGTGCTCACACCAAGAAGTGGTGCCTGGCACAGTAGAGAAGAGTTCAGAAAACTGACCCAGGAGATTTATGCAGTGGTCTTTCTGCTCAGCAGTAAGACAATCTGCCAAAACTACACCTTCCACTAGAGCATCTTGTTCTGTGGAAGAGAAGAGATCAGGGAGAGGGTCACTCTCTTCTTCCTGTCCCTCATCTGTTGCCATGAGCAGGGTGAGATCAGCCCTGTCATAGTAGGGTTTCAGGCGATTGACATGGAGCACCCTAAGGGGACTCCTGGCAGTGCCTAAGTCAACTAAGTAGGTGACTTCACCCTTCTTATCAACAATTATGTGGGGTCCACTCCATTTGTCTTGGAGTGCTCTTGGTGCCACAGGCTCCAAGATCCACACTTTCTGCCCGGGTTGGTACTGAACCAAAACAGCCTTCTGGTCATGCCATTGCTTTTGGAGCTCTTGGCTGGCCTGAAGGTTTTTTACTGGCCTTTTTCATGTACTCAGCCATCCTAGATCTGAGGCCAAGTACATAGTCCACTATGTCTTGCTTTGGAGCTTTTAAAGGTTGTTCCCAACCCTCCTTAACAAGTGTTAGAGGACCTCTCACAGGGTGTCCAAATATGAGTTCAAAGGGGCTGAAGCCCACTCCTTTTTGGGGTACCTCCCTGTAAGCAAAAAGGAGGCAAGGTAACAGGATATCCCATCTCCTGCGGAGTTTTTCAGGGAGTCCCATAATCATGCCTTTGAGAGTTTTGTTAAATCTCTCCACCAGTCCATTTGTTTGTGGATGATAGGGTGTGGTGAACTTGTATGTCACACCACATTCCTTCCACATGGCCTTTAAGTAAGCAGACATGAAATTGCTTCCTCTGTCTGATACCACCTCTTTTGGGAAGCCCACCCTGGAAAAGATTCCCAGGAGGGCCTTTGCCACTGCAGGAGCTGTAGTGGTCCTTAGAGGAATTGCTTCAGGATATCTGGTGGCATGGTCCACTACCACCAAGATAAACCTATTGCCTGAAGCAGTAGGAGGGTCAAGAGGGCCAACTATGTCAACCCCTACCCTTTCAAAGGGAACCCCAACCACAGGCAGTGGGATAAGGGGTGCCTTTGGAGTGCCACCTGTCTTGCCACTGGCTTGACAGGTTTCACAGGACTTACAAAATTCCTTTGTGTCCTCTGACATTCTAGGCCAATGAAACAAGGGGACAAGCCTGTCCCAAGTTTTCATTTGCCCCAAATGTCCAGCTAAGGGAATGTCGTGGGCTAGAGTTAGGAGGAACTTTCTGTACTCCTGAGGAATCACCAATCTCCTGGCATCTCCAGGTTTTGGATCCCTTGCTTCAGTGTACAAGAGGTTGTCCTCCCAGTAAACTCTGTGAGAGTCACTGACATCCCCATTTGCTTGTTTGACAGCTTGCTGCCTTAGACCCTCTAGTGTGGGACAGGTATGCTGTGCCACACTCAGCTCCTCCCTGGCAGGCCCCCATTCACCCAAAAGCTCAGCAGTGTCTGCTTCCAGCTCCTCTGGTGTAGGTTCTGCACAGGGTGGAAATTCTTCTTCCTCAGAAGTTGAATCCACTGTAGAGGGAGGGATAGTAGGTAGTGATTTACCTTTACTAACCCTAGCTTTAGGGAGCACTTGGTCCATTCTTCCAGGATCCAAGTCACCCTGTCCTTTTTGCTTTTTGGCCTGAGCCCTGGTTAAAGCAAAAATATGCCCTGGAATGCCCAGCATTGCTGCATGAGCCTCCAACTCCACATCTGACCAAGCTGATGTCTCTAAATCATTTCCTAGTAGACAGTCTACAGATAAATCTGAGGCAACCACAACTTTCTTTGGACCAGTAACCCCCCCCCCCCCCCAGTTGAGATTTACAACAGCCATGGGGTGGCTAAGTGTGTTGTTATGAGCATCGGTTACTTGGTACTGGTGACCAAGTAGGTGTTGTTCAGGGTGGACCAGTTTCTCTATTACCATGGTAACACTGGCACCTGTGTCCCTGTAGGCCTGAACCTCAACACCATTTATTAGGGGTAGTTGCTTGTACTTATCCATGTTAAGGGAACAAGCAACCAAGGTGGCTAAATCAATAGCCCCCTCAGAGACTAACACAGCCTCTGTGGTCTCCCTAACAAGACCAACCCCAACTAAATTACCAAAAGTGAGCCCAGCTACTCCCTTGGATTGGCTATTAGTAGGTTTGCTCCCACCACCACTGCTATTACTAGGGGCACTAGGTGTAGCAACAGGGGTTGTAGTGGTAGGAGGCTTGGTGCTTTTCTTTGGACAACTGGGATCTGTTGTCCAATGGCCTTTTATTTTACATAAATAGCACCATGGTTTCTTTTCTTTGTTTTGATTTGAAGAGGATTTGGGCCCACCACCCCCACCAGAGTGTTTTTGTGGGCCTGATGAAGACTAATTTTTAGATTTGTCCCCACCCTTGTCAGAAGACTTACCATCCTTCTTCTTGCCATCTTTGTCACCCCCTGTATGAACCTTTCTGTTCACCCTTGTTCTGACCCATTTGTCTGCCTTCTTTCCCAATTCTTGGGGAGAGGTCAGATCAGACTCTACCAGGTACTGGTGTAACAAATCAGACACACAATTATTAAGAATATTCTCTCTCAGGATTAAGTTATACAGGCTTTCATAGTCAGCAACTTTACTGCCATGTAACCACCCCTCCAAGGCCTTCACTGAATGGTCAACAAAGTCTACCCAGTCTTGTGAAGACTCCTTTTTGGTTTCTCTGAACTTCATCCTGTACTGTTCAGTGGTTAAGCCATAACCATCTAGGAGTGCATTCTTAAGAACTGTAAAATTATTGGCTTTACTTTCTTTTACAGTAAGGAGCCTATCCCTACCCTTTCCACTGAAAGATAGCCATAGGATAGCAGCCCACTGCCTTTGAGGGACCTCCTGTACAACACAGGCCCTCTCAAGTGCAGCAAACCACTTGTTAATGTCATCCCCCTCCTTGTAAGGGGGAACTATCTTGTGCAGATTCCTAGAATCATGCTCTTTTGCAGGATGACTATTTGGAATACTGCTGCTGCCACCATGGGTTTCTAAACCCAATTTCTGTCTTTCTCTTTCTATTTCTAAGGACTGCCTATCTAAATCCAGCTGTTGCTTCTTGAGCTT
This sequence comes from Pleurodeles waltl, assembly GCF_031143425.1. Classification (NCBI taxonomy): domain Eukaryota; kingdom Metazoa; phylum Chordata; class Amphibia; order Caudata; family Salamandridae; genus Pleurodeles; species Pleurodeles waltl. The sequence goes on along the minus strand of NC_090439.1, from coordinate 145,734,200 downwards.
CAGCCTGGATTGTTCCACTCTCAATCTATTGAGCTCCCTTTCTAACACTCTGTCATCAAGGTGGGTGGGTTGGGCATGTCTTGAAACAGAAGAATGGTGAGAATGAATAGAAGGAGACCTGGCCCTAACAGATGGCACACTAACATTCTGGCCTACAGAAGTGACACTTCTACTGCGATGAGAAGCAACACTATTACTGTGATGTGAAGCAACACTTTTACTGTGATGTGAATTCACATCAGTACCAGCTATGCTAGGTGCCCTGCTAAGGGGCAGGTTGGAAAGATTCCCTCCCAAATCTTTTGCTAGGGGTGCCCCAGAATCAGAGTGGGAACCATCAGCTAATTTTTCTCCAGAAGTACCAACAAAAGTCTTGTCTTGTTCAACTAGCATGTTAACTAATAGTTCTCTAGAGGGATTCTTCCCTACCCCTAAACCTCTTTCTACACAGAGACTCCTTGCTGCCTTCCAGCTAAGGTGGTCATAATCAGTCTTGGACAGATCAACAGTTTGGCCTGTGCCAGACATTATAGAAAAGGTTTAAGGGACAGAAAAAGAAAGAAAAAGTTTTCAGAACTTTTTAAAGGACAGAAAAAAAACTTGTTAAACTTTTAAAGAACTTTTTTGAAAGTTTAGAGGTACTTTTCAGCACTTTGTAAAGAAGTGAGAGGAGAAAAGCAAAACTTTTTGGTTAGGTGTACATACACTGAACTTGTTTTGTATATTTTTCTCTTATGAAAAGTACAATGACAAAAGTGGTAAGTCGTTGCAAAGTACTTATCCCACCGCTGCACAACCAATGTAGGAGGCTGGACTGGTTTGTAGTGAGTACCAAGGGGTACTTACACCTTGCACCAGGCCCAGGTAGCCCTTATTAGTGTAGAGGGGTGTCTAGCAGCTTAGGCTGATAGAAAAGGTAGCTTAGCAGAGCAGCTTAGGCTGAACTAGGAGACGAGTGAAGCTCCTACAGTACCACTAGTGTCATATGCACAATATCATAAGAAAACACAATACACAGATATACTAAAAATAAAGGTACTTTATTTTTATGACAATATGCTAAAGTATCTCAGTGAGTACCCTCAGTATGAGGATAGCAAATATACACAAGATATATGTACACAATGCCAAAATATGCAGTAATAGCAATAGAAAACAGTGCAAACAATGTATAGTCACAATAGAATGCAATGGGGGCACATAGGGATAGGGGCAACACAAACCATATACTCTAGAAGTGGAATGCGAACCACGAATGGACCCCAAACCTATGTGACCTCGTAGAGGGTCGCTAAGACTGTAAGAAAACAGTGAGGGTTGGAAAAATAGCTCCCCAAAGAGCACAGAAGTCGTGATAGGGGAATTCTGCAGGAAAGACCAACACCAGCAATGCAACAACGATGGATTTCCAGACGAGAGTACCTGTGGAACAAGGGGACCAAGTCCAAAAGTCACGATCTAGTCGGGAGTGGGCAGATGCCCAGGAAATGTCAGCTGTGGATGCAAAGAAGCTGCCACTGGATGGTAGAAGCTGAGGATTCTGCATGAACGACAAGGGCTAGAAACTTCCCCTTTGGAGGATGGATGTCCCATGTCGTGAAGAGTCATGCAGACGTGTTTTCCCGCAGAAAGACCGCAAACAAGCCTTGCTAGCTGCAAGGGTCGCAGTTAGGGTTTTTGGATGCTGCTGTGGCCCATGAGGGACCAGGATGTCACCAATTGTGTGAGGGGACAGAAGGGGCATCCAGCAAGACAAAGAGCCCACTCAGAAGCAAGCAGCACCCGCAGAAGTTCCGGAACAGGCACTACGAAGTGAAGTGAATCAGTGCTCACCCGAAGTTGCACAAGAGAGTCCCACGCCGCCGGAGGACAACTCAGGAGGTCGTGCAATGCAGGTTAGAGTGCCGGGGACCCAGGCTTGGCTGTGCATGAAGGAAATCCTCAGTGAGTGCACAGGAGCCGGAGTAGCTGCAAAACACGCGGTTCCCAGCAATGCAGTCTAGCGTGGGGAGGCAAGGACTTACCTCCACCAAACTTGAACTGAAGAGTCACTGGACTGTGGGAGTCACTTGGACAGAGTTGCTGAGTTCAAGGGACCTCGCTCATCGTGCTGATAGGAGACCCAGAGGACCGGTGATGCAGTTCTTTGGTGCCTGCGGTTGCAGGGGGAAGATTCCGTCGATCCACGGGAGATTTCTTCGGAGCTTCTAGTGCAGAGAGGAGGCAGACTACCCCCACAGCATGCACCACCAGGAAAACAGTCGAGAAGGCGGCAGGATCAGCGTTACAGTGTCGCAGTAGTCGTCTTTGCTACTTTGTTGCAGTTTTGCAGGCTTCCAGCGCGGTCAGCAGTCGATTCCTTGGCAGAAAGTGAAGAGAGAGATGCAGAGGAACTCTGATGAGCTCTTGCATTCGTTATCTAAAGAATTCCCCAAAGCAGAGACCCTAAATAGCCAGAAAAGGAGGTTTGGCTACCTAGGAGAGAGGATAGGCTAGCAACACCTGAAGGAGCCTATCAGAAGGAGTCTCTGACATCATCTGCTGGCCCTGGACACTCAGACCAGTCCAGTGTGCCAGCAGCACCTCTGTTTCCAACATGGCAGAGGTCTGGAGCACACTGGAGGAGCTATGGGCACCTACCAGGGGAGGTGCAGGTCAGGGGAGCGGTCACTCCCCTTTCCTTTGTCCAGTTTCGCGCCAGAGCAGGGCTGAGGGATCCCTGAACCGGTGTAGACTGGCTTATGCAGAGATGGGCACCATCTGTGCCCATCAAAGCATTTCCAGACGCTGGGGGAGGCTACTCCTCCCCAGCCCTGACACCTTATTCCAAAGGGAGAGGGTGTAACACCCTCTCTCTGAGGAAGTCCTTTGTTCTGCCTTCCTGGGCCAAGCCTGGCTGGACCCCAGGAAGGCAGAAACCTGTCTGAGGGGTTGGCAGCAGCTGCAGTGAAACCCCAGGAAAGGCAGTTTGGCAGTACCTGGGTCTGTGCTAGAGACCCGGGGAATCATGGGATTGTCTCCCCAATACCAGGATGGCATTGGTGGGGCAATTCCATGATCTTAGACATGTTACATGGCCATATTCGGAGTTACCATTGTGAAGCTATACATAGGTAGTGACCTATGTATAGTGCACGCATGTAATGGTGTCCCCGCACTCACAAAGTCCGGGGAATTGGCCCTGAACAATGTGGGGGCACCTTGGCTAGTGCCAGGGTGCCCACACACTAAGTAACTTAGCACCCAACCATTACCAGGTAAAGGTTAGACATATAGGTGACTTATAAGTTACTTAAGTACAGTGTAAAATGGCTGTGAAATAACGTGGACGTTATTTCACTCAGGCTGCAGTGGCAGGCCTGTGTAAGATTTGTCAGAGCTCCCTATGGGTGGCAAAAGAAATGCGGCAGCCCATAGGGATCTCCTGGAACCCCAATGCCCTGGGTACCTCAGTACCATATACTAGGGAATTATAAGGGTGTTCCAGTATGCCAATGTAAATTGGTAAAATTGGTCACTAGCCTGTTAGTGACAATTTGGAAAGAAATGAGAGAGCATAACCACTGAGGATCTGATTAGCAAGGCCTCAGTGAGACAGTTAGTCATAACACAGGTAACACATACAGGGCACACTTATGAGCACTGGGGCCCTGGCTGGCAGGGTCCCAGTGACACATACAACTAAAACAACATATATACAATGAAATATGGGGGTAACATGCCAGGCAAGATGGTACTTTCCTACATGACACTGTAGGAGGCTGGACTGGCTTAGTAGTGAGTACCAAGGGGTACTTACACCTTGCACCAGGCCCAGGTATCCCTTATTAGTGTATAGGGTGTCTAGCAGCTTAGGCTGATAGATAATGGTAGCTTAGCAGAGCAGCTTAGGCTGAACTAGGAGACGAGTGAAGCTCCTACAGTACCACTAGTGTCATATGCACAATATCATAAGAAAACACAATACACAGATATACTAAAAATAAAGATACTTTATTTTTATGACAATATGCCAAAAGTATCTCAGTGAGTACCCTCAGTATGAGGATAGCAAATATACACAAGATATATGTACACAATACCAAAAATATGCAGTATAGTATTAGAAAACAGTGCAAACAATGTATAGTTACAATAGGATGCAAAGGGGACACATAGGGATAGGAGCAACACAAACCATATACCCCAAAAGTGGAATGCGAACCACAAATGGACCCCAAACCTTTGTGACCTTGTAGAGGGTCGCTGGGACTGTAAGAAAACAGTGAGGGTTAGAAAAATAGCCCACCCCAAGACCCTGAAAAGTGAGTGCAAAGTGCACTAAAGTTCCCCAAAGAGCACAGAAGTCTTGATAGGGGAATTCTGCAGGAAAGACCAAAACCAGCAATGCAACAACGATGGATTTCCAGACGAGGGTACCTGTGGAACAAGGGGACAAAGTCGAAAAGTCACAACCAAGTCGAGAGTGGGCAGATGCCCAGGAAATGCCAGCTGTGGGTGCAAAGAAGCTTCTACTGGACAGTAGAAGCTGAGGATTCTGCAGGAACGACAAGGGCTAGAAACTTCCCCTTTGGAGGATGAATGCCCCACGCCGTGGAGAGTCGTGCAGAAGTGTTTTCCTGAAGAAAGACTGCAAACAAGCCTTGCTAGCTGCAAATCATGCAGTTAGGGTTTTTGGATGCTGCTGTGGCCCAGGAGGGACCAGGATGTCGCCAATTGCGTCAGGGAACAGAGGGGGCGCCCAGCAAGACAAAGAGCCCTCTCAGAAGCAGGCAGCACCCGCAGAAGTGCCGGAACAGGCACTACAAAGAGGAGTGAAACGTTGCTCACCCGAAGTTGCACAAAGGAGTCCCACGCCGCCGGAGGACAACTCAGGAGGTCGTGCAATGCAGGTTAGAGTGCCGTGGACGCAGGATTGGCTGTGCACAAAGGATTTCCGCCAGAAGTGCACAGAGGCCGGAGTAGCTGCAAAAGTCGCAGTTCCCAGCAATGCAGTCTGGCGTGGGGAGGCAAGGACTTACCTCCACCAAACTTGGACTGAAGAGTCACTGGACTGTGGGAGTCACTTGGACAGAGTTGCTGGATTCAAGGGACCTCGCTCGTCGTGCTGAGAGGAGACCCACGGGACCGGTGATGCAGTTCTTTGGTGCCTGCGGTAGCAGGGGGAAGATTCTGTTGACCCACGGGAGATTTCTTCGGAGTTTCTAGTGCAGAGAGGAGGCAGACTACCCCCACAGCACGCACCAGCAGGAAAGCAGTCGAGAAGGCGGCAGGATCAGCGTTACAGAGTTGCAGTAGTCGTCTTCGCTACTTTGTTGCAGTTTTGCAGGCTTCCAGCACAGTCAGCAGTCGATTCCTTGGCAGAAGAGAGAGATACAGAGGAACTCTGATGAGCTCTTGCATTCGTTATCTAAGGAAATCCCCAAAGCAGAGACCCTAAATAGCCAGAAAAGAGGGTTTGGCTACTTAGGAGAGAAGATAGGCTAGCAACACCTGAAGGAGCCTATCAGAAGGAGTCTCTGACGTCACCTGCTGGCCCTGGCCACTCAGAGCAGACCAGTGTGCCAGCAGCACCTCTGTTTCCAAGATGGCAGAGGTCTGGAGCACACTGGAGGAGCTCTGGGCACCTCCCAGGGGAGGTGCAGGTCAGGGGAGTGGTCACTCCACTTCCCTTTGTCCAGTTTCGTGCCAGAGCAGTGCTGGGGGATCCCTGAACCGGTGTAGACTGGCTTATGCAGAAATGGGCACCATCTGTGCCCATGAAAGCATTTCCAGAGGCTGGGGGAGGCTACTTTTTCCAAAGGGAGAGGGTGTAATACCCTCTCTCTGAGGAAGTCCTTTGTTCTGCCTTCCTGGACCCCAGTAGGGCAGAAACCTGTCTGAGGGGTTGGCAGCAGCAGCACCTGCAGTAAAACCCCTGAAAAGGCAGTTTGGCAGGACCCGGGTCTGTGCTAGAGCCCCGGGAAATCATGGGATTGTCTCCCCAATACCAGGATGGCATTGGGGGGGCAATTCCATGATCTTAGACATGTTACATGGTCATGTTCGGAGTTACCATTGTGAAGCTACACATAGCCTATGTGTAGTGCACGTGTGTAATGGTGTCCCGGCACTCACAAAGTCCGGGGAATTTGCCCTGAACAATGTGGGGGCACCTTGGCTAGTGCCAGGGTGCCCACACACTAAGTAACTTAGCACCCAACCTTTACCAGGTAAAGGTTAGACATATAGGTGACTTATAAGTTACTTAAGTGCAGTGGTAAATGGCCGTGAAATAACGTGGACGTTATTTCACTCAGGCTGCAGTGGCAGGCCTGTGTAAGAATTGTCAGAGCTCCCTATGGGTGGCAAAAGAAATGCTGCTCTCCTGGAACCCCAATACCCTGGGTACCTCAGTACCATATACTAGGGAATTATAAGGGTGTTCCAGTATGCCAATGTAAATTGGTAAAATTGGTCACTAGCCTGTTAGTGACAATTTGTAAAGAGAGAGCATAACCACTGAGGTTCTGGTTAGCAGAGCCTCAGTGAGACAGTTAGGCATCACACAGGGAACACATACCTATAGGTCACAAACCTATGAGCACTGGGGTCCTGACTAGCAGGGTCCCAGTGACACATAACAAACATACTGAAAACATAGGGTTTTCACTATGAGCACTGGGCCCTGGATAGCAGGATCCCAGTGAGACCGTGAAAACACCCAGACATACACTCACAAACAGGCCAAAAGTGGGGGTAACAAGGCTAGAAAGAGGCTACTTTCTCACAAACCCCCCCCCCAAACGAAGGACAATAAGGCTAACCTTGGCCAGTTGAGACTTTATTGTCTAAGTGGTGATAAGTAGAGAGTAGTTCTGCAATAGACTGGTTACTCCCTTTATCATCCACTATATGGTTACTTCCCTGTTGTGATGTAAACCACCCTGTTTGAAGTTTTTTAGCTAAGCAACAATGTGAAGATGTATTTTCAGAGTTTCTATCAGTAAGTTTTAGTTTAGAGCAGTGGGAATTGTCCACTGAACCTATTTGTAGTGATGGAAATGCCAGACAGGGATGCTGTCTCAGAAAACCCATAGCTGGGCAAAAACTTTGTCCATATGGCTGGAAGAGAGAACAGGGATGCTGTTTCTCTTGAGTTGTAGCAGGGCAGGGATGCTGTCCTATGAGTTCCACACTAGGGCAGGGATGCTGTCCTAAGTGTTGTGAGGCAGTGCAGGTTTTCTGCACTAAAGTTTCTCTGGGAGGGTTGGAGGGGTGCTCCATGTTAACCAAAATGGTGTTCTTTTTGTCACCAATGTTAGTTATCCCACAGAGAGGTACTTCTACCTCAGGGAGTACAGCTTTGCCAGCTGATGATTCCCTTTGAACAGGTGCCACCCCAGGAGAGGTTTCTCCTACTACAGGAATTATATCCTGATTCGTAGGGTGGTTAGAGGATACTGTGATACCCTTTTTACCTGTTGTTGGAGAGGGATCCTGAGTTTTCAGGCCTTCTCTCCTTTGCTTTTTCATTTCAGTAGAAATGAGAGGGAACAATTCCTCTGGGATGCCCAGCATGGCTGCATGGGCATAAAACTCTACATCAGCCCAACCTGAGGCCTCTAGGTCATTACCTAAGAGACAGTCTACAGGTAAGCTAGGTGATACCACCACCTGCTTAGGGCCAGTAACTCCACCCCAACTAAACTGAATTATAGCTAAGGGAAGAAACTTAGTGGAGTTATGGACATCAATAATTTTATACTGTTGTCCAATGATGTGTTGTTCAGGAGCCACTAGGTTTTCAGTCACCAAAGTGATACTGGCACCTGTGTCCCTGTAGGCCAAGGCCTCAACACCATTTATTGAAACTGTCTGCCTGTACTTATCCATTGTAAGGGGACAAGCAGCCAGTGTGGCAAGGCCAATGCCACTAGGTGTGACAGAAACTGTCTTGGGACTGACTACCCCAGTTTCTATTATGGACCCATAAGTGAACCCAACTACACCCTTAACTTGACTGTTGCCAGCAGTCCCACCACTAGTACCACTACTGCTAGGGGCACTAGAGCTTGATGTATTAGTGGTGGTAGGCTCAGGGGGTTTTCCTGGACAGGACTTATCCCCTGGCCTATGGCCTCTGTTTTTACACACAAAGCACCAAGGCTTTTTAATGTGTGTGGGTTGAGAAGAAGAGGAAGAATTTGTTTTATCCCCACCCTCTGATGAGTGTTTAAGATTTGAAGTGGGATCTTTGGTTTTACCCTTATCCCCATGCTTATCTTGAGACTTTTCACCATCTTTCTTCTTGCCATCCTTGTCACCACCTGTATGAACTTTTCTGTTCACTCTTGTTCTGACCCATTTGTCTGCCTTCTTTCCCAATTCTTGGGGAGAGGTCAGATCTGAGTCCACTAGATACTGGTGCAACAAATCAGACACACAATTATTAAGTATATGCTCTCTCAGGATTATGTTATATAGGCTTTCATAGTCAGTCACTTTACTGCCATGTAACCACCCCTCCAAGGCCTTCACTGAATGGTCAACAAAGTCTACCCAGTCTTCTGACGACTCCTTTTTGGTTTCTCTGAACTTCATCCTGTACTGTTCAGTGGTTAAGTCATAACCATCTAGGAGTGCATTCTTAAGAACTGCAAAATTATTGGCATCACTTTCTTTCACAGTAAGTAGCCTATCCCTACCCTTTCCACTAAATGATAGCCATAGGATAGCAGCACACTGCCTTTGAGGGACATCCTGTACAAAACAGGCCCTCTCGAGTGCAGCAAACCACTTGTTAATGTCATCCCTCTCCTTATAAGGGGGAACTATCTTGTGCAGATTCCTAGAATCATGCTCTTTTGCAGGATGACTATGGGGAATACTGCTGCTGCCACCATGGGTTTCTAAACCCAATTTCTTTCTTTCTCTTTCCACTTCTAAGGACTGTCTATCCAAATCCAGCTGTTGCTTCTTGGGCTTCAGTCTGGTTTGTTCCACTCTCAATCTATTGAGCTCCCTTTCTAACACTCTGTCATCAGGATGGGTGGGTGGGACATGCCTTGAAACGAAGTATGGTGAGAATGAACAGAAGGAGACCTGTCCCTAACAGATAGCACCCTAATAGCTTGACCAACAGAAACAGCACTTCTACTATGATGAGAAGGGATACTCTTACTGTGATGTGAGACAACTCTATCAGTATGGTGTGACTCTACATCAGTACCAGCTATGCTAGGTGGCTTGCTAGGGGGCAGGCTGGGAATCTTCCCTCCCACATCTTTTGCTAGGGGTGCCCCAGAATCAGAGTGGGAACCATCAGCTAACTTTGCAACAGGAGTGCCAGCTCTGGACTTATCCTGTTCAACAAGCATATTCACCAACAGTTCTCTAGGGGGATTCTTCCCTACACTTAAACCTCTTTCTATGCAGAGACTCCTTGCTCCTTTCCAGCTAAGGTGATCATAAGCAAGTTTGTACAGATCAATAGTTTGGCCTGTGCCAGACATTTTAGAAAGTGTTTAAGTGATAGAAAAAGTGAGAAAAAGCTTTTTCAGAACTTTTGGAAAGACAGAAAAAAAAACTTTTTAAACTTTTAAAGAACTTTTTAGAAAGTTAGAGGTACTTTTCAGCACTTTAGAAAAGAAGTGAGAAAAGGAATGCAAAACCTTTTGGTTAGGTGTACATACACTGAACTTGTTTTGTGTATTTTTCTCTTATGAAAAGTACAATGACAAAAGTGGTAAGTAGTTACAAAGTACTTATCCCACTGCTGCACAACCAATGTAGGAGGCTGGACTGGCTTGTAGTGAGTACCAAGGGGTACTTACACCTTGCACCAGGCCCAGGTTTCCCTTATTAGTGTATAGGGTGTCTAGCAGCTTAGGCTGATAGATAATGGTAGCTTAGCAGAGCAGCTTAGGCTGAACTAGGAGACGAGTGAAGCTCCTACAGTACCACTAGTGTCATATGCACAATATCATAAGAAAACACAATACACAGATATACTAAAAATAAAGGTACTTTATTTTTATGACAATATGCCAAAAGTATCTCAGTGAGTACCCTCAGTATGAGGATAGCAAATATACACAAGATATATGTACACAATACTAAAAATATGCAGTATGGTATTAGAAAACACTGCAAACAATGTATAGTTACAATGGGATGCAATGGGGACGAATAGGGATAGGGGCAACACAAACCATATACCCCAAAAGTGGAATGCGAACCACAAATGGACCCCAAACCTATGTGACCTTGTAGAGGGTCGCTGGGACTGTAAGAAAACAGTGAGGGTTAGAAAAATAGCCCAACCCAAGACCCTGAAAAGTGCGTGCAAAGTGCACTAAAGTTCCCCAAAGAGCACAGAAGTCGTGATAGGGGAATTCTGCAGGAAAGACCAAAACCAGCAATGCAAAAATGATGGATTTCCAGACGAGGGTACCTGTGGAACAAGGGGACCAAGTCCAAAAGTCACGACCAAGTCGAGAGTGGGCAGATGCCCAGGAAATGCCAGCTGTGGGTGCAAAGAAGCTGCTACTGGACAGTAGAAGCTGAGGATTCTGCAGGAACGACAAGGGCTAGAAACTTCCCCTTTGGAGGATGGATGCCCACGCCGTGGAGAGTCGTGCAAAAGTATTTTCCTGAAGAAAGACCGCAAACAAGCCTTGCTAGCTGCAAGTCGTGCGGTTAGGGTTTTTGGATGCTGCTGTGGCCCAGGAGGGACCAGGATGTCGCCAATTGCGTCAGGGGACAGAGGGGGTGCCCAGCAAGACAAGGAGCCCTCTCAGATGCAGGCAGCACCCGCAGAAGTGCCGGAACAGGCACTACAAAGAGGAGTGAAACGGTGCTCAACTGAAGTTGCACAAAGGAGTCCCACGCCGCTGGAGGACAACTCAGGAGGTCGTGCAAATCAGATTAGAGTGCGGTGGACCCAGGCTTGGCTGTGCACGAAGGATTTTCGCCGGAAGTGCACAGAGGCCGGAGTAGCTGCAAAAGTTGCAGTTCCCAGCAATGCAGTCTTGCGTGGGGAGGCAAGGACTTACCTCCACCAAACTTTGACTGAAGAGTCACTGGACTGTGGGAGTCACTTGGACAGAGTTGCTGGATTCAAGGGACCTCGCTCGTCATGCTGAGAGGAGACCCAGGGGACCGGTGATGCAGTTCTTTGGTGCCTGCGGTAGCAGGGGGAAGATTCCGTCGACCCACGGGAGATTTCTTCGGAGCTTCTAGTGCAGAGAGGAGGCAGACTACCCCCACAGCATGCACCACCAGGAAAGCAGTCGAGAAGGCGGCAGGATCAGCGTTACAGAGTTGCAGTAGTTGTCTTCGCTACTTTGTTGCAGTTTTGCAGGCTTCCAGCGCGGTCAGCAGTCGATTCCTTGGCAGAAGGTGAAGAGAGAGATGCAGAGGAACTCTGATGAGCTCTTGCATTCGTTATCTAAGGAAATCCCCAAAGCAGAGACCCTAAATAGCCAGAAAAAAGGGTTTGGCTACTTAGGAGAGAAGATAGGCTAGCGACACCTGAAGGAGCCTATTAGAAGGAGTCTCTGACATGACCTGCTGGCCCTGGCGACTCAGAGCAGTCCAGTGTGCCAGCAGCACCTCTGTTTCCAAGATGGCAGAGGTCTGGAGCACACTGGAGGAGCTCTGGGCACCTCCCTGGGGAGGTGCAGGTCAGGGGAGTGGTCACTCCCCTTCCCTTTGTCCAGTTTCACGCCAGAGCAGGGCTGGGGGATCCCTGAACTGGTGTAGACTGGCTTAGGCAGAAGTGGGCACCATCTGTGCCCATGAAAGCATTTCCAGAGGCTGGGGGAGGCTACTTTTTCCAAAGGGAGAGGGTGTAACACCCTCTCTCTGAGGAAGTCCTTTGTTCTGCCTTCCTGGGCCAAGCCTGGCTGGACCCCAGGAGGGCAGAAACCTGTCTGAGGGGTTGGCAGCTGCAGTAAAACCCCTGAAAAGGCAGTTTGGCAGTACCCGGGTCTGTGCTAGAGCCCCGGGGAATCATGGGATTGTCTCCCCAATACCAGGATGGCATTGGTGTGGCAATTCCATGATCTTAGACATGTTACATGGTCATGTTCGGAGTTACCATTGTGAAGCTACACATAGCCTATGTGTAGTGCACGCGTTTAATGGTGTCCCCGCACTCACAAAGTCTGGGGAATTTGCCCTGAACAATGTGGGGGCACCTTGGCTAGTGCCAGGGTGCCCACACACTAAGTAACTTAGCATCCAACCTTTACCAGGTAAAGGTTAGACATATAGGTGTTTTATAATTTACTTAAGTGCAGTGGTAAATGGCTGTGAAATAACGTGGACGTTATTTCACTCAGGCTGCAGTGGCAGGCCTGTGAAAGAATTGTCAGAGCTCCCTATGGGTGGCAAAAGAAATGCTGCTCTCCTGGAACCCCAATACCCTGGGTACCTCAGTACCATGTACTAGGGAATTATAAGGGTGTTCCAGTATGCCAATGTAAATTGGTAAAATTGGTCACTAGCCTGTTAGTGACAATTTGTAAAGAGAGAGCATAACCACTGAGGTTCTGGTTAGCAGAGCCTCAGTGAGACAGTTAGGCATCACACAGGGAACACATACCTATAGGTCACAAACCTATGAGCACTGGGGTCCTGACTAGCAGGGTCCCAGTGACACATAACAAACATACTGAAAACATAGGGTTTTCACTATGAGCACTGGGCACTGGATAGCAGGATCCCAGTGAGACCGTGAAAACACCCTGACATACACTCACAAACAGGCCAAAAGTGGGGGTAACAAGGCTAGAAAGAGGCTACTTTCTCACACAACCCCCCCCAAACGAAGGACAATAAGGCTAACCTTGGCCAGTTGAGACTTTATTGTCTAAGTGGTGATAAGTAGAGAGTAGCTCTGCAATAGACTGGTTACTCCCTTTATCATCCACTATATGGTTACTTCCCTGTTGTGATGTAAACCACCCTGTTTGAAGTTTTTTAGCTAAGCAACAATGTGAAGATGTATTTTCAGAGTTTCTATCAGTAAGTTTTAGTTTAGAGCAGTGGGAATTGTCCACTGAACCTATTTGTAGTGATGGAAATGCCAGACAGGGATGCTGTCTCAGAAAAACCAAAGCTGGGCAAAAACTTTGTCCATATGGCTGGAAGAGAGAACAGGGATGCTGTTTCTCTTGAGTTGTAGCAGGGCAGGGATGCTGTCCTATGAGTTCCACACTAGGGCAGGGATGCTGTCCTAAGTGTTGTGAGGCAGTGCAGGTTTTCTGCACTAAAGTTTCTCTGGGAGGGTTGGAGGGGTGCTCCATGTTAACCAAAATGGTGTTCTTTTTGTCACCAATGTTAGTTATCCCACAGAGAGGTACTTCTACCTCAGGGAGTACAGCTTTGCCAGCTGATGATTCCCTTTGAACAGGTGCCACCCCAGGAGAGGTTTCTCCTACCACAGGAATTATATCCTGATTGGTAGGGTGGTTAGAGGATACTGTGATACCCTTTTTACCTGTTGTTGGAGAGGGATCCTGAGTTTTCAGGCCTTCTCTCCTTTGCTTTTTCATTTCAGTAGAAATGAGAGGGAACAATTCCTCTGGGATGCCCAGCATGGCTGCATGGGCATAAAACTCTACATCAGCCCACCCTGAGGCCTCTAGGTCATTACCTAAGAGACAGTCTACAGGTAAGCTAGGTGATACCACCACCTGCTTAGGGCCAGTAACTCCACCCCAACTAAACTGAATTATAGCTAAGGGAAGAAACTTAGTGGAGTTATGGACATCAATAATTTTATACTGTTGTCCAATGATGTGTTGTTCAGGAGCCACTAGGTTTTCAGTCACCAAAGTGATACTGGCACCTGTGTCCCTGTAGGCCAAGGCCTCAACACCATTTATTGAAACTGTCTGCCTGTACTTATCCATTGTAAGGGGACAAGCAGCCAGTGTGGCAAGGCCAATGCCACTAGGTGTGACAGAAACTGTCTTGGGACTGACTACCCCAGTTTCTATTATGGACCCATAAGTGAACCCAACTACACCCTTAACTTGACTGTTGCCAGCAGTCCCACCACTAGTACCACTACTGCTAGGGGCACTAGAGCTTGATGTATTAGTGGTGGTAGGCTCAGGGGGTTTACCTGGACAGGACTTATCCCCTGGCCTATGGCCTCTGTTTTTACACACAAAGCACCAAGGCTTTTTAATGTGTGTGGGTTGAGAAGAGGAAGAATTTGTTTTATCCCCACCCTCTGAAGAGTGTTTAAGATTTGAAGTGGGATCTTTGGTTTCACCCTTATCCCCATGCTTATCTTGAGACTTTTCACCATCTTTCTTCTTGCCATCCTTGTCACCACCTGTATGAACTTTTCTGTTCACTCTTGTTCTGACCCATTTGTCTGCCTTCTTTCCCAATTCTTGGGGAGAGGTCAGATCTGAGTCCACTAGATACTGGTGCAACAAATCAGACACACAATTATTAAGTATATGCTCTCTCAGGATTATGTTATATAGGCTTTCATAGTCAGTCACTTTACTGCCATGTAACCACCCCTCCAAGGCCTTCACTGAATGGTCAACAAAGTCTACCCAGTCTTCTGAAGCCTCCTTTTTGGTTTCTCTGAACTTCATCCTGTACTGTTCAGTGGTTAAGTCATAACCATCTAGGAGTGCATTCTTAAGAACTGCAAAATTATTGGCATCACTTTCTTTCACAGTAAGTAGCCTATCCCTACCCTTTCCACTAAATGATAGCCATAGGATAGCAGCACACTGCCTTTGAGGGACATCCTGTACAAAACAGGCCTTCTCAAGTGCAGCAAACCACTTGTTAATGTCATCCCTCTCCTTATAAGGGGGAACTATCTTGTGCAGATTCCTAGAATCATGCTCTTTTGCAGGATGACTATGGGGAATACTGCTGCTGCCACCATGGGTTTCTAAACCCAATTTCTTTCTTTCTTTCTTTCTCTTTCCACTTCTAAGTACTGTCTATCCAAATCCAGCTGTTGCTTCTTGGGCTTCAGTCTGGTTTGTTCCACTCTCAATCTATTGAGCTCCCTTTCTAACACTCTGTCATCAGGATGGGTGGGTGGGACATGCCTTGAAACGAAGTATGGTGAGAATGAACAGAAGGAGACCTGTCCCTAACAGATAGCACCCTAATAGCTTGACCAACAGAAACAGCACTTCTACTATGATGAGAAGGGATACTCTTACTGTGATGTGAGACAACACTATCAGTATGGTGTGACTCTACATCAGTACCAGCTATGCTAGGTGGCTTGCTAGGGGGCAGGCTGGGAATCTTCCCTCCCACATCTCTTTTGCTAGGGGTGCCCCAGAATCAGAGTGGGAACCATCAGCTAACTTTGCAACAGGAGTGCCAGCTCTGGACTTATCCTGTTCAACAAGCATATTCACCAACAGTTCTCTAGGGGGATTCTTCCCTACACTTAAACCTCTTTCTATGCAGAGACTCCTTGCTCCTTTCCAGCTAAGGTGATCATAAGCAAGTTTGGACAGATCAACAGTTTGGCCTGTGCCAGACATTTTAGAAAGTGTTTAAGTGATAGAAAAAGTGAGAAAAAGCTTTTTCAGAACTTTTGGAAAGACAGAAAAAAAAACTTTTTAAACTTTTAAAGAACTTTTTAGAAAGTTAGAGGTACTTTTCAGCACTTTAGAAAAGAAGTGAGAAAAGGAATGCAAAACCTTTTGGTTAGGTGTACATACACTGAACTTGTTTTGTATATTTTTCTCTTATGAAAAGTACAATGACAAAAGTGGTAAGTAGTTACAAAGTACTTATCCCACTGCTGCACAACCAATGTAGGAGGTTGGACTGGCTTGTAGTGAGTACCAAGGGGTACTTACACCTTGCACCAGGCCCAGGTTTCCCTTATTAGTGTATAGGGTGTCTAGCAGCTTAGGCTGATAGATAATGGTAGCTTAGCAGAGCAGCTTAGGCTGAACTAGGAGACGAGTGAAGCTCCTACAGTACCACTAGTGTCATATGCACAATATCATAAGAAAACACAATACACAGATATACTAAAAATAAAGGTACTTTATTTTTATGACAATATGCCAAAAGTATCTCAGTGAGTACCCTCAGTATGAGGATAGCAAATATACACAAGATATATGTACACAATACCAAAAATATGCAGTATGGTATTAGAAAACAGTGCAAACAATGTATAGTTACAATAGGATGCAATGGGGACACATAGGGATAGGGGCAACAAAAACCATTTACCCCAAAAGTGGAATGCGAACCACGAATGGACCCCAAACCTATGTGACCTTGTAGAGGGTCGCTGGGACTGTAAGAAAACAGTGAGGGTTAGAAAAATAGCCCAACCCAAGACCCTGAAAAGTGAGTGCAAAGTGCACTAAAGTTCCCCAAAGAGCACAGAAGTCGTGATAGGGGAATTCTGCAGGAAAGACCAAAACCAGCAATGCAACAATGATGGATTTCCAGACGAGGGTACCTGTGGAACAAGGGGACCAAGTCCAAAAGTCACGACCAAGTCGAGAGTGGGCAGATGCCCAGGAAATGCCAGCTGTGGGTGCAAAGAAGCTGCTACTGGACAGTAGAAGCTGAGGATTCTGCAGGAACGACAAGGGCTAGAAACTTCCCCTTTGGAGGATGGATGCCCCACGCCATGGAGAGTCGTGCAAAAGTATTTTCCTGAAGAAAGACCACAAACAAGCCTTCCTAGCTGCAAGTCGTGCGGTTAGGGTTTTTGGATGCTGCTGTGGCCCAGGAGGGATCAGGATGTCGCCAATTGCGTCAGGGGACAGAGGGGGTGCCCAGCAAGACAAGGAGCCCTCTCAGATGCAGGCAGCACCCGCAGAAGTGCCGGAACAGGCACTACAAAGAGGAGTGAAACGGTGCTCACCCAAAGTTGCACAAAGGAGTCCCACGCCGCTGGAGGACAACTCAGGAGGTCGTGCAATGCAGATTAGAGTGCCGTGGACCCAGGCTTGGCTGTGCACGAAGGATTTCCGCCGGAAGTGCACAGAGGCCGGAGTAGCTGCAAAAGTTACGGTTTCAACAATGCAGTCTTGCGTGGGGAGGCAAGGACTTACCTCCACCAAACTTTGACTGAAGAGTCACTGGACTGTGGGAGTCACTTGTACAGAGTTGCTGGATTCAAGGGACCTCGCTCGTCGTGCTGAGAGGAGACCCAGGGGACAGGTGATGCAGTTCTTTGGTGCCTGCGGTAGCAGGGGGAAGATTCCGTCGACCCACGGGAGATTTCTTCGGAGCTTCTAGTGCAGAGAGGAGGCAGACTACCCCCACAGCATGCACCACCAGGAAAGCAGTCGAGAAGGCGGCAGGATCAGCGTTACAGAGTTGCAGTAGTTGTCTTCGCTACTTTGTTGCAGTTTTGCAGGCTTTCAGCGCGGTCAGCAGTCGATTCCTTGGCAGAAGGTGAAGAGAGAGATGCAGAGGAACTCTGATAAGCTCTTGCATTCGTTATCTAAGGAAATCCCCAAAGCAGAGACCCTAAATAGCCAGAAAAAAGGGTTTGGCTACTTAGGAGAGAAGATAGGCTAGCGACACCTGAAGGAGCCTATTAGAAGGAGTCTCTGACGTGACCTGCTGGCCCTGGCGACTCAGAGCAGTCCAGTGTGCCAGCAGCACCTCTGTTTCCAAGATGGCAGAGGTCTGGAGCACACTGGAGGAGCTCTGGGCACCTCCCAGGGGAGGTGCAGGTCAGGGGAGTGGTCACTCCCCTTCCCTTTGTCCAGTTTCACGCCAGAGCAGGGCTGGGGGATCCCTGAACTGGTGTAGACTGGCTTAGGCAGAAGTGGGCACCATCTGTGCCCATGAAAGCATTTCCAGAGGCTGGGGGAGGCTACTTTTTCCAAAGGGAGAGGGTGTAACACCCTCTCTCTGAGGAAGTCCTTTGTTCTGCCTTCCTGGGCCAAGCCTGGCTGGACCCCAGGAGGGCAGAAACCTGTCTGAGGGGTTGGCAGCAGCAGCAGCTGCAGTAAAACCCCTGAAAAGGCATTTTGGCAGTACCCGGGTCTGTGCTAGAGCCCCAGGGAATCATGGGATTGTCTCCCCAATATCAGGATGGCATTGGTGGGGCAATTCCATGATCTTAGACATGTTACATGGTCATGTTCGGAGTTACCATTGTGAAGCTACACATAGCCTATGTGTAGTGCACGCGTGTAATGGTGTCCCCGCACTCACAAAGTCCGGGGAATTTTCCCTGAACAATGTGGGGGCACCTTGGCTAGTGCCAGGGTGCCCACACACTAAGTAACTTAGCACCCAGCCTTTACCAGGTAAAGGTTAGACATATAGGTGACTTATAAGTTACTTAAGTGCAGTGGTAAATGGCTGTGAAATAACGTGGCCGTTATTTCACTCAGGCTGCAGTGGCAGGCCTGTGTAAGAATTGTCAGAGCTCCCTATGGGTGGCAAAAGAAATGCTGCTCTCCTGGAACCCCAATACCCTGGGTACCTCAGTACCATATACTAGGGAATTATAAGGGTGTTCCAGTATGCCGATGTAAATTGGTAAAATTGGTCACTAGCCTGTTAGTGACAATTTGTAAAGAGAGAGCATAACCACTGAGGTTCTGGTTAGCAGAGCCTCAGTGAGACAGTTAGGCATCACACAGGGAACACATACCTATAGGTCACAAACCTATGAGCACTGGGGTCCTGACTAGCAGGGTCCCAGTGACACATAACAAACATACTGAAAACATAGGGTTTTCACTATGAGCACTGGGCCCTGGATAGCAGGATCCCAGTGAGACCGTGAAAACACCCTGACATACACTCACAAACA
The DNA here is from genome assembly GCF_031143425.1 of Pleurodeles waltl. NCBI lineage: Eukaryota > Metazoa > Chordata > Amphibia > Caudata > Salamandridae > Pleurodeles > Pleurodeles waltl. The sequence continues at coordinate 145,715,407 of NC_090439.1, read as the reverse complement.
GGCCAAAAGTGGGGGTAACAAGGCTAGAAAGAGGCTACTTTCTCACACAACCCCCCCCCCCCAAACGAAAGACAATAAGGCTAACCTTGGCCAGTTGAGACTTTATTGTCTAAGTGGTGATAAGTAGAGAGTAGCTCTGCAATAGACTGGTTACTCCCTTTATCATCCACTATATGGTTACTTCCCTGTTGTGATGTAAACCACCCTGTTTGAAGTTTTTTAGCTAAGCAACAATGTAAGGATGTATTTTCAGAGTTTCTATCAGTAAGTTTTAGTTTAGAGCAGTGGGAATTGTCCACTGAACCTATTTGTAGTGATGGAAATGCCAGACAGGGATGCTGTCTCAGAAAAGCCATAGCTGGGCAAAAACTTTGTCCATATGGCTGGAAGAGAGAACAGGGATGCTGTTTCTCTTGAGTTGTAGCAGGGCAGGGATGCTGTCCTATGAGTTCCACACTAGGGCAGGGATGCTGTCCTAAGTGTTGTGAAGCAGTACAGGTTTTCTGCACTAAAGTTTCTCTGGGAGGGTTGGAGGGGTGCTCCATGTTAACCAAAATGGTGTTCTTTTTGTCACCAATGTTAGTTATCCCACAGAGAGGTACTTCTACCTCAGGGAGTACAGCTTTGCCAGCTGATGATTCCCTTTGAACAGGTGCCACCCCAGGAGAGGTTTCTCCTACCACAGGAATTATATCCTGATTCGTAGGGTGGTTAGAGGATACTGTGATACCCTTTTTACCTGTTGTTGGAGAGGGATCCTGAGTTTTCAGGCCTTCTCTCCTTTGCTTTTTCATTTCAGTAGAAATGAGAGGGAACAATTCCTCTGGGATGCCCAGCATGGCTGCATGGGCATAAAACTCTACATCAGCCCAACCTGAGGCCTCTAGGTCATTACCTAAGAGACAGTCTACAGGTAAGCTAGGTGATACCACCACCTGCTTAGGGCCAGTAACTCCACCCCAACTAAACTGAATTATAGCTAAGGGAAGAAACTTAGTGGAGTTATGGACATCAATAATTTTATACTGTTGTCCAATGATGTGTTGTTCAGGAGCCACTAGGTTTTCAGTCACCAAAGTGATACTGGCACCTGTGTCCCTGTAGGCCAAGGCCTCAACACCATTTATTGAAACTGTCTGCCTGTACTTATCCATTGTAAGGGGACAAGCAGCCAGTGTGGCAAGGCCAATGCCACTAGGTGTGACAGAAACTGTCTTGGGACTGACTACCCCAGTTTCTATTATGGACCCATAAGTGAACCCAACTACACCCTTAACTTGACTGTTGCCAGCAGTCACACCACTAGTACCACTACTGCTAGGGGCACTAGAGCTTGATGTATTAGTGGTGGTAGGCTCAGGTGGTTTACCTGGACAGGACTTATCCCCTGGCCTATGGCCTCTGTTTTTACACACAAAGCACCAAGGCTTTTTAATGTGTGTGGGTTGAGAAGAAGAGGAAGAATTTGTTTTATCCCCACTCTCTGAAGAGTGTTTAAGATTTGAAGTGGGATCTTTGGTTTTACCCTTATCCCCATGCTTATCTTGAGACTTTTCACCATCTTTCTTCTTGCCATCCTTGTCACCACCTGTATGAACTTTTCTGTTCACTCTTGTTCTGACCCATTTGTCTGCCTTCTTTCCCAATTCTTGGGGAGAGGTCAGATCTGAGTCCACTAGATACTGGTGCAACAAATCAGACACACAATTATTAAGTATATGCTCTCTCAGGATTATGTTGTATAGGCTTTCATAGTCAGTCACTTTACTGCCATGTAACCACCCCTCCAAGGCCTTCACTGAATGGTCAACAAAGTCTACCCAGTCTTGTGAAGACTCCTTTTTGGTTTCTCTGAACTTCATCCTGTACTGTTCAGTGGTTAAGCCATAACCATCTAGGAGTGCATTCTTAAGAACTGCAAAATTATTGGCATCACTTTCTTTCACAGTAAGTAGCCTATCCCTACCCTTTCCACTAAATGATAGCCATAGGATAGCAGCCCACTGCCTTTGAGGGACATCCTGTACAACACAGGCCCTCTCAAGTGCAGCAAACCACTTGTTAATGTCATCCCCCTCCTTATAAGGGGGAACTATCTTGTGCAGATTCCTAGAATCATGCTCTTTTGCAGGATGACTATGGGGAATACTGCTGCTGCCACCATGGGTTTCTAAACCCAATTTCTTTCTTTCTCTTTCCACTTCTAAGGACTGTCTATCCAAATCCAGCTGTTGCTTCTTGGGCTTCAGTCTGGTTTGTTCCACTCTCAATCTATTGAGCTCCCTTTCTAACACTCTGTCATCAGGATGGGTGGGTGGGACATGCCTTGAAACGAAGTATGCTGAGAATGAACAGAAGGAGACCTGTCCCTAACAGATGGCACCCTAATAGCTTGACTAACAGAAACAGCACTTCTACTATGATGAGAAGGAATACTCTTACTGTGATGTGAGACAACACTATCAGTATGGTGTGACTCTACATCAGTACCAGCTATGCTAGGTGGCTTGCTAGGGGGCAGGCTGGGAATCTTCCCTCCCACATCTTTTGCTAGGGGTGCCCCAGAATCAGAGTGGGAACCATCAGCTAACTTTGCAACAGGAGTGCCAGCTCTGGACTTATCCTGTTCAACAAGCATATTCACCAACAGTTCTCTAGGGGGATTCTTCCCTACACTTAAACCTCTTTCTATGCAGAGACTCCTTGCTCCTTTCCAGCTAAGGTGATCATAAGCAAGTTTGGACAGATCAACAGTTTGGCCTGTGCCAGACATTTTAGAAAGTGTTTAAGTGATAGAAAAAGTGAGAAAAAGCTTTTTCAGAACTTTTGGAAAGACAGAAAAAAAAACTTTTTAAACTTTTAAAGAACTTTTTAGAAAGTTAGAGGTACTTTTCAGCACTTTAGAAAAGAAGTGAGAAAAGGAATGCAAAACCTTTTGGTTAGGTGTACATACACTGAACTTGTTTTGTATATTTTTCTCTTATGAAAAGTACAATGACAAAAGTGGTAAGTAGTTACAAAGTACTTATCCCACTGCTGCACAACCAATGTAGGAGGCTGGACTGGCTTGTAGTGAGTACCAAGGGGTACTTACACCTTGCACCAGGCCCAGGTTTCCCTTATTAGTGTATAGGGTGTCTAGCAGCTTATGCTGATAGATAATGGTAGCTTAGCAGAGCAGCTTAGGCTGAACTAGGAGACGAGTGAAGCTCCTACAGTACCACTAGTGTCATATGCACAATATCATAAGAAAACACAATACACAGATATACTAAAAATAAAGGTACTTTATTTTTATGACAATATGCCAAAAGTATCTCAGTGAGTACCCTCAGTATGAGGATAGCAAATATACACAAGATATATGTACACAATACCAAAAATATGCAGTATGGTATTAGAAAACAGTGCAAACAATGTATAGTTACAATAGGATGCAATGGGGACACATTGGGATAGGGGCAACACAAACCATATACCCCAAAAGTGGAATGCGAACCACGAATGGACCCCAAACCTATGTGACCTTGTAGAGGGTCGCTGGGACTGTAAGAAAACAGTGAGGGTTAGAAAAATAGCCCAACCCAAGACCCTGAAAAGTGAGTGCAAAGTGCACTAAAGTTCCCCAAAGAGCACAGAAGTCGTGATAGGGGAATTCTGCAGGAAAGACCAAAACCAGCAATGCAACAATGATGGATTTCCAGACGAGGGTACCTGTGGAACAAGAGGACCAAGTCCAAAAGTCACGACCAAGTCGAGAGTGGGCAGATGCCCAGGAAATGCCAGCTGTGGGTGCAAAGAAGCTGCTACTGGACAGTAGAAGCTGAGGATTCTGCAGGAACGACAAGGGCTAGAAACTTCCCCTTTAGAGGATGGATGCCCCACGCCGTGGAGAGTCGTGGAAAAGTATTTTCCTGAAGAAAGACCGCAAACAAGCCTTGCTAGCTGCAAGTCGTGCGGTTAGGGTTTTTGGATGCTGCTGTGGCCCAGGAGGGACCAGGATGTCGCCAATTGCGTCAGGGCACAGAGGGGGTGCCCAGCAAGACAAAGAGCCCTCTCAGATGCAGGCAGCACCCGCAGAAGTGCTGGAACAGGCACTACAAAGAGGAGTGAAACTGTGCTCACCCGAAGTTGCACAAAGGAGTCCCACGCCGCTGGAGGACAACTCAGGAGGTCGTGCAATGCAGATTAGAGTGCCGTGGACCCAGGCTTGGCTGTGCATGAAGGATTTCCGCCGGAAGTGCACAGAGGCCGGAGTAGCTGCAAAAGTTACGGTTCCCAGCAATGCAGTCTTGCGTGGGGAGGCAAGGACTTACCTCCACCAAACTTTGACTGAAGAGTCACTGGACTGTGGGAGTCACTTGGACAGAGTTGCTGGATTCAAGGGACCTCGCTCGTCCTGCTGAGAGGAGACCCAGGGAACCGGTGATGCAGTTCTTTGGTGCCTGCGGTAGCAGGGGGAAGATTCCGTCGACCCACGGGAGATTTCTTCAGAGCTTCTAGTGCAGAGAGGAGGCAGACTACCCCCACAGCATGCACCACCAGGAAAGCAGTCGAGAAGGCGGCAGGATCAGCGTTACAGAGTTGCAGTAGTTGTCTTCGCTACTTTGTTGCAGTTTTGCAGGCTTCCAGCGCTGTCAGCAGTCGATTCCTTGGCAGAAGGTGAAGAGAGAGATGCAGAGGAACTCTGATGAGCTCTTGCATTCGTTATCTAAGGAAATCCCCAAAGCAGAGACCCTAAATAGCCAGAAAAAAGGGTTTGGCTACTTAGGAGAGAAGATAGGCTAGCGACACCTGAAGGAGCCTATTAGAAGGAGTCTCAGACGTGACCTGCAGGCCCTGGCGACTCAGAGCAGTCCAGTGTGCCAGCAGCACCTCTGTTTCCAAGATGGCAGAGGTCTGGAGCACACTGGAGGAGCTCTGGGCACCTCCCAGGGGAGGTGCAGGTCAGGGGAGTGGTCACTCCCCTTCCCTTTGTCCAGTTTCACGCCAGAGCAGGGCTGGGGGATCCCTGAACTGGTGTAGACTGGCTTAGGCAGAAGTGGGCACCATCTGTGCCCATGAAAGCATTTCCAGAGGCTGGGGGAGGCTACTTTTTCCAAAGGGAGAGGGTGTAACACCCTCTCTCTGAGGAAGTCCTTTGTTCTGCCTTCCTGGGCCAAGCCTGGCTGGACCCCAGGAGGACAGAAACCTGTCTGAGGGGTTGGCAGCAGCAGCAGCTGCAGTAAAACCCCTGAAAAGGCAGTTTGGCAGTACCCGGGTCTGTGCTAGAGCCCCGGGGAATCATGGGATTGTCTCCCCAATATCAGGATGGCATTGGTGGGGCAATTCCATGATCTTAGACATGTTACATGGTCATGTTCGGAGTTACCATTGTGAAGCTACACATAGCCTATGTGTAGTGCACGCGTGTAATGGTGTCCCCGCACTCACAAAGTCCGGGGAATTTTCCCTGAACAATGTGGGGGCACCTTGGCTAGTGCCAGGGTGCCCACACACTAAGTAACTTAGCACCCAACCTTTACAAGGTAAAGGTTAGACATATAGGTGACTTATAAGTTACTTAAGTGCAGTGGTAAATGGCTGTGAAATAACTTGGCCGTTATTTCACTCAGGCTGCAGTGGCAGGCCTGTGTAAGAATTGTCAGAGCTCCCTATGGGTGGCAAAAGAAATGCTGCTCTCCTGGAACCCCAATACCCTGGGTACCTCAGTACCATATACTAGGGAATTATAAGGGTGTTCCAGTATGCCAATGTAAATTGGTAAAATTGGTCACTAGCCTGTTAGTGACAATTTGTAAAGAGAGAGCATAACCACTGAGGTTCTGGTTAGCAGAGCCTCAGTGAGACAGTTAGGCATCACACAGGGAACACATACCTATAGGTCACAAACCTATGAGCACTGGGGTCCTGACTAGCAGGGTCCCAGTGACACATAACAAACATACTGAAAACATAGGGTTTTCACTATGAGCACTGGGCCCTGGATAGCAGGATCCCAGTGAGACCGTGAAAACACCCTGACATACACTCACAAACAGGCCAAAAGTGGGGGTAACAAGGCTAGAAAGAGGCTACTTTCTCACACAACCCCCCCCCCCAAACGAAGGACAATAAGGCTAACCTTGGCCAGTTGAGACTTTATTGTCTAAGTGGTGATAAGTAGAGAGTAGCTCTGCAATAGACTGGTTACTCCCTTTATCATCCACTATATGGTTACTTCCCTGTTGTGATGTAAACCACCCTGTTTGAAGTTTTTTAGCTAAGCAACAATGTAAGGATGTATTTTCAGAGTTTCTATCAGTAAGTTTTAGTTTAGAGCAGTGGGAATTGTCCACTGAACCTATTTGTAGTGATGGAAATGCCAGACAGGGATGCTGTCTCAGAAAAGCCATAGCTGGGCAAAAACTTTGTCCATATGGCTGGAAGAGAGAACAGGGATGCTGTTTCTCTTGAGTTGTAGCAGGGCAGGGATGCTGTCCTATGAGTTCCACACTAGGGCAGGGATGCTGTCCTAAGTGTTGTGAGGCAGTGCAGGTTTTCTGCACTAAAGTTTCTCTGGGAGGGTTGGAGGGGTGCTCCATGTTAACCAAAATGGTGTTCTTTTTGTCACCAATGTTAGTTATCCCACAGAGAGGTACTTCTACCTCAGGGAGTACAGCTTTGCCAGCTGATGATTCCCTTTGAACAGGTGCCACCCCAGGAGAGGTTTCTCCTACCACAGGAATTATATCCTGATTGGTAGGGTGGTTAGAGGATACTGTGATACCCTTTTTACCTGTTGTTGGAGAGGGATCCTGAGTTTTCAGGCCTTCTCTCCTTTGCTTTTTCATTTCAGTAGAAATGAGAGGGAACAATTCCTCTGGGATGCCCAGCATGGCTGCATGGGCATAAAACTCTACATCAGCCCAACCTGAGGCCTCTAGGTCATTACCTAAGAGACAGTCTACAGGTAAGCTAGGTGATACCACCACCTGCTTAGGGCCAGTAACTCCACCCCCAACTAAACTGAATTATAGCTAAGGGAAGAAACTTAGTGGAGTTATGGACATCAATAATTTTATACTGTTGTCCAATGATGTGTTGTTCAGGAGCCACTAGGTTTTCAGTCACCAAAGTGATACTGGCACCTGTGTCCCTGTAGGCCAAGGCCTCAACACCATTTATTGAAACTGTCTGCCTGTACTTATCCATTGTAAGGGGACAAGCAGCCAGTGTGGCAAGGCCAATGCCACTAGGTGTGACAGAAACTGTCTTGGGACTGACTACCCCAGTTTCTATTATGGACCCATAAGTGAACCCAACTACACCCTTAACTTGACTGTTGCCAGCAGTCCCACCACTAGTACCACTACTGCTAGGGGCACTAGAGCTTGATGTATTAGTGGTGGTAGGCTCAGGTGGTTTACCTGGACAGGACTTATCCCCTGGCCTATGGCCTCTGTTTTTACACACAAAGCACCAAGGCTTTTTAATGTGTGTGGGTTGAGAAGAAGAGGAAGAATTTGTTTTATCCCCACTCTCTGAAGAGTGTTTAAGATTTGAAGTGGGATCTTTGGTTTTACCCTTATCCCCATGCTTATCTTGAGACTTTTCACCATCTTTCTTCTTGCCATCCTTGTCACCACCTGTATGAACTTTTCTGTTCACTCTTGTTCTGACCCATTTTTCTGCCTTCTTTCCCAATTCTTGGGGAGAGGTCAGATCTGAGTCCACTAGATACTGGTGCAACAAATCAGACACACAATTATTAAGTATATGCTCTCTCAGGATTATGTTATATAGGCTCTCATAGTCAGTCACTTTACTGCCATGTAACCACCCCTCCAAGGCCTTCACTGAATGGTCAACAAAGTCTACCCAGTCTTGTGAAGACTCCTTTTTGGTTTCTCTGAACTTCATCCTGTACTGTTCAGTGGTTAAGCCATAACCATCTAGGAGTGCATTCTTAAGAACTGCAAAATTATTGGCATCACTTTCTTTCACAGTAAGTAGCCTATCCCTACCCTTTCCACTAAATGATAGCCATAGGATAGCAGCCCACTGCCTTTGAGGGACATCCTGTACAACACAGGCCCTCTCAAGTGCAGCAAACCACTTGTTAATGTCATCCCCCTCCTTATAAGGGGGAACTATCTTGTGCAGATTCCTAGAATCATGCTCTTTTGCAGGATGACTATGGGGAATACTGCTGCTGCCACCATGGGTTTCTAAACCCAATTTCTTTCTTTCTCTTTCTACTTCTAAGGACTGTCTATCCAAATCCAGCTGTTGCTTCTTGGGCTTCAGTCTGGTTTGTTCCACTCTCAATCTATTGAGCTCCCTTTCTAACACTCTGTCATCAGGATGGGTGGGTGGGACATGCCTTGAAACGAAGTATGGTGAGAATGAACAGAAGGAGACCTGTCCCTAACTGATGGCACCCTAATAGCTTGACTAACAGAAACAGCACTTCTACTATGATGAGAAGGAATACTCTTACTGTGATGTGAGACAACACTATCAGTATGGTGTGACTCTACATCAGTACCAGCTATGCTAGGTGGCTTGCTAGGGGGCAGGCTGGGAATCTTCCCTCCCACATCTTTTGCTAGGGGTGCCCCAGAATCAGAGTGGGAACCATCAGCTAACTTTGCAACAGGAGTGCCAGCTCTGGACTTATCCTGTTCAACAAGCATATTCACCAACAGTTCTCTAGGGGGATTCTTCCCTACACTTAAACCTCTTTCTATGCAGAGACTCCTTGCTCCTTTCCAGCTAAGGTGATCATAAGCAAGTTTGGACAGATCAACAGTTTGGCCTGTGCCAGACATTTTAGAAAGTGTTTAAGTGATAGAAAAAGTGAGAAAAAGCTTTTTCAGAACTTTTGGAAAGACAGAAAAAAAAACTTTTTAAACTTTTAAAGAACTTTTTAGAAAGTTAGAGGTACTTTTCAGCACTTTAGAAAAGAAGTGAGAAAAGGAATGCAAAACCTTTTGGTTAGGTGTACATACACTGAACTTGTTTTGTATATTTTTCTCTTATGAAAAGTACAATGACAAAAGTGGTAAGTAGTTACAAAGTACTTATCCCACTGCTGCACAACCAATGTAGGAGGCTGGACTGGCTTGTAGTGAGTACCAAGGGGTACTTACACCTTGCACCAGGCCCAGGTTTCCCTTATTAGTGTATAGGGTGTCTAGCAGGTTAGGCTGATAGATAATGGTAGCTTAGCAGAGCAGCTTAGGCTGAACTAGGAGACGAGTGAAGCTCCTACAGTACCACTAGTGTCATATGCACAATATCATAAGAAAACACAATACACAGATATACTAAAAATAAAGGTACTTTATTTTTATGACAATATGCCAAAAGTATCTCAGTGAGTACCCTCAGTATGAGGATAGCAAATATACACAAGATATATGTACACAATACCAAAAATATGCAGTATGGTATTAGAAAACAGTGCAAACAATGTATAGTTACAATAGGATGCAATGGGGACACATAGGGAAAGGGGCAACACAAACCATATACCCCAAAAGTGGAATGCGAACCACGAATGGACCCCAAACCTATGTGACCTTGTAGAGGGTCGCTGGGACTGTAAGAAAACAGTGAGGGTTAGAAAAATAGCCCAACCCAAGACCCTGAAAAGTGAGTGCAAAGTGCACTAAAGTTCCCCAAAGAGCACAGAAGTCGTGATAGGGGAATTCTGCAGGAAAGACCAAAACCAGCAATGCAACAATGATGGATTTCCAGACGAGGGTACCTGTGGAACAAGAGGACCAAGTCCAAAAGTCACGACCAAGTCGAGAGTGGGCAGATGCCCAGGAAATGCCAGCTGTGGGTGCAAAGAAGGTGCTACTGGACAGTAGAAACTGAGGATTCTGCAAGGGCTAGAAACTTCCCCTTTAGAGGATGGATGCCCCACACCGTGGAGAGTCGTGCAAAAGTATTTTCCTGAAGAAAGACCGCAAACAAGCCTTGCTAGCTGCAAGTCATGCGGTTAGGGTTTTTGGATGCTGCTGTGGCCCAGGAGGGACCAGGATGTCGCCAATTGCGTCAGGGGACAGAGGGGGCACCTAGCAAGACAAGGAGCCCTCTCAGAAGCAGGCAGCACCCGCAGAAGTACCAGAACAGGCAATACAAAGAGGAGTGAAATGGTGCTCACCCGAAGTTGCACAAAGGAGTCCCACGCCGCTGGAGGACAACTTAGGAGGTTGTGCAATGCAGATTAGAGTGCAGTGGACCCAGGCTTGGCTGTGCACGAAGGATTTCTGCCGGAAGTGCACAGAGGCCGGAGTAGCTGCAAAAGTTGCTGTTCCCAGCAATGCAGTCTTGCGTGGGAAGGCAAGGACTTACCTCCACCAAACTTTGACTGAAGAGTCACTGGACTGTCGGAGTCACTTGGACAGAGTTGCTTGATTCAAGGGACCTCGCTCGTCGTGCTGAGAGGAGACCCAGGGGAACGGTGATGCAGTTCTTTGATGCCTGCGGTAGCAGGGGGAAGATTCCGTCGACCCACTGTAGATTTCTTCGGAGCTTCTAGTGCAGAGAGGAGGCAGACTACCCACACAGCATGCACCACCAGGAAAGCAGTCGAGAAGGCGGCAGGATCAGCGTTACAGAGTTGCAGTAGTTGTCTTCGCTACTTTGTTGCAGTTTTGCAGGCTTCCAGCGCGGTCAGCAGTCGATTCCTTGGCAGAAGGTGAAGAGAGAGATGCAGAGGAACTCTGATGAGCTCTTGCATTCGTTATCTAAGGAAATCCCCAAAGCAGAGACCCTAAATAGCCAGAAAAAAGGGTTTGGCTACTTAGGAGAGAAGATAGGCTAGCGACACCTGAAGGAGCCTATTAGAAGGAGTCTCTGACGTGACCTGCTGGCCCTGGCGACTCAGAGCAGTCCAGTGTGCCAGCAGCACCTCTGTTTCCAAGATGGCAGAGGTCTGGAGCACACTGGAGGAGCTCTGGGCACCTCCCAGGGGAGGTGCAGGTCAGGGGAGTGGTCACTCCCCTTCCCTTTGTCCAGTTTCGCGCCAGAGCAGGGCTGGGGGATCCCTGAACTGGTGTAGACTGGCTTAGGCAGAAATGGGCACCATCTGTGCCCATGAAAGCATTTCCAGAGGCTGGGGGAGGCTACTTTTTCCAAAGGGAGAGGGTGTAACACCCTCTCTCTGAGGAAGTCCTTTGTTCTGCCTTACTGGGCCAAGCCTGGCTGGACCCCAGGAGGGCAGAAACCTGTCTGAGGGGTTGGCAGCAGCAGCAGCTGCAGTGAAACCCCTGAAAAGGCAGTTTGGCAGTACCCAGGTCTGTGCTAGAGCCCCGGGGAATCATGGGATTGTCTCCCCAATACCAGGATGGCATTGGGGGGGCAATTCCATGATCTTAGACATGTTACATGGTCATGTTCGGAGTTACCATTGTGAAGCTACACATAGCCTATGTGTAGTGCACGCGTGTAATGGTGTCCCCGCACTCACAAAGTCCGGGGAATTTGCCCTGAACAATGTGGGGGCACCTTGGCTAGTGCCAGGGTGCCCACACACTAAGTAACTTAGCACCCAACCTTTTTCCAGGTAAAGGTTAGACATATAGGTGACTTATAAGTTACTTAAGTGCAGTGGTAAATGGCTGTGAAATAACGTAGACGTTATTTCACTCAGGCTGCAGTGGCAGGCCTGTGTAAGAATTGTCAGAGCTCCCTATGGGTGGCAAAAGAAATGCTGCTATCCTGGAACCCCAATACCCTGGGTACCTCAGTACCATATACTAGGGAATTATAAGGGTGTTCCAGTATGCCAATGTAAATTGGTAAAATTGGTCACTAGCCTGTTAGTGACAATTTGTAAAGAGAGAGCATAACCACTGAGGTTCTGGTTAGCAGAGCCTCAGTGAGACAGTTAGGCATCACACAGGGAACACATACCTATAGGTCACAAACCTATGAGCACTGGGGTCCTGACTAGCAGGGTCCCAGTGACACATAACAAACATACTGAAAACATAGGGTTTTCACTATGAGCACTGGGCCCTGGATAGCAGGATCCCAGTGAGACCGTGAAAACACCCTGACATACACTCACAAACAGGCCAAAAGTGGGGGTAACAAGGCTAGAAAGAGGCTACTTTCTCACACAACCCCCCCCCAAATGAAGGACAATAAGGCTAACCTTGGCCAGTTGAGACTTTATTGTCTAAGTGGTGATAAGTAGAGAGTAGCTCTGCAATAGACTGGTTACTCCCTTTATCATCCACTATATGGTTACTTCCCTGTTGTGATGTAAACCACCCTGTTTGAAGTTTTTTAGCTAAGCAACAATGTGAAGATGTATTTTCAGAGTTTCTATCAGTAAGTTTTAGTTTAGAGCAGTGGGAATTGTCCACTGAACCTATTTGTAGTGATGGAAATGCCAGACAGGGATGCTGTCTCAGAAAAGCCATAGCTGGGCAAAAACTTTGTCCATATGGCTGGAAGAGAGAACAGGGATGCTGTTTCTCTTGAGTTGTAGCAGGGCAGGGATGCTGTCCTATGAGTTCTACACTAGGGCAGGGATGCAGTCCTAAGTGTTGTGAGACAGTGCAGGTTTTCTGCACTAAAGTTTCTCTGGGAGGGTTGGAGGGGTGCTCCATGTTAACCAAAATGGTGTTCTTTTTGTCACCAATGTTAGTTATCTCACAGAGAGGTACTTCTACCTCAGGGAGTACAGCTTTGCCAGCTGATGATTCCCTTTGAACAGGTGCCACCCCAGGAGAGGTTTCTCCTACCACAGGAATTATATCCTGATTGGTAGGGTGGTTAGAGGATACTGTGATACCCTTTTTACCTGTTGTTGGAGAGGGATGCTGAGTTTTCAGGCCTTCTCTCCTTTGCTTTTTCATTTCAGTAGAAATGAGAGGGAACAATTCCTCTGGGATGCCCAGCATGGCTGCATGGGCATAAAACTCTACATCAGCCCAACCTGAGGCCTCTAGGTCATTACCTAAGAGACAGTCTACAGGTAAGCTAGGTGATACCACCACCTGCTTAGGGCCAGTAACTCCACCCCAACTAAACTGAATTATAGCTAAGGGAAGAAACTTAGTGGAGTTATGGACATCAATAATTTTATACTGTTGTCCAATGATGTGTTGTTCAGGAGCCACTAGGTTTTCAGTCACCAAAGTGATACTGGCACCTGTGTCCCTGTAGGCCAAGGCCTCAACACCATTTATTGAAACTGTCTGCCTGTACTTATCCATTGTAAGCGGACAAGCAGCCAGTGTGGCAAGGCCAATGCCACTAGGTGTGACAGAAACTGTCTTGGGACTGACTACCCCAGTTTCTATTATGGACCCATAAGTGAACCCAACTACACCCTTAACTTGACTGTTGCCAGCAGTCCCACCACTAGTACCACTACTGCTAGGGGCACTAGAGCTTGATGTATTAGTGGTGGTAGGCTCAGGGGGTTTACCTGGACAGGACTTATCCCCTGGCCTATGGCCTCTGTTTTTACACACAAAGCACCAAGGCTTTTTAATGTGTGTGGGTTGAGAAGAAGAGGAAGAATTTGTTTTATCCCCACCCTCTGAAGAGTGTTTAAGATTTGAAGTGGGATCTTTGGTTTTAGCCTTATCCCCATGCTTATCTTGAGACTTTTCACCATCTTTCTTCTTGCCATCCTTGTCACCACCTGTATGAACTTTTCTGTTCACTCTTGTTCTGACCCATTTGTCTGCCTTCTTTCCCAATTCTTGGGGAGAGGTCAGATCTGAGTCCACTAGATAGTGGTGCAACAAATCAGACACACAATTATTAAGTATATGCTCTCTCAGGGTTATGTTATATAGACTTTCATAGTCAGTCACTTTACTGCCATGTAACCACCCCTCCAAGGCCTTCACTGAATGGTCAACAAAGTCTACCCAGTCTTGTGAAGATTCCTTTTTGGTTTCTCTGAACTTCATCCTGTACTGTTCAGTGGTTAAGCCATAACCATCTAGGAGTGCATTCTTAAGAACTGCAAAATTATTGGCATCACTTTCTTTCACAGTAAGTAGCCTATCCCTACCCTTTCCACTAAATGATAGCCATAGGATAGCAGCCCACTGCCTTTGAGGGACATCCTGTACAACACAGGCCCTCTCAAGTGCAGCAAACCACTTGTTAATGTCATCCCCCTCCTTATAAGGGGGAACTATCTTGTGCAGATTCCTAGAATCATGCTCTTTTGCAGGATGACTATGGGGAATACTGCTGCTGCCACCATGGGTTTCTAAACCCAATTTCTTTCTTTCTCTTTCCACTTCTAAGGACTGTCTATCCAAATCCAGCTGTTGCTTCTTGGGCTTCAGTCTGGTTTGTTCCACTCTCAATCTATTGAGCTCCCTTTCTAACACTCTGTCATCAGGATGGGTGGGTGGGACATGCCTTGAAACGAAGTATGGTGAGAATGAACAGAAGGAGACCTGTCCCTAACAGATGGCACCCTAATAGCTTGACTAACAGAAACAGCACTTCTACTATGATGAGAAGGGATACTCTTACTGTGATGTGAGACAACACTATCAGTATGGTGTGACTCTACATCAGTACCAGCTATGCTAGGTGGCTTGCTAGGGGGCAGGCTGGGAATCTTCCCTCCCACATCTTTTGCTAGGGGTGCCCCAGAATCAGAGTGGGAACCATCAGCTAACTTTGCAACAGGAGTGCCAGCTCTGGACTTATCCTGTTCAACAAGCATATTCACCAACAGTTCTCTAGGGGGATTCTTCCCTACACTTAAACCTCTTTCTATGCAGAGACTCCTTGCTCCTTTCCAGCTAAGGTGATCATAAGCAAGTTTGGACAGATCAACAGTTTGGCCTGTGCCAGACATTTTAGAAAGTGTTTAAGTGATAGAAAAAGTGAGAAAAAGCTTTTTCAGAACTTTTGGAAAGACAGAAAAAAAAACTTGTTAAACTTTTAAAGAACTTTTTAGAAAGTTAGAGGTACTTTTCAGCACTTTAGAAAAGAAGTGAGAAAAGGAATGCAAAACCTTTTGGTTAGGTGTACATACACTGAACTTATTTTGTATATTTTTCTCTTATGAAAAGTACAATGACAAAAGTGGTAAGTAGTTACAAAGTACTTATCCCACTGCTGCACAACCAATGTAGGAGGCTGGACTGGCTTGTAGTGAGTACCAAGGGGTACTTACACCTTGCACCAGGCCCAGGTTTCCCTTATTAGTGTATAGGGTGTCTAGCAGCTTAGGCTGATAGATAATGGTAGCTTAGCAGAGCAGCTTAGGCTGAACTAGGAGACGAGTGAAGCTCCTACAGTACCACTAGTGTCATATGCACAATATCATAAGAAAACACAATACACAGATATACTAAAAATAAAGGTACTTTATTTTTATGACAATATGCCAAAAGTATCTCAGTGAGTACCCTCAGTATGAGGATAGCAAATATACACAAGATATATGTACACAATACCAAAACTATGCAGTATGGTATTAGAAAACAGTGCAAACAATGTATAGTTACAATAGGATGCAATGGGGACACATAGGGATAGGGGCAACACAAACCATATACCCCAAAAGTGGAATGCGAACCACGAATGGACCCCAAACCTATGTGACCTTGTAGAGGGTCGCTGGGACTGTAAGAAAACAGTGAGGGTTAGAAAAATAGCCCAACCCAAGACCCTGAAAAGTGAGTGCAAAGTGCACTAAAGTTCCCCAAAGAGCACAGAAGTCGTGATAGGGGAATTCTGCAGGAAAGACCAAAACCAGCAATGCAACAATGATGGATTTCCAGACGAGGGTACCTGTGGAACAAGAGGACCAAGTCCAAAAGTCACGACCAAGTCGAGAGTGGGCAGATGCCCAGGAAATGCCAGCTGTGGGTGTAAAGAAGCTGCTACTGGACAGTAGAAGCTGAGGATTCTGCAGGAACGACAAGGGCTAGAAACTTCCACTTTGGAGGATGGATGCCCCACGCCGTGGAGAGTTGTGCAAAAGTATTTTCCTGAAGAAAGACCGCAAACAAGCCTTGCTAGCTGCAAGTCATGCGGTTAGGGTTTTTGGATGCTGCTGTGGCCCAGGGGGGACCAGGATGTCGCCAATTGCGTCAGGGGACAGAGGGGGTGCCCAGCAAGACAAGGAGCCCTCTCCGAAGCAGGCAGCACCCGCAGAAGTGCTGGAACAGGCACTATAAAGAGGAGTGAAACAGTGCTCACCCGAAGTTGCACAAAGGAGTCCCACGCCGCTGGAGGACAACTCAGGAGGTCGTGCAATGCAGATTTGAGTGCCGTGGACCCAGGCTTGGCTGTGCACAAAGGATTTCTGCCGGAAGTGCACAGAGGCCGAAGTAGCTGCAAAAGTTGCGGTTCTCAGCAATGCAGTCTTGTGTGGGGAGGCAAGGACTTACCTCCACCAAACTTTGACTGAAGAGTCACTGGACTGTGGGAGTCACTTGGACAGAGTTGCTGGATTCAAGGGACCTCGCTCGTCGTGCTGAGAGGAGACCCAGGGGACCGGTGATGCAGTTCTTTGGTGCCTGCGGTAGCAGGGGGAAGATTCCGTCGACCCACGGGAGATTTCTTCGGAGCTTCTAGTGCAGAGTGGAGGCAGACTACCCCCTCAGCATGCACCACCAGGAAAGCAGTCGAGAAGGCGGCAGGATCAGCGTTACAGAGTTGCAGTAGTTGTCTTCGCTACTTTGTTGCAGTTTTGCAGGCTTCCAGCGTGGTCAGCAGTCGATTCCTTGGCAGAAGGTGAAGAGAGAGATGCAGAGGAACTCTGATGAGCTCTTGCAATCGTTATCTAAGGAAATCCCCAAAGCAGAGACCCTAAATAGCCAGAAAAAAGGGTTTGGCTACTTAGGAGAGAAGATAGGCTAGCGACACCTGAAGGAGCCTATTAGAAGGAGTCTCTGACGTCACCTGCTGGCCCTGGCGACTCAGAGCAGTCCAGTGTGCCAGCAGCACCTCTGTTTCCAAGATGGCAGAGGTCTGGAGCACACTGGAGGAGCTCTGGGCACCTCCCAGGGGAGGTGCAGGTCAGGGGAGTGGTCACTCCCCTTCCCTTTGTCCAGTTTCACGCCAGAGCAGGGCTGGGGGATCCCTGAACTGGTGTAGACTGGCTTAGGCAGAAATGGGCACCATCTGTGCCCATGAAAGCATTTCCAGAGGCTGGGGGAGGCTACTTTTTCCAAAGGGAGAGGGTGTAACACCCTCTCTCTGAGGAAGTCCTTTGTTCTGCCTTCCTGGGCCAAGCCTGGCTGGACCCCAGGAGGGCAGAAACCTGTCTGAGGGGTTGGCAGCAGCAGCAGCTGCAGTGAAACCCCTGAAAAGGCAGTTTGGCAGTACCCGGGTCTGTGCTAGAGCCCCGGGGAATCATGGGATTGTCTCCCCAATACCAGGATGGCATTGGGGGGGCAATTCCATGATCTTTGACATGTTACATGGTCATGTTCGGAGTTACCATTGTGAAGCTACACATAGCCTATGTGTAGTGCACGCGTGTAATGGTGTCCCCGCACTCACAAAGTCCGGGGAATTTGCCCTGAACAATGTGGGGGCACCTTGGCTAGTGCCAGGGTGCCCACACACTAAGTAACTTAGCATCCAACCTTTACCAGGTAAAGGTTAGACATATAGGTGTTTTATAATTTACTTAAGTGCAGTGGTAAATGGCTGTGAAATAACATGGACGTTATTTCACTCAGGCTGCAGTGGCAGGCCTGTGTAAGAATTGTCAGAGCTCCCTATGGGTGGCAAAAGAAATGCTGCTCTCCTGGAACCCCAATACCCTGGGTACCTCAGTACCATATACTAGGGAATTATAAGGGTGTTCCAGTATGCCAATGTAAATTGGTAAAATTGGTCACTAGCCTGTTAGTGACAATTTGTAAAGAGAGAGCATAAACACTGAGGTTCTGGTTAGCAGAGCCTCAGTGAGACAGTTAGGCATCACACAGGGAACACATACCTATAGGTCACAAACCTATGAGCACTGGGGTCCTGACTAGCAGGGTCCCAGTGACACATAACAAACATACTGAAAACATAGGGTTTTCACTATGAGCACTGGGCCCTGGATAGCAGGATCCCAGTGAGATCGTGAAAACACCCTGACATACACTCACAAACAGGCCAAAAGTGGGGGTAACAAGGCTAGAAAGAGCCTACTTTCTCACACAACCCCCCCCAAACGAAGGACAATAAGGCTAACCTTGGCCAGTTGAGACTTTATTGTCTAAGTGGTGATAAGTAGAGAGTAGCTCTGCAATAGACTGGTTACTCCCTTTATCATCCACTATATGGTTACTGCCCTGTTGTGATGTAAACCACCCTGTTTGAAGTTTTTTAGCTAAGCAACAATGTGAAGATGTATTTTCAGAGTTTCTATCAGTAAGTTTTAGTTTAGAGCAGTGGGAATTGTCCACTGAACCTATTTGTAGTGATGGAAATGCCAGACAGGGATGCTGTCTCAGAAAAACCATAGCTGGGCAAAAACTTTGTCCATATGGCTGGAAGAGAGAACAGGGATGCTGTTTGTCTTGAGTTGTAGCAGGGCAGGGATGCTGTCCTATGAGTTCCACACTAGGGCAGGGATGCTGTCCTAAGTGTTGTGAGGCAGTGCAGGTTTTCTGCACTAAAGTTTCTCTGGGAGGGTTGGAGGGGTGCTCCATGTTAACGAAAATGGTGTTCTTTTTGTCACCAATGTTAGTTATCCCACAGAGAGGTACTTCTACCTCAGGGAGTACAGCTTTGCCAGCTGATGATTCCCTTTGAACAGGTGCCACCCCAGGAGAGGTTTCTCCTACCACAGGAATTATATCCTGATTGGTAGGGTGGTTAGAGGATACTGTGATACCCTTTTTACCTGTTGTTGGAGAGGGATCCTGAGTTTTCAGGCCTTCTCTCCTTTGCTTTTTCATTTCAGTAGAAATGAGAGGGAACAATTCCTCTGGGATGCCCAGCATGGCTGCATGGGCATAAAACTCTACATCAGCCCACCCTGAGGCCTCTAGGTCATTACCTAAGAGACAGTCTACAGGTAAGCTAGGTGATACCACCACCTGCTTAGGGCCAGTAACTCCACCCCAACTAAACTGAATTATAGCTAAGGGAAGAAACTTAGTGGAGTTATGGACATCAATAATTTTATACTGTTGTCCAATGATGTGTTGTTCAGGAGCCACTAGGTTTTCAGTCACCAAAGTGATACTGGCACCTGTGTCCCTGTAGGCCAAGGCCTCAACACCATTTATTGAAACTGTCTGCCTGTACTTATCCATTGTAAGGGGACAAGCAGCCAGTGTGGCAAGGCCAATGCCACTAGGTGTGACAGAAACTGTCTTGGGACTGACTACCCCAGTTTCTATTATGGACCCATAAGTGAACCCAACTACACCCTTAACTTGACTGTTGCCAGCAGTCCCACCACTAGTACCACTACTGCTAGGGGCACTAGAGCTTGATGTATTAGTGGTGGTAGGCTCAGGGGGTTTACCTGGACAGGACTTATCCCCTGGCCTATGGCCTCTGTTTTTACACACAAAGCACCAAGGCTTTTTAATGTGTGTGGGTTGAGAAGAAGAGGAATAATTTGTTTTATCCCCACCCTCTGAAGAGTGTTTAAGATTTGAAGTGGGATCTTTGGTTTTACCCTTATCCCCATGCTTATCTTGAGACTTTTCACCATCTTTCTTCTTGCCATCCTTGTCACCACCTGTATGAACTTTTCTGTTCACTCTTGTTCTGACCCATTTGTCTGCCTTCTTTCCCAATTCTTGGGGAGAGGTCAGATCTGAGTCCACTAGATACTGGTGCAACAAATCAGACACACAATTATTAAGTATATGCTCTCTCAGGATTATGTTATATAGGCTTTCATAGTCAGTCACTTTACTGCCATGTAACCACCCCTCCAAGGCCTTCACTGAATGGTCAACAAAGTCTACCCTGTCTTCTGAAGACTCCTTTTTGGTTTCTCTGAACTTCATCCTGTACTGTTCAGTGGTTAAGTCATAACCATCTAGGAGTGCATTCTTAAGAACTGCAAAATTATTGGCATCACTTTCTTTCACAGTAAGTAGCCTATCCCTACCCTTTCCACTAAATGATAGCCATAGGATAGCAGCACACTGCCTTTGAGGGACATCCTGTACAAAACAGGCCCTCTCAAGTGCAGCAAACCACTTGTTAATGTCATCCCTCTCCTTATAAGTGTGAACTATCTTGTGCAGATTCCTAGAATCATGCTCTTTTGCAGGATGACTATGGGGAATACTGCTGCTGCCACCATGGGTTTCTAAACCCAATTTCTTTATTTCTCTTTCCACTTCTAAGGACTGTCTATCCAAATCCAGCTGTTGCTTCTTGGGCTTCAGTCTGGTTTGTTCCACTCTCAATCTATTGAGCTCCCTTTCTAACACTCTGTCATCAGGATGGGTGGGTGGGACATGCCTTGAAACGAAGTATGGTGAGAATGAACAGAAGGAGACCTGTCCCTAACAGATAGCACCCTAATAGCTTGACCAACAGAAACAGCACTTCTACTATGATGAGAAGGGATACTCTTACTGTGATGTGAGACAACACTATCAGTATGGTGTGACTCTACACCAGTACCAGCTATGCTAGGTGGCTTGCTAGGGGGCAGGCTGGGAATCTTCCGTCCCACATCTTTTGCTAGGGGTGCCCCAGAATCAGAGTGGGAACCATCAGCTAACTTTGCAACAGGAATGCCAGCTCTGGACTTATCCTGTTCAACAAGCATATTCACCAACAGTTCTCTAGGGGGATTCTTCCCTACACTTAAACCTCTTTCTATGCAGAGACTCCTTGCTCTTTTCCAGCTAAGGTGATCATAAGCAAGTTTGGACAGATCAACAGTTTGGCCTGTGCCAGACATTTTAGAAAGTGTTTAAGTGATAGAAAAAGTGAGAAAAAGCTTTTTCAGAACTTTTGGAAAGACAGAAAAAAAAACTTTTTAAACTTTTAAAGAACTTTTTAGAAAGTTAGAGGTACTTTTCAGCACTTTAGAAAAGAAGTGAGAAAAGGAATGCAAAACCTTTTGGTTAGGTGTACATACACTGAACTTGTTTTGTATATTTTTCTCTTATGAAAAGTACAATGACAAAAGTGGTAAGTAGTTACAAAGTACTTATCCCACTGCTGCACAACCAATGTAGGAGGCTGGACTGGCTTGTAGTGAGTACCAAGGGGTACTTACACATTGCACCAGGCCCAGGTTTCCCTTATTAGTGTATAGGGTGTCTAGCAGCTTAGGCTGATAGATAATGGTAGCTTAGCAGAGCAGCTTAGGCTGAACTAGGAGACGAGTGAAGCTCCTACAGTACCACTAGTGTCATATGCACAATATCATAAGAAAACACAATACACAGATATACTAAAAATGAAGGTACTTTATTTTTATGACAATATGCCAAAAGTATCTCAGTGAGTACCCTCAGTATGAGGATAGCAAATATACACAAGATATATGTACACAATACCAAAAATATGCAGTATGGTATTAGAAAACAGTGCAAACAATGTATAGTTACAATAGGATGCAATGGGGACACATAGGGATAGGGGCAACACAAACCATATACCCCAAAAGTGGAATGCGAACCACGAATGGACCCCAAACCTATGTGACCTTGTAGAGGGTCGCTGGGACTGTATGAAAACAGTGAGGGTTAGAAAAATAGCCCAACCCAAGACCCTGAAAAGTGAGTGCAAAGTGCACTAAAGTTCCCCAAAGAGCACAGAAGTCGTGATAGGGGAATTCTGCAGGAAAAACCAAAACCAGCAATGTAACAATGAAGGATTTCCAGACGAGGGTACCTGTGGAACAAGGGGACCAAGTCCAAAAGTCACGACCAAGTCGAGAGTGGGCAGATGCCCAGGAAATGCCAGCTGTGGGTGCAAAGAAGCTGCTACTGGACAGTAGAAGCTGAGGATTCTGCAGGAACGACAAGGGCTAGAAACTTCCCCTTTGGAGGATTGATGCCACACGCCGTGGAGAGTCGTTCAAATGTATTTTCCTGAAGAAAGACCGCAAACAAGCCTTGCTAGCTGCAAGTCGTGCGGTTAGGGTTTTTGGATGCTGCTGTGGCCCAGGAGGGACCAGGATGTCGCCAATTGCGTCAGGGGACAGAGGGGGCGCCCAGCAAGACAAGGAGCCCTCTCAGAAGCAGGCAGCACCCGCAGAAGTGCCAGAACAGGCACTACAAAAAGGAGTGAAATGGTGCTCACCCGAAGTTGCACAAAGGAGTCCCACGCCGCTGGAGGACAACTCAGGAGGTCATGCAATGCAGATTAGAGTGCCGTGGACACAGGCTTGGCTGTGCATGAAGGATTTCCGCCGGAAGTGCACAGAGGCAGGAGTAGCTGCAAAAGTTGCGGTTCCCAGCAATGCAGTCTTGCGTGGGGAGGCAAGGACTTACCTCCACCAAACTTTGTCTGAAGAGTCACTGGACTGTGGGAGTCACTTGGACAGAGTTGCTGGATTCAAGGGACCTCGCTCGTCGTGCTGAGAGGAGACCCAGGGGACCGGTGATGCAGTTCTTTGGTGCCTGCGGTAGCAGGGGGAAGATTCCGTCGACCCACGGGAGATTTCTTCGGAGCTTCTAGTGCAGAGAGGAGGCAGACTACCCCCACAGCATGCACCACCAGGAAAGCAGTCGAGAAGGCGGCAGGATCAGCGTTACAGAGTTGCAGTAGTTGTCTTCGCTACTTTGTTGCAGTTTTGCAGGCTTCCAGCGCGGTCAGCAGTCGATTCCTTGGCAGAAGGTGAAGAGAGAGATGCAGAGGAACTCTGATGAGCTCTTGCATTCGTTATCTAAGGAAATCCCCAAAGCAGAGACCCTAAATAGCCAGAAAAAAGGGTTTGGCTACTTAGAAGAGAAGATAGGCTAGCGACACCTGAAGGAGCCTATTAGAAGGAGTCTCTGACGTGACCTGCTGGCCCTGGCGACTCAGAGCAGTCCAGTGTGCCAGCAGCACCTCTGTTTCCAAGATGGCAGAGGTCTGGAGCACACTGGAGGAGCTCTGGGCACCTCCCAGGGGAGGTGCAGGTCAGGGGAGTGGTCACTCCCCTTCCCTTTGTCCAGTTTCACGCCAGAGCAGGGCTGGGGGATCCCTGAACTGGTGTAGACTGGCTTAGGCAGAAATGGGCACCATCTGTGCCCATGAAAGCATTTCCAGAGGCTGGGGGAGGCTACTTTTTCCAAAGGGAGAGGGTGTAATGCCCTCTCTCTGAGGAAGTCCTTTGTTCTGCCTTCCTGGGCCAAGCCTGGCTGGACCCCAGGAGGGCAGAAACCTGTCTGAGGGGTTAGCAGCAGCAGCAGCTGCAGTAAAACCCCTGAAAAGGCAGTTTGGCAGTACCCGGGTCTGTGCTAGAGCCCCAGGGAATCATGGGATTGTCTCCCCAATACCAGGATGGCATTGGGGGGGGGGATTCCATGATCTTAGACATGTTACATGGCCATGTTCTGAGTTACCATTGTGAAGCTACACATAGGTAGTGACCTATGTGTAGTGCACGCGTGTAATGGTGTCCCCGCACTCACAAAGTCCGGGAATTTGCCCTGAACAATGTGGGGGCACCTTGGCTAGTTCCAGGGTGCCCACACACTAAGTAACTTAGCACCCAACCTTTACCAGGTAAAGGTTAGACATATAAGTGCAGTGGTAAATGGCTGTGAAATAACGTGAACGTTATTTCACTCAGGCTGCAGTGGCAGGCCTGTGTAAGAATTGTCAGAGCTCCCTATGGGTGGCAAAAGAAATGCTGCAGCCCATAGGGATCTCCTGCAACCCCAATACCCTGGGTACCTCAGTACCATATACTAGGGAATTATAAGGGTGTTCCAGTATGCCAATGTAAATTGGTAAAATTGGTCACTAGCCTGTTAGTGACAATTTGTAAAGAGAGAGCATAACCACTGAGGTTCTGGTTAGCAGAGCCTCAGTGAGACAGTTAGGCATCACACAGGGAACACATACCTATAGGTCACAAACTTATGAGCACTGGGGTCCTGACTAGCAGGGTCCCAGTGACACATAACAAACATACTGTAAACATAGGGTTTTCACTATGAGCACTGGGCCCTGGCTAGCAGGATCCCAGTGAGACAGTGAAAACACCCTGACATACACTCACAAACAGGCCAAAAGTGGGGGTAACAAGGCTAGAAAGAGGCTACTTTCTCACAGACACCATAACATTTCACCATAATTAGCAGAATTCAGACACAGGTCTCAATTCACAAATAGAGAATAACCTTCTAACTCTGACAGCATACTTCTTACTGTCATCAAATTCCATTCCAGATAGCGCCAGAGACAATAACTAAATCTGGTGATATTTTAAACATGTTTGGTTTTTGAAGTAATTCAGTCTGACTAAAAATATCAAATGGACCTTTATCCCACACAATTCCATCCAAAACAGAAAAGGCAGAAATGTTCACCAGGGACAGGTATCTTTGCACCCTTTGCAAGGAAGAATGAAGCTTCAATACCTGGGAAACGAGTTCTGGAGCAGTACGTTTTGGGAGATAGTGTCCATTCAAAAAACAAGAAAAATACGGTCTCTCAATCCGAGAAAAAGGAAGAAAACAATGCAATAGTAATCCAAACATAGGACCAAGGTGGAATCAGGTAAGGCTTTTTCAGCCAAGTGAGAAGAGCATGTACTCCATGCACAGAAGCGTATGAAGAATGTGAAGACCATTCATTTTGCTCAAGTAATCAGAGGCAGAGTGTGCAAAAACAGGAACCTCAGATGCTGAAGCAGAAATTGTGGACACTTCCAGGGGTGGTTGTGAATACACAATTTTTTTGTTAGAAACAGCAAATGAACAATGTAAACTCACATCTGTAGCTTGTCCTGTAGTAGTAGTGGTAACAGGAATCAGTGCAAAATAGGTATCTTCTATCGCTAGCTGGGGAGCAGCATTAATTGCATTGCTTACTTTTTGTAATAGGATCTCATGCAAAGTAGTGTGAGGTAACAAGTAACTTAAATCTTGAAGCCCCTGTAGCCTAGTGTATAGAACTGGTGACATGGTGCTGTTTTAACTGGTTTATTGAAACAAAGTGATTACTTTTACAAGCAGTGGCAGAGTTACTGTTCTTGTACCTTAAGTGCGTAGGACCGGTATCTGTGCTTGGTACACTGGTCCAAAGTCTTAATTTTTTTCAATCATCTCATGCAATAGATCCCCAAACTTTGGAATCCATTTGGGAGTTGCTGGTTGCACCTTCACTCCATTAGTGGCAGAATGTTTGGTAAGTTTATTTGAGCACTCGTCTCAGAAATCCTGTAGTTCCTGTGAGACAATGAAATGTTCATTTATGTCAAAAAGCTTGCCCTCCGCCACTCAGTCGGGGTTATTAAAATCTGAAACACATTTAAATGTGGAACAGCACCTTGTATGGGGTGCAGCCTCCCAAAGATTATTTAAAGCTCTCTTGACTCTATTCAAGTGATAGATCCAACTATGACCTGAACCCAATCCCCTAGCTGTTAAGAATTGCTTTAAGTGACAGTTCTTCCTCTCCACTAGTGAGTTTTCCTCAGGATGATAGAAAGAAGAGTAATGCATGGCAGCACCCAGGGTTCTAATAGTGTCACTGTACGCCTTAGAGGCAAATGCAGGATCTTGGTTTGAGTGGAAAGCTACTAACTCATATGTCCCCACAAAGGCTTGCAGATGTTTAATGACAGTTTGAGAGTCAGCCGATTACTGTGGCCACACCCATAGGAATCTAGAACATGAATCTATGCCTAGTGGAATACATTTAAAAGCACTTACAGAATTTAACGGCCCACGGTGCTCTAAATACACACACTGGATGGGTTTTTTGGAAACTAAGAGGGGTGTCTGTGGTAGGTGTGCCGTGGTGGAGCTTTTAATTTGTTGGCATATGTCAGAACTAAGGACATACTGTTTCATATGTTTACACAGACCATAGCATCAGTAGCGCTTTTGAAGTAAACTGTGGCTGCCACACCAGCATGTGAAGATGCTAAACCCTCGTATGCAGCTCTTATTAACTCTAGCCTGCAGTCCTGGTTAGGTATCACTTGATAACCTATCCCGGGAATGTGGGAAAAGGGAATGTTTTGGGCACTCAACAGGTAGGAGTATTTTCTGGGTATCTTTTTGGTAAAGGAGTGCACTGCGTGAAACAGTGATAGCAGCCATGATATTATCATCCACCCTTGTATGAGAGCAGGTGATCATATTTACTGCAGCAGTTTGAACTGCAGCTGTCGCAGCTTCATCAGCCAAATCATTCCATGTAACCTGTACACTGACACATTGATGACTCAATTTATGAATAACATGAGCGGTGACCAATTGTCAAAGCCCAGCTCACCTGAGTTCTTGTTCAGTTCTGATGGAGGTCGAAGACAATCCGACCCCACCCTGAAACTGCTTGTTCCAACACACTAGTTTTTAAAACAGTGCACTAAGAACAGAAGCTCAAGGGAAGGGGGGAAGTGGATAAAATAAAAAAAAGAGACAACACCGTTCTTGCGTTTCCACTGTTGAAGTGCTGCACAAATCTGCGGCCCTTTCTGACTTCTGTAGAAACTGGTGCCTAATGAAACATAAATAAAGAACAGATAAGTGCAACCTATTCCTAAATGGGTTCCTGACTATCTCTTTATTTATTAGAAATTCTCTTCTAAAAGTACCTCTTGGATCCTGGTCTCTAGTTTCCAGGTTTGGAATGTGTTACTGCTCTGGGATGTGTTTTCTATTACTGTAAAGCTTCTAAAACATTACACAAATACCGTTATCAGAATTACCAATATCAAACATTCCTCATAATATAACTAAAGCCTAAATTCCCAATAGCAGACTCACTTTTCCCATATTTCCAGAATCTTTTATAAAACAAATACTGTACTTTTACATCAAAATACAGCATGTAATTTGTGCAAGTCCTTGATTTACTGTTTGCCTTGCTGTTAATGGTTTCCACTGTTCGATTCTTAAAAGTTCCATAAAAAAAAACAATGTTTGTTTACAAAGTTCCGCAAAGTGTTCTTGTAACAAAGGGTTTGAATCACAATGTTCGTGGAAGGTATCTTGTTTCCAATTGCCTATACACGAATCCAGAAATTGTTGTCAAAGTTCTTTCAGGTAATAAAAAGTTTTGCACTTACTTGTTGCTGGCAAGAGATATCGATCAGTCTAACCTTGTCTTCTTTCTCTTTTGCAGGTTGCTCGTAGGAGAGAGGCTGAGGCAAGGAGGAACCGGAAACCAGAAGAAGGAAGAGCCAGCAGCTGCGCCCATTGAAGCCAATGAAAGTCAGGAGTGTCAGCGCCGAGGGATCTGTTCTCAGGTAAGCAGGAGGTAGACGAGCACAAGCACTGGGTGAGGCTCGGGGGCTGCCTTTTATAGACAGGGCTGGGTGTGGTTTGAAGAGCTGGGTGTGGTTTGAAGGGCTGGGTGTGGTCCTCACATGCTGCACATGTTCTTGAAAGGTGTGCAGAGCTGGGTGTGGTTTGAAGAGCTGGGTGTGGTCCTCACATGCTGCACATGTTCTTGAAAGGTGTGCAGAGTTTCAGTTATTATGCAAATGAGTTGAATTAACACATGGCCTCGGGAGGAGTGTTTTAAAGAAGCCTTGGTAAAAGCAAGGCCCAATGTGTAAACAAAACAGCACATTAAACAACATACACAGAAGCCTAGGGGGGGGAAGGTGAGATAACAAGAAAGGCTTTCAATAGTAAGTTTAAAAGGGAGCTATTACAGAACCCACTAGTGCAGTGAGAGGGGACATGCTCTTTGCTGTGCACAAACCATAACACCAATAATCTTTAAGATGTGCAAACTTTCCCCAAAGCAATAAATGCTTGATAGTTTTTCCCCTTGGACACTGTCAACCCACTCATGCACCAATAGTGTAAGTTTTCATCATGGGACTGGACACAGTAATATGAATCACACACAATCAGTGTGAGAAATTCAGGATCTAAATTCTCTGGGGCCAGAAACAATGATTTTAGTTCAGGCAGTTGGGGCGTGCAGTCCCCTAAGGACTGTGCAAATGTCTCAATCTGCTGGAATACACTGTTTTTCATAACACCATGCACCGTTGCCCAAGTAGGGGAGTATCGGTGTTTTGTTCCTATCACAGGTTGCACAGAACCATCAGTGTAGATCACATAATCATACTGTTCAAGAGGCAATACATCACATGGCACAGGATATTCTTGTTCATATTGAAGAAATTCTTGAGTTTGCAAGTTAGGTCAAAAACATATTCTACATCCGTAGCTGTCAGGCTAGTTGTCCTCTGTATCTATCTTGAAGGAAAGGCTTTTGCATTTATGATGCTTGCCTTGATAACAGCGTCGAAGGCAGGGGCAAGAGTTACGACAATTATACATTTCCTCTGAGCCTATGGTCTTTCCTTTATGACAGCTGTCTGTACTGCAGTCAGTAATTTTTTAGGAGATGCAAAAAGCATATCTGCCCTAAGAGATGTGATTATCATTAAATAGGCTCTGTGTCATCCTCAATGAAGCTGACAAAAGTGTATCCAGTGGAACCTGTAATGATGTGTATCACCAAATTTGTTTTGTTGACATGATTGTGTAAGTGACTGGATGCTAGCATGTGAGTCTGTGATGATCTGATAATGTATGTGTACTCAGGTGTCCAATGTGTTTCAGATAAATCTGGATTAATTCAGTCATACAGTGTTTCAATATGTTGTGCATAGTCTGAGAGGTACGTTCTATCAAAATGTAAGAATCCTAACAGTGACTGTTGTTTCTTTATGGTGTTTGGTAGCTGCAAAAGAGCACATTTTTCTTGGAAGTGTTGGCAAGGCTCTTGCCTTCATTGGATAATTTGAATCCTAGAAACAGTACACTAAGAAAAGCTTTTGATTTCAAAAAAATTAATTTGTAACCACATTTGGCAAGTCCCAACACTATGAAATGTACTCATGCTAAGGCCCTCATTATGACATTGGCGGTAAATCGCACTTGCCGCCATGCCGACTGCCACCAACAAAATGCTGCCGCAGCAGATAACCGCCAACCATAATATGAAACACACATACCAATCTGTCACTATACAGCCACACACACAAGTCCGCCAGCCCCAAGGTCATTGATAAACTGGCGGAATCACACAGTTACGCCAACAGAACAATGGCCATCACATTATGACCCACAAATCATTGCAGTGGACATTCCATGGCTGTAAACCATTGGCAGGTCATGCCACTGCGCTCAAAATACACCCACTCAAACAAAACTATACCACATTGGACAATTCAAACTACAGACACCTGACACCCATACACACACCACACCCGCACACTATAAAACACCCACCCACAATACCCACATGCCTTTATGACAAGACATAATTGCCACAAGAGAGATATACAGCAAGAGCACCCAAACAACCAGAGCCATAAAACATCATCACCTATACACCATCCACGCACCTTACATCACACACCCCAACACATCACCCCACACACCCTCACCCACAACACTCACACTACACCCATGGCACCACAACAACACCCCAAGTTCTCATAGGAGGGGCTAAGGGTCATGGTGGAAGAAATCATCTGGGTAGAGCCACAGCTATTTGGATCACAGGTGCAGCAGACTACCATTGCTAGGAAGATGGAGCTATGGTGGAGGATCATGGACAGGGTCAATGTCGCTGAACAGCACCCCAGAACAAGATATGACATCAGGAAGAGATGGAACAACCTACAGGGGAAGCAGCGTTCCGTGGCAGCAAGACACCAACTAGCTATACAGAGGACTGGTGGTGGACACCCATCTTCTCCCCCACAACTAACAACATGGGAGGAACAAGTCTTGGCAATCATGCATCCTGAGGGCCTGGCAGGAGTAGGAGGAGGACTGGACTCTGGTATTACTATCACCCCTCTACCTGCATGCCATCAAAAACCCCCACCCTTACCCTCAGTCCCATCACTTTATCACCTCCCACATACCCCTCCATCACAAGCCACTCATCCCAATACCAAGCCCTGCATGCCACACAAATGCATGGACACCCCTCACAGACCTGCATGGACACCTATTGCCACTGCATGCATACTAGAGACAATCACCTAGCCCAACAAATAGCAACTCACACAAAGGCAAATCTGCCAGGGCAACAACAACCATAGAGGGCAACACACCCATGCACAATATGTCACATGCAGAAACAGTAACACTGTATTCACATCCCCACAGGTACCCCAACCAATGTCACCGGAGAAGAGGTACCAGCAACTTCTCGTCCCACCCCAGAAGAGGCCCACAGTGATGACAGCAGCTATGCTCGCCTGGATCTGGATGATCAACCTGGCCCATCAGGGATCTCCAGACAGTCGGTTACCCAGGCAAAGTCACACACCACCACAGAGCCTCCACCCTCAGGAAACACCACCCCTACAGCACCCACTCAGCGGGCCCATACCACTGTCTCCAGGACACGTCAATCAGCAGTGGGTCCACCACTACAGGGACCCCAGGCCACCCCACAAACACAGTATGATCAGGGACCTGGGGGTCAGTGGCATTGGGCACACGGTTCAGGGGACAGAGGCACAGGACAACAGAGAAGCTGGGAGGACTGCTGTGCGACAGGGGGTGGACAGGCCCAGGAACCGACCCTCCACGAGGCACTCACTTTGATCCTGGGAGCATACCAACATGCCCAGGATACGCTGGGCCAGATTCTGGACAAGTTGCAGGAGAACATGCGGCTGCAGGAGGGACAGTACCTGGGGATGAGGGAGGACTTGAAAGACATCCACACCACCATGGTCTCCATTGCAGGGTTGCTGGAAGACATGGCCAATACTATGAGGGAGGCAGTGGCACACGACTGGGCCCCTGACACTAGCCATACCGATGAACAGCCCTCTACCTCTGCTGCTGCTAGTGGACAGGAGGCCCCGCCACAGGAACAACAGGCCACCAGCACCCATCACCCTGCAGAAGGAGAACCACTCCAAAAACTTTCCCTGTGATCCAGGCAGAAGCCAGAGACTATTGCCAAGACCTCCACCAGGAAATAAGACTCTGCTGATTGTCACCCTTGGGTCCCACTCTGTCACCCTGTCCACCTTGAACTTCCCATTGGACAATGCACCTGTGATACAAATAGACTGGACTCTATCCTGGACTTGCCTCCATCATCAACCCAGCCCATTCAACTACCCCCTCTACTTCTTAGAACTTAAATAAACACCCTTTGAAAAAATAGAAGTATGGAGTATGTCAAATGAGTAAGTATGTATTCGTTTTTCCAGGTTGAAACATTGCAATTCAACTGTACAGAAATGTATACATAGGAAAGACCTGGAGTTGGCTGCAGTCAACACACCAGGAGCGATAGTGGGGCACAAATATCTGCACAAATATCTGCAAACAGAGATGCCAAAGGGTACCGTGAATAGCCATAGAAGTGGGGAAAACAGCCTGCCAGTGACAATGTCAAACACAAAACAGTCAATTAAATGTGAATTTACACTGTTTTACCTGTGTGTCATTGGAAGTATTGACAAATTATTCCACTTCTGTTGTCCTCATCCTCATCCTCTGCCTCCTCATCTTCACTGTCCGCAGGGTCCACTGCTGCCACCCGGCCATCTCCAGCCTTCTCCTCCTGCAGAAAAGGCACCTGGCAACACAAGGCAAGGTTGTGCAACATACAACATGCCACGATGATCTGGCAGACCTTCTTGGGTGAGTAGCACAGGGATCAATCTGTTAGATGGAGGCAACGAAACCTGGCACTCAGGAAGCCAAATGTCCTCACTATAAGTCTTCCAGTTTGTCCATGTGCCTCATTGCAATGTTCCTCTGCCCATGTCCTGGGTTTCCTCACAGGAGTCAGGAGCCATGAGAGGTTGGGGTAACCAGAGTCACCTGCACATACTGGGAGACAAATGTTAGCCACACACTAACTCTTAGGGCCCACACCATACCCATACACCAACATATACTGGGTGGGAACCAGGGCTCACCTATTAGCCACACCCTGTGCCTCTGGAGTTGAGCCATCACATTTGGGATGCTGCTATTCCTCAGGATAAAGGCATCATGCACAGACCAAGGATATTTTGCATTGACGTGGGAGATATACTGGTCCGCCAGGCACACCATCTTCACATTCATGGAGTGAAAGCTCTCTTGATTTCTGAACACCTGTTCATCTCACCGGGGGGGGGGGACAAATGCAATATGTGTTCCATCAATTGCCCCAATAATGTTGGGGATATGTCCCATTGCATAAAAATCAGCCTTCACTCTGGCCAAATCCTCCACCTGGGGGAAAACAATGTAGCTGCACATGTGTTTAATCAGGGCAGACAGCACTCTGGTCAGCACTATTGAGAACATTGGCTGAGACATTCCTGCTGCCAAACCCACTGACACTTGGAAGTAGCCAGTTGCCAGGAAATGGGGTACAGATAGCACTTGCACAAGAGGGGGGATCCCAGTGTGGTGACTGATAGCAGAGATTAGGTCAGGCTCCAACTGGGCACACAGCTCTGCTACTGTGGTCCTGCCCAGTCTGTAGGTGAGGATAATGTGCCTGCCCTCCATTGTTGCCAAGTCCACCAGGGGTCTGTACATGGGGGATGTCTCCATCTCCTATTCATCTGCAGTAGTTGCAATCTATGGGGCAAAATTGTGAGCAGCTGGTCATTATCTCTTAATTCCAATCACTACAGTTCAATGCATGTTGTGATTGTAACGTTATTTTGTTGGAGATGTCCAAATGGTGCATTTTTGTACTGTGATGCAGTTAGGATCCATGGCCTTCCCCCCCCTGAAATGGGGTCCATCTGTCCTGTATGGATGGACAGGTGGAAATGAGGGATTTCCGCTGATGTTGTGGGCCGTTGTGGGAGGCGGTTGAAAACCGCTGTGCAACTCCTCATTGGATAACATTGGGCCCTTTGGGGTACAGTGGCCAATGGTGATGTACGCCGGCGGTGACGGTATGCACCGCCGCGGACGTGACCACCATTTTCTCTCTGTTCACTCACTTGCTACCTGACCTTCAACAGGAGAGGACCTACACTGCCTGTGCTGCTGTGACCTGTGTCTGGAACCTACCATGGCTCGTGTGACTGGGGATAGGGCCCCTTCCTTCATCTCAGCGGAGTTGGAGAGACTAGTGGATGGGGTCCTATCCCAGTACCAACTGCTGTACGGGCCTCCAAACCAACAGATGAGTATGCCAAGAGTACGATGCATGGTGGATGAATTCATGGAGTGCTGTGTGTGAAGGCCTCATGTAGGGGGCCTATGGTGAATAGGCCTGGGCAGCGTGCCTTATGTATGGTGGACCATGTCTGTGCTAATGGGGATGGGAAGGGGCATGGTGGGCCATTAATGTAACAGGCAGGGCATTTGTACTAATACCTTTCCCCGTGTCCATTTCCCTGAAGGTCAGCGCCCATCAAAAGAAGGGTATATGGCTTGCCATCGCCAAGGACGTGCGACCCTGGGGGTCTACGGCAGGCGGAGCACTCACTGTCGGAAACGGTGGGAGGACCTGAGACGCTGGGCATGGAAGACTGTGGAAGCCCAACAAGGGGGTGAGTATAGTGCCCCAATATACAACTTGCGCCTGGTGGGGAGGTATCCGGGTGGGGGCCCTGTGGGTGCCCCTAGGCAGGCCTGGTATTGCAGGGGTAGTCCCATGTTGGGCAGGGATCTAATGTGCGCCACTGACCAAGTGTATCCTTTGTGTCTTCCCCTCCATTTTTGTTTTGTCACCCTGTCCTTATGTGCATTAGCATCATCTGGTGGAAGAGAAGAGGCACCAGCGATGGAGGGAGCTGCATCCCACAGGACCCAGGATGCCAAATCCACCTACGGTGAGGATACCAATGGACGGAGGGGGAGGGGAACACCATGGTGGAGACAGGGGGGTACAGTTCTGACACAGATACCTCCTCCGATGGAAGCTCCCTGGTGGTGGCAGACACCTCTGTACCCTCCCCAGCTACAGGTACAGCCGCCATCCCCGTACCAGCACCACCCTCCCAGCAGCCCCTCAGCGAGTTTCCGGTGCCCACTCACCCAGGAGGGTAGGCATCTCCTTCGCTCCAGGCACCTCAGCCCCTGCACCAGTTAGCCCTGCTGTCCTTAGTGAGGAGGCTATTGACCTCCTACGATCCATCTCTGTTGGGCAGTCAACCATTGTGAATGACATCCAGGGGATGGCAGCCCAAATGCAACAGAAAAATGCATTCCTGGAGGGTACTCACACTGGCATGGTGGCCCAACATAGATCAATCAAGGCTCTGGCCTCCTCTCTGATGGCAGCCATTGTCACTGTTTCTAGCCTCCCCCCTCCAACTTTCTCTACCCAATCCCATTCCCCTCAACCCCAACCTATCCGAAGCACACAGTCAGATAAGCATGCACCCAGGACAACTCACAAGAGTGGACATGGCAAACACAGGCACCACACTTCATCCCACAGGCACTCACACAAACACCATCCAGAAGCAGACATACCAACATCTACTGCCTCCACTGTGGCCCCCGCCTCCTCGTCTTCCACCTCCCTCCCAGTTGCGTCTTCACTCACACCTGCATGCACTACATCCTCATCCGCTACCACCATCACCAGCACACCTAACAGTACACGCCCTTCACCGGCAGAATGTCCCTTCCAGAACCAGTGGAAGAAGCCATCCACTCACCCCATCCTCCACAGGATGAAGCTCACTGGGCACAATGCCCGCCCCCCCCAGGACCAGTGGAAGAAGCCATCCACTCACCCCATCCTCCACAGGATGAAGCTGACTAGGCACAATGCCCCTTCCAGAACTAGTGGAAGAAGCCATCCACTCACCCCATCCTTCACAGGATTAAGCTCAGTAGGGCACAATGGCCCCTCCAGAACCAGTGGAAGAAGCCATCCACTCACCCCATCCTCCACAAGATTAAGCTCAATAGGGCACAATGGCCCCTCCAGAACCAATGGAAGAAGTCACCCACTTGAGAGACTGTGGCCTTCCACTCCCCAGGACCAAGCACAGGGCATGTTGCCCCCTTCAGGAGCAGTGGTGTTGTACCAAATTCCAGCTGAGATGCCCCCCATTCCCCGTCCCCCTGAGGTGCCTGTCTATTTTTGACCTGATGCCCCTGCAGTGTTCTCTCTGTGTTGTTGCAGGAGTAAGGTGGAGCCTTGGACTATGTGATGTGGCCCTGAGGCCCACGGACATTAAGTACTGGGCAGTGTCCCTACATTTGTGAAAATATATATATATTTTTTTATTTTAATGCACGTATTTACACAGTTTTATCTTATTACACTCACTTTAATCAATTTGTTCATGCATTATTCCCCAGGGGTACGGGTGTATATGTAATGTTACTGCATCTGGTTATGTGTATGGTGTTGGGGGTGGTGTGCTGCGCGTGTGTGTCACTCTCTTTTTCCTCCCCCTCCCCTGTGTGCAGTACTTACTGTGGTCGTCTTTGCCGGCGTTTGTGTTCGTAATGGAGCAGAAGGTAGGAGATCATGGGGAACACATGCAACTCAGGCTCCATGGCTGCATGGTTGTTCCCTGAGTCTCCACAGGTCAGTCCTTTGACTTATGAAATCTGTTTCTGCCAGATTTTGGATGTCGTTGGTACTGCCCCAGAAAAGGTGACAGATTGTTGTCTCATAATACAGTGGGTGGAATATTGTCTTCTGCCTGGCTGTAGGCGGTTACCACTGTGGTGCCTGTTGGTTTCGCCCTGGCGGTCGGTGTGTTAAAGTGGCTGTCTGTCTGAGCAGTTTCTGCCATGTTCATAATTTCATATTTATTACTGCTGGCCTGTTGGCGGTATTACTGCTGCTTTGTCACCAACTGGCAGGTTCGTAATGAGGGCCTAAGTGTCTGTTTAAGTCAGCGTCCGTCAAATAGAAATCATCAACATACAACAAATCTTCTGAATCAATTTCCTGTAAAATTAATTTTTACTTGGGCAACAAACAGACCAGGACTGTTCATATACCTTGAGGGAGTCGGCAAAACTGATGTTATGAGCAAGAGTAGGGAACACAGTTAGATCTCTGCTTTCAGTTGCTGTATTTTGACAGAAAAAAATTAATTGGAAATGTCTAAGGTTTTATTGTATTTCTTTAAGAACTATGGTGTTCATTAGAGCTGTACTGTGTGAGTTTTTGAATTTCAAAGGTATGTGTATGACAATTTAAATGTCTGTAGTCTAAAACTATATGAGGGGAATGATTTAGTCTCATAACCAGAAAAAGAGGATAATGCATAGAAGACACAGGATTCTACTACACTATGATATACAAGTTGTGAGAGTATTTTCCTCAAGGGAGCTTTTGCTTCATGTTTAATAGGGTATTGTGGTTGCACCTGTGGGCTTGTGAGTATGGGTATTATAGGGTATGGGGAATCTTAGTCCCAACACACATGATTGCAATACAGTGCAGGGGCTTGTGCAGGAGCCCAATCTTCAGCATACACTTGTTTAACTGCTTCCAGAACAAGAACCAAGAAGCATGATAGTATAACATTTTTCTGTGTGAGACTTTTCTAACAGACTCAAGCAGCCATTCTACTTCAGCTGAGACAATGTCATAATGGAATGTTTATTTTTCCAAGAAAATTACATTATTAGTGCACATTATTCTACTCTCAATTTGAATGTCCAATTTATATAGGGCCTAATTTAGAGTTCGGCGGATGGGGTTACTCAGTCACAAATCTGAGGGATATCCCATCCGGTGTATTACAATTTCATTTTATCCTATGGAAATCGCAATGCAGCACGCTGGATATCTGTCACATTTGTGATGGAGTATCCCATATGCCAAACTCTTAATCAGGTCCATAGTCTGCTTGGCGGCTCACTTACTAATCTAGTGTTTCCAGTTGTATGAATTTACTGATTGCTATCCAGAACAGAAACTCTTGAAGATTTCAGCAAACTATTGTGACATCTGCTGCACTGTCTAGCAGTGTCAATGCCCAAGTCTTGTTCAGAAGGAGCGTTCTCAGAATGTATGACATATCTAACAGAAATACCTGCCACTTTCTACTTCTTAAATTGGGGTTTTTGTTGTGGAGGTTTCTTTTCCTTTTTTATGATGGTGTTAGATGAGCGTTGTGAGACCATTTTTTATTTCACATACTCTTCATGTCTGTGTTTGAAACATGCTCCACTATCAGATCGTTTGTCTGGTGAATCCTGAAAGAACTATCAGGCTGTTTAAGTATTTCATGATTATATAGATTATACAATTTCTCAGTCGACTCCAGTTGTGGAGATCCACACCATGTTTTCGTTTTGATTGTTTGTCCCAGAGTTTTCTAGAGGAGTCTGGTGCCTGTTTACAACCTTCTTGCTCAGTTTTGCTCTTAAGCTGTGGTGTATTAGGCCTACCTCCCAAATTACCTTGACCTATAGATGTATAGGTGTCCCAGTTAATTTTCAGTAACTTGTGTTTCTGATCCTTCGCAGAAACTTGTGTGAGTCATTAATGCACTACCAGCGCTGCTGCCTCCCATTTAATATTACTTAAAATAATTGAAGAAACTGTAGCAAAATTGCTAGTTAATTTCAACCCCAAGTTCAGGGCAGGGGCAGCCCAGTATTAATTTTGAATCTGTTTTAGAACCTCCTGCAAAATTGCTATGGATGTTGTACCATGCGTTTTGGTGTAGACAGCAACATAGAATGTGCCCCAAGTGGTACAAACTTCAAATGGAGGAACCATACCAAGTGGAAAGTACATAGTTAGACTCCTATTTTTATCTTGGGGTTCTGTATGGGGAAACATTGCTTCAATATGATTTCTTTTTTGAGAAATCTAAAATGGAATTGCTTTCCATTTGGTGAGCACCTTACCCATTATTGCATTTATAGGCCCTCATTCTGACCTTGGCGGTCGGCGGAGAGGCGGCGGTCGGACCGCGAACAGACCGGCGGTATTAAAAATGGCATTCTGACCCTGGCGGGAACCGCCAACACAGCCCGCCAACTTAACACTCCGACCGCCACAGCGGTACAAACAAACAGCGCGGCGGTTCCCGCCAACAGCCCGGCGGCAGACAAAGTACCGCCCACCCTATTACGACCCACCAATCTGCCACCTTTTCCGGGGCGGGAGCACCGCCGATAAGAACACGGCGGAAACAGACTACGAACGGGAAAACGCTCACCTCTACGCACTCCACGCGAGATTCCGGCAGTATGGAGCCAGAGTTACAGGTCATCCCCGCACTCCTATTCCTCCTCATATACCAGGAGCACGCGCGGCGGCGCGGAAGACATCGGTGAGTACTGCACCTACGACACAGGGGAGGGAAAAGATTACCGGCACACACCCACCCACCCACACCCACTACAACACACACATCAATGCATTCCCACAGATCACTGTCACAACCCACAAACCACCCCCCTCCGAAATAATGCAAAGACCAAAAGAAGAGATCATAAACGGCCAGATATATTGAAATATGGACACCAGTAATCCAAATAAATAAATAAACTATGTACAAAATATATACAGCTACTAAATGTAGTCCAACCACTGTCCGTGGATCACAGGGGTCCTGTGCAAAGGGGCAAGGCCCAGTTCCACGACAAGAACTCCACGGAGAGAACACTGCAGGGGCATCAGAAAGAAAATAGGACAGGCACCTCAGGGGGAAGGGAAGGGGGGGCACCTCAGCCACTTGAGTACACGACGCCAGATCCACGAGGGGACTCCATGACCACTGGCCCATCCTGGGGAGTGCAAAGCCACAGTCCATACAGTCCATACAGTGGGTGGCCTGCCCACTGGGCCATCCTGGGGAGTGCAAAGCCACAGTCCATACAGTCCATACAGTGGGTGGCCTGCCCACTGGGCCATCCTGGGGAGAGCAAAGCCACAGTCCATACAGTCCATACAGTGGGTGGCCTGCCCACTGGGCCATCCTGGGGAGTGCAAAGCCACAGTCCATACAGTCCATACAGTGGGTGGCCTGCCCACTGGGCCATCCTGGGGAGTGCAAAGCCACAGTCCATACAGTCCATACAGTGGGTGGCCTGCCCACTGGGCCATCCTGGGGAGAGCAAAGCCACAGTCCATACAGTCCATACAGTGGGTGGCCTGCCCACTGGGCCATCCTGGGGAGTGCAAAGCCACAGTCCATACAGTCCATACAGTGGGTGGCCTGCCCACTGGGCCATCCTGGGGAGTGCAAAGCCACAGTCCATACAGTCCATACAGTGGGTGGCCTGCCCACTGGGCCATCCTGGGGAGTGCAAAGCCACAGTCCATACAGTCCATACAGTGGGTGGCCTGCCCACTGGGCCATCCTGGGGAGTGCAAAGCCACAGTCCATACAGTCCATACAGTGGGTGGCCTGCCCACTGGGCCATCCTGGGGAGTGCAAAGCCACAGTCCATACAGTCCATACAGTGGGTGGCCTGCCCACTGGGCCATCCTGGGGAGAGCAAAGCCACAGTCCATACAGTCCATACAGTGGGTGGCCTGCCCACTGGGCCATCCTGGGGAGAGCAAAGCCACAGTCCATACAGTCCATAACAGACCCCACTGCCACTGGAGGAGGCAAGTTGGCCAGAGGACATCCTGCAGCCCTGCCCGAGATAGATCCTGCCCTGCCACGTCTGCCAAAGGGCCAGCGGTTCTTGCCCTGAAGGGCCCAGTTCAGCGGTTCTTGAGACGGCGGGGCCCAGTTCAGCGGTTCTGGAGACGGCGGGGCCCAGTTCAGCGGTTCTTGAGACGGCGGGGCCCAGTTCAGCGGTTCTTGAGACGGCGGGGCCCAGTTCAGCGCTTCTTGCCTTGAAGGGCCCAGTTCAGCGGTTCTTGAGACGGCGGGGCCCAGTTCAGCGGTTCTTGCCTTGAAGGGCCCAGTTCAGCGGTTCTTGAGACGGCGGGGCCCAGTTCAGCGGTTCTTGCCTTGAAGGGCCCAGTTCAGCGCTTCTTGCCTTGAAGGGCCCAGTTCAGCGGTTCTGGAGACGGCGGGGCCCAGTTCAGCGGTTCTTGAGACGGCGGGGCCCAGTTCAGCGCTTCTTGCCTTGAAGGGCCCAGTTCAGCGGTTCTTGCCTTGAAGGGCCCAGTTCAGTGGTTCTTGAGACGGCGGGGCCCAGTTCAGCGGTTCTTGCCTTGAAGGGCCCAGTTCAGCGGTTCTTGCCTTGAAGGGCCCAGTTCAGCGCTTCTTGCCTTGAAGGGCCCAGTTCAGCGGTTCTTGCCTTGAAGGGCCCAGTTCAGCGCTTCTTGCCTTGAAGGGCCCAGTTCAGCGGTTCTTGAGACGGCGGGGCCCAGTTCAGCGGTTCTTGAGACGGCGGACGGTCTATGGCCAACTGCTAATTGCCTGGTGGTGCCCTCCTGGGCAGCGGGGATGGTGCTCCTTCACTGCCCACCTGGGCTGTGGGTGGTGGGGCCCTCCTGGCCAGCTGGGCTGGGTCCTCCCTGGGCAGCGGCTATGGGGGTGGTGGGCTCTCCCGGGGCAGCTGTGCCGGTTCCTCCCGGGGCAGCGGCTATGGGGGTTGTGGGCTCCTCCTGGGCAGCAGGCCTGCTGCCTGATCTCTCCAACTTGCTGCCCTTGCCCTCCTTAGTCGTCGGCCTGTGGCCCTTGCCTCCCTTTGGAGCTGTGGCTGGTGACTGTCTCTGGGTGGTGTCCGGGGGGGATGTAGAAGGCGGGCTCCTGCGGCGCCCCTTCCGCCTTCTGCTCCTCTTCCCAGGGGGTGGGCTGGCTGTCCCCTTGCTGCTGGGCGAAGATCCAGACATGCGGGCTGGCGGGCTCCAATACCCCTGCACCCTTGTCAAGGGGGCTGCAGGGCTGGTGGTGGCTGAGGTGCTCTTCTTACCCCGACGAGAAGGAGGGGGGGGCTCAGGGTCAGGAAAGAAGTTAGTAGTGGCGAGGAAGAGCTTCTTGGGACAATGGAGAGTGGTAGGTACAGTGGGAATGGGAGTGGAGGGAGAGGATGTGGTTGTAGGTGAGTCACGTTTGCTGTCTTTGGGTGCAGGTGCAGGAGGGATAGGCTGTCGTGAGGTGGATGGCTGTTGGGTGGGTGGGTGGCTGCGTTTGTGTGGTGTGGAAGAGGGGGTGACAGACACAGTGGGAGAGGACACAGGGGACGTGTAAATGGCAGTGGGGATGGTGACTGCACGTGTGCGGACTGGAGTGGAGGGTGTGCTGGTGATGGAAACACTGGCTGATGGTGAGGTGAATGGAGGTGTGAGTGTAGACGTCACAGGGAGGGAGGAGGGAGACGAGGAGGTGGGGGTCACAGAGGTGGTAGTGACTGTTGGCATGTCTGCATCGGAATGTTGCGTGTGTGAATGTCTGCGTGATCTGTGGTGCTTATGTTTGGATGAGCTTCTCTTGGGTGTTGAGGTGTGTGCAGGCTGGTCTGATGGTGTGGGTGGGACAGGCAGAGGAACAGGAGACTGGGAGGAGGGAGTTAGTAGAGGCAGGCAGGAGACAGGGACAATGGCTGCCGTCAGTGCTGAGGCCAGAGCCTGGAACGATCGCTGATGGGCAGCCTGACCCGAATGAATGCCCTCCAGGTACGCATTGCTGCGATTAACCTCCCTCTCCACCCCCTGGATGGCATTCAAAAGGGTAGTCTGCCCAACAATGAGCGTTCGGAGGAGGTCAATGACCTCCTCACTGAGGGCAGCGGGGGTAACAGGGGCAGGCCTGAGGTGCCTGGGGCGAAGGAGATGCCCGGCTTCCTGGCAGAGCGGGCACGGGGCGAACGCGGAGGGGCTGCTGGGAGGGCGGAGATGGTGCGCTGGGTGGCGGCTGTACCTGTAATGGCGGGGGGCACGGATGGTGCCACCCCCGCAAGGGAGCCCCCTTCCGAGGACGTGTCCGTGTCGCTGCAGGCTCCAGTCGTCCCCGTCGTGGAGCTCCCCTCGCCCTCCGTCTCACTGGTCCAGTCTGACTCTGTGGCATGGCCCTCCTGGGCCATGTGAGATGCAGCTCCCTCCTGCCCTGATGCCACTTCTCCTCCGCCTGATGATGCTGATGCACACAAGCACAGAAAGACAAACAAAAAGGGGGGGGGAGAGAGAAATAAAGGGATATTGAGTACATGGATCTCCGGTACAGTTAGCGGACATGACAGACACAGATGCCCCCTGCACTAAGTTGCGCACTTGGGGTACGCTACGCATTCCGTGGAACATGCCCTACACGCCTAGAGTTGTCAACTGCACCCATGGATGACACGGCCCAGGGATGGCTGTACTGACACACTACTGAGGGTGGTGGCTGGGGACACAGGGGCTTACGGGGGTGCCCAGCCTACAGATATCGCCCTGGCCTAGGGGGACCCACAGCCCTCCTCCCCCACCCAGACACCTCCACTGCACGACAACAGAGTAGATGATGCTTGGACTCACCCCCTTGTGTCTGCTGTGCTGCCCTCACGCGCCCATCCAAATCAGGGTAGGCCACCGCCAGGATCCGGAACATCAGGGGGCTCAGTTGACGGCAGGCACCCCGCCTACGTTGGGAGGCCATCCCCAGCAGAGACTCGGCGGTCTTCTTGGTCCCGCGGCGGATGTCCTCCCACCTCTTGCGGCAGTGGGTGCCCCGTCGATGGTGGACCCCCAGGCCCCGGACTTCCTTGGCGATGGCACGCCAAATCCCGATCTTCTCATGGGCGCGGACCTATGTGACACGTACAGGGAGGGAGAAATACCACGTTCAAGTAACTCAGCATTTTCCTTTCCAGTGGCCCAACGCCCCCCATCCCCGCCAGGCCCCCCGCCAGGCCCCCGCCATGCCCAACATGCACCCCATCCCCGCCAGGCCCCCCGCCAGCCCCAACATGCACCCCATCCCCGCCAGGCCCCCCGCCAGGCCCCCCGCCATGCCCAACATGCCC
Organism: Pleurodeles waltl; assembly: GCF_031143425.1. Lineage (NCBI taxonomy): Eukaryota > Metazoa > Chordata > Amphibia > Caudata > Salamandridae > Pleurodeles > Pleurodeles waltl. Next base: position 145,672,508 of record NC_090439.1, on the reverse strand, counting down.
CCCATCCCCGCCAGGCCCCCCGCCAGGCCCCCCGCCAGGCCCCCCGCCATGCCCAACATGCACCCCATCCCCGCCAGGCCCCCCGCCAGCCCCAACATGCACCCCATCCCCGCCAGGCCCCCCGCCAGCCCCAACATGCACCCCATCCCCGCCAGGCCCCCCGCCATGCCCAACATGCACCCCATCCCCGCCAGGCCCCCCGCCAGCCCCAACATGCACCCCATCCCCGCCAGGCCCCCCGCCAGGCCCCCCGCCATGCCCAACATGCCCCCCATCCCCGCCAGGCCCCCCGCCAGGCCCCCCGCCATGCCCAACATGCCCCCCATCCCCGCCAGGCCCCCCGCCAGGCCCCCCGCCATGCCCAACATGCACCCCATCCCCGCCAGGCCCCCCGCCAGCCCCAACATGCACCCCATCCCCGCCAGGCCCCCCGCCAGGCCCCCCGCCATGCCCAACATGCCCCCCATCCCCGCCAGGCCCCCCGCCAGGCCCCCCGCCAGCCCCAACATGCACCCCATCCCCGCCAGGCCCCCCGCCAGCCCCAACATGCACCCCATCCCCGCCAGGCCCCCCGCCATGCCCAACATGCACCCCATCCCCGCCAGGCCCCCCGCCAGCCCCAACATGCCCCCCATCCCCGCCAGGCCCCCAAGCCAGCCAGTGGGCCCAAATCCAGATAGAATTAAACTCACTTGTTGGTCTGGAGGACCGTAGAGTAGCGCATACTGGGGGAGGACCCCATCCACAAGTTTCTCCAACTCCTCTCCAGTGAAGGCAGGGGCCCTTTCCCCAGTCGCAGCAGCCATTGTCCCTTCCAGACCGAGGTCACAGCAACACTTGCAGTATAGGTCCTCTCCTGTGAAAGTTCAAGTCGCAAGTGGATAAGTAGATAGAAAATGGCGGTCACGTCCGCGGCGGTGCGTACCGCGGCGGTGCGTCCCGCCACCGCCGGCGCCCTTCGCCATTGGCTCCTGAAACCCATAGGCTTCAATGTTAACCAATGCGGCTTCGCGCCGCGGTCTTGGCCCGCCGCCCGCCGCGGTGTGCCACGCCAGCGCATTGACCTCACATCCCATTGTCACACTTCACAGGTCAGGCAGCCGCCATTTCCAGGGCCCACATGGCTCAATTTCAACTGCGTCACACAGGCCTAGGCCTTGCATAGCCACTCATACACGCCATTCACTGCATAGAGAATCGTATACTGTGCTAGCTGTGAGTACGTACCTGTGGGTTGCCTGACTGTGTGCTCCATGTTGTCCTTCCTAGGCACCGTCCGCTGGGTTGGGCGAGGAGACGGATGAATCCTCCCGTGTACCGACCGCTGGTGAACCTGTCGACAATGGAAGAACGCCACATTATCCTGACCTACCGTCTTAACCGTGCCACTATCCATGAACTGTGTGCCCGGCTGGAGCCCGACCTGATGTCCCCCATCCGCCAACCCACAGGGATTCCCCCTCTGGTGCAGGTCATGTCAGTACTCCATTTCTTGGCAAGTGGGTCATTTCAGACAACAGTGGGAATTGCTTCTGGGATGTCTCAGCCCATGTTTTCAAAGGTGTTATCCAGAGTGTTGTCTGCCCTGATGAAATCCGTGAGGAACTACATCATTTTCCCTGAGGTGGGCGAACTGGCTACAGTGAAGGGTGATTTCTACGCCCTTGGACATATTCCCAACGTAATTGGTGCCATTGATGGGACCCATGTGGCTTTGGTTCCCCCAAGAGACAGGGAGCAGGTGTACAGGAACAGAAAAAGTTACCATTCAATGAACATCCAGGTGGTGTGTTTGGCTGACCAGTACATCTCGCATGTAAATGCCAAGTTCCCTGGGTCAGTGCATGACGCCTACATCCTGAGGAATAGCAGCATCCCTTACGTGATGGAACAGCTACAGAGACACCGTGTATGGCTAGTGGGGGACTCTGGGTACCCCAACCTGTCGTGGCTACTGACCCCAGTAAGGAATCCCCGGACCAGGGCAGAGGAACGGTACAATGAGGCCCATGGGCGTACTAGGAGGGTGATCGAACGCACCTTTGGCCTCCTAAAGGCCAGGTTTCGCTGCCTGCATATGACCGGTGGATCCCTAATGTACTCACCTAAGAAGGTGTGTCACATCATCGTGGCCTGCTGCATGCTTCACAACCTGGCTTTGCGCCGCCAGGTGCCTTTCCTGCAGGAGGATGGTCGAGACGGTGGTGTTGTGGCAGCGGTGGAACCTGAGGAGAGTGACGAGGAGGAAGACGACGGGGCTGAAACAGACAACAGGGACAGAATCATTGAACAGTACTTCCAATAGGACACAGGTAACATTTCAAAGATAATTTAGTAAAAGTTAACTACTCTGCAGCATCTCTGCTGCCTGTCTATTTGCCCCAGTGTATGATGACTGAGTTTTGGCTTTTCCCTCCCTATTTCAGATCTGGGGTCCCCACTACGAGTCCTGTGCTTCGTTTCCCCATGGACTACAGCTTTGTGGCAGCTGTTTGTTGACTTCACCATGTACAAGGACATATTTGCACTGTCATGTCAATTACAATCTATTGAAATCACAGCCAGACTCCTGATATTTTGGTGCAAAATAGGTGTTTATTGAAGTGCTCAAAATGGGATGGGTGGTTTCAAGTGGGTGGGGGCTATGGTGAAGGAATGTCCATGGCAGAGTCCAGAGTAACAGTCACACAGGTGCATTGTCCAGAGGCCTGTGGAGAGATGGAGCATGGGCAGTTCGAGGATGGACAGGGTGACAATGTGGGACAGTGGGATGACATCAGGTGGTATCCATTGCTGGCGGGGGTCTTGACATCCTACTCTGTCTTGCGAGATCTCAGGGCCCTCTTGCGGGGTGGTTCTTCTCCTGCAGGAGGTGGGGGTCTGGTGGGCTGCTGCTGTGCGGGGGCCTCCTGTCCACTAGCGCCGGCGGAGGTGGATGGCTGTTCTTGGTCCCGGCTAGTGGCAGGGGCCCTTGGGTGTTGTTCAGTGTCCGCCCTGCTGTTTACGAGGTCCTGCAGCAGCCCTACCATGGTAACCAGGGTGGTGTTGATGGCTCGGATGTCCTCCCTGTACCCCCGATAGTGTTCCTCCTGCAGCACCTGGATCTCCTGGAACCGGGCCAGTACCGTCGCCATCGTCTCCTGGGAGCGGTTGTATGCTCCCATGATGGTGGTGAGGACCTCGTGGAGAGTGGGTTCCCTGGGCCTCTCCTCCCCCCCCTGTCGCACAGCTGCCCGCCGAGTTGCCCTGTTTCCCTGGGCCTCTGCCCCCTGGCCGGTGTGCCCACTACCACTGCCCCCAGGTCCCTGTTGTTGTTGGGGTGGTGGGTTATCCTGGGTGCCCTGTAGTGGTAGACACACCGCAGATTGACGCGCCCTGGAGACAGAGGCAAGGGCCCGCTGGGTGGGAGCTGTGCTGGTGTTCCCAGAGGGGTTAGGGTCTATAGTGGCCTGTGCCTGTGTGAGGGGAACCGACTGTCCAGAGGTCCCCGATGGTCCGGGCTGGTCATCGGTGTCCAGATCGACAGAGCTGCTGTCATCGCTGACGGCCTCTTGGGTGGGGGGTGTGGATAATTCTGGCCCCTCCGCCGCGGTGTGTTGACGGTCGGGTCCTGCAGGGGTATAGAGGTATGGTTATAGTTTCAATGTGTGGCATATGGGTGTATCTGTGGGTTCCCGTGTCCCCAAGTGCTGGCATTCGTGTGTGGGGGCTTTGGTGAGGGTGGCTTGTGGGGGGGATGTGTATATGCATTGGGCATGCTTTGGTGATGGGTGTCCATGCTTAGTGGACGCATGCAGGCCTAGGTTTTGGGATGTGTGGGTTGTGATGGTGAGACATTGGCGGGGAATAGGTGTGCTGGGGGTGGGGGTGAGGATGGTGGTGGGGGTGAGGATGGTGGTGGGGGTGAGGGTGGGGGTGAGGATGGTGGTGGGGGTGAGGGTGGGGGTGAGGATGGGGGTGGGGGTGAGGGTGGGGTTCGAGGATGGGGGTGAGGGTTGGGGTCTGATTTGGCATGCAGGTGGGGGGGAAGCAGTATTGAAGCTTCAACTTACCAGTATCCATTCCTCCGCCGACTCCTGCGAGGCCGTCAGGATGCAGGATGTTCAAGACTTCCTCCTCCCATGATGTGAATTGTGGGGGTTGAGGTGGGGGTCCTCCGCCAGTCTTCTGCACGGCGATGTTGTGCCTGGATACCATGGAACGCACCTTCCCCCGTAGGTCGTTCCATCGCTTCCTGATGTCTTCCCGATTTCTGGGGTGCTGTCCCACTGCGTTCACCCTGTCAACAATCCTCTGCCATAGCTCCGTCCTCCGGGCAATGCTGGTGTATTGGACCTGTGTGCCGAACAGCTGGGGCTCTACACGAACGATTTCCTCCACCATAACCCTGAGTTCTTCGTCTGTGAAGCGGGGTTGTCTTTGGGGTGCCATGGGGTGGTGTGTATGATGTGTGGGGTGGAGTATGTGTATTTAAGTGAGTTGAGTGTGGTGGTGTGTGTTGTTTTGTGTGTGGATAGTGTGTGGGTGATGGTGTTGAGTGGCTGTGGCTGTTATGTTTTGGATGCTGGTGTCTCGCTCTTGCCTTCTTTACGATTTTGTAAGCGTAGGGGTTTGTGGGTGATGTGGGTGGGTGTTTTATATTGTATTGTGTGTGTGGGAGTGGTGTGTGTATGTGTATCAGGTGTGTGGGATTCAAATCGTCCAATGTGGGTGAGTTTTGTTCGTTGGTGGGTATTCTGACCGCGCCGGTGTGTCCCGCCAATGGAATACCGCGTTTGAATGACCGCCGCGTGGATTCGTGGGTCGTAATGGGATGGGCGTATTTCTGTTGGCGTGGCGGTGGAGGTTTGGTCACCTCCACCTTTCCGCCGACCGCTGGTCTGGCGGTCTGTTGTGGCGGTCGGATTTTCGGAGGTTTGCCTTCTGCGGGTCAGAATGACCGTGGCGGGTTTCCGCGACCGCGGCGGGATTATGGAGGATTTCTGACCGGCGGTAGGCGCCTTTTACCGCCGAGGTCAGAATGAGGGCCATAGTGTCTGGACTAATTTCAGGCACAGCAAACTGTTGCTGGACAGCTTGAACAAACCTTACTGGAACAGCTGTTATTGTTTGCATAACAAATTGCTGCAAACATCTATATAATCTTACAAGATTATTACATCATGGATGGAGTTCATTAGCATTCAATGTTGCGTAGTATGGTGTGTAACCATCTAGTACTGGCCAGGTCGGGCCATCCTTACAGTGGGCACCCAGTCTCACATTTTGTAATTCATGTGGAAGATCACCTTAAAACTGTTGGAACTGCCCCTTTTTGCAGGGCCATCCCCAAACTTTTTACCTTCTTCCCTCCTATTTTTTCTGACCAGTTCTTGTTGGATTTAGTCCTCTGGTCACTTTACCTCAGCTATTCAGTGCTAAACTGCATATTCTCTTTGTGTAAATTGTATGTGTAATTGGCTTTTCCATGATTGGCCTATTTAGTTTACTAGTAAGTCCCTAGTAAAGTGCACTATAGGTGCACAGGGACTGTAAATCAAATGTTATTAGTGGGCTGTAGCACTGGTTGTGCCACCCACATGAGTAGCACTGTAAACATGGATAAGACCTGCCACTGCAGTATCTGTGTAGAGTTTTAAACTGCCAATTCAACTTGGCAATTGTACTTGCCAGGCCTAAACCTTCCCTTTTTATACATGTAAGGCACCCCTAGGTTATGCCCTAGGTAGCCCTGTTGGCATGGTGCAGTGTATGTTAAAGGTGGGACATGTGCTGATGTGTTTTATATGATGTGTTTTATATGACCTAACAGTGAAATACTCCCAAATTCAGTTTTCACTATTGCCAGACATATCTCTCTCATAGGTTATCATGGGGGCTGCCTTTAAATATCTTTTAATTGCAGTTTCCCTTTGGGAGCAGATGAAAATTTGGAGATTGGGGTCTCTGAACTCACAAGTTAAAAATACATCTTTTGGTAAAGTTGTTTTTTAAATTGTAAGTTTGAAGATGACACTTTTAGAAAGTTAGCATATTCTTGCTTGAACCATTCTGTGACTTTGCCAGCTTGTGTATTTCCAGTCTGGGTCAGACTGACAGTTGGGCTGTTTGTGAATCCCCTCTAGACAGTGACACAAAGAGGATTGGGGTATAGCCTGCATACCATGGTGGGCCATCTGGGCTCAAAGTGGAGGGAGGAGTGGTCACCTACACCCGAATGGGCTGTGCCTGCCCTCACACAATACAGTCTCCAACCCCCTGGTGTGAAATCTGGAGCCAGGCCTGTGAACACTGAAAAAAAAAGACTTTCCTTTGAAGGGAGAGAAAGATATAAGTAGTGGACCCAAAATCCCAGATTTTTAGATTACTTCTGGAACCAAGAGGAACCTCTGCCAAAGTGAAGAGCTGAAGAGCTGGAGGAGGAGTACTGCCCCTTTGCCTGTGACTGTGCTTTGCTGGGTTGGCTTGCAGTTGCTGCTTCTGCCTGAAAGAGGACAACAACTGGACTTTGTGGTATATTCCTGCTTGTGAACAATCTCCAACGGCTTGGACTGAGCTTGCCTCCTGTTTTGAACTCTCAGGACCATCAAAGACTTCCTTTGCCAGCGCTTGGACTCTCTGCTGAGACTCCTGCCCTGCCAAGTGGTGCCCGATCCAGTCCCTGGGCCATTGAAAGGTGAAGCTGGTAGAAAAAGGCTGAAATCTACACCCAAGACGCCGTACAGGGAACATTCTGATGCACCATATGCAACGTGACTGTAAAAATGAGGAACTACCCACTGCGCTGCTAAAAGCGATGCACCACTTGCATTGCAGCTGGGAAATCAACACATCACCCCCATCACGGCTGAAGAAACGACACAACACCCATGGGTGGCTGCCAAAAGTGATGGAAACCCAACACAGCGTAGTATTCCATCACTGTGCGGCCAGATTTCACATGCATCATCACTGGGCATAAAAATCAATGTGAACCTGTGCAGATCTGAGGTGCCCCATCTGGAAATCAATGCATCGCTCTCTTGCAGGAGAGAAAAACAATGCATCCCCTACCTGACCAGAGAAGAAACGACGCATGGCCTCACTTGTGAGTAACGAATCAATGTATCGCTGACCTTTCCAATGCAAGCTCACCCGTACGGCTTTCATTTTGATGCGAACCAGGAACTTTGTGTAACAACAATGTTTTCATTGTTTTCTATGGAGCAGGAATCTTTTTGTTTTAAAAATTCATATCTTGACTTGTGTTTGTTGGATTTTTGTCATTTTGGTCTTGTTTGATTTAGATAAATATTGGCTATTTATTCTAAACCTGTGTGGTGTCCATTTTGTAGTGTTTTCACTGTACTACTGTGTGTGTTTTGGTACAAATACTTTATACATTGCCTTTGAGAGAAGCCTGACGACTCTTGCCAAGCAACCCAGGGGGTGAGCAGGGGTTATCTTCAGTGTATATCTCCATTGCCCTGACTCGAGTGAGGGTTCTGCTTGGACAGAGTGCAAACCCACTGCACTCAGAGACCCCATTTCTAACAAAAAATATTTGTGGTGTTCCTGATATGTTATTGGTATTTCTAAGTGTTGATTTGGTCTCTTTTGATTAGGTGCTGCCACCTCAGCATATGTATGCTCGTGTCTACTCCAGGGACACCAACCCATGAATAAAAAGCTTATAAAGACTCACACAAGTGAAGGCACATTGTACAGATAAGAACAGAGTAAACAGAATCAGAGAAAGAAAAAGTTGTGACAGAACACGTACCTAATATAAATCCAGAAATTGTTGTGGAAACATCAAATGTGTAATCATATAAACCATACTTACATGGGTAGCTTGGTACTGTATATAGACAACAAATGAAAGTACTCAGTTAGTGACCTTTCTCTGCTAAGTGAACCATACTGGTGAGAGAATCTAACAAATGTAGCTCACTCCTCGAAAACCTAAGTGACAATTAACAGTTAGTTCCCAGTGGTCTTGTGATAATTCTCCATCCGCTTCTGGTTCCAATTTAAATTGGAAGGGGGGGTTTGTATGTCACTGTCCCCCTCTCCTAACCAATATTTAAATACAACACCTCACAATCAACCTCTCTCCCCTTCAGAGGACCCCATGGCTTACCTGTACAACAGTTGATAATTGTGTGGGCCAACGTTTCTGACATAGTATAAACCGAACTTCCATGTAGCTGTAGTGGCGCTATGGTAAGTTTATAGTGGCATGCATGAGGGTAGTTACAAATGAGGTTGAATTATGTAAGTGCACAGTCGCGCCATCTCCACTGCAGGCTAAAAAACCTCACCGCAACCTAAATAAGGGCAGCCTTGAGGTCCGCACAGCCGACACCTATATAAATGCGTTTGGATACAAAAAGCGCACAATTGTGCACTCCCATTGGCGGCCTGAATGGACCTCACAATAGTAACAAAAGGTGGCCTCCTCAATATGTACTGAACTGGCAACTGGATATAGTCACGCTTTCCAAGCAAGGCTTGGAACACTGATGTCAAGCAGGCTCCTCATTTGTAGCAACCCTCATGCACGCCGCTATAAGCTTACCATAGTGCCACTACAGCCACCACTTATACCAGGTCGGACACAGTGGCCCACACCATTATCAACTGTTGTACAGCTAAGCCACGGGGTACCCTGTGGTGTGAGAAATTGATTGTGAGATGTTGTTGTATTGATATATTGGTTATGAGATGTGAATATTGACATACAACCCCCCTACTTATTTAGATTGGTATCAGGAACGGATGGATAATTATCATGAGGCCGCTGGGAACTAACTGTTGTGCACGCTGTTTTTGGCAGTATATTAGTTACGTATTCTTATCTCCACAAAATGTCTTCACTTGCTTCTCTCTGTATTTTCTTTAGTCCTGATGAGATCCTGTATTCACTTAAAGTGTCAAAAAGTCAGTGATTGGGATCACAACGAACCTATTTATGTGACCCTATGTATTTAATTGGGTCACAAGCATGGATATTATTTGAAAGGGGTACTTATGGCTATTTTCTGGAAACCTTGTCATGTTGCAATGTTTTAATATATGTGTCTTATTGTAACCAGTAGGTTCCTCCTTTGTTTTTTGGGGTTTTCTACAATCATATATGAGCCTTGCACAAATACATCTATGTCTACATTGATTTCAGTTTCTGAACTTATTGTTCTGACAGTTGAGGTGGTCTTCACATTCTACTGCTGAGATATCAATATGACTGTGTTTGATGTTAATTTTATATCCATTTATATTCAAACAAGAACCACTGTGCTTTGAACAATTGGGTTTTGGCCCGAATTCTCATTAGGTAGAGTGGCCTCTGTTGTTTGGTAGAAACTCTAGAGCGGTGGCTGCACCACAAGGGTGTAATTTGTTTCCAGATTTTGTCCCTCCCTGGAAATTGTACAGGGTTCACCGACTTTTAGCAGTACGATAATGGCTAGGGATGCCCCTCTCTATGCTGAAGAATATATTAAAAAGATAGCTTGTGGCCCTTCACTGTTCAATACACAACCAAGCGATGACGGTAGTCCTAGACAAGGTCTTATAGAGAAGCTTGAAAAAGTAAAAAAGAAACATGTGAGAAGAGAACTGAATGCCCGTATGCTCATAGAAAACCTAAAAACAGGAATTACCCCTCAATGATTGATAGTCAGGAATGCTACTGGTATTTTTAGGGACAACGAGAAATTTAAGGGTGGTTTCGGTCACATTTTGATTCCATGCTCCCGTCATTTGATAGTACTTGGGATTGAAATTGCCTTGAAACATTCACAAGAAGAGTTTAAAGAGACTAAGGCCTTAGAGAAGGAACTACGGGGTGATAGCATAGCAGAAGCTAGACTATTAATTGATAACCTAAACAGAACTGAGCAAGAATATAACAGTTTTTAATAGAAAAAGAAAGCTAACAAAGTCACCAAGGTAATAATTAATTACTCAAAAGAAAGATCTTTCCGATACGTGAGAGGGGATATTTTCTCTACTTTTCTTAACCCGAGATAAACAAAATACTTGGGGCAGATTTAAAAAAGATCAAGTGGCTACTTTTTCAGATTCATGAGTCGGTTCGAAAGATTTGGATCTCTAGAGGGACCAAGCCACCGGGATATACATCTAGACCAGCCTTTTTTGCCATTAGTGACTGGGGCAGGAACAGAGGGAGAGGCAGACCAGGGAAGCAATCACCAGGAAAGAGATAGATGAGGAGATAATACAGATGGGGCCCTCAGGAACTGTAACTTCACTCACTAATCCCAGTGAGAGGGTTTCACCTATACCCATTTTTCAAAACACATTCTTTCCTCTTCAGTTATCAGTCTATTAAGCAAAGGACTATCGTTTGTAATCACTGAGAGAACAGATTTTTTCCTGTAAAGAGAGAATTATTCCAACTCATCCGTAAAGAGAGATTAAGAGTTTTTTTGGCAAAATGAAGTGACCCTGTTCAAGAATCCATAATGGACCTCTGACCTCCATCTACCTTCTAATTCCTCCAGTTCCATGATGCCTCTGGAAGTACTCACTTTTGGGAAACTGTTGTTGACAGGCCTTAATAATTTACAATTGGTGAAAGAGTTTGTTCCATACAATATCTCAATTGAAGAAAGACAGGATTTAAAACAACTCAAGAATAATACTTCTCTGGTTATCAAACCAGCTGATTAAGGAGGGGGTATTGTCCTACAGGTTTTTTTAGAAATATGACTCAGAAACATGTAAGCAAATTTCAAAAGTGACACAATATGCTAGACTCACAGTTAACCCTTTGGAAGAGATTAGAACATAAATCCTAAAACTTACTTCGGTAGGGAAAGAACAAGGATATATATTTGGAGAAGTAATTTTTGATTTTAAATAACGAGAATCTCACAACACCAGTCTTATACACATTGCCCAAAATTCATTCATAAGGACAATCCGAATACTCCAGGCAGACCTATCTAATCTAGCCACTGGGTAAATATATTAATTTTTTCATCGAAGAATATGTGCCATTGCAGGAGAGTTATGTAAGAGGCAGCACCTACATGCTAAACCTATTTAAAGACATACCCTATAATGATGCAACAGATTGGTTGGCGACACTAGACATTGCCTCCCTCTACCCTAACATCCCTAAGGATGACAGTATTACCATCACTAAAGACCTCTAAAACCAACGTCTGCAGCCAGCTTATGTTCCTACTGGCTTATCTCTCTCCTAAGTATTGCATTATGAGCAACTACTTTAGGTATTACAACCATTATTTTCAGCCATGCTCTTGTACATCTACAGTAGCTATTTGTTTGGACAATCTAGCTAATATTTAAGTTGATTTCTATTAACACTAATATGTTTTATCATCTGATGAACAGTTTCCAGATCAATATTAAGTGTTGGAATTGACATATCAATGGTATTTTTCTGATCTGGTTGGGTCCTCAGCAGGAACTCAAAGACTTTGAAGCATACTTGCACCATGTTCAAGAATATCTTTGCTTTGCTTTTTCCATTAGTAATTCAGAAATTGCTTTCCTAGACCTCAGGATCAAACACAGGGAGGGTATACCCTAAACAAATCTGTTCCAAAAGCCTACAGCTAGGAACACCTTACTCTCCTACGAAAGTCACTATCCGCAGGCTCTTAGAGATTGTCCACCATTTGGCCAGTTTCTACGTCTTCATAGAAATTGCTCATTAAAAGAGGACCACTTCAGGGAGCCATATTTATTACAGGAGAGATTTAACTGCATGGGTTATCTTAAGAAGATTGTAAGAACAGCCATGAAACAAGCTTGGTACTGCTCTAGGGACAAACTATTATGAACCATGTCTGAAACACCATTTGAGAGATTGGCACGTGTAACCACTTTTTGGCCACTAACCCACAAAGTACAGAAATTGGTCAAAAGAAATTGGCACATTTTACAGAACATTGACAGTTCACTGAAACTACCAATGTTTGCCTTCAAGAAGGGCAAGAGTATAAGGGATCACCTTCTTCATTTAGCTAACAAAAACTAGAACCCAAAAGAGCTCTCAAGGATAGAGGTTGCCTGGAGACTTCCATCATCGGTCATCATCGATATGGGAAGTGTGTGGCATGTGCCTTTACATCTGATACAAAGACATTTCAACATGCTTCACTAAAAGTAGACCTAAGATTTTTTGCCAACTGTAACTCTAAAAATGTTGTAACTGCAATTTGATGTCCTTGTTCATTAATATACACAGGTCAAACATCGCAGCCAATCAAGACCTGCATTTTCCAGCATCACAGCTGAATGAGAAATTCAGTCAATACTGCCCGATGTTATCACATTTTCTGGAGAAGAGGCACTCAGCAGATGACTTCAGTTGGCAAGTGGTCGATCTTGTCAAAAATCCAGCAAGAGGTGGGGACATTACAGTGGTCCTCAAGAAAAGAGAAGTGCAATGGATTAAATGTTGTGATTCAATTAATCAAGGACTGAATACAGCAGACGAGTGACATGGATATGTAGCTAATTTGGTGGACTAAGTAATAGCCATAATCCATTTGATATCAGACATTAGCATGGATTCTGTTAGTATTACATTAATGTATGGGGAATTGAGAGACTATCAGTGGTTAACTGACCATTTGAGTTTGGTATACCATTGACTTTTAAGTATTCCTGCTGAACATTGTTTTAATTGTGAATGTATGCTCATGTAACATTGAGTTTGTAATTTTGCTTATTTTCACTGGTAACATCCTCTATCAAGCCTTACACTCTCTTTATTTTTCACTTCTCTTTTTAATATCTGCATGAATTCTTGTTGTGATTACACATGCTGATTGTCTGTTACCACCCCTAGTTTGGTTTACCCAAGAGTGGTGTTTTGGGGTAATGCCCTTGTTTTTAGAACTCCATTGTTTATAAGATTATTTGATGCCCAATCTTCTGTTTACTCCCTTTTTTTCCATACTTGTTATATTACTTGGGTTATAGTCACCCTTTTTTACCCTCCTATTTAGGAATTGACATGACCCATGATGGATGGTATGGCTGTATGCCCTATGTTCTCTTTGTCTAGCGCTCTGTTCTATAGGCTCTTTGGACATTGTTTTTACTTGACCTACGCAGGCAAGCTAGATGTTCGTGGTGAGTGTTCCAATCCTTTTCTGGAATGCCTACTTTGTACTGTCAGCACAGCATGTGATGAGATTGGCTGGATCTCAGCGTTCTTCCTTTACCACCCCCTTTCTAGAAGGAGCTTGCTTGATATGTATCCAGTTGCCCGTTTTGTACGCATTGAGGTGGCCACCTTCTGTTACTACGGCAAGGTCCATCCAGCCAACCGGTGGAAGTATGCCATCATGTGCTTTGTGTATCATAGCCCATTTATGTAGGTGCCGGCAGTGCGGTCCCCGAGGCTGCCCATATTTAAGTTGTGGTGAGTTTTTTAAGCCCTCCGTGGAGATGGAGTGACCATGTGTTTACATAATTTTGCCTTGTTTGTAACTACCCTCACACATGCTGCTATAAACTTACCTTCGCCCCACTACAGCTACCTAGCAGTTCCGTTTATACTGTGTCGGACACAGTGGCCAACACCATTATTAACTGTTGTACAGGTAAGCCACGGGGTCCCCTGAGGGGCAAGAGTTTGATTGTGAGGTTTTGTTTAATTGATATATTGATTATGATATGTGAATATTGACATACTACCCCTCACCACCACCACCACTTATTTAGATTGGTACCAGGAGCCAGCGGAGTATTATCACTTGGCTACTGGGAACTAACTGTTGATTGCAACTTAGGTCTCCGAGGAATAAGCTATGTTTGTTATATTTTCTCACCTTGGCAGATAATGGTCACTAATTGAGTATTTTAATTTCTTGTTTATATACAGTACCAAGCTACCCATGTAAGTAGGGTTTATATGATTACATGGTTAGTGTTGTGCACACAGGTTTTGACTTTATATTAGGTATGTTTTCTGTCTCTTTCTTTGATTATGTCTATTCTTATCTGAACAATATGTCTTTGCTTGTATGTGTATGTATTTTTTCTTTCAAGTGTCCAAATGTATTTATTTAGCCCTGATGAGACACTGTTCTCTTTTAAATGTTCAAAACATCGTTGACTGCACTCAGAACGAACCTAACAATGTGAACCTTTGAATTTAATTGAGTCACAAGCATGGACTTTATTTGAAGTAATTTTTGACCATTTTCTGGAAACCTTGTCACTAGTAATGTGTTAATATGTGTGTCTTGTTGTAACCTGTAGGTTCCACATTTATTTTTGGGGTGTTTCTACAATCATATATGAGTCTTGCACAAATACATCTATATTCATATTGATTTCAGTTTCTTATGGTACTGATAACTGAGGTGATCTTTATTTCCTAGTTTGAGATATCAATAAGATTGTGTTTGATGCTCATTATATATCCATTTATATTCTAATAAGAGCCACTGTGCTTTGAAGAATAGTGTTTTGGCCTGGGTTCTTGTTAGGTAGGGCAGCCTTTGTTTTTTAGTAGATTTTCTTATTTCAAGACAGCAAAAGCTATAGGTGGTTCCTGTCTTAGGTGCAGGAGCGTTGTCCCACTGATATTTTACCCCCACTTGTCCCACACCATTTCTTATGATTAATTAATTAAACAACTAATGTAAACTTTCCAAATTTATAATTTATCCTCATGCCTTCAGCAGACCCAACCTTCAGCCCTGAGCAGTTTCTTTCGGGCTCTGAAGGGGGTGGGGCTTCAATTTGGTGGACTGACACTTACTACATACTGGTGACAGACAGTGCGGCACCTACTGCGCACGTTGGTATGTATGGCAGCCTTTCTCTGGCCAGTCTTTCATGTGTACTAGAGGCTTCGCTTCACCTGCACATTAGTGAGCGGGGTTTGATCAAAGCCGCAACACTCTGGTCTGTTAATGAGCAGTGAATTTGCTTGCACGCGCCAATCCTGGTGCTGCTCTAATGCTGTGTAACAGCAAGGGAACAGCAACTGGATTGCTGAAATGTGGTTGCTAGGCCAGTTCTAGGCCTCTGGTGCAGTTTGTGCACATGGCACCGCAGGAATGAGAGGCTTTGCCTGCCAATGGAGCATGACCAATTGCTGTAAAGACTTATTGTGAGGCCATGCAGTGATCGGCCATTTCTGCCAGTGTTGGACTGTTCGGCCAGCCTGTCTTTCCCTCCCTCTTCGAGCACGTTGTTGGAGCAAGGGAGCGAAAGAGAGGGCATAGTGAGACCACACATGACCCCTGCTGTGCCCAGCATTTATTCTGACTCTGAGCTTTGTGTGATCATCACGAATAAAGCGCAGATCCCCTTATGGAGTGGAATCGAGTGGGACCATCTGCTGTCTATGGCTATGATTGATTCAAGAGAGCTAGGTACCTGATTATAAGAAAATACACATCCAGCTGTTTAAAAACTGTGTTTGTGCTATAAGATCAATTCAAATCCAGGTGTACTGAGGCAGGCAGATTTCAAACAAAACCTATTGTCACTTTTTTGTTTTTTGTTTTTAATCACAGTGTGCTACATAGGTTTAACACACAGGTTTCCCGTTTCTCTAAGGAGGCCTGTCTCTATGGGAATGTGATGTAGAGCGTGCTGATGGTGGTAGGTAGCCAGGCCTTCTTGAAAAAATCAAATATAGCATAGCATTATTCTAAGTCACTAAAACTGTGTGATTCCTGTCGTCAGCAAGCGCAGCACTCTACCACTTTGGCTGAGACAGACAAGCAGTCAGTAGAGAATCAGAAACTGAAACCAAGGTTTCCTTAGCTCAAGAATCATTTGGGTGTATGTCGCCCATAACATTGTCCGACCGACATGCAGTTTGAGAAGCTTTCAACTTTTCCATCATTTGTGTCTGTGCACTTGTGTAGTTGTTCTCTGTATGTGTTAAATGTTACCGTGACATGTGAACTTTTGATATGCAGGGACTCAGAGAGTGCAACCTCTATTTCATGCAACCTTTCCGAAATTGTGTTTTATTAAATGTCCTCTCATAAGCATTTTATTTGTGTGTGCCCCTCTAGTGCATGCTTAGCTGCCTTCTCTTGTATTTATTGACTGGCGATTTTCTGAAGAGCACTGTAGAAAATTAGACTTCTCGACACAAAAGCAGAAGCAGCCACACAAACTGCATAGTAATCAAGCACTCTGGTGTGCTCAGTAAGAGGATGAGGGAGCATTTTAGAGCTGAAGTAGATGAGAATGGAAAGACTCACTGGGGCTGGAGATGGTGGTGATGACGCTGAAATGAAGGTTTTATATTTTTAGCGCTTAAACGTAGTACTGCAATAATCAAGTGTGACTTTAATCGAACTAAATAAGATTGTACGGGGACAAATGTGCCCTCAGAGTAGTTTGCCAACATTTATAAGCGTGCTTTATATAACGTGATGTATTAGAATTGTACGAATCTGACATAATCGTAAACGTGTGCCATGATTTGCTTGTTAGAAATGTTTTAGCTTAGCATTACTTTAGTGGAGGCTTTGGCCTAGTTGCCTTGTCTCACGGTTTAGATGCTCGTATTTTTCCAATGTGCTAATAAAACGTGTATTCTTGCTTGAAGCTGTACTTTTCCAGTGAGATCAGTTCACATGCTTATCTTTAAGGTTTCGTGCCAGCCTGGCATCTTCTTCTTTGCTCCAAGGTCAATCTGCAGGTGCGGACAATGGAAGCTCTGAAAGTGAGTTAATTGGTAAAATATGTTGCAACTTACGTTCCCGACTCCAAGGATAATGTATGCCTAGGTAGAAGCTTGTAAATTGATGTTTTTGATTGGACAATTTGAAGCCAACCTATGAACCCTCCAATGGAAGACCCTACTGGATTTGAACTGTTGTGTATTTAAACCAGGTGCACAAGAAGAAAGCAGCCATTACCAGCGATTACCAGCCATTACAGACATTGCGGACATTACAGCCATTTGCCAGCCATATACCCGCCAGTTTGCAGGACATTGCAGCCATTATGGCCCATTTTGCTGCGACGCCATTTTGAAAGAGACTTTAAGTAATTCTCGCTCTAGAGACTTTAACTTTGATTCGTCCCTTTGCATGAAGTAGTAGTTTTGTCCTTTTATCTTGCCGCTGTGAGGCAATTGCCCCGTCCACCCTACCCCTTTGCCCCCGTCTCATACTGATCGAATCCGGTACCTGTGAGACGAAGACTTCCTTGAATGCTGATTGAATTTGGTAAATATGAAAGGAAAATGTACAATTGCATTGTGTTTCTTTTAGGTAACCAACTGCTGATTTTTGATAAGAGCCATAGTTAGGAGTTTTCCAAATTAATGTTGCTAAATTGTTTTTGCATGAAACCCCACATGCAGATGCTAATTTGAGGTTAGATGAGGATCCATTTTGTTGCACGATGCAATTTGAGACCTTGTTATGCTGACTAATGTATGCAATTAGCTCATTACAGATTATAGTTTTAGTGGTTTGCGTTGCTATCATAGAAGGCATTGTTATTCAAATGCTGCATAGATTGCATCTTTTCGCCGTTATGGACAGCTATTAATGTTCATTTACATATATCATTTGGTGTTGAGACACATCTATATTGTGCTAGCTTTGTTAATATAGGGAAATAAATTCATTAACTTTGCAATAAACTGGTGTGGTTATTCATGGCCGAAAGGTCATGGTTTCGTCGATATGTATTCTGGATTAATTGTGAAGTGTTATGTTGATCAGGGCATTGCTTATGTTCGTTATTGATTATTGGTTTGATTAAATTGATCACTCAAGAGTGAAGAGAGTCCCACTTAGCCAAAAGATTCATCGACCTAAGAGCGTCCACATACAGGTAATTTATTAAGCCGGAACGCTCTATCAGTAGATGGTAGCAGAGGACGGGTCCGCCCTTTGGGACCCCTCACTCTTAAAGTACATGGTGTTGAATTAACGGTTTCGCCCTTTGGGACCCCTCACTCTTAAAGTACATGGTGTTGAATTAACGGTTTCGCATTTGGGACCGCAATCGAGAAGTTTGAATTAGATTTTTCTTGGGTAAAACAGATTGAGAGAATGATGATGGGCTAAGTCCCCCGCGACTTTCCCGGGATCTCGGAGCTTGCGAATGGAGAGAATGGAGGTGTGAGATCGGCGTTGGCGGTACTAGTGACGGTATGAGTGAAGTTAGGATTTTGCGCTTGCACAGCTTATTGCCGCATATTGTGTGAAAAGGTTGCGAGGATTTTAGAGAATAGCGGAGGTGCGACTCCGAGTGTAGGAGTAGAGAAGTCGTCGAACTTCATAGAAAATAGCGGAGG
Organism: Pleurodeles waltl; assembly: GCF_031143425.1. Taxonomy (NCBI): domain Eukaryota; kingdom Metazoa; phylum Chordata; class Amphibia; order Caudata; family Salamandridae; genus Pleurodeles; species Pleurodeles waltl. Next base: position 145,654,228 of record NC_090439.1, on the reverse strand, counting down.
TGCGACTCCGAGTATGAGAGTAGGGAAGTCGTCGAACTTCATGTGCATGTGGCGCTTTGTGCAGAAAAAGGTCCACGTGGTTGTTGTTGTTGAGACGGGCCCTGCGAGGTCAAGAGACTCCGGAGTATGTTGAAAAGTGTATGAGACACTTGTTTTATGTTGTGGTCTGGTCGGTTTAATAGGTTGACCGAGCGTGGTCAACGAGTCGGTACGTGTGTTAAGGGAGTGAAAGAAACTTCGACTTCGGGCTTTGACAAATTCTAAGTGCACTAGAATAGATCATTGACAAGTTGAGAGCAGAGTCTGCGGGTCAGATTTGCTTGCGAAAGTGGGGACCGAGAAAGATGGAATAACTGCAGAGGCTAGTGAAAAATCCCTAAGGTCCTGAAGCGATTTTGTTACCCTTCCTGTAGTAAACCGACAGATCTGTTTTATTATTATTTGGTTGCTCGCGATACATGCTAGAAGTTGTTACGAGAGGAGCTGAGTGAAGGAGGACTAGCCGCGAGGCTTTGTCAGCCGCAGTGTGTGTGAGTGTGACGTCACTAGGAGCCGCGCTGGGATAGGTTGGTTGCAGAGAAGGGTCGCGCACGGATTGGACGCAGTCCGTGGGGCTCGATTGGAAGGGGAAAGGCAAGCGAAGAGTATTCCGGGAATTAAAGTCACTTATTGATTACAAATTTTGTGAAATAAAAGACGAGAAAATGAAATTTTTGAAAGCATTAAAGAGTGCGATGAAGGGGGAGTCTTACATTAAAGCGAGCGTAGGAGAGGAGACGCCACCCGAAGGTACACCAGCTTACATTGTAATGGAGGAAAAGGGGGTAGCTCCGTGCCTTTGGCTAAAGTAATGGCACAAGTTGACAGAGAAACATGGGAGCGTAGCGTTCCCGATCCATGGGACATTCAATATAAGGATCCTAGAGAATTTGAGATTTGCGATGTACGACATGAAGGTACCTCCAAGGCCAGCACAGTTTGAGGCTCTAGCGATTTGGGAACTAATGGCTAGACAGCAACAGCAAAAGAAGTTCGAGACCAGGATAAGAAAGGTAGAAAAGACACTAGCGGACGCTAGGTGGGATAATGCACAGAAGGTGTGGAGGTCAGATATACTGCAGGGGATAAAATTGTTTCCCGCAATTGCTAAGGAAAAAGAGGCGACAGGTAAGAAAGCTACCTGTAAGACAAACAGGAGGTGTTCCAAAGATAGAGAAGACGAGTCAGAGGATGAGGAGTTCATCACGCAATTGCTGAACGACCGTCCACCACCTTATGCAGAGAGTGGACAAGGTCCAAGTACCAGTTCTGCCCCTCCGGCACCGGTACAGGATAATGAAACTCCGAATTCAGAAACGCCATCGGGATCTAAGGACCCGAGTTTACTGTTCACCCCGCAGATACCGCAGGTTAGGAGAATATATCCAGATGTGCCTATATTGAAAACTGCAGAAAATTATCAGCCGCAGATCCCAAGGTACTACAGCAGTGACAACAGTACGGGAATGATTCTAGATCCAACCGTAATGGGAGTACAGAATGGTCACAACCCAGCATTGGCACAAGCTGAAACAACCCAGTTTTTGATGCCACAAAAGCAGATGCAGGGGGGAACAGCACATGCTCAGATGACGGGGAGTCAGACGGGCATGCCGGTAATGATGACCCATAGTGTGGGAATGAACATGCCTCAGAACTTGGGAAATGGACAGAACCCAGATGCGATATCCCTACCCATTACTGTAGGTCCACCGGTACCTTTGTTCAGTCAGCCTAACTCAGGTATGAGCGGTCAAGGATTAGTGGTGCAGAATGGGATGGAAAGGAGGTACATAGAAAACACTCCAGAGACAACTCCGATAGTGGCTCAGCCAACTGGATCTGGGCCCTTGATGGAGTTTAGTCCCATATGTGCTCAGTCAACAATGGTGAGGTCGAGTCCCCCACTGATGATACCGCTATCATCGAACACTGAAAAGTTGCCGCAACCATCAATGGCAGTCGATGTGAATGCTACATTGATGGGGTTGAATGCGCAACAGCTAACACAGTGGTTCAACAGTCTGAATTCCACTCAAAGCTCAGCCAGTGGAAAGGGAGAAGACTATCTGAATAGGGTAAGGTTGAACATGGAAGCAGAAGAATTGGTGGAAGGGACTATGGGTGTGAATAGGTTAGAGTCCTACTCGGAAGAATAGCTGAGGTATCTATGTCCCAGGATTACGAGAGAAGTGAACAAGGTACACAGAAGGTTGCAAGAAATAGCTGACAAAAATGGGGTTGAGATAGACAAGACAAAACACTTGAGCAGGAGCTATAGATTGGATTTCGGGACCACAGACTTTGAACACATAAGGTCTGCAGGCATGAAAACGCACCTTAGAGAATTGCTGCAGAGTGCACAAGTGTGGAGTTGCTTAGACAAATGGGAAAGCAGGTGGGCAAAGAAAAAGGAAAAGAAGAAAGACAGTGCCCCAGAGCACAAGGAGAAAAGACCACAGAGTAGTGATGCAATAGCCATGTTACCAATGAGGGAGACAGCAGGGGGAAAATTAATACATGTACCGTGGCACAGAAGCGACATTCAGTCTTTTACAGATGATTTTCCCAAACTGAGAGAGAAACCAATTGAATGGTATCAACAGACTGATAGGTTTGTGAAGCTTGCAAAATGTCTTTGGGAAGACCTGAACACCCTCTTTGAGATTGTGGTTCCGGCAGATTTATGGGAAGACTGCAAAAGGGCTGTAGGTTGGCCGACAAGTGAACCAGAGAGAGACAGGGATACGGGTGCACCATCACCTATGGTGATGAGCTTGTACTATAAGGTGATTGAGCATTTGAAGACGAAGGTTCCCGCGAAAAATGTGGATTGGCAGAAGATTGATCGGACTGCCCAAGAGGCTAAAGAGTCGATTCATGGTTACTATGAGAGGTTGTTGAAGGCGTTCAAGAACTACAGTGGCACGGAAACAATAGAGGCGAAGGACATGCTTAATTTTGTGTTCAGATTTGTGGAAGGGCTGAGACCAGAGATAAGTCAGATGATAAAGACGCATTTGATTTGTTGGCAGTCGAAACCGATTGATGAGGTGTTGAATTATGCGAAATACTGTAGTGACGAAATTGAAGTGAAACAGAAAAGGTTGAAAGAGAAAGTGATGGTGATGCAACTTAAAGCAGCTCAGACAGGTTTGCAAGGGTTTCAACAGCAGATACCGCAGCCGCAGCCGCAGGGAAACATGGTGTTTCAGCCACAGGCGAGAGGTAGAGGCAGAGGAGGCTTTGGGAGTAATGGTCCGGATTTGAACACTGTTGTGATTCCGAATGGTGTACAGGCAATGAAAAGGGCGATGCCGTGTCACGTGTACGGAATCGTCGGACATTGGAAACGCGAGTGCCCAATGATGGTGCAGGAAGGTGCAGGTGTTGGTCAGCAAAACAATGATGTCAATGCATTCCAGACAATGAGGGGACCAAAAATGAGAGGTCCAAACCCAAATTTTCAGACTAAAAATCAGCTGCAGGGATTACAGCCCATGCAACCGCAGCAGATGCAGATGCCCCGTATGCAGATGACGCAAATGCAGCCAATGCAACAGCAGTTACCCATGGTACCTAATCAGCAAATGCAAATACCTTTGGCACCAATGAGTCAGCAGCAAGTGATGGTTCCTCCACAGGTCTCGAGTCAGGTGATGAGTACAAATGACACAGTACAACAGTTCCCATTACACAGTGAGAATGGAATAAACAATGTATGGGAGAGTGAAAGTTCAGAAGAGGAGGGAAATTGTGTGCTTGCGGCATCCTTGGAAGTTGATCAAAAGGGTCCATATGTGGAGGGAAGAGTTATGGGTCATCGTGTTTCATTCTTGGTTGACACAGGGGCCACACGTTCAACTGTTAGGAGCATTGAAGTACCAAATTTGCCCCTCTCAGGGAGAACAGTTCAGGTAGTGGGAGTAGCAAACAGGTACCTGACAAACCCAATCACAGATCCAGTACCAGTCAGAATTGGTAACTATCAAGGGTTACATAATTTTGTGGTATGTGACTCAAGCCCGATAGCACTGTTAGGGAGAGACCTATTGTGCAAATTGGGATGTTCGATCATGTGTTCGTACGATGGAATTAGAATTCAGACGAGCAGTGATGGGGAAGAAGAGGACAGTGTAGAAGGGGACGAGATGGAAATTGTCAATGAAAAATATCCTCTGATTAACCTTCTTCCGATGATAACTGAAGAAGATATTCCAGCTGAATTACGGGAAACAGTCGGAAAGGAAGTGTGGGATATGACAGGAAAAGAGGTGGGATTGGTGAAAGGAGTGGAACCAGTGAAAGTGACCGTAAAACCCAATGTAACCTTTCCCCAGACCCCACAATACCACATGGCACAAGACACCCTCATGAAAGTCGCCCAACTCATTGACGAGTTTGTAAAACAGGGAGTACTGAAAGAAGTGTTAAGCAGTCCATGTAATTCACCAATCATGGGACTAATAAAGCCGAGTGGAAAGGTCCGAATCGTGCAGGACTTGAGGAAAATAAATGACATCATAGTTAAATGCTGCCCTGTAGTACCGAATCCAGCTGTGATAATGTTTCAAATCCCTTGCGATGCCGAGTGGTTCTCAGTCATCGACTTGTCACAAGCATTCTTTTCGGTGCCTCTTCATGAGGACAGCCAATTTCTCTTTTGTTTCAAATTCTTAGACAGAGTTTACAGTTGGTGTCGAATTCCTCAAGGGTTTTCTGAGTCACCGTCAATTTTCAATCAGATTCTAAAGAAAGACCTGGAAGCGTTAGAGTTGCCATTCGAGTCAACCCTAGTACAGTACATTGATGACTTACTGATTGCATCTAAGACAGAAAATGGCTGCACAGCCGACACCATTGCCCTACTGAACCATTTGGGAAGGAATGGACACAAGGTGTCTCCTTCAAAGTTGCAGTTCTGTCAGAAGAAAGTGAAATACTTGGGTCATCAAATAGAGAAAGGGTCACGGAGAATAATGAAGGAAAGAATAACAAGTGTACTTCAAATGAGTCCACCAAAGACGAGGAGGGAGGTGAGGAAGTTTTTGGGGATGGTGAGCTACTGTCGCCAGTGGATTCCCAACTTCTCAACTCTAGCAAAGCCTTTACTGAAACTGACCCAGAAGGATGCCTTGGATGAAATTGAGCTGAAAGGAGATGAGATGGATGCTTTTATTGAATTGAAAGAGTGCATGTGCAGGGCTCCAGCTTTAGGTATGCCTGATTACACAAAGCCTTTCACATTGTTTTGTCATGAACGTGATGCATGTTCTTTGTCTGTCTTGACCCAAGCCCATGGGGGCATAAAAAGACCAGTAGCGTATTTTTCAGCTACTTTGGACCGGTCGCAGCAGCACTTCCAGGGTGTTTGCGCGCCGTAGCAGCAGTTGGTATCAGCCTCACTCAGAGTGAAGGAATAGTGATGGGACACCCATTAACAGTCATGGTCCCTCACTCAGTTGAGATACTTTTGACCCGCTCCCGAACGCAACACATGACTGGAGCAAGACTCACAAGGTATGAAACAATAATTCTGGGCTCACCGAATGTGCAGCTGAAAAGGTGCACTACGTTGAATCCAGCAACCTTGCTTCCCGGTGAAAATGCTGAAATTGAGAACGCTGAAGACGTCGAGCACGACTGCCTTCAGGTGACTGAATTTTGCACAAAACCCCGACCTGACATTAAGGATACTAAGCTTGATGAAAATGACCAAATTGTTTTTGTTGATGGGTCATGTTTAAGAGATGCATTGGGAATATTGAAAGCAGGATATGCCGTATGTACTGTAACAGGTGTCCTGGAAGCGTCCTGGCTTCAAGGAGTCTATTCCGCACAAGTAGCAGAGCTTGTAGCCCTTACAAGAGCATGCCAACTGTCTGCATTGATGAAGGTTACCATTTACACTGATAGTCAGTACGGGTTTGGAATAGTGCACGACTTTGGGCAACTATGGTCACAGAGAGGTTTCCTGACCTCTTCAGGGTCGCCAGTGAAAAACGGGGAGAGAATAAGGGAATTGTTACACGCCATTCAAATGCCAGCCGAAATTGCAGTGGTAAAGTGTAGTGCTCATACAAAAGGACAGGACTATGTTTCCTTGGGAAATGCGTATGCGGATCAAGTCGCAAGATTTTGTGCCTTGAACTGTATATTGCTCAGGGATGAATGGAATTCGATAAATGAGCCAGAGCTCGAACCAGCTGAAGCATTTGCCTTGAAGGTCGTGGATACAATGGATGAACTAAAAGCATTACAGAATAGCGTCAGGGAGGATGAAAGAGTTTCCTGGATTAAGTCACAATGTACAAAGAGACCAGATGAGTTATGGGTTTCAAACGAAGGAAAATTTGTTTTACCAAATTGTCTCTTATCGCAGCTAGCGTGGTTCTATCATGGGCAGGCTCACCTAGGGAGAGATGCCATGATAAGATTGTTCAAAACTGATTGGTTTAACCCCAGATTCCGTCAAGTTGCAGAAGCAGTCTGCCATCGTTGTGTCATTTGTCAGCAGATGAACCCAGGAAAGGGAACGGTTGTGAACGTGAGCCACATCGGTAGGGCAAGCGGCCCGTTCAGCAGAATGCAGATGGACTTTATTGAGATGCCTGTGCATGGAGGTCTGAAGTATGTGTTGGTGATTGTGTGCATTTTTAGTCACTGGATTGAAGCATACCCAACACGTAGAAATGACAGCCTTACAGTTGCAAAACTATTGTTGAGGGAGTTGATACCACGTTTCGGATTCCCGATCTCTTTAGAATCAGATAGGGGAAGTCACTTCAATAACGAGGTTATAAAGTTACTTTGCGAAGCGCTGAACATTGAGCAAAAACTGCATTGTAGCTATCGCCCTGAAGCCTCAGGACTGGTGGAACAAATGAATGGTACACTGAAATCAAGAATGGCGAAAATATGTGCATCGACAAATTTGAAATGGCCTGACGCATTGCCTTTGGTGTTAATGTCAATGAGAAACACCCCTGACAGAAAGACTGGATTGTCCCCGCACGAAATTCTCATGGGCAGGGCCATGAGACTTCCTGCAGTTCCCGCAAACGCGCTTTTGAATATGACAGATGATATGGTGTTAGACTACTGCAAAGGTCTGGCTGACGTGGTTCGCTCTTTCTCTCACCAGGTGGAAGCAACCACCTTGCCACCGATCCAAGGTCCAGGACACACACTGAAAGCAGGTGACTGGGTCGTGGTAAAGAAGCACGTGAGGAAGTCGTGTCTGGAACCCTGTTGGAAAGGCCCTTTCCAAGTGATCCTGACGACCACTACCGCTGTGAAGTGTGCGGGAGTTCCCAACTGGATCCACGCCAGTCACACAAAGAAAGTGTTGTGTCCCACAGATGAGGAAGTTGAAGCGCTGAAACTGCCAGTACCTGATAACAAAGTGCCGAGCGCTGAGACAGAGCAAAACAGAACTAGGAGCGAACAGGCAGAAATAGTCGAGAGAGAAATATTCTCTGAGGACGAAGCAACCGATTCACTTGGGGAAGACCAAAGAGAAACTTCAGACAGCGACGAAGCAGCTGAAGGTGACAAAGAGCCTGAAGCAGCTGATGGTGACAAAGAGCCTGAAGCAGCTGAAGGTGACAAAGAGCCTGAAGCAGCTGAAAGTGACAAAGAGCCTGACGAGAGTAACGGTGACAAAGGGCTCGAAAGAGGTGAAGAAGCAGGAGAGCCTGATCAGAGGAGGGCTTTCCCAGAAGCAGACGGTACAGAAATAGAAAAAGGAAAACCTGATTGACTCCCCAGAAGGAGGGGACAAGGCAGAACAGAACGAAACTGTTCAAACTTCTTCAGAAGAGATCGCAGGTCCATCAAGTGGACACAGTGCAAAGAAAAGACCAAGTATATCACCAGTAAAAGTAAGAACTAGAGAAACGTTGAACGACAGTGAAGGGCCAAAGGTGAAAGAGAAAAGAAAGGAAGTGTCTGTCGTGGTACCAACATCCAGTGAAGAAAAAGACTTGGCCAAAGAGGAAAGTACCAGTGAGGCAGAATCAAAGAGAGATGCAAAATTGAAAAGGAAAAGGATACCAAACAGGAGATATTCCGGTCCAGAATGGGCATATGTAGTCCATGACGATTGGACTGACGAATTTGTATCTCTTAGCCTCGAGAACGACGAAGAAGAGATACCAATAGAAAAGAAAAGTTTTATGGACACTGTTGATTGAAAAGCTGGTAAATGACATTGCTTGCTATAATCTAACGTGATACAACCAGCTGAGACATTGCTAAACCGGATGAGACATTTGCTAACTTGATAAGACTTTGATAACCTGATTGACTCTTAAACACGATTTGAGACAACGTTGCCAACTGAAAAAAAAAAAAAAAAAAGAGAGAGTGAGTTATTGAACTTTGAAAAAAAAAAAAAAAAAAAAAGAGACTGAGTTATTGCCGAATTGAGACAAATGCTGCTAACCGATAAGTGACTTGGCTCCTGAAGAGAACTGTGTGAACATTGCGCTCGTTCAGCTTTGTAACTGAATTGCTAAATCGTTTCTTTTATAGGTGCTTCTAGCTCTCTGATTCTATACAGATCATGACACAAAACAGTAGAATGAAATATTGTAAATATGCGTGTATAGGCTTGATAGCTGCATGTGTACTAATAATAATAGCAATAGTGCTTGGAACGCGTGGTAAGGGTGAGAATGAGAAAATTGATGCTTCTACTTCTGCTCCTGTTACTGTCACTGAACTAACCGCACTGAAAAGACTAGAATTAGATGAGAGACACTTGCATGATAAGAAGGAACTTTCGTATAATGTTTTCTATCGCTTGCTAACAGAATATGTTGAGACTATGGATGCGAAAGATTGTTATGTGTGTACACAGATACCGACATTGGTAACGGAAGGGGTGACTTATCACCACATGCCTCTTACATATGGGATTACATGTAGTATAGTGACTTCTAGATTTTATGGTCAAACCAACATACAGTATTTTTACTCAAATTATGATGTTACTTTTGCATATGTTCCTATAATCACGCAGCTAAGCCAGATTGCTAAAGATTGGGATGCTAAAATAATGAGGGAATTTTTCGAGCCAATGCAACCTTTTGAAACGGCTCACGCTCATAGGGAAAACCTTACCTGCTCCCTCTCTGCAGTAGAAATTAGCTTTTTAGATCGCACAGATGATAGAAGGGCACAAATGAATGCGAAATTAGAAAAAGAGCTACATAAGAGGACTTCAGTAGATAATTATGCTTTTGCCGCAATAAAAACACAAGGGAGAATAGCTTTAGATGCTTGGCATGTAGGGAAATTTTGTATATATCGTGGTGAGTCTTATTATGACAACATTTTCGTAGGAGCGAGTGAGTGTAAACATACGTTTATCTTTAAGGCCAAATGGACATTCATGCTGAACGGACTTGACCCTGTCATACCAGGTGTATATTACATTTGCGGGCATAATGCCTATTATCGTCTTCCAAAGGGATGGTGGGGGAGATGTTATTTGGGTATAGTGTTCCCAAAGGTTTATCAACTGGATGACCTATCGGTGATTCCAAAGACGTCTGGATCTCATCGTATCCAGAAAAGAGAGACCGCAGCTGCTGTGGTAGGAGATATATTTGGAGCCATGATTCCTTCATTGGGAGTTGTGTTGAATTCCATCAAAATAAGAAAGTTGTCTACTATAGTGGATAACATGTTGACAAAGTTTTCAGGTGCTATAATCCTGATGGATGCTGAACTTGCAGCGGAAAGAGCTATGACTCTTCAAAACAGGCTTGCCCTAGACATTCTTTTAGCAAAGGATGGCGGCGTTTGCAAAATGCTTGGTGCGCGCCACTGTTGCACGTATATTCCAGACAACAGTGTGAAAATTAAAACAATGCTTGCGAATTTAACGAAAGAGAGTGCAGACTTGAAGGAATTGAAAGAACCAGGAGTTTGGGAGAAGGTTGGAAAGGGAATTGCGTCAGTGGGAAATTGGCTTGGCGGCATTTGGAATGGAATATTATTAAAAATAATACAAGGAATATTAATAGTACTGATTTGCATTTTTGGAATTTGGGGAATAAAAAGGGGAATAATAATGATCATGGCAAGAATTAAAAGAAGGAAGGAAGAGAAAATGATGAAAAGAATGGCAGAAGAATACAAAGCAAGAACAAGGGGAACTAAAAGGCAGAGAGAACTGACAGAATTTTAATGGAATAAAATTTGTGGGAATGGTTTTGTGTGATGACAAGTAGTCATCAGAGGAGGGATTGATGACGCTGAAATGAAGGTTTTATATTTTTAGCGCTTAAACGTAGTACTGCAATAATCAAGTGTGACTTTAATCGAACTAAATAAGATTGTACGGGGACAAATGTGCCCTCAGAGTAGTTTGCCAACATTTATAAGCGTGCTTTATATAACGTGATGTATTAGAATTGTACGAATCTGACATAATCGTAAACGTGTGCCATGATTTGCTTGTTAGAAATGTTTTAGCTTAGCATAACTTTAGTGGAGGCTTTGGCCTAGTTGCCTTGTCTCACGGTTTAGATGCTCGTATTTTTCCAATGTGCTAATAAAACGTGTATTCTTGCTTGAAGCTGTACTTTTCCAGTGAGATCAGTTCACATGCTTATCTTTAAGGTTTCGTGCCAGCCTGGCATCTTCTTCTTTGCTCCAAGGTCAATCTGCAGGTGCGGACAATGGAAGCTCTGAAAGTGAGTTAATTGGTAAAATATGTTGCAACTTACGTTCCTGACTCCAAGGATAATGTATGCCTAGGTAGAAGCTTGTAAATTGATGTTTTTGATTGGACAATTTGAAGCCAACCTATGAACCCTCCAATGGAAGACCCTACTGGATTTGAACTGTTGTGTATTTAAACCAGGTGCACAAGAAGAAAGCAGCCATTACCAGTGATTACCAGCCATTACAGACATTGCGGACATTACAGCCATTTGCCAGCCATATACCCGCCAGTTTGCAGGACATTGCAGCCATTATGGCCCATTTTGCTGCGACGCCATTTTGAAAGAGACTTTAAGTAATTCTCGCCCTAGAGACTTTAACTTTGATTCGTCCCTTTGCATGAAGTAGTAGTTTTGTCCTTTTATCTTGCCGCTGTGAGGCAATTGCCCCGTCCACCCTACCCCTTTGCCCCCATCCCATACTGATCGAATCCGGTACCTGTGAGATGAAGACTTCCTTGAATGCTGATTGAATTTGGTAAATATGAAAGGAAAATGTACAATTGCATTGTGTTTCTTTTAGGTAACCAACTGCTGATTTTTGATAAGAGCCATAGTTAGGAGTTTTCCAAATTAATGTTGCTAAATTGTTTTTGCATGAAACCCCACATGCAGATGCTAATTTGAGGTTAGATGAGGATCCATTTTGTTGCACGATGCAATTTGAGACCTTGTTATGCTGACTAATGTATGCAATTAGCTCATTACAGATTATAGTTTTAGTGGTTTGCGTTGCTATCATAGAAGGCATTGTTATTCAAATGCTGCATAGATTGCATCTTTTCGCCGTTATGGACAGCTATTAATGTTCATTTACATATATCATTTGGTGTTGAGACACATCTATATTGTGCTAGCTTTGTTAATATAGGGAAATAAATTCATTAACTTTGCAATAAACTGGTGTGGTTATTCATGGCCGAAAGGTCATGGTTTCGTCGAAATGTATTCTGGATTAATTGTGAAGTGTTATGTTGATCAGGGCATTGCTTATGTTCGTTATTGATTATTGGTTTGATTAAATTGATCACTCAAGAGTGAAGAGAGTCCCACTTGGCCAAAAGATTAATCGACCTAAGAGCGTCCACATACAGGTAATTTATTAAGCCGGAACGCTCTATCAGTGGTGAGGGGTGCCAAGAAGATTTTCGCTTCTTGGTCAGAGGCGCTGGTACAATTTTCAGAGTGATTGCACTTGCCTGTGGTGATAGCACATGCCAAGTCCATTGGAATTTTGCAGCAGGAGAGAGCTAAATTATGCGATATGGTTGAATATACTATGCGTGCAATGCTGCCCATTTTATGGTAGTATTGCTACTTTATTTTGTGTTTTACACCTGGCATTGCTGTCTGAGCAAATATTTTACATCCTTACTGATAAGCATGGTCATCAGTAACATAGAACTGCCAGGAGGAACAATAAAAGCTATCTCACAAAATTGCAAACATTCAGCAGCAATGAGATCATAAGACCCATTTGTAAAGTTCCTGGTGCATCCGATATGCTTAAGAAACTGTGAAGTAATGAGGAAGTTACAAGCTGGTGCTCCCAATTCCCCAGCTTCCCAGCCCAATGACATGATTTCCTGCTGATCCCAATGGACGTCATTTAGGGGTCACGAGGGGTCGCGAACCGTGGCACTGCCTTTGCGACCCCTGGCTTCAGAGGTGGCAAATTCAGTGCCAGGAACACAGCGGCAGCTCTCCTTATGGATATCAATTGGGACTGTGCTCTCTTTGTTTGATGTAAATTTGTATTACATTAATAGTGAATAATAACATATTATTCAGTACTGGAGTAATAAAAATAAGGTACAGTTAGCTGGAATATGCCCCTCCATGGCAGCTAAGGTAAGTAAAAGTACTTTTCAATGTACGTTGGGTGTGTGCTTGTGGGTGACAGTGCGTTTAAGTGAAAGAGTGTGTGTGTAAGTGTGAATGTGTGTGTGTGGGTAAGTATTTGTGTGTGAATAAAAGTGGAGGTCAAAGGGCGTGTGATATCACTTCCACTACCCCAGGCATTTTGGTGAATTGACGTCCATGCAGAGCCTGAGCACTGTGAAGTGTGCCCTTTGTGTATTAATGTCACCTTCATCCATAGTTAGTATCCGTTGTGTGAGGAGCGTTGCTTTCATCCTGACAGAAGAGTGCTGTGTGTGCACTGCACATGCAGTTGCTGTCTGCAGAATTAGTCGTTCACACTCAATTAAAGCCACATGATTTTCTTTGAAATTAATGAGACCCTCCCCCCCCCCCCGGCCGTACATTCCTGGAATTAAAACATGCTGTGTAAGGATCAAGAGCCCAGCTGCTTCCGCGCCCAAACGAGGAGCGTCCGAGAGGCAGGCCGACAAGAGACCTGCTAACCATTAGACAGCAGTGCGTTCGGTTGGCAAGGCTGTAGTGTTGTTAATGCTACCTGACATCGCTTCCCTCCAAAACATGAGGCAGTAGGCAAACTTGCTTGTCTTAGTTAGCGTCCAAGGTTCTTATATTTAAGAATACATGTCCCCAATGGATCTTTCCCTCTTCTGTATTACATTATTGCAATTTTACATTTCTGTGACAACATAAGATTCTGGTTGTGCTGATGTAATTAAGTTGTTATCTCTAATACCATATTTTGTGCTTTTTAAAAATAATATACCTACATCACTTGTAGAGTCTGCATTACTCAGTCACCAAGAATGAAGTATGCACATTCTGTGGTAGAAGGCCCCGTCCATGGACAGCAGGAAGGAGCATCTGACTCATATTGCTGCTTCTTGCTTGAGCACAAGTTTCTCTAGCCTGTTTCTAGATCCTCCACCCTGCGTGCCCCTTCCTCAGCTCAAGGGAAGTACCAAACTACACTCAAGAAAATGGGGCACAGGGTAGGTGTATCTTGTGAAAAAACATCTCCTCTAAACATAATTCCCTGGTCTAATCTTGTGCAATCAGTCTCTCAGGTGGCCCCTCCTGTCAATGAGGGAGCATGAAATGAAAGACAAGCAGAGAAGAAGTTAAGATATGAGGGGATGATGTGGGTATTTCAGACGAATGACAAGGTGAGGAAGAGTTGGTGAATAGGTGAAAGCACTTTGCTCAGGCAGGTCTGTATCCATTGATGAGTTGTTCATGTTGCCATCACCATTAAAAAAGTCTGTGTCTCATCGCAATCTCAGCTTGTGGATTTGCAAACCATCAGAGTTGCTTTGTTCATCCAGTGATAACACATACACACTCAACAGAGACGAGTACTGTGTTGATAAAACTGTGCAGAAGTTCTTTGACCATATTGTCTTTAAAAAGGGATGTACCCAGGCCCTGAAAAGGTAGAAAGGTAGGTGCATTGGAGTCTTGACCAGTTTTGCTTCTCAGATTTTTTCTGGGCCAACTGAGCTACGGAAGACAAATACCCCCTCAGAATATTAATTCCTGCATGGGCTTTCCTCAGTGTGGGCTTTCCTGACTATTCAGCATATTTAGATGATATGTTTGCCTTCTTGTCTGCCTCTACAAGAGACATTCTTGTGAGAAATGGGGTCTCTGGTGGGCAGTTAGTTTGAACTCTGTCCAAGCAGAGACCATCACTCTAGTTAGGGCAATGGAGAAAAACACTTAGCTAACCCTTGCTTACCCCATTGGTAGCTTGGCATAAGCAGTCAGGCTTATTTCAGAAGCAATGTGTAAAGTATTTGTACCAACACACACTGTAACACAGTGAAAACACTAAAAAATGGACACCAAACAGGTTTTGAAAAATAGGCAATATTAATATAAATTAAACAAGACCAAAATGACAAAAATCCAACATACACAAGTCAAGAAATGAATTTTCAAAAGGATAAGAGTCTTACTCCATATAAAACAATGGAAACATTGATTTTACACAAAGTACCTGTCTGTGTCAAAAATAAAGCTGCACGGGCGACCTTGTTTCGGAAAAGTCTGCCAATCGTTGATTCCTTACTCACAAGTGAGGCCGTGCGTCATTTCTTCTCCGGTTGGGTCAGTGATGCATTGTTTTTCTCCCTTACAAGAGAGCGATGTGTCAATTTCCTGACAGGACACCTCAAATCTGCATTGATTCATGATGACTTTGACGCACAGGGGCGATGCATGGGAAATCCGGTCGCATGGTCTTAGAAAACCGCACTGCATGGGGTTTGCATCATTATCAGCAGCCACAAGCGGGTGTTGGGTCATTTCTCTAGCCATGATGTGTCACTCTCCCAGCTGCGATGCAGGTGGAGCGTCAATTTTAGCCACGAAGTGGGTGGCATGTCGCTTATCAGCCGCGTTACAGTTGATGCTTCAAAAATTTCCCTGCACTGCATTCTTTGTGTGGAATTGAGCTCTTGTTCTGCCAACTTCACCTTTCAAGGGCCCAGGGACTGGATAGAGCACCACTTAGCAGGGCAGGCGTCTCAGCAGAGAGTCCAGGTGTTGGAAGAGGAAGTCTTTGATGTCACTGAAACTTCAAAACAGGAGGCAAGCTCAGTTCAAACCATTGGAGATTCGTTTTCAAGCAGTAATACACAACAGTCCAGTCTTTGTCCCCTTCACAGGCAGTAGTAGCAACTGTAGGATAGCCCAACAAAGCACAGTCACAGGCAGGGGCAGCACTTCTCCTCAGCTCTTCTCCTTGGCAGAGGCTCCTCTTGGTTCCAGAAGCGATCTAAAAATCCAGGATTTTGGGTCCACTACTCATACCCCTTTCTGCCTTTGAAGTAGGCAAACTTCAAAGGAAAGTCTCTGTTGTTCACAAGATTCTGCCTTGTCCAGGCCAGGACCCAGACTCACACCAGGGGGTTAAAGACTGCATTGTGTAAGTGCAGGCACAGCCGATTCAGGTTTAAGTGACCACTCTTCACTCTACTCCAGCTCAGATGGCTCACCAGGATATGCAGGCTTCACCCCAGCTCCCTTTGTGTCACTGGCTAGAGGAGATTCACAAACAGCTGAACTGTCAGTCTGACCCAGCCAGGGAATCCACAAACAGGCAGAGTCACAGAATGGTTTAGGCAAGAAAATGCCTACATTCTAAAAGTGTCATTTTCAAACTAACAATCTAAAAAGCAACTCCACTAAAAGATGTATTTTAAAATTGTGAGTTCAGAGACCTCACGTTCCATATTTCTATCTGCTCTCAAAGGAAAACTGCAATTTAAGAATATTTAAAGGCAGCCCTCATGTTAATCTATGAGAGAAATAGGCCTTGCAACAGTAAAAACTGAATTTGGCAGTATTTCACTATTAGGACAAGTAAAACACATAGGTACATGTCCCAACCTTAACATACACTGTCCTTCTGCCCATGGAGCTACCTAGGGCCTACCTTAGGGATGCGTTACATGTATAAAAAGGGAAGATTTAGGCCTGGCAAGTGGTTACACTTGCCAAGGTGAATTGGCAGTTTAAAACTGCACACATAGACACATAGCACTACAGTGGCAGGTCTGAGCCATGTTTACAGTGCTACTAATGTGGGTGGCACAACCAGTGCTGCAGGCCTACTCGTAGCATTTGATTTACAGGCCCTGGGCACCTCTAGTGCACTTTAGTAGGGACTCACTAGTGAATCAAATGTGCCAATCATGGAAAAGCCAATTACACAAACATTTTCCACAGGAACAATTGCACTTTAGCACTGGTCAGAAGTGGAAAAGTGCCCAGAGTAACAACAACAACAAAATCAGAGTCCAGCACACAGTCAAAATATGGGAAGCAGAGGAAAAAAGACAGGGTGGACCACACCAAGGGTGCCAGGTCTAACAATTCTCAATTAAATCCTGAACCCATTTGTGTTCTTGCTGTCAATGTCTTTATGGCCTGACAAATGGCTAGCAGCCTTCAAGAAGGTGCACTTTGGAGTTCAAGCAAAAACATTCAAAACATTTCCAGGTCATAAACCAATACACAGGGCTGCTACAAGATTCCATGGAAAGGCACCAAGGAGTTAACAGGTATTTATGCTGTGTCACAGCAGCTGTGAGCTTGCAGTGCATCTACTAGCTAGCTTGAGCTGCAGCACACAGTGAAACCAACTGTAATTTGATTGAACACATACATTTTTGCCTCTATAACATGTTATATCTTATAATAATAAGATTTTTATGGTGAGGCGGTTGATGAAAGACCCAGTTTCAGAATGGGGAAGTGTGTGGGCACTGAGCAGGCATTGGGTGAAGGTCTACTGATCTCTGGTCTGCCATGATTAAAGGCAGCAGTGGTGCCAAGAGCAATTTTCAGAGTGGGGTGGTCTCATGAATGTTGCATGACTGACTGAAGTCACAGGGACTGTGAAAAATACAAGGGTAGCTGTGCACAAAGAACAGGTGTTATAAATGTACAACAGCCTGCACCCATTTAGTATGAAAGTGATAAGAGTGTAGCATGTAGCTGGTGGTGCATTTGTGGCACACTGTCACAAATATTTTACTAATGAATGCTGCAGTAGCATAGCACACTGTCACTTACCCATATCCCCCATTTCCATCGCAATAGCCCCTATAATTGCATAGACAATTGTGCAGTAAATCTACTTATAAAACTATATAGCATACAAGCATGTGGAAATATGGTTCTTTTGTTCGTCCTAACTGCTTCTATATTTTGAAATATTTGCGCAGTTTGTTTGCAGTATTAACATTTTCTTGAGTTAGAAATGTGTTTGCATCTGGCACCCTTTCTCTTAACGGTTCCTGTACCACAGCAAGATTGCCACACACTTCTGTAGGAAAGTACCATCTTGCCTGGCAAGTTACCCCCATTTTTAATTGTGTGTCAGTTTGTTTTTGCCTGTCTCACTGGGATCCTGCTAGCCAGGACCCCAGTGCTCATTGTTGTGGCCTGAATGTGTTCCCTGTTTGGTGCCTAACTGTGTCACTGAGGCTCTGCTAACCAGAACCTCAGTGTTTATGCTCTCTCTGTCTTTAAAATTGTCACAGCAGGCTAGTGACCATTTGTATCAATTCTAATGGGCACACTGGAACACCCTTATAATTTCCTAGTTTATGGTACCTAGGCACCCAGGGTATTGGGGTTCCAGGAGATCCCTATGGGCTGCAGCATTTCTTTTGCCACCCATAGGGAGCTCAGAAAATTCTTACACAGGACTGCTAGTGCAGCTTGAGTAAAATAACGTCCACGTTATTTCACAGCCATTTTACACTGTACTTAAGTAACTTATAAGTCACCTATATGTCTAAGCCTCACTTGGTGAAGGTTAGGTGCAAAGTTAGTAAGTGTGAGGGCACCCTGGCACTAGCGAAGGTGCCCCCACATAGTTCAGGGCAATTTCCCCAGACTTTGTGAGTGCACAAATAATGCACACGTTTGAAATGTGCCCACGGGGAGTGGTTATCAATGTATATGGAGACTAATAGAAAAGGCTTATTCAATTCTGAATTTTATGCAATAATGTTTGAATTTGTATTAGTATATCGTAATTAGGGTTATGTGCTGAGAGTGCTTTACTTAACATGGAGGGCTTTAGTTTAGCGAGGGTCTGGGCCTGGCTGCCTGGCCTCATATTGAATAGTATTTTCTAACATGTAATGTGCTGTTTTCCTGAAGGACACGAAGCTGTATTTTTCCAAGAGCTCTATGTGTGTATTCGTAGTAAATTCTTCCTCGTGAGAACCGACTTGTTCAAGGCGATGTTTTTGCTAAATGCAACAGTGTAATTCGTAACAGGTGCAAGGTTAACCGTACTGAGAGAAGACAATGAAGACACTGACTGGAGTGCAAAGTGTAACATTTCCTACCTGACATTCTAACCGTTGAAGACGTCAATAACATGGACCAATCCGTGACATGGGAACTGTGAACTGTGGAACGTTCTAGTAAGGTGCTTACTGGATTATTGGACAGAGATAATAATGCACCAAACTTCATCCAATGAGGAATTAGGGAATAGTTAGACAGTTTTGATTTAACGGCGAGACCCAAGAAGAAACAGGGGTCTTTTTAGCTCACTTCACTCCAATTCACTCTGTTTCGCCATCTCCATTTGTCATTTCCTCCATCCCCATTCTCCAAGCCCATACTTTAGTTTAGTGTCCTATCACCTAAACCATCCTCTGCCCACCTTGTGCTTGATATTATCTTCTTCTCTATCAGAGGGAAAAATATGTTCCTTAGCTATGCTATCTTAAGACTATGTCCCGTCCTATCTCTGCTGATGGTGAATCGACTGGTATCCTGAGGACGAAGACTGACGCTGCTTGCTGATCTGTTGGATTGGTAACTATCTGATATAATTGTGATTGTCTATTTGCCTTTTCTTTCTAGGTATCAACTGCTATTTTGATAGAGGCCCTATTATAGATATTTTCTAAATTCTTGCTACCGCAGTTTTGCGCCAGAAAAATTAGCGCCGGCTAACGCCATTCTGAAGCGCCATGCGGGCGCCGTATTTATTGAATGACGTTAGCCGGCGTTAGCCGACCGGCGCTGCCTGGTGTGCGTGAAAAAAAACCAGGTACACCAGGCAGCGCCGGCGTAGGGAAAAATGGCGTTTGGGCGTCCAAAAATGGGGCAAGTCAGGCTGAGGCAAAAAAATCGTCTTAACCCGATTAGCGCCATTTTTTTACGACGCCCATCCCCCATTGAAATGACTCCTGTCTTAGCAAAGACAGGAGTCATGCCCCCTTGCCCAATGGCCATGCCCAGGGGACTTCTGTCCCCTGGGCATGGTCATTGGGCATAGTGGCATGGCCACAAATTTTTGTTTTTTAAAAAATATACCTGGACTTACCTTAATGTCCCTGGGGTGGGTCCCTCCATCCTTGGGTGTCCTCCTGGGGTGGGCAAGGGTGGCAGGGGGTGTCCCTGGGGGCAGGGGAGGGCACCTCTGGGCTCATTCTGAGCCCACAGGTCCCTTAACGCCTGCCCTGACCCAGGCGCTAAAATCCGGCGCAAATGCGGGTTTTTTAGACCCGCCCACTCCCGGGTGTCATTTTTGCCCGGGAGTATAAATCCGACGCAATAGCATCGAAGTCATTTTTTAAGACGGGAACGCCTACCTTGCATATCATTAACGCAAGGAAGGTGTTCACGCCAAAAAATGACGCTAATTCCATGAACTTTGGCGCTAGACGCGTCTAACGCCAAAGTATAAATATGGAGTTAGTTTTGCGTCAAATTTGCGTCGAAAAAAACGACGCAAATTTGGCGCAAACGGAGTATAAATATGCCCCTAAACGTTTTGCATGAAGCCCAACATGCTGATGCTAATTTGAGGTTAGTTAAGGCATTAATACCGTGTGCAAATAGACAAATGACTGAGTTCTTGCTTTGTTGAACCATGTACCAATGAGACTCTGCTAAGTTGATTCATATTAAATGATGTGTCTAAGTACTAAATGAATATAGTCTATGTCTTGATTAAGTTGTGCTCTGATTGCTAATTAGAAGTGATTCTGATATGGTTTATTGATACTGAAGTTAACAGACATGGTACTAGATTGTAACTAATAGGGAAATAAGTGCCAGATGTAGCAAGGGTTTTGCGACTCGCAAACGGCGAAAAACGCCGTTTGCGAGTCGCAAAAGCCTCTTTGCTATGTAGAAATGCATTATTTGAGTCGGAACCGACTCGCAAAATGCATTTCCGACTCGCAAATAGGAAGGGGTGTTCCCTTCCTATTTGCGACTCGCAATGCTATTCATTTTCATTGAGCGCAGTTACCATCCACTTTAAGTGGATGGTAACCCAGGCGCAAACGGGAAGGGGTCCCCATGGGACCCCTTCACCTTTGTGTCTGGAAAAAAAAATAAAAAATTCAGAGCAGGCAGTGGTCCAAGGGACCACTACCTGCCCTGAAAAATACCGAAACTAAAGGTTTCGGTTTTTTTTCAAAGTGCAGCTCGTTTTCCTTTAAGGAAAACGGGCTACACTTTGAAAAAAAAGATGCTTTATTTAAAAGCAGTCACGGACATGGTGGTCTGCTGTCTCCAGCAGGCCACCATCCCCGTGAGTGCCCTGAATCGCTATGGGGTCGCAAATTGCGACCCACCTCATTAATATTAATGAGGTGGGTCTTTGCAACCCCATAGCGACTCGCAGAAGGTGTCTGAGACACCTTTCTGCATTCCAAATTGCGAGTTGCAATTTGCGACCCCATAGCGATTCAGGGCCCGAAATGTCTTAACACTTGACTGAATTGGTGTAGTTATTCATGGACGAAAGGTCATGGTGTATTAAATTATTGATTCCTATTGATTGTTTATTGAGAAATTGTCATTATTGGTTGCTCATTGATTTATTGGTTGGTGAGGACAAGGAAATATCTCGTACTGGGAAGTCCTCAAATGTGGTCCAAAGGTTTGTCAACCTAAATGCGTCTCCTTGTAAGTTTACTGATTGAGGCTCTGATGTGCTAACAGTTCCTAGGCTAGTAACTGATCCCCGTAAGACAGGGCTCATGATAAAAATACAAGAGAAGAGCAACGATGAGTATGACTAACTCATTTGGTTGATTTATGCCTACATTACAGCTTGTCTTCAACTTTTTGAGTCTATGATGACACGTCTAGGATTTAAACTCAGCAACAGGCAGATTGGAGCTGAATCTGTTTAAAGAATTAATGCTATGCCTGCCAAAATTTTTGAGAGCCTCCTCCTGTGACTTACCAAATGTAAATCGAACTTTTAGTCCATTAGTAAAATAGCTTTAAACAGATTGGCCCAATGCTTGAACATTTGTGAACAGTCTTGCATGAAAAAGGTGAGAAATTGCAAGTGCAATGCAGTCATAAATAGGGTTAAAATAATCTCTTGTGATTTTATCTCAAGCAGTTAACACAGCTTGCAGGTGTTTCCAAAGAAGTACCATAGGAGTACTCTATATGTGAAAATTCAGAAAGGTTTCACAGTTAATTAGTACATGGAAGTAAAGACTGAATGGAAAAATATGTTTTTCATGCACAACACATACACAGCATGCACAGAAAAAAGAAAAACACGTTTTTAGTGAAATATCAACATTTTGCTATCCTTACTCATTCATATTTAAAAACTAACACCAAAAAGTAGTAATGGCACCAAGTTTCCGCACTCAACTTTAGGATAGCACTGACCTTAGACCTCCTGCATAAGACCTGAGAAAACATACTGCAGGGCAGAGCATACACAGAGCCTCATTTACTAACCTTTGGTGAAGGGCAGTGCCACAAGCCTTCTTGCAGTGATGACCTGCACCAAAAGGGCAGGAATGCACAATATCTCCAAGATAGGCACATTTCTGTCCTTGAACCCTGCACTGGCTCACAAATTGCTGCCATGCTCCAAAGCAGGCACCATTGTATCATGGTGAGAGGGTGCCTGAGTTGTGGGGATGATAGTTTTTGTGTAGAAAGGGGCACCTTCCTGCACAGAAGCAATCACAGGAGGTGTTTTCCTCTTTCGATTTGTGCTGCAAAATGCGGCACACATAGAAGAGGAAAAAAACAGAAAGAAATAATGTAGTTTCTTCCTGTGGCTCCACACTTACACCACCCCTGGGTGGGTGTAGGTTTACAAAACCTTGTAAATCTGGTAATGCATCAAACTCCATGGGTGTTGCGTCGGAGCACCCACTGCAACACCCATGAAATGCCTCCTTGACGCAAAGTAAGGCAACACACAAACTTGCACTGTGTTGCCTTACATCATATCTGCATAGCCATGAAAAGCCAAGTAAAGTGCTTTGCATGGCCTTGTAGATGCAGCCCTGTAGCCTGCGCCGGCAGCTTGTCACAAGAAAGTGATGCACCATTGGCACATACTGCTTTTAAATGAGGCCCACATTGTGAAAATCCTCTACTTTAACCCAATATAAAAAAATGAGTCCCAAAAATAGTCCACATATTCATCAATTCTTCATCCAGTCCATTGTCACTGAAACCAATAAATGTTTATATAGAACTTCATTCTTCAAAATACTTGTTTTGATTTCTCAAAATCTTATCTCCCTTACAGCCCCAGAGCTTACTTCCAAATTCAAAATAGACTCTACAATGTTTACTTGATGTCTGTAGAGCAAATAAAATAACAGAGAGTGTGATGGGCTCAGACCCACTCATTACCATATTAGTAGGACCTGATTCAGAAAGGTAAACATGCACTTTTGTGTTAGTTCGCAATTTATTGGGAATTCTCAAAACTGCATTTTGATCAGCTGTTGAAGTGCTTTAAAAAATGTATGGGAACTGTGATGCTGCATGCAATGGGGCAGGGTCAATGAGTGTGGGGGTGGGGACACAGGTGTGGATAAAAAAACAAAATATTCTCCTTCAGGTAGCTAAATGTATAATAACTCACTGATTAAATTACAAAAAAGATAAGCTAATCAGTGTTATGTCCATATTTGAGTATTATGAAACCTCAATTAGTTAGTGCACGGAGAGGTCTGTGTGTAACCAGAAAGCCAAAGAATGAAATCTTGGTTGGTGCAATGGAGAATTGTGGCTTCTGTGTTGTTAGTGCTACGAGGGCCCAGTCTGTGACAGGAAGCACTGAGAAAATGTAAGACAATATGTTAAACTTGCATTACAGGCAGTATAAAACAGACAGACTGCTACCAAATGTGAAAGAAGGTTTCAGATCAAATTAAAACAGTGCTTCCAAAATATAGGGTTTAGTAATACTGAGAGTGTAGGTAACAATTTATTTTTATTTAACTGTCCTGAAAAGCACACACTGCACAGGTCAGCTGGTAAGTTCCTTGCACTACCAGTTGAGAAGAATATGATTCAATCAATTAAACAAGTACCTGCTCCCAAACCCACTTTACATTTGCAGAATAAACAGTTGTGTGCATTTGCATTTCTTTCAGGTGAGGAGGCACCCTGGCAAGAAGGCCTGTTTATTGTTAAGCTGCCTGCCATAGTCAAAAAAGGAAGATCTTCCTGGAGTCATTCTGAAGTCCTCCGAAGACTTCAGCTGGGCTATTCCTGTAATTAACTGGTGAAGTAATAACAGGCCATCCAAAAGTATGCATATAGGGTGAAATATGTAAATGAGGTGACTCTGGAATCATCCGAAAAACTACTGTAGGATTGTGTTGTGATGACTTCAAGGTGATGATCATTTACTACTGTAGGATGGCCTTCCGATTATTCAGGGGAAAGCATGTGCCACTCCAGGGTAATTCCCTGATGACTTCAGAATACACTAGTATTACTTTAGGATTATAACAGGATGATCACATCATGACTTCGGGGTGGAGTGGTGCTACACCAGGATTGCTACCTGAGTGCTTCAGGATGAATCATAACATGATGATTTCGGGACGAGGCTGTTATTACTTTAGGATGGAGCCCTGGTAACTCCTCCATGTGCTTTTTTTTCTCCACGATGGGCCCATACTGATTTCAAATTGGGGGAGTTATGTCAGGATGATCTCAGAGAATTACTGGGTGAACACTTTTGCTAAAATTATAAAACCTGTTTTTTTTTGCAAAAGGAGTGGATCATCATCACAGAAACACCAGAATTGCTTTTCAGACGAACTATAAAACGAGGTAGATTCCCTTATTTCCACATTTGAGAAAACACATGTCAAGCTGCCTGCATTACCTTGTGCTGCAAAATGATCCAGGAAGTTACTGGCTACCCACTATTACTCTGAAAGGTTTCCCAGTGGCTAATCATAACTATCTAACAACAGTTACCTGTACTGATTGGTTGTTGGGAACAAATTTTATGTGTTGAAAGAGTAAGCATTAAGGTTGCTACGCTCTTGTAATTAGCTTCTCATAACACATTCATAATATCCCAGTTCCTGCATGCTCGTGCCATCAGGTACACAATGTTGCAGCAACTCATTGTTCACTAGAGGATATAATTGGCTGTTGATGCCTTTTCTATACATGTTAAACAGAGGAGGAGGAGACAGGAAATAACAGGTTCCCATTTACCATGCAAACTTCATCCAAACCCTCTCATAAATACTGTAGAATATGTATAGTTACTTCAGGATGATTCAACAATTACTAGGATATATGAAAACCACTCATCCAATTACAATGTAAAGGCAAAGAAGCATTGTTTAGCTAATGCACAGCAACATTCAGAAACCTGCCTATGTCACTACTCCACTACTTGTAATTTTACCTCCAATTTGTACTAGGACTCCTTCCAGTAGTAATGGAAAGGCAGATGAAAGTGAGTGAAATAATGCAACAGGTGAAGAATTTGTTTGGAGAAAGTCAAGCTATGTGTGACTATGGGACGAGGATTTTGTGATGAACTGTGGTTGAGGCCTGTAACTGAGCTTCAACAATATATTGAGAATGGCAGAACAGGATACTGCAACTAAATGGAGTTTGGTTTGAAGATATTGTAAAAGGTCAATGTCAGTGATGGGTGATTGGTGTTTTAGTGGTGAGTGGTTGGCAGTACCTGATGAAAAGTGGCTTGATTTTGGTGGTTTTTGATTCTACAAGTAAGGAAAGAAGTGTTGGTGTGACTCACTGGTAGTTAAAGAGGCTTCACAAAGATGGTGTCATGGAGCTTTCATACGTAACTAAGTAATATGGTTGAATGCTGAATGCAGTGAAAACAGAGTGATACAATGAGCAAATGGTGGATGTGCTATGAGTGGATACTAAATTGAGGTGTAAATGACTATAGGTCTGATTTAGAGGTTGACTGACGGGTTACTCAGTCACAAATGTGATGGATATCCTGTCCACCGCATTACAATTTCCATAAGCTATAATGGAATCATAATACGGGGATGAGACATTCATCACATTTGTGATGGAGTAACCCCATCCACCAAACCCTAAATCAGGTCCTATGTATGATCACATGGTGCATGTGAGTAAAGGCAAGCATGTTTTTGAGGTAAGTTATGTTTTGATTGGATGGTGTGAGCAACTGAGCATGTGACCAATGCGACAGGGTTGTTTTGGGAATTTGGATGAATTATGTGGGTAATAAAGAGGGCAGTGAGTGATACAAGTAATACTGAGTAGCAGGAGAGGTGTTTGAGCTTATACAGTCTGAGAGACCCCACCCAGAACCACAGGGGTCAGAGTTCTAACCCTTTGGTGAAATAACTTCCTCAATACACCAATATAAATTAGAATTCAAGTTTGAATTGCAACCCATAGGCAACCCACTAAGCAATGGAAGTATTTTTGTAACAACCGGCTGCACAAGATAGGTTCAAGGACACAGTGGAAATCCAAACCCTCTTACATAAACAAATCACACACTCACGAAAGCACTAAGACACAAAAAATAAATGTATTTTAAAATGTTTATTTTAAAAATCCAACCTAGTGCATAAAATATGAATGGTAAACACACAAGATGCACAAAAGAAACACAGCTAAACATGTCATGATCAGCAAATCCAATACGAAAGTCTTTAACATGGATGTTTAGAACTTTTCATCCTAACACCGCACGCTATTTCTAAGCAATATGCTATGATTCAAAGCCATAAATAGCTAGCCTATGCTTGCGATTCTTAAAATGCCTCACTCAGCATACCTGGTTTCATTAATACATAGTAACTCAACTATTTTCCATTGCAGTTAGTTCTAAGCTTTGTTATAAACAGTGATTGGCCCAAGGCATATTCTTCTCCAGTGTTGCTCTAAATTGACGCTGGTGTGACCTGATATTCCTGTATGAAGTACCTCACCAACTATGGTCCAATACCTGGGTTTTATAGCATCTGGTCCATGATTTTATTGTATTTTGTGAAAATAAAGGCTTGCAGACAGTAAAGCATCAACAAGGCTAACAATCATAGCTTCAAATGTGTCACCTTGATTCAAATACTGAGTATATGCATCTATAACTAAAACACCAAAAGCAAGTGAGGTTAGGCAACAAGTGGGCATGATGTTACGACAGCCTAAATGGACATGACGCCAACATTTCTATGCATGTCTTACAAACTTTGCAATTCGAGGATAAAGATAAAAGTGTCTGAAACCAGCAAGAAAGAGAAATAATAAAGTATGATACGACTAAACCATAAAAATAGAAAAGCATAAATGTTAACTGCTACAGTGATCACAAAAGAGTGTGTTTCGAATGGTTGCAGAAGTGTTGTAAAGGGTGGGTACTGCAAATGGTGATGGAAAATGGTAAATGAGCATACGTAGATATATGGGAAAGATGTTACTGAATATGTGTTGTTAGATGCTGGAGATGAGTGGCTGCTGCTGTACAAACTGATTATTTGAATGAGTAGTGCAAGTAGCTGAGGCAAATGTTCTGAGCGATTATAAGTTTGCAGTATGAGATGTGAGCAGCAGTTTTGCTTTGCAAGGCTAGAAAGGTATGCATCTGACTGTAGGTGAGAACTGACTGGCATGAGTGACTTGTATTGATGAGTAGTGTTTAAAATCATTGAGAGTGAGTAAAAGGTATGAGCATGTGGGTGAGGGTGGAAGTCTGCATGTGATTGTTTGCATGAATGAAGAATATGATTTAAAAAGTGCTGCTTGTGGGTGATAATATGACTGGTGTTGCAGAATAGCTATGGGTGTATGCCAAAGTAGCTGAAGGTAAGAGGCTTTCTTTGGAGACAGTGACACCAAGCTTTTTCTTTAGGTCAGCATGCAAGCACTTTGACCTGTTACAAGTATTGTGGACTTTTGACCATGCCCACCTGACACCCATCACTTTAACTCTTTCATGGGCTTGCCTTTCAAAATCACTTGATGTCATTAGTAATTGCTTTACGTTTGTCCCTCTTTGAGGCTCTTTTTCACACGCCTTGCAGACTGTCCCTCTTACATGGATTATTGCATGATTTCTGATATACTTCAGCATGAAAGAACAATTTCTTTTGTCTCTCCCCTTCGTGCTGCATGACAGTCATGGTGCTCACAGCACGAACAGGCACAACAGAGTGAACTCGATCGGTGTTATTAGAGCGCTGGTCATTTTGTTCACAGTTACCTAAATAGAGTCATTTCTTGTGGCTCTCCCCTTAAAACACTTGAAATTGGTGAATGTTTTGCTAAAACAGAAATCCTCAAAGTGAAAGTGGCTTTCCTGGCACAGTGGGAGAGCTGATACGATAATATTCACTGCACTCAGGAAACTTGTCTCATAATGCTTTGCAAGCATTCATTTTCAAAACATATTTTCTCATAACAGCCTGGGGTGGTCCTTTGACAATGAGACCACCACCAAAACGTTCACAACAATGTGCTCTTTCTGTCTACATCACATTAGGCTAGTGGGGACCGCAAAATAATTACCCCTCCCACCACTCAGTATCTGTTTAACCTTTCTCATGGCTGGAACTTTTTATTTTATAACTGACAGTAGGTTTTGTATTGATTTTATTAGTATATACCTCTTGGTCCTGATTATGGTCACTCTGTGTTACTTTTTACCATTTTTTGTGTTGTTGTGCTCTCTGGGGGATAACTATACAGTTATATGACCATGTTTCTTATATGTGCTATTTTCCTAGCGAAGTTCTCTAGGAGCTGTTCTAAGCATTACAGTCATATCGACATATTAAAATATTTGTGGCATGGAAACTTGTCCCATAATGCTTTTCAGGGCATTTCTTTTACAAAACATGTTTGCTCATAACTTAGCCTGTGGTGGTCCTAGGATAATGGGACCACCACCACAATGTTTACACCAACGTACTCTTTCTGTCTACATCATCTTTGGGTCCCCACACTAGGTTAGTTGAGAACCCAAAATATTAACCCCTCCCACCATTGCATACCTGTTTAATTTTTTTCCTGGATGGTAATTTAGTTTTTATAGTTGAGAGTAGGTTGTGTTTTAGGAGCCTTCTTTGTAATATCATTGCTCTAGGTCTGTTAGCTCTATATAATATGTGTATTGTGCTATGCTCTTACTGCATTGCTTTCTGCCATTTTTTTGTATGGTTATTCCATTCAGGGGGCTAACTATACAGTTACATGACAACGGCCCTCATTACAACCCTGGCGGTCGGTGATAAAGTGGCAGTAAATACCTCCAAATTATGACCATGGTGGAAAAAGCTCAGACAGACACTTTACCACACCGACTGCCAGGGCCGAATAAACAGGCACCATGGTGGTATCCACCAACAGCCAGACGGAAGCCAATGTTCCGCCCACTGTATTATGACAGGCCAATCCGCCACCTTTTCCGGAACAGTATCAACAACATCAAAAGCTTGGCGGAAACACTGCACAGAAGGGAAACAACAAACCATTGCAGACTCAAGGAAGAACCACTGTGCCAGGAAGCCTGAACTGCAGATCTTCCCCATGATTTTCTATGTCCTGCTCCACCACGAACACCAACGACGGTGAAGATGACTACGGGGAGTACAGCCACCTAGCACACAGGGGAGGGGGAAGGAAAAAGAGAGTGACACACAGGCAACATCCCCACCCTCAACACCATACACACAAGCAGATGCAGTAACATAACATATTTACCACGTACCCCTCAGGAATAATGCAAGGACCACAAGAATAGATGAAAGTGAGTGTAATACTATAAATAAAGTAGAAATACGTACATCCAATCTAAAAGTATATACATATGTACAAATGAAGGGACACTGCCCAGTCCTCAATCTATGTGGGCCACAGGGCCACATTACAAAGTCCAAGGCCCTAATTGACTCCTGAAACAACACAGAGAAAACACTGCAGGGGCATCAGTTGTAAAATAGGCAGGCACCTCAGGGGGAAAGGGAACAGGGAACGGGGCACCTCCGCCAGCAGATGGAACAACACCAACATGCCCTGTGCTTGGTTCTGGGGAGTGCAAGGCCACAGTCCCTCAAGTGGGTGATTTGCCCACTGCTTTGTTCTGGGGAGTGCAAGGCCACAGTCTCTCAAGTGGGCGATTTGCTCACTGCTTTGTCCTGGGAAGTGCAAGGCCACAGTCTCTCAAGTGGGTGACTTGCCCACATGCTCTGGACGGGGCATCATGCTCTGTGATCTTTATCCTGGAGAGGATGGGGTGAGTGGGTGCCATACTCAATGGTTCTGGAGGGGGTATTGTGCCCCGTGATCTTCATCCTGGAGAGGATGGAGTGAGTGGGTGCCATACCCACATGTTCTGGAGGGGACATAGAGCCCTGTGATGCAGATCTTGTGGAGTGTAAGGTCACAGTCTATCAGGTGGGTGTCATACCCACAGAAGTTGCAGGGGGCAGCCCACACAACAGCCCATGGACACAGGACTACAGACTGTCAGCCGGCGGTGATGCCTGCTCAGTGGTGGTGCTGCTGATGCTGCAGCTGGTGGTGCGGGAGGCTCCAGCCCATCCCCTGCACCCTCGGATGGCTGACCACTAGCGCTACTGCTGCTGTTGCTGCTGGTGGTGGAGGGTGGCTCCTGCCCATCCCCCGCAGCCTTGGACAGCTGCCCACTGCTGTTGGTGGTGCTGCTGCTGCTGGTGGTGGTGGGGGCTCCAACTGAGTCCCAGCACCAGGCCCCTTTCCTTCCTGCCTGCTGGTGCAGGCCCCTTGCCCTTTCTGTCAGCAGCTGGGGATTGCTCCTTGCCCTTCCTGGCAGTGTGGTTCTAAAAATTCTGGACCCATGTAATTTACTTTGCCACAGCAGTACGATTTTAGTATCAAAAGACCGATAATGACTATTACACTAAGCATGAGCATTTTTGCTCAATTCCAGCAGCGTTTTCACCTCGAAATCGCCATTTTCGTCCTGCACTCGTGGCTCCCATTTTATACACGGCAGCCATTTTAAAAGTTGCCCTCACATAGGCTTATAATACAGTCAGATTTGATTCCAAGGACACGTACACCTTGATTGACTTTTCTCTGACCTGGGCAAGCTGGAACCATTGCCTCAGGCCAAACCTGTTTGGTCAGTCCCTCTCCCAGTGGCCATCAGTAACATAGAACTGCCAGGAGGAACAATAAAAGCTATCTCACAAAATTGCAAACATTCAGCAGCAATGAGATCATAAGACCCATTTGTAAAGTTCCTGGTGCATCCGATATGCTTAAGAAACTGTGAAGTAATGAGGAAGTTACAAGCTGGTGCTCCCAATTCCCCAGCTTCCCAGCCCAATGACATGATTTCCTGCTGATCCCAATGGACGTCATTTAGGGGTCACGAGGGGTCGCGAACCGTGGCACTGCCTTTGCGACCCCTGGCTTCAGAGGTGGCAAATTCAGTGCCAGGAACACAGCGGCAGCTCTCCTTATGGATATCAATTGGGACTGTGCTCTCTTTGTTTGATGTAAATTTGTATTACATTAATAGTGAATAATAACATATTATTCAGTACTGGAGTAATAAAAATAAGGTACAGTTAGCTGGAATATGCCCCTCCATGGCAGCTAAGGTAAGTAAAAGTACTTTTCAATGTACGTTGGGTGTGTGCTTGTGGGTGACAGTGCGTTTAAGTGAAAGAGTGTGTGTGTAAGTGTGAATGTGTGTGTGTGGGTAAGTATTTGTGTGTGAATAAAAGTGGAGGTCAAAGGGCGTGTGATATCACTTCCACTACCCCAGGCATTTTGGTGAATTGACGTCCATGCAGAGCCTGAGCACTGTGAAGTGTGCCCTTTGTGTATTAATGTCACCTTCATCCATAGTTAGTATCCGTTGTGTGGGGAGCGTTGCTTTCATCCTGACAGAAGAGTGCTGTGTGTGCACTGCACATGCAGTTGCTGTCTGCAGAATTAGTCGTTCACACTCAATTAAAGCCACATGATTTTCTTTGAAATTAATGAGACCCTCCCCCCCCCCCCGGCCGTACATTCCTGGAATTAAAACATGCTGTGTAAGGATCAAGAGCCCAGCTGCTTCCGCGCCCAAACGAGGAGCGTCCGAGAGGCAAGCCGACAAGAGACCTGCTAACCATTAGACAGCAGTGCGTTCGGTTGGCAAGGCTGTAGTGTTGTTAATGCTACCTGACATCGCTTCCCTCCAAAACATGAGGCAGTAGGCAAACTTGCTTGTCTTAGTTAGCGTCCAAGGTTCTTATATTTAAGAATACATGTCCCCAATGGATCTTTCCCTCTTCTGTATTACATTATTGCAATTTTACATTTCTGTGACAACATAAGATTCTGGTTGTGCTGATGTAATTAAGTTGTTATCTCTAATACCATATTTTGTGCTTTTTAAAAATAATATACCTACATCACTTGTAGAGTCTGCATTACTCAGTCACCAAGAATGAAGTATGCACATTCTGTGGTAGAAGGCCCCGTCCATGGACAGCAGGAAGGAGCATCTGACTCATATTGCTGCTTCTTGCTTGAGCACACGTTTCTCTAGCCTGTTTCTAGATCCTCCACCCTGCGTGCCCCTTCCTCAGCTCAAGGGAAGTACCAAACTACACTCAAGAAAATGGGGCACAGGGTAGGTGTATCTTGTGAAGAAACATCTCCTCTAAACATAATTCCCTGGTCTAATCTTGTGCAATCAGTCTCTCAGGTGGCCCCTCCTGTCAATGAGGGAGCATGAAATGAAAGACAAGCAGAGAAGAAGTTAAGATATGAGGGGATGATGTGGGTATTTCAGACGAATGACAAGGTGAGGAAGAGTTGGTGAATAGGTGAAAGCACTTTGCTCAGGCAGGTCTGTATCCATTGATGAGTTGTTCATGTTGCCATCACCATTAAAAAAGTCTGTGTCTCATCGCAATCTCAGCTTGTGGATTTGCAAACCATCAGAGTTGCTTTGTTCATCCAGTGATAACACATACACATTCAACAGAGACGAGTACTGTTTTGATAAAACTGTGCAGAAGTTCTTTGACCATATTGTCTTTAAAAAGGGATGTACCCAGGCCCTGAAAAGGTAGAAAGGTAGGTGCATTGGAGTCTTGACCAGTTTTGCTTCTCAGATTTTTTCTGGGCCAACTGAGCTACGGAAGACAAATACCCCCTCAGAATATTAATTCCTGCATGGGCTTTCCTCAGTGTGGGCTTTCCTGACTATTCAGCATATTTAGATGATATGTTTGCCTTCTTGTCTGCCTCTACAAGAGACATTCTTGTGAGAAATGGGGTCTCTGGTGGGCAGTTAGTTTGAACTCTGTCCAAGCAGAGACCATCACTCTAGTTAGGGCAATGGAGAAAAACACTTAGCTAACCCTTGCTTACCCCATTGGTAGCTTGGCATAAGCAGTCAGGCTTATTTCAGAAGCAATGTGTAAAGTATTTGTACCAACACACACTGTAACACAGTGAAAACACTAAAAAATGGACACCAAACAGGTTTTGAAAAATAGGCAATATTAATATAAATTAAACAAGACCAAAATGACAAAAATCCAACATACACAAGTCAAGAAATGAATTTTCAAAAGGATAAGAGTCTTACTCCATATAAAACAATGGAAACATTGATTTTACACAAAGTACCTGTCTGTGTCAAAAATAAAGCTGCACGGGCGACCTTGTTTCGGAAAAGTCTGCCAATCGTTGATTCCTTACTCACAAGTGAGGCCGTGCGTCATTTCTTCTCCGGTTGCGTCAGTGATGCATCGTTTTTCTCCCTTACAAGAGAGCGATGTGTCAATTTCCTGACAGGACACCTCAAATCTGCATTGATTCATGATGACTTTGACGCACAGGGGCGATGCATGGGAAATCCGGTCGCATGGTCTTAGAAAACCGCACTGCATGGGGTTTGCATCATTATCAGCAGCCACAAGCGGGTGTTGGGTCATTTCTCTAGCCATGATGTGTCACTCTCCCAGCTGCGATGCAGGTGGAGCGTCAATTTTAGCCACGAAGTGGGTGGCATGTCGCTTATCAGCCGCGTTACAGTTGATGCTTCAAAAATTTCCCTGCACTGCATTCTTTGTGTGGAATTGAGCTCTTGTTCTGCCAACTTCACCTTTCAAGGGCCCAGGGACTGGATAGGGCACCACTTAGCAGGGCAGGCGTCTCAGCAGAGAGTCCAGGTGTTGGAAGAGGAAGTCTTTGATGTCACTGAAACTTCAAAACAGGAGGCAAGCTCAGTTCAAACCATTGGAGATTCGTTTTCAAGCAGTAATACACAACAGTCCAGTCTTTGTCCCCTTCACAGGCAGTAGTAGCAACTGTAGGATAGCCCAACAAAGCACAGTCACAGGCAGGGGCAGCACTTCTCCTCAGCTCTTCTCCTTGGCAGAGGCTCCTCTTGGTTCCAGAAGCGATCTAAAAATCCGGGATTTTGGGTCCACTACTCATACCCCTTTCTGCCTTTGAAGTAGGCAAACTTCAAAGGAAAGTCTCTGTTGTTCACAAGATTCTGCCTTGTCCAGGCCAGGACCCAGACTCACACCAGGGGGTTAAAGACTGCATTGTGTAAGTGCAGGCACAGCCGATTCAGGTTTAAGTGACCACTCTTCACTCTACTCCAGCTCAGATGGCTCACCAGGATATGCAGGCTACACCCCAGCTCCCTTTGTGTCACTGGCTAGAGGAGATTCACAAACAGCTGAACTGTCAGTCTGACCCAGCCAGGGAATCCACAAACAGGCAGAGTCACAGAATGGTTTAGGCAAGAAAATGCCTACATTCTAAAAGTGTCATTTTCAAACTAACAATCTAAAAAGCAACTCCACTAAAAGATGTATTTTAAAATTGTGAGTTCAGAGACCTCACGTTCCATATTTCTATCTGCTCTCAAAGGAAAACTGCAATTTAAGAATATTTAAAGGCAGCCCTCATGTTAATCTATGAGAGAAATAGGCCTTGCAACAGTAAAAACTGAATTTGGCAGTATTTCACTATTAGGACAAGTAAAACACATAGGTACATGTCCCAACCTTAACATACACTGTCCTTCTGCCCATGGAGCTACCTAGGGCCTACCTTAGGGATGCGTTACATGTATAAAAATGGAAGATTTAGGCCTGGCAAGTGGTTACACTTGCCAAGGTGAATTGGCAGTTTAAAACTGCACACATAGACACATAGCACTACAGTGGCAGGTCTGAGCCATGTTTACAGTGCTACTAATGTGGGTGGCACAACCAGTGCTGCAGGCCTACTCGTAGCATTTGATTTACAGGCCCTGGGCACCTCTAGTGCACTTTAGTAGGGACTCACTAGTGAATCAAATGTGCCAATCATGGAAAAGCCAATTACACAAACATTTTCCACAGTAACACTTGCACTTTAGCACTGGTCAGAAGTGGAAAAGTGCCCAGAGTAACAACAACAACAAAATCAGAGTCCAGCACACAGTCAAAATATGGGAAGCAGAGGAAAAAAGACAGGGTGGACCACACCAAGGGTGCCAGGTCTAACAATTCTCAATTAAATCCTGAACCCATTTGTGTTCTTGCTGTCAATGTCTTTATGGCCTGACAAATGGCTAGCAGCCTTCAAGAAGGTGCACTTTGGAGGTCAAGCAAAAACATTCAAAACATTTCCAGGTCATAAACCAATACACAGGGCTGCTACAAGATTCCATGGAAAGGCACCAAGGAGTTAACAGGTATTTATGCTGTGTCACAGCAGCTGTGAGCTTGCAGTGCATCTACTAGCTAGCTTGAGCTGCAGCACACAGTGAAACCAACTGTAATTTGATTGAACACATACATTTTTGCCTCTATAACATGTTATATCTTATAATAATAAGATTTTTATGGAGAGGCGGTTGATGAAAGACCCAGTTTCAGAATGGGGAAGTGTGTGGGCACTGAGCAGGCATTGGGTGAAGGTCTACTGATCTCTGGTCTGCCATGATTAAAGGCAGCAGTGGTGCCAAGAGCAATTTTCAGAGTGGGGTGGTCTCATGAATGTTGCATGACTGACTGAAGTCACAGGGACTGTGAAAAATACAAGGGTAGCTGTGCACAAAGAACCGGTGTTATAAATGTACAACAGCCTGCACCCATTTAGTATGAAAGTGATAAGAGTGTAGCATGTAGCTGGTGGTGCATTTGTGGCACACTGTCACAAATATTTTACTAATGAATGCTGCAGTAGCATAGCACACTGTCACTTACCCATATCCCCCATTTCCATCGCAATAGCCCCTATAATTGCATAGACAATTGTGCAGTAAATCTACTTATAAAACTATATAGCATACAAGCATGTGGAAATATGGTTCTTTTGTTCGTCCTAACTGCTTCTATATTTTGAAATATTTGCGCAGTTTGTTTGCAGTATTAACATTTTCTTGAGTTAGAAATGTGTTTGCATCTGGCACCCTTTCTCTTAACGGTTCCTGTACCACAGCAAGATTGCCACACACTTCTGTAGGAAAGTACCATCTTGCCTGGCAAGTTACCCCCATTTTTAATTGTGTGTCAGTTTGTTTTTGCCTGTCTCACTGGGATCCTGCTAGCCAGGACCCCAGTGCTCATTGTTGTGGCCTGAATGTGTTCCCTGTTTGGTGCCTAACTGTGTCACTGAGGCTCTGCTAACCAGAACCTCAGTGTTTATGCTCTCTCTGTCTTTAAAATTGTCACAGCAGGCTAGTGACCATTTGTATCAATTCTAATGGGCACACTGGAACACCCTTATAATTTCCTAGTTTATGGTACCTAGGCACCCAGGGTATTGGGGTTCCAGGAGATCCCTATGGGCTGCAGCATTTCTTTTGCCACCCATAGGGAGCTCAGACAATTCTTACACAGGACTGCTAGTGCAGCTTGAGTAAAATAACGTCCACGTTATTTCACAGCCATTTTACACTGTACTTAAGTAACTTATAAGTCACCTATATGTCTAAGCCTCACTTGGTGAAGGTTAGGTGCAAAGTTAGTAAGTGTGAGGGCACCCTGGCACTAGCGAAGGTGCCCCCACATAGTTCAGGGCAATTTCCCCAGACTTTGTGAGTGCACAAATAATGCACACGTTTGAAATGTGCCCACGGGGAGTGGTTATCAATGTATATGGAGACTAATAGAAAAGGCTTATTCAATTCTGAATTTTATGCAATAATGTTTGAATTTGTATTAGTATATCGTAATTAGGGTTATGTGCTGAGAGTGCTTTACTTAACATGGAGGGCTTTAGTTTAGCGAGGGTCTGGGCCTGGCTGCCTGGCCTCATATTGAATAGTATTTTCTAACATGTAATGTGCTGTTTTCCTGAAGGACACGAAGCTGTATTTTTCCAAGAGCTCTATGTGTGTATTCGTAGTAAATTCTTCCTCGTGAGAACCGACTTGTTCAAGGCGATGTTTTTGCTAAATGCAACAGTGTAATTCGTAACAGGTGCAAGGTTAACCGTACTGAGAGAAGACAATGAAGACACTGACTGGAGTGCAAAGTGTAACATTTCCTACCTGACATTCTAACCGTTGAAGACGTCAATAACATGGACCAATCCGTGACATGGGAACTGTGAACTGTGGAACGTTCTAGTAAGGTGCTTACTGGATTATTGGACAGAGATAATAATGCACCAAACTTCATCCAATGAGGAATTAGGGAATAGTTAGACAGTTTTGATTTAACGGCGAGACCCAAGAAGAAACAGGGGTCTTTTTAGCTCACTTCACTCCAATTCACTCTGTTTCGCCATCTCCATTTGTCATTTCCTCCATCCCCATTCTCCAAGCCCATACTTTAGTTTAGTGTCCTATCACCTAAACCATCCTCTGCCCACCTTGTGCTTGATATTATCTTCTTCTCTATCAGAGGGAAAAATATGTTCCTTAGCTATGCTATCTTAAGACTATGTCCCGCCCTATCTCTGCTGATGGTGAATCGACTGGTATCCTGAGGACGAAGACTGACGCTGCTTGCTGATCTGTTGGATTGGTAACTATCTGATACAATTGTGATTGTCTATTTGCCTTTTCTTTCTAGGTATCAACTGCTATTTTGATAGAGGCCCTATTATAGATATTTTCTAAATTCTTGCTACCGCAGTTTTGCGCCAGAAAAATTAGCGCCGGCTAACGCCATTCTGAAGCGCCATGCGGGCGCCGTATTTATTGAATGACGTTAGCCGGCGTTAGCCGACCGGCGCTGCCTGGTGTGCGTGAAAAAAAACCACGTACACCAGGCAGCGCCGGCGTAGGGAAAAATGGCGTTTGGGCGTCCAAAAATGGGGCAAGTCAGGCTGAGGCAAAAAAATCGTCTTAACCCGATTAGCGCCATTTTTTTACGACGCCCATCCCCCATTGAAATGACTCCTGTCTTAGCAAAGACAGGAGTCATGCCCCCTTGCCCAATGGCCATGCCCAGGGGACTTCTGTCCCCTGGGCATGGTCATTGGGCATAGTGGCATGTAGGGGGGCACAAATCAGGCCCCCCTATGCCACAAATTTTTGTTTTTTAAAAAATATACCTGGACTTACCTTAATGTCCCTGGGGTGGGTCCCTCCATCCTTGGGTGTCCTCCTGGGGTGGGCAAGGGTGGCAGGGGTGTCCCTGGGGGCAGGGGAGGGCACCTCTGGGCTCATTCTGAGCCCACAGGTCCCTTAACGCCTGCCCTGACCCAGGCGCTAAAATCCGGCGCAAATGCGGGTTTTTTAGACCCGCCCACTCCCGGGTGTCATTTTTGCCCGGGAGTATAAATCCGACGCAATAGCATCGGAGTCATTTTTTAAGACGGGAACGCCTACCTTGCATATCATTAACGCAAGGAAGGTGTTCACGCCAAAAAATTACGCTAATTCCATGAACTTTGGCGCTAGACGCGTCTAACGCCAAAGTATAAATATGGAGTTAGTTTTGCGTCAAATTTGCGTCGAAAAAAACGACGCAAATTTGGCGCAAACGGAGTATAAATATGCCCCTAAACGTTTTGCATGAAGCCCAACATGCTGATGCTAATTTGAGGTTAATTAAGGCATTAATACCGTGTGCAAATAGACAAATGACTGAGTTCTTGCTTTGTTGAACCATGTACCAATGAGACTCTGCTAAGTTGATTCATATTAAATGATGTGTCTAAGTACTAAATGAATATAGTCTATGTCTTGATTAAGTTGTGCTCTGATTGCTAATTAGAAGTGATTCTGATATGGTTTATTGATACTGAAGTTAACAGACATGGTACTAGATTGTAACTAATAGGGAAATAAGTGCCAGATGTAGCAAGGGTTTTGCGACTCGCAAACGGCGAAAAACGCCGTTTGCGAGTCGCAAAAGCCTCTTTGCTATGTAGAAATGCATTATTTGAGTCGGAACCGACTCGCAAAATGCATTTCCGACTCGGAAATAGGAAGGGGTGTTCCCTTCCTATTTGCGACTCGCAATGCTATTCATTTTCATTGAGCGCAGTTACCATCCACTTTAAGTGGATGGTAACCCAGGCGCAAACGGGAAGGGTTCCCCATGGGACCACTTCACCTTTATGTCTGGAAAAAAAAATAAAAAATTCAGAGCAGGCAGTGGTCCAAGGGACCACTACCTGCCCTGAAAAATACCGAAACTAAAGGTTTCGGTTTTTTTTCAAAGTGCAGCTCGTTTTCCTTTAAGGAAAACGGGCTACACTTTGAAAAAAAAGATGCTTTATTTAAAAGCAGTCACGGACATGGTGGTCTGCTGTCTCCAGCAGGCCACCATCCCCGTGAGTGCCCTGAATCGCTATGGGGTCGCAAATTGTGACCCACCTCATTAATATTAATGAGGTGGGTCTTTGCAACCCCATAGCGACTCGCAGAAGGTGTCTGAGACACCTTTCTGCATTCCAAATTGCGAGTTGCAATTTGCGACCACATAGCGATTCAGGGCCCGAAATGTCTTAACACTTGACTGAATTGGTGTAGTTATTCATGGACGAAAGGTCATGGTGTATTAAATTATTGATTCCTATTGATTGTTTATTGAGAAATTGTCATTATTGGTTGCTCATTGATTTATTGGTTGGTGAGGACAAGGAAATATCTCGTACTGGGAAGTCCTCAAATGTGGTCCAAAGGTTTGTCAACCTAAATGCGTCTCCTTGTAAGTTTACTGATTGAGGCTCTGATGTGCTAACAGTTCGTAGGCTAGTAACTGATCCCCGTAAGACAGGGCTCATGATAAAAATACAAGAGAAGAGCAACGATGAGTATGACTAACACATTTGGTTGATTTATGCCTACATTACAGCTTGTCTTCAACTTTTTGAGTCTATGATGACACGTCTAGGATTTAAACTCAGCAACAGGCAGATTGGAGCTGAATCTGTTTAAAGAATTAATGCTATGCCTGCCAAAATTTTTGAGAGCCTCCTCCTGTGACTTACCAAATGTAAATCGAACTTTTAGTCCATTAGTAAAATAGCTTTAAACAGATTGGCCCAATACTTGAACATTTGTGAACAGTCTTGCATGAAAAAGGTGAGAAATTGCAAGTGCAATGCAGTCATAAATAGGGTTAAAATAATCTCTTGTGATTTTATCTCAAGCAGTTAACACAGCTTGCAGGTGTTTCCAAAGAAGTACCATAGGAGTACTCTATATGTGAAAATTCAGAAAGGTTTCACAGTTAATTAGTACATGGAAGTAAAGACTGAATGGAAAAATATGTTTTTCATGCACAACACATACACAGCATGCACAGAAAAAAGAAAAACACGTTTTTAGTGAAATATCAACATTTTGCTATCCTTACTCATTCATATTTAAAAACTAACACCAAAAAGTAGTAATGGCACCAAGTTTCCGCACTCAACTTTAGGATAGCACTGACCTTAGACCTCCTGCATAAGACCTGAGAAAACATACTGCAGGGCAGAGCATACACAGAGCCTCATTTACTAACCTTTGGTGAAGGGCAGTGCCACAAGCCTTCTTGCAGTGATGACCTGCACCAAAAGGGCAGGAATGCACAATATCTCCAAGATAGGCACATTTCTGTCCTTGAACCCTGCACTGGCTCACAAATTGCTGCCATGCTCCAAAGCAGGCACCATTGTATCATGGTGAGAGGGTGCCTGAGTTGTGGGGATGATAGTTTTTGTGTAGAAAGGGGCACCTTCCTGCACAGAAGCAATCACAGGAGGTGTTTTCCTCTTTCGATTTGTGCTGCAAAATGCGGCACACATAGAAGAGGAAAAAAACAGAAAGAAATAATGTAGTTTCTTCCTGTGGCTCCACACTTACACCACCCCTGGGTGGGTGTAGGTTTACAAAACCTTGTAAATCTGGTAATGCATCAAACTCCATGGGTGTTGCGTCGGAGCACCCACTGCAACACCCATGAAATGCCTCCTTGACGCAAAGTAAGGCAACACACAGACTTGCACTGTGTTGCCTTACATCATATCTGCATAGCCATGAAAAGCCAAGTAAAGTGCTTTGCATGGCCTTGTAGATGCAGCCCTGTAGCCTGCGCCGGCAGCTTGTCACAAGAAAGTGATACACCATTGGCACATACTGCTTTTAAATGAGGCCCACATTGTGAAAATCCTCTACTTTAACCCAATATAAAAAAATGAGTCCCAAAAATAGTCCACATATTCATCAATTCTTCATCCAGTCCATTGTCACTGAAAATAATAAATGTTTATATAGAACTTCATTCTTCAAAATACTTGTTTTGATTTCTCAAAATCTTATCTCCCTTACAGCCCCAGAGCTTACTTCCAAATTCAAAATAGACTCTACAATGTTTACTTGATGTCTGTAGAGCAAATAAAATAACAGAGAGTGTGATGGGCTCAGACCCACTCATTACCATATTAGTAGGACCTGATTCAGAAAGGTAAACATGCACTTTTGTGTTAGTTCGCAATTTATTGGGAATTCTCAAAACTGCATTTTGATCAGCTGTTGAAGTGCTTTAAAAAATGTATGGGAACTGTGATGCTGCATGCAATGGGGCAGGGTCAATGAGTGTGGGGGTGGGGACACAGGTGTGGATAAAAAAACAAAATATTCTCCTTCAGGTAGCTAAATGTATAATAACTCACTGATTAAATTACAAAAAAGATAAGCTAATCAGTGTTATGTCCATATTTGAGTATTATGAAACCTCAATTAGTTAGTGCACGGAGAGGTCTGTGTGTAACCAGAAAGCCAAAGAATGAAATCTTGGTTGGTGCAATGGAGAATTGTGGCTTCTGTGTTGTTAGTGCTACGAGGGCCCAGTCTGTGACAGGAAGCACTGAGAAAATGTAAGACAATATGTTAAACTTGCATTACAGGCAGTATAAAACAGACAGACTGCTACCAAATGTGAAAGAAGGTTTCAGATCAAATTAAAACAGTGCTTCCAAAATATAGGGTTTAGTAATACTGAGAGTGTAGGTAACAATTTATTTTTATTTAACTGTCCTGAAAAGCACACACTGCACAGGTCAGCTGGTAAGTTCCTTGCACTACCAGTTGAGAAGAATATGATTCAATCAATTAAACAAGTACCTGCTCCCAAACCCACTTTACATTTGCAGAATAAACAGTTGTGTGCATTTGCATTTCTTTCAGGTGAGGAGGCACCCTGGCAAGAAGGCCTGTTTATTGTTAAGCTGCCTGCCATAGTCAAAAAAGGAAGATCTTCCTGGAGTCATTCTGAAGTCCTCCGAAGACTTCAGCTGGGCTATTCCTGTAATTAACTGGTGAAGTAATAACAGGCCATCCAAAAGTATGCATATAGGGTGAAATATGTAAATGAGGTGACTCTAGAATCATCCGAAAAACTACTGTAGGATTGTGTTGTGATGACTTCAAGGTGATGATCATTTACTACTGTAGGATGGCCTTCCGATTATTCAGGGGAAAGCATGTGCCACTCCAGGGTAATTCCCTGATGACTTCAGAATACACTAGTATTACTTTAGGATTATAACAGGATGATCACATCATGACTTCGGGGTGGAGTGGTGCTACACCAGGATTGCTACCTGAGTGCTTCAGGATGAATCATAACATGATGATTTCGGGACGAGGCTGTTATTACTTTAGGATGGAGCCCTGGTAACTCCTCCATGTGCTTGTTTTTCTCCACGATGGGCCCATACTGATTTCAAATTGGGGGAGTTATGTCAGGATGATCTCAGAGAATTACTGGGTGAACACTTTTGCTAAAATTATAAAACCTGTTTTTTTTTGCAAAAGGAGTGGATCATCATCACAGAAACACCAGAATTGCTTTTCAGACGAACTAGAAAACGAGGTAGATTCCCTTATTTCCACATTTGAGAAAACACATGTCAAGCTGCCTGCATTACCTTGTGCTGCAAAATGATCCAGGAAGTTACTGGCTACCCACTATTACTCTGAAAGGTTTCCCAGTGGCTAATCATAACTATCTAACAACAGTTACCTGTACTGATTGGTTGTTGGGAACACATTTTATGTGTTGAAAGAGTAAGCATTAAAGTTGCTACGCTCTTGTAATTAGCTTCTCATAACACATTCATAATATCCCAGTTCCTGCATGCTCGTGCCATCAGGTACACAATGTTGCAGCAACTCATTGTTCACTAGAGGATATAATTGGCTGTTGATGCCTTTTCTATACATGTTAAACAGAGGAGGAGGAGACAGGAAATAACAGGTTCCCATTTACCATGCAAACTTCATCCAAACCCTCTCATAAATACTGTAGAATATGTATAGTTACTTCAGGATGATTCAACAATTACTAGGATATATGAAAACCACTCATCCAATTACAATGTAAAGGCAAAGAAGCATTGTTTAGCTAATGCACAGCAACATTCAGAAACCTGCCTATGTCACTACTCCACTACTTGTAATTTTACCTCCAATTTGTACTAGGACTCCTTCCAGTAGTAATGGAAAGGCAGATGAAAGTGAGTGAAATAATGCAACAGGTGAAGAATTTGTTTGGAGAAAGTCAAGCTATGTGTGACTATGGGATGAGGATTTTGTGATGAACTGTGGTTGAGGCCTGTAACTGAGCTTCAACAATATATTGAGAATGGCAGAACAGGATACTGCAACTAAATGGAGTTTGGTTTGAAGATATTGTAAAAGGTCAATGTCAGTGATAGGTGATTGGTGTTTTAGTGGTGAGTGGTTGGCAGTACCTGATGAAAAGTGGCTTGATTTTGGTGGTTTTTGATTCTACAAGTAAGGAAAGAAGTGTTGGTGTGACTCACTGGTAGTTAAAGAGGCTTCACAAAGATGGTGTCATGGAGCTTTCATACGTAACTAGGTAATATGGTTGAATGCTGAATGCAGTGAAAACAGAGTGATACAATGAGCAAATGGTGGATGTGCTATGAGTGGATACTAAATTGAGGTGTAAATGACTATAGGTCTGATTTAGAGGTTGACTGACGGGTTACTCAGTCACAAATGTGATGGATATCCTGTCCACCGCATTACAATTTCCATAAGCTATAATGGAATCATAATACGGGGATGAGACATTCATCACATTTGTGATGGAGTAACCCCATCCACCAAACCCTAAATCAGGTCCTATGTATGATCACATGGTGCATGTGAGTAAAGGCAAGCATGTTTTTGAGGTAAGTTATGTTTTGATTGGATGGTGTGAGCAACTGAGCATGTGACCAATGCGACAGGGTTGTTTTGGGAATTTGGATCAATTATGTGGGTAATAAAGAGGGCAGTGAGTGATACAAGTAATACTGAGTAGCAGGAGAGGTGTTTGAGCTTATACAGTCTGAGAGACCCCACCCAGAACCACAGGGGTCAGAGTTCTAACCCTTTGGTGAAATAACTTCCTCAATACACCAATATAAATTAGAATTCAAGTTTGAATTGCAACCCATAGGCAACCCACTAAGCAATGGAAGTATTTTTGTAACAACCGGCTGCACAAGATAGGTTCAAGGACACAGTGGAAATCCAAACCCTCTTACATAAACAAATCACACACTCACGAAAGCACTAAGACACAAAAAATAAATGTATTTTAAAATGTTTATTTTAAAAATCCAACCTAGTGCATAAAATATGAATGGTAAACACACAAGATGCACAAAAGAAACACAGCTAAACATGTCATGATCAGCAAATCCAATACGAAAGTCTTTAACATGGATGTTTAGAACTTTTCATCCTAACACCGCACGCTATTTCTAAGCAATATGCTATGATTCAAAGCCATAAATAGCTAGCCTATGCTTGCGATTCTTAAAATGCCTCACACAGCATACCTGGTTTCATTAATACATAGTAACTCAACTATTTTCCATTGCAGTTAGTTC
This sequence comes from Pleurodeles waltl, assembly GCF_031143425.1. Taxonomy (NCBI): domain Eukaryota; kingdom Metazoa; phylum Chordata; class Amphibia; order Caudata; family Salamandridae; genus Pleurodeles; species Pleurodeles waltl. Next base: position 145,609,472 of record NC_090439.1, on the reverse strand, counting down.
TAAGCTTTGTTATAAACAGTGATTGGCCCAAGGCATATTCTTCTCCAGTGTTGCTCTAAATTGACGCTGGTGTGACCTGATATTCCTGTATGAAGTACCTCACCAACTATGGTCCAATACCTGGGTTTTATAGCATCTGGTCCATGATTTTATTGTATTTTGTGAAAATAAAGGCTTGCAGACAGTAAAGCATCAACAAGGCTAACAATCATAGCTTCAAATGTGTCACCTTGATTCAAATACTGATTATATGCATCTATAACTAAAACACCAAAAGCAAGTGAGGTTAGGCAACAAGTGGGCATGATGTTACGACAGCCTAAATGGACATGACGCCAACATTTCTATGCATGTCTTACAAACTTTGCAATTCGAGGATAAAGATAAAAGTGTCTGAAACCAGCAAGAAAGAGAAATAATAAAGTATGATACGACTAAACCATAAAAATAGAAAAGCATAAATGTTAACTGCTACAGTGATCACAAAAGAGTGTGTTTCGAATGGTTGCAGAAGTGTTGTAAAGGGTGGGTACTGCAAATGGTGATGGAAAATGGTAAATGAGCATACGTAGATATATGGGAAAGATGTTACTGAATATGTGTTGTTAGATGCTGGAGATGAGTGGCTGCTGCTGTACAAACTGATTATTTGAATGAGTAGTGCAAGTAGCTGAGGCAAATGTTCTGAGCGATTATAAGTTTGCAGTATGAGATGTGAGCAGCAGTTTTGCTTTGCAAGGCTAGAAAGGTATGCATCTGACTGTAGGTGAGAACTGACTGGCATGAGTGACTTGTATTGATGAGTAGTGTTTAAAATCATTGAGAGTGAGTAAAAGGTATGAGCATGTGGGTGAGGGTGGAAGTCTGCATGTGATTGTTTGCATGAATGAAGAATATGATTTAAAAAGTGCTGCTTGTGGGTGATAATATGACTGGTGTTGCAGAATAGCTATGGGTGTATGCCAAAGTAGCTGAAGGTAAGAGGATTTCTTTGGAGACAGTGACACCAAGCTTTTTCTTTAGGTCAGCATGCAAGCACTTTGACCTGTTACAAGTATTGTGGACTTTTGACCATGCCCACCTGACACCCATCACTTTAACTCTTTCATGGGCTTGCCTTTCAAAATCACTTGATGTCATTAGTAATTGCTTTACGTTTGTCCCTCTTTGAGGCTCTTTTTCACACGCCTTGCAGACTGTCCCTCTTACATGGATTATTGCATGATTTCTGATATACTTCAGCATGAAAGAACAATTTCTTTTGTCTCTCCCCTTCGTGCTGCATGACAGTCATGGTGCTCACAGCACGAACAGGCACAACAGAGTGAACTCGATCGGTGTTATTAGAGCGCTGGTCATTTTGTTCACAGTTACCTAAATAGAGTCATTTCTTGTGGCTCTCCCCTTAAAACACTTGAAATTGGTGAATGTTTTACTAAAACAGAAATCCTCAAAGTGAAAGTGGCTTTCCTGGCACAGTGGGAGAGCTGATACGATAATATTCACTGCACTCAGGAAACTTGTCTCATAATGCTTTGCAAGCATTCATTTTCAAAACATATTTTCTCATAACAGCCTGGGGTGGTCCTTTGACAATGAGACCACCACCAAAACGTTCACAACAATGTGCTCTTTCTGTCTACATCACATTAGGCTAGTGGGGACCGCAAAATAATTACCCCTCCCACCACTCAGTATGTGTTTAACCTTTCTCATGGCTGGAACTTTTTATTTTATAACTGACAGTAGGTTTTGTATTGATTTTATTAGTATATACCTCTTGGTCCTGATTATGGTCACTCTGTGTTACTTTTTACCATTTTTTGTGTTGTTGTGCTCTCTGGGGGATAACTATACAGTTATATGACCATGTTTCTTATATGTGCTATTTTCCTAGCGAAGTTCTCTAGGAGCTGTTCTAAGCATTACAGTCATATCGACATATTAAAATATTTGTGGCATGGAAACTTGTCCCATAATGCTTTTCAGGGCATTTCTTTTACAAAACATGTTTGCTCATAACTTAGCCTGTGGTGGTCCTAGGATAATGGGACCACCACCACAATGTTTACACCAACGTACTATTTCTGTCTACATCATCTTTGGGTCCCCACACTAGGTTAGTTGAGAACCCAAAATATTAACCCCTCCCACCATTGCATACCTGTTTAATTTTTTTCCTGGATGGTAATTTTGTTTTTATAGTTGAGAGTAGGTTGTGTTTTAGGAGCCTTCTTTGTAATATCATTGCTCTAGGTCTGTTAGCTCTATATAATATGTGTATTGTGCTATGCTCTTACTGCATTGCTTTCTGCCATTTTTTTGTATGGTTATTCCATTCAGGGGGCTAACTATACAGTTACATGACAACGGCCCTCATTACAACCCTGGCGGTCGGTGATAAAGTGGCAGTAAATACCTCCAAATTATGACCATGGTGGAAAAAGCTCAGACAGCCACTTTACCACACCGACTGCCAGGGCCGAATAAACAGGCACCATGGTGGTATCCACCAACAGCCAGACGGAAGCCAATGTTCCGCCCACTGTATTATGACAGGCCAATCCGCCACCTTTTCCGGAACAGTATCAACAACATCAAAAGCTTGGCGGAAACACTGCACAGAAGGGAAACAACAAACCATTGCAGACTCAAGGAAGAACCACTGTGCCAGGAAGCCTGAACTGCAGATCTTCCCCATGATTTTCTATGTCCTGCTCCACCACGAACACCAACGACGGTGAAGATGACTACGGGGAGTACAGCCACCTAGCACACAGGGGAGGGGGAAGGAAAAAGAGAGTGACACACAGGCAACATCCCCACCCTCAACACCATACACACAAGCAGATGCAGTAACATAAAATATTTACCACGTACCCCTCAGGAATAATGCAAGGACCACAAGAATAGATGAAAGTGAGTGTAATACTATAAATAAAGTAGAAATACGTACATCCAATCTAAAAGTATATACATATGTACAAATCAAGGGACACTGCCCAGTCCTCAATCTATGTGGGCCACAGGGCCACATTACAAAGTCCAAGGCCCTAAATGACTCCTGAAACAACACAGAGAAAACACTGCAGGGGCATCAGTTGTAAAATAGGCAGGCACCTCAGGGGGAAAGGGAACAGGGAACGGGGCACCTCCGCCAGCAGATGGAACAACACCAACATGCCCTGTGCTTGGTTCTGGGGAGTGCAAGGCCACAGTCCCTCAAGTGGGTGATTTGCCCACTGCTTTGTTCTGGGGAGTGCAAGGCCACAGTCTCTCAAGTGGGCGATTTGCTCACTGCTTTGTCCTGGGAAGTGGAAGGCCACAGTCTCTCAAGTGGGTGACTTGCCCACATGCTCTGGACGGGGCATCATGCTCTGTGATCTTTATCCTGGAGAGGATGGGGTGAGTGGGTGCCATACTCAATGGTTCTGGAGGGGGTATTGTGCCCCGTGATCTTCATCCTGGAGAGGATGGAGTGAGTGGGTGCCATACCCACATGTTCTGGAGGGGACATAGAGCCCTGTGATGCAGATCTTGTGGAGTGTAAGGTCACAGTCTGTCAGGTGGGTGTCATACCCACAGAAGTTGCAGGGGGCAGCCCGCACAACAGCCCATGGACACAGGACTACAGACTGTCAGCCGGCGGTGATGCCTGCTCAGTGGTGGTGCTGCTGATGCTGCAGCTGGTGGTGCGGGAGGCTCCAGCCCATCCCCTGCACCCTCGGATGGCTGACCACTAGCGCTACTGCTGCTGTTGCTGCTGGTGGTGGAGGGTGGCTCCTGCCCATCCCCCGCAGCCTTGGACAGCTGCCCACTGCTGTTGGTGGTGCTGCTGCTGCTGGTGGTGGTGGGGGCTCCAACTGAGTCCCAGCACCAGGCCCCTTTTCCTTCCTGCCTGCTGGTGCAGGCCCCTTGCCCTTTCTGTCAGCAGCTGGGGATTGCTCCTTGCCCTTCCTGGCAGTGTGGTTCTAAAAATTCTGGACCCATGTAATTTACTTTGCCACAGCAGTACGATTTTAGTATCAAAAGACCGATAATGACTATTACACTAAGCATGAGCATTTTCGCTCAATTCCAGCAGCGTTTTCACCTCGAAATCGCCATTTTCGTCCTGCACTCGTGGCTCCCATTTTATACACGGCAGCCATTTTAAAAGTTGCCCTCACATAGGCTTATAATACAGTCAGATTTGATTCCAAGGACACGTACACCTTGATTAACTTTTCTCTGACCTGGGCAAGCTGGAACCATTACCTCAGGCCAAACCTGTTTGGTCAGTCCCTCTCCCAGTGGCCGAATCAGATAGCATCAAGGCACACCATGCCATAAAACCCTTATTATCGCTCACACACCCTGCCTAATCTTGCTCACACCTGCACCTGCTCTTTTCTTCTTCATACTTTATGAAGGGGAGGTGCCCGTTTTTATTGGGGGTCCACACTTATCTAATGTAAAATACTAGGCCTTGCCGGGTAATTTATTATGGGTTGGATGACATGAAATATGAGGTTTCATCATGACACTGTTTTTTCCTTTGTAGTGAAAACATGTGAATGACCAACCAAAATGTCAAGAATGTTTGCCTGAAGCTTAAAAAACTGTATATAAGGAAACCTGACTTTGCATTGAAACACAGTCTCCTGAGAACATACAAACCGTGCTGTTGTACTTCTAGGACGCTTGTTACTTGGTTGCAGCCAATAAATTCGATCTTTGACTTCACCTAGAAGACTCTGAGTTTCTGTGGTCTGAATCAGGAAAGTACCCGAGGTCTTTGGGTGTACCCTGGCACCGCTGGGTTACCGGATCAGTACCGGTTCTGAAAACCCCAGTACCTCAGTTGGCGCCCAACGTGGGGCGATACCAGCGGTACCGGTCCAAGCCTGAGGTCTGTGAGGAGCTTCGTGTGAAAATTCTGGAGGAAGGCCGCCACTTCATCGACCCCTGCATGTCGACGTGGTCCGAAAGTCTTTGCTACGAGGTTCCCCGCTTCCCGACGGCTACGAAGGACTGCTGCCCTGGCTATCGCCCAGATTTGGACCCTTGATGTTTGATAGAGCGAAACGATAAGACGAGTCTTCTGGTGACGTCATCGATATTTTCAGTTAAGTATAAGTGGAGCGTCTCCCAGTCCTTAGTTGGACACTTGGTTTGGTCCTTAGTTGGACATTTGGTTTGGTATCCCTTCGGGATCACTTTGATTTGGAACTTGCAAGTACCAAAGCCGAAGGACTCGTGTATTCACGAGACTATCGTAAACGATAATCCTTTGAAGTTTGAAGCTAGACTAGTGAGCGAAGATGCCTGGTCTTAGCAGACTTGGAAATTTGTTTTGTCTTGGTTGTAAAAGGGACTCCCGGTTGGAGGACTCATGTCCGGTTCCTCCGATTGGAACTCCAATCTATGAACTATATGTGAAGCACGGCGTGGGCCCCATCACGTTTAATAAAGTATGGGTCCGCTATTCTTGGAAATAAATGTCTGTGAGGCTGTTTTTGCAGTTTTTTGGAACACTATTGAGAAAAGTTTTCTTTTCTCTTGTAAATATGACTTACAACTAGGATCTGCAAACGTTTTTGTAAGTAAATTGCGACGGCGCTATTTATGAAAAATGGCTAAAGCGCGCTGTATTGTGTGTCCTGAGTGTTTTCTGTTTATATCTGAAATGAGCTCAATGTGTGTTTGTGGGTCTTCTTGATGTTTTCAGTTTGTTAAGTAAAATGTTGGTTAATTAATATTAAGTAGAAACTTAGAAAAAATCCAGAAATGAACCATGTGATGTGCTAACATAGCTATATGTTGCTTTTTAATTTATAGAATGAGCAATTGTGCACATATACAAAACTGCCGTTAAATGCTTAATAAATTAGAAAACACATTCAATAGATATAAATAGGGCCCCCCAAAAAAAAAAAACGAAATTATCTATTTTTGCAAAAAAAAAAAAAAAAATGTACAGCATTTTTCTTAGATGCATTGTATTAGATGTTCACAGGCAAACTTTTCAACTGCAGTATATTTGATAGGAATTTTCAATTCAGCCAGCACTTTCCCAGTTAAACACGGGTGGAATTTTGCATAACCTTCCTTTTAAATGAAAGTGGCGCAAAAATGTGACACATTTCAAGTTAGGCTTATGCGCTTAGGCTTGTGAGTTAATGTATCCCAAATAATAGGCAAGGGATGCAGCTTGCTTTTATATGTGGAATTATCACAAAAAAAAGAATAATTGTTTTTTTTTATTTTTTTTAAAGAAAATTATTAATTATGGAAAAATTATTTTTAAAAAAAAGTGCCTTTCAAAATCGTTTTGTAATATTTATAAAGCTTAATACCTATAAAAAATAATTTTTTTAAATTGAGTGAATTATGGCAGGTTAGAAGGAAAATAGGAAGGCCTACTGTCTTTGACAGATTCAGAGTGGCAGAAGCTAGGAGAGCTACAGAGGCTGGCTCAAGTCACGCTGCTGAGATGCTATCTTTAGTTTTTCCATGAACGATGGAGGAGGCTGTCATGTTGACACTTGTGACCTTTTAAATTAGGGCCTTGTCTCTGTGAAATGCAGAATGACCCTCCGGGCCTCTAAAAGTGGGATTTCTGGTTTCTCCAGAAGAACATCAATACAATTAAAGAACTTAATTCCAAAGGGAAAATATAAAAAAAAGGGGTTTCTTCGAAGGTCCCAACATCATGTTAAATGCTCTGCAGAACTGATACATTTGTGTCTCCGCTCTAAAAAAATAAAATGATGCCTGCTAGTTGCTTTTATTTGACAGAAAACGAAGTGTTGCATTAAGTCTTAGACAGAAAATAAGATGCAGCCCTTTTCTAAAATTTTGAAGGCTACATGCCTTAATGAGAACGATTTGCCAATTAAGACTTATTTTTCACAGTGGAAATTGTAGGTGCCAAATTAATATGGAGTGTCAGTGTAACAATTTTTACTTTTAGAAAGGTAAAACTAAGGTGGCTTGATGTTGCGAAGTAACTGACAAGAGGGTAACAGTTAAGTAATGGAAATTTATTTTCGTGTATTTGGTCCTATTATGAATTGTTCTTGCTGGTCCTGTATGTTAGAAGAGAAACAGTAAAGTTATATTTGACAGCAGATTTCCATTGCCTGGTGATCTACTGTCAAAAGGAGGGTAAGGATTTTAAACCTGACAAATTAAACAGGCCCAAATATTGGGTTTTGGGCTGCAGGTTTACAGTGCATAAAGTACATGACATGGTGTTGTGTGTCACCGCTTATTCACACATGCTATTGTTTTGTCTATGCTTTTTGTGCTTGATACACAGCAAGTATATCTGATGGCTTGACGTTTTGTGCGTTTTTAATATTTTTTATTTGTTTTTTGCATGTTTGTTGCTGCTTTTGATACTATTACAAGCTCCCCTGTGTTGTGAGGGGATGGTCATGACGATGCCCATCGCTACGCAACAGTTGGTTGAACTTGTTCTGGTTACTAAATTCCACAGATAATGATATTTCATGCTGTGAACATAAGAGACAACACTTCACCAGTGCATGTCTATTTGGCTATAATGGTATTGAAGGAAAATAAAAAGAGATATACAGGATCAAAGTGCGTCACCTGCAGTTAGTCACGTTACTGCCCCTTCCCTTAAAGGAACAGGCAGCCCTACATTTATGTAGCCTTGATTGGACCTAAGGATGAAATTATAGATCTGTGACTCAAGGTGGCCTAATTTCTATATTACATTAGTTAATGATGTTCTGTTTCCTAAGTAGCATATGGCTTTTGTTTCTTAAAAGAAAACCAGGTTTTCATTTTTTCCTGAAGAAGGAACTGAAACATTAGCTAGGAGTACCGTATATGGTGTAGTCGCCAACGGTAGAGTTAAAATTTGTGTAACTTTGGCCTTTGTGTATCACCCGTACTCTCGGTGTTGTGTCACATGCCTGACTATCACCCAAATAATTTTTTGTTCTTCCTATAGATTTTTTTCTTTTGTTACTTCCCCTGACCAATGTCGCATCATGCTTAGTTATTGAGATTTTAGCTATGTCCTAGTCTCATTTATTTTTTTCGAATTCCTTTCACCAGTCAGCCCTTTTATTATTATTGATGTATTGTTCAGGTTCACATTTCCAGACTGCAGTGATGTACCAGGGACCCCCATGTTATGTATAATTCCCTTTGGTATGACCAGACTGGTTTTCAAGAATTTGCCTTAGGCCTGCTTCAATGTTTTCCAGCCTGACTGTCAGGGTAGCGATAGACTGGTTAACTGACTCAATATTATAGTAAGACAAGTTTTCCATCTCAATAGGAGATATCTTATGTTTACCTTTTTTGAACATGACAAATTTTCAATGTCTATTTTAATTTGGTTTTCGGTTCCCTTCTGTTCCTGTTACTTTAATTTTTGGTGGGATCAGATGTGTCCTAATCATGCAAATGTCAGGGCCCTCTAGTTCTTGTCTTTTTGTTTGCACATTTGACTATTAGCCTGTGTATTGCATAGTCACCTGATGCACAGTTTTTAAAGGAAGGTTTCTACATGTCCCTGATAATCGGTATCATGTGATTTCTCTATTGAGATGTTCTAAGATAAGGAGGAACACCTAGACTTAATCATTGAGGAAAATATGTGTTTACCCCATTAGACAATGCCACTATGTGAGGAAATCCATTCAGATAGAATTCTCATGTAGTTATAGATGGCAGAGAATAATGGAAAGAACCCAATTAAAGATGCTAGAGACCCTGTTTTGCCCTTCTGCCTTTGTCTTTGTATTTTATGCCCATGGTGTATGGCTACTCCTTTGAAGATTGCAGACCACCTGCTTGCAGTCCCCTTGTTAAAAAACATGAACTGTTTTTGTACTAAATTGAAGGAAACTAACAACTGTGGCACATTTCCTACGTCACTAGATTCTGCGGGTATCAAGTCATAATAACCTGCAGGACATTGATTTAAGCCTAATTCCCATCAGTGACAGCTACAGATGAAAGACGGACGTCTTGGCCCTACAGTCTCAGCACCCAGAAAGTAGCAAAGCTGGACAGCGATCGCCAGTGCATGGTATCGTACTTGCTCCATCAGACGGCGTTGGACATCACAAAACCAAAGTTTCAGTGTAAAAGAGCTAAAGAGAAGGATTCCTGTTGTTGATGGCAGAGCTGTTTTGAGGTTTCATTTCTCTACCTGTCATGTGCTGGTAACCTCTGACAGTGTGCAATCCCTTGAGCCCCTTGGCCTGAGTTTTGGCCACACACACCCTTTTCTTTGCTCCAACGGAAGAAGGGCAGTGCACCGGAGATTTCAAGTTTGGAAAAAGGCACTATATTGTGGTGCCCATGAAAGAGCAGCTTGAGCGTCCTCTGACACTAAATAATGAGTGTTGGAGTCTGAAAGTGCTGCTGAGCTTGAGCTATTTCCCAATTAATGGTGCTTGGGTCTGCACAAGATGATTTGTGCCCTTGATCAATGAAGAGCACATTGTTTGTAGTGTCTGCCACAGAGGAGAGACACTGGTGCATTGCTTTAAGACATTGAGACTTTCGAGTGAGCTTTGGGTGTTTGCCAGGAGGGCACTCCAACTAAGCAGTACTTTTCTCACAAAGAGGCCTGAATTGAGAGGCCCATGCGAAAGAAAACAACAAAAGAAAATTTGATGGACAATAGAAGCCTGCCAGAGAGGCTTTTTGAACGGACTCTGGGCATAGTTGGTTTCACAAGAGGTTTCAGTGTGATTGTATAGACTAGGTGTTAGGAGACTGATTGTTTTGCTGGCATTGTTTTAAAATACTATTCTGTTTAGTAAAAGCAGAATAAAGTCCATTTTCTGTGGAAAGAGTATCCCCTTTTCACCTTAGAGCATTGATGACAGTCACCACTGTTCCACCTGAACATACAAAAATTACTGAAATGCAGAGGAGCCCTAAAAATGTTACTAGATAATTTTAGGATTTGCTTTTTGGTTAGGGTTGTGAAAAATTATTATTTCATTTGTAATAGTGGTCACTACTTTCTCCCGTTGTCTATATGTTCTTAATAACGTGTTTTCTAGTGTCTTTTAAACATGACGTTGTCATTTATGGGTGGGATTGTTTTTCTCTACTCAATTGACTTCTGCCCCCACTTCCCAACCTATGTCTTTTCCTACTATTGTTTCTTTGCACTCTTTTCACCCTTTTCCTGAACATGAGCAGGTTAGAAGATCAGAATTCGTAAGCAATTCTTATGTACAGCTTCTGCATCAACACTAGTTAGTAGTGAACATCACTAATTGTTGGGTGTGTGATCTTATGCCACCTACTGCAGATAGAGGTATTCCTTATTTTGTCCTGCCATATGTGGCCTTTTGTGCTACTTCATGTTCGAGGAGACCTGTCCAGAAGAGAGTTACCAAGTACTAGAATTTTGCTCCAGCAACATCTCAACGACTTTAGAAACATAGACCTGGACTAAGATTAGCATGAGAATAGGTTTATTGCCTATGTAAGGGCAAAAGGAGGGTTTGTGGTTCTAAAAATTCTGGACCCATGTAATTTACTTTGCCACAGCAGTACGATTTTAGTATCAAAAGACCGATAATGACTAGTACACTAAGCATGAGCATTTTCGCTCAATTCCAGCAGCGTTTTCACCTCGAAATCGCCATTTTCGTCCTGCACTCGTGGCTCCCATTTTATACACGGCAGCCATTTTAAAAGTTGCCCTCACATAGGCTTATAATACAGTCAGATTTGATTCCAAGGACACGTACACCTTGATTGACTTTTCTCTGACCTGGGCAAGCTGGAACCATTGCCTCAGGCCAAACCTGTTTGGTCAGTCCCTCTCCCAGTGGCCGAATCAGATAGCATCAAGGCACACCATGCCATAAAACCCTTATTATCGCTCACACACCCTGCCTAATCTTGCTCACACCTGCACCTGCTCTTTTCTTCTTCATACTTTACGAAGGGGAGGTGCCCGTTTTTATTGGGGGTCCACACTTATCTGATGTAAAATACTAGGCCTTGCCGGGTAATTTATTATGGGTTGGATGACATGAAATATGAGGTTTCTTCATGACACTGTTTTTTCCTTTGTAGTGAAAACATGTGAATGACCAACCAAAATGTCAAGAATGTTTGCCTGAAGCTTAAAAAACTGTATATAAGGAAACCTGACTTTGCATTGAAACACAGTCTCCTGAGAACATACAAACCGTGCTGTTGTACTTCTAGGATGCTTGTTACTTGGTTGCAGCCAATAAATTCGATCTTTGACTTCACCTAGAAGACTCTGAGTTTCTGTGGTCTGAATCAGGAAAGTACCCGAGGTCTTTGGGTGTACCCTGGCACCGCTGGGTTACCGGATCAGTACCGGTTCTGACAAACCCAGTACCTCAGCAGCAACTGGGGGTGGCACCTTGACATTCATGGCAGCACTTGTGGCAGGCACCCTTTCCGTGTGGCTGTCTGGTGCCTGGGATCTTTTCCCACCACAAGATGTTGCGGACACTACTGGTCCCATGGACTGGGTGGCTGAGGTGCTTGCCTGGGTTTTAGCCACCCTGGCCAGATGTGAAGGACGGGGAGGGGGAGGGGGAGGGAAGAGGTCAATGGTGGAGAGGAAAAGCTTCATAGGGACATTGGGGTGGGAAGAGGGAGAAGGTCTGGGAGTGGAGGAAGAGGGAGTAGTTCGGAGAGGACACAGGGGACTTGTGAAATGGATGTTGGGTTGGTGACTGCCAGTGATGTGTGTCTTCTGATAGGTGTGCTTGTGATGGAGGTAGTGGATGAGGATGTAGTGCATGAAGGTGTGAGTGAAGACACAACTGGGAGGGAGGTGGAGGTTGAGGAGGAGGGTGCCACAGAGGTGGCAATGGATGTTGGTATGTCTGCATCTGGATGGTGTTTGTGTGAGTGTCTGTGGGATGAAATGCGGTGCCTGTGTTTGCCCGTGCCACTCTTATGTGTTGTCCTTTGTGCATGCTCGTGTGCCTGTGTGCTTGGAATAGGTTGGGGTTGAAGGGAATGGGATTGGGAAGAGGAAGTTGGAGGGGGAGGGGTGGAAACAGGGACAATCGCTGCCATCAGAGAGGAGGCCAGAACCTGGATTGATCTCTGTTGGGCCGCCAAGCCAGTGTGAATGCCCTCCAGAAATACATTGGTCTGTTACATTTGTGAATGCCAGCCCCTGGCTGGCATTCACAATGGTTGACTGCCCAACAGAGATGGATCGCAGGAGGTCAATAGCCTCCCCACTCAGGGCAGCAGGGGTAACTGGGGTAGGGCCTGAGGTGCCTGGGGTGAAGGAAGTGCCTACCCTCTGGGGGAGCGGGCACAGGCAACTCAATGAGGGGATGAGGGGCTGCTGGGAGGGTGGTGCTGGTATGGGTGGTGGCAGCTGTAGCTGGGGTGGGCACAGAGGTGTCCGCCACCACCAGTGAGCTTCCATTGGAGAAGGTATCCGTATCAGAACTGTCCCCTCCAGTCTCCGCCGTGGTGCTCCCCTCACCCTCCATCCAACTGGTGCCCTCACCGTCGGTGGACTCTGCCTCTTGGGTCCTGTGGGATGCAAGGTCCTGTGGGATGCAGCTCCCTCAGTCACCAGTGCCTCTGCTCCTCCACCCAATGATGCTAATGCACATAAGGACAGGGTGACAAAACAAAAAAGGGGGGAGACAAAGGATAGACTGGGTCAATGGCTGCACTAACACCACCGTTGGCATACATACCACTGACACACACAGGGAACAGCTCTGTGCACTATGCAATGTACTACCAGTAACAATGCTAGTCACCAGGGCATGGGGAGGGACACATACTGCCAACTGCAGCACACCTGGGACCAGCACAGCCTTGCCCAGTAGTAGATACCTACTACCTATGTTGGAGAAATGTCACATCAAATCCCAGCCCAACATGGGACCTACTCGGCAATGTCAGGCCTGGCCTAGGGGGACCCACAGACACACATCCCCCACCTGAATACCTCCCCACCATGCATAAGTTCTAATGTTGGGAACTGTACTCACCCCCTTGTGGCTGCTGTGATGCCCCCAAGCGTCCATCCTGCTCTGAATAGGCCACTGCCAGTATGAGGCCCATCAGGGGAGTCAGGGTTCGACGGGCACCCCTTCCTCATTGGGAGGCAATCACCAGTTAGGCCTCTGCCGTCTTCCATGCCCAGCGTCTCAGGTCCTCTCACTGTTTCCGACAGTGGATGCTCTGCCTGCCGCAGACCCCCAGGATCCACACGTCCTTGGAAATGGCACGCCATATTCCCTTGTTTTGATGGGCGCTGACCCGCAGGAGAAATATACACAGGGAAAGGTATTAGTTAGACTGTCCTGGCTGTTACACTCATGGCCCACCATAGCCCTTCCCATACCCTTTCACACAGACATGGCCCAACATACATGCTGCATGCTGCCCAGGGCCCATCCACCAAATCCCCCCTACACGAGGCCTTCACACACAGCACTCCATGCATTCATGTCCCCTGCATCCTGCTCACTGTGTACTCACCTGTTCATCTGGAGGCCCATACCGCAGTCCGTACTGGGGTAGGACCCCATGCACTAGTTTTTCCAACTCCGCCGTGGGGAAGGAAAGGGCCCTATCCCCAGTCACAGGGGCCATGGTAGGTTCCAGACACAGGTCACAGCAGCACATGCAGTGTAGGTCCTCTCAATTTGAAGGTCAGGGAGCAAGTGAGTGAACAGATAGAAAATAGCGGTGACGTCCACGGCAGTGCAAATCGTCACCGCTGGCATACATCATTATTGGCCACTGTACCACATAGGGCCCAATATTATCCAATGAGGCGTTGCACGGCGGATCCCGACCGCCTCCTGCAACAGTGCACAACGTCAGCAGAATTACCTCACTTCCACCTTTCCCTCCATACAGGAGAGGTGGATGCCATTTTATGGGGGAAGTGCATGGAACATAACTGTGTCACAGATCACAATTGTACATACAGGACATGTGCCACTAATACCTTGAAAATTCACATCATGCATTGAACTGTAGTGGCTACAATGTATAGTTTATGACCGGCTCCTCACTCTTTTGCCCTATAGATTCCAACTATTGCAGATGAATAGGAGATGGAGACATCCCCCCATGTACAGGCCCCTGGTGGACCTGTCAAACATGGAGGACAGGCACATTATCCTCACCTAGAGACTTAACAGGGCCACAATCATGGAGCTGTGTGCCCAATTGGAGCCTGACCATATCTGCTATCCGTCACCCCACTGGGATCCCTCCTCTTGTGCAATTCCTATCTGTGCTCAATTTCTTGGCAACTGGTTCTTTCCAAATGACAGTGGGCTTGGCAGCAGGAGTGTCACAGCCAATGTTCTCAATTGTGCTGACAAGAGTGATGGCTGACCTGATTAAACACATGTGCAGCTACATTGTTTTCCCCCAGGTGGAGTATTTGCCCACGGTGAAGGCTGACTTTTAAGCAATGGGACATGTCCCCAACATAATTGGGGCGATTGATAGAACACATATTGCATTTGTCCTCCCCACCAGAATGAACAGGTCTTCAGAAATCAAAAACATTCTCACTCAATGAATGTGCAGATGGTGTGTTTGGTGGACCAGTACATCTCTCATGTCAATACTAAGTATCCTTGGTACTAGGGTAGGGGGAATAGCATTATTTTTTAAGACGCTATTGATGTACTCTGCAGGAGTAGCGCCAAAATGTTGGCACTACTCCTGCAGAGTACATAGGGGCCCATTGTAACAAACGGCATTCCCCTTTTTAACACCTGCTCTGAGTAGACATTAAAAGGGCTGAAACAATTGATGCAAGAAAATCTGTTAGATTTCTTTGTACCAATTTTTCAGCCCCGAACTTCCCTTTTGCATACATTATGCCTGGCGCAGGCATAAAGTAGCGCAAAGGGTTAAATAGTGGCGCAATGCTTGCATTGCACCACTTTGTAAATATGGTGCAGGTATTTTGGTCTAGTAGGGCCACATTAGCGTAAAAAAATAACAATAATGTGGTGCAAGAAGGCGCTGGGGGCTGTTACATATGCCCCCAAGAGTGGCAGGGGCTGAGAGTAACTTTGTGCCAGAAATGCTCTTGGTTCCGGTAGCTCCTATCCATTGAAGGGTAAGGTTTGTACACCTCAGGTGCTGGGGGTTAGCTGAAAGCAGGTAGTGCAGGCTTCAGACTTGATTGTGGGGGACAGAAAAAGTCACTGTCTGTGATGGGTCTGTGGAGGAGGATTGTCCTCAGTTTGAGAAGGACCACCCGGTTTGAAGGCACACTAAGATTGCAGTGTGAAGCCACTTTGAATGAAGTTAAAGAGAGAACTCACCCCACCCCCATGTCCCCTCTCTCTCACACTCGCTGCCCTTCCACAGTGCTCATGGGGCTTAGCAAAGATATTCAATAATTTCCCATGATTCCCATGTTGGAATACCATGTGGAACCTCAGTAAGTGGCTGAAGGTTCTGGCAGGAGGTCTCAGGATTGATCCTCACCTTATAGAGGTGGCTGCAGAGGCCATGCAATAAGCACACACTTTATTCATTTTATGTTTTTAATGTTTACCTTAGTGTCAATCTCTTCAGGGAAAGGTTTAATAGAAAATTCTATCACCATAAAACATAGTAACAGATTAAGGAGTCCAAAATATTGAGTTACTTAGGGGGTCATTACGACCCTGGCTGGTGGCGGTAATTTGGGGAAGGGTACTGCTAACAGGCTGGCGGCACCTTTTCCCAAATTATGACATTGGCTGCCAATGTACCACTCCGTCCGCCAGGGTGGTAACAGCCTCCAGGCTGGAGACTTCTGTCTCCAGCCAGGTGGCGGTCACAATCCCACCCTCTGGATTATGACCCCGCCTACCGCCATAGTTTTCGTGGCAAATCTCAAATCTACCGTCCTGAAAAGCATTGCGGTAGGCACTATAAGTGCCAGGGAAATCCTTCTCTGGTACTGATAGGGGTCTCCCCCACCCCTCTCCCCCTCCCCAGATTCCTACCCTCCCCCTCCCTCTCCTGACATCCACACACCCACACGCACACACATACACACTCATACACACATGCATACCCACATCCACCCACGCATGCACACATACATACCCACACCCCGCAACACACACTAACATACACTGTAGCACACACGCATTCACAACACACAAAATACACGTACACTCACATTCATTCATTCATGCACGCATTCCACTCGACTTCACACCTGCATGCACGCATACAAAAACAGACACACACACACCCCCACACATGCACACAACACTGCACACCCCCTCTCCTGTTGGAGAACCTGACTTACCTGCTTGCAGGGGGTCCTCCAGCAGGAGACGGGACACAGTGCTGCCACCCGCAGCAGCACCCGCCAGCAAAACACCACCAGGCCGTGTCATGGCTCATGATAAGGTAGGCGGTATTTTGCTGGTGTGGTGCTGTCTGCTGCCATGACCGTCGACGGTCATAATGTGGTTGGCGGCTGGTAGCCACGGCAACGGTGGCGGTAGGCACCATTTACCGCCAATGTCATAATGAGGCACTTCATCTCTAATTCTGGGTTTGAGTTCCTAGCCTGCTGCCATCTATTGCAGTAAACCTTGACTGCTTTACCGTCTAGAGAAAGAGGTGCCCAATGGCTATAATTTTGTTCTTTAATTGGTGTGCAGCAGTACTTGTGGGCCTCGTACACTGGTGATAAATGACAACATCTACAGGAAGTTTGTTGTAGAAGCTCACACCCCTGAAACCCATAGAAATTATTTTACAGAAGAGTTTAAATGTAGGTTTCTTTTCTGATTAGTGCAACTCTCTGTACATTGCTAGAAGATCCCTTTCACCTGTGGAGTCACCCAGGGTCCCATCTTGTCCATATTGTCATTTTTAAACTCCTTATGTAGTCCTTTGACCACGCCACAAATCAACAACATCGAAATCCTCCAACAGGACGATCACCCACAGTCATCCTATGCGCTATCCATCCAACACCTCAAACACTGTCTTTACCTCATCCAGATCTGGATGTCAAACATATACCTGATGATCAACCACACCAATACAGAACTCCCACTATTCATCAAGAACAAAAAGCAACAACTAATGGAAACCTGGCACAGTGACATGAACATGGACTATTTGAACCCCAACACTCACCCAAGTAATTCGGATTTACTCTAGAGACCGACTTCACCCTGAAGGAATTAATTGCTAAGAAAGCCAAGATGGCCAGGTAGCATCTCGCCGTACTGAAGAAAGTGAAACCATTTTTCAGAGAAAGTGTCTTCCGAAATGCTATCCCAGTTCTTGTCCTCCACATCCAGACAGTTGTAAAGCCCTATTGAATGGCACCTCACTCCTGTGCATCCTGTATGCACAGCATTCTGCAGTGAGGTCTCAAAAAATATGACCAAGTCACCTCCTACCCTGACGGAACTCCACTGGTTCCCCTTGCTAGCTTGCACCATCCTCAAAGTCAGCTGACTCATCTACAAAGCAATCACGTCCTATCTGACCAATATGCTTTCCACCTCCAATGACTCTCAGCACACATGCAATCAGGGCACCATCAGATTGGAGATGAAGTAGTTTAAAAAAGAAAAAAAACAACAACAGCACAGGCCTGCTACATTTCTCCACTCAGTATCTAGAGTGACATCCCTAGTGCCATCAGGACCACCCCAACCATTCTTCAGTTTTGGAGGCATCTGAAGATACACCTCTTTAAAGAGCATTACATCATGACAGTAACAGTGTGCCCCTACTGCTACAAGCCAACTTTTCCTCAGATGCCTGCTTTTGACTGTATTCTTACCTTTGCTCCTGTATAATGCACACTACCTTTTGGTCAGGTTCATGATATATAAGCTTCACATACATATACTAGGCCTGCAAATTTTTTTAATTACAGCGACGTAATTCACTTAATTTTGGGAATTATGTGTTATGCTTGCAACAGGAAATTGCATCTACGATAGTTATAATTGGAATCAAAATTATAACATGTTGAACATTTTATCACAATATACGTCAATAGCCGTTATTATAAATAGAAATTATGTGAATAGTGTAAAAGAAAGAAACTAAAAAAAAATACCTATGGCTTTCCTTTTCTAGTCTTATGAACACACTGAATTCCTATTTGCATTAAAAGAAAACTCATTTAAATGCCTGCATAGTGTTCACTAAGTGGTGACCAGCAAAAAAAAAACAAAAAAAAACAATCATACAGCAGGTTGGACCTGTCTGCCAAAAAATGAAACCAAATAGTGTGCATATTGTCGGGGTAATCAGCAAATCAGTCTTAATACATTAGGGGCGGTTTCATCACGTCAAGAAGAAATTATACTTATTTTAAAATCATCATCAAGAACAATTTGATCTGATGATGTAATCAGATACTCATTTTTAAATACTCCTAAAGTCAGTGGTAATAGTCACACCTTATGAAGTCATCAGATACCCATTTTCAAGCCATCCACAAATCATCCAGCACAAGTTTCTAAATTTTTCTGATGACTTCCAGAGATTGGTGATGTCTGATGATGTTAAAATGTCGTCTACAGTTGTATGATCATCTGGTGACTCTGGGATGGCTTCTAAAGTAATTATGTTTGACTTGGGTGCCCCTCCCTTGGTCTCACAGCACAGGAGACTCCCTGAATGAAAATTAAGCTGAAGTAATTGCACAATCAGGATTTACTGTCCCGGGACAGTTATCTTTTTGTAGCAAGTAGGGGAACGTTTCTTCATAAATTAAAAAAATAGGGGCACATCGTTCCCCTCCAATCCAGCCCACTTCGACCACTGATTTTAATAGGAAGTTCAGAGACTGCAGTTAGGGCACTGAATATTCGCCCCAACTGCGGAGTCTACGCACTAACAAACTTACTATTAAAATGCAGGTTGGAGAACTCCAAAATAAAATGGAATTTGTTTAAGTTTACTCTCGTGAATCAGACCCGCAGTTTTGTGCATCCAGTCTTTTCTTTTATCTTACTCCTGATCAACGTTTTAAATATTTTTGATCAGTAATCATCTTCTAATCCAGTAAATAGTGGACACTGATATTTCTAGGATTTCTAAAGTAAATTTTAAAAGTATAATGTATACGTTTATTTTCACACACCAGTACTGAAATCAGCATGTTAACCAGGTTCCTATTTGTAATTTTCTGCGTAAGCACACATTTTGTGACTAATTCCTTCCCTTTTCCTCCTGGCTTTGAAATTAACAATTCTTAAAGGCTGAGTTGCAAAGCAATCTGAGTGCTTATGATGTGTAGACGAGCTTTCTCTACTCTATTTAATGTATTCTAGCCTCCATAAATCTTAGCAGCTTGCGCTACTTTCTCATGGCCCAGCAGCTGAAATGATCGCATCGTTGTAGTCCAGTCTGCCCTTGCCATATGGTGAGTGCAAATGTTTCCGAAGCAGCAAATGTTCCTCCAACACTTAACAGTGATATTTTGATTGGATTGTTCTATTAACCGAACAAGTCTGCCAAAAAACCGCACCTCCACAATGAATCCTGCGCAGGAGCTGCCCATCTGTAAGGAGGGCCATAAACTGAATATGCTGAGACAAGTTAGCTGTCACAGTGGTGATTTGCTTCACGCTGTATGACACACTCTCCTGTGTGCATGATGTTTCAAAGAGTAATCAGAAAATCAGGAAATGTGTTGCTATTACTAGTCTTCTGACCTTGAATATGCCAAGTCCCAGCTACAGGTGCAACTTGCCCAGAATGCATTTCGCATTCTCTGCTTCCTCTTCCAAAATCAGATGACTGCTTTATTGAGTTTTCATTTGCCGAATCATAGCAAGGATATATGTTGTCTACCAAAACATCATGGTATTTAAAAACAGCTAAAATGCTTTGTCTGATTTGTACCAGGCATAATGTATACCAAGGGGGCGTTTCCCCATTAGGGGAGCCAGAAAAATGGCATGAGGAAATATTTTGGTGCTACTCCTGCAGAGTACATCAACAGCGTCTTTAGATTGGGGCCCTATGTACTCTGCAGGAGTAGCACCAATATTTTGGCGCTATTCCAGCAGAGTAGATCAATAGCGTCATGAGAAATTACGCTATTTCCCCTACCCTGTGCCATTGGTGTGCCGTATTTTAAATGTGGCGCACACATGGTGGTGGTGGGGGGTGCTAATGGGCGCAGGGAAAGTGGCGCTGCACTCGAGGCAGCACCACTTTCCATAAATCTGCCCCTAAATTACCTAGTAACTTTTCATACCAAGTAGATGTCTGTAGTCGTGGAGGAAATCTCCCTTTGGTAATTGATAAGACATTTCTACAAAGATAATTAAACTTAAAAACAATTAGTAAACATACTTTTTGATAAATATTTTTGTAAATTTAAGTTAATATATTCATTTTAAATATAGAACAAAATGGAAAAAAGCTACAGCACTATTAACCGAATTTTGATTTAAATAGTTAATAAATGTATATATATATACATAAATTAATTTAAAATACGTTTAAATAAAAGATTTATTAAAAAACATTCCCACCTAAAATAAACCGTTCATATTTACTTATTGTGTATTGAAAGTTACTAAATGTTATGAGTACTTGGTGATAGAGGCTCGGCAGGATTTCTGATCCCTGCTTTAGCCTAACCATACCCTTCTGTTTATTACCCATGCCGAGACATGGTGTTGATCGTCTGCATTTGTGAAAGCTGTGCAGGGGAAATGACTATCTGGCTTCTAAGATAGCGGCATACTGCCTTGTGCCATGTGCCATGTTTGTTTCCACCAAGTAACGAAGACATCTGTTGCTGTGGGATTGCCATCTCCCATTCTCTCTCCTTCCAAGCGCTGGTTGGATGCTGGTCCGAATGCTAGTGCTGGCCAGATCTTGGATCCTCACCAACCTTACCTCAGATTGAATTTTGATTTCAGCATGTGGAAGAGGACAGGATGGTGAGGAACTCTGCTGGGTTTTTCAATAATCCACTCCTTGCTAAGTCTTTGTGGATTCTCCAGACGGACGCAGATGCTCTTGCTGACAACAGTGCACCTAGTAGTGATCAATCCACAGGAGCGGAGGAACCTACCTGCTACTTTTGCTTGCTAAATTCACAGTTTGACAGCGTCTAAGGAAGGGATGAATTATGATTCGCTCTTTAGAAACTGTAATTATGTAATCAGCCTTGGCATCATAAAATGTGTAAATGAAACAAAGCGGCCAGCTGTAACTAAACTCTGCCAACTTCAAGCAAGGCTAACAATTTCTTTAAGTTTCAGATTTTTTGTGCTGAGAGCGATACAAGAATCTCTCGAGCCTGCAAAAAGTTTGGAACTCAGGGAGCTGTGTTCAGTCAAAGGGCTAAGATAAGAACCCCCTTTTTTCCTATGTCTTGTCAAGCCCTGTCTGGTCACTTAGAAATTCCACATTGTGTAAAACTTTTCCAGGCTAATCTACTCTTTATTTTAACTGCTTGATGGAGACATATAAATTGGGTTCACATACTCCTAAATATTTATTTGAGCCGAAGGTACCTGAAAGATGCCCTGAGACTGCCTATCAAAAGCCTTCCCATTCTTATCAGTATTGACTTAAATCTACCTTAAAAGATGCTTCCTCGAAAGCTCTAGTGCTAATCAATGAAAGCTTAAATATCTTAAATAAATGGAGGCTGTTTCTAATTTGAATAGTTTAGGGGCGATTTTATTTCTACAGCCCTTCACACATTCCAAAATCGGGAAGACACTGATACCATTATACATAAATCCACCAATGAAGTCCCAGAGCTCCCTTGTAAAGATACATCAGGAAGTGATGAGCTGTAAAAGAAAGTCATGAGCAGATAATTAGGGGCAGATTTATACTTTTTGACGCAAAACGGAGTCAAAAAGGTTAGCGCTGACTAGTGCCATTTTTTAATGCCACCAGGGCATCATATTTATACTATGACGCTGGGTGGCACTAAAAATTGTTTAAAGTAATTTTTTCTGATGTTAACCATTGCACCTTATCGTAAGGCAAAATAATGTTAATGGAGAAAAAATTACTCTATTCCGGTTTATGACATGTAAACATGTTGCAAAACTTAAATGCACCATTTTTGCCAGCAATAGCGTCAAAAACAGACGCTAACAGAGAGAACAGTGCAAAGGAGACACAAAATGGAGCCAGGAAGCCAGGAGAGACCCCAGGAAGTCTCCATTCAACCAGGAACCAGCCACGAGGACACAGACAAGACCCAGGGGAGGGAGAAGTAAAAGAGGAAGTGTTGTTTTAGCATACAGGAGCATGAAATACTGGTGAGAGAGTTGAAGGAGCATCAAAATCAACTATTCGTCACCTCACGTCTAAATTTCCAAATCCACGCTGCACCACTTTTCCATAAATATGGCTATATCTCCTCAAATATCAAGTCAGTGACGTGACATGTCAACTGCCACAACACAGATAGACTGATTTTGTACCATCTCATTACAGAGGATGATGGCTCTCCTGTGGATCTGCCTGGCCTAGAGTACCTTGTTGACCTGGATAACCAGCTGGAAACTATCAGCCAAGAGACCCTCACAGAAGTCCTTGTAAACCTCCAGACACCACCTCCAGTAGCAAGGAGGAGTATTGATTTAGCAGACATCCTACAGGCCCCACATAGCACCCCAATATTATGACCCGCCAGTACCAACACAGCAGAGGACTCCGAGGACCCAGGCACCAGCTTTGAGAGGGCAGCGGTAGGATTCCCGCAGGAGCTGGCCAAGGAGGTGCGGGTGGGGATGCAAACTATGGCAGCCAGACTTGAGGGGATGCAGACATGCATGGCTACAGCTACAGTACAGACTGCAGCCAACCTGCCTACACTCTCCCCAATGCGTGGAGCCCAGGAGTGTCTGAGGGGCGTAGCTGCTGCCATGAGGGAGAGACCACAACCACTGCCCTCCCAAACTGGCGTTAGCGTGCTTGAGGAAAAGATGGACTCCAGGCACCGGGAAATGGTCTCCCTCAGGGCAGACATGGCTGCCTACCACAAAAATGTTGCTGCTATACTTAAAAACCAGCAGCTTCTCCTTTTGCAATGATGCCATATGCAGTGCAACAGATGGCAGCTGCCGGGAATGGGGAGTCCACATCATCAACCACTGAAATGTTTGTGGCCCCTTCTACATCCCCACTACCACCATCAAGGGTATAGGAGGCACCACACACATCGGAGGATGAAGATGTGGAACAGATCATCTTCACCTATAGGAGTTCCTGGTAGCATAAGCCCATGCCATATGGGCAGTGTTTTCCTTTGTCCTGTGCTTGACGTCATGCCAGTGTTAGCACTGTTGCAGATATGCACTCTTCTTCAACACACTGTTGACCTTTCTGCTATTGACTGCAATTACCTCTAACTTTTCAATTGGCAATTTATGTTCCCCTGCACTGAAAGACACTTTACCCAAGCATGTCCATGACATGTCCCTCAACCCTGGACTTGTGTTGTGTCATAATTAGATGGATTCCACGAATGGAGTCACAGACCTGGACATTGTAAATATTGCACTACAACACTTGTAATTAGACACCATTTACACAACAGTTGTGACTCATCTACTATGCCTAGGAATTGTGATGTGTGTAACATGTCTTATGTCACAGAGTGTCAAAACAAGAGTGCATGAATATGCAGGCACATATCTATGCACATGGTACCTACATGATGAACGTTGATGCTGGTCTCATCCCCTACAAGCAATTCACTGATTATGTGAAACATTTTGAACACATTTATGCTACACCCACTACATACCGCAGGAATGGCTGTGAAACAGTTCTCGGGCAATATCGTTTGCTAGGAGTACAAGTAGAACACATTGTTGTGAAACAGAGATTCTCAACCTCATCTGTAATTGCCACTTGTCAGTTTAGCACAATAGGAATGAAATGTAGGCTGTTGTCAAATGTCCCACAGTGCCCAACATTCCGACACAATACCCATAAAATGACATCTGAATTACCACACCTACCTGTCCTATACATGGTCAACATAGTCACCTTGAATGGTGGGTACACTGGATGGCAGATGCACAGACAAGTAGATGTGTTGTAGCTGCCAGTGTGACAGCTCAGTTGTAAGAAGGTGATGAACATGTTAAGAGAGGGATCTGGAAGCAGGAAGGAATCCCTAGGACAACACACAATTTTCACCGTACACCCATGGGAAGACCCTGAGACCCAAGCATGTGGCACATGAAGTAAGAGAGTACCCACATGTTTTTAATGACATTTTAACAAAACTAAAAAGAATTTAAAAAACTATCCTAACCTCACCTAACCTATCCTAACTATACATAACTATCAACAGACCCTAACTACACTAAGCTACACTTACCTAATACATTTAACAACACACTCTAAACATTGGCACCCCACCCCCCTTATATCACAAGACACATGCATGATATCATATACTAAACTACACATATATTACCTATTACTAAACAAATCTATATATTTTTAGATATATATATATATATACATATATATATATATATATATATAATTATTTTTATAACATATAAAAGCCCCATCAACCCGAACCCACCCACCCACATAGTAGAATGTAAAAAGTAGAAAACCCACCCACCAAACCTACTTATCCTAACTAAACCTCTAACCTAAACTAACCTACAACTAACCCCTGAATACCCACTAAAACACATTAAAACAAATAAGGAGGGAGGGGAATGAACTGGGATGAGATATATGTTGGCATTCACAGGTTGGCCCTCTTGAGTTTCCGCTTTATGAATTGTAGTTTTTTAGTGTTCTTCTCAACCTCCTTCTCAATAGAGTCAAACTTCTTGAGGACCTCTGTGACATCCCTCTGTAGTTCCCTGATGGCACTCATGTCCTTGGCGGCAGGTGTGGTTGGCTGTGGCACTGATGTTGAGGGTGCAGCAGCTGGGCAATTTTGATGGTTGTAGCTGTGGTCCCCTGCACAGCGGTGGTGCTTGGTACTCCCTGTGTTGGTAGTGTGGGTCCCCCTTGGGTGAATGCCCACCAATCACCAGTGGATTGCTCCGTGCGGTAGCGGTGTGCCACCCTCCTGAAGTCAGATTCCAGTGCCAGTATGTGCTGATAGCAGATTGCCGTCTTCTAAAAAGCACACAGTTCCTCGTTGTTCCTGTTGGCAGCTGTTAGAATGATACAGGCAACAATCAGTGTCAGCATTTTGTGGAGTATATACAGATTATTAGTTTACACTCTGGATCGAATTGCACATGCACTCCAACTCACATTCAGGATAATACAATGGCCCTGATAGATGAAACACCAATGCTGTCTTAGCATCATTTCCTTGACACCATAGCCATCCACAACAAGATTAGGAAACAAACAAAATAAGATGCACATTGATTTTGTGCCATGTGTAACAATGCAAAGGCAGTGTCAACATCACCTAGATCATAGCCACTATTCCTCATCATCTGTGTCAAATTTCACCCACATATCACCAGTAACTTCAATCTCATATTGGGAGTATGGGATGCAGTTGGTAACCATAAGGGATACATGTTGATAAGTATACATGCAGGTCTGATCAAAATGACTGTCACCTACACTGTGAGCATGAGATCTACCTACAAATTTGTTGTTCCCACCCCATGTGCCTCCATGTTGGCCATGCAATTCATCATCTCTACTGTCCATGTCATCCACCAAGGCATACCCGCTCATACATATAGTCAGGGAGTGACCATATGTTAGGAGGGCTGACAGCTAGGAAGCTGGTATCTATAAGTCTTTCACATCTATATTCATGTGTCCAGGTGTAAACACCCATCAATACTTGAGCAGCCAATACTATTCCTCACACACCCATATCCATCCCAGCACACGTTTGAACTTGACCTGCATGCATGTCTATTACACTCCATATAAGTGTCACGTAAGTGGAGTACAATATATGTGGCACCATGCTGGAGGCCAATTGCCCACTCAGTCCTACATGTACTGTACAATACAGGGATGCACCAATTTGTCTACAAAATGGTGCATCACTGTGTTATGAGACTGAAGGTGTGTCCTAGTGCCAATATTTTCACAACGGTTCACATTTAAGTCACATATGGGCCTACATGTGGCTTGTCATCACCTTGTTTACATGATGTTGGCCATTGAGAGCCACAAGCCTCACAAGATATGATTCTCTGCACATGCATGGGGAACCCTTAAATGTGACACAGTGTTACCATCCAGCCTACTTTGATATCTGATCATTTGACAGCTCTTCACTTTTAACACTGGGTGAAACACACATGACTCATTCACACGAAAGCCTTAATCAATACACAGGACAGACATAATCACACTTACTGGATACATATGGGTCCTCACATCTTGCCCCTACACCAATGGTGTAGGGAGCAGGTCCATCTGAAGGATATGGATGGAAAACCATGGTGAGTATCATATCACTGTCACTACTAGTGGAAAACATATTACAGTGTGTACTATTTCCGAGGAGTGAGCTAATTATCCATGTTGAGGACAGTGCAACAGACACACCACTGCAAAGTCACAATGAGACTGACAATCAGGTGAGTCGAAACCACACACCCACTCTCTTACACTGGTCCTGAGACTCTTGTAGTGCTGCACCCTGCAACAACCATACGTGGCCAATCAGTAGAAGATGAAACTCAATGGAATGAAGAGGAGTTGGGTGACATGTGCATGACACTACCCTGGTGCTCTGCAAGACAACTGACTCAGGTATTCTAGCTTGTCCTGCAAGGCAAACAGAGGCACTTTGTGAAGTACAAGCGGCTCAATTTTCAGGATGCAATTTTCATGCATTGAGTAATGCATGACTGATGTGTCACAGTTGTCTGATGGTATCAAATGTCCCATTGCCAGTGCCCCTAAGGCGGGTGTTCCCCCTTTTCAAACGTAATGGCAGGGATGATGTATGTGAAATATGTCAATGTAGCACCATACATTGATTGCCCTGATTTGTTATCGCAATCCAGTTACATATGGTATACTGGCGGTGTCTTGGCTCATCATACATGACACAATCCTGGGGCACAAATGTTGTCATGGCCCCTGATATGTGTGACTTAGTGATGGTTGTGCATGACTCACCTAACATCCGACTTGCATTGTGAACCCATAGCTCTATACTGGCGCAGTGACACTTCATTCTGGTTGCATGCAACCTGTCCACAAGAATTGTATGTAGCACGCCAACACATCTGCTGCTGTCATTCAAGTGTGGTGAACAGTAAATAATTTGCCAATGGGAGACTCACCAACAGGGCCACCGATCACCACACCAAGATGGTCTAGCAGGTCATGCTCCCTGGCCACCAGATCTTCCCAGCAATGCTTGAGCTGGTGTTCGTTGCTGCTGCTGCAGTACACCCTTTTCAGGTGGTGGAGCACCTTGCCCCACTGCAGCCGCCTCGCCTCCATCTGGTAGCCATGTATCACACAGCCCCCCATTTCCAGCATTAATAGGAGGTAGTGGCCATACAAAGCCTCCCAGCTCCTCCTCCCCCATCCTAGTCTGCCTCCCCAAACCAGACATATCACTGGGATACAACCACAGTCAAAAGAGGAACAGAATGTAAAGAGAAAGTGAAAGTTCACCCACTGTGCCATGCCTGTAAACAGGATTTCCTATACTATCACTTCCTGTTCCGGTGCGTCATTTTCTGTAATGCATGTATTTTTTATTTTTTTTTATTGACAAATAACCTTTTGGCTTTGATTTAACATTAAATAAGCATTGGGATGAGTGCGAAGGTGGAAATCACGCTAATAGCCCATGGGTCATATACTTTGCATTTGCGGAGGCTTTCGACTCATTTGCCTAATTTATTTTACTCTATTCCTGATTGTGTGATTTTGTTCATTGTTAATGGATGCACCCTGTATCAACATAGAAATTGGATATGCTGGGCTGCAGTATGGCATTTTGTGTATGGCCACATGTGGTAGTCCATTGTACAATATCATTTGTGTGTGATTGGTCTGTTACTCTTATGTGTGTGTTACAGAATCAACAGCATGCAAATGTCTACACATCATGCATATGTATGTATGCGTGACAACAGTGTATCCACATATGTATGGCAGCCAGTAATGTGCAAGAGTCATGGTATGTGATTGTAAATTGTATTCACTTATGTGCTGTGTGTAGTTGTCGTACAGAGCTTCACATTTCAGACAACATACACAGCTCAGTCATTGTTGATGATGGCTGATGACTGCATTCTGGTAAATATTACCCGACAACTGTTTCCATATGTTGATCATGAGTATATGGTGACTTGTGTGTGGACTTTACACATGTATGACATGTGTACCTATTTGGAACATACTCTAATTGACACACTCTGCCTAAATTCCAGCCATATCATGTATTAACACAATAGTCAGTTCAAAGTCATTACATTTAGCATTGTAATTATAATTTTTGTGTGATGGACCTGCAGCCCTAGCTGCATATGTTCTCATCCATTCTGATGTGATTTCCACAGACTTCTCCGTCCAAAGTAAGAAGTCATGTGTACCCTGTGACAGGACTGGGCCCCATGCAAGTGGCAGGACTGATTTCAATGGATGCACTGCACAGGCTCCATTTCTCCCATAGCTTATCACACCTGCCCTAATCACGATGACTATTGTCACCAATGATGTCTCCCCTTATCACACCTGCTCCATGCAGCCATTGCAACTTTCACACTGAGTTCTGTCAGTGGTCTGTTCAAACATCATAGTCTCACCATGATTTGACATCCACTGCATCATGTGTGGGCCCCTTGTTTACCTCCTATTTGGAAATGTTGTAGTTGTGTGTGATGAGTTATTGTTGTACAAGTTGTCAACATGGATGTAAATAATATGTTCTGGTCGATAGATTGTGTCCTTCAGCTGTCACATTCACGTGATGAGACTATTTGAGAAATGAGTGATGGTAGCAGTTCAATCTTATGCATCACATGTGATTTTGCTACTGTACTCATCATATTAGTGTTTGTGACATGCTCCCTGAGGTTAAACTCACAATCCAGTGTTATATGTTGTGTAGATTGAAGAGTCCAAAGCCGGATTTTGTGAATAAGTGTTTTTTTTTGGACAAAATCCACGAGGTGAGTTACATGATTATTAAGTGAAGAAGCTTTCAATGATGTGCAGTTTGCAGCATATCCCAGCAGCTGTGTTGTGCCGTTCCCCCTCATTTTCTTCTCCACCATCCTCCTCCTCCTCAGGCAGGTCATCAACCAGCTCATACAAGGGGACATTCATCCGCACACATATGTTGCACAGGATGGCATATGTCAAGATTATCTTGCATGCGATGTGTGGCGCATATTGGAGGCTGCCTCCTGTGATGTCCAGGCACCTGCATCTCGACTTCAGGATGCCAAATGTCCTCTCCACAATATTCTGTGTCCTACAATGTCCCTCATTACATGCACGCTCTGCTGCTGTGTTTGGGTTGGGAAATGAGGTTGTTATCCATGGCTATTTGCCATAACCCTGATCCGATGCAAACGATTAAAGAAGTAAGGTGTTGTTAGGGCTTGCAACAGGTATGTCATGTAGCATGGCAGTTGATATTTAGAGTTGGTTGTGGCTCATATGTATTTGTGGTATGGTGTGAGTTCCTATCCTTGTGTAATGTTTCCACAGCACTAGGTTGCTGGATTTGACAATCTTGTTTTTGGCCCATGGACCGGGGACATATGATTTGGATTCCATACTGATGGTAATTATGTATGTACCATGCATTGTGTAGTGCACGTGTATCTCAGTGTGCTATCACTAAAGGGGACATAACACATCCTCACAACACAATGGGGTCAGATGTGGTGGCAACATGGTAGCACTACAGAGCCTGCACATCACATTCCTTTTGACATGTGTCTTTGCAGATGACGTGTGACACTTAGGGCCTTTGAAATTGGTAAGTGAGAATGCACAACATGTCTCCAAAGTTGGCTGCACTGTTCTGCAACATTTCGACTATGCAAGAACACCCCATGTGTGACATGTTACTTGGCAACCCTTTTTCTCCCACTGCGCAGGTTGCTTGTGTGCAACCGTGCACTGACATTACCTACCCTGCACTAGGGTATTTGGCCAGCTCCCTTGTGGAGGTGGCTGTATCTGTGCAGGATTGTACACCACCCCATACATATGTTGTTTTGATGGCCGATTGGCTTTTTCTGTGTGTGCAGCAGTATGCAGCATGCATTGGTGCCACAGTCATCTGAGTTCATAGCACAGTCTACTTCCTTATTGCAACCCAGCACACAGCACCCCTGGGGTGGTATTTGTGGTTGGCCCTTCTTCAGGTTTTTAGGTGGCAGCTACACGTGAGTCAGCATCATCATGCTATGTATCTTGTGGTGACAGAC
The DNA here is from genome assembly GCF_031143425.1 of Pleurodeles waltl. Classification (NCBI taxonomy): domain Eukaryota; kingdom Metazoa; phylum Chordata; class Amphibia; order Caudata; family Salamandridae; genus Pleurodeles; species Pleurodeles waltl. The sequence goes on along the minus strand of NC_090439.1, from coordinate 145,579,080 downwards.
CTCCAGCGAGAAACTTTACACTCCCCTTCCAGACTACATACAGCATGGGAGGGTGACCAATTTACAATGTGACTTAAAGTGTAGGAGGCTGGCCTGGTTTGTAGTGAGTACCACAGGTACTTACACCTTATACCAGGTCCAGTTATCCCTAATTAGTGAAATATAGTCAGTGTCTTGACGCCAGGCTGTATAGAGGTAGCTGTAGGCAGGGCAGCCAAGGCTGAACTAGGAGACATGTAAAGCTCTTGCAATATCACTGAAGTCACACAGTACTCACACGCAAAGAAAAAACAATACTCTGTGTTACCAAAAATAAAGGTACTATATTTTAGTGACACAAGGCAAAAAATATCTTAGAGGCTATACTCCCTTGGGAGGTAATTATTATACAAAAATTATACACTAGTAACCAAAATCAGGTAAGTACACAGTCATAAAATAGTGCAAATAGTGAAAATCATCATAGGCTAAAATACGCTGAGGGCAACACAAACCATATACTAAAATATTGGAATGCAAAAATTGGTTCCTCATCTAGGCAAGAGTAGTGTGTAGAGGGGCTCTGTGGGTGTAAGAAACCACCAAAGGTAAATAAAGTACCTGTTAGAAATGGGGTTTTTGGTTGGCAGTCAGGTTACCTCCAGTCCAAGCAAGGACCCTCACTCTAGTCAGGGTAATGAGAATCACCCTCAGTTAACCCCCGCTCACCCATTTGGTAGCTTGGCACGAACATGCAGGCTTAACTCCAGAAGGAATGTGTAAAGTATTTGTACCAATATACACAGTAGCTCAGTGAAAACACTACAAAATGACACAACACAGGTTTAGAGAAATAGGTAATATTTATTCACAGAAAACAAGACCAAAATGAAAAAAACCATCATACACAAGTCAAGTTATGAATTTTTAAAGAATAAGAGTCTTAAATCCTTTAGAAAACAGTGAGAACACTGTTAGCGTGAAAAAGTACCTGGGTTGCGTCACAAACACTGCATAGGTGAGTGTACATCAGAAAAGGCCAGCGATGCGTTAATTTCTCACTCGCAAGCGAGACCGTGCATCATTCATCTTCCAGTCAGGTCAGTGTGCATCATTTTTCCTCTCCGCAAGAGAGCGATGCGTCGATCCGTACACGCACCTCGGGTCCGGGCAGGCTTTGTGTTGATTTTCCGCACTAAGTAAATATGCATCAAAATCCGGTCACACAGTGTCAATAAACTGCACTGCGTAGGGCTTATGTCGTTAACAGCAGCCGCTGCAGGTGTTGCGTGTAGTTTACCCAGCCAGGTTGCATCAATCTCCCAGCCGCGATACAGGTGGAGCATCGATTTTAGCCGCAAGGCCAGTGACGTTTCATTTTTCAGCCACAAAGCGGGTGGTGTGTCAAAAGCTTCCTCGCACAGAGGTCTTTGCGTGGATTTCTGTCCTTTTCCAGCAGCTGCACCTTTCAAGGGTCAAAAGACAGGTTAGGGTACCACCTGCAGGCAGGACTCTAAGCAGAAAGCTTGAGTGCTGGCAGAGAGAAGTCTTTGTTGTCCCTGAGACTTCAACAACAGGAGGAAAGCTCAATTCAAGCCCTTGGAGATTGTTCACCAGTGGGAAGACACACACAAGTTAGTATTTGTCCTCTCCCAGGTAGAAGCAGCTACTGCAGGCGAACCCAGCGAAGCACAGTCACAGGCAAAGGAGCAGTACCGCTCCTCCAGCTTCTCCAGCTCTTCTCCTTGGCAGAGCTTCCTCTTGGTTTCAGAAGTAATCTTATTTTCAGGGGTTTTTGGTGCTCCTCTTATACCCCTTTCTGCCTTTGAAGTACGCCTACTTCAAAGAGAAGTCTCTGTTGTTTTTTTAAGATCCTGCCTTGCCCTGGCCAGGCCCCATACAAACACCAGGGGGTTGGAGACTGCATTGTGTGAAGGCAGACATAGCCCTTTCAGGTGTAAGTGACCACTCCTCCCCTCCCCTCAGCTCAGATGACCCATCTGGAAATGCAGGCTACACCCCAGCTCCCTTTGTGTCACTGTCTAGAGGAGAGATGCAAACAGCACAACTGTCAAACTGACCTAGACAGGGAATCCACAAACAAGCAGAGTCACAGAATGGTTTATGCAAGAAAATGCCTACTTTCTAAAAGTGGCATTTTCAAACGCACAATCTAAAAACCAACTTCACTAAAAGATGTATTTTTAAATTGTGAGTTCAGAGACCCCAAACTCCTTATGTCTATCTGTTCCCAAAAGGAATCTGCATTTAAAGAATATCTAAAGGCAGCCCCCATGTTAACCTATGAGAGAGATAGGCCTTTCAAAAGTGAAAAACAAATTTGGCAGTATTTCACTGTCAGGACATATAAAACACATTAGTATATGTCCTACCTTAAACATACACTGCACCCTGCCCATGGGGCTACCTAGGGCCTACCTTAGGGGTGTCTTACATGTAAGAAAGGGAAGGTTTAGGCCTGGCAAGTTGGTACAATTGCCAAGTTGAATTCCCAGTTTAAAACTGCACTCACAGACACTGCAGGCGTAGGTCTGAGCCATGTTTACAGGGCTACTAATGTGGGTGGCACAACCAGTACTACAGGTCCACTAGTATCATTTGATTTACATGCCCTGGGCACTTCTAGTGCACTTTACTGGAGACTTACTAGAAATCAAATATGCCAATCATGGATAAGCCAATGTACACATATAGGGGCATATTTATACTTGTTTTGGCCCAAATTTGCGTAATTTTTTCAGTGCAAAACTAACTCCATATTTATACTTTGGTGCTAGACCCGTCTTGCGCCAAATTTATGGAGTTTAAGTCATTTTTTGGACATGGAAACCTACCTTGCGTTAATGAGATGCAAGGTAGGCGTTCTGGTGCAAAAAATTACTCTATGGCCTTAGCACTATATTTATCTCCCCATGATAAATTCATGTACAGGGGGAAGATAGGTCAAATAATGGGGCAAAGCTTGCTTTGGCCCATTATTTAACACCTGGGTCAGGGCAGGCATTAGGGGACCTGTGGGCCTGTATCCATGGTGGAACACAATGGAATAATCCCACAAGTGCCAACCCCAGGCCCCAGGGACACCCACACAAGAGGGACAGCAGAGGATGCGGGACCCCATCCCAGGTAAGTATAGGTAAGTACAGGTACGTTTTTTTTTTAAAGCACCAATATGGCCCTGAAATGGGCCTCCTGCAAGGCACTGGGTGCAATGGCCATGCCCAGGGGACCCTGGTCCCCTGTGTTGGCCACTGCGGGATGGACATGACTCCTATCTTTTCTTAGACAGGAGTCATGTGGTATGGATGGTTTTGCATCAGAAAATGACTCTAGGCAGGTTAGAGTCATTTATTTTACTCTAACCTGTCTAATGTCTTTTTTTGGTACACACCCCCTTCTTCCATACCGCCAGCTTCACCTTACGAATGTATTTTTTTTTGCCACTAGCCTACCCTTTGCACTGGCTTGCACAATTACATAAATATGGTGCATGGCTGGTGCACAGAAATGGTGCAATCCGATGCTAAACTTTTTGGTGCAAAACTGAGTTCATGCAGTTTTGCACCAAAAAGTATAAATCATGGCCATAATTTATACAGGGAACACTTACACTTTAGCAGTGGTCAGCAGTGGTAAAGTGTCCAGGGCAAACAACATAACAAAAACAGAGTCTAGCACACAGAAACAACCTGGGAAGTAGAGGCAAAATGTTAGGGGCAACCATGCCAATGATGCTAAGTCTAACACGTGTCCCCCCTAGCTGAAAGCGGGGAGCAACTACCCAGTCTCATGGGAGTTCTCATCACTAAGGCGGAAGAATCTGGACAGACCATCAGCACTGGCGTGGTCGGTGTCAGGGTGGTGTTCCACCGTAAAGTCAATTTCCTGTAGGAAGATGGGCCACCTCAACAATTTTGGATTCTCATTCCTCATCTGCATTAACCATATGAGGTTCCTGTTGCCTTTATGGACCCAGAAGTGAGTCCCAAACAAGTAGGGCCTTAGCGTCTTCAGTGCCCAGACCACAGCAAAAGCTTCACGCTCAATTGCACTCAACCTATGTTCCCTGGGAAGTAACCTCTTGCTAATGAAGGCAACAGGTTGATCTAGGCCCTCTTCATTAAGCTGTGAGAGTACTGCTCCAATACCATGCTCTGAGGTGTCTATTTGCACAACAAATTCCTTGAAATAGTCAGGTGCCTTCAGCACAGGGGCTGTGCACTTGGCAGCCTTCAGGGCATCAAAAGTTTTCTGGCAAGCCTCAGTCCAGATCACATTTCTGGGCTGCTTTTTGGAAGTTATCTCATTCAAGGGAGCAACAATTGTGCCATACCCCTTGACAAATCTCCTATAGTATCCTGTGAGACCTTAAAGGGCTCTCACTTCACTCTGGGTCGTGGGGGCTCCCAAGCCAGAATGGTTTCAATCTTTGGCTGTAGGGGTGCCACCTGGCCACTGCCCACTTGGTGTCCCAAGTATATCACAGAACCCTGCCCTATTTGGCACTTGCTTATCTTAATAGTGAGGCCTGCCTTCTGCAGGGCCTCCAACACTGTTGCAAGTGTTCCTCCCATGTGGAACTAATGACAGCAATGTCATCCAGGTAGGGGGCACTGAAATCATCCAGTCCAGCCAACACCTGGTTGACCAACCTCTAAAAGGTGTCAGGGGCATTCTTCATTCCAAAGGGCATCACCCTAAACTGGTAGTGCCCGTATGGGGTGAAGAATGCAGACCTCTCTTTTGCCCCCTCAGTCAGGGCGATCTGCAGTACCCAGAGGTCAGATCAAACATACTTACTACTTGGCAGCTCCCAACCGGTCAATGAGCTAATCCACTCGAGGGATGGGGTGCGCGTCAGTCTTAGTGACCGCATTGAGTCCCCGGGAATCCACACAGAACCGGAGTTCTGGAGTGGCACCAGGAGTAGCAGGCTTTGGAACCAAAACCACTGGACTGGCCCAAGGGTAGCTGGAAAACCCAATAACCCCCAACGCTAACATTTTAGAGACTTCCTCTTTAATGTTAGCCCTTACCCTGTCAGTCACTCTGTTAACTTTGTGTTTAACAGGAGGACTGTCCCTACTGTCCACATTGTGTGTACACAGGTGTGTGACCCCTGGGATCAGGGAGAACAGTGAGGCAAACTGACTGAACACCTGGCAACAGTCACTCTGCTGCTCAGGGTTCAGGGAGGGGGAGAGGATCACTCCCTCCACTGACACATCTTTTTCTCAAGCAGACAGGAGGTCAGAAAGAGGTTCACTCTCTTCCTCCACCCCATCATCTGTTGCTAGGAGCATGGACAATTCAGTCCGCTCAAAGTATGGCTTGAGCCGGTTCACATGCAAGACCCTTAAAGGGTTCCTTGGAGTCTGCAAGTCCACCAGGTAGGTGACTTCACTCTTGCACTCCACCACCTCAGATGGCCCAGTCTACTTGTCCTGGAGCTCCCTAGGCTCCACTGAAGCCATCACCCACACTTTCTGACCAGGTTAAAACTCGACGAGAGCGGCATTCTGGTCATACCGCAGTTTCATGGCTTACTTGTTTGCTTCCAGGTTCGACTGGGCGAGACTCCTGAAGCTGGCCGTCTGCCTTCTCAGAGCCAGCATGTAACTGAATAAATCCTGGGGGGGTTTAGTAGGGGCTTTCTCCAAAGCCTCCTTGACCAGACTCAAAGGTCCCCTCACAGGGTGGGCATATAACTGCTCAAAAGTAATAAAGCCAAGCCCTTTTTGAGGCACCTCCCTGTAAGCGAACAGAAGGCATGGCAAGAGGACATCCCACTTCTGCCTTAAGGGCTCTGACAGGCCCATTATCATGCCCTTCAAGGTGCAGTTGAATCTCTCAACCAGACCATTCTTTGGGGGTGGTAAGGTGTGGTGAACTTGTATGTTACCCCACACACCTTCCACAGAGACTTCATATAGGTTGATATGAAATTGGTACCCCTCTCTGACACCACCTCCTTGCGGAACTCCATATGGGTAAAAACCCCCATCAATGCATGGACCACCACAGGGGCAGTGATCGATCTCAGAGGAATGACTTCTGGGTGCCGGGTGGCATGGTCCTCCAAGACCAGGATAAACCTGTTGCCCATGGCTGTCTCAGGCTCCAGAGGCCCCACAATGTCAAAACCAACCCTCTCAAAGAGGGTACCAATCACAGGGAAAGGTTGGAGGGGAGCTTTACATTTTACCCCACTCTTGCCACTCGCCTGACCAGTTGGGCAAGACCTACAATGAGCATCAGAGTGCCTGCGCATTTGGGACCAATATAAGTGGGTGACAAGCCGCTCAAAGGACTTGTCCTTCCCCAAATAACCAGCTAAAGGCACGTCATGAGTAAGACCCAGTAGGAAGGCTCTGAAGCACTGGGGTACCACCAGTACACGGGCTGACCCAGGCTCAGGAACCCTAGGCTTGCTATATAGGAGGCCATCCTCCCAGTAAATCAAATGTGATCCAGGCTCCTTGCTAGAGGCCTAGTCTGCAGCCCGCTGCCGCAAACCCTCCAGAGTAGGGCTTGACTTCTGTAACTCACAGAATGCTTCACTGGTGGCCCCTCCTTCCTGCTGCCATTTTGACAACTCAGGGACTTCACCCAGTTCAGCCACCTGTTCCCTTATAGGCTCCAGGGCCTCACTCTTGTGTTCAGCCTTCTCCTGGACCGTGGGAACTTCTGGGCTGGTATCCCGCACCCCTTGCCCTTCCTCCTTATGGTAGTCACATGGGCCACTCTTTCAGGCCCCAAGGTCTCCTGATCACCCGGATGGGCTGCCATAGACCAGATAGACACATAGGCCCACCCAGGGAGACCCAACCTTTCCAAGTGTGACGGCGTTCCATCTCCTGCCAAGGGAAATCCTGAAGGTCATTTTCAAGCAAGCAATCTACAAGCAAGGTTGTACTCACAGCTATCTTCAAGGAACCTGAGCCACCCCCATTCAAAGGGATCCTGCGCCACTTTGCACAGGCACTCTGAGTTGTCCACTGCAACTAATTGGTGAAGTACACGGGGATCTATCTGCTCTTCAGACACCAGGTGACTCCTCACTGTAGTCACACTGGCTCCCGTGTCTCTCAGAGCCTCCACCCTCTGTCCATTGATGGTCACCAACTGCCTGTACATCTTAGTATTATCAGACACGAGGGTCCTCTGGACCATCTCACTGTACCCTAGTGAGGCAAGGGTCATTTCAGCTGGCTCCCACCCACCTGGAACCAACTCCTCCCCAAGCACTACACTGGGCAAACCCTGTGACTGAGCACCAGTGGCTGCCGGTGTCCACTCAAGACATTTAGGGTCCCCCCTCACGTGACCCTCCTGATCACATGCAAAGCACTGGCAGGACCCCTTCTTTGCAGGTTTTCCTGTAGAGACCCATGGTTTCTTTTCTACTGGGGGTTGGGATTATTTACCCTGGGAACTAGGTTGGGGCCCTATTGAGAACTCCCCCTGTTTCCCTTATCCCCCCACTTCTTCTGACGGGGACCCTGCCCACCCTTGGCATGATCTCCACCATACCTCTTTTGTACCCTGGTGCTCTCCCAACTTCCTGTGGTCAGTCAGCTTGCTGTCAATAGTGCAGGGGTGCCATCATACACAGTAACTTTACGCCTAGCCTTCAGGAACTGAGGTTTGGAGATATAAGAGACTTGTAAGTTACCTGGTGCAGTGAAAATGGCTGTGAAATAGTGCTTACACTATTTCACTCAGGCTGCAATGTCAGTCCTTAACAAGTGTTTGTATGAGCTCCTTATGGGTGGCAAAAGAATTACTGCAGCCCATAAAGATATCCTGGAACCCCAATGCCCTGGGTACGTTGGTACTATATACTAGGGACTTAAAAGGGGGTCCAGTATCACAATTAGGAGTGGAATACTGGGTTACCAGTATGTAAGTACAAATTTGGAATCAGAGAGAGCATAAGCACTGGAGTCTAGGTTAGCAGGACTCCAGTGACACAGTCAAGTATACTGAAAAAACACTAAAACATACTGACATGTAGGCCACAAACTATGAGCATTGGGGTCCTGACTAGCAGGATCCTAGTGAGACAGTAAAAACACACAGACAAACACTGACAAACAGGCCATAAATGGGGATAACCATGCTAGAAAGAGGATACTTTCTCACATCAAGTCATTAGGAAATACTCATCTGCCAAGTTGTACATACAGTGCAGGCCACAACAATGGAACTGTGGGCCATTACATAGGTCCCTTGGTGGTCCAGAGTGGCAGCTAACGTTTGTGGCAGCCAAGGGATGTCAAAGGGTGTGTATCCCATTGTCACAGGATGATCAACATAACTACCAGTGTCTCTCCTATCTTCCAAAACATGAATGTGCATTCATACTGCCGAAACATTCACAGTACAGTCTATGGGATGGAGCTCAGCTACTTAGCAAATGTGTCCTTTAGCACAGTTCATGTGAGGTCCTGCTTTATCCTACTGGGTCCCACTATGACATCCATGATCTGCAATGTCTGACAGTGACTCTGACCCATGTTGGGCCATTTATTGTATCTGGTACAGACATGATAGTGTTGTGAGTCAGTGAGTGTTACATGTGATGTCGCACTACAGTAGGTGTGGTACCACTTCTCACACATCTGGCACATGGTATGTGATGGGCATTGATCCTGTATTCCTATGTGTGTGAGCCAATGCGTCAGGCAGATGTCTCTGCACACTACAGGTAAGTTAGGTATGTGTTGATGATATGCAGTTGATATAGGCACAAGTTGTGTGATGTTTGATATTTTTTCTGGCAGTGATTTGCACAGCATTACTTGAGGCATCTGTGCCTATTTGGAAGTTGCATGACATGGGCATGGTGTATACAACTGAAATGTCTGTGCTATTCTTTGTTTGGTGGAGTGTGTGTGAAGTGTATGTAGTAAGCAACCTGTGAGCACTTGTAGTGGTCTTTGTAGTTCTGCTATTAGCAAAGGGTACATGTTTGCACCTGTCCTTTTCAATGTGTGTGTTACGTACATGTGAGTGTATGGAATAGTGGTGTGCACTGATTGTGCTCTACTGCAGCATGGTGCATATGTGTTATCACCTGTACACGTGTCGTACACTGGCCATATGTTACTGTAGTGGTGTATGTCTTGTGTACCCAACAGGGTTGGTGTGTTGTGCGTGCATTGCTAGATTTGTTGACTTACCCACAAGTAGGCCATTTCCAAATTGCACATCATTGAATTGTTCATTGATCCTGCTGTGCCGGAACATGTAGGTGTCATGGACACTCCCAGGATGCTTGACCAAAATGTTTATGAATAATCCGGGGTGGTCCACTATGCCCTGCACATTAATAGAATGCATGTGCTTGCGATTCCGGCATAAGTGCTCTGTTGCTGCAGGTGCTACAAGCTGGACATGGGTGCAGCAAATTGCACCTAGCACAAGTGGGAAGCCATGGATTTTATAGAACCCCTGTTTGTTTTCCTGCTGCTTTTGCTGGGTGTTTTTGGAAGCTGATGTGAAAGGGTGTCAGGGAGATGATGGTGTCTTTGGCAGGAATGCAGAGAACGACGGCTATGAGACACCAGCAACCAATGCATCCATTGCTTGGAATGAGCCATTTGCCAGCATGTGCAGGACAGCAAGCAACTTTAGAATAGGTGGTATTTTGTGTGGGGTCTGAAGGCTGGCTTCAATTTGTGGCTCAATGTGGTGTGTCAGATGTAGTATGGCTTGCCGGTTCAGTCTGTAAGTCCTAATAATGTCCAGGTCCCTGAGGCCAAGGAGGGTTGTCCTGGTTCTGAAGACCCTCTCCGCCTTCTGCGCTGCCTTTGACACTCCCACCTATGCACCACTTGTGCCCGGGTGGCTAATTATGGCGTAAGAGAGTTAGAGTTATTTTTTGGACGGGAATGGCTACCTCGCATCTCATTGATGCAAGGAGGATACAGGCATCCGGAAAATGATGTTAACAACAATATTTTGATGCTAGACAGGTCTAGTGTCAAAATATAAATATGGCATTGGGTTTGCGCTGAATTAGCGTAAAAAAATGACGCTTATCCAGCATAAACAGAATAGGTGCTTAAAGGAACTATTGGTTCATATGCATTTAACCATGTTTTGTTATGTACAGCACTTTATTATCGTTTTTTTTCATTTCTGTTTCTTGTTTGTATAATACACTTGGGGCCAGATGTATAAAAAAAGCCTTTTGCGATTCGGAAATAGTGATTTTTAAGAAATCGTTATTTCTGAGTCGCAAAATGCTATGTAACATATTTGCGATTCGGTAATAGTGATTTCTTAAAAATTGAAACTGCTATTACTGAATCATAAATTGCGATACAGCCCCCATTCGCACCTATGGGCCTGTTGGCCCATATGTGTGAATTTTTTGCATTTCCCAAATTGTGAATTCCTAGCTGGCAATTTGGGAAATGCAGTCTCCAGGGAGCTGGGGGCCTAATGCCCCCTCTGCTGCACCCCAGAAAAGTTTTGGAAGACATGTAAGGTGCACACATGCCAAAAGGGCATGTGTGCGTTACATGTCAATTTTAAGAATGCATTTTTAATGAATTTTTTAAATTTGCACATGGTTACCACCAAGGTCATTTTGGTGGTAATAGCGATTCCTTAATGCCCAATTCGCATTAAGGAATTGCTTCATACATATGCTTAAGGAATCGCAAATAAGGATTCCTTATTTGTGATGCCGCATTTAGAGAATCGCAAATTGCGATTCTCTAAATGGGGTCGCAATTTTAAGGAATCGCTATTTTAGCGATTCCTTTAAATTGCGTTCAGAATGCCCTTCATACATTCTGAAAGGCTTTTTTGCATTCGCAAACAGGCATTTGCACCATTTGCAAATGCAAAAAGGCTTCATACAGCTGGCCCTTGGTGATTTTATTGTTTGTTAGTGTATTACACAGACGTAAGAGTGGGACTTGTAGACACTAAGCATCATTTAATTTAATTGATTTAATTCGAATAAATAAATATTTTTCCAGTGAATAATTCATGTTTTCACTGAGGTACTGGGTTGTGTATCTATCCCTACTGGATATTTGCATTTTGGTTTTGGGTGCCGGAATATGTAGGCGTCATGGACACTCCCAGGATACTTGGACAAAATGTTTATGATAAATAGTCCCCGGTGGTCCACTATGTCCTGCACATTAATGGAATGCATTTGCTTGAGATTCCGGTATGAGTGTTCTGTTGCTGCATATGGTACGAGCCGGACATGGTTGCAATCAATTGCACCAAGCACCCGCGGGAAGCCATGAATTTGATAGAACCCCCGTTTGTTCTCCTGCTGCTTTTGCTGGGTGTTGGGGAAGCTGATGTGGCGGGGTGTCAGGGAGATGATAGCGTCTAACACCTTTGCAGGAATGCAGAGAACGATGGCTGTAAGACACCAGCAAACAGTGCATCCGTTGGTTGGAAGGAACCACTTGCCAGCAGGTGCAGGACAGCGAGCAGCTTTGTCATAGGTGGTATGTTGTGTAGGGTCTGCAGGCTGGCTGTAATTGATGCCTCAATGTGGTGCAGCAGGTGTAGTATGGCTTGCTGGTTCAGTTTGTGGGACCTAATAAAGTTGAGGTCCCTGAGGCCAAGGAGGGCTGTCCTGGTTCTGAAGACCCTTTCCTACCGTCTCCGTTGCCTTTGTGATCACGTGATCGTGGTGGTGAATGCAGGAATTGTTGTTGTCATCTGCGCCATCTAGCAAGCTGGATCATTATCACCTCCATCTTCTCCTGTGGGTTGTAATGTTGCTTCTGTGTGTTCTCCTTAAGTAGTGAGATGTTTGCCGCATTTCAACACCTGCCCTGACCCAAGAATTACATTTTGGCGCAAATTGGTGTTAACGTCATTTTTGGGGTCTGCCTCCCACCTGTGCATCTTTTTTGCCCGGGTGGATAAATATGTCGCTAGGGTGTTTGATTCATTTTTTTGGACGAACGCCTACTCTGCATCTCATTGATGCAAGGAGGTTTGACGCATCAGAAAAATTACGTTAACACCAATATTTTGAAGCTAGACGTATCTAGTGTCAAAATATAAATATTGCGTTGAGTTTGCTCTTAATTAGTGTAAACAAAATGATGCTATTTCAGTGCAAACAGAGTATAAATATGCTCTTACGTGTCGTACCAGACATGAAAGTACCTCAATTAAGTAATCCTCAATCTTATGTAAATTCCCTAGAACAAACATTTACCCAAATGTTAGCACACATTTTTTCGATATCTGTCACAGCTCTGCAGGAATCTAAAATAAGTTTGCATGCTCTCTATGTTGTGTCCCCACCTCACTGGCAAGGAAAGTCCTCGTGGTTGACATAAAAACTGTAATTTTCAGCTCACTAAACATTGAGTAAAGAATTTATCAGGGATTGATGCAGCACAATGCAACAAGATAACTTTCTGTGCTGAGTCAAACGGAGAGAGCAGGAAGGCGCCTTTTCTTTCCTTGCAAGGAACTCTAGTGGATGCCTACAGCCAACGCAGACACCCTTGTGCAATGATGCAAGGGTGCCTGAATTGCAGGCAGGATTGTTTTTGTGCAGAAAGGGACTTCTTCTAGCACATAAACAATAAATGGGGGTGTTTTACTCTTTCTAAGTGTACTGGAGAATGCAACATACTTAGAAAGAGGAAACAAAGAGGAGAGAGAAATACATTTCTCTTTGTTGCACCTCTATTGGGAAGGTGTTCAATTTTGACACATTCCATTAAGTTTAACAGTCTTGGTAAACCCGGAAATGCACCAAAATACATGGGTGGATGTGTGGGAACACCTGTGCTTCACCCATGTAACACCTTCCCAGAGCAGCATAATTCAAGTCAGGGACTTGCACTGCCTTCCATTACTCCACATTTACCAAGCAAAGTAGGGTTTCCCAAAGTGGCTTTGTATAGCTGGGTAAATCCGACTTAAGGATTGCATTGCTGTAAGGGCAGCACATCCCAATGATAAAGCTATACCTGAATCTGCCAACAACATCCCTGCTACAATTTAACATTCAGTGTTCTCCACTACAAGGTGCAACCCATCTTTACTACCCATCGTCAGACCAAAAGACTGTCACAGAGTCTTGAAAAAGATCTTTTGATTCTCCTTTATCTAAGGTTAAAAATAAATACAAAAGGCTCTATAAAGTCTTCTGTTCAAAAACTAAAATCTAAACAAAATAACTTACCAGCAAAAACTCTTTAAAAAACTAATGAGAGAGCCTTAACTAAAAGCAAATACATTTCAAAAGCAAGCAATGTGGGAAAAGAGAAACAAATGTCCTGGACAGCAGGTCAGGTCATGCAGCCTTTCCCTGTAGGTGACTATGTGGACCCTCATATGGGAAATGTTTTAATGGATTCTGTTAAGGCATTCTCAGGCTCTATTTGCTCGATATTAGTAGCATACAGGTAAACAGAAATGCTGCCAGACCTTACACATGAAGTACAGTCACCACAACATAAAGGTCAAAGATAAATTCAGGGATCAAGCAGACGTCATCATACAAATGCTGTACTTCATATTAAAGGAGATGAAAGATATCAAACGTATTAAACAAGCACAGGTTAAAGCCACAACATTGCTGAGCATTGACTAAATAGATTGATGATAAACAGGTGCAGGTTGAAAAAAGATTGGAGATGCTAGAGGAAAGAGTCTCAGATTCCGAAGATCAGCAACATTCTGACAAAGCAAATATTAGTGACCACAATAAGGATATCAATTGGGTATGAGATGAATGTGGTGAACTTGAGAACATGGCAAGAAGGTCTTATATCAGATTTATAGGTATTCCCAAGAGCCATGTAACAGGATCAACAGTGGAGGACACAATTTTCACTTTACTCACATCACACTTTCTTCCTGATTTCTAGGGAAACCTAATTTTTATGAGGGTATATCGGGTGCCACCAGCTATTTCTAAGCCTTTGTCTCTTGCTCAGACTATATTGGTATTCTTCAGTGAATACAGAATCAAAGAAAAAAGGCTCCATCAGGTGATAAAAAAAGACCTTTCAATAGACACAACAAGTTTTGCTTTCAGGTTTTCTTGGACATGTCACCAAAAGCAAGTCATACGAGATGGAACTGAAGCATCTAAACCCTTAGTTGAAAATGAGAAGAACCCAAGTCACTCTTTTTTCCAGAAAAGAAAACTATGATTGATTATTAAAAGAAAGACTATCATTGTTAATCATGTCTTTGAATACACTCAGTTACTGAAAGACAACTCGTAAATATAATTTTAGTGATGTACAGGAATCTATTGCTAAGGTCACTTTACTTTAATAGCACAATATCAGTATCAACCATCACCGGGGGTTAAGGTACATGGCATGACACCACACAGAATTTGCAAGGATCAATAGGTGGCATAAGCGAGCAATGCCATAGAATAAGCTTGGGAGGGGCCGGGCTGACCTGGGCATGGAGGTGGCCCATAGGAGGGTAGAAGGAGTAGGCACTTAGGGAGATTAGGGAGTCAGTGCATTCATAAATCACATACCTAAATTATTCTTCAAGTGCTCAGACAAGGAAAAATGAGATGAAGTCTGACAAGACATACATATACAAATGCATTATTGGGCATACAGTTAATAAATTAGATCTCTTTTTTCATAAGCAGGACACACTAAAGCCCATGAATAAAATATGATGTGTCTTACAATAATATCTTTGAATACCAATTGCCTTAATACCCAGTATCAGGCAAAATCCTTAGAGCCTTAAATCCTTTCAAATTACAATCCTTTGATCATTTTATTGCAGAAAAATCACAGGAGAAGTTCAACATTAAACAATGTTAAGACATTTCAAAGTTGGGTGTTTTCACATCTGTTGAAGTCCAACATATGGAAGTAGCTATTGTGTTCTCAAAGTAAAGCCAAGCCAGTGACTTTTCTACTGGATCAGATTCCTAGAGAAGGTGGATTTGGATCAGCTTGCAAATATAAGGCACATTTTTTGTAATTACTACCCATTATGGATGATGACCCTGAATAATTGATTACTTTATTTATTTCCACATGTTTGTTAAAGAGGGAATTGTTATAAATTGGGTCTCTAGTAGGCAGAGGTATGCACCCTCATCAAGAAGGGACCAGAGTCCTGTTCAGGGTGGGTCAAAACACAACCTAACTTATCCTGAGTTCAACCTCGGGTAGCTTGGTACAGTGCAGGCAGGCTTAACTTAGAAAGCAATGTGTAAAGTATTTGTGCAATATTTCATACAATAACACAGAGAAAACACCACAAAAAGAATCCAGATCAGGTTAGGAAAATAGTGAATATTTACCTGATTAAAATAGGACCAAAACAACAACAATTCATCCAGTTGAAATCAAGATGTGAGTTTGTAATGATTAGGGGGTAGATTTGTGGAAAGTGGTGCTCACTGGGGGCAGTGTCACTTTCCCTGCACCCCTCTACCACTACCACATAGGCGCCGTATTTTGGCAATAGCATCATTTCACATGACACTATTGATGTACTCTGCTGGAGTAGCGCCAAAGCATTGAGGGATATAGGAGACTATGCACAAACAGTCCTTGAGGTGTTGGACTCTGCTCTCCATAAGTCAAAGCCTTTCTGAGGTGCCCCCTCCAAGCTCTGGGCCTCAGAAGTGTGTTCTACAACTGAAGTTTGCCAAAATCGGTGCATCGACTTACACCTACATCAGAAACCTTTTCTGTTATAATGTCAGCTTTGCTGAATATTCCTTAATTTTGAGATGCTTACTCATCATCCAGATCAGCATTATTTAATGGAAAAGGGACAAGGAGCAATTTCAAGATGATCCTGTGCAAAAATGTGTGCTTTTCTGTAAACTAAAAAAGAGTAGATTAATGGTCATTGTGTAGCTTAAGGTCTATATTGGGGAGCACTATTATAGAGCTGCTTTACTCACCAGAAGTACTGTTATGAACAAAAAGGATACATAGGCAAAGTAATAGCCTGGGCAGCAAAGACAAAGAAAATAAATCAAAATGAAATAGAGGCATTGCCTACTTCCTACTAACAACTTTATTTCTTGAAAAAATAAGGACATCTTAATTAACCATTCTAAAGAAATCTATAAACAAGAGTCTAATATAGATGAGCACCCGATAACCAGCTATTTAGATAAATTTGTTATCCTGTGTAAAATTAAATCAGATTCATGTGAAATTGAGGGAGTCTAGCCCTTCCCAAGCAACAGTCAAAGTCCTTGTCAGGGTAAACCACAAAAGTCACTAAGATAACCTGTGCTTCACCCCATGACAGCCTGACACAAAAGCCATAAGGCTTAACTTAGAGGAAATGTGAAAAGCATTTTATGCAGCACACAAACAACAATTAAATGAAAACAAAAATAGAGTAAACATTATTACATTATTTGACAGCAAAACAACAAAAATCTAATAAGTAGAACTAGAGAAATGCAATTTCAAAGACTTAGGTACAAGAGAGTACTTAAAAGCACAAAGGTCTACTCGCGGTCATCTAGGCACGATGAAAGTGTGGCTGGATACAGTGACCAGGGTAGTGCCAAGGGAAAAGTAACCTTTTCAAAGGCTAGTGCAAACATTACATTTCACAGAGGAAGAGATCATGAGAAGCAGGGGAAGTAACATGGATGGTTGTTGCTGTAGAATGAAGAACAGGCTGGGTGTTGCAGACTATCGTCGTTGTAACATGAAAATCCTGAGATGTTTTGCAGACAGTCGTTGCTGAAGATTCTCGTTAGGGTCACTGTAGGCTGTCAGTGCTGTAGTGCAAAGAACAAATCTCACAGTACTGGTTCTCTGGCAGTCGCTGTAGCATGAAGAGACGGGTTCACTAGACCTTTGCCCTGGTATTCATCACAGGAGTCAAGATCTTGGCACAAAAAAATATCATAATTTCTGATAATCTTCACAGGAGGAGCTCAACTGTTGCCAACCAAGAATCCAGGACCTGAGAGGCTCCTCTCAGTGATCAGGAAGTCACTTTAGCAAATCCTAGTATTGTTCATGCAGGTCGAGCTGCAGATCCAGGCAGGTCCAATGCAGCAGTTTAGCTGGGCAGTTGCAGGAAGGCCTCTGGAGCTTGTTATGGCCCTGTAGCTCTCAACAGAAGATCACTTAGCTGACCCTGGGGGTCACTATGACTAGGTCCAGTCTTCCTTCTCAGCCATCAAGACAGGCCACAGGCAGCATTGCAGTCCTCTGGCAGCAGGGCAGGACTTCTTCTGTAATATGCACAGGTCCAGGAGTGTGCTAAAAGGTTGTTTTTAGGTTCCAATATTCATACCTTGTGCTAGGTTTGGAGTGGGAGAACCTTCTAGACTTCCCCACAGGGTGTTTAGAGTCACAAATGGGTAGCGTGGAGTTCTTTGTTTGTGTGCTGAGGCAGTTGCTTTGAAGTGCAGTAGTGTAAAGTGTGGTAAGTGACAGCTCCTCTTCTCCACTGAGGCCCATCACGGTGGCAGGTAAGTGATTATTTATTTATTTGTGTTTTTCTACCTCTGCCCTGCCCCCACTTTTCCACCAGCCGCCCCTTCTACTTTTTTTTTTAATACTGCGGCCTCCACTGACATTCATGTCCAATTGCAATCTTTGAATCATACATTTTAAATACTTAACACAAATACACTATACTCCGGCTCAGTTATGTAAATTTGGTCTCCGTGAAGATGACAACTATGTTAGCTGTGGGGCACTTTCAGACGACTTCCCGCACTTAGCCTGCAACTGTCCTCCAGTTTGCAGATATTAGGATCAGGTGACACGTGCACATACAGCCACAATACTAGAAAGAGTAAAGGACATTCCACAGATGTGTCTCTTAGGGCTTGTTATGTCTCTGCAGCCAGCTAATCATAAGTTAGTGGCAATAGCATTGCTTCTTACCAAAAAGAGGGTCTCATTACACTGGGGCACAAAAACATCCCCCAAACACCAACACTGGCTCTATGATATGGCATATTGCCATGATCAACTCAAATATCATGGAGCAGAACTCCCCCAAATGTCTCAGCCGAAAGACGTTTGGAGCCCATTCACCACTTATTTACTCACACTCTCAGAAGAATACTTACAGACTCTACCCATAGGCTTTGCTACAAACATGATTGTCTACTGTGTTGTTGACTCAGTTAACTGCGATCTACTGTCCGTGAGTAAATGTGGTTATGTACTTAATGATAATGACAATGTATGTTGTTTTGTTATGTATTTGAAAATGTATAATTAAACTGTTTGTATAGAGGCTGCAATGGCTGACCCAAGGCATGTTTAAAAAGACTACATGAGTAGGTCTTGAGTAGGTTCCACATATGAGCTGCAGGTCTACTATTAACATTTCATTTACAGGCCTGGGTCCATGTAGTACCTACTTAATAGGGACTGATAAGAAAATGTAATATGGCAATTAGGTGTAAGCCAAATTACCATGTTTAAAGGAGTGAGCACAAGCACTTTAGCATTGGTTAGCGGTAGTAAAGTGCCAGGGTCCTAAACACCAACAAAAACAGGTTCACAAAACAGGAGGAGGAAGGAAAAAAGTTTGGAAGTGACCCTGCCATGAGAACCATATCCATCATAAACCTAGCCAGCTTATCTCCTCTTGCTCAGTTCAGGAAATAGAGGAAGTAATCAAAGGCTTATATAATGATAAGGCAGCCAGGTAAGACGGAATTCCATCTGAATTCCACTTATCATTTAATAAGGCTCTAGCACCTGCCATTATAATACTGATACATCAATTAAATCAATCAATCATGTATTTTAGAGCACACTACTCATCAATAGGGTCTCAAGGCCCTGAGGGGTGTCCTCATAGATCAGTTGAAGAGCCAGGTCTTGAGGTCCTTCCTCAACTGAGGCAGCATTGGTGACTGTCTGAGGTGAGGAGGTAAGGTGTTCCAGCCTTTTGCTGCCAGGTTTGAAAAAGAGCTACCTCCAGCCGAGGACTTCTTTATGCGGGGTACATTGGTGAGCAACTGCTGGGACAAGTGGAGAGGTCTTGAAGGGGAGTATCAGGTGACATGGTGGTTGAGTTAGCTAGGTACGCTGTTGTTGAGGTATCTGTAGGCATGTACGAGGAGTTTGAAGTTGATCCTCTTCTCGACGGTGTGCCACTGGAGGTGTTCTGTGATGTGTTCTTGGCAGGGGATGTCTAGGACAAGAATTACTAATGGGTCAGTCTACATACACACATACATTTCTAATGGGATAGAACCTCCCTTTGTTATTATTTAATGTAAAAATTGTAAACTTTCAAAAGAAGGATAACAATTGACAGGATGTAAACTTGTATAGGCCTATACCTTACCTGAACTCCAAATATAAAATGTAAAGCCTTAGCAAACATGATCTCCAGATTTGCTACAAAGCTTTGCTACAAAAATGGTACATTAAAATCAGAATTATTTTATTGTCTGTTAAAATTGTATTCAAATACAAATGTTATTGTTAAAGCCATATATTCAATGCTCATATTCCAGTGCCCATAATAATGTTGAATGCTGAGTTCGATTTCACTGTGTTTTATGAGATGCTTTCACTTCTAAAGCCCATGGAATTCCACATATGTTGACTAACTTAATAACCAATTTATGTAATAGCATAGATCAATTCTATCAAAATATTTTAGAAACACAACTCACTTTTTCAAACAACAAACTTTTATGATTCACCTACCTTTAATAGACATGAGGCAGGGTGATTTTTTAAATGTAACTAAAGCATAAGGTGTAGGCACATTGCCATTTACAGAAAGCACATATTCCATTAATATGGCCACTAAATTTGCACGGGCATACAGTTTTTATAGAACACAAATGATAATGTCAGGAAATTGGGTTTCTGTGAGAGTGTCTTGAATAGTTTTGATCCTATTAACCCCTTTGCTGCCAGGCCTCTTCCCCCTCCTGTGCCAAGCCTTTTTTTTTGGCTTTTTGGGGTTAGTTTGTGCTTAGACCCTCACAACATTTTATCCACATAAGCTATCTATGCCAAATTTGCATCCTTTTTCCCAACATTCAGAGGATTCTAAAGACATCCAGAGTTTTTGAGTTCCCCTAGAGGAGATCAAGAAATTAGCCAAAATATAACTAACATTTAGGTTTTGAGGGAAAACGTGCTGCAGAAGAAAACATCTATTTTTTCCCTGCAAACTGCATCACCAAAAGGTTTGTGGTGTTAAAATCACCATCTTCCCAACTTCCAGGAATAGGCAGACTTGAATCAGAAACCAAACTTTTGAAAACAGTTTTGGCATTTTACTGGGATATACCCCATTATTTACTATTTGTCTGCTTTCAGCCTCCTTCCAATTAGTGACAAAAATCGTGGATCCTGGACAGCTAAACATTTCTGAAAAGTAGTCTATAATCTGAATTCAACAAGTGGTCATTTGTGTAGATCCTTCAAGGTTTTCTTATAGAAAGTAAAAGTTAAAATAAAAACATTGAAATTGAGTTGAAAAAAACAGCTATTTCTGTCTACATTTTCTTCTGTAACTTTTTCCAACTATGGCAGATGTTTGAAAGCAAGATACCATTACGTCTGTTAGACTCTGCTGGTTATGGGGATAAATAGGGCTTGTAGGATCATCCAGAACCCAGGGTTCCCAAAACCAATAAATGAGATGCCACTTCTTGATATTCACGAAGATATGATGGTTAAACTTCAAAGTGTCTTTTATAAAAAGGTAGCCACGGCAAACCGGCAATATGGGGGTTCACCTAACAGCAGTTGGTTTAATGATGCATGCATGAGGGCTAAGACTGAGTTAAGGAAGGCTATACTGGCCGGGTATACGGGGGCAATCAAACAAGCAAGATTCACGTATAAAAAGATAATCCTACAATCAAAGAAAGCTTGGGAAGATGCTATTTGGCAGGACTTGCTAGATGCTACTAAAACAAACAACAATACGCTTTTTTGGGAACTGCTGACTAAGCACGAGAGAGGGGGTAGGTTTATACAAAGGAACCATATTCAACCTGGTACCTGGGTGGATCATTTCTCTCTCTTGTACGAAGGAACTGCCTCCACTGGGACTGTCGATTGTGAGAAAGTGGGACTATACCCCCCAATTTCACCCAATGCTAACCTTGCCACTTCTCCGTCCAGTGGGAATCTATTTAACTCTGAAAGCTATATTTGCTTTTCTCTAGAAGAAACTGCAGACGCCATTAAATCTCTAAAGACAGGTAAAGCCCCAGGCCCTGATAAAATTCCAGGTGACCTTTATAAATCAGAGTTACCCATCTGGACCTGGTATATTAATATGCTGTCAAACAAAATCGCAAAAGGAGGACAGATCCCTGAGACGTGGAAGGGTGCAGAAATTATTCCAATATATAAAAAGGGCAACGTAAATCTTCCAATTAACTACAGACCGGTCAGTTTAATTGACAACCTACAAAAAAATTTTGCAAAACAATTGTTAGTTAGACTGACGAGTTGGGTGACGGAGCAGCAGATCCTATCACCACTTCAGGCAGGGTTCCGCTCTAGAGTTAGCACGGTTGACCAGGTATTTAGGTTGACCGTGCTACACTGGAAATATGTAGTCTTGGCAAAGCAAACACTATATGTCACTTTTGTAGACCTGCGCTCTGCCTTTGACCTGGTCCCTAGAGACAAGCTTTGGGGAGTGCTACACAAAAGAGGGGCACCATCTGATATCATTCATTTATTAACACGTATGCATGAAGGCACATACGCTCAAGTAAGATGGGGTAACCAAGGCGAACTGACTAACAAGTTTCCCATTAAAAGAGGTGTTCGTCAGGGATGTGTCCTAGCGCCACTTTTGTTTTCTTTATTCATTAACGAGGTGGTCCAAGAACTCATGACATGCCAGAATGATGCTCCTAGCTTAGGCAATCAGAAAATCCCAATTCTTCTTTTTGCGGATGACTCTCTATTGATCTCAAAGACCCCTATGGGGCTGCAAATTCTTGTGGATAGATTTAAATCATTCTGCTGGAATTTTGGTTTAGAGCTGAACTCGAAGAAAACAAAATTGATGGTGCTTCGCTCTGGCTCTCGTAAGAAGTGTACGATCAGGTTAGATGGAGCTATTTTAGACCAGGTTAGCTCTATCGACTACTTGGGTGTGAGGCTTACAGACTCACTCCTCTGGGACGAACAAGTCGGTAAGAGTGGCGGGCTTTTGCAACATCGGGCAGCATCCATATTACGCCTTTACAGGAATACGATCGCTAAAGTTGTGTCTCCAGCAGTAAAGATCTATGTGGCCAAGGCACAGGGTGCTGCTGTTTATGGTGCAGAGATTTGGGGCATGACAGATAGCAGTAGGATAACTAAAATTGAGAATAGCTTTGCTCGGGCTCTATGTGCTTGTCCCACTAGCACCCCATTAACCCCCCTTTTTTTAGATCTAGGGCTTAAACGTATAGCCGATTTGATTATCTTACGGCCCCTACTATATTGGGTGAGGCTTTGGGTAGTTCCTGAACTGGCTATATATAAGTCTTCCCTATTAGAATTGTTAAAAACCTCTAACTCCATGTCCATACCATGGATCAAACACGTATCTAGTTGGTTTTGCATGCTAGGACTGAGGAACTTCTGGGAGAATCCCCAGCAACTTGTGAAGCCCCATGTAAAAGTATTGAAGAGAGCTTACTGGTCCCACATATGTAATAATTACATTTCTCAGAAATCGAATGGTCATTTAACTAACTCGTTTATTGATTTTAAATGGTACCCTGAGTTTGAACCATACTTAGATACAATACCTGATTTGTTAGGCAAAAGTTTGTATGCCAGATTTCGATTTGGAACATTACCCCTGAAGGCCTTAACGAGCAGATGGGGACCTAAGTCAAGCTCTGATACCTGTCCTGTATGTGGCATTCCTTCCGAAACAGTAGAACATTTTATGTTTTTTTGTCCCGCCTATTCAATCCCAAGGTTTAAATGGATATATAAAATCTGTAGGGAATTGAATTTAAGGAAATGTTTTTTAGCTTTGCGGATCTTAAAAAGCCACAATTCAAATGTGACAATTTACGCAGTAAGTAAGTTTTTAGCAACAGCATGGCGCATACGCACTTTTTATTTACAATGAGTTGAAATTGTTTTAAGACGGGCAAACATGGATCATTCTTTTTTTAAATTTTTCTATGACATTATGGTTTATATTATTATATTATATTGTATTGTATTGTATTGCTTTGATGGTCTGTTGGCCGAATAAAGCTTATGTGAAACACACATAAATGAGATGCACTTTGTAATGGGCTTTCATTGTAAACGGTGTATACAGCAATTCATTTGGTAAAATGTTAACAGTGAAAAATAGGTATCAAGGAAACCTATATATTTCCAAAATGACTTCTTTCTTACACTCTGTCTTACATTTGAAATGAAACAATGTAGAGAAAGACAATTGGCAAGATTCTGTGTTCCTGCAAGTCTCCCAAAAAAATGGTACCTCACTTCTGTGGGTCGGCCAAGTAGCAACAGGAGATGTCCCAAAACACAGCGTGGACACATTATATTTTCCCAATGAAAACAAACGTGTTTTTTGCAAAGTGCCTAGCTGTGGGTTTTGACCTGTGGCTCAGCCGACACCTAGGGAAAACTAGAAAACCTTTAAATTTTTAGGAACTAGACACATAGCGAAATCTAGGAAGGGGTGAATTGTGGGGGTCTCACTGGGTTCTGTCACTCTGAAATCTTTCCAAACCTCAAAATCTGGCTAACAAAAACACTTTTTCCTCACATTTCGGTGCTGGCAAAGTTCTAGAATCTGAGGAAAGCCACAAAATTCTTTCAACCCAGCATTTTCCCAAGTCTACTGATAAAAATGGTACCATGCCTGTGTGAGAAGGCCTAGTGCCTGCTGCAGGAAATGCCCCAAAACACAATGTGAACACATAACAATGGATTTTTTTTTTTGCAAAGTTCCACACTGTGGTTATTGGCCTCTAGCTCAGCCGGCACCTAGGGAAACATAGCAAAGCTATACATTTTTAGAAACCAGACATCTATGGGAATCCAGGATGGGGTGAATTGTGGGGATCTCTCTGGGTTCTGTCACCCAGAACCCTTTTCAACCCTCAAAATTTGGTTAAAAAACACTTTTTCCTCACATTTCCGTGCTTAAAAGTTCTGGAATCTGAGGGGAAACACAAACTTCCTTCCACCCTGCATTTTCCCAAGTTTCTCAATAAACATGATACCTCTCTTGTGTAGGTAGGCCTAGTGCCCGAGACAGGAAATGCCCCTAAACTCAATGTGGATACATCACATTTTCAACTGACATGTTTTTTGCAAAGTGCCTAGCTGTGGATATTGGACTCCAGCTCTGCCATCACCAAGGGAAACCTACCAAACCTGTACATTTTTGGAAAGTAGACACCTAGGGGAATCAAGGATGGGGTGACATGACGGGCTTTCACTGGGTTCAGTTACTCAGAATACTTCGTCAACCTCAGAATTTGGTTAAAAAAACACTTTTTCCTCACATTTTGGTGCTGCGAAGTTCAGGAATCTGAGGGAAACAACAAACGTCCTTCCACCCAGCATTTACCCTAGTCTCCAGATAAAAATGGTACCTCACTTGTGTGGCTAGGTCTAGTGGCCACGACAGGAAATGCCCCAAAACACAATGTGGCCACATCACAATGGGTGTTTTTTTTGCAAAGTGCCTAGCTGTGAATGTTAGCCTCTAGCTCAGCCGGCACTTATGGAAACCTAGCGAACCTATACATTTTTAGAAACTAGACACCTAGGGGAATCCAGGATTGGGTGTCTTGTGGGGTTCTCACTGGGCTCAGTCAATCAGAAACTTTTTCTATCCTCAAAACCTGGTTAAAAAAAACACTTTTTCATTCACATGTCAATGCTGCAAAGTTCTGGAATCTGAGGGGAGCCATGAACTTTTTTCCACCCAGCGTTTTCTGATGTCTTTCTTTTTTTTTTTTGTTTAGTACCCAAGGAACACATATATAATTAATTGAAAGTCAAAAGCAAAAGAAACTAAAAAAAGAACATTGAGCCAAATATACAATGCCACTGTACAATCATTTCCTATTGGCTAGCCATTTGCCCCAAACCCCCCATATTTCTTGCCCTTTACGTCTCCCTTTTTTTCCTTTTCGCTCATACAGGGCTTGT
Organism: Pleurodeles waltl; assembly: GCF_031143425.1. Lineage (NCBI taxonomy): Eukaryota > Metazoa > Chordata > Amphibia > Caudata > Salamandridae > Pleurodeles > Pleurodeles waltl. Next base: position 145,553,953 of record NC_090439.1, on the reverse strand, counting down.
TCCAGCTGATACATTGCAAGAAGGCGGTTTAACCAATTTTAATATGTAGCCATGCAGAAGAGATACACAATCGATACACTGACATAGTTATAAAAAGAAACTTACTGGCAAATGACTCACTTAGCTCCGAAACCCCAAGCAAGACCACCCCCGGTGACAGTTCAATTTCTAATCTGACAACGTCTTTAATAAACTGCTCCACTTTTCTACGCAAGTTTGCCAGCTTCGTACAGGTGGCGAACATATGTATTATATCCACTCCGTGTAACTGACATCTTGGACAGTGCACTCCTTGTACCCGGCCCCATTGTGCTCCCGGGCGTAATATACAGATCACATATTGTTTTATAATGTTGTGCCTGAAGAGACGCTGAGATCAAGGAGGTCCGGCCTAAATTGAGAGATTCATAAAAAAACCTCCTCTTCCACATTCAGCTTGTCGCTCCACTTTTGGCTATACTTTGCCAAATCGATTGGTAAATCATCAATCAGTCTCGCATATATTGATCATATTGTAATCTTATCAGAGAAAATCATAATTTCTAATAAAGAGTTCTTTACAAACCCCGCTGCACCACCGCTTTTCCGAAGAATGAATTCCCTTACTTGTAGATATTGTAAAAAGCCACTTTGGGCTAATCAAAATTTCCTGTGAAGATTTTCAAATGTGGTGATTGTAGAACACTCGATAAAATCACCTAATCTATAGATTCCTGTTGATTCCACCTTTCCATAATAGTATCGTGAAAAATCTCCAGAAAGAACATATTATCCTTAATCAAAGTATAGTAATTGTATCTTCCGAGCCCAGATTTCTTTCGCCACAGACCCCAGACTAAAAGCAGCCTGAAGAACTTTAAACCAAGCCTTTTTAAAATAGGTAGGCTCCAACAACGTAAGAATTGCCCCATTTGCAGCAGGGCCAATTAGTACCTCAAAAATACTAGAGACATATTCCCCATCATTTACCAGCCATCCATTTTTAAACATCGGTTGCATATACTGCATTGCGGCTGCAATCTGATACAGTTTAAAGTTGGGAAGGGACCATCTGCCCTTTTCCCTTGATAATGTCATATATTTGCTTGCTCTACTTATCTTACCATATGACCAAACAACCGCATTATCAACTGATCCAATTTCCTGAACCAAGATTTCTCAAATTCCAATGGAATTGCGCGAAATAAATATAAAACTTTGGGAAGGAACATAATTTTTATCATGTTACACCGCCCCATAATTGTCATGTGCAAATTATTCCATCTACTAAAATTATGCTTAGCATTATCTATGATAGGCCAAAGGCTAAACCGGACGATCTCCTCCACCTGGAGTCAAATATCGATCCCTAAATAAACAGCTTGTTCTACTTTTCGTGTATCCGCCGAACTGCAATGTTCATTCAAGACTATTTGTGTTTTATCTTTGTTAAGAAGATAGCCCGAGATTGCCCCAAAATTTTCTGCAGCACCCTCAATCACATCACAATTTTCCTATGAAAATGGGCATGTTTTTTGCAAAGTGGTTAGCTGTAGATTTTGGTCTCCAGCTCAGTCGCCACCTAGGGAAATGTTAGACCCGCCATCCTTAACGTAGTCTCTCCTGTCTTTTTGCCCCTGCTTCCCATGTTTTGACTGTGTGCTGGACTCTGTTTTTGCTGTTTGTTTGTGTAGGAAGTTGGCTCTGTATGCCCTATTTCAAAGTAAGAAATAGCATGCAAGGAGTCCAAGGGTTCCCCTTAGAGGTAAGATAGGGGCAAAAAGAGATAATTATAATGCTCTATTTTGTGGTAATGTGGTCGAGCAGTAGGATTATCAGAGGGTAGTGTTAAACATTTGTTGTACACACACAGGCAATAAATGGGGAACACACATTCAAAGACAATTCCAGGCCAATAGGTTTTTATATAGAAAAATATATTTTCTTAGTTTATTTTAAGAACCACAGGTTCAAGATTTACAAACAATACTTTAAATGAAAGGTATTTCACTTAGGAACTTTAGGAATTTTGAATTAGCAAAATAGCATATACAATTTTCACACAAATGGCAATAAGCTGTTTTAAAACTAGACACAGTGCAATTTTCAACAGTTCCTGGGGGAGGTAAGTGTTTGTTAGATTTGCAGGTAAGTAATCCACCTACAGGGTTCAAGTTGGGTCCAAGGTAGCCCAGGGGAGGGGGTTCAGAGCAACCCCAAAGTTACCACACCAGCAGCTCAGGGCCGGTCAGGTGCAGAGGTCAAAGTGGTACCCAAAACGCGTAGGCTTCAATGGAGAAGGGGCTGCCCCGGTTCCAGTCTGCCAGCAGGTAGGTACTCGCGTCTTCGGAGGGCAGACCAGGAGGGTTTTGTAGGGCACCAGGGGGGGCACAGGTCAGCACAAAAAGTACACCCTCAGCGGCACGGGGGCGGCCGGGTGCAGTGTGCAAACAGGCGTCGGGTTCGCAATGGAGTTCAATGGGAGACCTAGGGGTCTCTTCAGCAATGCAGGCAGGCGGGGGGGGCTCCTCGGGGTAGCCACCACATGGGCAAGGGAGAGGGCCACCTGGGGGTCGCTCCTGCACTGGAGGTCGGATCCTTCATGCCCTGGGGGCTGCGGGTGTAGTGCCCTTACCAGGCGTCGGGTCTTTGAAGCAGGCAGTCGCGGTCATGGGGAGCCTCTGGATTCCCTCTGCAGGCGTCACTGTGGGGGTTCAGAGGGGTCAACTCTGGCTACTCACGGGCTCGCAGTCGCCGGGGAGTCCTCCCTGTAGTGTTGGTTCTCCACAAGTCGAGCCGGGGGCGTCGGGTGCAGAGTGCCAAGTCTCACGCTTCCGGCGGGAAACGTGTTGTTTTCAAAAGTTGCTTCTTTGTTGCAAAGTTGCAGTCTTTGTGGAACAGGGCCGCTGTCCTTGGGAGATCTTGGACTTTTAGATGCAGGGTAGTCCTCTGAGGCTTCAGAGGTCGCTGGACCCTGTGGAACACATCGCTGTAGCAGTTCTCTTGAAGTGGGGAGACAGGCCGGTAGAGCTGGGGCCAAAGCAGTTGGTGCCTCCGTATTAACTGCAGGTTTTTCAGCTCAGCAGTCCTTCTTCGTCTTAGGTTGCAGGAATCTATCTTGCTGTGTTCTGGGAGCCCCTAAATACTCAATTTAGGGGTGTGTTTAGGTCTGGTGGGTTAGTAGCAAATGGCTACTAGCCCTGAGGGTGGCTACACCCTCTTTGTGCCTCCTCCCTGAGGGAAGGGGGGCACATCCCTAATCCTATTGGGGGAATCCTCCATCTGCAAGATGGAGGATTTCTAAAATTCAGAGTCACCTCAGCTCAGGACACCTTAGGGGCTGTCCTGACAGGCCAGTGACTCCTCCTTGTTTTTCTCATTATCTCCTCCGGCCTTGCCGCCAAAAGTGGGGCCGTGGCCGGAGAGGGCGGGCAACTCCACTATCTGTAGTGCCCTGGGGTGCTGTAACAAAGGGGGTGAGCCTTTGAGGCTCACCGCCAGGTGTTACAGTTCCTGCAGGGGGAGGTGAGAAGCACCTCCACCCAGTACAGGCTTTGTTACTAGCCACAGAGTGACAAAGGCACTCTCCCCATGTGGCCAGCAACATGTCTGGTGTGTGGCAGGCTGCTAAAACTAGTCAGCCCACACTGGTAGTCGGTATGGTTTCAGGGGGCATCTCTAAGATGCCCTCTGGTGTGTATTTCACAATAAAATGTACACTGGCATCAGTGTGCATTTATTGTGCTGAGAAGTTTGATATCAGACTTCCCAGTTTTCAGTGTAGCCATTATGGTGCTGTGGAGCTCGTGTTTGACAGACTCCCAGACCATATACTCTTATGGCTACCCTGCACTTACAATGTCTAAGGTTTTGTTTAGACACTGTAGGGGCATAGTGCTCATGCACTGATGCCCTCACCTATGGTTTAGTGCACCGTGTCTTAGGGCTGTATGGCCTGCTAGAGGGGTGACTTATCTATGCCATAGGCAGTGTGAGGTTGGCATGGCACCCTGAGGGGAGTGCCATGCCGACTTACTCGTTTTCTCCCCATCAGCACACACAAGCTGGCAAGCAGTGTGCCTGTGCTGAGTGAGGGGTCTCCAGGGTGGCATAAGACATTCTGCAGCCCTTAGAAACCTTCCCTGGCATCAGGGCCCTTGGTACCAGAGGTACCACTTACAAGGGGCTTACCTGGATGCCAGGGTGTGCCAATTGTGGAAACAAAGGTACAGGTTATGGAAAGAACACTGGTGCTGGGGCCTGATTAGCAGGCCTCAGCACACTTTCAAATCATAACTTGGCATCAGCAAAGGCAAAAAGCCAGGGGGTAACCATGCCAAGGAGGCATTTCCTTACACAACCCCTCCCCCCAAACGAAAGAGGATGAGACTAACCCTTCCCAAGAGAGTCTTCATTTTCTAAGTGGAAGAACCTGGAAAGGCCATCGGCATTGGCATGGGCAGTCCCAGGTCTGTGTTCCACTATAAAGTCCATTCCCTGTAGGGAGATGGACCACCTCAACAGTTTTGGATTTTCACCTTTCATTTGCATTAGCCATCTGAGAGGTCTGTGATCAGTTTGAACTACAAAGTGAGTACCAAAGAGGTATGGTCTCAGCTTCTTCAGGGACCAAACCACAGCAAAGGCCTCCCTCTCAATGGCACTCCAACGCTGCTCCCTGGGGAATAACCTCCTGCTAATGAAAGCAACGGGCTGGTCAAGGCCATCATCATTTGTTTGGGACATAACTGCCCCTATCCCATGTTCAGAGGCATCAGTCTGAACAATGAACTGCTTGGAGTAACCTGGAGCTTTGAGAACTGGTGCTGTGCACATAGCTTGTTTCAGGGTGTCAAAGGCCTGTTGGCATTCTACAGTCCAGTTTACCTTTTTAAGCATTTTCTTGGAGGTAATTTCTGTGAGGGGTGTCACTATTGATCCATATCTCTTCACAAACCTCCTGTAGTACCCAGTCAAGCCAAGGAATGCCCTGACTTGAGTCTGGGTTTTTGGAGCTGCCCAGTCCAGAATAATCTGGATCCTAGGCTGGAGAGGCTGAACTTGGCCTCCACCTACAAGGTGTCCCAAGTAAACCACAGTTCCCTGCCCTATCTGGCATGTGGATGCCTTGCTAGAGATGCCTGCAGATTGCAGGGCCTTCAAAACCTTCTTCTGGTGGACCAGGTGATCCTGCCAGCTGGAGCTAAAGACAGCAATATCGTCAAGATAAGCTGCACTAAAGGACTCCAAGCCAGCAAGGACTTGATTCACCAACCTTTGGAAGGTGGCCGGGGCATTGTTTAAACCAAAGGGCATAACATTAAACTGATAATGCCCTTCAGAGGTGGAGAATGCTGTCTTTTCTTTTGTTCTTGGTGCCATTTTGATTTGCCAGTACCCTGCTGTCAAGTCAAAGGTACTTAAGTATTTGGCAGCACCTAGTCTGTCTATCAAATCGTCTGCCTTTGGAATGGGATGGGCATCTGTCTTGGTGACAGAATTAAGTCCTCTGTAGTCCACACAAAACCTCATCTCTCTATTTCCATCTTTGGTGTGAGGTTTGGGGACTAAGACCACTGGGCTAGCCCAGGGGCTGTCAGAGTGCTCAATGACTCCCAATTCCAGCATCTTTTGGACTTCCACTTTGATGCTTTCCTTAACTTGGTCAGACTGTCTGAAAATGTTGTTTTTGACAGGCATGTTGTCTCCTGTGTCCACATCATGGATACACAGGTGTGTCTGACCAGGGGTTAGGGAAAAGAGCTCAGCAAACTGTTGCAGGACTTTCCTACAGTCAGATTGCTGTTGGCCAGAGAGGGTGTCTGAATAGATCACTCCATCTACTGAACTATCTTTAGGGTCTGTGGAGAGGAGATCAGGGAGAGGTTCACTCTCAGCTTCCTGGTCCTCATCTGTTACCATCAACAGATTCACATCTGCCCTGTCATGAAAGAGTTTTAGGCGGTTCACATGGATCACCCTTTTGGGGGTCCTGCTAGTGCCTAGGTCTACCAGGTAGGTGACCTGACTCTTCCTTTCTAGCACTGGGTAAGGGCCACTCCATCTGTCCTGAAGTGCCCTGGAGCCACAGGCTCCAGAACTCAGACTTTCTGCCCTGGCTGAAACTCAACCATAGCAGCCTTTTGGTCATACCACATCTTCTGGAGTTGGTGGCTGGCCTCAAGGTTTTTGCTTGCCTTTTCCATATACTCTGCCATCCTTGAACGTAGGCCTAGTACATAGTCCACTATATCTTGTTTAGGCTCATGAAGAGATCTCTCCCTGCCTTCTTTTACAAGAGCTAGTGGTCCCATTACAGGATGGCCAAACAGAAGTTCAAAGGGGGAAAACCCTACTCCCTTCTGAGGCACCTCTCTGTAGGCGAAAAGCAGACATGGCAAGAGGACATCCCATCTCCCTTTGAGCTTTTCAGGGAGCCCCATGATCATGCCTTTCAATGTCTTGTTAAACCTTTCTACAAGACCATTGGTTTGTGGATGGTATGGTGTGGTGAATTTGTAAGTCACCCCACACTCATTTCACATGTGTTTCAGGTAGGCTGACATGAAGTTGGTACCTCTGTCAGACACCACCTCCATAGGAAATCCTACTCTGGTAAAAATACCAATGAGTGCTTTGGCTACTGCAGGGGCAGTAGTCGACCTAAGGGGAATTGCTTCAGGGTTTCTAGTAGCATGATCCACTACTACTAGTATGTATTGGTTCCCTGAGGCTGTGGGAGGTTCAAGTGGACCCACTATGTCCACACCCACTCTTTCAAAGGGGACCCCCAACACTGGAAGTGGAATGATGGGGGCCTTTGGCTGTCTTACCACTGGCTTGACAGGTGGCACAGGAGACACAAAACTCCTTGACCTTCTGGGACATGTTGGGCAAATAGAAGTGGTTGACTAATCTCTCCCACATCTTGGTCTGTCCCAAATGCCCAGCAAGAGGAAGGTCAGAATGAACTCCCTAAACTCCTGAAGCACTACCATTCTCCTAGTGGCACCAGGTTTGGGATCTCTTGCCTCAGTGTAAAGGAGTCCATCTTCCCAATAGACTCTATGTGTTCCTGTTATTTTTCCTTTGGACTCTTCAGCAGCTTGCTGCCTAAGGCCTTCAAGAGAGGGACAGGTTTCTTGCCCCTTACACAACTGTTCCCTTGAGGGTCCCCCTGGGCCTAGGAGCTCGACCTGATAAGGTTCTAACTCCATGGGCTCAGTTCCCTCAGAGGGCAGAACTTCTTCCTGGGAAGAGAGGTTCCCTTTTTCTTTTTGTGTTGAAGCTGGTTCCCCTGTCTTCTTTCCTTTTCTCTTGGAGGGTTGGGCCCTTTTTCCAGGCTCCAACACCTCTTTTTCACCCTGAGCCTTGCACTGTGCCCTTGTCTTGACGCGCACCAATTCAGGGATACCCAGCATGGCTGCATGGGTTTTGAGTTCTACCTCAGCCCAGGTCATTTCCAAGCAAACAGTCTACAGGGATATTTGAGGAGACCACCACCTGTTTCAGGCCATTGACCCCTCCCCACTCTAAAGTTACCATAGCCATGGGATGTACTTTGTCTGATTGTCAGCGTTGGTGACTGGATAAGTTTGTCCAGTCAGGTATTGACCAGGGGAAACCAGTTTCTCTGTCACCATGGTGACACTGGCACCTGTATCCCTCAGGCCTTCTACACTTGTCCCATTAATTAAGAGCTGCTGCCTGTAGTTTTGCATATTAGGGGGCCAGGCAGCCAGTGTGGCTAAATCCACCCCACCCTCAGAGACTAATGTAGCTTCAGTGGGAACCCTGATTTGCTCTGGGCACACTGTTGATCCCACTTGGAGACTGGCCATTCCAGTGTTAGCTGGAGCAGAGTTAGAAGTGGAACCTTTCTTGGACAGGCCTTGTCTCCAGTTTGGTGTCCTTGCTGATTACAGCTACGACACCAGGCCTTTTTGGGATCAAAGTTTTTACCCTTGTACCCAAAATTGGATTGTGAAGAGGCTCTGGGCCCTCCCTCCTGAGCAGGTTTTTGGGGCCCTGTTGAAGACTCTTTACTTTTTCCCTTGGATGTCTCAACACTCTTCCCCTGGGGAGTCTTTGTAACCCCTTTCTTTTGGTCACCCCCTGTGGAAGTCTTGGTCACCCTAGTCTTGACCCAATGGTCTGCCTTCTTTCGCAATTCTTGGGGAGAGATTGGTCCTAGGTATACCAGATGCTGATGCAGTTTATCATTGAAACAATTACTTTACACGTGTTATTTCACAAATAAATTGTACAGCCCATCATAATCATTTACACCACTGCCATGAATCCAACCATCCAGTGTTTTCACTGAGTAGTCTACAAAATCAACCCAGGTCTGGCTTGAGGATTTTTTAGCCCCCCTGAACCTAATTCTATACTCCTCAGTGGAGAATCCAAAGCCCTCAATCAGGGTAGCCTTCATGAGGTCATAGGATTCTGCATCTTTTCCAGAGGGTGTGAGGAGTCTATCCCTACACTTTCCAGTGAATATTTCCCAAAGGAGAGCACCCCAGTGAGATCTGTTTACTTTTCTGGATGTACAAGCCCTCTCAAAAGCTGTGAACCATTTGGTGATGTCATCACCATCTTCATATTTAGTTACAATCCCTTTTGGGATTTTCAACATGTCAGGAGAATCTCTGACCCTATTTATGTTGCTGCCACCATTGATGGGACCAAAACCCATCTCTTGTCTTTCCCTTTCTATGGCTAGGAGCTGTCTCTCTAAAGCCAATCTTTTGGCCATCCTGGCTAGCAGGATGTCCTCTTTATTGAGGCTGCCCTCAATGCTTCCAGAGTTGCTGGACTCTCCTGTGAGAGAAGCAGCATCTCTGACTATCACTTGTGGAGACAGGGTTTGAAGGACCCTGTTCTCCCTAACTAGGACTGGAGGTGGGAAATCCTCCACATCACTAGCTTCCCCCTCTGGGAGGGTATCCTCAGAGGGGTTGTTTTTAGCAAACTCTGCCAAGAGCTCCTGGAGCTGTACTTTGGTAGGGTTTTAACCGGTTTTAATCTTTTTGATTTTGCAATGAGACCTTAACTCTGACATCCTAAGATGCAGGTAAGGGGTGAGGTTGAGTTCCATCACTATCTCTTCTGCATTAGACATTATGGTGGTCATTACAACCCTGGTGGACGGTGTTAAAGATGCGGTAATACAGCAAACAGTCAGACGGACAAAAAATGGGAATTATGACCCTGGTGGAAATCGCCAACAAAGACAGCCACTTTAACACACCGCCCGCCACGGCGGTACAGACAAGCAGCGCGGCGGTCACCGCCAACAGACAGGCGGGAGACAATGTACCGCCCACAGTATCACAACAGGCCAATCCGCCACCTTTTCCGGGGCGGATTCACCGTGGATAAAAACACGGCGGAAACACCTTTTGCAATGGGAAAATGCTCACCTTCAACACATCCCACGAGGAACGACGACTCCATGGAGACGGAACTCCAAATACTACCTGCCCTCGTCTTTCTGCTCCTTCACGACCAACAGCGACGTAGGCGCAGAAGATACTGGTGAGTACTGCACCTACGACATGGGGAGGCAAAAGTTAGGGGGACACCCACCAAACACCCCCACCCTCGCATAGTACAACATACACACCAATGCAGTCACAAACATAACAGTAACAACCCACAATCCCCCCGGAAGAATGCAAAGACAATGCGAATTTCGGGCAAACATTATAATGTGCCAATATACATGTCATACAAAAATATACAAATATATGTATTACAAAATCACTCATATTTAGAAAAATAATCCGAAAAGTATTGCAGATATGTACACAACAATGTCCATGCACAAACAGTCCAAAAATGCATGGGCGAGGCCCACAATAGATACCTGACCAAAATCCGAGAGAACACTGCTGGGGCATCAGATAGAAACACTACAGGAACCTCAGGGGGAAGGGAAGGGGGGCACCTCAGCCACATGAATGCAAAGCCAGATCCACGACGGGGCTCCATGCCCATTGATGTATCCTGGGGAGTGAAAAGCCACAGTCTCTCAAGTCTCTACAGTGGGTGGTTTGCCCACTGTTCCATCCTGGGGAGTGCAAAGCCACAGTCTCTCAATTCTCTACAGTGGGTGGCTTGCCCACTGTGCCATCCTGGGGAGTGCAAAGCCACAGTCTCTCAAGTCTCTACAGTAGTTGGTTTGCCCACTGTTCCATCCTGGGGAGTGCAAAGCCACAGTCTCTCAAGTCTCTACAGTAGGTGGCTTGCCCACTGTTCCATCCTGGGGAGTGCAAAGCCACAGTCTCTCAAGTCGATGCAGGTCCATACTGGTACTGGGGGGTGACTGGTGCCCAGCCTGAATGAGTCTCCCCGTGAAAGGTAGTGTCCTGTCACTGTGCCAGCTGCACATGGGATAAGGATGCCTGATGTGGTGGGCCATTCATTCCTACCCGGGGCATTGCCCTGTTCAGCGGTCTTTACCCTGTTCAGCAGTGCTTTGCCATGGCGGTCTTTGCCCTGTTCAGCGGTGCTTTGCCATGGCGGTCTTTGCCCTGTTCAGCGGTGCTTTGCCATTGAGGTTCAGGACTGTTCAACGGTGCTTTGCCATGGCGGTCTTTGCCCTGTTCAGCGGTGCTTTGCCATTGAGGTTCAGGACTGTTCAGCGGTGCTTTGCCATGGCGGTCTTTGCCCTGTTAAGGTGTGCTTTGCCATTGAGGTTCAGGACTGTTCAGCGGTGCTTTGCCATGGCGGTCTTTGCCCTGTTCAGTGGTGCTTTGACATGGCGGTCTTTGCCCTGTTAAGCGGTGCTTTGCCATGGCAGTCTTTGCCCTGTTCAGTGGTGCTTTGACATGGCGGTCTTTGCCCTGTTAAGCGGTGCTTTGCCATGGCGGTCTTTGCCCTGTTCAGCGGTGCTTTGCCATGGCGGTCTTTGCCCTATTCAGCGGTGCTTTGCCATTGAGGTTCAGGACTGTTCAGCGGTGCTTTGCCATGGCGGTCTTTGCCCTGGTCAGCGGTGCTTTGCCATTGAGGTTCAGGACTGTTCAGCGGTGCTTTGCCATGGCGGTCTTTGCCCTGTTCAGCGGTGCTTTGCCGTTGAGGTTCAGGACTGTTCAGCGGTGCTTTGCCATGGCGGTCTTTGCCCTGTTCAGTGGTGCTTTGACATGGCGGTCTTTGCCCTGTTCAGCGGTGCTTTGACATGGCGGTTCAGGACTGTTCAGCGGTGCTTTGCCATGGCGGTCTTTGCCCTGTTCAGCAGTGCTTTGACATGGCGGTCTTTGCCCTGTTCAGCGGTGCTTTGACATGGCGGTTCTGATACGGACATTGGTGTGTGGCATGACGATCTCCATACTGGACATTGGTGTGTGGCATGACGATCTCCACACTGGACATTGGTGTGTGGCATGACGAACTCAACACTGGACATTGGTGTGTAGCATGACGAACTCCACACTGGACATTGGTGTGTGGCATGACGAACTCCACTCTGGACATTGGTGTATGGCATGACGATCTCCACACTGGACATTGGTGTGTGGCATGACGATCTCCATACTGGACATTGGTGTGTGGCATGACGATTTCCACACTGGACATTGGTGTGTGGCATGACGTTCCATCACTGCCCGGCGGGGCTGTGGCATCCTGGCCCCGCCTGGGCTGTGTCTTGTGCGGTGGTCTCAGGACCAGTGACGATACTTGGTCCCTCCTGGGCTGTGTCTTGTGCGGTGGTCTCAGGACAAGTGACGATACTTGGTCCCTCCTGGGCTGTGTCTTGTGCGGTGGTCTAAGGACCAGTGATGATACTTGGGCCCTCCTGGGCTGTGTCTTGTGCGGTGGGCTCAGGACCAGTGACGATACTTGGGCCCTCCTGGGCTGTGTCTTGTGCGCTGGTCTCAGGACCAGTGACGATACTTGGGCCCTCCTGGGCTGTGTCTTGTGCAGTGGGCTCAGGACTCGTTACGATACTTGGGCCCTCCTGGGCACTGACTCTGGCGGTGGGCTCTGGACCACTGGTACTGGTGGCTTTTTGGCTGAGGCGCTATGACGGGACTGATGAATTGGAGGGGGGGAGGGGGCAAAAAGGTCAATTTGACAGAGGGACAGTTTCTGACGAACACTGGGATGGGTAGCTGGAGGGGGTCTGGGAGTGAAGGAAGAGGAGGTGGTTCTAGGAGGTGTCACTTTAGCTGTTTTGGGTGCAGGTGCAGGTACTGGAGGCTGTCGTGAGGTGGATGGATGTTGGGTGAGTGATTGCCGGCGTTTGGGTACTTTGGGAGGGGGCGTCACAGACACACTGGGAGAGGACACAGGGGACGTGTAAATGGCAGTGGAGGTGGTGAGTGCAGGTGAGCGGCGTGTGGTGCTGGATGTCCTGGTGCGAGTCCTAGTGCCTGTAGATGTGGTGCATGCAGGTGTGTGTGTAGACGAGACTGGGAGGGAGGAGGGAGAAGAGGAGGAGGGGGACACAGTGGAGACAGTGGATGTTGCTGTGTCTGTATGGGTGTGATGCTTGTGTGAGTGCCTGTGGGATGTGTGGTGCCTATGTTTGCCTGAGCTACTTTTGGGTGTTGACTTGTGTGCATGCTGGTCTGTAGGTGTGCTTGGGATGGGCTGGGGTACAGGGGATTGGGTCTGGGTGGAGGAAGTTGGAGGGGGGAGGCTGGACACAGGGACAATTGCTGCCATCAGTGCTGAGGCCAGAGATTGCAGGGTTCGCTGAAGGACAGCCTGACCAGAATGAATGCCCTCCAGGAATGCATTACCGTGTTGCAACGCCCTTTCTACACCCTGGATGGCATTCACAATGGTAGACTGCCCAACAGTGAGTGACCTGAGGAGGTCAATGGCCTCCTCACTGAGGGCAGCAGGGGTGACTGGGGCAGGGCCTGAGGTGCCTGGGGCGAAGGTGATGCCCACCCTCCTGGGTGAGCGGGCACGGGGCGAACGCTGAGGGGCTGCTGGCAGGGTGGTGCTGGTAGGGGGGGTGGCGGCTGTACCTGTAGAAGTGGGGCGCACAGGTGGTGCCGCCACCACAGGGGTGCTCACATCGGCGGACGAGTCTGTGTCGCTGGTTGGTCATCCGGTGGCCGACGTGAAGCTCCCCTCGCCCTCCGTCCAACTGGTGCATTCAGAGTCTGTGGTGTGGCCCCCCATGGCCATGTGGGATGCAGCTCCCTCGTGCTCCGGTGCCACTGTACCTCCGCCTGTTGATGCTGATGTACAAAAGGACAGGGAGAGCAGGAAAAGGGGGGGAGACAGAACAAAGAGAGTTTTAGTGCATGGCATACCGCTACTGTTGGCGGACATGACAGACGCAGCAGCCCCATGCACAACGCCGCGCTCCTGCCCTCTGCACTTGCAATTTCTGGGATATGGCCTACATGGAATGGGGTGGAAATCTGCACACATGGATGCCACAGGGGCAACTATACCTCAACGTGATCATTTACTGAGGTGGGGTAGAGTGCCACATGGCCTACATTATGGAGGGGCCTTGCCTACCTAACTATCCCTGGCCTAGGGACACCCATAGCCCACCTCCCCCACCCAGACACCTCCACTGCACGCAAAGTCCGCAGAATGAGAGTGTACTCACCCCCTTGTGTCTGCTGTGATGTCCTTAAGTGCCCATCCAACTTCGGGTAGGCCACCGACAGGATCCGGAACATCAGGGGGGTCATGGTACGACGGGCACCCCTCACAAGTTGGGAGGCCATCCCCAGCTGAGCCTCCGCCGTCTTCTTGCTGCAGCGGCCAATGTCCTCCCATCTCTTACGGCAGTGGGTGCTCCGTCTCTGGTGGGCCCCCAGGGTCCGGACCTCCTTGGCGATGGCACGCCAGATGTCCCTCTTCTGGTGGGCGCTGACCTACATGACATGCACAAGGAAAGAGGAACAGACATTACCAACTGCACCATCAATGTGAGTGGCCCCCTCCCTACTCTGACCATGTGGCCCATTTATTCCCATGCTTTACTGTAGTATGACTTCTGCCCCCTTCCCTCTTCCACCCAGCCCTGTCCACCCAGGCCTAGCCCCTACAACGTGCTCCCTGTGTACTAACCTGTTGGTCTGGAGGGCCGTAGAGTAGCATGTACTGGGGGAGGACCCCATCCACAAGTTTCTCCAACTCTTGTGAAGTGAAGGCAGGGGCTTTTTCCCCAGACGTAGCAGCCATCGTCGCTTCCAGACCGAGGTCACAGCAGCACTAGCAGTGTAGGTCCTCTCCTGTCGAAGGTCAGGTATCTAGAGATTGAACAGATAGAAAATGGTGGCGACGTCTGCGGCGGTGACATCCGCGGGGGGCGCATCATCACCGCCGGCGCACCTGTTCTTAGGCACCGTCAGCTGGGACATATGAGAAGATGGCGGAATCCTCCGGTGTACTGACCGCTGGTGGACCTGTTGACAATGGAAGAGAGACATTGAATCGTGACCTACCGGTTTGACCGTGCTACAATCCATGAACTATGTACCCAGTTGGAGCCAGACCTGATGTCACCAATCCGCCATCTGACTGGAATCCCCCCTGACGTGCAGGTGCTGTCAGTGCTCCATTTCCTTGCAAGTGAGTCATTTCAAACAACAGTGGCCATGGCATCAGGGATGTCCCAGCCTATGTTTTCCAAAGTGTTGTCCAGAGTGTTGTCTGCCCTGCTGAAACACGTAAGGAGATACATCATATTCCCTCAGGTGGAGGATTTGCCTACAGTAAAAGGTGACTTCTATGCCCTTGGACATATCTCCAACATCATAGGTGCCATTGATGGGACCCATGTAGCTCTGATCCCCCCTGCAGGACTGAACAGGTGTACAGGAACAGGAAGAGTTATCATTCAATGAATGTCCAGATGGTCTGTTTGGCAGACCAGTACATCTCGCAGGTAAATGCTATGTTCCCTGGCTCAGTGCATGACGCCTACATCCTGCGGAATAGCAGCATCCCTGATATGATGGGTGAACTCCAGAGGCAACGTGTATGGCTATTGGGGGACTCTGGTTACCCCAACCTTTCCTGGCTATTGACCCCAGTGAGGAATCCCAGGACCAGGGCAGAAGAACGCTACAATGAGGCCCATGGGCGGACTAGGAGGGTTATCGAACGCCCCTTCGGCCTCCTTAAGGCCAGGTTCAGGTGCCTCCATATGACAGGTGGATCCCTATTCTGCTCACCGAAGAAGGTGTGCGACATCATCATCGCCTGCTCCATGCTCCATAACTTGGCATTGCGACGCCAGGTGCCTTTTCTGCAGGAGGATGATCCAGATGACGGTGTTTTGTGCTTGGATGTTGCGTGGATGATGGCGTTGTGTGCCTCTGTGTGATGAGGTTGTCTGTTCTGTGCTGTCTCTCTGGCCTTCTCTCTGAATTTGTTAGCCGTAGGGGTTTGTGTGTGATGTGTGTTTTATATAGTATTGGGTGTGTGGGAGTGGTGTGTGTATGTGTGTCAGGTATGTGTATTTGTCATTGTCCAATGTGGCGTTTTTTTGTAGATGTGTGTGTATTTTGAGCGCGGCGGTGTGTACCGCCAATGGAATACCGCGGTTGAATGACCGCCCCGTGGATTCGTGGGTCGTAATGGCATGGGCGTGTTTCTGTTGGCGTGGAGGTGGAGGATGTGTTTCTGCCAGTTTCTCGCTGACCTTTGGTGTGGCGGTATTGTGTGGGTGTCTGAATTTCTGCAGATTCCGTGATGTGTGTCATAATGGCTGTGGCGGTCTACAGCGGCCGCGGCGGTGTATTGGCGGTCTTCTGCACGGCGGTAAGCGCCTTACACCGCCAATGTTGTAATGACCCCCTATGTTTCTAAAAGTTGGAATACTTTTTAAGAATCTAAAACTATCTCTAGAACTTAATTCAAACTTTTACAAAACTTTTAAACTCTAAAAGAAATGCTAACAGGGACTAACACAAGGCCCTAGCAGGACTTTAAAATGTTTTGAAAATTAGCTAAAATTTCAAAAATCAGTTTCTAATGACAATTTTTGGAATTTAGTCGTGTGAGCAGGTATTGGCTGAGTAGTCCAGCAAATGCAAAGTCTTGTACCCCACCGCTGATCCACCAATGTAGGAAGTTGGCTCTGTATGCACTATTTCAAAGTAAGAAATAGCATGCACAGAGTCCAAGGGTTCCCCTTAGAGGTAAGATAGTGGCAAAAAGAGATAATTCGAATGCTCTATTTTGTGATAGTGTGGTCGAGCAGTATGCTTATCAGAGGGTAGTGTTAAGCATTTGTTGTACACACACAGGCAATAAATGGGGAACACACACTCAAAGACAATTCCAGGCCAATAGGTTTTTATATAGAAAAATATATTTTCTTAGTTTATTTTAAGAACCACAGGTTCAAGATTTACAAACAATACTTTAAATGAAAGGCATTTTACTTAGGAACTTTGAATTAGCAAAATAGCATATACAATTTTCACACAAATGGCAATAAGCTATTTTAAAATTAGACACTGCAATTTTCAACAGTTCCTGGGGGAGGTAAGTGTTTGTTAGATTTGAGGGTAAGTAAACAACCTACAGGGTTCAAAGTTGGGTCCAAGGTAGCCCACCGTTGGGGGTTCAGAGCAACCCCAAAGTTACCACTCCAGCAGCTCAGGGCCAGTCAGGTGCAGAGGTCAAAGTGGTGCCCAAAACGCATAGGCTTCAATGGAGAAGGGGGTGCCCCGGTTCCAGTCTGCCAGCAGGTAAGTACCCGTGTCTTCGGAGGGCAGACCAGGGGGGTTTTGTAGGGCACCGGGGGGGCACAGGTCAGCACAAAAAGTACACCCTCAGCGGCACGGGGGCGGCCGGATGAAGTGTGCAAACAGGCGTCGGGTTCACAATGGAGTTCAATGGGAGACCTAGGGGTCTCTTCAGCAATGCAGGCAGGCAAGGGGGGGGCTCCTCGGGGTAGCCACCACCTGGGCAAGGGAGAGGGCCACCTGGGGGTCACTCCTGCACTGGAGGTCAGATCCTTCAGGTCCTGGGGGCTGCGGGTGTAGTGTCCTTACCAGGCATTGGGTCTTTGAAGCAGGCAGTCGCGGTCAGGGGGAGCCTCTGGATTCCCTCTGCAGGCGTCGCTGTGGGGGCTCACGGGGTCAACTCTGGCTACTCACGGGCTCGCAGTCGCCGAGGAGTCCTCCCTGGGGTGTAGGTTCTCCACAAGTCGAGCCGGGGGCCTCGGGTGCAGAGTGCCAAGTCTCACGCTTCCGTCGGGAAACGTGTTGTTTTCAAAAGTTGCTTCTTTGTTGCAAAGTTGCAGTCTTTGTGGAACAGGGCTGCTGTCCTTGGGAGATCTTGGACTTTTAGATGCAGGGTAGTCCTCTGAGGCTTCAGAGGTCGCTGGACCCTGTGGAACACATCGCTGTAGCAGTTCTCTTGAAGTGGGGAGGCAGGCCGGTAGAGCTGGGGCCAAAGCAGTTGGTTCTCCGTCTTCTCTGCAGGTTTTTCAGCTCAGCAGTCCTTCTTCGTCTTAGGTTGTAGGAATCTATCTTGCTGTGTTCTGGAAGCCCCTAAATACTCAATTTAGGGGTGTGTTTAGGTCTGAGGTGTTAGTAGCCAATGGCTACTAGCCCTGAGGGTGGCTACACCCTCTTTGTGCCTCCTCCCTGAGGGGAAGGGGGCACATCCCTAATCCTATTGGGGGAATCCTCCATCTGCAAGATGGAGGATTTCTAAAAGTCAGAGTCACCTCAGCTCAGGACACCTTAGGGGCTGTCCTGACTGGCCAGTGACTCCTCCTTGTTTTTCTCATTATCTCCTCCAGCCTTGCCGCCAAAAGTGGGGCTGTGGCCGGAGGGGGCGGGCAACTCCACTAGCTGTAGTGCCCTGGGGTGCTGTAACAAAGGGGGTGACCCTTTGAGGCTCACCACTAGGTGTTACAGTTCCTGCAGGCGGAGGTGAGAAGCACCTCCACCCAGTACAGGCTTTGTTACTAGCCACAGAGTGACAAAGGCACTCTCCCCATGTGGCCAGCAACATGTCTGGTGTGTGGCAGGCTGCTAAAACTAGTCAGCCCACACTGGTAGTCGGTATGGTTTCAGGGGGCATCTCTAACATGCCCTCTGGGGTGTATTTCACAATAAAATGTACACTGGCATCAGTGTGCATTTATTGTGCTGAGAAGTTTGATACCAAACTTCCCAGTTTTCAGTGTAGCCATTATGGTGCTGTGGAGTTCGGTGTTTGACAGACTCCCAGACCATACACTCCTATGTCTACCCTGCACTTACAATGTCTAAGATTTTGTTTAGACACTGTAGGGGCATAGTGCCCATGCACTTATGCCCTCCCCTATGGTATAGTGCACCCTGCTTTAGGGCTGTAAGGCCTGCTAGAGGGGTGACTTATCTATGCCATAGGCAGTGTGAGGTTGGCATGCCACCCTGAGGGCAGTGCCATGTCGACTTACTCGTTTTCTCCCCATCAGCACACACAAGCTGGCAAGCAGTGTGCCTGTGCTGAGTGAGGGGTCTCCAGGGTGGCGTAAGACATTCTGCAGCCCTTAGAAACCTTCCCTGGCATCAGGACCCTTGGTACCAGAGGTACCAGTTACAAGGGGCTTACCTGGATGCCAGGGTGTGCCAATTGTGGAAACAAAGGTACAGGTTAGGGAAAGAACACTGGTGCTGGGGCCTGATTAGCAGGCCTCAGCACACTTTCAAATCATAACTTGGCATCAGCAAAGGCAAAAAGTCAGGGGGTAGCCATGCCAAGGAGGCATTTCCTTACAGTTTGGTACTCTGGGCAGTGCTAAAGTGCATGTGCTCCCTGTGTAAAATGTATGGGTAATTGACTTTTCCATGATTGTCACATTTGATTTGATAGTAAGTTCTTAGTAAGGTGCCCCAGAGATGCCCAGGGCCTGTAAATCAAATGCTACTAGTGGGCCTGCAGCACTGGTGTGCCACCCACAAGAGTAGCCCTCTAAACATGGCACGGATCTGCCATTGCAGTGTCCGTGTGTGCAGTTTTTAAATTTCCCATTTGTCTTTGCAAGTGTACCCACTTACCAGGCCCAAACCATCCCTTTTTATACATATAAGGTTCCCCTAATGTAGGCCCTACGTAGCCCCATGGACAGGGTGCAGTGTGTGTTAAAGGTAGGACATGTACTGATGTGTTTTACATGTACTAGCAGTGAAATACTGCTAAATTCAGTTTTCACTGTTGCAAGGCCTATCCGTCTCATAGGTTAACATGGGGGCTGGCTTCAAATATTCTTGAAGTGCAGTTTCCCTTTGAGAGCAGATAGAGATGTGGAGTTTGAGGGGGGTCTGAACTCAAAATTTAGAAATACATCTTTTAGTGAAGTTGGTTGTTAGATTGTCAGTTTGAAAGTGCACTTTTAGAAAGTAGGCATTTCTTGCTTAAACCATTCTGGGACCCTGCCTGGATTTCCTGTCTGGGTCAGACTGACAGTTGGGCTGTTTGTGAATCTCCTTTAGACAGTGACACATAGGGGGCTGGGGTGTAGCCTGCATATCGTGATGAGCCATCTGGGCTAGAGTGGAGGGAGGATTGGTCACTTAC
The DNA here is from genome assembly GCF_031143425.1 of Pleurodeles waltl. Classification (NCBI taxonomy): domain Eukaryota; kingdom Metazoa; phylum Chordata; class Amphibia; order Caudata; family Salamandridae; genus Pleurodeles; species Pleurodeles waltl. The sequence goes on along the minus strand of NC_090439.1, from coordinate 145,534,462 downwards.
ACCTGAATGGGCTGTGCCTGCCTTCACACAATGCAGTCCCCAATCCCCCGGTGTGTGTCTTGGGCCTGGCCTGGGCAAAGCAGGATCCTGTAAACAACATAGACTTTTCTTTGAAGTTGTCAACTTCAAAGGCATAAAGGGGTATAATTAGTGGACCCAAAACCCCAGATTTTTAGATTTCTTCAAGATCACTTCTGGATTCAAGAGGAACCTCTGCCAAGGAAAAGAGCTGAGTAGAAGCGCTGCCCCTGCCTGTGACTGCGCTTTGTTGGGATATCCTGCAGGTGCAGCTTCTGTCTGTCATAGGGGACAAAGACTGGACTTTGTTGTGCATTCCTGCTTGAGAAGACTCTCCAAGGGCTTGGACTGAGCTTTCCTCCTGTTTTGAATCTTAGGGACATCAAAGACTTCCTCTGCCATCACCTGGACTCCCTGCTGAGACTCCTCCCCTGCCAAGTGGTGCATCATCCAGTCCCCGGGTCCTTGAAAGGTGAAGTTCTCAGAACAAGGAGTGAAATCCACACACAGAACACCCTGCAGGAAATATTCGGCGCCTCTCCTGCAATGCGGCTGAAAAACAATGTACCACCACTTCTCGACTAGAATCGACACTCCACCTGTATCGTGACTGAGGGATCGACACATTGCAGCTCGGGAAACGGCACAACACCCACTTGCATCTGCTGTTAATGATGCAAACCCCATGCAGTGCAGTTTTCTAACACCGTGCAACTGAAATTTTCACTCATCGTCACTGGGCGTCAAAGTCATCGTGGACCTGCATGGATCTGAGGTGCCCTGTCTGGAAATCGACAGACATTTTTTTAAACTAGACACCAGCTGGAGTCAAGGAGGTGCGGCTTGCATGGATCCCTCAAAGATTTCTTACCCAGAATCCCCTGTAAACCTTAAATGTTGCTAAGAAAAGCACATTTTCCTCACATCTCTGTGTAGAATGACAAATTTCCTACCACCCAGCATTCCCCTCGGTCTCCTGATAAAAATGATACCTCACTAATATGGGTGGCCCACATGCCTGAGACAGGGAAGGGGTAAAAACCTGTAGAGATTAAGGGAAAATCACAACAAGTTGCTAAGCACAATCTCTTTTACATGTTTTTAGCCTGACTCGGCATTGGGCACCCAAACAAGTGAGATATAATTTTACTTGGGAGACCAAGGGAAATGCTGGATAGTAGGATATTACTGCCGGTGTGGTGATCCTACACAGAAAAATGAGGAAAATTTGCTTTTTTTTAGCTACATTTGTGGTTTGCAGGCGAGTCTGCCTAAGAAAATGTTGGGGGATCCACAAAAGCCATACCTTACTGGACTCCCCCAGTTGTCTAGTTTTCAGAAATATTTGGCTGTGATAGGTTTCCCTAGACGGCCGCCAAGCCCAGGTCCAAAAACGCAGACACCCTCCCTGCAAAATCTGGTAGTTTCATAATAGATAATTTTGATGTGTCCACGTTGTGTCATGGCCCCTTTCCTGTTGTGAGCACTTGGCCCACCCTCACTTTTATCACGAGACCGGACGGAACAATGGGTAGTAGGATGTTTCTGGTTTATTTTTGCTTCTGGAAGAATATGGCCCAGAAATGCAAGAAAAATGTGGGATTTTAGTCACATTTGAAAGTTTACAGAAACTTGTTGGGATTCACAAGAGGCACACAGCCCTGTATTCCACAGGGTGTCTAGTTTTCTAACTTATCTAGAGTTGGTATATTTTCCCTAGAGAAGAAGTGAGCACACTACCAAGACTCTTACTTTTGTAATGTTCCAAACACTCAAATTGTGAAAAGAAACACTCTTAGTTTTTGTTAAAAAGACCCCTCACCTACCAACCTAGTTGGTGACATGCTTTATCATTGGGGTCCTACCCGAGACACCTAGAAAGTCACAGGTGTGCTTCGATGCCTGATTACAGCAGAGCTGTTTGTTTCATTTTTTATTTTACCACAAACATACTGGTGGGATGCGGCACGAGGGTGAGTGATGGTTCAATAGATCAAATTGTATTAACAAGAGATTTCAAAAAAATGAAATGCACTAATAATAATTGAAAGGCCAAAAAACGGAACCAGTGACTCAAAGCTCGTGAGCTGCAACGCCACGTCAAGGCACCAACCGCTTTACAGTCCATTCAGCACCTTTCATACGTGACATGCACAAGACCAGTCACGTGCCAGCCATTGGTCCAACACATTGCAACACTCACATCAACAGAAAGTGCCATTCAAGTGTCCATCACTTTCATACGACCACATGCCTGACACAGCAATCACACCATCAAATGAAGTCTGTGGACTGGCGTTTGTCTAGCAGTGTGAGGCAGTGACCACCAGCAAGTCACTATTTACACCGCCAGCCAAGAGCCAGCTCACCCACGCAGCCAGCCAAGCACTACTCCTGGCACACAGCCAGCCAAGCACCACTCCACACACCCCGCCATCCAAGCGCCACTCGAAGCACGCCACCAGCCAAACGTCACTCCATGCATACCACCAGCTAAACACCACTCCACGCACACAACGAGCCAAGCACCACTCCACACATACCACCAGCCAAGTGCCACTCCACGCCTACAGCCAGACAAGCGCCACTTCACGCACACCACCATCACTTTTTTTAACAAAAAGAAAACACTAACTAATTATAAGTAAGTGGAGGAATGTGATCGGGAAAGTGGCGATCTTTCAATCTAGCCATATCCTCCACCACTGCTTCTTCAGGAACTCTTGCCTGTTCCATTTTTTGTTTTTTTTGTTTAACACATGCTTTATTCGATCAATCAATCATCAAAGCGAATGTACAATAATAAAGAATAAAATAGAACTAAAACCAATAGTAATAATATTATAGAACATAAATGAAGGTTATTTTAAAACATGGATTCCTAAAAGCATAGTCTAATTAAAATTCTCAGTACACATAATACACATAATACATATAATACGGTTCCACCCCCCTTCCTACAGTTCTTGTAAGAGTAAAAGAATGAAAATAAGGCTTTAGATTAAGACACAGGGGGTTATTCTAACTTTGGAGGAGTGTTAATCCGTCCCAAAAGTGACGGTAAAGTGACGGATATACCACCAGCCGTATTACGAGTTCCATAGGATATAATGGACTCGTAATACGGCTGGTGGTAAATCCGTCACTTTTCCGTCACTTTTGGGACGGATTAACACCTCCTCCAAAGTTAGAATAACCCCCACAGTCTTTACAATGGAATTGCGTATTCTCCATGCTGCTAATAAATATTTACTGACAGCAAGTATTAAAACCGTGGAATGGTGACTTTTTAAAATCCTCAAAGCAGAGGCACAATCTCTTATCCCCATATCGCGGCAATATGACGGATCCACTTAGACCTGGGAAGGGAGTATACGGGGCAAAAAAACATAAAATGTTCAACAGTTTCTGCTTTTACACCACAGGCTGGGCATGTACTTGTTTCTGTTTTTGTACCCCATCTACACATCAGCGTCATCAACGGCAGTGACCCGAAACGGAATCTGGCATATAAGCTTTTACCAAGGATGTCAGGAATATTGTCTAAGTAGGGTTCAAATTGTGGATACCACTTAAAATCTGTAAAGCGATTTGTTAAGGTGCCATAAGTTCTGTGGGTAATATAGTCATTACATACATAGGACCAATTTATGCGTTTCAGCACAATGGAGTGAGCCTTTTCTAGTTTATAGGGTTCCTCCCAGAAGTGACTAAGGCCGAGTTTGTTAAACCAACTGGATACATGTTTGACCCAAGGAATGGAGGTAGAATTGGGACACCTTAGCAGGTCGTGGAGTGAGGTCTTATAGACGTCTAATTCGGGGTTGGTCCATAGTCGTATCCAATATAATAATGGTCTTAAGATAATTAGATCGGCTATGCGTCTCAGGCCCAAATCTAAGAACAGTGGTATCAGTGGAGTACTAGGAGGACAAGCACACAATGACCTCGCAAAACTGTTCTCACTAATGGTGAGCCTGTTGCAGTCCGCAAAACCCCAGACCTCTGCTCCATATGCGGCGGCACTCTGTGCTCTGGCGATATAGATCTTAATTGCCGGGGAGACAGTTTTTACTGTCGTACCCCTGTAGAAGCGCAGGATTGAAGCCGCACCATGCTGCAAGCGGCCCACACTTTTGTTAATCTGTTCTCCCCAGTTTAAATTATCAGCAATCCTTACGCCCAAGTAGTCAATGGAGGAAACCTTATCCAGGAGGTTCCCTTCTGAATGGATAGTGCATTTCTTCCGCACTCCTGAGCGGAACGCCATTAGCTTGGTCTTTTTATGGTTTAGCTCTAGGCCGTAGTCTCGACAAAAGGAATTAAATCTATTGATAAGTGTTTGAAGGCCCATGGGAGATTTAGAAATAAGAAGAGAATCATCAGCAAAAAGAAGGATTGGAATTTTTTGAGCGCATAGGGTGGGGGCATCATTCTGGCACATCATTAAAACCTGTACAACCTCGTTAATAAAAATAGAGAATAAAAAAGGTGCCAGCACACAACCCTGGCGAACACCCCTATTTATGGGGATTTTATCCGTTAGTTCACCTAGGTTCCCCCATCTCACCTGCGCATATGTGTCCTCATGCAACCGCTTTAAAAGTTGGATTAGATTGGTCGGAGTCCCTACTTTTTTTAGCACCTCCCACAACTTTTCCCTCTGGACCAGATCAAATGCTGATCTCAGATCGACAAAGGCGATGTATAATGGTTGTTTGGCCAGGGCTGTATACTTCCAGTACAGAATGGCCAGTCTAAAGACCTGATCTACTGTACTGATCCTTGGTCGAAATCCAGCTTGGAGAGGGGAAAGGATATTCTGATCTTTGGCCCAATTGGTTAATCTACCTAGAACTTGTTTGGCAAATATTTTTTGGATGTTATCAATTAGACTGATTGGTCTGTAATTTGTCGGAAGGTTTACGTCACCCTTTTTATGGATGGGGATAATTTCTGCACCCTTCCATGTCATGGGGATCTGCCCCCCCTCGGCAATTTTATTAGAGAGTGTATTGATATACCAAGTCCAGACTATTGGTTCAGACAAGTAGAGATCCCCCGGAATTTTGTCTGGGCCTGGAGCTTTCCCAAGTTTTAATGAACTAATAGCATTAGCTGTTTCTTTAGTAGTAAAGCAGATATGGCTCTTGAAAACATGTGTGCCCCCTACAAGAGGAGCTGGGCCTTTATGCTCATCAGGGGTAAAGGGAAGATCTTGGTCTGCTTCCCCCGTAGCTAAAATTAAAGGGGTCTCAATTTTCCTGTATAGGCCGGAGAAATGGTCAACCCATTTTCTGGCTGTATGTGGCTTCTCACACCAATCCTGCCCTCTTTCTCTCGTTTACCTAACAATTCCCAGAATAATTTATTGTTATTGTATTGAGTAGCATCCGATAAACTCTGCCAAGTTGTGTCTTCCTAGGTTTTTTTTGCTCGGGTGATGGATTCTTTGTAGGTACGTCTAGCTAATAGTATTTCCCCGTGGGAACCGTTCAAGAGGGCACCTTTTAATCCTTTCTTAGCCATGTGGCAAGACTCGTCAAACCATGTGTTAAAGTTAGCTCCTTGATGTCTTGCCCCAACCTTCCTATAGAATGTACGTTGTAATCTTGTGATCATATTTTCATGTATAGATAGGAAGGGTATATCATTAGAGTCGTGGTCACTATATGGAGCAAGAATATCTATGAAGGCCTGATAAATCTCGCGTAGCAGGTAAGGGTTTGACTGAACCTTTGGCCACCTGACCTTCGTAGATGTGATGTTCATGGTAGGAATAGGGACCATAGTGGTTTGTTGGTTCGAAGTCCTACCAAAAACATCACCTGACATAGAGAGTAGCAAGGGATAGTGGTCGCTTTCGGTTCTAGTGTCCACCTTCATATCATTCAGAAAGGGCCACAGTCTCACATCCACTAGAAAGTAATCGATTACGCTTGTGATTGAACCACGTTTAAAAGTGGGTGCAGTATCCAGGTCAGAGGGCATTCGGCCATTGCATGCCCTGAGGCCGTGTTTCAAACAAAGGGATGCCAATTGGGTAGCTACACGAGAATTAACACAGTTGTTGTCACTAGTCAGCTGCGCAATCCCCCATGTTTCATCTTCATCCTCTGTGAGACCAGTTAGTATCACAGAGGGTTCAAAGGTGCAGTTTACATCCCCAGCTATTATTAGGTAGGAGGTTGATTGCAGGGTGTCTAGAAAATCAAGAAACTGTTTTAAGACTAGGGACTCAGCCCCTCGTGAAACGAGCGGGCATAAATATTGACAAGCGTTATGGTGAAATCCTGTTGGAACATAATTTGTAGCCCCATCAGATCTGGGCTATCGAATTTTAGGATCTTATATGTGCACTGCACAGTTTTATTTATTAACATCAAAAGTCCACCTTTAGCTCTGCCCGTCGGTTTTGTGGAGCGTTGAGCAGCCACATTAAAAGAAAGAAAACTGTCTAGGGTAATCGGCTCTTTGGTCCATGTTTCTTGAAAAAGACATATGTCTTGGGTGTTGATATACGAGCACCAGTCATTGTCGCCTAATTTCCTCCCAAGGCCTGCTAGATTCCACGTCATGATTGATATGCCTTTTTCCTCCAGGACCGGGGTTGGTGACTGTGAGTTGAGCCTCTCGGAAATCGACTCTGTATCGGTAGGTCCATCAGAACTCGTCGGACTGGGTTCCGTTAGATTAGTCCCGGGAGTTGGTCCCTGGGCTATTGCCAGTCATACAGGGTTAGGCCGAATAGAAACGACATGCCTGGGCTGATTGCTGGTTGAACTGTTGCGTGAATAATCAGGAATATGTGGTTGGCCTTCCATCTCTAGTACTGTCTCTAAGGTGATGTACCCCCTTCTTTGTTCCATAAGATGGAGAGTTCGGTCATTAAACAGAACAAGGTTTTCTACCAGGGATCTATTATGAAACTCGATTGAAATTACATCGTATGTTGATCCTAAGGGACACCACCGCTTAGTATTACGAATATCTGAACGTATAACTGATAGACAGTTTCTTTGGTGTCGTAGCCAGTGGATTACTTTGTTAACCCTAGACTCATGATCCTCACTGAGTCCAGGAAGCAGTTTGGGGACTTGTTTCAAAAAGAGAGTATTAGTTCCAGGCTTGGGGCGTTGGGGTTTTGGCAATAAGACTGGGTCGTGAGGAATCCTCTGAGGGGAAGGGGCATTAGAACAACTGGGAGCAAACTTGGGAGCAAATGGATCGCTGTCATTAGGAATGGCATAGGATCTCCTGGGTGGGAGATTGTCAATCTGTTTACGGCTCTTTGCTGGCAGGTAGTTTGAGGGCCCTGAGGGGAGTTTATTTATGGCACTATGGTTTCCCATGGTATCCCCCTCATCTAATGGTCTTTTGCAATATCGGCTCGCCTGTGTGGTGTTAAATTCTGGGCGTGCTACATCCCCATCTGAGCCAACCCGATATATCTTTTCCTTTTGTAAATCGGTGACCTGGCCCCCCTGTGCACTGTGGGTTGATAATATTGGATCAGGCATTGTATGGCCTATGTTCGCCTCTTCATCCCTATGATTGCACTTACATCCATACTCTAAGTTCTCCCGGAAGCATTTGACCAGTTGTAGTACCAGGGATCTTACTTCTTCTATTCCCTGAAGTATAAAGGCATTGCTAGGCTCGGTGGCAGGGTGCATTGGAGGGGAGACAGGGACTGGGTTCGGAGTGCAATTGGTAGCTTCTTTGCTGATATCGTCTGTTGTTGTATCAAAAGCGCTAGGAGTTTCATCATCCTCGGCTAGGGCCTCAAACCGGTTTCTGCAAGGTATATTCGAGATCATGTTGGTCACAGGACTCAGTGATATGGCAGGATTTGGGATGTTGCCCTCTGTTCCGACATGAGGAGATCCACTCCTGTGCACCAGTACATTTGTTGTGTTTGTTGTAGCATTTGTGGGGGGGACGGATAGCAGGTGCGTTATTGGTAAGGTTGCACTGTTTTTGATCAACCCTGAGTCCAGATCTTGATCCTTTGACCTTTTCTTAAAATAGTCTTGTATCTTCCCGGGTGGAACTAGGGCATTTTTTCCGAGGGAGGCACCGTTATGATTAGGTGAACAGTTTAGAATTGCCTCAACCTCTTCAAACAACTGATCTATCTCCTCAAAGGTTTTTTTTGGCTTGGTGACCAGTTTGGCAGTGCGCTTCCTCTGCTTTTTGCTATCTGACAAGGGGCCTAGTGAGTCAGCAGCTTTTCTTTTCCCCATGGTGCCTGTAAAGTTGTGGTATACTCAAATATATATAAGTTAAACTTAATTGGTTTAATTAGACAGTAGATGAAAGAGAGTAGGCCCAGCCCAGCCTCCTCCGGACGATGACGGGCGCAGGACGGGCCTGCCCTTGGCCCGGGCTTTGCCCGGGCGCCGCGCGCGCGCGTCCCGCGGGCGGGAGCGCGTTGATTAAATTTAAAGGGCTCCTGCCCTGGTTGCCGATGCCGCTGCCCCGGTGATGCGCTTCCCGCTGAGCGGGAGCGCGTTGATTAAGTTTAAAGGGCTCCTGCCCTGGTTGCCGCTGCCCCGGTGATGCGCTTCCCGCTGGGCGGGAGCGCGTTGATTAAATTTAAAGGGCTCCTGCCCTGGTTGCCGCTGCCGCTGCCCCGGTGATGCGCTTCCCGCTGGGCGGGAGCGCGTTGATTAAGTTTAAAGGGCTCCTGCCCTGGTTGCCGCTGCCGCTGCCCCGGTGATGCGCTTCCCGCTGGGCGGGAGCGCGTTGATTAAGTTTAAAGGGCTCCTGCCCTGGTTGCCGCTGCCGCTGCCCCGGTGATGCGCTTCCCGCTGGGCGGGAGCACGTTGATTAAGTTTAAAGGGCTCCTGTCCTGGTTGCCGCTGCCGCTGCCCCGGTGATGCGCTTCCCCACAACAAGGCTCTCTATCACAGACTCCTGAAACTTAACAAATGTCATCTTTGACTTATGAGACCAATCTTTGAACACAACAAAAGCATTAAAAGTCGCTAAATGGAAGAGATGTATAGCCAACTTCTTATACCAAAATGTAAGTCTTATAAACAGCAGTGTAAGGTTTCAACCTCTGATCTGCTCTATCTACTCCACCCATGTGCTTATTGTATTCTGTAATGCATACAGATTTCCACACTTCAACAACCTGACCCCAAACAGTCACAGGTGAAGTACGCTCAGCCTGGATGTAGACATCCTACCTGTCTTAAAATTTCACAGCTAGCAGCTCATCATTCTGCAAGGCACTGCACTGTCTTCTCTCAAGTGCTTTACACACAGCTCCCTTGGATAGCCTTTGCAGTTAGAATGGATTGTGCCATAATCAACGGTGTCCACTTTAAGCAATTCCCTGAACAATTGCACACCAGTATAGAAATTATCTAGGTAAAAATGGTGACCTTTGTTAAATAGTCATATGCCAAGTTCCCACACAATTTTTCACTAACTCCAAAAGTGGACAGACAACTAGGGCGTTAATACTGGAATCCCTACCAATGTAGACCCGGAAATTATAGACATGTCCTGTACTACTGTCAGGCAGCATATACATCTTAATTCCATAATGTGACCTCTTGCTAGGAATGTACTGCCTTAAAACCAAACAGCCCTTGAACAGGACCAAAGACTGGCCCACAGCTTTTTCTTTCCCTGGAACATAGAACTCTGAAAAATTATCTACAAAGTGATCAAGGACAGGCCAAGTCCTAAAAGGACAGCCACAAGTAGACCAACAATAGCCACATCAACAAAATGCAGCCTCCGAAGAAGAAGCAAATATCAATTACGACTCATGGTTGCAGGAAATTTAGCCATTGCCATTAAGGGACTAATAGACCAATGTGAAGACAGTAATGACTTCTTTATCAGTCCCACCAAAAAAGTTAAATCCAAGAACTTCTTCAACTCTTCCAGATTTGTGGGAGTCCACCGGGTAATTCTATAGTGTAGCCTAAGTCTGGCACTGTTGCCCCTCAAACACTATTCAGCATACAAATTAGTCTACTCAAAAATCTCATCTAAAAAGACATCATCCATAAACAACTGAAAAAAATATCTAGGCAAAACGTTTTCTGTATTCACTCTACACCCTGCAACACCACCAGAGGCAGGTAACACCGCCTGTACCATATTTGGGGCAACCCAGAGTCTAGCACTTCCAATGGGAAGCCTTTCATCCCAGGTTTGCAATACAGATGCCTCCTGCTGCACTAATGGCTTATCAGTGTCTTCCTCTAAAAGCAACATTTCATCTGCCTTCCTCTAAAAGCAGCATTTCATCTGCACAGAGAGTGGCTTCATCACCAGATGATTCCTCTCAGACAGACAATTCACTGCCAGAATCCTGGCCTTCCTCTTCTGCCTCAGATGCAGTCAGTCTCATAATCATGGCAAGAGGAAAACTCAAAAAGCATACAAACAACCTTCTGAACGGTCATCCTGCGCCTAGCCATAACCCTTATTAGAACAAGTAACTTGACAAACAAGTCAACAATACCCAACACTTTGTAAAATAAGTAATACACAAAGTGTGGTTTGATCATACAAAAAGGACTGCAACTGGCATATAGAAATTGCAATGTAAAGTCAATCGAATCAAAGCACCCACAGACCTATACACTGTAAATCCCACTCACTGGCCAGAGACAGCTAGACTCACCAGCACCTATCCTGCACAGACACAGCAAGCACCAACGATATCCCACTAGAAAGGAAAAAATAAATTATACACAACAACACAAAACACATTGCTGTGCACAAATACATGGTAAATTTCACACATATTCAAACAAAGGCTAAATATGCTGCTATTATTACATTTCCCCAAACACATTTATGCAGGTCATTGATACTCATTTGAAGTGCTGAAACCGCGAGCATGAATCACACAAAAGGAAACCAAAAGCTTTGCACTAGACTAAAAAGGAGAAATAAAACATTACTATCACAAATGTTGACAAAAAATAAAAAAGTTAACATTACAAAACACTATGAAGTCTGCCAATCACCATTCATATGCAAGCCACATACATAATCAGCCAAACACCAGTCCACACACACTGCCCACCATGCACCACTTCACACACAACCTAGGCAAATGCCAGTCAAGGCACAGCGCCAGCCAATCGCCAGCCCATACACACCAAGTACACACAGACCAACAGCTGAGCTCCAGCTCACACACAGACACTTTCCATGGTGTCTTATGATTTTTTTCCCCTCTTGGGGCAGATGGGCCTAAAAATATAGCCGATATACCACCAATGGGGGCAGAAATGTCCAAAATAAGTAGTCCCTCAACGTGAGTGACTGTAGGGCAACAGGGCCACTCTCTAAAACAGTATGTGCAATATATAATAAAATCCCTGATGATCTAGTGGCTTATTCCCTGCCTTGGGGGCAGATGGGACTAACAATATAAGGCATTAAACATTCACGCCCAAAAGGAGAGTAGCCATTGCCCAAGGGTCTGCTCCCCAAAACATTATGCACTACATACAAAGAATCTCTGGTGGTCTAGAGGCGTATGCCCCTCCTTGGGGCAGATGGGCCTAAAAATTAGGCCTGTATGAAAAACTCTGCTCCACTGGTGCAGTTTGCAGAATTCGGCAACTCTGCGTTCAGCAGAGAATGCAGAGTTGACGATAGATTCCACATTTCACAACATAGCAGAGTTTTTTTTCTGTTTTCCCCATTGGTGCTCACTTTCTGTCATTTCATGCACAAGAGATGTGAGACGACGGACTTCCCCTCTCTTGCAAGCACAAACAAGATTTTTTACCCTTGTGCGAGTGTTAACACGGAGCCAATGGCTTCTGGCACATCTTTTTTGACGTAGGCGAGTGCCAGTGAGAGCAATCGACTGCTATTGCAATCTGGGGAAGCTGAAGCAGCTAAAATCTACAACTTCAAGTGAAAAACCTTCTTTAATTGACTGTTCTCGTTGATATTGTTGTGCGAAGAGTACTTTTTTTCCCAACAACAGGAAGTGCCCCAGAGACTCCAACTTCCTGTTCCTGTCCAGCATGATCCTCCCACTGCTTTGTACATTTCCTGGTCACTTTTCACTTAGATTTAGAGATGGAAGGACACTTTTTTGTGTCCTGGATGTAGCACTGGATTTAAGGACTGTCGTATTTGAGATTTCACAAGTAAGTTAAAAACACTTGTATAGGAGTGTTGTACAACATCTTTGTTTGATACGGGGCATGCACAAGGATTTATCTGTAATTTTATTTGATTTTTCAAATTTATTATGGTGGATGGCCTGCATTTGGGGTCTAGTTTTCCTTTTAATTTTTGTTCTACCAAGGAAAAATGTTTTAACAATTCACTACGATTTCTCCATGTTTTGTTTTTTAAATTTGCAATATTTATTAAATTGAATGGTAATTTTCAGTGACGTAGCCTGCTAATGTAATAGGCCTTCCAGCTGTGGGCCTAGTACTAGTCATGGGTGCGTGATGAATAAACAACTGTTTGTGGTGGCTGTGGAACTGACACACCATGGATGTCATTGGATTAAAGATAACAACATTTTGTTTGCCAGTCTTTCAAATTTGTAGACCCTTTAATTTTAGTTTTTGAATTACTAATACTGACTTAACGCTGTTTTGTCTCCTGTACCAATGCCTTCTTTGTTTGGCCAGTGCATGAGAGTGTTTGTCATAGGCCACCATTTGTCATAATTCCCCATGCCATGTGGCCAGGGACCCTTTTGGTATAGTCATAATTATAGTTCTATACCTATATGTATTTTTTGTTTTCTAGTCATCCTGCTTGTTGTTTGATGTGGCTGGTGGCCATTCTATTGAGACAGGCAGTAGTCCTGCATGTGATCTTCTTTGTTGTGGTGGCTATGCTTTCTTGCTGGTTGTAGTTTGACCATGTGGTGATGGCCATATTGGGTATGCAGCCAGTGTGCTTTAGGGCTGCATGTGTTCTTCTTTGTTGTGGTGGCCATGCCACCTTGCTGGTTGTTGTTTGACCATGTGGCTGGCAGCCATTTTTTGTAGGCAGCCAGTGTGCTTAGGCCTGCATGTGTTCTTCTTTGTTCTGGTGGCCATGCCTCCTTGCTGGTTGTTGTTTGACCATGGGGCTGACGTCTATTTTGTTTAGGCAGCCAGTGTGCTTTATGCCTGCATGTGTTCTTCTTTGTTGTGTTGGCCATGCATCCTTGCTGGTTGTTGTTTGACCATGTTTCTGGCGTCCATTTTGTGCGTTTATTCAAGCCTATAGGTTAATGCTTCTTACTAAATGTACTGTATGAGCAGTTTTTTATATTTTATTATATACCTTTTTTGCATTTTTCATCTCCACCACTCCTTGCCTCCCAAACCCCTGTGGTTTTTCATGCTAGTCCCTTTCTCCTAGTACATCAGCAATTGAAATCTATTTTTTAAAACCCTTTCTTCTACTTATTCATAATCTTTATTTTCTTAAAATTTATAATATTAGTCTAATAATAGTAATAATATTTAAACATTTGTTTAAAAGTTTTTATAGCTTTTGCATTTTTTTAAAGTTTTTATATATTTTTTATTTTATTTTCTATTTCCCCACTTAGCCCCATGTCTCCCATAGGTGTACAGTTGCACTACATTACATAACATTACATTATTCAAGGATTAATATTATTACATTTTTCACCAGCACCTCCCTGAGTACCACAAGCCACCTTGATGTAGACAGATAAAGCTAACAGTTACATTCTATACGTTGTAGTTGATGCTCTTTCTTATCCTTCATGACTGTACATGATAATGAAAGTTAATGTTGGTGTGTTGTTTTTATGAATAGATACACTGTATTTCATAATTATTTATAAGTGTATTTAAGTAACCATTCTATGATATTGTTTGTTTCCACAACTAATGCAACTGCAACAACAATGCCCTGTTTCACTGATCCTTCTTGCATGTTTGCTTTTAGGTGCACGAAGAGAAAGATACATCACTCATAGTTTTGCGAGACAGGAGCTCAACGTGCCGCATAATCACACTCACAACCACATGAATATCTCTTCAGCTTGTGAAGCTAAGTGCTACTGCCACCTGACAGCTTCAAGATGGACCCAAAGAAAGCTGCTACCAAGAAAGCACCCAGTGATAAGAAGTAATTTACCACCACTGGCATGTCGCCCCAGACCTTTTTTGAATAAAGATGCATGCCTGCAGCACCAGCCTCTGGGAAGGAAGCTGGGAGCAGCTCTCCCGCATCAGTGGCCCGGTTCTAAAGTAGGCCCAAGTCCATGTCTGGCACGGAAGCAGCCTCTCTAATCACAGGAATGCAGATGAGCAGTGATGCTGAATTTAACTCATCTTTCTCAAAGTCGTACCAAATTGTTGCCTGAAACTAGCAATAGCAATAGCAGTTCCTCCTGAAGCATAAGCACATCAGAATGTTGAGCTTCAAGCAGAGGAAGCCAAAGAAACCCTTCATTCACAAGATCCACTGTCTTCCAGATCTCCGTCATCTTCTTCCTCAAGTCCCCCTTCTGATGATCAAGACTCCACTTGGATGCCACCTCGGTCTTAGACATGTCAGGAGAGGCAAGGAGTGAAAAGAAGGTTCCAAAAAGGCTTAGACTTATGGATGAAGACGGAGAAGTTGACGAGTCTGACGAAGATCCAGTCATCAGGGAAGTTAGCTCAGCCCCAGTGGAGTCAAACATTACCCCATCTTCTCAACCTTTTCCGAGAGATGAGGCACTGATACCATCACCTCCACCAGCTTACATATTTACAAGGTCCACGGTACAACTTACATCCACTTCCACCTCAATAGAAGAAGGCACTGAAGAGAGGCAAAACAACATCTACCTACCGCCACTTCTTCAGACAATGGCAGTGGCACAAGTATTAGAAAGTTAACCTCCCCAGTTTGGGACTTCTTTACGGTTAGTGAAAAGGAGCCAAACATTTCCATATGCTCCATTTCCCGAGCAAAGATATGGAACCGCAGGCAAAGCAACCCATTTGCAAAAATGCCACGCAATCCGTGGCGCACCTTACCGGACAAAAAGAAAAGACTGCAAGTGGTGTTAGTAAAGGTGTTGAAAGCAGGTAATCCGATCTGATCATGGAAGGTGAAGGTGACATTTTTGTTGCACAAATCAGCCCTGTCCCCAGCAGAGCAGTAGGATTGTCACCCACATCAGTAACATCGCAATGGCACAGGAAGACTCAGAGTCAGGTTGAAACATCAAGGCGAAAGCCTACAGTGATTGCCCCCTTAGATGCACATTGAGCCTACCACCACCTTCTAAGTCGCCTGCATCAGAGGCACTAGCAAACAAAAATAATCTATGCTACTATTTCTACTATGTTTAGGCAGGAGGGACAGTATGAACACAACCACCAACAAGCACATTTGCACAACGGGAAGCTGGCTAAAATGTTAGCCTTGGACCGCCTCCCTTTTTTTTGTGGAAGGAGTGGGCTTTCTAGAATTTGGGACAGCTATCTGCCCAGCCGAACCTATTTCGCCAGAGTTGCTGTTCCAGCGTTACATCACAATGTGCTGGAATTGGTTGGACAAGCTTTGCAGAAGATTGCTATTCAGACAGTCCACCTGATGACAGACATGAGGACCAGTTGCCAAGCCACTGATTACATGTGCATCCCTGCACAGTGGATCTCTTTTGTGGGGGTTAGAGAAATGATATCTGCAGGTGTTGGCACAGCTGAAATTTTTAATGGTGCTCGGAAGCATGCAACAGTAGCTACGCTCGCCATGGAGAAATCCCATACAGCTGTAAACATCTTAGATGACTTTAACAACAAGATATTTGAATGGCTGCGCTCCAGAGGGCTTAACATAGGATGTGTTCCCATGGACAATGGCAGTAATATAATTAAAGCCATGTCAAATGCAGGCTATTTCAGGGTCCTGTGTTTGTCACACTGTGTAAACATTATCGTACAGGACTTCTCCCAAAAAAACATGAGTCCGTAACTTACTATCCACATGCAGAAGAATCAGCACTCATTTCAGCCATTCTTTTAAAGCTCGCAAGCTGTTGGGGATTATCCAGCATAACAATAGAATGCCACTTGAAGTGATATAGGAGGTGCCAACATGCTGGAATTCTACTTATTACATGTTACAATGTCTGTTTGAGTAGTACAGACCAATTGGTGAATAAGTCATGCAAAGAGGGGATGCAACTGTGAAAGGCATGATCATTGAGATGGACCAATGGGGCCTGGTCAAATGCCTGATAGACATGCTGCTTCCTTTTGAATTTTTCACACAGGAAGTCAGCAAGGAGGATTGCAACATGGGCCAAACTATCCCATGTAGGAACAGCTATAGGCGGTGTCTGAAACGTCCGCAGGTGCGGATGAAAAGATAGATGTGCAGGATTTGGCAGAGAGCTTAATCCTTCAATTATCTGTTAATGCATGGCTTCAAAGAGACATTGGCCCTCATTACAAACCTGTTGGTAAATCCCACTTACCGCCGTGCTGACAGCCGCCAACATACCGTGACCGCTGCGGAAATCCGCTACAGGTATTATGACCCACACTGAGAAATCCACCACTATACAGACACATACACAAGTCCACCACACTGAAGGTCAGTGATAAACTGGTGATAGCAAAACCCATACCGTCACGCCAACAGGAGTACGCCCACAGTATCACGTCCCACTAATCAATGCGGCGGTCTTTCAACCAAGGTAAACCATTGGCGGTACACACCGCCGGGCTCAAAATACACACACACTTACAAAACACAACCACATTAGATAATTCAAAATGCACACACCTGACACACATACTCACACCACACCCACACACCCAATCCTATATAAAACACACACACACATTACCCACAGAGAGGAAAGCCACACCATCATCCAGAGGCAGAGAACACCATCACACATACACCATCCACGCATCTCAAGGCACACACCCCAAACAATCACCCCACACATCACATCACACATCACCTCACACATGACTCACTCTACATCATGGCACCTCAAAGACACCCCAGGTTTTCTGAGTAGGAGTTAAGGGTCATGGTGGAGGAAATCATCCAGGTCGAGCCACAGCTATTCGGATCACAGGTGCAGCAGACCTCCATTGCCAGGAAGATGGAGCTATGGCAGAGAATTGTGGACAGGGTCAACGGATTGGGACAGCATCCAAGAACAAGTGATGACATCAGTAAGAGGTGGAATGACCTACAGGGGAAGGTACATTCCGTGGTATCAAGACACCAGGTAGCCGTACAGAGGACAGAGGACCAAACCATCCAACCATTGCTTCATCCATTCATGTAAGAGATTTATAGAGCATTGTTGTACGTTTAGTTTAGGCAATATAATTGGGAATGACAAATCTCCCCCCCCCTCCTATGGATCAAATATTGCAGAATGTACTGCAGTGACTAGAAGAATAGGAGGATAAGGCTACCCAACTGCCTAAATAATTGTTATGCACTATCAGCAAATTTGTAAACATGCTGCGCTGAAAGGAATACACTACTAGCAGATTTTGAAGCACAAAGGCAGTATGATTTTAAACAGAAAGAACTGTAAATAACTATTTGTTTTACCCCATCCCTAATACAAAGACGAAATACCCACCCCTTCTTCCCATAAATGGCCCTCCCCTACCCCCAAACAAATGCCCCTTTCCCAACCAATGTTCCAAACAAAAAATGCCCATTTGTCCATATTGTCTAAAAGAATTAAAAAAATAGATAAATTCCTGCAAAAACCCTTTACTACCCTCTCCACCCACAACAAGTCTCACCCACCAAAATAAAAGGTTAAAAAAGGGGCACAGGGGGGCACTAAAGATGGGCTGAGGTTCTCCTGAAGAACCCCTCCACACGTGCCTGATGGATGTCTGTAGGAAAGTACCATGAAGTCTGGAATGCTACCCCCATTTTTACTTGCGTGTCAGTTTGTTTTTGCCTGTCTCAATGGGGTCCTGCTAGCCAGGACCACAGTGCTCATAGTTTGTGGTCTGAATGTGTTCCCTGTGTGGTGCCTAACTGTGTCACTGAGGCTCTGCTAACCAGAACCTCAGTGCTTATGCTCTCCCTGTCTTTAAAATTGTCACTGCAGGCTAGTGACCATTTTTACCAATTCTGATTGGCACACTGGAATACCCTTATAATCCCCTAGTATAAGGTACCTAGGTACCGAGGGTATTGGGGTTCCAGAAGATCCCTTTGGCCAGCAGCATTTCTTTTGCCACACATAGGGAAGTCAGACCATTCTTACACAGGACTGCCACTGCAGACTGAGTGAAATAATGTCTACATTATTTCACAGCCATTTTACACTGCACTTAAGTAACTTATAAGTCACCTATATGTCTAACCCTCACTTAGTGAAGGTTAGGTGTAAAGTTACTAAGTGTGAGGGCACCCTGGCACTAGCATAGGTGCCCCCACATAGCTCAGGACAATTTACCCGGACTTTGTGAGTGCGGGGAAACCATAACACGGGTGCACTACATACAGGTCAATATCTATATGTAGTTTCACAATGATAACTCCGAACATGGCCATGTAACATGTCTAAGATCATGGAATAGTCCCCCCATGCCAAATCTGGTATTGGGGTGCCAATCCCATGCATCCCCGGGGCTCCAGCATGGACCCCAGGTACTGCCAAACTAGCTCTCTGGGGTTTTCACTGCAGCTACAGCTGCTGCCAACACACAGACAGGTTTCTGGGCAGCCCAGTCCCAGGAAGGCAGAACAAAGGATTCCCTATGAGAGACGGTGTTACACCCTCTCCTTTGTGAAATAGGTGTTAAGGGCCTGAGAGGAGTGGCTTCTCCTGGCCTCTGGGAATGCTTTGAAGGGCACAGATGGTGCCCTCCTTGCATAAACCAGTCTACACCGGTTCAGGGATCCCCCAGACCCTGCTCTGGCGCAAAACTGGACAAAGGAAAGGGGAGTGACCACTCCCCTGTCCATCACCACCGCAGGGGTGTTACCCAGAGCTCCTTCAGTGTGTCTCAGACCTCTGCCATCTTGAATGCAGAGGTGTGAGGGCACAATGGAGGCCTCTGAGTGGCCAGTGCCAGCAGGTGACGTCAGAGACCCCTCCTGATAGGTGCTTACCTGGTTAGGTGGCCAATCCTATTCTGAGGGCTATTTAGGGTCTCTCCTGTGGGTTTCTTGTCAGATAACGAATGCAAGAGCACACCAGAGGTCCTCTGCACCTCCCTCTTTGACTTCTGCCAAGGATAGAACGCTGACTGCTCCAGGACACCTGCAAAATCACAACAAAGTAGCAAGAAGACTACCAGCAACATTGTAGCGTCTAATCCTGCTGGCTTTCTCGACTGTTTCCTGGTGGTGCATGCTCTGAGGGCTGTCTGCCTTCACCCTGCACTGGAAGCCAAGAAGAAATCTCCCTTGGGTCGACGGAATCTTCCCCCTGCTAACGCAGGCACCAAACTTCTGCATCACCAGTCCTCTGGGTCCCCTCTCATCTTGACGAGAGTGGTCCCTGGAAACCAGGAGTTGGATCCAAGTGACCCCGACAGTCCAGTGGTCCTTCTGACCAAATGTGGTGGAGGTATGGCCTTGCCTTCCCATGCCAGACACTAATCCTGTGTACTACATGAACTGCAGCTGCTAGAGCTTCTATGCACTTTTGCAAGGAATCCTTTGTGCACAGCATAGCGCAGGTCCCCAGCACTCCGTCCTGCATTGCTCAACTCACTGAGGTGACCACTGGCTTTGTGGGACTCTCCTTTCGAGTGTTGAGATGACCGCTGTGCTCAGATTTCTTGAATGCCTGTTCAAGTGCTTCTGAGGGTGCTGCCTGCTTCTGCGTGGGCTCTCTGTGCTGCTGAGGGGCCCCTCTGTCTCCTCCGCCAAGGGGCGACCTCCTGGTCCTTTCTGGGCCCAGGCAGCACCCATTTTCTTTAACCACAACCTTTGCAGTTAGCAAGGCTTGTTTGCAGTCTTTCTGCATGGAAACAACTCTGCATTCTCCAGCACACCGTGGGACACCTTCTATGCAAAGGAGAAGTTCCTGGCATCTTCCGTTGTTGCAGAATCTTCAGCTTCTTCCACCCGGAGGTGTTGCCCATACGCCTATTGCATCCAATTGTATTATACAGTGTTTGCACTACTTTTCTAACTGTTTACTTATCTGATTTTGGTTTGTGTGTATATTTTACTTACCTCCTAAGGGAATATATCCTCTGAGATATTTTTTGGAACATTGTCACTAAAATAAAGTACCTTTATTTTTAGTAACTCTGAGTACTGTTATTCTCATGATATAGTGCTACATGATATAAGTGGTATAGTAGGAACTTTCCATGTCTCCTAGTTCAGCCTAAGCTGCTCTGCTATAGCTACCTTTATCAGCCTAAGCTCTACTCTACTAATCTACTAATAAGGGATAACTGAACCTGGCACAAGGTGTAAGTACTATCAGGTACCCACTATAAGCCAGGCCAGCCTCCTACAGAGTCCAACTGTGCCAGCCTTCGATGCATGCAATGCTGGAGCATAGGCTCCAAGGGGGGGAGCAGCAGTGATGATACTACAGTTGGCGGCTGCCCCCTGGCACTACGGCAGAGGTGTTGCTGGGCTGGAGGTGCTGGGGCCTGGCTGGGACCCTGAGTATTAGCATCAACTGCTGCTGCCTTATCCTTCTCTTTCTCAAGGATCACCAGCCACTGGTACTCGGACTGTATGGCCGCCAGCTTCATCCACCACAGCCGGGTTGCCATTTCCTGCTGTGATGGTGGACCAGCAGTAACAGCTATAAAGAAAAAGAGACATTGTAAACAATGCTCTGAGCAAAACACTTTTTTAACCACTCAGGTGCCTTGGACGAAGTCACCTCGTCCAAGGCACTGGTTCCCGGGTGTCTTGGATGAAGTCACCTCGTCCTACACCCGGGAACTGGGGGGAGCGCTATCGCTCCCCCCATGTGCACCCCACCCACCCCCCCAAGGCGGGGAAGAAAGGGGAAACCCTTCCTCTTCCACCCCCGATCATCCACCGGCAATCAGATTACATCAGAGCGCGCACAGCGCGCCGACGTCATCAAGTATTGCTGGGTCGATGGAAGAGGACTTCTCTGGTAAGTCCTTCCCTTTTTGGGGGTTTTGGGGGAGGAAAACAGACACGGGGGAAAGGAAAGGGTTTTTACTTTCCCCCTGTGCCTGTTTTCAATGGATTCCTGCTCCACGATCGCGGGCAGGGCCCGCGATCGTGGAGCAGGAATCTACACTAGACACCAGGGATTTTTTGGGGTATGTTTATTTTGGGGGCGACCCCTTGGGCAAGGGTCGCCCCCCTGGGGGGCTTTTTTATTTAGTATTTCGCCCCCCCGGGGGCAGATCGCCGATTTTTTGGCCGATCTGCCCGCGGGGGAGGGGGCGAAATCCACTAGACACCAGGGGGCATATTTATACTCCGTTTGCGCCGGAATTACGTCGTTTTTTTTGATGCAATTTCGACGCAAAACTAACTCCATATTTATACTTTGGCGTTAGACGCGTCTAGCGCCAAAGTCCATGGAGTTAGCGTCATTTTTTAGCGTGGACACCTACTTTGCGTTAACTATATGCAAGGTAGGCGTTCCCGTCTAAAAAATCGACTCCGAGGCATGTGCGTCGGATTTATACTCCAGGGCAAAATTCACGCCCGGGAGTGGGCGGGTCAAAAAAAATGACGTACGCCCGCTTTTGTGCCGTTTTTTAGCGCCTGCAAAAGGCAGGCGTTAAGGGACCTGTGGGCTCTGAAGGTGCCCTCCCATGCCCCCCAGGGACACCCCCTGTCACCCTTGCCCACCCCAGGAGGACACGCAAGGCTGGAGGGACCCATTCCAGGGACATTAAGGTAAGTTCAGGTAAGTGTTTTTTTTTGTTTTTTTTTTGGGTGGCATAGCTGGGCCTGGTTTGTGCCCCCCTACATGCCACTATGCCCAATGACCATGCCCAGGGGACAGAAGTCCCCTGGGCATGGCCATTGGGCAAGGGGGCATGACTCCTGTCTTTGCTAAGACAGGAGTCATTTCTATGGGGGTTGGGAGTGAAAAAAAATGGCGCAAATCGGGTTGAGGCGAAAAAATTGCCTCAACCTGACTTGCCCCATTTCTTGACGCCCAAGCCCCATATCCCCCTACGCCGGCACTGCCTGGTGTACGTCGTTTTTTTTAACGCACACCAGACGGCGCCAGCGGCTAACGCCGGCTAACGTCATTCAATAAATACGGCGCCCGCATGGCACTTCAGAATGGCGTTAGCCGGCGCTAATTTTTTTGACGCAAAACTGCGTTAAAAAGTATAAATATGGGCCCAGGGATTTCGTTTTTTTATAGTTTATTTTGGGGGCGACCCTTTGGGCAAGGGTCGCCCCCCCTGGGGGGCTATTTTATTTAGTATTTCGCGCCCCCTGGGGGCAGATCACCGATTTGTCAGCCGATCTGCCCCCGGGGGGGGGAGCGAAATCCACTAGACTCCAGGGATTTCGTTTTGAATGTTTATTTTGGGGGCGACCCCTTGGGCAAGGGTCGCCCCCCTGGGGGGGCTATTTTATTTAGTATTTCGCCCCCTCGGGGGCAGATCGCTGATTTTTTGGCAGATCTGCCCCCAGGGGGGGCAAAATCCACTAGACACCAGGGATTTCATTATATAAGTTTATTTTGGGGGCGACCCATTGGGCGCGGGTCGCTCCCCTGGGGGGCTATTTTATTTAGTATTTCACGCCCTCCCGGGGGCAGATCGGCTGATTTTTCGGCTGATCTGCCCCGGGGAGGGGCGAAACTCACTAGACACCAGGGATTTACTTTTATATGTTTATTTTGGGGGCGAACCCTTGGGCAAGGGTCGCTCCCCTGGCGGGGTATTTTTTTTCTGTTTCGGCCCCCCCGAGGGCAGATCAGCAATGTTTTTGGACGATCTGTGTGTGTGTGTGGTGTGTGTTTGGGGGCACCCCTTGGCAAGGATCGCCCCCCCCAAAGTGGGGAAAGTTCGTATTGGCCATCTCTGCCCCCTTTGGGGGCAGATGGGCCTATTTTTGTAGGCCCATCTGACCCCAAGGAGGGCAGAAACCACCAATATTATTTTAGTGCTAGTTGTTGTTGGCAATCCATTTGTTGTTAGTGAGGATCATGGCTAGCCGCAGAGTGACCGCTCAGCAGGTTGTTGGCATGCTCTTTGAGTCGTCTTCAGACCATGATTACGAGACTGACTCTGCATCTGAGGCAGAGGAGGAAGTAGGAGATTCTTGCAGTGAGTTTTCTGTCCGAGAGTATTCTTCTGATGAGGAAGTTACTCTCAGTGCAGATGAAGGGCCTGTTGTAGAGGAGGACATTGATGTGCCAAGAGTGCAGCAGCCTGGGGCTGAAGGGTTTCCAATTAGAAGACCTGACACCTGGATTGCCCCAAACATGGAGCAGCCACAGTTACCTGCATTTACTGGTCTCCCAGGGTGTAGAGTCAATACGGAAACTTTTTGCCTGTCCATTTCTTTCACTTGTTTATGGATGATGTATTTTTGGAAGAGATTGTGGCGCAGACTAATTTGTATGCAGAGCAAAATTTGAGGGACAACGCTGCCAGACTTAAGCCTCAGTCTAGAGCTACTCAGTGGGTTCCCACATATCTGGAAGAGATGAAAAAGTTTTTTTTTAGGTTTGACTTTTTTGATGGGGTTGATCAGGAAGCCGTCACTGGCTTCTTATTGGTCTACTAGTCCCTTGATGGCAACCACTATATTTCCTGCATCTATGACACGTAATCGGTATTTGCTTCTTCTTCGTATGCTGCATTTTGTAGACAATGCTTTAGCCTTGCCACGAGATCAACCTGATTGGGACCGTCTTTTTAAGATTAGGCCTGTCCTTGATCATTTTGTAGATCGGTTTTCAGAGGTCTATGTTCCAGGCAAAGAGATAAGTGTGGACGAGTCTTTGGTCCTTTTCAAGGGGCGTTTAGTTTTTAAGCAGTACATTCCTAGTCAGAGGACACGTATGGGATTAAATTGCATATGCTGTCAGAAAGCAGTACAGGATATGTGTATAATTTCCGGGTCTACACTGGTAGGGATTCCAGTATTGACCCTCCTGGTTGTCCGGCCACTTTTGGAGTTAGCGAAAAAATTGTGTGGGAACTTGATAGATGACTGTTTAACAAAGGTCACCATTTGTACGTAGATAATTTCTACACTGGAGTGCAGTTATTCAAGGAGTTGTTTAGAGTGGACACTGTTGCTTGTGGCACAATCCGTTCTAACTGGAAAGGCTATCCAAGGGAGCTTGTCTGTAAAACACTTGAGAGGGGACAGTGCAGTGCCTTGCGGAATAATGAGCTGCTAGCTCTGAAATTCAGAAGGGATGTGTACATGCTGTCTACCATCCATGATGAGAGTACTTCCCCTGTGACTGTTTGGGGTCAGGTTGCGGAAGTGCGCAAACCTGAGTGCATTTTGGAATACAATAGGCACATGGGTGGTGTTGAAAGAGTAGATCAGAGGCTGGAACCTTACACTGTTCATCGTAAGTCTTACATGTGGTATAAAAAGTTGGCCCTACATTTATTTCATTTGGCAACTTTTAATGCTTTTATTGTATTCAAGGATTGTTCAACTGAGTCAAGGATGACATTTGTTAAATTTCAGGAGTAAGTGATAGAAAGCCTTATTGTAAGAGTTCCTCGAGTAGAAGTGGTGGAGGATGTAGCTAGATTGAAAGATCGGCACTTTCCAGATCACATTCCTCCCACTCACAAAAAAGACTTGCCCACAAAGAAATGTAGAGTATGTGCCCGGAGATCAATCCGGAGGGAGAGCCGGATGTACTGCCCTAAATGCCCTTCAAAGCCTGGGCTGTGTGTGCCCAGCTGTTTTAGAAGTTACCACACAAGGAAAAACTTTTGGGAAATACCATGAGCGTAAACTGCCTGTTTTATATTTTCATATGTTGAGTTTCATGGTTGGCATCACTGTCATGTATTTAGTTAGAGCTTTTGTGTTTGTAGTTTTGTACTTATTTTATAATTAGTTAGTGGTTTCTTTGTTGTTTATAAACAAAAAAAGTGATGGCGGTGTGCGTGGGGTGGCACTTGGCTGGCGGTGTGCGTGGGGTGGCGCTTGGCTGGCGGTGTGCGTGGGGTGGCGCTTGGCTGGCGGTGTGCTTGGGGTGGCGCTTGGCTGGCGGTGTGCTTGGGGTGGAGCTTGACTGGCGGTGGGGTTGGGCTGGTGCTTGGCTGGCGGTGTGGGTGGGGTGGCGCTTGGCTGGCGGTGTGGGTGGGGTGGCACTTGGCTGGCGGTGTGCTTGGGGTGGCGCTTGGCTGGTGGTGTGCTTGGGGTGGCGCTTGGCTGGCGGTGTAGGTGGGGTGGTGCTTGGCTGGCGTGAGGGTGGGGTGGCGCTTGGCTGGCGGTGTGGGTGGGGTGGCGCTTGGCTAGCGGTGCCAGCCAAACGCCAGTCCACACACTCATCAGCTGGTGTGATTGCTGTATCAGGCATGTGGGCATATGAAAGTGATGGGCCCTTGACTGGCGCTGTCTGTCGATGCAAGTCTTGTAATGTGCTGGGCCCGTGGCTGGCGGCGTGAATGTTCTTGTGCATGTCATGTATGAAAGGTATGTGAATGGACTGTAAAGCAGTTGGTGCCTTGCCGTGGCTTTACAGCTCACGAGCTGTGAGTCATTGGTTCAGTTTTTTGGCCTTTCAGTTATTACCAGTGCATTTCACTTTTGTGAAATCTCTTGTTAATAAAATTTGATCTACTGAACCATCACTCACCCTCGTGCCAAATCCAACCAGTATGTGTGGTACAAATGACAAAACCTTCTCCGCTGTAATCAGGCGTAGCAGCACACTTGAGACACGCTAGGTGTCTCAGGTGGGACCCCGACGATGAAGCATGCCACCAACTTGGTTGGTGGGTGAGGGGTCTTTTTCACATAACCTAAGTGCGTTTCTTTTCACAATTTTAGTGTTTGGCACATCACAAACGTATGTGGACACATCAAAATGATATATTACAAAACTACCTGTGTTTGGGGGGCAGGGGCCACCTACGTTTTTGGTCTTGGGTGCGGCCTTCATCTAGGGAAACCTACCAAACCCAGACATTTTTTAAAACTAGACACCTCAAGGAGTGCAGGGAGATGTGGCTTCCGTGGATCCCCCAACATTTTCTTACCCAGACGCCTCTGCAAACCGCAAAATTTGCTTTAAAAAGCATATTTTCCTGACTTTTGTTTGTACGATCACCGCTCCAGCACAAAATTCCTACTCCCCAGAATTTCCCTCAGTCTCCCAAGTAAAATGACACCTCACTTGTGTGGATCCCCAAAGCAGAGTCAGCCTAAATATGTATAAAATAAGAATATGTCCTCTATCTCTACAAGTTTTTGGCCTTATTCTGTTGCAGGCACCTGGCCCACCCACACAAGTGAGGTATAATTTTTATCAGGAGACTTGGGGGAACGCTGGGTGGAAGGAAATTTGTGGCTCCTCTCTGATTCCAGAACTTTCTGTCACCAAAATGTGAGGGAAATGTGTTTTTTTAGCCACATTTTGAGGTTTGCAAAGGATTCTGGGTAACAGAACCTGGTCAGAGCCCCACAAGTCACCCCGTCTTGGATTCCCCTAGGTCTCTAGTTTTCAAAAATGCACAGGTTTGGTAGGTTTCCCTAGGTGCCGGCTGAACTAGAGACCAAAATCTACAGGTAGGCACTTTGCAAAAAACACCTCTGTTTTCTGTCAAAAACTGTGATGTGTCCACGTTGTGTTTTGGGGCATTTCCTGTTGCGGGCGCTAGGCCTACCCACACAAGTGAGGTATCATTTTTATCGGGATACTTGGGGGAATATAGATTAGCAAAACAAGTGTTATTGCCCCTTGTATTTCTCTACATTTTTTCCTTCCAAATTTAAGAGAGTGTGTAAAAAAGACGTCTATTTGAGAAATGCCCTGTAATTCACATGCTAGTATGGTCACCCCAGAATTCAGAGATGTGCAAATAACCACTGCTCCTCAACACCTTATCTTGTGCCCATTTTGGAAATACAAAGGTTTTTTTGATAGCTATTTTTCACTCTTTATATTTCAGAAAATGAATTGCTATATACCCGGTATAGAATGAAAACACACTGCAGGGTGCAGCTCATTTATTGGCTCTGGGTACCTAGGGTTCTTGATGAACCTACAAGCCCTATATATCCCCGCAACCAGAGGAGTCCAGCAAACGTAACGGTATATTGCTTTCGAACATTTAACATTGCAGGAAAAAGTTACAGAGTAAAACGTATTAGAAAAATTGCTGTTTTTTTACCTCAATTTCAATATTTTTCTTTTTCAGTTGTTATTTTCTGTAGGAAACCCTTGTAGGATCTACACAAATGACCCCTTGCTGAATTCAGAATTTTGTCTACTTTTCAGAAATGTTTAGGTTTCTGGGATCCAGCATAGGTTTTTACGCCCATTTCTGTCACTGTAATATATTTGCTTTGCAGTAAGGAAAGGACTCTCCTTAACATACTCAACTGCAGGATAAGCTAGAGGGGATCAGGATGGATAGGTAGAGTACAATCAATTCCTCATCATCATCATCATGTATCTACGGTTTGGCTAGTAGTGTAACTCACTGTGGATGGCAAATGTTGAAAGGGAAACATTAGAACAGAAGTAAATCCATTATGGAAGTCTTGATGAATTATATTTATTACTTGGCTTGAAAAATGTGGTGCAAGCAAAGATTGGATTTTTCAAATTATTCAGACGTCTGGAACAGAACTGAAGAAAGATTAATGGGCACATTGCAACCACTGCGGTAAAAACCACCTATCGCCGTGGCGACAGCTGCCAAAAGACTGTCTCCACGGCTACCAGCTGTCAGCTAGATTTTTACCACAGCTGGATTTCCACCAGAAGTGTGGTGGAAATCCGGCTGTGGCCTTGCTGGCAGATGGCAGTAAGGTGACCCATGATGAAGCCTGGCAGTGTTGTGCTGGCGGACGCTGCTGCTGACAGCAGCGCCCCTTCCCGTCTCCCGCCAGAGGAACCCCTGACATCAGGTAAGTAGGGTGCTCCGACAGGGGAGGGATGTGTTGTATGTGTGTGTGTGTATGACCGTCCGTGCATGGATGCGGGTGTGTGATGCATGGTGTGAGTGTGTGCATGTTGTGTTGTGTGAATGTGTGTGTGCTTGTACGTATGTCAATGTGTGTGGATTTGTATGTGAATGGATGTATGCATGTGTGGATGAATGTGGGTATGAGTGTGTGTATGCCTGTGCTTGTGTGTGCAAGACGGTGCATGTATGTAGTGGTGGGGTCTGGGGAGAGGGGAATCTGGGGAGGGGGGCGGGGTAGACCTCTATCCGTGACAGGGAAGGGATTCCCTGTCACTGATAGTGCCTACCGCCATTGTTTATGTGGCGGAAAGGTTGCCACGAAAGCCATGGGGTCATAATCCCGCAGGCAGAGAAGTGGTGGCCTCTGGGCTGGAGAGTGAAGTCTCCAGCCTGGCGGTCATTACCGCCATGACAGTCGGTGTGGTACATTGACAGTTTGGCTTTATCCAAACCGCCAATGTCTTAATATGGATAAAAGTACTGCCAGCCTGTTGGCAGTACTTTCCTCTATATTAACGCCGTCCGCTGGGGTCATAATACCCCTTAAAGGTGTAAAGTACTAGGAAGTGACTGACATAATGGGCACTGGGGGGAAACGAAGACACAGTTTGTTTTTGCACTGCCATACATTGAAATGTGTTTAACACATTAACTTAACTTAAGCTGACAGACGCACATTGCACAGTCAACTTTGTAGTGCTGATTCTGCCAAATTGAAACATGTAGCTGTTAGGTCATTATGGGTGGCACTGGTGAAAGGCCGTAGCGAGGGACAGAGTTGATGGTCAATGGATGCTAGGATACATATTACCTGACTCTCTTGAAAAATACTGTGAGTCAAGGGAATATTCTGAAATACCATCCAAACCTTTGCATCAAACCTTTGATAAAACCCTTTCCAGGAAATAAAGTAGTTGAGAAGAATGGCTTCCTTGTTTCTTCATTCCAAGAATTTATCTATTCATCATTCACAAATGTGTTCTTCTAGTACTCTTATTCTTCACCCTTGGCTTTGATACACACCATTTAAGGTAAGTTTTACATTCTCTAATCCAGTCATTTGCCACTTAAAACTATCCAAATTCCAAATAAGGCTCTCCACTAACCTTTCACCAACATCCATGTAACCAAAAACCACCCATGCATCCTTCCACCCATTCACCCATCAAAGAGATCTAACCCTCCCTAGGAGTCCGTTCACCCATCCAGGCATGGAATCCTTTCACCCATAACCTTTCACCCACTTGGGCTGTAATCCATCACCCATATACCTTTTCATCCATCCTTCACCCACCCATGCATCCTTTCATGCTCCTCACCACCCACATATGTGATTATTATGCAATGTTTTATCCACACACACATCCTCTCAATCATATAATATTTCACCCATAAAATTCTGCTTCCATCCTTTTAATTTTCCAAAATACATCATAGTTCAAGTTGATTTTTGTAAACCTCAGTCTGCTGAGTTGCAGATAAAAGAGGCCAGTACTTACTTAACTCCTTATGCATCTGCAAAAGCAGGGTGTTGACGAGTGAGTCAACAACACTAGTACACCACTGTAGTGACTATATTACTAATTGTCAATAAGCAAGCAATAGGATATACCAAAGCCCTCCACTGCTGTTGATGCAGAGATTCCCAATCATCCATTCCCACAGCCATGTCACCGATGGTCCTGTCGCTGCTGGCCCCGGTACTGGTGGCCAGTGCGACGAGAATAAAACATTACACAAATTAGACGGTACGTAAGCCTCCCCCTCCTGTTTTTTTAAACGGCAAAATACAACCGCAGTACATCACTATATTTTGGTTACTGATTCTCTTCTATCAAAATATCAGGTGGGCATTTTGTTGGTTGGCAGTTTTTTAAAAGGTAGGTACTCACATTAAAAAAATTGTAATGGAGGGGAAGAACTAGCTATTGATGAATCTGAGGTTTTCAAGAGAGAAAAAAGTTGCAATAATTGGTCAATGAGGGACATATGGGCCCTCATTACATCCCTGGCGGTCAGTGTTAAAGCGGTGTTAATAACGCCAACAGGCCGGCGGTAACAAAAATGGAATCATGACCACGGCGGAAACCACCAACACAGACAGCCACTTTAACACTCCTACTACCATGGCGGTAGAAACAAACTCTGCGGCGGTAATCGACAACAATCTACCGCCCACCCCATTACAACTTGCACATCCGCAAGCTTTTCCGGGATGGTACCAACGCCATCAAAAGCATGGCAGAAAGAGTACTTTGAAGGGAAACCACTCACCTCTTGACACTCAAGGAAGAACCAAGACACCATGGAGCCCGAAATAAAGATGTTACCCATGCTGGTGTATCTTCTCGTATACCAGGCGTACCAACGGTGGCGGCAACAACCACGGTGAGTACTGCACCTAGCACACAGGAGAAGGGGGGAGGAAAAAGAGAGTGACACACACATGCGCAACACCCCCACCCCCACCGTCACTCACAACACAATACACACAAACACATGCAACAACACTACATATACACCACGTAACCCTCTAGAATAACGGACAAAAGGAATTGAGTCAAATGAGTGTTATATTAGAAATAGTCAGAAATACGTAAATATTTCCAAAACAGTATGTACAAAATATACAATATGTACAAAAGGCGGCAAAATGTCTACTCAAAATGTCCGTGGCCCACTGGGCCAAAACACATAGGCCAAGCCCACACTTGACTCCTGCCTCAATACGGAGAGAACACTGCAGGGGCATCAGGTCGAAAACACACAGGCACCTCAGTGGGACCGAGAATGGGGAGGCACCTCAGCTGGAAGATGGTGCAACGCCACTGCTCCTGGAGGGAGCTCCATGCCCACAACAATGTCCTGGGGAGTGCAAGGCCACAGTCTCTCCAGTGGGTGGTTTGCCCACTGATTGGTCCTGGGGAGTGCAAAGCCACAGTTTCTCTAGTGGGTCGTTTGCCCACTGCTTGGTCCTGGGGAGCGCAAGGCCACAATCTCTCTAGTGGATGGTTTGCCCACTGATTGGTCCTGGGGAGTGCAAAGCCACAGTTTCTCTGGTGGGTGGTTTGCCCACTGCTTGGTCCTGGGGTGTGCAAGGCCACATTTTCTGAAGTAGATGGCTTCTCCACTGGTTTTAGAGGGGGCTTTGTGCCAAGAATGCTTAATCCTGCCAAGGATAGGGTGGATGGATGCCTTTATCCACTGGTTCTGGAGGGGGCTTTGTGCCCAGTGTACTTCATCGTGCCAAGGATTGGGTGAGTGGATGCCTTTCTCCACTGGTTCTGGAGGGGGCTTTGTGCCCAGCGTGCTTCATCCTGTCAAGGATAGGGTGAATGGATGCCTTTATCCACTGGTTCTGGAGGGGGCTTTGTGCCCAGTGATGCAGCACTTGGGGGGTGCCAGGTCACAGTCCCTCACCTGGGTGTCAGAGCCATGAGAATTGCAGTGACCAGGATGCATGATATTCCATGGAGGCAGGGCTACAGTCCATCTGCCGGCGGCTACAGCTGCACAGTTTTGGTAGTGCTGGTTCTGGTTGGGGTGCTGCCAGTGGTGGGGGGAGGCTCCAGCCCTTCTCCTGCAACCTCGGACGGCTGCCCACTGGGGCTGCTGCTGCTGGCAGTAGTGCTACTGTCAGCGGTGCAGTTGGTGGTGCTTGCGGCAGGGCTTGTGGGGGTGCTTGTGGTGGTGCAGGTGGTAGTGCTGGCCGCGGTGCAAGTGCTGGTGCTGCCAGTGGTGGGGGGAGGCTCCAGCCCTTCTCCTGCAGCCTCGGACACTGCCCACTGGGGCTGTTGCTGCTGACAGTTGTAGTGCTTGCGGCGGTGAAGGTGGCGGTGCAGATGGCAGTGCTCGCAGCGGTGCTTGCGGTGGTGCAGGTGGCGGTGCTGCCCGCGGTGCAGGTGGCAGTGCTGGCAGTAGTGCTGGTAGCCACCAGGCCTTTACCTGCAGGCTCAGACGGCTGAAGTGCCTTGGCTGGTGGTTTGTGCCCCTTCCTGCCTTTGGCAGATGCTGGTGTCACCAGGAGTCTTTGAGGTGGCTTTGCTGGGTGGCTGTGGCTCCTTCCCCTTGCTGGATTCTGTCCCCTTCCTCACCTTGCCAGGTGACAGAATGTTCTTTGCCTTGGCAGGGGTTGGTGCCACACTGGCTGGGCTGACGGGTGCCCCCTTTGAGCCTCTGACAGCTGCAGGAACCACAGCAGATGTGGACATGGTGGCTGAGGTGCTGGGCCGGGTTTTGGCCACCCTGGCCCAAGGGGACGGACGGGGGTAGGGGTAGGGAAGAGGTCAATGTTTGCCAGGAAAAGCTTCTAAAGGGACATTGGGGCGGGATGAGGGAGAGGGTTTGGGAGTGGAGGAAGAGGGAGTGGTTGTAGGAGGTGTCAGTCTGCTGTGTTTGGGTGCAGGTGCATGGTCTGGATGCTGTTGTGAGGTGGATGGCTGTTGGGTGGGTGTGTGATTGTGTTTGTGTAATTTGGGAGGAGGGGTCACAGACACAGTGGGAGCATGGATGTGGGGTGGTGACTGCCAGTGAAGGGCTTGTAGTGATAGGCGTGCTGGTGATGGAGATAGTGGATGAGGATGTAGTGCATGCAGGTGTGAGTGGAGACGCTACTGGGAGGGAGGTGGATGACGAGGAGGAGCGGGACACAGTGGAGGTAGTGGATGTTGGTGTGTCTGCATGGGGATGTTGTCTGTGTGAGTGCCTGTGAGATGAAATGTGGTGCTTGTGTTTGCCTGAGCCACTTCTGTGTGTTGATTTGGGAGAATGCTGGTCTGAAGGTGTGCTTGGAATAGGCTGGGGTTGACGGGATTGGGAGTGGGTAGAGGAAGTTGGAGGGGGGAGGCTAGAGACAGGGACAATGGCTGCCATCAGTGCAGAGGCCAGAGCCTGAAAAGCTCTCTACTGGGCCACCACGCACGAGTGAATGCCCTCCAGGTATGCATTTGTTTGTTGCTAATGCCTCTCGACACCCTGGATGGCATTCTGAATGATTGACTGCCCAACAGTGAGAGATCTCAGGAGATCAATAGCCTCCTCACTGAGGGCAGCAGGGCTGAATGGGGCAGGGCCTGAGGTGCCTGGGCCGAAGGAGATGCCCACCCTCCTGGTTAAGATGGCATGGGAAACACACTGAGGGGCTGTTCAGAGGGCGGTGCTTGTAGGGGGGAGGCAGATGTACCTGTTGTTGGGGTGGACACAGAGGTGTCCACCACTGCCAGGGAGCTGTTCCATTGGAGGAGGAGTTGCTGTCTGTGGTGTCCCCTCTTGTCCCCATCGTGGTGCTCCCTTCACCCTCCGTCCAACTGGTGCCCTCACCCTCAGTGGATTCGGCCTCCAGGTCCATGTGGGATGCAGCTCCCTCCATCGCCCGTGCCTCTGCTCCTTTGCCAGATGATGCTAATGCACACAAGGACAGGGTGACAAAACAAAAAGGGGGGGGGACAGAGGATACACTTGGGCAATGCCAACAACAACACTGCCGTTGGGGTACACAACACACAGGGAGCAGCTCTATGCACTAGACCATGCACTACCAGTTACAAAGATAGTCACCAGCCCAAGGGGTGCATTGCCTAATGCCATTAGCTGCACACCTGTAACCCACAGGACCCTGCCCAGTAGTAGATGCCCACTAACACTATTGGGGTTGGAGTGCTTCAGAGCCTGCCTAACAAGGGACCTACCCTGCCATGTTTGCCCTGGCCTAGGGGCACCCACAGCCCACATCCCCCACCAAGGTAAACCTTAACACGCGCAAAGTCAGGATTCTGAATCTGTACTCACCCCCTTGTGGCTGCTGTGATGCCTTCAAGCACCCATCCAACTCCGAATAGGCCACACCAGGATGCGGAACATCAGGGGTTCATGGTACGACGGGCACCCCTTCCTCTTTGGGAGGTAAGCTCCAGCTGGGCCTCCGCCGTCTTCCTTGCCCAACGGCGCAGGTCCTCCCACTGTTTGTGGCAGTGGGTGCTCCGCCTGTCAAAGACCCCCATGGTCCATACCTCCTTGGCGATGGCACGCCAAATACCCTTTTTCTGATGGGCGCTGACCTGCAGGAAAAATACAGCAGAAAAGGGATTACTCATACCGTCCGGACCATCACACTCATAGCCTACCAGGTCCCTCCCATCCCCTAACACACATAATTTAACCACCATGCATGTAGCACTCTGCCCAGGACACCTCAGCCACCCCCCCACATATGGCTTACGCACACAGCATTCCATACATTCACGGCCCACACATCATGCTCACGGTGTACTCACCTGTTTGTCTGGAGTAACATAGAGGGTAGGACCCCATCCGCCAGTCTCTCCAACTCCTCCGCAGTGAAGGCAGGCGCCCTTTCCCCAGACACATGAGCCATTGTCGCTTCCAGACACAGGTCACAGCAGCACTTGCAGTGTAGGTCCTCTCCTGTTGAGGTCAGGTACCAAGTGAGTGAATAGATAGAAAATGTCTGTCAACTCCGTGGCAGTGCGTACCGTCACTGCCTGCGTACATCGCCATTGGCTCCTGGAACCCATAGGGCCCAATGATAACCAATGCAAAGTTG
This sequence comes from Pleurodeles waltl, assembly GCF_031143425.1. Taxonomy (NCBI): domain Eukaryota; kingdom Metazoa; phylum Chordata; class Amphibia; order Caudata; family Salamandridae; genus Pleurodeles; species Pleurodeles waltl. The sequence goes on along the minus strand of NC_090439.1, from coordinate 145,499,800 downwards.
CGCGGTGGTCATCAACCACCGACGACAACAGTGCACAGTGCCAGCGGAATTACCTCATTTCCACTTGTCCCTCCTCACAGGTCAGGGGCCACCATTTCAGGGGGGCACAGGCCATGGCAGCGAACTGCATCACACCAGACATTGGCACATAACCTGACTCTCGGATTCACATACTGGTTCTGTAAATGAAGAGATGCATCATTATTTCAATAGATGTGTGAATATGACCCTCTGCTCACCGTTTTCCTCCCTAGGCTTCAACCGCTGAGGATGAATATGAGATGGAGACATCCTCCTGCATACAGACCCCTGGAGGACCTTGCAACAATGGAGGACAGACACATTATCCTAACCTAAAGACTTGATCAGGCCACAATCCAAGAACTGTGTGCCCAATTGGAGCCAGACCTGATGTCAGCTATCCGCCAGCCCACAAGTATCCCCCTTCTAGTGCAGGTCCTGTCACTGCTACATTTCCTGGCAAGTGGTTCCTTCCAAACAACAGTGGCCATAACATCAGGAAGGTCTCAGCCAATGTTCTCCAACGTGTTGACCAGAGTGTTGTCTGCCCTGCTGAAACACATGCACAGCTACATCATATTCCCCCATGTGGAGGGTTTGGCAACAGTGAAAGCTGACTTTTATGCCCTGGGACATATCCCCAACATCATTGGTGCCATTGATGGTACACATGTTGCATTTGTCCCCTCCCCCGGAGAAATGAACAAGTGTTCAGGAATAGAATAAGCTATCACTCTCTGAATCCGCGGATGGTGTGTTTGGTGGACCAGTACATCACCCATGTGAATGCCAAGTATCCTGGCTCTGTGCATAACGCCTTTATCTTGAGGAATAGCAGCATCCCATGTGTGATGGCTCAACTCCAGAGGCACCGGGTGTGGCTAATAGGTGAGCCCAAGGTCCACACCCAGTATATGTTGGTGTCTGGGTATGGTGATGTCCCTAAGGGTTAGTGTGTGTCTAACAGTTGTCCCTCAATATTTGCAAGTGACTCTGGTTACCCCAACCTCTCATGGCTACTGACCCCAGTGACGAATGCCAGGACAAGGGCAGAGGAATGTTACAATGAGGCACATGGGCGTACTAGGACGATAATTGAGAGAGCCTTCGGCCTCCTGAAGGCCAGGTTCCGGTGCCTCCATCTGACAGGTGGATCCCTGTACTACTCACCCAAGAAGGTATGCCAGATCATTGTTGCATGTTGCACAACCTGGCCTTGAGACACCAGGTGCTTTTCTGCAGGAGGATGAGCCTGGAGATAGTCTTGTGGCAGTGTCGGAGCCTGTGGACAGTGAGGAAGAGAGAGGAGGCAGAGGATGAAGATGTGGACAACAGAAGCTCTCTCATACAGCAGTACTTCCAGTGACACACAGGTAAGACACTGTAACTTCACTTTACATTTCAGTTTTCTGCTGGACATTGGACATGGCAGCATGATTTCCCTATGTCTATGGCCACTTACCTTACCCTTTGGCATCTCTATTTTCAGATCTCTGTGCCCCACTCTGGCTCCTGGTGTGTTTACTGCTGCCCACTGCAGGTCATACCAATGTATATATAACTGTACATATGGATTGCAATGTTTTCAGTTTGTTGTACTAATACTTATTTCAAACAATTGACAGATTTCAGATTTGTATTTGTTCCAAGGGTGTTTATTTTACTGCTAATAAGTATAGGGGGGTGTACAATGGGTTGGGATTATGGTGGAGGAATGTCCAGTTAGAGTCTAGTCTCTTGGTATCACAGATGCATTGTCCAATGGGGCATAGGAAGGGGAGCAATGGCAGTTCAAGTTGGACAGGGTGACATAGTGGAAGGGTGAAAATCAGGAGGGTCCTATTTCCTGGCAGGGGTCTTGGCAATGTTCTCTGTCTTACGCCTGGATCACAGGGAACGTTTGCGGGGTGGTTCTCCTTCTGCAGGGGGTGGGGTGTGGTAGGCTGTTGTTCCTGTGGCCGGGCCTCCTGTCCACTAGCGCCGACGGAGGTGGAGGGCTGTTCCTCGATTTGGCTAGTGTCAGGGGCTGTCAACACCAGGACATTGCGCGCTCTACGAGCAACATAATGCAAAATGACAAACCTTATGCAATGTAATAATTCATGCATTGTGTGTTGATATTGCATATTAACTTTTTGCATTGCAGGTATTTATCTTGAAATGTCATTAATGCCGTTTGTAATGTATTGTTCATTTTCAAGCCTTTCCTGCAGCCTGGCTGGGTGTGGCATGTGGGCGGGGCTTGGGTCTATTTAACGAACCCAGTCCGGCTCCACATGCTCATTATTCAGAGGTCCCAGTGCTGAGCAGCAGCATTTACCTGGGCTCCTGTTCCGCAGGCCTATTTGGACATTTCCTGGCCCTGTCCTCATTATCTTGCTGATCTTCAAGCAGGGCGTTAAGACGGAGGTCGGGGTAGGCCTCCGACTCCGTTTCTAGAAACATTTGAGTTTTTGGCTTTGTGATTTACAGTGTGCATGATTTATTTTTGGCACTTAACCCTTGCAGTTCGGATCGGCAGAGTGTGCGATCATTTTGAGGCATTTGAATCTTGATGGTTGAATCGGCAACAGTGTGCGCAATTCATTCTTGGCAATTAACCCTTGCAGTTCAGATCGGCAGAGTGCGCAATCATTTCAAGGTATTTGAATCTTGATTGTTGAATCGGCAACAGTGTGCATGATTCATTCTTGGCAATGAACCCTTGCAGTTCGGGTCGGCAGAGTGCGCGATCATTTCGAGGCATTTGAATCTTGATGGTTGAATTGGCAACAGTGTGCGCGATTCATTCTTGGCAATTAACCCTTGCAGTTCAGATCGGCAGAGCACGCGATCATTTCAGGTACTTGAGTCTTGATGTGTAGTCTGGCAATAAAGTGCACAATAATTTCTGGGCAATTGAATCTTGAAACTTAGATCAAACAGAGTGTGCTCTTTCCAGACAAAACAAGTTTAGTCAGTTTGCCTATTCTACAGTATCATTCATGAATCCTATAGCAGTTAATTATTTGGGAACAAATGTACTCATTGACTCTTGTTGTGATGTAATTGCTATTCTATGGATTAACTTGAGAGAGTTCAATGTTCAGAGCATATGAGTATAAAAAGGTCACATTATTGAAAAGTTCTTGATCTCTCATGTTATTAGAGCATAAAGAATTAAAACAAAGTTCATGAAGATTAAAGTGAATTACCTTGCTACTGTGTTCTTAACTCTTGCTTCCACAGGTCTCCTTCCCAGCTGTTCCCAACCTAAACCCCATCCCCGCTTGGCTATTCTTTAACTCTGTGCTATGATAGCTAGTAGAGTTTGGAGCTGCCAAGAGGTGGACATATTGGGAACAGGTGCAAACCCAGAGGATCCAATCTCTCTGACAGGGGCCCTTTGTTGTGCCACTGCCTCCCTCATGGTCTTGCCTATGTCAGCCAGCAACCCTGCTATGGTGACCAGGATGGTGTAGATGTTGGTGAGGCCCTGCCTGATCCCCATGCATTATCCCTCCTGCAGCCGCTGGGTATCCTGAAACTTGGCCAGTACCGTGCCCATGGTCTCCTGGGAATGGTGGTATGCTCCCATGATGTTTGATAGTGCCTCATGGAGGGTCAGTTCCCTGGCCGTGTCCTCCCCTGTCACACAGCAGTCCTCCCAGCTTCCCTGTTGTCCTGTGCCTCCGTCCCCTGAACCGTGTGCCCACTGCCACTGATCCCAGGTCCCTGATCGTGCTGGGTTAGTGGGTTTGCCTGGGGTCCCTGTAGTGGTGGACACACTGCTGATTGATGTGTCCTGGGGACAGTGGCATGGGCTCGCTCGGTGGGTGCTGTGGTGGTGTTTCCTGAGGGGGGAGGTTCTGTGGTGGTTTAGGACTGTGTCAGCGGAACCGACTGTCCAGAGGTCCCTGATGGGCCAGGCTGGTCATCTTGATCCAGGCGTGCAGAGATGCTGTTGTCACTGTGGGCCTCTTCTGTGGGGGACTGGATAGGGCTGGCAGCTCCTGTCCAGTGACGTTGGATAGGGGTCCTGTTTGGGTGTAAATGCATTGTTATTTTATCTGTGTGTGCCATTTTGTGCAATGGGCATGTTTTCCTCTATTACTGTGCTGGCACTATCGCCTTGGCCCTTGTGTGAGTGGTGATTGTGTGCCCTGGGTGAGTCTCTCTATTGGACATGCTTTGATGATGGGTATCCATGCACGTCTGTGATGGGTGTTCATGCATTGTTGTTGAATGCTGTGCTTGGTTGTGAGAGTGGTGGGGCGTGATGGTGGGGTGTGTGGGAGATGGTGGAGTCATGGGAGTGAGGGTGAAGGTGGGAGTATGTAATGGCATGCAGGTAGGGCCTGGGGGATATAATAGTAAAGATTTGACTTACCAGAGTCCAGTCCTCCTGCTACTCCTGTGAGGCCCTCTGGATGCATTATTGCCAAGACTTGCTCCTCCCATGTTGTTATTTGTGGGGAAGGAGGTGGGGGTCGACCGCCAGTCCTATGTACGGCTACCTGGTATCTGGATACCACGGAACACACCTTCCCCCGTAGGTCGTTCCACCTCTTTCTGATGTCATCCCTTGTTCTTGGATGCTGTCCCACTGTGTTGACCCTGTCGACAATTCTCCGCCATAGCTCCATCTTCCTTGCAATGGATGTATGCTGCACCTGTGATCCAAATATCTGTGGCTCTACCCAGATGATTTCCTCCACCATGACCCTGAGCTCCTTCTCAGAAAACCTGGGGAGTCTTTGAGGTGCCATGATGTGGTGTGAGTGATGTGTGAGGTGATGGTTGATGTGATGTGTGGGGTGATGTGTTGGGGTGTGTGGTGTGATGTACGTGGATAGTGTATGAGTGATGGTGTTGTGTGCCTCTGGAGTGTGTGGGTGTGGTGTGTGTAAGTGTGTCAGGTGTGTGTATTTTGAATTGTCCAATGTGGTTGTATTTTGTAAGTGGGTGTGTATTTTGAGCGTGGCGGTGTGTACTGCCAATGGATTACCACGATTGAATGACTGCTGTGTTGATTCATGTGTCGTGATACTGTGGGCGTATTTCTGTTGGTGTAATGGTGTGGGTTTTGGTATCACCATTTTATCACTGACCTTTGGTGTGGTGGACTTGTGTGGGTGTCTGTATAGTGGCAGAATTCTCAGTGTGAGTCATAATACCCGTTGCGGATTTATGCTGCGGACACGGTATGTTGCCAGCCGTTGGCACGGCGATCAGCGGGATTTACCGCTGGGGTTGTAATGAGGGCCATTATGTCACCTTGTAAATACCTACCCTCCTGATCATGACTGTGCGTGGAAGGTGGTGCAATGGGTGTTGCTGTGGGCGTGCCACACCAACACCCATTAAATTTTGATGCTGCCTCAGATAAATAGAATATTGCAAACTTGAGGTAGGGCCAAACTCTAATGCCAGCATTAGCTGCAATGCAATGGCATTAGCGGGGTGCAACAAGGAGGAATGCATTTATACCTCCTTCTTTTCTGCTTTTCCAATGTGTGCTGCATTGTGCAGCATGCATTGGTAGAGCAAAATGCCAGAAATGATTGTTTATGAGCGTGAAGGTGTTCCTTCATGCACATAAACAACCATATGTAAATTATGATTTGTCTCTTCTCTGTGTGCTGCATTCTACAGCTCACACAGAAGTGCCAAAGCGCCATTAGTGATTCTTAGTGTGCAGGAAAGGACACATCCACGCACATAAAAAGTCACAACCCTCAACGCATACATCCTTACACAATTGTTCAAGGATGCCTGTAATGACGATGTCAGCTGAATCTTGCACTAGAATGGGGTACAACGCAGGGCTGCTCTGTATTCACTTACATAAGCATGCATCCTTGTGTTACCAAAGTGACGAAATGAGGTGCTAATTATTTTGGCACAGCACCACGCTGCATCATATTTACATCAACACGGGCCTAATATGACAATGAACCTCAAATATCAAGTCTGTGACATGACTTGTCAACTGCTGCAACACATATAGACTGATTTTACACCATCTTATTGCAGAGGATGATGGCTCTCCTGAGGATCTGCCTGTCCTGGAGTACCTGCAGACACCACCTCCAGAAACAAGGAGGAGTACTGAAGTAGCAGACATCCCACAGTCCCCACTTAGCACCTCAAAAGTACGACCTGCCAGCACTGACACAGCAGAGGACTCCGAAGACCCAGGCACCAGCTTGCAGAGTACAGTGGTAGGAGTCCAGCGGGAGCTGGCCAAGGAGGTGTGGGTGGGGATGCAAACAATGTCAGCCAGCCTAGACATGATGTGGACGTGCATGGTCACGGCAACAGAACAGACTGCAGCCAACCGACGCACACACTCCCCAATGCGTCGAGTCCAGGAGTGTCTGAGGGACATAGCTGCTTCCATGAGGGAGAGGCCACAACAACTGCCCTCCTAAACTGGCAGCAGCATCCTTGAGGACAAAATGGACTCCATGCACCAGGAAATGGTCTCCCTCAGGGCAGACATGGCTTCCTACCACGGGGATGTCACAGCTATACTTAAAAAACAGTAGCCCCTCCTTGCTGCAGTGATGCCATATATAGTACCACAGATGGCAGCTGCTGGGAAATGGGACTCCACATCTGCAACCACTGAGGTGTGTGTGGCCTCCTTTACCTCCCCACTACCACCATCAAGGGTAGAGGAGGCACCACACACATCGAAAGATGAAGATGTGGAACAGATCATTTTCACCCGTAGGAGTACCCGGTAGCACCAACCCATGCCACATGGGCAGTGTTTTCCTTAGTCCTGTGCCTGACATCATGCCAGCGTTAGCACTGTTACAGATATGCACTCTTTCTCAACACACTATTGACCTTTCTGCTATGGACTGCTATTGTCCCTAACTTTTCATTTGGCCATTTATGTTCTCCTGCACTGATAGACACTTTACCCAAACATGTCCCATGGCATGTCCTTAACCCTGGACTTGTGTTGTGTCCCAATTTTGTGTTGTTCCCCAATTGGATGGATTCCACAAATGGGGTCACAGACCTAGACATTGAATATGTTTAGCATTATTACACTTGTTAATAAACACCACTTACACAACCAGCATGTTTATGTGTGTTGTGACACTTCGACTATGCGTAGTATTTGTGATGTGTGTAACATGTCTCAAGTCACAGAGTGTCAGTACAAGAGTGCATGAATATATGGGCACATATCTATGCACATGGTACCTATATGTTGTAAGTTGATGTTGGCCTCATATCATACAATCAATTCACTGAATATGTGATACATGTTGAAAACATGTATGCTACGCCCACCACATACTGCAGGAATGGGTGTGAAACAGTAATCGGCCCACATCGTCAGCTGGGAGTACCAGTAGAACACATTGGTGTGAAACAGAGAGACTCAAACTCATCTATTATTGACACTGGTCAGTTTATCAGGATAGGAATGAAATGTAGGCTGTTGTAAAATGTCCCACAGTGCCCAACAATCCAAACAAAATCCATACAATGGCAGCTGAATTCTCACACCTATCCTGTCCTATACATGGTCAACATAGTCAGCTTGAGTGGTGGGTACACTGTATGGCAGGTGCACAGGTAAGTAGATGTGTTGTAGCTGCCAATGTGACAGTTCAGTCATAAGGAGGTGTTGATCAGGTTAAGAGAGGGATTTGGATGCAGGACAGAGTCCCCAGGACAACACACAATTTTCACTGTACACCCATTGAAAGACTCTGAGACCCAAGCATATGGCACATGAAGTAAGGGAGTACCCATTATTATTTATTATGATAATGAATAAATAAAAAAAGTTATTAACACCTATCCTAATCTAACCTATCCTAACTATACATAACCCAAAACAGACCCTAACTACTCTATGCTACACTTACCTCACACATTTAACAACACACTGTAAACATTCGCCCTCTGTTAGACCTGACAGCCTTAGGATGGTCACCTCTAACTTTTTGCCTGCCTCCCTCCACTTTTTGGCCACTGTTTTTGCTGGTTTTAAGACTCTGCATACTTTACCACTGCTAAGCAGTGCTAAAGTGCATATGCTCTCTCCCTTGAACATGATGACATTGGATCATACCCAATTGGCTTATTCAATTTACTTATAAGTCCCTAGTAAAGGGCATTACATGTGCCCAGGTCCTGTAGATTAAATGCTACTAGTGGGCCTGCAGCACTGCTTGTGCCACCCACTCAATTAGCCCCTTAACCATGTCTCAGGCCTGCCATTCCAAGACCTGTGTGTGCAGTTTCACTGCCAAATTCGACTTGGCATTTAAAAGTACTTGCCAAGCCTAAAACTCCCCTTTTTCTACATATAAGTCACTCCTAAAGTAGGCCCAGGTAACCCATAGGGCAGAGTGCTGTGTAGACAAAAGGCAGGACATGTACCTGTGTAGTTTACATGCCATGGTAGTGTAAAACTTCTAAATTCATTTTGCACTGCTGTGAGGCCTGCTAATTTCATAGGCTAACATTAGGGCTACCCTCAAATACTGTTGGAGTGGTAGCTTCTGATCTGAAAGGAGTAGGAAGGTCATATTTAGTATGGCCAGAATAGTAATAGAAAATCCTGGTGACTGGTAAAGTTGGATTTAACATTACTATTTTAGAAATGCCACTTTTAGAACATGAGCATTTCTGTGTGCTTATATCCTTCTGTGCCTTACAGTCCACCTCTGGCTAGGTTCAGTTGACAGCTCCCTTGTGCATTGACTCAGACAAACCCCAAACACAGGATGCTTAGCCTCACTTGCATACATCTGCATTTGGAATGGGTCTTCCTGGGCTGGGAGGGTCGAGGGCCTTACACTTACTTGTCAAAGGATAGTAGCCTGCCCTCACACAAAGGACTGCCACACCCCCCTCCTGGGACCTGGCAGACAGGATGGAACTGTAAGGGGACCTTGTGCACTTCTAAGCAACTCTTTGAAATCTCCCCCACTTCAAAAGAACATTTGGGTATTTAAACAGGGCCTATCCCCCTACCAACTGAGACACTTCCTGGAGAAGACAACCTTAACCAGAACCTGCAACCTGCCAGAAAGAACTGCCTGGCTGCCCAAAGGACTCACCGGACTGCTTTCTGTGAAGGACTGCTGCTGTGCTGTTGCCCTGCTGCCTTGCTGTTCTCTAGCTGTGCTGAGAAGTGCTCTCCAAGGACTTGGATATAGCTTGCCTCCTGTGCCATGAAGTCTCAGGACCAGAAAGACTTCCTTCCTGCAAGAAGAACTCCCGGTGCGGCGAAAATTGATGCACCAGCTGCCAGAAACAACGCACAGCCTGCCTCGAGGTGAAAAATTCACTGCATGCCGAACTGTAATGACGCAGCTCAATTTCACAAGGAGAAGATTGACGCAGCGCCAGCATAGTGACCAGAATTTTGACGAATGGGCTACTGGATCGACACACAGCCAAGGTGGAATGAGGCAGCCCAACTTCCTGAGAGGAATTGATGCAGCACCTGCCGTGCGGTAGAAATTTACTAGCAATGCCCACCAGCCCCTGTGACTTCGTCCTGTCAGCCCGGATTTCAGCGCATTGTCTCCAGGCATCCGAAAACACTGCATCCCGAAGAGAATCCAAAACCGAGGGAATGAATTCGGCACAAAGCCTTCCCTGCGTGAAAAATAAATGAAGCATCGCCATGTGCGGCCTGAGAAATCAACGCAGACCTCCCAGTTTTCCATGCATCTCCTCCTCTGCAGTTCTTTGCGGAGATTTTGAATGCAAACAATGTACTTTGTGCTTGCAAGAGACATTTATTGCTTTTAAGAGACTAAAGACACTTTGGCCCTCATTACAACCCTGGCGGTCAGTGATAAAGCGGTGGTAATACCGCCAACAGGCCGCAGTAACAAAAATGAAATTATGACCATGACGGAAACCGCTCAGACAGACAGCCAATTTAACACACCGACCGCCACTGCGGTAGCAACAAGCACCATGGCGGTAACCGCCAAAAGCCAGGTGGAAGAAAATGTGCCGCCCACTGTATTAAGAGATGCCTATCTGCCACCTTTTCCGGGGCGATACCAGCAACATCAAAAGCATGGTGGAAACAGAACACAGAAGTCAAAGGACTAACCTCTGGAGACTCAGGGAACAACCACGACGCCACGGAGCCCGAGTTGCACATCTTCCCCATGCTTGTATACCTTTTCCTGCATTATGAACATCAACGCCCGCGGAAATTAACACGGTGAGTACTGCTGCCTAGCACACAAGGGGGGGGAGGAAAAAGAGAGTGACACACACACGCAACACTCCCACCCTCATCACCATACACATAACCAGATGCACTAACATTACATATACACCACGCACACCTCAGGAATAATGCAAGGACAAAAGGAATTGATTAAAGTGTAATAAGACAAAATTGTATAAATACATGCTTCAAATTAAAAAAGTATATGCATATTTACAAATGGAGGGACACTGCCCAATCCTCAATGTCAGTGGGCCACAGAGCCACAACACATAGGCCAAGGCCCCACCTCACTCCTGCAACAACACGGAGAGAACACTGCAGGGGCATCAAGTCGAAAATACACATGCACGTCAGGGGGATGGGGAATGGGGGGCACCTCAGCCAGAAGATGATACAACATCACTGGTCATGGAGGGGGATACATGCCCTGTGCGATGTCCTGGGCAGTGCAAGCCACAGTCTCTCTAGTGGATGGTTTGCCCGCTGCTTGGTCCTGGGGAGTGCAGGCCACAGTCTCTCAAGTGGGTGGTCACCCACTGCTTGATCCTGGGGATGGCAAGGCCACAGTCTCTCTGTTGGATGGCTTCTCCACTGGTTCTGGAGGGGGTCTTGTGCCCAGTGTGCTTCATCCTGGCAAGGATGGGGTGAGTGAATGGCTTCTTCCACTGGTTCTGGAGGGGGCATTGTGCCCAGTGTGCTTCATCTTGGCAAGGATGGGGTGAGTGGATGGCTTCTCTTCTGGTTCTGGAGGGGGCCTTGTGCCCAGTGTGCTTCATCCTGACAAGGATGGGGTGAGTGGATGGCTTCTTCCACTGGTTCTGGAGGGGGCCTTGTGCCCAGTGTGCTTCATCCTGGCAAGGATGGGGTGAGTGGATGGTTTTTCCATTGGTTCTGGAGGGGGCCTTGTGCCGTGTGTGCTTCATTCTGCAAAGGATGGGGTGACTGGATGGCTTCTCCACTTGTTCTGGAGGGGGCCTTGTGCCCAGTGTGCTTCATCCTGGCAATTATGGGGTGAGTGGATGGCTTCTTCCACTGGTTCTGGAGGGGGCCTTGTTCCCTGTGATGCAGTTCTTGGGATGTGCAAGGTCACAGTCTCTCACCTGGATGTCACACCTACAAGATTTGCAGGGTCCAGGACGTACTACAGCACATGGAGGCAAGACTACACACTGCCTGTGGCAGTGATGGCTGCTCAGCGGTGACAGAGGCGGTGATGTTGTCGGGGCTGGCAGTGGTGTAGGGAGGCTTCAGCCCATCCCCTGCAGCCTCTGACGGCTGCCCACTGGGGCTGCTGATGCTGGAGTGGTGCTGGGGGCGGTGCTGGCAGTGGTGGGGGAGGCTCCATCCCATCCCCTGCAGCCTCGGATGGCTGCCCACTGGGGCTGCTGATGCTGGCAGTGGTGCTTGTGGCAGTGCTGGCAGTGGTGGGGGAGGCTCCAGCCCATCCCCTGCAGCCTTGGATGGCTGCCCACTGAGGCTGCTGATGCTGGCAGTGGTGCTGGTTGTGGTGCTGGCGGCAGAGGTGCTGGTGGTGGCAGTGGTGGGGGGAGGCTCCAGCCCATCCCCTGCATCCTCGGATGGCTGAACCGCCATGGTTGGGGGAAGGGGCTCTGAATCAGTCCCAGCACCAGGCCTCTTGTCCTTCCTGCCTGCTGGTGCAAGCGCCTTGCCCTTCCCTTTGGCAGCTGGTGGTGCCTCTTTGCTCTTCCATTTGGCAGCTGGTGGTTTCTCCTTGCCCTTCCTTGATGCACGTGGTGTAGGCACACTTTTAGTGCTGCTGCCTGGTTCCCTGGAGCCTCTCCCACCTGCAATAGCTGTCGATACTACTGTGGCCGTGGACTGGATGGCTGAGGTGCTCGCCTGGGTTCCGACCATCCTGGCCCGACACGAAGGACTGGTGGGGTAGGTAAGAGATCAATGGTGGATAGGAAAAGCTTCTTAGGGACATTGGGGTGGGAAGAGGGTGAAGGTTTGGGAGTGGAGGAAGAGGGAGTGGTTGTAGGAGGTGTCTGCTGAGTTTGGGTGCAGGTGCATGGGCTGGATTCTGTTGTGAGGTGGATGGCTGTTGAGTGTCTGAGTGCTTGCTTTTGGGTACTTTGGCAGGTGGGGGCACAGACGAAGTGGGAGAGGACACAGGAGACGTGTGCATGGATGTGGGGGTGGTGACTGCCAGTGAGGGGTGTGTATAGTGATAGGCGTGATGGTGATGGAGATAGTGGATGAGGACGTAGTGCATGCAGGTGTGAGTGTAGATGCTACTGGGAGGGAGGTGGAGAACGAGGAGGAGGGGACCAAAGTGGAGACAGTTTATCATGGTATGTATGCATCTGGATGGTATTTGTGTGAGTGCCTGTGGGATGATGTGTGGTGCTTGTGTTTGCCTGAGCCACTACTGTGTTTTGTCTTGTGAGAATGCTCGTCTGCCTATGTGCTTGGGATAGGCTGGGATTGAGAGGAATGGGACAGGGTAGAGGAAGTTGGAGGGGGAGGCTAGAAACAGGGACAATGGCTGCCATCAGAGTGGAGGCCAGAGCCTGGATTGATCTCTGTTGGGCCGCCATGCCAGAGTGAATGGCCTCCAGGAATGCATTTGTTTGTTGCAAATGGGCTGCCAGCCCCTGGATGGCATTCACAATGGTTGACTGCCCAACAGAGATGGATTGCAGGAGGTCAATAGTCTTATCACTCATGGCAGCAGGGCTAACTAGGGCAGGGCCTGAGGTGCCTGGGGCGAAGGAGATACTCACCCTCCTGGGTGAGTGGGCACAGAAAACACACTGAGAGACTGCTAGGAGGGCGGGGCTGGTAGGGGGTGACAGCTGTACTTGTAGATGGGGTGGGCTCAGAGGTGTCCGCCACCACCAGGGAGCTTCCATCGGAGGAGGTATCACTGTCCGAACCGTACCCTCCAGTCTCCGCCTTGGTGCTCCACTCTCCTCCGTCCCACTGGTGCCCTCATGGGCAATGGATTCAGCCTCAAGGGCCCTGTCGGATGCAGCACCCTCTGTCGCCGATGCCTCAGCTCCTCTGCCAGATGATGCTAATGCACATAAGGACAGGGTGACAAAAAAAGAAGGGGGGAGAGACAAAGGATACACTTGGTCAATGGGTGCTCCAACACCCTGGTTGGTGTACACAGCACACACACACACACACACACACACAAGTGACAGCCCTATGCACTAGGCAATGCAACTAGTCACATTGCTAGTCACCAGGCCATGGAAAGGAATACCTAATGCAAAAGCAGCATACTTGAGACCCACAGACCCCTGCACAGTAGTGGATGCCTACTAGCTTGGTTGGAGGTGGTGCACATCAGACCCTGCCCAATATGGGACCTACCTTGCAATGTCTGGCCTGGCTTAGGGGCACCCACAGGCCCATGTACCCCACCCGGAGACCTCCCCACCACGCGCAGGTACTATATTAGGAAAGTGTACTCACCCTTTTGTGGCTGCTGTGATTCCCTCAAGCGCCCATCCAGATCCAGATAGGCCACTGCCAGTATGCAGGCCATCAGAGGGGTCAGGGTTCAACGGGCACCCCTTCCTCATTGGGAGGCCATCCCCAGCAGGGTCTCCGCTGTCTTTCTTGCCCAGCATCTCAGGTCCTCCCACGGTTTGCGACAGTGGGTGCTCTGCCTGCCATAGACCCCCAGGGTCTGCATGTCCTTGCCGATGGCCCGCCATATACCCTTTTTCTGATGGGCGCTGACCTGCAGTAAAATACACATAGAAAGAGGTATCAGTAAGACTGTCCGGCCTGTTACACTCATGTCCCACCATAGCCCTCACATCCCCTTACACACATACATTGCCCACCATACATGCAGCACGAGGCCCAGGACCCTTCCACCACCCCCCCCACAAGAGGCCCTCACACACAGCACTCCATGCATTCATGCCCAATGCATCATGCTCACAGTGTACTCACCTGTTGGTCTGGAGGCCCAAACAGCATTCGGTACTGGGGTAGGACCTCATCCACCAGTCTTTCCAACTCTGCAGCGGTGAAGGCAGGGGCCCTTTCCCCAGTGACACAAGCCATGGTCGGCTCCAGACACAGGTCACAGCAGCACTTGCAGTGTAGGTCCTCTCCTGTTGAAGGTCAGGTAGCAGGTGAGGGAAAACATAGAAAATGTCGGTCACGTCCGCTGCGGTGCATACCGTCACTGCCGGTGTACATTACCATTGGCCACTGTAACCCATAGGGCCCAGTGACAACCAATGAGGAGTTGCATGGCAATACTCAACCGCCTCCTACATCGGCGCACAACGTCAGCGGAATTACCTCATTTCGACATGTTCATCCACACAGGACAGGCAAACACCATTTAGGAGGGGCAGGCGATGGCACCTAACTGCATCACAGCACACATAGGCACCATTTGGGCCCATACAACAATATACTGTTACAGACACACCATGCAATGCATTGTAGTGTTTGGAAATGTGGAATACTGACCAGCTACTCACTGTTTTGCCCCCTAGATTACAGCCGCTGCGGATGAATAGAAGATGGAGACATCCCCGCATGTACAGTCCCCTGGTGGACTTCACAACAATGGAGGACAGGCACATTATCCTCACCTATAGACTGGACAGGGCCACAATCACAGAGCTGTGTGCCCAATTGGAGCCTGACCTGATACCTGCTATCCATCAGCCCACCGGGATCACCCCTCTTGTGCAAGTCCTATCTGTGCTCTATTTCTTGGCAACTGGCTCCTTCCAAGTGACAGTGGGCTTGGCAGCAGGGATGTCACAGGGAATATTCTCAATAATGCTGACCACAGTGGTGTCTGCCCTGATTAAACACATTTGCAGCTACATTGTTTTGCCTCAAGTGGAGGATTTGGCCACAGTGAAGGTTGACTTCTATGCAATGGGACATATCCCCAACATAATTGGGGTGATTGATGGAACTCATATTGCATTTGCCACCCCCCCCCTGGCAAAATGAACAGGTGTTCAGAAATCGTAAGAGTTTTCAATCCATGACTGTACAGATGGTGTGCTTGGCGGGCCAGTACATCTCCCATGTCAATGCTAATTATCCTGGGCCTGTGCATGATGCCTTTGTTCTTAGGAATATCAGCATCCCAAATGTATTGGGCCAACTACAGAGGTACCGGGTGTGGCTGAAAGGTGAGCCCTGGTTCAAACCCAGTGACAATGCCAGGACCACTCACCAGAAATCCAGGTATCTGCGGGAGCGAAGAGGTAACTCACACCCATATGAATTTTTCTGTCAAAGCCAAGAATAACAGCTACGGAGGGAATAACTCCTGGGGAGAGGGGGAGGGATAGGGAAGATGGGAGAGGGAAGAGATAAACTGGTATCAGAAGCTCCTGTGACATCCAATCCAAAGGAACGTGCCTCTTTTATAGTATATCACAATGCCTAAGTGAGAGACAATGAACAAAAATAAGTATAGCCCTTTAGTGTGTGGAAAACAATGTGACATAAATCAAAACACACATTCACACACCGTAGTCAATGCTGTAGTCAATGCTGGCAATGAGTGCTGACAGGTAATATTAAAGTTGCATTAATGTTCACTTCTTTTCATTGACATAAGCAATGTTGTCTTTCCATTTCTCTGTATACTTTCAACAGAATTCCAGGATCCTTTATAAGTTACCAACAAACGGAGCAAGTAAAAAAAAAAAGAGTATTACTGCATACTCAATTCAAAAACGTATCCTGATTAACTTTTACCATAATGTTCCAAAGTTCAAAAAATAAAGGACAGCAGTTTCTTTGAAATAAATGTTCACCTTTATAAACAGTCTTTCTCCGAGAAAGTCCATTCATTGCATAGTCAATTCAAAAACAAGTTCTGATTAACTTTTACCATAATGTTCCAAACTTCAAAAAATAAAAGACAGCAGTTTCTTTGAAATAAATGTTTACCTTTATAAACAGTCTTTCCCTGGGAAAGTCACATTCATTTCTCTCTTTTTCTCTGTAAAATAACTCTGATGACACTGACCTTGAAGCAACCAGGGGCACAGGGGGCAGGATAAGAATCTTACTAGTAAAGCTGCTGGGCTTTTCCTTTTCCAAGAGATGAACCAAAATCCTTTCTTGCAGGAAATCTGCTCACTCATACGAAGACTTCAAGGATTGTCACAGGAACACTCTGACAGAAGAGCCAGAACTCTCGAAGCCAAGCAAGGACATGATGATTGATTTGGCTTAAATAACTTTTTACTCAAGTTACACTCACGTTGTTAGACACGGGAGCCAAGCAGGTGGAAATACATGTGACAAGGATGATGAATCACCAGTATCACGTTTGAAGACTTTGTGGGGAAGAATTTAGCATGGTTTGTGCACTGAGAAAGAACCAGTATGCTTTTGTATAATCAGCAACACAAACACTCACACCAAAACAATAACAAAGAAGTATTCTTTATACTCCAGGGGGTGTACTAGAAGGGACTAGTCCTAACCATAAGAACAGTACAATATCCTATATTTTCCTATACCTTTTGATGGGGTGCTTTGTACAAAGGGACAATGCACGATGAGTGCTTCCAAACACCCAGCATATGTTGCTGTATGGGTATGGTGTGGGCCATATAGGATTGTGTGGTTAAATGTTGTCCCTCGATATTTGCAGGTGACTCTGGTTTCCCCAACCTCTCATGGCTACTGACTCAAGTGAGGAAGTGAGGAACGTTACAATGAGGCACATGGGCGGACAAGAAGGATTATCAAGAAGACCTTTGGCCTCCTGAAGGCCAGGTTTTGTTGCCTCCATCTAACTGGTGGATCCCTGTGCTACTCACCCAAGAAGGTCTGCCAGATAATCGTGGCTTGCTGCATGTTGCATAACCTTGTCTTGAGAAGTCAGGTGCCTTTTCAGCAGGAGGATGAGGCTGGAGATGGGCGTGTGGTAGAGTGGACCCTGTGGACAGTGAAGATGAGGAGGAAGAGAATGAGGACAACAGAACAGCAATAATACGACAGTACTTCCAGTGACACACAGGTAAGACACCGTAACTTCACTTTACATTGACTGTTTTGTGTTGGACATGGTACATGGCAGGCAGATTCTCCCAATTTTATGGCCACTTACTGTACCCTTTGTCATCTCTATTTTCACATATCTGTGCCCTACTCTGGCACCTGGTGCGTTGACTGCAGCCTACTGCAGGTCATTCCTATTTATACATTCTTGTACAGTTGTATTGCAGTGTTTAAAGTGTGTTAAACAAATACATAGTTCAATCATTTGCCAGGCGCATACTTTTTATTTAAGTGCCAATAAGTAGAGGGGGATGTGTAATGGGCTGGGGTGATGGTGGAGGAAAGTCCAGGATAGAGTCCATTCTATTTGTATCACAGGTACATTGTCCAAGGTGGCATAGGAAGTGGAGCAATGGCAGTTCAAGGTGGACAGGGTGACAGAGTGAGACACAAGGGTGACAATCAGGGGAGTTCTATTTCCTGGTGGAGGTCTTGGCAATGTTCTCTGGCTTCTGCCTGGATCGCAGCACTGTTTGAGCTGTGGTTCTCCTTCTGCAGGGGGAGGGGTGCTGGTGGCCTGTTGTTCCTGTTGCGGGGCCTCCTGTCCACTAGCAGCAGCGGAGGTGGAGGACTGTTCATCAGTGTGGCTAGTGTCAGGGGCCCAGTGGTGTGCCACTGCCTCCCTCATGGTGTTGGCCATGTCTGCCAGCACCCCTGCAGTGGTGACCAGGTGGTGTGGATGTCCTTCAGGTCCTCCCTGATCCCCAGGTACTGTACCTCCTGCAGCCGCTGGGTCTCCTGCAACTTGTCCAGTATCTGGTCCATCGTCTCCTGGGAATGGTGGTATGCGCCCAGGTTGTTGGTGAGTGTCTCCTTGAGAGTCGGTTCCGTGGGCCTGTTCTCCCCCTGTCACACAGCAGTCCTCCCAGCTTCCCTATTGTCCTGTGCATCTGTCCCCTGAACCATGTGCCCACTGCCACTGACCCCAGGTCCCTGATTGTCCTATGTTTGTGGGGTGTCCTGGGATCCCTGTAGTGGTGGACACGCTGCTGCCATGGGTGTAGTGTGAGTGGTGTGTGTGAGAGTGTGTGGGGTGATGTGTTGGGGTGTGTGCTGTTAGGTGCGTGGATGGGTGATAGTGTTATGTGGCTCTGGTTCTGTGGGTGCTCTTGGTGTTTCTCTCTCTCTCAGGTGTCAATTCTTTCTAGTCGTAAAGGATTGTGGGTAGTGTGTGTGTGTGGATTATAGTGGTGAGGGTGTGGTGTGGTGTGTGTATATGTGTCAGGTGTGTGTAGTTTGAATTGCCAATGTAGTGTTGTTATGTTTGAGTATGTGTATTTGGAGCGCGGTGGTATGTACCACCAATGGTTTACCGCGGTTGAATGTTCGCCGTGGTGATTCATGGGTCATAATGCAGTGGGCGTAGTTCTGTTGGCGTAATGGTGTGGGTTTTGGTACCGCCAGTTTATCACTGACCTTTGGGCTGGCGGACTTGTGTGTGTGGCTGTTTAGTGACAGATTGCTGTGTGTGTGTCATACTATGGGTAGTGGTAATCTGCCGTGCCAGCAGTAGGTTGGCAGCAGTCAGCATGGCGGTAAGCAGGACTTACCACCAATGCCATAATGAGGGCCATTATATAATTTTTACAGTGATATCTCAACATATGCTTACTGCATTTTAATCGTTTTGACCTGAATTTTACCAGATAATTATCATATTTGTTTCTAAACACTGTGTGGTGTATTTTTGTGGTGTTCTATGATTTATTGCACAAATACTTTACTCATTGCCTTCTAAGTTAAGCCTGACTGCTCAGTGCCAAGCTACCAGAGGGTGGGCACAGGATAATTTGGATTGTGTGTGACTCACTCTGACTAGAGTGAGGGTCCTTGCTTGGACAGGGGGTAACCTGACTGCCAACCAAAGACCCCATTTCTAACAGTGCGTTAGTTGGGTTAGTTAGGATAGTGATTTTTTGGGGTATTAAGTTTCCTGTCCTTATTTCTGTTTATTACTACTACATTTTACTTTATTCAACCTGTACCCCACTGCAATGTCTGGCAGGGGGAGGCATACTAGAAGGGGGAGGAGGAGCTGGGAAGCTTCATAGGGCTAGTAGCCCACTACCTCCCATTGATGCTAGAGATTGGTGGCCATATGATCCAGGGCTACTGTACAGAGGCAAGGAAGCTGTGGTGGGGCAAGGTGCTTTATTACCTGAAGAGGGTGTACCACAGCAGTCGCAACCGACCACCAGGTCAAGTATCGCTGGACTTATCTGGTGGACAGGGAGCAGTATCTTCTGGACCACCTTGGTGTGGTGATTGGGGGCCCTGTTGGTGAGTACCCAACTGGCAAACTAATTACTGTACACTGCACTTGAATGACAGTAGCAGATGTGTTGGCGTCCTGTATGCAATGCTTGTGGACGGGTTGCATGCAACCAGAATGAAGTGTCACTGTGCAGTATAGAAATGGGCTTCACATATCCTATCAATTTACCTATGCAAGTCAGATGTTAGGTGAGTCATGAACATCCATCACTAAGTCACACATTTCAGGGGCCACTGCAACATCTGTGCCCCAGCATTGTGTCATGTATGATAAACTAAGACACCGCTAGCATACCATATGTAAGTGGATTGTGATAACAAATTACAACAATCCATGTATGGTGGAACAACGTTAGATTTACACATACATCATTCCTGCCATTATGTTTACAAAGTGGGCATACCCGCCTTAGGGGGCACTAGCAATTGGGCTGTTAGGTTATGGAATAAGTAGGAAGGGGTCTGAAAGGGTACTTTTAATGATATGGTTTGTATTGTCCCTTTCTTTTACTGTCTATCTCAGACCACAACAACAACAAAAATAACTTGAACATAAGAATTTGGCTACGGAGCGTCTCTTTTAACACGTCTTTTCTTTTCTCCTTTCCAGCTGTCCAGACAGGGATAAACTGGCGATAACAAAACCTCCACCATCACGCCAACAGGAATACGCCCACACTATCACGACCCACGAATCCACGTGGCGGTCTTTCAACCGGGGTAAACCATTGGCAGTACACACCGCCACACTCAAAATACACACACATATACAAAATACTACCACATTGGACAATTCGAAATACACACACGTGATACACATACACACACCACTCCCACACACCCAATACAATTTAAAATACACACCCACATTACCCACAAACCCTTACTACCAAAAATTTGGAAGGAGCAGAGAGACAGAAAAGCAAAGACCACACCAGCATACAGAGGCACACAACACCATCACTCATACACATCCACGCACAAAACAACACACACCCATAAACATCACCCCACACATCACAACACACACCACCTCACACATCACCCACCCCACCCCATGGAACTGCAAAGACACCCCAGGTTTTCTGAGGAGGAGCTCAGGGTCATGGTGGAGGAAATCATCAGGGTAGAGCCACAGCTATTGGGATCACAGGTGCAGCACACCTCCATAGCTAGGAAGATGGAGCTATGGCGCAGAATCGTGGACAGGGACAGCACCCAAGAACACGGGATGACATCAGGAAGAGGTGGAATGACCTACGGGGAAGGTACGTTCTATGGTCTCAAGACACCACATTGCGGCTCAGAGAACTGGCGGTGGACCCCCACCTCCTCCCCCACAACCAACAACATGGGAGGATCAGGTCTTGGATATACTGCATCCTGAGGGCCACACAGGAGTAGCTGGAGGAATGGACTCTGGTAAGTCAAATCTTTAACTACCATATACCCCACCCTGCCTGCATGCTATCACATACCCCCACCCTCACCCCCATCACTCCAACTCCTCACATGTGTCCCACTATCACAAACCACACATCCCAACAACAAGCCCTGCATGCAACAACAGGGCATGGACACCCATCACCAATGCATGTCCACTACAGATACCCACACAGACCCCAAAACAATTATCACACAAGGTCCTACACAAGAATGTAAGCACTGGGGTACAGGGTCACCCACCCATTGCACACCATGGCACACACATATACAATAATCATGCTTTACACCCCTGCAGGACCCCTACCCAACCTCACCGGACAGGAGGTTCCAGACATGCCCACTAAAAATAAAGTACCTTTATTTTTAGTATAACTGTGTATTGTGTTTTCTTATGATATTGTGCATATGACACTAAGTGGTACTGTAGTAGCTTCACACGTCTCCTAGTTCAGCCTGAGCTGCTCTGCTAAGCTACCATTATCTATCAGCCTAAGCTGCTAGACACCCTATACACTAATAAGGGATAACTGGGCCTGGTGCAAGGTGCAAGTACCCCTTGGTACTCACTACAAGCCAGTCCAGCCTCCTACAGTGTCCCACTATCACAAACCACACATCCCAACAACAAGCCCTGCATGCAACAACAGGGCATGGACACCCATCACCAATGCATGTCCACTACAGATACCCACACAGACCCCAAAACAATTATCACACAAGGTCCTACACAAGAATGTAAGCACTGGGGTACAGGGTCACCCACCCATTGCACACCATGGCACACACATATACAATAATCATGCTTTACACCCCTGCAGGACCCCTACCCAACCTCACCGGACAGGAGGTTCCAGACATGCCCACTTCCCCCACAGAAGAGGTCCACAGTGATGACAGCAGCTCTGTCCAACTGGATTTAGATGACCAGCCTGGCCCATCTGGGACCTCTGGACAGTCGGTTCCCCTGACACAGTCACAGGCCACCACAGAGCCTCCCACCTCAGTAAACACCACCACAGCACCTAGCCAGCGGGCCCATACCTCTGTCCCCAGGACACGTCAAGCAGCAGGGAACCTAGGCAAACCCAAGAACAGCAGGGACCTGGGGGCAGTGGGCACACGGTTCAGGGGACAGAGGCCCAGGAAAACCAGGAAACTGGGAGGTCTGCTGTGCAACAGGGGGAGGACAGGCCCAGGGAACCCACTCCCCACGAGGCCCTCTCCATCATAATGGGAGCGTACCATCATTCCCAGGAGACAATGGCAACGGTACTGGCCAAGTTTCAGGAGACCCAGCAGCTGCAAGAGGAACAATATTTGGGGTTCAGGGAAGAACTCAAGTCCATCAATACCACCCTGGGAACCATTGTAGGGGTGCTGAAGGACCTTGTGAACACCAGGAGGGACACTGTGGCACAACAAGGGGCCCCTGACACTAGCCTGGATGATGAACTTCCCACCACCTCCGCCGGAGCTAGTGGACAGGAGGCACCGCCACAGGCCCACAACACCAGCACCTCACCCCCTGCAGAGGGAGAACCACCCTGCAAGCAGTCCCTGAGATCCAGGACAAAGACAGAGAACAATGTCAAGACTCCCGCCAAGAAATGAGACCACCCTGAATGTCATCCTTCTGTCCCACTTTGTTACCCTGTCCATCCTTAAACTGCACTAGCTCCACTTCCTATGCCCCTTTGGAAAATGCACCTGTGATACAAATAGACTGGACTCTGCCATGGACATTCCTCAACCATCACCCCTGCCCATTTTACAACCCCCTCCACTATTTAGCACTTAAATAAACACCCTTGAATCACAAAACAATCTGGAGTCAGTCTGTGCTTTCACAAATGTGTATTTGCAATAACTGAGGAAAAACCCAATGTCCATTCTAATGTCTACATACCTATGTCACACAGCTCTAGTCCACAAGGTAACATAGCAGAGGTCACACAGTGGGACCCACATCTGTGAAATTGAAAGACAAAGTGACAAATCAGGGTCCATACACTGGGTGAAAGTGTTGTCTTCTTAAATGTGTCTCACTGGAAGTATTGCTGGATCACGGTGTTTCTGTTGTCTATGTCCTCTTCTTCTGCCTCCTCTTCTTCACTGTCCACAGGCTCCACAGCTGCCACAAGACCTCCTTCTGGACCATCCTCCTGCAGAAAAGGCACCTGTCAATGCAAAGCCAAGTTGTGCAGCATACAGCAGGCCACGATGATCTGGCACATCTTCTTTGATGAGTAGTAGAGAGAACCACCTGTCATATGGAGGCACCGGAATCTGGCCTTCAGGAGGCCGAAGCTGCATTCAATCACCCTCCTAGTTCGCCCATGTGCCTCATTGTAGCGTTCCTCTGCCCTTGTCCTGGGATTTCTCACTGGGGTCAGTAGCCATGACAGGTAGGGGTACCCAGAGTCACCTGCAAATATGGAGGGACAACTGTTAGACACACACTAACCCGTAGGGACAACCCCATGCCCAGACACCTATTCACACTGTGCAGGGTCCTTGTCCTCACCTATTAGCCACACACGGTGCCTCTGGAGTTTCCCCATTACATAAGGGGTGCTGCTATTCGTCAGAATGTAAGCATCATGCACTGAGGCTGGAAACTTGGCATTCACATGGGAGATGTACTGGGCGGCAAAACACACCATCTGCACATTCATCGAATGGTAGCTCTTCCTGTTTCTGTACACCTGTTCACTCCTGCGGGGGGCACCAAGGCCACATGTGTCCCATCAATGGCACCTATGATGTTGGGGATATGTCCTAGGGCATAGAATTCACCTTTCACTGTAGGCAAATCCTCCACCTGAGGGAACACGATGTAGCTGTGCATGTGTTTCAACAGGGCAGACTACACTCTGGACAACACGTTGGAGAACATAGGCTGGAACATCCCTGATGCAATGCCCACTGCCAGGAAATGGAGTACTGACAGGACCTGCACTAGAGGGGGGATTCCTGTGGGATGCGGATAGCTGAAATCAGGTCTGGCTCCAACTGGGCACACAGTTCCTGGATTGTGGCACGATCTAGTCTGTAGATGACTATTACATGTCACACATACCAACATCTACTGCCTCCACTGTGTCCCCCTCCTCCACGTCTCCCTCCTCCCTTCCTGTCACAGTTGAGGCAGTGGATGTTGGTATGTGTGCATGCGTATGATGCTTGTGTGAGTGCCTGTGAGATGTGTGGTGCTTATGTTTGCCTGAGCCACTCTTGTGTGTTGATGGGGATTGGGTCTGGGTGGAGGAAGTTGGAGGGGGAGGCTGGACAAAGGAAGTTCTTTTGCAGGAATGACGTCTTTTTGGGCCTGAGACTTCAGGGAACAGGAGGCAAGCTCTATCCAAGCACTTGGAGAGCTCTTCTCAGCACAGCCAGAAGACAGAAAGGCAGCAGGGCAACAGTAGAGCAGGAGTCCTTTGCAGAAAACCAGTCAGGTGAGTCCTTTGGGCAGCCAGGCAGTTCTTCCTGGCAGGTTGCAGGTTCTGGTTCAGGTTCTCTTCTCCAGGAAGTGTGTCAGTTGGTAGGGCAGAAGCCCTGTTTAAACACCCAAAAGTGCCTTTAAAGTGGGAGGGATTTCAAAGAGTGGCTTAGAAGTGCAGTTCCATCCTGTCTGTGGCAGTCCTTTGTGTGAGGTCAGGCTACTGTCCTTTGACCTGTAAGTGTCAGGCCCTCCACCTTCCCAGCCCAGGAATACCCATTCAGTATGCAGATGTGTGCAAGTGTGACTGGGCATCATGTTTTTGGGTTTGTCTGAGGGAATGCACAAGGGAACTGTCAACTAAACCTAGCCAGACATGGATTGGAAGGCACAGAAGGATTTGAGTGTAGAGAAATGCCCACTTTCTAAAAGTAGCACTTCTAAAATAGTTATATAAAATCCAACTTCATCATTAAGTAAGATTTTGTATCACCATTCTGGCCATACTAAATATGGCCTGGCTACTCCTTTTAGTTCAGTATCTACCACTCAAACAGTACATGAGGGTAGCCCTAATGCTATCCTATGAAAGGAGAAGGCCTCACAGCAGTGTGGAAGTGACCCTGCAGAAAGGCCATTTCCAACATCCACCTATAGAACTAACCCAGATAGACACCCCACAGCACAGTTACAAGGTATAATACAGTAGACACACAAATTCACAGACAGTGGGACAAAGAACACTCAAATACAACTAAAAACATAACAGGAGGGACACCACAAGATTAAAAAAAGAGCAAGGTGACACCACCAACTCCAAGACAGAACCACACATTCAAAAGAGGCACAGACTTTAAAGAGAAAGTGAAAGTACACCCACTGTACCATGCCTGTAAACAGGATAATCTATTACATCACTTCATGTGCCCTTGTATCAAGTTTTATGTTATGTGTGTATTTTTCGATCATCTGATATTTGTGTGAGTATTTCTGACGCATTAGTTATGTGTATCTATTTATATTGACACATTACCTTTATGCATCGATTTTACAGTAAAAACAGCATTGCGATGAGTGTGAAGGTTGTAATCACACTAAGGGCCCATGTACTTTGCGTTTGCAGATATTTTCGATGCATTTGCATAATTTTTTTTTACTCTTTTCCGGATTGCATGATTTTGTAATTTGTTAATGGATGCACCCTGTATCAACATAGAACATAGAAATTTAATGTGCTGGGTTGCAGTATGGCATTTTGTGCATGGCTACATGTGGTAGTCCATTGTACAATGTCATTTGTGTGTGATTGGTCTGTTACACCAACATGTGTGTTACAGAATCAACAGCATGAAAATGTATACACATCAAGCATATGTATGTATGTGTGACAACAGTGTATCCACAT
Source organism: Pleurodeles waltl (assembly GCF_031143425.1). Taxonomy (NCBI): domain Eukaryota; kingdom Metazoa; phylum Chordata; class Amphibia; order Caudata; family Salamandridae; genus Pleurodeles; species Pleurodeles waltl. The sequence goes on along the minus strand of NC_090439.1, from coordinate 145,473,958 downwards.
ATGTATGATAGTCAGTAATATGCAAGAGTCATGGTATGTGATTGTGAATTGTGTTCACTTATGTGCTGTGTGCAGTTGTCGCACAGAGCTTCACATTTCAGACAACATACACAGCTTATTCATTGTTGATGATGGCTGATGACTGCATTCTGGCAAATGTTACCCGACAACTATTTCCTTATGTTGATCTTGAGTATATGGATGACTTGTGTGTGCACTACAGTGCCTGGACATCCCATCCCTTTTGACATGTGTCACTGCAGATGAGGTGTGACACTTAGGGCCTTTGAAAATGGTTAGTGAAAATGCACTACATGTCTCCAAAACTGGCTGCTGTGTACTGCAACATTTTAAATATGCAAGAATGCCCCATGTGTGACATGTTACTTAACAACCCTTTGTTGTCCCCTGCACCAGTTGCTCATCTGTAGCCATGTACCAATGCTACCTACCCTGCACCAGGATACTTCGCTAGCTACCTTGTGGAGGTAGATGTATCTGTGCAGTACAGAACACCGCCCTGTACATGTGTTTTTTTGATGGCCAATTGGCTCTTTCTGTGTGTGCAGCAGTGTGCAACGTGCACTTGTGCCACATTCATCTGAGTTCATAGTACATTCTACTTCCTTTTTGTGACCTGAATACTGCACCCCTGGGGTGGTATCTGTTGTTGGCACTTCCTCAGGTTTTAAGGGACAGCTACATGTGAATCTGCATCATCATGCTCTGTATCTCGTGGTGACAGACCTGCAGCTAGAAACATTGTATACCCCTTCCGCTCTACATACAGCATGGAGGGTGGCCGATTTACAACGTGGCTTCAACTCATTATGAAATGGTCAACTGCCAAGTTGTACATACAGTGCAGGCCATGACAAAACAACTGTGGGCTGTTGCATAGGTCCTTTGATGATCCAGAGTGGCTGCTAATATTTGTAGCAGTCATGAGGTGTCCAAGAGTGTGCATCCCATTGTCACAGGATGATTAACATAACTAGCAGTGTCTCTCCTATCTTCCAAAACATTAACTGTCGACACATGCACAGTGCAGGCTATAGGATGTAGCTCAGCTACTTAGCAAATGTGTCCCTTGGCACAGTGCATGTGAGGTCAGTGATGTCCTGTTTTCCCCTACTGGGTCCCACTAGGACATCCACGATCTGCTCTGTCTGACTTTGTCTCTGCCCACTGTCATGCCATTTCTTGTATCTGGTACAGACATGATGGTGTTGTGAGTTAATGATTGTTGCATGTGAGGTTGCACTACAGTAAGTGTGGTTCCACTTCACACACATCTGGCACAGGGTATGTGATGGGCATTGATTTTGTATTCCTATGTGTGTGAGCCGATGCGTCAGGCAGATGTCTGTGCACACTACAGGTAAGTTAGGTATGTGTTGATGAGAGCCAGTTGATACAGGTGCAAGTTGCGTGGTGTTTGCTATTTGTTCTGGCAGTGATTTGCACGGCATGACTTGAGGCATCTGTGCCTATTTGTAAGTTACATGACATTGGTTGTTTGGTGCAGTGTGTGTGATGTGTACGTAGTGGGAAACCTGAGGGCACTTGTAGTGGTCTGTATATTTCTGCTGTTATCAAAGGGTACATGTCAGCACCGGTCCTTCATGTGGTGTGCCTGTCAAGTTGTGGGTGTGTTGCCTACATGTGGGTGTATGTGTTAGTATTGTGCACTGATTGTGCTGTACTGCAGCACGATACATGTGTTATCAGCTACACATGTGTGTAACCCTAGATATATGTTACTGTAGTGGTGTGTGTCTTGTGTGTCCAATGGAGTTGGTGTGTTGTGTGTACATTACTAGATTTGATGACTTACCCACAAGTTGGCCATTTCCAAATTGTCCATCCTGTGATTGTTCATTGATCCTGCTGTGCCGGAATAATTAGGCATCATGGACACTCCCAGGATACTTGGCCAAAATGTTTATGAATAATCCGGGGTGGTCCATTATACCCTGCACATTAATGTAATGAATGTGCTTGCCATTCCAGCATAAGTGCTCTGTTGCTGCAGGTAATACAAGGCGGACATGGGTGCAGTCAATTGTACCTAGCACAAGCGGGAAGCCATGGATTTTATAGAACACCTGTTTGTTCTCCTGCTGCTTTTGCTGGGTGTTTTTGGACGCTGATGTGGAAAGGTGTCAGGGAGATGATGGTGTCTTTGGCAGGAATGCAGAGAACGAAGGCTATGAGACACCAGAAACCAATGCACTCGTTGTTTGGAATGAGCCATTTGCCAGCAAGTGCAGGATCAGAAGCAGCTTAGAAATAGGTGGTATGTTGTGTGGGATCTGAAGGCTGGCTTCAATTTGTGGCTCAATGTGGTATGGCAGATGTAGTATGGCTTGCTGGTTGAGTCTGTAAGTCCTAATAATGTCCAGGTCCCTGAGGCCAAGGAGGGCTGTCCTGGTTCTGAAGACCCTCTCCGCCTTCTGCGCTGCCTTTGACACTCCCACCCATGCACCATTTGTGCCCGGGTGGTTAATTATGGCGTGAGAGAGTTAGAGTTATTTTTTGGACGGGAATGGCTACCTTGCATCTCATTGACGCAAGGAGGATACAGGCATCCGAAAAATGATGTTAACACCAATATTTTGACGCTAGACGGTATAGTGTCAAAATATAAATAAGGCATTGGGTTTGCACTGAATTAGGGTAAAAAATGACGCTAATCCAGCGTAAACAGAGTGTAAACATGACCCTTTTTGTACTGGGCATTTTGTTGCTAGATCAATGCAAATTCAAAGCAATCTTTAACATTATAAAAATAAGGAGTGTCTTGGTAGCACCGGAACATTCCTTTGAGTAGCAATGTGCTCTAGAAATCTCTTTACATAAACATGAATATTATTCACAAGAGATATGTGTGAATCGAATAATTTTGTAAAAGTTGCTAACTTGATGGACATCTGCCATACACATTTTCTTTCCAGTGGTGTGTCCCAGAAACAGTTCCTATTTGACATCCATGATTATGTTAGATATTATAAAGCGCTCAAAAACATGTGCTAAAGTGATTACAAAAATGATACAAAATATGAAAGAAAGGAATGTGGGTGACATAGTCATTTATGTATCTGACTGTCATAGCTGCATCTAAAATTTAGATTTGTGGCACTCAAATCGATATCTAAAAATTTCTGTTCATCCATGTTGTATCCCCTAACATTATTCTTAGTCAGAGATATAAACTGAGCAATTGGATAAAGTATTACTTAAAATATTATTATTATTCTCAATCAAAATGGGGTCAGTCTCAGTTGTCGAGGTGCTAGTGGCACATACAAACATATAGCTTTTAAGTATTCAACAACATATAGGCCAGTCAAAATAAATAATTGCTTCAGAGATCCTGTTACACAGCTAGCACTCTTATTCAATAATAAAGGAAAATCAAAGGAACGAGTCAACTGCCAGGAAAGGTGACCTAACTAGAAAGATTATATAAAAATAAGTAAAAATAAAATATTAAAAAGGCAGAGGAAGCCTATCAACAAGAATATCACAAAAAGACCGCCAATTCCTCATCAATATTGTGTACTTGAGATCCAAAATGTAACTACTTTCCAGGCGTTTCAGGAAATTTTCATGATTCACTCCTCTGTCATGCTATTCAACTCTCTCAATAGTAAAATAATTCAGCAAGTCAGCATCATGGTTGTGCAGATTTTTAATATGCCTAGCTATTGGATACAACATGCCTACTTTTCTAATTTTCCTTATGTGCTGCAGCACCCTTCTACACATTTTGAAAGTCACCTTGAAGATGGTACTTCTTATGTGCAGTAAATTACACAGGCATTTCAATTTGTACACACAATAATTGGAAGTGCACGTGAGAAGTTTGGTAATGTTTTTCTTCCAGTAGGTAAGGGATATGAGTCACAGTTAGTGGTTGTCTTACATGTCTTACACTGGGTACATTTAAAGAAGCTCTTGTGAGATGTGAATCAACCAGGGTTTGGTGTATCTTGGAAATTGATGGAAAACAAGGTGTCCCTCAAGGATTTTGATTTACTATAGGTTATTATAGGGTGTGAATTGATGTTTAAACCTATTACAGGATCAGCCTTTATCAAATACCATTTTTTCAAGATCACTTTATTGATATTAGTGCTAGCCCTAATGCAGGTACATAAAATTCTAGAATGGTTAGTCTTGGTTCTGTTAGCTTTCATGAGCAGACAATGTTCTCTTTCGAGAGATGTCACCTGTGCTTTGGCTTCTCTCAAAACTTTACAAGGATATCCCCTGGTTTCTTACCCATACCTCATATTCAGACATTCCCTCTCAAAGCCTTCTATATTGCTGCAATTTACTTTAGCTCTGAGGAGCACTACACAGGGATGGCCATTCAGGCCTACATAAGTTGTTACTTCTAGAGAGAAATATGTTCTTCCCCACTGTTTATTTGGAGAACAGAATAGTTTAAACTCCCATTGGATACTGTGGTACTGATATCTAAGAATTCCACTTCCAGAATACTTATCTTTGAGAAGAAGCTCAAATTTAAATTGTTTGCCTGTAATCTTTCGAAAAACCTCTTAGCTTCTCTGGTACTCCGTTTCCAGCTGATACAGAGGTTTTCAACATAATGGACCCATAGTGGAATGTGCTGCAACCTCTATTCATTTTCTCACGAGAACCTGTTTTTCCAAGCACAGACTACAAGAACACAGAGTACACATTCTTCGAAGGATAATATCAAAAGTTTTTAATCCTAGTACAGATATGCACTACCGCCCATGGCATTTCAGCTCTTGCCTTAGTCACTTGACAAAGGCAAGAACTGAAGTGGTTGGAGTGGCAGCGCATATGTGTGTTAAGCACCAAAATGTGCATGTTATTTCCCCAAAAACTCAGAATAGGTACTATTCATCAGACCTGATAAATGACATACCCTGAGGTGTTGTTATTTAGTAGTAACTGCCAAACCTTTTCCAAGGGTGCATTTCTAAAATAGTATCAAGGGTTAAGGAATACACCTTTGTCCAAGAATTAACCTCAATGCCACCTTGTAGAAGAGATATAAAAAATAACCTAAAAAGCTGTTCCAAACTTCCAGCATTAGTTGTCCAAAAACTAAAGGCATATTTTTAAGAAATGTGCGAGCCCGGATAGGTTAAGGCCCCATTTTGAATCTGAAGTTTAACCGAGAGTGTACACTGTAGCAATGGTGAAAGCGTATCCTCTCAGCAAACTCTTGACCCTCATGCCTGATTTGGGACAGGGCCAACTGGCAGTATGTCAACGACAGACCCTACTCTGACTCCCTCTCTGACACACTCCTCCAATGATCCAATGGAGTATGGGCAGTAGAAGGTACACCATATGATCACCTGCCCAAGTTAGAGTGGGCTATTAGATCACTTTTTTCAACTGTTTCTCGCTGCCATGTAAATTCTTGAGGTGAGGAACAGTAAAAATAAAAAATGACCCCCAGTACTCTGCTACCCTGACTGCCTTTACTTCATCCTCCAAATTCTAAATCAGTCCCTAAATTCACTTTCAACTGTGACTTTTTTATTGCTTTATGAATATTGAACATTCTTCTAAACTCAGCACATTATGTCCTGTTCAGGAATTGTGAAATTTACCTGGGGATTTTAACAAGGATTGACCCAGGACCTGACTTAAGGCCAGGATTCACCCTCCATGCTGTGCAGCTCCTCCTGTCTGCCTCGGTGCCCCCGACCACACGCTCGCTGGTTCTGCGAGTTCGAGGCCATCCACCACCCGCAGGCACCCGCCTGCGCCTCATCCCTGGTGTCTAGTGGTTGCCATAAGTATTGTGGGTCTGTCCTGTTTTCTGTAGTTTATAATTTGTGCCATTTCACCTCTTCGTTGTGCCTTTGTATAATTTGTTCCTTTTTCGTGCTTGTTGTGCCTTTGTGCCGTTTCTGCGCCTTGTGCCTTTTTGTGCCTTTGTGCCTGTTTGTGCCCTTGTGCCTTTTTTATGCCTTTTTCTGCTCTCTGCTGTCCTTATTGTGCCTTTTTTCTCTTATTTTGCCCTTCTTGCCAAATTTTTCTCTTTTTTGCTCTCCCTGCTCCGCCGCTGCGTCCCCGCCCCCCTCGCTCCCCTTCTTAATGGCGGCTGCACGCAGCACTTGTGCCGCTGGCACGCTGGAGGCACACCAGAGGCAAGCCCATCTGTGCCCATCCACGCCTGGACCGCGCCCAGCTCCAGTCCCCCTGGTCCTCGTGCTCCCCACACTGCCAGATGCCTTTACACTGCCAAAGAACTCCTCGCTCTCAACCCTGGCAGCCCCACCACCTGCGTCCAGGCCTCCCCGAGGCACACCCATGGACCCTTCTCCTGCCAGACGTGCAACTTCACCTGCACCCAAGCCACCAAGCACCACAAGAACTCCACCCATAACAACCACCTCAGCTGAATCCTCCTCAACACCCGCTCCGTCCACAAGCATGCCGTCGAACTCTGGGACCTGCTCACCTCAATCTCCCCAGACATCGCCTTCCTCACCGAAACCTGGATGAACCCCTCCTCGGAACCCAACATCACCATAGCCATCCCTGAAGGCTACAAATTCACCTGAAGAGACCGCACCAACAAACCAGGAGGAGGAATCGCCATAGTCCACAGGAGCACCATCAGGATCTCAACCAACACCCATGACACCCTCGATGCCACAGAACACCTGCACTTCCAGATTTACGTCAACGCCAACACCATCCTGAGAGAAACCCTTGTCTACAGACCCCCAGGCCCCCGTCCACAATTCTGCGACACCATTGCCTACACAATCAGCACCCACATCCTCGCCTCCACGGACTACATGTTCCTTGGTGACCTGAAACCTCACCTGGAGAACACAGACGGCAGCAACTCCTCAGCCCTGCTTGCCAACCTCGCCAACCTCGGTCTCAAGCAACTCGTCACAAAGCCCACCCACTCATCCGGCCACACACTTGGCCCCATCTTCTCCACCAGCAGCCACATCACCTTCACCCATACCACCGAACTCCACTGGACCGAACACAGATGTGTCCATTTCTCCTTCTAGAAACCCACTGCTCACCACCACCAGCAACAGACCCCTCACCACAGATGGAACAAGATCTCAAAGGACCAACTGATCTCCACCCTCACCCATGCCCCACCACCCAACATAGTGACCCCAACACCGCCGCCCTCAACTTCAAACAATGGGTAGACGACTGCGCCAACACCCTCGCTCCACTTAGGAAATCAACCAACACCCGCAGCAGCAAGAAAGCTCCCTGGTTTACAGCCGACTTTCAGACCTCCAAGCGGGAATGCGGGAAAACTGAGAAAATCTAGCACCAAGAACAAACAGAGAGCAACCATGTCGTCCTCAAGATTGCCATCCACAATAATCACCAGCTCATCTGGACCACCAAAAGAACATTCTACAAAGAACGAATTGACAATAACGCACATAACAGCAAGGAGCTCTTCAGCATCCTCAAGGAACTCACCAACCCCAAGTCCTGCTGAGCCGAACCCCCCGCTCGCAAGACCTCTGCGGCTCCCTCGCCACCTTTTCTCACCGTAAGATCATGGACATCCACAGCAGTTGCGCCCCCCGATCCCCACGACCACCGCTGCCAACGCCGACCCCAACGCACCCAACCACACCAACCTCCTGAGTGCCTGGACCAACACCAATGATGAGGAAACCACCAAGACCATGAGCACCATCCACTCCGGCTCACCCACCGACCCCTGCCCTCACCATGTCTTCAATAAAGCCAGCCAAATCATCACTCCCCAGTTCCGTACCATCATCAATAGCTCCTTCGAAACCGCCACCTTCCCGGAGAGCTGGAAACACGCTGAAGTCAACGCCATGCTAAAAACACCCAAGGCCGACCCCGAAGACCTCAAGAATTACCAGCCCATCTCCCTACTCCCCTTCCCAGAGAAGGTCATCGAGAAGATAGTCAACAGCCAACTATCTCGCTTACTTGAGGACAACAGCCTACTCAACATCTCCCAATCCGGCTTCTGCAAGAACCACAGCACAGAGACTGCTCTCATCGCTGCTACCAACGACATCAGGATCATGCTCGACAAAGGTGAAACCATGGCCCTCATCCTCCTTGACCTTTCGGCAGCCTTTGACAATGTCTGTCACCACACACTTTGCACACGCCTCCATTTGCTGGAATCCGCAACAAGGCCCTGGACTTGATCACATCCTTCCTCTCCAGCAGAACTCAGAGAGTCTGCCTCCCTCCGTTCCTGTCAAAAAGCACAAAGACCATCTGTGGAGTACCCCAAGGATTCTCTCTCAGCCCCACCCTTTTCAACGTCTACATGGTGCCGCTCGCCAACATTGTCTCCTACGGGGATGACACACAACTGATCCTCTCACTCATGAAGGACCCCGCCACCGCCAAGACCAACCTCCACAACAGATTTTACGCCATCGCCAACTGGATGGAGGCAAGCCACCTCAAACTGAACTCGGATAAGACCGAGATCATCATCTTCGGCTCCAACAAATCAGCATGGGATGACTCCTGGTTGCCTGCCACTCTAGGAGCCGCTCCAACTCCCACCACCCACGCACGCAACCTCGGCTTCATACTGGACTCATTACTCACTATGACCCAGCAAGTCAACGCCATCTCATCCTCATGTTTTAACACCCTCCGCATGCTTTGCAAGACCTTCAGATGGATCCCCATTGAAACCAGAAGAACGGTCACCCACGCCCCCGTTAGCATTAGACTGGACTACGGCAACGCACGCTACGCGGGAACAACGGCCAAGCTCTAAAGAAAACTTCAGCACATTCAGAATGCCTCAGCACGACTCATCCTTAACCTCCCTCGCCATGAACACATCTCAGCCCACCTCAGAGACCTCCACTGGCTCCCTGTCAACAAAAGGATCATCTTCAAACTCCTGATACATGCTCACAAGGGTCTCCACGACGCTGGCCCTGCCTACCTCAACGAGCGTCTCAACTTCCACGTCACGCCAGCTCTGCTCCGCCAACCTCGCCCTCGCCACTGTCCCCTCCAGGACCTTCTGACCTTCAGGAAGTGTCTCAAGACCTGGCTTTTTGAGCAGTAGCACGCCCCTCAGCACCTCCAGACCCTATCGGGTGAGTAACAAATGATTGATTGATTGATTGATTGAACTAGCAATCATCAGATTGTTACTACAATCTTCAGATGGGCCTGTATGTTGATAATATTGCCTACAAGAAGAATAAACAGAACAGGCAGCTTTGCATTTAAACAGTAATTGAATGTGAGTGCCAATCAGTTGGCCATAGTTTTTGATATTTCTACAATGTGCAGCTCTCTACTTTCATATCAACCATATTATAAACCAGCAAAAGTTAGCCATTAGCTTTTACCGCCAAACCATTCGCTTCCATTTACTTGTTAAGTGCAACTTTGAAGAATGTATGTATGATCTACAGAGTGCAGCATTTGTGCTATATTTGTTGCAGGCAATCACCTCATCTGCATCAATGTGTTCCCCCAGTTTGCAATGTAGAGATTCTACCACAAAGGGGCCAAAACATTATCTTGCTTGAGGTCCTTATCTGTATACACTTTATTAGAGAGGAAAGAACGGATACTTTGTCCCAGATTTAAGAAGCTCTAGCTCCACATTAGTGTCATTTTTTTGTATATGCTAATGTGACGTCAAGCTTCAGAAATCCTGCGCCACATTTACAAAGTGGCAGAATGCATGCATTGCACCACTTTTTAACTACTTGCACCATATTACACCTGTGCCAGGCATAATGTATGCCAGGGGGTCAGTCCCCCATTGGGGTGGCTGAAAAAATGGCAGGAAGAAATGAAAACTTTTGTGGCATTTTTAATGCACATAGCAGGTGTTAGAATGAGGCACACCATTATTTATAATAGGCCTCAATGTGCTTTGCGGAATCAGGGGCATATTTATACTATGTTTGCACTGAATTAAAATCATTTTTTTTTTACTCTAATACGGTGCAAAACTAACTCCCTATTCATACTTTGGCCCTAGACCCGTCTAGCTCCACATTTATGGAGTTAAAGTCACTTTTTGGATGTGGAAACCTATCTTGCCTTAATGAGATGCAAGGTAGGCGTTCCCGTGCAAAAAATGACTCTATGGCCTTAACGCCATATTTATACTTCCATGCTTCCGTGCACAAATGGTGCACGGGAGGGAGGAGGGGTCAAAAAATGGGGCAAAACTTACTTTGCCCCATTTTTTAATGCCTGGGTCAGGGCAGGCGTTAAGGGACCTGTGGACCTATTTCCATGGTGGAACACCATGTAATGAGCCCAGAGGTACCATCCCCATGCCCCAGCGACACCCCCACCCACACCAGAGGGACAGCGGAGGATGGGGGACCCAATTCCTGGTAAGTACAGGTAAGTATTTTATTTTATTTTTGAAAGTGCCATAGAGGGCCCTGAAATGGGCCCCCATACATGGCACAGGGTGCAATGGCCATGCCCAGGGTCCCTGGTCCCCTGTGCTCACCATTGGGGTGGTGGCCATGACTCCTGTCTTTTCTAAGACAGGAGTCAAGTGGTATAGATGGATTCACGTCCGAAAATTACTCTAGGCAGGTTAGAATCATTTTTTTTACTCTAACCTGCCTAACATAATTTTTTGGTGCAAAACCACTTCTTCTATACCACCAGCCCCATCAGACTAAAGCAATTTTTTTTTACACTAGCCTACCCTTTGCACTGACTTGCACCAGTCCATAAATACGGTGCCTGGCTGGTGCACAGAAATGGTGCAAACTGGTGCTTAACCTTTTGGTGCAAAACTGCGTTAGTACAGTTTTGCACCAAAAAGTATGAATCAGGGCCTTGGCGTCAACATTTTGGGTAATAATCCTGTAAAGCGCCAAAGTAGCACCAACAATTGTGAAGGTAGTTCCTTAACTACCACCATGGTGCACCATATCTAAAACACGGCACACACATAGTGGCGATAGCGGGGCGCTAAGGGGTGCAAGAAAAGTGATGCTGCTTCAGATGCGGCATCACTTTTCTTAATTCTATCCCTCTATTTCTCACTGAAGCAGCACTATAATGTAGTTGTATGGCTTGAACCAGCTTAGGCCCAGATGTAACAAAAATGATGCACAAATGCTCTAGCGCAGTTGTGCTTCATAAAAATTACAGTCAGCTAAAGTCATTCCTTTCTACGAGCCGTGTGCCGTATTTAATAAGTGACTCTCCATGGCACAAAGGAAAGTTTAGTGTAAAAAAAAAGATGCTAACCATTTTGACACGGTGTAAAGAAAAATTATGCTAATGCTACAAAGTGGAGTTAGAACAATTAGCAGCACATTTTATTACGCTAATTGTGTTAGGGCCATTGTTGCAGCATTAGGGTAAAAAAAAAAAACAGCGAGCAAGAAGTAAATACAAGGACCCAAGATGGAAAATTCAGGCAAGGAGAAACCCCAAAGAGGTCAAAATCAGGCAAGTACCACCCAGGATGGACCAGTTAAGTCCCAGGAGAAGGAGAAGGGAAAGCAGAAATGTCTCTTCAGTGAGGAGGAGAATGGCATCTTGGTCAGAGAGGTGACAGAGCACCAGCTCTTTGTCACCTCCAAATTGCCAATAGGTATGAAGGAGGCTATATGGCAGGCAATAGTAGATAAGGTCAACAGTGTTGCAGAGGTGAAGAGGAATGCCACCAATTGCAAGAAGAGCTGGCATGATTGCAAGTATAGAACTAAAGAGAAACTGGCCAGAAACAAAAAGGGAGCACTGCAGACTGGAGTTGGAAGTCCTGGATCCCAGAAGGACCTGGATAACTTGGAGGAAATGGTGGCAGCGGTCATCACGGAGGAGTTTGTCATCGGAATCATGGGACAGGACAGTGCAGACTTCCAAGAACTACCACAAATGCATTGTAAGTTGCAGTGAAGGACAATCTGGCAATTACCAAATGGCAGAAGGGAGAGGCACATAGGATACACTGAATGCATGCAAAAGGTTTGCATCGGGACACATAGGGCCAGATTCAAAAGGCCGTACTGCCACTGGAGCATCACTTTTAGTGATGCTGTAGTGGCACTATCAACTGTGCCATGCTTACAAGGTGGCATTAAGCCCTTTTTTGTGGCTTAACACCACCTTGTAAATATGGCCCCTTCCATTCGCAGCACTTTACGTGGCTGGGACATCCAATGAGTGTTGCAGTGGGCATGCCACAGCAACACCCATTGTTATTTGATGGTGCCCTAGATTTACAAGTTGCTGTAAACCTGAAGCTATGCCAAAATCTAACATCACCCCAGGGGTGGCGTCAGCATGTCACAAGAAGAAATGCTTTCGTTCCTCTTCGTTTTTTACAAATGGACATAGAAGATTGCTTTTGTGCAGGAAGGTGTCCCTTCCTGCACAAAAACATTCTCCCATGCAGCACAGCCATCCTTGCACTATGGTGTAAGGGTGTCTGCATTGGCGCTCGGCAGCAAAAATAGTGCCAATGCAGGAGGCAACACAGGGGTGCGCCGTAAGCGATTTAAAAATGGTGCATCCCTGTGTATTGAAAATGACGGAACGTGGCGCTCCCAAATGTGGCGCAGCATTGAACTCCGTCATTTTCTTTAAAACCTGGGCTAAAATGGCCACACACTTCAAATGCCCCTACTCGTTCCCCCTATATGCACCGACCATTTCTCAACCCTCACAGCAAATGCTTCACTGTTGCCACTGATCCACCTTCCCATGTGTAACACTCAGTGGCCAACATGTACGATGCTTGCTGAACAGGGTCGCCCAACAAGAACTGCCCCACACCTCCATGCACCATTGGAAATGGGCACAAAAGTGAACATATACAACATATGAGGCATGTCTATGATCATCATCTGTGTTGTTGAACAAGCAGCTTCCCTTTTCCTATGTAGCAAGGTTGCCTGTGTAGTCTGAATGATTGATGTTGTGTACAAAAGGACATCTTCATCCATAACAACAGCTACGAGTGGTCTCATTGTGAAACAAGGGGCCAAATTTTACACGCCTGTTTTGCAACATTAGCATCATACCAATTGTTAACAATACAAAACAATATGAATACAAGCTGCCCATTTCCCTTGCGCTACATTAACAAAGTCATACAATGCATGCATAGATCCACATTGTACATCCTTCCACCACTATATGCCTGTGCCAGATTCGATGTATGCAAGGAAATATCCCTTACGCAGGGAGGGAATCGTTTATGGGGCTGACAAATGATAAAGGTTGCCAAAGGCAGATGACAAAGTGACACAAGCATTGTAAGCAATGGATCTTCCTGTACTTCACTGCACCAGTGCCATCATTTATGGTGCAATGCAGTAAAGCACCACTTCAGTGACAAAACTCATTAGACTGCTGTGGGAATGTCCACCATGGTGACCAGTAATGAAAATAACATGGCTCCATGGTGTCGGTGGCTGGGGCAAAGAGCCTGCAAGGAAAATGGTGGTATGGGATCAATGCACCAAATACATTGCAAGTTTGCCTTATGTCTGATGCACAATGCAACACACATTAAACAACTATAATCTATAGAATTACAAACTTGTCACACACCCACTTGTCACTCCCACACTACCCTGCGTTCTTGGACTACATTTAACCAAATACAGATATGCAGATCTTTTCAAAGGCATCAGAAGCTGGATGGGTGACACATATGGTGCATGGGAAGATCACAAATATACACATGAAATGCCTACTAGATGCAGGGTCAGGTGTGAGAGGGTCACATGGAAAATACACCAGGATAAGGTATGCAAGGTGATTACCTTTGGCATAGGAAGTATGACCTATCACTATCCATCACTGGAGTAGAAGTAAAAGAAATAATATGTTTGGGTATAGAACTATGCTGTCTGTGTCTGGATATACTGGCAAAATATTACACATTTATGGAGAAACACACAGTGCAACAGCTCAGCTTGCGCCGCTGTGCAGCATCAATTTAAATGTGTAGGGATGTGTACTTGTCACAGAGAGTCAATGCATCCCTCTACTAACCTTGATAATGCCTAAATATGTGATAGAAAATTCCAACTTTGCCCCACAATCTACATGATATATGGGTGTCCCTCATGGTGGTCCTAATGCACATCTGCAGGAAGGAACACAACACATGCTAAATCTACTGACAGGAATGCTGTCTGCCCCTTACAATGTTTGACCATGATTGTAACACAAATTGAAAGTAGTCCACAATAGGATTACTACAATGTCAGCCTTTAGTATCACAACTACAATACCATCTCTGATGTGTGTGACGCACGCTGTGTCCACACATCAACAAGCCTTAAAATGTATCAGGTCTGCCTCCCAACAAGTGTTTTGTCAGAGTGATGGAAGTGTGTGGGCTTTCCACATCTATCCCCCTAGCCACCTGGGGCCAAATTTATACTTTTTGATGCAAAACTGCACTGACTCAGTTTTGCGTCATAAAGGTTAGCACTGACTAAAACCATTTTTTAACACCACCTGGCGTCGTATTTATACTATGACCCTGGGTGGCACTAAAAATTGGTTAGAGTAATTTTTTCTGATGTTAACCATTGCACCTTGTCGTAAGGCAAAATGACATTAAAGGAGGATAAATTACTCTAATCCAGTTTACGACATGTAAACATGTCGCAAAACTGAAATGCACCATTTTTGCCCTCAATAGCATCAAAACAGACGCTAACAGAAAAAACAGAGCAAAGGAAAGCCAAACTGGAGCCACGAAGTCAGGAGAGACACCAGGGAGATTTAAATATAGATGCTCAAAGCTAATAATTCAAATGTAGAAAATATACACCCACGGTGCTCTCTTTTTTCTTGTTACCCCAAGGTGCTCTATATAAAAGTTGCTGAGAAAAAAATGATATCTCACTAATTATCAAGAAGAACTGATACAGAAGATGGTACTAATCTCCACCCGACCGGGTTGTTCTTCTCACGGATAAGATGCCTAGAGGTACCTGCACAAGATCAAGCAACGAGTATGGATACATGGGTCCTGATGTTATTTCATACCTATAAATAATACCGACAGGGAGGCGTCTCTGAACAGAGGCGTCTCCTCCAATAAATACATATTAGTCAGCGACCTTATACCCTTGTCTCTGTATCTTACCTTGTACTCCTATTGTGTACCAGGGAGACCCCTTTCAACCAGGAACCAGCCAGGAGGACACAGACAACACCCAGGGGAAGGAGAAGAAAAAGAGGAAGTGCTGTTTCAGCACAGAGTAGCATGAAATACTGGTGAGAGAGGTGACAGAGCATCAACATCACCTCTTCGTCACCTCTAAATTGCCAATTGGAAGGAGAGAGGCAATCTGGCAGCAGGTAGTGGATAAGATCAACAGTGTGGCAGAGGTCAAGAGAACTGTAACTGAGTGCAATAAATGCTGGCATGACTGCAAGCAAAGGACAAAGAAAAAAAATGGCACACAACAGGAAGGCAGCACTAAAAACTGGAGGTGGGAGTCCAGCACCACAAGAGGACTTAAACGAGATGGAGGAGATGGTTACAGCAGTCATCCAAGAGGAAATCATCACATGAATCACTGGACAGGACAGCACAGACTACCAGGAAACACCACAAATGCAGGGTAAGTTGCATGGGGGAACTGTATGCTAAAATGTCAAGTGCAAGAAGGAGGAGGCACATAGGACTCACACAATGCATGTCAAGGGAGCACAGAGGGATACAATGCACAGTAAGAAAGTTGCACCATACCAACATAAGCTACATATATACCTAAGCCTTGGTAGTGTCATGCACCATAACACATACACAACCTGGACATATTTTTAACACCAGGCCTAAATACCTACATGTACATATGCAGCACATAGGATGGATGGCATGTATAATCACTGTGCCACTGGTTGTGACATCACAATATCCCTTGCACGTAGTCATATCAACACCACCAACATGACCAAGACCTCGGAGACCAGGTAGTCATCCAACACCATTCCTGGGGTTACGTCATAGTGGTGTCCCTTGCAGTAACGCCTTGCAACCGCCTTGCCTCATTCCCCAAACGCATGTGTGCTGCGTTCTCACAGCACACAAGTCATTGCAACTGTCCCAACAGTACCAAGGCATGTGCCAGTAGCACCACCACACCACACATAGACAACACACTCACATGAGGCAGCCATCCCTACATCATGCAGTCAGGGTGTCCCCTGGGTGCATTGAACAATGAACTCAAAAGGAGCTAGGGGAATAGCAGGCTAGACTTGTCTAATTGGTAACATGCCACTTCCTAGACCAATCAAACTGAAGTAGTGTTGAACCACACATCTTGATGCTGAACTGAAATGTGCCACTACAGAAAATATGTACAACAGATAGCAAACAGTAGGTCACAACAGTCACAGGCTGAGCCCACAACTACTCTGACACAATCATGTCAGACACATGGGAATGGGAAAATAAAACACACATACAACACATGGGGTATGACTGTAAAGATAATGGTGCATAAGTCCACATCAACCAGTTGGGGATGGTTCACGGGCAAGTCCCATGTTGGTAAGACTGCCAGTGCAGTGTACCCTTTGCACTTGGCAGTATGAGTCAAATGTTGAGATGGCAGCTGGAAATCTGTCTGCTCATGGTAGCTCTGTGGGGCACTTAGCAAAAATTTCTCGATAGACCAAATAGACTAAGTGCCACTTTTGGGATGCATTGGGTGTAACAGGACACACTGCACTCAGCCCTCCAAATCAGGCAGTGGAAAGGGCAAAGGGCCAGGTCATGGGACCCCCTGCACTGCCCATGCCAAGTGCATGGGCTGTGCAGGGGCACCCAGCGCCACACTACCTCACCAACAACCATTTCATGAGGGTTACACCACCATGCAAAGGCTGGATGAAATGCGGAAACAGAACTGGAGGGTAGTGTTGAAAGTAATACTGGTCTGGTGTCACAGGATAGATGATATAGCCAGTCTGTAAGCTCCTCGAAACCTGCCATGTCCAAGCTATTGACCCATGGAACCTTCCACATTGACAACAGTTGCCACTACCACCTGTGCTGTTGGGTGCGGTCAAATACACAATGGCAGTAAGGTACCCTTGGACTGACGCAGTTGAAATAGCGACCAGCATGACTACCTGCAGAATCACCTCTAACTTGCTTCAGGCCCTTACCTAGTACAACTCCTGTTAACTGGGTATGTCCAGAGACTCATTTACCATTAGGCACTGTTAAATACAGAATGATGTACACAGCAGAAATGTTATACCCATAATGCCCATCCCTGGGTTCAACCCTATGCTTGTGTCAAATGAGCTGTACTGTCACCATGATGCACTCATTTTTCATAGTGCAAGGAGGGCTGAATTGAAGGGGGGACATAGGTGTTTAGTAAGGCAAACACACCTACACAGACAGGAGATGAAACTGAACTCTGCCAGGTCCATGAGTGTAATGCAATGTAGCACACAAACACAAACAACAACATGAGGAGCCATCAATGGCAACAAGAGCATAGTGTCCTGGCAATGCAATCCCTGGGGTGGTTCAAGGTCTCAGCACAGCATGGGTGTATGTGAAACATGTAAGACTGTGACAAGTGAAAATTGCCATGTGTGGTGCTGTGGCATGAGAACAGCAACACGCTTTGCAAAGCCTCACCATGCAAACGGATGCAAAGGGAGGGTAGAAAATGAAAAGATGGCATCAAGCCACAAAAAGAATAGACAACACACTTAGAAGATATGACGCAGCCAATTGTGTCAACTGGGCGTCCCTTCATGTGAAATGCAGGTGGGGCATAGAGCTGTAGACTGTAGCCATGATATACAGGAGCAATCCTTTGGAACTAAGGGGCGCATTATAGGCCCCTAGCGCCTCAGTGGTGCTCCTGTGGCGCTAAGCACTGCTCATATTGACAAGGTGGAGTTAAGCCACTTTTTGTGACTTAATGTCACCCTGTAAATATGGCCCCTTGCCAAACATCACTGTGCGTGGAAGGGGCGTACAATGGGAGCTGCTGTGGGCGTGCCACAGCGACACCCATTGCATTTAGATGCTGCCTCATATTAATGGAATTTTGTCAAACTGAGGCAGTGCCAAAATGTTACGCCACTCCCAGGGGTGGGGTTTCCAGGGTACAATGAGAAGGAATACATTTTTACCTCCTGGTTTTTTGCTTTTCCAATGTGTGCTGCATTCTACAGCATGCGTAGGAAGAGCAAATGGCCAGAAATGATTGTTTATGTGCATGAAGATGTCCCCTCATGCACTTAAACAATCATTTGAACATGAAGCTTTGGCTCTTCTGTGTGTGCTGCATTCTACAGTTCACACAGAAGTGCCAGAGCGCCATTAGTGATTGTTAATGTGCAGGAAGGGACACCTTTACACACATAAACAATCACAATGCTCAATGTATACATCCTTGCATGATGGTGCAAGGATGCCTGCATTTGAGGTGGCAGCTAAATTTTGGGCACAGCGCGGGGAACAACACACTTACATACGGCGCATCCCTAAGTTACCAAAGTGATGCAGCGCTGGCAATTTTTGTGCAGCACTGCGTTGCACCACTTTTCCATAAATATGGCCCAAAGATGACAATGAGACTCAAATATCAAGTCAGTGATGTGGCATATCACCTGCCAAAACACAGACAGACTGATTGTATCCCATCTCATTGCAGAGGATGATGGCTCTCCTGCGGATCTGCCTGTCCTGGAGTACCCTAATGACCTGAATGACCAGCTGGCAACTATCAACCAAGAGATCCTCAAGAAGTCATTGTAAACCTCTAGACACCACCTCCAGTGGCAAGGAGGAGTACTGATGTAGCAGACATCCCACAGGGCCCACTTAGCACCCCAATAGTACGACCTGCCAGCACTGACACAGCTGAGGACTCCGAGGACCCAGGGACCAGCTTTGAGAGGACAGTAGTAGGAGTCCAGTGGGAGCTGGCCAAGCAGTTGCGGGTGGGGATGCAAACTATGGCAGCCAGCCTTGAGGGGATGCAGACATGCATGGTTACAGCTACAGAACAGACTGCAGCCAACCGATGCACTCACTGCCCAATGCGTGCAGTCCAGGAGTGTGTGAGGGACATAGCTGCTGACATGAGGGAGAGGCCACAACAACTGTTCTCCCAAACTGGCATCAGCATGCTTGAGGACAAGATGGACTCCATGCACCAGGAAGTGGTCTCCCTCAGGGCAGACATGGCTGCCTACCACAGGGATATAGCAGCTATACTTAAAAATCAGCAGGTCATCCTTGATGCAAAGATGCCATATGCAGTGCCACAAATGGCAGCTGCCGGGAATTGGTAGTCCACACCTCCAACCACTGAAGTGTGTGTGGCCCCCTCTACCTACCCAATACCACCATCAAGGGTAGAGTAGGCTCCACACACATCAGAGGATGAAGATGTGGAACAGATCATCTTCACCCATAGGACTTCCTGGTAGCACCAGCCCTATGCTACATGGGCAGTGTTTACCTTTGTTCTGTGCTTGACATCATGCCAGAGTTAACACTGTTGCAGGAATGCATTCTTCACTAACCTTACTGCTGTGGACTGTAATTGTCTCTAACTTTTCAATTAGCAATTTATGTTCACCTGCACTGAAAGACACTTTACCCAAGCATGTCCCATGGCATGTCCCTCAACCCTGGACTTGTGTTGTGTCACAATTGGACAGATTCCACAAATTGGGTCACAGACCTGGACATTGTAAATATTGCACTATAACATTTGGTATTAAACACAACAGTATGTCTTTGTGTTTTGTGACACATTTACTACGCTTAGGAATTGTGATGTGTGTAACATATCTTAAGTCACAGAGGTGGTCATTCTGACCCTGGCGGTCTTTGACCGCCAGGGCGGAGGACCGCGGGAGCACCGCCGACAGGCCAGCGGTGCTCCAATGGGGATTCCGACCGCGGCGGTAAAGCCGCGGTCGGACCGGCACCACTGGCGGGGTCCCGCCAGTGTACCGCGGCCCCATTGAATCCTCCGCGGCGGCGCAGCTTGCTGCACCGCCGCGGGGATTCCGACCCCCCCTACCGCCATCCAGATCCCGGCGGTCGGACCGCCGAGATCCGGATGGCGGTAGGGGGGGTCGCGGGGCCCCTGGGGGCCCCTGCAGTGCCCATGCCACTGGCATGGGCATTGCAGGGGCCCCCGTAAGAGGGCCCCTACATGTATTTCACTGTCTGCTGCGCAGACAGTGAAATACGCGACGGGTGCAACTGCACCCGTCGCACAGCTTCCACTCCGCCGGCTCGATTCCGAGCCGGCTTCATCGTGGAAGCCTCTTTCCCGCTGGGCTGGCTGGCGGTCTGAAGGAGACCGCCCGCCAGCCCAGCGGGAAAGTCAGAATTACCGCCGCGGTCTTTCGACCGCGGAAAGGTAACCTGACGGCGGGACTTTGGCGGGCGGCCTCCGCCGCCCGCCAAGGTCAGAATGAGGGCCAGAGTGTCAGTGCAAGAGTGCATGAATATGCAGGCACTTATCTATGCACATGGTGCCTACATGAGGAATGCAGATGCTTGTCTCATCCCCTACAAGCAATTCACTGAGTATGTAAAAAATGTTAAACACATGTATGCTACACCCACTACATACAGCAGGAATGGCTGTGAAACAGTTCTCGGGCAATATCGTCAGCTGGGAGTACCAGTAGAACACATTTGTGTGAAACAGAGGGACTAAACCTCATCTGTAATTGCCACTGGTCAGTTGATCTGTATAGGAATAAAAGGTAGGCTGTTATCCCACAGTGCCCAACATTCCGACACAGGACCCATACAATGACAGCTGAATTACCACACCTACCTGTCCTATACATGGTCAACATAGTCACCTTGAGTGGTGGGTGCACTGGATGGCAGATGGTCAGACAAGTAGATGTGTTTTAGCTGCCAACATGACAGCTCAATTGTAAGAAGGTGATGAACATGTCAAGAGAGAGAGATCTGGAGGCAGGACGGAATCCCTAGGGCAACAAACAATTTTCACTGTACTCCCACAGGAAGACCCTGAGACCCAAGCATGAGACACATGAAGGAAGGAGTACCCAAACATGTTTAATTAAAACTAAAATAAAAAGAATTAAGAACACCTATCGTAACCTAACCTAACCCATCCTAACTATACATAACCAACAACAGACCCTAACTACTCTATGCTAAACTTACCTAACACATTTAATAACACTCTAAACATTGCCCCCCCTCATCCCTGCTTATATCATGGGAAATATGCAGGACTGTATATACTAAACTACATATATACCACCTACTAATAAACACATATATATTTTTTGTTACATTTAGAAAAACATTTTAGATATATTTTTTATAACAAATAAAAGCCCCAATATCACCCCTACCCACCTCCCCACATAGTAAAATGTAAAAAGTAGAAATACCCACCCCATACCTACTTATCTTAACTAAACCACTATCCTAATTTAACCTACAACTAACCCCCTAATACCTGCTAAAAAACATTAAAACAAATGAGGAGGGAGGGGACTGAACTGGGGATGAGAGTCATTATGCCATTCACAGATTGGCCCTCTTGAGTTTCCTCTTTACGAATTTTAGGGCCAGATGTAGGTAGGTTAAAATTTGCGAATCGGAAATAGCGACTCAATGCGAATCGCTATTTCCGACACGCAAAATCAAATTCAAGAAATAATTGCGATACCAATTTGCGACCTTCGCTTTTAGCGAGGCCCCAATTTCCGACCTCGCTAAAAGCGAGGTCGCAAATTGCGAGAAGGGTGTCGCAAATTGCGACTGACTCGCAAATTGCCTGCAGGTTCTGCACAACAGTTTGGAAACCCACTTCCTGGCTTTTAGTGATGACATCAGAACCAGGAAGTCATCAAATATACCTGGGAGGAGGGAGGACCACACCCTTTCCAAACTGCTGTGCCACACCCAGGAGAGAGGAGCTGTTGCTACAATGGAGGAGACAGGCGGTGCTGGCAGGAGAAGGAAGGTGAAGTTTTCAGGTAAAGAGCTGGAGGTGCTGACTGAGGAATGCTGCCTGCACCACTACGAACTATTTGGGAAGGCAGCCATGAGTGTCCCAGACACACAAAAAAAAATGATATGGCAGCAGATCCAGAAAAAGATAAATGCCATAGGGGTGAACCACCGCACCCTTGAGGAAATTAGGAAACAGTGGTATGACCTGCGCTCTAGGACGAAGGAGAGGGTTGCAGAGCGGCTGAGAGAGATGAGGGGCACCGGAGGAGGCCCATCCACCGTCCCACCACCCACAGCCATGGAAGCAATGGTTGAGCAGACCCTGGAGCCAGAGGCTGTCATTGGCATGGGAGAAGTGGACAGGTCAGCACCAGGGACATCCAAAAGTGAGTACCATGATATATGCTTTGACACCCACAAATGCAGTATACACACTCTCCCAATAAACAGCAGCAGGCATCACCAGACTAGCCCCATTCCAGTCTAGCAACCTCTAGAATAGTGAATTATGGGAAATGTAGTACAGTAGTCAGAATATAGGCAAATGTTTATTATGAGGCATAAAACAGATGTGAGAGACTGACAGTGTATCCCCTATGTCCCACAGGTCCCCCAGAAGACACCCCCAGCAGCGACATCAGGCAGGGAGGAGAGCATGGGCCAGAGACACTTCAGGAGGCTGCTGCTGAAATTGCTGGGCCCAGCAGTACACCACCAGGGTCCATTGAGGAACATGCACAGGACATGGGAGCAGCTGACACAATCCCAGGGCCTAGCCCCACAGAGAGGCATTCAGAGTCAGCAGCAGGACGAATGCGCAGATGCTGGTGCAAAGTTCAGTCAGTGCCCCAGGAGGAGGTAGGGGAAGCAGGCTTTGCGGGCTTGGAGGCATCCTTCATCAATGGTCAGCGCCTGCAAAATAGACGGTTAAGGACAATAACAAGAACCCTAAACAGGATGCAGAGCAGCATGACCAATGGACTTGCGGATGTGAACAGTCAGTTCACCAGGATGAATTATACATTTGGGGGATCTCACACAGGCCATCCGCCATCGGGTGACTGAACTAGTGGCAGACCGACAACATGCAAGGCACAGGGAGCGCCACACAGTGGCATGATTTGACCGCCTGGCTTCATCCATTGGGCGTCTTGCAACCAATACAACAGGCCTCTCTAGACAGACAGTCGGCCTACAGGTGGAACTTGGGCACTTTGCCGGCGATGTTGTGCGAGGACTTGGCCGTATCAGCCATGCTGTGGACCTGATGGAAAGTAGGCAGGCTGCAAGGGGCACCGGGGAGACCCCTCAGGACAGTGAGGAAGGGTCTACCATCAGTAGCGTGTCTGCCAGTGAGTCCTGTGTGCTACGGAGTGGTAGTGCACGGCAGGGGTCAGGGGACCCACCAGGGGTGAGCCATGCAGGCCGCCCAAGGAGGAGGGTGTGAGCCACCATAGAGCAGTGTTCAAGAGGCACATGACTTATAATGTGTCTTCATTACATTTGGACAATTACAGACTGTGACAGACGGCACTTTTATTTTCCCATATAGTTTAGTAATAAAAAGATTTTGTTTGTTTCACTACACAACTGGGCTATGTGTGTCTAACATCAGTGAGTGTGGTGACAATTGCCACGTACCTGCCAAAGTATTGGGTTGCAATGTGGTTCCGTCTCTGTCTGCCTTGATTTGCAATGCTTCTATCCCCAGGCTGTCGGTGTGGTAGCTCTTGCTCCTCATGCTCCGTGTCTGTGTCTTCAGGGTTGAGCTGTAGGCCACGTCTGGTGGCAATGTTGTGTAGGATTGCACAGGCGGCGACAATCTTGAATGCTGTTTCTGGGGCATACTGGAGTGCACCTCCACTTTTGTGGAGGCACCTGTATCTTGCCTTTAACAAGCCAAATGTCCTCTCAATGACAGTTCTGGTCCGCCGATGTGCACTGTTATATCGCCTCTCCTTCTCATTGCCAGGTGTTAGGTACGGGGTAATTATCCATGGTCATGGAGCATATGCACTGTCACCTGTTTGACAAAAATAAGCAATTTTAGCAGGGCATGAATGGTTTCCACAGTGACCTGTATGTAAGGCTTCAGGGTGTATTCAGCAATATCTAACAGATATCCGTCTCCAAACTCCCCACGTTCTAGGCGTTGGTGTATCCCACTGTGCCTGAATATGTATGAGTCATGTGTACTCCCTGGAAATTTATCTACAATGTCAGTAATGACATAATGTGCATCACATATCACCTGGATGTTTAGTGAGTGGGTACATTTCCTATTGCGGAACACATATTCCAGATTTGCAGGCGGGCAGATTTGTATATGTGTCCCGTCTACACACCCTATTACATGTGGGAAGTTGGCAATTCTGTAGAAGTCCAACTTGGTGCTATTAATTTCTGCCTCATTCCTGGGTAGGTATATATATCTGGACATGTGTGTGTGAGTATGGCATCTAGGAATGATCTGAAGAATCGTGAGAGTGAACTCTGGGATACCCCACCTGCCACTGTGATAGCTACCCGAGGCCAAGAGGTGCAGTGAACATAGCACTTGAACATGTGTAGGGAAGGCGCTGCCTCGCATTGTCTGTCGTTTAAGCTGAGGATTAAGTAGTTCAATTAATTCTAAAATTGCTGCACTGCTCAGTCTATATTTGT
Source organism: Pleurodeles waltl (assembly GCF_031143425.1). Classification (NCBI taxonomy): domain Eukaryota; kingdom Metazoa; phylum Chordata; class Amphibia; order Caudata; family Salamandridae; genus Pleurodeles; species Pleurodeles waltl. Next base: position 145,449,294 of record NC_090439.1, on the reverse strand, counting down.
CATAAATCTCCTCCTCAGTTTGTTGAAACAGTGTCCGCCTGGTTCGGTATATCCTCTCCTGTCTCTGCCTCCTCCTCCTCCTCTGCTGGGCAGCGTGGACTCTCCTCCTCCATGCTATCACGTACCGTTCAGCCATTTTGAGTAACCCAGATGCCTTCTGGGTCTCCTTTTATACTTTGGTTCTGTTTACCACCTGCTCTGAATCAGTGGTAGTCTAGACGTGCAAAACTGGCTTTTTGGGACTAGTCGCAATTTGTGACTGGCTTTTGCATATGGTTTGCGACTCGCAATATGTGACTTCCTATTCGCGGGTTGCAAAATCAGGTCCCAATTTTTGCGAGTCAGTAATAGCTTCCATTGCTATTTGCACTTCGGAAATGGGATTTTTACTTCCCATTTTGGATTTTGTGAGGTCACAAATAGCGAATTGGGCCATTTGTGACGCGCAAATGTTTGCTACATCTGGCCCTTAGTCTTTTCGTATTCTTCTCTACCTCCTCAAGAGAGTCCAACATTTTGAGGACCAGTGTGACATCCCTTTGTAGGTACCTAATATCAGTCAGCAGCAGGTGTGGTTGGGTGTGGCACGGATGTTAAGGGTGCAGCAGCTGGGGCTTTGGTGATGGTAGCAGCTATGGCCCCTGCATAGCTGTGGTGCTTGGTCCTCCCTGTGTGGGCAGTGTGGGTTGTCCTTGGGTGAATGCCTACCATTCACTGGAGGATCACTCCATGTTATAGCGGCGTGCCATCCCCCTGAACCCAGATTCCACTTCCAGTATGTGCCGATAGCAGACTGCCCTCTTCTGAAAGGCACGCAGTTCCTCGTTGTTCATGTTGACAGCTGTTGAAATGAGACAGGCAACCATCAGTGACAGCATTGTGTGGATTATGTACAGATTATTATCTTACCCTCTACATAGAATTGCACGTGCAGTCCAAATCACATTTGGATAATACAATGGCCCTGATGGATGAAACGACAATGCTGCCTTAGCATCATTTCATTGTCACCATAGCCACCGACAACAGGATTAGGAAATAAACAAATTTAGATGTGCATCAATTTTGTGCCATGTTTAACAATGCAAAGGAAGCGTCAACTTCACATAGATCAGGGCCACTATTCCTATTCCTCTGTGTCAAATTTCAACCATACATCACCAGTAACTTGAACCTGTTCTTGGGATTATGGGATGCAGTTGGTAACCATAAGGGGTCAGTGTTGATAGGTACCCTTGCAAGCCTGATCAAAATGACTGTCACCTACACTGTGAGCATCACATCTGCCTACAAATTTGTTGTTCCGACACCCTGTGCCTCAAGGGGGATGGCCATGCAATTCATCATCTCAACTGTCCAGGTCATCCACTAAGGCATGCCCACTCATGTGGACTCAGGGAGTGTACCATATGTTAGGAGGGCGGACAACTAGGAAGCTGGTATCCATGGGTCATTCACATATACTTTCATATCTCCAGATGTAAACACCCATCAATACCCGATCAGCCAATACCATTCCTTACACACCCATATCCATGCCAGCACACATTTGGACTTGACCTGTATGCAAGCCTAATATATTCCATGCAAGTGTCACATAAGTGGAGTACAATACATGTGTCACCATGCTGGGGACAATTGCCCACCCAGTCCTACATGTACATTACAATACAGGGATGCACCAATTTGTGTACAAAATGGTGGATCACTGTGTTATGAGAATGACGTTGTGTGCCAGTACCAATATATTCCCAACGGTGCACATCTAAGTCACATGTGTGGTTTGTCATCACCTTGTTTACACAATGCTGCCCATTGAGCGCTACAAGCCTCACAAGCTATGACTCTGAACATTCATGGGGATCCCTTATATGTGACACAGTGTCACCATCCAGCCTACTTTGATATCTGATCAATTGACAGCTCATCACTTCTAGCATTGGGTGCAACACACATGACTCACTCACACAAAAACCTCAATCACTACACAGGACAGACATAATCACACTTACTGGATACATCTGGGTCCTCAAATCTTGCCACTTCACCTATGGTGTAGGGGGAACATCCACCTGAAAGATATTGTTGGAAAACCATGGTTAGTATCATGTCACTGTCACTACTAGTGGACAACATATTACAGTATATACTGTTTTAGAGGAGTGAGATAATTATCCAGGTTGAGGACAGTGCAACAGACACACCAGTGCAAACTCACAGTGAGACAGGTGAATGAGAGCCACACATCTGCTCTCTTACACTGGGCCTGAGACTCATGTAGTGCTACACCCTGCAGCAACCATTTGTGGTCAATCTGTAGAAGATGGAGCTCCATGGGAGTTGGGTGACAAGTACATGACACTACCCTTGTGCTTTCCAAGACAACTGACTCAGGTATGCTGGCTTGTCCTGCAAGGCACACAGAGGCACTTTGTGGAGGACAAGCAGCTCAATTTTCAGTCTGAAATTTTCATGCATTGAGTAATCCATGACTGATGTGTGTGTCAAAGGTGTCCGATGGTATTAAATGCCCCATTGCCAGTGCCCCCTAAGGCGGGTATACTCCCTTTGCTAACATAATGGCAGGGTTGATGTATGTGAAATTCTGACAATGTAGCGCATACATGGATTGCCCTACGTTGTTATCACAATCCAGCTACATACGGTACACTGGCTGTGTCTTGGTCTATCATACATGACACAATGCTGTGGCACAGATGTTACCATTGCCCCTGATATGTGTGACTTAGTGATGGTTGTGCATGACTCACCTAACATCTGCCTTGCATTGGTAAAATGGTAGGATATATGAACCTCATGTCTATACTGGCACAGTGACACTTCATTCTGGTTGCATGCAACCTGTCCACAAGCACTGCATGCAGCACGCCAACACATCTGCTACTGTCATTCAAGTGCCATGATCAGTAAATAGTTTGCCAATGGGAGACTCATCAACAGGGTCACCGATCACCAAACCAAGATGGTCTAGCAGATCCTGCTCCCTGGTCACCAGATCTGCCCAGTGATGCTTCAGCAGTGGGTCATTGTGACTGCTGCGGTATACCCTCTTCAGGCGACCTCGCCTCTGTCTGGTAGCCCTATATCACAATGTCGCCTATCTCCAAGATTAATGGGAGGTAGTGGGCTAACCGGCCACATGGATCCTCCCGGCTCTTTCTCCCCATCCTAGTCAGTCTCCCCCTGCCAGACATATCACTGGGGTACAGGGTGACAAAAAATATGATTGTAAAAAAAATAAAAATTTAAGGAAACTGAACTCCAAAAATAACAATCCCAACTAATCCAGCTTAACAACTAACACGGACAGACACCCCACAGTAAAAGTAAAAGGAGAAATACAAAAAACACTCGGACAAAGTACAGTCAAATACTACATAAAACACAACAGGAGGGCCACCACAAGATACAAAACACAGCAATAACACACCACCAACTCCAAGACACAACCACATAGTCAAAAGAGGCACAGACTGTAAAGAGAAACTGAAAGTACACCCACTGTACCATGCCTTTAAACAGGATTTTGTGTTACATCACTTTCTGTCCCACTGAGTCACTTTTTCTGCAATACGTGTATTTATTTGACACATCTGATATTTGTGTGATTATTTCTGATGCATGACCTATGTGCGTCTTTTTTTATTGACACATTACCTTTATGCGTCGATTTAACAGTAAATCAGCATCGAGATAAGTGCAAAGGTGGAAAGCACGCTAATAGCCCATGGGTCATATACTTTGCGTTTGTGGATGTTTTCTGCACATTTGCATCATTTCTTTTTTACTCTATTCCCGATTGCCTGATTTTGTCCATTGCCAATGGATGAACCCTGTATCAACATACAAATTTAATTAGCTGGGCTCCAGTGTGGCATTTTGTGTATGGCAACATGTGGTTTTCCATACAACAATGTGATTTGGGTGTAATTGGTCCGTTACACCAATGTGTGTTACAGAATCAACAGCATGCAAATTTATTCACATCATGCATATGTATGTATGTGTGACAACAGTGTATCCACATATGTATGGCAGTCAGAACTATTCAAGAGTAATGGAATGTGTTTGTGAATTGTGTTCACTTATGTGCTGTGTGTAGTTGTCTTACAGAGCATCACATTTCAAAGGACATACACAACTCGGGCCTTGATGATGGCTTATCAATACTATCTAGCAAATGTTACCTGACAACTGTCTCCATATGTTGATCTTGAGTATATGGTGACTTGTGTATAGACTACACATATGTCTGACATGTGTACATATTTGGTACATACCGTGATTGACACACTCTGCCTACATTCCAACCATATCTTGTTTTGAACACAAAAGAGTCAGATCAAAATCATTCCATTTTGCATTGTAATAATAATATTTGTGTGGTGGACCTACAGCCCTAGCTGCATCTGTTCTCTTCCATTCTGATGTGTGTTCCACAGATGTGTCCGTGCAAAGAGTGAGGTCATGTGTACCCTGTGACAGGATTGGGCCCCATGGCAGTGGCAGGACTGATTACCACTGATGTACTGCACAGGCTCAATTTCTCCCATTGTTTGTTATACCTGGGCTAATCATGATGACCATTGTCACCAATGATGTCCCCCCTTGTCACACATGCTCCATGCAGCCATTGCAACTCTCACACTGAGTTGTATCAGTGGTGTGTTCAAACATTACAGTCTCACCATTATTTGACATCCATTGCCTCATGTGTGGGCCCCTTGTTTACCTCCTATTTGGACATGTAGTTGTGTGTAATCAGCTATGGTTGTACAAGTTGTCAACATGGATGTTAATGATATGTTGTGGTCATAGACTGTGTCCTTCAGTTGTCACATTCAATTGATGAGGCTATTTGTGAAATGAGTGATGGTAGCAGTTCAAAATTACGCACCACGTGTGATGTTGCTACTGTATTTATCATATTAGTGTTTGTGACATACTCCCTGAGGTTAGACTCACAATCCTGTGTTATATGTTGTGTAGATTGAAGAGACTAAAGCCAGATTTTGTGAATAAGTGAGGTGTTTATTGACAATATCTACAAGGTGAGTTACGTGATTATTAAGTGAAGAAGTTTTCAAGGATATGAAGTCTGCGGCATATCCCAGCAGCTGTGTTGTGCTGTTTCCCCTCATTTTCTTCTCCACCATCCTTCTAAGGCAGGTAATCAACCTGCTGATATATGGGGTCGTTCATCCGCACACATATTTTGTGCAGGATGGCACATGCCATGATTATCTTGCAGATGAAGTGTGGGGCATACAGGAGGCTGTCTTCTGTGATGTCCAGGCACCTGAATCTGGACCTCAGGATACCAAATGTCTTTCCACAATAGCTCGTGTCCTCCGATGTCCCTGATTATATACATGCTCAGCTGCTGTGCTTGGGTTGGGAAATGGGATCATTATCGATGGCTGTATGCTCTATCCCTGATCCGCTGCAAAAGATGAAAGGAATAAGTTGTTGATAGGGCTTGCAACCGGTATGTCATGTTCCATGGCAGATGATATTTTGAGCTGATTGTGACTCGTATGTATTTGTGGTGTGGTGTGAGTTCCTATCCTTGTGTAATGTCTCCTCAGCACTAGGTTGTTGGACATGACAATCTTGTGTTTAGCTCAAGAACCTGGGACATATGATTTGGATTCCAAACTGATGGTCATTATGTATGTACCATGCGTTGTGTAGTGCACCTGTGTCTCAGTGTGCTATCACTAGTGGGAAACATGGCACATCCTCACAACACAATGAGGTCAGATGTGGTGGCAACATGGTAGTACTACAGAGCCTGAACATCAAATCCCTTTTGACATGTGTCATTGCAGATGATGTATGACACTTAGGGCCTTTGAAATTGGTAAGTGAGAATGCACAACATGTCTCCAAAATTGGCTGCACTGTCCTGCAACATTTTGACTATTCAAGAATGCCCCATGTGTGACATGTTACTTGGCTAGCCTTTGGTGTACCCTGCACCAGTTGCTCATGTGCAGCCATGCACTGACACTACCATCCCTGCACCAGGGTACTTGGCTACCTATCTTGTGGAGGTGGATGTATCTGTGAAGGAAAGTACACCGCCCTGTACCTATGCTGTTTTGATGGCCAATTGGCTCTTTCTGTGTGTGCAGCAGTATGCAGCATGCATTGGTGGCACAATCATCTGAGTTCAAAGCACATTCTACTTCCTTGTTGCAACCTGCATACAGCATCCCTGGGGTGGTGTTTGTTGTTGGCACTTCCTCAGGGTTTAGGTGACAGCTACATGTGAGTCCGCATCATCATGCTATGTATCTTGTGGTGACAGATCTGCAGCAACACACATTGCACACCCCTTCCACAATACATATAGCATGGGAGGGTGGCCTACATACAATGTGGCTTCAATGCATTATGAAATAGTCATCTGCCAAGTTGTACATACAGGGCAGGCTATGACAAAGGAACTGTGGGCAAGTGCAGGGGTCCCTTGGTGATCCAGAGTGGCTGCTAATATTTGTGGCAGCCATGAAGTGTCCAAGGGTGTGTCCCATTGTCACAGGATGATCAAAATAACTACCAGCGTCTCTCCTATCTTCCAAAACATTAATGTGCATTGATACAGTCAACTCATGCACAGTGCAAGCTATGGGATGTAGCTCAGCTACTTAGCAAATATGTCCCTTGGCACAGTGCATGTGAGGTCAGTTATGTCCTGTTTTGTCCTACTGGGACCCACTATGACATCCATGATCTGCACTGTCTGACAGTGACTCGGCCCCATGTTGAGCCATTTATTGTATCTGGTACAGACATGATGGTGTTGTGAGTCAGTGAGTGTTGCTTGTGAAGTGGTACTACCATGTATCACATATCTTGCACATGGTATGTGATGGGCATTGATCTTGTTTTCCTATGTGTGTGAGCCAATGCGTTGGGCAGATGTCTCTGCACACTACAGGTAAGTCAGGTATGTGTTGATGAGATGTAGTTTGATATAGGCGCAAGTTGTATCATATTTGATATTTGTTCTAACAGTGATTTACACAGCATGACATGAGGGATCTGTTCCTATATGAAACTTACATGACATGGGCATGGTGTATGCCATTGAGATGTCTGTGCTATTCCTTGTTTGGTGTACTTTGTGTGATGAGTTCATAGTAGGCAACCTGTGTGCACTTGAAGTGGTCTGTGTAGTTCTACTGTTGGCAAATAAATCAAATCAATCAATCAAAGAAATGTGTAGAGCGCGCTACTCACCCCTGAGGGTCTCAAGGCACTGGAGGGGGGATAAAGGGGGGGGGGCGGGGAGGGTCATTGATCAAACAACCATGTCTTGAGGTTCTTTCTGAAGACCAGGATGTCTTTGGTTTTGCGAAGGTCGGTGGGAAGGGAGTTCCAGGTTTTGGGGGCGAGGTAGGAGAAGGACCTGCCTTCTGTGGTGTTTGCACATGTCTGCACCTGTCCTTCACGTGGTGTGCCTGTCAAGTTGTCTGTGTGTTACGTACATGTGGGTGTATGTATTTGTGATGTGTACTGATTGAGCTGTACTGCAGCATGGTGCATATGTGTTGTTACCTGCACATGTGTGTTACCCTGGCCATGTGTTACTGTAATGGTGTATGTCTTGTGTATCCGACAGGCTTGGTGTGTTGTGTGTGTATTGCTAGATTTGTACACTTACCCACAAGTAGGCCATTTCCAAATTGTCCATCCTGGAATTGTTTAATATTCCTGCTGTGCCGAAATATGTAGGCGTCATTGACACTCCTATGATAAATGGCCAAAATGTTTATGAATAGTCCCCGGTGGTCCACTATGCCCTGCACATTAATGAATGTGTGTGCTTACGATTCCGGTATAAGTGCTCAGTTGTTGCAGGTGGTACGAGCCGGACATGGGTGCAGTCAATTGCACCGAGAACATGCGGGAAGCCATGGATTTGATAGAACCCCTGTTTGTTCTCCTGCTACTTTTTCTGGGTGTTGCGAAAGCTGATGTGGTGGGGTGTCAGGGAGATGATAGCATCTTACACCTTTGGCAAAAATGCAGAGAACAACGGCTGTGAGACACCACCAACCAATGCATCGTTGTTTGGAAGGAAACACTTGCCACCATGTGCAGGAAAGCTGGCAGCTTTGTCATAGATGGTATGTTTTGTGGGATCTACAGGCTGGCTGTAATTTGTGGCTCAATGTGGTGCAGCAGATGTAGTAAGGCCTGCTGGTCCAGTCTGTAGGTTGGAATAATGTCCAGGTCCCTGAGTGTAGGAGGCTGGCCTGGTTTGTAGTGGGTACCTTGGGTACTTGCACCTTATACCAGGTCCAGTTATCCCTCATTAGTGAAATGTAGTAGTGTTCTAGCAGCCTGGCTGATAGAGATAGCTATAGCAAAGCAGCTTAGGCTGAACTAGGAGACATGCAAAGCTCATGCAATACCACTTATAATTACACAGTACTTATACACAAGTAAAGACAATACTCAGTGTTACCAAAAATAAGGTATTTATTTGGGTGACACAGTACCAAAAATATCTTAGAGACAATACTCCTTCTGGAGGTAAGTATTATACACCATATATAAACTGGGTACCAAAATTAGACAAGTAAATAGTCATAGAACAATGCAAGTAATAGGAAATGCTACATATTACAATGGGAGAAAATAGGTCTAGGGGCAACACAAACCGTATACTAAAAAAGTGAAATGTGAATCACAAATTCCCCCCTAGACAAGTGTAGTGTGTGCGGAATCGCTGGGAGAGTAAGAATACAGTAAAGGTAAGTAAATTATCCCAGAGCCCAGAAAAGCAAGAGTAAAGTACTGCAAGTTTCCTTAGGACAGACTACACATCGTTTTGGGGCTTTTGCAGCAGCCAACTAAATCTGCAAAGAACAACTGCTGGATTATTGGAACTGAAGACCTGCAAAGGAAGGGAACCTAGTCCAGAAGTCGAAAGAAGTTCCAGGAAGGACAGGAGCCCCTGCCAATCCAGAAGAGGGTGCAAAAGAAGAGTCCCCAGTTAGTTGAAGACTGCAGAAATGCACCCTAGGAAGATGCCAGTGGGTTCCTGCATGATGCAAAAGATGTTGCACGGCATGAAGATTGTTTCAGATGAGATTTTGTGTTGGAAGGTGCCAACAAGCTTGGGCTCTCAGCACTTTAAAGAGCTCTCAGGATGCCAGCCAACACCCCGAGAAGCCACAGGATCTGGGTTCAAAGAAGGAGCAAAATACAGTCAATGCAGCACAACAAAAGAAGGTCCCACGCCGCCAGAGAACAACTCAGCGAGTTGAGCATCGCAGAGAGGAGTGCTGGGGACCTGGGCCAGGCTGTGCACTAAGGAATTTTACAAAGAGTGCACATAGGTCTCAGGAGGCAAAGAAGACACAAAACACAGGGGTACCATTGTTCTCAGGGAAGGCAACGTCTTACCTCCTCCAAATTGTGTCAGCAGGACCTCAGGACAGTCTATGTTGATGATGTCCACCCTCTGTGTCCTTAGGCGCAGGCTCGTCACTGTGAGAGGAGTCACAGGGTGCCGGTCGTCGCCTTGGAAGGTGCCTGCTTGGAGCAGTGGAGTGACTCTGTCACTCCACAGGAGATTTCTTAGGTCCTTCTGGTGCAGGATGAAGACAGGGAGTCCCCAGAGCATGCACACCATGCAAACTGTTGCAGTTGCTGAATTGGAGATGAAGTTGCTGAAGAAAAGTGTCTCTTGTAGACACTTTGCTGCAGTTGCAGCATTTCTTGGAGCAGGCTGCAGTTGATCCGAGGTCAGAAGAGTCTGAAGTTGTTGCAGAGGATTCCTGAAGGAAATCTGCAAGCAGAATCTGAAGAGAACCCTCAGGAGAGACCCTAAATAGCCCTGAGAGGGGGATTGTCTACCTTATCAGGTATAGACCTATCAGGAGAGGTTTCTGACATCACCTGCTGGCACTGGCCACTCCAGAGTGCCCCCACGCCTTGCAAAGCAAGATGGCTGAAGTCTGGGACACACTGGGGGAGCTCTAGGCACCACCCCTTGGGTGGTGATGTACAGGGGAGTGGTCAGTCCCCTTTCCTTTGTCCAGTTTCCCGCCAGAGCAGGGGAGAATGGGTCCCTGAACTGGTGTAGACTGGTTAATGCTAGGCAGGTACTATCTGTGCCCTTCAAAGCATTTCCAGAGGCTAGGGGAGGCTACCCATCCCCAGCCTTTAACACTTATTTCCAAAGGGAGAGGGTGTAACACCCTGCTCCCAGAGGAAATGCTTTGTTATGCCTTCCTGGGAATGGGCTGCCCAGACCCCAGGAGGGCAGAACCCTGTCTATGAGGTGGCAGCAGCTGTAGCTGCAGTGCAAGCCTCAGAGAGCTGGTTTGGCAGTACTGGGGGTCCATGGTGGAGCCCCCAGGATAGGTGGAATTGGTTCCCCAATACGGATTTGGAATGGGGGGACAATTCCATGATCTTAGACATGTTACATGGCCATATTCGGAGTTACCATTGTGAAGCTACATATAGGTATGGACCTATATGTAGTGCACATGTGTAATGGCGTCCCCACACTCACAAAGTCCAGGGAAAGGGCCCTGAACTATGTGGGGGCACCTTTGCTAGTGCAAGGGTGCCCTCACACTTAGGCCCATAGTTATACTTTTTTAGCGCTGCATTTACACCGCTTTTTTGACGCAAAAGTGGCGCAAACTGACAAAATACAATTGTATTTTGTAAGTTTGCGCCACTTTTGCGTCAAAAAATGATGCAAATGCGGCGCTAAAAAAGTATAAATATGGGCCTTAGTAACTTTGCACCTAACCTTCAGCAAGTGAAGGTTAGACATATAGGCGACTCATCAGTTACTTAAGTGCAGTGAAAATGGCGTGAAATAGTATAGACACTATTTCACGCAGGCTGCAATGGCAGTCCTGTGTTAGGGTTTGTCTGAGCTCCCTATGGGTGGCAAAAGAAATACTGCAGTCCATATGGATCTCCTGGAACCCCAATGCCCTGGGTACCTAGGTACCATATAATAGGGACTTATAAGGGGGGTCCAGTATGCCAATTGAAATTGGTAAATTAAGTCACTGGTCTATAGTGACAAATTTAAAAGCAGATAGAGAATAAGCACTGAGGTTCTGATTCGTAGAGCCTCAGTGACACAGTTAGGCACTACGCAGGCATACACATTAGGCCACAAACTATGAGCACTGGGGTCCTGGCTAGCAGGATCCCAGTGAGACAGGCAAAACACACTGAAATATAAGTTTTTATCTATGAGCACTGGGGTCCTGGCTAGCAGGATCCCAGTGACACAGTAAAAACACACTGACACACACTCACAAACAGGCCAAAAGGGGGGGTAACCATGCTAGAAAGAGGCTGCTTTCCCACACTGAGACTAAGAATGGTTGTCCTGGTTCTGAAGAGCCTCTTCTGCCTCCTGCATGGCCTTTGTGGGCCGCGTTGTTGTGCTGGTGATTGTTGGAGTTGTTGCTGTCGTCTGCGCATCCGAAAATAACATTAACACCAATATTTTGATGCCGAACAGGTCTAGCATCAAAATATAATTATGGCGTTGAGTTTGGGCTGAATTAGTGTAAAAAAATTACACTAATTTAGTACAAACAGAGTATAAATCTGGGGCCTGGAGTCATGTGTTCAGCATCCTGAACCACACAACATAACAGTGAACCACCTTGTGTGTATGTGTGCAAACAGGAACATCTACCTTCCACCAAAACAACACTCAGTCCAGCAGTGCAGTCATGCAACAAGAAAGCCTGTGATGCACAAATTAGTGTTGACCTGCAGGAAGGAGGAAAATCCTGCTTGCACACATACACACTAGGTGGTTGAATCTCACAATGGGTGGTGCAGCTTACTGGACACACCACTCAAAGTGGCCAGCAGGATGCATGTGAACAGCTCACTCCCTACCATCACTCCAACAACAAACGTAGGATGGCAGATGAAACAGTTACTTACTCAAATATCTGTAAAAACTAATTCCAAGTGTTTATGCACATCTCCATTTGTGGTGTGAGCACAGATCAGGAACAATGCCCATGGCATGAAAAGGTAACACAGTCAAGTCAATGAAAGGGGTACATATGTCAAAGACCATGTTTAAACAATCAAGGTGGGTGTAACACACTGGGAACAGTGGACTGGCAGATTGTGCAAATGGTGACTCCACAGAAATGATGATCAGGTGGCACAGTGTGCCATTAGGGGACCAAAATGTGTGCCTTGATGTGGGGGTCAGTACCATGTCACTGAGCCACCAGTGGCAAGTAAATGATGAGCCATGTCAACAGCCACTACCATCAAAGATTGGCATTTCACTATCCCATTGCAAAGGATGATACCTTACCTCCTGCAGACATGGCTGTCCTGGATTTTACAGATGATATGGATGACCAGGTGCCGACCATCAATTCTGACACTCTCCAGGATGTCATGTGTTCCTTCCAGATACAATGTCCAGTCATAGGTAGGACACACAGCATTGTGGGGTCTCCACATGAACCACCCAAATACCAACAAACAGCACCAACCAGTCCTTCCACAGCCCTCCACTCTTAGGACCCAGACAGTACCTTTAAGAGGATAGCTGTAGGAGTCCAGCGGGAGCTGGCATAGCAGGTGTGGGTGGGATGGAGACCATGGCCAGCAACCCAGAGGGAGTGCAGAGGTGCCTCAGTCCGATTAAGGACAACTCTGCTGCCATCAGAGGCACCCAATTCCTATTACGTGTACTCCAGCAGTCCTTGGACGACATAGCTGCTGTCATAAGGCAAAGGCTCGACCAATTGCACTCCCAAAGTGCCAGCAACATGACTGATAACACACTGAGTGCCATACAAAATGTCCTGGAGTCCATAAAGAGGGATCTGGCCTCTCTCAATGAAAGTATGGCTGCCTACCACAATGATGTACCAGCTGTATTGCAAAACCAGCAGTTCCTCCTTGCTGCAGTGATGCTTTTTGCATTTCCACAAATGGCAGCTGTTGGGACCTTTAATTCCATATTTCTATCCCCTGATGTGTGTATATGCTCCCCTCAACTTCAACAACAGCACCATCCACGTCACAGGAGGTACCACACACATCAGAGGATGAAGATGTTGAAGGAACAACATTCACTAGCAAAAAACACCCATTAGCTACTGTCTGTCCCACATGGACAGTATGGGGGTTATTCCAACTTTGGCGGAGGTGGTAATCCGTCCCAAATGTGACGGATTTACCACCAGCCGTATTACGAGTTCCATAGGATATAATGGACTCGTAATACGGCTGGTGGTATATCCGTCACTTTACCGTCACTTTTGGGACGGATTACCACTTCCTCCAAAGTTGGAATAACCCCCTATTTCTTTAGTTCTGTGCTTAAGATCATGCCAGTGTTGTGACAGCTGGCAATGTGCCCTCTTCAGTCTGCCACTGTTGACGTATCATGCATGAACTACTACTGTCTCAATCCCTACCTATTCTCAATTTGGACACTTCCTTACTAATGGTCACCTCTCCTTCACATGTCTCATGACATGCCCCTCACCCTTCGACTCTGACTGGACATTCAATGGCTTGGAATCTCTCATGGGGTCAGTGAACTGTACATTGTACATCACTGGAAACAAAACTTGTACATGTAAGTAAATCGCCATATTCCTATGTGTATGTGAAGCTATGTCAATGACTACAGAACCAAAGGACGTGTGGCCTTCTATCAGACACAAAAGCACACACTAGGACTCAAACATGATTAAGTTGACTGAAAGTATTGTGGACTACAACCAACTTTCTGAGTCTACAAAGCATGTGTTAAACAGGTATCAATGCAAGTTGACATGTGGCATATGTCATTCAGGACACAAATGTCTATATATTTCCCTGATGATTGTATCAATACATTGATGTGAGCAACTAAAGAGGCATATGTAAGACTGTGAGGGGCAGCCATTAGTGTGCCAGTATCCATTCCTAAATAAGGTGGGGTTTAATGTGCTAAATGTGTAAAGAATGATTGTTACAGACATTAGCACTAGCAATTGATGTTGCATGATTAGTGTCAGGAACTGCGCAGAAATGTGTCTTGAGTAGCAGATGACATACCATTGCCAAACAGACAGGTTCTTGGTCATAGGTGATACACATAGTCACACATGTAAATCAGTACTGAATGCATACCCAAAGGCATTTGTCTAATGTGGACAATGCAGACATGATAACACCCAAATACTCAATCATCATGGATACCTTATTGTCAAAAACCAATAGGATTTATTGATACTAAAAACACTACATATTAAAAACGAAACTACACATTAACCTATACTAAGCTAACGTATACTAACTTATCTTACCCCTACAGCTATCTATCCTAATCTAAACGTATCTTATACATGTAATGCCACGCAATGAACATTGTCCTCCAACCCCTTTACGAGACAATAGATGAGTAGGACAACACAAACTAAAGCTACACATAGACTAACTACACCTATTGCCTAAACAAATATATATATATATATATATATATATATATATATATATATATATATATATATATTGTATTTTCTATTTTTATATATTTCTTTGCTTTTTTTTACATAGAGCGTCATACATAACCCCAACACCCCCAAAACACAAATAATACCAAAAACCCACTACCTAACTAATCTAACTATGTCCTACAACTAACCTAATCTATGCTACCTAACCTTTGCCTACCTACCTAAAATACACTAAAACCATTTACAATGGGCACTAGGGGAAGGAAGGAACTGGGAAGCATCACTTTCCACACTCATAGGGGCATATTTAAGAAAAATGGCACTACACACAGTCCAGAGCCACTTTTCTTGCTCCATTAGCGCCTCCAACACCATGTGTGTGCTGTATTTAAAATACAGTACACCATTGCAGAATTTAGGGAACTAGCATCTGGATTTTTTATTCTAGTCCAGCGCTTTGCAGGATTAGCATAAACATTTCTGATGCTAATCCTGCAAAGCACCCAGAGGCCCATTGTAACCAACAGAAGCCTCCTTTTCATGCCTGCTCTAAGAAGGCATTAAAAGTGCCGAAAAAAATGACATCTCTTAGTTGTCCTCGTGCCATTTTTTGGCCCACCCTCAACAGGGGAATGTCCCCATGGCATACGTTATGTCTGGCGCAGGCATAATGTAGTGCAAAGAGTTACAAAGTGGTGCAATGCATGCCTTCTAACTCCACATTATCATAAAAAAACTATGCTAATATGGCATTGGAATGGCACTTGGGTTCTTAAATGTGCCCCATAGTTTCTTGAGTTTCTTCTTGATATAACTCAAGAGTTTGCAGTTAAAGGCATTGTCCCCATCCAGTTTTGTTAACCTTGCCTTGAGATCTGCCATTTCTTTGCATATCTGCCTCTAAGGAGGAGCCTGTGCAGCTGGTCGTGGCTGTTGCTGGGCTGCTGGTGTAGTATGTGCTCTGGAAGTGGAGGATTTGGGTCCTTCTGAGGCATTATTGACCCCTGGTGTTAAGGTGATGCCTTTCTTGCCACTGGTTGCAGGCTATTTTGCTGGTCCCACAATGCCAGCTATGACCCCGATACCTTCTCCCTATGGTACCTCTTCACCATCTGGCGGTAACCTGTCTGCACTTCTCAGATGTGGAAAAACGCTCAGACCTCTTCTCCAATGCACTCTTCTGAGCTGGGGTCATTATGGCTGTTAAAACATGAGGAGAACATGTCATCAAAAACTGCATTGGGTAGAGGAAGAACAACCATGCAATACAGTTGTCCACCAGACATACTACAACAATGTCAAGACCCATGTCGAACACAAATCTACCTACCAGGTATCTATGGTATCATGTTTATGTCACAGGGACAGCAGGTATCCAGTGTTGCACAATGGGACTCAGATTTAAGAGGGACTAGCACCTCCTTGTGCCACATTAGCATCATCATTATGATGCTGATATGGCCTAACCAGGCCAAATTCCCTGTGAAATATTAACAAAGTAGCACAATGCATGCATTGCACCACGTTGTCACCCCTTGCGCCACATTATGCCTTGGCCGGGCATAATGTATGCAAGGGGGGTTCCCTTGGTAGGGGGCTGCAAAACAAGGCACAGGGGAATCTAAGAGATTCCACGGCGGCATTCGTTCGGCTTCTTTTAACACCTGCTCAGAACAGGCATTACAAGGGGACACACCATTGAAGACAATGGGCCCCTATGTCCAATTCAGGGTAAGTGCCAAATTATTTTCGCTATCCTTGGACAGTACATCAATAGCATCAAAAATGTTTACACTATTGAGCCCTACCCTGCGCCATGGTGTACCAAATTTCAAATATGCCGCAAACGTGGTGATGGTAGGAGTGCGCTAAGGGATAGGAAAAGTGGCGCTGCACAGGGTGCTGTGTCACTTTTATTTAATCTTACCCTATCTGCGCACAAGCTTGTTACATCTCCAAAGTACTAGGTAAACACTCACTATGCACAACCCATACACATGGGATGTGGCAATGCTCGCTCACAATTATCATGATGGGTAGATCATATAGGGTAATCTGCACACATCTTATTTGCTACAATCTGAAGACATGTCGCACATCCATCTGGAAAAGAGCAGAAATTTATTTGTGTACTCAACTGACTGTTGCCCTTCACAAAAACCTCCTTGCACGGCTGGTGTCCCACTTCATTTCTGAAGAGTAGTGAAGCATCAGTAGTACAAGTGTCTCAGGGATAAGCCATTCCAAGACCTCAACAAATGTACATAAATTATACCATGTCCACAGTAAATTAGTGCAATGTGTGGTGACAAATATGTTGTCAATATCCATGCAATTCTAAAAGCCAGCACCTCTGACACATGTTGCGACTGACATCAATATGTTTGTGGGCATAATTACTTTTTCCTAAGACCCACAAATCCATTGCAACACACATTGGCACCTGTGCATCATTCAACTCATTCCACATCCTCAACATGACATCAGACATGATGTCGATACTTAAGCATAAATAACAGTGTCATAACTGACACAGATTCCATTTTAACATGGCCTTGCACACATCACACCCTCTCACGCACAACCCTGGATATACACATGTGACATACAAGGTGACACTTACTGGCTGCATCTGCGTCTTCAAACCGGGAAACCTCTCCAATAGTGTAGAGTGGAGGTCCACCTGCAAGACATGACAGGAAAACATAGCTTTGTGATTGTTGAACAAATAAAAGCATGGACAACTGTGACACATTCCACTTGTTCAGCTGAGTGAGCTAATAAACATGGGCCCATAGTTATTCTTCTTTTGCACTGCATTTAAGTAATTTTTTGATGCAAAATCGGCACAAACTTACAAAATATAACTGTATTTTGTAAGTTTGCACCGCTTTTGCGTAAAAAAAATTAGGCAAATGCGGTGTTTAATACCCAATTGGCTTATTTAATCTACTTGTAAGTCCCCAGTAAAGTGCACTACATGTGCCCAGGGCCTGTAGATTAAATGCTACTAGTGGGCCTGCAGCACTGATTGTTCCACCCACCTAAGTAGCCCCTTAACCATGCCTTAGGCCTGCCATTGGAAGGCCTGTTTGTGCAGTTTCACTGCCACTGCGACTTGGCATTTAAAAGTACTTGCCAAGCCTTAAAATCCCCTTTTTCTGCCTATGTCACCCCAGAGGTGGACCCTAGGTAACCCCCAGGACAGGTTGCTATGTAGATAAGAGGCAAGACATGTACCAGTGCTGTTTCTATGTACTTGTAGTGTAAAACTCCTAAATTCATGTTTACACTGCTGAGAGGCCCGCTCCATTCATAGATTAACATTAGGGCTACCCTCATATACTGTTTGAGTGGCAGATTCTGATCTGAAAGGAATAACAAGGTCATATTTAGAATGGCTAGAATGGTAATACAAAATTCTGCTAAGTTGGGTTTAATATTACTATTTTAGAAATGCCACGTTTAGACAGTGAGCAATACTCTGCACTCAAATCCTTATGTGCCTTACAATCCACGACTGGCTAGGTTACTCGACACCTCCCTTGTACATTTTACTTAGACAACCCCAAACACAGGATGGTCAGCCACACCTGTACACAGCTGCATACTGAATGGGTCTTTCTCGGCTGAGAGGGTGGAGGGCCTGACACTTACATTTGAAAGGAAAGTTGTCTGCCCTCACATAATGGACTGCCAAACCCCCTCCTAGCACAGATG
Source organism: Pleurodeles waltl (assembly GCF_031143425.1). Lineage (NCBI taxonomy): Eukaryota > Metazoa > Chordata > Amphibia > Caudata > Salamandridae > Pleurodeles > Pleurodeles waltl. Next base: position 145,431,064 of record NC_090439.1, on the reverse strand, counting down.
GCTCATCAGGATATGAAGGCTACACCCCAGCTCCTTTGTGTCACTGTCTAGAGAGGTGCAAACAGCCCAACTGTCAAACTGACCCAGACACGAAATCCACAAACAGGCAGAGTTACAGAATGTTTAAGCAAGAAAATGTCCACTTTCTAAAAGTGGCATTTTCAAACACACAATCTCAAAACTATCTTTACTAAAAGATGTATTTTTAAATTTTGAGCACAGAGACCCCAAACTCCACATTTCAGTCTGCTCCCTAAGGGAACCTACACTTTAATCATTGTTAAAGGCAGCCCCCATGTTAACCTATGAGAGGGATAGGCCTTGCAACAGTGAAAAACGAATTTAGCAGTATTTCACTGTTAGGAGAAATAAAACACATTAGTATATGTCCTGCCGTAAACATACACTGCACCCTGCCCATGGGGCTACCTAGGGCCTACCTTAGGGGTGTCTTACATGTAGGAAAAGGGAGGGTTTAGGCCTGGCAAGTGGGTACACTTGACAAGTCAAATTGACAGCTTACAACTGCACATACAGACACTACAGTGGCAGGTCTGAGCCATGTTTACAGGGCTACTAATGTGGATGGCACAACCAGTGCTGCAAGCCCACTATTAGCATTTGATTTAAAGACCCTGGGCACCTCTAGTGCACTATACTAGGGACTTACCAGTAAATCAAATATGCCTATCATGGAGATCCAATTACAAGCACATTTTATATAGGAGCACTTGCACTTTAGCACTGGATAGCTGTGGTAAAGTGCCCAGACTAAAAAATAAAACAACAAAAACAGAGCCCAGCACACATCAACAGCATGGGAAACAGAGGCAAAAAGTTAGGGGAGATCACACCAAGCATGCCAAGTCTAACACATACACTATTGGATTTTAAGGACTTTTTTGTGACATCACAACAATTAAACCATTGGGTACAGGTGTTGTTTGACAGAAAGCATGCACCAGCATTTTATTGAACTTTTAGTTCACTTTTAAATTTGATTATGATTGTGGTGGGTGGCCTGGAGTTACAGTATGAGCAAGAATTGCTTTGTATTTACTTTTTTATCTTTTGGGAAGAAAAAAGGTTACACAGTTAAGTATATTTTTCCATGTTTATTAATAATGCACTGCTTATTATTTATTTTGCAATGTGGCCTAATGTGGCATGGCCCATACAGCTAGCACTATTCATTGGGTATATGAAACCACTGTTTCAGTTGTAGATGTTGCTTTAAAACATCTATGATTTTTTAGGCCAGGAATGGTTTGGATTAAATGCCAATTTTTGTCTTTCTCTCTTTTGTTTTCTGCTAAAAGTGTACATGCCTTGGGAGGATATTTGTTTTTGAAAAATTGTTAGTTTTAGCATTGCTGTATAGTAGTGTTTTCTTTATTGTTTACCATGCCTCCTTTTTCTGGCTAGTGTGTGTGTCTGTTTACCAGAAGCTACCATTGTGTCTTTGTTTTCCCTTACATGTGGCCAGTGTACTTTTTGTGTATGTCCATCCATGTCCTGCATGTGTTCTTTTTGTTGTGCATACCTCCAAATGGCAGGAGGCAATTATGTCTATGCAGTCAGTGTGCTTTTGCTTAGACCTGCATTTATTCTTAGTTCTTCATGCTTCTTTGCTTGCTTTTGTTGTTGTTTGACCATTAGGCCGGAAGCTATTTTGTTAGGGAGTCAGTGTGTTTTTGCCTTTTGCCTCCATGTGTTCTTTGTTCTGAAAGCCCCCTTGCTTGCTGTTGTTGTTGTTTGATCATATGGTTGACTACCATTTTGTGTAGCCAGTCAGTGCACTTTACCATATGCCTGCATGTTTTCTTTATTCTCCGTGCCTCCTTGCTTGCTCTTGTTGTTTGAACATGTGGCGGGAGGCTATTTTGTGTAGGTAGTCAGTATGCTTGTGCCCCAGGCTTACATGTGTTCTTCGTCAGCCATTTTGTGTAAGCAGTCAGTGAGCTTTTGCCATATGCCTGCATTTATTCTTTGTGCTCTTTACCTACTTATTTGCTGTTGTTGTTTGACCATGTGGCTGGCGGCCATTTTGTATATTCAGTGTCCATCCATAGGCCTGCATGGGTTCTTTGTTGTCCATGCCTCCTTGCTTGTTGTTGTTGTTTGACAATGTGGCCGGTGACCATTTTGCCAAGGCAGTCAGTGAGCCTTTGCTCTAGGTCTGCCTTGTTCCTTGATCTCAATGCTTCTTTGCTTTCTGTTGTTGTTGTTTGACCATGTGGCCATTGTGTAAAGGCAGCCAGTGTGCTTTTGTTATAGGCCTGCATATTTTCTTGGTTCTCATACCTCTTTGATTGCTGTTGTTGTTTGACAATGTGTGCGGGTGCCATTGAGGAAAGGCAGTCAGTGTGCTTTTGTTAGAAGCCTACTAATGCTCTTTGTTCTTTACCCATGTGGAAGATGTCCATTTTATGTAGGCAGTGAATGTGCTTTTGCCGTAGACCTGCAAGTTCTCTTTGTTTTCCATGCCTCCATGCTTGCTGTTGTTGTTTGACCATGTGGCCAGTGATCATTATGTATAAGTTGTCAGTGTGCTTTTGCCTTAGACCTGAAAGTGTTCTTTGTTCTGCATGCCTCCTTCCATGCTGTTGCACCTCGCCAGCCACCTAGTGTATGAATTCCCTTTTTTCATTTTCAGCAGCATTTTCTAAGGATATCGATAGAAGAGGTCTGTACCGTTTGTATTACCTGATATCAGTTTAATGTGCTTGAAGATCAATGTAGTATATGTATGGGCAGAGTTTGCAATCATACATGCATTATTTTCTATTTTTCCCTGCTCCTCCTTGCCACCCAATGGATTTCTCATAGTTCCTAGTGATACATTAGGTGATTATTATTACTTTTGTACATTTGCAGTCCGCCCCCTGCCTGCCATAGGTCTTCTTCTCTTAGGCCATATAAGCACATCAACATAAATTCCATTTTCCCCTACACAACTTGCCTGCCATAAGCATACACCATCATTCATTTCATAAGGACTATTAATTTTGTCCTGCACCCCCACCTGCCATAGCTGTACACCAGTAATATGTTTTAAAGGATTATTCCAATTTCTCTGCATGCCCTGTACAGGATAGGCACATACCAGCATCCAGTTTTTAATGATTTTTCCATGTTCCCCTGCACCCACTGCCTGCCATAGGTACACACCAGCATTCATTTTGTAATAATTATTCTATTCTCCCTGCACTACCCTGCCTGCCGTATGCATACACCATCATTTATTTTTAACAATTATTCTATTTTGCTTGCCCCCCCTTGCCTACCATAGGTGCACACCCCTTAGATGCACATGAAGCAAATAGTTTTGCATGTTCTTATCCTGATTGACATGTTATGTTATTGTATGATTTGGGATCAATACATTATTGTTGTGAATGTGTTTTTAGTGATAACTTCACTAAATGATATTGTCTGTACTATGACTAATTAAAACTGCAAAAATACTACATCTCACTAAATGCTTTGTTTGTTTGTTTGCTTTTAGGTGCACAAGAGTCCTCACCCACAGTTCTGCCAGACAGACTGGCACAAACTGACATGACCACAACTTGTGACTCATCTACTTCCTCTTATGTAGCTAAATGCAACTGACAGAGCTTGAAAATGGCCTCAAAGTGGTGAGTAAGGAGGAGAAGATGAAGCAGATTTCCATAACTGGCTCCTTTTTCAGGCAATATTATATGACTGCTGCATCCTCATCAGGGCAGCAAGCTGAGGGCAACATTACAGCATCAGCGATGGAACTGCTCTAACCTAAGCCCATGCCCATGCCCATTTCTTCTTGTCTTCCAGTGCAGGATGAAGGCAGACAGCCCTCAGAGCATGCACCACCAGGAAACAGTCGAGAAAGCCAGCAGGATGAGGCACTACAATGTTGCTGGTAGTCATCTTGATACTTTGTTGTGGTTTTGCAGGCATCCTGGAGCAGTCAGCGGTTGATCCTTGGTAGACGTTGAAGAGAGAGATGCAGAGGAACTCTGGTGAGCTCTTACATTCGTTATCTGATGAGAAACCCACAGGAGAGACCCTAAATAGCCCTCAGAGGAGGATTGGCTACCTAAGCAGGTAAGAGCCTATCAGGAGGAGTCTCTGACGTCACCTGCTGGCACTGGCCACTCAGAGGTCTCCATTGTGCACTCACACCTCAGAATTAAAGATGGCAGAGGTCTGGGACACACTGGAGGATCTCTGGGCACCACCTCTGGGGTGGTGATGGACAGGAGAGTGGTCACTCCCCTTTCCTTTGTCCAGTTTCACGCCAGAGCAGGGGCATCTGTACCCTTCAAAGCATTTCCAGATGCTGGGGGAGGCTACTCCTCCCCAGCCCTCAACACCTATTTCCAAAGGGAGAGGGTGTAACACCCTCTCTCAGAGGAAATCCTTTGTTCTGCCTTCCTGGGACTGGGCTGCCCAGACCCCAGGAGGGCAGAAACCTGTCTGAGGGTAGGCAGCAGCGGTAGCTACAAAGAAAACCCCAGAGAACTAGTTTGGCAGGACCTGGGTCCATGCCGGAGCCCCAGGGATGCATGGGATTGGCACCCCAATACCATATTTGGCATGGAGGGACAATTCAATGATCTTAGACATGTTACATGGCCATGTTCGGCGTTACCATTGTGAAGCTACATACAGGTATTGACCTATATGTAGTTCACGCATGTAATGGTGTTCCCGCACTCACAAAGTCCGGGGAAATTGCCCTGAACAATGTGGGGGCACCTTGGCTAGTGCCAGAGTGCCCTCACACTTAGTAACTTTGCACCTAACCTTCACTAAGTGAGGGTTAGACATATAGGTGACTTATAAGTTACTAAGTGCAGTGTAAAATGGCTGTGAAATAACGTGGACATTATTTCACTCAGGCTGCAGTGACAGTTCTGTGTAAGAATGGTCTGAACTCCCTATGGGTGGCAAAAGAAATGCTGCAGCCCATAGGGATCTCCTGGGACCCCAATACCCTGGATACCTAGGTACCATATACTGGGGAATTTTAAGGGTTTTCCAGTGTGCGAATCAGAATTGGTGAAAATAGTCACTAGCCTGCAGTGACAATTTTAAAAGCAGAGATAGCATAAACACTGAGGTTCTGGTTAGCAGAGCCTCAGTGTTACAGTTAGGCACCACACAGGGAACACATACAGGCCACAAACTATGATCACTGGGGTCCTGGCTAGCAGTCGTCATCTTCACCGGCATTAGTGTTTGTGGTGGAGCAGAACGTAGAATATCATCGGAAATACATGCAGTTCTAGTTCCATGGCGGCGTGGTTCTTCCCTGTGTCTCCAATGGTGAGTCCTTTCACTTCTGAACTCTGTTTCCGCCAGGCTTTTGATGTCGTTGGTTCAGCCCTGGAAAGGGTGTTGGATGTCTTATCATAATATGGTGGGTGGAACTTTGACTTCCGCCTGGCAATAGGTGGCTACCGCTGTGGTGCCTGTTGTTTCTACCTTGGCGGTCGGTGTGGTACATTGGCTGTCTTTCAGAGATCTAACCACCATGCTCATAATTTGGCTGTAGTTACGGGCGGCTTGTTTATGACCAGCTGCCTGGGCGGAAACAACAGGCACCACGGCAGTAGCCACCTACAGCCAGAGCCTAAATCTTTTTTGTGGGGTTTAGGCAACAGATATCTGCAGGTCTCAGATCTGAAGAAACTTTTAAGGGCGTTCAGCAGCATGCAAGAGTTGTGACATTAACCATGGAGAAATCCCATGCAGGTCTCAGAATTGTATTTGTTGCACAGACAATGGCAGTAATGTAGTCAAGGCTATGGCAGATGGTGGATATTTAAGGGTCCTTTATTTGGCTCATGACATCAACCTGAGTGTGCAGAACTTTCTAAAAAAAGAAGACATATTCAGGAACACACTGATGACCAGCAAAGGAATCTGCACTCATTTCTGTCATTCTTTTAAAGCCTGGAAGCAGTTGAGGATCATTCAGAGTGCTAATAGCATACTGGTTGAAGCCCTAATACAGAAGGTGTCAACACACTGGATCTCGACATGTTGCAACATCTGTTTGAACAGTGCAGATCGATCATCAACTATGTCCTTCAAAGAGGAGGGAATGCAGCTCTAAAAAGCATGACCATAGAGGTGGACAAATGGACACTGGATAATGCCTGACACAAATGCCACAAACCTTTGAGGTTTTCACACAGGAAGTCAACAATGAGAATAGTATGATGAGCCAAGCTATCCTGCTGTTTCCTCTGCTACAGGACCAGTTTGAAAAGGTGTCGCAAAGGTTCACTGGTGAGAACAGTAATGGATATGCACATGAGTTGGTAGAGAGCCTAATCCTTTGCTGGGATATTAATCCAAGGCTGCAATGACAGATTGTGTCCTTCAAAGGTTATAACTGTGCCACAATACTTAATACAGTGCAAAGAAATACTGGCCACTTTCATTCCTTTTTCAGAAGGGGATGTTTCATTATACAAGATGTGGATTGTTGAGCAGGCGAGAGACCTGGAATAGAAATGGCTGGAAGTTCTGGCATTCATCCTTCAAACTCCAGCGAGAGCAATGCTGTTGTCTCACATCAGCCAACATCAGCAACAGCAACAGCAGCAGCAAAAACACCAGCAACAAAATAATCTAACCCAACCTCTACAATGACTTGGTTTCAAGTGTCATGGCTTAAGTCAGTGCAGAGGTGAGGGCAATAGGGACCAATATAAAGGTAAAAGCAAAGATAAAGAAGATGGTGCAGAACTATCTGGATGACCCAAAAGAGGTCAATGTGGACCAAAACCCATCGGCCTATTGGTATGGGAAGATGCACCAATGGCCAGAGCTCAGATAGCTGGCAATATAGTAACTGGCGTGTGCAGGAGCAAGTGTGTCTGCTGAGTATGTGTTTAGTGCCGCTGGTACAGTTTTCGCAGTGAGAAGGACCAGTCTCTCCCCTTAAAACGTCGAGAGGTAGACCATGATTAAAATGAAAAGAACAGATGATGGACAGAATGCTGAGCAATGCAAACATTCACCCCCAGTTACAAAGATCTGGGTTTAATCCATCATTGTTTTGCCCACCATGCCACCCCAGTTTGGACTCTGTCTTATGTAAATCATTCTTGACCCTGTTTCCCGTTGGAACAGTCCAGCTCGAACTGCCAAGCCAGGTCCTCCCCGGACCGGAAACAGTCATTCTAAGACTGGTTTCTAGGTATCACTCTTCATCAGCTAGGCTAGCTTGAATCCAGTGGTGCAGTGAGCACGGGACAAACATCTGCGTATACCCTTCCCACTTAGGGAGGCCAAAGCAAAAAGAACAGATGATGGACAGAATGATGAACAATGCAAACATTCAACCCCAGGATGCTTGTTTTCAGTCCAGGGAGGACTGGGCTTGGCAGTTCGGGCTGGACTGCTCCCCTGGATCAAGACTGAATTGAATATGGCTGGATCCAAACTGGAATGGAATGATAGCAAATAAAGAATTCATTTGGGCCCAGATCTCTGCACTGGGTGTGAATGTTTGACATTGCTCAGCATTCCCTCCATCTTTCGTTCTTTTTGCATTTGTCACCCTAAGTGGGAAGGAAATGCCCAGATGTGGGTCCCTTGCTCCCTATGCCACTGGAGTTAAGCTAGCCTGGCTGATGAATGGTGATACTCTGAGACCAGGCCCAGGATGCTTGTTACATGTCCAGGGAGGACCTGCCTTAACAGTTCAGGCTGGACTGTTCCCATGGGGAGGAGGGTCAAAACTGAATTGTATATGGCTGGGTCCAAACTGGAATAGCTTGTACAGCAAAACAAAATGATGGATTTAGGCCCAGATCTCTGTACTGGGTGTGAATGTTTTACATTGTTCAGCATTTCATTCATCACTTGTTCTTTTTGCATGATTAAAATGAAACAACATTTCCTACCACACGATTACACTGTTCCTGAGACACCACAGGAGGAGGATGAGAATGATTGATCAGACTCATATGCGGTATCTACCAACTTCTGGGCAAAACCCCTGAAGTGTAGTTTCCTTACTGAGTAGGCCACCTTAAAACTTTCAGATAATCGCGCTACACTGATTTGCCCCCAAAAAATTGGTTTAGAATGCAGAACATTATTTGGTGCCTAACTTATGTGGTCGCACCATGTATGCACATGTATGGCCGGACTGGAGTTGGACCATTGTGCAGTGAAGAAGCCTCGCCATTCTCTTCAAGGACATTAGAGACAGTGCATACCACCGTCCCATGCCTTTTGATCTTTTTTCATTCCCTAGCAGGGTTGCCACAGTAAAGATCATTAATTTACAAGACTGCAAATGTGTTGATTCTATGGGAAAAGACTAGAGGAGATATAATATGACGACTGTGAATCACTGTGTGTATATTGCACTACTGAGTGATATATTACTGAGTGAGTGTGAGTGATGATTATTCATCTCGCACAGACAGTAAAGGTGTTCAAATAATATGTAAACTTGATTTTGATGATTTGCAATATTTCAAGGCTGATGGGTGATATTGTTTGAAGGTAATTGGACTTTTTAAACTTAGCTAGATTTACTTGCACGGTCCACTCCCTGCTGTGCTTTTTTCTGGTTCTACAGAGACCAGATCAGCCAGTTTAGTTAACAAGTGCAAGCCTACCAAAAATACTCAAAATATTTTGCTCTTCTTGTTCATCAACAGCAGTGCAATACAGGTATATCTCTCTGAATCTCATTTGGGTCAGGAGCTAAAATGATTAATTTTTCTGGGTCAAGACTTAGGGCAAGACTAACCTAACAGCCAGTGTTTGATTATACCCACTCGCGGAACTCCGCAGAGCTGTGCAGAATTTTTATATAACTCTGCAGAATTCTGTGGAGTGAAACTCTGTTGCTTCTACCCACCCCACAGTTGCGAGATTGATTAGCCAGGTAAGCTGCTTGTCATTTATTTATTTTAAAATTGCTCCCACTTCTCACCTAATCACACATGAGTCATCATGACTGATTGCAGCATCCTTTGTTCTTGCTCTGCCTCTTTGTCAACTTTTCATGAAGCTTCCCTTCTGTCCTTCTCCTTGACTCTACAATGTCTTCACTATTTTACAATACACAGGCCTGTATGAAATGTAAAAGCTCCACAACACTCCTGGTTGTCTTACCAGACTTGTTTAGCCAAGCACCCAAGATGGACATTACAGAGATCCAGAGAAGAATGCAGATACACCACCCAATTTGGCATTTATATGCAGTATCACTTTTCTTTTCTCAATCATACTTTTTATGAATGTGTAGGTTCACTACTCCTTAATTTGCATATTTCAAACCTAGATGACAGAACCTTTCGATATATAATTACGTTGGTCCCTGGGGCGAAGGACTGTTTTTCAATGCATTTAATTGAATTGTAATTCCTTCATTTCCTCATTCAACAGATTTGATGATGGAGATATGCTACTCACACATTGACCTGGTGAATATTGTTTTTGTGTAATGTTTGTCTTTGTCACACCTTTCCCCAAATACCTGTTGTCACTCATTCATCAAACTTCTAATTCACTTCGCTAGGCTGTGTAATAGTTGTGAGGAGTGACATATGAATTTACACCATAAATGGATCACACAGTCGGGTTGACAGATCTGGTGAAGTGACACCAGCTCACTGCAGGTATCTTCTCTTACCTGAGCAATAGTCCTTAGTAAACCATTTAACCCCCCACGCATACAAGAGATATACATAATATAACATAATTTGTCAACATCATCATTTAGGCCTTGACACTTGTGTTGCTTAAATGCTTAACCTTTCTCCTGTCCTGGGTCCACTCCTCCTGAGTTGAAGATTTCATAATTTTTGTTTTAGTTGTTTTAGTAAGTTGATAGCAGACTAGCTCCTAATTGCTCAAAAGTTAGTACTGCTGGTTTTTTAAATAATATTAAGTCTTTGTGTCATGGTGGTAGTCTCCTCTCAGTCTTTGATAAGTTTTGATTTAAATAACCCACTGACTGTGTTTTCTTTCAATCTAGTTGCATTTGATGGATAATCCTTCTGAATAATGATACAGTTGGAGTCTACCTAGATGGGAGTGGGACCTCGCTTGTGATGCCTACCCTATTAGCGTGCTAGCCTGCTACTGCTACCACCACCCTTAAGAAGGCACATTTGGAATCACTACAATAAAGTTTTTGATGATTGACAGAGGTAATAGCCATTAATTCATCTGTTCAGGTAAGAGAACTAAGAAGTGAGACAAGAAGTTGGGTGCTGCAAAAGTGGCAAAAGTTAACATACTCAAGCAATAAGACAGACCTACTCTGTGTTATGTTGTTCCTACTCTAGTAGTAGGGTATTGTTTGGGTATAACTAAAGTAAATAAATAACTATATGGCAAGCGACTTCAGAGAGAGCCACGGAAAGTCTAGGGGAAAAAGTTGGTGTACAGGATGTGAGTGTTCAGAGGGCAGCTTTTAGTCAATTAAAAAACAGGCTGTGCTAAAAGCAGTACAGACATGATATAGATCATCATCATGTAAACAAACAACCCATTTATTTTCTTTACAAATAAAACCCACCTTCTCTACCTACAACGGGCCCACCCATTGCCCCAAACAAATTAAGAAATCTTCCAAATGTCCAACATAATAATCCTTGCTCCAGCTTTGATTTTCAACTCCCACCCTGTCCATTCACAACAAGTCTTTCCCACTAAAGAAAATATATTAACATAAGGACTCAGAGGGCATTAAGCCAGATGGGGAGAGCAGTGCCAGCTCCATCAGGAAGTTGAAGAGAAGACAGTCTGTGGATAATGATGAGGAGGAGGTGGTGCAGCAGTGGTATATTGTGGCTGCTGGTGGCACTGACAATAGTGTAGCCAGAATGGAAGCACTGGTGGCTGTCCAGAGGTACTGCAGCAGTGGCACATGCCTCCACTTCCTCCTCCTCCAAAGCCACCAGCCGGCATACACACTGCCTACGTGGCCTCCATCTGGTGATTCCACAGCTGGGCGACAACCTCCTGCCACAATGGTGGACCAGCAGGAGTAGCTATATCAATTAAGAAAAAAGTAAATACTACTCAGTGCAAACAATTGTTCATTTAGTGGCACAGTAGTAGAACATTTTTGCTCCCCTAGGGCCTTTGGAATGTTTGAAGTGATTAGTCACAGGGCAATTGTTTGCCCAAACAAGCATCAAATAAAGGACTGAGTGTAAAGAATTAAGCCAGGATACTAATAACAACATATTAAAAGATTTTCTTCATTTAAAGGATTTCACAGTAAAAAACAACTTAACAGACACTTTGGCCATCATTGTGACATTGGTGGTAAATCCCGCTCATGCCGTAGTGACAGCCACCAACATACTGCTGGGGTGGCGATTATCCGTTCTCCAAATTATAACACACACACACCAAACCGACAGACTACTCCCACAAACACAAATCCACCAGCCCAAAGGTCACTTCTAAAGTGGCGGTATGAACACCCATACCGTTACGCCAACAATCAAAGCCCACCACATTATGACCCATGAATCACCACAGCGGACATTCAATGGCAGTAAACCATTGGCGGTATACACCGGCACTCTCAGAATGGCCACCCTAATGCAAAACAAAGCACCATTGGCCAAAACTAAACACACACACACACACCTGACACTCATACACACACCACGCCCACACATCCATAGCACTATAAAACACACACCCACATCAGACACCACCCTTTACGAATACCAATAGGTGCCACCAGTCTAACACGACGACCACTTAGACAACTACAAACACACCACAAACACCAATACATCCATCACGCACCCCACATCCCAAACCAAACCACATCACTCAACACCCTCTGCACAACACACATCCCAAAACACCCATGTCCCCACAAAGGCACATCTGTTTCACAGATGAGGAGTTGCGGGTCATGGTCGAGGAAATAGTCAGGATAGAGCCACAGCTGCACAGCTGTTTGGAACACAGGTACAGCAAATATCCATAGCAAGGAAGATGGAGCTATGGCAATTCTATGGCAGAGAATTGTGGACAGGGTGAATGTTGTGGGACAGCATCCAAAAACAAGGGACAACATCAGGAATAGGTGGAATGACCTACTGGGGAAGGTACGTTCCGTGGCAGCAAGGCATCAGCTCACCATCCAGAGGACTGGCAGTGGCCCCTCACCTCCTCCCCAATAGCTCACAGCATGGGGGGAGCAAGTCTGGTCAATACTGCATCCTGAATGACTCACTGAAGTAGCCAGAAGACAGGACACTGGTGAGTCAATATTTATTACTTATCACCCCCATACCTTAATGCCATCTCACCCCCTCACCCTCACTCCCATCACTCCATTCCATCCCACACTCTGCACCTACACATAGTACTAACCCCAGTGCCAAGCCCTGCATGCCATACCAATACATGGCCAGCCCTCCCAGCTTTGCATGGACACCCATCACCAAAGCATGCACAACATGGAAAACTAACAGGCACACAATATATCACCATACACAAACAAAAGTAGCGGGGCAACAGCAACAATAGAGGGTAAGCAAGAGTTGTACAGTATGTCACAGACATGAAGTATAATACATCACATACATCCCCACAGGTGCCCCAGCCAATCTCAGCGGAGAGGAGATGCCACAACTAACCAGTCCCCCAACAGAAGATGCCCCCAGTGATGACAGTTACTCTGGACTTCTGGATCTGGATGAACTACCAGGCCCATCAGGGACCATTGGTCAGTCGGCCACCCCAGCCCACTCACAGTCCACCACAGAGCCTCCCCCATTAGTATCCAACACCACAGCAGCCAGCCAACATCCCCACACCGCTGTCCCCAGGACACGTCAATCAGCAGTGTGACGAACTGTACAGGGACCCCAGTCCACACCTCACCCCCAAGACAATCAGGGACCTGGGATCAGTGGCATTGGGCACGCTATTCAGTGGACAGAGGCACAGGGGAACAGGGACACTGGGAGGACCACTGTGTGCCAGGGGGAGGACAGGCCCAGGGGGACCGACTCTCCAGGAGGGACTCACCAATGTCCTGGGGGCTTACCAACAATCCCAGGACAAAATGGGCCAGATCCTTACCAACATGCAGGAGAGCACGCTGCTGCAGGAGGTACAACTTCAGGAGTTCAGGGAGGATTTGCATGCCCTAAATACCACCATGGTCTCCATAGCAGGGGTGCTGGTAGATAGGGCCAATATCATGAGGGAATGGACAGTACACCAGCGGGCCCCTACCACTAGCCAGTCTACTGACCAGCCCACCACCTCCGCTGCAGCTAGTGGGCAGGAGGTCTTGCCACAGGACCCACAGGCTACCAGCACCCATCCTCCTGCAGATGGTGACCCACTCTGCAAATGTTCCCAGCGACACAGACAGAAGCCAGAGCCACTGGCCAAGACCAAGCCCACTGCCAGGAAATAAGACCCTCATGAATGTCCCCCTTTTGTCCCACCTTGTTACCTTGTCCACTTTGAACTGCCTTTGCTCCCATTCCTATGGCCCCTTGGACACAGGACCTCTGCTACTGGAAATATATCCTGGACTAACCTCTACCATCATCTCATTCCATTGCACTTTTCTGTCAATTATTTAAACTCCCTTGAACACAACCTAAGTGAAAGCATTTTGGGGCATATTTATACTCCATTTGCGCCGAATTTGCGTCGTTTTTTTTGACGCAAATTCGGCGCAAAACTAACGCCATATTTATACTTTGGCGTTAGACGCGTCTAGCGCCAAAGTATGAGGAATGAGCGTCATTTTTTTGCGTGAACGCCTTCCTTGCGTTAATGAGATGCAAGGTAGGCGTTCCCCTCTAAAAAAATGACTGCGACGCGATTGCGTCGCATTTATACTCCCGGGCAAAAATCACGCCCGGGAGTGGGCGGGGCAAAAAACCCCGCATTTGCGCCTCTTTTTAACGCCTGGGTCAGGGCAGGCGTTAAGGGACCTGTGGGCTCAAAATGAGCCCACAGCTGCCCTCCCATGCCCCCAGGCACCCCCCTTGCCACCCTTGCCCACCCCAGGAGGACACCCAAGGATGGAGGGACCCATCCCAGGGACATTCAGGTAAGTTCAGGTAAGTATAATTTTTTTTTTTTTAAATATTTTTTTTTGGCATAGGGGGGCCTGATTTGTGCCCCCCTACATGCCACAATGCCCAATGACCATGCCCAGGGGACATGAGTCCCCTGGGCATGGCCATTGGGCAAGGGGGCATGACTCCTGTCTTTACTAAGACAGGAGTCATGTAAATGGCGTCTGGGCGTCGTTAAAAATGGCGCAAATCGGGTGGAGGCGATTTTTTTGCCTCAACCTGACTTGCCCCATTTTAAGACGCCCTAACGCCATTTTCCCCAACGCCGGCGCTGCCTGGTGTACGTGTTTTTTTTCCACGCACACCAGGCAGCGCCGGTCTGCTAGCGCCGGCTAACGCCATTCAATAAATACGGCGCCCGCATGGCGCTTCAGAATGGCGTTAGCCGGCGCTAATCTTTTTGGCGCAAAACTGCGATAGCGCAGTTTTGCATCAAAAAGTATAAATATGGCCCTTTATGTGATGAAAGTGTGCATATATGGAAACAGTTTTATCTTGTGCAAAAGACCCAAACACTGTGATAACATACATTATAAGACCTGTATCTGTCTGTAGATATCACATCAGTACACTGTTGTCATATCATCAACATCTGCAAAATGAGCAGCCATAGGTGACAGTAAGTAGAGATGCAAAGGAAGTGAATGACATCCTGCTACAACCACACAGAACACATCAATAATAAGAGGAATGGTCAGTTCCACTGTCTCACCTGTGTGTCATCGGAAGTATTGACATATAACTGATGTTCTGCGGTGCACATCCTCATCTTCTGCCTTCTTACCCTCACTCTCCCTAGGGTCCACTGCTGCCACAGGGGCGTTTCCAAACTCCTCCTGCTGCAGATAAGGCACATGTCGTCCGAGGGCCAGGTTGTGCAACATGCAGCATGCCATTACTTTCAATCTACTATGTTAGATGGAAACATCTGAACCTGCCCTTCAGGAAGCCAAAGGTCCCCTCAATAATTCCCTGGTTCGACCATGTGCATCATTATAACGATTCTCAGCCGCTGTCTTGGCATTTCTCACAGGAGTCAGGAGCCACAATAGGTTTGGGTAGCCAGTCACCTGCAAGTATTGAGGGACAAACATTAGCCTTGCACAATGGTATGGGGTCAACATCAGAAGACATACACCGACATACATTGGGTGGGGACTCAGCCTCACCAATTAGCCAAACCCTTTGCCTCTGTAGGTGCGCCATCACAAGTGGAAGGCTGCTATTCCTCAGGACGAAGGCGTTATGCACTGACCCAGGATACTTGGCAGTGACGTGGGAGATGTACTGGTGAGCTGGGCACAACATTTGCACATTGAGTGAGGGGAAACTCTTCCGATTCCTGCACACCTGTTCATTATGGCGGGGGGGACAAACACAACATGTGTACCGTCAATCGCCCCAATAATGTTGGGTATATGTCCCATTGCATAGAATCCTGCCTTCACAGTTACCAAATCTTCCACCTGGGGGAAAGCAATGTAGCTGCACATGTGTTTCACCAAGGCAGACAACACCATTGCCAGCACGATTGAGAACATTGTCTGTGACATTCCTGCTGCCAAGCACAATGTCACTTGGAATGAACCAGTTGCCAGGAAATGGAGCACTGATAGAACCTGCACTAGAGGGGGGATCCCAGTAGCATGGCGGATAGCTGATGTCAGATCAGGCTCCAATTGAGCACATAGCTCTGTGAGTGTGGCCCTGTCCAGTCTATAGGTGAGTATTATATGGCTCTCCTCCAGTGTAGCCAAATCCACAAAGGGGCTGTACACGGGGGTTTGTCTCGTCCTCTGATTCCTCCACAGTGGTGGGTATCTAAGGGACACCAGAGTGGTTAGGCTGTCACAATTGAAACAATGGATCCACCACCTCAGTGTACATAGAGCAGGAACGTGATGGGACATTGGGAATGGCAATGTATGTGCAAAAAATGGAAATGACGCAGTTCTCGATTATCTGTATATTTTCCACCACCATAAAATGTAAACCGGCTGTCCTATAATTAGGGACAGGTGGCAGTCAGGTAACTCCAATGACGTTGCTCGTCATGGCAGAAGGCAGTCTTGCACCGCCGTGCTATTTCTCATTTGAGAACATGGGGCTCTATGGAGTACAGTGGCCAATGGGGATCACAGTTGGCGGTGACTGTGTACACTGCTGTGGATGTGACCGTCATTTTCTATCCATAGCCTCACTCGATTCCTGACTTTCCACGGAGCAACAACTACACTGCATGTGCTGCTGTGACCGGTGTCTGGATCATGCCATGGCCCGTGTGACAGGGGATAGTGCCCCTGCCTTCACTTTGGAGGAGTTGGAAAGTTTGTTGGATGGGGTCCTACCACAATATGGGAAGCTGTATGCGCCTCCAGACTAACAGGTGAGTACACCTTGGGCACAAGGCATGTGACAGGGTTGCATGGAGATGTGTGTTGAACCATAATGTCATTTGGGGGGGGGTCATATGTCTGATGGTAGTGTACATGGTGGGTGCTGAATAATGTGTGCGCCAATGGGGATGGAAGGGGATTTGTGGGCCATATGTGTGACAGCATGGATTGTATGTGTAATGGTGTCCTCCTGTCTGTGTTTCCTCTGCAGGTCAGTGTCCATTAGAAGAAGGGATTGTGCTTGCCATCGCCAAGGATGTGTGGACCCTGGGAATCTATAGCAGGCGGAGCACCCACTGTAGGAAGAGGTGGGAGGACTTGAGACTCTGGGACCAGAAGACTGCATAGGCCAAGCTGGGGATGGCCTCCCAACGAGGGCGGGGTGCCTGTTGGAACCTGACCCCCCCCTGATGGCCCTCATACTGGCAGCAGCCTATCAAGAGCTGGATGGGTGCTTGAGGACAGTACAACAGCCACAACAGGGTGAGTATAGTGTGCATTACAACTATGATTGGTAGGTGGCATGGGAACCTGGTGGTGGTTGTCAGTTAGTGGATCCCCCTCAATGCCAGCTCCGAGAAAGCAGCGTGAGCCAGCTCAAGGGTAATGGGTGAATTGCTAAACGTGGTAACCTAGCTAGGTTGAACACCATGTCAGACAGGGCGTACGGGGTCCCAGGAGGGGTGCAGTTGGGGGTGTTTGGCTCTCATCTTGCTGTGGTACATAGCCAATGTAATGCCAGTGCGATGCATGGAACATAATCCTGATCCCTGTGTGTGACGGTAATGTGTATGCCATCTGTGGTGTTGGTGCTGTAATTGACCCAGTGATCCCCTTCTCGCTACCCCTCCTTTTTTCTTCTGTAATCTTGTCCATGTGTGCATTAGCATCATCTGGCGGAGGAGCAGGGACACTGGCGGCAGAGGGAGCTGCATCCTGCTGGACCCAGAAGGAAGAGTCCACTAACACTGAGGGGACCAGTGGGTCTTAGGGTGAGGGGAGCATCACAGCGGAGACAAGAGGTGACAACACTGACTGTG
The DNA here is from genome assembly GCF_031143425.1 of Pleurodeles waltl. Taxonomy (NCBI): domain Eukaryota; kingdom Metazoa; phylum Chordata; class Amphibia; order Caudata; family Salamandridae; genus Pleurodeles; species Pleurodeles waltl. The sequence continues at coordinate 145,413,523 of NC_090439.1, read as the reverse complement.
ATACCTCTTCCAATGGAAGCTCCCTGGTGGCAGTAGACATCTCTGGAAACACCACAGCTACAGGTACATCTGCAAACCCCTTAACAGCACCGCTCTCCCAGTAGCCCCTCACAGAGTTGCCCGTACCCGCTCACCCAGGAGGGTAGGCATATCCTTTGCCCCAGGCACCTCAGGCCCTGCCCCAGTGATCCCTGATGCCCTCAGTGAGGAGACTATTGACCTCCTGAGAACCATCTCTGTAGGGCAGTCAACCATTGTGAATGCCATGCATGGGCTGGCATCCCAGATGCTGCAATGCAATGCATTCCTCATGGGCATTCACTGTGTATTAGTGGCCCAACAGAGATTGTTCCAGGCTCTGGCGTCCCCTCTGATGGCAGCCATTGTCCCTGTTCCTACCGTACCCCCTCCAACTACCACTTCTCAGTCCCAATATCCTCAACCCCAACCCATTCCATGCACACCTACAGACAAGCATGCACACAAACCATCACACAAGAGTGTCATAGACAAACACAGGCAGCACACTTCAGGCCACAAGCACTCACAAAAACAACAGAAAGTTGCACCCACTACAACATCCACTGACTCCACTGACTCCACTGTCTCCCCCTCATTCCCCTCCTCCTCCCTCACTGTCACATCTTCATTCACACCTGCATGCAGTGCATCAACAGCCACCACCACCATCAACACACCAAGCATCACACACACCTCACTTGCAGAAAACTCCACAACATCCATCCACGTGTCCCCTATGTCCTCTCCCACCCTGTCTGCCCTCCGTCTCCTAAGAGACAAAAAAAAACATGCACACAGACACCCAATAGCCATCCACCTCACATCAGCACACTATCCATGCAACTGCATCCACGTCCAGCAGACGTACACCTCCGACAACCACTCCCTCCACCTCCACTCCCATCCGTCCTCACTCATCTTGACCCACCATCCCTAAGAAGCTTTTCCTTAACCCCCATCCTGCCAGTAAGAACAGGGTCCCATGACCCAGCCCAGCACCTCAGCCAAACAGTCCACAGGGACCTTGGAGACACCTCCTAGTCGTGTAGGCAAGAGAGGGAAGGTTCCCACTTCACCACCCAAGAGATGGAAGGATCCCACTCCACCAGCCAGGAAAGGGAAGAATCCCACTCCACCAGCCAGGAAAGGAAAGGATCCCACTCCACCAACTAAGAGGAGCAAGAGACCCCCCAACAGCAGTGGACAAGGTGCCCTCACCTCAGGTTGGGACACAGCAGCGTTCACCTCAAGGTGGGACACAGCAGCCCTCGCCTCAAGCTGGGACACAGCAGCCCTCACCTCAAGCTGGGACACAGCAGCCCTTACCTCAAGCTGGGACACAGCATCCCTCACCTCCAGCAGAGGGCATGTAGGCCACCCCTAGGGACTGTTGTACAAGGAGCCCCCTCCAGAACCAGTGGGCAATTCCCCACCTCAGAAACCGTGACCTTGCACTCCCCAGCATGGGAAAATGGGCATGGAGACCCCTTCAGAACCAGTGGGCAAGTCCCCCAACTCCGAGACAGTGACCTTGCACTCCCCAGCTAATTGTAATGGGCATGGAGCCCCCTCCAGAACCAGTGGGCAAGTTCCCCAACTCAGCTGAGGTGCCACCTAACCCCTTTCTCCCTGAGGTGCCTGGCCATTCCCACCATGATGCCCCTGCACAGTGTAGTGCGGATTACGTCTGGGAAAGAGTTGATGCTTGGACTGTGGCCTTGTGAGCCTTTTGTACTTTGGACTGGCCGTTGGCCCTTTTTCCACAGTGACTCATGTGAATTTTGTCACATGGACAATATGATGGCTGTTTTCATCCAATTACACTTTCAGTTCTGGAATGCTGTAGTCCTTGCATTATCATGACGTGGGTCTGTGACATTGTTTTTCATCTGCAGCTGGTTGTGTGTATGGTGTGTGTGTGAATGGTGTGTTTTTTTGTGTGTGTGTGTCACTCTCCTTTTCCTCCTTCCCTCCCTTCTGTGCTAGGTGGCTGTACCCACCGTCGTCATCTTCGTCGGCGTTGGTGGAGCATGGCATAGAAGAGCATCTGGAAAACTTGAAGTTCCGGTTTCATGGCACCTTGATCTTCTCTGTGTCTCTGAGGGTGAGTCTTTTGTCTTCTGTGTTCTGTTTCCACCATGCTTTTGATGGCATTGGTACCGCCCCAGAAACCCTAGCAGTGTGCTATGTCATAAAATGGTGGGGGGTACCTTGTCTTCTGCATGGCTGTTGATGGCGAGTTCCATGGTCAGTGGTGCTTACATCCTTGCGGTTGCTGTGGTACATTTGCTGTCTATGGGAGTTATCACTGCCGTGGTCATAATTTTGCAGTAATAACCGCCAGCCAGTTGGCGGTATTACCTTCACTTTATCGCTCACTGCCAAATCATAATGACCACCTTTATGTGTTAAAACAAAGATTATCTCTCATTAATGAGTAAGCCATATTTGCAGCACTATTAATAGTATTCTTGCTAGACTAAATTAATGGAGACATGCTAGCATTGGGTCTGCTACTCTCTGAAGTCTTCTACATGCTTTTGGGGCAGCTGTAATGGACAGTTTATTCTCTTACTTTAATTCTAATGACCTTTCTCGTCTCTTCTACAACTACCTTTCAATTCTACACTGACTTAATAGGCAGATGAATAATAATAATAGTACTAAATCATGCACATCACATATAACACGGATATCCTGTCTGGCATAAGTAGATAGTGGGAAAAAATGCACTGTAGTTCAGGCAAGCGAATGGGACGTATTTTTATTTGGCACATCTGTCACAGAGTATACCATCTGCCAATCAGGCCCTTACTTCACTTTCCTCTCCGGCCTCACCCTCCACTACAAATTATTTTCAACAAATACTGTAATTTAGCAGTAAGGAAAGTTACTCTGCTGCAAGGTAAGTTAGAGGGATTAAGCTTGGTAGAGGTTTTGCTTTTGCAATAATATGGTGGAGTGTCACTGGTCAACATGTGCTAAGTGTGTTTAAAACTTTGCAATGCCACATGAACTGAAGCAGGCATGATTTGCACAACTAATACTGCAATGCTGAATTGAACCATTCTTCAGTTAGGTCACTGGTGGCAAAATGCCATTGTCGGGGAGTTGATGATGATGGGTGGAATATCTGCCTCCCTCACAAATACAGTATACTTGATTTGTCAATAATCAAGCAATGTGACATACCGCTACCAATCCCCCTTGCCACCACTTCCCCCTTTAAATTCCTGGGCCTCTCTGTCACACTGGTGCTGCCACTGGCCTCGGCACTGGTGGTCTGTGTGGCTTGATAAAAAAATTACACATTTTAAATACCTGATTTGCTTCCCAAGTAATTATAATTATTTGGAACAAAGTACAACAGCAATACATCAGTGCAGTTTGTTTAGTATTACCTTCTATAACAATTATCACCTTAGGATGTTTGTTGGTGGATGTTTGAAAAGCCAGGTAGCCAAGCCAAGCAAAAACATTTTCCTTGTAATAGAGAGATAGAGCAATGGTGAGTCAAGGAGGATCAACGAAGGGGTGGAGTGGTGAATGAGGGACATATGTTCTTAGTTGGCATATGCAAAGGGGTCTCAGTAATTACTTTCCTGCTATGCTACACTGTCATGGAGTCATGGAAACTGCTGTGAACAAGGTCAAGAAAGCCTTCTAAACAAATATTTGGAGAATATATATAATAGCTTGCTTGGGCCTACAATACAAAAGGTACCTAATTTTGTCCTATTAGTCTTACAGTGCCACAAGACATATAAGGGGGAGGGAAAGTACTAAAAGAGAAGAAAGATAGAAGAATGGAACAAAAATAGACAGTATAAACAAATACACAAGGCAAAATAATTTTACTATTGGGGATTGAAAAAAGTTACTTAGAAATAATTACAGGACTTACTGGGGCCAGTAGGGCCATCAGCCACAGCCATGGCACGGATGGTTATAGTTCTAGCTGCTGCAGAGCTGGTGGTGGCAGCCCCCTCATCCTGCTTCAGTGATGCCCTCCTCCCCTTGGGTGCTGAGGTGACATATATAAAGAATGTTAAAAAAAATCAGTGGTAGAGGTAATCTCTAAAATCATATTTTGACAGGCAGATGCAGTAGTTAGTGTACTTTTCTAAATCAGATAGCTCATTGCCCTAATCCTAATTTTTTTAAACCTAAACCCTATTCCTAATTTCTAAAACCTAAACTACATTATGAATTACAAATGACTTGCATTACAGTGAATGGTCTTCTCCACCCCCTTAGATGGGCCACTCAGTCCCCTTTTCAATGCATGCTACACATCGCTGAGAGATCTGGACTGTATGGGCTACATCAAAAGGCACAGAGAATGCTAACTCCCTGATATACTACTACCTTAGGGGCATATTTATGAAAAGTGGCGCTGCACCTAGTTCAGCAACTCTTTTCTTGCGCCTCTTAGAAACCCCTAATGCCACCACGGTAGCACCGTATTTATAATACAGTTTACCATGGCGGTAGTTAGGGAGACTAGCGTCATAATTTGTGATGCTAGTCCAGCACTTTGCAGGACTAGCATCACAAATTATGAAGCTAGTCCTGCAAATAATCTAGAGGTCCATTGTAATCAATGGAACTTCTTTTTAATTGCCTGCACTTATAGATTCCATTGCACCACTTTTACAGCCTCCCAGCGCTGGAATGCCCCCGCTTGCATACATTATGCATGGTGCAGGCATAATGTGGCGCAAGGGGTTACAAAGTGGTGCAATGAAAGCATTATGGCACTTTGTAAATATGGCATGTGGGAAATGCCTCTTTAATGCCACATTTGTTTCTAAATAAATGCTGCAAATGTGGCGCAAGGTGTGCTAGGGGCTCATAAATATGCCTCTTAGTTCTTAAATTATCAGCCCAAGTGAGCACAGAGGGCGAAATGCCGAGCATCTGGCTAGCTCAAGCTGGATCAGATAGTATTCATAATGTACACCTAACTTACCTCTGAGTGTGAGCAACATGGTATTTGAAGAAAACAATAGAACCTTTAGACAACAAAAAATAATGTTTACTTTTTAAGTCCCACAACCTTGGTACCTTGCAGATCCTGTTCACAGTCAATGATTTCCACCGAGTAACGTGTCAGCTGCTGTGTCAAGCCCTGTGCTGCAGCACACACACCTCTGTACTCTCCCCTACAATTCCAGACACTCATCCACGGTGTGACCTCTTCCAGGTCTGTTGATGCAAGCTTGGAGCAGGGTGTGCTTGACCCAAAAAAGCAGCACAGTCTCCTCTGCCTCTGTAAAAATGGGGAAGGTCTGGACAACAGAATGACATCAATACCTACAAGGTGTGCGGCAAGTGGTGCTGGTGCTTGCTGCTGCTCGGCCGGGTGAAAAACAACTTAAGGACACAAAACAAAGCAGAAAGGAAGAATTAGGAAGTAGATTGAGGGAAAGGAAAAACAAAGAAAGTAGAAAAAGTCACAAAAAAGTAAAAAAAGACAAAAAAGTAAAATACACACACCAGAAGACACACAATGATAAAAATAAGTAAATGAAGGGTAGATGAGTGGGGTAGGAGGAGGACTGGCACAGATTGTAAAAGTAGGTCAAGTACCATGCCCAGGACAGCAAAGAAAGCAGGTAAAATAAAATGGCCCCACCAATGCACACCGTATTGTGCCATTCACTGTGATTTTCAGGGTGAAATGGGCCACTCACCATGAAAAACAGTGCAACTTTGGAAAATTCCACTGAGCAAAACTCTGAAAGTTCTGCCCAGGTATAAAAATAATAATGCAGTCATATAAAAATATAGTGGCAAATATTGCTTAACCCCCTGCATGCCATAGACGTAACTGTTACAACTGGTGGCACAAAGTTGGTGTGCCACAAACTTAACTGTGACATCCTGGCTTTGAACCACAGGGAAAGCACTAGCACTCCCCCCAGGGCCCACCAAGCTACCTCCCAGGCAGGGATTGCAGCAGAAGTGCTTCCACTGCCATCCCCAACCCCCTGTGACATATGATGATGTTAGTGCCCATTGCACACTGATGTCATCTAAGCTTGCCCCATCATGTATCCCGAGGTGAAACTGATTAGTTTCTCCTCTGGAAGGGGGAAGAGGGAGGTCAGGGAGGCACCAAAGGAAAAGAAAGGCTTTTCTTTTCCTTTCCCGTCTTTCTGAGCATTCCTGCAGCACGATTGCATAGGGTCGCTCCCCATGGGGGCATTTATTTTAGGTCATTTCTGCCCCCTTGGGGGCAGATTGACCGATTTTTATTAGGCCCATCTTCCCCTAAGGGGTGGCAGAAACCACTTAGGCACCAGGGATTGTTTTGTGTGTGTGTGTGTACGTGTTTTGTTTGGGTGGGGGAGCATTCATTTCTGGCCACTGTTGGCCATTTCTGTCCCAATGGGCCATACCCCACCCTAAATAAATGAGGACAGTTGCTCTGCTCGCCCACTATCTGCCAAGGAATTTTTCTAAAAAAAATAGAGGAGTAGAGGCTGTCAACCACTATGGGCTTAATCATGACCCCACCCCAACTAAAGGGGTCAACAGTTTTTTACCCCCCCCCCCCTGCAAACTAAAGCATCTCATCCCAGTGGCAAGCAACAAGCAAGAGGACATTCAACTCTATTGGGTTTTGACTTTACAAATGGGCCAAGAGACCTTGGGTAACTTCCAATATTGCCCCAATTGGAATGGTGAGTGGCTGTACTTTTTGGAATTTGGTACGATGCTACCTAGAAAGACTTACCAGACCTAGACACATCTAAAAACTAGACATCTGGCTAAGTCCAGGGTGGTGTGCTTCACATGCACCCACACCATTTTCTTACCCACAATGCCCAGCGCACCTCCAACTTTGCCTGAAATCACGCACTTTCCCTACATTTTTGTGATGGAACCTTCTGGAATCTTCAGCAATCCACAAAATTCCTACCACCCAACATTGTCAGAGCTATACCTATAAAAACTCAAGCTCAATTGTAAGCCAAAAATCATTTGGGAAAAACTGCCCTCTTAGACCTGCTTCAGCTCCCCCTCAATTTCTACAAGTTTTGGCCCAACCCTGTCACAGGCACTTGGTTCACCTGCACAAGTAGGTATAATTTTTATTGGGAGACTTAGGGAATGCTGGTAAGAAGGAAATGTGTGCCTGTGTAGTGATCCCAAAATGTATTTTTTAAGCTAAATTTGAGGTTTGGAGGGGATTCTGGGTAAGAAAATGCTGGGGGATCCAGGTAAGTCACACCTCCCTAGACTCCCTCAGGTGTCTAGTTTTTAAGAAAGTCTTGGTTTGGTAGGTTTCCCTAGATGGCTGGAAGGACTAAAAACGCAGATGCCCCCCTTGCAAAAAAAGGTAGTATTGTAAAAGATAATTTTGATGTGTCCATGCTGTGTTTTGGGCCCTTCCCTGTCACGGGCACTAGGCCTACCCACACAAGTGAGGTACCATTTTTACGGAGAGACTCGGGGGAATTATGGGTGGAAGTAAGTTTGTAGCTTCCCTCAGATTCCATAACCTTGCAGTGTTTTAAGCCAAATGTTCAGGTTTGTAAAGGATTCTGGGTAACAGAACTCAGTGAGAGGCCCACAAGTCACCCCCATCTTGGATTCCTCTACGTGTCTAGTTTCCAGAAAGGCATAGGTTTGCTAGGCTTCCCTAGGTGCTGGCTGAGCTAGAGGCCAAAATCCACAGCTCGGAACTTCTCAAAAAACATATCTGGAAAAATGTGATGTGCCAACGTTGTATTTTGGGGGATTTCCTATTGCGGACACTAGGTCTACCCACACAAGCGAGGTACTATTTTTATTGGGAGACCTGGGGGAACGCTGGGTTGAAGGATGTTTGTGACTCCCTTCAGATTCCAGAACTTTGCATCACAAAAATGTGAGGAAAAAGTGTTTTTTGCCAACTTTTGAGGTTTGCAAAGGATTCTGCGTAACTGAGTCTGGTGGGAGCCCCACAAGCCACCCTATAATGGATTCCCCAAGTTGTCTAGTTTTAAAAAATATACAGGTTTGGTAGGTTTCTCTAAGTGCCTGTTGAGCTACAGTCCAAAAAATCCACAGCTAGGCACTTGACATCAGTTTTCAATGGAGAAATGTGATGTGTCCATGTTGCCATGTTTTGTCCATGTTTTGGGGCTTTTCCTGTTGCAGGCACTAGGCCTACCGACACAAGTGATGTTACATTTTTATCAAGAGAATTGAGGGAATGCAATATAACACAACAAGTTTTATTGCCAATTGTCTTTCTCTAAGATTTTGCCTTCCAAATGTAAGACAGTATGTAAGAAAGAAGTCATTTTGAGAAATGCCCTGTAGTTCACATGTTAGTATGGAGACCCCCGAGATGTGCAAATAACCACTGCTTCTGAACTCCTTAACTTGTACCCATTTCAGAAATTCATAGGTTTTCTTGGTACATATTTTTCACTCTTTATATTTTACCAAATGAATTGCTGTATGCCATATTTACAATGAAAACCCATTGCAAGGTGCAGCTCATTTCTTGGGCCTGGGTACCTCGAGTTCTTGATGAACCTACAATCTCTATATATTCCCAAAACTAGAAGGGTCAAGGAGACGTAACAGTATATTGCTTTCACAAATCTGCCATAGTTGGAAAACATTACAGAAGACAATGTAAACAGAAATGGCTGTTTTTTCAACTTATGTTTGTGTGTACATCTTCACAGCATATATTGTATTAGGAATGTCCAACTTACTATTTTGCAAGTGCTGTTAATGTTAAATTGAAATGACTAAAACTACCATGATGCCTTGTTTTTGTATCTTGAAAACAATTTAAAACTGCAATATTGGTCATTCCCTCTTTTCTTCCATATATGCACATATGATAAAGTGTTATGCATTTGTCAATCTACATTTTATGCTCTTTATTACAATGTCTTCATTTTATTTAGTATGTTGTCACTTTCTTGTCAGTTCATTGAATTGATGTAATTGGTTTTACAAACCACAGTGTGTTGACCTAAAGAATTTCCTATATGTTGTGTTGTATGCAGAATATAAGTATAAGTGATATTAAATGTACTTTCTAATGTGTATATGATGACCAATGCTATAAATCCTACTAAGTTGTATAATAGTCTGAATTTTAGCCTGATAGTCCTTGGAAATGTTTATTCTCATTTCTCCTCTTTATTGTGTTGGGTTGGATGAGTGGTACATTTTATGTACACTTCCTAAGCGATCTTTTTATTTCAGGACATCTCTTTACCTGCTTTTTTGAAGTTTGCATTCGTGTAATTTTAACTGTTTGTATAATCACCAAAAAGCCACTGAAAGACTGAAAGATTAAATCATAACATTATTCATCTTTTTACTCCCTGGTTGCTACGTATATAGCTCAAAACCCAAATGATGTATAATCCAGACTTTTACATTTTGGATTTCATGTAATGCATATGAGGTCCAACACCCAAAGTGCAAGGTCAACCAGCTGCCACTCAGGATACCTCTACTGCAGACCAGGATCAAGATTTCACTGAGAAATCCACTCCTGTAAGTCCGGATGATATGGAGCTGCCTGCAACATCTGGTTTGTCTTGGAGACAGCTTCAGTGAGTCTCACTCGACCCACACCTACACCTCCCACCTCAGCTGTTACCACACCTCAGTCTATGGACTCTATGGATACCTCCACTTACTGTGTTCAAAGGAACGCCACCATAATCTTGGGCCCCCAATCCTGGCTACTATTGATTCAACACCACCATTACCTCCAGTTCACATAGGACCCAGTGGCATGAGGCACACTGACTAAAGGGCACAGGATAGTGGGCTAAGATTTATGAAAGGGAATCTGTGGGCCAGAAAAATTAGGCACTGTGTTCACTGTCACCCAGGCCACCATTGACCAAGTCTTGGGATCCCTACATCAGTCTCAAGAAATGATGGCCCAGGTCCTACAGAGCTCTGGGACATGAAGCAGATGCAGAGAGAGTACAATGTAGAGATGCAAAACCTAAACTCCAATTTGAGCTCCCTAACAGGGGTGCTATCAGACATTTACCACCATATGTGTAAGGATTTCCCAGCAACATCTATCCCTTTCTGTGGTCCTAAAACATCTGGGCCCACTAAATATGCCTCAGCCACAGAAAGGGAAGCCCTGCCAAAAGAAGAAACATCCACATCCACCTCAGTCCTTGGAGCTGTGGATTCCACCCCAGGAGAGGACATTCATCCAGACCACCAAGAGAGGATTGCAAGACCACCTCCATCACCAGCAAGAGACACAGAACCTAATTTCATACATTGGGTAACTACCATTTCCTCTATAGACTATTTTCTGAACACATTTCAATTGTCTATGCTAGTTGTATTTTGTGCCTGGGATTTTTAATACTTTTGGTTCTATAACAATAGTTTCAGTCACCAAGTTTGGCTGTTTCATTAGTTTTTTGCCTTTGAAATTTGTGTTATCATCCTGATTCAGTTTATTTGTGTCTGTAAAACAAACTCAAAACCAACAAAGTCAAAGACTGGTGTTGTATTTCCTGTACTAAATTTTATATTTCTTGCTTTCCAATATTAATTTTTCAATGCAAATTATAAAAAATAATGTTTTAGAAAAATTGCATGTAGGTAATCTTCCTCACATTTACAAAAGTGTAAAACTACAACAAACACAACAAATCTAAAAGTCATATTTTCATACAATTGTGATAAAGATTTGTTTGTTAAACTTTCAAAAAATATTTACAACCCAAGCAAAATCCAAATATTCTCTGCCATCTTCAAATTTACAGTTCCAGGCTTTGACATCATGGAAGAACTAGCTATAATTCTAAAAATCACATTCAAGAGGCAAACTATTCTTAATTTATGACATCAGCAGGAGTCAGACCTCTTGCCTCTTAATAGGAATCCCACATCAATAACACCAATAGTCAAAATCATTGCAGTACTACATATTGTGGCCACAGGGCCATTCCCATACACTGTGGCAGTAGCTGGTGGAATGTCACAACCAACTTTCACTGGTGTGCAAGTTGTCTGCATACCTAATTTGTAAATCACAAGCATGTTTGTGCATTACCCAGGATCAACACTTGATTCCTTTGTACTACGGAATAGCAGCATCCCACTTCTTGTCTGTCCCTGACCTCTGTGAAGAACAAATCCACCCCTCCCAAGAAGGCTATTTGAGGTGCCAGCTCTCTGTCCACTATATGCTCCTCCCTGAGAAGGTGGTCCCTTGGAAGTGTAATTAGAAGGCAGGTTTTTGGTCAAAAACCCAAACGTTGATTCTTTGCATCCTGTTTTTGGGACATTCATGTTTTATTTATTTGAGAGACGGATCTTATTTAAGAATAAACATTTCGTTTTCACAAAGCTTGTCCTGACATTATTTTTGTTTTTTTTATTTAAAAATAATTGATTAATTACAATGTTATTTATGAAAATTTGAGCAACATGAACTTAATTTAATTTCTGACACTAAACAAAACAGGTTTTATTTCTGAAATATTTGTATATTGCATATATTAGTGATGAAGTCATAAGAGAAGTACTCATAACTGCAAATAGTGCGTGAGAAGCATTACAGGCTGGGATCCAGTATGACCAACATTTTTATTGATATATAGGAATCGCAACAATGCTGGTAAAATTGTTTTGTAAATGTCACACGCATGTTACGAAACTAAGGGTTGGATGTACATAGAATTGGGTTTACAATTTCCTAATAGCAAACTTTTGCGGTTCTCTATTAGGAAACCGCAAACAGCTTTGTATAACAGCTTGTTTTACACTGTTTGCAATTACCAGTGGGTCACAATTGTCCTACATCATTAATATTCATGAGGTAGGTCTCAACTTATGCCCTTTTGGGAATCACTAAAAACACAGGAATGGTGGCATGCTGGGAACAGCAGATCACCATGTCGGCGAAAACTTTTAAATAAATAAAAAAAAAAATGTTCTATTTTTTAAATACCGCCTGTTTTACTCTGAGTTTCAAAAAGACTACATTTTCTTTTCATTTTTTAAGTGTAGGCAGTGGTCTGTGGGACCACTGCCTGCTCTTAAAAAATGATTGCACCCACATTCACAAATAAGAAGGGGTTCCCAGAGGACACCTTCCCATTTGCAAATGGGTTGCCACCAACTTTTGTTGTTGGTAAAATGCGAATGTTATGTCACCTCATTTTGGTGTAAAACATTGCAATATGCCCCCGGTGAGTTGCAATTGGAATGGACACACCCATCTAGCAATTCGGTAATAAATTGCCAAATCGTAAAAAGGGGTTTGTGCATACAAAAAGGCTTTTATTTTTGGTCTCAAACATTCTGCAAATCGGGCTGTTTGGGAGCACAAAAAATACATACATCTGGCCCTTGTATCCTCCAACTTTCATTTGTGCAGAGCATGCATGATAGGACCAGAAAATTCAAACATCGTAAGAGAAGAGTTCAAAACAATTAGATATTTTTGGTTAATATTCTCTGCAAATATTTTAAGGTAATACTCTATTCCATCTACAATATGTAATTAATACTATTAGGTTACATAGGAAAGTTATTTTGGAAAAATGAATACCAACCAAGAGATGCACTATATATCCACATGTTTCTGTTAATAAAACAAACACTCACATTTGCTGATGACAGTGGTTAAGTCAGTGATTAACTTCATTCAAAATATGTGATGTGCCATTCAAAGGGACACTGACTTGAAAAGAAAAATACTATGGTTTAAAGGCATAGGCCCTCATTATTCAAATGGAGGTAAAAAGCGACTAGCGCTGCGGTGATGGCTGCCAAAATACGGTCGCAGTGGCTACCATCTGTCTGCCATATTATAATCACTGCCGGACTTGCACCACAAGAAGGGCCGAAATCCGTCAGTGATTGTAAAGGCGGACGGTGGTAAGCTGGCACTGCTAACACCCTCACCACCACACCAGTTGAACGCCACCAGTCGTATCATGACCTGTGGTACGGCCTGGCAGTGTTCTGCTGGCAGGGCGCTGCTGGTGGTAGCAGTGCCCTTTGCCGTTCCCTGCCGGCAGACCTCCTCGACAAAGGTAAGTGGGGCTTCCAACAGGGGAGGAGGGTAAGGGTTGTTGTCTGTGTGTGTCTGAGTGTGTGCATGAATGTGTGAATGCATCTGTGTGTGTTGTGCTGTTTGCTTGGCTGTATGCGTGTGAGTGAATGCGTGTAAGAATGGTAAAATTAGTGCGTGTCTGCATGTCAGTGTGATCATTGTAAGAATGTGTGCGAGCAGTCTGGAAGTATCCGTGTATGAATGCGTGTATGCCAGTGTGAGTGACTGGGTGTATGTGTGGTGCATGTCTGCAGGTGTGTACGTGCATGGGGTGGGGGTGAGTGTGAGGAACAAGGGGTGGGGGTGGGGGTGTGAGGGTCAGAGGGGGTTGGGGTGAGTATGAGGATAAGAGGGGCTTGGGTGTGTGTGAGGATCGGAGGGGGTAGGGGTAAGTATGAGGATCAGAGCGGGTCGTGGGTGTGAGGATCGGAGAGGGTGTGGGTGAGTATGAGGATCAGAGGGGGTGGGGGAGTGTGTGTGAGGATCGGAGGGGATGGGGAGAGTTTGGATGGATGGGAGTGTCAGGTGTGTGTTGGGGTGGGGGAGCTGCCTACCGGTGACAGGGAAAGAATTCCCTGTCACTGCTAGGGCTTACCACCATGGTTTTCGTGGCATTGCTAACGCCACAAAAACCATGGTGGTAGGCAGGCTGATAATGCTGCCACCAGTACTATGCCGGCTGCCGGGTTGAAGATTGACATCTCTGGCCCAGCGGCTGATACTGCCATGGTGGTATGAGTGGAGAAGTGGCAGATTGGCTGCAGCCAAACCGCCATTCTCATAATGTGGACGTATGTACTGCAAGCCTCCTGGCGGTACTACGGTCACATTTCCACTCACCGATGGGGTCATAATGACCCCCGTAATTTTCAAGGTACTGCCAACGATGATGCAGATCAAAAGGGAAGAACTTTACCAAGTGTCAGTTTGGATTTCTATGGTAAGTGTGCACAAAAAGAATAGTCAATAGTTATATATCTGCAACTATAGATCAAATGTCACCCAAACATGCCCATAGATTAACATAAGAATAACCTCCCAAATGTATCAATGTCTCCAGTACCAGAATCACAATAATGTGAAATACAAACATAAATATATCGGCCCATATTTAGGAAAAATTATGCACCAACTACCCTAGTGCAGTTGTGCATCGGTCTTTTTAACGCAAGCTAACGTCATTCCCTAGCACCATCCGTATGCCATATTTAAGAAATGGTGCACAATGGGGCTAAAGAATGGTTAGCATAAAAAAATTACGTTAACCCTTGCAAAATGCCATAAGGAAATATGATGGAAATGCTGCAAAAGTGGCACTTGACCGTTTTGCTGCACGTAAATATGTTGCAAAAGGGTTAGCACCATTTTTTACCGCATTACCATCAAAACAAAACGCACAAGCAGGAAAAATTGCAATTTGAAGAGAAGATGGAGTTGTCAGCCAGGAGAGACCGCAGGGAGACCCCTATCACCCAAGTGCAATCCAGGCGGGTCCCAAAAAGTCCCAGAAGATGAAGAGAAAGCGAAAGTGTTGCTTTAGTGCAGAGGAGCATGACATCCTGATCAGAGAGGTGACGGAGCACCAACACCAGCTCTTCGTCGCCTCCAAATTGCCAGGTGGTAATAGAGATGCAATATGGCAGGAAACAGTACCAGTTTGACTGGAGGTGGAAGTCCCATGCCACAGGAGGACCGGGATGAGCTGGAGGTGATGGTAGCAGCGGTCATCCTGGAGGAGTTGGTCACTGGAATCGCAGGACAGGACAGCACAGACTACCAAGAACCACCACAAATTCATGGTAAGTTGCCAGTGGGAGTATTTGGAATTCCACAAATGGCAGAAGGGAGAGGCACATAGGATACACTCAATTCATGCTAGAGGGTTGCATTGGGTCACATAGGCCCTGAATCAAGACACACCATCCCCACCAAAGCCACACATGTACTGACACTTTAATTGTGCTATGTACTCTAACATATACACAATGTGGATATAGGCCACTCACTATGGCCATACTCCAACATTTAAATATGCAGCACATTGCCTGGAAGGGACATGTAAATAGTGTGACTGTGGCTCTGCCATGACAACACCTGTTGCAGATTGTCAAAGTCCCTGTACCTACACAACTTTGACATCAGAGACTAGGACAGAAGTCAATACCAACCCAGAGGTGGTGTCAGGGTGGTTTGAAATGCCACCTTAGCAAAAATAGCTTGTACATGTGCAGGAAGGGACACCTCCCTGCACATAAACAAATCATCCCCTCAAGGCAGGCACCCCTTCATCATACTGCAACAATGCCTGTGTTGGTGTAGGGAGAACAAATCTGTGCAGGCGTAGGGGGAATTGCAGGGGATGTACCATATTCAAATAAACATGACACACCCCTGCGTATCTAATCTGGTACAGTGTTGTTCAACATATAATGCTGCCTGAGTTGTGCCACATGAGAAAAAATATGCTCTGAAGCTTGCAACCTGGTGAACACAACTCATACAGGGTGACCAACAAAACTCAGAGACAACCATAAGTGGGAATATTGGAATGGCCACTAAATAATACACATGCAACACATGGAGCATGTCTATGAACATCGTGTGCAGATTTACAAGTAGCTGCAATCTCACCTTCTGACAATGTAGATGCCCAGATCAACCAGAAAATGACGGTGTGTGGAATGTGCTAAATTAGGCAGCATCACGCACCATCATTTTCAAAATACAGGGATGCGCCATATTTATAAGAATACGGTGCACCCCTGTGTTTCCCCCTGAACCAGTGATAAATTAGCTGTTGTGCGCCAACGCAGCCACCCTTGCACCATAGTGCAAGGATGGTTGCATTGAGGGGGAGATTGTTTTTGTGCAGGAAGGAATACCTTCCAACAAACTTAAATGGTGATTCACTCTTTCTATGTGAGCTACAGAATTAAGCATATATAGAAAAAGAAATAAATTGAGGAGAAATCTAATTATTTCTCCTTGTTTTGTATGCTAACGCCAGCCCAGGTTTTGGTGCTGCTTCCTGTTTATAAAAGGCCGTAAATCTGAGTCAATGTCAAAACGCAATGGGTGTTGCTTTGGCACACCCACAGCAACACCCATTGCACGTACCTTCCACGCAAAGTGCTGCGTGTGAAGGGGCCATTTATACAAGGTGGTGTATATATGGCCCACCTGCTTTGCTCCACCGGATCCTCACCAAAAGTGACAGGTGGCACACAAGGTACCTAAATATGCCCCAAAATACCTTGTGAGCTTGACCAATGTGTGATACACAATGCAACACATAATGCACAAATAAAAATGTGGGTTAGTAACATGCCACTGAGCCTCCACAAGCAAATAAATGATGTGCCATGTCATCAGTCACAACAATCTAAGATTGACTTTATTCTATGGCATTGCAGAGGATGATGGTTTACCTCTTGCCATGCTGCCTGCCCTTTATTTTATAAATGACATGGATGACCAGCTGCCAACCATCAATGAACAGACTCTCCAGGGTGTCCTAGGATCCCTTCAGACACCACCTCCAGTCGCAGGGAAGGCACATAGGCCCTCATTATGACTTCAGCGGACAAAACAGATGACCGCCAAAGTCACGCCTGCCAGGAGACCGCCATATTGTGACTCCTGGCAGCTCTACGCCATAAATCGGGCCAAGAGCCACCGGCAGCCATACTGGAAGTCAGGGGTCTAGTGGAGGTTGCTCCTCTGGCACCGTCACGTCATCACAACACTGCTCACCGTATTCCATCTTTGTAATCGGGGGCACAGTGTTGTGATGTCGGGACGGTGGTGGCCGAACATGCCCCATGGACCACGTTCCCTCCCGGATGTCCACCAGGTAAGGTGACCGACCGAGCAGGGCTCCATCGCGGTCGGCCTTAAACTTTGACCAGATGACCAGATTGGCACTATTTGTTTCTAAGTTCTAAAAACCATAAATTCTTTAAAAATTGATATCTCCGGCTCCCTTTATTCGATTTTATTAGTTTTTGTGTCATTTTAAAGCTAAAAATATGTTTAAAAATTGGTTTTGGATTTTTAAACTGTTTCCTGTGTTTTATTTAATTACTGTTTTGATCATTTAATGCTTAATGCTTGGTCTCCTAAGTTAAGCCTTGTCACTCTGGGGTTAATTTATTGAGACCTAACTGAACCCAGTGGGGGTTACTGGCCTATTGCTAAGTGTAGGCACTTACCAGCCCTTACCAATAACCCATTTTCAAACACATCTACTCAGCTAAATGATTGCGTTGTGTGAATCCATGTCAATGAGTACAGAATATAAGTACATGTGAGCATTACTGTTGGACACAAAGCCACATACTAGGATTCTAACATGAGAAAGTTGAATGATGGTTTTGTCAGTTACAACCAACTTACTGAGTATTCTATACAAATATTGAACAGATATCTTTTGAAGTTGACATATGACATGGTTCAGAACCAAGTCAATTGTAATTTACGCAGATGTGAGTAGCAGTACAACTTATTTGTGTGGTGCAGAAGAAGGCAACCTTATCAGTGATGGGCACCTGTCAGTGTTGTAGGATACAGTTCTCATTTAGCCTGTTGTCAGATGTGCCACACTTGCCAACAATGAAACTGCAGGACCCCACCAATGACAGTTGAAGTCCCATATCTACCTATCCAAGATAAAGTATACCTACACATTGTAAATGGCTGGAACAGTGGATGGCAAATGTATGGACTAGTTGACATTGTTTAGCAGCCAATTTGACAGCTCTTTGGTCATAGGGGATGCACATGGTAATCCTTGGAAATCAAGACAGAAAGCATACCCTAGGCCATTCCTCCAACTTGGCCAGTGCCCACATGAGAAACCCCCAGACACTCAATCACCTTTGAAAGCAAATGGTCTAATAGAAACAGGATTTATTGTAATTATATGTATTATTCAAGGATACCCCAGCATGAGCCTCTTCCCAAACATACACCAATACAAAAATGCTCAAAAACCCACCCCCAAATATAACTAATCTAACCTATGCCTACCCTACCCTACCCTAACAAAATACTACCCATCTAAAACCCAATCTAAAACTATGTACAACAGTAAAACGGAGGGTAAAGAACTAGGAGGCTGAGGAACAAGCGTATTACATTTTTTCAGTTTTTTCTTGATGTACTTCAACATCTTCTTGTTGTCAGCACTCTCCTTCTCCAATCTGTCCAGTCTGGCCATTATGTTGGCCATGTCCTGTCTCATGCCCCTTTTCAACTTGGCAGCTCATGACTGCAGAAGTTGGATGGCTCCTAACAGGTGCAGCTGACTTGGAGGAGCTTGGACCTGCAGAGGCCCCATAATTCTCTGATGTTTTGCCCACATTCTCCTTCTTTTGCTATGGCTGCTGTAGAGGTATCCCATGTGCAAACGGATGCCATTCCCCAGTGGCCTTTTCCTTGCAGAACCTCCTTCCCATCCTGTGATATCCAGCATCCACTTGCATAATGTGCCGTTGATCAGGTGTCATATTGGCAGCTGAAAAATGGGGAGACTCAAGCATCACATCCAGCATTGGGTTGAGGTTAAACAGACATAAAGTCCCTCATTACAACCCTGGCGGTCGGTGATAAAGCAACAGGCTGGTGGTAAATACCGCCAAATTACAACAATGGTGGAAAGAGCTCAGACAGACAGACACTTTCCGCCACCGACCTCCAGGGCGGAATCAACAGGCACCACAGCGGTAGCTGCCTACAGCCAGGAGGAAGCCAATGTTCTGCCTACTGTATTATGACAGCCCAATCCGTCACCTGTTCCAGGGCGGTACCAACAACATCAAAAGCTTGGCGGAAACACTGCACAGAAGGGAAACGACCACCATTGGAGACTCAAGGAAGAACCACCACACCCTGGAGCCCAAACAGCAGAACTTCCCAATGCTTTTCTACGTCCTGCTCTACCATGAACACCAATGACAGCTAAGATGACCACAGTGAGTACAGCTGCCTAGCACACAGGGGAGGGGGGGAAGAGAGTGACACACACACGCAACACCCCCACCCCCAACACCATACACACAAGCAGGTGCAGAAACATAACAGATTTACCCCGTACCCCTCAGGAATAATGCAAGGACCACAGGAATAGATGAAAGTGAGTGTAATAATATAAATATAGTAGAAATATGAAAATTCAATCTAAAAGTATATACATATGTACAACCAAGGGATACTGCCCAGTCCTCAATGTGCGCGGGTCACAGGGCCACATTACAAAGTCCAAGGACCCACTTGACTCCTACAACAAAATGGAGAGAACACTGCAGGGGCTTCAGTTCAAAAATAGGCTGGCACCTCAGGGGGACGGGGAATGGGGTGCACTTCAGCTGGCAGATGGAACAAATCCACTGGTTCTGAAGGGGGCAACATGCCCGTGATTGGTCCTGGGGAGTGCAAAGCCACAGTCTCTCAAGTGGGTGACTTGTCCACTGGTTCTGGAGGGGGCAACATGCCCTCTGCTTGGTCCTGGGGAGTGCAAGGCACACAGTCTCTCAAGTGGGTAACTTGCCCACTGGCTCTAGAGGGGCAACATGCCCTGTACTTGGCCCTGGGGAGTGCAAGGCCACAGTCTCTCATGTGGGTGACTTGCCCACTGGCTCTGGAGAGGGCAACATGCCCTGTGCTTGGTCTTGGGGAGTGCAAGGCCACAGTCTCTCAAGTGGGTAACTTGCCCACTGGCTCTGGAGGGGGCAACATGCTCTGTGCTTGGTCCTGGGGAGTGCAAGGCCACAGTCTCTCTAGTGGGTGACTTGCCCACTGGCTCTGGAGAGGGCAACATGCCATGTGCTTGGTCCTGGGGAGTGCAAGGCACACAGTCTCTCAAGTGGGTAACATGCCCACTGGCTCTAGAGGGGCAACATGCCCTGTGCTTGACCCTGGGGAGTGCAAGGCCACAGTCTCTCATGTGGGTGACTTGCTCACTGGCTCTGGAGAGGGCAACATGCCCTGTGCTTGGTCTTGGGGAGTGCAAGGCCACCGTCTCTCAAGTGGGTAACTTGCCCACTGGCTCTGGAGGGGGCAACATGCCCTGTGCTTGGTCCTGGGGAGTGCAAGGCCACAGTCTCTCAAGTGGGTGTCTTTACCACTGGTTCTGGAGGAGGCATCGTGAACTGTGATCTTTAGCCTGGAGAGGATGTGGTGAGTGGGTGCCACACCCACTGGTTCTGGAGGGGGCATCATGCCCTGTGATCTTCATCCTGGGGAGGATGGGGTGAGTGGGTGCCATATCCACTGGTTCTGGAGGGGGCATCAAGCCCTGTGATGCACATCTGGGGGAGTGTAAGGTCACAGTTTCTCAGGTGGGTGTCATACCCACAGGATTTGCAGGGTGCAGGCCTCACAATAGCCCATGGATGCAGGACTACAGACTGTCTGCCGGCGGTAACGGCTGCTCAGTGGTGGTGGTGCTGCTGCTGCCGCTGGTGGTGGGGGAAGGCTCCTGCCCATTTCCTGCAGCCTCAGACAGCTGCCCCATGCTGCTGGTGGTGATGGTGGTGGTGCTGATGCTGCTGGTGGTGGTGGGGACTCTCCTACCCTTCCTCTGCAGCCTCAGATGGCTGCCCAGTGCTGCTGGTGGTGCTGGTAGTGGTGCTGATGCTGCTGGTGGTGCTGGTGAGGGTAGGCTCAGGCCCATCCCCTGCAGCCTGGAATGGCTGCCCACTGCTGCTGGTGGTGCTGATGCTTCTGGTGGTGGGGTGGGAGGCTCTTGCCCATCCCCTGCCGCTTCGGAAGGCTGCACCACCATGGTTGGTGGTGGGGGCTCCGACTGAGTCCCAGCACCAGGCCCCTTGTCCTTTCTGCCTGCTGATGCAGGCCCCTTGCCCAGCAAAGACAGCAGGTCCCTCCACCAACACAGCAGCAACCCCAAACTCTACCAAAGCAGCCACAAAGGCAGCACAGAAGGTGGGAGAGGATCTTCGGCTCGGGGACAGCCATCCTTGGCCTCAGGGGACAAGATGTCATCAGGATGTACCTACTGAACCGGGAGTCCATTGTATGCCTGCTGCACCACATTGCACTACACATCACAGCAAGGGTGCAAACTCCTTCAAATATTCCACCCATGACAAAACTTCAAATGCTAGTGAGAGAGCGTAGCTTTATAATACATATTATAGACGAGAAATGCTTATGATTAACAATACTGCATCAAATAAAATATTCATTGAAATATATTAATTAACATAAAGGATTTTATGTGTGTGCAAACTAATGTCAACTATAAGAAATAATCATTCATAAATTGCTAAAACTGTGTACATTTAAACGCATAACACTGCATTCATTAGAACTAGTATATCTTAAAGTTAGCAAGAGTCAAGCAAAGCTGTGTAGCTCTCATATTAAACTGTATTTTTCCGTATGCTGACTCGCAAAAGGCCATGACCCAGCGATTGTTCTTTTCCTTTCAATAGTTTGTAACAGGACCACATTTTCCCATCCGTATGCTAGCATCTTTTAGGATAGAATTATGCGCTTTGAAACATTATTGGACACTTCCAAGGACGATGGAGCGAGGAGAAGAGAACTTTTGACCTGACGAGTGCCAAGGAGATGAAGTAACCCCGGATATGCCACCTACGAAATACGTCAATTATGATGACCAATTAGAACATGATAAAGTATCCAAATGACAAAATGCATTACTTAATGTATAATTTGATAGGTTGACAATGGTAGGGTGTATTGACTGACCAATAGAATTTTGGGGGAATGAATCACGAAAAAGGGATAAAAACCCATGACACAGGAAATAGACAGTGCATTAGGTAGGGAATGATATCGATTGCATCTCGAAACTCTGTCACTCTATTTGGTGACCTGAGACTTAGAGAAAACCATCTTTGCCCATTAGACTGCCCCCACACTTTTCTCCTTATGAGAAGAGTGTCTTTGTCTTTTAAACTTAGATAGACTGACGGCGATCTAACTGATGTCCTGAAGACAAAGACTAATCCTGAATGCTGACCTAATCAGAGGAGGGTAATTATATGTTGCTAATGAAAAATTCTTTATTTGCCTTTTCTTTCTAGGTACCAACTGCTGTATGTTTTTGATTAGAGACCTTAGTTAGATGTTTCCAAATTGGTGTTCAAAATTGTTTTGCATGACGCCCAACATGCTAATGCTAATTAGAGGTTAGACGAGGTATTCATTTTGACTGACAAACTGACGTGACTGACATGATGCTATGGTGAACTTGTATCTTAGAACATTCAATGTATTGTGATCTGGTTATACTCATCTGATTATCTATGCTTCTGATTTCTGCACTATTGAAAGCTTACTGTGGCTGTCATCTTGTAATTGTGCTTATATGCTTCTTGACTTTGAGATTGATGCCTTTGCTACTAGATTGTAATCAATAGGGAATAAAACTCATAAAAACTTCATTAAGGTGTGGTTATTCATGACTAAAGGTCATGATTGCGCCGCATGTTTATTAATGCCTAAAGCGAGATATATTTTGGTGTTAAATATTGACAATGTTATTGCCATGTTGATTGGTGTTCTGATCAGTTATCTCGTCCTACGGTGTCTCACCACTGGGTCCAAAGATTCATTGGCCTAAAACGAGTCCTGATGTGTATAGATTAACATAGACGGACGCGTTAACAGTTCTGGTAGCAGAGTACGGTTTGGCCCTTGGGGGCCCTAGGACGGAGTTTCATTGCTTAATTTGTTTTCTTGTGATAATGCAATTTGGAAAGATGATGAGTTGCTAGATTCGCCATGGGCTTTCCCGGGATCTCGGAGCCTGCCTAAATGAGTTGGGAATGTTCTCGGCACCATAGTATGTGTGGTTAGGGTCTTTTGCGCTCATTAAATCTTATGCACTTTGCAGGTGATTGTGAATATTTGAGTGTGATTAGGCCAAATTAAGTGTTGTTTAGAAGGAATAGGCGTACTCCACAGTATGAGAGTAGGGAAGTCGGCGTACTTCATGTGAATGCAGCGCTTGTTGCTCAAAATTATCCACATGGTTGGTTGTTGTATACGGACCTATTGAGGTCTAAGACTCCGGAGTATGATATTAAAATGGTTTATGTCGTAATCTGTGCGGTTTAGTAGGTCAATCCGGCGTGGTTGACAAGTCGAGTTTCGAGTTATGATGCATGTGTGTAACCTTCGATGGAGATTTGACAAGTTCTAAAGTGCACTAGAAGGAATCATTGACAAGTCGAGAGTAGGATTTGCAGGTCAAATTCTGCTTGCGTATGAGGGAACTGAGAAGGAGAGAGTAGCGGCCGAGGCTTCAAGTGAAATCTCTGTAAAGTTCTGAAGCGAATGTGTTACCTTTCCTGTAGTAAACCGGCAGATTTGTGTTGTCATTTAAGTGCTAGCAATAATTCGCATTAGTTTGTATGAGTTGTAAGGAGTTAGCGAGGTGTGGACAAGCCGCAAGACTTTGTCAGCTGCAGTGTGTGTGAGTGTGACGTCAGTGGTGCCGTGCTGAGATAGGTCAGATGCCGACAGGGGTCGCGCACGGATTGGCTGCCGTTCGTGAGAGGCAATAGGTTGAGTAAAGGGTAGGTGAAGAGTGTCCTGGGAATAAAGCCGTTTTCTGATTAAATATCAAATAAAATGAATTTTGTTAAGGCATTTAAAAGCGCTTTGAAAGGAAATGTGTATATTGTTGCAACTGATGGGGAACCTACACCACCTGAGGGTACACCAGCTTACACGGTTATGGAGGAAAAGGGTGTTGCACCATGTTTATGGATAAAACAATGGCGCAAATTAACTGAGAAAGAGGGGTGTCTAGCGTTTCCGGAACATGGAACGTTCAATCAAAAGGTGTTAGAAAATCTGAGGTGGATGTTAAGTACGCAGAAACCATCTCCTCGACCAGCACAATATGAGGTTTTGGCAATTTGGGACCTGATGGCTCTTAAACATAGACAAGAAAGATTTCACAGAAGATTGACAAGGGCAGAAAAATCCTATGCAGAGGCCAGTTGGGATAATGAGAACAAAATGTGGAGACGAGGAATAGTGGATGGGTTGAAGCTGTTTCCGGCAATAACCCAGGGAGAGGAGACACAGGGAAAGAAAGCTTCCTGCAAAACTGACAAAGAATTAGGCAAACACAAAGAGAATAAAAGATCCTGGGAAGTGGAGGATGATTCAGATGATGAGGCGTTTATGGATAGATTGTTACATGATCGTCTGCCACCATACGCGGTGAACGACAGTGCTCCAAGTACTAGCTTGGATCCTGGGAACCAGACGAAGGAGAAGGGTGTTACTGATACAGTGCAGACTAGCGATACAGCTTTGATACAGAATGGTGTCAGTGTACCCACTGCACCAGACTCGCCGATACAGTTACAGCCTCCACCACAGATAAAAAGAATTTATCCCGATGTTCCAGTACTCGAGACTACTACAAACTTGGTGGTGCCACCAGACCCGATATATACAAAGCCAAGGTTAATACAGATCGAGTCAACTCCACAGTTAGTGTCACAACCGCCACAACTGATGCCTGGGTACAACCCAGTAGCGGGCCCTTTGAAAGAACCTGCACCAGGATTATTAGAGCAGACTTATGGTGTTGAAGCTCCAAGAAGCTTGGGAGCAGGCCAGACACCTGCCGCTATATCACTACCCATTACGGTTGGTCCCCCGGTGCCGTTATATGCACAGGAGAAAACAAGGACGTGTGAACAGGGAGCTATGACTCATGAAATGATAAGAGGAGGGCCTATTAGAACTCCACAAATAATGGCCCAGGGAGAACAGGTTTGCGAACAATCAAGACCCTTAATGGACCTCAGTCCAATAGGGGCACCTCTTGAGGCAATGCGACAAGCAGGGTTGGGAGTCCTGACTCCCCAAACTATGAGTACAAATACCTCATACACTCCAATGATACATGCAGGGAACATTTCACTGCAGGGTTTTACAGTACAACAGTTAAATGAGTGGTTAGAGAAAACTTGCACATCACAAAAGACTACAGCGATTACAATCGAACCTGAAAAAGAAAAACAAGATGAATACCTAAATCTAGTATGACTAGGAGCAGAAGCTGCTGAATTGGTGGATGGAACAATGGGAGTAAATAGGTTGGAGTCTTACACTGAGCCAGAATTAAGATACTTATGCCCTAAAATTACCAAAGAGGTAGGCAAAGTACACCAGAAATTAACGAATTTGGCAGACAAATACAATATCGACATTGGAAACACGAAACATTTGAAACGAAGTTATAGGTTAGATTTTGACACAAAAGATTTCGAACACATGAGATCCGCAGGCATGAAGACACATTTGAAAGAGTTGCTGCAAAGCGCACAAATTTGGGGAGCACTAGAGAAATGGGAAGGCCGATGGATGAAGAAAAGAGATAAGGGGAAAAGAGATAGTTTGAGATCTAATGAAACAACAGTCACACCTAATTTAGATACGGTAAAAATCCTACCTATGAGAGAAACAGCTGGTGGTGTTTTGGTGCATGTGCCTTGGTCCAGGGGAGACATTTTGTCTTTTACAAATTACTATCCTCCGTTAAGGGAAAAACCGATCGAGTGGTATCAACAGACAGATTCGTGAAGCTTGCAAAATGTCTCTGGGAAGATTTAAATACATTGTTTGAGATTATTGTTCCGCCAGACTTGTGGCTTGAGTGCAAGAGAGGGGTAGATTGGCCCTCAAAGGAACCGGCAGGGGATAAAGTGACTGGAGCACCTTCTGAAGAGGTGATGAAATATTATCGTAAAGTAATTGAGTTTTTGAAACAAAAGGTGTCGCCGAAGGTGACTGATTGGCAGAAAATCGACCAGACCTCTCAAGAGGTTAAAGAGTCAATACATGCGTATTATGAAAGGTTGTTGAAAGCATTCAAACATTACAGCGGTACTGAAACAATTGAACCGAAGGACATGAACCATCTTGTGTTCAGATTCGTCGAAGGGCTGAGATCGGAGGTCAGCCAAATGATTAAAAATCATTTGATTTGTTGGCAAGCTAAACTGATTGATGAAGTATTACAGTATGCGAAATACTGTAGTGACGAAATTGAGTTGAAGCAGAAAAAGTTGAAGGAGAAAGTGATGGTGATGCAGATAAGGGCTGCACAGGCTGGAATACAGGGAAATGGTGTTCAGCAAATGATACAGCAACAACCGCAATTGAATGGTGTGTTTCAGGCACAGCCGAGAGGTAGAGGTCGAGGGTTTGTGAACCGTGGTTCGGACATGAATAATGTTGTTATTCAAAATGATGGTCAAGGAGTGAAAAAGATGTCACCATGTCATGCGTGAGGGGGCGTGGGACATTGGAAACGGGATTGTCCGAATATAATGCAGGATGGTACGGTTCAGCAGAGTATTAATGCCGGTACACTACAAAATTCACGAGGTCCAAGAATGAGACACCAGAATCAGAACTATCAAAATAATTTGGTGCAAATGTCAGGGGTGCAACCCATGCAGCAAATGCAGATGCCGCATTTCCAAACAGTGCCAGTACAACCAATACAACAGCAGATCCCTATGGTGCCTAGACAGCAAATGCAGTTACCCCTAGCTCCGATGGGACAGCAACAGGTGACGCTTCCTCAGCAGGTCACAGGTCAGGTAACAAATCAAAACAACACTGTACAACAATTCCCATTACGAGGTGAAAATGATATGAATGAGGATTGGTCAGATGACAGCTCAGACAGTGAAGAGTGCAGACTCGCAGCATCCCTAGAGGTAGACCAGAGAGGCCCATATGTGGAGGGAAAAGTAATGGGCTATAAGGTCTCATTTTTAGTTGATACGGGAGCTACACGCTCTACGGTTCGCAGTGCAGAGGTACCAAGATTACCTCTCTCGGGGCGCACCATACGAGTGGTTGGTGTGGCTAACCAGTACCTGACTAATCCAATCACTGACCCAGTGCAGGTTGAAATCGGAAATTTCCAGGGCCTGCATAGATTTGTTGTATGTGATTCAAGTCCAGTATCCTTATTAGGAAGAGACTTATTGTGCAAAACCAAATGTTCAATTACCTGTTCCAATGGTGGAATAGAGGTTCAGACAAACAGTGATGATGAGGCAGATGAGGGTCAACTCATAGAAGAAGGAGGAGAGATGAATGAAGATTACCCTCTAATTACTTTATTCCCAGTGTTTACCCTGATCGATCTACCTGCTGACCTGCAAGGATCGGTAACAGAGAAAGTATGGGATTTGACTGGAAAGGAAGTTGGATTAATCAAGGGAGGAGGTCCAGTCAAAGTGCAGATAAAGCAGGATGCAGTGTTCCCACAAGTACCACAATATCACATGACTCAGGATGTCCTTATTGAAGTGACACAGATAATTGCGGATTTTCTCAGACAGGGAGTTCTGAAAGAGGTCCTGAGCAGTCCATGTAACTCTCCTATTATGGGTTTGAGAAAACCCTGTGGGAAAGTTCGAATTGTGCAGGATTTGAGAAAAATAAATGAAATTGTGATAAAATGCTGCCCTGTGGTTCCCAACCCAGCGGTAATAATGTTCCAGGTTCCTTGTGATGCTGAATGGTTTACCGTAGTAGACCTATCACAAGCGTTTTTATCGATACCACTTCACGAAGACAGCCAGTTTTTGTTCAGTTTCAAATTCCTGGATAAGGTATACAGTTGGTGCAGAATTCCTCAGGGGTTTTCTGAGTCACCATCCATCTTCAATCAGATATTGAAGAAGGATCTGGAACCTCTCGTGTTGCCTTACAATTCGACTCTTATACAGTACATTGATGATTTGTTGATTGCATCCAAAACCAGAGACAGCTGCAAATATGATACCATTGCATTATTGAATCATTTAGGGAAAAACGGACATAAGATGTCACCTAAAAAGCTGCAGTACTGTCAAAAAGAAGTGAAGTATTTGGGGCATCTGATTGAAAAAGGGTCCCGAAGAATATCAAAAGAGAGAATAACAGCTGTTTTACAAATGAATCCTCCAACAACAAAGAGAGATGTCAGGATGTTCTTGGGAATGGTGGGCTACTGTCTCCAGTGGATACCCAACTTCTCGATTATTTCAAAACCACTAATAAAACTAACAGGAAAAGAAGTTAAGGATGAACCATACACAATCACATTAACAAAAGAAGAGCTTGAGTCATTTTTAGAGCTGAAAGAGTGCATGTGCAGGGCTCCAGCATTAGGAATGCCTGATTATGAGAAACCATTTCTGTTGTTCTGTCATGAACGTGATGCTTGTTCTTTGTCTCTTTTAACACAGGTCCATGGAGATGCAAATCGCCCTGTAGCATATTTTTCAGCTACTTTGGACCCTGTCGCAGCAGCCTTACCAGGTTGTTTGCGAGCAGTCGCAGCAGTTGGTCAAAGCCTTTCACAATGTGAGGGCATAGTCATGGGATACCCTTTGACAGTTTTGGTTCCACATTCTGTTGAAATTCTGCTGACACGAACTAAGACACAACATATGACAAATGCACGACTTACCAAATATGAGACGATTATTCTGGGGTCACCCAATGTTATGTTGAAAAGGTGCACTGTGATGAACCCGGCAACTCTATTTCCCAATGAGAATACAGAAATAAAAGATGGGGAAGAGTTTGAGCATGATTGTCTGGAGGTGACTGAGCTTAGTACCAAACCTCGCTCAGATATACAGGATACCCAGTTAAAGGAAAACGATTGCATTATGTTCGTTGATGGGTCCTGCTTAAGAGATTCGACAGGAACCTTGAGAGCTTGTTATGCAGTATGTACCATATCTGGCATAGTAGAAGCCTCCTGGCTCGAGAAAGTGTTTTCTGCACAGGAGGCAGAATTAATAGCTCTCACAAAAGCCTGCCATGCTGCTGTAAATCTGAAAGTCACAATCTATACAGACAGCAGATACGGATTTGGAATTGTACACGATTTTGGTCAACTCTGGTTACAGAGAGGGTTTATGACATCCTCTGGTTCACCAGTGAAAAATGGAGAACAAATAAGAGATTTGTTACATGCGATTCAGTTGCCTCTTGAAATTGCCGTGGTGAAGTGCAGTGCTCACACCAGATCACAAGATTTTGTGTCAATGGGGAATGGGTATGCAGACCAAGTTGCCAGATTTTGAGCATTAAACTGTATATCTTTTATAGAGCAGTGGGAACTGTTACCACAACCTGAGTATGACACAACCTTAAGCCTAGCATTACAAGTGGTTGATACCTTAGACGAATTAAAAACATTACAAAGCCACGTTGGTAGAGAAGAAAAACGTTCCTGGAAGAAAATGCAGTGTGTACAAAGAGCAGATGATATTTGGGTGTCAGAAGAGGGAAAACTGGTTTTGCCAAACAGTCTTCTGTCACAATTTGCCCGACTGTACCATGGGCAGGCACATTTAGGAAGAGATGCCATGATCAGATCCTTTAAGATCGATTGGTTCAATCCAAAATTCAGACATGCCGCAGAAATTACTTGTCACAGGTGCGTCATTTGTCAACAGATGAACGCTGGAAAAGGAACCGTGGTAACTTTGAGCCACATTGGGAGAGCTGGTGGTCCATTTAATAAGATACAAATGAATTTCATTGAAATGCCTGTTTGCGGAGGTTTGAGGTACGTGTTGGTGATTGTGTGTGTTTTTAGTCATTGAATTGAGGCATATCCCACACGTAGGAATGACAGTCTTACGGTTGCAAAACTACTACTCAGAGAATTAATACCCAGGTTCGGGTTTCCGGTTTCTATAGAATCAGATAGGGGAAGACACTTCGACAATGTTGTGATTAAACTTCTGTGTGCCGCACTCAACATTGAACAAAAGCTGCATTGTAGCTATCGCCCTGAAGCCTCAGGACTAGTCGAGCAGATGAATGGTACTCTGAAATCAAGAATAGCAAAAATGTGTGCAGCAACAAACATGAAGTGGCCAGATGCATTACCTCTAGTGCTGATGTCTATGAGAAACACGCCAGATAAGAAAATAGGATTGTCCCCACATGAAATCCTCATGGGCAGAGCAATGAGGTTACCAGCAGTACCTGCAAACGCACTAGTGAATATTACAGATGATATGGTGTTGGATTACTGCAAAAGTTTGGCTCACGTGATTCGCTCTTTCTCTCACCAGGTGGAAGCTAACACGTAACCACCAATCGGCGAACCAGGACACTCTCTACAAGCTGGAGATTGAGTGGTTGTCAAGAAACACGTGAGGAAATCGTGTCTTGAGCCGCGTTGGAAAGGGCCATATCAAGTAATACTAACAACAACTACTGCTGTAAAGTGTGCCGGGCTTCCCAACTGGATACATGCCAGCCATACAAAAAGGGTAACGTGTCCTGTTGAAGAGGAACTTGAAAATTCCGGTACAGCAACTTCAAGAGAAGAAGTCTCAGAGTCAGAGATCAGTCAAGAAAGATCTGAGACTGCAGGAGAGCCCGCTGAGAACAGCCGTGTCCCTCAAACTATCAGTGAGTTCGAGAGAGGTGACAGAGTGCCAATCTCAGTGGAGGCAGCAGGAGAACAAAGACAAGAAGAGGTTCTCCCAGAAGCAGACGATTACAATTCAGAGTCTGAATACAGTGTCGAACAAGAAGGAGAAAGAGACGGAGAAGTGGTAAATTTGAATCAGAACGAATCAGAATCTCCCGAACAAATCCCAAGCCTATCAGGAGAAAACACCATATCACCAGAGGAGGGTGCTGTCCAAAGTACTGAAGGGAAACGCCGAAGTAAGACGAACAGAGGTGACCATTGGCCAGACAAATCACACTTTAGAATAAGAGAAATAGCAAACGAAACAATAATAGAGGAAAGCGATACCTCACGAGCAGACGATCTGAGTGAAGGAGAACAGCAAGGAGAACGAAAATTAAAAAGAAAAAGAATAGCAAACAGAAGATATACCGGTCCTGAATGGGCATATGCTACAACCTCTGAATGGCAACAAGAATTCTTAGCGTTCTGTTTTGATCGAGAAATACCAGGCCAGTACTACGGGACCTGAAGAATATACAACAAGAAAGCTGAGATAAAGATTGAAATTGTGAAAGCCGAAAAATAATAAGAAAAAAATCTTAAGAAAAAAAACTACCAGAAAGTGACATTAAACCTGGATTTGACTTATAGAAACCTGATTACGACAAGCTGCTAACCTGAATTGACGAAAAGGGTCCTGGAGTGAGTGAAGACGCTGTAAATTACGCAGAAAGAGTTTGCTGCTCAGAGTTGATTGTTGATCTGCTATTCTGATTCTATACAAACATGGCTTATAGTAACAAAGGAAGTAAAGTGTGTGGTTGGTTAGGACTTATGATAGGTGTCGTATGTGCAATAATTATTGTGGGAGTGATTGTGGGAATGCCATGGAGAGAGAGTGAAACCATTAATGCAACTTTAAAACCTGAGACTACTACTACAACTAATAAACTATCACCATGGGAGAAATTTGAGCAAGACGCAAGACATCTGCATGAGGGAACTAATACAAAAGGGGAACTTTCTACTAATGTTTTCTATCACTTACTAAATGAGTATGTGGAAACTATGGATGCGAAAGACTGTTATGTATGTACTAAAATTCCTTCATCTGTGCAGGAGGGAGTTACTTATCATAGCCTCCCTCTTACGTATGGGATCAGCTGTAGCTTGCTACTAACAAGATTTAATAATCAAGAGCATGTGCAATATTTTTATTCAAATTTAGATGTTGTGTTTTCTTTTGTGCCTGTTATTGAATTCTTAAATAAGCTAGCTAAAGAGCATGATATAAAATTAGTTAGAGGATTCTTTGAGCCAACACTAACATTTGGAACTGCTTATGCACATCGCAACAATTTAACATGCTTACTGTCTCCTGTGGAGAAAAGCTTTTTAGATCATACAGATGATAGACGCAAAGCATTAAAAGAAAAATTAGAAAAAGGTTTAGAAAAACGCACTTATGCAAATGATTACACTTATACTGCAATTAAAACACAAGGCAAGTTAGCTATAGATGCATTACACGTAGGTAGACTCTGTATATATAGACCAAAATCTGATCAAGATCATTTGTTTGTGGGAACGAGTGAATGTAGGCATGTGTTTCTGTTTCAGAGCAAATGGACCTTTATGTTAAATGGACAAGACCCAGCGATTCCTGGAATCTACTACATCTGTGGGTTAAATTCATATTACCGTCTCCCTAGCGGATGGTATGGGACATGTTATTTGGGAATAGTATTCCCAAAGATTTACCAGATTGATGACTTAAAACAACTACCTAAAACGTCTGAATTACAACATGCCAGACAAAAACGAGAATCAGTTGCAGCTTTCATTGGTGACATATTTGGAGCTATAATCCCTTCAGTAGGGGTTATCCTAAATTCTATGAAAATTCAAAAGTTGTCTACTATTGTGGACAACATGCTGACAAATTTGACAGGAGCCATAC
This sequence comes from Pleurodeles waltl, assembly GCF_031143425.1. NCBI lineage: Eukaryota > Metazoa > Chordata > Amphibia > Caudata > Salamandridae > Pleurodeles > Pleurodeles waltl. The sequence goes on along the minus strand of NC_090439.1, from coordinate 145,381,006 downwards.
TCCTGATGGATACTGAACTTGCTGCAGAAACAGCTATGACTCTTCAAAACCAGCTTGCTTTAGACATTCTTTTAGCAAAGAGTGGAGGTGTGTGCAAAATGCTTAATGAACGTCATTGCTGCTCATACATATCTGATAACAGTAAGAAAATTAGAAACGCGCTTACTAACCTGACTAGAGATAGTACAGATTTGAAGGATCTAAAAGAAACTGGTGTTTGGGAGAAATTTGGGAAAGGAATTGCCCGAGTGGGAGCTGGTTTACCAACATTTGGAATGGGGTACTTGCAAAAATGATGATGGGATTATTAATTGTTCTGTTTTGTTTGTTTGGATTTCGGGTAATATGCTAAATTAATGACAAAGTGAAAAGAAATTGGACTAAAAAAACCAAGAGAAATGAAGAAAGTGAAAGAGAGAAAATGTTCAATGAAATATGGGAAAGTTCACATAAAGGAAAAGATGTTGAAATGCGTATTATGCGCAAGGTGAAAAATTAAGACTAAAGAATTTGTGATGACGAGCGTCATCAGAGGAGGGACTGAGAGAGCGTAGCTTTATAATACATATTATAGACGTGAAATGCTTATGATTAACAATACTGCATCAAATAAAATATTCATTGAAATATATTAATTAACATAAAGGATTTTATGTGTGTGTAAACTAATGTCAACTATAAGAAATAATCATTCATAAATTGCTAAAACTGTGTACATTTAAAAGCATAACACTGCATTCATTAGAACTCGTATATCTTAAAGTTAGCAAGAGTCAAGCAAAGCTGTGTAGCTCTCATATTAAACTGTATTTTTCCGTATGCTGACTCGCAAAAGGCCATGACCCAGCGATTGTTCTTTTCCTTTAAATAGTTTGTAACAGGACCACATTTTCCCATCCGTATGCTAGCATCTTTTAGGATAGAATTATGCGCTTTGAAACATTATTGGACACTTCCAAGGACGATGGAGCGAGGAGAAGAGAACTTTTGACCTGACGAGTGCCAAGGAGATGAAGTAACCCCGGATATGCCACCTACGAAATACGTCAATTATGATGACCAATTAGAACATGATAAAGTATCCAAATAACAAAATGCATTACTTAATGTATAATTTGATAGGTTGACAATGGTAGGGTATATTGACTGACCAATAGAATTTTGGGGGAATGAATCATGAAAAAGGGATAAAAACCCATGACACAGGAAATAGACAGCGCATTAGGTAGGGAATGATATCGATTGCATCTCGAAACTCTGTCACTCTATTTGGTGACCTGAGACTTAGAGAAAACCATCTTTTCCCATTAGACTGCCCCTACACTTTTCTCCTTATGAGAAGAGTGTCTTTTTCTTTTAAACTTAGATAGACTGACGGCGATCTAACTGATGTCCTGAAGACGAAGACTAATCCTGAATGCTGACCTAATCAGAGGAGGGTAATTATATGTTGCTAATGAAAAATTCTTTATTTGCCTTTTCTTTCTAGGTACCAACTGCTGTATGTTTTTGATTAGAGACCTTAGTTAGATGTTTCCAAATTGGTGTTCAAAATTGTTTTGCATGACGCCCAACATGCTAATGCTAATTAGAGGTTAGACGAGGTATTCATTTTGACTGACAAACTGACGTGACTGACATGATGCTATGCTGAACTTGTATCTTAGAACATTCAATGTATTGTGATCTGGTTATACTCATCTGATTATCTATGCTTCTGATTTCTGCACTATTGAAAGCTTACTGTGGCTGTCATCTTGTAATTGTGCTTATATGCTTCTTGACTTTGAGATTGATGCCTTTGCTACTAGATTGTAATCAATAGGGAATAAAACTCATAAAAACTTCATTAAGGTGTGGTTATTCATGACTAAAGGTCATGATTGCGCCGCATGTTTATTAATGCCTAAAGCGAGATATATTTTGGTGTTAAATATTGACAATTTATTGCCATGTTGATTGGTGTTCTGATCAGTTATCTCGTCCTACGGTGTCTCACCACTGGGTCCAAAGATTCATTGGCCTAAAACGAGTCCTGATGTGTATAGATTAACATAGACGGACGCGTTAACACTAGCATCTGGATCTTTTCAGATAATGGGCGAACACGTGGCTGGTATATCCCAGTCATACTTCTTGGTCTCCCTACCTAAGGTCCTAGATGCATTCATATGCTTCACACCCCACCATATCTGCTTCCCAAACACCCAGCAACTGCAGCAGGACACCAAGCAAGATGTCTATCAAATAGCTGGGTTCCCCTATGTGCTGGGTGCAATGGACTGCACCCATCTCCAACTGGTGCCACTTGCAGCAACCAAACATCTATATAGAAACCACAAGCACACTCATTCGATTGATGTGCAGGCCGTTGTGGACCACTGTGAGCTCTTCACTAACATCCAAGCAAAATATCCCAGGAGTGTCCATGATGCCTACATATTCTACCATTCCACTGTCAATGGGCAGTTCCAGGATGGTAACACAAAAGGATGATGGACGGAGTGCTGACAATGCAAACACTCACCCCCAGTCACAGATCTCGGTTTAAACCATCGTTCTTTTGCTCACCATGCCACCCCAGTTCAGACCCAGCCATATGCAAATCAGTCTTGACCCTGTTCCTCATGGGAACAGTTCAGCCCGAACTGCCAGGCCAGGTCCTCCCTGGACCGGAAACAAGCATCCTGGGACCGGTTTCAGGGTATAACCCTTCTTCAGCCAGGCTGATTCCAGTGGCACAGTGAGCAAGGGACCCACGTCTGTGCATACCCTTCCCACTTAGGGAAACATTAGTAACACAAAAGGATGATGGACGGAGTGCTGACAATGCAAACACTCACCCCCAGTCACAGATCTGGGTTTAATCCATCGTTCTTTTGCTCACCATGCCACCCCAGTTCAGACCCAGCCATATGCAAATCAGTCTTGACCCTGTCATCATGGGAACAGTCCAGCCCAAACTGCCAGCCCAGGTCCTCCCTGGACCAGAAACAAGCATCCTGGGACCGGTTTCAGGGTATCACCCTTCTTCAGCCAGGCTAGCTTGATTCCAGTGGCACAGTGAGCTAGGGACCCACGTCTGGGCATACCCTTCCCTCTTAGGGCAACATTAGTAACACAAAAGGATGATGGCCGTAGTGCTGACAATGCAAACACTCACCCCCAGTCACAGATCTGGGTTTAATCCATTGTTCTTTTGCTCACCATGCCACCCCAGTTCAGACCCAGCCATGTGCAAATCAGTCTTGACCCAGGATGGGCAATATGGCAATGGCCTACTCGTAAGTAATCCACCATACCAATCATTACACACACAACACACCAACCATGTAGGACAAACAAGACGTACACCACATTAGATACACATGGGAAGGAGAACACAGATGTACAGGTAACAACACATATGCAACATGCCACACTACACCGCAATCATTGGACATCACAAACACCCACATGTACATAACACAGCACTGTTCCCATTGCATACAGAAGCTGCCCACAAACCACTACAAGTGTCCACTGGTTGTTAACTAAATACAGCTCCCATACACATGACACCATATTAAGAATACCTCAGCTATGTTAATGGCACAGGCCATGGCCATTTAAAGAAAGTCACACATAGGCACAGCCCCACGCAATTGATGGTGTGCAAGCCTCTTGCAGCACCTATATCAAATGCCACACAAGTGGTGCTTTCTATTACCAACTACATATCATCTACACATATCTGATATACCTGTAGGGTGCACATATCTGCTGCATTGTGTGGTACACATACAAATACAATTAACTTGCCAGGAAAGACCATGGGACAGAATCATGAGAAATGGGGCAGCACCTACTTCAGTGCGACCACACATGTGCCCCTTTGCGCCCCCTAAAACCACTGTGTCTGTTCCATATACTAGAAACGGTCCACCATGGTGCAGAGTTTATGCAAAATTGTAAAGATCATGGTGGCCATAGTAGGATTCGGCATGATCATTAAGAACAAACCCGACCTTACATACACTGTACTTAGGAACCCATGTGAAAAATAGGTGTGCCTCTTCCAAAGCCTGCACTGTGCATGTGTTGAAAGTGTATGTGATTATTCATGTACTACTGCACCAAATTAGATCATCCTACAAGTGTGTGATATACACCCTCGTACACCTGATGGCTGGCACAACCATCATCTGCCACAAAGGGTCACTAAGTGTTGCACTGCATGCGTAGTGCCAATTGGTAACATGGACAGCACAGTTTGGCTTTGTAGGGCTACCACGGTGTCTCTACATCTGACACCATTGTGGTGCAAGGAGGTGGTAGGTTCCATCCAACAATAGGACACTGCCACAAATATGGACTACACATCTTTGCAATTGTTTAACTATTAGTTTGGAATCAGTATGAAAATTCCCAGGTCCCTGAACCACTACTCAAGATTGTCATGTTCATCAACACAGACCTATGAAACTATTGCACAAAAACAGGAACATACACTATGGCCCTCATTAAAATTGGGATTACTACCGTGGCGGAAACCGTCAACATAGACAGCCAATTTAACACTCCGACCGCCACGGCGGTACAAAAAAACAGCGTGGCGGACACCGCCAACAGACATACGGGAGACAATGTACCACCCACCCTATCACAACACGCCTATCCACCACCTTTTCGGAGGCGGAACCACCACGAATAAAAACACACCGGAAACAGTACACAGAAGGGAAAACACTCACCTCTCCACACCCCACGAGGAACAAGGACGCCATGGAGCACGAAATGCAGATACTGCCGGCAATGGTCTTCCTGCTCCTCTATCAGGAGCTCCAACGACAGCGTCGACGACCACGGTGAGTACTGCACCTACAACATGGGGGGAGGGAAAAGAGAGTGACACACACACACGCAACACGCAACGCCCCCACCCCCACCCTCACCCACAACACCATACACACAAACGTGCTGCAAGATTACATATAAACCCCCCCAACCCCATGGAAGGACGCAGGGACAAAAGGAAATGATTTGAACAAATGTAATCATGTGAAATATCATTATCAAAATGCAAAATCCAGTATATACAATTAGGTACACCAAATAAACAAGTCCGGATAGTGCACCAATCATTGTCCGTGGACCACTGGGCCCAAAATGCATGGGCGAGGCCCACACTAGATACCTGACTCCAAACGGAAACATGGAAAATATACAGGCACCTCAGGGGGAGGGGGCACCTCAGCCTGATGAACACACGATGCCACTGCTCCACGAGGGGGCTCTATGCCCACAGTTTGGTCCTGGGGAGTGCAAAGCCACAGTCTCTCAAGTCTTTCCAGTGGGTTGTTTGCCCCCTGCTTTATCCTGGGGAGTTCAAAGCCACATTCTCACAAGTCTTTCCAGTGTGTGGTTTGCCCACTGCTTTATCCTGGGGAGTGCAAAGCCACAGTATCTCAAGTCTTTCCAGTGGGTGGTTTGCCCACTGCTTTATCCTGGGGAGTGCAAAGCCACAGTCTCTGTAGTGGGGGCATGTTGCCCAGAGTGCTTCATCCTGCCAAGGACTGAGGTAGTGGATGTGCTACTCTACTGGTTCTGGAGGGGGCATGGTGCCCAGAGTGCTTCATTCTGCCAAGGACTGAGGTAGTGGATGTATCTCTCCACTGGTTCTGGAAGGGGTATGGTGCCCAGAGTGCTCCACGTGCAGTGTGGCTGGAACAATACACTTGCCTGGGTGTGTGTGCCACGAGATTGCCGAGGTACAGGTAGCATGATACGCCATGGAGGCAGAGACATACCCCACACTGCTGCGGCTTCGCATTCCAAATGCAGGTGACAACTGTGATGACAGTGATGCTTCATGGAAGCTGCCCAGGGTCCTGGGACTCACCACCAGCCTCGGACCACAGACCACCGGGGATGGTAGCCATGTCAGCGGTGGTGCCACTGTCTGAGGACATCGCAGGGCCGCTGGTGGTGCTTGCGGCAGTGTCAGTCGCGGCGGTGCTTGTGGCCGGGTCTGTGGCGGCAGTGCTGGCGGCGGGGTCTGTGGCGGAGGTGCTGGCGGCGGGGTCTGTGGTGGCAGTGCTGGCTGCAGGGTCTGTGGTGGCGGTGCTGGCAGCGGGGTCTGTGGTGGCGGTGCTGGCGGCGGGGTCTGTGGCGGTGCAGGTGGCGGTGTTCTCCGCCGTACAGGTTGGCATCGACGTGGACAGAAGTTGTGACACTGGTCCCTAAGGCGGTGCCACCATGCCCTCTCCTGACTTGCCCTTCAGTTTTTGGCCCTTCCCCACCTTTGATGGTGGCGCAGCTGTCTTGCCACTAACCCTTTTGTTTTCCCTGACACCTTGGAGGCAGGTGTCTTTGGCTTCTCCCTCCGGGATGTGGGCACCTTTTTCACGTTGGCAGGTGGTGGAATGTCCTTGCCCTCACTCTGTGGCACACTGGCAGTCATGATGGTTGGCGCACTGCATGACCCCGCAGTTGCTGGCACCACTGTGCCTGGGGATGTGGTGGCTGAGGTGCTGGATTGGGACCTGGAAATCCTAGCTCTAGGGGAAGGACGGGGTGGGGGAGGTGTAGGGAAGTGGTCAATGTTAGCCAGGAAAAGTTTTTTAGACACACTGGGACGGGTAGATGGAGGGGGTTTGGGAGTGGAGGTAGAGGTAGTGGTTGTAGGAGGTGTACGTCTGCTGAATTTGGATGAAGGTGCATGGGCTGGAGGCTGTTGTGAGATGGATGGCTGTAGGGTGGGTGTGTGCCTGCATTTGTGTACTTTGGGAGGAGGGCTCACAGACACACTGGGAGAGGACACTGGGGATGTGTGAATGGTAGTGGGGTGGTGAGTGCACGTAAGCGGTGTGTGGTGATGGGCGTGCTGGTGATGGAGATAGTGGCTGAGGATGTAGTCCATGCAGGTGTGAGTGGAGACAAGACTGGGAGGGAGGAGGGAGACGTGGAGGAGGAGGACACAGTGGAGGCAGTGGATGTTGATATGTGTGCATGGGTATGATGCTTGTGTGAGTGCCTGTGAGATGTGTGGTGCTTATGTTTGCCTGAGCCACTCTTGTGTGTTGATGTGTGTGCATGCTGGTCTGATGGTGTGCTTGGGATAGGCTGAGGTACAGGGGACTGGGTCTGGGTGGAGAAAGTTGGAGGGGGGCATCTGGACACAGGGACAATGGCTACCATCAGTGCTGAGGCCAGAGCCTGAAATGCTCTCTGTTGGGCTGCCTGCCCAGAATGAATGCCCTCCAGGTATGCATTTGTTTGTTGCAAATGCCTCTCAACACCCTGGATGGCATTCAGAATGGTAGACTGCCCAATAGTGAGGGATCTCAGAAGGTCAATAGCCTCCTCACTGAGGGCAGCAGGGCTGACTGGGGCAGGGCCTGAGGTGCCTGGGGCGAAGGAGATGCCCACCCTCCTGGGTGAGGGGGCACGGGACACACGCTGAGGGGCTGCTGGGAGGGCGGTGCTGGGAGGGTGGGTGGTGGCTGTACCTGTTGATGCGGTGGGCACAGAGGTGCCCGCCACCGCAAGGGAGCTCCCATCAGAGGAGGAGTCGCTGGTCTCTGCTCCTATCCCGGCCGTGGAGCTCCCCTCACCTTCCACCCACTGGTGGCTTCAGGCTCTGTTGTTTCGCCCTCCATGGCCAAGTGGGATGCAGCTCCCTCCTGCTCCGGTGCCAATGCTCCTCCGCCTGATGATGCTATTGCACACAAGAACAGGGAGACCACAAAAAAGGAGGGGGAGACAGGAGAAAGACATGTTCAGTGCATGCAACACCACTACCGTTGGCGGACACAACAGACACAGCAGCCCTCTGCACTACGCCATGCATTTATAGTTCCTAGATTAATCACATGTCCATGGGGTACCATGTCTAAGCCTGATTGCTGCACACCTGGAAGTCACAGGATCCTGACTAGGTGTAGATGGCACTAACCACTAGTGGGGTTGGGGTGCCACAGAGCCTGCCTCACAAGTGACCTTGCCTACCAAGATTGCCCTGGCCTGGGGGAACCCACTGCCCACCTCCTCCACCCAGATACCTCATAATTGGCGCAGAGTCAGCTGAATGAGAGTGTACTCACCCACTTGTGGCTGCTGTGATGCCCTCAAGCGCCTATCCAACTCCGGATAGGCCACCGCCAGGATTCGAAACATCAGGGGGGTCATGGTGCGATGGACACCCCTCCCACGTTGGGAGGCCATCCCCACCTGGGCCTCCGCCATCTTGTTGCTCCAGCGGCGCAGGTCCTCCTATCTTTTATGGCAGTGGGTGCTCCGTCTTTGGTGGACCCCCAGAGTCCGGACGTCCTTGGCGATGGCACGCCAAATAGCCTTGGTCTGGTGGGTGCTGACCTACAGGAATAGTACAGGGGGAAAGGAAAATAATTACCCGTCCGGACCGTCATACTCATTGACCCACGTTCCCTCCCTTGCCCTGACGCACATACACTCACTGTCCGCACATGCAGGATTCAGCCCCCCCCATTTATCTGCCATCCACACCACTCCAAACAGGCTTTGCCCATGCAACATGTTCACAGTGTACTCACCTGTTTGTCTTGAGGACCATACAGTTGTGTGTACTGGGAGAGGACCCCATCCACTAGTTTCTCCAACTCCTCCGAAGTGAAGGCAGGAGCCCTTTCCCCAGACACATGAGCCATCCTCGCTTCCAGACACAGGTCACAGCAGCACTTGCAGTGTAGGTCCTCTCGTGTTGAAAGTCAGGTATCAAGTGAGTGAACAGACAGAAAATGACGGTCACGTCCGCGGCGGTGCGTACCGTCACCACCGGCGTACATCGTCATTGCCTCCTTGGACCCATAGGGTCCCATGTTAACCAATGCTGGATTGCACCACAGTCTTCGACCGTCCACTGTGACGGTGTACAACGCCAGCGCAGTTACCTCATATCCCCTTGTCCCACCTTACAGGTCAGGTAGCCGCCATTTCAGGGGGCCACATGGCATTAATATTAACTGCGTCACACCAATGTAGGCCTTGAATACACACAGTTACAGGCACATTGCGGATTAATAAATGTGTGCAAATGACATTTTTTGATACCTCAGTGTTGGCTGACTCTCTGCTCGCTGTTCTCGTCCATAGGGAACGTCTGCTGGGGCAGGTGATGAGATGGCGGCATCCTCCGGTGTACAGACCGCTGATGGACCTGTCAACAATGGAAGAGAGACATATAATAGTCACCTACAGACTTGATCGTGCAACAATTCATGAACTGTGTGCCCGGTTGGAGCCAGACCTGATGTAAGCTATCCGCCATCCCACCGGAATCCCCCCTCTAGTGCAGGTCCTGTCAGTACTCCATTTCCTGGCAAGTGGTTCCTTTCAAACAACATTGGCCATTGCATCAGGGATGTCCCAACCAATGTTCTCTAACGTGTTGTCCAGAGTGTTGTCTGCCCTGCTGAAACACATGCGCAGCTACATCGTGTTCCCTCAGGTGGATGATTTGACCATAGTGAAAGGTGACTTTTATGCCCTGGGACATATCCCCAACATCATAGGTGCCATTGATAGGACACATGTTCACTACATATGCCATTAGAATGTAACTCAAACCTCAGGGAGCAGGTTAGAAACACAATAGTTACAAGTATGGTAGCACATTGTTTGTGATGTAAGAGTGTCTACTGCCTCAATTTCACATATCAGTGACATGCAATTCACGGGCAGGTGACTCATTAAGGCCTAGGTCCATGCACCACAACATATATTGTGCTATCAAGTGGATAAGGTGCTAATTCCTAGTGCTTTCCTCACATCAACACCATGCCTACCAGGATGTATACAAGGGGCCACACATAAGGTAGGGACTGTGATCAAATGGTGTTTCAGTAATGTAGGAACTGAACACTGTTGCTTCTGACTGCTGCTTTGCCTGTACACTGCCATTGGGCACAACCCTGACACATGGTGGACTGTTATGGCACACACACTTTGGCTGTGGAGTAAGCCATCGTTTCCCAGACAAATGAAGCAGCAATGGCTGCTGAATCACTATCCAAACATATGACCCATTGTCAGGGTCTAAGAATTAAATGGGACAATGCATCACCAAATAATTGTCTGGGTGGAATGTAGGCAGAGTGTGTTACACTCCCTATATATATAAGATGCACACTTTTCACACAAATCTGCTGTCTTGACACATGCCTACAGTAATTCCAGATAAATATGTAAAGACTGATGTTTGGGTGTATGTCCTAGACAGCAAAGGATTTGCTAGTAACAACAATGCTTGACATGTGTCAGCATGGTTGCCTACTATGCTCTGTATAACAACATCACACAACACATAGCAATATTCACCACTCATTCTCACTCACATGCAGAACAAGTACAAGGTAGCAACAGTTACATAGTAGCCAATACATGTTTTGGACTCCAACATGGCAATCAGGTGTGGGATGTGAAACTATATCCAGCAATGCTAAAAAATGTCAGAGACCCATCAAAAAAATGAATGGGAGTAGAAGTTGCAATATATATTTCATTTGGCTAATGAAAAACAGTACTGAGATTATTTCACACATCAACATCATTCAGCCATGGTAAGAGTTACCTAGGATGTGCCATGCTGGGAGAAATGCATACCCATGTTCAGCAGAAGATGTGGATGGACCGCTGAGAGATACCCACAGATAATTTCAAATTCAACGTGAGAGGTCACTTGGAGACAACACAAGTACTGTGGCAGGGGTAATATCATTTGTGTGTGGCACTGTTTACATCTTTCAAATACAGTCAGTGGGACGGTAACTATCATGTAGCCAGTAGTAGAAGATGTGTACATCTACAATTTACACAAGTCATATGTTGTATCCTGTCCATGTATGACCAGACAATGTTGCTGTAGAAGATGTGTATAAAGTGCAAGCAGCCTAAAGAATGGGAGCAATGTATGAGACAATATATACCTTACAAGTAATGCAGTAAAACATGGATCAGGAACACACCTAGACCAATACTGACTGTGCAACAAATCAATGTCTATATGTGAACATCCAACATACGTACAGAGAGGGTGACCAGGTTAGTACCTAACCCAGTCATGTTTGCCACTACCATAACCTGGGAATTGCCCATTACATTCAAATATGACAGGAGTCAGTGACAGATAACACCATCTGTACTCTGGTATGTTTCCAAAATAGAAGTCACAACAGATATACAACCCCTAACCAAGCTGCCCTTGGAACTTACTAAAGACATCAAATGATGAGACATGTCCTACACTGTAAGTACCCAGTACTGTGTACATGAGAGGGCAAGGCTGACATCAAGTACCACAGAGAAAATGTGAAATCCCATTTTGTTTGATCACAATTGTACATGTGTCTGTCTGCAGGGGAGTGGCATTGTTCTGCTGATTAGCAAACATAAAGAGGCAAGATACCTGTTCAAAGCACTCTAACACCACTGCTCCGGCTACATAAACATATGATATTGACAGGGGGATGATGCATTCACACAGTGGCCTGAGTAAACTGGAGCTCCATAAACCTGCCCCTTCACATGCAACCATGGGTTTGTGTTGCCAAATAAACTCCCACAGTAGTGATGAAGAGGAGGCTTCCATCTATTCCGGACTGCAACACTGCTACACAGTGGGATGCTATTGCGAGTAACATAAAGACACATATACCACTAAAATGGCTCAGGCATGGTAATGTCTATCGGATTCTGAACAAAAGGCAACCTACCACAAATGTAAGGGCATATGTATCACAAGATCAGTGACTGAAAAAAATTACATTCACATGCGTTCCAACATACAGAAATATAGATGGCACTAAGATAACTACACAGGCATTTACCAAAGTCCAACATGTGTCCGTGCAGGAAGATAGTTATGTGAGGTTTCATGTCCCATGGACACACCACTGTGATCATATGTTACTGAAATGATACTACACACACAGCATTTAGCAACCTTCAGTGACACATGCATACACGAGTCGCCTGGACTACGGCAACACCCTCTACGCCGGGACCACCGCCAAACTCCAAAACCGCCTGCAACGCATCCAAAACGCCTCGGCCCGCCTCATCCTCAACGTACCCCGCAACAGCCACATCTCCGCACACCTGAGACACCTGCATTGGCTCCCAGTCAGCAAAAGGATCACCTTCCGTCTTCTCACCCACGCACACAAAGCCCTCCACAACAAGGGACCGGAATACCTCAACAGACGCCTCAGCTTCTACGTCCCCACCCGCCCCCTCCGCTCCGCTGGCCTCGCACTTGCTGCCGTCCCTCGCACCCGCCGCTCCACGGCGGGTGGGAGATCTTTCTCCTTCCTGGCGGCCAAGACCTGGAACTCCCTCCCCACCAGCCTCAGGACCACCCAGGACCACTCCGCTTTCCGGAGACTCCTAAAGACTTGGCTGTTCGAGCAGCGATAACCCCCCCTTTCCCCCCTAGCGCCTTGAGACCCGCACGGGTGAGTAGCGCGCTTTATAAATGTTAATGATTTGATTTGATTTGATTTGATTACATACCATCTCCTGCAACTAAGATGCATGGGGAACTATATGTCATACGTGTAACAGGAGCATCATGAAGGCAAAACCAACAGCCCATCATAGAGCACACAAGCACATGCAAATTGGTTGGGGTAATGTGATGTCAACCCAGTCCTAGTCCATTGCATTCTCTGAGTACAAATTGTAATGGCTGTCACGTGCCTTACCATGTTTTGGACATAGACCATAATATATATTTAGGGTTGCTGGTATGGGTACATTTTATATCAGACATACCAATGTAGTACTCCCACAAATAAGTTTTCAAACACATATGTACACTCATAGTACACATATGCTAACATATATAAGAACACAGTGTAACTACAAATGCACATATGCACAAGGTATGAGCAATCACATGCAGTAGACTCATAAACAAACCTGTAGGTTCAACATACCAGTGTCACCATAAAGATATGACTGGATAGTTACACACACGTAGCCATACCACAATTACAACATTGTTGCATAGCCTATGTGACATGGTAAGTGAATCTGAGTGCACTCAAGGTCTACATTGCAAAATTCCACGCATTTCCGTCATTCATCAAAAAAGAATGACGCCCCAAATCTACACACTGTGACAATCTGAAAAATGACATCCGGCCACTGAGCGTCTATCAGGCCTTTTCACACACAATGGGGGAAATTTGAAGCATGACAGTCATGCGTCAAAAATTAAAACGCATATGCATATGCCATACTTTTCTCCTGAAGCAAAAAGATGCTTAGCCCCTGCGTGTCTATCGCACGTCCACAGGCCTTTCCATGCACAATGGGGAAAAATCGATGCACAACCGTCATGTGTAAAAAAAAAAAAACAATGCATGACTGGAAACGTAATGCACAGGCCCAGGAAGTGATGAAACAGGACAACCTGCCTGAGTACATGGTACAGTGAGTTCACTTTCACTTTTACTTCACAGTCTTATTGTCTGTGACTGTGTGAGGGTGCATTGAGCTGGTGCTGTTGGAGTTTTGGAGTATTTGTAGTGTTTTTGTGCTGTGTCCTGTAGTTCTTGTGTATTATTTGTCTTTTAATCTGTCTTTCGTATTGTAATTGTTCTGTTTATATCACTGTATTGTAGGGTGTTTGTCTGGGGTAGGATAGATTTTTTGGGTATTGAGGTAGTTGGAGTAGTGTTAGGGCACTTTTTTCCTGTCAACTGCTTTTACAGTGCATTATGTTAGGGAAAGGGAGGATGGCCAGGATGTCGGCCGATGGGCTAGGGGCTTTATTTGGCTGGTACAACATCACCTTCCCATGATGCTGGTACTGGGTGGCTGTGTCATTGGGGGCTACCCCACAGAGACCAAGAAGCTGTGGTAGGGAAAGGTGCTCCACACCTTTGCCACTGGAGGGAATGACCACCAATTGAAACACTGCTGGGCTGACCTCCACACAAGGGAGCAAGATCTGCTGGATCACCTGGGTATCGAGATTGGTGGAGCAGTTGGTAAGTATCCCATTTCCAACCAAGCCCATTATTTGCAGGTGTATTACAGGTGCTGATACAGTTGAGTGCAGCATGTTATGTTTAAGGCTCTGGACATGTCATATGCTGCCTGTATGAAGAGCCCCAGCACCACCTTAGGGATGACATTCTAATGCAGAGTAATGAAGCTGAAGCAGGGCAGATGTGCCATCTTCCCTGCACAACTAATACAAAGGTGGTCATTATGACATTGGCAGTAAATGTTGCTTACCGCCGTGGTGACGGCTGCCAACATACCATCCGTTCGCCAAATTATGACACAGACACACCCATCCAACAGAATACTGCCACATACACAAATCAACCAGACCAAAGGTCAGTGCTAAAGTGGCGGTACCAACACCCATACCGTTACGCTAACAAAACAATGACTACCACATTATGACCCACGAATCACCACGGTGGACATTCAGTGGCAGTAAACCATTGGCGGCACACAACGGCGTGCTCAAACTGGACACCCATATACTAAGCTACACAACATTAGCCAATACCAAAAACACACACCTAACACTCATACACACACCACACACACCAACCCACAACCCTTTATGAATACAAATTATTGCCACCAGACTGACTCCAAGACCACTGCGGCAGCTACACACACACCACATTCACCAATACATCCCTCATGCACCCCACTACACACACCCAAACACAGTACCCAACACCCACATAATTACACACACAACACCCATGTCCCACAAAGGCACCCCTGTTTCACAGATGAGGAATTGCAGGTCATGGTGGAGGAAATAGTCAGGGTAGAGCCACAGCTGTTTGGAGCACAGGTACAGCAAATATCCATTACCAGGAAGATGGAGCTATGGCGGAGGATTGTGGACAGGGTGAATGCCGTAGGACAGCATCCAAGAACAAGCATGACATCAGGAAGAGGTGGAATGACCTACGGGGAAGGAGCATTCCCGTTCCGTGGCAGCAAGGCACCAGCTTGCGAAACACAGGACTGGCGGTGGACCTCCACCTCCCCCCCCACAGCTCACAGCATAGTAGGAGCAAGTCTTGGCATTACTGCATCCTGAGGTCCCATCTGGAGTTGCCGGAGGACTGGACACTGGTTAGTCAACTTTTACTACTTATCAACCCCCATACCTGCATGCCATCTCACCCCCAAACCCTCACTCCTATCACTCCACTCCATCCCACACACTGCACCTACACATATGACTAACCCTGCATGCTATACAAATCCACGGACAGCTCTCCCAGCCCTGCATGGACACCCAACACAAAAGGCACAGCATTGAGAACTAACAATTACAGCATACATCACCATAGAAAAACAAAGGTGGCAGGGCAACATCAATGATAGAGGGGAAGATAGGGATGTACAATATGTCACAGACATGAAGCATAGTACATCACTTACATCCCCACAGGTGCCCCAGCCAACGTAAGTGGACAGGAAGTTCCACAACAAACCAGTCTCCCAACGGAAGATGCCCCCAGTGATGACAGAAACTCTGGACTTCTGGATCTGGAACTACCTGGCCTATCGGGGACCATTGGTCAGTCGGTCACCCCATCCCACTCACACTCAACCACAGAACCTCCCCCTTCAGTATCCAACACCACAGCACCCACCCCGCGTTCCCACACCTCTGTCCCCAGGACACGTCAATCAGCAGTGTGCCTACCTATACAGGGACCCCAATCCAAACCTCGACCCCAAGACAATCAGGGACCTGGGATCAGTGGCAGTGGGCACACCGTCCAGGGGACAGAGGCACAGGGCAACAGGGACACTGAGAGGGCCGCTGTGTGCCATAGGGAGGACAGGCCCAGGGAACCGACTCTCTAGGAGGCACTCACCAAGATCCTAGGGGCCTACCAACAATCCCAGGGCACAATGGGCCATATCCTTAACAACATGCAGGAGAAGTGGCTGCAGAAGGAACACCATCAGGAGATCAGGGAAGACTCGTAGGCTCTCAACACCTCCATGATCTCCGTAGCAGGGGTGCTGGCAGACATGGCCAACATCATGAAGGAATCAACAGCACACCAGCAGGCCCCTACCACTAGCCAGTCAATTGACCAGCCCTCCACTTCTGCTGCAGCTAGTGGGCAGGAGGCCCTGCCACAGGACCCACAGGCCACCAGTACCCCTCCCCCTGCAGAAGGTTAACCACCCCGAAAACGTTCCCTGCGACCCAGACAGAAGCCAGAGACACTTGCCAAGACCAAGACCACCGCCAGGAAATTAGACTCTCCTGATTATCCCCTTTGTGTCCCGCCCTGTCACCTTGTCCACTTTTAACTGCCTTTGCTCCCCTTCCTATGGCCCCTTGGGCACTGGACCTGTGCTTCAAACAGACTGGAACAATACCATGGACTTTCCTCTACCATCACCCCATTCCATTGCACTTTTCAGTCAATTATTTGCACTACAATAAACACCCTTGAACACAACTTGAGTGACACCATTTAATGTGTTGAAAATGTGCATTTATGGGAACAGTCACATCTAGTGGAAATGATCTGAACTCTGTGATAGCATACAAATAATGACCTGTACCTGTCTGCAGTAAACACATCAGGACACTGTTGTTATATCACCAACATCTGTAAAATGACAAGCCATAGGTGACAATAGGTCGAAATGCACAGGACGTGAATACCTTCATGATACAGCCATACAGGAAACTGCAATAGTCAGAGCAATGGTCAGTTCCACTGTGTCACCTGTGTGTCATTGGAAGTATTGTCGTCTAACTGATGTTCTGTTGTCCTCATCTTCATCCTCTGCCTCCTCATCCTCACTGTCCTCAAGGTCCAGTACTGCCACAGGGTCATCTCATGTCCCCTCCTCCTGCAGAAAAGGCACATGTTATCTGGGGGCCAGGTTGTGCGACATGCAGCATGCCACTATTATCTGACAGACCTTCTCGGGTGAGCAGCACACGGATCCACCTGTCAGATGCAAGCATCTGTACCTGACCTTCAGGAGGCAGAAGGTTCTCTCAATTATTCTTCTGGTTCACCAATGTGCCTAATTATAATGGTTCTCAGCCCCTGTCCTGGCATTCCTCACAGGGGTCAGGAGCCACGATAAGTTTGGGTAGCCAGTGTCACCTGCAAGTATTGAGGGACAAGATTTAGCCTTATACAATGCTATGGGGATAACACTTGAAAGCATACACTGACATACAGTGGATGGGGACTCTGGCTCACCTATTAGCCACACTCTGTGCCTCTGTAGTTGGGCCATCACATTTGGGATGCTGCAATTCCTCAGAACGAAGGAGTCCTGCACTGACCCAGGATACTTGGCAGTAATGAGGGAGATGTACTGGTCCACCAGGCATACCATTTGCACATTGAGTGAGGGGAAACTCTTTTATTTCCTGAACACCTGTTCATTCTGGTGGGGGGGGGGACAAACACAATATATGTACCGTCAATCACCCCAATAGTATTGGGAATATGTCCCATTGCATAGAATCCCGCTTTCACAGTGGCCAAATCTTTCACCTGGGGGAAAGAAATGTAGCTGCATATGTGTTTCACCAATGCAGACAATTCCCTTGCCAGCACGATTGAGAACATTGGCTGTGACATTCCTGCCAAGCCCACTGTCACTTGGAAAGAACCAGTTGTCAGGAAATGGAGCAGTGATACAACCTGCTCAAGAGGGGAGATCCCAGTGAGATGGCAGAAAACTGATATCAGGTCAGGCTGCAATTGGGCACCCAGCTCTGTGATTGTGGCCCTGTCCAGTCTATAGGTGAGTGTAATGTGTCTGTCCTCCAGTTTAGCCAAGTTCACGAGACGTCTGTACATCGGGGTTTGTCTCCTCCTCCTATTTATCTGCAGTGGTTGGTATCTAAGGGACAGAAGAGTGAGTAGGCTGTCACAATTTGTACAATGGAACCACCACCTCAGTGTGCATACTGCATTAATGTGATGGCCCAGTGGGAATGGCAATGTATGTGCAATTTCCATAAATGACGATGTTATGGAAGATCTGTATGTAGTCCACCACCATGAAATGACGACTCCCTGTCCTGTATCTAGGGTCAGGTGGAAGTGAGGTAACTCCTCCGATGTTGTGCAGTGTGGCAGAAGGCAGTCATGCCCCGCCGTGCATTTCCTCATTGACTAATATGGGTCTCTATGGAGTACAGTGGCCAATGGGGATTAGCATAGGCGGTGACGGTGTACACCGCCGCAGACTTGACTGCTATTTTCTGTCTATAACTTCACTTGATTCCTGACCTCTCACAGGACAATGCCTACACTGCATGTGCTACTGTGACCTGTGTCTGGAACCTACCATGACCCGTGTGACCGGAAAAAGGGCCCCTGCCTTCACCGCAATAGACTGGAGTGCTTGATGGATAGGGTCCTGCCCCAGTATGAACTACTACATGAGCCTCCAGATCAACAGTGAGTACACCTTGGCCACGATGCATGTGGGAGGGTTGCATGGAGATGTGTGTGCAGGCATCGTATCATGTGTGGGATGGTATGTCTGGTGGTAGTGTACATGGTGTGCGCCGGGCGATGTGTGTGCCAATGGAGTTGGAAAAAGGATTTGGGGCCATATGTGTGACAGGCTGGATTGTATGTGTAATGCTGTTCTCCTGTCTGTATTCCCTCTGCAGGTCAGTGCCCATCAAAAGAAGGGATTGTGGTGTGCCAAGGACGTGCGGACCCTGTGGGTCTACAGCAGGCGGCGCACCCACTGCAGGAAATGGTGGGAGGACATGAGACACTGGCACGGAAGACCATGGAGGCCCAGCTGGGGATGGCCTCAAAAACGAGGAAGGTGTTCCTGTCGGAACCTGACCCCTCTGATGGCCCGCATACTGGCAGTTGCCTATCCAGAGCTGGATGGGCACTTGAGAGCATCACAACAGTCACAAGGGTGCATGGCAAATGCAGGTAACCTAGCTCGTTTGCATTCCATGTCAGTCAGGGCTTTGTGGGTCCCAGGAGGAGTGCAGTTGGCGATGTTCAGCCCTCATCTTGCTGTGGCATCTAGCCAATTCAATGCCAGTGCAGTGCATTGTGCTCAATGCTGATCCCTATGTGTGACAGTGCTGTGTATGCCAACTGTGGTGTTGGTACTGTAATTGACGCAATGCTCCCTTTCTCTCCCTCCCCTTTCTCCTTCTGTCATCCTGTCCATGTGTGCATTAGCATCATCTGGTGGAGGAGCAGGGGCACCGGCGACAGAGGGACCTGCATCCCACAGGACCCAGGAGACAGAGTCCACCAATGCCAAGGGGACCAGTGGGACGGAGGGCGAGGGAGCACCACGGCGGAGACAGGAGGTGACAACACTGGCTGAGATACCTCCTCCGACAGAAGCTCCATGGTCGTGGCAGCCCCCTGTGGTCTCTCCCACCCTGTTAGTCCCCCCTTCCTAAAGGACACAAATACAGGCACTCACACACCCAACAGCCATCCACCTCACATCAGCACACTGCCCATGCACCTGCACCCAAGTCCAGCAGACATGCTCCTCCAACAACCACTCCCTCAACCTCGACTCCTATCCCTATTCCCTCATCCTGCCCCACTGTCCCTAAGAAGCTTTTCCTTGCCCAACTTGACCTCTTCCCCCCATTCTGCCTGTAAGAGCAGGGGTGCAACAACCCAGCCCAGCACCTCAGCCAAACAGTCCACAGGGACATTGTAGGCAACTCCTGGTCATGGAGGCAAGACAGTGAAGGATCCCACTCCACCAGCCAGGAAAGGAAAGGATTCCACTCTACCAGCCAGGAAACGGAAGGATCCCATTGAACCACCAATGTCAGAAAAGGTTCCCACTGAACCACAAATGTCAGAAGAGGTTCCCACTCAACCACCAATGACAGAAGAGGTTCCCACTCAACCACTGAAGGAAGCTGGCCTGGTTTGTAATGGGTACCTTGGGTACTTACACCTTACACCAGGTCCAGTTATCCCTTGTTAGTGAATGTAGTAGTGCTCTAGCAGCTTAGGCTGATAGAAGTAGCTATAGAAGAGCAGCTTAGGCTGAACAAACAGACATGCAAAGCTCATGCAATACCACTTATAGTTACACAGTACTTATACACAAGTAAAGACATTACTCAGTGTTACCAAAATTAAAGGTCTTTATTTGGGTGACACAGTAACAAAAATATCTTAGAGACAATACTCCTTCTGGAGGTAAGTATTATATACAATATATACACCAGACACCAAGATTAGACAAGGAAATAGTCATAGAACAATGCAGACAGTAGGAAATCCTATAGAATGCAATGGGAGAAAATAGTTCTAGGATTTTGCAGTAGCCAGCCAAGTCTGCAAAGAACAACTGCTGGATTATTGGACCTGAAGACCTGCAAAGGAAGGGGAACAAGCTCAGAAGTCGAAAGAAGTTCCAGGAAGGACAGGAGCCCCTGCCAACCCAGAAGAGGATGCAAAAGAAGAGTCCCCGGTTAGTAGAAAATTGCAGAAATGCACCCTAGGAAGATGCCAGCGGGTTCCTGCATGATGCAAAAGATATCAAACATATGGCTGGCAGGATCCCAGTGGGACAGGCAAAACACACTCACATATATGTTTTTTCTCTATGAGCACTGTGGTCCTGGCTAGCAGGATCCCAGTGACACAGTAAAAACACACTGGCACACACTCACAAACAGGCCGAAAGTGGTGGTAACCATGCTAGAAAGAGGCTACTTTCTTACAACCACCAATGTCAGAAAATATTCCTACTCATCCACCAATGACAGAAAAGGTTCCCACTCAACCACCAATGACAGAAGAGGTTCCCACTCAACCACCAATATCCAAAAAGCTTTCCACTCAACCACCAATGACAGAAAAGGTTCCCACTCAACCACCAATGACAGGCAAGAAGCCCTCACCTCCAATTGAGACACAGCAGCCCTCACCTCTAGCAGAGGCGGCCCAGGAGACACCTCCCCCAGCAGAGACAATGCAGCCCCCACCACCAGCAGAGGCTGCCCAGGAGATACCTCTCCCAGCAGAGTCAATGCAGCCTTCACCTCCAGGAGAGGGCATGTAGCCCACCTTTCAGGGACTGTTGTACAAGGATCCCCCTCCAGAAGCAGTGTGCAAGTTCCCCACCTCAGAGGCTGTGACTTTACACTCCCCAGCATTGCGAAGTGGGCATGGAGCCCCTCCAGAAGCAGTGGGCAAGTTCCCCACCTCAGAGACTGTGACCTTGCACTCCCCAGCATTGAAAAATAAGCATGGAGCCCCCTCCAGGAGCAGTGGGCAAGTTCCCAACTTCAGCTGAGGTGCCCCCCTCTCCCCTGTGCCTGTCCACTTCTGAGATGTTGACCCTGCACAGTGTTGTGTGGAATTCATCAGGATCAAGTTGGGGCTTGGACTGTGCCCTGTGGCCATGTGGGCCTTCTGTACTTTGGAATGGCATTGGCTCTTTATGTACAATTTTTCAAGTATCATCTTCTAAAATTGGTTCATATGGGGATGTTGTCTTCCTATTACATGTCACTGCTGTCGAACTGTGGTCCTTGTATTATTATGCAGTGCATTGTGTGCCATTGGTTTACGTCTGTAGCTTGTTGTGTGTATGGTGTGTGTGTGTGGATGTGTGTGCTGTGCGTGTGTGTCACTCTCCTTTTCCTCCCTCCCTCCATTGTGTGCTAGGTGGCTGTACTCACCATCGTCGTCTTTGTCGGCGTTGGTGTTTCAGGTAGCGCATGGCGTAGAAGAGCATTGGAAAAACTTTCAGTTCCGGTTCCATGGCGGGTTGGTCTTCTATGTTTCTCTGTCGGTTAGTCTTTGGTCTTCTGTGATGTGTTTTCACCAGGCTCTTGATGGCGTTCGTATCGCCCCGTAAATAGCGGTGGTTTGCAGTGTCACACCGCCACTTTAACAGTCACCACCAATGTCATAATGAGGGCCAAATTTTGTGATGCATGCAACTTGGCTTTGAGCATCACAACATGAGGCCTGCGTCATGTAACATGTATGAGATGGGGAGGCCCAAAACCTGTTTGGGGGCACATGTATAAGCCTTTGGGAAAAATGAGAAATACCTAAATTCCAAATTTCTTGCACTTTGAACAGCTGCTGAGAGCAGATGTTAGATGGGGGCATATAAATGTATGTGATGTGCTCCCGTGTACTCAGCAGAAGTCGTGATGATCTGTTTTGTTTCAACTCCTGCTGAGTACACCATTTTCCTCCATATAAATAGACCCCACCTGCATCATGCTGTGCTCTAATTCTGATTAGTCGCACACATGGCGGCAGTAAGGTGTGCCCTGAGGGCCACAAGGTCTGTAGTGATGCACTTGGTGCTGCACCACTGTTGTTTAATCTGCCCCCATGTATCGTTGGTTAAGACCATGAAAAGGGAGCTAGACTATGGACTGGGTCCAGACTACTAGCACTTTCCTCTTTCTGTGCATTGTGCATAACGTACACCCCAAACTATGGGGGTCATTCTGACCCTGGCGGTAAAAACCGCCAGGGCCAACGACCGCGGGAGCACCGCCAACAGGCTGGCGGTGCTCCCTTGGGCATTCTGACCGCGGCGGTACAGCCGCGGTCAGAAACGGAGAACCGGCAGTGTACCGCCGGTTCTCCGCTGCCCTGGGGAATCCTACCGCCATGGGGATTCCGAGCCCCATACCGTCATCCTGTTCCTGGCCGTTTTGGCCACCAGGAAGAGGATGGCGGTATGGGGTGTTGTGGGGCCCCTGGGGGCCCCTGCAGTGCCCATGCCTATGGCATGGGCACTGCAGGGGCCCCCGTAACAGGGCCCCACAAAGATTTTTAGTGTCTGCCATGCAGACACTGAAAATCGCGACGGGTGCAACTGCACCCGTCGCACCCCTTCCACTCCGCCGGCTCCATTCGGAACCGGCATCCTCATGGAAGGGTGTTTCCCGCTGGGCTGGCGGCAGCCTTCTGGCAGTCGCCCACCAGCCCAGCGGGAAACTCAGAATAACCGCGGCAGTCTTTTGACCGCGCAGCGGTATTCTGCCGGCGGGACTTTGGCGGGCGGCCTCCGCCGCCCGCCAAGGTCAGAATGAGGGCCTATGTCTATTACACCACACACATGCGCTGATTTAGTACCACATGCCAGCCGCATCTGACTGACAGTATGGGGCTGCCCTGCATCTGCTCCATCACTGGCACATTACTCAGAGACCTGCACCAACATATGCATCCTTGGACAACAGAGCAACTGTGTCTGTGTTGAGGCATCTGTCTATGCACATGTTTGTATACCTCCCTGAACAAATAACGGTATAATGGCTGGTAACACACTATTGGCAATACATCCGTAATTTCAATCAGTAAATATGCAGGTGGGTACAACTACTTAATCCTAAATAACCTACCGTGGCATTATTGTTCATGTGTGTGATGGCACACACATATTAGTGACTACAAACAAGGATGTATCATGGCATTCCTCAACATTTTGGAATACCCACACAAAAGCTGGGCAGTTGTTTGTCAGTTTGCGGTGACAATGAGCTAGATGTCTTCAACATTTGGGGCAGGCTCAACTGCTATGGGTGTCACAATGAGATGGCCACTGCAACAACCATCACATGCCCCTCAGATGCAGTATACAGTGTCATGCAGTCCCAAATGGTCATGGAGGTGTAAAGCTAACAAACACCTGCATGTCAAAGGCATATATATATATATATATATATATATATATATATATATATATATATATATATATATATGGTGCAGTGAAAAACACCACAGGAATGTCTAGAAAAGAGAAGGTTTGTAGGTGCCTGGGTCTCCATTATCTGAGACCATGTGTGATTGACTGATCATAGATGTTTGTGAGTTGCTCTGATCTACGTTTAGAATGACTAGCTGTAGGAGGCTGGCCTGGTTTGTAGTGGGCATCACAGGTACTTACACCTTATACTAGGTCCAGTTATCCCTTAGTAGTCAGTGTCTAGAAGCCAGCCTGTCTAGAGGTAGCTCTAGGCAGAGCAGCCAAGGCTGAACTAGGAGACATGCAAAGCTCTAGTGGAAAGATTGTTGGAAGGAATCTCCCCTGCATCTTCAGGACCTCTCTTGAATCTACCTGGTCAGAATCCCCCTCTACCTCCTCTAGCTGGTTATCAGATTGCCCCTGATCATCCTGCAGAAAGAGATTTAAACGGAAATCCTTGTTAGGGTCCTTCCCATTCCCTAAGCTTCTCTCTAAGCAAAGCCCCATCAAAATGTTAAAGTTAAGGTTCTCATAGGTAGTTTTGATAGCCTTAGGGGTGGCCTTAGAGGAAGACATAGTGATAGAAAAGTTAGAGTAAAGTGAAAGGAAGAAAAGACCTACATTATCTAAGTTTTAGATTTTTAGAAAGCAAGTAAGAAAGACTAGGTATACTTTTGTATAGCTCAAAGTACAGAGTACACTTTTCTGTGAAAAGCACCAGTAACAGAGTGATAAAGGAATTGCAAGTACTTATCCTACCACTGCACTACCAATGTAGGAGGCTGGCCTGGTTTGTAGTGGGTACCACCTTATACGAGGTCCAGTTATCCCTTATTAGTGAAATGTAGTCAGTGTCTAGAAGCCCGGCTGTCTAGAGGTAGTTGTAGGCATAGCAGACACGGCTGAACTAGGAGACATGCAAAGTTCTTGCAATACTACTGTAGTCACACATTACTCACAAACATGAAAGACAAGACTCTGTGTTACCAAAAAAATAAAGGTACTTTATTTTAGTGACACAAGGCCAAAAATTATTTGGAGACTATACTCCCTTAGGAGGCAAGTAAATTACACAATATATACACTAGTAACCGAAAACAGGTAAGTAAACAGTCAGAAAATAGTGCAAATAGTGAAAATCACAATAGGTTGCAAAGGGTCTAGGGGGAACACAAACCATATATTAAAATAGTGGAATGCAAAATTTGGTTTCCCACCTAGGCAAGTGTAGTGTGTAGAGGGGCGCTTGGAGTGTAAGAAAACATCAAAGGTAAGTAAAATACCCCACCCCAGAGACCAGGAAAGCAGAAGTAAAACACAGCAAGTTTCCTAAAACACACTAGAAGTCATGGTAGAAGACAGTGCAAGAACCAGAAGAGACTGCAAGACACCAACAATGGATTTCTCGACCTGAAGACCATGTGGAAGAAGGGACCTGGTCCAAGAACCAGGAGCCCCTGCTAACCCGGATGAATGTTCAAAAGAAGAACCACTGGTGAGAAGACAGTCAGTATTGCACCAAAGAAGCTAGATGAGGGTTCCTGATTGGTGCAGATGTCCCACACCGGATGGATGAATGCAGTCTGGTTTGCATTGCTGGATTCCGCAAACAAGCCTTGGTAAATGCAAAACTCACGGTTCACAGAAAATGGCACTGCTTGGGCCCAGAAAGGACCAGGTCAAATCCACTCAGGAGGGGGAGACAGATATGGGTCTCAGCAACTCAGAGAGCCCTCAGAAGACCAGGTAGCACACACACAAGAGTGCCACAGCATGGGGACAAAGGATTTGCAAATGGTGGTCATCACAGCACTACACAAAGGGACCCACGCTGCCGGAGAACAAATCAGGGAGCTGAGCATCAAGGAATGGAGTGCTTGGTATCTGGGCTATGCTGTGCACAAAGGAATTCTTGAAAAAGCGCACAGAAGTCCTAGGAGCGGCAAAACATGCGGTGCACAGGGGAACTGTCTGGCACAGGGAGACAAGATCTTACCTCCTCCAAATTTGGACAGCTGGACCTTTGGACAGTCAGGGTCACTTTTGTCTGCCACCTGTGTTCCAGGATTCATGCTCGTCATCAGGAGAGGGGACCCAGAGTACCAGTCGTCACTGCAGAGAGGTGCCTGCTGAATCAGAAAAGTGACTCTGTCATTCCACAGGAGATTCCTTTGGTTCTTCTGTTGCAGTATGAAGGCAGGCAGTCCTTGGAGTGTACACAACCTGGAAACTGTTGCAGTTGCTGGCAGGAGCTGAAGTTACAAGGTCACAGATGTCCTCTTTGCTTCTTTGTTGCAGTTTTGTAGATCTCCTGGAGCAGTCAGCGGTTGATCCATTGGTAGAAGATGAAGTAAAGGATGCAGAGGATTCCTCCTGGAGTCTTGCAATACGAATATGAAGAAACACCCAGAGGAGAGACCCTAAATAGCCCTGAGAGGGGGGTTGGTCACCTAACCAGGTAAGCACCTATCAGGAGGGGTCTCTGACATCACCTGCTGGCATTGGCCACTCAGATGCTCCCAGAGTTCCCTGTCCATCCTGCAAACAAGATGGCAGAACCCTGAGACACTCTGGATGAGCTCTGGACACCACCCCTGGGGTAGTGATGGACAGGGGAGTTGTCACTCCCCTTTCCTTTGTCCAGTTTTGTGCCAGAGCAGGGACTGGGGGTCATTGAACCAGTGTAGACTGGTTTATGCAAGGAAGGCACCACCTGTACACTTCAAATCATTCCCAGAAGCTCTGGGAGGATGCCCCTCTCATGGCTGTAACACCTATTTCCAAAGGAAGAGGATGTAACACTCCTTTCCTAAAGAAAATGCATTGCTTTGCCTTCCTGTGATTGAGCTGCTGAAGTCCCAGCAGGGTAGAAGCCTGTCTGTGAGGTGGCAGCAGCTGGGGCTCCAGTGAAAACCTCAGAAGGCTGGTGTGGCAGTACTGGGGGGCCATGATGGAGCCCCCACAGTGCATGGGATTGTGCAACCAATACTGGAATCAGTATTGGGGTACAATTCCGAGTTGTTAGACACCTTACATGGCCATATTGAGAGTTACCACTGTGAAGATAGATATAGGTATTGACCTATATCTATTGCGGACTTTTAATGGCGTCCCTGTACTCTCAAATTCGTGGGAAATGGGCCTGGATGACATGGGGGCAACTCTACTAGTGCAAGGGTGCCCTTACACACAGGTACTATGCACCTAGCCTTTAGGGTCTGAAGGTTAGACATATAGGTGACTTATAAGTGACCTGGTGGAGTGAAAATGGCTGTGAAATAGTGCGTACACTATTTCACTCAGGCTGCTATGGTAGTCCTGAAGAAGTGTTTGCATGAGTTCCTTATGTGTGGCAAAAGCAATGCTGCAGCCCATAAGGATCTCCTGGAACCCCAATGACCTGGGTACCTAGGTACCACATACTGGGAACCTATAAGGGGGATCCAGTATACCAATTTGAAGTGGAATACTGGGTTACCAGTATGTAAGTACCCATTTGGAACCTGAGAGAAAATAAGCACTGGAGTTCTGATTAGCAGGGCTCCAGTGACACAGTCAAGCATACTGACGAAAACAGTGAAACAGACTGACATGTAGGGAACAAACCATAAGCATTGGGGTCCTGCCTAGCAGGATCCAAGTGACACATTCAGAACACACTGACAAACAGGTCACACTTGGGGGTAACCATGCTAGAAAGAGGCTACTTTCTCACACTCGCACACTCAGGTTGACAGTAAACGATGTTGTCCATTAACTGATATGTACAAATATCACTGAGCAATGTTTTCCATTCATGTCTTGCAGGTGGACCTCCACCCTACACCATTGGTGATGTGGCCAGATTTGAAGACCCTGATGTAGTCAAGTAAGTGTACATTATGGCCCTCATTATGACATTGGTGATAAATCCCACTTACCGCCATGCTGACTGCCGCTAAAATACCACTGCGGCGGCAGATATCCATTCACCATGTTATGACACACACCAATCAGTCACTATTCAGCCACACGCACAAGTCCGCCACACCAAAGATCACTAATACACTGGCGGTATCAAAACTCACACTGTTACGCCAACAGAAAAACGCCCACCACATTATGACCCACAATTCACCACGGCGGACATTCAACGGTGGTAAACTATTGGCGCAACATACCGCCACGCTCACAATGGTCACCCACATACAAAAGAACACCACATTGGGCAATTCAAACAACATACACCTGACACCCATACACACACCACACCCACACATCCACACCACCATAAAAAACCCACCCAGACTATCCACAACCCTCTACAAATACAAACCATTGCCAACATACTGACATCACGACTACAGACAAGACCAGACCCACACACCACACACCACCATCACCTATACACCACCCACGCACCACACATCACACATCACACACCCAACACATCACCCTACACACCCTCACCCACAATCCTCACACAACACCCGTGTCACCACAATGACACCCCAGATTCTCTGAGGAGGAGCTAAGGGTCAAGGTGGAGGAAATCACCCGGGTAGAGCCACAGCTATTTGGAGCACACGTGCAGTAAATATCCTTTGCTAGGAAGAAGGAGCTATGGTGAAGGATCGTGGACAGGGTCAATGCTGTGGGACAGTACCCAAGTACAAGGGTTGACATCAGGAAGTGGTGGAACGACCTACGGGGGAAGGTATGTTAAAATGCAGCAAGACACCAACTAGCTGTACAAAGTACTTGTGGTGTACCCCCATCTCCTCCCCCACAACTAACAACATGGGAGGAGCAAGTCTTGGCAGTTATGCATCCTGAGGGCCTGACTGGAGTAGCAGGATGCCTGAACTCTGGTACGTCAACTCTATACTACTATCACCCCCCTACCTGCATGAAATCACATACTCTCACCCTCACCCTCACTCCCATCACTCACCACCTCCCACACACCCCACCATCACATCTCACTCATCCAAATGCCAAGCCCTGCATGCACCACCAATGCATGGACACCACTCACAGCCCTGCATGGACACCTATCACTAAAGCATGCACACTAGAAAGTATCAGCTAGCCCACTATATACCAACTCACACAAGTGAGAGATGCAAGGGCAAAAACTACCATAGAGGGCAACCCACCCATGCACAACATGTCACAAACAGAAACAATAACACTGCATTTACATTCCCACAGGCATCCCAGCCAATGTCACCGGAGAGGGACAATACCAGGGGATGAAGGAGGACTTACAGGCCATTAACACCACCCTGGTCACCATTGCAGGGGTGCTGGGAGACATGGCCAATATCACGAGGGAGGTAGTGTCACACCAGCGGGCCCCTGCCACTAACCAGACTACTGAGCAGCCCTCCACCTCCGCTGCCACTAGTGGCCAGGTGGCCCCGCCACAGGACCAATAGGCTACCAGCACTCCTCCCCCTGCAGAAGGAGAACCACCCTGCAAATGTTCCCTGCGATCCAGGCAGAAGCCAGAGACTATTGCCAAGACCATGCCAGGAAATGAGACTCTCCTGATTGTCACAATTGTGTCCCACTCTGTCACCCTGTCCACCTCGAACTGCCATTGCTCTCCTTCCTATGCCCCCTTGGACAATGCACCTGTGCTACAAATAGACTGGAACTATATCCTGGACTTTCCTCCATCATCACCCTAGCCCATTGCCCTTGTCCCTCTACTTCTTAGCACTTCAATAAACATGCTTTGAAAAAATACAAGTATGCAGTATGTCAAATGATTGAAGTATGTATTTGTTTAACAAGGTTTAAACATTGCAATTCAACTGTACAGTAATGTTAACAGAGGAAAGACGTGTAGTTGGCTGCAGTGTCAACACCAGGAGCAATAGTGGGGCACCAACATCTGCAAAAAGAATTACCAAAGGGTACAGTGAGTGGCCATAGAAGTGGGAAATCACAGCCTGCCAGTGACAATGTGAAACAAAATACTGACAACGAAATGTGAAGTAACACTGTCTCACCTGTGTGTCATTGGAAGTATTGTCTAATCACTGCAGCTCTGTTGTCATCATCCTCATCCTATGCCTCCTCATCTTCACAGTCCACAGGGTCCACTGCTGCCACATGGCCATCTCCAGCCTCCTCCTCCTGCAGAAAAGGCACATGGCGTCTCAAGGCATGGTTATGCAACATGCAGCATGCCACGATTATCTGGTAGACCTTCTTGGGTGAGTAGCACAGGGATCCACCTGTCAGATGGAGGCACCGAAACCTGGCCTCCAGGAGGCCAAATATACGTTCTATGATCCTTCTTGTTCACCCATGTGCCTCACTGTAACGTTCCTCAGCCCTTTTCCTGGGATTCCTTACAAGGGTCAGTAGCCATGATAGGTTGGGGTAACCTGAGTTACCTGCAAAATTAGTTGGACAACTTTTAGCCACACACTATCCCTTATGGACCACACCATACCCATATACCAACATCCACTGGATGGGAACCAGGACTCAGCTATTAGCCACACACAGTGCCTCTGTACTTGGGCTATCAAATTTGGGATGCTGCTATCCCTCATGATAAAGGCATCATGCACAGACCCGAGATACTTCACATGGGAGATGTAACGTTCACTGTAACGTTACTCAGCCCTTTTCTGGGATTCCTTACAAGGGTCAGTAGCCATGATAGGTTGGGGTAACCTGAGTTACCTGCAACATTTGTTGGACAACTTTTAGCCACACACTATCCCTTATGGCCCACACCATACCCATATACCAACATCCACTGGATGGGAACCAGGGCTCAGCTATTAGCCACACACAGTGCCTCTGTACTTGGGCTATCACATTTGGGATGCTGCTATCCCTCATGATAAAGGCATCATGCACAGACCCAGGATACTTCACATGGGAGATGTACTGGTCCGCCAAACACTCCATCTGCACATTCATCAAGTGAAAACAATTTCAATTTCTGAAGACCTGTTCATTTTGATGGAATGCAATATGTGTTCCATCAATCATCCCAGTTATGTTGGGGATATGTCCCATTGCATAGAAGTCAGCCTTTACTGTGGCCAAATCCTCCACCTGTGGGAAAACAATGTAGCTGCACTTGTGTTCATTCAGGGCACCCAACACTCTTGCCAGCACAATTGAAAACACTGGCTGTGACATTCCTGCTGCCAAGCCCACTGTCACTTGGAAAGAAACAGTTGCCAAGAAATGGAGCGCAGATAGCACTTGCACAAGAGGGGGGATCCCAGTGGGGTGACGGATAGCAGATATCAGGTCAGGCTCCAATTGGGCACACAGCTCTGTGATTGTGGCCCTGTCAAGTCTGTAGGTGAGGATAATGTGCCTGTCCTCCATTGTTGCCAAGTCCACCAGAGGTCTTTCATGGGGGATGTCTCCATCTCTTATTCATTGAAGAGGTTGCAATCTATGGGGCAAAAGAGTGACAAGCTGATCATAAAATGTACATTGTGGCCACTACAGTTCAAGGCATGATGTGAATTTTAAACGTATTAGTGGCATATGTACGGTTTGTACAATTGTGATTTGTGACGCAGTTATGTTCCATGCACTCCCTCCCCCGAAATGGCATCTGCCTGTCCTGTATGAAGGAACAGGTGGAGGTAAGGTAATTCCGCTGACTTTGTTTGCCGTTGCCAGAGGCGGTCGGGATCTGCCATGCAACGTCTCATTGGTAAACATTGGACCCTATGGGGTACAATGGCCAATGGGGATGTACACTGGCGGTTACGGTATGTACCACCACGGACGTCACCGCCATTTTCTATATGTTCACTCACTTGCTACCTGACCTTCAACAGGATAGGACCTACACTGCATGTGCTGCTGTGACATGTGTCTGGAACCTACCATGGCCCATGTGACTGGGGAAAGGGCCCCTGCCTTCACCTCAGTGGAGTTGCTGAGACTAGTGGATGGGGTTCTACCTCAGTACGGACTGCTGTATGCGCCTCCAGACCAACAGGCGAGTACACTGTGAGCACGATGCATGGGGTATCAATGCATGGAGAGCTGTGTGTGAATGCCTTGTGTGGGGGGGTTGGTGGATGGGCCATGGGAAGAGTGCAGCAAGTATGCTGGGCCATTTCTGTGCGAAAGGGGATGGGAAGGGCTATGGTGGGCCTTGAGTGTAACAGGCAGCAAGGTCTGAGTAATACCTTTCTCTGTGTGTATTTTCTCTGCAGGTCAGTCCCATCAAAAGAAGGGTATATGGTGTGCCATCGTGTGGACCCTGGGGTTCTACGGCAGGCAGAGCACCCACTGTCGTAAACGGTGGGAGGACCTGAGATGCTGGGCACGGAAGATGGCAGATGGCTTCCCTACGAGGAAGGGGTACCTGTCGAACCCTGACCCCCCTAATGGCCTGCATAGTGGCGGTGGCCCATCCGGCGCTGGATGGGCGCTTGAGCAGCCACAATGGGGTGAATACGGTGCCCATCATAACAACTTATGCCTGGTGGGTTGGTATCTGGGTGCGGGATGTGTGTCTGTGGGTGCCACTAGACCGGGCCTGGCATTACAGAGTACGTCCCATGTTGGGCATGGATCTGATGGGAAATTCCTCCATCTTATTTAGTAGGCATCCACTACTGGGCAGGGCTGTGTGGGTCCCAAGTATGCTGCAGGTGGTGGTATGTGTCCCTACCCAGGCCCTCGTGACTATCATTGTTACTGGTAGTGCATTGCATAGTGTATAGGGCTGTTCCCTGTGTGTGAGGGTAGTATGTATGCCAACGGTGGTGTTGGTGCAGCCATTGACCAAGTGGGTCCTTTGCCTCTATCCCCCCCTTTTTGTTTTGTCATCCTGTCCTTATGTGCATTAGCATCATCTGGCGGAGGAGCAGAGGCACCGGAGACGGAGGGAGCTGCATCCCACAGGACCCAGGAGGCAGAGTCTACCGACGCTGAAGGCACCAGTGGGACGGAGGGCAAGGGGAGCACCACAGCAGAGACTGGAGGGGACAGTTCAGACACGGATACCATGTCAAATGGAAGCTCCCTGGTGGTGGCAGATACCTCTGTGGCCACCCCAGCTACAGGTACAACCGCCACCCCCATACCAGCACCACCCTCCCTGCAGCCCTTCATCGAGTTGCCCGTGCCCACTCACCCAAGAGGGTGGGCATCTCCTTCCCCCAGGCACCTCAGGCCCTGCCCCAGTCAGCCCTGCTGCCCTGAGTGAGGAGGCTATTGACCTCCTGCGATCCATTTGTGTTGGGCAGTCAACCATTGTGAATGCCATCCAGGGGCTGGCAGCCCAAATGCAACAGACCAATGCATTTCTGGAGGGCATTCACACTGGCTTGGTGGCCAACAGAGATCAATCCAGGCTCTGGCCTCCTCTCTGATGGCAGCCATTGTCCCTGTTTCCACCCTCCAACTTCCTCGTCTCAATCTCATTCTCCTCAACCCCAACATAACCCAAGCACAAAGGCAGACGAGTATGCACACAGGACAACACACAAGAGTGGCAAACACAAGCACCACACATCATCCCACAGGCACTCACACAAACACCATCCAGATCACTAATATGTATAGACAACAACCTTGGCTTTGTCTTGCTTCCTCTTGGACTTTGTCACTAGAACCCTTACTCTGCTCTCAGAATGCAGTTAACAAATTTCAAGAGGAAGAGGGATTTCACAGATGAGGTATCACTTTTTGTAGTTAAATCTACAGTAGCAAATTCTTCTGAACACCTACATACTCTTAGCTCATCACAGAATGGAGCCCTGTGACAAGAGGATACTGACTCAATGACTGCCTTAGGTGAGGATGTCTGCACTGTTGGCAATATTAAAAGCAAATATCTGGAGGAGAGGAGGTGGCTGAAAGATGTTTCCCAGGATTCAACTGACTAAAGCTCTCCTGGAGTCATACCTTGATCCTGTTTCCATCTCATCACCCCCTCTCCACAATGCACTGTCAACTGGTGAAGAGGCTCCTTGACACAGACAATATTAGTGCTCTACCATGTGAGAAGTAAACCCTATGTGTTTCCCTAAATATAATCCTGGAATCACTCACTCCACTCTACCCTTCCCCCATAGCTACAAGTTTATGCAGGCATTACATAAAATACCTCACCAAAGCATCTAATGCACAACCTTTAACTGATTTGATATTTATGATATTTATTGTTATACTTTCGTCTACTCAGAAATTCAGACAGTCAGTATTCCAAGTAAATTGATTGCTACATCTAAAAGCAGGAGTTAATTTGCAGTGTCATATGGTAACACACAGTTTCCATCTTTAAATACAACACAACACAACACCACTCACATGTATGTTCTCAAGCTACGAAGTTCAATGGCACAGTATATGTATAATTTATTGTTTTGTCCTAGCATTTTGTATAACTGATGTCTTATTCTGACTAATAACTGTCTTCAGATCTTACTTTACTACCCAGGTTCACATTTCGCTCCTAGAGTTTTATTTTCATTCAATTTGTACAGGCATGCATTCTACCATCCATTACTACCCAGAAAGGAAACATCCATCAAGGAATAGGTGAGTTTACATTGTAAATAGTTAATATTTTCTAGCAACAATCAATCCCTACCTTCATATGCTTTCTTCAGATATCACCTTACTAACATAATTAGGAATTGTATTTTCTATTTCATAAATAGTAGTTTCTATATGTATGTTAGATACTTTTTATTTTATGTATTTCAACTGTTTTCATCTTCTTGCTTTTTCATAAACGGACTGGAGACAGTGGGTGAGACGATGATGATGAACACTATACAAGAGGAGGAAGATGGGCATTAAAGGAGAAAATCCAATCCTCCACCAAGCAGTTCTGTTAGTGGGGAATATGGCTCAAGCCGAAACAGAAGAGAACTAGAAAGAGATAGTTTGAGGGGAAGAAAGAAGGAAATGAGGAGAAGTAGGACATTATTGCCTCCACACAGATATATTCAAATAAGATCTCTTCAAGACTTCACAGCAGTCCTCCTCTAAGGTCATGTCTTCAATTATGAATTTTGTTCCATCTACACAAGATTTGCCTCCACACAGCTTTTAGCCTATAGATACATCTGTAGCATCTCTTACAC
This sequence comes from Pleurodeles waltl, assembly GCF_031143425.1. Lineage (NCBI taxonomy): Eukaryota > Metazoa > Chordata > Amphibia > Caudata > Salamandridae > Pleurodeles > Pleurodeles waltl. The sequence goes on along the minus strand of NC_090439.1, from coordinate 145,346,183 downwards.
TCTCCTCCCATTCAAGTGCATCTCCAGTCGTTTGTCAATCATCTGAGGTAGTAAAGGCTGCTGGTAAGGAACAGCACTCTCCCATTTATCAACACCCCCCCTTATGAAACCCTGTGTGATATTCTAAAATATAATGATTTAACTGTTTGAGAAGAACATTTTAAACCAGATCTATTCAAATATTTGTTTGTTATTAGCTGTGAAATGTAATCAAAATACATTTTTAATAAAAGGAGAAACTGTTCTGAGACTCTTCTGGAATGCCACAAGTTACATATTGCTGAATGAATGACAACACTGAGTTATCAGTATCTTGACCAAACTTGGGAGCGTCTTTCACCCACAATAACGTACGTATATGTAGTGCTCCTCTTGCTGGTACTCTTTTCTCTAGAAAAAATACACAAACTCACCTTGTGGTGGATTCTTGTTGTTGTAGATAAAATGATGCATGGCTTCAAGTCTGTTTGAAATATCTACAAATATTGGTGCGATCAATGGACTGCAGACTTGAAATCAGTCCATGGAATGTTTGCATTAAATTGCCTGAGAAGGTCATGAAGATCATCCCAAGCATGCTCTGCACAGCTCCAACTAACAAACCTTGGAAAAAATTTATACTCTGTTTCCACCAAATTAGCGTCATTTTTCTCTTACTCTAATTAGGTGCAAAACTAACTCCATATTTATACTTTGACGCTAAACCCGTCTAGTGCCAAATTTATGGAGTTAAAGTTATATTGGGGACGTGGAAACCCACCTTGCCTTAATGAGATGCAAGGTAGTCATTCCCCTGCAAAAAAATGACTTTATGGCCTCAAAGCCATATTTATACTCCCATGCAAAAATGGTGCACAGGAGGGAGAAGGGGTCAAAAATGGTTCAAAGCTTGATTTGCCCCATTTTTTAATGCCTGGGTCAGGGCAGGCATTGGGGACCTGTGGGCTTATTTCCATGGTGGAACACCATGGAATAAGCCCACAAGTGCCCTCCCCAGGCCCCAGGGACACCCCCACCCACACCAGAGGCACAGCGGAGGATGGGGGACCCCATCCAAGGTAAGTATAGCTAAGTATAGTTAAGTATATATTTTTTTAAGTGCCATTGGGGCCCCTGAAATGGGCCCCCCTACATGGCACTGGGTGCAATGGCCATGCCTAGGGGACCCCGGTCCCCTGTGCTGGCCACTGGGGTGGTGGGCATAACTCCTGTCTTTTCCAAGACAGGAGTCATGTGATATGGATGGTTTGTGTCAGAAAATGACTCTAGGCAGGTTAAAGTCATTTTTTTACTCTAACCTGCCTAATGTAATTTTTCATGCAAAACCCCCTTTTTCCATACAGCCAGCCCCACCTGACTAACTTCATTTTTTTAATGCTAGCCTACCCTTTGCACACGGTTGCACCATTCCATAGATATGGTGCCCGGCTGGTACACAGAAATGGTGCAAGCCAGTGCTAAATGTTTTGGTGCAAAACTGTTGGTGCAGTTTTGCACCAAAATGTATGAATCAGGGCCAAGCGGGTGCACTCAGATTGTGCAACATAAATTTTAGCTCACCATGAAGAAGGAACAAATATTCATTGGTACCACATTTGAATGCAGCACACATAGAAAGAGGCTATCTTTTTGGTGCATTTCCAAGTTTGCAAGTTCTTGTAAATCTGTGAGTGCATCAAAAGTTATGGAAATTGCGTGGGAACACCCACACAACACTCATAGGAAACATGTCCCTGGCGCAGAGCAATGTTGCACAGTGATTTGTGCTGTGTTACATTACTCAAGATTTATGAAGCTGCGCTGGGCCAAACAAGGTTGCCTTGCTTGGCTTCATAAATTCTATTTAATGATTTGAAACGCTCTTTCACCATGTTGCTTGGCGCAAGACCGAAGCAAACCGGGACATAAATGTGGTCTCAGTGTCGTTCTTCAGTTAGAAATTCTAAACTTGGAGGGAGTGTGGAAAATAAAAGAACACATCTAGAAATCTCAGGTACGAAGTCTACATATCAAATTAAAAATCTTCCTCAAAGGTCAGCTTTTCATGGTTGGCTGAATTAAGAACATAAACCTCATTGGAACAATTATATTCAGGGTTTATTGAGTAGTTGGGTAGGTGAACCATGGGATTGGACTAAAGAAAGTAGTGTGGGTTGTGAAGGCAGACAAGATGTTAAGACTGTTATCAAGGAGGTCATGAGGGTACATAAAATTTAAAGCTGCCCAGTTACAGACGACTCTCAGAGTATCTCCTACTAAGTCCATTACATCAAGAAATTTATAACTGAGCCTCATCAATGGGCTTAAGAATCTGCTTGAGATCAGTAACAGAGCCATGAACAGGTACAAAGGATGAGCATCATGTGACGGCTCTGGAGTGTAGGAAATAGTCTCCCTGGACTGCTGGTCATGACCTAGGAGTGAACTAATAGTAAGAGAAGAAGGATGAGCACAGGGGTGAGCTGGAGGCTTTGATGGCACGGGGCTTCTGGAGTTAAGTAGAGGCTGGTTGCAAGCCCAGAAGATGGTGGGGGCCCACTCTTGGATCACCACAAAAAGTTCCTGCTGAATCCCAGGAGGAGCTAAGTGATTCACCTCCTCCTACCTGGTGGCATCTACCTCCTCATTTCCCCCTGTTGCCTGAACATCCTCTGGCCAGAGGCTTTTCTCTCTGAGTGTGTGCACTTTTCATGCTTAGCTCAAGTTTTTCCTTTTTCACTGGTGATAGATAACGTTCATGTCCGCCTTCCAGTCATGTATCAAGAATGCACCCAGGTGCCAGGAATTGCCATGTCAAAAATACAAATTGTTTTAGATAAGCAAGTTCAAATTACACATCAGTCTGAGAGACACATTCTTCTAAATGGATGTTATATATGGGGAGTGTACAATTCTTGTAAGAAATTTAATGAGGGCAGGAAAATAAAAGGTATAAACACAATTCCATTATGTCTAATCCAGGCGATTATTTTTTAGATAAGAATTGCACATATGAATAAACATGGTTACATTTAAGCACCCATTCTATTTTATAACCATAAAGCATAGGTTCAAGAAACAATTGACATATGACTGGGTAACACTTTCAAAACAATTCTTTTGTATGTTAATCTAAAAACATAACACATACTGCCTTTATCCTCCTCAAACACTTTCAGCTGAGTGTGGAAGGTCAGTCAAGCTTCTTTTAGGACCTGCTCTTGCAGTAATGTCTTCCGGGTGCTGGAAAGACACACTAAGAAAGTCCTTTGCCTTATTTCTGGCCTTGTAATGAAGGTCCTTTCAGTGCTTATTGTAATGATTCCCTCTCAGTGCAGTGTGTGTAGAGGACTCTCCAGGTTTGAGTATGTGCTGCTCTGCTCAGCTACATCTCAGGACCCCAAAAAACAAAGGGTCATTTTTGAAGACCCAATTTAAAATGACTTGTAGTGAAAGGATGACTCACAACAACTAGAAGATGGCAGACTTCATGTTCCTGTATGTAATTTCTTGTTTGTCTTGGTATGCACAAATGTTGGCTAGCAAAAGGAGGGTTCCATCTCAAACACTGCCTTGTCAGTGGGATGGAGATCTCCAGATGCAGGGCTGAGAGTACTCATGCAAAGGAGCAACCCTGCATGTTGAAACAACTCAAAACAATATGGTTGCACCAATTAGTGTACATGGAGTATCTAGGGAATTAAACTATATATTAAGTGACATTTTGTAACAAATTATTATCTTTTAAAGCATACAGTGTCAGTGATTTAACAAAAGTGAAGGGTCAATGTCCTAAGACATAATTCACTCCATGTTTCTCATTGACATCATTGACTAGACACTGTCCAACTACATAGATACATCAATCAAACTAGCAGATGAACGGAAAATAGTTTACTGGTTGGCCCTGCACCTATATACCCTGACTTGTGTTTTGTGCCCAATCCAAGTCTTTATTCGGTGATATATTATTAACCATAAATCACATACATACATAACATATAAAATACAACACATTTAAAAAAGAATAAAAGCTCACATATTTACAATCATAAAAGCTTCCAATTTCAATTACAGTCAGATTTTGAAAAATAAAAATATTTAATAGTTAAAAAGAATTTACACTGTTCTGCCAACTCATAGCTCCTTTTAAGAAGGACCCCACCTCCGGCACACCAACACATCCGAGACCATACGCAACCACAAATAGGCTGGGCGGTACTGCATTAAATCCTTTTTTCTCAGTAGGGGGAGTAAAAATCTTCATCTAAACAGTGCATAAAAATCACAAAACATGGTAAAAGGTATTAAAGACTGTAAGGACACCCCATCACATGGGCAAACTTGTGTGGATTTCAAATCGTACTGCCCAAGTGGGAAGCACAAGTTACTTCTCATTATTCCTAATCGTAAGGGAGTAATGAGTGACCTTTTCCACACATTTTGTACCATCAAAAGATACAACTCCAGACCCACCTGCCCCTATAGCATTAAGAAATTCCTCACAATTGGTTTTCTTAATACTTCTGCCTCCCCCTTTTGCTCCCAGAATTTCAAAAAAGTGCTCCTTTGCCCATTGTTTATCGGTACGTATTAAACATTGTGGGGCATAAAACATTTCTGGGCGACCAAGGTATGTGGTGACATCTTTTATATATGCCAACCAGGGGATATCCAGAGCTCGATCACATGGCAAACAGTCACGCAACATTTGCCTATTTAGGGAGGCACAATTATTTGAGTAGACAGAAAGCAACTGCATAAGAGGTGCCATCTTAATCCCATCCTCCATGAACTCCAAATTCAGGCCCAGATGTAGGTAAGTAAAATTTTGAGTCATACCAACTTGCAATTTGCAACTCGCAAAATTGCATGCAGAAAGGTGTCTCACACACCTTCTGCGACTCGCTATGGGGTCGCAAAGACCCACCTCATAAATATTAATGAGGTGGGTCGCAAATTGCGACCCCATAGCGAGTCCCTGCACTCACAGGGATGGTGGCCTGCTGGAGACAGCAGACCTCCATGTCTGTGACTGCTTTTTTAATAAAGCAGCTTTTTTTTTCTTTTTGCAGCCCGTTTTCCTTAAAGGAAAACGAGTTGCAAAAAGAAAAACTTCCGAAACCATTTGGTTTCGTTTTTTTCGGCATTCACAAAGGGGAAAGGGTCCCATTGGGACCCCTTCCCTTTTGCGAATGAGTTACCACCCACTTCAAGTGGGTGGTAACTGCGAGTTGGTTTGCGACCGCATTCGCGATGCGGTCGCAAATAGGAAGGGAAAACCCCTTCCTATTTGCGAGTCGCATCCTCAAATTGCGAGTCAGTACCGACTCGCAATTTGAGGATGTGCATCGCGTTAGGCCTTTTACATGCCGCAAACAGTTGCGACATGCAAAAGGCTTCCTACATCTGGCCCTCAATTCCTCATGTAGCCAAAACCCGGAGATATTTCGCCCCACAACCAACTACCTTCTGCAGAAACATTGTTCCTCTATCTGGGGGAAAGTGTTACCCGAATAGCCCCAGAGTGATGCCAGATACATAAGAACTGAGAGGCATTTATATCTATACAGCTCAAGCAGAGGCTGTATGGGTTTATTTCCCACTCTTTAGGCAAACTCAAAAGTAGCTCCTACAGTGGCATTAAAATGCACACATCGCCTTGAAATGCATGGCTTCCATGTTACTTTTTTATCAAAAGTTACCCCTAGATAACGAAATTCCTTTACATGGCTGATGATTTGGTAATTGATCTTCAAAACACCTACTTTACTCAGTGGCTTGCCACAGACCATAAAATGGGACTTACTGCTGTAAACCTCTAAATCTAAATCAAACATAAAATCACCATACGCCTTTACCATCTCGCAGAGACCGTTCATAGTACGGGCCGTATAGCGCCGTATCATTCGCATATATCAGGGCTGGCAAACTCTTTCCAATTATTATAGGAACATCTTTACATCTTTCCAGCAGAAAATTGTATTAACCATTTCTTTATGAAAGAAACAGGGTGGGGGCCAAAACACACCCATATCTCACACCTCTTTTAAAATTAAAACATTCCTTGCATTCCCCATGAGTCCCATATTTCTGGGTTTGCATTTGTCCCCGAGTGTAAGTACCAGAGCAATTCCACAATATGGGGCTCCATACCGATCAATGTTAAACGTTCCCATAACTTACTGCAGTTTACTTTGTCAGAAGCACAGCTAAGATCCATAAAAGCAAGATACAAGGTACTCTTCTTCACATGTGTGTATTTACCGCTCAACAAGAGCAAAGTCAAACATTGCTCCTGAGTCTCTAGCCCTTCCCTAAAACCTTACTGCACCTTACTCAGCACACCATGCTCTCTGATTCATTTCTTAGTACGCCGTAAAACAATTTGTCCCAATATTTCCACCGAGGAGTCTAAGAGTGAGATCGGGCAGTAGGATTTGGGATCACTCCGGTTTCCCTTTTGGAACAAGGGGACAATACATGCAGGTTTCCAGGATGAAGGGATTCCTGCACTTATTGCAACATTTAAGACATTTAGCAAAATAGGTGCCCACAACTGAGGATCACTTTTATATAGGTCCATTGGGATTACATCAGGGCCCGGCGCTTTGTGGCTTGAGCTATTCTGCATAGCTGCCAACACTTCATCAAGTGTAAACTGATGGCCAAATTTAAGGTATAACCTGCCAGGTCCTCCATTTCCTCCCCTTGCGTTACTCCTAGTAAAACCCTGCAACAATTACTCACCCACATGTCAGGGGGAATATTACAACCCAGCCCTTCTGATGTTTCTGTCTCAAAGATACCCCTGTTAACTATCTTCCAGAGCAGGCTTGAGTTTTTAGTGTGTGACACATGCTCCAAATCCTCTCAAGCCTGCTCCTTGAGCTGCTTTTTCTTTCTTTCAGAGCAGATTTATACTGAGCCCGCATACTACTCACATAGGCCTTATCTCTGGGCTGTGCCTTCAATGCCCTCTGAAGGTTTTTTTTCTCCACATAACAGGGTTTGCTAAACCATCCTCCCTGATGCTTAGGACTGGCCTCTTCATTTTTGGTCATGAATTCCTTGATGGCGTTGTTTACTTTCTTTGCAGCATCAATAACTTCCCCAGGTGAGGGGGATTCAGCCAAAAGAAAACCTATTTTCAGATTTAAATTTTGGTTCACCACCCTCTTCACTACCTGTGGGATGCGCACCTCTAACCAATTCTTCCGCCCTGATCCTTTATTCTCAGACCTACCAGCCCACCAATCACTGATGTGCACATATTGCATGGAAGGTTAAGGGAGACCATGAGGGGTTTGTGATCACTAAAGTACTGCCTTTTCACCTCTCCATGCTGGCCCAGATTTCTCACTGAACGGGACACAAAGATATAATAAATTATTGACCCAGCCCCTCTCCCCTCAAACGTTGGTACCTGATTTTCACATGCAGATTCCAGGTCAAAAGTATCTGCAAACCCAGGCTCTGTAACCCCTTAATTAGGGACCTTCCCCTCGCATCCTGTATATCCTCAGGTGCGGGAACACCATGATCCCGCTCAAAGGGATTTTCGACAGTATAATAGCCCGCTATATATGCATCAAAATCTCCAGATACAATTGCATGGAATTCCATACCACAGGCCTCCAACCTTCCCTTCAATATCTGCAACGCCGAGAAAAGGGCCCTGATTTGGCAACCAGAATCCCACACTGTATTGTAGAAGTTTACCAAAATGACGTTATACTTATTTGGAAAACCACCCAAATGATGATGAGACCCTGATGACTACAATTAATCTGATATGCCCTAGCAATCTTAGAGATGCAAACCAGGGTGACTAAACCCCCTTTTGGGTGACAACCAGGCACCCGTTCAGCCAGAACCACAAATCTTTGGAATCCATCCCATACTGCGGTACCTTCTGACCAGGTTTCCTGAGGTAAAATAACATCATAGCCTGAAATAGACTTTATCAATTGCCCATCTTGCAGCTTAGCATCATAACCTGCCGCATTTCAAGAGATTAGCCGAGTCAGGGACAAAACCTCACCCAAGCCTCCCATACCTGGGGTTGTAATAGGTGACCTACAAGAAACTACCTTATCTTTTACCTCCTGTGTTAATGGATGCACCTGCTCATACCGTTAATCATTCTCCTCCAGGTCCGAGAGTACAATAAATCTATTTTCCACTCTAAGTGGTTGCCGACCCTCCTGCAGTTTGGGAAAGCCCATGGCTCGGAAACCATCTTAGGGCCGGGTATGCCTATAAAAGAAGCCCAAAGGGGCCATACCAATCTTTTCACTCACCTGGGGATCAGTGCATCGTGACAAGAGCAGACATTGTGCTAGACCTGGGTATCTACAGTTCACTATAATAGAGCCCCCTTGTCCTTCCTTTAACAGGGGGCCTAACCACCCAATCCTTCTAACAAATAAAATATCCATAATGTCCTTGCAGGTAAAATCACAGTTTTTACTCAGCCAATGTTCTGTCTTGTTCTTTAGCTGTTCAGTCGATTTGCTTACACCAGGAGCTAGTGGTGGAACATTTGTAAATATTACCACATAGGGGGCACAGTCAGGTGGAAGCTCCAAATGGGCAAGTGGGAGACCGTTACAACAGTGCAAATTTTGACCCCTCTTGAACCGTCACTGCATTCTCTCCTGTACACCTCACGGATCTCCCTCTAATACCGTTTCTACTTGATTCCCCTGCAGCTCTACATGAATTTTCCTGGTTCGTCATTACATGCTTCACAAGGTTGCCTGTATTTGGATGATGCGGGGACTGCTGGGTAACACTTTCCTGAATTGCTGGGTTTTCGTCCAGCGGGGGGGCCATAACATTCAAGATCCAAAGTGCCATACTTTTTTGGTGCTGTACTGGGGACGCCCTGGAATACAATAGGGAAACTGATGCTTCCAAGGCCTGCAATTTCTCCTTTACAGGCAACAGGCATGCCTCAACCATATCCCTGAATTTTACCAAGAGATTCTCAAAGCCAGGGACTTGACACTGACTGGTGTGTGTACCTTCCTGGGTACCAGACCAGTTCATATTTTCAGAGTTTAAAGTTGAATTTGGTGGCCCCCTACTGATTGTTCACCCTTCTGTAGAGTCCTCTTCCTGCCAATCATGCCGATTTCTCCAGCAACCATTTTCCACCCAATGCACTTATCAAGCATTAGACAGTTAAGACATGGGGAGGGTGGGTAAAAAAAAAAAAAACTCCTGGTTTGATAGAGATATTTAAAGTTAGCACTCACCCTGCTTTTGCCAGATGTCAATGGGGTGGCCCAGCCCAGCCTCTTTTGGCTGTTGACGGGTGTGGACGGGCCTGCCCTAGACCTGGGCTTTGCCCGGGTGCGCTCCGTGCTGCAGAGTGCTCCCATGTGCTTTATAGAGCCTGCTGATGTCGAGTGTGAGCAGCTGTGGCAAGGACTGGCTACTCCTGGGGCCAGAGAACAGCCTGGGAGGTGTAGTACCCCATTGAGAGTCTAGCATGTTCCGTGCTGTGGAGTGCTCCCAGGTGCTTTATAGCACTCGTTGATGTCGACTGTGAGCAGCTGTGGCAAGGAATGGCCACTTCCTGGGGCCAGAGAGCAGTTTGGGAGGTGTAGTCCTCCCTTGATATTTTAACGCCCACCAAGGGAATCTGGACACAGCTGTAGATCATGGGTCATGGGTAATATCTCTATATGGTCTCTGTCTCATGGTGATGTTATGCAACATACAACTGGCAACTACAATGTTGCACACAAATTTGCAGGAGTACAGCAACACCACCCCATACAGTCAAGAAATGCCAATCATGCCAAAATTGAGATTCATGATGACTCATATATATGTGTGTGCTCTATTGTTCCTCAGTTGAGTAAATGTGGTTGGACGTGTGAAGGGTGTGAGGTGAGGAGGAAGAAAGAGCATGCTCAGCATCACCTACAACAAAGATCAGTGAAAGTTTCTTAAACTTGAATGTGCTTCTTTTCTAAATGTACTAGCCCAGATTTATGAAACCGTTGCACACCAGCTCTGATGCACCACTTTTCCTTCGCTTCCTACCAGCACCTAACCACACCATGGTTGCACCCTACTTAACATATGGTGCACCATCGTGGTAGTTAGCACAATAGCATCAAGTTTGTTGATGCCATTGTGGGTCTTTGCTACACTAACGTCAAACATTTTGATGCCAGTGTAAAGTGCAAGGAGGCTCATTGATTTAAATGGGGCTGTCATTTTAATGCCTGCTCTGAGCAGGTGTTAGAAAATGACAGAAAAATGGCAAAGTGAATCTTTATTTCACTGCACCATTTTTTCAGGCCTCCTAGAGCCAGAATGCTCCCCTTGCATATATTATGCCTGGCATTGGCATAATGTGGAGCAAAGGTTTACAAAGTGGCAGAATGCATGCATTGCACCACTTTGTAAATATGGCACGAGGGAAATGCCACCTTAACATCACATTTGCATATAAAAAATGACACAAATGTGGTGCAAGGTGAAGGTAGGGGCTTCTGAAATCTGGCTCCTAGTGTTATATTGAGTACTGAGTAAGTTTGAGAGCCCATCTCCTAGACTCCTAGATGCACTTGCAACTCCACTGTTAGGTTTAATAACTCTCCAATGAGCAACATGTAATTAAAATCCCCATCTACCAAATCACTTCCAAGACATGATTGAGGGAAGATGTAGCTGTAATGAATGCCTCCAGTGAACACATTATTGAAGCAGCCTCTGATATCTCAGACAGCTGCACGTTGTTGGAGTGTCAGCAGTGTCTTTTGAGGAAAAGGTGTTCCCTGTTGAAAGGTGTCTCAAGTCCACATGGGTGCAATCAATGGCACCATAAATAAAAGGAAAGTGGGCAAATGCATAACAGTTCCTTGCCACCCTTTGCCTTCCTTCAAGTGACTTTGGCATGGTGATAAACTGGAGGACATTTCAGTTTGTGCAGCTCAGTACCCAATGCAAACATCGAGGCTGGCTTGCCTGTCATGTCTAATTTGTTAGAAGTCACACACTGTAAAGACCATGAAATGGAGACCAGCATGTATTTTGACATTGGTCGAGATAGCCTGTGCTTGGGCTGTAGGTGGATCATGCTCTTGCTCTCCATAGTTAACCATTTCAGGGACAACCTCAAATAAGGAGCCGTGTCAGGCAAAGCCTTTTTTTCCTGGACATCTCAAACACAATAGTCATTTGCCTATAAAACATATTCCTCAAATAATTGTTCCTCAAAATATAGGGCAAAACTATAAAGACATTTAATGGCATAGTGAAGGCTAAAAGAGTTGCTATTTTCTGAGTTAATCTCTTATGTTGCAAGCCTATATGTTATTGGTTGGTGTGGTACTCGGCTTCACCTCAAAATAGGTTGTCTACACTGCAGTCTATACTCCCTCCTCTGTTGGATTATCAGGTGTTTTGTAAGAGTGGTAAGAACTGTTATAAATCAAAAAGAGAAAATAATTTATAGTACTATTTTTCTAATTGTCATTATACATATTTTATGCCTCCATTATTTTCTAGGAGAGTGTGTTGCAGTACTTCTGATTGGTCAATTGTGGTGTGAGTCAGTGTGATGTTTGACATGGTCAATGGCTGATCTGGAGAACATTTACTATATATACAATAGATAGCACAGATATATTCAATATTAGTATGTTGGATACCTACTGCCCTTAGAGGAGCTAAATGTGGGATAAAGTCTGCTTGTATGAGTTGATGCAGTACTACACATGCACAACATGAGTGACACTTGATCAGGAAGCAGAACAGTAATCTGTAGCTGAATGTAAAGGCTCATTGGTTAAGTTTAAGTTAAGAAGTTCAGTCTAATTAACCTTTGTACAGTACTACAGTGAATAAGGAGTTCTACAGCATGGAATGAGTCATCTTTCAATGCGGAAAACACAGTATTGAATGCCCTACATTCCATAGATGTATGAAAAGTGTTGTGAACAGAAATTTAACAAGAGCAGAGTGTTGAAATTCCAAGAGAACCACCAGTGGAAAGTCATTTTTCAACAGCATCCAGCAAAGATCTAGGTGATGTGCCCATTGCTCAAAATGAGGCACAAAATGCCATGGATGGGTTAGAGACTGCAATGAAAAATCCAGCATAAGATTACATTTTTGAAATAGTGGTTACTCAAAGAACTGTTGCCTAGAAAGCTGACTATATCCAGGTTTCTGAGTCAGAGAATCATGGAGTCCTTCATGACTATCTAATGTGCACATGACAACTGGCCATGACTGCTCTGCATTACCAGTCAAGGAAGGAAAGGGAATGGCTTCCTGATCCAGGATATTGCTGCTTATTCAAATCAGGAAATTGATTGCACTCTGTTGTCCATAATGGAAATATTCTTTCAACTTGCCAGGCATTGCTTCCTGTTAGACCTGACATGCCTTAGGGTGGTCACCCCTAACTTTTTGCCTGCCTCCCTCCACTTTTTGGACTCTGTTTTGCTGGCTTTTAGACTCTGCGCACTTTATCACTGCTAATCAATGCTAAAGTGCATATGCTCTCTCCCTTTAAAACATAGTAACCTTGGATCATACCTGATTGGACTATTTAATTTACTTATACGTCCCTAGTAATGTGCACTATATGTGCCTAGGGCCTGTAGATTAAATGCTACTAGTGGGCCTGCAGCACTGGTTCTGCCACCCACTTAAGTAGCCCCTTTCCCTTGTCTCAGGCCTGCCATTGCAAGGCCTGTGTGTGCAGTTTCACTGTCACCTCGACTTGGCATTTAAAAGTACTTGCCAAGCCTAAACCTCCCCTTTCTCCACACGTCACTTCTAACGTGTGCCCTAGGTAACCCCTAGAGCAGGGTGCTGTGAGGGTGAAAGGCAGGACATGTACCTGTGTAGTTTACATGTCCTGGTAGTGTAAAACTCCTAAATTCGTTTTTACACTATGGTGAGGCCTGCTCCCTTCAGAGGCTAACATTGGGGCTGCCCCCCTACAGTATTGAAGTGGTAGCTGCTGATCTGAAAGGAGTAGGAAGGTCATATTTAGTATGGCCAGAATGGTAATACCAAATCCTGCTGACTGGTAAAGTTGGATTTAATATTGCTATTCTAGAAATGACACTTTTAGAAAAGTGAGCATTTCTTTGCACTTAAATCTTTCTGTGCCTTACAATCCACGTGTGGCTGGGCTTGGTTGACAGCTCCTTGTGCATTCACTCAGACACACCCCAAACACAGGGTACTCAGCCTCACTTGCATACATCTGCATTTTGAATGGGTCTTCCTGGGCTGGGAGGGTGGAGGGCCTGCTCTCACACAAAGGACTGACACACATCCCTACTGGGACCCTGGCAGAGAGGATTGAACTGAAAGGGGACCTGGTGCACTTCTTAGCCACTCTTTGAAGTCTGCCCCACTTCAAAGGCTCATTTGGGTATAAAACTGGGCCTCTGCCCTACCTCATCAGACACTTGCTGGAGAAGAAATCTGAACCAGAAACTACATCCTGCCAAGAAGAACTGCCTGGCTGCTCAAATGACTCACCTGTCTGCTTTCTACAAAGGACTGCTGCCTTGCTGTTGGCCTGCTGCCTTGCTGAACTCTTTTCTGGCTGTAAAAATGCTCTCCAAGGGCTTGGATAGAGCTTGCCTCCTGTTCCCTGAAGTCTCAGGACCAAGAAGACTTCTCTTTTTCATTTGGACTCTTCGTGCGCTGCAAATTTCGAAGCATAGCTTGCTCCGCAGCGAGAAAAACTCCGCACACCGATGCTGATCGACGCAACGCCTTCGGGGTGACCGGAACTTTGTCGCAAGGCCTCGCAAGGACAACGCCGCCCGACTTCCAGAGGGGAAATCGATGCGACGCCTGCCGTGAAATCGAAACTTCGACGCACAGCCTCGCTGAATGACGCGCAGCCGGAAAACAAGCCAAAAAATCCACGCACAGACCCCGGGACATCTGGTAATCCCACGACACACAGAAAGAGACTGTCCGTGCGCAGGAAAACGACACACGACTTCCCCGCATGAAAAATAACAACGCAAGTCCGTGTGTGAAGGGGAGAAATCGACGCACACACCATTTTTCCACGGATCTCTTCTTCTGCGGCCCTTTGTGCAGATTTTCCACTTTAAACCAGGTACTTTGTGCTTGAAAGAGACTTTGGGGGTCATTCTGACTCTGGCGGGCGGCGGTAGCCGCCCGCCAAGCGGGAACCGCCAGAAGACCGTAACGCGGTCAAAAGACCGCGACGGTCATTCTGGGTTTCCCACTGGGCTGGCGGGCGACCGCCGAAAGTCCGCCCGCCAGCCCAGCGGGAAACACCCTTCCCACGAGGACGCCGGCTCAGAATTGAGCCGGCGGAGTGGGAAGGTGCGACGGGTGCAGTTGCACCCGTCGCGAATTTCAGTGTCTGCTAGGCAGACACTGAAATTCTTTTTGGGGCCCTCTTACGGGGGCCCCTGCAGTGCCCATGCCATTGGCGTGGGCACTGCAGGGGCCCCCAGGGGCCCCGCGGCACCCCCGACCGCCATCCTGTTCCCGGCGGGTGAACCGCCGGGAACGGGATGTCGGTAGGGGGTTTCAGAATCCCCATGGCGGCGGAGCGCGCTCCGCCGCCATGGAGGATTCTCAAGGGCAGCGGAAAGTCGGCGGGACACCGCCGACTTTCCGTTTCTGGCCGCGGCTGAACCGCCGCGGTCAGAATGCCCAGCGGTGCACCGCCAGCCTGTTGGCGGTGCTACCGCGGTCGTTCGCCCTGGCGGTTTTTACCGCCAGGGTTAGAATGACTCCCTTTGTTTGCTTTTTAAAGACTTACGACCCTTTATATCACTTTTCAGCGATATCTACAATTTCACATTGCATCTTTATTCGTTTTGACCTGCAATTATCCAGATAAATATTATATATTTTTCTAAACACTGTGTGGTGTATTTTTGTGGTGCTATATGGTGTTATTGTATGATTTATTGCACAAATACTTTACACAATGCCTTCTAAATTAAGCCTGACTTCTCGTGCCAAGCTACCAGAGGGTGGGCACAGGATAATTTTTGATTGTGTGTGACTTACCCTGACTAGAGTGAGGGTTCTTGCATGGACAGAGGATAACCTGACTGCCAACCAAAAACCCAATTTCTAACACTTCCCATGAAGGGTGCAGTATGCATGAAGTACGAAGTTGCTAATAATTCATGAGGTGAGCATTGTTTCAATGTTGTTCATAGACTTTGTGCAAAAGAAAATAGATAAAATACTAAGAACTGATTATGATGTTCTTTTTGGAGTCAAATACGTGATAGTAATTGGAGTTCTCCTTCAACTGACCCCTGTATAGAGAGAGCTAGTCCCAGATTTACTAACAGTTTGCATCATGGTTTTGCCACTTTTTGGAACAAGCACGATGCAAAATGTTAGTTGAATCACCTTTTGTGGTTTGGTAAAGAAAATTTAATGCAACGGAGCCAGCTGGCATCTGGAGGGTGCTCCTTAGATACATCATAGGGAATGCGTCTAAAATGCTACACCTTCCCGAGTATGGCAATAAAAGGCAAAATATATTTTATTTGTCCTCTTCACTTCCTATTTCTATAAAGGAGACATTATACATCAAATTCAGAAAGATGAAATTGCCTTACAAGATTATTTTGTTGCAGGAAGGTATCCCTTCCTACACAAAAGCAATAATGTCCATAACATAGGCACCTTTTCACAATGGTGTAAGAGAGCCTCCAGTATGTACCAGCAAAAGGAAAGAGTGGTAGAGCACGATTTCTTGAAATTTCTTGTTTGACTCTCTCGCATTCACACAACACAGCACGACAACTTTACTTACAGCTCTGCATTGTGTGAACTTTTGATACATATGCCCGCAACTTTTTAACAAAGTGAAACATGCAGAGACACAAAAACTCTCTGAGAGTTTTGGAAATGTCAGAACTGGACATATTTCCAAAACATTGAATTGATCAAGACTATGGGCCAATCTGCAGAGAGCAATGAGTATGATGTTAAGTATATGTAATTTGGATAGGCATTCTAAGTAATGCGACAAGAAAACCATTAAACTGGTGCCTAAATACTAATTTATTTGAAGAGGAAAGAAAGAGTACAGCAATAATTGAGTGCCTACAAAAGAAGCCAAAAAGCCAGTGTATTTAATGCCAATTCCAGAAGAAGATGTGACTTGCAATTCTACTGTGCTAGAGGTAGAACGGAATACAATATTGGGGCTGAAGTCCGTTTATTAGCTTGAGAACCAGGGTGTTCATTAGCTATTGGGAGAGCAAGCCTCAAGAGGATTCTGTGGCCTTGAGAAATGTGTCCCAGACAGCTGGATTTGAACAAGCACTGAATTGTTTGTAAGCTGTTTCATAATGCAACAAAACCTTAAAGATGAGACAAAAGGCTGTGTAGATTTCTCATGTCTAAAACAATTCAATAGTTTGAGACAATAATACGTTCTTCCCTTCACATAATCTTCAGTTCCTGAAAAAATACATACTAATAGCGCTGTTTTCCTATTAAAACACCACACACATTTGTTAAAAATTAAAAGCAGCAGGAACTGGTTATCCTTTCACCACTGGCATAATCTGTTCCATAAGTGTGACAGAAAATGTGCTGCTTACACTGAAGGTTTAAGGCATGGGCAAAGTGGACCCTGGCGTAGGGATCCAGCCTTTCAGGGGGGACCCTAATAGAGCCAGTTATGTTCTTTAGAAAATCCTGCCCTGATGAATTTGAATAGTTCTTAAACAGACTATCTTAAATACCAATTTCCTTTAATTTATTATTAATTCGGGTGATGTATGTGAGTCTATTACAGACTTTTTGCAGAGAAATTTTTATGATTTTCAAAACCGTGCAACAACATAAAAAATTACTTTTAAATCAAAACATTACATCACATATGAGAAATAGGACGGGGTCATGCGGATTATTTGCAATAATACCTGTGAGCTGCTGCTGTATTGTAATATTGAAAACACACATCACAATCCCTGAATATTAGATGTTAACACATTTAGAATATGGACCAGTGTGCCTGCACACTGTCAGTGACCTGGTCAAGGAGTTCATGAAAGAGCTGAAATTGGACTTTACATACAAAGATGTTAGGAACAGGGACCCAAAAATACATTTGGACCAGGGCCCCAGATATCCTTTAGATGTCCCTGGGAACATGTAAATACAGCCAGGAAAACCTTTGTGTGAATCATTGGAAGTTCTACTTGAAACACCTAATGTAAGTGAGTCAACAAGTTAAATCAGAAATATAGTTGATATTTTTAGTAGCAAAGTGTATTTTCCATTACAGGTACAACAAGGTGAAAAATAGTTTATCACAGAAATACTGCAATTAATTAAAGATGAAGGGGTACGAGGTAATATCCTTTTTGGTGTTAAATATATACAGTGACATCAGTGCAAAATGCGTGGACAAGGTTCCCCATCAGGCACTGCGTTTGAAATGTGCTTATAGGTGAATGCCCACAAAAAAGCTCTTTCAGTTTGAGAACTGAGAACAATGCAACTAAGGATAGAAAAGCAGTGAGTGCCACTAAAACACAAAGCCAGTTTAGTGTATTTCAGAATCAGGAAATTAAATCATTTAGATTTTAGAATGGTACAATGCATATGCCACCAAAAGCCATACCACAATGCATAATATAAAGTATGGACATTTTTGGGGGGTAAACGTAAACTATAGTATTCATTCTGTTGCATATTGGTCATCGTGTAACATTATGTCACTGCACTGTGTACATGTACGGTGAAGTAGAACAGGCATGCTGTAACAACACAAGTTTTACAAAAAGAAGCATAATTCACCCAAACTAGACAATATATACTTGTAATTGAATCTGGAAAATGACACATCAAAGCACAAACCAAAGTAAAGAGTATAGAAACAGACAGTATGAGGTTCATGAGTAGAGACGGAACGTAGACTGAAAAATATGGGTATAGTAGTGTTGTCTAATAGCTAGGGTCTTTTTGCCATAAAGATGTTTCTACTGTGAAGTTTCATGAGTAAAGATAACATACACAAAGCAAACCTGGTGTTAGGAATAACAGTTCATTTAGTTGATGTTGCAAAACAGTTTAGTTAGAGAACAAAGCCTGATTACCATAAACCTTAAAACTAGAGGACATGTTCAAGCCTGTGACCAAAATGGCTGCATAAGATCAGAGATCGGTCTCCAAACCTACTACACTCAATTTAGATGTAGTTGAGATGTGCACACATGAGACTCAGATGAGATAAGGGGCCCTGGAATTGCAGACCCAGGGGGGTGTCCACTCAGTACTCACAAAGAGACTCAAATCTGCCAAGGCATACAGTGGCATACATCTGTGGAAAGGCCTCAAGAGTCGGACCATGATGGGGCAGGTTGGCAAACCTGAGTCTTTCCATTGACTCGCACGTAGGCTATGCGGTGGAACTCACATTTTGGCAACTTGCAATTGGCAAGACTGCACAACTGTTGTCCCTAAGCTACTGACAGGAGAGAGATCATTGAGAAACTTTATGCTATTTGATACTATTTAATTTCCTGGCCAAAAGCAGCTCAAGAGTCACTAATGAGATATATCTCAGGGTCAGGCTGCACTAATGGTGTTGATCCCGCTTTGCCAAGCCAAAAGCAGACATTGGGGCTGGCAAGTGCACACTGGCAAAAATGTCAAATATAACCGTAAAAATATAAAACTGTGCATATGAAAGAGGTGGTCATCCTACACAAGCAAAACACTGGTTACACCAACTAATATAGTGACTGAATATCTAATGGACAGATATACCAGCTATGACTGGGAAGTCTGAGTGAAAGGAAATCAAGCTGCTCTTTGACCAGAAGAAACCCATGAAAAACACCACTGCAAATTATGACCCTGTTGCTGAAGATGACATGCGGACCAGTTGGATCCTATTTGCAATGCAAATGCATTAGTCTTGGAGCTCAAGCCTAGCCTTAGATCCATCAATACCAAGACTGACTCAGTGCCATCCAGGTTAGATGACCTCTCTGAGAGGACAGACAGTCAGAATGCACTACTGGATGGAGTTATGTGGAAATATGTAATATAAAAGATGATGCCGCACCCTGATTTGAGAAAATGCAAATATTGGAGAAGCTAGTGCAACCATTACCTTCAAAAGTGAAGACTTTGAGGCATGGTCTCACTGAGACAATATGCTGATAATGGCAATCGCTGAGTCAAAAAACATGAGCAGCCAGTTACATTTGCAGAAAGCCTGCTGACCAACCAGTGTGGCAGTGCCAGCTTTCCCAAGGAATTTTTGGTGGAGTAGATGAACAGATCGTTTGGACCCAGACCCCCGCTGGGAGCACCCCTACACCAATCAATTGTCAGGCTCCTTAATTTTAGGGACCGCAATACAGCAGTCCACTTATCAAGAGGAAAAGGGCCTTCTTTACAACAAGGGGCAAAGTTATTCATTTACCCTGACCATACCTTGACAATGCAAGAAGCATGGTGTAAGTTTGTGGAAGCAAAACATATCCTTAGAAGCAAAACTGCAAATATTATATGCCACATCCAGCTAAAATAAAGATTGATTCGGAAGATACATTTTTTTCACAGATGCTAACATAGCCCTAAGGTTTTGCAAACATTGATAGAGATGCAGACACATTCCCTTCAGTTAAAAATAACCTCAGGAGGTGATTAGAGGATTAGTCCAGGAAATATAGTTGAAAATGATCTATGTCAGAACCTGATGATAACTCATATCTGTGTGTCTAATGGGAGACTATATGCATGACCACTGTAACTTGCAGCTCCTGACTTCGATGGAGGCCCACTGACTTTGTCCTAAATTTGCCTGCGCTCATGATATTTGATATCTATTGTAAATACCAAGAACTCATCACTTCTTATACATGCTTAAGGTACACTGTTAGTAGGGCTCAGTAAATACTGGGAATGTCATGCCCCTTTTGGTTGATATCACTGTCATAATTATAGGATTTTAAGGCCCATATTTAAGAGGTCCTAGTGCCACTTTAGTGCTGCCTTAGCGTCATTTTTTTTTACGCTAAGACGGTGCTAAGGTGGGCTTTTCCCCGCACCGAATTAACAAAGTGGTGCATTACATGCATTGCACCACTTTGCACCCCTTTGCGCTATATTATGCAGAACTTATGCAGAGGAGGCATTCCCCTGTTAGGGGAGCTGAAAAAATGGCACAAAGAATTCTGAGAGATTTCTTTGCATCATTTTTTTGGGGCACTTTTAACACCTGTTCAGAGCAGGCGTTAAAGCATGCCATTATTTTCATAAGCCCCTATTTACTGTTCAGGGTTAGCGCCCAAATTTTGGAGCTAACTCTGAAAAGTACATCAGTAGTGTCAGAAATTCTGACGCTATTGCCTCCCAGACTGTACCATGATTCACCGTATTTCAAATATGGCGCACACATGGTGGTGATAGGGGGGTGCAAAGGAGCTGCAAGAAAAGTGGTGCTACATGCATTGTAGCCTCACTTTTCTTAAATCTAGCCCTAAGGATATTATATTTGAGTAGAGCGAAATATCACTGATGGAAGGGAAGATTTGTGTGGGAGTGGTGAGTAAGGGATTTTGTATATAGCACAGAATTGGTTCAGCTGAAGCATTGTGGTTCATGTTGTATTTAGGATATGCCACCTTGTCCTTGAGATTCAGCAAGGCTCTGGTTTAGTCCAGATTTTACAATTTATATCAGTAAACACTGACCCTTCTTTCCTGGAACATCAGAGGGCTAAGCAACCTATAGAAAGGCAGAAAGGTGCTGGTGTACTGAGTTAGATAGAAAGCACACATACTCATGCTTCAAGAGACACACTTAAATTCCAGGGGGTTGGCATAGTGATCCATAGCTACATAGACATTAGATTGCACAAAAGGGGCTATCTCAAGTTGGTGTGATCACTATATAGTGAAAAGTGGCACTATTCAACATATAGGCACCTAAAAATTGTGTCCCAACAATCTTTCAGAATATATTCAGCTTGATACGAAATGCCAGTACCGGTTTCCCCTGGGGTGGAGATCTTAACTTACCATTGAACACAAAACTGGACAGATGCCAGCATAGGGGCCTACACACTCCCAGATCAGATGAAGTAGTGTGTGACACAGTAGGCATGGTTAATAGGTGGCAAGCTCGACACAGGTCTCAGAGGGTATACTCTTTCTATTCCTCCCCCATGGTACATTTTCACAGATTCGCTACTGGCTTGGGGCACATGAGGTGACAATGGATTCTCAACTGGCCGATACAACCCTAGATACCCTGTGCAATATGAGAATATTCCACTGTCACAACGCTACTTGGAGGCCCGAGGGCTGGGTTGACCCATGGAGATTCTACTAGAACTATTTTTTACAGACATCTGGGCTGCAATAACAGAATTTTTCCATCACTGTATGGGTTCAGTTGCCCACTATTCCACAGTATGGTGGCTTTTCAAGTATACAGTAGGTTAATATCCATTGCAAAGAAGATGGGTTTTCTTAAAAGTTTCCAGACACAACTAGAACGAATAGACCACAATATTTGGAAACTAGAGGCTGAGGTCTCTGCCATGCCTATAGCATTATACCTATGGATCACAAATATTCTATTATCTACTGTTAGAACACATTGCGACACATTAATAAACAGTCTCATAGAGAGGTAGATTTCCTGGGTAAATGTATTGAAGCTTGAAGATATTGTGAATGATAACGTCCCTGCAGAACACTAGCTATTCCCTGCTGCCTTAAAACAGCTCCCTCAGGAACTGAATAATGGTTGGTTCCATGCCAAGCTCTTTCATGGCAATGTACAGTTTGTCATGCATAATGTAACCAAATATGCTAGATATATTGACAAAAGCTAAAAACGTACAACCCTCATTGATATGTCTATACTTTCCAACTATAATATTAAAGTTAAGTCTTTGTTCTATTGTCTCCAGCCCACTATGGAAACCACATTGTAAGTCAGATAAAATCTTATTGTCTGAAGTCCACTCATCTAGTCTATCCAGAATATTATGGCCTACAAGTTTCACCACAGTCAAGCAGTAAAATTGGGCAGTATGAAACCAGTGTGGATCGATCCCCTCTTCTTGTAAATTGGAACAATAAGTGACTCTGACCTTGTGCTAAAACAACTGGTGGCACAAAACCTGTCCCAAGCATGGGTTAACAAATGGTCCCAGAGGAACATTACTCTTGAACAGATCGATAGGACCACCATCGGGGCCTGGTGCTTTCCCACCTTTACTAGCCATGAGGGCCCTGTTGATCTCCTCCAGGGAGAATATATGACTAGAGATGCTATGTGAAGGTTCTGCACTGGCAGCACCCCTAACATGGGCTACGATCACTGCCTGCTTCTTGTTGGGATTTGAATAGATATTTCTAAAGTGAGTCACCCACTCATGTTCAGTAATATCATCCTCCAATCTGGGTGCGGTCTCTTCTCTTAGGTATGGGCTATTACTTATGTGACAAAAAGCTGCATCATTTTTATTAATGCTCGGTTTGAGTAGGAATTCCCATGCTTTGTCCTTTAGGGTATTTCTCCTCCCTTTTTAGTGAAGATCTATATTCATGTCTCCTATCCTGCACTTCCTGAGCACAACTTGGGGTTTTATATAGGGCTTCCTTTAGACGTTTGTGGGCCTTAGTATGAATCGAGTCAAACCTCCCTTGTCTGTCCTGCATTGGAAGTAGTCTAGCAACCAATAAACCTCCCTTATTCCCCTGTGCGGTATCAAGGAAGGCCACCAACATCACAGTGCGTAAAATGGGTTGTCACCATCATGATTGTCCATAAAGCTACAAATCTTGTTTGAGGTCAAGGGGCACAAATAAATGTTTAAATCACCTCCACAAAGTGTAAAGACATCCTTTGCACCACCTTTACAGGTGATCTCAAGTTTCTGATCAAGCTGGCAAAGAAGAGTCCGAAGATCAGTTGACAAGGCATTGTTATGAAAATTAACCAACACAAGTGGTGAGATTTAAATACCAATTCATTGAAATTACTAGTATGTGGTCACACTAGACACACTGCAGAGAGACAAATAATTAAAGATAGAAAGCTAAACCAACTTTTGGTCTTCCTTATCTTGTTGGTTCTGCTAATACATGAAAGATTCTCTAACTATTAATGTGTATGGGTTCAACACACTACATCTCCTGGAGGCAGATGATCTGAAATTTAGTTGCGAAATCCACCTATTATGTAGTGCTGGCATTACTGTGTAATTGTGCCATGTTCTAGAATAAAATACTACAGGATGAAAATTGGATGCTATCCTTGGAGTGTAAGTTTGGACTAGAGAAGAGGGGAGCTGTACTCTTCTGATGTTAATTTGGAGCGTGACACAAAACCCTCCATTTATTATAGTGCCATCTTTGCTATAGAAACCAAGGATGGTTCAACGTCAATTCAGTCAATCCCATCTAGTAATGCCAATCTATCACAGCTGTAGAAGGTTGGAATTGCAAAATGAGGTGCAGGGGTGTAGCTAAATGGCGTGGGTGGTTGAGTGGGTGGTTTTTGACCCCTGGGAGAGGATAGTGGCTCCAGCAGAAGAACTGACATTTGATGTAACAGAGTGGTGGGATACCTGGTTCTGTACAGAATAGTATGAACTAACTGTGTGCTTTAAAAGACAGAACTACACAATTGCCTAATAACCTTTTTGTGCGCTTGCCTACACATTGTACCCTTCTTGCCATTTTGAAATCATCAAAATGTGCCCCTGCAAGTCATGTTTTATTGCCCAGCAATTTAAATACTTTTTTTCTGAATGATTCCCAGGGTTCTGTTTCAACCCCTAATAAACTAGGTAAATTTGCCAGAATTACAATCTAGAGTGTTGCTAAAGGAGGTAGACCCAGTGTATTACATTTCTTGACCCCCTTGCCTTGAAATAACTCGCTACAGTGCTGTATGTCACAATGGGAGGGAGGTGGTACATATGGCCTGATGTGGGAAGGGTATTGTATCTCCATCCAACCAGTATGGGTGATGTAGTGCCACCACCAGCACTGCAGTATTCATGCAAAATATTAATATCACTGTCATTAGTCTGAGGTGTGGGGCAAGCGTCTATGATTTGAGAGAGAGTTGTTAAATCCGTGGTAGGAGCTTTTCCAGGGTTAGCCATAGGCTGGATAATAGTTGGGTTATTGTTAGATTTCTGTAAGTCCAAACATCTGGAAGTGAAACTCTCCATGTGTGTCAGTCTGGTGGCAATAGATCCCAGAGGGAACTTTACCATGGATTCCAGAGCTTGAAACACAGCAAGCAGACTTTAAGGTTTCCCGATGAAGTCCTAGCAGTTGTTACTCTAGGCTCAGCATTAGTTAATCAGAGAGGTGCCTCAGGGTTAATTGGGGCAGGCTGATGTAAATTGCACACTGCCATTTATCCCATCTGTTACAACAGACCCCAGGGTTTTAGCAGGAACATCATGTGTAAGGTTATGAGTTAAACTGTCCATCAGCCCTTGGTTACATGTAGATAGTCTCGTTTTAATGCTAGAGATTTCCTTTTCAATATATCCCATGGCCCCCATTAAGTAGTCCGTAACAGTAGTACAAGGCTTTTCCTTGATACGCAAAAACAAGGGCAAGAGCTAAATGGATTGAAACAAATCAAAGCATAAGCGTAAGCCTGGGCCCCAGGGGCAAGAGACAAGCAAAGCAATATCATTGTCCCACACAGAAGCAACCTGCTCCTCGGAACATAAGGCAGCCCTTTCACAATCCCCCACAGGTTAGACCAATACAGCAGACTGAAGATGTATAAAGTCCAGTACAGTGACTAATCGCAGAACTCCTTCAGCCCAGCGTAATAAATTGCTTCAGCAGTGGGACCCGCAGGACGGACGCTAGGGGATGGCCCGCCCATCTGAGCCTCCTGCTGTCGATGAAGGGCGCAAGATGGACACGACGTTAGCCAGAGCTTTGCCTCGGCGCTGCCCATGTGCGTACCACACTGCTGGAATTCGTAGCCTTGTTTGAGTGCGATGGAAATTGAAGGCGATGCCTACTAGTGCAATGTAATCTGGGGCCTAAAGCACCCCAGTGGCCCAAAATAGATCTGTGATGTCCTGCGCTGTAGGAGTTCGTAGGCACTTTTGAGCGCAAAGGAAACTGCGGGTGGCGCTCCTGGCACTATGTAATCTGGGCCCTGTAGTCTCCTAGCGGCCCCCAACAGCTTTATGAGCACATTTTAAAAGAAAACATAGACATTCATTGAAAAATACAGTTAAAATTAATTTAAGGTTCAAAATCAAAAGTATGTGTGAAATTCACCAGATATGGTATGTTGAGTGAACAATAACTCATGCCACAGACATGCATTCACATAATGTCACACATGGCATTACTAATGACATCCCGAACGACATCACCTACATGTTATAACCAGACTCGAGGAGGGAAAAGTACATTAAATGGCCATTTACAGTAATACCTTCCAGTGCAGATTTATATCAGAAAGAGCTTTGCTTTTTAGGGGTTTTAGCAAAAAGTAATGTTGGCATTTTTTTTATCTTGCGCATTGCTAATGGTTCTATAATTATTGACTGTTTTGAATTTATGTCTCCTGCTGACAGGAAATACTGTACGCGAGCAATGGTCATGGCTGCAAACATAACACTGTTGTTTTACTAATTTTAGAACAGATGTGCTATCAAAAAAGTACAATATATGCCACATTAGGCATTGAAATTTCTACACTCTTGTGATCATGTCTAGAATTTCCCCAAGAGTAATGGATAAATGTTGATGGATAAATGTCAGCAGAGCAAAACAAGACACGATAACCTCGCCATATGCTGTGAAATTTCACCCAATTAAGATGTTTTTTTTTTTTTTTAGCAACGCGTAAATTCAACTGTCAGAGAAACAAGTCTGCTTCTCGGGATGGAGTGTGAAGGAAGTAGTGTTACCCTGAAAGTTGCATACTTTTCTCAAGGTATAAGCAGTTGAATTGATAGTCAAAACTGTAAATTGCCGATTCAAATTAGATCTACAAGCACAGGTGTACTTCGTTTTGTAAAACAAAGGTGATTGTTTTAGAAAATCGAGGAAAAAAAGCTTTCAGTAACAACGTTCAGTGATGTAATCTCCGGCTCAATTGCAAAATATGTACATTTCAGTAAAAAATTTAAATCGGACTGCTTTATAAAACATATTTTTGTAATTTCCAGGGGCAGGAGTAAAATAAAATTCGTGATATTGTTACTATACTGTTGAGATCTGTATATCCATATCAGTGGCATGCATAAATATATCTGTGCGCCATAGTTAGTCACATACAGCTCCCTTCAAGGCAAAGGAAATTAAGGTAACATGCAGGTCACAATGATGATCTATTTTATACCTATGCCTAGAAGTCTCAATCTTTTACCAAAACCAGCCAATAACCGTATAGAGTCATCTTATCAGACATCTTTTTCAAATCGAATTAATAAGAGACAAATAAAGCTTGTGTTCATCATACCCGATTCATGTCAGTTGTTGAGGATAACTATGCAAATTTAATTGAGATTCATTGTATGTGAATTGACCTACATTGGAAATCCTGAAAATCGGACACGTATCTGGCCATCCAGAACCCGTTTTGGGTGCTTGTAGGAGGCTAGGCTGGCCTGGCTTATAGTGGGTATCTTGTGGTTCTTACACATTGTGCCAGGCCCAGTTATCCCTTATTAGTAGATTAGTAGTGTTCTAGCAGCTTAGGCTGATAGAGGTAACTATAGCAGAGCAGCTTAGGCTGAACTAGGAGACATGCAAAGCTCCTACTATACCACTTATATCATATAGCACTATATCATAGGAAACACAATACTCAGAGTTACTAAAAATAAAGGTACTTTATTTTAGTGACAATATGCCAAAAGTACCTCAGAGGATATGCTCCCTTAGGAGATAAGTAAAATGCACAAAATATACACAAAGACCAAAATCAGGTAAGTAAAACACTTGGAAAAGTAGTGCAAACACTGTAGAACACAAATAGAATGCAATAGGAGAAAATAGGCCTAGGGGCAACACAAACCATATACTCCAAAAGTGGAATGCGAACCACGAATGGACCCCAGGCCTAGTGTAGTGTGTAGAGGGTTGCTGGGAGTATAAGAAACCCCTAAGGGTGTCCAAGATACCCCACCCCAAGACCCTGAAATGTAGGAGTAAAGTTACCCTACTACCCCAGAAAGACAGTAAAGTTGAGATAGGGGATTCTGCAGAGACAACAACTGACTGCAAAGCACTGAAGACGGATTTCTGGACCTGAGGACCTGTAAAGGAAAGCGACCAAGTCCAAGAGTCACGCAAGTGTCCAGGGGGGGCAGGAGCCCACTTAACTCCAGATGAAGGTGCAAAAAGGCTGCCTCTGGGTGGAAGAAGCCAAAGAGTCTGCAACAACGGAAGATGCCAGGAACTTCTCCTTTGGTCAGAAGATGTCCCACAGCGTGCTGGAGGATGCAGAGTTGTTTCTATGCAGAAAGACCACAAACAAACCTTGCTAGCTGCAAGAGTTGAGGTTTTGGGTGCTGCCAGGGCCCAGGAAGGACCAAGAGGTCGCCCCTTGGAGGAGGAGATAGAGAGGGTGCTTAGCAACACCTAGAGCCCATGCAGAAGCAGGCAGCATCCGCAGAAGTACCTGAACAGGCATTCAGAAGAACTGAGCATTACGGTCATCTCAGCACAACAAAAGAGGGTCCCACGAAGTCGGAGTCCAATTCTGCGAATTGAACAATGCGGGACGGAGTGCTGGGGGCTTGGGCTATACTCTGCACAAAAGAAGTCTTGCAAAACTGCACAGAAGCCCTAGCTGCTGCAGTTCACGCAGTACACAGGATTACTGTCTGGCGTGGGGAGGCAAGGACTTACCTCCACCAAACTTGGACAAAAGGGCCACTGGACTGTCGGGGAAACTTGGATCCAGCTCTTGTGTTCCAGGGACCAGGCTCGTCAAGATGAGAGGGGACCCAGAGGACCGGTGATGCAGAAGTTTTGTGCCTGCGTTAGCAGGAGAAAATTCCGTCGACCCACAGGAGATTTCTTCTTGGCTTCCAGTGCAGGGTGGAGGCAGACAGCCCTCCGAGCTTGCACCACCAGGAAACAATTGAGAAAGCCGTCAGGATGAGATGCTACAATGTTGCTGGTAGTCTTCTTGCTACTTTGTTACGGTTTTGCAGGCGTCCTGGAGCAGTTAGCGGTCGATCCTTGGCAGAAGTTGAAGAGAGAAGTGCAGAGGAACTCTGGTGAGCTCTTGCATTCGTTCTCTGCTGAGAAACCCATAGGAGAGACCCTAAATAGCCCTCAGAGGAGGATTGGATACAGAGAGAGGTAAGCACCTATCAGGAGGGGTCTCTGACGTCACCTGCTGGCACTGGCTACTCAGAGGTCTCCATTGTGCCCTCACACCTCTGCATTCAAGATGGCAGAGGTCGAGGACACACTGGAGGAGCTCTGGGCACCTCCCCTGGGGAGGTGCTGGTCAGGGGAGTGGTCACTCCCCTTCCCTTTGTCCAGTTTCACACCAGAGCAGGGCTGGGGGGATCCCTGAACCGGTGTAGACTGGCTTATGCAAGGAGGGCACCATCTGTGCCCTTCAAAGTATATCCAGAGACCAGGAGAGGCTACTCCTCTCAGGCCCTTAACAACTATTGCTGAAGGGAGAGGGTGTAACACCCTCTCTCAGAGGAAATCCTTTGTTCTGCCTTCCTGGGACTGGGCTGCCCAGGCCCCAGGGGGCAGAAACCTGTCTGAGGGTTGGCAGCAGCGATAGCTGCAGAGAAAACCCCAGAGAGTTAGTTTGGCAGTACCCGGGCTCTATGCTGGAACCCCGGGAAGCATGAAATTGTCCCCCCAATACCACAATGGTATTGGGGTGACAATTCCATGATCCTAGACATGTCACCTCTCCATGCTCGGAGTTACCATTTTGATGCTACATATAGGTATTGACCTATATGTAGTTCACACGTGTAATGGTGTCCCCACACTCACAAAGTCCAGGGAATTTGCCCTGAACAATGTGGGGGCACCTTGGCTAGTGCAAGGGTGCCCTCACACCTAGTAACTTTGCACCTAACCTTCACTAAGTGAGGGTTAGACATATAGGTGACTCATAAGTTACTTAAGTGCAGTGTAAAATGGCTGTGAAATAACCTGGACGTTATTTCACTCAGGCTGCAGTGGCAGTCCTGTTTAAGAATTGTCTGAGTTCCCTATGGGTGGCAAAAGAAATGCTGCAGCCCATAGGGATCTCCTGGAACCCCAACACCCTGGGTACCTAGGTACCATATACTAGGGAATTATAGGGGTATTCCAGTGTGCCAATCAGAATTGGTAAAATTAGTCACTAGCCTGCAGTGACAATTTTAAAAGCAGAGAGAGTATAAACACTGAGGTTCTGGTTAGCAGAGCCTCAGTGATACAGTTAGGCACCACACAGGGAACACATACAGGGCACACTTTATGAGCACTGGGGTCCTGGCTAGCAGGATCCCAGTGACAAAGGCAAAAACAACATACATACAGGTAAAAAATAGGGGTAACATGTCAGGCAAGATAGTACTTTCCTACAGTGCTTATGACATGTAATATGAAAATGTTCTGGAAAAATTAAATAATTACTGATGGAAGAGAAACTGGCAAACTTGAAGGAATGTGCCAATTTTAAAATGGCATAAACACCTATGAATTGATCGCTTTTGATCTGATTTACAAATATCACAATCTTCATACTGATACACCACAACTTCGATTGGGTAAGGTCCTGGTGCTCATTGATGCCGATAGATACATTATTGTTGTTTATTCCAGTTCTATACCAATGGTTCTCCGACCTGTTTTATAATATTCTTTAGCTTGCCATGTGTGCTCTTAAGCAAGCATTATTCTATGATGCCATTTCAGTATTTGACTATGTGTGACTTTCAACTTTCCATTTAGTAAGCTCAACTGAGAGGGAGTTTTCTTTCTGTGATGGGAACAAATGTGATGTACATGGGGAAAGGACTTCACCCCATTATTTTACATTCATTTTTGAAACTATGTCATGTATTTCTGTCCATCTTGTATGAGCTTTGATTTGTATTGTATCAAAGAAACTACAATATGTTACAAGATTATTTTTTTACAGGTTCAGTGCTTAACAAAACAAAGATTTCTTGCCGTGCGAATGCCACATATCCTGGAGTTCGTGGGCCCCACTGCACCGCGGTGCAGCAGGGGCCTTTGTTACGTCCCTTATCTTGTGGTGAAACCTGCCTAGGCATGCACCAGTGGGGGATCATTTTGACATTATGCCTCCTAGATGCATCACTAAATGCACCTGAGGCTAAGAGATCCAGAAGATGAGAATCGCTAATTATGGAACGGTGACTTCTGTCAGAGGGCAGCACTGGGTCCTTACCCTTTGCTGAAGGTTTATTGGAGGGTCGTTTAGCCTTCACTTGCTGGACTTATTAGCCTGCCTGCCAACGAAGACGAGAATACCAGGGGATACTGTTCAATTGAACATTAGC
This sequence comes from Pleurodeles waltl, assembly GCF_031143425.1. Classification (NCBI taxonomy): domain Eukaryota; kingdom Metazoa; phylum Chordata; class Amphibia; order Caudata; family Salamandridae; genus Pleurodeles; species Pleurodeles waltl. The sequence goes on along the minus strand of NC_090439.1, from coordinate 145,315,660 downwards.
CTCATTATTTAAAACAGGTATGCAGGTGTGAACCTTCTTCAAAATTCGAACTGGTTTTTCTTTTTATGGCAGGTTTCGCCTAGGAACCCAAAATTATGAGAGTGCAATTGATATAAAAGTGGATTTTCAAAATCGTGCAATATTCTTTGTTGTTCACACTTTTCGTAAACATTACAGCTACTATTTTTTTTATATTTTTTTTTATCATAGTTACTATTAACATCATGTGCACTAGGAAACATCTTTAAAATATATATATTGCTTTCTAGTGTTCTTGAATTTGCTTCTCTATTACGAAGGATGGATTGGGGTCCACTAATCATCCCTGTGATATCTCACAAATTTGATTTTTAACTGAAATGCATCTCACTCAATGACTGCTCAATAGGTTGCGGGTTAGTTTCAGCCCAACCGGCTTTCTGTCTTGTATTGGCACATTGACAAAGTCCTTCGTTCCATGAGTCTAGAAAACCCATTTTGGGGTCATATTCCAGAAGATCCAAAAAATGTATTAAAACAGACATAGGGGGTCATTCCTACCCTGGCGGTCATAGACCGCCAGGGTAGGTGACGGAGGAAGCACTGCCAACAGGCTGGCGGTGCTTCCGGGGGCATTCTGACCGCGGTGGTAAAGCCGCGGTCAGAAAAGGGAAGCCAGTGGTTTTCCGCCGGCTTCCCGCTGCCCCAGGGAATCCTCCACGGCGGCGCTGCAAGCAGCGCCGCCATGGGGATTCCGACCCCCTTCCCGCCAGCCTGGTTCTGGCGGTTATCACCGCCAGAACCTGGCTGGCGGGAACGGGTGTCGTGGGGCCCCTGGGGGCCCCTGCAGTGCCCATGCCACTGGCATGGGCACTGCAGGGGCCCCCTAACAGGGCCCCACATTGATTTTCAGTGTCTACATGGCAGACACTGAAAATCGCGACAGGTGCAACTGCACCCGTCGCACACCAGCAACTCCGCCGGCTCCATTCGGAGCCGGCTTCCTCGTTGCTGGTGCTTTCCCGCTAGGTGGGCGGGCGGCCTTTTGCCGGTCACCCGCCCGCCCAGCGGGAAAGTCAGAATCACCGCGGCGGTCATCTGACCGCGCTGCGGTGTTCTGGCGGGGGAACTTTGGCGGGCGGCCTCCGCCGCCCGCCGAAGTTAGAATGACCCCCATAATCCTTTGACAAAGCAGTGATGGTTACTTTCTTTGCTCTTGATCATGTTTCATGTTGGAAGGAGTGCAAATGATTTTAAAGTATGCAAGCATGCATATTATTGCTAGATATCTATTAACCATCACTCAGCTATCCCTCATGTGATCCACTGCACTTTTCACAAAAGCTTAAAGTAATCCCACACCAGTTTTTGATAAAGTGCACTTCTTTAACCCCACAATCATTTAATATGAAATAAAAACCTATTTTAATGTATTTAAACATATTTATATACTGTGATTACAGTTTTACAATCTGTTTTGAATGTTTATTTTTGTTATGAACTGTTATGTTCTTCCCATGCTAGTATTTTGCTGTGTTATGTGCTATTATCTCCTGTTCTCTTCTGTCCTATAACTAGGTTGCAGTCAACAAATGCTGTTGCATTTCCAGCCAAAAGCCACTTCCGAACACAAGCTCCGGCAGTAGCAAGCGTGTGTTTTAATCTAATTAAAGCTCTAAGAAAATTCTTTGACTTTCTTCTACTGAGTGCCAGGAAAACGGTCGACTTCACTCTAATCACTTCAAGGTTTGACTACTTCAATAGTCTTTACGCAGGATGCTCCAAACCAGTGCTTAATTTGTAAATAAAGAGGTGCCAGTGCTAAACGCTCTCCTCCTAAACATGCGGCTGCTGCAATTAAAAGTGCGAGCACATAATACTGAGGCAGCGTAATCCTGAAGCCATCTCGGGCCTCTTCAATCCATTAACAGCCACTCACCGCCCCTTTAGCTCACTCTTGCAACTTCCTGCTTTTCCCCTTTCTGACTCTTCTTCTTTTTTCTCTTCCTCCGTCTTTCCCACGTGTCTTTTGCTCACAGTAAATGCTTGAGACACAAAACTAGGCGCCGGCCCTCAGAAATAAGTGCCAGTGCTCAGCAGCAGAAACAACAAAGCACAAATTAAGCACTGCTCCAAACAAATATGCCACAAGCTCCACATCGTATAACATGCAGAGCTAGACTGGTGAAAAACTACCAAAATAGAGCTCAGCCTCTGCAGCCCTGGAAAAATTACATTGTCTACCAATCCATAAGAGGATCACATTCAAGTACTTCTTAGTGGTTTTGAGAGTTTTCTAAGTCCATCGAACCCCAATACCTCATTGCCCGCCTCAATCATTGCAGGACACAGAGGTTGTGTAGATCGTCCAATACTAATCTCTTGAAGCCCCCACCTTTCAAACTTAAAACATATGCTGGAAAGGCCTTCACAGTGTTGGGTACCAAAGCCTGTAATCAACTCCTAAGCCACTTTTGCTTTATCCACACTGAAGCCAAATTCAAAAAGAGATTGAAGACCTAGCTTTTTCACACAGTACTTTCTCTGTCTTTCCTTAATCTAGTTATTTTATCAGACCACTATCTTCACGCTCAGTGCCTTCACCTATGGGTTCATGTGGGTCCTAAGATTAGCACCAGGATGCTCAATTGGTGTGACAGTCCACACTCTACACATTTACTATTCATTAATTCAAAGGCAGAACATTCCCCAAAACCTCCAGTGACAAGCAACCATATTCCACTGTCCTAAAGTAGTAAAGTAGCACTGTTTTGGATCTTCATTTATTTAAGACAACAGGCAACCCAAAGGTGTGGCAGCATCGCATATTAGCACTACCAAAGCTCACTTTATGTGCTCCAGCCCAGAAATATGTTTTGCTTACTAAAGGCCGTGGTCAATAATCCCATTCTCAGCAGTTAACAATTGCATACAGTCAGCCACTACTAACTTAATATCTCTAAACGGCTTATTGTTTGGTCAGGTTTGCATTTAAAACTGTAAATAATATAGTTAGTGCAAAATTAACAAAAAATACACAATAATTCAATTCGTTAGATTCAAATATTTAAAACATTCATAGATTGACTTGCACCTCAGTAGAGAAACTGAAGGTAGATAAGTGCCCTGTTCATTTGATCTTACGCCATCAGCACAACAGACAATACTGACACATCATTAGTATTCAAAGCAACGCATTGTGTTGAAAAATGTTCTACAAGTGAAACACAAAACAACATTGCAAAAAATGGGTGAAAACATAAGCACTCCTGGAAGAAATGTACATCACCCCTACAATTAGCAATTTCTTTAACTTTAGCTCTTCCATGAAAGGTGACGGTGCGTAACGTTAATTAAACGATACATCACCAGCATTTGCCTACCGCCTCCGTTTGTGGTAGATTTACGCTTATGACATATTTGGTTTGCTTTCCAGGAGTGTGATGTGACAGCCTGCATGCCCATTTTAAATTCACCTTCACCCACATCAAATGCAATTGATGATAGTTTAGCTCATTTTTGTAAAAGGTTGTGACAGTCTGTCTAGTTGTTTCCTACAGAAATTATGACTGCATCCGTGTGGCATGGGATTCTTCAAGCAGCCCTAAAAAGAGGGTAAATGTTTTCCGTTTCTAAAAAGAGAAATGCAATAAACTGTATTTAGTAAAGTATTGTCCTAGCATACATTATACAATTTCGGGACAGTAATAAAAAAAAAAATCCTCAATTATAGGCTCATTTCAGTCATCATAAATTGGAGGAAAGTAGCATTTTGAACTGTCGACATTGAGCAATAGAGAGACACGATAGTTCCGATGAGTGACAAATGTCATCTGCTTTGTAGCTTGTTGGAAATGCTGTCTTCTGGATCTAGTAGGAGCTTTTGATACAGTAGATCTTAGAAACAGGGTTATTAGTTTGAAGGACGTGGGTAAAATGCAAGTAATAAGCTGTAGCATTTGATTTTTTCATGGTATGGAAGCAGACCAGTCCCAGGCCTGCTGTTGGTGTGGATTCAGTTCACTGGCATGCAACAACAACACTCATTAAATTATTGTCCAGTCAATGCTTCTGTTAAAAAGGAAAAGTACTTTTACTATACACACACTGCTAAATACTACAAATGAATTTACAAATATTATCAGTCAGGTCGATGAAAATAAAAATGATGAAACCCTCATATCACATTACACCCTTAGTGAATTGTGAACCCCATAATTACAATAACCCCCAACACCTATACCAGATACATCATAATATGAAAGGGGAATTTTTAAATGAGGTAGGCCTACTGGCTTTGGTATGGGGGTCACAATAATATATACATATAAGGCAGGCCCACTGTTTATTGACATGGGTCTACTGGCTTTGACTTTGGGGACACAATAATATTTATGAGGCAGGTCAACTGGTTGTGTCAATATGTCACCATATCAATATAAAAAGGGCAGGCCTACTGATGTTGTCAAGTGGTCATCACAGCAATACCAATACCCTCATGTTACACTTTAGCAACATACTACCATTACATGCCATTAAAACCAATGGGAACAAATATCAGGGCATGTATTACAATACTTTTCAATAAATCCACCAATAAAGCATTAATGTACAGAACAATCACAAACATATGAGTCACAGTCTTTCTTTACTTACTTAAGGCCATGTAATGCAGCTACAGGACCAACCACAAAGTATTCCTGCACTCCAGAGATCATGAGCAAAATCTCCACAGTTGGGAATGTGTTGAAACAACATACACCTCTCCTGAGACCATGAACTCAATCTACCCTGAGACTTAGGGTTATTTTTGGGGCAGTCTTGGGGCAATGACTGTTGCTCCACCTGAAGGCCACCACATCACCATTGACATAAGTTGAAGGTGCCGCCACTGCCTAGGAAGGTTCTACCACTAGCAAAAAGATTATATAAACTAGGATACACAGGGATATTATGGGGCATCCATTGCCTTATCTGTGCATACGTAATTAGTGAGGTTACCCCCAGTTTCATCAGTGCCACCTCACATTGCGCATTTATGCTTATGTTCTTTTCTTCCACTGGGTTCCTAGTGTGGCTATGTTTCCCAGTTGGTGTGGTAGGAGACCAGAAAGCCCCCAAACACTACCATCTCCCACTGTGACACAGCCACTGTGTGCCATGCTAAGCCAGCATTCGAGTTCCTGCTCTTCTGCCTTAGCCAGTCTTCTGCAGGAGGGAAGAGCACAAGAGGTGTTCTCCCCCTGTCTCCAGTCCATGCTCAGTGTGGGCTGGGGTGATGTAGGATGTGCCCCCTGCTTTTGGGGATGGCATCTATGAGTAAAACGTTGGCTTGGCCTCCATGCTCCCCCCTATGATAATTCATTAAATAAATACGCTCAAACCACCCAACCTGGCCCATCCCAGGGGAACATTTCAAGATATTGTTTTCAGGTTTTGGAATTTTAAAAGGCAGGTCTTTCAAAAAGCATATATCAGTTGTCTTCATTTTGAGCTCATTTTGCTTCTGTTGGTGAGATTTAGACACCAGAAGCATTCAAGTCAGGCCTTCTGGCCTTTAAAGGGGCTCATGTTCCAGCATAAGTGGGCCTGTGCCATTGGCCCTAGAGAGACATACTAGTCTTGTGGGTCAGCTGACGACAAAATCCTTGTGAGAAATTTGGTTGTTGGTTGGCTGTGATGTGAGCCCTGGTCAAGCAACAGCCACAATCACTTGCATGGTGAACCACAAAAAGTCATTAAAATAACCTGTGCCTAACCGTGGTAAGCTTGACACAAAAAGCAGTCAGGCTAACTTAGAGGCAATCTATAAGTATTTACGTAGCAAAATAAAAATAGTAATAAAGTGAAAAAAACAACTCAAGAAGAATCCCAAACCAATTTAGAAAAATTGAGTACATTTTTATAAATTATTTGCAACCAAAACTACAATAATCCAATAAATAGAACCAGAGTTATGGATTTTTAAAGTGTACATTTCAAAATGGTGCCTAAGAGAGGAAAGCGCCAACCATGGACATATGATCATGCTAGACTCGGGCAAAGTAGAAATTTACAGCTGATGATGATTGAGCGCGGTTTGGATACACAAAATGGATTGGGCCCCATCAGTGCTTACCTTTGGACTTAAAAACATTTTGAAGAAAAAGTATCTAAGAAGGTAGAACTTTGTGAGGCAAAGCTTCAGACGTGTCCGAGGAGGGAGTGTTGTCATCGGATAGCCATGGAGCAGAGTTGTGGTAAAATTTTGTATCTTCGGACTTAGTCGCCAAAATGGAAGTCAAAAATCTCCAGCGGGACACAGCAGAAGGCTATACCCGTAGACAGTTCTATGAGGTCTTATGCTCCTTTGGCGAAGGACCACCAAAATCGATTTTCTGCTGTGGAGAAGTCCATAGCAGGAGAAGCCACAACTTCAATCCAATCAGCGATGCACCAAGGACGGAAAAGCGAGCTGGTTGGTCCTGGTCTCCTCTTGGTTCTCAGAGCACTTTTTCGCTGAATTTTGGACTAAATCCTTTCAGGTACAGCAAAGGTCAGGCAGACTGCACAGCAGGTCACTACAGCAGGCAGTCCTCTGAAAGTCCTTCCACAGGTCCAGTAGTAAACTGAAAAGGGGGTCTGAGAGCCCTAGTTGTATATCCTTGTGCTCTCCTCCAAGAAGAAGTGTGCAGTTTCTGGTAAGGTTCTTTGAAGTTCTGGGGTTTCCTACCACCCCTGCACTAGCCCCAAGCTGGCTGCACTAACAATACAGGGCCATTAAGCGTATTGTGAGGAGACAGGACACAGGCTATTCAGGTGCAAGTAGGGTTGTGCTCAGCTCCATCCGCTATCCTGCCAGTTGATGGTCCATGCAGTCTCTGCCAATTCCACTATTGTGTAACTCTCGAAGAGGAATTCACAAAGTCCAGTCAGCTAAACCCAGCTGTGTGACCCAAGATAATCTGCAGGCACATAGGGCTAAGAGCAGGAAAACACCAACTTTCTAAATGTGGCATTTTCAAAATTGTAATGATATATTCAACTTTACCATTAAAGAAGGAGCTTATCATTACAAGTTCAAAGGTACAAAACATGACATATACCTCCTTTTATTTTAGAATTTCAGCTTAATAAAGGTAATAAGGAATCACTAATTTTATCACATGGGAGGGGTAGGCCTCAGTAGTGAAAAATTAATTTGAGAGTTTTTTACTACCAGGATTGGATAAAACGTAACAGAACATTTCCTACCTCTTTAGTACATAGCACCCTGCCCTATTGGCTACTTCAGGCCTACCTCAGAGGTGACCTATAATTAATAAAATAGGAGTTTCAGGTTTGGCAAGGGGTTTTAAATGCCAAGTCAAAATGACAGTTGGCATTTAATTCAGGCTGCAGTGATAGGCCAGGGACATGAGACATGTTTTGAAGTACTATTTAAGTGGGTGGCACAATAGCTTCTGCAGGCCCACTTTTAGCATTTAACATGCAGGTCCTGGGTACATGGTATTACACTCTACAAGTGACTTATAAGTAAATTAAACACATCAAACAGGTATATATTTTTCAAACCATGATTAGAGGAGTGAGCACAAACACTTTGGCACTGGTCAGCAATGGTAAAGTGCACAGAGTCCTGAGGCCATCAGAGCAAAAACCCAGACAAAGTGGAGGGAAGCAGGCAAAGATTTGGGGGAACACCACCCTATGACTGACATGTCTACCAGTCCTTAGTCCATCTTTGCAAGTCATCAAGTGACTTCTTGTTCCAGCTTGGCATCCTTTCCTCCGTTGTTGCCTCCCCGGTCTAGGCTTTTCTCAACTGTCTCTCCATTGTGCAGAGGTTTTTAAGTGAGGTGGAAAGTTCTAGATGTCAGGCACACCTGGCCCTTCTTTGGATGCCACATCACCCTTCCACTCCTGTCCCAACCTCCCAGCACAGTATTCTGGGAAAGTCCAATCTTCTTAGTTCAATTTTTCTTTGAAAAGAGCTCGCCTGAGGGCCTCATTTTCTATCCAAACTGACATCACTGCCAGATAGTTTCCCACAAAAACATCAAACTGAGTCCCTGTTGGGTTGGCTCCATAGGCATGGCCTCTCTCCTTTGCTCATTGGGCCTGGGCTGAGCCAGTCCATGTGAATGGTGAAAAGCTTATCATCCAATGCAGATTTCCCCTATGCCCCTAAGCTTTGACATTAACTTGCTTATTATGAAAAATACTGAAGTCTCATAAGATGTAGATTTAATGTGTTTGGAGCTGTATATTCATATTCTCTGTGCATGTTTATCCTAGTCTGATACTTTGAAGGATCTCCTAGGTCTAAGTAGGGTAAAACTCTACTTTACAGCCAATCTTACCTATAAGTGTAATAGAGTGAGACCTCTACAGATTTTCAAGTAACCCCTACAGATATATCTGTAAATTCCAACTAATGGTATACGGACTACCCAAGGTCAGCACCAAATCCTTGCGGAGTTTCTTTTGCACTAGGCTTACAATGCACAATTTCCGGCTACACACAACAGTAGTCTCACATGCACAGATGCTACACGTGATCCAATGGATGTTATATATTTCCACATGTATCCAGACCTTTGCCCCTTACCCTATCTCTCCAAAAATGGCCTCAACTGAAAAGGCAGGCACTATTGGAAAACACACTCAGTCCAATTACCATGAACTTTCCATGACTGCAACTCAGAAAGTGACACTCACCCACAGAAAAGGTCCAAAAACTGGGAGTCAAAATCAAAAAAATCATAGTAGGCTAAATAGACATATTTCAGTTGAAGCAGTAGAGCACTGTAGCCCACAGTGAATGCAAAAAACCCCTCTTTTTCTCAACATCACAGTATACATACATGAATGACTCTATCTACGCTGGCCTTTTAGTTTCCTGTGAAGGTCCACACAAATGTATTGATCACCTCTTGTTTATGAAAATAGTTATAGAGGTAGTGTCTGAGATAGAAGTGTTGATCCAGTGTCCTCTCATCTCTGGAGTATCCATCACATGATATATTGCCTCCCTGATTCGAAACATAACTGAAGTTAAACCATTTGAAATGTAATCAGCCTGAAATGAAATTCCCCAATCTGATCAAGCATTGCTCTTCAAAGTCCTATATATATTTTAATATCCCACATTTACATTATTCGTCAAAATTATTTACTAAATTATCAGTCATCGTGGAAAGAATATTTACAAATAACCAAACAATTGCAGTTTTCATCTTTTCTTCTGAAGATCAAATAGCATACAACAAAGTAAACAATTGATCATCACAAAACAAGTGATAGAAATATTTCATTCTGATTGGACTAACTCTGTTCTTCTTGGAACAGGCTAGACCTCTTTCCTTCCTCTTAAACTTACTACATGTTTGAACAATCTCCACTGAAGAAAACACGAGACAACTACCATCCAGTCTTGAAACTCCCTCTTTTCTGCAACAATCTTGAATTACAAATTACAGCCAACTTCAAATGACTTAAATAACGATCACTGGGCTTGCCCCTAGTGATATTGCAACAATTCAATACTGTGTGTGGTATATACGGTAAGATCTTGAATGTATTTATTATTAATAAGGATTCATTAACAGTGGGAGTGATAAGCATTTGCCACCATAAAATGCAATTTCAGGGGTGAGGGTGCAGTTTCTGAAGGGCAAAACATCTGTGAGTATTACTGACCATGTACAATCAAATATTAATTGTGTGGTATCTGGTCATAGTTTCTTTACACATTTTAAGATCTCCTCAGAGCAATAAATCCCACCATTTCTTGACAGTAGTATTTTTGTATTGGGGGTTGTCATCATTAAGGCAATCTCCCTGATTTTAATATACCATCTGTTAACTGTAATTTTCCATGAGGGAGTAACTTAGCGTAATAGATTTGATTGCTGCATGATATTTTCTCCTTCTGTATTAAATGGTGAATACGACAGTGAGACTACACAATTAGTGATAGCAATAATATTCCCGCACTTTCATTAACGAAGACTGGGAATTTAAAAGATCTATCAAGCCACAACATACTCAATCCACAACAAAACCATGGCAGATTGACGTGCCAATTTCACTTTAACCAGGCAGCCGTAAATCATGCGTGCATTTTCATAACCTCTGTGCATCATAACCACCCTCTGCCATATGTTACGTTAGTGACAATTTTACTTTGTGTAATACATTTGCCTTTTTTGGTGTAGTTGGCAAACTAAACTGTTTTTGCAGTCCCTCTAATGTAGCATAATGAATATCCAGTTTATCTCTCTTTCTTTTTAATTCACTATCAGCCAAACTCCTCCATGATTCATTTCTGGGTCTTCTTTTCTCATTTGAAGACATTTTCTTGTTTCTCTTTTCAGAGCTTCTCTACACTGATGATAAATACCTAGGCCCAGGAATATGGTGGCCTAGTGACATTCCAACGCCACATTAGCGTAATGTTTTATATGCTAATGTCGCGTTGGAAGGGCAAAAACGCCACGCCATATTTACAAAGTGACGCAATGCTTGCATTGCACTACTCTGTAACCCCTTGCACCACATTATGCCTGCACCAGGCATAATGTATGCAATGGGGCACTCCGGCACTAGGGGGCCTTAAAAATGGGGCAAAGGAATCTATGAGGTACCTTTGTGCCATTTTCATCAGCAGTTTTTAACACCTGCTAAGTGTAGGTGTCAAACAGAGGCTCCCATTTTGTTCAATGGGCCTCTGGTTGCTTTGTAGGATTAGCGCCATACTGTTTGACACTAGTCCTGCAGAGCGCTGGACTAGCGTAAAAAGTTATGACGCTAGTCCACCTGACTACCGCCATGGTGAGTCGTATTTTAAATACGGGGCAGCACCACTTTTCATAATTCTGTGTCTTATTTTTCTCCTATTCTTCCTCCCCACCCACCTCTAAAATATGATCTCATAGAGTTTTGGAACCGTTAAAGTAGCCAGAAGTGCAAACCATATATTTATACATAAAACATTTTGGTACAACATAGAAAAACATACTAACGTCAAATATGTTGTTTATTGTTTTATAATCATTAATAAGTCAAATACATTTTTAACATTGCTTAAGCTAGTTTGTGGAACTGAATGCTGTTTTAGTGTATTTTTGTCTACGCTTATGGTATTGTTGTAGGTCTTATTGTGAAATGTGTGTTCTATGTGTTTAACATTGATTTTAATCCTTGAGTACAAAGTGTTGGTTTATACTAGGTTTGTATGTGTTTTTTGGGTGAGTTAATATGTTTTTTTTTCCTTCAGGGGTTTCTATTTTTGGACTTTAGAGTGTAGTTTTAGACCTAGGTTTTTTTCAGCTAAAATATTTTTTACGTTTCACTTGCTTTCTAGTTTTCCTGGAGTAGTACATTATTTGCCTTTGTCTATTTTTTTTCAGGTTTACAATGGATTCTTCGGACATAGCGGCAATACTAAATGGCTTATTTTTCTTTGACTTATTTTTGCATTGTTTTTTGGTGTTTTTATATCAATGTTACTTTATCGTTGTATTATTTGCTTTATCATTGGAGTAATCACTCTCCATAGGTCTATACCGCCTTGCTTGTGACTTATGCCCATTTTTTAAGCCAGTTGGTGTTCATATGCCATATGCCTGCATGTGTTTTTTGTTGTCCATGCCTTCTTGCTTCCTGTTTTTTAAAATGTGGCCAGCAGCCATATTGTGTAGCTAGTCAGAGTTCTTTTGCCATAGGCAAAAGAACACTGCATGTGTTCTTTATTGTCCAGGCCTCCTTGCTTGTTGTTCTTTAAACTTGTGGCCAGTGGCCATTGTGTGTAAATAGCCAGTGTGTTCAATCCTTTATTTTCAGTTTTCAAAGCCACTTTCTAGGGACATTGATAGAAGAGGGAAACACTTGTTTGTTTTTTGTTCATTTTTGAAACTTTTTTCCCTGATATTAGTTTAATGTGGTTGAGAACGATTGAGGTCTATATGTACAGTGTTTATATAATGTTATATGTTTTTTTAGTTTTTACCCCCTCCACCGCCTTACCTCCCAAAGGATTTCTCAAAGTCCCAAGAGAAACATCAGTAACTATTTTTAAAATGTTTTTTTCTGCACCCCCTTCCTCCCGTAGGTCTCTTAGTCAATAGGCATACACAGAATTATTTTTTTTAAATAATTATTCAATGTTTTCCTGCAGCATTCATGTTTAAGGATTATTCAATTTTCCCTGCACCCCCTGTCTGCCATAAGTGCACACCAGCATTCATTTTTAAGGATTATTCCATTAACCCCTGAAACTCCTGACTGCCATATATGCACTCCTTCATTTAATGAGCCATTTTACTTTTTTAAAGGATTATTTCATTATTCCTTGCACCCCTTCCTACCATAAGAGCACCTAAACATTCATTTTTTAAGGATTATTTCATTTTCCCCTGCACCCTGTATGCCACAGGTGTCTCAAAGGCCTTAAAGGCACAAAAAGTCAACTTAAATCTCTATGTTGGTATTGAAATATTATGTTATTATCTGGCCTGGAACCACACTAAATTACATTTTCTGTATGTATATTCAAACTGCAAAACATCAACATTTCACTGAATGTTTTTCTTATTTGCTTTTAGGTGCATAAGAGACATCATCCACAGTACTGCCAGACAGAAGATCAGCGCTAAGTAACCCCCACCCCCGGGTCCTCCTCGGCTTCTGATGCTAAGTGCCAATTTGCAGAGCTTGAGAATGACCCCAGGAAAATGTGTTCCTGCTAAGAAAGTGGCCAGTGATCATGAGAGATTGCCACCACTGGTTTGCCAACCTCCATCTTTTTCAGTAAATGTGGTGTACCTGTCTCACCCTTCTCAGGGCAGCAAAAAGGTGAAAAACACACTTCCACATCAATGGCACCACCCCAACCTGAGAGAATCCATGTCTCTCAGTGAAGCAGCCACTGCAGTCATGGTGACGAGAAGTGAGTCTGAATTGGATTTGTCTGAGCTGTAAAGTACCCAACCGTCACAGGAAACTGAGAAAAGTGCTCAACAGGAGCCACAGGCAGGAGCAGTTCTTCTTGAAGAAGAAGAAGAAGAAGAAGAAAAAGAGGAGGAGGCTGAGCTTACTGCTGAGCAGGATGTAGCTTTTGAACCATTGAGTTCACAATCACTAGCAAGAAAAAAGAAAGGTTATTCTCCCATCTTCTCCAGGCCACACTTCTGAAGATCTGCACAAGAATTGGACCCCAGCCACATCCGAGAACTGCCACGACAGACAGTTTCCATATTTGTAAGGCCCCTTCTGAAATCTACATCTACCACTACCTCATTCGAAGTGTGCACTGCAGAGAGGGAAATGAATTGCCCATCCACCTCCAGTTCTTCAGGCATTAGCAGTGGCACACTAAAAATGTCTTCCTCTATAAATTGGGGTTAGTATGCAGGAGGATAATAGTGTGATATACCCCATTTTCCACGCGAGGTAAGCCAGGTTCACACAATGGTACTGGAGGCAAAACATTCCATATGAAAAAGCATTACTCAATCCTGTGGAAGAAGCACCTTCATAACATAGGTGGTTGTGTTGGTAGTGATAAAAGAAGGGCAGCAGTTTCAATCACAGTGATAGAAGGAGGTGATAAGAAAGAACAGTATGTTAGCATTACACAAAGCATCTCTTGCCCCTGCAGTGTGCTAGCACCACCTGCATCAATAGACTCCAAATGACACAAGACTCAGATGCAGATACCACTGCACACAATGATTTACCCCAAGATGCACTTTTAGTCTACCACCTCCTGGTTTTCACTGGAAGTCACCTGTGTTAGTGGCACCACAAAAGAAAATAACAAACTACTAATATGGGCATGTTTAGGCGCAAGGCACCCTAAGAACTCAACCACCCAACGGCACGTTTGTACAATGGTAACCTGGCTAAATTTTTAGCACTGGACCTTTTTCCTTTTGTGGAAGAAGTGGGTTTTTCACAATTTGTGGAGGCCTTCAGCCCAAAATAGATGGTTCCCTGCTAGACCTATTTTGCCAGAGTTGCTGTTCCAGTGCTCTATCATGGTGTACTGTCATTGGTTGGTCAAGCTATGCAGTAGTGCTGTGCAGACTATTCACTTGAGGACAGATATGTGGGCCAGTTGTCAAGCAACAGAATACATGTGAATCTCTGCACACTGGATCTCTTTTGTGGGGGTAAGGCAACAGCTATCTGCATGTCTCATCAGTTAAGAAAGTGTAAAGAGGGATCAGCAGCATTCAACTGTAGTGATGTTTGACATGGAGAAATCTCATATAGCTGTAAAAACCTTGGAAGACTTCAACAGTAATGTGTTTGACTGGCTTTTCCCTAGAGGTCTCAGAATTTGATTGGTTGCAGTGGGCAATGGCAGTGATATAGTCAAGGCCATGACAGAAGGTGGATATTCCAGGGTCCTCTGTTTGGTTCATTTCATTAACCTGATTATGCAGACATTTCTCAGAAAAGAAGACATAGGGGGTTATTACAACTTTGGAGGAGGTGTTAATCCGTCCCAAAAGTGACGGTAAAGTGACGGATATACCACCAGCGGTATTACGAGTTCCATAGGATATAATGGACTCGTAATACAGATGGTGGTATATCCGTCACTTTACCGTCACTTTTGGGACGGATTAACACCTCCTCCAAAGTTGTAATAACCCCCATAGTCAGCAACATACTGGTCGTTTTCAAAATAATTTACACTCATTTCAGTTATTATTTCAAAGTCTGAAAGCAAGTGAGGCTCATTCAGCGTGCTAATGTAGTGCCAGTTAAAGTCCTCATGCAGGAGGTACCAACATTCAGGAACTTGACCTACTGCATGTTGCAACCTCTGTTTGTGCAGTACAAACCGATCACTGACTATGTCCTTCAAAGAGGAGAGGCTTCAACTGGATAAGACATGACCACGGAGATAGAGAAATGAAGGTTGGTCAAACGCCTGGCACAAATGCTACTTAATTTGAGGTTTTCACACAGGAAACCAGCAAGGAGGACAGTACAATGATCCAAGCGATAATGCAGCTGCATCTGCTACAGGACCATTTAAAAAAGGTGTTTTTGGAACTCACACTCATTTCTCAGTACCATGACTGCAGTTGCTGCCTCGCTGAGAGACATGGGTTTGGGTTTAAGTTGGGGTGGTGCTGTTGATGTGGAAGTACGGCTCTGAGCTTTTTGCTGCCCAGAAAAGGGTTTCACAGACACACCACATTTCCTGAAAAAGATGGAGGGTGGCACACCAGTCAGGGCAATCTCTCATGATCACTGGCCACTGTCTTGGCAGAAGCACATTTCTTTGGGGTCATTTTCAAGCTCTGAAAGTTGGCACTTAGCTTCAGAAGACGAAGAGGAACCAGGGTGGGTCACTTAGTGCTGGTCTTCTGCCTGGCAGTACTGTGGGTGATGTCTCTTATGCACCTAAAAGCAAATATAAAACATTCTGTAAATGTGGATGTTTGAATATACATACAGACAATATAATTTAGTGAGGTTCCAGGCCAAACAATAACATATTATGTTAATACCAACATAGAGATTTAATTTTACTTTTTTTGCAAATGAGTTGGTTCAGAGCTCCATCCTTCACTTAGCTGTTCATACAAGGCTGCAAAGAGAGATTGTGTGTTCCAAAGAGTGCATCTGTGCCACAATATTTGATCCACTGTGCAGACAAATTCTGGCCAATTTCATTCCTTTTTCAGAAGGGAATTTTTCACTAGACAAGATATGCGGCCTGATTTATGTCTTGGCAGTAATGGGCCCCCTGTCGATTTTCTATCGGATTTCCAGTCCGCCACGTTGGAGGTCCACACATTCAATTTAGATGTTGGTGCGTCCATAGCTGAAATACTGCTGAGAAACCATCATCAGCACCATGAATCTCTACCCATGTTGATGACGCTATCGGCAAAATCGGCTGGTGGTATAAACTTCAGCAAGTTTTTCTGCTTAGCTAGTCATGAAGTGCCTTCCTGCTAACACAGCTGTGGTGGCTAAACCACCATGCCTAAGTAAACAGATTGGGAGGCATAAAAAGATGAAACATACCTTTTTTCTGAGTTTCCTCATTTCCTGCTACCATGAACTCGGTCATGCAAGTCCTGCCATTGCTGCTGCTCCTGGACCAAGATCCAAATCAATGCAGTCGTCCCTTGAACAGAAGGTAAGTCAGTGCATTACCTGCCATCCTCAATATTATTGGTGTACATTAGCACTGGACTTGTGCATGTTTAAAACATATTTGCAAGCAACAGTACAATGATGTGTAATGCACATATCTGTAATGTTGTAGTTTGATACAAATTAAAAAGCATACCTCTATATATTAGTAACACCCACTAATCTGGTACAAACTGCCTTCATGGCAATGGACACCTACACAAAAAGTCACATCAATTCCAAATCAAAATGTGCCCATACTTTTGTGTGCAAAAATTTACTCAAAATCTGTACATAAACATGACACCTAATTTGAATGACATAAACTCAAAATAAAGAAGCAATTGCCCTACACAATGCTACAAGTGAGTATACACATAATGTACAGCCAAGGTTCCACTTTAAACTCCAAATATGTCTGAGATATATGAAGGACACATGTCCCCTTGGTATGTATAATTTATGTCAAACATTAGATGTATTTTAACTCTAAAGTGTCATTTATCCTCTGTAATGCACATGTCTATATAAGTAAAACATAATGTAAAAAAAACACACATGCATTCTCCAGGCAAAATAAGAGAAACGTGTACAATTATGATGTAAGTGCTCATCAACATGATGCATTATTAAAAAAACTCAAAAACAAAACCTGTGCTTGTCACTGTCAGAAATGAAAGTGCATGTCACACACATTAGCAGAAATAATCTTATCAGCAAACAATTATTAATAATAATAAATTATTGTCTAGACAAAAGTGTTGAAAATAAAAGATTGTTAATCAATTAGATGATCCACACATAGATTTAGAATTACAAATTAAAGTATGTAACAGATGATGAAATAGTCCACAAGATGGTTCCTGAGCTGTATGCCCAGAACTTGCCTACTAATTTCACTTCCAGGCACAAACTCCTCAGAAAGGGGCATCTATTGAGCAGAGATCAGGCCCCCAAATTATTTTTATTAAGGGGTCTTTGGGTTTGGGTGGGATGGGTTAGGATTTGGGAGGGGTATGTTTGAATTTGGGGGGGTGGTTTGGATTTGGAAAGGCTGGGTTGAGGTTTGAGAGGGGTGGGTTGGGGTGTGGGAGGGATGGGTTTACATTTGGGAGGGATGGGTTGGGAAGTGGTAGGGGTCAGGGCCAGGCAAATAGAAAGCCCTAAATTTAAAAATGGATATGGTGGTTGCCAGGGAGTTAGGGTTGGGAGGTGGATGGAGTTTAGTGGTTGATATGTGTATGTCTGTTCATGGTGGAGTTTCCTGCGGGTCTGGTGTATGTGGTGTAAGTTCTGGTTTGTGTTTCCTTTTGGGTTTCTGTTGTTCAGGTGAGTGTGGGCATTTGTGTACAGTATGTATAAATTCCAATGTGTGTACGTGGATGGGTGTGCTGTGGAGGTACTGTGTGTGGTTGTGGTGCCTATGGATGTGCTGTAGCATATGCGCGTAGTGGTGATTGTCAATGTTTCTGTGTGTTGTCTGCTGGTGTGGTGGTGGTGTTTGTGGGTGTTTGTGTGCTGGTGGGTGTGAGTCTGCAGGTTTGGTGAGGGTTGATGTATATGTTTGTGTGCTGGTGATGGTTGTGTATGTGGTGGTGTGTGTGGTGTCTGGGGGTATGCGTGTGGTGGGGGTGAAGACTGTAGTGTTTCATGTTTGTGTCTTTGTTTTTTGACTTTTGTGTGTATGTGTGGATGTGTTTATTGTGTGTGTTGGAGTGGGCCCATTCGAAGGAGTGAATGTGCTTTGGATAGGGTCAGGAATAGAGATTTGGGATGTGTAAGGGATGGTAGTTGGGGCACAAGGTTGGTATGGGTGGGAAGCTGCAGTCAGTGAGGAGGTCAGACCTTGAAATGACCACTCTAGGCCAGACATGGCACTATGAATGCCATCCAGTTAAGCTAGCATTTGTGTCATCTGCTCACTGTTTGGGATACTTGTAACTCTGTCACCAGTGTAGACACATTCCTGTCTGTTTTAATCAGTACATTTTGGCTTACAAACTCATGTTGGTTGACACAGACTGGCTTACATGCACATTTGTGAAGGACTAAGGAGTCATGTCAATCTGCTACTGTCTCAATGAACTTATTTCAATCTTGCTGTGGAAACACATTTCTGAAATGTTTCAGATAAGGAATGATGCCCTTGTACACACATTTCTAGTCTTTTTGGACCATATTTTCATTATCATTTGGTCATTTTACCAACTTAACAATGTAAAGTTTGAAATATCAAGTGTATCACCAGTGCTAAGTACGCTATCTCACCAATAATAGGGTGTACATTTGTGAAGGAACAACACATCGGACCCAATCCATAAAAGAGACATGGTTGATACAACTGTCCCTCATAACTGTGAAAAAATATAGACACCTCTTTTTTCACATGCAGCCATGTGTCTGCTCAAAACAGTATTTGGCACGTGATGAGGAATCTAGTGGCAACCTGTAGCACAAATGTATACACCAAACAAAGCATCAGACACCATCTGATAATCTTACACCTCTAGAAATCCTTGTGTGCATTGAATGTGTGTCAACCGTCATGTTGATGGCATAAAACACTGCTGTAAATAAAAAAAGGTTAGACAACAAGAATAGCTATAAATAATACCTCATCCCCTTGATGCTGCTGTTGGGCCCTTAACTGCCCATTAAGGTCCAGGTAGGCCACCACAAGGATGCGGGCTAAAAGAGGGGTCAGGGTGTGGTGCACATGCTTGCCTCGTTGGGTTGACTGGCCAACCTGGACTTCTACTAGATTTCCGGTCCAACATTAAAAGTCCTCCCACCTCTGCCTGCAATGTATGCTGCATTGCTCATGGACCCCCAGTGTCCACACCTTCTAGGTGGCAGCCTTCCATATGTCTCACTTTTGATGGGAGTAAACCTGTATGGATGAGAAAAACTAGAGGTTTTGAGTGATGTTGTTTGTCTGTAGTGGTGTGATACCATTTTGTTGCATCTCTCACATGCATTCCCAAACAGTCAGTATAGAATATTTACAAACATTTAAAATGTCATAAGAAATGCTATTTTCCAGTGATCTGTTTAGTGCCTTCAATACTTTCTATCTCCTCATGTTTCCAATCCAGGCAACAAACATCTTCTAAGCCAGGGCTATGAAACCATTCATGTAGCGAGACCCATTCCTGATTGTTAGAAATGGAGTCTCTGGTTTGCAGTCAGTTTGTACTCTGTCCAAGCAGGTGCCCTCTCTCTAGTCAGGGCAACGGAGAAAAACATTTATATAACCCCTGCTTACCCCTTTGGTAGCTTGGCACAAGCAGTCAGGGTTGTCTCTGAAGCAATGTGTCAAGTATTTGTACCAACACACACAGTAATACAGTGAAAAAACTACAAAATGGACACCACACCGGTTTAGAAAAACAAGGAATAATTATCTTAATCAAACAAGACCAAAATGACAAAGATCCAACATACACAAATCAAAATATGAATTTTCAAAAGAGCAAGAGTCTTACTCTATTGAAAACAATGGAAACGTTGATTTTATACAAAGTACCTGGTTTGCGTAAAAAATAAAGCCCCATGGTCGAACGTGCATCGGAAAAGTAAGTGATGCGTCAACTTCTTCATTGCAAGTGAGGCCCTGTGTCATTTTTCTTCTCTAGTCAGGTTGGTGGTGCATCAATGTCCAGCTTGGGAACCTCGGCTCCATGCAGGTTCACAATGACTTTGACCCAGGGACGGTGCATGAAAACTACGGTCGCACAGTATTATAACCACGCTGTTTGATATTTGCATTGTTATCAGCAGCCACAAGTGGGTGTTACATCATTTCTCCAGCCGCGATGCAGCGATCTCCCAGTCCAGATGCATGGGGAAGCATCAATTTCATCTGTGAAGACGGTGGCACGTCATTTATCAGCCACATTGCAGAGGCTGAGTGGAATTCAGCTCTTGTTCTTCCAACCTCATCTCTCAAGGGCACAGGGACTGGATAGGGCACCACTTAGCAGGACAGGGCCTCAGAAGAGAGTCCAGGTGCTAGAAGAGAAAGGCTCTGAGAGTTCAAAACAAGGAGGCAAGCTCAGTTCAAGCCCTTGGAGATTCTTCTTCAAGCAGGAATGCACAACAAAGTCCAGTCTTTGTCCCCTTTTACAGGTAGAAGCTGCAACTGCAGGATAGCCCAACAAAGCACAGTCACAGGCAGGGGCAGCATTTCTCCTCAGCTATTCAGTTCTTCTCTTTGGAAGAGGTTCCTCTTGGTTCCCGAAGTGATCTAAAGTCTGGGGTTTTGAGTCCACTACTTAACCCCTTTCTGCCTTTGAAGAAGGCAAATTTCAAAGGAAAGCCTCTGCTGTTTGCAGGATCCTGCCTTGCCCAGGCCAGGCCCCAGACACACACCAGGGGTTTGGAGAGTGCATTTTGTGAGGGCACGCACAGCCCTTTCAGGTATAAGTGACCACTCCTCCCTTTTATCCAGCTCAGATGGGTCATCAGGATATGCAGGCTACACCCCAGCTCCCTTTGTCTCACTGTCTAGTGGGGGATTCGCAAACAGCCCAACTGTCAGTATGACCCAGACAGGGAATCCACAAACAGGCAGAGTCACAGAATGGTTTAAGCAAGAAAATGCCTACTTTCAAAAAGTGGCATTTTCAAACTAACAATCTAAAAACCAACTTCACTAACAGTAGTATTTTTGAATTGTGAGTTCAGAGACAACAAACTCCATAAATCTATCTGCTCTCAAAGGGAATCTACACTTTAAAAATATTTAAAGGTAGCCCCCATTTTAACCTACAAGACAGAAAGGCCTTGCAACAGTGAAAACCGAATTTGGTAGTATTTCACTGTTAGGACATGTCAAACACATCAGTACACGTCTCACCTTTAACATACACTATACCCTGCCCATGTGGCTACCTAGGGCCTAACTTAGGGGTGCATTACATGTATAAAAAATGAAGGTTTAGGCCTGGCATGTGGGTACACTTACCAAGACGAACTGGCAGGTTAAAACTACACCCACAGACACTGCAGTGGCAGGTCTGAGCCATGTTTACAGGACTACTAATGTTGGTGGCACAACCAATGCTGCAGGCCCACTAATAGCATTTGATTTACAGGCCCTGGGTGCCTCAAGTGCACTTTACTAGGGACTTACTAGTAAATCAAATGTGTCAGTCATGGAAAAGCCCATTACACATACATTTTACACAGAGGCCCTTACACTTTACCACTGGTCAGCAATGGTAAAGTATCCAGAGTACCAAAAAGAGCAAAAACAGAGTCCAGCAAACAGTCAAAACATGGGAAGCAGATGCAAAAAAGATAGGGGAGACCACGCCAAAGATGTCAGGTCTAACACTGATTATTCCAAATCATTGTGAGCCATCAACTAAAGGCATAAACCTGTATTTTATTTGCATATAACACCATGCACAGCTAAATTGGTTTTCTGCCCAATCTTCAACAAGCCAGATACTATGGTTTGCACCACATACCATAACTAAGGCATAATGGAAGGGCTGCCATGTGTCAGTGAGAGCATTGTTTTGGGTGATGTATGAACACGTGTATGTAGTAATGGGACATACTTGTATGAGCCTGTGTCATTTAGACGTGCCACATACAAAATAACTTTCCCCATATATGGACCAAGACATGTTTAAAACATCCAGACCCTCTTATTTCAATATATGGGATGTAATGTCACTTGAAAGAACAGCATAAGACAACTTTACAACCGTGAAGATTCTTCTTGCACCTTACATTTCACTCATTTTGGCATAGGCAGTATGTTTTCACTTATACTAGTGGTACAGCGTCTACTGGCAACTGGAAGTTAGGGCCCTGCAGTTTGTCTAATAAAATTTGGAATTGTGAGTAATGTGAACTGAAAATTGAGCTTCTTCTTTCAGATGACTTTTCATTTCAATGTACAGACAATTCTAACATTGTCAAACAACATTCAGTACTCAGCTAATTCATTCAGTTCACTACAGTCCAATAATGACACTTTACTCAAGAACAAAAAGTGACAAATTAGCCTGTGTAAAAAGGAGGAACAAGTTACTTTGACAAATATTTTCCACTCAAACATGTAACTGTTCCTCTGGGTTCCCATACAGCTGGCTATACAGGGATAGGGCCCCTCTGTTGAACAGCTTTTACTCCTCAGGGGAGAAGGCGGGGGCCTTGTCACTTACTTTGCCCGGAATCCTGGCTCCCAGAGGTAGGTAACAGCAGCGAAGTTGAGTAAGTGACGGTTGCGGTGTTAGGAGGCAAGTGAGCTTTTGCTAGACTCCTCGTTCAAGTACACGGTGTACGCGCTCCATGACGGAGACTGGCATGACCATTGGCTTTCATGCTTAGCTGTCACACAAATCAGCCTATCGTCATGGAGTGTTCCATCTACTATGTTGTAAACCTCCGCTGACGACTGCTGGAAAGCCAAAGTTCTGACAGCAAGGTTAGGCACCCATGTGAAGCTGAGTATTTTTAAATTGTGCATCACCAGCACTGAAATTGGTGGCAAATTCTTATGCTAATCTCAGATTAGTATGACACTGTTTTTGCCAAAATATGACACATTAAATGTGAATTGTTACTGTGTTTGACATTGATTGTGCTGTGATGTATGTTATACTTCTATAGACGGGAATTGTATAAAGAAAATGAGCAAATAATATATTTCAAATGTATTGTTTACATATTACTTGTAAAAACTGTCAGGTGTAAAAAAATGTAGATTAGAAGTTGCAAAAATGTTTTAAAATATGTATATACATAGGTCACAGTAAGATCACAAATCTTACAAAAACATAAGGTGTGTGTTGATTGTGAAAGTTTTGTGTGACAAATTTAAGTGGCACTTTGTTTTCCCTACATTCAGGCATATGATTCCAGGGTTGGGTAGAAGAAGACGTCCTCAAGTCTTCAAACAATATCCAGACCTTGCCACCATGAAGGAAATGAAAATAATAAAATGTTTCAGATTAAATAGCAAATTATTGGATTTGTGACAGCAGATGAAGCCTGCTCTCTTGCCTCACAATAGGAATACAATAGCAAGAACATCTATAAAGAAACTCATGACAGTACTTTATTTTGTGGCCACTGGATCTTTTCAATACACTGTGGCAGTATCTGGAGGCATGTCACAGCAATCTTTCAGTGGTGTGCTACATAAAGTCCTAGCTTCCATGATGAGACACAACAACAGCTTTATCCAGTTTCCCAGAGCTTAAGATTTGACCAATGTGAAGGGAGAATTGTATGGGTTGGGTTGCCTACCACATGAAGTTGGAGCAATTGATAACACACATATTGCCTTGGTGCCTTCACACGTCAGGGAACAGGTCTACCACAATTGGAAGATCTTCCATTCCATGAATGTCCAAGTTGTCTGCTTACTGGATTTATACATCTAAAGTGTGTGTGTCTGCTTTCCCGGGTCCACGCATGATAACTTTGTAGTACGGAAAAGCACAATACCACTGAAAATGTCACCACTTGGACCTGAGAGGGCCTGTCGTATTGGAAAGTAACAATATTATGTAATTTGAGGATCATTTGCTTTAATCCTAGTGCAGGAGTGTACAATGGCTTGATATGATTTTATTCTACCATTTTATTGCTTCCATGTAGGCGACTCAGCATATTGTAACCAACCAGTTTTTGGCACCACGGAGGAATCCAACAATACCAGGGTAAATCTGCTTCATTGAAGCCCATGGATGAAGACAGGCCAGTGGAGTTGGCTTTTGGGATCCTGAAGGCCAGGTTTCTATGTCTGGACAAGACCTGTGGAGCTTCCTCTGCTCACCCAATAAGGTGTACCAAAGCACAGTTGCCCACTGCATGCTGAACAACATTACCTGAAGATGGAACAACCCAATCATCGCAGAGGATGGAGACCGTGAAGAGCCACTGGGTGAGGATGTTGAAATGCCTAATGAAGATAACAGTGGTGAAGAGGAACACATTTTCCTATGTCAAGATATTATTGACCACTTCTTCATCTGGAGTATAAGTGTAACCTTACATATTGTAACATCCAATGTCAGAAAAACATTGGACATACTAAACATAGAAGTGATGGTAATTTGGTAAGAATGGTCAGTTCAGGAAAGTCCCTGGCAAAGAGGTTTGTAGATCAATGATTCCCTACAATGACTACATTGTTTATTGTACTAGATCAACGTTGCTTGTGCTAAGTATATGTGTCCTCCTAACTTATCATTCGAGTCATTTTTAATACGTGAAATCATTAATTTTCTCGTTAATCTGTTTGCAGATCCTTTACCATGTAGTCTTCTTTTGGGCATTTTAAAGTTGTGACATTTGCAGTGATATGTTGCTGCTAGAAAGTACAAAAGGAACATGGGTTGATCCTGGGACACATACTTACTTTGGATGGACAAATCTTGGACAGAGACAACTTGCACTGTGATAGAATGGACATTCTTAAAATTGTATCAGACTTTTTTTGGGGGGGATGTTCCCAACAAGGCAATATGCGTTGCTAAACTTGTTCAAAACATGTGAAAATGTCAAGCCATGGCATACTTGTATTCCTTTACGTTGACTAACTCTTCAATGTAGGAAGCTGTTGATGTATATTCTCATACTTGAAATAACTTTTTTAGCACCCCACTGATTGGTGGTTGTAGCATTGCACCAAATACTGACACTGTCCCCTGAAATGATCTTGTGGCTTCAGTTTGTGTTACTTCCATGATGTAGACTATTAGTGTTATTGAAGTAGTATTCATATTGTGAGGGCAGGATGTCGGTCTCCAGGTGAGGTCAAGAATCAATATTAGCTTACCTGCTTGATTTGGTTTAATGAAATATTCCATTCCTTTTGTGGTGTCAAGGTTTTGGAGTGTCAATGTCCAAATGGCATAGGCTGTTTGTTTTCTGCATTATTGTGAAAAGCATATTTGATTTTGTGACAGACTTGTTATCTACAAAGACAAAGACATCAATGCATTGGGATTTCATTGTGTTTTTTTCATCTTTTTAAATGGGAAAAACATTACCAAGTTGGTATCTATTATTTATTTATTTTAGAATCATATTGTTTGACAGGTTTAAAAAGTGACAGGGTATAGAAGACATAGAAAAATAATTACCACAATAAATAAAACACTGGCCTTTGACTTTGCATCATGTGCATTTATTTTGGAACAAATGAGTCTCTCATGGTGGATTAAACTATATTTGTTGAGTACAAATTGTTTGGAGTCCAATTTACAAAATATGCCTGTCCTCAAATATTGAAAATGTGTCCATGAAATAGTCCATATGTTGAATGGTAGATACACACTGGAGGAAATCTGGGTTGGCATCTCCTGGAGGTGGTGGTAGAGGTCTTGCCATCCTCTCCTGGTGGTCAGGATGAACGTCCCCTCTGAGGGGGTACAGGTGCGGGACTGGGGTGGGTGGAGCAGTTTCTGTTGTGGCAAGACCTCCCTGTCTGTGGCTGATGAGGGTGTATTTTGTGCTGATGTTGAAGGACCACAGACAGTGGTAGATAGTACAGGAAAAGCCCTGCATGTGTGATGAAAAACAAATGTGATCCCAGTCAAGGAGCACAAATTGGAGTTTCTGGAAATTCTCCAGCTCAGGAATGTGCTCTCTCTGTACCTCCTTAAGGTCCTGGATCTCTGTTAGGACTTAGCTCATCATGTCTTAGAAATGTTGTAATGTTCCCAAGACTTGGTCAGTGGTGGTCTGGGTGACAATGATACCAGCGACCTCACTTTGCTGGCCCACTGATTACCTCCCATGACACCTACCCCCACTACCTTCTGCCCTTGAGGCAGTGAAGCCCATCCCACTGGGTTCTGGCACAACTGGAGGTGGTAGTGTTTGTTCAACAGGAGCCAGGACTGGGGGGGGCACAAGATGGGGTTTGTATTCCTCTGGACACAAGAAGTGAAGGTATTCATAGGCTGAATTGTTGTAGCAAGTGGGAGGGGTGTAGGTATGGGGCAAGTGTCACTTACTTGGCCTGTCTGCCCAGACAGACCAAAAGGACCAGGCATGCCCTCATCATCTAGACTTGTAGGAGTAACGTCCTGTAGGAAAGTACCATCTTTCTGTGCATGTTACCCTCAATTTCTACCTGTTTGTCAGTATGTTTTGCCTTTCTCACTAGGATCCTGCTGGTCAGGACCCCAGTGCTCATAGTTTGTGGCCTAATGTGTGTGTTATCAGTAGTGCTTAACTGTGTCACTGAAGTTCTTGTTCTTCAGTGCTTATGCTCTTTCTGCTTCCAAATTAGTCACTATAGTTTAGTGACTTAATTTACCAATTCTAATCGCTACACTGGACCCCACTCATAAGTCCCTAGTATATGGTGCCTAGTTACCCAGGGCATTAGGGTTCCAGGAGACCCTTATTGGCTGCAGCATTTCTTTTGCCAACCATAAGGAGCTCAGACAAACCCTTTCACACAACTGCCACTGCTGCCAGCGTGAAATAGTGCACACACTATTTCACAGCCATTTTCACTGCACTTACGTAACTTATAAGTCACCTGTATGTCTAACCTTCAGTTACTGATGGCCAGGTGCAAAGTTACTAAGTGTGAGTGCACCGTTATACCAGCAAAGATGCCCCCACGCTGTCAAGGGCCAATTCCTCAGACTACGTGAGTGTGGGGATACCATTACATGCGTGTACTACATATAGGTCAATACCTATATGTAACTTCACAATGGTAACCTCGAATACGGCCATGCAAGGTGTCTTAGATCATCAAATTGTCCCCTGATTCCAAATATTGTATTGGGGAGCAAATTCCATGTATCCTGGGGGCTCCACCATGGACCCCCAGTACTGCCAAACAAGCTCTCTGAGGCTTGCACTGCAGCTAAAACTGCTGCCACCTCACAGACAGGGTTCTACCCTCCCTCTGGGACTGAGCAGCTCACTCCCAGGAAGGCAGAACAAAGCATTTCCTTTGGGGAGATGGTGTTTAACCCTCTCCCTTTGGAAATAAGTGATACAGGCTTGGGACGGGTAGCCTTCCAGAGCCTCTGGAAATTCTTTGAAGGGCACAGATGGTGCCCTCCATGCATAAGCCAGTCTACACCAGTTCAGGGACCCCTAGTCCCTGCTCTGGCATGAAACTGGACAAAGGAAAGGGTAGTGACCACTCCCCTGTCCATCACCACCCCCGGGGTGGTACCCAGAGCTCCTCCAGTGTGTCCCTGGCATTATCCATCTTGTTTTCCAAGGTCTGGGGACACTCTGGAGATCTTTGAGTGACCAGTGCCAGCAGGTGACATCAGAGACCCCTCCTGAAGGGGCCCTATCTGGGAAGGTAGCCAATCCCCTTCTCAGGGCTATTTAGGGTCTCTCCTATGGGTTCCTCTTCAGATTTGGCTTGCACTTTTCCACCAGGAATCCTCTGCAGCTCCTGCTTCATCCTCTGACTTTTGGATCAAACGCAGCCTGCTTCAGGAACCGCTGTAACTGCACAAAGTATCCCAGAAGGCTACTGTGACTCTGCAACTTCAGCCAGCAACTGCAACAGTTTCCAAGGTGTGCACACTCTGAGGACTCCCTGTCTTCACCCGGCACCAGCAGGACTGAAAAAATCTACTGTGGAGTGACGGAGTCACTTTCCTGTTCCAGCAGGCACCTTCCAAAATGACGACTGGTTCTCTGGGACTCCTCTACTGAGGAAGTGTGTGCTCCCTGGAACACAGGTGGTGGGCCCCTTTGACCCAGACTGTCCTAAGGTCAAGCTGTCCAAATTTGGCGGAGGTAAGAGCTTGTCCTGCCGACTTGCGAGAGTTTCCTTGTGCACCGCATCTCTAGCGTCTGAAGCCTCTGTGCACTTTTTGCAAGAATCCTTCAAACACAGCATGGCCCAGGTCCCCAGGACTCCATCTTGCAGCACTCAACTTGCTGAGTTGTTCTCCGGAGGAGTGGGACCTTCTTTTTCAGTGCTGCAGCGACCACAATTTGCACCTTCTTTGTCCCCGTGCCTGGGGCTCCTGTGGGTGCAGCTTGGTCATCTGTGGGCTCTCTCCGGTGTTGGCAGTCCCGTCTCCCTCCTCAGTCTGAGTTGAGGCCCCCAGGTCCCTCCTGGGTCTAGGCAGCACCATTTTGACACAATCCGTGACATTGCTTGAACAAAGGCTTGTTGGATGAATCTAGCGCTGTAACACACTAGCATCCAACATCTCAAGGTGGGACATCCTTTGCATCATGCAAGAACATGCAACCATCTTCCTTGGTGCTCTTCTACAGACTTCTTCCAACCGGAAAATCCTCTTTTGCACCATTTTCTAGGTTGGCAGGGGCTCCTGTCCTTTCTGGAACCTTCTGTGACTTCTGGACTTGGTCTCCTCTCTTTTCAGGTCTTCAGGTCCAGGAATCCACCATTTGTTGCTTGCAGTCTTGTTTGGTTCATGCAATAACTTTAATCACAACTTGTAGTGTGTCCTAGGAGTACTTTACTCCTACTTTCCTGGGGTAGGGTATTTTACTTACCTTTAGTGTTTTCTTACACTCCCAGTGAGCCTCTACACACTACACTTTCCTAGGGGAGAATTCGGGATTTGCATTCCCATTTCTTAGTATAGGGTTTTTGTTGCCCCTAGGTCTATTTCTTCCTATTGCATTCTATGGTATTTTGTACTGTTCACACTATTCTGTGACTATTTACTTACCTGATTTTGGTCTCTATTGTATATATTGTGTATAATACTTACCTCCAGAAGGAGTATTGCCTCTAAGATATTTTTGGCCTTGTGTCACTAAAATAAAGTACTTTTATTTTTGGTAACACTGAGTATTGTCTTTTATTGTGTATGAGTACTGTGTAACTATAATGGTATTGCAGGAGCTTTGCATGTCTCCAGTTCAGCATAAGCTGCTCTGCTACAACTACCTCTACACAGCCTAAGCTGCTAGAACACTGACTACATTTCACTAATAAGGGATAACTGGACCTGGTATAAGGTATAGGTACCTAGTGTACCCACTACAAACCAGGCCAGCCTTCTACATGTCCTCACTATAGGCTTGATCCTAGCTGTAGCAAAGCTGTCTTCAGTTGCAGATGGTGGTCCACCAGCCCGGGGTGTTGGTCTTGATATGAATTACAAAAAAGATGACATTAAAGGCATGTACTGTACCTCAAGCGTGTCTTCATCTACAAATGCAGCAACCTCAAATGAATATATATATATATGATACACACATATGGATAATTCATTCATTCATTACTTTACTTTATTTGGAACAAAAAGACCATAAAAGACATCAAATAAATAAAACATACAAATTTCTCAATCATAAAAATTTCTAAAAGACTTTATTAATACATTTTTCGAATACCATGAGCAGCATATATGAAATTTAACTCAGCCTGAATTATGTCCATATTTCCCAAATCATGTAAGTGGGAATAAGCAAGCTGGCTAGTTCTAATACTGTTAGACAAAAATAACAGAAGTAAAAACCTTTTTCTCGGAACAGCATATAAAGTGCAAAAAAGCATAAAATGTAATGTACTTTGAGATGTCTTTCCATCGCAGCAACAAGGAGGGAGGTTCTTCAACCAGGTTCCACATACTGGAAATGCTACCAGGTAGTGGAAAGTATTTAGATGTAACCTCCTGAGTAAAAACCTTTGTTGCTCGTGATTAATAATGGTCAGATACAATTTTGGTTGAAGTTGTTGTGTCTCATGCCTCATTCATAGTCTCATTACACCAGAGGCTGGCTCCATGGCCTGATTTTTCTGCCAGAATATGTCTTTAACCTTTTTGATGTCCTGTCTTGTTAGAGTATCTGGTTTGAGAAAAAATTCTCCTAATCCTAATGATAGGAGAGAGAGATAAACATATCTAAGCCAGGGTATATCCAGAAATCGTGACAAGAGGAGACAATCCTGTATCATTTTTCTACATAAAAACGCTTCTGGCTTAGTCCAGATTTTTACCCACAATATTACGGGTTGAAGTTTTATATAGCTAGATATGTATCTCAAACCTACTTCTTTATGACAGAACATTACTGGTGTAGATTGAGGGACTGCTAATAACCTTCTTAAAAATGTATTTTCTATAGTCTGAAGTCCTGTACATTCTGCATGCCCCCAAACCCCAGCTCCAAATGTCGCAATAGAAAGACACTTAGAGGAGAAGACAGTCATCATTTCCTTAACAGGTTTATGTTGGAGTCTTTTCGTGAACCTAAAAACAGCTTCAATGGCTTTTTGGAATTGTATTGAACGTATATTAACTAAAAATTTCCAGTTAAAATCTACATCAATGGGGACCCCCAGATACGTAAAATGTGGGACCTTAAGTATCTCATGCCCGTCTAAAACAATTTTTTTGGTTTTTGCTAATTTGGGTCTGGTCTTCATCACAAATGACTTAGTTCTGTTAATTTTAAGACCGAGGTTCCCCATAAAAATATTAAAAGCGTTTAATAAAATCTGAAGGCCATTTGCTGTCCTTGAGATGAGTACTGCATCATCAGCATACAAAAGTACAGGGATTGGAGAGTTATTGATGACTGGGGATTCCTTCCCTGATTCACAAAGAAATTTCTCTAACCCATTTATATACAAGAGAAAAAGAAAAGGGGCAAGGACACATCCCTGTCTAACCCCCTTTAATAAGGGCCATTTCTCTGTCATACACCCCTCCTGGGAATAGCGGACCCGAGCCTCTGTACAGGCATGAAGTTTGCTAAGTAATATAACTATATCTTTATCCACGCCCATACCCAGCATTACCCTCCACAATTTCTCCCTGTTAACTGTGTCAAGGGCACAGGACAGATTCATGAATGCTAGATGTATACAGCCCCTTTTGGCTTTGGTGTATTTCTGGACTATAAGAGTCAAGTTGAGAGTTTGTTCTACTGTGCCCACACCTGGGCGAAAGCCAAATTGTATTTCTGAAAGGGAGTGAGATTCAGTCGCCCATTCTTCTGGCTTATTTAGGATCACTCGACCTAAAATTTTGACTGAACTATCCAATAAAGAAATTGGGCGATAGCACAGGGGATCTGCCCTATCTCCCTTTTTAGAAATCGGGACGTTGATTGCCTCTTTCCAAGAATCTACTAGAGGGCCTACCACAGCCGATCTCAAGACATTGGTAAGCAGAGGTCCGCAGAAATCTGGAAGTGCTTTATATAAATCGGTAGGAATTCTGTCTGGGCCAGGGGCTTTCTCAGAGGGGCAGTCTTGAATGGCTTGTTTAACATCATCCACACTTATAATATTGCTAAAAGCCAGACTTAGCTGATCATTTCCTGCAAGCTTCAGACAGTTTGACATTTCTGATTGAACATTTGCCTCTATGGCAAAAGTTTTTTTTAAATAATCCACCCAAGTCTTGGCTGGAATGACAGTGTCCATGGGCGTCTCATGTTTATCATTCGACAATGAAGAGTTAACTACACGCCAAAATGCAGTTGTGTCTTTGATTTTACTTGCAACCATCAGTTCCTCCCACGCAGATTCGCTTAGTTCGACTTTCCTTCTTTATAATTTTTCTTAGCAATCTTAATTGCTTGTCGATCTTTAGGAGATGCGTTGGTTGTTTTCTTTAGCTTGCTTAAGGATGTGGTACATGCGTAGTTAAACCATCTTGAGCCATGGATTTTGTTTGGGCGAGAGGGCTGTAATTTCTCCGCCATATACTTTGCCAGAGAGGAAAATGCACAGACAATTTCATGGGGGGCCCTGTCTTCATCCAGGGATGTCATAACATCTGACCATTTATTCAGGAATAGATCTTTAAAGAAGGTATTACAATTTATCTTTCCCCATTTGATTGTGAGTCCTATTTGGGATGAGAGCTTCATAGCAGGGTGTCGCTTCCCTCTTCTTGAATCGCTCGTCAGATCTAAGTTAATCACGATAGATGAGGGGTTATGATCACTAATACAGGTCGGGGTCACCCTGAATTGTCCTGCAATAGAGGATAATTCTCTGGAGTAAATAATGTAGTCAATGTTAGTATGAGTATCCCCCCTTACAAATGTTTGTATCCCTCTAATAACTGGTGTAGGGAAAAAAGAGAATTTACTGTTATCAGAGAGTTAAGGGCATTCCCATATGGGAAGTGTTTAAAATGTTGAATGGGATTATCATTTTCGTCCAAAAGTCCACAGCAATCCAAGAACTCTGGCTCACACAGGTGGGCATTAAAATCACCAACCCAGATTATTCTTAGGTCCTTTTTGCTAAAAGTTGTTACCTTATGTATTAACGTCTCCAAACTACTGACCACACTTATATGAGAATTATCAAAGGTGTTGTTATAATAGTTGATCAGTAGTATATCAAATGGCTCTGCTAATTTCAAAGATAAAGCCAGAAAAAAAGGGGATATGCCCACAACACGTGCTTCCATCCCTCTGGCCTCCATAGATAGAAAGGTAACCAGACCGCCCTTAGCTCTACCTGCGGAGGCCTTAGTTGCAGGAACACTATGGGGGTCATTACGACCCTGGTGGCCGGCGGAAAGGTGGTGGTAACACCGCCAACAGGCTGGCGGAGTTCCGCCAGCTATTATGACCGTGGCGCAATAGCCACGGCCATACCGCCGGCCCCTCCACTTTACTGCCAGGTTCCCGCCTGGCGGTCATAATCCCCAGGGCAGCGGTGCAAGCACCGCTGCCCTGGGGATTATGAGTCCCCGACTGCCAGCCTGTCCGTGGCGGTACACACCGCCATGGAACAGATGGCGGTAAGGGGACTTGGGGTGCCCCTGGGGGCCCCTGCACTGCCCATGCACTTGGCATGGGCAGTGCAGGGGCCCCCAGGCATAGCCCCGTCGCGCATTTCGTGAAATGCGCGACGGGTGCTACTGCACCCGCTGCACATCAGCATTGCCGCCGGCTCGATTACGAGCCGGCAGCAATGTTAATGTGATATTTCTGCTGGGCCAGCGGAAATGTCATAATAGGGAGGCAGGAATACCGCCGGCAATGGCGGTATTCTGTCTCCCGTGGTCGTAATGACCCCCTATATGTGGTATAACCATTAATATGCGGTCTCTGTGAGCCAGGTCTCCTGGCAACAGATAAAAAGATTTTCCGTCACCAATTTTATCCAGTCAGGGTTTCCAATTTTTGATTTTAAACCTGCAACATTCCAGGAAATAATCCCTAGGGCTGTCGTACCCTGTGTTTCATATATAACGGGGACTCCCTTCGATTGTGAAGGGGACTGTGGCAGTATATTTGTCTCCAGGGGGCCTTCCAAAAAAAGGCTCGATTACTAATGGTCAATCTAACTGCTCTAGTGAGGTCCAAGGCTCATACTTGTTAGACAATGTCAAGACAGTGTCAGGGGAGTTAGAGGGACCAGAGTTGCTGAAATTCTAATTCCCAAGACGAGTTGGATCACGATAGCATAGATTTGATGTCGGGAAGTTAAAATTAGTCAAACGTTGTACTCTTATAGGCCCTACAGAAGATCTCATAGTCGAAAGATGGTGGTACAAAGCATTGACAATCCAGGGACTCCTAAAGTTTGTTATAATACAGTCCCCAGGTGATGCTTTAGGGGATGAGCCAACCCAAGGGACCCTTCTTAGAGTTAAAATGTCCCTATGGAAATCTACCCGCCCTCCCGAATGTTTTCCTACCCAATGAGTCACTTTATTTAGCAGTGACACATGGGACTCGGGGTAAGTATTTTCTATTATAGGGACATTTTTCAGAATTAAAAGATAGGGGGCACATGCCAACGGAATCCTCGGGCAGGCTACTTGAGTTCTTGTAATCTCATGACCCACTAACCCTTCCCGTTTGGTTGTACCCCACTGAGACTGTAGGTTTATAGAATCCTGGAGTACCTCTGAATTCAGAGGTTTTTGGGTTGGGCTCTGGGCAGGAGTCAATCTATAATTTCTATGCTGATGAATGGGCGGAGCTGGTAAGCATTCAGGGACGGAGAGATTGTTTTGAGGTTCTGCCCTCGATGGTATAGGTTTTATATTTATTATAAGTTCAACCTTCTGCTCGAGGATAGCCACTCTCTCCAGAACTGATGAACACAGCTTTTTTATGTCTCTAAGTTGATCTTCAATCTGAGAAAAACAGGTTGTAATTGGATCCGTATTTTTACAGTCTTTTGGCTGTTTCCCTATAAAAAAAATTTTTTTTGAGGGTTAGGTCAAAAAAAGTCCTTCCCTCCCCGTCACCCTTTCCTGCTTTCTGAAGAGACGACTCTAGAGTGACTTCTACTCTCCCTATCTCCGTCTCAATGGCGCCCATTACTGAAGTTAGGTAGCTTGTTATTAACCTAGGTGGGGGGCCTCCTGAATGGGTTCCCTTCCCCCGTTGTCTCCCTTACGTTTTCCCATTTAGGCAAGCTAGTCCTTTATCCAAGAGGCGCCGTATATTTCTTTAACAGGTGTGTTAGTCTTGATGCCCCAGACTAAGGAGAAGTAAAGCCAAGCTATACTCAGGTCCTGCTTGGCTCAAATTGTCCAGCCACAACCTTCTGTCACACCAAAACCCCTCAAGTTGTAGCGCAGTAGGCCTTACTGTCACCTTGCGCATATTTCATATATATATTAATCAGCAGTGTACAGGGGACAAACTAATTTAAAAATAAATAAAATTTTAAATACCCAAGTCACGGATGGCGAAGACTCCTCCTTGCCTTCCTTAAGTCAGCGGCTCTCCATAGAACAGGGCTACCAGAAAAAAGAAGAAAAGAAAGGGAGGGGGCCCAGCCCAGTCTCTTCCTGGTGATGACGGGCGAAGGATGGGCCCGCCCTTGGCCCGGGCTTTGCCTGGGTGCCGCCCGCGTGCGTCCCGCGAGGCGGGAGCGTGTCCTTGATTTTAAAGGGCTCCTGCCCGGCTTCCTGGCATCAGCAACCGGCAACGCGCGCTTCCCGCGAGGCGGAAGCGCGTCCTTGATTTTAAAGGGCTCCTGCCCTGCTTCCTGGCACCACCAACCGGCAATGCGCGCTTCCCGCGAGGCGGGAGCGCGTCCTTGATTTTAAAGGGCTCCTGCCCTGCTTCCTGGCACCAGCAACTGGCAACGCGCGTTTTACTCATGCTGGGTAATTTGCACAGATGCACACTTCAGTAACAAGGATGGAGAGATGTCCTGAAATGTAAAATGTTGTTTAGAAAGTGTATGTTACACGTGCCATATATGCAATATAATACAATTGAGAGGAGATTTGAGAGCAGAGGCATTTCAAAGTGTAGCAGCCTCAAAAACAAACCATGGTACAGTTTATTGATTATTGGATTAAATGACATTGGTCAAAATAGTGACACAGGAAAGTAAATTGTGTATCAATACTACTTATAATCTGAGGGCAACAGAACATAATTGGTAGCCTTTGAATACACAAACGTTGGTTTATGCCAGCAAATAAATCAATTCAATGGAGAAAACAAGAAGGTGACAACATTCTGGATCATCACAGCAATTGAATTTGTAACACATACCATGAATTGGTGAATGACAACTACATAAAGTTTTGACTTTTGTGTGGAAAGAAAAATAGGTTAAGCAACATCGTAACTCACTATTGTTTTGCAGAGAAAAACAGAGCTTCATGGTAGTTGTAGTTACTTGTAAACACTATTGCCAATTCTTGTGAAAAAATTAGTAACACATACCTATTTGAATTACTACAGTGAAATGAACACACACTTACGATATATGCACACATATGTGTGTAATGTGAATAGGTTAAGATACCACTTACAAGCACTATACCTTCAACTGCTCATGAACAGAGCTTGAAGTCAGTTTTCTTAGGCTAATGCAAGGGGTGATCCATGAAGAACA
This sequence comes from Pleurodeles waltl, assembly GCF_031143425.1. Taxonomy (NCBI): domain Eukaryota; kingdom Metazoa; phylum Chordata; class Amphibia; order Caudata; family Salamandridae; genus Pleurodeles; species Pleurodeles waltl. The sequence goes on along the minus strand of NC_090439.1, from coordinate 145,279,749 downwards.
ACATACAATCTGACAATAATTTTGGGCTAGGTATACTAAGCCTTTTTTAAATGTGCAAATGGTCTGATTCACAGAATCGGGTCATTTAAGCATTTTGAGATGTACAAATGCTATTTTGCAATTTGGTAATTGTTAGACCTGACAGCCTTAGGGTGGTCACCCCTAACTTTTTGCCTGCCTCCCTCCACTTTTTAGACACTGTTTTTGCCGGCTTTTAGACTCTGCGCACTTTACCACTGCTAACCAGTGCTAAAGTGCATATGCTCTCTCCCTTTAAACATGGTAACCTTGGATCACACCCAATTGGACTATTTAATTTACTTATAAGTCCCTAGTAAAGTGCACTGTATGTGCCTAGGGCATGTAGATTAAATGTTACTAGTTGGCCTGCAGCACTGGTTGTGCCACCCACTTAAGTAGCCCCTTAACCTTGTCTCAGGCCTGCCATTGCAAGGCCTGTGTGTGCAGTTTCACTGCCACTTCGACTTGGCATTTAAAAGTACTTGCCAAGCCTAAACCTCCCCTTTCTCTACACATAAGTCACCCCTAATGTGTGCCCTAGGTAACCCCTAGAGCAGGGTTCTGTGTGGGTAAAAGGCAGGACATGTACCTGTGTAGTTCACATGTCCTGGTAGTGTAAAACTCCTAAATTAGTTTTTACACTACTTTGAGGCCTGCTCCCTCCATAGGCTAACATTGGGGCTGCCCTCCTACAGTATTGAAGTGGTAGCTGCTGATCTGAAAGGAGTAGGAAGGTCATATTTAGTATGGCCAGAATGGTAATACAAAATCCTGCTGACTGGTGAAGTTGGATTTAATATTACTATTCTAGAAATGCCACTTTTAGATAGTGAGCATTTCTTTACACTTAAATCTTTCTGTGCCTTACAATCCACGTCTGGCTGGGTTTAGTTGACAGCTCCTTGTGCATTCACTCAGACACACCCCAAACACAGGGTACTCAGCCTCACTTGCATACATCTGCATTTTGAATGTGTCTTCCTGGGCTGGAAGGGTGGAGGGCCTGCCCTCACACAAAGGACTGCCACACCCCCTACTGGGACCCTGGCAAACAGAATTGAACTGAAAAGGGACCTGGTGCACTTCTAAGCCACTCTTTGAAGTCTCCCCCACTTCAAAGACACATTTGGGTATAAAACAGGGCCTCTGCCCTACCACCTCAGACACCTGCTGGAGAAGACCCCTGAACCAGAACCTGCACCCTGACAAGAATAACTGCCTGGCTGCCTAAAGGACTCACCTGACTGCTTTCTACAGAGGACTGCTGCCTTGCTGTTGCCCTGCTGCCTTGCTGAACTCTTGCCCTGCTGCAGAAGTGCTCTCCAAGGGCTTGGATAGAGCTCGCCTCCTGTCCTCTGAAGTCTCAGGACCAAAAAGACTTATTTCTTTCAACTGGACTCCATGGGCGGCGAACAATTTGATGCACAGATTGCTCCGTGGTGAAAAATTCACTGCACGCCGACCCAGGACGACGACGCTCAACTTCCTATATATCTCATTTTGCGGTTTCGGAACAGTGAAACACTAAAATTCATATTTAGGAAATCGCAAACTTGTGCTTTTGTACATCTGGCCCTATGTTCATTGTTAAATAGGGAAAAACAACCATGATGCTACTAATTTGGATAACACAAGATACTTTTGCAACTGAAGTTTAAATATATATGTTTTAATAGGTGTCTGAACAGCTAAGTTAAGGGCAATGACTCAATTTGTGATTAGTGTGACATACATAGATGTAACATCAGTCTGTACTCTACCAGGGATTCCTGTCTCACATTCAAGAGCAAGAATCTGTAAGACGTTCTCCTCGCAGAGAAAGAGTTGAAATGGGGGTCTAGGAGAACCACCACCAGTCCCCTGGCCTCCAGGTGATGTTTGGAGGCCACAGAACATCTTCTCCCTGCAGGACTTCTACCTCTTCCTAATTTCCTCCTGTGTGCACAGATTGTTAGCTATATTATTCATTTTGTTGACTATTCTATCCCACATTTTTCATTTCTAAGATATGGTAGTATGTTGTACTTGTGCTCCAAACAATGGTGGTTCTGTAATGACTGTCAATTCTCCCTCAGTAAAATGTGGGTTCCTCTTCCTGCTGCACTGATAACAAATATATACACTGGTGCCCCTTAAGTGATTTGAAAACAAATGAAAAAGTGAAAAAGTGAAAAAAAGTGCATTGGCTGCGGGATACAACTAGTGCAACAGAGTATACTTCATTGCCGTGGACAGTAGATGAACAGCCATAGATCTAACTATTGCAGTCAAAACACCATCAGTTTTGCCGGAGTACTTGAGACCAACCCTACGGCAGGTTGGAGGTAAAACTGTCAAGATCTAAATCAGGCCCTTGGAGTTTTGACCGAGCAAGAGACCTAGAAGAAAAACAGCTGGAAGTTAGAGGTCTGGGCAGATGTTCTGGTGTGCAGCCTTCACTCTCCAGGGAGGGCAGTGCTGTTGTCTCACAACAGCCAACATAGGCAACACCAGTAACAATACCAACCACACCCGCAACAGAAGAAGCAGACCCAACCTCTCCAATGGATTTATTTCCAGAGGCAGAGCTGAACAAAGTGCAGAGGCAAAGGAAACAGAGGTTGAGTAATTAGCACCACCAATGACCACTCAGAGGAAGGTCCAAGCATATCTGAATGACCCAAAAGATATCTACCTGGATCAAAACCCATTGGTCTATTGGTATGGGAAGATGCACCAGTGGCCAGAGCTCAGCAGACTGGCAATAAAGTATCTGGCTTGTCTAATAGCCAGCGTTTCTTCTGAGTGTGTGTTCAGTGCAGCTAGCACAGTTGTCATAGTCAGAAGGACCAGTCTCTGGCCTAAAAATGTAAGAGATTGACTATGATGAATGAAGCAACACTTCATACTCCAAGATTACGCTGTTCCTGAAACAGGAAGAGGATGAGGGTGATTTGCCAGACTCTTGTATTTTACCAACCAACCTCTGGCTGGAACCTCTGAGTTTAAGGACAAACTGTACAATTCTGACTGAGTAGGCCACAATAAAACTTTCACATTATCAATTAAATGCTTTGCAAAACAAATTGGATATAGAGAACACTTATATATTTGGTGTATGTCTTATGCAGTCCCACCATTTATTTACATGTATAGATTGGTTGGAATTGGACTAGTGGGCACAGAAGAAGCCTCCACATTGACTCAAAGGACATGGAGGCAACACTTCCCATTCCCATCCTTCCTTTTTTCATTCTCTGGCTGGCTACCCCAGTAAAGATCATTAATTTACAAGACCTCCATTGTTTGTTGCTTCCATGGGAAAAGAAGAGATACAATAGACAAACGTGTGTACCATGCTTAGAACAGGTAACTATTGCACCACCAATGATTGATATATTGAGTGAATGTGTTGTAGCTTGAAACTTGATTTCAGTTTGCAATGCATGGGGCCTTTTTGGTGATTTGCTGGAATGTGATGCGAATGGTCCTTTTACACTTCGCTAAAATTACTTACATGGTCCACTACTTGTTGTGCTTCTTTTTTTCTGGTTCTTCAAAGACCAGATCAGTCAGTTTAGTTAACAAAACTAAACAAAATGCTCAAATTCCTTTGGTCATCTTGTCTATCTTTGTCAATCTCATTTGAGTCAGGACTCAGATTCTTGACTCATCAAGAGATTACCTCAACAGGTACCGACTTTGGCCTGGAGGAGGGGGCTTCATGCCCTCCTCCCCTGATAAAATTTACCAGCAGATAGGGTCCCGGGCCAAAATTGGCCTGCAGAGGGAGCTGCATGCACCCTTCAACCTAAAAAATATTGCAGAGTCACGGAAGATGGGGTCCATGAGGCCCAAATCAGCATGGGGATATGCCCACTTCTCTCACTCTCTCTACAAATATCTAAAAGCCCTGGGTGATGAGGCGCTCAGGGCCAGAATTGGCCTTAGCACGAGCACTGTGTATCCCATTCCCCCTACAAATATCACCAGAACCCAGGGGATTGGCCCAGAAAGGGGGGACCACATGCCCTCCTTCCCATAAAAATTGCAATGGGCTCCAGGGGATGAGGTCCCTGGGACAGAAATAAGCCCAAGGAGGGGTGGTTACATGCCCTCCTCCCCAAACAAGCATGCCAGGCCCTGGGGAAGGAGACACGGGCCAAAATCAGCAAAGGGAGGAGAGGTGCATTCCTGCATCCCCCAAACAAGCATGCCAGGCCCCAGGTAATGTGGAACACAGGGTAAACTCAGCCTGGTGAGGGCACTGTGTGTCCCTCTCTCCCTAATACTTGGGCCAAAATCTGCCTGGGGAAGTGCACCATGTACACCCCTCCCCGCGTAAAATGCACCAGGTCCCAGGGGATGATGTCCCTGGGGTCAAAATCATCTCCATGGAGGCTGCATGTCCCTCTCAACCAATATAATGCATCATGCCCCAGACAATGGACTCCCCAGGGCCAACATTAGCCCAGGCAGGGGGATTGCATGCCTCTCCCCCCCTGAAAAGTGTGCTGAGTCACAGGAGATGGGGTCCCCTGCAGCTGAAATAGGCCCAGAGATGCATGAGCCCCTCTCCTCATAAAAACCAAGCCAGCCCCCAGGCTACCTGGGGAATGCGTCCTCTTTGGGACCCCTGGGGCCAAAATCAGCATGAGGAGGGGGCCATATATACCACCTGTCCTTTATTTAAGCAAGTAGCTGAGTGGGTGGGATACCCAGGGCCTAACATGGCTTGTGGAGGGGACCACATGGCCCCCCAACATTTAATAAAGTGGGGGTTGGGGTCTTTGGGTCCAAAATCAGCTTGGGAAAGGAGGCCCTGTTCTACTTTTCCCATAAAAAGCAAGCCAGGCCCCATGGAATGGTGTCCCCAGGGCCAAAGATGGCCCCTTTATATAACAAAGTGGACCTAGGGATGGAGACCTCAGGGTGACAGGTTGTGTGGGGGGGCCTCTTGGCCCCTGCTGTTCTAGCTGGCCCCCCACATCCTCTAAATAGCAGATCCCTGCTTGCGGGAGGAATGTTCTTATCTGTTTCCCTGCATGCATATTTGCGTGCAGGGAAATTGATGAAAACCTCCCTTGCTGTTTGACAGCTCTCACTTTCAGAAAGTGAAGTGTTTGCTGTGACTTGGTGGGAGCTGTCAAAGCTCCTGCCAAGTCAGAGCAAACAGCTTTGTCCAAGGGGTCGGCACCCCAGTACAAAGCAGGAACTGGTCCTGGGGGGTGGTGGTCCCCAGGGCCATCTATTTTGAGGGGGGCTGCCCCTCTCCAACATAAAATGACCAGAGGAAGGTGGTAGTTGATGGGGCTGCGGGGATCTGTGAAGCCAACCTGCAATATATTTCATTAAAGCCCACCGGTGAGGTGTCACTCTCCAGGGCTGTGTGGAGGCCTATGGCCCCCCCATTACATATGATCAAATCCCCAGAGAGGTGGCAGTCTCTGGTGCTGTGGGGGTCGATGAGCTCCCCGTATTTATTATGAATATAGCCCTGGGAAGATGGGGGTCTCCAGGACATCAAAGTGCTTTAGGAGGGGGGTCCGTGCACCCTCCTTCTTTATTTCAAAATACCCCAGGACCTGGCCCACCTGGGGCTTCATAAAACAAGGGCGAAGCTTGTGCTTGCTCTTTTTTATGTTCTTGCAAATTTACAGCAAAACGTTTTTAAAAAAGTGTTTTTCTTGCCATGAGGGGGTGGGTTCATATGGGACACCAGCACCAGAGCTAAGGGGTTAGGACTCTACCCTGGACACTTTAATTATGTTTTATCTTTTTTCTGGGACTGAGCTGAAGCTGAGTTCCAAGATAGCTACCAACACTTCCTGGATGAAGTGTTGGCAGCCAGTTAGAGCTGTGCATTTCCCTGCACAAGCGTGTTTTTATTCACAAAGTGGTTACAACCTCAGATATACAAATTTGGACTTTCTTTAATTTCTCCTAAACTACTGGACAGGTTTACACCAAATAACGAAAAGGGCCTTCTGCGGACCAAAAGCATCCTTTTTGCCAAATTTGGTATAATTCCGTCCAGATGTTCAGGCTGCAGACATGTCTAAAGATGTCTCGGGGAAATTAACATTGAAAATTTGTTGACCCGCCTTTTTCTCGGAGCACACTGGACAGATCATTAAAAACTGTGCAACAAGAATCACAAGCAGACTTTTTAAAAAACAATTCCTGAAGATTCGTCAAGCGGTGCCAGTTTTCCTCAGTCGTCCTCACCTGACAAGCCAGGAAGACTCTCCCATGGTTGGGTTGGGCTGAGTCTCTTGGGCGTGTGGGCTTGTGTAAGAAAACAGGGCAGATTGCAGAGGCTCCCTAAATTTTTGCTCCCATTTTTTACTTTTTCCTGGTCTTTTCCTGACTCTGATGGTTCCCTGGGTACTGCTAACCTGTCTCAGGGCCTGTGTTCTGTGTGAAATGAGTATGCAAATTAGGCTAATTATAATTGGCTATGTCAACCTACCTATACGCCCAAGTATATGGTAGAGCATGTAGGTTCAGGGACCCCTGCATAGGTAGTGCACTCAAAGGTGCACTGCTGAGCTACCCAGGGTCATTTTAAAGGCAGGACTGCCTTGCTGGCTGCTTTTAAAATAAAGTTACATACACATTTAACTTTGGAATTAAAAGTACTTCCAAAGTCTTATACTACCATTTTTACATAGAAGTCACCCCTAAGGTGTGCTCTATGTGCACCTAGGGCTGGGAGCCATGTAACTATAAGCATGGACCTTATAAATACAATTTTATAAGCCCTGGTGAGGTAAAATAGCCAAACTTGTTTTCCCTCACTCTAGTTAATGGCCTCCATAGGCTAAAATAGGGAGGCTTTATTTTAATTAACAAAGTCCCCTTAAGTGTCAGATACCTTGAGTTTGGTAGCAAATTAATTGTGATAATCAATCTCACAACTTACAGTTGTTGGATTTAATATAACTAGTTCAAGTAAAGAGTTATAAAACTCTACCTGAAAATTGCCAACTTCAGCTCTGTAGAGCCCTTCTCTGATTGGCCAGCCTCTGGAAGCCTGGCAAGACTGCCTTGATGAGGTGTGAAGTGGCCTGGGCTGAACACAAAGGATGTGCCTGGGGGAAGCGATTTGCCTCAGCAGATGGGGAAGCAGGAAGGGGGCAGTGTGGCCAAACTGGTCTTCAAAGGCAGGGAAGGACATTTGGAGCAGCCCAACATCTCCCTCAAGTCCTGCAATACCAGACAATTAGGTACCCTCTTGATTAGATTAGGAGAGGGCAGTAGAGGGGTATGTTTGGGATTTTTGGCCACACCAGTAGGTGGGCTCAGCCAGATTTAACCTCCACAAATCAATTGCAGCCATGTTGAAGTTTTGAGGAAAGTTTCTCTCTGGGATTGATTTTTGACACACTTCCCAGGAAGTGGTCATCAAAAGGGGAAGGAGCCTCCCTGGGATTGGATACCTAGGACCCCCCAACCCAGGAGCAAGGATAAATAACACAGAGCTGCACCCACACCTCAGATCTCTACAAGGAACAAGACAAAGAAGAAGGAGGACTGCCCTGCTGGACTCCAGACCTACACATGGACACTGCACTCTGAAGAACCACACCAGCTGCACACTTGGGCTTCACCACTAAAATAAATGTGCCTGTCTTCTACTGCTTCAAGAAGAGACTCTCTGTTCTTTACAGGTACAAAAGAGATGCCCAGAGTCCCTTACATCAAGTCCTGCAAGCAGAGCCCAGCTGACCAGCATCCAGTGGCCATTTGAGGATTCTGACCAGGTGCATTTTGGGAATTGTGGTCCCAACTCTCAAAGAGCAACTCAGAGGTTCTGGAACCTTGGATACAGTTGTGGACACTTCAAGGACTCAAAAAGGACCTCTGGAAGAAGATCCAGAAATTTGGATCTGGTTGGAGCAACTCCATAAGTTGAAGAGGTGCATTGTGGGTATTGTAGTCCCGGACCCCAAGAGGCAAACCAGAGCCTCTGAACCCTTAGCTGGTGATGTGGACCACTTTCGTGAATCAAGATACTCCATCTGAAAGTGAGTGTAACAGTGTTATCTCATGGGTGGCCTGAACTCTGGACTTTGTCACTGTCCAGTGTGGCCTTCTTTTTAACCCTTTGAGCGCTAGTTGCTTCTATGCGCTAGAAAACATTAATTCTTTAAATTTCATATCTCTGGTTCCCCTTATCTGATTTTAATCCATTTGGTGTTATTTTAAAGATAGAAATCTAATCTATTTTTATAAATTGGTGTTGGATTTTTATTGTCTTTTGTGTTTTACTTATTTACTGTTTTTTGATTTTTAAATGCTTTACACACTTGTCTCCTAAGTTAATGCTTGTCGCTCATTGTCAAGCTACCAAAGGTTGAGCTGGGTTTAATTTATTAAGACTTAACTGGACCTAAGTGGAGGTTAGTGGCCTATTGCTTAGTGCAGGTACTTACCTGCCCTTTCCAATAATCCACTTTCCAACATCTATCTATTTATCTATCTATCTATCTCGCTCTCTCTCTCTCTATATATATATATATATATATATATATATTTATAAAAACAACAAGTGGTTCAGACACACATCTCAGTGAAGGAGAGGTAACATATTCTGGATAAAAGGAAACCATTTTTTTAAACAAAATAAAGCTATGACATATGGATCAAAAATCACTAAGAGGCAGGGGTCGATGTCATGGATGTGGAAACACTCTGGAACAAATAAGTGGAGAAAGAAGAGAAGGGGTCCTGGAAATAAACAAGAGGCTACCCTCTACCTAATAGCAAGAAGAAATAATGGTATTATCCAGTAAGTTAATGGATGGCAATCTCATAATCAAGCTATCAAATTAAAATCCCATGGAACAAGAAATAAGTTTGCTTAAAAAAGGCCTGTCATTCTGCCCTGAAAAACATTTTGACTCAGTGGAAACAAGAATAGATCTGTACAACTGTGTCTGCAAACTTAAACTTACCAAATTTTTCTCCAGAGTAGATTTGAAAACACACCCTATGGAAAATACAACATGCCCGTTTCCAAACTGACAAATGAACAAAAATCAGCTTTGAAAGATGCTTATGATCTCATGCATAATCTACAGGGGGATGAACTCACAGAGTCACAAATACTAAAAGAATTGGACATCAACACAGAAGGCCATTGACACACTAGGCTCAAACCAAGATCAAAATTCTGTTCCAACCTGACCCCTGGCAAAAAGATTGATATTTTACATGAACTTGTCATGGTGCATTTAAAAAAGGTTGAAAATGTCAAAAACAGCAATCGAATAGAGAATTTGAGCATTGCAGAACACAAAGCACTTAGAGGTATGATGGAGAACCAGAAGAAGAAATATAGTTATCATGGAGAAAAGTGATCATCTAGAAGAGGCACTGCGTCAGTTGAATATCACCTTCAATTATCAAAATCTGACAAAGAATCTACTAAATGAGTTGTCATTAGATTTACAAGACAAACCTACAGGGTCAGATTCTCAGGGTCTGATAAATGATAATGAAGTTACATTTCTCAGAAATGAAAGTACCACTATCCCAAAAAATTATTTCCTACTGGAGGTGCATAAAACACTAAACAAACCCCCTGGATGACTAATCTTTTCACGATGTAAATTACTTTATGAGAAAATGTCCATCTATGTGGATCATTTCTTAGCACCTATGGTGGTCCCGTTGAAGTCACATATAAAAGACGCAAGTGACCTCTTGAGATCATTGAAGTCATAAGGTGGAAATAAGCAAATCTTTTAGTCACAATAGAAGTTGTATATTTTTATACATCTATCTCACATGAGTTGGGCTTGAGAGCTGTGAAGTGCTTTCTACAACAGAGGATGTAATGGATCCTATTTAGTTTGTATTGGGAATCAGGAGTTTGCTTAGACTTCTGGCTTGCAGGCCTGTGACCCGTCAACTGGTGACTTTTAACCTACTTATCCTGCTCTATTTTAGCACATTTATTTAATTAGTTCTTCCAAGATGGCTGCTATGTTTATAGTTAAGAAGATGTTTTGATTTCGCGTCATCAGTGCCACTCTGTGAAGGTGTCACTATCAGTATCAAAGACAAGTGATATGCGTAAGTATTCACATCATTTCCCTTTCCCACTTTTGTGTGAAAGTACCTTAATGTACTTTTTGAGGGAATTGTTTATATAATTGCCACCCCAAGCATGCCTTCTTATCTATTGTTTGGGAACATACCTGTGTCAGAGGACTTAAATGATCTGAATAAATACATCTCACACAGACAAGATTATGCAAGCGATTCCTACTTAATGCCATATATGCTATCTATGTTATTTGTTGCCTTGATTCAGACCCAACCTTTGTGTCCCCACGGAGTCTGATCTAGAAACCTCATTCCAAGGTAAAAAGGGTTGGGAGCTCTTTTCACGGACATGGTACTGGCAGATTTGGTTTAACACACCTAGATCTCCTTAGGTTAAGGATTACGTTCTCCATGTTAGAGTATTTGGGCTCATTTCACATCTCGTGTTATTAGAGGATTTTGGGAATCTTTGTATTCACGACTCGTTTTTACAATAATGCTTCTTGCATTGTTCATTATCCTAATCATTGCATCTCATGAATTTTATAATAGATTGTAGTCTTTTTAATAAAACCTATTGAAAAATTGACTGCATCTCCTTCATTTCTCATGTGTGAATGAGACTTGTTGCTCATGTGAGAAAAGGGTTATCTCCGTTTAACCACGACTCCCCTGAGATGTCGCACTGTAGAGTCCATGAGTAAAGGCTGCCAGAAATCACCTTTTGTTGTTTGGGTTTTTGGTGAGTTACTGCTTGTCAGCTGAGAGGGTTGGGCTGACAGTTACCACTTGTTGTACGATTGGCCTTGTCACCTGCAAACAAAAGTGCTGTCATCCCTAAAACAGCAGTCTTGCCTAGAGCAAGAGTCCTACTATGACAATCAATATTAGAGAACTGAAACACTCAGAAATGTTGTTAGAGATGATTGTACTATGTCTGAGAAACAACATACTCATCTTCAATCACCAAATATATGCCCAGGTCTGCGGAACAGAGATGGGAGTTTCCTTCCCTCCAAGCTATGCCAACCTGAACATGGGTTGGTGGGAGAAACATAACTTGGGGGGAAGGGAACAACAAATATATGGAAAAGACAGTGATCTGCCTTCAATGTATAGACGATCTGTTCCTGATTTGGAATAGCACAGACTTTAAATTCAATTATATTTTTGAAATACTGAACAACAATGAATTGAGCTTGCAGTTTACAGGTAATATAAGCATAAGCCAAATTGAATTCCTGGATATCACAGTCTATATCAAGGAAAACAGAATACAACCCACACTTCATCACAAAAAACTGTGACAAACAATGTCCTGCATGGCTCAAGTCTCCATTCCAGGTCACTCAAGAGAAGAATCCCATCTGTGGAATTCATTAGGGTGAAAAGGAACTGGTCCAGTGTTAGTGAGATGGAAGCAAAATTCAGGGAGACTGAACAGATATTTCTAAAGAGAGAATGCAGCTACAGGGACATAAAACAATGGGGATAGCGAGCTAGATCCTTGACATGTGCCCAGGTACTTATTCACAAACCAAACTGCAGGCTCAATGAACATCCTGAATAAATATTGGAATATAATTAAGAAAGACCCAGATATTGATAAGCAATTGGGAGTAAGACCAGATATTACAAATAGGAAAGCACCCATATTGAAAGATCATCTGGCCAATAGCCACTTTGAGCCCACCAGTTCTCCAACTGGCTACGAGAACAGTCTAAAAAATTTGTATGTTGCAATAAATGTAAGGCATGCCACGTAGGGATGAATGTCAGAGAATTTAGAGATTTCAAAGGCAAAACGGTTGACATTAAGTAGAGGATAACGTATGAGACTCCTTTTGTGTTGTATAATATTGAATGTCTTTGTGGACTAAGATATGTGGGGAGCACAATATGCACATTGAAGAAACAAATATTGGAACATGTTAGAGCAGTAGAAAATAAAGATAAGATCTATGTCATGACCAAACATCTCCAGATCCATATGGGAGCAGTCTGGTTGCATATGAGATACAATGGTAGAGCTGTCGTGAGTAAAAATGAAAGGAGTGAAAACATGTTGCTATGATTGAGATTTTTATATTCAAGATTTATCATATGGCTTAAAATGAAAGTACCACATGGATTGAATGGGGATGAAGAACTAGACAGTTACAGTCACCTACAAGAGGTGATATGTACCAATAATAACTTGGGCAGACAACAATGTGATGTGTAGATGCTTTGTAGCTGGTAACCATATGAAGTGTAATAAGAAGTTATGTATATGTAACATGTGGTCAATCTGAAGGGGTGTGGCTGGGTGTCTACATACAAGTACAGATAGGAAGCATCAATAAATATGGATTAATTAATGGATTACACATTTGGCTGTACATGGTATGGGTGCAGAGCCAAATACATACTGCATTATTATGAGAAGGAACAACAATGGTACACATTGAGAGAAGGTTGCACACATCTTATTTTTAGGATAAGGGTGTGGGCATACAAAGATAAGATACCCTTGAACATGGGATGAACAAGATGAGGAGTCTCTCTCAAATATGTCTCATCATGTAGTCACAAGTACTGCAGCCTGGTACACAGAGGTTATACTCTATAAACCTAAAACATTGATAATGGTGTGGAGGTTTGCGTTTGAGGCATATACAATTAGGATGGATACGGGTACTATAACCTGAATAACAACTGCACATACTGGTTACCCAATCAAGTAATACGGACCTATCTGGGTACTATGCCATTTCATTCATGCCTGCCATGAGAGCAGCAAGGACAGTGAACCCACAATGACCATTTCACAATGTCTAAAAAAGATATATGTTTGGATGAGACATGGGCATGTCTGGGTACAAGACCATTGAATATATGCCCGGCATAAGAGCAAACTGTTAGGCTTACCCGCTAGGACCCTGGCACAATGTATATGACACATGGTCATATGGGGCAATCATCACTCACACCGCTTCAGGTTACCAGAGGGAATTAATGTGGTATTGCCTCCACCATACACCAGCTACAATTCCCATAATGTCATGGTTTACTCAAAGCATGTAATGTACTTTCATTACATTGAATAATCTGCTTACAAACCTTGCTTGAGATATGTTTTGAGCCAGGACATTGATGAAATGCATGACATTGTTCAAATTCATTTAATTGTAGGGTAGTTGTCGAACAATGAGTGAAATAGGCTAACTTTAACAATGTGTTCGCGAGGAGTTGCTCACATAGACTCACTATATAACAGTCATACCACTCGAATGATGATAAGAAAGACAACAGATGTATGCACAAGCAGTTCTTCTATTCTTCCAATGCAGATGTGTAACTAAATACAATTGTATATTTTGTGTTTGTTTTAATTGTAATTATTTTTGACTACATGTCTTAGGTTGCCCCCTAAAGGCCTCATATGTAAACAGTATATAAAGTTAACATAAAAGATGCACTCACTTACCGTGATCAAGGCTCTTTATTCAAAATGTGCCACTGGTGGTCTGGGATAATTGTGTCAGCATCAAGTGTCATTACAAAATTTCCTGTAGTGCAGTGTTGTTACTTTGGTGGAGTTATTTGTACAGGGATATATATATATATATATATATACCCATAAGTCAATAAGTGTCTCAAGGTGCTAAGGGGAGAGCAGTTGGTTATATATATATATATATATATATATCAAAAGAAGGGGATTTCTCTTTCACTTTGTCAAGAGAAAAGAACCGCACTCCGTCGTTGTGCAATTAATAATTAAACTTTTATTCCATTCGTGGGATTACAAACAAACAAGACAGGAATCCCCTGACGCGTTTCGGAACAAGTGAAATCCCCTTCTTTTGAAATACGGGCGTCCTGCCTTCAATCAGCACCACCGGTGAAATAAGTGCGCCACAACACGCTTGTCAGGACAATTCTCCTCTTTTTATATATATATATATATATATATATATATATATATATATATATATATATATATATATATATATATATATATATTACCAATTTACAGTGATTAGCTGTGCTCTAGAAGAACCTGATTGATTGATTGAAATAAATATATACACACACATATATGCACATACGTACACACACATACTAACACAATACAACGTAATGTAACTTACCGCAGTGCTTGAAATGGAAAAATAGAAGTACCTGCTTGTTTCTGAGAAGGGCCGGTACTCTCCAATTAAAAGTAATACGTTTTTCCCAAGCAGTGCAGGTACTTTCCCTCTCAAAATAAAAAAGTCCCGGTACTCAGTACCGGACAGTACCGACCCATTTAAAGTACATAATGTAAAGATAATGCGTGCAGACAACGTTCATGTATACATCGTTATTTAGAGACCCCCGTCAACTGCTTCCCCTTTGAGGAGAATGCCCTGTTCCCACAATCCACCTCTCGTTAATACGGATTTGCCTGCACACAGCTCAGCCACTGACAATCTTTGCAGCCCCCACGGAACACTAATGCTGTCTGAGCGTAAGCGCAGTGATTGTGAGTTGACATATCCTCAATCCAGGCAGATGCTGTACAGATTGAATGACGTGAAGCGGAATCCTATATAAATACGCCCTTTGAATGATTTATTGTATAAACATGCATATGACATAACGTTAAATAAAATAAATATTATTTATATGTAGCATAAGCATACACACGACATAACGTTCAATAAAATTAATATTGCTTATTGTGGCAAAATGAGCACACGATACACATTCAATGGAATGATTCAACACATCTCCAGTATTTAATTCCAGGGCATTTTTGGAAGCACATAGGCATTTCTTCTGCGAGGTTTGTGACAAGTTATGAATGTATTATAAGGTGCTCGTCGTTCTTTCACCGAGCCGGTTGAGCTGTAGTTTACAGGACTGTACTTTGCAGTTTAATAGTCTTAGATATATCTGCAATAAAGGGGTACTCATACAAACCCCACATCCCGTTTCCCGTCTTTCCTGGCCACAATGCCTCAAAACACGTGGACAGCAATCTGTGGGTGACTCAGTTTTACCAAAGACGTAGCTTGTTTTTAGTGGATGTAAGCTCCTTCGATTACATTAAATACTCCGGCCAATATTTATAGTTTTTGACGCAAAACTGCGCCAACGCAATTTTGCGTCAAAACTTTTACAGACAGCTAACGCCATTTCTTTGCGCTGCTAGGGCATCAAATTTATACTTTGATGCACGGTGGTGCAAACCACTGATGAGAGAATTTTTTTTTAACTCAAACCAATGAGTCACGTCGTAAAGAAAAATGACGTTAACGCGGCGAAAATAACTGTGAGCCGGTTTAGGATGTCGCAAACCGGATACGTGCCATTTTTAGACACAATAGCGTCAAAAAGGGGCGCAAACACAGCAAAATGTGCTAAGGAGAGCCACAATGGATCCCAGATGCTTGCACAGACCCCAGGAGGATGACAACAGACCAGGAACCAGCCAGGAGGACCCACAGAAGACCCAGGACAGGGAGAAGAAGAAAAGAAAGTGTCGCTTCAGTGCAGAGGAGCAGGAAATTCTGGTGAAAGATGTGACGGAACAACAGCACCAACTTTTTGTCACCTCAAAGTTGCCAATCAGTAGGAGAGAGGCAATATGGCAACAAATTGTTGACAAGATAAACAGTACGGCAGAAGTACAGAAAACAGTCATTGAGTGCAAGAAACGCTGGCATGAGTGCAAGCTCAGGACCAAGGAAAAGATGGCCAGGAACAGGAAGGCAGTACTGCAGACGGGAGGTGGGAGTCCAGCACCGCAGGGGGCCCGGGACCACATGGAGGAGATGGTGGCAGCCGTTATCCCTGAGGAGATCGTCACAGGGATTCAAGGGCAGGACAGCGCAGACTACCAGGAGACAACACAGATACAGGGTAAGTAGCATGGGGAATTAAAATGCAGAAATGTTAACTGCAAGCGGGGAGACATACCTACTACACAATGCATGTAAGTCATGATATTCAGAGAGTGGCATGGGTAAAGTGGCACGGGGGCATGGCCCATTCAGAGGAAACCTGGGGCACAGTACTACACCACACCAACCACCTTTGCATGCGGGTATGCTGCCATGCCAAGGATGTTGGAAAGGTAAAGCCAGGCAAGGAGGGTAGGGTACAACGTTAAACTGGCGTGCTGTCACACGTCAGCTGGTATTCTCCCTACATGAACTAGGGCTCAATTAATTGTCTCAGGCCATATCTGCAAGTGGAATTTATCATTGACAACAGTTGCGACTACCACCTCTGCTGTGTGTGCAGGTCAAGTAGCTAATGGCAGTAACGTCCCCATGGATCAAACACACCCAAATTAACGGATTCAGGAAGACAACGTTTTCAATCCCCTGAAATCAATACAAATGTTCCAATCCTGTCAAATGTGATTGTCCGTAGTTACTACAAACATCAGCCATTGTCGTAAACATTATGAGGTACACAGCACTAGTGTCATTCCCATGCTCCATATGCCATGGTCCACCCTGTGCCTGGGTCACAATAGCTCCAGTGACACCATGCAACATCCCAAATGTCATACTCCTCAAACAACAGCATTGAGGGGGAGGATATCTGTAACTGGCTAGTGAAATACACCCGCACAGTCAGAGGAGGAAATGGAACACTGCAAGGACCATCAGTGCAATCCACTGTAGCACACATTTCCCAACATCAGCAGTACACACTGCCAATGCTGACACCCGTATCGTGCCATGCCAATCCAATACATAGTATATGCTAGGTCTCAGCAACATATAGGTAGATGTGAAATATCAGAGACTGGGTCAGTTCCTGAATGTTAAGTGTGGTACAAATACCATCAGAACACCCACAGCCAGTGAAAGGCCTCACCATGAGAATGGAAGTAGATGGAGGGTTGAGTAGGACAAGAAGGTGGCACTTCACAATTTGGCCAGAACAAACACTTAGAGGATGTGATGCTGACAAGTCCCCAAAGTGACCACAAAACGGGGCATATTTATACTCTGTCTGCGCTGAATGTGTGTCAAAACTTTTGACGCACAATCAGTGCAAACCGTGAACCATATTTAAACTTTGACGCCCTAGCCCGCGAACACCAAAATTCCACCGTGTGTGTCATTTTCTGGATGCAGGAAACCGCCTTGTGTTAATGACATGCAAGGTAGGCGTTCCCGTCCAAAAAATGAATTAAACTCCGTGCACCTTATTTATGCTACCACTCAAAAATGACGCATGGCCGGGAGGCGGAGTCAGAAAATGATGCACAGCTTGATTTGTGTAAAAAAATAACGCCTGGGTCAGGGCAGGCATTAAAATGGGGCAAACACACCTGTACGTAATTAAAACACACAGAAGCAACAGCAGAGCTCCAAAAGGAAGACATGAAGGTGCTTTTCATCCAGCATGCACGCAGAGGCAGAGCACAGGAGCAACAACAGCAGCTTCCAAAACACTAGCAGAGACCCCAAAGGCAACGCAGAAGGCAGGAGAGGATATTCCGCAGCAGGACAACCCTTCTGGGACTCCGCCAACAAGACATCACTCAGAGGTACAGGCTTAACTGGCAAGCCATTCAGCAGCTGCTGCGCAACATTGAGCCACAGTTGGCACCCAGCTTGCAGACACCCCACACCATTCCACCAGAAACAAAGCTGCTAGCTGTACTCCACATGTTGGCAAGTGGCTCCTTTCAAACCACTGGCACTCTAGTGGGTGGGATCTCACAGCCATCATTCTCCGTCTTCCTACCCAAAGTACTGGCTCACACCCCGCCACATCAGCTTCCCCAACACACAGCAGAAGCAGCAGGAGACAAACAGGGGTTTTACCAAATTAATGGCTTCCCACACGTCCTTGGTGCCATTGATTGCACACATGTCTGCATTGTGCCACCTGCTGCAACCGAACATCTATACCGCAACAGGAAGCACACACTCCATCAATGTGCAGACCATTGTCGATCACCGGGGTTTGATCACCAACATTATGGCAAAGTATCCTGGGAGTGTACATGATTCATTCATCATCTGTCACTGCACCATCAATCAACACTTCCAGGATGGACAATATGGAAATGGACTACTTGTTGGTAAGTACAGAAACCCAGTTATATACACACTGCACAGCAACCCTCTAGGACACACAACACATACACCACAACATCGACACGTGGACAGGAACTCCCTTAGGTTGTGACACCACTAGGCATGTTTGATATCCTCACTAAATGGGATACACACCTAGGGACAAATGACAGTTCCAAATAACAACAGATGCCACTCCAGAGCCACACGTACTGTGTAAGGGGTGTGTAATGTTTTTTGCTGCAGGTCAAACACCATGACACACATAGCATGATGATGACTCCAATGAAGGTCACATGCAATCATTGAGGCTGTCCCAATATCTCACATCACTCCTGCTCTCACATTGCCCACTACCAATAAGCAAATAGACTGTGCTAGAACACATCTTGATGGGACAATATTGAAAGTGCACATTCCTACACATACGCATTGCGACAAATTAACACACACACAACAAATGTACTGGCATACGGACCTTCTGAAACTATAAATGACAACCTCACAACCAAGTTAGCCATCTGAACTAGAAAATGTTCAGTAGTATAGGTACACGTTACAACCTGAGTCGACTTGGCAAGGGCACAGAATTAGGTCTGCAGTGAACTTGTCACACATGTGAAATTAGTGCATAGTCAATTGTTAACACGTCAGTGCTCACAACGTACGGACATGTGTTGCACACTGTCACCTTGCAAAATCTAAGGGTCTCACTGATGGTTAAATAATTCTATTGCATATGGTGAAATTAGATGAGATGTCCAGAATATATAGATGCAACCGTGTTACCACCACTGTCTAATTGATTCTGTGTATGGAAGTATGATGTCACCCCAGTTAAGACATAGGGACACCTATTTCACATGACACAATGCAAGGGAGACACACTGTACTGCAACTCTACAAAAATACTGCTGACATCCGGTCAACAGCCAAACACCTGTTCAGATAAGGAAACAACCCAATGCTGATGGTACATCCTAGAAGCCTAGGATTCCACACAATAGCACTAACACCTATGAGTCACAGACAACACAAGAGAACAACTTCCATGCAAAGTGATATTTATGGTGCAAGGTACATCAGCATGTTTTCACTCAATTTCTCTTTTAGCTGATCAGGGGTATGGGATCCAGCCATGGATCATGACCCCATTTGCAAACCCAAGCACTGGAGCAGAGCATGCCTATAATGAGGCACATAGGAGGACACGCACCATAGTCGAGAGGACCTTTGGCATCCTGAAGTCAAGATTCAGGTGCCTCGACATCACCGGAGGCAGCCTCCTATACTCACCTGAAATGGTGTGCAAAATAATTTTGACCTGTTCCATCCTGCACAACATAGGTGTAATTTCCCCTATATGAACCCGACCCACAAATGCCTGAAGAGGAGGAAGAGGAGGATGCTGTCCATCAACATGAGGGGGACCATCCAAACACAGTTGCAAGATTGCGTCAGAGACAACATATTGTCCAATATTTCTTTTAACTCTACTCATCCATCACCACTGTCTTACCATATGTAAATAAACACCTATACAAATCACTATATCATGGTCTGGATAATCATTTTTGCATAACATTATCTCTAACTATCAGAATCATAGTGTAGCCTCATGGAGCATTGCTGAAATACAGATTAGGACACAGAAAATTCCAAAACAATTTTGATGCGTATGAATGTACAGCCACATTCACTCACACTGTAAATGACACATATCCTGTACATTTCACATTTGAAGGGCAATAGCAGAGGACCACATCTATTTCACACATATATGTTGGCAACATGGTTCATCGCAGCATATGGCACACAACTAAGACACCATCAGTCAATAAGGGAAAAAATGCCTCATGCATGAGGCAGTGGATGTGCTATTGCATTGGTAACAGGAATGTATGACCAGACCCTTGACAGCAGTAAGTCTTGCATCACCTATCTTTGCAAGGACTATGTGTGACAAGATTTCCTTATAAGCAGCAAATTTATAGCACAAGTGCCCCAGGTATGACTAGCATTGCTCACATGACATCCCCTGCACATGGCAGCCCATGTCCTAAGTCCAGCCACACCGATGTTCCCTGTCTCAGCCCACCCTTCTTCAGATGTCCGTGGAATGGGAATATGTGTCCCCAGATAATCCCTCCTCTACACACACCCAGACTCACAATGTTAATCCAGTGTGCTTCCCTCTTTAGTATGGTATGCCATAGTCATTGTACTTCTGTCTGCATGGACGTCAGGTTAAATAATGCACTGGCTTGTAGTCTGTAGGACCTGTAATCACCTGTACATTGCTTCCCATGTGAAAGGTACTGTTGGCCCTTTGAACTAGAATCTCACCTACAGGACTTGCGAGAGACTGATGCTGCACACACCTGTGAGCACCTTCATGGAGTCCAGCCATTTGAACATGCACTGCGCTTGCAGCTGCCTGGAACAGCACAGAAGCTGCCATTTTTTTCTATAACACTGTTATGCATTGCCGTATAGATCAACTATTTAACACAGCCCTTGGGTTAATGTGTTACGTTCCAACACACAGGACAAACACAGTTTTCCGTTTCCACAGTCTTGTTCCACCTTTGACCAATCTCAGTCTGACCACTGTGTATTTACCTTGTGAAACGTTTGGATCCTGATTGACCCTGCATCCTGTTAGCCTGACTGGCTCTTGTCTTTACATTATCCTAAAGGTTCCTTGTGCCTACATTTGTATCATAGTTGCTTTCCCTACCCTCACATTCCTCCTGGGGTATTGTGTCAGGTGGCTCTACAATGCATACTCAAATACATTGTATAGCATAATCAGTTTATTTATCTACCATGGGGGGGAACTTGTCTCCAAATAGCCGAATCATGGTCCATCCCTTGTCTGGGTTTCATGTATGCATGAGTGACAAATAGTGACAGTGTACCATGGCTGTATGCATGGGTTGGGTATGGTGCCTCCAGCATAACAAACTACATCAGATAATGTGCATGAAATGTCTACACATGTTAAGACCCTGACAGTCCACACGCCAATTCACATTGCTCCCAACAAATTGATGGGGCTTGTGTGGTGAATAGCTGTGAGATTAATCAGCACAGGTAGAAGAATCCTGAGACATTAACTTTGTCAGCACACCAAGGTTGCCCTGTTGACAGTCTCATAACACGTCTGCAGTGACAAGGCTGGACCATCCCCATGTGTGTTCTCAATTCCTCATTGGCTTTCCTTCTATTGATCTGCGAAGGATACTTTGTATATAAAGGAAATGGCTCCACAGACTCATGACTAGACCTGCACGTAACTGTGACAACATAGACCCCAATAATTATACAGGCTAAACATTGGCCCCCACACATGAACCAGACACCTCTGTGCATTTTACCACTGGAAATATGTGAACATGTGCTGCTTGGTCTGCTGGTCCTCCACTGCCACAGGAGAGACATGGCTCAGTTATATGACTCCACCTGTGGCGTAACATTAGAGTTGTGTATTATATTTGGGAGTCGGTGTCACAAATACGGTACCCACATAGTATTACCCCATGCCTGACTCATGGTGGGTAAACAAACAAGTGCCTAGGAAGCAGTATCCAACTTTCCAGGACATGTGAGGGCTCAGTTTTGGAACATTGCCATGAACAACCGTCTGCTATCTATCCTGTGCATGCTTTGTCATTGGTGGTGTTTATGTTCCAAAAAACCTAGGAGGTGCACACAGCAGTTGTTGCTATGTGTATGACTAACACATGTCCTATCTGATTTCCACACTAACTTGCATCTGAGGGTTGGACACATTGACTCCACATGCATACAAGCAGAGTTGCAAAAATGCATCTTGTGATGGGCACACAGTGGGACAACAACAATAGTAGTAGCTAAATCACACACATTGACCCATAGGCATTGAGTTGGGTCGCTTTTGACGCAAAACATGCCCAAACTGGGTGATACATAATTGTATCCCACACGTTTGGCCATCTATTGCGTCAGTGAAAAGTCCAAGTCCGGTACAACAAGTAGAGGACCATGGTCCGCAGTAGAATGATCTGTCACATGTGCCCATGCACCGTAATGCCCAATGTGGGTGCAATCAGCCTATCTCTGTATAGTCACAACTGTCATGTACCATTACAAATGAGAAATGACCCAAACCCAGTTAATGACAGAAATTTTGACGCATATGCGTAAAAAAAAGACGCAGATGCGTCAAAAAATGATGCATATGTGTTGCAATATGACGCACATTGCCATGAAACATCCATTTGCCCTGAGCGGTAATTCCCAAACTGTACCCTCGGAAATTGGTTAAGTATGAAACATATTTAACAATATGGATGTTGAACTATTTCTAATCATGTGCTTTAAAAAAAAAATTACACACAGACTGTAAGCGTCATAATATTTTGATGCATAACAAGAAAAATGCACCGCATTTGAGGCAGGAAGTGATGTAATAGGATATCCTATTTACAGAATTGGTACAGTGGGTGTACTTTCACTTTCAATTTGCAGTCTGGGATTTTTCCTGACTGTGTGGCTGTGTTTAGACTTGTCTCTGTGTGCATTTTGTGATTTTGGGGGTTATTACAACTTTGGAGGAGGTGTTAATCCGTCTCAAAAGTGACGGTAAAGTGACGGATATACCACCAGCCGTATTACGAGTCCATTATATCCTATTTCATAACTGTCTGTGGTATCCTGTCTGAGGGTTCTTTTTTGGTCATTTGTGGTGTCAACATTTATCTTTGTTGTGTTCGGAGTCTTTTGTGGGGTAGTGGTAGTTTGGGTATAGTTGTGCTGTGTTCTTAGTTATTTTGCATTTCCCTGCCCTACTTTCCTTCTATTCTCCTTTGTACCCCTTTATCCCCTCTTTCTTTTGGTGCTATAATGTTGGGTAGGCCTCGTATTTGCAGGATGGGAGAGGAGGAGCTGGGTGGGTTTATTTGGCTGGTGTGTCACTTCCTACCCTTAATGATAGAGGCAGGTGGTCGTGTGATCCAAAGCTATCACACATAGGCAAGGAGGCTCCGGTGGGCAAAGGTGTTGTACCGTCTGCAGAGAATATACAACACACCGCGCAATGACCACCAGCTGAAGCACCGTTGGGCTGACCTTGTTGCCAGGGAGCAAGACCTGCTGGACCACCTGGGGATTGTGATTGGCGGCCCTGTTGGTGAGTACAAATCAGAGTAATGTGCACGTTTAAATGCTCTGTAGTGACAGTAGCCGATTTGTTCATATGCTGCCGACAATGTTTTCGAACATGTGGAATGCTAGTGAAACATACACGGCCATATTTCTACTTTGTTAGTACCACAATTGCGACCTGTTTTGAAGCAAGAGCGGCGCAAACTTACAAAATACAGTTGTATTTTGTAAGTTTGCACCACCATTGTGTTAAACAGCAACATAAATGCCGTGCAAAATTTGCATAAATATGGGCCACAGTTGCCTGTGAGGTATAGAATATTTCCTACACATTACCGTCATTTGTTGACGCAACAGCTAGACTAACTTTCAAAACACAATAGGAGCCTGTAAATTAGTGCTGCCTTCACGTCAATTGATGATGGCAATGTGGCTCTAACATACGTTTCATGTGTGGTCCGTGAGTGTATCTGGAAACATATCTTGGAAATCCAGAATTTTTCAACAAATAATGTGTCCCTCAATTGTTTTCAGATACATGTCTGAACTGGATTCTGACTCATACGTAACAAGTTATAGCTTACCTCAGGTAACATCTTAGACTGATATTTTGAGTTTGTAGTGCCACATTTAAATTAGTGATGGCTGGCAAAAGGTATGCACACGGGTTCATATCTCTATGGTTGGTGCAACTTACCATAGCTATGGCACATCAAATGAAGAAAATGATACAAATTGTGGGCTAATAACTGTCCCAGACCCTCTGTACATTGTACAGGTGTGTCTAAAATTGGTCTTAGTCACAATGTCTGGCTGACTGGGATTGCAGTCCTCACGGAAAGTGGCTTTGCATGTCTCTCATGGATGCACATGATGAGAGGAATGCACTCCATGAATTTGTCTGCTCACTAATGAAGGAGCATGTTTGCCATCACATGATAGTTAGGGTCACTGCATGTGTGCAGATATGTGTGTATCACTCACTGGAGTCCCCGGGTCTGTACATGTTTGCAGTGGTATGTAGGATGCAGTATCATCATATCTGAGAGGCTTGACTTTCTGAGTTTATATTACACATAGTATTTGTATTTGTAAGTATTGTACAGTGCACAGACATTGAGCACATTTCTCCCTTCCATGCCTTACAGGTGGACCTGCACCCTACACTATCAGAGAGGTGTCTCGATTTGCAGACCCAGACATCTCCAGTAAGTGTTGATATTTCTGTTCTGTGTTGTATTTGCTGATGATGTGTGATTGACTCCTGTGTCTTGGACACATAGCAAGGTGTGATGCGCTGGTCAATGATCGGTTTGTTCCTTGAGTGGAGTATCATTTTTCCCCCATCTTTGAGTTGGCCAATCCTTATCGTATTGTCATAATTTGGGATTGTAGGTCAGTCCTGAGGGCACGGCAATGTGAATAGGGATGAGTTATGTGGATAAAACTCGAAATCAGAAAATGTAGCAGTGGACCATATTAGTGATTTAGTCAGCCAGTCAGACCCTGATTCTCCCAGAATAGGGATGCCAAAGTATTACCCACAGACTTCAGCTTCCCTATTCACTAATGAACGTGTTTGACTGTATGCTTAACTTCCTAGCAGCATGTAGCTTCACATGTTGTGCTACGAGTATGAGGCACTTGAGCACAATGGCCTAGGTGTGCATGCAGCTCATGGCCAGAGGTGTGCTTGCATCTATCTGTAAGTGATGGGTTACTGGTAGGAAATGAGGTTGACAATGGTCTGCATTTCCAAAGATAAGTGTTGATGGGATTGTCCAATATTTGGGTGTATCCTATTTGGACTTCCTCCTTACCTGTGGTGTGCTGGCCAAGCCCATATACAGCTTTCCAAAGCTTCCTGGGTGTCCTTGTTGTTAGAAATTATTAGTTTCTTGTCCACCCCCCGGCACAGACGTAGGGTTGCGAATAGTGTACCTAGGACTGATGATCCAAGTTTAGTACACAGACCTGTAAATTTGTAAATCACTTGTCCAAACCTAGGATGCCCACTCATGATTAGCACCTGCATTATATACTGCCATTCCACTTACAACTTGCAGATCTTGTGGCCCTAGATTCAAGAACATAGTAATTTGTTGGCCTGTCAGTGGTGGAGGATTTGCAGCATGATTTTTACCTGACAAGTGGCTGAACACTGATGCCAAAGTCATTCCAGTTGTTACCCATCTTTTAGGGTTTTGATGTGCTGTTTGATGATAGGACATGTGTAGGCTGGCTTGGCATGTACTTCCTCAGGGACAATCAGTGATCTGTATGATGATATGGGCTGTTTCAGGTACATTAGATGTATTGTCTGATTTGCTTCTTGAGCCATTTCACACAATGAAGTACCTAATGTTTGGTTTTCTATTTGTCTTAACAGCTACCAATCTGACTCCCATCCAGATTCGAGAGTTTCAGAGCAGGGCAATGCGTTGCCGCCACATTCTGGATGTGGATTCTGGGTTTCGCAACATGGCAAGGTGTTATCGCCATGAAAGGGCTTCCAGAGTGTGGAGGGCATTTGCCCAAGGGGGGCCTTCCGTGTCCACCACAGCCACCACCACCAGCACCACCACTATCACCCAGGTGGCACCAACAGTAGCAGGGACCTTTGCTGGACCATCAACATCGACAGCTCCAGGACCTGTCACAGCACCACCTGCACCTGAGCCTACGAACATGACACCGACAAGGGCCCATACTTCCTCCACTAGCACCCAGACCACCCCTGCTGCAGTCATAGACCCTGCAGCTTTTAACCAGATGCAATGGAACTTGGACCGTGTGTTGCGTAAAATGACTAGACTGCAGCAGGAGGTGGCACAAGTGAATCGGAGGGTGCGTGCCATCAAAAAGACCCTACGGAGGGCCAACTTGTAGGCTTATACTCAGCCATGATTCCCTCCCCTCCCTCCTCTTTCCTGGTTATTTAAATTAGTGGGTTTAGGGGGCTTAGTGTAAGATTAGTATAGGCTGTTAGTTTAGTTAGTAGTAGTGGGTGGGGGTGGGGGTATCATACTTTTTACAACTGTTTTTTATTATGTGTGTGGGTGGGGGATGATGGGGTTTTGGTGTTTAAAAAAAATATATAATATATATATATATATATATATATATATATATATATATATATATATATATATATATATATATATATATACATACATATATATATATATATTTGTTTAGTATAAGATAGTATGTGTTTAGGTTAGTATATGTTGTCCTCCATGTGTCCCGTCTTATAAGGAGGGTTGGGGGGTTGATGTTTAGATCGTTTAGTTAAATGTGATAAGTAAGTTTAGTTTAGGTTAGTTAGGGACAGTTGTGGGTAATGTATAGTTAGAGTAGTTTAGGTTAGGTAAGGTGTTTCCCCTGGTTTTAGCTTCTGTTTTTACTGTTTAATAAATATCTAGCTAGCCCTTTACATTATGTGTCAAATGCTTGTAAATCAGGGCCTTGCCATGAATGAACAGTTTCTATTTTGTATTAGCTTTTTTGTCCCATGCTGCAACCATATCTCAACTGAGCTGTTACATTGGCAGCTACACCAAAGCTACTTGGCTAAGATTCGGCCATCCATTGCACCCACCACTCATGGTTACTATGGGTCCCAAAGTGTGGTTATTTTGTGATGTATGTTTTCAATGTCACATGACTTTGCTAACAGATTTGGTATTGGAGACACTGTGTTAAGTCTGCCTGCAGCCTGATGTCCAAGTGAATCCTTATAAGGTGAGTGTTAGTATGCTCTCATGTAGTATGGTATACATAACTCACACCTATCATTTGTTACAATGTTCAGCCCGGTGACTTATTTGTATGGAAACACATACACATCTATTCATGCTGTTTGGTATGTGTTAGCTAAAAATTGGGGCAAATGTCACATACGTACGTTTTGACTTTCAGTAAAAATTGAAGGCACTATTTTCTGGCTTAGACATCCCTTGAGGAAGCGTTATTCTGTACAACTCACCATTATGGTGTATAGTTTATATTTTCCTAGGAAAAAACCCTCAGGGAGGGCAGATGATGGGACAATCCAGGCCACTGTGCATAGTTATCAGCCAAGATTCGTTCAGGTCAGGTTGTATTGACAATCAATGATCATTGACCTGAGGTAAACATCACTGATGGCCATCACGGTTGATGTGTCACATTACACAGAGACAAAGTTGTTGTGTAAGTGCTATTTATTTAAAAGTGCTGTAGTGGTATATGTACATTGTCCATGATTGTGAGTTCATTAGTGTGACATCTTCCATTGTGATCCTACACAAGTGCAAAAGGACATGTCATTGGACATGCTGGGGTGAAGTGTTAGACAGTGCAGAGGGACAGGATTTGCCAATGAGTTAGTGAGAGACATTCACAGGGCAGGGTGACAAGATAAACAGTGGGCTGAAGAACAGTGCTTGAGTGCAGTTGTTGCAAGACTGGCATGTTACAAAGCACAGGACCTTGGTTATAAGTGGCCAGGTGGCAGGGACTAGTGCTACTGGGTACTCTTACGGGTGAAGGTGATCTGTTCCACATCTTCATCTTCTGATGTGTGTGTTGTCTCTTCTGCCCTTGGTGGTGGTGGGTGTGAAGGGGCAACACACTCCTCAGAGTTTGAAGACATGAGTCGGACATCACGGTAGCTGCCAACTGTGGGGCTATTAAGGGCAGTACTGCAGCTAGGAGGAGCTGTTGGTTCTTAATTATAGCAGCCACATCACTGTGGTAGGCAGCCAGGTCGGCGCTGATGGGGTCAATATTGCAATCGTGCACCTGTTGACAGGATTGTTGTTGTAGGTATTGTGTAAACTCTCTTACAGCTGTGCTGATTTCCTTCACACTTTTTTCGAGTTCCTGCAAGATTGATGTTCGCCCTTGCATGGCTGCTGCCTGTTCTGCAGTTTACATCATGCACCCCCTTTCGGCTGGCTGCCATATTTTCCATCCCCACCTGCACCTCCTTTGCCAGCTCCCGCTGTACTCCAACTACAGTTCTCTCAAAGCTGGTGCCAGTGTCGTCAGAGTCCTCAACTGGGTTGGAGCTGGCCGAATCGTACAATTGGGGTGGTGGGTGGGTCCTCTGTGATGGCTGCTAGTTCTGTGCTCCTCCTTGTGACTGAAGGTGGGGTCTGGAGGGTTCCAAGGACATCTTGGAGGGTCTGCTGGCTGATGTTTGTCAGCTCATCATCCATGTCATTAGGGTAGACCTGGACAGGCATATCCGCAGGAGAGCCATCGTCCTCTGCAATGAGATATGGCAAAATTAGTGTGTCAGTGTTGTGGGATTTGTAATGTGACATGCCTGCCTTCCGATTATTTTCACATTGTGATCTTGTTTCCTGTTCATTGTTCATGTCTATAATATAAGCATTCTCCCAGGCCTATGCCCCACCTGCATGTCACATGTAGTGCCATATTTATACTTTTTGATGCAAAACTGCACAGATGCAGTTTTGCGTCAAAAATATTACCGCAGGCTAATGCCATTTCTTTTTGCTGTGCGGGCATCAAATTTATACTTTGACGCACGGTGGCGCAAACCACAGGTGTGAGTCATTTTTTTTTACTCAAACCAATGCGTCACGTCGTAAAGGAAAACAACGTTAACGTGCCTCAAATGACTGTGAGCCGGTTTTAAATTTGTAGGTACCTTCGGAATGAGAGCAGTCACAGGAATGTTGGTCTACTGATCTTAGCATACACCCATGTCTGTGATAGTCTCCGTACTGGGAGGTTAGTTCTTAAACACATGCTGCACTTGATCAGCATGGGTGTGCCAAACTTAACTAGCTATGTATTAGTAAACTTTATATGTATGATGGAATTGGTCAGTGGTCCCTCACATGACATCATGCACTTAATCCATTGTGATCATGCATTCCCCAACGTCACGTATCCCTTGAGGATCCCATAACTTATGAAAAGTACATGGCAATAGAGTAACACAGATGGCAAATGCATTAGCTCGGGCCAGCTATTGTGACTAAGACCAATATAAAACACACAGGTACAATGTACAGAGGGCCAGGGATAGTTGTTACCCCTCAATTTGTATCATAAGCTTCATTTTATTAGCAACAGCTACGGTAAGTTGCACCAAACATTTTGAGATGAACCCGTGTGCATTACTTTTGGCATCCATCCCTAATTTAATTGTGGCACAACAAAGTCCAAATATCAGTCTAAGATGTTACCTGAGGTCAGCTATAACTTGTTACGTATGTGTCAGAATCCAGTTCAGACATATATCAGAAATAATTGAGGGGCACATTATGGGGGTCATTACAACATTGGCGGTAAAAGGCGCTTACCTCCGCGCAGAAGACCGCCAATACACCGCCGCGGCGGCGGTAGTCCGCCACAGCTATTATGACGCACATCTCGGAATCCGCCGAAATTCAGACACCCACACAACTCCGCCACACCAAAGGTCAGTGTTAAACTGGCGAAAACAAAACCTCCACCTCCACTCCAACACAAACACACCCATGCTATTACGACCCACGAATCCACGTGGCGGTCTTTCAACCTCGGTATTCCATTGGCGGTACACACCTCCGCACTCAAAATACACACACATATACAAAACACCGCCACATTGGACAATTCAAACTACACACACCTGATACACATACACACACCACTCCCACACACCCAACACAATATAAAACACACACCCACATCACCCACAAACCCCTACGACCACAATTTCGAAACGAAGGCCAGAGAGGCAGCACAGCCAAGACAACACCACCATACAGAGGCACACAACACCATCACCCACACCACATCCATGCACAAAACACCACACACCACTACACATCACCACACACATCAACACTCTCACCGCCCCACACATCACACACACCACCCCATGTCACGCCAAAGACACCCCCGCTTCTCCGAGGAGGAGCTCAGGTTCATGGTGGAGGAAATCATCCGGGTAGAGCCACAGCTATTTGGCTCACAGGTACAGCACACCTCCATAGCCAGGAAGATGGAGCTATGGCGAAGAATCGTGGACAGGGTCAACGCCGTGGGACAGCACCCAAGAAAAAGGGAGGACATCAGGAAGAGGTGGAACGAGCTACGGGGGAAGGTGCTTTCAACGGTCTCCAGGCACAACATCGCGGTTCAGCGGACTGGCGGCGGACTCCCACCTCCTCCCCCACAACTAACAACATGGGA
This sequence comes from Pleurodeles waltl, assembly GCF_031143425.1. Taxonomy (NCBI): domain Eukaryota; kingdom Metazoa; phylum Chordata; class Amphibia; order Caudata; family Salamandridae; genus Pleurodeles; species Pleurodeles waltl. The sequence goes on along the minus strand of NC_090439.1, from coordinate 145,249,270 downwards.
GAAGCAAGTCTTGACCCTCATGCATCCTGAGGGCCTCGGAGGAGTCGGTGGAGGATGGGACACTGGTAAGTCAAATCTTAACTATCATATCCCCCACCCTACCTGCATGCTCTCACACACCCCCACCCTCACCCCCTCCCCTATCACTACAACTCCTCACTAATGTACTCATAACACAATCCACCCATCCCAACACCAAGTCCTGCATGACACAACTAAGCATGGACACCCAACACTAAAGCATGCCCACTGCACATACCCATACAACCCCCTAAACCACCATCACACAAGCTCCCACACAGGAATGCTTGCACTGGGGTACACGCTCACCTACCCATTGCACACCATTACAATAATCATGCTCTTATGCCCCTGCAGGAACCCAAAGGACCGTCACCACACCAGAGGGTCCAGACAACACCACTCCACCCCCAGAAGAGGCCCACAGTGAAGATAGCAGCTCTGTCCTACTGGATCCTGATGACCAGCCCGGACCATCGTGGGCCTCGGACAGTCGGTTCCCCTTGCACAGGCACACCGACCTTCCACCCTCTGGTAACACCAGCACAGAACCCACCCAGCTTGCCCAAACCTCAGTACCCAGGACAGGTCAATCAGTAGTGTGTCCACCACTACAGGGAACCCATTAGAACCCACCACCCCAACAACAACAGGGACCTGGGGGCAGTGGTAGTGGGCACACGGTCCAGGGGACGGAGGCACAGGAACACAGGGGAACTGGGACGGCTGCTGTGCGACAGGGGGCGGACAAGCCAAGGGAACCCACTCTCCACGAGGCCCTCTCCTCCATCATGGGAGCATACCACCACTCCCAGGAGACTTTGGCGACGGTCCTGGACAAGTTGCAGGAGACCCTGCGCCTGCAGGAGGAAAAGTATTTGGGCTTCAGGGAGGAGCTGAGGACCATCAGCTCCGCCCTGGGCACCATCGTAGCGGTGCTGAAGGACATACAGCAGACCTTGAGGGACAGCGTGGCACTCCAAGGGGCCCCTGACACTAGCCAGGACGATGACATGCCCACACCCTCCGCCGGCGCTAGTGGACAGGACGCCACGCCACAGGACCACCACACCAGCAGCCCAACCCCTGCAGACGGACAACCACCACGCAAGCGGTCCCTGAGATCCAGGAACAGGTCAGAGCAAGATGGCAAGACCACCGCCAGGAAATGAGCCCACCCTGTTTGTCCTCCCACTGTCCCACTTTGTTACCCTGTCCATACATAAACAGCCCCAGCTCCACTTCCTATGCCCAGATGGGCAGTGCACCTGTGAGACTAATAGACTGGACTCTGCCATGGACATTCCTCCGCCATCACCCATCCTCATTTTACAACCCCCTCCCATTTCTGAGCACTTCAATAAACACTCTTGAAACACAAAACAATCTGGAGTCAGTCTGTGATTTAGTAAATATGTATTATCAATGACAGTGTCATAATGCGTTTCCTATTGTAAAGCTAACATACCTATGTCACACAGGATAGAGGTAGACGTGTGAAGGTTAATGTAATGGTAAAAATGAAAATGTTCTCACCTGTGTGTCACTGGAAATATTGCTGTATGACTGACTCCCTGTTGTCATTGTCTTCTTCCTCAGCTTCCTCCTCATCACTGTCCACAGGCTCCACAGGCTCCACAGCTGCTACAACACCGTCATCTGGATCATCCTCCTGCAGAAAAGGCACCTAGCGTCGCAAAGCCAAATTATGAAGCATCGAGCAGGCGATGATAATCTGGCACACCTTCTTCGGTGAGTAGAATAGGGAACCACCTGTCATATGGAGGCACCTGAACCTGGCCTTCAGGAGGCCAAAGGTGCGTTCGATCACCCTCCTTGTCCGCCCATGGGTCTCATTGTAGCGTTCCTCTGCCCTGGTCCTGGGATTCCTCACTGGGGTCAATAGCCAGGACAGGTTGGGGTAACCAGAGTCCCCAATAGCCATACACGGTGCCTCAGGAGTTGACCCATCATATCAGGGATGCTGCTATTCCGCAGGATGTAGGCGTCATGCACTGAGCCAGGAAACAGACCATCTGAACATTCATAGAATGATAACTCTTCCTGTTCCTGTACACCTTTTCACTCCTGTGTGGGGGGACCAGAGCTACATGGGTCCCATCAATGGCACCTATGACGTTGGGGATATGTCCAAGGGCATAGAAGTCACCTTTAACTGTAGGCAAATCTGCCACCTCAGGGAAAATGATGTATCTCCTTACGTGTTTCAGCATGGCAGACAACACTCTGGACAGCACGTTGGAAAACATAGGCTGGGACATCCCTGATGCCATGGCCACTGTTGTCTGAAAAGACCCACTAGCGAGGAAATGGAGCACTGACAGCACATGCACGTCAGGGGGGATTCCAGTCGGATGGCGGATTGGAGACATCAGGTCTGGCTCCAACTGGGTAAATAGTTCCTGGATTGTGGCACGGTCAAACCGGTAGGTGACGATGACATGTCGCTCTTCCATTGTCAACAGGTCCACCAGCGGTCGGTACACCGGAGGATTCCTCCATCTTCTCACATGTCCCAGCTGACGGTGCCTACGAAGGACAACATCGACAAATCAGTCATTATTCCTCCAGGTATGTACCCACAGTTACACACAAGACTACACCACTCACAAAACCTTCCTGTATGTGTGTTGAGTGTAGGCCTAGCTATGTGTGACGCAGAGGTAAATTAAGCCCTGTGGGCCCCTGAAATGACGGCTGCCTGACCTCTAAACAGGGACAATGGGATTGTGGGGTAACTGCGCTGGGGTTGCACACCGTCGCGGTAGGCGATCGTAGACCGCGGCGCAATGCTGCATTGGTTGACATAGGACCCTATGGGTCCCAGGAGCCAATGAACAGGTGCGTCGGTGGTGATGATGCGCACCGCTGCGGACGTCACCGCCATTTTCTACCTGTTCAATCACTAGAAACCTGACCTTCGACAGGAGAGGACCTACACTGCAAGTGCTGCTGTGACCTCGGTCTGGAAGCGATGATGGCTGTTGCGTCTGGGGAAAGGGCCCCTGCCTTCACTGCACAGGAGTTGGAGAAACTGGTAGACGGGGTCTTCCCCCAGCACACGCTACTCTACGGTCCTCCAGACCAACATGTTAGTACACAGGGAGCACGTTGTATGGGCTAGGCCTGGGTGAAGAGTGCTGGTTGGAAGAGGGAAGGGGGCCGAGTTCATAGAACATTAATGCATGGGAATGAATAGGCCACATGGCCAGAGTAGGGAGGGGGCCACTCACATCGATGGTGCAGTTGGTAATGACTGTTCCTCTTTCCTTGTGCATGTCATGTAGGTCAGCGCCCACCAGAAGAGGGACATTTGGCGTGACATCGCCAAGGACGTCCGGACCCTGGGGGGCCACCAGAGACGGGGCACCCACTGCCGGAAAAGATTGGAGGACTTTCGCCACTGCAGCAAGAAGACGGTGGAGGCTCAGCTGGGGATGGCCTCCCAACGTGGGAAGGGTGCCCGTCGTACCATGACCCCCCTGATGTTCCGGATCCTGGCGGTGGCCTACCCGGAGTTGGATGGGCGCTTGAAGGCATCAGAGCAGACACAAGGGGGTGAGTACACTCTCATTCAGCTGACTCTGCGTGCAGTGGAGGTGTCTGGGTGGGGGAGGTGGGCTGTGGGTTTCCCTAGGCCAGGGCGAGTTCGGTAGGCAAGGCCTCTCCATAATGCAGGCCATGTGGCACTCTACCCCACCTCAGCAGAGTGCCAAGTACAGGTATAGTTGCCCCTGTGGCATCCATGTGTGCAGATGTCCACCATTGCCATGTAGGACATATCCCAGAAATTGCATATGCAGAGGGCAGGAGCACGGCGTAATGCAGGGGGCTGCTGTGTCTGTCTTGTCCGCCAACGGTAGTGGTATGCCATGCACTCAAACTCTCTTTCTTCTGTCTCCCCCCCTTTTTCTGCTCTCCCTGTCCTTTTGTACATCAGCATCATCAGGCGGAGGTACAGTGGCACCGGAGCACGAGGGAGCTGCATCCCACATGGCCATGGAGGGCCACACCACGGACTCTGAATGCACCAGTGGGACGGAGGGCGAGGGGAGCTTCACGTCGGCCACCAGATCACCAAGCAGCGACACGGACTCGTTCGCCAATGGGGGCTCCCTTGTGGTGGCGGCACCATCTGTGCGCCCCACTTCTACAGGTACAGCCGCCACCTCCTCTACCAGCACCGCCCTCCCAGCAGCCCCTCAGCGTTCGCCCCATGCCCGCTCACCCAGGAGGGTGGGCATCACCTTCACCCCAGGCACCTCAGGCCCTGCCCCAGTCACCCCTGCTGCCCTCAGTGAGGAGGCCATTGACCTCCTCAGGTCACTCACTGTTGGGTAGTCTACCATTGTGAATGCCATCCAGGGTGTAGAACGAGAGTTGCAACACAGTAATGCATTCCTGGAGGGCATTCAATCTGGTCAGGCTGTCCTTCAGCGAACCCTGCAATCTCTGGCCTCAGCACTGATGGCAGCCATTGTCCCTGTGTCCAGCCTCCCCCCTCCAACCTCCTCCACCCAGACCCAATCCCCTGTACCCCAGCCCATCCCAAGCACACCTACAGACCAGCATGCACACAAGTCTGCACACACAAGTAGCTCAAGCAAAAATAGGCACCACACAACCCACAGGCACTCACGCAAGCCTCACCCATGTACAGACACAGCAACATCCAATGCCTCCACTGTGTCCCCCTCCTCCTCTTCTCCCTCCTCCCTCCCAGTCTCGTCTACACACACACCTGCATGCACCACATCTACAGGCACCATGAATCGCACAAGGAGACCCAGCACCCCAAGCCGCTCACCTGCACTCACCACCTCCACTGCCATTTACATGTCCCCTGTGTCCTCTCCCAGTGTGTCTGTGACGCCCCCTCCCAAAGTACACAAACGCCGGCAACCACACACCCAACATCCATCCACCTCACGACAGCCTCCAGTACCTGCACCTGCACCCAAAACACCTAAAGTGACACCTCTGACAACCACCTCCTCTTCCTCCACTCCCAGACCCCCTCCAACTACCCATCCCAGTGTACGTCAGAAACTGTCCCTCTGTAAAGTTGACCTTTTAGCCCCCACCCTCCCTCCAATTCATCAGTCCCATCGTAGCGCCTCAGCCAAAAACCCTCCAATACCAGTGGTGCCTGTTCAAGGTTTGTGGAGTGCACCGGCCACCAGGGCAGGCAGTGTGACCCGGAGCCAAGGCACTGGCAGCCCACCCCATATAAAGGCTCTAAAATTGGAGAGTGGACGACGGGACCGTGTGAAGACTCCTGGTGGGAAAACAACTGACATGGGTTCCAAGGGGATTGGAGAGTCAGCTGTGACTCCACCAAAGGTGGGGAAGGGCCAGAGGAAGTCTGCCCAGCCTGTTGTGAGTGTCACGGCGGAGAAGGGCAGCATCATTCCCGGCGGTCGAGACACAACCTCCAGCACCGTCGTCACTGGTCAGGAGACCCCAGCCACCGCCGGAGTCATTGCCCAGGAGGGCCCAAGTATCGTCACTGGTCAGGAGACCACTGCCACCGCCGGAGTCATTGCCCAGGAGTGCCCAAGTATCGTCACTGGTCAGGAGACCACCACCATAGTCACAGCCCAGGAGGGCCCAAGTATCGTCACTGGTCAGGAGACCACCGCCATAGTCACAGCCCAGGAGGGCCCAAGTATCGTCACTGGTCAGGAGACCACCGCCATAGTCACAGCCCAGGAGGGCCCAAGTATCTTCACTGGTCAGGAGACCACCACCAGAGTCACAGCCCAGGAGGGCCCAAGTATCGTCACTGGTCAGGAGACCACCACCAGAGTCACAGTCCAGGAGGGCCCATCACCCATCCTCATTTTACAACCCCCTCCCATTTCTGAACACTTCAATAAACACTCTTGAAACACAAAACAATCTGGAGTCAGTCTGTGATTTAGTAAATATGTATTATCAATGACAGTGTCATAATGCGTTTCCTATTGTAAAGCTAACATACCTATGTCACACATCACAAGTCCTTGAAGGATGCAAGCAGATGACACGTTGGTAACCACACCTGTGAAACCGTAATGGAAAGGTATACCTCAGTTACCAAATACTGGTTAAAATCGACAGACAGGATAGAGGTAAACGTCTGAAGGTTAATGTAATGGTAAAAATGAAAACGTTCTCACCTGTGTGTCACTGGAAATATTGCTGTATGACTGACTCCCTGTTGTCTTTGTCTTCTTCCTCAGCTTCCTCCTCATCACTGTCCACAGGCTCCACAGGCTCCACAGCTGCTACAACACCGTCATCTGGATCATCCTCCTGCAGAAAAGGCACCAAGCGTCGCAAAGCCAAATTATGAAGCATCGAGCAGGCGATGATGATCTGGCACACCTTCTTCGGTGAGTAGAATAGGGAACCACCTGTCATATGGAGGCACCTGAACCTGGCCTTCAGGAGGCCAAAGGTGCGTTCGATCACCCTCCTTGTCTGCCCATGGGCCTCATTGTAGCGTTCCTCTGCCCTGGTCCTGGGATTCCTCACTGGGGTCAATAGCCAGGACAGGTTGGGGTAACCAGAGTCCCCCAATAGCCATACACGGTGCCTCAGGAGTTGACCCATCATATCAGGGATGCTGCTATTCCGCAGGATGTAGGCGTCATGCACTGAGCCAGGAAACAGACCATCTGAACATTCATAGAATGATAACTCTTCCTGTTCCTGTACACCTTTTCACTCCTGTGTGGGGGGACCAGAGCTACATGGGTCCCATCAATGGCACCTATGACGTTGGGGATATGTCCAAGGGCATAGAAGTCACCTTTAACTGTAGGCAAATCTGCCACCTCAGGGAAAATGATGTATCTCCTTACGTGTTTCAGCACGGCAGACAACACTCTGGACAGCACGTTGGAAAACATAGGCTGGGACATCCCTGATGCCATGGCCACTGTTGTGTGAAAAGACCCACTAGCAAGGAAATGGAGCACTGACAGCACATGCACGTCAGGGGGGATTCCAGTCGGATGGCGGATTGGTGACATCAGGTCTGGCTCCAACTGGGTAAATAGTTCCTGGATTGTGGCACGGTCAAACCGGTAGGTGACGATGACATGTCGCTCTTCCATTGTCAACATGTCCACCAGCGGTCGGTACACCGGAGGATTCCTCCATCTTCTCACATGTCCCAGCTGACGGTGCCTACAAAGGACAACATCGACAAATCAGTCATTATTCCTCCAGGTATGTACCCACAGTTACACACAAGACTACACCACTCACAAAACCTTCCTGTATGTGTGTTGAGTGTAGGCCTAGCTATGTGTGACGCAGAGGTAAATTAAGCCCTGTGGGCCCCTGAAATGACGGCTGCCTGACCTCTAAACAGGGACAATGGGATTGTGGGGTAACTGCGCTGGGGTTGCACACCGTCGCGGTAGGCGATCGTAGACCGCGGCGCAATGCTGGATTGGTTGACATAGGACCCTATGGGTCCCAGGAGCCAATGAACAGGTGCGCCGGTGGTGATGATGCGCACCGCTGCGGACGTCACCGCCATTTTCTACCTGTTCAATCACTAGATACCTGACCTTCGACAGGAGAGGACCTACACTGCAAGTGCTGCTGTGACCTCGGTCTGGAAGCGATGATGGCTGTTGCGTCTGGGGAAAGGGCCCCTGCCTTCATTGCACAGGAGTTGGAGAAACTGGTAGACGGGGTCTTCCCCCAGCACACGCTACTCTACGGTCCTCCAGACCAACATGTTAGTACACAGGGAGCACGTTGTATGGGCTAGGCCTGGGTGAAGAGTGCTGGTTGGAAGAGGGAAGGGGGCCGAGTTCATAGAACATTAATGCATGGGAATGAATAGGCCACATGGCCAGAGTAGGGAGGGGGCCACTCACATCGATGGTGCAGTTGGTAATGACTGTTCCTCTTTCCTTGTGCATGTCATGTAGGTCAGCGCCCACCAGAAGAGGGACATTTGGCGTGCCATCGCCAAGGACGTCCGGACCCTGGGGGCCCACCAGAGACGGGGCACCCACTGCCGGAAAAGATTGGAGGACTTTCGCCACTGCAGCAAGAAGACGGTGGAGGCTCAGCTGGGGATGGCCTCCCAACGTGGGAGGGGTGCCCGTCGCACCATGACCCCCCTGATGTTCCGGATCCTGGCGGTGGCCTACCCGGAGTTGGATGGGCGCTTGAAGGCATCACAGCAGACACAAGGGGGTGAGTACACTCTCATTCAGCTGACTCTGCGTGCAGTGGAGGTGTCTGGGTGGGGGAGGTGGGCTGTGGGTTTCCCTAGGCCAGGGCGAGTTCGGTAGGCAAGGCCTCTCCATAATGCAGGCCATGTGGCACTCTACCCCACCTCAGCAGAGTGCCAAGTACAGGTATAGTTGCCCCTGTGGCATCCATGTGTGCAGATGTCCACCATTGCCATGTAGGACATATCCCAGAAATTGCATATGCAGAGGGCAGGAGCACGGCGTAATGCAGGGGGCTGCTGTGTCTGTCTTGTCCGCCAACGGTAGTGGTATGCCATGCACTCAAACTCTCTTTCTTCTGTCTCCCCCCCTTTTTCTGCTCTCCCTGTCCTTTTGTACATCAGCATCATCAGGCGGAGGTACAGTGGCACCGGAGCACGAGGGAGCTGCATCCCACATGGCCATGGAGGGCCACACCACGGACTCTGAATGCACCAGTGGGACGGAGGGCGAGGGGAGCTTCACGTCGGCCACCAGATCACCAAGCAGCGACACGGACTCGTTCGCCAATGGGGGCTCCCTTGTGGTGGCGGCACCATCTGTGCGCCCCACTTCTACAGGTACAGCCGCCACCTCCTCTACCAGCACCGCCCTCCCAGCAGCCCCTTAGCGTTGGCCCCGTGCCCGCTCAACCAGGAGGGTGGGCATCACCTTCACCCCAGGCACCTCAGGCCCTGCCCCAGTCACCCCTGCTGCCCTCAGTGAGGATTCCATTGACCTCCTCAGGTCACTCACTGTTGGGTAGTCTACCATTGTGAATGCCATCCAGGGTGTAGAACGAGAGTTGCAACACAGTAATGCATTCCTGGAGGGCATTCAATCTGGTCAGGCTGTCCTTCAGCGAACCCTGCAATCTCTGGCCTCAGCACTGATGGCAGCCATTGTCCCTGTGTCCAGCCTCCCCCCTCCAACCTCCTCCACCCAGACCCAATCCCCTGTACCCCAGCCCATCCCAAGCACACCTACAGACCAGCATGCACACAAGTCTGCACACACAAGTAGCTCAAGCAAAAATAGGCACCACACAACCCACAGGCACTCACGCAAGCCTCACCCATGTACAGACACAGCAACATCCACTGCCTCCACTGTGTCCCCCTCCTCCTCTTCTCCCTCCTCCCTCCCAGTCTCGTCTACACACACACCTGCATGCACCACATCTACAGGCACCATGAATCGCACAAGGAGACCCAGCACCCCAAGCCGCTCACCTGCACTCACCACCTCCACTGCCATTTACATGTCCCCTGTGTCCTCTCCCAGTGTGTCTGTGACGCCCCCTCCCAAAGTACACAAACGCCGGCAACCACACACCCAACATCCATCCACCTCACGACAGCCTCCAGTACCTGCACCTGCACCCAAAACACCTAAAGTGACACCTCTGACAACCACCTCCTCTTCCTCCACTCCCAGACCCCCTCCAACTACCCATCCCAGTGTACGTCAGAAACTGTCCCCCTGTAAAGTTGACCTTTTAGCCCCCACCCCCCCCTCCAATTCATCAGTCCCATCGTAGCGCCTCAGCCAAAAAGCCTCCAATACCAGTGGTGCCTGTTCAAGGTTTGTGGAGTGCACCGGCCACCAGGGCAGGCAGTGTGACCCGGAGCCAAGGCACTGGCAGCCCACCCCATATAAAGGCTCTAAAATTGGAGAGTGGACGACGGGACCGTGTGAAGACTCCTGGTGGGAAAATAACTGACATGGGTTCCAAGGGGATTGGAGAGTCAGCTGTGACTCCACCAAAGGTGGGGAAGGGCCAGAGGAAGTCTGCCCAGCCTGTTGTGAGTGTCACGGCGGAGAAGGGCAGCATCATTCCCGGCGGTCGAGACACAACCTCCAGCACCGTCGTCACTGGTCAGGAGACCCCCGCCGGAGTCATTGCCCAGGAGGGCCCAAGTATCGTCACTGGTCAGGAGACCACCGCCACCGCCGGAGTCATTGCCCAGGAGGGCCCAAGTATCGTCACTGGTCAGGAGACCACCACCATAGTCACAGCCCAGGAGGGCCCAAGTATCGTCACTGGTCAGGAGACCACCGGCATAGTCACAGCCCTGGAGGGCCCAAGTATCGTCACTGGTCAGGAGACCACCGCCATAGTCACAGCCCAGGAGGGCCCAAGTATCGTCACTGGTCAGGAGACCACTACCAGAGTCACAGCCCAGGAGGGCCCAAGTATCGTCACTGGTCAGGAGACCACCGCCAGAGTCACAGTCCATGAGGGCCCAAGTATCGTCACTTGTCAGGAGACCACCGCCACCGCCGAGTCAGTGCCCAGGAGGGCCCCGGCTGCCACAGCCCAGGTGGGCTATGATGGAACGTCATGCCACACACCAATGCCCAGTGTAGGGAACGTCATGCCACACACCAATGTCCGTACCAGGACCGCCATGGCAAAGCACCGCTGAACAGGGCAAAGACCGCCATGGTAAAGCACCGCTGAACAGTCCAGAACCGCCATGGCAAAGCACCGCTGAACAGGGCAAAGACCGCCATGGTAAAGCACCGCTGAATAGTCCAGAACCGCCATGGCAAATCACCGCTGAACAGTCCAGAACTGCCATGGCAAAGCACCGCTGAACAGTCCAGAGACCGCCATGGCAAAGCACCGCTGAACAGGGCAAAGACCGCCATGGTAAAGCACCGCTGAACAGTTCAGAACCGCCATGGCAAAGCACCGCTGAACAGGGCTAAGACCGCCATGGTAAAGCACCGCTGAACAGTCCAGAACCGCCATGGCAAAGCACCGCTGAACAGTCCAGAGACCGCCATGGCAAAGCACCGCTGAACAGGGCAAAGACCACCATGGTGAATACCGCTGAACAGGGCAAGCACCGGGTAGGAATGAATAGACCACCACATCAGGCATCCTTATCCCATGTGCAGCTGGGACAGTGACAGGACAGGAAGTTTCACGGGGAGACTCATCCAGTCTGGGCACCAGTCCCCCTCCAGAACCAGTGGAGACATGCATCCACTACCTCAGTACTGCACAGGATAAAGCACTCTGGGCACCAGTCCCCCCCAGAACCAGTGGAGAATGTTATCGACTTGAGAGACTGTGGCTTTGCACTCCCCAGGATGGCACGGTGGGCACCCCACCCACTGTAGAGACTTGAGAGACTGTGGCTTTGCACTCCCCAGGATGGCACAGTGGGCACCGCACCCACTGTAGAGACTTGAGAGACTGTGGCTTTGCACTCCGTAGGATGGCACAATGGGCATCTTACCCACTGTAGAGACTTGAGAGACTGTGGCTTTGCACTCCCCAGGATAGAGCAGTGGGAAAACCACCCACTGTCGAGACTTGAGAGACTGTGGCTTTGCACTCCCCAGGATACATCAATGGGCATGGAGCCCCGTCATGGATCTTGCTTTGCAGTAATCCGGCTGAGGTGCCCCCCTTTCCTTCCCCCTGAGGTGCCTGTAGTATTTCTATCTGATGCCCCGACAGTGTTCTCTCCGATTGTGGTCAGGTATCTTATGTGGGCCTCGCCCCTGCATTTTTGGACTGTTGGTGCACGGACATTGTTATGTAGATATCTGCACTACTTCTCGTAATGTATATATTTCTGACTGAATTTCGTATATATCTGTATATTTTTGAAAGACATGTATATTGCAACATTACAATGTTTGAACGGATTTCGCTTTGTCTTTTCATTCTTCCGGGGGGATTGTGGGTTGTTACTGTGATTTTTGTGGATGCATTGGTGTGTATGTTGTAATATGCGAGGGTGGGGTTGGGGGTGCTTAGTGGGTGTCCCCCTAACTTTTGCCTCCCCCTCCCCCATGTCGTAGGTGCAGTACTCACCGTTGTCTTCGGCGCCTACGTAGATGGTGGTCGTAGAGGAGCAGAAAGACAAGGGCAGGGAGTATTTGGAGTTCCGGGTCCATGGAGTCCTCGTTCCTCGTGGGATGTGTTCAGGTGAGCGTTTTCTCATTGCAAAAGCTGTTTCCGCCGTGTTTTTATCCACGGTGAATCCACCCCGGAAAAGCTGGCGGATTGGCAGGTTGTGAAACTATGGGCGGTACATTGTCTTCCGCCTGTCTGTTGGCGGTGACCGCCGCGCTGCTTGTCTGTACCGCCGTGGCAGGCGGTGTGTTAAAGTTGCTGTCTTTGTTGGCGGTTTCCGCCTGGGTCATAATTCGCTTTTTTTATCCGCCGCCCTGTTTGCGGTATTACCGCAGCTTTAACACCGTCCGCCAGGGTTGTAATGACCCCCTATTTCTTGAAAATGTCTGGATTAAAAACATGTCTTTCCTGGTACACTCACTGACCATGCATAAAACATATGTTAGAGCCACATTTTCATCATCTATTGGCGTGAAGGCAGCACTAATTTACAGGCTCCTATTGTGTTTTGTAAGTTAGTGCAGCTATTGCGTCAACAAATGACGGTAATGTGTAGGAATTATTGTATAACTCACAGCAACTGTATGTTTAATTTGCATTCCACATGTCCAAAAACATTGCCTGCAGAATATGAACAAATCTCCTACTGTCACTACAGAGTATTTAAATATGCACATTACTCTGAATTGTACTCACCAACAGGGCCACCAATCAAAATCCCCAGGTGGTCCAGCATGTCTTGCTCCCTGGCAAACAGGTCAGCCCAACGGCGTTTCAGCTGGTGGTCGTTGCACGGTGTGTTGTAGATTCTTTGAAGATGATACAAGACCTTTGCCCATTGGAGTCTTCTTGCCTCTGAGTGATAACCCTGTATCACATGGCCACCTGCTTCCATCATTAACGGTAGGAAATGGCACACCAGCCAAATAAATCCCCCCAGCACCTCCTCTCCCATCCTACCAAGACGAGACCTACCCAACATTCTTGTAAAAAGGAAATGAAATAAAGGGGTACAGAGGAGAATGAAGGGAAAGTAGGAGAGGGAAATGAAAAAAAAAACATTAACACTAAAACAGCCCAACTATCCCCAAACTAACACCACCCACAACAGACTCCCAACAGTACAAAGACAAATTTAGACACCATAAATGACAAAAATACACTTACACAGGATACCACAGACACGTGGGAAACACCAAAGCCAACTTAAAGACCACACAGGAGACAAATTCACAAAATGTGCAGAGAGACAAGTCAAAACACAGCCACACAGTCAGGAAATATCACAGACTGCAAAGTGAAAGTAAAAGTACACCCACTGTACCAATTCTGTAAACAGGATATCCTATTACATCACTTCCTGCCTCAAATGTGGTGCGTTTTTATTCTTATGCATCAAAATATTATAACGCTTACAGTCTGTGTTTTTTGTTGTTGTTTTTTACGCACATGCTTAAAAATTATCCCACATTCATATTTTCTATTATTTTTCATAGTTAACCAATTTCATGGGGTACAGTGTGGGAATTACCGCTCAGGGCCAATGGATGTATCAAGGCAGTGAGCGTAATTTTTTCACGCATATGCAACATTTTTGGACGTATGTGCGTCTTTTTTGATGCATATGCGTCAACATTTATCTCTTTGACTGGGTTTGGGTCATTTCACATTTTTTATAGTACATGACAGGTGTGAAAATACAGGCATAGGCTGATTGCACCTGCATTGTGCATTCCGGTGTATGGGCACATGTGACAGATTATACTATTGTGGACCATGATCCTCTAATTGTTGTAACGGATTTGCACTTTTCACTGACGCAATAGGTGGCCAAACGTGTGGAATACAAATAGGTATTACCCAGTTTGGGCATGTTTTGCATCAATAGAGGATAGCAAGGCTATGCAACTCAATACAGTAACACAATACCTGTGTGTCAATGTGTGTGAATTGGCTCTTACTAATATAGTTGTACCACTGTGTGAACATCACAAGACGCGTTTTCTCTAATCTGCTTGTATGCATGTGTTGTCAATGTGTCCAACCATCAGATGCTATTCAGTTTGGGGATGAGAAAGGAAATGTGTTAGTCATACACGTGGCAACAAATGCTTTGTGAATATCCCAGGTTTTATGGGTCATATAAATGAGCCATGTTTCTCCTGGGGCAGTGGAGGACCAGCAGACCAAGCAGCACGCATGCACATATTTCCAGTGGTTAATTGCACAAAGGTGTCCAGTTCAAGTGTGTGGGGCCATGTGTAGCCTGAGTCATTATTGGGGTACATGTTGTCACAGTTATGTGCAGGTCTAGTCATGAGTCTGTGGAGCCATTTCCTCCATTTACAAAGTATCCTTCACAGCTGAATTGAAGGAAAGCCGAAGAGGAATTGAGAACACGCATGGGGATAGTCCAGCAATGGCACTGCAGACGTGTTATGAGATTGACAACAGGGAAACCTTGGTGTGCTGACAAAGTAATTGGATCAGGAATTTTAAACCGCCAGGTTTCCTCACAACATTTGTACACAGGGTGGCCTCTAAAATTCCACTGCAGCCGGGAACATCAATGCCTCTGTGCTGATTAATCTCAAAGCTATTCACCAGGCAAACCCATCAATATGTTGGGGCAATGTGAATTGGTGTGTGGACTGTCAGGGTACAAACATGTGTTGACATTTCATGCACATTATCTGATATTGTTTGTTGTGCTGGAGGCACCATACCCAATCCATGCATACAGCCATGGTACACTGTCACTATTTGTCACTCGTGCATACATGAAACCCAGACGAGGGATGGGCCATGCTTAGGCTATTTGAAGACAAGTTCCACCCCATGATACGATAAGTAAACTGACTACGCTATACAATGTATTTGAGTAATTTTTGTAGACCTACATGACACAATACCCCAGGAGGAAAGTGAGGGCATGGAAAGCAACTATGAGAGAAATGTAGCCACAGGGAACCTATATGGTGACGCAAAGACAGGAACTAGTCAGGCTAACAGGATGCAGAGTCAATCAGGAATGTGTAGCTTCAGTCTCTCACAAGTCCTGTGGGTGAAAATCAAGTTCAAAGTGCCAACAGTACCTTTCACATGGGAAGCAATGTACAGTTGATTACTGATCCTACAGAATACAAGGCAGTGCATTATTCAACCACAAGTCCATGCAGACGGAAGAACAATGACTATGGCATAGCATACTAAAAAGGGAAGCACACTGGATTCAGAATCGGAGTCTGGGTGTGTGTAGATGAGAGATTATCTGGGTAGAAATATTCAATTTCCAGGGCACTCTGAAGGAGGGTGGGGTGAGACAGGGAACATGGCAGTGACAGGACTTATGACCTGGGATGGCATGTGCAGGTGATGTCTTGTGAGCAATGCTAGTCATAACTGGGGCACTCATGCTATCAATTTGTTGCTTATATGGAATTCTTCTCACACATACTTCTTGCAAAGAGATATTGAATGATGGTGTCTTAGTTGTGTGCCATATGCTGCAATGAACCATGTTGCCAACATGTATGTGTGAAATAGCTGTGTTCCTCTGATATTGACCTTCAAATGTAAAATGGACAGGATATATGTCATTTACGAACATCAGGGGGAACATGGCGGCCAGTTAGAGAGCTGACCCGTGAGCTCTCCGTCGGACGCGAGGCGTTGAAGCGTTACGCTGCATCAGAGCCCGGATCGAGGAAGTGGAGCGTCTGAGTCGCAGGGAGCTTTCAAGCCACGTTGGTCTGCGGCCGCGTTTTTGTTTTCGCCAGCATTTGTGTTCGGCCCCGGATGGGTCGTTAAGAATCTGGGAATACGGCAGACAAGAAAGGGGAGACGCGTGCTCCGGAGAAGGGTGACGAGGAGCGGTGCTGGAAGCGCGCGTCGGACTCCAGCATTTGGGCAGAGGCTGCGAGGGGTGTGCGCTGTGGGAGACGCTATACATCTCGCTGCTCTCTTTGTGGAGGACTACCAGAAACTCCTGGGTTTTCCTTCAGTAAAAACCTAGGTGGAAGTTGGAGGAGAGGAGTTGGGGACGGCACAAGAGCGTCACAGTGTATGTCGCTGGTCAAGCGTCACCCCAGTGGTGCCCGGGCAGAGGTCGGTGAGTTGGAGGGTGTAAAGAAAGGTAAGCCTGGCCCCCTGGGGGCGAGTATTACTCCCCATTTACCAATAACAGCTATAGACAAAAACAGAGGTGAAAGTGTCTTTGAGACTTGCAGCAAAGGTGGAGTGAGGAGGGGGGTTGAACATAAAGTACTACCCTTGGAGGCACCCCAACTTTCTTCAAAGGAGGGTCGGGCTGATCCTGCGGGGAAAAGTGAGTTCTTGATTACTAGATACTTTCGGAATACAACCCTTCCCCCGCAGGGTACGGCGGATGTTCGATTTTCTTTAGGTGGTCTGGGGTCAACACAACAATCTGTGGGCTCTGATAGTAATATGTCAGATCAGCCAGCTGAGGACCCAGTAGGACAAATGGAGGCCTCTTCTGTTACACCAACTTTGGTGGAAGTAGAGGTTACTCCCTCAGCCGTTTCATCGACTTACAGCTCAGATGTGCAGGAATTGTTAATTTCTCTTACTAAAGAGATTAGGGAGAAGTTTGAGATCACAGAAAATAATCAAGTTAGAATTCAGGAAGCCTGTGAAGTGTTGGAGAGCAAAATTAATTTGTTATCTGATAGGCTGGGTAAGCTGGAAACTGTGGTGGGGGCCCAGGAAGAGCGGTTGTTGGTACATTTTAAGGATATCTCACAGCTAAAACTTGGAGAAAAGATGTTGCAGGATAGGATGGAGTCGTTGGAGAACAATATGAGGAAAAACAATATTAGGCTGCTGGGAGTTCCTGTGGGCTTAGAAGGGGAGGATATTAAAGGGTATGTGACTTCACTGATCAAGGAGGCTATTCCGAGCTTAGCTTCTTTGAATTTAGAGGAAGATATCCAAAGAGTTCATCGGGATCCGTTTAGGAAGAACCCCGGAAGGAAAAACCCCAGGAGGATTCTGATAAACTTTGCTACATATACAATCAAGGAGAGAATCCTATCCGAAGCCCTTAAGATCGGAACTTTCTCTAAAAGAGATTGGTCTTTTTGTGTGAGATCAGATGTGTCTAGAGCAACGTTGGATAGGCAGTGGGAATTGGGGAACTTCATGCAGGAGCTCCGATCTCTTGGGGCCACGGTACAGTTAATGTTTCCGGCTGCCTTACGCATCATGTGGAGAAATAAAATGCACAATATGAGAGATCCGGGGGAGGTTAGGGCTTTCATAGAGCAGATTAAGGCGTCTCAGTAGGAAATAGGAAATCGTGTCTGATGGAGAGCTCAAATAAGGATAGCAGGAAGGTTATCTTCTTAAAAGAAGTAGGGAGGGTTCCCCTGGGGTGACGTTTTGGTTGGGTGATGGTTTGGTGGGTGGAGGAGTGGTTTGGCACTGGGTGTAGGGGCATGTGGGTACAAAAAGATAAAAATAAGAGAGTCCTCATAATTTGTTTAGATAGGAGGGGGGAGGATAGCGACCAGACTTCTTTTTTTTTAAATGACTAAGTACGGTAGTTCACAGTTAAAGTTTCTCTCATGGAATGTTAATGGTCTAAGGGTGGTGCATAGAAGGAGGAAGATTTTTGAATATTTAAGATTGGCCGAGGAAGAGATAATTATCATGCAGGAAACTCATTTACAACGAGAAGAGTGGGACAATTGGCTTAAACGAATTAAATGGGTGTTATATAGTGCATGCTCCACTCAATCCTGTGCAGTCAAAGGTGTGGCAATTTTGCTAAAAAAGTCTATAAGGTTTAAGGTAGGAAATGTGCAAGTAGATTCTAGGGGTAAATGGGTAGTGGTGGAAGTGTGTGTATACGGATACTGGTTTACAGTGGCAGGTCATTATGGTCCAAATTTAGACGATCCGACACCATTTCAAGAATTCTATAATATCTTACTTTTAGCTAGGTATCCGGTGGTGTTAGGAGGTGATTTTAATATACTGCTGGATCCTGCTCTAGATAAGTCCACCCCTCGGGGTACGGCTAACACACCTAAAACTAGGTCACAGGTGAAGCAAGCCATGCTAGACTTAGGTTTGGTAGATATCTGGCATTGGAAAGGGGGTGAAGGAGCTAGATATACATTCTATAATAAAAAATATGGACATAAATCTAGAATAGATTTCTTTTTAGTACATAAGAGCTTGTGTACAGATGTTATAAAAGTAGCCCATACCCCAGCACACCTTTCGGATCATTCAGCTTTAAAGTTACATCTGGGTATTAAGGTTGAGAGTCCTGGTCCTAGGTGTACAATAAATCGCTCTTTACTTTTAAATGACTCAATAGTGGAGGTGCTAAAGAAAGATACGAGAGAGTATTTTGATTTGAATCGTGGATCAGCAAGTTTAAGGTGTGTATGGGACGCTTATAAGGCATATATTACAGGGAGACTTATTAGCTTGGTGGCTTATAGGCGTCGGGAAGAGAGGGAGAAGATGGGAAGTATGGAAACATCTTTAAACACAGGTATTAATGCATAATGCACAAAGAGAAGGGAAGGAAGGGCAACTAGAGGAATTGGTACGTCAAGAGAAAAAAGTTCGGATGGAGTTAGATTTATTTTTGGAGAATCGCAATAGATTAAAGTGGGAAAATAGCCGGTACGCGCATTATGAATATGGAGAAGGGTGCAGCAAATTGTTAGCTTAGAAGGTCAAGTCAGATTACTCAAATAGGTATATTTTATCGATTAAATTGGATTCTGTAAGTCAGCCTTGTGTGATGCAGTCAGAAATAGATAGAGCCTTTGTGTCGTTTTTTCAATAAATATATACGGAGAATCTTGAAAACTCAGAGAAGACGATTAGAGCATTTTTGAAAAAAGCTCATCTCTCTGTTTTGGATGAATCGGCAAGGCAGTTACTTGGTAGTGAGATAAGGGGGGAAGTGCTTGTTGAAGTTATAAAAGCTTTGAAGAAAGGGAAGGCAGTTGGGCCTGATAGTCTACCAAATGAGTTTTATAAGGTACTGGGGGAGGAACTTATACCAACTTTACTGGAATTATTTAATTCTATGCTTTTAGAGGGGGCACAGGTACCTATATCATGGAATGAAGCTATAATTTGCTTATTGTTAAAACCAGGTAAGGATCCAATGTTATGTTCATCGTACAGACCTATCTCATTACTAAATTCAGATTACAAGTTGTATACAGGGATTCTTTCCAGAAGATTAGGAAGAGTTATAGGTAATTTGGTTCATCCAGATCAGAAGGGTTTTATGAAGGGCAGACAGCTTTATGAGTTAACCCATGATTTACTTACCGCAGTAGATTTAGCCTTACAAGAAAAGACTCCTTTGGCGGTTTTGACTTTCGATGCAGCCAAAGCTTTTGTTCGGGTTAATTGGTCTTTTTTGCAGGTTGTGATGGAAACAGGCGGACTGGGAATGTCTTTTATTAGGGCTATTAGGGAACTATATAGATATCCAACTGCGAGAATCTTGGTCAATGGTTTGTTGTCTCAGGAATTTAGGATTAGTCGGGGTACTCAACAGGGTTTTCCTTTGTCACCTTTGCTTTTTAATTTATATATTGAACCTTTGGCAATCTTGTTACGGGCCTGCATGGATATTCCCCATTTTCGGAGTGGGGGTTGGGAAAAGAAAGTAGCATTATATGCGGATGATCTGATGCTGTATACTAGTGATGTGGCGGGTACCCTACCTATTATTAGTACATTGATGGAGCAGTTTGGTGGTATGTCAGGTTACAGTATAAATACAGAAAAGACGGAAATTATGTGTTGGAATATGGTCTATGTCTCTCCGTTAGTTAAACAGGAGATTAAGGGGCATATTTATACTCCGTTTGCGCCGGAATCGCGTCGTTTTTTTTTACGCAATTCCGACGCAAAACTAACTCCATATTTATACTTTGGCGTTAGACGCGTCTAGCGCCAAAGTCCATGGAGTTAGCGTCATTTTTTAGCGTGGACACCTACTTTGCGTTAATTATATGCAAGGTAGGCGTTCCCGTCTAAAAAATTGACTCCGAGGCATGTGCGCCGTATTTACACTCCCGGGCAAAATTCACGCCCGGGAGTGGGCGGGTCAAAATAAATGACGTACAGCCGCTTTTGCGCCGTTTTTTAGCGCCTGTAAAAGGCAGGCGTTAAGGGACCTGTGGGCTCGGAAGGAGCCCAGAGGTGCCCTCCCATGCCCCCGGGGACACCCCTGTCACCTTTGCCCACCCCAGGAGGACACCCAAGGCTGGAGGGACCCATGCCAGGGACATTAAGGTAAGTTCAGGTAAGTGTTTAAAAAAAATAATAATTGTGGCATAGGGGGGCCTGATTTGTGCCCCCCTACATGCCACTATGCCCAATGACCATGCCCAGGGGACAGAAGTCCCCTGGGCATGGCCATTGGGCAAGGGGGCATGACTCCTGTATTTGCTAAGACAGGAGTCATTTCTATGGGGGTTGGGAGTCGGAAAAAATGGCGCAAATCGGGTTGAGGCAAAAAATTTGCCTCAGTCTGACGCCCCATTTTTTGGCGCCCAAGCTCCATATCCCCCTACGCCGGCGCTGCCTGGTGTACGTAGTTTTTTTCAACGCACACCAGGCAGCGCCGGCGGCTAACGCCGGCTAACGTCATTGTTTAAATACGGCGCCCGCATGGTGCTTCAGAATGGCGTTAGCCGGCGCTAATTTTTTTGACGCAAAACTGCGTTAGCGCAGTTTTGCGTCAAAAAGTATAAATATGGGCCTAAATATTTGGGAATTCAGTTTACGACTGATCTTAGTGATGTGGCTAGGGTTAATTTTGACAGAGCTTATATGGAAACTAAAAAGCTTCTAAAGGCATGGGCTGCACTTCCGCTTTCCATAATTGGAAGATCTAATATATTAAAGATGTGCATTCTTCCAAAGTTTACTTTCTTATTTAATACTATTCCTTTAGAGTTTAAGTGAGGTTGGTTTAAAAAATTACAGGGGGACTTATCCACATTTGTTTAGGCTTCTAAGGGAGTAAGGATATCATGGAAGAAGCTAAGTAGAAAGAAGGAGTGGGGGGGCATAGCATCTCCAGATTTTTATAGGTACTATCTGGCTTTTCAACTAAAGAATATTAGAATGTTATTGAATAAGATGTCAGATTATTCATCGGTTTGGAGAGCCTTGACGGTGCATCTTGCGGAAGGAGCTGATAATTTTCTATATAAATTTGGGCATCCAAAGTATTTTAAGAAGGTTCACTTGAAGATCCCCACACATGCCTGTAAGGTCTGGATGCAATTTCGGAAGGTGTTAGGGATAGCTTATTATTGTAGCTCTGCTCCCATTTGGGATTCACCAGGTACCCCTGATTGTCTTATGGATAAATTATCAATTCCACTGAGAATTAGTGGTGTAGTAAAATGGGGGCAGATTATGGAAGACTGCGAATTAATATCTTGGTCTGCTTTCCAGGAGTGTACAGGTGGGACAATTTCTAAGTTTAAGTATCTCCAATTATCTAGTTGGGGCAAGTCTCGCCAAGTAGGAGAAATTGGGAGGAGTTTGTGGGAGGGGAAATTTAATCAGACATGTATTAAAAAGGAGATTGCCTTTTGGTATCATGTACAGTTGGAAGTAGTAGAAGATGTTTTTTCTCTCCCTGGGTTGAAATGGGGGAAGATTTTTCCTACTCTAGAAATTACTTCTTTATGGCAAAAGTCATGTTTTGAGTTGTGGCGTACTATTAAATCTGCGGCATTGAAGAAGAATCATCTGTTTACATTACATAGGGTATATTGGTCACCAGCTAGATTAACGGCTATTGGGAAATCCAACAAAAATTGTCAGCGGTGTGGGGAAGTTAATGCAGATGATGTTCATATGTTTCGGAATTGTTCAATCTTGAGTAAGTACTGGGAGGATATAGGAAGTATTCTTAAGGTAATTTTTGGTGATAATTTAAGAATAAATCTGATTATTTTAATGTTCGGGGTATGCGAACCAGATATAAAGGTTCAGAAAGTGACTGTGCAGCAAGAGTATTTGTTGTTTGTATTAATGCTTTTGGCCAGACGGGAAATATGTTGCAGATGGGTGAACTCATTACCCCCCTTTGTTCAGGACTGGCAATCATCAGTAAATCGGTTATGTAAAATGGAACAATGTGGTCCTTTTAGTAGAAGAGACAATTTATGGGTGGATTGGGAAAATGTTTATCAGTAGTCAATAAGTCTGGAGTGTGTTTAGATGTATAATTTTCTGTTCTTGTTCTGGATTCCTCCTCTCAAACTTAAAGTCCAATGATTAAAACTCCCTTCACCTAACTGGGTGTCGCTTTGGTATGATCACATTCTGAGTAAAACAGTAAGATGTGGTCGATGCCAGTCGGGGGGAAAATTGGTGTGTGTGTAAGACAGGTGGTGTGGCCCAGTAGTGCTGTGGGCCTCGCACTTGGATGCATACATCAAAGGCCTCGGCCTTTCCTTTTTTCTTCTCTTTACCAAAGCGAGGGTGGTGGAATGAGGACAAAAAAAAAGGATATATGTCATTTACAGTGTGTGTGTAGTTGGGTGTACATTCATACCCATCAAATATGATGTGGATTTTCCTGTAGCCTAATCGGTATTTCTGCAGTGCTCCATGAGGCTACACTCTGATTATGATTCTTAGGGATACTGTTATGCAAAAATGATTAACTAGACCATGATATAGTGAATAGAATAGGTGTTTATTGACATATGGTAAGACAGTGGTTATGGTCAGTAGAGTTAAAAGAAATTTTGGACAATATGTTGCCTCCGACGCAATTCTGCAGCTGTGTACGGATGGTCCCCTTCATGTTGATGGACAGCATCCTCCTCTTCCTCCTCTTTAGGCATTTGTGGGTCAGGTTCATATAGGGGAATGTTCCTCCTTACACGTATGTGGTGCAGGATGGCACAGGTCAAAATTATTTTGCACACCATTTCAGGTGAGTATAGGATGCTGCCTCAGGTGATGTCGGGGCACTTGAATCTTGACTTCAGGATGCCAGAGGGCCTCTTGACTATGGTGCGTGTCTTCCAATGTGCCTCATTATAGGCACGCTGTGCTGCAGTGCTTGGGTTTGCAAATGGGGTCATAGTCCATGGCTGGATCCCATACCCCCGATCAGCTGAAAGAGAAAATGAGTGAGAAAATGTTGATGTAGCTTGTACCATGATTAGCACTTTGCATGACACTTGTTATCTTGTGATGTCTGTGACTCATCTGTGTTTGTGTTATTGTGTGGAATCCTAGGCTTCTAGGATGTATCATCAGCAATGGGTTGTTTTATTCTCTGAACTGGTGTTTGGCTGATTGACCGGATGTCAGTGGTATTTTTGTAGAGTTGCAGTACATTATGTACTCCCTTGCATTATGTCATGTGAAAGAGGTACACTGGTAAGAAAAAAGTAAGGTCCCACTTAAAAAGTCTTTGTTGAGGATCAAAGTGCCATGAGTTCAGTGAATTTAAATGAACAGGAGTACAACAAAAGTCTTTGTTTTTCCAATTCAAATTATTTATTTTAGAAGTCAAGTAACTCCTAATTGAGATACAACAGGATAGGTCCAGAGAGAAAACAAGGGTCAGCCAACATGTGTTTCGCCCCACAGGCGCATACACCAGGGCTTTCTCAAGGCTGAAAGAAAGAAAACAACATACAACTAGAAGAAATAATTTGATTGTATTGAAAAAGAAAGTGATAGGAGAAGGCAACACCGAGGGGTGGAAACCCTGATTCGTGCAGTAAGATTAGGTTCTCAGAGACACTTTATTCCAATGATTGGTGATACGGGAAAAAAGAAATGCTAAGAAAAGTGAAAAGTGAACAATTAGAAAAGACGGTGGTTCTAGTTCTTGTGTTCATAATGGCAAGGAAAAATATCAATTGTAGAAATAACGTGAAAGAGGAGGCGTGAAGATGTCACCTGCAGATTGTGAACAAGAATATAGCCCTGGTAGGCAACAGATAATTATCACAGGAACAAGGTTAATAGTGCCTGTGACTAAGTATTACAGTAGGGGTGGGAGAGTGAAGATGAAGGTGCTGGTTAGAATTTCTCTAAAAAGAGATAATAATGATAACATTGTCAAGGTTAGGTGTAAAATATGACATATAACTGCAGACATGCCCTGTAGACAATATTTGGCTTGCTAAGGCAAACAGTTATAGGAGCATTGTTCCATTCTGATAATCTGCAAAATAGATAGATACAGCCAACATGTAATATTTACGGTAAGGTTAAGTAATAGCGTGAGTGGGGAGCAAAAGTTAACAAGGCAGGAGCAGTAAAATAATACCACATAACAGCTGCCTTGGTAAGTTAATAGTAGAGTCTATGTATGTGAGAAATACAGAGATATTAACGATTAGCAGAGATGACTCAAAATCTCGCAAAGGAAAACGTTACCAGTGTGCCCATCATGGTAGGAACAGAAGTACTGGAAAGAAGCTATTTGTAACTTTGGAAGTATCGAGCAAGAAAAGGAGCTCCAAATTAGAAAGTTTATATAAATGCGGAGTGCTCTGAAAAGTAACTATATGTAGCCTATATCTTGGGGATTAGAATGTCGAGACATGCCCAGCATTGAGCTGATTAAAACTGCACATAGTTTGATGAGGTGGTGCTAAAATGCAGCCCCGGTCTCACCTGTTATGGATTGGTATCTGATGTTAGCCATTCGCGTCCGTCGCCATAATTTCTTAAAATGAGACCATTGCACTGGCCCGGTATCGCACCTTAAATCCATTTCGGAAAAACAAAGGGGGTCATTACAACCTCAGCGATCTTTTAACAAGACCGCTGAGGGACCGCCGTGCTGAAGACCACCAGTAGTGGCGGTTTGCCGCTTGGCGTATTATGACCGTTGGCTGCCCTCTGTCGTTTTTCCGATGGAGAGCCGCCAACAGCCATACTGGCGGGCAGCGGGGAAGTGGAGATTGCTCCACCTCCACCGCCACGCCAACAGAGCACCGCCCAGCTAATCACATCCTGTGATTCTACGCAGCGGTGTTCTGTTGGCGGTGTGGTGTCGTCGGAGCTGCCCTCATGGCTCCCGTCCCCTCCCGGCAGATCGACGGAACAGGTAACAGGGTGTTGTGTTGTGTGTTGTGTGGGTGCATGGGGGTGTGTGTCTGTATATGTAGGGGGGTGTGTGAGTGCGTGTATGCTTGCGGGGGTGTTGCGTGTTTTGGGTATGAGTGCATGTATGTCTGTAGGTATGACTGTATGGATGTGTGCGTGGATGTTTGAATGTGGGTGTGCGTGTCTGTGTGTGTGGATGTTGGCATGTATGCCGGTGTGTGTGCGTGTATGTGTGTTGGTGGTGCCTGCGTGCGTCTTGTGTGTGAGTGAGTGATGTGATGTTGGGGTCGGGGTGGGGATGGGGGCCCTGCCACCTCTGGGGGTTGGCAGGGGTGGTGGGGGGTGTAGGGGAGTGAGTCGGGGTGGGGGTTCCTACCGCTGGAAATCCACAGCGGTAAGCCGGGTCAAAATACTGGCAGCGGTATCATGACGGCCGCCGGGCTGGAGACCCAGGTCTCCAGCCCAGCGGTCGCCTCGGCCGCGGGCGGAACAGAGAAGCGGCGGATGACCATGGCGGTAATCGCCATGGTCATAATACTCAAAAAAAGACCGCCAGCCTCTTGGCGATCTTACTGCCGCTTTAACACCGTCCGCCAGTGTTGTAATGACCCCCAAAATGTCATCGATATAGCATCCCCAAAAGATTATGGTGGTCATTACAACCCTGGTGGTCGGTGTTAAAGCGGCGGAAAGACCGCCAACAGGCCGGCGGTAAAAAAATTGCAATTACGACCGTGGCGGAAACCGCCAACAAAGACAGCCACTTTAACACACCGACCGCCACGGTTGTACAGACAAACAGCTTGGCGGTCACCGCCAACAGACAGGCGGAAGACAAAGTACCACCCACAGTATCACAACCTACCAATCCACCACCTTTTCCGGGGCAGATTCACGGTGGATAAAAACACAGCGGAAACAGGAATTTCGAAGGGAAAACGCTCACCTCTACACACTCCACCCGGAACTCCAAATCCTACCCGCAATACTCTTCCTGCTCCTTTAGCAGGAGCACCAATGCTGGCGGCGAAGACCACGGTGAGTACTGCACCTACGACACAGGGGAGAGGGAGGGCAAAAAACAGGGACACACACACACACACCTCCACCCTCACCCACTACAACACACACACTAATACATATCTATACATTATAAGAACACCCCCCAATTCCCCCGGAAGAATGTAAAGACAAAAGGAAATGAGTGTAACCATTGTAATATATTAAAATGCAGTACGCAAAAATATACATATAAACACTATTTACAAAATATACACCAAGAATAGTAGTCCAGGTATTGCACCATTTATGGTCCGTGGACCACTGGGCCCAAAATGCATGGGCAAGGCCCACACACAATACCAGATCAAAACAGAGAGAACACTGCAGGGGCATCAGATAGAAATACAACAGGCACCTCAGGGGGAAGGGAAGGGGGGGCACCTCAGCCAGATGAGTGCACGACGCCAGATCCACGAGGGGGCTCCATGCCCAATGATGTATCCTGGGGAGTGCAAAGCCACAGTCTCAAGTCTCTACAGTGGGTGGGTTGCCCACTGTTCAATCCTGGGGAGTGCAAAGCCACAGTCTCTCAAGTCTCTACAGTGGGTGGGTTGCCCACTGTTCAATCCTGGGGAGTGCAAAGCCACAGTCTCTCAAGTCTCTACAGTGGGTGGGTTGCCCACTGTTCAATCCTGGAGAGTACAAAGCCACAGTTTCTCAAGTCTCTACAGTGGGTGGGTTGCCCACTGTTCAATCCTGGGGAGTGCAAAGCCACAGCCTCGCAAGTCTCTACAGTGGGTGGGTTGGCCACTGCTTCATCCTGGGGAGTGCAAAGCCACAGTCTCTCAGGTAGATGCCGTTCTCCACTGGTTCTGGAGGGGGACTGTAGCCCAGAGTGCTTCATCCTGCCAAGGACAAACGGAGTGGATGCCTTTCTCTACTAGTTCTGGAGGGGGATTGGTGCCTAGAGTGCTTCATCCTGCCAAGGACAGACGGAGTGGATGCCTTTCTCCACTGGTTCTGGAGGGGGACTGGTGCCCAGAGTGCTTCATCCTGCCAAGGACAGAGAGAGTGGATGCAGAGGTAGTGGATGGCTTTTGGGTGGGTGTGTGTCTGCGTTTGTGTATCTTCGGAGGGGGCGTCACAGACACACTGGGAGAGGACAAAGGGGACGTGTGTATGGTAGTGGGGTGGTGATCGCACATGAGCGGGGTGTGCTGGTGCAGGACGTAGTGGCTGTAGAGGTAGTGCATGCAGGTGTGAGTGTAGACGAGACTGGGAGGGAGGAGGGAGACGACGACGAGGGGGACACAGTGGAGGCAGTGGATGTTGGTGTGTCTGTATGTGTGTGATGCTTGTGTGAGTGCCTGTGGGATGTGTGGTGCTTATGTGTGCCTGAGCTTCCCTTGTGTGTTGCAGGTTGGTCTGATGGTGTGCTTGGGATAGGCAGAGGTACAGGGGATTGGGTCTGGGTGGAGGAAGTTGGAGGGGGAGGCTAGACACAGGGACAATGACTGCCATCAGTGCTGAGGCCAGAGTTTGAAAGGATCGGTGAAGGGCCGCCTGACCAGAATGAATGCCCCCCAGGAATGCATTGGTTTGTTGCAACTGCCTTTCTACACCCTGGATGGCATTCAAAATGGTAGACTGCCCAACAGTGAGGGACCTGAGGAGGTCAATGGCCACCTCACTGAGGGCAGGAGGGGTGACAGGGGCAGGGGCTGAGGTGCCTGGGGCGAAGGTGATGCCCACCCTCCTGGGTGAGTGGGCACGGGGCGAAGGCTGAGGGGCTGTTGGGAGGGCGGTGCTGGTAGGGGAGATGGCGGCTGTACCTGTAGATGCGGGGGACACAGATGTTGCCGCCACCACAAGGGAGCTCCCATCGGAGGACGAGTGCATAGCTCCATCTTCCTTGCAATTGAGGTGCGCTGCACCTGGGATCCAAATAGCTGTGGCTCTACCTGGACGATTCCCTCCACCATGACCCTGAGCTCCTCCTCCGAGAACCTGGGCTGTCTTTGCCGTGCCATGGGGTGGTGTAGGTGATGTGTGGGGTGGTGTGTGTGGTGATAAGTGTGGTGATATGTAGTGGTGTGTGGTGTTTTGTGCGTGGAAGTTGTGTGGGTGATGGTGTTTTTGCCAGTTTATCACTGACCTTTGGTGTGGCGGACTTGTGTGGGTGTCTGAATTTTGTTGGATTTCGAGATGTGGGTCATAATAGCTGTGGTGGAATTCCGCGGCGGCGGCGGTGTGTTAGCGGTCTTCTGCAGGGCGGTAAGCGGCTTTTACCGCCAATGTTGTAATGACCCCCTATATGTTGTGAGAGATGCTCAGTTTTTTCATTCCAAAGCCAGGAGTTTTCCACTGCTCCCATAAGGATGCAGGCATACGGTGGTGAAAATTGCACCCCCATCGCTGTCCCTTGGAGTTGTAGATAAAATTGACAGTCGAAAAGAAAATAGTTATTTTCTAGACAAAATTTTAACATTTCTAGTATCATGGAGTTGCGTGCCATATATTTCACAGATTTGGTGGAAAGACATTATCTGACCGCTTCTAAGCCATCGCTGTGTTTTATAGATGTGTAGAGGCTAACTACATCAATGGTAACAAGAAAGTAATCAGGTTGCCAATCAATGGGGGTCATTACAACCCTGGCGGACGGTGTTAAAGGTGTGGCAATACCGCAAACAGTCCGGCGGACAAAAAAAGGGAATTATGACCCTGGCGGAAACCGCCAACAAAGACAGCCACTTTAACACACCGCCCGCCACGACGGTACAGACAAGCAGCGCGGCGGTCACCGCCAACAGACAGGCGGAAGACAATGAACCGCCCATAGTATCACAACCCTCCAATCCGCCACCTTTTCCGGGGTGGATTCACCGTGGATAAAAACACGGCAGAAACAGTTACTGCAATGGTAAAACGCTCACCTCAACACATCCCACGAGGAACGAGGACTCCATGAAGCCCGAATTACACATTCTTCCGGCCCTTGTATTCCTACTCATCTACGAAGACCAACAGCGGCGCGGCCGAAGACAACGGTGAGTACAGCACCTACGACATGGGCGAGGGTGGAGGCAAAAGTTAGGGGGACACCCACGAAACACTCCCACCCCCACCCTCACATATTACAACATACACACCAATGCATCCAAAAAAACACAGTAACAACCCACAATCCCACAGGAAGAATGCAAAGACAAAGCGAAATCTGTTCAAACATTGTAATGTATCAATATACATGTCTGTCAAAAATATACAGATATATAAGAAAATCAGCCAGAAATATATACATTGCGAGAAGTAGTGCAGATATGCACATAGCAATGTCTGTGCACCACTAGTCCAAAAAATCATGGGCGAGGCCCACAAAAGATACCTGTCCTCAATCGGAGAGAACACTGCCGGGACATCAGATAGAAAATTATAGGCACCTCAGGGGGAAGTGAAGGGGGTGCACCTCAGCCGGATGACTGCAAAGCCAGATCCACGATGGGGCTCCATGCCCATTGATGTATCCTGGGGAGTGCAAAGCCACAGTCTCTCAAGTCTATACACTGGGTGGGTTGCCCACTGTACCATCCTGGGGAGTGCAAAGGCACAGTCTCTCAAGTCTCTACAGTGGGTGGGTTGCTCACTGTACCATCCTGGGGAGTGCAAAGCCACAGTCTCTCAAGTAGATAACATCCGCCAGTGGCTCTGGAGGGGGACTGGTGGACAGACTGGATCAGTCTCCCAGTGAAAGTTCCTGTCCCATCACTGTCCCAGATGCACATATGATAAGGATGCTTGATGTGGCGGTCTTTACATTCTTACCCGGCGCATGCCCTGTTCAGCGGTGCTGTGCCATGGCGGTCTCTGGACTGTTCAGCGGTGCTTTGCCATGGCGATCTCTGGACTGTTCAGCGGTGCTTTGCCATGGTGGTCTCTGGACTGTTCAGCGCTGCTTTGCCATGGCAGTTCTGGACTGTTCAGCAGTGCTTTGCCATGGCGGTCTCTGGACTGTTCAGCGGTGCTTTGCCATGGCGGTTCAGGACTGTTCAGCAGTGCTTTGCAATGGTGGTTCAGGACTGTTCAGCGGTGCTGTGCCATGGCGGTCTCTGGACTGTTCAGCTTTGCTTTGCCATTGCGGTTCTGCACTGTTCAGCAGTGCTTTGCCATGGCGGACTCTGGACTGTTCAGCGGTTCTTTGCCATGGCGGGCTCTGGAACGGGCATTGGTGTGTGGCATGACGATCCCTAGACTGGGCATTGGTGTGTGACATGACGTTCCATGGACTGGGCATTGGTGTGTGGCATGACGATACCCAGACTGGGCATTGTTGTGTGGCATGACGTTCCCTCATAGAGCACCGAGGCTGTGGCAGCCGGGTCCCTTCTGGGCACTGACTCCGGCAGTGGTCTCCTGACCAGTGACGATACTTGGGCCCTCCTGGGCACTGACTCCTGCGGTGGCGGTGGTCTCCTGACCAGTGACGATACTTGGACCCTCCTGGGCAATGACTCCGGCGGTGGCAGTGGTCTCCTGACCAGTGACGATACTTGGGCCCTCCTGGGCAATGACTTGGGCGGTGGTCTCTGGACCAGTGACGATACTTGGGCCCTCCTGGGCACTGACTCCGGCGGTGGTCACCTGACCAGTGACAATACTTGGGCCCTCCTGGGCACTGACTCCGGCAGTGGCGGTGGTCTCCTGACCAGTGACGATACTTGGGCCTTCCTGGGCTCTGACTCCGGCGGTGGCAGTGGTCTCCTGACCAGTGACGATACTTGGGCCCTCCTGGGCACTGATTCCAGCGGTGGCCTCCTGACCAGTGACGATACTTGGGCCCTCCTGGGCAATGACTTGGGCGGTGGTCTCCTGAACAGTGACGATACTTGGGCCCTCCTGGGCACTGACTCCAGCGGTGGTCTCCTGACCAGTGACAACGGTGCTGGCGGTGGCGTCTCGACCGCTGGGAATGATGCCGCCCTTCTCCGCCGTGAGACTCACAACAGGCTGGGCAGACTTGCTCTGGCCCTTCCCCACCTTTGGTGGAGTCACAGCTGACTCTCCAATCCCCTTGGGACCCCTGTGAGTTGTTTTCCCACCAGGAGTCTTCACACGGTCCTGTCGTCCACTTTCCAATTTCAGAGCGTATACAGGGGGTGGGCTGCCAGTGCCTTGGCTCCGGGTCATACTGCCTACCCTGGTGGCCGGTGCACTCCACATACCTTGAACAGGCACCACTGGTATTGGAGGCTTTTTGGCTGAGGCGCTATGACGGGACTGATGAATTGGAAGGGGGGGGTGGGGGCAAAAAGCTCAACTTTACACAGGGACAGTTTCTGACGAACACTGGGATGGGTAGTTGGAGGGGGTCTGGGAGTGGAGGAAGAGGAGGTGGTTGTAGGAGGTGTCACTTTAGGTGTTTTGGATGCAGGTGCAGGTACTGGAGGCTGTCGTGAGGTGGATGGATGTTGGGTATGTGGGTGCCCGCGTTTGTGTACTTTGGGAGGGGACGTCACAGACACACCGGGAGAGGACACAGGGGACGTGTAAATGGCAGTGGAGGTGGTGAGTGCAGATGAGCGGCTTGTGGTGCTGGGTGTCCTGGTGCGATTCCTGGTGCCTGTAGTTGTGGTGCATGCAGGTGTGTGTGTAGATGAGACTGGGAGGGAGGAGGGAGAAGAGGAGGAGGGGGACACAGTGGAGGCAGTGGATGTTGCTGTGTCTATATGTGGGTCAGGCTTGCGTGAGTGCCTGTGGGTTGTGTGGTGCCTATGTTTGCTTGAGCTACTTGTGTGTGCTGACTTGTGTGCATGCTGGTCTGTAAGTGTGCTTGGGATGGGCTGGGGAACAGGGGATTGGGTCTGGGTGGAGGAGGTTGGAGGGGTGAGGCTAGACACAGGGACAATGGCTGCCATCATTGCTGAGGCCAGAGATTGCAGGGTTCGCTGAAGGACAGCCTGACCAGAATGAATGCCCCCCAGGAATGCATTACCGTGTTGCAACTCTCGTTCTACACCCTGGATGGCATTCACAATGGTAGACTGCCCAACAGTGAGTGACCTGAGGAGGTCAATGGCCTCCTCACTGAGGGCAGCAGGGGTGACTGGGGCCGGGCCTGAGGTGCCTGGGGCGAAGGTGATGCCCACCCTCCTGGGTGAGCGGGCACGGGGCGAACGCTGAGGGGCTGCTGGGAGGGCGGTGCTGGTAGGGGAGGTGGCGGCTGTACCTGTAGAAGTGGGGCGCACAGATGGTGCCGCCACCACAAGGGAGCCCCCATCGGCGGACGAGTCCGTGTCGCTGCTTGGTGATCTGGTGGCCGACGTGAAGCTCCCCTCGCCCTCCGTCCCACTGGTGCATTCTGAGCCCGTGGTGTGGCCCTCCATGGCCATGTGGGATGCAGCTCCCTCATGCTCCGGGGCCACTGTACCTCCACCTGATGATGCTGATGCACAAAAGAACAGGGAGAGCACAAAAAGGGGGGGAAAGACAGAAGAAGAACAGGTTGAGTGCATGGCATACCGCTACCGTTGGCGGTCAAGACCGACACAGCAGCCCCATGAATTACGCCGTGCTCCTGGCCTCTGCATATGCAATTCCTGGGATATGGCCTACATCGCTATGGTGGACATCTGCACACATGGATGCCACAGGGGCAACTATACCTGTACTTGGCACTGTACTGAGGTGGGGTAGAGTGCCACATGGGCTGCATTACAGAGGGGCCTAGTCTACGCATTTATGGCTGTCCTAGGTACACCCACAGCCCTCCTCCCCCACCCAGACCCCTCTACTGCACGCAAAGTCCGCAGAATGAGGTTGTACTCACCCCCTTGTGTCTGCTGTGATGCCCTCAAGCGCCCATCCAACTCCGGGTAGGCCACCGCCAGGATCCAGAACATCATGGGGATCATAGTGCGACGGGCACCCCTCCCACGTTGGGAGGCCATCCCCAGCTGAGCCTCCACCGTCTTCTTGCTGCAGTCCTCCCATCTTTTACGGCAGTGGGTGCCCTGTCTCTGGTGGGCCCCCAGGGTCCGGACGTCCTTTGGCGATGGCACGCCAAATGTCCCTCTTCTGGTGGGCGCTGACCTACATGACATGCACAAGGGAAGGTGAGAAGTCATTACTAACTGCACCGTTGATGTGAGTGGCCCCCCTCCCTACTCTAGCCATATGGCCCATTCATTGACATGCATTAATGTTCCCTGAACTCTGCCCCCTTCCCTCTTCCACCCAGCCCTCTCCACCCAGGCCTAGCCCATACAACGTGCTCCCTGTGTACTAATCTGTTGGTCTGGAGGACTGTAGAGTAGCGTGTACTGGGGGAGGACCCCGTCTCCAAGTTTCTCCAACTCCTGAGCAGTGAAGGCAGGGGCCCTTTCCCCAGACGCAGCAGCCATTGTCGCTTCCAGACCGAGGTCACAGCAGCACTTGCAGTGTAGGTCCTCTCCTGTCAAAGGTCAGGTATCTAGTGATTGAACAGATAGAAAATGGCGGTGACGTCCGCGGCGGTGCGTATCATCACCACCGGCACACCTGTTCATTGGCTCCTGGGACCCATAGGGTCCTATGTGAACCAATGCAGCATTGCGCCGTGGTCTACGACCGCCTACCGCGACGGTGTGCAACTCCAGCGCAGTTACCCCACAATCCCATTGTCCCAGTGTAGAGGTCAGTCAGCCGCCATTTCAGCGGCCCACATGGCTTCATTTGATTCTGCATCACACATAGCTAGGCCTACACTCAACACACATACAGAAAGGGTTTTGTGTGTGGTGTCGTGTTCTGTGTAACTGTGGGTACATACCTGGATGAAAATTGACTTTATCGTCACTCTTGTCCTTCGTAGGCGCGTCAGCTGGGACATGTGAGAAGATGGCGGAATCCTCCTGTGTACCGACCGCTGGTGGACCTGTTGACAATGGAAGAGCGACATGTCATCATCACCTACAGGTTTGACCGTGCCACAATCCAGGAACTATGTACCCAGTTGGAGCCAGACCTGATGTCACCAATCCGCCATCCCACTGGAATACCCCCTGATGTGCAGGTGCTGTCAGTGCTCCATTTCCTTGCAAGCGGCTCTTTTCAGACAACAGTGGCCATGGCATCAGGGATGTCCCAGCCTATGCTTTCCAACGTCTTGTCCAGAGTGTTGTCTGCCCTGCTGAAACACGTAAGGAGATACATCATTTTCCCTGAGGTGGAGGATTTGCCTACAGTTAAAGGTGACTTCTATGCCCTTGGACATATCCCCAACGTCATAGGTGCCAAGATGGGACCCATGTAGCTCTGGTCCCCCCCCACAGGAGTGAACAGGTGTACAGAAACAGGAAGAGTTATCATTCGATGAATGTACAGATGGTATGTTTGGCAGATCAGTACATCTCCCAGGTTAATTCTATGTTCCCTGGCTCTGTGCAATGATGCCTACATCCTGCGGAATAGCAGCATCCCTGATATGATGGGTCAACTCCAGAGGCACCATGTATGGCTATTAGGGGACTCTGGTTACCCCAACCTTTCCTGGCTACTGACCCCAGTGAGGAATCCCAGGACCAGGGCAGAGGAACGCTACAATGAGGCCCATGGGCGGACTAGGAGGGTGATCGAACGCACCTTTGGCCTCCTGAAGGCCAGGTTCAGGTGCCTCCATATGACAGGTGGTTCCCTATTCTACTCACCGAAGAAGGTGTGCCAGATCATCATCGCCTGCTCAATGCTTCATAATTTGGCTTTACGACGCCAGGTGCCTTTTCTGCAGGAGGATGGTCCAGATGACGGTGTTGCGGCAGCTGTGGAGCCTGTGGAGCCTGGGGACAGTGATGAGGAGGAAGCTGAGGAAGAACATAACGACAACAGGGAGTCAGTCATACAGCAATATTTCCAGTGACACACAGGTGAGAACATTTTCAGATTTTACATTACATTCACTGTCACACGTCTTCCTCTATCCTGTGTGTAATTACTTGGGATTAATTGGTAATTGAGTTGTTTCTTTCCATTACGGTTTCACAGGTGTGGTTACCAACGTGTGTCATCTACTTGCATCCTTCAAGGACTTTTGATGTGTGACTTTGGTATGTTGCTTTTACATCTCACAACGCATTTTCACACTGTCATTGAAATTACATTTTAACAAATTATAGACTGACTCCAGATTGTTTTGTGTTTCAAGGGTGTTTATTGCAGTGCTCAGAATTGGGAGGGGGTTGTTACATGGTGATGGCGGAGGAATGTCAATGGCAGAGTACAGTCTATTAGTCTCACAGGTGCACTGCCCATCTGGGCATAGGAAGAGGAACTGGGGAAGTTCAAGTATGGACAGGGTAACAAAGTGGGGCAGAGGGGGGACAATCAGGGTGGTTTCATTTCCTGGCGGGGTGTGAGAAAGTAGCCTCTTTCTAGCCTTGTTACCCCCACTTTTGGCCTGTTTGTGAGTGTATGTCAGGGTGTTTTCACTGTCTCACTGGAATCCTGCTAGCCAGGGCCCAGTGCTCATAGTGAAAACCCTATGTTTTCAGTATGTTTGTTATGTGTCACTGGGACCCTGCTAGTTAGGACCCCAGTGCTCATAAGTTTGTGGCCTATATGTATGTGTTCCCTGTGTAGTGCCTAACTGTCTCACTGAGGCTCTGCTAACCAGAACCTCAGTGGTTATGCTCTCTCATTTATTTCAAATTGTCACTAACAGGCTAGTGACCAATTTTACCAATTTACATTGGCTTACTGGAACACCCTTATAAATCCCTAGTATATGGTACTGAGGTACCCAGGGTATTGGGGTTCCAGGAGATCCCTATGGGCTGCAGCATTTCTTTTGCCACCCATAGGGAGCTCTGACAATTCTTACACAGGCCTGCCACTGCAGCCTGAGTGAAATAACGCACACGTTATTTCACAGCCAGTTTACACTGCACTTAAGTAACTTATAAGTCACCTATATGTCTAACCTTTACCTGGTAAAGGTTAGGTGCAAAGTTACTTAGTGTGAGGGCACCCTGGCACTAACCAAGGTGCCCCCACATTGTTCAGAGCCAATTCCCTGAACTTTGTGAGTGCGGGGACACCATTACACGCGTGCACTACATATAGGTCACTACCTATATGTAGCTTCACAATGGTAACTCCGAATATGGCCATGTAACATGTCTATGATCATGGAATTGCCCCCTCTATACCATCCTGGCATAGTGGGCACAATCCCATGATCCCAGTGGTCTGTAGCACAGACCCTGGTACTGCCAAACAGCCCTTCCTGGGGTTTCACTGCAGCTGCTGCTGCTGCCAACCCCTCAGACAGGCATCTG
Source organism: Pleurodeles waltl (assembly GCF_031143425.1). NCBI lineage: Eukaryota > Metazoa > Chordata > Amphibia > Caudata > Salamandridae > Pleurodeles > Pleurodeles waltl. Next base: position 145,212,707 of record NC_090439.1, on the reverse strand, counting down.
CCCTCCTTGGGTCCAGCCAGGCCTGGCCCAGGATGGCAGAACAAAGAACTTCCTCTGAGAGAGGGTGTGACACCCTCTCCCTTTGGAAAATGGTGTGAAGGCAGGGGAGGAGTAGCCTCCCCCAGCCTCTGGAAATGCTTTGTTGGGCACAGATGTGCCCAATTCTGCATAAGCCAGTCTACACCGGTTCAGGGGACCCCTTAGCCCTGCTCTGGCGCGAAACTGGACAAAGGAAAGGGGAGTGACCACTCCCCTGACCTGCACCTCCCCTGGGAGGTGTCCAGAGCTCCTCCAGTGTGCTCCAGACCTCTGCCATCTTGGAAACAGAGGTGCTGCTGGCACACTGGACTGCTCTGAGTGGCCAGTGCCACCAGGTGACGTCAGAGACTCCTGCTGATAGGCTCCTTCAGGTGTTAGTAGCCTATCCTCTCTCCTAGGTAGCCAAACCCTCTTTTCTGGCTATTTAGGGTCTCTGTCTCTGGGGAAACTTTAGATAACGAATGCAAGAGCTCATCCGAGTTCCTCTGCATCTCTTTCTTCACCTTCTGATAAGGAATCGACTGCTGACCGCGCTGGAAGCCTGCAAACCTGCAACATAGTAGCAAAGACGACTACTGCAACTCTGTAACGCTGATCCTGCCGCCTTCTCGACTGTTTTCCTGCTTGTGCATGCTGTGGGGGTAGTCTGCCTCCTCTCTGCACCAGAAGCTCCGAAGAAATCTCCCGTGGGTCGACGGAATCTTCCCCCTGCAACCGCAGGCACCAAAAAGCTGCATTACCGGTCCCTTGGGTCTCCTCTCAGCACGACGAGTGAGGTCCCTCTAATCCAGCGACTCTGTCCAAGTGACGCCCACAGTCCAGTGACTCTTCAGCCCAAGTTTGGTGGAGGTAAGTCCTTGCCTCACCTCGCTGGGCTGCATTGCTGGGAACCGCGACTTTGCAGCTACTCCGGCCCCTGTGCACTTCCGGCGGAAATCCTTTGTGCACAGCCAAGCCTGGGTCCACGGCACTCTAACCTGCATTGCACGACTTTCTAAGTTGGTCTCCGGCGACGTGGGACTCCTTTGTGCAACTTCGGAGAGCACTGTTTCACACATCATTGTAGTGCCTGTTTCTGGCACTTCTCTGGATGCTACCTGCTTCAGTGAGGGCTCTTTGTTTTGCTCGACATCCCCTCTCTCTTTAGGTCCAATTTGCGACCTCCTGGTCCCTCCTGGGCCCCAGCAGCGTCCAAAAACGCCAAACAACCGATTTGCAACTAGCAAGGCTTGTTGGCGTCCTTTCGGCGGGAAAACACTTTTGCACAACTCTCCAAGGCGATAGGAATCCGTCCACCAAAGGGGAAGTCTCTAGCCCTTTTTGTTCCTGCAGAAACCTCAGCTTCTTCTGTCCAGTAGAAGCTTCTTTGCACCCGCAGCTGGCATTTCCTGGGCATCTGCCCATCTCCGACTTGCTTGTGACTTTTGGACTTGGTCCGCTTGTTCCACTGGTACCCTAGATTGGAAATCCACAGTTGTTGCATTGCTGGTTTGTGTCTTTCCTGCATTATTCCTCTAACACGACTACTTTGTCCTTAGGGGAACTTTAGTGCACTTTGCACTCACTTTTCAGGGTCTTGGGGAGGGTTATTTTTCTAACTCTCACTATTTTCTAATAGTCCCATCGACCCTCTACAAGGTCACATAGGTTTGGGGTCCATTCGTGGTTCGCATTCCACTTTTGGAGTATATGGTTTGTGTTGCCCCTATCCCTATGTTTCCCCATTGCATCCTATTGTAACTATACATTGTTTGCACTGTTTTCTAAGACTATACTGCATATTTTTGCTATTGTGTATATATATCTTGTGTATATTTCCTATCCTCTCACTGAGGGTACACTCTAAGATACTTTGGCATATTGTCATAAAAATAAAGGGCCGTATTTATACTCTGGTTGCGCCGAATTTGCGTCGTTTTTTTCGACGCAAATTCGACGCTAAACTAACGCCAACTAACGCCATATTTATACTATGGCGTTAGACGCTTCGGGCGCCAAAGTGCCCGGAGTGTGCGTCATTTTTTAGCGTGAACCCCTTCCTTGCGTTAATGATATGCAAGGGAGGCGTTCCCGTCTTAAAAAATGACTCCCAGGCCTTTACGTGGTATTTATACTCCCGGGCAAAAATGACGCCCGGGAGTGGGCGTGGCCAAAAACGGCGCATTTGCGCCGCTTTTTAACGCCTGGGTCAGGCATGGCGTTAAGGGACAAGTGGGCTCAAAATGAGCCCAGAGTGCCCTCCCCTGCCCCCAGGGACCCCCCCTGCCACCCTTGCCCACCCCAGGAGGACACCCAAGGACGGAGGGACCCATCCCATGGACATTAAGGTAAGTTCAGGTAAGTATTTTTTTTTTTTTTTGTGGCATAGGGGGGCCTGATTTGTGCCCTCCTACATGCCACTATGCCCAATGACCATGCCCAGGGGACAGAAGTCCCCTGGGCATGGCCATTGGGCAAGGGGGCATGACTCCTATCTTTACAATGATAGGAGTCATGTTGATGGGGGATGGGCGTCGAAAAAAAATGGCGCAAGTCGGGTTACGACGATTTTTTTGCCTCAACCTGACTTGCCCCATTTTAAGACGCCCTAACGCCATTTTCCCCCTACGCCGGCGCTGCCTGGTCTACGTGGTTTTTTTCCACGCACACCAGGCAGCGCCGGTCTGCTAGCGCCGGCTAACGCCATTCCATAAATACGGCACCCGCATGGCGCTTCAGAATGGCGTTAGACGGCGCTAAATTTTTTTACGCTAAACTGCGTTAGCGCAGTTTAGCGTCAAAAAGTATAAATATGGGCCAAAGTACCTTTATTTTTAGTATAACTGTGTATTGTGTTTTCTTATGATATTGTGCATATGACACTAAGTGGTACTGTAGTAGCTTCACCCGTCTCCTAGTTCAGCCTAAGCTGCTCTGCTAAGCTACCATTATCTATCAGCCTAAGCTGCTAGACACCCTATACACTAATAAGGGATAACTGGGCCTGGTGCAAGGTGCAAGTACCCCTTGGTACTCACTACAAGCCAGTCCAGCCTCCTACACGGGGGTCTTGCCATCTTGCTCTGTCCTGTTCCTGGATCTCAGGGACCGCTTGCGGGGTGGTTGTCCGTCTGCAGGTAGTGGGGTGCTGGTGTGGTGGTCCTGTGGCGGGGAATCCTGTCCACTAGCGCCGGCGGAGGTGGTGGGCAGTTCATCGTCCTGGCTAGTTTCAGGGGCCCCTTGGAGTTCCACGGTGTCCCACAGGGTCTGCTGTATGTCCTTCAGCATCCCTACGATGGTGCCCAGGGCGGGGCTGATGGTCCTGAGCTCCTCCCTGAACCCCAAATACTGGTCCTCCTGCAGGCGCTGGGTCTCCTGAAACTTGACCAGGACCGTGGCCATCGTCTCCTGGGAGTGGTGGTATGCTCCCATGATGGAGGTGAGGGCCTCGTGGAGCGTGGGTTCCCTTGGCCTGTCCGCCCCCTGTCGCACAGCAGCCCTCCCAGTTACCCTGTGTTCCTCTGCCTCTGTCCCCTGGACCGTGTGCCCACTACCACTGCCCCCAGGTCCCTGTTGTTGGTGGGGTGGTGGGTTAGCCTGGGCTCCCTGTAATGGTGGACACACCGCTGATTGACCTGTCCTGGGTAGGGAGGTTTGGGCCCGCTGGGTGGGTGCTGTGCTGGTGTTACCAGAGGGTGGAAGGTCAGTGTTGGGCTGTGCCTGTGCGAGGGGAACCGACTGTCCTGAGGCCCAGGATGGTCTGGGCTGGTCATCAGGCTCCAGTAGGGCAGAGCTGCTATTGTCACTGTGGGCCTCTTCTGGGGGTGGAGTGCTGTTGTCTGGACGCTCTGGTGTGGTGACGGTCCTTCGTGTTCCTGCAGGGGCATAAGAGCATGATTATTGCATGTGTGTGTGTGATGGTGTGCAATGGGTGGGTGAGCGTGTACCCCAGTGCTAGCATTCCTGTGTGGGGCCTGTGTGATGATGGCTAGGGGGTTGTTCTGGGTATGTGCAGTGGGCATGCTTAGGTGATAGGTGTCAATGCTTCGTTGTGTCATGCAGGGCCTGGTGTTTGGATGTGTAGTTTGTGTTATTACTACATTAGTGAGGTTTGTGTTATTACTACATTAGTGAGGATTTTGGGTGATAGGGGAGGGTGTGAGGGCGGGGGTGCGTGATAGCATGTAGGTAGGGTGGGGGATATGTTAGTTAAGATTTGACTTACCAGTGTCCCATCCTCCACCGACTCCTCCAAGGCCCTCTGGATGCATGATGGTCAAGACTTGCTCCTCCCATGTTGTAAGTTGTGGGGGAGGAGGTGGGGGTCCGCCGCCAGTCCGCTGAACCGCGATGTTGTGCCTTGAGACCGTTGAACGCACCTTCCCCCGTAGGTCGTTCCACCTCTTCCTGATGTCCTCCCTATTTCTTGGGTGCTGTCCCACAGCGTTGACCCTGTCCACTATTCTTCGCCATAGCTCCATCTTCCTGGCTATTGATGTATGCTGTACCTGTGATCCAAATAGCTGTGGCTCTACCCGGACAATTTCCTCCACCATGACCCTGAGCTCCTCCTCGGAAAAGCGGGGGTGTCTTTGGCGTGCCATGGGGTGGTGTGTGTGATGTGTGGGGCGGTGTGAGTGTTGATGTGTGTGGTGATGTGATGTGATATGTGGTGTTTTGTGCGTGGATGTTATGTTGGTGATGGTGTTGTGTTCCTCTGCGTGGTGGGATTGTCTGATCTGTGCTGTGTCTCTGGCCTTTGTGATAAATGTTTGGTCGTAGGTGTTTGTGGGTGATGTGGGTGTGTGTTTTATATTGCGTTGGGTGTGTGGGAGTGTTGTTTGTATGTGTGTCAGGTGTGTGTATTTTGAATTGTCCAATGTGGCGATGTTTTGGAGATGTGTGTGTATTTTGAGCGTGGCGGTGTGTACCGCCAATGGAATACTGCGGTTGAAAGACCGCCGTGTGGATTCATGGGTCGTAATAGCATGGGCGTGTTTCTGTTGGCGTGGAGGTGGAGGTTTTGTTATCGCCAGTTTATCACTGACCTTTGGTGTGGCGGACTTGTGTGGGTGTCAGAATTTCGGCGGTTTCCGAGATGTGTGTCATAATAGCTGTGGCGGAATTCCGCCGCCGCGGCGGTGTATTGGCGGTCTTCTGCACGGCGGTAAGCGCCTTTTACTGCCAATGTTGAAATGACCCCCAATATTTTGTAATTTTTGTAAAATGTCTTTGGTATCTCTGACAAAGGAGGGTAAGTTTATCATGAAGGACTGAAGCTCCTTATCCATTAAGGATCCCAGATTGGAACACACTGAATTAATACCTGATATTATCGGTCTGCCCTTTGGTGGGTGGCTTTTTTTATGTATTTTAGGTAAAAGATATAGGGGGTTATTACAACTTTGGAGGAGGTGTTAATCTGTCTCAAAAGTGACGGTAAAGTGACGGATATACCACCAGCCGTATTACGACTTCCATAGGATATAGGGGGTCATTACAACCCTGGCAGACAGTGTTAAAGCAGCGGTAATACCGCAAACAGGCCAGCGGTAAAAAAAGGGAATCATGACCCTGGTGGAAACCGCCAACAAAGACAGCCACTTTAACACACCGCCCGCCACGGCGGTACAGACAAGCAGCGCGGCAGTCACCGCCAACAGACAGGCGGGACACAATGTACCACAACCTACCAATCCGCCACCTTTTCCCGGGCGGATTCATCGTGGATAAAAACACGGCGGAAACAGTTACTGCAATGGGAAAACGCTCACCTGAACACATCCCACGAGAAGGAGGACTCCATGGAGCCCGAATTACAAATCCTACCGGCCCTTGTATTCCTACTCATCTACGAAGAGCAACGCCGGCACCGGCGAAGACAACAGTGAGTACTGCACCTACGACATAGGGGAAGGGGGGAGGCAAAAGTTAGGGGGACACACACGAAACACCCCCACACCCACCCTCGCAAATTACAACACACACACCAATGCATTCACAAAAATCACAGTAACAACCCACAACCCCCCCAGAAGAATGCAAAGACTAAACGAAATCAGTTCAAACATTGTAATGTATCAATATACATGTCTCGAAAATATACAGATATATTATAAAATAATTCAAAAGTATATACAGTACGAGAGGTAGTGCAGATATGCACATATCAATGTCCGTGTACCACTAGTCCAAAAATGCATGGGCGAGGCCCACACAAGATACCTGTCCACAAACTGAGAGAACACTGCCGGGGCATCAGATCGAAATACTACAGGCACCTCAGGGGGAAGGGAAAGGGGGGCACCTCAGCCGGATGAGTGCAAAGCCAGATCCACGACGGGGCTCCATGCCCACTGTTCCATCCTGGGGAGTGCAAAGCCACAGTCTCTCAAGTCACTACAGTGGGTGGCTTGCCCACTGTTCCATCCTGGGGAGTGCAAAGCCACAGTCTCTCAAGTCTCTACAGTGGGTGGCTTGCCCACTGTACCATCCTGGGGAGTGCAAAGCCACAGTCTCTCAAGTCTCTACAGTGGGTGGTTTGCCCACTCTTCCATCCTGGGGAGTGCAAAGCCACAGTCTCTCAAGTCTATACAGTGGGTGGTTTGCCCACTGTTCCATCCTGGGGAGTGCAAAGCCACAGTCTCTCAAGTCTCTACAGTGGGTGGGTTGCCCACTGTTCCATCTTGGGGAGTGCAAAGCTACAGTCTCTCAAGTCGATAACTTTCTCCACTGGTTCTGGAGGGGGACTGGTGCCCAGAGTGCTTCATCCTGTGCAGGACAGATGTAGTGGATGCATGTCTCCACTGCTTCTGGAGGGGGACTGGTGCCCAGAGTGCTTCATCCTGTGAAGGACAGAGGTAGTGGATGCATGTCTCCACTGGTTCTGGAGGGGGACTGGTGCCCAGAGTGCTTCATCCTGTGCAGGACAGAGGTAGTGGATGCATGTGTCCACTGGTTCTGGAGGGGGACTGGTGCCCAGAGTGCTTCATCCTGTGAAGGACAGACAGAGTGGATGGATCTCTCCACTGGTTCTGGAGAGGGACTGGTGCCCAGAATGGATTAGTCTCCCCGTGACAGTTCCTGTCCCATCACTGTCCCAGCTGCACATGGGATAATGATGCTTGATGCCTTTTCATTCGTCCCCGGTGCATGCCCTGTTCAGCGGTGCTTTGCCATGGCGGTGCATGCCCTGTTCAGCGGTGCTTTGGCATGGCGGTCTCTGGACTGTTCAGCAGTGCATTGCCATGGCGGTCTCTGGACTGTTCAGCGGTGCTTTGGCATGGCGGTCTCTGGACTGTTCAGCAGTGCATTGCCATGGCGGTCTCTGGACTGTTCAGCGGTGCTTTGCCATGGCGGTTCTGGACTGTTCAGCGGTGCATTGCCATGGCGGTCTCTGGACTGTTCAGTGGTGCTTTGGCATGGCGGTCTCTGGACTTTTCAGCGGTGCATTGCCATGGCGGTTCTGGACTGTTCAGCGCTGCTTTGCCATTGCGGTCTCTGGACTGTTCAGTGGTGCTTTGCCATGGTGGTTCTGGACTGGGCATTGGTGTGTGGCATGACGTTCTCTGGACTGGGCATTGGTGTGTGGCATGACGTTCCCTGGACTGGGCATTGTTATGTGCCATGACGTTCACTCATTGCCCAGCGGGGTTGTGGCAGCTGGGGCCCTCCTGGGCACTGACTCCGGCGGTGGCGGTGATCTCCTGACCAGTGACGATACTTGGGCCCTCCTGGGCACTGACTATGGTGGTGGTCTCCGGACCAGTGATGATACTTGGACCCTCCTGGGCAATGACTCTGGCGGTGGCGGTGGTCTCCGGTTCTGGACTGTTCAGCGCTGCTTTGCCATTGCGGTCTCTGGACTGTTCAGTGGTGCTTTGCCATGGTGGTTCTGGACTGGGCATTGGTGTGTGGCATGACGTTCTCTGGACTGGGCATTGGTGTGTGGCATGACGTTCCCTGGACTGGGCATTGTTATGTGGCATGACGTTCACTCATTGCCCAGCGGGGTTGTGGCAGCTGGGGCCCTCCTGGGCACTGACTCCGGCGGTGGCGGTGATCTCCTGACCAGTGACGATACTTGGGCCCTCCTGGGCACTGACTATGGTGGTGGTCTCCGGACCAGTGACGATACTTGGACCCTCCTGGGCAATGACTCTGGCGGTGGCGGTGGTCTCCGGTTCTGGACTGTTCAGCGCTGCTTTGCCATTGCGGTCTCTGGACTGTTCAGTGGTGCTTTGCCATGGTGGTTCTGGACTGGGCATTGGTGTGTGGCATGACGTTCTCTGGACTGGGCATTGGTGTGTGGCATGACGTTCCCTGGACTGGGCATTGTTATGTGGCATGACGTTCACTCATTGCCCAGCGGGGTTGTGTCAGCTGGGGCCCTCCTGGGCACTGACTCCGGCGGTGGCGGTGATCTCCTGACCAGTGACGATACTTGGGCCCTCCTGGGCACTGACTATGGTGGTGGTCTCCGGACCAGTGACGATACTTGGACCCTCCTGGGAAATGACTCTGGCCGTGGCGGTGGTCTCCGGACCAGTGACGATACTTGGGCCCTCTTGGGCACTGACTCCGGCGGTGGCGCTGGTCTCCTGACCAGTGCCGATACATGGGCCCTCCTGGGCACTGACTCTGGCGGGGGTCTCCGGACCAGTGACAATACTTGGGCCCTCCTGGGCACTGACTCTGGCGGTGGCGGTGGTCTCCAGACCAGTGACGATACTTGGGCCCTCCTGGGCAATGACTCTGACGGTGGTCTCCGGACCAGTGACGATACTTGGGCCCTCCTGGGCAATGACTCTGGCGGTGGTCTCCGGACCAGTGACAATACTTGGGCCCTCCTGGGCAATGACTCTGGTGGTGGTCTCCGGACCAGTGACGATATTTGGGCCCTCCTGGGCACTGACTCTGGCAGTGGTCTCCTGACCAGTGACGATACTTGGGCCCTCCTCGGCACTGACTCTGGCGGTGGCGGTGGTCTCCTGACCAGTGACGATACTTGGGCCGTCCTGGGCACTGACTCTGGCGGTGGTCTCCGGACCAGTGACGATACTTGGGCTCTCCTGGGCAATGACTCTGGCAGTGGCGGTGGTCTCCGGACCAGTGACGATACTTGGGCCCTCCTGGGCACTGACTCTGGCGGTGGTCTCCAGACCAGTGACAATACTTGGGCCCTCCTGGGCAATGACTCTGGCAGTGGCGGTGGTCTCCGGACCAGTGACAATACTTGGGCCCTCCTGGGCACTGACTCTGGCGGTGGTCTCCAGACCAGTGACGACGGTGCTGGCGGTGGTGTCCCAACCACTGGGAAGGATGCCGCCCTTCTCCGCCGTGATGCTCACACCAGGCTGTGCAGACTTCCTCTGGCCCTTCCCCACCTTTGGAGGAGTCACAGCTGACTCTGCAATCCCCCTGGGAGCCCTGTGAGTTGTTTTGCTTCCAGGAGTCTTCACAGGGTCCCGTCGGCCACTTTTCAATTTCAGAGCCTTTACAGGGGGTGGGCTGCCAGTGCCTTGGCTCCGGGTCACACTGCCTACCCTGGTGGCCGGTGCACTCTACACACCTTGAACAGGCACCACTGGTATTGGAGGCTTTTTGGCTGAGGCGCTACAACTGGACTGATGAATTGTAGGGGGGTGTGGGGGCAAAAAGGTCAACTTTACAGAGGGACAGTTTCTGACGAACACTGGGATGGGTAGTTGGAGGGGGTCTGGGAGTGGAGGAAGAGGACGTGGTTGTAGGAGGTATCACTTTAGGTGTTTTGGGTGCAGGTGCAGGTACTGGAGGCTGTTGTGAGGTGGATGGATGTTGGGTGTGTGGATGCCCGTGTTTGTGTACTTTGGGAGGGGGCGTCACAGATACACTGGGAGAGGACACAGGGGACGTGTAAATGGGAGTGGAGGTGGTGATTGCAGGTGAGCGGGGTGTGGTGCTGGGTGTTGTGGTGTGAGTCCTAGTGGCTGTAGATGTAGTGCATGCAGGTGAAAGTGTAGATGACACTGGGAGGGAGGAGGGAGACGACGACGAGGGGGACACAGTGGAGGCAGTGGATGTTGCTGTGTCTGTATGTGGGTGATGCTTGTGTGAGTGCCTATGGGTTGTGTGGTGCCTATGTTTGCCTGAGCTTCCCTTGTATGTTGAGGTGTGTGCATGCTGGTCTGTAGGTGTGCTTGGAATGGGCTGGGGTACAGGGGATTGGGTCTGGGTGGAGGAGGTTGGAGGGGGAGGGTAGACACAGGGACAATGGCTGCCATCAGTGCTGATGGCAGAGATTGCAGGGTTCACTGAAGGACAGCCTGACAAGAATGAATGCCCTCCAGGAATGCATTACCGTGTTGCAACTCCCTTTCTACACCCTGGATGGCATTCACAATGGTAGACTGCCCAACAGTGAGTGACCTGAGGAGGTCAATGGCCTCCTCACTGAGGGCAACAGGGGTGACTGGGGCAGGGCCTGAGGTGCCTAGGGCGAAGGTGATGCCCAACCTCCTGGGTGAACGGGCACGGGGCAAACGCTGAGGGGCTGCTGGGAGGGCAGTGCTGGTAGGAGAGGTGACGGCTGTACCTGTTGAAGTGGGGCGCACAGATGGTGCCGCCACCACAAGGAAGCTCCCATCGGCGGACGAGTCCGTGTCGCTGCTTGGTAATCCGGTGGCCGACATGAAGCTCCCCTCCCCACCGTCCCACTGGTGCATTCTGAGTCCGTGGTGTGGCCCTCCATGGCCATGTGGGATTCAGCTCCCTCGTGCCCCGGTGCCACTGTACCTCCGCCTGATGATGCTGATGCACAAAAGAACAGGGAGAGCACAAAAAGGGTGGGGGGGAACAGAAGAAAGACAGGTTGAGTGAATGGCATACCGCTGCGCTGCGAGGAGTGCACAGCCTCAGCAAGCCTAACTGTGCCCGGGCGGGCAGCGCTCCCTGGCTCCCGGCCAATCAGGGAATAACGATTTAGACCCTGTGACTGTCCGAGCGGCAGATCAAGATCGGGTTCCAGAACCGCCGCCTGAAGTGGAAGAAGGACCTCAAGCTGCCCAACACCAAGATCTGCTCCAACCCCCGCACACGGCCCGGCGCGGCCCCCAGTAGCCTCTAGCCGCCCCCCGAGGCACTGGACATTGGATGGATTTTTGTTTTCTTTAGTTTGGGTTCCACGAGGTATCCCTCCCGTTACAAAAGAAATCTGTTATTTATAGAAGGGAACTCCTGCTACAAAGAGCACAGTTTGTGTTGTCCTGATGCACGCAGTACAAGATGAAAACAAGATGGCGGCCGCCATCGGGAGGATCACTCTCCCGGAGGGAGCGGAGGCGTTCTTCACCCCCTGAGCTGAGGGGAGGGGTCCCAGCAATGCACTGAGCGGAGCGGCAGCCCCGACAGGTTCGGCGGGGGCTGCTGCGGTGTTTCGGGGCCCCAGGGGGGAGCCAGACTTCACTTGAGGAAGGCGAGAGAGGGGGGTCTTGGCCTGTCCTGGGCCCGGGTGGTTCCGAGGCGGCCTCAGCTGGCTCAGAGGCCCTGACGAGCGAACCATATTAGTGGAGGACAGCGGGGCGCCCTCTCCCCTTATAGTGGCAAAACCGCCTGATGATAGGGGGGGACCAAGACGGATCCGACAGGGAGACTTACTGAAAGTTATCCTCCTCTAGACTCTTAGGGCTTTTGGAGGTAGTTCTGTCTGAGTTAGGAGTGAGATGAGATGCACCCCTTGCACCATTTCTTCACAGCTGTGCAGCACTTAGTGGCAGTTGCAACGTTTAGGTTTGCGCAAGTACGCACGCAGGTCTTTCGCTGCATTGGCAGCAGCCCCGACACTCTGGACACAGGGCATTTGAGCCCCTTTGAGTTGGCCAGTTGACTAGGGGGTCCTGGTGGTCTATAGGGCACCAGGCCCCACTGTGTATTTGTGGTGCTAGGAAATGTATTTTTTGTAGTTTGATTTTCAGACCCTGTTCTGGCTACCCCTAAATTGTGTTTTTTGATTTTGAGGTTGTCTTGCATACTTTGGGTTATCCTAGTGAAATTATGTTCCACCCTGTGCTTTTTGCCCATAATGTTGGTGATACATAGGAGGTAAGTGTCTAATATTAGACTGTTGAGTTTTTGGGCGTATAATGCGTTTGATACCTATTGTGATGCTGTGCTTTATGTGGTTTATATCTCAGGATGATAACTACAGTGATTTTCCTCTTACACCACTCCATCTTCAGTCCTACCTTGTTGAATCAGCCCTGTTCTGAAGTAACAATCTATCCCTAATCCCCTCACTTTCCTGTCTCCACAATAACTCAGGTTCCTTCACCCGACGCCTGGATTTTGTGCCCCCTTCTTGCACTCATACTTCTCCTCACCACCACCGTCCTAGTAACACCCTTCCCTTATCCCCACCACCCTCCTCCTCCACAATTTCCCAACATGGCCACCGCTCGATTTAAGTCTGGAATTAATTGCTACAAAATCATCTATCCTTCTAACCTGACTAAAGCTGCAGCAAAACGTTTCAAGCATAACACAATTGAATGTTTCCCCGATTCCCTTTTTGTCGATCAGTTTTACAATGGTCGGTATGGGGGGCTCAAAAACTATCTAATTTTTTTCACGCATGACATACCCTCTTGGTCTACCAGCTTTTACAATTCCTTTAACGTCACCTCCTCCTCCTCTATCCCTCATGGGAAACAGCTAAAAATTTCCCCCTCTGCGGGTTTTAACGGCTCTCACTCTATAACAACGGTACTGTTATGATCCAAGCCAAAGACACCTGTCTCTCTCTCTTTGACCGCCTCTTCCCTTCCCTACTCCCCTCCCCTGCGACCGGGCTATCCCTTGACTCTCCATCTAGCTCCACCAATTACTCCCTTTCTCCTCCCTTGACCCCCCCACTCTCCAACAGGCTGCACCCTGGGGAGGCACAGGTCGACCCTCTTCTCTCCCCTCGGACCTCCCCTCCTATTCTTCCCCCCTCACAGTTTGCCCCTCCCCTCTTCACTTCAGCCTTACCTCTAGCTAACACGCTCCTTGTCCATTCTGCACCGTCCCGGCACTCCATTCTCATCTCCTCCCCCCTATCCCTTCCGGCCACCCCCCTCCTGAGACCACCTCTCCTCCAGCCCTCTCCCCTTGTCTATGTTCCCTACGTTCCCCTTGTTCCCTCCTCCTCTCTGCTTTTCCACCCACTCCTCCCCTCACTATGTACCCCGATTTCCCCACAAATACATTCTATCTCTCTCCCTCCCCACTCTCCTTCAGCAATGCTGTGCTACCCCCTTTCCTCCCCTGGTAACCCCTTCCCTCCCTCGGACCGAGCAGAATCACCTCCTTTCTTCAACTTCCTTTTCTCCCAATCCCCCCCACTCTGCCTGATACCCGCTCCCTCACAGCCACCTCACATAGCTACCAGGACCCATCCAACCCCTTCCCCTCCCCTCCTTCCAAACCTCCCTAATCCCTATGACTCCTCACACTCCTCCTCTCTTCTTCCACCCCACCGCCCCACTCCTCTCCTATCGCCCCCTAATTCTGCCCTTAATTCCTATCCTTCTTGCATGGCCTACAACGACAACTCTCCTCTCACCCCTGGCGCACCAACTCCTGCTCTCATCCAAAACCTTTCCCCACCTCTGAACCCTATACCCCTACTCCCCTCCCGTTCCCCCACCTCTCCCTGCCGTACACTGCCTAGTGCACCCCCTCCTCTTTCCATCGAGCCACCCAACATGCCGTGCTCTTCCTTACTCTCTCTGGAAAATAAGCTAGGCTCTCTAATCACCGCCATCTCCCAACTTGAAGCAACCATTTTAGTTTTAAGCTCCAAGATCTCGACTTTTCCTCACACCTCAATTCCTTTGACAAACACTCACCCTTCCACGAGATGCACCTCACCCCCACATCCCATTTTAACTAAGCATAGTTTGTCGTCTGCAAATCCACACAAGCACTCGAATGCCACCCTTCCTTCACTTCCACTTCCCAGTAACCCTGTTATCTACTCTATTCCGACCATCTCCTCTGTCAGAACCACTCGCCCTCCTAAACCCCGAGCGCCCTCATACAAGTACAATATCCCTATCACCCCTCATAGCCCAAGTGCCCCCGTCACCAAAACAGTTGTGTCAGAGCTGCGCTGTTTGCTCCACAACTGCAGATCTACAATAAAACACAAACTTGAAATCTCCGATACCATCAACTTGCACAATATTGACATGCTCTTCCTCACAGAGACCTGGTTCAACGATACCTCTCACTCTATGTTTGATCTCCTTGTACCCACAGGCTATTCTATACTTAGAAATGACAGAATTGACAAAGTTGGGGGAGGTGTTGCAGTCATCTTCAGAAACTCCCTTCAACTTAAGGCTCTTCCTAACAGCTCCTTCCACACTTTTGAATGCCTATCTCTTGAGCTTCAATTGCACCACCGCTCACCTCTCAGATTCCATGCTATTTACCACCCGCCTGGTAGCAGCCCTTCGTTTATGGAGGAACTCACGGACTGCATCAGCGACCAATACACGCAAAGCGACAATCAGATCTTCGTGGGTGACTTCAATGTCCATTGGGGCTCGCCTCAAGACACCCAAGCGAATTTGCTGGCCACCTTCCTCTCTGCAAACGATCTTATCCAACACTGCACAGAAACTACACACTCTAAAGGCTCAATCCTGGACCTTGTTATTTCAAAAGCAGGCTTGCTGACTATCGCTACCCCTATTCATGTAGACTGGTCGGACCACCTCCTCATCCCATTCTCTCTTCACCTATCGCACTCTATAACTCTTGGCCAGCCTAAGAGGGCTACTTCCTGGTTCCGTGACACTAAAAATATTGACCTCAGCACCCTCTGTGATTCTGCTTTGTTATCACTTCCAAGGCTAGACCCGGACCTAGATGTTAACGAACTCACCTCCCAATGCCTCACAGTCCTTGCAGTCGAAATCAATAATGTCGCTCCTCTCCAAAGCAAAAAGAAAAGGCCCACTCCCTCAGCACCTTGGTTCAACAAATCCCTCTATGAAGAAAGGAAGTTCCTAAGAGCCCTTGAGAAACAATGGAGACATGCGCCATCCACTGAAAATTTGGCCACTCTTCGTTCAGCAAGATCCAAGTACCACAAGCTCATCTTCTTTGGAAAAGCGTCGCACTACAAATCCCTCCTTGACTCAGCTAAAAATAGACCCAAAAAACTATTCAACCTCATCAAGAACCCAAACAGCTCTCCCCCAACCTCCAAATTGGAAGATTCCACAAAGAAAGCAGCTGAATTCGCTGTATTCTTTGACGAAAAAGTAAAATCACTTGTAGATCAGGTCAGTCATCCTACCCCTACAGAGGAGCGCAAATCCTTAACCATTTGGCAAAACTTTGACCCCATCTCTGACGATGCTCTCCTTAAATGCATCCTCGATACAAAGCCCTCTAACCATTCTCTTGACCCCATCCCTAGTGCCATTGCCATTGACTTCTATACTAATTCTCTTTCCTATTGGACCACTCTGGTCAACCTCTCCCTCAGTCAAGGCTCCCTTCCTGTTTCCTTTAAAACTGGGCAGGTCAACCCTCTGCTTAAAAAACCCACCGCTGATGCGAACGACCTCAACAACTACCGTCCCATCACCAACCTACCCTTTCTTGCGAAAATCACAGAAAAATGTGTAGCAAAACAACTCTCTCGCCATATCAAGGAAAATTATCTTCTTGACAATTTCCAGTCCGGCTTCATTCAAAACTGCAGCACTGAAACAGCCCTGCTGCTAGTGATTGATGACGCGCTGCGGATACTCGATTCAGGGGAGTCTTGTCTTCTAATTCTTCTTGACCTTTCTGCAGCCTTTGACACTGTCAATCACAACACTCTCCTTAACACTCTTCAACAGAGAATGGGCATGGAGGGCACTGTGCTCAAATGGTTTGCCTCCTTCCTCTCTGATAGATCCCAAATGATCAAAATAGCAAACAGTCTGTCAGCTCCTTTAGCGGTCAGTCAAGGTGTTCCTCAAGGCTCCATACTTGCACCCACACTGTTCAATCTCTATTTAGAACCGTTGGGAAATCTCCTGAGTAAATCCGGGATCCACTATCATCTATATGCGGATGACACTCAGATCTACCTTAAGATGGCTTCCACTCACGATCTCTCCTTCCTTAGCTCTACTCTCGACTCCATTCAAAACTGGATGTTAACTCATCAACTGATCCTGAATCCCTCCAAAACAGAATTCCTCCTCCTCTCCTCCTCACTTTCTCACCCCCCAGTGCAATCATGGATGGATCAGATCAATCTAATGAACAATAAGCCCATCATTGTCGAGAGCGCAAAATCCCTTGGTGTCATTCTCAACAAAAAACTCAATCTACTCTCCCACATCGACTCCATTGCAAAGTCTGCTCGACACCAACTGCGCCTTCTTTGGGGGATTCGTCGCTTCTTCCCTGAGCATGACCTTAAAACCCTGGTCCAATCACTGGTTCTCTCCAGATTGGACTACTGCAACTCTCTTCTTACTGGCCTTCCCAAATCCCACCTTTCCCCCCTGAAGTCTATTCTCCATTCAGCAGCTCGTTTCATATATGGGGCTAAAAGAAGCAACCACATCACACCCATTTTATCCACCCTCCGTTGGCTTCCCATTGAGGCAAGATCTAACTACAAAACTGCATGTATCACCCACAAAGCCTTGCACTCATCCTCCCCTCGCTACCTGGTGAATAAACTGAAACTCTCTGGGGGCTCCAGACCATCACGTAATGCAGAAAAGTTATTGCTTGAACCTCCCATTTTCAAGAAGGAAAGATCGATGGCCCAATCCTTTTCAGGCAACGCGGTGAGAATCTGGAACTCACTTCCGCCTCAGCTTCGGACCACCACCTCTTCCCAGGCCTTCAAAACTGACCTCAAAGCTCTCCTCCTTCAAAGACACTTCCAAATGTAATTCTAGCCCTCTGTTTTCCGAAGGAAGTCCTTCCATTATAGGAAATTCTGCTCTCCATGCCTATAGAAGTGCCTTCTCAGGGTGTTTTTGTATTTTGAGTGTCTGCCATTTAGTGCAGTATTATACCTCTACCTGTATTTTGTACTCTTCTGTAACATGCACACGGCACCTTTCCTTTTACAACGTATCATTTGCTACCTCTTATATCTTGTTTACTTTTGATACATGCACAACGGCCACCACTGCCTCATGTAACGTAACTATTGTTTGAGTGTTTTAAGTGTCTACCATTTATTTAATTTTTTTTTACCTCTACTCGTACTTTATGTGCTCTTGTAACCTGCACACGTCACTTTTTCCTCGTCACGTATCGTTTGCTACCTCGTGTATTTTTTTGCTCTTGATACTTGCACAATTATCACTATTGCCTCATGTAATGTAACGTTTGTTTTTGTAACAGGCTCACTTGTAATTCTTCTCCTCTTGTATCTTTACTTTGACTATTGTGAAGCGCTCTGACACTTTCGGGTAAAGTCCGCGCTATATAAAAACGCATTAAATAAAAATAAAATAAAAAACCGCTACCGTTGGTGGACAATACAGACACAGCAGCCCCCTGCACTACGCCGTGCTCCTGGCCTCTGCAGATGCAATTTCTGGGATCTGGCCTACATGGCTATGGTGGACATCTGCACACATGGATGCCACATGGGGCATGTATACCTGTACTTGGCACTCTCCTGCAGTGGGGTAGAGTGCCACATGGCCTGCATTACGGAGGGGCCTAGCATAAGGAACTCGCCCTAGCCTAGGTACACCCACAGGCCACCTCCCCCACCCAGACCCCTCCACTGCGCGCAAAGTCCGCAGAATGAGTACTCACCCCCTTGTGTCTGCTGTGATGCCCTCAAGCACCCATCCAACTCAGGGTAGGCCACCGCCAGGATCCTGAACATCAGTGGGGTCATGGGGCGACGGGCACCCCTCCCACTTTGGGAGGCCATCCTCAGCTGAGCCTCCGCCGTCTTCTTGCTCCAGCGGCGAATGTCCTCCCATCTTTTCCGGCAGTGGGTGCCCTGTCTCTGGTGGACCCCCAGGGTCCGGACGTCCTTGGCGATGGCACGCCAAATGTCCTTCTTCTGGTGGGTGCTGACCTACATGACATGCACAAGGTAAGAAGCGAAGTCATTACCAACTGCACCATCGATGTGAGTGGCCCCCCTCCCTACCCTCGCCATGTGGCACATTCATTCACATGCATTAATGTTCCCTGAACTCTGCCCCCTTCCCTCTTACAACCAGCCCTCTCCACCCAGACCTAGCCCATACAACGTGCTACCTGTGTACTAGCCTGTTGGTCTGGAGGACCGTAGAGTAACGTGTACTGGGGGAGGACCCCGTCTACAGTTTCTCCAACTCCTGAGCAGTGAAGGCAGGGGCCCTTTCCCCAGACGCAGCAGCCATCGTTGCTTCCAGACCGAGGTCACAGCAGCACTTGCAGTGTAGGTCCTCTCCTGTCGAAGATCAGGTATCTAGTGATTGAACAGATAGAAAATGGCGGTGACGTCCGCGGCGGTGCGTATCATCACCGCCGGCGCACTTGTTCATTGGCTCCTGGGACCCATAGGGTCCAATGTTAACCAATGCAGCATTGCGCCATGGTCTACGACCGCTTACCGCGACGGTGTGCAACTGCAACACAGTTACCCCACAATCCCATTGTCCCAGTTTAGAGGTCAGGCAGCCGCCATTTCAGGGGCCCACATGGCTTCTTTTACTACTGCGTCACACATAGCTAGGCCTACACTCAACACACATACAGGAAGGGATTTGTGTTTGGTGTCGTCTGCTGTGTAACTGTGGGTACATACCTGGAAAGAAATTGACTCGATCGTCGCTGTTGTCCTTCCTAGGCACCGTCAGCTGGGACATGTGAGGAGATGGCGGAATCCTCCGGTGTACGACCGCTGGTGGACCTGTTGACAATGGAGGAGCGACATTTAATCGTCACCTACAGGTTTGACCGTGCCACTATCCAGGAACTGTGTACCCAGTTGGAGCCAGACCTGATGTCACCAATCCGCCATCCCACTGGAATCCCCCCTGAAGTGCAGGTGCTGTCAGTGCTCCATTTCCTTGCAAGTGGCTCTTTTCAGACAACAGTGGCCATGGCATCAGGGATGTCCCAGCCTATGTTTTCAAACGTGCTCTCCAGAGTGTTGTCTGCCCTGTTGAAACACGTAAAGACATACATCATTTTCCCTGAGGTGGAAGATTTGGCTACAGTGAAAGGTGACTTCTATGCCCTTGGACATATCCCCAACATCATAGGTGCCATTGATGGGACCCATGTAGCTCTGGTCCCCCCCCCACAAGAGTGAACAGGTGTACAGGAACGGGAAGAGTTATCATTCGATGAATGTACAGATGGTATGTTTGGCCGACCAGTACATCTCCCAGGTTAATGCTATGTTCCCTGGCTCTGTTCATGATGCCTACATCCTGTGGAATAGCAGAATCCCTGATATGATGGGTCAACTCCAGAGGCACCGTGTGTGGCTATTAGGGGACTCTGGTTACCCCAACCTGTCCTGGCTATTGACCCCAGTGAGGAATCCCAGGACCAGGGCAGAGGAACGCTACAATGAGGCCCATGGGCAGACTAGGAGGGTGATCGAACGCACCTTCGGCCTCCTGAAGGCCAGGTTCAGGTGCCTCCATATGACAGGTGGTTCCCTATTCTACTCACCGAAGAAGGTGTGCCAGATCATCATCGCCTGCTCAATGCTTCAAAATCTTGCTTTGCGACGCCAGGTCCCTTTTCTGCAGGAGGATGGTCCAGATGACGGTGTTGTGGCAGCTGTGGAGCCTGTGGAGCCTGTGGACAGTGACGAGGAGGAAGCTGAGGAAGAAGACAACAACAACAGGGAGTCAGTCATACAGCAATATTTCCAGTGACACACAGGTGAGAACATTTTAATTTTTACCATTACATTCACTGTAACACGTCTTCCTATATCCTCTGTGTAATTTCATGGGATTAATAAGTAACTGAGTTGTTTCTTTCCATTACGGTTTCACAGGTGTGGTTACCAACGTGTGTCATCTGCTTGCATCCTTCATGGACTTGTGATGTGTGACATTGGTATGTTACCTTTACAACTAAAAACGTATTTTGACACTGTCATTGATAATACATTTTACCAAATCATAGACTGACTCAAGATTGTTTTGTGGTTCAAGGGTGTTTATTTAAGTGCTCAAAAATGGAGGGGGTTGTAAAATGGTGATGGGGGACGGTGGAGGAATGTCCATGGCAGAGTCCAGTCTATTGGTCGCACAGGTGCACTGCCCATATGGGCATAGGAAGTGGAGCTGGGGCAGTTTAAGTATGGACAGGGTAACAAAGTGGGACAGTGGGAGGACAATCAGGGTGGTCTCATTTCCTGGAGGGGGTCTTGCCATCTTGCTCTGTCCTGTTCCTGGATCTCAGGGACCGCTTGCGTGTTGGTTGTCCGTCTGCAGGGGGTGGGACGCTGGTGTGGTGGTCCTGTGGCGGGGCATCCTGTCCACTAGCGCCGGCAGAGGTGGTGGGCAGTTCATCGTCCATAATGATCCGGCACACCTTCTTTGGTGAGTAGAATAGGGAACCACCTGTCATATGGAGGCATCTGAACCTGGCCTTCAGGAGGCCGAAGGTGCGTCCGATCACCCTCCTAGTCCGCCCATGGGCCTCATTGTAGCGTTCCTCTGCCCTGGTCCTGGGATTCCTCACTGGGGTCAATAGCCAATACAGGTTGGGGTAACCAGAGTCCCCTAATAGCCACACACGGTGCCTCTGGAGTTGACCCATCACATACGGGATGCTGCTATTCCGCAGGATGTAGGCGTCATACACTGAGCCAGGGAACATAGCATTAACCTGGGAGATGTACTGGTCTGCCAAACATACCATCTGTACATTCATGGAATGATAACTCTTCCCGTTCCTGTACACCTGTTCACTCCTACATGGGTCCCATCAATAGAAACTATGATGTTGGGGATATGTCCAAGGGAATAGAAGTACCTTTTACTGTAGCCAAATCCTCCACCTGAGGGAAAACGATGTAGCTCCTTACATGTTTCAGCAGGGCAGACAACACTCTGGACAACATGTTGGAAAACATAGGCTGGGACATCCCTGATGCCATGGCCACTGTTGTTTGAAATGACCCACTTGCAAGGAAATGGAGCACTGATAGCACCTGCACTTCAGGGGGGATTCCTGTTGGATGGCGGATTGGTGACATCAGGTCTGGCTCCAACTGGGTACACAGTTCCTGGATAGTGGTACGGTCAAACCTGTAGGTGATGATTAAATGTTGCTCCTCCATAGTCAACAGGTCCACCAGCCATCGGTACACTGGAGGATTGCGCCATCTCCTCACATGTCCCAGCTGACGGTGCATACGAAGGACAACAGCGACCACAGAGTCAACAAATTCCCAGGTATGTACCCACAGCTACACAGAACACAACACCAAATACAAAACTCTTCCTGCATGTGTGTTGAGTGTAGGCCTAGGTATGTGTGACGCAGTAATAAATGAAGCCATGTGGGCCCCTGAAATGGCGGCTGCCTGACCTCTAAAGTGGGACAATGGGATGTGAGGTATCTGCGCTGGCGTTGTACACCGTCGCGGTAGGCAGTCGTAGAACGCGGCACAATGCTGCATTGGTTAACATAGGACCCTATGGGTCCCAGGAGCCAATGAGGAAGTGCGCCAGCGGTGATGATACGCACCGCCACGGACGTCACCGCCGCGGACGTGACCGCCATTTTCTATCTGTTCAATCACTCGATACCTGATCTTCGACAGGAGAGGACCTACACTGCAAGTGCTGCTGTGACCTCGGTCTGGAAGAGACAATGGCTGCTGCGTCTGGGGAAAGGGCCCCTGCCTTCATTGCTCAGGAGTTTGAGAAGCTCGTGGACGGGGTCCTCTCCCAGTACACGCTACTCTACGGTCCTCCAGACCAACAGGTAAGTACACAGGGAGCACGTTGTATGGGCTATGCCTGGGTGGAGAGGGCTGGATGTCAGTAGGAAGGGGGCAGAGTTCAGGGAACATGAAGGACTGTGAATGCATGTGCCACATGGCAAGGCTAGGGATGGGGGCCACCCACTTAGACGGTGCTGTTGTTAATTACTTCTCTTCTTCCCCTGTACTTGTCATGTAGGTCAGCGCCCATCAGAAGAAGGACATTTGGCGTGCATTCGGCAAGTATGTCCGGACCTGGGGGTCCACCAGAGACGGGGCACCCACTGCCGGAAAAGATGGGAGGACATTCGCCGCTGGAGCAAGAAGACGGCGGAGGCTCAGCTGGGGATGGCCTCCCAAAGTGGGAGGGGTGCCCGTCGCACCATGACCCCCCTGATGTTCAGGATCATGGCGGTGGCCTACCCTGAATTGGATGGGCGCTTGAGGGCATCACAGCAGACACAAGGGGGTGAGTACACTCTCATTCTGCGGACTTTGCGCGCAGTGGAGGGGTCTGGGTGGGGGAGGAGGGCTGTGGGTTTCCCTAGGCCAGGGCGACTTCCGTAGGCTAGGCCCCTCCGTAATGCAGGCCATGTGGCACTCCACCCCACCTCTGTAGAGTGCCAAGTACA
Source organism: Pleurodeles waltl (assembly GCF_031143425.1). Taxonomy (NCBI): domain Eukaryota; kingdom Metazoa; phylum Chordata; class Amphibia; order Caudata; family Salamandridae; genus Pleurodeles; species Pleurodeles waltl. Next base: position 145,190,099 of record NC_090439.1, on the reverse strand, counting down.
GGTATACATGCCCCTGTGTCATCTATGTGTGCAGATGACCACCATAGCCATGTAGGCCACATCCCAGAAATTGCATCTGTAGAGGCCAAGAGCACGGCGTAGTGCAGGGGGCTGCTGTGTCTGTATTGTCCGCCAACGGTAGCTGTAAGCCATGCACTCAACCTGTCTTTCTTCTGTCGTCCCACCCCCTTTTGGTGCTCTCCCTGTTCTTGTGTGCATCAGCATCATCAGGCGGAGGTACAGTGGCACCGGAGCACGAGGGAGCTGCATCCCACATGGCCATGGAGGGCCACACCACAGACTCTGAACACACCAGTGGGACGGAGGGCGAGGGGAGCTTCACGTCGGTCTCCGGATCACCAAACAGCGACACGGACTCGTCCGCCGATGGGAGCTCCCTTGTGGTGGTGGCACCATCTGTGCCCCCCACTTCTACAGGTACAGCCGCCAGCTTCCCTACCAGCACCGCCCTCCCAGCAGCCCCTCAGCCTTCGCCCCGTGCCCGCTCACCCAGGAGGGTGGGCATCACCTACGCCCCAGGCACCTCAGCCCCTGCCCCTGTCACCCCTGCTGCCCTCAGTGAGGAGGCCATTGACCTCCTCAGGTCACTCACTGTTGGGCAGTCTACCATTGTGAATGCCATCCAGGGTGTAGAAAGGGAGTTGCAACACGGTAATGCATTCCTGGAGTGCATTCATTCTGGTCAGGCTGCCCTTCATCGAACCCTGCAATCTCTGGCCTTAGTACTGATGGCAGCCATTTTCCCTGTGTCTAGCCTCCCCCTCCAACTTCCTCCACCCAGACCCAGTCCCCTGTAACCCAGCCTATCCCAAGCACACCATCAGACAAGCATGCATACACCTCAACACACAAAAGTAGCTCAGGCAAACATAAGCACCACACAACCCACAGGCACTCAAACAAGCATCACCCACATACAGACACAACAACATCCACTGCCTCCACTGTGTCCCCCTCGTCGTCGTCTCCCTCCTCCCTCCCAGTGTCATCTACACTCTCACCTGCATGCACTACATCTACAGGCACTAGGACTTGCACCAGAACACCCAGCCCCACACCCCGCTCACCTGCACTCACCACCCCACTACCATTTACACATCCCCTGTGTCCACTCCCAGTGTGTCTGTGATGCCCCCTCCCAAAGTACACAAACGTGGGCACCCACACACCCAACATCCATCCACCTCACGACAGCCTCCAGTACCTACACCTGCACCCAAATCACCTAAAGTTACACCTCCTACAACCACCTCCTCTTCCTCCACTCCCAGACCCCCTCCAGCTACCCATCCCAGTCTTCGTCAGCAACTCTTCCTCAGCAACGTTGACCTCTTTGCCACCACTCCCACCCCTCCAATTCATAGGTCCTGTAGTAGCACCTCAGCCAAAATAAGTCCGGTACCAGTGGTGCGTGTTAAAGGTGTGTGGAGTGCACCTGCCACCAGGGCAGCCAGTGTGACACGGAGCCAAAGCACTGCCAGTCCACCCCCTGTAAAGCACCTTAAGTTGGAAAGTGGCCGACGGGACAGGGTGAGGACTCCTGGCGGCAAAACTGCTCACAAGGGTCCCAGGGGGAGTGCTGAGTCAGCTGTGACTCCTCCAAAGGTGGTGAAGGGCCAGAAGAAGTCTGCACAGTCTGGGTAGAGCAGCACGGTGGAGAAGGGCGCCATCCTCCCCGGCAGCCGGGACGCCACCGCTAGCAGTATCGTCACTGGTCAGGAGACCACCGCCAGAGTCATTGCCCAGGAGGGCAGCACAATCGTCACTGGTCAGGAGACGACCACCGGAGTCATTGCCCAGAAGGGCAGCACAATCGTCACTGGTCAGGAGAGCACCGCCGGCATCAGTGCCCTGGAGGGCAGCACTGTAGTCACTGGTCCGGAGAGCACCGCCAGCGTCAGTGCCCAGGAGGGCAGCACAATCGTCACTGGTCCGGAGACCACCGCCAGAGTCATTGCCCAGGAGGGCAGCACAATCGTCACTGGTCAGGAGACCACCGCCAGAGTCATTGCCCAGGACGGCAGCACAATCGTCACTGGTCTGGAGACCACCGCCAGAGTCATTGCCCAGGAGGGCAGCACAATCGTCACTGGTCCGGAGACCACCGCCAGAGTCATTGCCCAGGAGGGCAGCACGATCGTCACTGGTCAGGAGACCACCGCCGGAGTCATTGCCCAGGAGGGAAGCACAATCCTCACTGGTCAGGAGAGCACCACCAGCGTCAGTGCCCTGGAGGGCAGCACTGTAGTCACTGGTCCGGAGAGCACCGCCAGCGTCAGTGCCCAGGAGGGCAGCACAATCGTCACTGGTCCGGAGACCACCGCCAGAGTCATTGCCCAGGAGGGCAGCACAATCGTCACTGGTCAGGAGACCACCGCCGGAGTCATTGCCCAGGAGGGCAGCACAATCGTCACTGGTCCGGAGACCACTGCCTGAGTCATTACCCCGGAGGGCAGCACAATCGTCACTGGTCCGGAGACCACCGCCAGAGTCATTGCCCAGGAGGGCAGCACAATCATCACTGGTCAGGAGACCACCGCCGGAGTCATTGCCCAGGAGGGCAGCACAATCGTCACTGGTCAGGAGAGCACCGCCAGCGTCAGTGCCCTGGAGGGCAGCACTGTAGTCACTGGTCTGGAGAGCACCGCCAGAGTCAGTGCCCTTGGAGGGCCCCGGCAGCCACAGCCCCGCTGGGCAATGAGGGACCGTCATGCCACACACCAATGCACAGGTCAGACAGCAAAGTCAAGCACCGCTGAACAGGGCACAGACCGCCATGGCAAAGCACCACTGAACAGGGCACAGACCACCATGGCAAAGCACCGCTGAACAGGGAAATCACCGCCATGGCAAAGCACGCTGAACAGGGCACAGACGCTGAACAGGGAAAACACCACCATGGTGATGACCGCTGAACAGGGCAAAGCACTGCTGAACAGGTCAGAAACTGCAAAGTCACACACCGCTGAACAGGGCACAGACAGCCATGGCAAAGCACCGCTGAACAGGGAAAAGACCGCCATGGTGAAGACCGCTGAACAGGGCAATGCACCGCTGAACAGGTCAGAAACTGCAAAGTCAAGCACCGCTGAACCGGGCACAGACCGCCATGGCAAAGCACCGCTGAACAGGGCACAGACCGCCATGGCAAAGCACCGCTGAACAGGGAAAGGACCGCCATGGTGAAGATCGCTGAACAGGGCAATGCACTGCTGAACAGGTGAGAAACTGCAAAATCAAGCACTGCTGACCAGGGCACAGACCGCCATGGCAAAGCACCGCTGAACAAGGAAAAGACCGCCATGGTGAAGACCGCTGAATAGGTCAGAAACTGCAAAGTCAAGCACCACTGAACAGGGCACAGACCGCCATGGCAAAGCACTGCTGAACAAGGAAAAGACCGCCATGGTGAAGACTGCTGAACAGGGCAATGCACCGCTGAACAGGTCAGAAACTGCAAAGTTGAGCACCGCTGAACAGGGCACAGACCGCCATGGCAAAGCACCGCTGAACAGGGAAAAGACCGCCAAAACAAGCATCGTTAGCCCATGTGCAGCTGGGACAGTGATGGAACAGGAACCGTCACGGGGAGCCTGATGCAGTCTGGACACCACTCCCCCTCCAGAACCAGTGGAGACTTTTCAGAGCACTCCGCATTTACATAAACTTTCTAATTTGGAGCACCTTTTCTCACTCGATACTTCCAAAGTTACAAACAGCGTCTTTCCAGTACTTCTGTTCCTACCATGATGGGCACACTGGTAACGTTTTCCTTTGCGAGATTTTGAATCATCTCTGCTAATCGCTAAGATCTCTGTATTTCTCACATAAATAGACTCTACTATTCAGCGGTGCATTGACATGGCGGTCTTTGCCCTGTTCGGCGGTGCTTTGCCATGGCGGTCTGTGCCCTGTTCAGTGGTGCATTGACATGGCGGTCTTTGCCCTGTTCAGCGGTGCCTTGACATGGCGGTCTTTGCCCTGTTCAGCGGTGCCTTGACATGGCGGTCTTTGCCCTGTTCAGTGGTGCTTTGCCATGGTGGTTCAGGACTGTTCAGTGGTGCTTTGCCATGGCGGTTCTGATAAGGACATTGGTGTGTGGCATGACGTTCGATACACTGGACATTGGTGTGTGGCATGACGTCTTCTACACTGGACATTGGTGTGTGGCATGATGTTTCATCATTGCCCAGCGGGGCTGTGGCAGCCGGGGCCCTCCAGGGCACTGACTCCGGCGGTGGCGGTGGTCTCCTGACCAGTGACGATAGTGGGGTCCTCCTGGGCTGTGACTCTGGCGGTGGTCTCCTGACCAGTGACGATGGCGGTGGTCTCCTGACCAGTGATGATACTTGGGCACTCCTGGGCTGTGACTCTGGCGGTGGTCTCCTGACCAGTGACGATAGTGGGGCCCTCCTGGGCTGTGACTCTGGTGGTGGTCTCTGGACCAGTGACGATACCTGGGCCCTCCTGGGCAATGACTCTGGCGGTGGCGGTGGTCTCCTGACCAGTGACGATACTTGGGCCCTCCTGGGCTGTGACTCTGGTGGTGGTCTCCGGACCAGTGACAATAGTGGGGCCCTCCTGGGCTGTGACTCTGGCGGTTGCAGGGGTCTCCCGACCAGTGACGATACTTGGGCCCTCCTGGGCAATGACTCCGGCGGTGCCGGTGGTCTCCTGACCAGTGACGACAGTGGGGCCCTCCTGGGCTGTGACTCTGGCGGTGGTCTCTGGACCAGTGACGATACTTGGGCCCTCCTGGGCTGTGACTCTGGCGGTGGAGGTGGTCTCCGGACCAGTGACGATACTTGGGCCCTCCTGGGCAATGACTCCGGCGGTGGAGGTGGTCTCCGGACCAGTGACGATACTTGGGCCCTCCTGGGCAATGACTCCGGCGGTGGCCTCTGGACCAGAGACGATACTTGGGCCCTCCTGGGCTGTGACTCTGGCGGTGGTCTCCGGACCAGTGACGATACTTGGGCCCTCCTGGGCTGTGACTCTGGCGGTGGTCTCCGGACCAGTGACGATACTTGGGCCCTCCTGGGCGGTGACTCTGGCGGTGGTCTCTGGACCAGTAACGACGGTGCTGGCGGTTGTGTCTCGACCGCCGGAAATGATGGCACACTTCTCCACTGTGACACTCACAACAGGCTGGGCAGACTTCCTCTGGCCCTTCCCCACCTTTGGTGGAGTCACAGATGACTCTCCAATCACCTTGGAACCCATGTCAGTTGTTTTCCCACCAGGAGTCTTAACACGGTCCCGTTGTCCACTCTCCAATTTTATTGCCTTTACACGGGGTGGGCTGCCAGTGCCTTGGCTCTGGGTCCTACTGCCTGCCCTGGTGGCCGGTGCACCCCAAAAACCTTGAACAGGCACCACTGGTATTGGAGACTTTTTGGCTGAGGCGCTACAACGGGACTGATGAATTGGAGGGGGTGGGGTGGGGGCAAAAAGGTCCACTTTACAGAGGTACAGTTTCTGACGAACACTGGGATGGGTAGCTGGAGGGGGTCTGGGAGTGGAGGAAGAGGAGGTGGTTGTCGAAGGTGTCACTTTAGGTGTTTTGGGTGCAGGTACTGGAGGCTGTCGTGAGGTGGATGGATGTTGGGTGAGTGATTGCCGGCGTTTGTGTACTTTGGGAGGGGGCGTCACAGACACACTGGGAGAGGACACAGGGGACGTGTAAACGGCAGTGGAGGTGGTGAGTGCAGGTGAGCGGCTTGGGGTGCTGGGTGTCCTGGTGCGATTCATGGTGCCTGTAGATGTGGTGCATGCAGGTGTGTGTGTAGACGACACTGGGAGGGAGGAGGGAGAAGAGGAGGAGGGGGACACAGTGGAGGCAGTGGATGTTATTGTGTCTGTATGTGGGTGAGGCTTGCGTGAGTGCTTGTGGTGTGTGTGGTGCCTATGTTTGCTTGAGCTACTTGTGTGTGTTGACTTGTGTTCATGCTGGTCTGTAGGTGTGCTTGGGATGGGCAGGGGTACAGGAGATTGGTTCTGGGTGGAGGAAGTTGGAGGGGGGAGGCTCGACACATGGACAATTGCTGCAATCAGTGCTGAGGCCAAAGATTGCAGGGTTCACTGAAGGACAGCCTGACCAGAATGAATGCCCTCCAGGAATGCATTACCATGTTTCAACTCTCGTTCTACACCCTGGATGGCATTCACAATGGTAGACTGCCCAACAGTGAGTGACCTGAGGAGGTCAATGGCCTCCTCACTGAGGGCAGCAGGGGTGACTGGGGCAGGACCTGAGGTGCCTGGGGTGAAGGTGATGCCCACCCTCCTGGGTGAGTGGGCAAGGGGCGAATGCTGAGGGGCTGCTGGGAGGGCGGTGCTGGTAGGGGAGGTGGCGGCTGTACCTGTGGTGGTGGGGGGCACAGATGGTGCCGCCACCACAAGGGAGCCCACATCGTCGAACGAGTCCGTGTCGCTGCTTGGTGATCCGGTGGCCAACGTGAAGCTCCCCTCGCCCTCCGTCCCACTGGTGCATTCAGAGTCCGTGGTGTGGCCCTCCATGGCCATGTGGGCTGCAGCTCCCTCGTGCTCCGGTGCCACTGTACCTCCGCCTGTTGATGCTGATGTACAAAAGGACAGGGAGAGCAGACAAAGGGGGGGAAACAGAAGAAAGAGGGTTTTAGTGCATGGCATACCGCTACCGTTGGCGGACAAGACAAACGCAGATGCCCCCTGCATTACGCCGTGCTCCTGCCCTCTGCACATGCAATTTCTGGGATATGGCCTATATGGCAATGGTGGACATCGGCGCACATGGATGCCACAGGGGCAACTATACCTCGACTTGGTACTCTGCTAAGGTGGGGTAGAGTGCCACATGGGCTACATTACGGAGGGGCCTTGCCTACCAAACTCACCCTGGCCTAGGGACACCCACAGCCCACCTCCACCACCCAGACACCTCCTCTGCACGCAAAGTCCACAGAATGAAGTTGTAATCAACCCCTTGTGTGTGCTGTGATGCCCTCAAGTGCCCATCCAACTCTGGGTAGGCCACTGCCAGGATCCGGAACATCAGGGGGGTCATGGTGCGACGGGCACTCCTCCCACGTTGGGAGGCCATCCCCAGCTGAGCCTCCGCCGTCTTCTTGCTGCAGCGGCGAATGTCCTCCAATCTCTTACGGCAGTGGGTACCCCGTCTCAGGTGGGCCCCCAGGGTCCGGACCTCCTTGGCGATGGCACGCCAAATGTCCCTCTTCTGGTGGGCGCTGACCTACATGACATGCACAAGGAAAGAGGAACAGTCATTACCAACTGCACTGTCGTTGTGAGTGGCCCCCTCCCTACTCTGGCCATGTGGCCCATTCATTCCCATGCATTAATGTTCTATGGACTCTGCCCCCTTCCCTCTTCCAACCAGCCCTCTCCACCCAGGCCTAGCCCATACAACGTGCTCCCTGTGTACTAACCTGTTGGTCTGGAGGACCGTAGAGTAGCGTGTACTGGGGGAGGACCCCGTCTACCAGTTTTGCCAACTCCTGTGCAGTGAAGGCAGGGGCCCTTTCCCCAGACGCAGCAGCCATCGTCGCTTCCAGACCGAGGTCAAAGCAGCACTTGCAGTGTAGGTCCTCTCCTGTCGAAGGTCAGGTATCTAGTGATTGAACAGATAGAAAATGGCGGTGACGTCCGCGGGGGTGACGTCCGCAGCGGTGCGCATCATGACCGCCAGCGCATCTGTTCATTGGCTCCTGGGACCCATAGGGTCCAATGTTAAGCAATGCAGCATTGCGCCGCGGTCTACTACCGCCTACCGCGACAGTGTGTAACGCCAGCGCTGTTACCCCGCAATCCCATTGTCCCAGTTTAGAGGTCAGGCAGCCGCCATTTCAGGGGCCCACATGGCTTCATTTCCTACTTCGTCACACATAGCTAGGCCTACACTCAACACACATACAAGAAGGGTTTTGTGAGTGGTGTAGTCTTGTGTATGACTGTGGGTACATACCTGGAGGGATAATGACTGGTTCTTTGCTGTTGTCCTTCGTAGGCACCGTCTGCTGGGACATATGGGAAGATGGCGGAATCCTCCGGTGTACCGACCGCTGGTGGACCTGTTGACAGTGGAAGAGCGACATGTCATCGTAACCTACCGGTTTGACCGTGCCACAATCCAGGAACTATGTACCCAGTTGGAGCCAGACCTGATGTCACCAATCCGCCATCCGACTGGAATCCCCCCTGACGTGCAGGTGCTGTCAGTGCTCCATTTCCTTGCAAGTGGGTCTTTTCAGACAACAGTGGCCATGGCATCAGGGATGTCCCAGCCTATGTTTTCCAATGTGTTGTCCAGAGTGTTGTCTGCCCTGCTGAAACACGTAAGGAGATACATCATTTTCCCTGAGGTGGAGGATTTGCCTACAGTGAAAGGTGACTTCTATGCCATTGGACATATCCCCAACGTCATAGGTGCTATTGATGGTACCCATGTAGCTCTGGTCCCCCCCCACAGGAGTGAACAGGTGTACAGGAACCGTAAGAGTTATCATTCCATGAATGTCCAGATGGTCTGTTTGGCAGACCAGTACATCTCGCAGGTTAATGCTATGTTCCCTGGCTCAGTGCATGACGCCTACATCCTGCGGAATAGCAGCATCCCTGATATGATGGGTCAACTCCAGAGGCACCGTGTATGGCTATTGTGGGACTCTGGTTACCCCAACCTTTCCTGGCTATTGACCCCAGGGAGGAATCCCAGGACCAGGGCAGAGGAACGGTACAATGAGGCCCGTGGGCGGACTAGGAGGGTGATCGAACGCACCTTCGGCCTCCTGAAGGCCAGGTTCAGGTGCCTCCATATGACAGGTGGATCCCTATTCTACTCACCGAAGAAGGTTTGCGACATCATCATCGCCTGCTCCATGCTCCATAATTTGGCTTTGCGACGCCAGGTGCCTTTTCTGCAGGAGGATGGTCCAGATGACGGTGTTGTAGCAGCTGTGGAGCCTGTGGAGCCTGTGGACAGTGATGAGGATGAAGCTGATGAAGAAGACAACGACAACAGGGAGTCAGTCATACAGCAATATTTCCAGTGAGACACAGGTGAGAACATTTTCATATTTAGCATTACATTAACTTTCACACATCTACCTCTATCCTGTTTTTTGATTTAAGTCAACATTTGGTAACTGAGTTGTACCCTTCCATTACGATTTCACAGGTGTGGTTACCTACGTGTCAACTGCTTGCATCCTTCAAGGGTTTGTGATGTGTGACATAGGTATATTAGCTTTAGAATGGTACACCCATTATGACACTGTCATTAATAATACATTTTTACTAAATCACAGACTGACTCCAGATGGTTTTGGGTTTCAAGGGTGTTTATTGAAGTGCTCAGAAATGGGAGGGGGTTGTAAAATGAGGATGGGTGATGGTGGAGGAATGTCCATGGCAGAGTCCAGTCTATTAGTCTCATAGGTGCACTGCCCATCTGGGCATAGGAAGTGGAGCTGGGGCAGTTAAAGTCTGGACAGGGTAACAAAGTGGAACAGTGGGAGGACAATCAGGGTGGTCTCATTTCCTGGCGGGGGTCTTGCCATCTTGCTCTGTCCTGTTCCTGGATCTCAGGTACCGCTTGCGTGGTGGTTGTCCGTCTGCAGGGGGTGGGGTGCTGGTGTGTTGGTCCTGTGGCGGGGCGTCCTGTCCACTAGCGCCGGCAGAGGTGGTGGGCATTTCATCATCCTGGCTAGTGTCAGGGGCCCCTTGGAGTGCCACGGTGTCCCTCAAGGTCTGCTGTATGTCCTTCAGCACCCCTACGATGGTCCCCAGGGCGGAGCTGATGGTCCTGAGCTCCTCCCTGAACCCCAAATACAGTTCATCCTGCAGGCGCAGGGTCTCCTGCAACTTGTCCAGAACCGTCGCCATCGTCTCCTGGGAGTGGTGGTATGCTCCCATGATGGAGGAGAGGGCCTCGTGGAGGTTGGGTTCCCTTGGCCTGTCCGACCCCTGTCGCACAGCAGCCCTCCCAGTTCCCCTGTGTCCCTGTGCCTCCGTCCCCTGGACCGTGTACCCACTACCACTGCCCCCAGGTCCCTGTTGTTGTTGGGGTGGTGGGTTACCCTGGATGCCCTGTAGTGGTGGACACACCGCTGATTGACCTGTCCTGGGTAGGTTTGGGCCCGCTGGGTGGGTGCTGTGCTGGTGTTACCAGAGGGTGGAAGGTCGGTGTTGGGCTGTGCCTGTGCAAGGGGAACCGACTGTCCCGAGGCCCACGATGGTCCAGGATCCAGTAGGGCAGAGCTGCTATTGTCACTGTGGGCCTCTTCTGGGGGTGGAGTGGTGTTGTCTGGACCCTCTGGTGTGGTGATGGTCCTTCGGGTTCCTGCAGGGGCATAAGAGCATGATTATTGCATGTGTGTGTGTAATGGTGTGCAATGGGTGGGTGTTTGTGTACCCCAGTGCATGCATTCCTGTGTGTGGGTTTGTGTGGTGATGGTTGGGGGGGTGTACTGGGTATGTGCAGTGGGCATGGTTTAGTGATGGATGTCCATGCTTAGTTGAGTCATGCAGGGTTTGGTGCTGGGATGGGTGGTTGGTGTCATGGGTACATTAGTGAGGAGTTGTAGTGATAGGGGAGGGGGTGAGGGAGGGGGTGTGTGATAGCATGCAGGTAGGGTGGGGGATATGATAGTTAAGAATTGACTTACCAGTGTCCCATCCTCCACCGACTCCTGCGAGGCCCTCAGGATGCAAGATGGTCAAGACTTGCTCCTCCCATGTTGTTAGTTGTGGGGGAGGAGGTGGGGGTCCGCCGCCAGTCCGCTGTACCGCGATGTTGTGCCTGGAGACCGTTGAACGCACCTCCCCCCGTAGGTCCTTCCACCTCTTCCTGATGTTCGCCCCATTTCTTGGGTGCTGTCCCACGGCGTTCACCCTGTCCACTATTCTGCGCCATAACTCCATCTTCCTGGCTATTGATGTGTGCTGTACCTGTGAGCCAAATAGCTGTGGCTCTACCCGGACGATTTCCTCCACCATGACCCTGAGCTCCTCCTCGGAGAAGCGGGGGTGTCTTTGGCGTGCCATGGGGTGGTGTGGGTGATGTGTGGGGTGGTGTATGTGGTGATGGTTGTGGTGAGTGTAGTGGTGTGGGGTGTTTTGCGTGTGGATGTTGTGTGGGTGATGGTGTTGTGTGCCTCTGTGTAGTGGGGTTGTCTATTCTGTGCTCTCTCTCTGTCGCCTTCGTGTCTAATTTTTGGTCGTAGGGGTTTGTGGGTGATGTGGGTTTGTGTTTTATATTGTATTGGGTGTGTGGGAGTGTTGTTTGTATGTGTATCAGGTGTGCGTATTTTGAATTGTCCAATGTGGCAGTGTTTTGTATATGTGTGTGTTTTTTGAGCGCGGCGGTATGTTCCGCAAATGGAATACCGCGGTTGAAAGACCGCCGCGTGGATTCGTGGGTCGTAATAGCATGGGCGTGTTTCTGTTGGCGTGGAGGTGGGGGATTTGTTTCCGCCAGTTTATCACTGACCTTTGGTGTGGTGGTGTTGTGTGGGTGTCTGAATTTCGGCGGATTCCAAGATGCGTGTCATAATAGCTGTGGCGGAATGCCGCCACCGCGGCGGTGTATTGGCGGTCTTCTGCACGGCGGTAAGCGCCTTTTACCGCCAATGTTGGAATGACCCCCATAATTGTCTTGTCCTGCATGCTCCCTCACCACCTAAAATCACCCCAATTTACACACCACACTACTACAACTCTCCTCTAATCACATAATACCCTTTTCTGACATGCAACATGCCCACTAAAATCATTTGGCTCCACACCCTTGGAAATGGCAGGTGAAGTACTGGCTAGTTATAGCACTACATCTCCCAGAAGGTATTATCCCAACATTTTCAAAACTAGTACACTGCACAAAATATAACTTGTCATGCATGTTATACTAACATTCTGTCTAACCCATCTTGAATGTTCTAGTGTGGAATGGTACATGGCAATAGCAGCAATGCATTGGCTCACTCACACTAGCATCCCAATCAGTGCCCATATATAAGGGTCATAGGCTAAAGATCCCAAGCTAAGAATATATTCACCTGGTTGGGAAAGTCAGATTGCTGAGTGGATGCACATGCAGTACATCCAGATACAGGTCAATGTCTACTGTTTACTCACATACTGTGTTCCTAGAAAACACCAATGTGCATTTTACAGCTCTTATTTGTGCCCTATATTATGCCAGACAATTCACTAGGTAACAGAGATGAACAGCCATGTCACTTATCATACAATATCAGATGCCATCAGCAGTACAACCACTACCAACATATTTTAATAGCATAAAACATGAAGTATAGAATTGAAATTATAGAATTTCATGTTGTACTAAGTTAAATTATGCAGCAGCTGTCATTGTCATTGCTGGGGGTCATGGTAAGACACTGTCTCTGCATCCCACACCACCACTACGATACCCTTGTTTGAACCTGAACCCTGTGTTTCACTCCCTCCATGGGTAACCTTGTGATTGTTACAATGGAGAGGATCCGAGAGTCAGTCGCTACCCCTCTGGATGAAGACCCAGTGAAAAGAAAACTGCTAGATGTCTGGACACTGTAGAAGAACCTGACACATCTGGAAAACATGGTCAGTCAACAACTGTCATCCTCACCCTATCCCACATCGGCTCCTCCCAGCCCTGTTGCATCAATATCACAAGCAACCATTTGCCCCCAACCTGTGTCCCAAGGACTGTTACATCCAATGTGTGCCCCAAAGTACAAGTATACGATTCTCACCTAGCCACCCCTGACAATCATGGACCTGCCACCACTGAGAGTGGGCATACTGTGCCAGGGGCACAGGCACCTGGGGGTGGGGTTGTGGGAGGGATGCTGTAGGCCAGAGGATGGAGTCTCAAAGGGACAATCCTAATCAGGAAACCATCTCCCAATTCTTGGGAGCCTACTAAAGTTTCCAAGGCATGATGGGCCAAGTCATCACTATGTTGGGGGAAATCCAAAAGCTGAGAGGGACAACCACCAGGAAGTCATGCAGCAGTGGCAGGCACAAAATGCTCACTTGGCTTCCATTACAAGGTGCTGAGAGACATGAATACCACACTAAGGGCCAGATGTAGCAAAGGTTTAGCGACTCGCAAACGGCGAAAATCGCCGTTTGCGAGTCGCTAAAGCCACTTTGCAATGTAGAAATGCATTTTGCGAGTCGGAACCGACTCGCAAAATGCATTTCCGACTCGCAAATAGGAAGGGGTGTTTCCTTCCTATTTGCAACTCACAATGCGATGTAATTCCATTTGCGACCGCGAATGCAGTCGCAAATGGACTCGCAGTTACCATCCACTTGAAGTGGATGGTAACCCAGTCGCAAACGGGAAGGGGTCCCCATGGAACCCCTTCCCCTTTATGTCTGGCATTAAAAATAATTTTTCAGAGCAGGCAGTGGTCCAATGGACCACTACCTGCCCTGAAAAATACCGAAACTAAAGGTTTCGTTTTTTTTTCTTCAAAGTGCAGCTCGTTTTCCTTTAAGGAAAACGGGTTGCACTTTAAAAAAAAAAAAAACTGCTTTATTTAAAAGCAGTCACGGACATGGTGGTCTGCTGTTCCCAGCAGGCCACCATCCCCATGAGTGCCCTGAATCGCTAGGGGGTCGCAAATTGCGACCCGCCTCATTAATATTAATGAGGTGGGTCTTTGCGACCCCATAGCGAGTCGCAGAAGGTGTCTGAGACATCTTTCTGCATACTATTTTGCAAGTTGCAATTTGCGAGTCGGTGTGACTCGCAATTTGCAAGTCGCAAACATTTTTTTTGCTACATCTGGCCCTAAGTTTTGTACCCAACATCTGGCTCCTTCCGGTAGCAATGAAACATCAGGCCCTTCTACACCAGCAGATGCTAGTGGAATAGAGGTCCTGCCAGTGGAAGGATATGCCTCAGACACCCACCCTCTGTAGCTGAAGAACTATCTGCAAACATGGACGTCCAGCCAGACACCCAGCAGGAGCAGATGTCAGGACCAATCCCACTGCCAGGAAGTAAGCCTCTCCTGGCTTGTTCCCCTTGTGTGCCACAGATTCATCCTGTTGACTGTTCTGAAACTAATCTCTATTTTCTGTGGTGCAAGAACACTGGACTGGTGTTTCTAAATGGTGTACCAGCTACCCTGATGATTTCATCCACCATGACTGTACCTCCCTCCATTTTTATGTGTGTGTTTAACGTTCATGGTCATATAAGTTGTTTTCATTTCCACAATAAATCACACTTAAACACATGTCCTGTTTATGTCTCATTTATTTATAATCTATGTACAATAGTTATGCATGCAACTATAGTCTAATCATTTTCCTCTGTATTGTACACCCATTTTAATGGACATCAAATGTGGACTCCATCAACAGGAGACTCATTACAATAGAATTGTAACATGACAAATTCCAAAAAGGTTGTAAACTACAACTACACACAATCAGTGATTGTAGGAAAGTACCATGTTGCCTGGCATGTTACCCCCTTTTTTTACTTCTATGTATGTTTGTGTTTGCCTGTGTCACTGGGATCCTGCAGGCCAGGACCCCAGTGCTCATAAGTTGTGCCCTGTATGTGTTCCCTGTGTGGTGCCTAACTGTATCACTGAGGCTCTTCTAACCAGAACCTCAGTGTTTATGCTCCCTCTGCTTTTCAAATTGTCACTGCAGTGACTAATTTTACCAATTCTGATTGGCTCACTGGAACACCCTTATAATTCCCTAGTATATGGTATTGGGGTTCCAGGAGATCCCTATAGGCTGCAGCATTTATTTTGCCACCCATAGGGAGCTAAGACAGTTCTTATACAGGACTGCCACTGCAGCCTGAGTGAAAGAACATCCAAGTTATTTCACAGCCATTTTACACTGCACTTAAGTAACTTATAAGTCCCCTATATGTCTAACCCTCACTTAGGGAAGGATAGGTCTAAGGTTACTTAGTGTGAGGGCACCCTGGCACTAGCCAAGGTGCCCACACATTGTTCAGGGCAAATTCCCCAGACTTTGTGAGTGTGGGACACCATTACATGCGTGAACTACATATAGGTCAATACCTATGTGCAGCTTCACAATGGTAACTCCGAACATGGCCATGTAACAAGTCTGGGATCATGGAATTGTCCCCCCAATACCATTCTGGTATTGGGGGGACAATTCCATGCATCCTGGGGCTCCAGCATGGACCCCAGGTACTGCCAAACTAACTCTCTGGGGTTTTCTCTACAGCTACTGCTGCTGCCAACCCTCAGACAGGTTTCTGCCCCCTCTGGGGCCTGGGCAGCCCAGACCCAGGAAGGCAGAACAAAGGATTTCCTCTGAGAGAGGGTGTTACACCCTCTCCCTTTGGAAATAGGTATTAAGGGCCTAAGAGGAGTAGCCTCTCCTGGCCTCTGGAAATGCTTTGAAGAGCACAGATGGTGCCCTCCTTGCAGAAACCAGTCTACACCGGTTCAGGGATCCCCCAGCCCCTGATTTAGCGTGAAACTGGGGAAAGGAAAGGGGAGTGACCACTCCCCTGTCCATCACCACCCCAGGGGTGGTGCCCAGAGCTCCTCCAGTGTGTCCCAGACCTCTAACCATCTTGAATGCAGATGTGTGAGGGCTCAATGGAGACTTCTGAATGGCCAGTGCCAGCAGGTGACGTCAGAAACCCCTCCTGATAGGCTCTTACCTGGTTAGGTAGCCAATCCTCCTCTGAGGGCTATTTAGGGTCTCTCCTGTGGGTTTCCCATCAGATAACGAATGCAAGAGCTCCCCAGAGTTCCTCTGCACTTCTCTCTTCGACTTCTGTCAAGGATCAACCGCTGACTGCTCCAGGACGCCTGCAAAACCGCAACAAAGTAGCAAGAAGACTACCAGCAACATTGTAGCGCCTAATCCTACCGGCTTTCTCTACTAATTCCTGGTGGTGCATGCTCTGAGGGCTGTCTGCCTTCACCCTGCACTGGAAGCCAAGAAGAAATTTCCTGTGGGTCGACAAAATCCTCCCCCAGCTAATGCAGGCACCAAACTTCTGCATCGCTGGTCCTCTGGGTCCCCTCTCATCTTGACGAGTATGGCCCCTGGAACACAGGAGCTAGATCAAAGTGACCCCAACAGTCCAGTGGTCCTTCTGCCAAATTTGGTGGAGGTAAGTCCTTGCCTCCCCACGCCAGACAGTAATCCTGTGCACTGTGTGATCTGCAGCTGCTAGGGCTTCTGTGCAAGTTTGCAAGACTTCTTTTGTGCACAGCACAGCCCAGGTCCCCAGCACTCCATCCTGCATTGCTGAGTTGACCTTCAACTTCGTGGGACCCTCTTTTGTTGTGCTGAGATGACCGCCATGCTCAGATCTTTTGAATTTCTGTTCATATGCGTCTGCGGGTGCTGCCTGCTTCTGCGTGGGCTTTCTGTGTTGCTGAGTGCCCCCTCTGTCTTCTCCTCCAAGGGGCAGCCTCCTGGTCCATCCTCGGTCCCGGCAGCACCCATAATCTTCAACCGCAACCCTTGCAGCTAGCAAGGTTTGTTTGCGGTCATTCTGCATGGAAACAACTCTGCATCCTCCAGCACGCCGTGGGAAATCTTCTGACCAAAGGCGAAGTTCCTGGCACCTTCCGTTGTTGCAGAATCTTTGGCTTCTTCCACCCAGAGGCAGCCCTTTTGCACCTTCATCCGGGGTTTAGTGGGCTCCTGCCCC
Source organism: Pleurodeles waltl (assembly GCF_031143425.1). NCBI lineage: Eukaryota > Metazoa > Chordata > Amphibia > Caudata > Salamandridae > Pleurodeles > Pleurodeles waltl. The sequence continues at coordinate 145,173,391 of NC_090439.1, read as the reverse complement.
CCCTGGACACTTGCATGACTCTTGAACTTGGTCCCCTTCCTTTGCAGGTCCTCAGGTCCAGGTATCCGTCTTCAATGCTGTGCAGTCAGTTGTTGTCTTTGCAGAATCCCCTATCTCAACTTTACTGTCTTTCTGGGGTAGTAGGGTAACTTTACTCCTACTTTTCAGGGTCTTCGGTTGGAGTATCTTGGACACCCTTAGTGTTTTCTTACACTCCCAGTGACCCTTTACACACTACACTAGGCCTGGGATCCATTCTTGGTTCGCATTCCACTTTTGGAGTATACGGTTTGTGCTGCCCCCAGACCTATTGTCTCCTATTGCATTATATTGTGTTCTACAGTGTTTGCACTACTTTTCTAACTGTTTACTTACCTGATTTTGGTTTGTGTGTATATTGTGTGTATATTACTTACCTCCTAATCTACTAATCTACTAATAACGGTTAACTGGACCTGGCACAAGGTGTAAGTACCACAAGGTATCCACTATATGCCAGGCCAGCCTCCTACAGTGATAGATATGCTAACTTTACAAATAGCATGACTGAGAGTAGCATCAGGATGCTTGCTAAGGGGTAATACAATGTAAACCACATGATACAGAAGTTTGGGTCATGTTATTCTACCAACAAGGCAGGAGGCACACAGATTGTTTCTGTGTATCACCTGGTAAAGCCTTCTCACATACCCATACCATAGCTTCCGAATATACATATCCCATGGTATAGACATAGATCAGTACTGATGTACCGAGTCCTGGAACCATTCACTTACAATGGTCACATACATGTAGGCTTGTCACTCACCTATGTCAGTTCACAGTTACATGCACATTAGACTGCAAAGCAGGCACACACTGACAGCTAGGTTCAAGGTAGATTACATACAACTGAAACCATTGTGATGGGAGAGGTTATGGTCATGGTTTTACACATGAGTCAGACACATATCCAGACACAAACAACAGCATTTGACAACCTCCTATACCCTACAGGTGACCTTGATTGGAAAACGCTTTTCCACCCGTGTCCCAACAGTCTAACAATGTTAGTTACACTCCACATTATCAAAACTAATAGTACCTGTTTTCAGCCATGTCCACTTCTCATGTCTGTCTGCAATTCCCATCTTCTTCTGACACTGTCTGTCATTTGTCAAGGTTGATGAGCCAAACAGGATCTGGGCAAATCTATGATTGAAAGAGAAAAGGGATGGGACATAGCAGAATACATTCCTCAAATCAGAGAAGTCATGTCCACAACTGTAACTTTGGATGTGCTATAACAATACATGATACTGTAGAACACTCTGTCCAGTATACAATGCATATTTTTAGTTTGCATGCTTAACTCACTCATACGAATTGGAGCTATCTACAACCCCACAGATGATGGAAGAAAGGAGGTGACATGCTACCCATCTACTTCAGGTACCAAAATTATATCACAACATTACGTTTACTTCACATGCCTTTTATTCAGTTGAAGTACCTATTGATGAGATCTGTCCAAGAGTCTCCTGCTGCATCTTCCTCTGGCTCTTCATTACTTGGCAAATCTGCATTTTCTGCTTGCTCACCCTCATCTTGTATAAATGGACTCTGTCATCTTAAGGCAATATTGTGGAGCATACAGCAGGCAACTCTTATTTGACATTCCTTGTTGGTTTAGTAGAGGAGGGCTCATTCTGATTTGTCCAAGCACCTAAACCTTGCCTTGAGGAGCCCAAATGTCCGCTCAATGACACACCTTGTCCTCCTGTGGGCCTCATTGTAGTAGACTTCCCCTGGCGTGGTTGTGAACCTCACTGGTGTCAACAACCAAAGACGGTTTGGATAGCCAGAGTCACTGGTGAACAAATTGTTAGATCAACACATACATATATGTGGGACATGCATCATTGTGATAGCAGGAGACATACATTGTAAATACATTTCAATTGTAACTTACCAACTAGCCAGGCCCTCTCTGTATAGAGTCATGTCATCAGCAGTGGGACACTGCTGTTCAACATGATAAAGGAATCATGGACTGAGCCTGGATACTTCACACTGACTTGTGAAATGTACTGGTCTGCCAGACACACCACTTGAATGTTAGGGGACTATGGGAGCATCTGAGTGACCAGTGCCAGCAGGTAACATCACAGTTCTCCCCTGATAGGTGCTTACCTGGTTAGGTGACCAATCCCCCTTCCGGGGCTATTTAGGGTCTCTCCTTTGGGTGGTTCCTCAAATTCAGATTGCACAATTCCAGCAGGAATCCTCTGCATCCTCCACTTCGACTTCTGCCTGAAGAAACTGCATCTGGACCCTCCAGGAACTCTAGAAGCTGTAACAAAGAAGCAAGATGCATTTTGCAACATTGTATCTCCGGCTCCTGCCAGCAACTACAACTGTTTCCCAGTCGTTCATCCTCTGAGAACAGCCCATTTTCAGCCTGCGCCAGAAGAGTGAAGGAATCTCCCTTGGGGTGAAGAAGTCACTCCCCTGCTTTTGCAGGAACCATCTACAATGACATCTGGCTGCGTGGGTCCCTGCTCCTGCTGAGCTGAGTGGATACTGCATCAAAGGTGTTAGACTGAAGTAGTTCCGATGGTCCTCTCTTCCAACTTTCCAACTTTGGTGAAGGTAAGACCTTGCCTCCCCACGTAAGACAATACCCCTATGCACTGTGTGTTTTGCAGCTGCGAAGGCTTGTTGGCATCCTTCCTCCAAGTCCTTCATGCATCTTGAACCTCCAGCCCCTCAGCTCTCTATCTTGTGATGCACAGCTTCCTAAGTGGTTTTCCAGTGGCGTGGGAGCCTTTGTCGTAGTGCTGCATGGGCCTCTTTTGCACCTTCCTTGCCCCCATGCTGTGGGACTCCTGTGTGCGGTGCCTGGTCTTCTGTGGGCTCTCTGAGTTGCTGAGGGCCATCTCTGGCTCCTCCTTCTGGGTAGAGTCCACCTGGTCCTTCCTGGTCCTGGGCAGCGCCATTTTCCACTAACCGCAAGCTTTGTGTGTGCCAAGGCTTGTTGGCGGATTCCGATGAAACAAACCCAACTGCAATCCTCCATCCAGCATGGGACACCACTTGCACTCTCTAGGAACCCACCTTTGTCTTCTTGGGTGCAGTACTGAATTTTCTTCTTCACTGGTGGTTCTCCTTTTGCACCTTCATCAGGGTTAGCAGGACTCCTGTTCTTCCTGGACTCTGCTGTGCTTTTTGGACTTGGTCTCCTTTTTCCACAGGTCCTCTGGTCCATGAATCCACTGTTGGTGTCTTGCATTCTCTTCTGGGTTTTGCATAATTCTTCTTCTCGTTTCTGTGTGTGTTCTAGGAAACTTACTGTGATTTTGTCCCAGCTCCCCTCTACACACTATACTTGCCTAGGTGGCAGATCAACTTTCTCATTCTATTTTCTTAGTATATGGTTTGTGCTCCCCCTAGGCCCATTACTAACTATTGTGATTTTCATTAATTGTTTTCTAACAGTTTTTAGGCCTCTTTCTGCATACTAGTGTAAATAATTTGTGTATTACTTACCTCCTAAGGGAGTATAGTCTCTATGGTATTTTTGGTATTTGTGCCACCAAAATAAAGTACCTTTATTTTTGTAAAACTGAGTGTTTTCTTTCATGTGCGTGAGTACTGTGTGACTAAAGTGGTATTGCATAAGCTTTGCATGTCTCCTAGATAAGCCTTGGCTGCTCATCCACAGCTATCTCTAGAGAGCCTGGCTTCTAGACACTGCTTACACTACACTAATAAGGGATAACTGGACCTGGTATCAGGTGTATGTGCCATAGGTTCCCACTACACGCCAGGCTAGCCTCCAACAATAACACAGCACCAAAAATACTATAGAGGCAATACTCTCTTCAGAAGTAAGTAATACACAAGATATATACACTAGTTTTCAGAGATAGGCGTAACAATATTTCGAAAGTAGTGGAAAGCAATGTAAAACACAAGTGAGAATAGTGGCCCCAGAGGGAGCACAAACCATATACTAAAAAAATTGAATGGGAGAGTCGGACCCCCATCTTGGTAAGTGGAGTGTGTAGAGGGGTGCTGGGTCACCAGGAAAGCACAAAGGAAAGTACCACAACTCCCCACAGTGACCAGGAAGGTAGGAGTAATTTGCTAGAATTTCCCCAAAATACCCAGAGAATTGCAAAACCCAGAGCTTATTGCAAGAAACCAACAGTGGATTACTAAAGAGGAAGACATGTGGAAAGTGGGGACCAAGTCCAGAAGACACAGCACAGTTCCATCGGCAGGAGCCCCTACCCACCAGGTTGAGGATGCAGGAGTTATTCGACGGTGAGGAAGGACTTCAGCCCTGGGGTTGGAGTCGAGTTCCTGGAGGATGTAGGTGATGTCCCACATCAGAAGGAAAATTGCAGTTGGTTTTGAGTGTCCGGATTCCACCAACAAACCTTGGCACAGGCAAAACTCACAGTTGGAGGAAAGTAGTGCTTACCAGGGACCAGCAAGGCCCAGGAGGACTCAACCCAGGAGGGTGTGTCAGAGGGGCACCTCATCATTGCATTGCAGAGACCCCACAGAAGCACAGGCAGCACTCACAGGAGTCCCGTAGGGCAGGGACACAGAAGGTGCAAATGGAGCCCATGCAGCACTACAAAAAGGTATCCCACGCTGCAGGAGAGTCCCTCAGGGAGTTGTGCTTCACAGTGAGGAGTGCTGGGGACTGGAGCTACACGATGCCTGAAGACCCTTGGAGAAAGTACCAACAAGCATTGGCAGCTGCAAAACATGTGGTGTATGGGGATATTTCCCCGCGTGGGAAGGCAAGGGCTTATCTTGAGCCAAGTTCAACAACTGGAGGGGGGGCAAATGGGACCACTTTTGACACCCACCTATGTTGCATGGTCCACACAGCTCAGCAGGAGAAGGGATTCATGCAGCCGGTTGTCGTTGCTGTTGATGCCTGCAGATTCAGGGTAGTGACTCCTTCACTCCTAGGGAGATTCCTTCTTCTTTCCTGTGCAGACTGATGATAGGATGTTCTCAGAGGATGCACAACCGGGCAAAGGTTGCAGAAGCTGCAAGGAGGAGTGGAAACAATGTTGCAGGCAAATTCTTCTTCTTTGTTGCAGATTGTCGGGACCTGGACAGTACAGATGCAGTTTCTTTGGTCAGAAGTCACAGTAAGGGATGCAGAGGAATCCTGCTGGAATTTTGCAAGCCGAATCTGAGGAACCACCCAAAGAGAGACCCTAAATAGCCCTGAACGGGCGACTGGTCACCTAGCTGGATGACCACCTATCAGGAGTGGGCTCTTACATCACCTGACTGTCCTGGCCACTCAATTTCTCCCAGAGTTCCCTGACAATCTTGGATTCAAGATGGCAAAACCTAGGGACACTCTGGAGGAGCTCCAGGCACCACGCCTGGGGTGGTGATGGACACAGGAGTGGCCACTCCCCTTTCCATTGTCCAGTTTCATGCCAGAGCAGGGACTGGCAGTCCCTGAACTGGTTTGACTGGTTTATGCATGGAGGGCACCAAATGTGCCACTCAAAGCATACCAGTGGTTTGGGGGGCTACCCCTTCAAAGCCATGTAACACCTATTTCCAAAGGGAGAGGGTGTAACAACCCTCTCCCAAAGGAAATCCTTTGTTCTGCCTTCTTGAGCTTGAACTGCTCAAGCAACAGGAGGGCAGAAAACTGCCTGTGAAGTAGCAGCAGCTTGGGCTGCCTGGGAAACATCAGAATGTGTAGGATCAATGCTGGGGGCCCTCCAAGGAGTCCTCAGAGTGCATGGAATCATAAACCAACACTTGCAAAAGTATTGGGGTATGAGTCCAACATGTTTGATACCAAACATGCCTATGTTCTGAGATGTTATTATGTTGCTGGACATTGATAGTGACTTATGTCCAGTATACACGTAAAATGGCATATCCACCCTCACAAAGTGCAGGTAAATGGATCTGGAGTTTGTGGAGGCACCTCTGCTAGTGCATGGGTGCCCTCAAACGCAGGTACCTACACCCTGCCCTCTGGGATGAGAGGGCCTACCATATGGTTGACTTATAGTGACCTATAGTGAAAATGGATGCATGCACTCGGTTCACGCAGACTGCAATGGCAGGCCTGCAGATCCCTATGCATGGGCTCCCTATTGGTGGCAGAATAACTGCTACAGCCAAAGGGATCCCCTGGAACATGAATGTCCTAGGTACCTTGGTACCATTTACAAGGGGTGTGGGAAAACAGGGCTGATTTCAGAGGCCCCCTAACTTTATACTTCCATTTTTCACGTTTTGCTGGTGTTTTCCTTACTCGCATGGTGCCCTGAGTACTGCTAACGAGTCCCAGGGCCTGTGTTCTGTGTAAAATAAGTATGCAAATTAGGCTAATTATAATTGGCTATGTCAGCCTACCTATAAGTCCCTCGTACAGGGTAGGTCAAGTAGGTTTACAGACCCCAGTATTTGTAGTGTACCCATGGGTGCACTGCTGAAGTGTCCAGGGTCATTTTTAAATTAAAGTTATATGCAAATTCGACTTTGGAATTAAAAGCACTTCCAAAGTCTTAGCTAACTTCTTTCTATATTTAAGTCACCCTAATGTGTGCCCTGTGTCCCCCTAGGGCTGGGTGCCATGTAACTATAAACAGGGACCTTATAAAAATAGTTTTATAAGCCTTGGTGATATAAAATAACCCCATTTGTTTTTCCTTCACTGTCGTGAAAGGCCTCCATTGGCTAAAGTGGGGAGAATTTATTTTAAATAACAAAGTCACAGATACCTTGAGTTTGGTAGAAAATTAATTGTTATATTAAATACCACAAAGAATCTTCCTCCAGCTGTGGTTTTCCAGATGCGGGGGACTTTGGCGAGGGCCTGGTCAGAGGAGCGGAGTTGTCTTGCGGGAGTGTAGAAGGAGAGACTGTGGTTGAGGTAGGCTGGTCAGCCATTGTGTAGGCGTTGTGTAGGGCCTTGTAGGTGTGGGTCAGGAGCTTGAAGGTGATTCTCTTGTTGATAGGCAGCCAGTGTAGTTCTCTTGGAAGGGCGGAGGTGTGGCTGTGTCGTGAGGCGTTTTTGATGAGACGGGTGGAGGCGTTCTGGATGCGTTGTAGACTTTTCCCGGGTCTTGGCGGTGGTTCGAGCATAGAGTGCATTGCCGTAGTCAAGGCAACTGCTGACAAGGGCCTGGGTGACTGTCCTTCTGGCTTCAGTGGGGATCCACTTGTAGATTTTTCAAAGCATGAGCAGGGTGTGGAAGCCGCCTGATGAGAATGCGCTCACATGCCCATCCATTGAGAGCGATGAGTCTAAGATTACGCAGAGGTTGAGGTGGGGGCGATTCCGAGGGCGGTGGGCCACCAGGACTCATCCCAGGTGGAGAGTCTGGAGCCGAGGATGAGGACTTCTGTTTTGTCTGAGTTCAGTTTGAGGTAACTATCTTTCATCCAGGTTGCAACTGCTTTCATTCCTTTGTGAAAATTGTTCTTGGTGGTGGTCGGGTTGTTAGTTAGCGAGACTGTCAGTTTGGTGTCATCGGTGTAGTAGGCGATGTTGAGTGCATGGCTTCTGACAAGTTCAGGTAAAAAGCTTTAAAATTCTACGTGAAAGTTGTCAATTTCAGCTCTGTAGTGCCTTTTTCTGATTGGCAATCCTCTGGCAGCCTGGCCAGGCTGCCGTAATGAGGTGTGAAGTGGCCTGGGCTGAACACAGAGGATGTACCTGGGGGAGGAGATCTGCCTGTAGGAAAATACCATCTTTCTTGGTATGTTACCCCCAATTTCTGCCTGTTTGTCAGTATGTTTTGCATATCTCACAGGGATCCTGCTGGCCAGGACCCCAGTTCTCATAATTTGTGGCCTAGTGTGTGTGTTGGCAGTAGTGCTTAACTGTGTCACTGAAGGCCTGCTAACCAGAACTCCAGTGCTTATGCTTTCTCTGCTTCCAAATGAGTCACTATAGTTTAATTACTTCATATTCCAATTCCAGTTGGCACACAGGACCCCCTTTTAAGTTCCTAGTATATGGTAGCTAGGTGCCCAGGGCATTGGGGTTCCAGGAGATTCTTATGGGCTGCAGCATTTCTTTTCCACACATAAGGAACTTATCACTCACCTATGTGTCTAATCTTCATTTACTCAAGGCTAGGTGCAAAGTTACTAAGTGTGAGGGCACCCTTGCACTAGCAAAGGTGTCCCTGAGTGCGGGGATACCATTACACACGTGCACCACATATATGTCAATACCAATATGTAGCTTCAAAATGGTGACTCGAAATATGGCCATGTAAGGTGTCTAAGATCATGGAATTGTCCCCCTATTCCAAATATGGTATTGGGGGCCAATCCCAAGCATCCTGCGGACTCCACCATAGACCCCCAGTTCTGCTAATAAAGCTCTCTGAGGCTTGCACTGCAGCAACAGCTGATGCCACCTCACAGACAGGGTTCTGCACTCCTGGGTTCTCAGTCCAAGGAAGGCAGAACAAATTATTTCCTTTTGGAGGCAGTGCTACATGCTCTCCCGTTTGGAAGTAGGTGGTACAGGCTTGGGAGGGGTAGCCACCCAGAGCCTCTGGAAATGCTTTGAAGGGCACAGATGGTGCTCTCCTTGCATAAGCCAGTCTTCACCGGTTCAAGGACCCTTAGTCCCTGCTCTGGTGTGAAACTGGACAAAGGAGAGGGGAGTGACCCTTGTCCATCACCACCGCAGGGGGTGGTGCCCAGAGCTCCTCCAGTGTGTCCCTGGTGTTAGCCATCTTGTTTTCCATGGTGTGGGGACCCTCTGGAGATCTCAGAGTGGCCAGTGCCAGCAGGTGACGTCAGAGACCCCTCCTGATAGGTGCATGCCTGGGTAGGTAGTCAATCTCCGTCTCAGGGCTATTTAGGGTCTCTCCTCTGAGATCCTCTTCAGATTCAGCTTGCAAGACTCCTCCAGGAATCCTCTGCATCCTCTGCTTCAGCTCTGACTGTCGGATCAACCGCAGACTTCTCCAGGAACCGCTGTAACTGCAACAAAGTATCCAGGACAACTTCAGTTCCAGCCAGCATTTGCAACAGTTTCCACGGTTGCACACTCTGAGGGCTCGCTGTCTTCAGCCTGCACCAGAAGAACCGAAGGAATCTTCAGTGGAGTGACTGAGTCACTTTCCTGCTCCTGCAGGCGCCTTCCAAGACGACTACTGTTTTTTTGAGACTCCTCTCCTGATGACGAGCGTGCTCGTTGGAACACAGGTGGTGGACCAACATGACACAGACTGTCCTAAGGTCCATCTGTCCAAATTTGGAGGAGATAAGAGCTTGCCTTCCCGGTTTGCGACAGTACGTCTGTGCACCTCGTCATCTCTAGCTCCTTGGGCTTCTGTGCATTTCTTCCAAGAATCCTTCATGCACTGTGTAGCCCAGGTCCCAGCACTCCATCCTGCAAAGTACAACTCACTGAGTTGTTCTCCAGCGACGTGGGACCGACTTTTGTTGTGCTGCATCAACCACAATTCTTGGTCCCCATGTCCTGGGACTTCTGTGGGTGCTGCCTGGTCTTCTGTGGGCTCTCTCCAGTGTTGGGAGCCCCTTCTGTCTCCTCAGTCTGAGTTGAGGCACCCAGGTCCCTCCTGGGTCCAGGCAGCACCATTTTGATGCAAACCGAGACCTTGTTGAACTAAGGCTTGTTCGACGAATACAGTGGCGCAAACCGCCTGCATCCAACATCTCGACATGAGACATCTCCTGCACCATGCAGGAACCCACAGATATCTTCTTTGGTGCTCTTCTGCCGCTTCTTCTAACCGGAAAATCCTCTTTTGCACCATCTTCTAGTTGGCAGGGGCTCCTGTCCTTTCTGGAATCTTCTGTGAGTTCTGGACTCGGTCTCCTCTTTTCACAAGTCTTCAGCTACAGGAATCCACCATTTGTTGCTTGCAGTCTTCCTTGGTTCTTGCAATAACTCCTATCACGACTTGTAGTGTGTCCTGAGCAAACTTGCAGTACTATACTCCTACTTTCCTGGGCTCTGAGGTGGGGTATTTTACTTGCCTTTGGTGTTCCCTTACACTCCCAGCGCCCCTCTACACACTACACTTACCTAGGGGGGAATTTGTGATTCGCATTCCACTTTCTTAGTATATGGTTTGTGTTGCCCCTAGGCCTTATGCAATCTATCATATTTTCTACTGTTTGCACTATTCTATGACTATTTACTTACCTGGTTTTGGTCGCTAGTGCATATATTGTGTATAATACTTACCTCCAAAAGGAGTATTGCCTCTAGGATATTTTTGGCCTTGTGTCACTAAAATAAAGTACCTTTATTTTTGGTAACATAAGTAGTGTCTTTTATTGTGTATAAGTACTGTGTAACTATGGTATTGCAGGAGCGTTGCATGTTTCCTTTTTCAGTCTAAGCTGATCTGCTACAGCCACCTCTAGACAGACTAAGGTGCTAAAACACTGCCTACTTTTCACTAATAAAGGATAACTGGACCTGATAAAAGGTGTAAGTACCTTAGGTACCCACTACAGACCAGGCTAGCCTCCTTCACTTCCTCAGCAGATGGTGAAGCAGGAAGTGGGGATCGACTAAACTGGTCTTTCAAGGCAGGAGAGGACTTTTGGATCAGCTCATGACCTCCCTCACATCCTGCAACCCCAAACAATAGTTGTCCTCTTGTTTAGATTAGGAGAGGGCAGGAGAGGGGTGTGTTTAGGATAGTTAACCACACCAATGGGTAGGCTCATCCAGATCTAACCTCTAAAAATCACCTTCAGCCATGTTGGATTTTTGAAGAATGTTGCTGCCAGGGATTGATTTTTGCCTCACTTCCCAGGAAGTAGTCATCAAAGGGATACGGAGCCTCCCTGTGATTGGATAACCAGGCCCCCCTGCTTTCCACCCAAGAGCAATGATAAATATGGCAGAGCTGCCATCACACCTCAGAACCCACCAATGAAAAAGACAAAGAAAAAGGAGGGCTGCCCTGCTGAACTCCTGTTCTGCACCTTGACACTGCCTCTGAAGGACTGTACCAGCTGCATACTCGCCTATCTTCTACTTCTTCAAGAAGGGGCTACCTGTTTGCTACAGGTACAAAGGAGCTGTCCAGAGTTCCCTACATTAGGCCCTGCAACCCAGCTGACTAGTGTCCAGTGGCCATTTGAGGATTCCGACCAGGTGCATTCTGGGAATTGTGGCCCCAAATCCCAAGGTGCAACTCAGAGCTTCTGGAAACTTGGATCAAGTTGTAGACACTTCAAGGTCCCAAAACGACCCCTGGAAGAAGGTCCAGAAGTTTGGAGACATTTGGAGCAACTCCATAAGTTGAAGAGGTGCATTGTGGGAGTTGTGGTCCCAGACCCCAAGAGGCAAACCAGAGCCTCTGAACCCTTGGCAAGTGCTGTGGACCACTTTGCTCAATCAATAAACACTTTTGACAGTAAGTTTAAAAGTGTTACCTCATGCGTGGCTGAATTGTGGACTTTGCCCCTGTCTAGTGTGACCTTTTTTTTAACCCTTTGAGCACTAGTTGCTTTTATGAACTAGAGAACATTATTTCTTTACACAATCATATCTCCAGTTCCCCTTACCTGATTTTAATCATTTTGGTGTTATTTTAAAGATAAACACATCATCCATTTGTATGAATTGGTGTTGGATATTTATTGTGTTTTCTGCTTTACTTGTTTACTGTTTTGTGATTTTTAAATGCTTTACACACTTTTCTCCTAAGTTAATTACTGCTGCTTGTTGCCAAACAACCAAGGGTTGAGCTGGCTTATATTTATTTAATATATATAACTGGACCTAAGTGGGGGTTAGTGGCCCATGGCTAGGTGCAGGTACTTACCTGCCTTTACCAATATTCCACTTTCCAACAAGGGACTTACATGGGGGCACCAACATGCCCATTGTGGAATGAAATACAGAGTTTTGGGAGCAAGAGCATAATCACTGGCATTTTAGTTAGCAGGGTCCCAGTGAACACAGTCAAACACACTGACATCAGGCAGAAAAAGGGAGTAACCATACCAAGTAAGCGAATACTTTCCTATAGCACTGACACAATTTGAATGGTGGGAAGTATGCCATAGGGATTGAGAATGGCAGGTATCAGATCTGGCTCAAATTAATTACAAAGATCCATGATAGCAGGAAGATTCAGCCAATATGTCTGTTCTCCTCCATGGTATGCAAATCCACTATTTATTAGCACTTAAAGAAACAACCTTTGAAAAAAATACAAGTATGGAGTATGTCAAATGATTTAACTATGTATTAGTTTAACAAGGTATAAACACTGCAATACAACTGTACAGTAATGTATATCTAGGAATGACCTGTAGTTGGCTTCAGTCAACACACCAGGAGCGATAGTGGGACACAAATATCTGCAAATAGAGATGCCCAAGGGTACAGTGAGTGGCCATAGAACTGGGAAAATCAGCCTGCTGGTGACAATGTCAAAAACAAAACTGTCAATTAAAAGTGAAGTTACACTGTCTTACCTGTGTGTCATTGGAAGTATTGACACATTATTGCACTTCTGTCGTCTTCATCCTCATCCTAATCTCTGCCTCCTCATCTTCACTGTCCACAGGGTCCACTGTTGCCACATGCCCATCTCCAGCCTCATCCTCCTGCAGAAAAGGCACCTAGCGACATAAGGCAAGGTTGTGCAACATACAGCATGCCGCGATGATCTTGGCAGACCTTCTTGGGATAATTAGCACAGGGAACCACCTGTGAGATGGAGGCAACAAAACCTAGCTGTCAGGAGGTTGAATGTCCCCTCTATAATCCTTCTTGTTCATCCATGTGCCTCATTATAACGTTCCTCTGCCCTTGTCCTGGGATTCCTCACAGGGGTCAGTAGCCATGAGAGGTTGGGGTAACCAGAGTCACCTGCAAATATCGAGGACACCTGTTAGACACACACTAACCCTTAGGGCCCATGCCATGCCCATACACCAACATCTACTGGCTGGGAACCAGGGATCACCTATTAGCCACACCCGGTGCCTCTGGAGTTGAGCCATCACATATGGGATGCTGCTATTCCTCAGGATAAAGGCATCATGCACAGGCCGAGGATACTTTGCATTGACATGGGAAATGTACTGGTCCACCAGGCACACTATCTGCAAATGCAGTGAGTGAAAGCTCTTTTGATTTCTGAACACCTGTTTATTTCTCCGGTGGGGGGTCAAATGCAATATTTGTACCATCAATTGCCCCAATAATGTTGGGAATTTGTCCCATTGCATAGAAATGAGATTTCACTGTGGCCAAATCATCCACCTGGGGGAAAGCGATATATCCCGCATGTGTTTAATCAGGGCAGACAACACTCTGGTCAGCACTATTGAGAACATTGGTTGTGACATTGCTCTGCCAAGCCCACTGTCACTTGGAAGGAGCCAGTTGCCAGGAAATGGAGCACAGAAAGGACTTGCACAAGAGTGGAGATCCCGGTGGGGTGACGGATAGCAGATATCTGGTCAGGCTCCAATTGGGCACACAGCTCTGTGATTGTGGCCCTGTCCAGTCTATAGGTGAAGAGAATGTGCCTGTCCTCCATTGTTGCCAAGTCCACCAGGGGTCTGTACACAGGGGGATGTCTCCATCTCCTATTCATCTGCAGTGGTTGCAAGCTATGGGGCAAAACGGTGAGCAGCTGGTCCATATCTCCTATTTCCAAACACTACACTTCATTGCATGTTGTGATTGTAACAGTATACTGTTGGATATGTACAAATGGTGCTTATGTGTACTGTGATGCAGTTAGGTGCCATGGTCTGCCCCCCCTGAAATGGCGTCCGTCTGTCCTGTATGGAGGGACATGTGGAAATGAGGTAATTCCGCTGATGTTGTGCGCCACTGTGGGAGGCGGTCGAGAACCGCAGTGCAACTCCTCATTGGTTATTATTGGGCCCTATGGTTTACAGTGGCCAATGGTGATGTACGCCGGCGGTGATGGTATGCACTGCCGTGGACGTGACCACCATTTTCTATCTGTTCACTCACTTGCTACCTGACCTTCAACAGGAGAGAACCTACACTGCATGTGCTGCAGTGACCTGTGTCTGGAATTGACCATGGCTCGTATAATTGGGAAAGGGCCCCTGCCTTCACCGTGGCAGAGTTGGAGAGACTGGTGGATGGGGTCCTACCTCAGTACCGAATGCTGTATGGGCTTCCAGACCAACAGGTAAATATACACTATGAGCACGATGCGTGGGGCATGACTGCATGGAGTACTGTTTGTGAAGGCCTTGTGTAGGGGGGGGTTGGTGGAAGGGCTCTGGGCAGTGTGCTGCATGTATGTTTGGCCATGTTTGTGCGTGAGGAGATGTGACGGGCTAGGGTGGGCCATGAGTCCAACAGGCAAGACGGTCTGACTGATACCTTTACGTATGTGTATTTCTCTGCAGGTCAGCGCCCATCAGAAAAATGGTATATGGCGTGCTATTGCCAAGGATGTACGGACCCTGGGGGTCTACGGCAGGTGGAGCACCCTCTGTCAGAAACAGTGGGAGGACCTGTGATGCTGGGCATGGAAGACTGTGGAGGCCCAGCCGGGGATGGCCTCCCAACGAGGAAGGGGGGCCCGTCCAACCCTGGCCCCCCTGATGGCCCACATAGTGGCGGTGGCCTGTCCGGAGATAGATGGGCGCTTGGGGGCATCACAGCAACTACAAGGCAGTGAGTACAGTGCCCCATTATACTACTTGCGCATGGTGGGGTGGTATCGTGGTGGGGGATGAGTCCCTGTGGGTGCCCCTAGGCCAGGCCGGACAATGCAGGGTAGGTCCCATGTTTGGCAGGGTCTGATATAAACTTCCTTCAACCAAGCTAGTAGGCATCCACTACTGGGCAGGGGTCTTTGGGTCTCAGGTATGGTGCAATTGGCATTAGGGCCCTCATTCTGACCCTGGCGGTCGGCGGAGAGACGGCGGTCGGACCGCGAACAGACCGGCGGTATTAAAAATGGCATTCTGACCGCGGCGGTCCCCGCCGCGACCGACCGCTACTTCTCCGCTCCGACCGCCGCGGCGGTCATGACCGCGGGGCTGGAGTTTGCGCACTCCGGCCCCGCGGTCGTCCCAAGACCGCCAAGGGTATTATGACCCTGCCTACCGCCGCGGTTTCTTGCGGGCGGGAACCGCCGTGCGAACCATGGCGGTAAGCACTATCGGGGCCAGGGAATTCCTTCCCTGGCACTGATAGGGGTCTCCCCCACCCCCCACTACCCACCCGAGTCCTCCCCCCACACCCTCCACCCCCCTGCCACCCCCCAGAGGTGGTACGAACCCCCCCCCCCACCCCCACCCCGACATGCACATACATGTACCCCGACATGCACACACCCCCAACATGCACATATACACACCCCCTACACACACATACACAACGGGGACACATACCCGCACACATACATGCCGACATGCGCACCTGCCGAACAGCACACATTACCCATAGACACAACAGCACCCCTCTACACACTCACACGCACACCCCCATGCACGCACACATCACACAACACCCCCCTACCCCCTCCCCTCACGGACGATCAACTTACCTTGTGCGTTGGTCCTCCGGGAGGCGACGGGAGCCATAGGGACGTGACCGCCAACAGAAGACCGCCAACAGAAGACCGCCACACAGAAATGTGGGTCGTAATTCTGGGGGCGGTGTTCTGCTGGCGTGGCGGTGGAGGTTGACCAGTCTCCACTTTTCCGCCGACCGCCAGTGTGGCTGCTGGCGGTTTTCCGGCGGAACGCTCCCAGCGGTCAGAATGCGCACAGCGGCACACCGCCGCGGTCGGCGGTCTTCACCGCGGCGGTAACTCGGCGGTCTTGCGAAAAGACCGCCAAGGTCAGAATGAGGGCCTAGGTGTCCATGTCCATGGGCTGGTGACTAACATTGTGACTGGTAGTGCATTGAATAGTGTGTAGGACTGTTCCCTGTGTGTGTGTGTCGTGTACGCCAACAGTGGCGTTGTTGCCGCCATTGACCAAGGGTATCCTTTGTTTCTCCCCCCCTTTCTGTTTTGTCACCCTGTCCTTATGTGCATTAGCATCATCTGGTGGAGGAGCAGAGGCACCGGCAACGGAGGGGGCTGCATCCCACAGGGCCCAGCCAGCTGAATCCACCGACGGTGAGGGCACCAGTGGGACGGAGGGCGAGGGAAGCACAACGACGGAGGCTGGAGTGGACAGTTTGGACAGTGATACTTCCTCCGATGTAAACTCCCTGGTGGTGGTGGACACCTCTGTGCCCTCCCCAACTACAGGTACAGCCGCCACCACCATACCAGCACCACCATCCCAGCAGCCCATCAGCGTGTTTCCCATGCCCGCTCACCCAGGAGGGTGGGCATCTCCTTCACCCCAGGCACCTCAGGCCCTGCCCCAGTTAGCCCTTTTGCCCTGAGTGAGGAGGCTATTGACCTCCTGAGATCCATTTCTGTTGGGCAGTCAACCATTGTGAATGCCATCCAGTGGCTGGCAGCCCAAATACAACAGACCAATGCATTCCTGGACGGCATTCACTTTGGCATGGCGGCCCAACATAGATCAATCCAGGTTCTGGCCTCCTCTCTGATGGCAACCATTGTCCCTGTTTCTAGCCTCCCCCTCCAACTTCCTCTATCAAATCCCATTCCCCTCAACTTCAACCTATCCCAAGCACACAGGCAGACCAGCATGCACACAAGACAACACACAGGAGTGGTTCAGGCAAACACAAGCACCACACATCATCCCACAGGCACTCACACAAATACCATCCAGATGCAGAAATACCAACATTCACTGTCTTCACTGAGTCTCCCTCCTCCTCGGCATTAACCTCCCTCCCAGTTGCGTCTACACTCACACCTGCATGCACTACATCCTCATCCACTCCCATCATCACATCACGCATTTCACTACATGCCCCTCACTGACAGTCACCACCCCCACATCCATGCACACATTCCCTGTGTCCTCTCCCACTGTGTCTGTGCCCCCTCCTCCCAAGTGACACAAACGCAAGCACTCAGACACTCAACAGCCATCCACTTCACAACAGCATCCACGCCATGCACCTGCACCCAAAATCAGCATACAGACACCTCCTACAACCACTTCCTCTTCCTCCACTACCAAACTTTCACCCTCTTCCCGCCTCAATGTCCCTAAGAAGCTTTTCCTCTCCACCGTTGACCTCTTCCCTCCCACTCCCCCCGTCCTTCACATCGGGCCAGGGTGGTCGGAACCCAGGCGAGCACCTCAGCCACCCAGTCCACGGCCACAGTAGTGTCGATAGCAACTGCAGGTGGGAGAGGATACCGGGCACCAAGCAGCAACACTGACAGGGTACCTGCCCCAGGTGCATCTAGAAAGGGCAAGGAGGCACCATCAGTTGCAGGGGGGAGGGGAAAACCCTGGCTGCTGAGAGGAAGGGGAAGGGCCTGCACCAGCAGGCATGAAGGACAGAAGGCCTGATGCTCGGACTCATTTGGAGCCCCCACCACAAACCATGGTATTTCAGCCATCCGAGGCTCCAGGGGAAGGGCTGGAGCCTCCCCCACCGGTGCAAGCACCGCCACCAGCACCACTGCAGAAGCAGCAGCCCCAGTGGGCAGCCACCGTCCGAGGCTGCAGGGGAAGGGCTGGAGCCTCCCCCACCACTGCCAGCACCTCCACCAGCATGACCACAGGCACCGCTGCCAGAAGCAGCAGCCCCAGTGGGCAGCCGTCCAAGGCTTCAGGGGAAGGGCTGGAGCCTCCCCCAGCACTGCCAGCACCGCCACCAGCACCACTGCCAGCAGTAGCAGCCCCAGTGGGCATCTGTTTGAGGTTGCAGGGGATAGGTTTGAGCCTCCCCCCACCACTGCCAGCCCCGACACCAGCACCGCCACTGCAACCACTGAGCAGCCGTCACCGCCGGGGGACTGCGTGTAGTCCTGCCTTCTTGGGCTGTTGTGCATTTTGGCCCCTGAAAAGCATGTGGGTCTGACACCCAGGTGAGAGACTGTGACCTTGCACTCCCCAAGATCTGCATCGCAGGGCACAATTCCCCCTCCAGAACCAGTGGAAGAAGCCATCCACCCACCCCATCCTTCTTAGGATGAAGCACACTGGGCACAGGGCCCCCTCCAGAACCAGTGGAAAAAGCCATCCACTCTCACCTCATCCTTCCCAGGATGAAGTACACTGGGCACAAGGCCCCCTCCAGAACCAGTGGAAGAAGCCATCTACTCACCCCATCCTTCCCAGGATGAAGCACACTGGGCACAAGCCCCCTCCAGAACCAGCTGAAGAATCCATCCACTAGAGAGACTGTGGCCTTGCACTCCCCAGGACCAAGCAGTGGGCAAACCACCCACTTGAGAGACTGTGGCCTTGCACTCCCCAGAACCAATATGTGGGCAAACCGCCCACTTGAGAGATTGTGACCTTGCACTCCCCAGGACCAAGCAGTGGGCAAACCACCCACTTGAGAGAGTGTGGCCTTGCACTCCCCAGGACCAAGCAGTGGTCAAACCACCCACTTGAGAGACTGTGGTCTTGCACTCCCCAGGAGCAATAGGTGGGCAAACCACCCACTTGAGAGACTGTGACCTTGCACTCCCCAGGACCAAGCAGTGGGAAAATCACCCACTTGAGAGACTGTGGCCTTGCACTCCTCCAGTGTAGAAAAGAAGTCTCTTTCGAGCATTGTTACCCCCACTTTTGGCCTGTTTGTGAGTATATGTCAGGGTTTTTTTACTGTCTCACTGGGGTCCTGCTAGCCAGGACCTTAGTGCTCATAGTGAAAACTCTATTTGTCAATGTGTTTTATATGTCTCACTGGGACCCCTGCTAACCAGGGCCCCACTACTCATAGGTTGTGGCCTGAATGTGTTCCCTGTGTAGTGCCTAATTGTGTCACTGAGGCTCTGCTAATCAGAACCTCAGTGCTTATGCTCTCTCTGCTTTTAAAATTGTCACTGCAGGCTAGTGAGCATTTTTACCAATTCTAATTGGCACACTGGAACACCCTTATAATTCCCTAGTATATGGTACCTAAGTACCCAGGGTATTGGGGTTCCAGGCAATCCTTATGGGCTGCAGCATTTTTTTTGCCACCCATAGGGAGCCCAGACAATTCTTACACAGGACTGCCACTGCAGCCTGAGTGAAATAACGTCCACGTTATTTCACTGCCATTTTACAATGCACTTAAGTAACTTATGTCACCTATATGTCTAACCCTCACTTAGTGAAGGTTTGGTGCAAAGTTACTAAGTGTAAGGGCACCCTGGCACTAGCCAAGGTGGCCCCGCATAGTTCAGGGCAATTTCCCCAGACTTTGTGAGTGCGGGGACACCATTACATGGTCAATACCTATATGTGGCTTCACAAGGGTAACTCTGAATATGGCCATGTAACATGTCTAAGATAATGTAATTGTCCCTCCATGCCAAATCTGGTATTGGGGTGCCAATCCCATGCATCTCTAGGGCTTCAGCATGGACCCCGGGTACTGCCAAACTAGCTCTCCGGGGTTTTCACTGCAACTACCGCTGCTGCCAACCCGCAGACAGGCTTCTGCCTTTCTGGGGTCTGGGCAGCCCAGTCCCAGGAAGGCACAACAAAGAATTTCCTCTGAGAGAGGTTGTTACACCCTCTCCCTTTGGAAATAGGTGTTAAGGGCTGGTGAGGAGTAGCCTCCCCCAGCCTCTGGAAATGCTTTGAAGGGCACAAATGGTGCCCTCCTGCATATGCCAGTTTACACCTGTTCAGGGATCCCCCAGCCCCTGCTCTGGTGTGAAACTGGACAAAGGAAAGGAGAGTGACCACTCCCCTTTCCATCACCACCCCAGGGATGGTGCCCAGAGATCCTCCAGTGTGTCCCAGACCTCTGCCATCTTGAATGCAGAGGTGTGAAGACACAATGGAGGCCTCTGAGTGGCCAGTGCCAGCAGGTGACGTCAGAGACCCCTCCTGATAGGTCCATACCTGATAAGGTAGCGAATCCTCCTCTCAGGGTCTCTCCTGTGGGTTTCTCTTCAGATAACGAATGCAAGAGCTCACCAGAGTTCCTCTGCATCTCCCTCTTCGACTTCTGCCAAGGATCAACCGCTGACTGCTCCAGTACGCCTGCAAAACTGCAACAAAGTAGCAAGACGACTACCAGCAACATTGTAGCGCCTAATCCTGCCGGCTATCTCGACTGTTTCCTGGTTTTGCGTGCTCTGAGGGCTGTCTGCCTTCACCCGGTCAATGGAATCTTCCCCCTTCAGGAATCCTCTGCAACAACTTCATCATCCTCTAACCTCGGATCAACCACAGTCTGCTCCAGGAACCACTGTAACTACAACAAGGTATCCACAAGGGATACTTTTCTTCTGCAACCTCAGCTCCAAGTCAGCAACTGCAACATTTTTCATGGTGTGCACACTCTGGGAACTCCCTGTCTTCATCTTGGACTAGAAGGACCGAAGAAATCTCCTGTGGCGTGACAGAGTCTCTCCTCTACTCCAGCAAGTACCTTCCAAGACGACGACCGGTACCCCTGGACTCCCCTCACAGTGACAAGTGTGCCTTTAAGGACACAGAGGGTGGACATCATCGATATAGACTGCCCTGAGGTCCTGCTGATGCAATTTGGAGGAGGTAAGTCCTTGCCTTCCCAAAGAGCGGCAGTACCCCTGTGTACTGCATCTTCTCCACCTCCTGAGGCCTCTGTGCACTATTTGCAAAATTCCTTCATGCACAGTCTGGCCCATGTCCCCAGCACTCCATCCTACGATGTTTAACTCGCTGAGTTGTTCTCAGGTGGCGTGGGACCTTCCTTTGTTGTACTGCATCAACTGCATTTTGCACCTCCTTTGTCCCCATGTCCTGGGACTCCCGAGGGTGCTTGGTGGCATCCTGAGGGTTCTCTAAAGTGCTGAGAGCCCCTATTCCTCCTCAAACAGAGTTGAGGCTCCCAGGTCCCTCCGGGGTCCACCCACTGTCATTTTGAAACAAAATGCACTTTTGTCATAGCCAAGGCTTGTTGGTGACTCCCAACACGAAATCACATCTGCAACAATCTTCACATTGTGGGACATCCTTTGCATCATGCAGCAACATGTTGGCATCCTCCTAGGGTGCATTTCTGCAGTCTTTGACTAACCATGGGCTCTATTTTTGCACCCTCTTCTGGGTTGGCAGGGGCTCCTGCCCTTCCAGGAATGGGACTTCTTTCAACTTATGGATGTGGTCCCCTTCTTTTGCAGGTCCAGGAATCCAGCAGTTGTCATTTGCAGACTTGGTTGGTTCTTGCATAATCCCAATCATGAGGTGTAGTGTGTCCTAAGGAAACTTGCAGTACTTTACTCCTCCTTTACTGGGCTCTGGGATGGGGTCATTTACTTACCTTTACTGTATTCTTACTCTCCCAGCAATTCTGCACACACTACACTTGTCTAGGGGGGAATTCGTGATTCGCATTCCACTTTCTTATAGTTTGTGTTGCCCCTGACCTATTTTCTCCCATTGCAATGATAGCATTTCCCATTGTTTGCATTGTTCTATGAATTATACTTCTTGGTATATGGTCTAAATTGCCCCTAGACCTATTTCTCCCATTGCATTCTATAGGATGTCCTACTGTTTGCATTGTTCTATTACTATTTACTTGTCTAATGTTGGTGTCTAGTGTATATATTGTGTATAATACTTACCTCCAGAAGGAGTATTGTCTGTGAGATATTTTTGGTACTGTGTCACCCAAATAAATACCTTTATATTTGGTAACACTAAGTATTGTCTTTACTTGTGTATAAGTACTGTGTAACTATAAGTGGTATTGCAGGAGCTTTTATGACTCCTAGTTCAGCCTAAGCTGCTCTGCTATAGCTACCTCTATCAGCCTAAGCTGATAGAACACTACTACATTTCACTAACAAGAGATAACTGGACCTGGTATAAAGTGTAAGTATACAAGCCAGCTACAGGTCATTAATCTATCCTCATTCTATGTACAGGTCATTTGCAATGGCTGTACATGTTTCAAACAATACATATCTTGTCTGTTGTCATGCCCCTGCCCTCTCCATCCTCCCCTTCCTGATCCATTATGCTACAACTCTGCTTCCTGTCTATCCATTATGGTCAGCTTTCTGTCCTTGCCTCTTTCCTCTCTGCTCCCTGTTGTTCAGGTGCATGGCCCTGTCCTCTCCCTATTGCTTTCCGTGGTCATTTGTGCTGCTCTGTCATCCTGCTTGCTGTGTGTGGTGTAATGTGCTCCTGCAACCCCTGATGCTTGTCCTGTAAGGTCAGTTTGGTGCCCTTGCCCGTCTCCCCTCCTGCCCTTTGTTATTCAGCTCCACATGCCTGCCCCATTCCTCCTTCCCTCCATGATCCAATATACCATACTAGCCAACTTTTTGAACTTGGGAGGAGGGAGATTTTGTATTGATTTTCCCCATGTTCTTATATTGAAAAAGAGGAGGTTTAAGGCAGGAGACAGATAAAATAAAGTATTTTTGGTCTCAGAAACATCAGGTGTCTTCTGACTGAATTGGATATGTTGGCGTGTATGGTTGTCCTGCCACTGCCTCTTCGTTCTGCCCTTAATTTTCTGTATACTACCACAGCCTCTCTTGCTTGTTCTGCATGGTTGGTATTTTGCCCCTGCCACCTTTCCCATGCCCTCCATGGTCTGTTGTGCTGCCACTGCTCCTCCTACCTTCCCAACAAGGTCAACACGTTGCCTCTGCGCTCTCCTCACTGCCCCCAATTATACAAGCCCATGCCCCTGAACTCTGCCTCCCCACAGTATTCTAATAAACAACTAGATTGCTAACATTCTACGGGGCATATCTACAAGAAAGTGGTGCATCAGCAATGATGTGCCACTTTTTTTGCGCCCCCTGTGCCATTCTAACATCATCATGGTAGTGCCGTATTTACAGTACGGTGGACCATGGTGCACATTAGCACAATAACGTAAAAATGTTTTACACTGTTGTGGTGCATAGATCGTATAGCGACAAAAATGATGGTGCAAGTCCAGTAATGCATGGGAGGCTCTTTGGAAACAATGGGAGTGTCACTTTAATGTCTGCCTTGGGTATGAGTTTAAAATGACAGGAAAAATGATGTAGGAAATCTAACAAATTTCACTGCACCATTATTCTGGGCCTCCTAACGGGGGAACTCCCCCCCTTGCATACATTATGGCCAGGGCAGGCAAAATGTAGCGTCAGCGGTTACAAAATGGCACAATACTTGCATTTTGCCACTTTGTAAATCTGGCACAGGGAAAAGACCTCTTTGATGCCACCTTAGCATAAAGAAATGATTCTAGGGCGATGCAAGGAAGTGCTAGAGACTTTTAAATATCCCCATTTTTTATTACAAAAGTGTGGCACGCCTGACGCCATCTTAATGTAATTAAACTGTAATACCTAAAGCAGTTCCTTTACAAATTATAAAAATGAGAGGGTCTTATTCCCATTGAATTTATGGTTAATGCTCTAAAAAACTAAAATGAGGACATTTTCTGAGTTCTCAAATAGCAACAAAGCACCTTTAAATTATTTGCTATCTTTATGCTTTTCTGTGCAGTTGATCACTTGATTATGTGTGACACTTAGGGAAGAGGATGTTATGGCCAGACTGCAGGCATTTGCAACTGAGGAACCAGGTTTGAGTTTCAATATCAGCTTGACATCTTGTGAATCTGGGCAAATCACTGAATCTCCCGATGTCTAAAACCAACGTGAATGTGTTCTTGTGTAAAGTAATTGATGCTCATGTAAAGACTCCAATACCTTCGGGTCAAGTCCATGCTATATAAAAATGCAAAAAAAAAAAAAAATGAAGGTCCTGATTTTGTTTTTTCTTTTCAATGGGATTTGGTTTTTGGCAGATGAGGTACCGAAATCCCATTGTTTTTAATGTGATTTAGATTTTGGCCAATGGGATATCGTTCCCCGTTGTGACGGAGAAATCACTAAGTCGAGATCTAAATCATTCCCTAAGTGTTTTGCTTACTTCTGTCATTGGGCAATACCTGGGCTACAGTTGGGTAATATTTGTGCTACATTTAGGGTATTTTTTCTCTGGTGGCCATCTTGGGGAACCTATTTGGTATGAATGAGTTCTTAATTTACCACAGTATCTTCAGTAGAAAATGCTTGAATTTTTCCACTTCAATTCCATCAAGATGGGGTTCAGATTTGTCATACTTTTGGCATAAATTCTTAATGCTAGCACTCTAGTTGCTTGCTAGAATATTGTAGTAAAAACAGTGTGAATTTACAGAACATATGCTCTAATTTTAGCTTCTGGAGCACCTTCCATAACCTCTATGGGAAAATCATGAGAAAACAGTTTTCTCGCAAACACGATTCATGAAATCCCAGCAGAAGGATTTTTCACAGGGTCAGATCACCTTAGAACACCCCACAATTCCTAAAATTAGTATGTTACATCAACAAATGATTTATACTGTAACTAAAATCTGTTATCACCCTTTATACTTTCTCCTTTTTGTGACACTTAAACCCTGCCATTCACTACAATGCTTTACAATTGGGTCTATGTTTCAGAGTCCTGTAACGGCTGCCACAGCATGTTTTATATTTATATGCATATTTTCCTTAAAGTACATTTTTAAATACATTTAAGCTTTAGTTCTAATTTTCAGCATTTAGATCATTTAGGAGGTGCTATCATGTACATTGGTGCCAAGATGGCTGCCAATTCCTGGTTGAAATGCTGACAGCCAAGCAGATCTCACCATGAAGTCTGTGCTCATGCTACCCCAGGCATACAATTTGTTTTTCCTTTAATATCTCAAAAACCACTGGATGGATTTACAACAAATAATGAAAAGCATGCTTTTTGGTCCAAGAGCTACCTTACTGCGAAATGTGGTGTAATTCAGTCCAGCTGTTCGGGCTGTAGTCATGTTCAAAATCCCTACAGGAAATTGCATGGAGAAAATGTGTTTTGGGTTCCCCTTTTTCTCAGTCCCTGCAAGACGGATCACTCTAAAACTTTTGAGACAGCACCTGAATAGAGTGGCAAGCTAGTTTTGAAAATTTGAAAATTTCATGTAGATTTGCCAAATGGTGCCAAAGTGATAGTCAAAAGAAAAAACACTTTTCCTATGGAAACAAGGTCCCAACAATAATTACCTACTGGCAACTGCCAGTAGGTATATATATATATATATATATATATATATATATATATATATATATATATATATATATATATATATATATATATATATATATATATAAGCCTCTGAGTGCATGTATGAGTGAATGAATTAGTGTATGAATGAGGCTGTGGGTTTTCTTTCAAATGTTTTCATACTCTCAAATAGTTTTAGACCAATTCATGGCAATTCTCAAAAATGTGTGAATTTTCATGAATATCGCTCACTGTGACCCAAAAATTATATTAAACCTATAATTTCCCCCTAAAACACACCTATATCACACCCCTGGAGTCAGGGAACCTTCACACTGACCCTTTATGCCACTTTCAATTTGAATTTTCACCCTCAGGGACCTTGTCCCCTGAAATAAACTGGAAATCATAATTTTCTAGTTAGGTTACGGTCAGCCAATTGCAATGCTTCTTTTTGCATGCGTATTTGCAAATTTCACACATTAATCACAGCCAGGGATATATACACTTATTTGCTCTTGTATATCTCTTAAACTACTGAACACATATACACCACTTTTGTGAAGATTCATCAAACAATGCCAAAGATATAGGAAAGTCAAAAACCGCTTTTTCTATGGAAACATGGGCCCTCATTACGACCCTGGCAGTCGGTGATAGAGTGGCGGTAATACCGCCAACAGTCTGGTGGTAACTACCGCCAAATTATGACCATGGTGGAAAGATCTCCGAAAGGCGGTCCATGTGCCACACCGACCACCAGGGCAGAAACAACAGTCACCGCGGTGGTAGCCACCAACAGCCAGGCAGAAGTCAAAGTTTCACCCACCATATTATGAAAACACAATTCTCCACCTTTTCTGGGGCGGCACCAACACCATCAAAAGCCTGGCGGAAACACTTTACAGAAGTGAAAGGACTCACCATTGGAGACACAGGGAAGAACCACGCCGCCATGGAACCAGAACTACAAGTATTTCTGATGATATTCTACATTATGCTCCACCACGAACACCAACGACGGCGAAGATGACGACGGCGAGTACAGCCGCCTAGCACACAAGGGAGGGGGGGAGGATAACAAGAGTGACACACCCACAACACAAACCCGACACACATACACAATACACACAACCAGCTCCTCAAGAAAACAATTTATCCCCGTAAATTGACTGAATAATGCAAGGATAACAGAAATTTACTAAAGTGATTGTAATAAGATCAACGCAATATTAATAATAATTTTGCCAATGCAACAGATATGTACAAATGTACAAACAAGGGACACTGCCCAGTCCTCAGTTTACGGGGCTACATGGTCACAGGCCAAAGTCCAAGGCCCCACTCATTACCTGCAACAATACGGAGAGAACACTGCAGGGGAGTCAGTTGGGAAATAGGCAGGCACCTCAGGAGGAAAGGGGGCACCTCAACCGCATGTGGAAACAAGACCACTGGTTCTGGAGGGGGCAACATTCCCTATGCTTGGTCCTGGGGAGTGCAAGGCCACAGTCTCTGGAGTGGGTGACTTGCTCACTGGTTCTGGTGGGGGGCAACATGCCCTGTGCTTGGTCCTGGGGAGTGCAAGGCCACAGTCTCTTAAGTGGGTGAATACCACACTAGTTCTGGAGGGGGCAACATGCCCTGTGCTTGGTCCTGGGGAATGCAAGGCCACAGTCTGTGGAGTGGGTGACTTGCCCACTGATTCTGGAGGGGACATGTTGCACAGCAGCCCATGGAGGCTGGATCACATTGCGTCCGTCGGTAGTGATGGCTGCACTGTGGTGGTAGTAGTAGCGGGAGGCTCCTACTCAGCCCCTGCACCCTACTTTGGCTGAGCTGTGGTGGTGGTGCTGGTAGTGGGAGACTCCTACTCAGCCCCTGCTGCTTGCGATGGCTGCACTGCTGTGGTGGTGGTGGTAGTGGGAGGCTCCTGCTCAGCCCCTGCACTCACTGATGGCTGCATAACCACGGTTGGTGGTGTTGGCTCTGTGACAGCTGCTGGTGCCGGCTCCTTTCCTTTCTTGCTTGCTGGTGCAGGCTCCTTCCCCTTTCTGCTGGCTGGTGCAGGCTCCTTCCCCTTCTTTCTTGCTGGTGCAGGCTCCTTCCCTTATCTGCAGGCTGGTGCAGGCTCCTTCCCCTTCTTGCTTTCTGCTGCAGGCTCTTTCCCCCCTTCTGCTGGTTGGTGCAGACTCCGTCCCCCTTTTGCTTGCTGGTGCAGGCTCCTTCGCATTTCTGCAGGCTGGTGCAGGCTCCTTCCCCTTCTTGCTTTCTGGTGCAGGCTCTTTCCCCTTTCTTCTGGCTGGTGCAGGCTCCTTCCGCTTCAGTATTTGTGGCCTGGAATCCTTTCCACCACGAGGAGGTGCGGATGGAACTGGGCCAGTGGACTGTGTGGCTGAGGTGCTTTGCTGGGTTATTGATACCGTGGCCATAAGTGCAGGACGGGGGGAGTGGTAGGGAAGAGGTCAATAGTGGAAAGGAAAAGCTTTTTAGGGACTATGGGGCAGGAAGAGAGTGAAGTCATGGGACTGGAGGATGAGGGAGTGGTTGTTTGAGGTGTTTGTCTGCTGGATTTGGGTGCAGGTGCACAGTGGTATGTTTTTGTGAGGTGGATGACTGTTGGGTGTCTGAGTGCTTGCGTCTCTCTACCTTAGGAGGGAGGGATAGACACAGTGGGAGAGAACACAGGGGACGTGTGCATGGATACAGGGACAATGGCTGCCATCAGACAGGAGGCCAGAGCCCGGATCGATCTCTGTTGGGCTGCCAATCCAGTGTGAATGCCCTCCAGGAATGCATTAGATTGTTGCATCTCGGCTGCAAGCCCCATGGATGGCATTAACAATGGTTGACTGCCCTACAGAGATGGATCTCAGGATGTCAATATCCTCCTCACTCAGGGCAGCAGGGCTCACTGGGGCAGGGCCTGAGGTGCTTGTGGCTTAGGAGATGCCCACCCTTCTGGGTGAGCGGGCATGGGCAACTCGCTGTGGGGCTGCTGGGAGGGCGGTGCTGGTACGGGGGTGGCAGCTGTACCTGTAGCTGGGGTGGTCACAGAGGTGTCCACCACATCCAGAGAGCTCCCATTGGAGGAGGTATCAGAGTCTGTATTGTCCCCTTCAGTCTCCGCCGTGGTACTTCCCTTGCCCTCAGTCCCACTGGAGCCCACAGCGTCAGTGGACTATGCCTCCAGGGTCATGTGGGTTGCAGCTCTCTTCATCACCAGTACTTCTTCTCCTCCGCCAGATGATGCTAATGCGCATAAGGACAGGATGACAAAACAAAAAAGGGAGGTAGAGTAACAAAGGATACACTGGATCAATGACTGCACCAACACCATTGTAGCATACACAGCACCCTCACACACAGGGAACAGGCCTACGCACTATGCATTACACTACCAGTGATATTGCTAGCCACCAAGGCATGAGGAGGGGCACACACCGCTAACTGCAGCACACCTGGGATCCACACAGTCCTGGCCAGTAGTGGATGCTAACAAGCTAGGTAGGCATTATTTTCCCTTCAAACCCCTAGCCACCAGAGGACCTATGCTGCTATGTCTGGCCTGGCCTAGAGGCACCCAAGGACACACAACCACCACCCGGATACCACCCCACCAGGTGTAAGTTGTAATGATAGCCACTGTACTTACCCCCTTGTGGCTGCTGTGTTGCCCTGAAGCGTCCATCCAGTTCTGGATAGGCCACCGCCAGTATGCGGGCAATCAGGGGGGTCAGGGTTAGCCAGTCACCCCTTCCTCATTGGGAGGCCATCCCCAGCTGGGCCTCCGCGGTCTTCATGCCCAGCATCTCAGGTCCTCCCACCTTTTGCGACAGTGGATGCACCACCTGCCATAGATCCCCAGGGTCCACCTGTCCTTGGTGATGGCACGCCATGCGCCCTTCTTTTGATGGGCGCTGACCTGCAGAGGCAATACAGACAGGAGAACACCATTAGACAAACAGTCCAACCAGTTACACATATGGTCCACCATAACCGTCCAATGTGTACCCAGCCAGGAGGACATTCCTTCTCCCTTACACAATGCCTTCACACACACCTCATAGATGCATGCCACCTTCATCGTGCCCACAGGTTACTCACCTATTGGTCTGGAGGCCCATACAGCAATCTGTATTGGGGTAGGACCCCATCCACCAGTCTCTCCAACTCCTCCTCCGAAGTGAAGGCTGGGGCCCTTTCCCCGGTCACAGGCCATGGTAGGTTCTGTACACAGGTCACAGCAGCACATGCAGTGTAGGTCCTCTCCTATGGATGGTCAGGTAACAAGTGAGGAATCAGATAGAAAATGGTGTCACGTCCACGGCGGTGCATACTGTCACCACTGGCGTAGATCACCATTGGCCACTGTTCCCCATAGAGCCCAATATGAACCAATGAGGATTTGCACTGTGGTTAACGACCTCCTCCCGCCACGGTGCACAATGTCAGCGGAATTACATCACTTCCACCTGTCCCTCCACACAGGACAGGCGGACACCTTTTCGGGGGCGGCATCCCTATGGAATAATGCTCTGTCATAGAAGAAATAGGCACATACTGGACAAATCACACTGACGCATTACAAGTTTACAGAATGCAAACTATTGTTGTGGCTCCATTGTTCAGTTTGTGACAGGCCCCTCACTCTTTTGTCCCATAGATTCCAACCGCTGCATATGAATAGGAGATAGAGACATACCCCCATGTGCAGATTCCTGGTGGACTTGGCTACACTGGAGGACAGGCTCATACTACTCACCTATAGACTGGACAGGGCCGCAATCACAGAGGTGTGTGCCCAATTGGGACCTGACCTGATATCTTTTATCAGTCACCACACTGGGATCTTGTGCAAGTGCCATCAGTACTCTATTTCCTGGCAACTGGTTCTTTCCAAGTGACAGTGGGATTGGCAGCAGGAATGTCACAGCCAATGTTCTCAATAGTGCTGACAATAGTATTTCCTGCCCTGATAAAACAAATGTGCAGCTACATTGCCCCAGACTGAGGATTTGGCCACCGTGAAGGCTGAGTTTTCTACAATGGGACATATCCCCAATATAATTGGGGAAATTGACGGAACACATATTGCATGTGTACCCCCCCACCAGAATGAATAGGTGTTCAGGAATCATAACAGTTCCCACTCTATAAATGTGCAGATAGTGTGCTTGGCGGACCAGTACATCTCCCACGTCAATGCTAAGTATCCTGGGTTGGTGCATGATGCCTTGGTCCTGATGAATAGCTGCATCCCAAATGTGATCACCTAATTACAGAGGCACAGGGTGTGGCTAATAGTTGAGCCCTGGTTCCCACCCAATGTATGTTGGTGTATGGGTATGGTGTGGGCCATATAGCATAGTGTGTGGCAAAATGTTGTCCTTCAATAATTGCGGGTGACTCTGGTTATCTAAACATATAATGGCTGCTGACTCATGTGAGGAATGCCAGGACAAGGGCAGAAGAATGTTATGAGGCACATGGGCAAACCTGAAGGATAATTGTGAGAACCCATGGCCTCCTGAAGGCCAGGTTCCAGTGCCTCCATCTAACATGTGGATCCCTGTGCTACCCAGCCAAGAAGGTCGCCAGATAGTAGAGGCATGCTGCATGTTACACAACCTGGCCCTCAGACGCCATGTCCCCTTTCCGCAGGAGGAGGAGACTGGAGATGCTCCTGTGGCAGCAGTTGACCCTGTGGACAGTGAGGATGAGGAAGCAGAGGATGAGGACAACAGAACAACTGTGATACGTCAGTACTTCCAATGACACACAGGTAAGACAGTGTAACTTTACTTTTCAATGACTTTGGTAGTATTCTGTGTGTCATTGGCATGCTGGTATTTCCCAATTCAATGCCCACTGTGAGAAAGTAGCCTCTTTTTTTAGCATGGTTACCCCCACATTTGGCCTGTTTGTGAATGTGTTTGTGGGAAAACAGGGCTGATTGCAGAGGTCCCCTAACGTTTTGCCCACATTTTCCACTTTTTGCTGGTGTTTTCATGACTCTGATGGTGTCCTGGGTACTGCTAACCAGTCCCAGGGCCTGTGCTCTGTGTAAAATGGATATGCAAATTAGGCTAATTATAATTGGCTAAGTTAACCTACCTATAAGTCCCTAGTATATGGTAGGGCATGTAGGTTTAGGGACCACAGCATAGGTGGTGCACCCATAGGTGCGCTGCTGAGGTGCCCAGTGTCATTTTAAAGGTAGGTCTGCCTTGCTGGCTGCTTTTAAATTAAAGTTATATGCAAATTCGACTTTAGAATTAAAAGTAGTTCCAAAGTCTTGAACTGCCTTATTTTTACATATAAGTCACCCCTAAGTTGTGCCCTATGTGCCCCTAGAGCTAGGTGCCATGTCACTATACGCATGAACTTTATAAAAATAGTTTTATAAGCCCCGGTGAGGTAAAAACAGCCAAATTCGTTTTTCCCTCATTGTAGTAAATGGCCTTCATAGGCTAGAATGGGGAGACTTTATTTTAATTTTTAAAGTCTCCTTAAATGGTGCATACCAAGAGTTTGGTATCAAATTAATTGTTGTAATAAATCCCACAACTTCCAGTTGTTGGATTTAATATAACTTGTTCAGGTAAAGAGTTCTAAACTTTACCTAAAAAGTTGCCAATTTCAGCCCTGCATTGTTTTTGCTGCTGTGCTCTGATTGGCCAGCCTTTAGCAGCCTGGCCAGGTTGCCTTGATGAGGTGTGAAGTGGCCTGGCTTCACACAAAGGAATCTGCCTGTGGGAGGGAATCTCCCCTCAGCAGATGGTGAGGCAGGAAGGGGGAGGGCAGCCAAACTGGTCTTCAAAGGCAGAGAAGGACATTTGGAGCAACCAGCAACACCCCCACATCCTGCAACCCCAGATAACTAGGTGTCCCTCGATTAGATTAGGAGAGGGCAAGAGAGGGGTGTATTTATGATGTTTAGCCACACCAGTGGGTGGGCTCAGCCAGATGTAACCTCCAAAAATCAGATTCAGCCATGATGGATTTTTGGAGAATGTTGCCTCCTGGGATTGATTTTTGCCACACTTCCAAGAAAGTGGTCATCCCAGGGGGAAGGACCCTGCATCTGATTGGAGAACCAGGACCCCCCTGCTTTTCACCCAGGAGCAAGGATAAAACTGGCAGACCTGCACCCACACCTCAGTTTCCTACCACATCCAACAAGGAAGAGCAACAGAAGAAGAAGGACTACCCTGCTGGACCCCTGGCCTGCATCTGGAACCTGCACTCAGAAGGACTGCACCAGCTGCACACCTGGGCTTCACCACAAGAAGGACTTTGCCTGGCTTCAACTGGTTCAAGGAGGGACTCCCTGTTTGCTACAGGTGAAAAGTTGCTATCCAGAGTCCCCTGCACCAACTCCTGAAGAAAGCGACCAGCTGACCACTGTCCAGTGGCCAAAAAGGAGTTTACGCCAGGTGCATTCTGGGAGTTTTAGTCAGCACCCCCCAAGGACCAACTCAGAACTTCTGGACCCTTTGGGTGAGCTGTGGACCCCAAAAAGAACCTTAAAAGGACATCTGGGAGAAGTTCCAGAAGTTTGGAGAAGTATGGACAACTTTTGTAAAAAAGCTCCATAGAGGGAACGATCTGCCGCGGCAACTCTAGCCGGCTTGCCTCAAATGCGACCCGGCCTGATTTGCTGGTTTGTCCCGGTAAAGAAAATCTCTGAAAAAGAGACTAAGTCCGAAGGTAAAAAGTTGACCGGGACCTTCCAGCCAGCGTATCCGAGGAGGGCTCCAGGGACGTCGGATCAAGATCCAGGTTTACCCCGGTCGAAGGATTTTCACCTCGAAAAAATGACTAGTCCGAAGATAAAAATCTCCACCGAGGATTCCAGCATCCAGGAGGTCCAGGAGGTCGGATTGGACTGGCAGGTTCGTCCCCCTGAAGAAAATCTTCGAAAAAGAGACTAAGGGGGTCATTCTGACCTTGGCGGTCCATGACCGCCATGGCGGAGGGCGGCGGAAGCACCTCCAACAGGCTGGCGGTGCTTCCTGGGCGATTCTGACCGCGGCGGTAAAGCCGCGGTCAGAAAAGGGGAGCCGGCGGTTTCCCGCCGGTTTCCCGCCGGTTTCCCGCTGGCCCAGGGAATCCGCCATGGCGGCGCTGCTTGCAGCACCGCCATGGGGATTCCGAGCGCCTTCCCGCCAGCCTGTTTCTGGCAGTGTCCACCGCCGGCACCAGGATGGCGGGAACGGCTGCCGTGGGGCCCCTGGGGTCCCCTGCACTGCCCATGCCACTGGCATGGGCAGTGCAGGGGCCCCCTAACAGGGCCCCACAAAGATTTTCACTATCTGCTGTGCAGACAGTGAAAATCGCGACGGGTGCCACTGCACCCGTCGCACCCCTTCAACTCCGCCGGCTCCATTCCGAGCCGGCTTCATTGTTGAAGGGGCTGTCCCGCTGGGCCGGCCGGCGGTCTTCTGGCGGTCGCCCGCCAGCCCAGCGGGAAAGCCGGAATGGCCGCCACGGTCTTTTGACGTGGAGCGGTCTTTCGGCGGGAACCGCTTGGCGGGCGGCGACCGCCGACCGCAGCGGTCAGAATGACCGCCTAAGTGTGAAGGTAAACTTTTAACTGAGGCCTCCCGCGGCCTGTAGCCAAGCAGGGCTTCATCGCGGTCGGCCTGAAACTTTGACTTTGTCCCGGTCGAGGTGCAACCAGATGACCCTATTGGCGCTTTTTGTTTCTAGGCGCTAAAAAAATTATAATTCTTTAAAAATTCATATCTCCGGTTCCCCTTATCTGATTTTATTCATTTTGGTGTCATTTTAAAGATAAAAATATGTTCTATTTTTATAAATTGGTTTTGGATTTTTAAACTGTTTCCTATGTTTTATTTGATTACTGTTTTGTGATATTTGAATGCTTTACACTCTGTCTCCTAGGTTAAGCCTTGACGCTCGTTGCCAAGGTACCAAGGGTTGAGCTGGGTTTAATTTACTGAGACCTAACTGGACCTTAGTGGAGGTTAGTGGCCTGTTGCTAAGTGCAGGTACCTACCTGCCCTTACCAATAACCCATTTTCCAACAGTGTGTCAGTGTGTTTTTGATGTGTCATTGGGATCCTGCTAGCCAGGACCCCAGTGCTCATATTGAAAACCCTTCATGTCAGTGTGTTTTGCCTGTCTCACAGGGATCCTGCTGGCCAGGAGCCCAGTTCTCATAGTTTGTGGCCTATGTGTGTGTTGTCAGTAGTGCTTGACTGTGTCACTGGGGCTCTGCTAACCAGAACCCCCGTGCTTATGCTCTCTCTGCTTTTAAATTAGTCACTATAGAGTAGTGACTTTATTTAACAATTTCAATTGGCACATTGGAACCCACTTATAAGTCCCTAGTATATGGTACCAAGGTACCCAGGGCATTGGGGTTCCAGGAGATCCTTATGGGCTACAGCAGTGCTTTTGACACTCATATGGAGCTCAGACAAGCCATTTCACAGGACTGCCATTGCAGCCTGTGTGAAATCGTGCACACACTAGTTCACATCCATTTTCACTGCACTTAAGTAACCTATATGTCTAACCTTCATTTACTGAAGGCTAGGTGCAAAGTTACTAAGTGTGAGGTCGCCCTGCACCAGCAAAGGTGCCCCCACACAGTCCAGGGCAAATTCACTGGAAATTGTGAGTGTGGGGACGCCATTACACACATGCACTACATATAGGCCAATCCCTATATGTAGCTTCACAATGGTAACCCCAAATATGGCCATTTATGGTGTCTAAGATCATGGAATTGTCCACCCATTCTAAAGATGGTATTGAGGAGCCAGTTCCATGCATCCTGAGGGCTCCACCATGGACCGCTAGTACTGCCAAACCAGCTCTCTGAGGCTTGCACTGCAGCTACAGCTGTTGCTACCTCACAGACAGGGTTGGCAGTGTCAGCAGGTGACGTCAGAGCCCCCTCCTGATAGGTCCATACCTGATAAAGTAGCCAATCCCCTCTCAGGGCCATTAAGGGTCTCTCCTGTGGGTTTCTCTTCAGATTCTACTTGCAAGTTTTCGGCAGGAATCCTCTGCAACTAATATTTCATCCTCTAACCTCGGATTGACTGCAACCTGCCCCAGGAACCGCTGTAACAGCAACAAAGTATCCAGAAGCGCTACTTTTCCTCTGCAACTTCAGCTCCAGGCAGCAACTGCAACAGTTTTCACAGTGTGCATGCTCTGGGGACTCCCTGTCTTGAACCTGCACAAGAAGGACTCTTGCAGGTTCCTTCTAAGTTGACAACCAGTTCTCTTGGACTCCTCTCCTGGTGATGGGCATGCTCCTCGGAACGCAGGTGGTGGACCCCTTTGACACAGACTGTCCTAAGGTCCTGCTGTCCAAATTTGGAGGAGGTAAGAGCTGGCCTTCCCCGTTTGTAATAGTACCCCTGTGCACCGCATCATCTTCACCTCCTGAGGCCTCTGTGCAATATTTGCAAGAATCCGTCATGCACAGCCTAGCCCAGGTACCCGGCACTCTATTCTGCGATGCTCTACTCACTGAGTTGTCCTCCAGCGGCGTGGGACCTTCTTTTGAAGTGCTGCAACAACAGCAATTTGCACGTTCTTTGTCCCTGTGTCCTGGGACCTCCAGAGGTGCTGCCTGGTCATCTGTGGGTTTCCTCCAGTGTTGGGAGTCCCCTCTGCCTCCTCTGTCCTAGTTGAGGCCCGAGGTCCACCCTGGGTTCAGGCAGCGCAACTTTAATGCAAAACGCAACTTTGCTTGATGCAAGGCTTGTTGGATGAATCCAGTGCCGAAACTCGCCTGCATCAAATATCTCTTCGTGGGACATCCATTGCATCATGCAGGAACCTGCAGCCGTCTTCCTTTGGTGCATTTCTGCAGTCTTCATCAAACCGGGGACTATTCTTTTGCACCTTCTTCTTGGTTGGCAGGGGCTCCTGTCTTTCCTGGAACTTCTTCTTACTTATTGACTTGGTGTGCTCTCTTTGCAGGTCTTCAGGTCCAGGAATCCACCATTTGTTGTTTGCAGTCTTGCTTGGTTCTTGCAATATCTCAAATCATGACTTATATTGTGTCCTAAGGAAACTTGCAGTACTTTACTCCTACTTTCCTGGGCTCTGGGGTGGGGTATTTAATTCACCTTTGTGGTATTCTTACTCTCAAAGTGATTCTCCACACACTACACTTGTCTAGGGGGGGATTTTGTGATTCACATTCCACTTTCTTAGTATATGGTTTAAGTTGCCCCTAGACCTATTTTCTCCCATTGCATTCTATAGGATTTCCTACTGTTTGCATTGTTCTATGACTATTTACTTGTCTAATTTTGGTGTATAGTGTATATATTGTGCATATTACTTACCTCCAGAAGGAGTATTGTCTCTAAGATATTTCTGGCCTTGTGTCACCCAAATAAACTACCTTTATTTTTGGTAACACTGAGTATTGTCTTTACTTGTGTATAAGTGCTGTGTAACTATAAGTGGTATTGCAGGAGCTTTTCATGTCTCCTAGTTCAGCCTAAGCTGCTCTGCTATGGCTACCTCTATCAGCCTAAGCTGCTAGACCACTGCTACATTTCACTAACAAGGGATAACTGGACCTGGTATAAATTGTAAGTGTACAAGCCAGCTACAGGTCATTAATCTATCCTCATTCTATGTACAGTTCATTTGCAATAGCTGTACATGCTTAAAACAATACATATTTGATATACATGACATACTCAAAATCGATTTTTTTCAAAGGGTATTTATTGAAGTGCTAACATTTAGGGGGAAAGTGCAATGAAATGGGGTGATGATGGGGGAAAGTCCAGGGTATTATTCCAGTATGTTTGTAGCACAGGTGCATTGTCCAAGGGGACATAGGAAGGGGAGCAATGGCAGTTTAAGTTGGATAGGGGACCTGTTTGGGACACCAGGGGGACAATCAGGAGAGTCTCATTTCCTGCCAGGGGTCTTGCCAAGTGTCTCTGGCTTCTGTCTAGATCGCAGGGAACGTTTGCAGGGTGGTTTACCTTCAGCAGGGGGAGGGGTGCTGCTGGCATGTGAGTCCTGTGGTGGGGCCTCCTGGCCACTAGCGGCAGCGTAAGTGCAAGGCTGTTCAGATGACTGGCCAGTGGCAGGGGCCCGTTGGTGTGAGACTGCCTCCCTCATAATGTGGGCCATGTCTGCCAGCTGCTGTGGAGATCAGGGTGTTGTTGATGGCTTGCAAGTCCTCCATGATCCCCTAATACTGTCACTCCTGCAGCCACCTGTTCTCCTGCACGTTGTCCAGTATCAGGCCCATCGTGTCCTGGGAATGTTGGTAGGCTCCCAGGATCTCGAAGAGTGCCTCCTGGAGAGCCCCTGGGCCATTACTCACCCCAGCAGTCCTCCCAGTGTCCCTGGTGCCCTGTGCATCTTTCCCCTGAACCGTGTGCACACTGCCACTGACCCCAGGTCCCTGATTGTCTTGGTGTTATGCCATTAATTGTATTTGACCAATGACTTTGTGTTTCACCACTGTGCATATTAGTTGTTCAATGTTCATCAGGAGCACATTACATTCTGTATTTAGTTTAGCTTCCTTTTGGCTTTAACATGGCATTATACATTACATTCTGTATTCAGTGTAGCTGCCTATTGGCTTTAACGTGGCATTAGACATTACATTCTGTATTCAGTTTAGCTGCCTATTGGCTTCACCATGGCATTAGACATTACATTCTGTATTCAGTTTAGCTGCCTATTGGCTTTAATGTGGCATTAGACATTACATTCTGTATTCAGTTTAGCTGCCTATTGGCTTTAATATGGCATTAGACATTACATTTGGTATTTAGGTTAGCTGCCTATTAGCTTTAACGTTGAGTTAGACATTGCAGTTGAGACATTGCAGATGAGCTGTGATTTTCCAAGCTGTGTATTTCCACATGGTAGACCATGCTGTGTTTTTTCAAACTGAATTCACAGGAACCCTAATGTGATAAGAGAGCGTATATTTTTTTCCGGGGGCCCTGGGCAGCAGCAAGGGGAGATTCTCCTGGAATTCAGTCAGGAGCGGACATCAGCTGCCTGGCCTCCCGTTTGGGTGGAAAATCTCCTTCTCGCAGTTGAACAGGAGTCATCAACTTGCAGGCATGAGAAGGATGACGAGCAGTGATAGGCCCTATGGTGATGCAATTTTGACTTTTATTCTTTGCTTTGAAGTCATAATATAATCACATGTATTTGCTGTGTACATTGCAATTGAGAAGTACTTTGATAGATTTTGCTTTCATTGCTGTGACTACTTTTAAACGTGTGCTTCCAACCCACTAATCTCGTCTTTCATGAACCTCGTGGTGAAGTAATAATAATAAATGTCTTCTTTAAACTAAGAAGTGCATTCTAGAGAAGTTTTGTAAGCTTGGTCATAAGATAAGGAAAGCGAAACATTTTGGCGTTAGTCAGCAGTCTGGGAGTCAAATTGGAGCTTGGAAGTGCACTATTTAAAAGTGTAATTTTTTTTGTTGTTTAGAGAATTAAAGAAGCACGGCGGACCATGTTTGAAAATGCATGTGAAGTTAAACTGCCTTGTGGTGCTGTGAGAAACATGTTTTCTTGTTTATCAGGACTTTGTGAGTCTTGGGATGCATGCTTGGATAAAGCAAAAGTTTTTTCATATTAAGAAAATGTGCTTTTTGAAAGAAATTATGTTCCTCTTGTTCTTGACAAAAGGGTTTGGATGCTTTTGTCTGCTTACAGAAAAAAGCATGAGATGTAGGCAGTTAGAACATGAAAATAAGAATTTACGTGCGCAAATTAGCCAGAACAAATTATTGCTAGATAATGCTGAAATCTATAAAACTATTATAGGAGAATCTGGCTTTTCCCATTCCAGTAATGAGGAGGTTAAAAAAGGTGGGGGCCAGTGTGAGCCTCCTGAGCAGAGCGTAGATCTCTGTGTGCGGAGCAGGCCACGGTTGTTGGCAGTTGAAGTGTATTTCTTAAAAGATTACACTGAGCACAAAGTTGAGAATGTTATATTCAGACCGCTTTTGCAAAGTACGATGTTGAAAATTAATTCAGACAAGGCAGAAGTACTGTCGCAAAATGTGCAGTTTCTGGGAATTCAGTGGAATCCAGAAAATAAACAGATGTTGTCACAGGTAAAACAAAAGATTTTAGAGTTTCTTACTATTTGCACTAAGCAAGAGACACCGAGTTTGACAAGCTTGTTTGATTTTTGGAAACAGTATTGCCCTCATCTGAGTCAACAGACTTTAGATTTGTGCACAGTGCAAGAGGGAAACACTGATTTACATGTAAACCATGAACAATTTGCCACCCTGAGTATGTGGCACAGACAGGGGAGGACAAGAGTGCCCCTGGAACTTTGGATTAGAAAACCATCTGACTTTGTGGAGTGCTGTACTCCTTTTGAAAAACAACTTTTGACTTGTTATTGGGCTCTAGTGAATACTGAGCAAATGACATTAAATGATAATCTAATTCTGAAACCTGAACTA
Source organism: Pleurodeles waltl (assembly GCF_031143425.1). Lineage (NCBI taxonomy): Eukaryota > Metazoa > Chordata > Amphibia > Caudata > Salamandridae > Pleurodeles > Pleurodeles waltl. Next base: position 145,133,780 of record NC_090439.1, on the reverse strand, counting down.
CCAGTCATGCAGTGGGTGATGAGTTCACCTAAATCTCACAGTATAGGACAGGCACAAGAGGCTAGTATCATATACTGGATCTGGTACAGACAAAACAGGGCTCAAATCACTGCCGCCCTACATGAACAGGTGTCACAAGCCCCTTTACAGGATGAGGAGAAGGTGCAGGGAGTAGCACAGGTAAAAGAGTCACCAGTGAAATTGAGTGCACAATTTAAATTCTTGTCCCCTGAGGATAAAAAGCGTGTTTGTTTGACTAATGATTCATTGAACTGCATGAGTATTAAAAGACAATGGAAAGCAGTGTCATACAGTCCAGTTACTGAAAAGTTGTTGTATACCACAGGAGAAGGAAAAAATAACCAATTGGTTGTACAATGTGTGTCAGACTTTAAAGCAAGAGATGCTTGAGACGTGTCATTTTTACACTGATTCTTGGTTCACTGCCAATGGATTAGGCGTTTGGTTTTCCACATGGCTTGTATATAACTGGTTTAATTCTCTTGCAGATGTTAAAGCCAAAATTTCAGGGACAGAAGTGTCAACCCAGAATTCTGACTTGGTGGGGATGGCTAAGTGGGCGCACCAAAATTGTGGACATCTGTGAGAAAAAGCCACTTACAGGTGGGCAGAGATTAGAGAGATGCACATTCCCCTAGATTTGATAAAAACAGTGATTTTGCAATGTCCTATTGATCAGAACACACAACGGAGATCTGTCCCACAAACAGTCAAAGATCAGTTGGGGAGAGGAAAGTTACCAGGACAGATATGGCAAATTGATCAGGTTTTAGGGGGGGGGGTATTGCTGCAAGGAGAAATCAAAATGATGCTGATAACTAGAAGATAATCTGATTTATTCATACAGATTGGATATAGAATTGCCCAACTTGTCATAAGTGCAGTGAATGGAGGTTTGGTAAGGAAGGAGTCTGCCCCAGCCCTTCTGACAGTGCAAGGAAAGGGAAGCTGTGGTGCAGCAGATAAAAACCTCAGTGCTAAGGTTTGGGTTGAATCCCCAAATGACCCTTCAGAACCTGCAGAAATTATAGAAAAGGGTCCCAACAATGTTCTGTTGATCATGAAACCAGGACAGGAAAAATGGGAACATATTCCAGATTACAAATGTTATTCGTAAGAAAGGTCACACTTTTTTCTTTTGCAGATCCTACTGTCGTGTGGGCTCTCATTATCCTAAATGAGACTACTTGATTTCTAGGCAGCAGGATCGATAACGGTGTGGGGGACTGAGTCTGACCCACGTGTAAGGAACTCTGTCACCCTAAATCCGGTTGTTGCTCCGGCTAACTAGCAGTGCCTCATTTCTCCCACGGGGAAGAAATGATTGGGCAGCCGAGCGCATGACATCTTTGGAACTTCTCAGGGAAGTCGTGGTCACTCAGATCCAAACCAACTCTCTCATTCACTATATGGTCTCATATACAAATGACAAAGACAGTATAAGTTTTATATAATGTTTTAATAAAACAACTGTATTTTAGATATTAAGGCGTGAGCCGCAATAACCAGAACAATACAACATAGTAGGATTGATATAGTAACCAGGAGAGTAAAACATAGAAATAAAGCTATCATAATTCCTAACCGTTTCTACTCTCCCTCTGCTTGTTCTATTTAGAGCACAGCATGTTAAGCTTTCAGCTTGCCTTTCTGTATCACTAGGGAGACGGACACACTCATACCTGAGCAAAGGCCTGTGATCTGGTTCAGCATCTGCAACAAGGCAGTCAGCGTCTAGTTGTGGTTCCCTGGTCGGAATCTCCCTCTTGCATGTATTGGGACAAGGAAGTGATTTTATAACTAACATGTCATCGTGATCACAAAATGTTCCTACGCAGGAATGGCAAGTCTAGACTCCTACCACGTCTATCGGCAATGTACCAGACTGTATCCTTGACTAAAGCACAGAGTGAATATGTTATGAAGAACTCCAGTGCTGAAGTAGGCAAAACAGTGTGATATGAATAAAAAACAACACCGTAGAACTGGCTATTCTGTAAAATAACAGTACGAAGCCTAATAGAAAGCATTTAGAGCAAAGTGCACAGAGGCTCTAAGCTGTTAGCAAATGAATAAAATATATTTAGGGCAAAGTGCACAGAGGCCTAAGGCCTGAAGCTAATGCGCAAAATATACGTAAAACTGACCACACTACACCCTCCCCTTGTCGGTAGCAAGTGGTTCCAACAACATAAAAAAAAAAACATGACCTAAATTTAAACCCAACATTTCGACAAGATGAGAAGACAACAAAGTCATAAATTTAGGAAACATGTGACGATAGAGCGAATTGCAATATAGTGTCAATTTAGTCGGGAGAGAGAGAAAAAAAATCCAATTGTCAAACAGAAGCAATAGAACGTAGAAGCTCCTCCACTTCGAGATATGTGAATATCGGAAGATCCACGCCACAAAGTACCATGGAGCAGGTGTGTTCCAAAGCCCCAAAACCATTCAGGGCGGCACCCCGTGTAGTGCCACGGAAAGAGACAAAACCATCTTCCTCCAGGAAGGGAATCTCATAATCCGCTTCACGAAGCAAACGCAACCGCAGTGCACAAGTCTGGGAATGAGCCCTAATCGGGAACATCAACAGATCAAGATCAACCACTGGAGAGCGCTGCAGTGAGAGACAGAAAGCCAGTGCATGTTCAAACGAGCACCAAAGGCATCGAAACACGGGTTGCACACAATCCAAAACCGGTCGGAACGACAAAGACCAGTCACACTCCAAATGAGCCAGGAGTGTTGCTCCAAAACGCTGCATCATGCGTTCACGACACAGCTGCGCTGACGGGAGCAGCAATACAGGATCTCGTTGCGGCGGGACAGCCATTGCGAAAAAATAGCAACAATAGCAAAACTCCAGCCAATAAAGCCAAAGTAATTGGGAAACCCCCAAAAATGCTTCCGAAAATAGAGTGTATAGCCGAAGGTATCAAACCGAATACGGAAGAGAAGGTGTGAACGAAACCAACACCAACGGCTTTGAAAAAATGAGCAATACCTGCAGTGCTAGATGCATTAAATATACGTCCCACAAGTTCACCGAAGTGACTCGGAAAGTTAGTATTCAAAAGGGACTGTATCTCCGCCGATGACCTTGCCACTTGAAGTGCGTAGGTCTCGCTAGCAGATGTAAGGGCCACATGCTTTTGAAACAATAAAGCTTTCAGCCGACTCAACTTGTCGAAATCAACCTTGGAAGTAGCAATATGAGGCCAGATGTCCGCTACCTCCCTAAATTCAGTAGGGGGAAACAACACATTCCCGCAGCACGTAGCGGCCTTGTTGACGACAACGACGTAAACTATTCCGGCACGCATGCCACAGCAGCGTTCGCTGTTAAGAACAATGTAACTGCCGTTAGAAAGCACCTGGAAAGTGTTTTTAATTACCGGGACTGGAACTCCCTTCAGATAACAAGCTAAGTTAGCAATCGAAGCATTATACTCTCCGTGCAAGGACAGCTGTTTACAAACCATGGAATGGCTAACAGAAGCTTTGCATTCGCTACCGCTAAGAAAAACTTCCCGCAAACCATTAACACATCTGTACTGAAAAGGAAGCTCCCACACCTCGTGTATGTAACTGTCACCCAATAGTTCATATCTACCCACCGGAATGTGCTTCAAACAAGAAGTAAATTGCAGAGTGGAGATAGGCAAATTAATAACCCCATGAATCAACCACTCAGCTGACGGAATCTCAGCCACCGTAAAAGGCAGTTTCTCCAACTTTTCAATATTTAACATAACATACGTCGCTTCCTTCTTAGCCATCAATTGTTGTTGACGAGTTAAATTAAAGGAGATAAAGATCTCTCTGGCACGAATGTGCTGCCATGGAACGCGACCCGCCTTCAAGGTCTGAAGAGTCCAACCCAGCTGCATGATAGATTGTGTCTGACTCTGCCCATGATATAAAGAAGACATGTCTGATTTAATAATGTCAATAGCAGAAGAGACAATGCTGTCAATCGTGTAAACACGGTCAGAAAGGGTATGCATGCCATTATCAACAACAGACAAAGTCTGCAGCAGATTTTAACCGGGCTGCAGCCTCCTGCTGGGAAAGTTTCCAAAACTCATTATACACTTCGTATAAGAACCTTTTTCTCCGGGGCACCTTGGGACCTGACAAGAAATCTTGTAAATCAGTACCATTAGACAGTAACTTGAGGTGTGACTTAACTGCACCCAGCGTGGAGTACTTCAACCATTGTTGACAAAGTTTCCCCACACTGTATGTAGTTATTATATCTGCATGTTCTGGTGAAATGTAACGAGGGTCTGCCCTACTAGTCCTGAACCCCCCAGAAGAGGTAACAAAACGTTGATGACACTGATTAGTGTCTACAGGCCACAATAACCACCCGCCCGGATGTAACGATGAAGCGTTAAGCGTACCATTCTGGACCCAATGCGTAAATTCACTAAAAGTAGCATTCACATAGTGCTGCCAGTTATTTAATTTAGAAGGGACAGGTATTCTAGGCAAAGTCAATTCTCTAATCGACGCCAAGCCCAAAAAACTAGTCTGTTGTACTGTGTCATTGAGGAAAATCATTTGCACAGGGATAATGCATGCTCGAAATAATGTATCTCTGCCTTGCATCTGCCAATTTTTCGTACCCCAAACACTTTTCAAGTCAACAGTCTTCAACCAGTATTCATATCCTTCGACCGAAAGTTTAGATACAAACGAATTAGAATACAGTAATTTAGTATCGGTCAACAAAATTTGCTTATTAGAATACGGTGTCACTTTAAAATAGTAAGACTGAGCGTTTCGCTGATCATGCCCAGAAAAATATGCAAATTTATCATTATACGTTTTCAAACTCCCTTGTGGAGGAGTCGAGCAATGTTCCCATTGTACATAATTAAAGATGGACTTAGGGCTACTCGCTTTGTGAATAAAGTGGTGTCCATAATAGGTGTAGCAAAACATATCACCATGATTATCTTTAAATTGGTAAGCATCTTCATCGTCATAGACAGTATAATATTGCAAATCTTTTAGCATAGCATCTACTGTCTTCACACGCCAATCATCAGAAACAATGCCTGGAATAACAATATCATTCATTGATAACTTAAGAACATATGGTATTTGAATCAATTCAGTGGGACCATATATATCAAACATTACTTTATCCCACACAATTCCATCCGGAATTGGTATTGCAGAAATGTTCACATTGGATAAGTCTCTTCGAGCCATATGAGACGAAAAATGTGGTCTCAACACAGTCTCCACGTGCTCAATGTCTGATCGATCAGGAAGAAAATGACCATGTATTACCAGAAAAAAGGTAACCACAAATCCCAACCATAAAAAAATAGTCAGTACAGCCATAAAAAGCCACAAATAGTTCCAAGGAACAACAAAATATGTACGTTTAAGCCAACTTAGTAGCTTACGTGGACCTCGGATTGAAGACAGCGAAGACGAAGAGCTGGATACAGCTGCATCCGCGTCGTTGAAGCAGCCAGAGGCAGTTCTCGCAAAAGGTGCAACAGTGAACAAGGAAGCTGATGGAGGTTCTCTCCTAGGTACGCTATAAATCACATGTTCAGAAACATCAGTAGAACGTACAGCAACTTGAGAAAAAGAATCGATATCAATCGTTGACTGTGGAACAATCGCAAGATCATCTTCCACCTTCCCCAAGCTCGGAGAGGAAACATGGTCGGTGCTAATCACCTGCAGCGGGACTTCTTCCCCAGTAGTGAGAGGAATGCCGGAACTACTGGGTGTCCCTCTTGGTCTGCTGTGCAGAATCGGCCACATGTTGTAACTTGACATTATCAATGGAAAAAAAACGATTTCCTTTGGCCCCTTGCAGCGGCGGCAAAATCACAGTTCTCGTGCCGCTCACCCCCAACACCGGGACAGGTGCTCGATAAGAAGGACCAAATTCTTTCTTTACTGCAACCTTTTCACGCACTAGATCCCCAATCCTGGGTATCCAACCAGTAGATGTTACTGGCTCATCCTTAATTCCAGAGGAGGCAGCACTTGCAGAAGAGTTATCTTCACGGAATTGTTGTAAATCCTGCAAAACAGTGACACGATCATTTATGTCCAAGGGCGTTTCTGCCGCCTCCACACCAGGACCATCTAGATCAGGAACATACATTCGTGTTCCGAACAGGCACTCATATGAAGTACGACCCCCCAGTGACCTTCTAGGCAAGTTATTAAGTGCTCACTGTACTCCATACAGGTGGGCTAGCCAACTACGACCCGTACCTATAACCCTGGCTGTTAAGGATTGCTTTAAATCACAATTTAAATGCTCCACGACAGAATTTCCCTCGGGATGAAATGGAGACGAGAATTGGAGTTGGACCCCCAACAAAGCCATGGTGTCCCTGAATGCCTTAGAGGCAAAAGCAGGGCCCTGGTCCGAATGCAACTGCAAATGTATCGACAAAGATACGCAAATCTTTAATAACAGTCCGAGCGTCAGCCGAGCGCTGTGGCCAGACCCACACAAATCTGGAGCACGAATCTACAGCAACCAATATGTATTTGTATGCACTATCTGGTGTCAGTGGACCACAATGGTCCAACTACACACACTGTAATGGTCTATTTGATATCAGAAGAGGAGTCTGCTGCGGGCGTCTAGCCGTACGATGCTTTAATTTGTTGACAGACGTCACAACAAAGGACATACTGCTTTGTCTCCTTATAGAGACCAGGCCACCAATAACGGGCCTGTAAAAGCGAAATCGTGGCAGCCACACCAGCATGCGCAGATGCCACCCCTTCATGCGCTGCAGAAATTAATCGAGGTCTCTCAATCTTATTCGGTAACTCACGTACACCAACGCCTGGAATATTAACAACAGCATTTAGTGCACCACTCAAGCAGTAACTATATTTAGAAGGGAATCCTTTAGGAAATGGCGTGCCATCAGCCGTAGCTTTTATGGCAGCCGAAATCTCTATGTCTGGTTTTGAACTCGAACGAGTTACCGCGGCTACAGTGGCGATAGCCACCGCCGACTTTGCAGCCTCATCAGCCAAAGTATTCCCAGCAACGTGTATTCCAATGCGCTGGTGTCCAAGTGTATGTACAACATGGACTTTAGGAAGCGTCTCTTTCAGACCCGCAACCTTACCCCACAACAATTTATGTTTAATGGTGTTGCCTTTAGAATCTCTGAACCCATTCATTTTCCAATAATGCAGATATTCATTGAAGGATTGCACACAGTAGTAGGAGTCACAGACTAGCAAGGTCAATATCGCCGGCTCTGCATGCTCCAACGCTAACAAAAGAGCTTTGAGCTCAGCCAGCTGCGCCGTGCAATCTCCCAAGGTTTTAGTATAAGTATGTCGGGGGCAGAAAACTCCCCCCTCCATAGTCCCGCTCACCACCGCACAAGCAGCAGAATACTGTTGTTTAGTCCCAACCGCCGGTTGCGCAGAGCCATCGGTATACATGACCACTTCATATTGGTCAATAGGTAATGTGCCAGCAGGAACAGGGTACTCTATTTCATATTGAAGAAATTCTTGAGTCTGCAGCTTAGGGTCAAATATGTAATCCACATCAGTGGCCGTCAAAGACGTAGCCCATTGTATCCACCGCGGGTGTAAAGCTTTCGAATTAGGAACACTCGCTTTTGTAACAGCCTCCAAGGCCGGAATAGGGGAAAAGACAATAATGCGTTGGCCCTGGGCTAGCGGTCTTTCTTTGATCACAGCCATCTGTACTGCAGTGAGAATTTTCTCAGTCTGTGCAAAACGTTGTTCTGCAGCAGAATACAAGTGGGACTTGTATGCTATCGGGACTGTCTCCCCTTCATTAAAGGTGACATACGTAAATCCAACAGCCCCAGGAATCACCCTGATGACCAAATGAGTTTTATTGTCCCGCGTGTGTAAATGTTTAACCGCTAAGAGATCATTCTGCAGCTCTCGCAGTATGTGTGTATGCTCAATCGTCCAAAATCTACTTGAAAAATTCGGGCGAATCAGTTCATATAAGGGTTTTATACGTGTAGCATAATCAGGAATGTAAGTTCTGCCAAAATTCAGAAACCCCAACAAAGACTGGAGCTTCCGAACCGTATTAGGAGGCTGCAGTAAAGCACATTTCTCCAAAAAATGTGGCGCCAGGCTCTTGCCCTCACTCGATAACTCATATCCCAGGAAAATAACACTGAGGAAGGCAATCTTCGATTTCTTAAAATTAAACTTATAACCAATATCAGCAAAACCCACAACAATGCGCGATACGTGACTGAGATGTTGTAGAATCTCATCGTCCGTCAAATAAATGTCATCAACATATGATAACGCCTCAGGGTCCAACCCGTGCAGAAGTTCAGTCACACGAGCCGAGAACAGTCCTGGGCTATTCTTATACCCCTGAGGTAAACGACAAAACTTTTTTCTGAGAGCCAAACGCACTGAAACCGGTATAGTCCCGACTTTCGGGTGCTATATTCTGGCAGTAAAAACCATTCGAGATATCCAAGGTTGTTTTGTATTTTTTACGCACTATATTATTCATAAGCGCAGCGCTATGTGAATTCTGTATAGCATATGTGCGTGTACGACTATTCAAATGTCTGTAATCCACCACTATCCTATAGGAATGGTCCGGTTTAGCAACCGGAAATAAGGGATTATTCATCGGCGAGACACAAGGCTCAATCACACCTTGGTACTCCAATTGTGTAAGAATTTTCCGAACCGATGCCCTTGCTTCAAATTTAATAGGATATTGCGGCTGTGGCTGAGGTCCTCCTTTAATGGGAATGACATGATAAGGTGATTGTTTATCCCACCCCACATTATTTCTATACAGGGCGGAGGCTTGTGCTAGAGCCCATGATTTACCATATGACTCCGCTAGTTCTCTCGGAACAAGTGGTGAAAAGGAAGGCGCAATAACCTCCTCCCCAACTGGACAGTCGAGAACAAAGTCAGGTGGCCAATCTTGTTCGGCCAACAGGACATCATATGATTTCACCATATGGTCCCAAAAGATGGCGTGTACAACGCGGTCAATGTCCCCTTCTAATCGTAGAGTCACAAGATATACTTGATCAGGATCAGAGACTCGCATATCCGCCGTCTCGACTTGTATGAAGTCATCAGTTGCTTTCGCCTCCAGATGCTCTAGAACACTCCGGCGAACTATTGTGACCTCTGCCGCGCTGTCTAACAGCGCTAACGCCCATGTCTTGTTCGTCAAGAGAACTCTCTTCTTGAGCGGCATGTCTAACTGAGACTGCTGCCACTTTCTTCTTTTTAAACTGCTGTTTTTGTTGCAGCGGTTTCTCTTCTTGTTTAATAGAAACCTCCGCTGAGCGTTGTGAATCCTGTCTCGGTTTCACGTACTCCGTCCTCCGCTCTGACCGCCCACCTCTCTCACTTCTTTTGTCCGAGGAGTCCTGAAAGGAACGAGATTGGCGCGTATCAGTATATTGATATCTATCAGGCGTCTTCAAAGTATCCCTATTCCTGAGATTATACTTATTTTGTGGGGTCTCCGGTTGCGGAGACTGCCCACCATCTTTCTTAGGTGTTTGCTGTTTCTTATCCCAGCGCTTTTTCGCACCCTCAGGTTGCTGTTGCTTAGAATTATCCTTATTATTTTTACCCTGCAATTGTGGTTTCTGCAGTCGAGCCCCTAGGCTATCACGACCAATACTAGAATATGTTTCAGCTATTATTCTCGGAAGTTCCCGCTCCTGATTAATCTGCGGAACGTCCCGAAGACGCATTCGCACCGCTAGTGCTACAGCCTCCCCCTTGAGATTACTCAAAATAATAGAAGAAACCGTGTCAAAATTACCCATCAATTGCATGCCTAAATCCAAGGCAGGGGCAGCCCCATATTCATCCTGAATTTGTTTAAGCACCTCTGGCAAATTAGCCAAAGTCGGTGTACCGTGTGCTGTAGTATAGAGAGCGGCAAACACCGTGCCCCAAGTATTACAAAGATCCACCGTAGGAACCATCCCATACGGCAAACACATCGTCAACATTCTATGCTTATCCTGAGGTCCCGTATGGGGAAATACTGCTTCCAGCGTATTAATTTTTTGCGCCAGCCAAAATGGAGTCTCCTCACGTTTAGCCAGTACTTTGCCCATTACAGAGTGTACAGTGGCCGGTTTAATTCCCGGCAGCACCGCATGTGGGTGAGCTGGAGCAGCATGCGCTGCATTAGTATTTAATGTCTGCATCACAAACTGAACTAATCGTCTGTACGTTGCAGTTAATTCCACACATAAACGACGCACTTCAGCCACTGCCACATTTGCCACTCCAGGATATGGTGTATATGTAGCCAATAAAGGCCAGGTCGGACCATCATTACTCAACGGACCTAACCGTACTGGTGTTACTGAATGTGGGAGGGCGCCATCAAGCCAATTATGGTGTTCTTGATAAGATAAAGGTATTTCTAAGTATGCATAAGCCCTGTATTGTCCAGGGACATTCGCAACAGTATATTCGTGAAAAGTATTTGTACCCCCATCAGCTGCTGGAAATATGACCCAAGAATAAAAAAGTTCTGTTCTATAGGCTGCATGGGCGTCCACCACAAAAGTGACCGGACCCACCTGGACCGTCAGTCCATGTGCTATCAGATGACCCGTGAGCGGAAATCGCATATTAAGCGGTATATTTATTACAACTGGATTCGCCATTAGTATAACAATAATAGCTCTAGGACAGAGGAGGCACACCAATATCGGGGTATTTCCTTTCAAAGTTCAAGCTTGAACAACCAACCACTAAGTAATAGGATGTACCCAACCTATGGTGGCGGAAACCCTCAGCCCCACGGACGTCTCCGCATACGGAACCGAGGAGTCAAAATATATACGAGACCGAGAGAGTCAGTCGGACCCAAACATTAGAGCCAGACCAAACGTTGGCGGCGCCATGTCGCGTGGGCTCTCATTATCCTAAATGAGACTACTGGATTTCTTGGCAGCAGGATCGATAACGGTGTGGGGGACTGAGTCTGACCCACGTGTAAGGAACTCTGTCACCCTAAATCCGGTTGTTGCTCCGGCTAACTAGCAGTGCCTCATTTCTCCCACGGGGAAGAAATGATTGGGCAGCCGAGCGCATGACATCTTTAGAACTTCTCAGGGAAGTCGTGGTCACTCAGATCCAAACCAACTCTCTCATTCACTATATGGTCTCATATACAAATGACAAAGACAGTATAAGTTTTATATAATGTTTTAATAAAACGACTGTATTTTAGATATTAAGGCGTGAGCCGCAATAACCAGAACAATACAACATAGTAGGATTGATATAGTAACCAGGAGAGTAAAACATAGAAATAAAGCTATCATAATTCCTAACCGTTTCTACTCTCCCTCTGCTTGTTCTATTTAGAGCACAGCATGTTAAGCTTTCAGCTTGCCTTTCTGTATCACTAGGGAGACGGACACACTCATACCTGAGCAAAGGCCTGTGATCTGCTTCAGCATCTGCAATGAGGAAGTCAGCGTCTAGTTGTGGTTCCCTGGTCGGAATCTCCCTCTTGCATGTATTGGGACAAGGAAGTGATTTTATAACTAACATGTCATCGTGATCACAAAATGATCCTACGCAGGAATGGCAAGTCTAGACTCCTACCACGTCTATCGGCAATGTACCAGACTGTATCCTTGACTAAAGCACAGAGTGAATATGTTATGAAGAACTCCAGTGCTGAAGTAGGCAAAACAGTGTGAAATGAATAAAAAACAACACCGTAGAACTGGCTATTCTGTAAAATAACAGTACGAAGCCTAATAGAAAGCATTTAGAGCAAAGTGCACAGAGGCTCTAAGCTGTTAGCAAATGAATAAAATATATTTAGGGCAAAGTGCACAGAGGCCTAAGGCCTGAAGCTAATGCGCAAAATATACGTAAAACTGACCACACTACACCCTCCCCTTGTCGGTAGCAAGTGGTTCCAACAACATAAAAAAAAAAACATGACCTAAATTTAAACCCAACATTTCGACAAGATGAGAAGACAACAAAGTCATAAATTTAGGAAACATGTGACGATAGAGTGAATTGCAATATAGTGTCAATTTAGTCGGGAGAGAGAGAAAAAAAATCCAATTGTCAAACAGAAGCAATAGAACGTAGAAGCTCCTCCACTTCGAGATATGTGAATATCGGAAGATCCACGCCACAAAGTACCATGGAGCAGGTGTGTTCCAAAGCCCCAAAACCATTCAGGGCGGCACCCCGTGTAGTGCCACGGAAAGAGACAAAACCATCTTCCTCCAGGAAGGGAATCTCATAATCCGCTTCACGAAGCAAACGCAACCGCAGTGCACAAGTCTGGGAATGAGCCCTAATCGGGAACATCAACAGATCAAGATCAACCACTGGAGAGCGCTGCAGTGAGAGACAGAAAGCCAGTGCATGTTCAAACGAGCACCAAAGGCATCGAAACACGGGTTGCACACAATCCAAAACCGGTCGGAACGACAAAGACCAGTCACACTCCAAATGAGCCAGGAGTGTTGCTCCAAAACGCTGCATCATGCGTTCACGACACAGCTGCGCTGACGGGAGCAGCAATACAGGATCTCGTTGCGGCGGGACAGCCATTGCGAAAAAATAGCAACAATAGCAAAACTCCAGCCAATAAAGCCAAAGTAATTGGGAAACCCCCAAAAATGCTTCCGAAAATAGAGTGTATAGCCGAAGGTATCAAACCGAATACGGAAGAGAAGGTGTGAACGAAACCAACACCAACGGCTTTGAAAAAATGAGCAATACCAGCAGTGCTAGATGCATTAAATATACGTCCCACAAGTTCACCGAAGTGACTCGGAAAGTTAGTATTCAAAAGGGACTGTATCTCCGCCGATGACCTTGCCACTTGAAGTGCGTAGGTCTCGCTAGCAGATGTAAGGGCCACATGTTTTTGAAACAATAAAGCTTTCAGCCGACTCAACTTGTCGAAATCAACCTTGGAAGTAGCAATATGAGGCCAGATGTCCGCTACCTCCCTAAATTCAGTAGGGGGAAACAACACATTCCCGCAGCACGTAACGGCCTTGTTGACGACAACGACGTAAACTATTCCTTTCACGCATGCCACAGCAGCGTTCGCTGTTAAGAACAATGTAACTGCCGTTAGAAAGCACCTGGAAAGTGTTTTTAATTACCGGGGCTGGAACTCCCTTCAGATAACAAGCTAAGTTAGCAATCGAAGCATTACACGCTCCGTGCAAGGACAGCTGTTTACAAACCATGGAATGGCTAACAGAAGCTTCGCATTCGCTACCGCTAAGAAAAACTTCCCGCAAACCATTAACACATCTGTACTGAAAAGGAAGCTCCCACACCTCGTGTATGTAACTGTCACCCAATAGTTCATATCTACCCACCGGAATGTGCTTCAAACAAGAAGTAAATTGCAGAGTGGAGATAGGCAAATTAATAACCCCATGAATCAAGCACTCAGCTGACGGAATCTGAGCCACCGTAAAAGGCAGTTTACCAACTTTTCAATATTTAACATAACATACGTTGCTTCCTTCTTAGCCATCAATTGTTGTTGACGAGTTAAATTAAAGGAGATAAAGATCTCTCTGGCACGAATGTGCTGCCATGGAACGCGACCCGCCTTCAAGGTCTGAAGAGTCTAACCCAGCTGCATGATAGATCGTGTCTGACTCTGCCCATGATATAAAGAAGACATGTCTGATTTAATAATGTCAATAGCAGAAGAGACAATGCTGTCAATCGTGTAAACACGGTCAGAAAGGGTATGCATGCCATTATCAACAACAGACAAAGTCTGCAGCAGATTTTAACCGGGCTGCAGCCTCCTGCTGGGAAAGTTTCCAAAACTCATTATACACTTCGTATAAGAACCTTTTTCTCCGGGGCACCTTGGGACCTGACAAGAAATCTTGTAAATCAGTACCATTAGACAGTAACTTGAGGTGTGACTTAACTGCACCCAGCGTGGAGTACTTCAACCATTGTTGACAAAGTTTCCCCACACTGTATGTAGTTATTATATCTGCATGTTCTGGTGAAATGTAACGAGGGTCTGCCCTACTAGTCCTGAACCCCCCAGAAGAGGTAACAAAACGTTGATGACACTGATTAGTGTCTACAGGCCACAATAACCACCCGCCCGGATGTAACGATGAAGCGTTAAGCGTACCATTCTGGACCCAATGCGTAAATTCACTAAAAGTAGCATTCACATAGTGCTGCCAGTTATTTAATTTAGAAGGGACAGGTATTCTAGGCAAAGTCAATTCTCTAATCGACGCCAAGCCCAAACAACTAGTCTGTTGTACTGTGTCATTGAGGAAAATCCTTTGCACAGGGATAATGCATGCTCGAAATAATGTATCTCTGCCTTGCATCTGCCAATGTTTCGTACCCCAAACACTTTTCAAGTCAACAGTCTTCAACCAGTATTCATATCCTTCGACCGAAAGTTTAGATACAAACGAATTAGAATACAGTAATTTAGTATCGGTCAACAAAATTTGCTTATTAGAATACGGTGTCACTTTAAAATAGTAAGACTTAGCGTTTCACTGATCATGCCCAGAAAAATATGCAAATTTATCATTATACGTTTTCGAACTCCCTCGTGGAGGAGTCGAGTAATGTTCCCATTGTACATAATTAAAGATGGACTTAGGGCTACTCGCTATGTGAATAAAGTGGTGTCCATAATAGGTGTAGCAAAACATATCACCATGATTATCTTTAAATTGGTAAGCATCTTCATCGTCATAGACAGTATAATATTGCAAATCTTTTAGCATAGCATCTACTGTCTTCACATCCCAATCATCAGAAACAATGCCTGGAATAACAATATCATTCATTGATAACTTAAGAACATACAGTATTTGAATCAATTCAGTGGGACCATATATATCAAACATTACTTTATCCCACACAATTCCATCCGGAATTGGTATTGCAGAAATGTTCACATTGGATAAGTCTCTTCGAACCATATGAGACGAAAAATGTGGTCTCAACACAGTCTCCACGTGCTCAATGTCTGATCGATCAGGAAGAAAATGACCATGTATTACCAGAAAAAAGGTAACCACAAATCCCAACCATAAAAAAATAGTCAGTACAGCCATAAAAAGCCACAAATAGTTCCAAGGAACAACAAAATATGTACGTTTAAGCCAACTTAGTAGCTTACGTGGACCTCGGATTGAAGACAGCGAAGACGAAGAGCTGGATACAGCTGCATCCGCGTCGTTGAAGCAGCCAGAGGCAGTTCTCGCAAAAGGTGCAACAGTGAACAAGGAAGCTGATGGAGGTTCTCTCCTAGGTACGCTATAAATCACATGTTCAGAAACATCAGTAGAACGTACAGCAACTTGAGAAAAAGAATCGATATCAATCGTTGACTGTGGAACAATCGCAAGATCATCTTCCACCCTCCCCAAGCTCGGAGAGGAAACATGGTCGGTGCTAATCACCTGCAGCGGGACTTCTTCCCCAGTAGTGAGAGGGATGCCGGAACTACTGGGTGTCCCTCTTGGTCTGCTGTGCAGAATCGGCCATATGTTGTAACTTGACATTATCAATGGAAACAAAACGATTTCCTTTGGCCCCTTGCAGCAGCGGCAAAATCACAATTCTCGTGCCGCTCACCCCCAACACTGGGACAGGTGCTCGATAAGAAGGACCAAATTCTTTCTTTACTGCGACCTTTTCACGCACTAGATCCCCAATCCTGGGTATCCAACCAGTAGGTGTTACTGGCTCATCCTTAATTCCAGAGGAGGCAGCACTTGCAGAAGAGTTATCTTCACGGAATTGTTGTAAATCCTGCAAAACAGTGACACGATCATTTATGTCAAAGGGCGTTTCTGCCGCCTCCACACCAGGACCATCTAGATCAGGGACATACATTTGTGTTCCGAACAGGCACTCATATGAAGTACGACCCCCCAGTGACCTTCTAGGCAAGTTATTAAGTACTCACTGTACTCCATACAGGTGGGCTAGCCAACTACGACCCGTACCTATAACCCTGGCTGTTAAGGATTGCTTTAAATCACGATTTAAACGCTCCACGACAGAATTTCCCTCGGGATGAAATGGAGTCGAGAATTGGAGTTGGACCCCCAACAAAGCCATGGTGTCCCTGAATGCCTTAGAGGCAAAAGCAGGGCCCTGGTCCGAATGAAAAGCCGCAACTGCAAATGTATCGACAAAGATACGCAAATCTTTAATAACAGTCCGAGCGTCAGCCGATCGCTGTGGCCAGACCCACACAAATCTGGAGCACGAATCTACAGCAACCAATATGTATTTGTATGCACTATCTGGTGTCAGTGGACCACAATGGTCCAAGTACACACACTGTAATGGTCTATTTGATATCAGAAGAGGAGTCTGCTGCGGGCGTCTAGCCGACGATGCTTTAATTTTTTGACAGATGTCACAACAAAGGACATACTGCTTTGTCTCCTTATAGAGACCAGGCCACCAATAACGGGCCTGTAAAAGCGAAATCGTGGCAGCCACACCAGCATGCGCAGATGCCACCCCTTCATGCGCTGCAGAAATTAATCGAGGTCTCTCAATCTTATTTGGTAACTCACGTACACCAACGCCTGGAATATTAACAACAGCATTTAGTGCACCACTCAAGCAATAACTATATTTAGAAGGGAATCCTTTAGGAAATGGCGTGCCATCAGCCGTAGCTTTTATGGCAGCCGAAATCTCTATGTCTGGTTTTGAACTCGAACGAGTTACCGCGGCTACAGTGGCGATAGCCACCGCCGACTTTGCAGCCTCATCAGCCAAAGTATTCCCAGCAACGTGTATTCCAATGCGCTGGTGTCCAAGTGTATGTACAACATGGACTTTAGGAAGCGTCTCTTTCAGACCCGCAACCTTACCCCACAACAATTTATGTTTAATGGTGTTGCCTTTAGAATCTCTGAACCCATTCATTTTCCAATAATGCAGATATTCATTGAAGGATTGCACACAGTAGTAGGAGTCACAGACTAGCAAGGTCAATATCGCCGGCTCTGCATGCTCCAACGCTAACAAAAGAGCTTTGAGCTCAGCCAGCTGCGCCGTGCAATCTCCCAAGGTTTTAGTATAAGTATGTCGGGGGCAGAAAACTCCCCCCTCCATAGTCCCGCTCACCACCGCACAAGCAGCAGAATACTGTTGTTTAGTCCCAACCGCCGGTTGCGCAGAGCCATCGGTATACATGACCACTTCATATTGGTCAATAGGTAATGTGCCAGCAGGAACCGGGTACTCTATTTCATATTGAAGAAATTCTTGAGTCTGCAGCTTAGGGTCAAATATGTAATCCACATCAGTGGCCGTCAAAGACGTAGCCCATTGTATCCACCGCGGGTGTAAAGCTTTCGAATTAGGAACACTCGCTTTTGTAACAGCCTCCAAGGCAGGAATTGGGGAAACGACAATAATGCGTTGGCCCTGGGCTAGCGGTCTTTCTTTGATCACAGCCATCTGTACTGCAGTGAGAATTTTCTCAGTCTGTGCAAAACGTTGTTCTGCAGCAGAATACAAGTGGGACTTGTATGCTATCGGGACTGTCTCCCCTTCATTAAAGGTGACATACGTAAATCCAACAGCCCCAGGAATCACCCTGATGACCAAATGAGTTTTATTGTCCCGCGTGTGTAAATGTTTAACCGCTAAGAGATCATTCTGCAGCTCTCGCAGTATGTGTGTATGCTCAATCGTCCAAAATCTACTTGAAAAATTTGGGCGAATCAGTTCATATAAGGGTTTTATACGTGTAGCATAATCAGGAATGTAAGTTCTGCCAAAATTCAGAAACCCCAACAAAGACTGGAGCTTCCGAACCGTAATAGGAGGCTGCAGTAAAGCACATTTCTCCCAAAAATGTGGCGCCAGGTTCTTGCCCTCACTCGATAACTCATATCCCAGGAAAATAACACTGAGGAAGGCAATCTTCGATTTCTTAAAATTAAACTTATAACCAATATCAGCAAAACCCACAACAATGCGCGATACGCGACTGAGATGTTGTAGAATCTCATCGTCCGTCAAATAAATGTCATCAACATATGATAACGCCTCAGGGTCAACCCGTGCAGAAGTTCAGTCACACGAGCTGAGAACAGTCCTGGGCTATTCTTATACCCCTGAGGTAAACGACAAAACTTTTTTCTGAGAGCCAAACGCACTGAAACCGGTATAGTCCCGACTTTCGGGTGCTATATTCTGGCAAAAAAATCCATTCGAGATATCCAAGGTTGTTTTGTATTTTTTACGCACTATATTATTCATAAGCGCAGCGCTATGTGAATTCTGTATAGCATATGTGCGTGTACGACTATTCAAATGTCTGTAATCCACCACTATCCTATAGGAATGGTCCGGTTTAGCAACCGGAAATAAGGGATTATTCATCGGCGAGACACAAGGCTCAATCACACCTTGGTACTCCAATTGTGTAAGAATTTTCCGAACCGATGCCCTTGCTTCAAATTTAATAGATATTGCGGCTGTGGCTGAGGTCCTCCTTTAATGGGAATGACATGATAAGGTGATTGTTTATCCCACCCCACATTATTTCTATACAGGGCGGAGGCTTGTGCTAGAGCCCATGATTTACCATATGACTCCGCTAGTTCTCTCGGAACAAGTGGTGAAAAGGAAGGCGCAATAACCTCCTCCCCAACTGGACAGTCGCGAACAAAGTCAGGTGGCCAATCTTGTTCGGCCAACAGGACATCATATGATTTCACCATATGGTCCCAAAAGATGGCGTGTACAACGCGGTCAATGTCCCCTTCTAATCGTAGAGTCACAAGATATACTTGATCAGGATCAGAGACTCGCATATCCGCCGTCTCGACTTGTATGAAGTCATCAGTTGCTTTCGCCTCCAGATGCTCTAGAAGACTCCGGCGAACTATTGTGACCTCTGCCGCGCTGTCTAACAGCGCTAATGCCCATGTCTTGTTCGTCAAGAGAACTCTCTTCTTGAGCGGCATGTCTAACTGAGACTGCTGCCACTTTCTTCTTTTTAAACTGCTGTTTTTGTTGCAGCGGTTTCTCTTCTTGTTTAATAGAAACCTCCGCTGAGCGTTGTGAATCCTGTCTCGGTTTCACGTACTCCGTCCTCCGCTCTGACCGCCCACCTCTCTCACTTCTTTTGTCCGAGGAGTCCTGAAAGGAACGAGATTGGTGCGTATCAGTATATTGATATCTATCAGGCGTCTTCAAAGTATCCCTATTCCTGAGATTATACTTATTTTGTGGGGTCTCCGGTTGCGGAGACTGCCCACCATCTTTCTTAGGTGTTTGCTGTTTCTTATCCCAGCGCTTTTTCGCACCCTCAGGTTGCTGTTGCTTAGAATTATCCTTATTATTTTTACCCTGCAATTGTGGTTTCTGCGGTCGAGCCCCTAGGCTATCACGACCAATACTAGAATATGTTTCAGCTATTATTCTCGGAAGTTCCCGCTCCTGATTAATCTGCGGAATGTCCCGAAGACGCATTCGCACCGCTAGTGCTACAGCCTCCCCCTTGAGATTACTCAAAATAATAGAAGAAACCGCGTCAAAATTACCCATCAATTGCATGCCTAAATCCAAGGCAGGGGCAGCCCCATATTCATCCTGAATTTGTTTAAGCACCTCCGGCAAATTAGCCAAAGTCGGTGTACCGTGTGCTGTAGTATAGAGAGCGGCAAACACCGTGCCCCAAGTATTACAAAGATCCACCGTAGGAACCATCCCATACGGCAAACACATCGTCAAAATTCTATGCTTATCCTGAGGTCCCGTATGGGGAAATACTGCTTCCAGCGTATTAATTTTTTGCGCCAGCCAAAATGGAGTCTCCTCACGTTTAGCCGGTACTTTGCCCATTACAGAGTGTACAGTGGCCGGATTTATTCCCGGCACCACCGCATGTGGGTGAGCTGGAGCAGCACGCGCTGCATTAGTATTTAATGTCTGCATCACAAACTGAACTAATCGTCTGTACGTTGCAGTTAATTCCACATATAAACGACGCACTTCAGCCACTGCCACATTTGCCACTCCAGGATATGGTGTATATGTAGCCAATAAAAGCCAGGTCGGACCATCATTACTCAACGGACCTAACCGTACTGGTGTTACTGAATGTGGGAGGGCGCCATCAAGCCAATTATGGTGTTCTTGATAAGATAAAGGTATTTCTAAGTATGCATAAGCCCTGTATTGTCCAGGGACATTCGCAACAGTATATTCGTGAAAAGTATTTGTACCCCCATCAGCTGCTGGAAATATGACCGAAGAATAAAAAAGTTCTGTTCTATAGGCTGCATGGGCGTCCACCACAAAAGTGACCGGACCCCCCTGGACCGTCAGTCCATGTGCTATCAGATGACCCGTGAGCGGAAATCGCATATTAGGCGGTATATTTATTACAACTGGATTCGCCATTAGTATAACAATAATAGCTCTAGGACAGAGAAGGCACACCAATATCGGGGTATTTCCTTTCAAAGTTCAAGCTTGAACAACCAACCACTAAGTAATAGGATGTACCCAACCTGTGGTGGCGGAAACCCTCAGCCCCACGGACGTCTCCGCATACGGAACCGAGGAGTCAAAATATATACGAGACCGAGAGAGTCAGTCGGACCCAAACATTAGAGCCAGACCAAACGTTGGCGGCGCCATGTCGCGTGGGCTCTAATTATCCTAAATGAGACTACTGGATTTCTAGGCAGCAGGATCGATAACGGTGTGGGGGACTGAGTCTGACCCACGTGTAAGGAACTCTGTCACCCTAAATCCGGTTGTTGCTCGGGCTAACTAGCAGTGCCTCATTTCTCCCACGGGGAAGAAATGATTGGGCAGCCGAGCGCATGACATCTTTGGAACTTCTCAGGGAAGTCGTGGTCACTCAGATCCAAACCAACTCTCTCATTCACTATATGGTCTCATATACAAATGACAAAGACAGTATAAGTTTTATATAATGTTTTAATAAAACGACTGTATTTTAGATATTAAGG
Source organism: Pleurodeles waltl (assembly GCF_031143425.1). Classification (NCBI taxonomy): domain Eukaryota; kingdom Metazoa; phylum Chordata; class Amphibia; order Caudata; family Salamandridae; genus Pleurodeles; species Pleurodeles waltl. Next base: position 145,112,712 of record NC_090439.1, on the reverse strand, counting down.
CGTGAGCCGCAATAACCAGAACAATACAACATAGTAGGATTGATATAGTAACCAGGAGAGTAAAACATAGAAATAAAGCTATCATAATTCCTAACTGTTTCTACTCTCCCTCTGCTTGTTCTATTTAGAGCACAGCATGTTAAGCTTTCAGCTTGCCTTTCTGTATCACTAGGGAGACGGACACACTCATACCTGAGCAAAGGCCTGTGATCTGGTTCAGCATCTGCAACGAGGCAGTCAGCGTCTAGTTGTGGTTCCCTGGTCGGAATCTCCCTCTTGCATGTATTGGGACAAGGAAGTGATTTTATAACTAACATGTCATCGTGATCACAAAATGTTCCTACGCAGGAATGGCAAGTCTAGACTCCTACCACGTCTATCGGCAATGTACCAGACTGTATCCTTGACTAAAGCACAGAGTGAATATGTTATGAAGAACTCCAGTGCTGAAGTAGGCAAAACAGTGTGATATGAATAAAAAACAACACCGTAGAACTGGCTATTCTGTAAAATAACAGTACGAAGCCTAATAGAAAGCATTTAGAGCAAAGTGCACAGAGGCTCTAAGCTGTTAGCAAATGAATAAAATATATTTAGGGCAAAGTGCACAGAGGCCTAAGGCCTGAAGCTAATGCGCAAAATATACGTAAAACTGACCACACTACACTACCATGGCTCGCCACTGACCATGAGTGTGCTGTGTGGTCTCCCTTCGGGTGTGTGCGTGAGGGGTCGGGGGAGGGACCGAACCCCCAACCTGAATCTGATTGATTAAAGTACAAACCCCATGGATCCATTTTGCGCGACTGGCGCCTTCAGTTCAAGTTCTACATGGGATCAATATAAAGTTTGTCAACTTGTTTGATTACATTCTTCCACTGGAACTAAGCAACCTTGCCAGTTAACTGTCTGTTTTTTTCGTGTGGAACCCTGACTTTCACTTACATTCCAGCAAACCTTTCAGGTGGACCGTGTACCTTTACCTGAGTAGAACTCATGCTACATCAACCTGCTGTTTTAGAGACACTATTCAATCAGTTATTATCCCAATCAGAGTATCTAAGTTTCAGTCTTTTCATTGTAGATGTATCTGATTTGAAAGGTTATGAGATCAATATGTTAATCCACTTCCATTGCTTTACAGTGATTGCTTTTATCATTCAAATCCGATTTACTTATAATGTTTTTTTTTGTTTGTTTGTTTTTGTTTTGATTGTTTTTGTTTGAAATAAGAGGTTTGTAAACAAAAGTCTTTTGTCATAGGTTGGAGATGTTATGCCATTAATTGTGTTTGACCAATGACTTTGTGTTTCACCACTGCGCATATTAGTTGTTCAATGTTCATCAGGAGCACATTACATTCTGTATTCAGTTTAGCTGCCTTTTGGCTTTACCATGGCATTATACATTACATTCTGTATTCAGTTTAGCTGCCTCTTGGCTTTAACGTGGCATTAGACATTACATTCTGTATTCAGTTTAGCTGCCTATTGGCTTTAATATGGCATTAGACATTACATTCGGTATTTTGGTTAGCTGCCTACTGGCTTTAACGTGGAGTTAGACATTGCAGTTGAGCTGTGTTTTCCCAAGCTGTTTTTTTCCACATGGTAGACCAAGCTGTGTTTTTTCAAATTGAATTCACACGAACCCTAACGTGATAAGAGAGCGTATATTTGGTGTTTTCCTTTCTGATCAGCCTTGGGAAGAGGAGAGGCTTAGGAGATCTGGCCAATCTCCAATGACTTGTTTTATTTCCCAGGTCTGAGAGCAAGGGGCCAGGCTTTTTTACGGTGCCCTGGGCAGCAGCAAGGGGAGATTCTCCAGGACTTCAGTCAGAAGCAGACGTCAGCTGCCTGGCTTCCGTTTGGGTGGAAAATCTCCTTCCTGCAGTTGAACAGGAGTCATCAACTTACAGGCATGAGAAGGATGACGAGCAGTGATAGGCCCTGCGGTGATGCAATTTTGACTTTTATTCTTTGCTTTGAAGTTATAATATAATCACATGTATTTGCTGTGTACATTGCAATTGAGAAGTACTTTGATATATTTTGCTTTAATTACTGCAACTACTTTTAAACGTGTGCTTCCAACCTACTAATCTCGTATTTCAGGAACCTCGTGGTGAAGTAATAATAATAAATGTCTTCTTTAAACTAAGTAGTGCATTCCTGAAAAGTTTTGTAGGCTCGGTCATAAGATAAGGAAAGCAAAACACTTGGGTAATGGGTGTGGCCTGTAGTCCCTGTACAGGTAGACACACTGCTGATTGACATGTCCATGGACAGAGGTGTGGGTATGCTGGGTGGATGCTGTGGTGGTGTTTCCTGGTGGAGAAGGCTCTGCAGTGGTCTGTGACTGGGCTTGGGTAACCGCCTGTCCAGTGGTCCCTGATGGGCCAGGTAGATGGTCCAGATTCAGAAGACTAGAGTTACTATAATCACTGTGGAGTCCTTCAGTTGGGGGACTGGATAGTGTTGACACCTCCTCTCCAATGACATTGGCTGGGTTACATGTAGGGATGTAAATTATGTATTATGCTTCATGTGTATGACACATTGTACATCCCTGACTTCCCCTCTATTATTGGTGTTGCCCTGCGAGCTTTTACTTGTGTATGTTGGTGTATGGTGGGATTTTAAGTTCTCTATGCTGTGCATATTTTAATGAAGAGTGTTAATACAGGGCTGTGAGCGGTGTCCGTGATTTGGTACAGAATGCAGGGCTTGGCATTGGGATTAGCAAAATATGATGGGAGATGGGAGTGTGTGAAAAGCAGTGGAGTGATGGGAGTGAGGGTGAGGTTATGTGATGGCATGCAGGTAGGGGGGTGATATTAGTAGAGTGTTGGCTTACCAGAGTCCAGTCCTCCTCCGACTCCGGCCAGGCCCTCAGGATACAGTATTGCCAAGACTTGCTCTTCCCATGCTGTGAGTTGTGGGTGAGGAGGTGGGGGTCCACAACTAGTCCTCTGTATAGCGAGGTGGTGTCTTACTGCAATGGAACATACCTTCCCCCGTAGGTCGTTCCTCCTCTTCCTGATGTCGTCCCTTGTTCTTGGATGCTATCCCACGGTGTTGACCCTGTTCACGATTCTCTGCCATAGCTCCATATTCCTTGCAATGGATATCTGCTGCACCTGTGCTCCAAATAGCTGTGGCTCTACCCTGACAATTTCCTCCACCATGACCCTTAACTCCTCCTCTGTGAAACAGGGGTGCCTTTTTGGTGCCATGGGTGTTATGTGAGGTGTGTTGGTAAGGGTGTGTTGGGTAATATTTTGGGGTGTGTGATGTTTAGTGCATGAGTGGTGTATGGATGTGAGTGGTGTGTGGCTCTAGTTGGCTAGGAGGTCTTGGTGTCAGTCTTGTGCCAATGACTTGTAGTTGTAAAGGGTTGTGGGTAATGTGGGTGTGTGTTTATATAGTTGTGGGTGTGTGGGTTTGATGTGTGTATGGGTGTCAGGTGTGTGTTGTTTGAATTGTACAATGTGGTGTTGTTTTGGATGTGGGTGTCCATTCTGAGCGTGGCGATATGTACTGCCAATGGTTTACTGCCATTGAATGTCCGCAGTGGTGATTTGTGGGTCATAATGTGGTGGGCATTGTTCTGTTGGCATAACTGTGTGGGTTTTGATACTGCCACTTTATCACTGACCTCTGGTCTGGCGGATTTGTGTATGTGGCTGTATTCTGTCAGATTGGTGTGTATGTGTCATAATATGGTGAACGGATTCCGTCACCGCAGCAGTCAGTTGGCGGCTGTCAGCGTAGCAGTAAGTGGGATTTACCGCAGTGTCATAATGAGAGCCATGGTCTTAACTGTAACTAAAGATATATATATATATATATATATATATATATATATATATATATATATATATATATATATTTATTTATATCTCCCCTTGTTGATGCAGTGATGCCGAGCTACAGACACCATGCCACAGTGTCACTTAAATTCTACACTCTCTCCTCTGAGTAATGGGAAGGACCACACTATGTGAGCTTGCAGAGATCTTTATTGATGTGATACAAAAAACAGAATACGTTTTGGCACCATGTGCCTCTGCCAACCTGAAAAATGCCATCTTGCCTCTTCCTTTTCAACCCATCATGTGACCTCAAATCAACCAATAGTGTATGTGCCCATTACAAAACTACTTGTTTTCCAAGCAATTCATGTAAACAGAACTGGCTATATAAAAGTTAGATAATACATTTACAGGAGCCAATCTAATACTTACCACCTTCTCTGACATTTTCAATAGAAAGCTCATATGATTCGCATTGCTCCCAAAGGGACCCACAAAGATGTGATTACAAATCCATGTTGTTACAACCAAACAGCTCTCTTTCGGGCAAATATACCATTATGAAATCCAATATAAATTTACATTATCAGTGCATCACACTCTATTAAGCCCTAGTGGAGACCTTGGAACCCTCCCCTGCGAGGGCCACAATGTTACCATTCATTTTGCACATCATTCAAAATGTCATAAAGCCCAAGTGGGCATGCTTAATCCCAACATAGCATAGCTCCTTTTCATCTTCTGTACAATTTTGCCTCCTTCAGTTCTGAAACACAATTAAAAACAAGATTAAAACCTTACAAGCAAAGGCCCTCATTACAACCCTGGCGCACGGCGGTATTTTGGAGAAAGGTACTGCCAACAGGCTGGCGGTTCCTTTCCCTAAAATATGACATTGGCATTTTGACTCAAGCCACACTGCCAATGTACCACTCCGTCCGCCAGGGTGGTAACAGCCGACGGGCTGGAGGTGGTGGTCACTGTCTCGCCCATGGGTTTATGACCACGCCTACCGCCATGGTTTTCATGGCTTTCTTACCACCAAGAAGTAGGCACTATCAGTGTCAAGGAATTCCCTCCCTGACACTGATAGGGGTCTCCCCTGCCCCCTCCCCAGAGTCCTCCCCACCCTCCCTCTCCCGACCCCCCCACAACATACACGCACATTCACGCATGCACACACTCCTACCCACATCCACCCACGCATGCATACATACATTCACACACACATTCCCGCACACTGACATACATACAAGCACACATGCATTCACACAACACAACATACACGCACACTCACACCCATTCATGCACACACGCATTCCACATGCAACACACCCGCATGCACGCACACAAAAACATACACCTGTTCACACACACAAAACCCCCAGCCCCCTCCTCTGTCGCAGCACCCGACTTACTTGCTTGCAGGGGATCCTCTGGCAGGAGACGGGAGGTGGCGCTGCTGCCAGCAGCAGCGTCCGCCAGCAGAACACCGTCAGGCTGTATCATGATACGGTCTGCGGCGGTCTGCTGGAGTGGCACTGCTGCTGGCAGCAGCGCCTCCTTACCGCTGTCCGCTGCCATGACCGTAACTGGAATTCCGCCAGCCTTCTGGCGGAATTCCAGCTACAGTCATAATATGGCGGACAGTCGGTAGCTGTGGCGACACTGTTTTGGCGTCCGTCGCCACGGCGGTAGGCAGTCATTACCGCTATTGACATAATGAGGGCCAAAATTCCTTAACACAACAGTAAAACCACTGAGTTTCACAAATTGTCATGAATCTTATTTTTACAGCAGCAGTACTTCCCTAGTCCATTTTCCCCAAAAATCATCCCCACTGGCTCTTTGCTATCAAAAGCTATAATATATTTGAATTCAAGAATTTGCAGTTTCTTTTCCCTTTTACCTCCTCTCTCATTCTTTTTGATTGTGTCTATTACCGAATAGCACAAATCCTCATGTCTCCCTTCATGTACCTTATGCATGTGTCTAGCTACAGGGTACGTTGTATCCTTATATTTGATAGCTCTCAAATTTTGTAGAATTCTCTTATGCACCAGTAGGGATATGCATCTCACGTACATTTTGGGACAGCTGCATTTCAAAATGTAGATTACATGGTCACTTTTACGACCATAGGAGCCACAAATTCTATTTAGAATTTTTCCTCTCAACAGTACATTACTAATTGTTTCACCATTTTTACAGGTTTTGTATTTATGTTTATGTTTATTCCAGCTTTATTTCGGTAAAACAATACCATAAAAGCATACTGGCAAAATTCTTACATTTCTGAAAGGAACAAAAACACTTTTTAAAAGAAAGAAAAAAGACAAAGGACAAAAAAAAAGAAAAAAAAAAAAAAAAAAAAAACACTAAAAACAGATCCAGACCAGGGCTCCCTCAGGGCCATACAGTGCAAATAGGCAAGTTATGGGTATAAATATTATTAAAGATCAACAATTAATCCATAAAACACTATAAAATATACAGTACACATCATCATGCAAATCACCATATAAATATTATAAAATTTTATAAAATTCCCCTAAAATATAAACCTTTATACAAAAAACAGTTAAAAATTGCTATCTCACTAGTAGTAGCATTTACTATGGACTAGCTCAAAAAGTGACCATTATGAAAATAGGATATATGCTTTTGAATGATTATTTGCCTCTAGTAGGTTCAAGTTGCCTCTACAATCTTAGCAGTATAGATACCATCATCACGTGAGGGGTTATTTGACTAATTTTTAAGAAATGATTAACAATCCCTAGGGCCCAACGTTTCCTTTCTTTCTTGCGTGCCTATATTACTTAGAGGTCATATGCAATCAAGTAATACAAAAAGGCACATTGTTCTAGCAGCAGCTAATATTCACTTAACTACTAGAGACAAGTTATCTGATGTTGGTCTTAAAAACAATAGATAAAAGTCGATTACAGTATTTCATTTGAAAGACCCATAAAATTTACCTCCCGTGCCATCAAGCACTTGTTTGCCTAACTAAGAGGAGATTTTTTGGGATAAAAGGAGATAAATATCAGAATCCAGGAGCAAGTTTCATAAGTGACAATGACCATTCTAGGTAACTTAATCAACCTCCCAGTAACTACGGTCCTCCCGGGCATAGACAATGTCCCCTGGGCTAGATATATCCTTGGCTGATTGTAGGTCCCAAGGCCATTGAATTGCAGAGGGTGACTCCCAATTATCGATTTCAGGACCATAGGTTAAGTTTGGGAGTTTTGCCTGAATTAAAGCGCCTACAACCTCAGGCCCGCCTTGTCTCTGATGAATGAAATTGCTATTAAGAATCGGCTTAGACCAAAAACAACATATGGTGTCGAGCTGCATCTCAAGAATCTGCCAGCTTCATTGTAGTTCCTGATTCCAACGTTCCTGCAGATGGGTCGGATCCATTTCTTCCTTAGTTTATCGTAGGCAATGCAATTTAAAAGGACATGATCCGTCGTTTCTGGTGTCTCCATATTACATAGCTCGCAGGTCGCCTCATGATTGCTCCCATTCAGGAGGCCCCATTTAACGGTAAAAGCCTTGACCTGGAGAATCCCATATCGATACTTCATAAATAAAACTTTTGCTCGTCTAGGTTGAATAGTATCGATCCATTCCTCAGCGCTCGGTGATGGTTTAAAATCCAAAAAACTTAAGGTTAGTCTACCTGAATCTTTGCTATGAAAAGGGCTATTAAAGATGAAGTTCCAAAATACTTGCTTTAGTCGGATCTTTGATTGGGTTGTGAGTATATGCGGTTCATCCCAATAGAATTTCAGCCCTAAATTGTAAAAACTTTGCCTGATATAATGAAGCCACGGGAGGGAAATAGTCTTGTCCAAGCCCATGATCTCAATTAATGCTTGCCTGTATTGGATCAGTTCAGGGGTTGTCCAAAGTCTACACCAATAGAGCAGGGGCCTCAGGGCTGCCAATTTGCCTATTTGTTTCATATTAGTGTCATAGGCTAAGGGAATCAACGGAGTGGATGGAGGGAGGCCCAGTACCCCCCTCATGAAATTATTTTCCTGAGTGGCCAATGGAGTTAGTTTTGTGAATCCCCAGAGTTCTGCGCCATACAGAGCAGCGGCCTGTGCTTTGCACCTATAGATCTCGAATACTGGTGACACAGTGCTCGACCTTGAACATTTGTAATTTTTACTAATTGCCATGGAGCTATGAGTTAAGGAGATAGCAGCTTTGTTGATGTGCGGCGCCCATGACAATTTGGCATCAAGCAGTATCCCTAGGTAGTTGAAATTTTTAACTCGTTCCAGTACCTGCCCTCTAATCCAAATGTTTCTCTTGAGCGCTTTGTGGGGGTTAACAGTTAAGTATTTAGTCTTGTTTGCATTTATTTCTAACCCCTTCAAGCTGCAATACTCACTAAATTTATCTAGTAGAGTTTGCAGGCCCATTGGAGTTTGAGACAATAGGATGGTGTCATCTGCAAAAAGGAGGGCGGGGACTGGATCATCATTCAGTCTTGGTGAGTCGTGGTTACTTTGTTTCAGATGATGAACCAGATCATTGATGTATAATGAGAAAAGTGTTGGGGCGAGCACACAGCCCTGTCTCACCCCCCTCTTGATAGGTATTGGGTCTGTCAGCTCTCCTTTTGGCCCCCACCGGACCTTTGCGAATGTATTTTCATGTAGCCTCTCCAGCTGGCCCAGGAGGTTCCCTGGCATGCCCTGTTTTCCTAATGCTGCCCATAAGGAGTCTCTCGGCACCAGATCAAAAGCTGCGCGCAGGTCCACAAACGCAATATACAGGTGGCCTTTCTTTAGTCTAGTGTATTTCCATATTATTGTCAATAGCCTAAAGGCCTGGTCGACTGTACTGGTCTGTAGTCTAAAGCCTGCTTGGTATATAGACATTATGCTGTTCTCTTCTATCCAGGTATTTATTCTATTCAGGATCTGTCTAGCATAAATTTTTTGTGTGACGTCTATGAGGCTAATTGGTCTATAATTCCCTGGGTCTTCCCTGGATCCTTTTTTATGGATTGGGATTATTTCTGCCCCTGTCCATGTCTCGGGCATTAGGCCTCCCCTTGCTATGGCGTTACTTAGAAGGTTTAGATAAGGTGCCCAGATTTCCATGCTATGTTTGAACATATCCCCCGGAATCTTATCCAAACCGGGGGCTTTTCCTGGCTTGATTGCTTCAATGGCAATCACCGTCTCCTCCAGACTAAACTGTAACTCGGGTAAAATACCCCAAGTAACTGGGGTTTTATGTCTTGAGGGATAAAAAACGAAGGTGGGGGGGTCAGAGTAAAGATGTGTAAAGTAGTTAACCCATGTTTTGGGGTCTATGTGATGGTCTGTAGTAAATATCCCCTCTTTGCTACCATGGGTAACTATTTTCCAGAAGGTCCTTGCATCATTGCTTTTTGCTGCTACCAGCAGGTCTTGCCATTTTTGGTCCTCCCAGTTGCGTTGGGCAGTAGCCAGCGTTTCCTTATAACTGGCCCTTGCCTGCTGTACGGCTAATTGATTTTTTTGCTTTAGTGCCTCTACCAGTACTCTTTTCCTCTCTCTACATCTGATAGTATACCATGGACTATTAGAGGTGGTTTGGGCCTTCTCCTTTTTGTGCTTATTCTGTAGCTGTTTGGTCAGGACAGGTCTTAACATTGTGCTCAATGAATGGTGGATAGAGGTAATAGGAATGTCACTAGGTTTATTTTCTGCATAAGGCTCCAGGAGATCAGAAAATATGTTGTAAATATTTATCATAGTGACCTGATTACCTAATATTGCTGGCCATTTTACAACCCTTCTGTTGTTACTGAGGGTGGGTTGTAACTCCACCTTGTCATGTTCTATATATTTCGAGTCCAAATCTAAGAAGTGTGCCTTGAATTCAATTATTAGCGGGAAGTGATCGATATCCCTTCTTTTATCGATTTTAAAGGTCGCTAGTCTTTCCCATGTATTTATACTATGCAGAATGTAATCTATTTTTGAAGTTGAGTTGCCTCTCTGGAAAGGAACCAGATTAAGGCCGACTTCACCCACTCTGCCATTACATGCCCTCAGTCCATGGTTTAATGTAAGGCTCATGATTTGCAATGCGGCCACTGTGCCTGGGACAGTTTTTTCTATTGTTAGGCAAGGAATTGTTCTCATTCGGTCTTCCTCTTCTGTTAAATGTTCGAAACCAGTTATAGGTTCATAATTACAATTAAGGTCACCCCCTATCATAATTGTCTCTCCTACTGGGATTTTTTTGAGCAGGTCGTCTAGTAGAGTTATTTCTGGAGACTCCACGTTTGACTTTCTAGGTCTTATATATACATTAAACAAGTGGGTTATTATCTTTTTTTTTTTTTCCCATTATCAACCATAAAATGTCCTCCGACTCAGTGGCTTGCATGCGTATCTCAACATTTAATGAGATCTTCGCCCATACAACCAACCCCCCAGATGGTCTCCCTCTGGCAGCTGAAGTTGCACTGATATAGTAGGTTTTATATCCTACTTTATACGGTGGATCTTTAAACCACGTCTCTTGGAAGAGACAGACATGGTGTCGATCAATATAGTCCTGCCATTCGGGGTCTATAAGCTTATTTTTTAAGCCAGCTACATTCCATGAAATCATGGTGATAGGACCCCTTCCGTTTAGGCTTGTGGCATTGAAAGTATGGCTCGGATAAGTTGTTAAATTTTTCCTACCATACAAGAGCTCCACTGCGCTCCCTGCCCCTATAGCATGAAGATCATTCCCTTCATGGGGCTCCCCTACTATTGGGTCCCCATTGGGTTCCACTTGTGCCTGATCTATCTGGATTAGTCAATCCACTCTCTCAAGGTTTGAATCATAATTTCTCTTTTGCAGTCCCTCATTGTAATTGTGTTTATGCCTTTGTACTCGAAGTTTGGTAATTAATGGATCCAAGCTAAACCTCATGGCATTGGAATTAGGAGCGGGGGTTCTCTGTTCCATGTCAATCAAACCTCTGATTAATCTTCCATCCTTGAGTGTTAATGCAATGATGTCAAGTTGGCCCCTCTCTCCAGGGATTCTTTCTGCCCCCCTAATATCTGATCGAATTATGGATAAACAGTGTCTTTTGGCCCTAATCCAATGTGTAAGCTTGTTTTTTAAGGATTCCTCATCTTCTCTGCTATTTAAGGGCAATTTTGGAACATTTAACAGATGAACAACATTTGTCCTAGTAGGAAACCTATCCTCCTCAGAGTATGGATTCCATATAGTGTTTTTGTTATAATCATTAGATACTTGGGGATAGGAGTTCAGAGTAAGTTCCAAATTTCCTTTTTGGGGTCCTTTTACCAAACGGGGATCTCTTTGTGGTTTCCCTGTTCCTTGGCATAAGTTACTATCATTTCTTCTCTGGGAATTGCGTGAACCAATATGTTCCACATTGACCCCTATCGTGCATCCCTGTGGTTGTTGTACAATCTTAGCTGTAGCTGGGGTAAGGTTAGGGTTAGTAATCAAATTTTGAGGATATGTGGGTCTACCTTGTAGATGGCGTGATATGGGGGGGGACTCCCTTTCGCATTGGGCTCTATAGGTACCCCTACCCCCCTCCTTTTCCACAATATCTGTTAAGGTTCTTACTTCAAGTTTCAAATCCCTAACTTCCTGGATTAATCCGGTGATTAGATCGTAAAGGTCTGCTATAGATCTTGATTTATTTTTTAGAGGGTTCCCTGATTCTGAATTGAGAGGAGTGGTCCTTTCATTATCTAGCTGTACAGTTGGGATAAATGGGTGTAATTCATCCACCGGTTCCCCCTCTTATGTATTCTGTATGTTACTGCTATCGAGTTCTGCCAGGACTGCATATTTATTGGAGCACCTAACTTCGCACTCCTGGGTATGGCCCTTCTTCCTACCATTATCAATGGTGCATAGGTGTATGGGTCTAGTTGCAGCAAGCAACCCTAGGGCTATCAGTCCTGACATCAGATGGTGCCTCCCCCTCTTGCTGGGAAACGATCTCTATCGCTTTATCATCCACTGGTCTGATTTTCTTCGTATAATAGGAGGTAAGCTTTTTATCGGGACCCTCCCGAATGGTGGTCCTACTGCATAGTAGTGACTCTACCTCCTCGATAAGATCGTCTATTTCAGCTATTGTGCAGTTCTCACCCGCATTCCTAAGTTTTTTTACAGAATTCATCTTCCCCTTGGGGGTTCTGATGCCTTGCGTTTTCCCATGGATTAAGCTGCCTAAATAGTGCTTTGGCTCTGTGAACCAGACCCCAATATGTAATTATAAAGGAGAGTAGGAGAAGGGCTAGTCGAGCGTCGCAACAATAGGTGGAGAATACGGTCCAAAGGCCCTCTATAAAAGGACCTATTTAGGAGTAAGTATCAACACAGTACCTTCAGGCAGCCATACGTTCCCATGCAACTTTAGATGAATGTCAGGGGGGTGGCCCTGCCCTGCCTCTTCCTGGCAATGACGGGCAAGGACGGGCCCGCCCTTGGCCCGGGCTTTGCCCGGGCGCGTCCCGCGCGGCGGGAGCGCGATAAGAAATTTAAAGGGCTCCTGCCCTTGACATGCCTCTCTGGACCTCCTTGCGCTTCCCGCGACGGCGGGAGCGCGATAAGAAATTTAAAGGGCTCCTGCCCTTGACACGCCTCTCTGGACCTCCTTGCGCTTTTGTATTTAGTGCAATGCCTGAAACCATCACTCTTGACAAACATGCCCCTTCTCTCTTCTGTCAGACATCACTCCTAACTAGGGCATCTCTAGTGGATCTCCCTCTGTGGAAAGTCATTAGTGGTCTGTGTGGTAGGTCACCTCCCTTAACTGCATTATTCCTAAGGAGTTGCCAGTTGTAGGAAAGTCTTCCTTTTTGCCTTAGTCACCCCTAAACTTTTCGGATAGATACTGGTGGTTACTGGCTCCTGGCTGTGCCCTAGGTACTGCTTACCAGTCCCAGGACCAGTGCTCTGTATAAAGTGGATATGCAAATTAGGCTAATTAAAATTGGCAGTATCAACCTACCTATAAGTCCCTAGTAGATGGTAGGGCATGGAGGTTTAGGGACCCCAGTATAGGAAGTGCACCCATAGGTGCACTGCTGAGGTACCCAGTGTCATTTTAAAGGCAGGCCTGTCTTACTGCCTGCTCTTATGGATCAAATCTGTTTATTGATTTTGGGATGTAAGAAACACATTACACAGCTGTGCACCTACAACCTCATCGGCCGGCAATGTATATGCATCATCTGTCCCTCAGTCCAAAAAGGGGTCCGGCAGAGAGTGTTGTTAGGCCATGGGCTTAAATGCATTATTGCCCCTCTCACATCAGACAACAATAAACAAGAACAATTATCACAAGAAGGAAGGAAACCAGCAGGAAGGAAGGAAGAAGGGAGAAAAAAACAACGAATACTACAGAAAAAACAAGATAAAGCAATATGGCTCCCCCCGTCAACACTCAGCGATGTTTCTCCCCTTCGCCCTCTCAGGCCCTCCACCCCACTGTCTACCAGGACCCAGGACCCATAGCCCACCCTGACAAGCCTGGCCGTCTCTGCAACGGTCAGGCACCTTGTAGGAATTGCAGAGCCTTTAAATATGCAGGACAGGTACGTTCGTTGAATTCAGCTGACAGAATCTGAATAAAGGGTCTCCACAGAGCGGCTGTTTCATCTGCTCTCTGGCTGGCCGCCAGTGTTAATTTCTTCATTGCTAAGATAAACCAGAGTTTATGAAGCCATGAGGTGTAGCTCGGAACCCTGTCCATGCCCCACAGAGCTAGAATCACGTGGTCTGCCGCTTTGAGGGTAAGGGCAATCTGTTGTCCCCTCAAAGAGCGGAGGGAAAAGGTGAGAGGGTTGGGTAGGCCCAGAATAATATATGTCGGGAGCCTAGGGAAATCTGTGTGGAATACTCTATCTATTTAATCGAGGATACTACTCCAATATCTTGTCAATTTAGGACAGTGCCACAGCAAGTGAATGAGTGTGCCCCTGTTTCCGCATCCCCTCCAGCAGAGCCCAGATTTAGTGGGGTCCCACGTGTGACTTCTTGCAGGGGTCTAGTACCAGTATGTAGCTATCTTATAGGCTGTTTCAGCCCCCGACATGTTGTGAGCCATGTGGTGCACCCTGAAGTGTATGCCCTCCCACTCCTCCTCTGGCAGTTCCCTCTCTACCTCGTTCTCCCACCTTTTCTGCCCCTCTGGTTTGGAGGGTGGTGTGGCCTTCCGGAGATGTGTATAGATTTCCGAGATCAGCCGCTTGTCGTCTTTTTCCCCTAAAAGCCATTTCTCAAATGCAGTGAGTGTTCTAGCTACTAAGGCCTTAACCTTTGGCTGGAGTACCCAGTGTCTGACTAAGTAGTATGTCAATCTATCTGCTTTCGTTAATCCATAGGTCTCTCTCAACTGATCAAAGGGGATAATACCATCCATGTCGAATAGACTCCCCACCCTTCTACACCCCCCATCATGCAGATGTTGAAAGCCCTCTGATTTCCGGCCGGGGGCACAATCGGGATTCACGCATATCGGTGTCATGGGGAAAGTCGTCAAGCCACATCTGGTCGCCACCGCATCCCACACCCCGAGAGTCGCGCCATTGATAGGTGATGAGTATAGCCCATTCGCTCTACGTCAGCATCTCAGCCAAGGTTCTTTCCAGCTATGGGACCCAGCAACCGCCTGGTCCATAAAGCACCTTCTCAGTAAACGGGCGGCTCCACTCCAGTATGAAACGCAACTGAGCCGCCTGGTAATACTTTAACAGGCAGGGAACTGCCAGTCCCCCCCCCTGCCTTCGGACGGTATAGTGTGGGACACGATATACGTGCAGGTTTCCGGTCCCATATACATTTCAAAATCGCAGTCTGAAGTGTGGCTATGGTATTGGGCGACGGAGTCAGGGGAAGTGTCTGAAATAAATAAAGTATGCGCTGCAAAATGGTCATTTTGATTGCAGCGACCCTGCCGAACAAGATAATTTATGCTTCCCTCACATCACTTTAGGACTTTAAGGTGGTCATTACAACCCTGGCGGTCGGTGTTAAAGCATCGGTAAGACCGCCAACAGGCCAGCGGTAAAAAATGTGCAATTACTACTGTGGCGGAAACCGCCAACAAAGACAGCCACTTTAACACTCCGACCGCCACGGTGGTACAAACAAACAGCGCGGCGGTCACTGCCAACAGACAGGGGGGAGACAATGTACCACCCACACTATTATGACAGGCCAATCCGCCACCTTTTCCGGGGCAGATTCACCGCGGATAAAAACACGGCAGAAACAGGAATCCCAAAGGGAAAACGCTCACCACTACACACCCCATGAGGAACGAGGACGCCATGGACCCGGAACTACAAATTCTCCCTGCAATAGTCTTCCTGCTCCTCTACCAGGAGCACGAACTCCGGCGGTGAAGACCACGGTGAGTACTGCACCTACGACAGGGAGGCAAAAAACAGAGACGCACACACGCAACACTGGCACCCTCACCCACTACAACACACATACTAATGCATATCAATACATCACAGTTACACCCCCCAAATCCCCCGGAAGAATGCAAAGACAATCGAAAATGAGTGTAACAATTGCAATATATTAAAAGCAAGTAGGCAGAAATATATATATATATATATATATATATATATATATATATATATATATATATATATCTACACCATGTACATAATATATACCAGGCATAGTAGTCCAGGTAGTGCTCTAAGAAAGTCCGTGGAACACTGGGACCACACGGTATGGGTGAGGCCCACACAAGATCCCCGACCATGACGGAGAGAACACAGCAGGGGCATCAGAGAGCAACTGAACAGGCACCTCAGGGGGAGGGAAAGGGGGGGCACCTCAGCCGCTTGAGTGCACGATGCCAAATCCATGAGGTGGCCACATGCTCACTGTTCAATCCTGGGGAGTGCAAAGCCACAGTCTCTCAAGTCTCTACAGTGGGTGGTTTGCCCACTGTTCAATCCTGGGGAGTGCAAAGCCACAGTCTCTCAAGTCTCTACAGTGGGTGGTTTGCCCACTGCCATATCCTGGGGAGTGCAAAGCCACAGTCTCACAAGTGGATGACAGTCTTCACTGGGTCTGGAGGGGGCATGGTGCCCAGAGTGCTTCAACCTGCCAAGGATTGGTGTAGTGGATGCTTTTCACCACTGGTTCTGGAGGGGGCATGGTGCCCAGAGTGCTTCATCCTGCCAAGGATTGGTGTAGTGGATGCTTTTCTCCACTGGTTCTGGAGGGGGCTTGGTGCCCAGAGTGTTTCATCCTGCCAAGGATTGGGGTAGTGGATGCATTTTCTCCACTGGTTCTGGAGGGGGCTTGGTGCCCAGAGTGCTTCATCCTGCCAAGGATTGGGGTAGTGGATGCTTTTCTCCACTGGTTCTGGAGGGGGCTTGGTGCCCAGAGTGCTTCATCCTGCCAAGGATTGGGGTAGTGGATGCTTTTCTCCACTGGTTCTGGAGGGGGCTTGGTGCCCAGAGTGCTTCATCCTGCCAAGGATTGGTGTAGTGGATGCTTTTCTCCACTGGTTCTGGAGGGGGCTTGGTGCCCAGAGTGCATCATTCACCCCGTGACGGACTCAGTTGCGTCAGTGCCCTTGCCGCTCATGGGCCAGTGGTGCTTGAGACGGCGATGGCCTGTTCAGCGGTGCTTGAGATGGCGGTGCCCTGTTCAGCGGTGCTTGAGATGGCCGTGCCCTGTGCAGCGGTGCAGCGGTGCTTGAGACGACAATGCCCTGTGCAGCGGTGCTTGAGATGGCGGTGCCCTGTGCAGCGGTGCTTGAGATGGCAGTGCCCTGTTCAGCGGTGCTTGAGATGGCGGTGCCCTGTGCAGCGGTGCTTGAGATGGCGGTGCCCTGTGCAGCGGTGCTTGAGGCGGCGGTGCCCTGTTCAGCAGTGCTTGAGATGGCAGTCTCCATTGCAGGGTCTCAGCTGCTGGTGGTCCTTCATGGCCCAGCGGGGCTTTTGCTGGCGGTCCTTCATGGCCCAGCAGGGCTTTTGCTGGCGGTCCTTCATAGCCAGGCGGGGCTTTTGCTGGCGATCCTTCAAGGCCCAGCGGGGCTAGTGCTGGTGGTGGCCTCCTGGGCAGGTGGGATGGTGCTGGCCTCCTGGGCAGCTGTGCTGGTCCTGGCGGTGGCCTCCTGGGCAGGTGGGCTGGTGATGGCGGTGCCCTCCTGGGCAGCTGAGTTGGTGCTGGCGATGGCCTCCTCGCCAGCTGTGCTGGTGCTGGTGGTAGCCTCCTGGGCAGCTGGGCTGGTGCTGGCGGTGGCCTCCTGGGCAGGTGGGCTGGTGCTGGCAGTGGCCTCCTGGGCAACTGGGCTAGTGCTGGCGGTCCTGTCCTGGGCAGCTGGGCTTGTGCTGGACGTGGGCTCCTGGGCATCAGGGATGATGGCGGTCTTCTCCGCCGTGCTGCTCTTCCCAGACTTGCTGGGTTTCTTGTTGCCCTTCCCCACCTTGGAAGGTGTCACAGCTGACTCCACACTCCCACCGGGACCCCTGGGAGCGGCTTTGGTGGCTGGAGTCTTCCCCCTCTGCCGCCGGGCACTGGCCAACTTCTGATGCTTCACAGGTGGGGGACTGTCTGTGCTATGGCTCCGTGCCACACTGGCTCCCATGGTGGCCGGTGCACTCCAGATTCCGGTGACTACAGGCACCACTGGTCCCGGAGATGTTGTGGCTGAGCTGCTAGTTTGGGACCTATGAGACGGACGGGGTGGGGGAGGTGTGGGAAAGAGGTCAAGGTTGGACAGGAAAAGTTTTTTGGACACCCTGGGACGGTTAGCTGGAGGGGGTTTGGGAGTGGAGGAAGAGGTGGTGGTTGTAGGAGGTGTACGTTTGGTGACTTTGGGTGAAGGTGCATGCGCTGGAGGCTGTCGTGAGGTGGATGGCTGTTGGGTGGGTGTGTGCCTGCGTTTGTGTATCTTGGGAGGGGGTGTCACAGACACACTGGGAGAGGACACAGGGGACGAGTGAATGGTAGTGGGGATGGTGACTGCACATGAGCGGGGTGTGTTGGTGGGTGTGCTGGAGCGGGACGTAGTGGCTGTAGAGGTAGTGCATGCCGGTGTGAGTGTAGACGAGACTGGGAGGGAAGAGGGAGACGAGGGGGAGGGGGACACAGTGGAGGCAGTGGATGTTGGTGTGTCTGCATGTGCGAGATGCTTGCGTGAGTGCTTGTGGGATGTGTGGTGCTTATGTTTGCCTGAGCTTCCCTTGTGTGTTGAGGTGTGTGCATGTTGGTCTGTAGGTGTGCTTGGGATAGGCTGAGGTACAGGGGATTATGTCGGGGTGGAGGAAGTTGGAGGGGGGAGGCTAGAGACGGGGACAATGGCTGCCATCAGTGCTGAGGCCAGAGTCTGAAAAGCTCGCTGAAGGGCCGCCTGACCAGAATGAATGCCCTCCCGGAATGCATTGGTTTGTTGCAACTGCCTCTCTACACCCTAGATGGCATTCAAAATGGTAGACTGCCCAACAGTGAGGGACCTGAGGAGGTCAATGGCCTCCTCACTGAGGGCAGCAGGGGTAACTGGGGCAGGGCCTGAGGTGCCTCGGGCGAAGGTGATGCCCACCCTCATGGGTAAGCAGGCACGGGGCAAAGGCTGAGGGGCTGCTGGGAGGGAGGTGCTGGTAGGGGGGGTGGCGGCTGTACCTGTAGATGCGGGGGGCACAGATGTTGCCGCCACCACAATGTAGCTCCCATCAAAGGACGAGTCAGTGTCGCCGGTGTCAGCTCCTGTCCCCGCTGTGGAGCTCCCCTCGCCCTCCGTCCCATTGGTGAACTCTGAGTCCGTAGTCTCGCCCTCCAGGGCCATGTGGGATGCAGCTCCCTCGTGCTCCGGTGCCACCGCTCCTCCGCCTGATGATGCTAATGCACACAAGAACAGGGAGACCACAAAAAGGGGGGGAAGACAGAAGAAAGACATGTTGAGTGCATGCATTACCGCTACTGTTGGCGGACCCGACGGACACAGAAGCCCCCTGCACTACACCGTGCTCTTGGGCTCCACTGTTCAATTCCTGGGAAATGGCCTACAAGGCTATGGACGACATCTGCACACATAGATGACACAGGGGCATGAGTGGGATTACTTGGCACTCTACAGAGGTGAGGTGGGGTGCCACATGGCCTGCCTTACGGAGGGGCCTTGCCTACGGACCTCGCCCTGGCCTAGGGAAACCCACAGCCCACCTCCCACACCCACACACCTCCACTGCGTACAAAGTCACCAGAATGAGAGTATACTCACCCCCTTGTGGCTGCTGTGATGCCCTCAAGTGCCCATCCAACTCCGGGTAGGCCACCGCCAGGATCCTGAACATCAGATGAGTCATGGTGCGACGGGCACCCCTCCCACTTTTGGAGGCCATCCTCAGCTGACCCTCTGCCGTCTTCTTGCTCCAGCAGCGAATGTTCTCCCATCTTTTCCGGCAGTGGGTGCTCCGTCTGTGGTAGACCCCCAGGGTCCGGACGTCCTTGGCGATGGCACGCCAAATATAATTTTTCTGGTGGGCGCTGACCTACATGAAATGTACAGGGGAAAAAGAGAAGTTATTACCAACTGCACCGTCAAAGTGATTGGCCCCCATCCCTACCCTTGCCATGTGGCACATGCGTTCACCGTCTTTCAATCACCCAGCACTCTCCCCCCATCCTTCTTACATCCAGCCCTCTCCACACAGACATAGCCCATACAACATGCTCCCTGTGTACTTACCTGTTTGTCTGGAGGACCGTAGAGTAGCGTGTACTGGGGGAGGACCCCATCCACGAGCTTCTCCAGCTCTTCCGATGTTAAGGCAAGGGCCCTTTCCCCAGACACTCGAGCCATTGTCTCTTCCAGACCGAGGTCACAGCAGAACTTGTAGTGTAGGTCCTCTCCTGCCGAAGATCAGGTATCGAGTGATTGAACAGATAGAAAATGGCAGTCACATCTGCGGTGGTGCGTACCGTCACTGCCGGCGTACATCATCATTGGCTCCTGGGACCCATAGGGTACTATGTTAACCAATGCAGCATTGCGCCGCGGTCTTCAACCGCCTACCGCGACGGTGTACAACGCCAGCGCAGTTACCTCACATCCTATTGTCCACTTTACAGGTCAGGCAGACGCCATTTCAGGGGCCCACATGGCTTCATTTCCAACTGAGTCACACATACCTAGGCCTAGACTCAACAAACATACATGCCACCTTTTGTGTATGATTGGTGTTCTGGGTAAACTGTGGGTACGTACCTCTGAGTTGTTTGACTCTGTGCTCGCTGTTGTCCTTCATAGGCACCGTCCGCTGGGACATGTGAGGAGATGGCAGCATCCTCCGGTGTACCGACCGTTGGTGGACCTGTCGACAATGGAGGAGCGACATGTGATTATCACATACAGGCTTGACCGTGCCACAATCCAGGAACTGTGTACCCAGTTGGAGCCAGACCTGATGTCAGCAATCCGCCAACCCACAGGAATCCCCCCTCAAGTGCAGGTGCTGTCAGTGCTCCATTTCCTTGCAAGTGGGTCTTTTCAAACAACAGTGGCCATAGCATTAGGGATGTCCCAGCCTATGTTTTCCAACGTATTGTCCAGAGTGTTGTCTGCCCTTCTGAAACACATGCAGAGCTACATCGTTTTCCCTCAGGTGGAGGATTTGCCTACAGTGAAAAGTGATTTATATGCCCTGGGACACATCCCCAACATCATAGGTGCCATTGATGGGACCCATGTGGCTTTGGTCCCCCCCCCACAGGAGTGAACAGATGTACAGAAACCAGAAGAGTTATCAGTCGATGAATGTACAGATGGTATGTTTGGCATACCAGTACATCTCCCATGTGAATGTCATGTTCCCTGGCTCAGTGCATGACACCTACATCCTGCGTAATAGCAGCATCCCTTATGTGATGGGTCAACTCCAGAGGCACTGTGTGAGTCTATTAGGTGAGCACCTGGAGGCAAGTCAGTGGGAATGGTTGTCTGGGTCTGGGGATATCCGTCCAGGTTAGTGATTGTCTAACAGTTGTCCCTCACCATTTGCAGGTGACTCTGGTTACCCCAACCTGTCATGGCTACTGACCCCAATGAGGAATCTCAGGACAAGGGCAGAGGAACGCTACAATGATGCCCATGGGCGAACTAGGAGGGTGATCGAGCGGACCTTTGGCCTCCTGAATGCCAGGTTCAGGTGCCTCCATATGACAGGTGGATCCCTATTCTACTCACCAAAGAAGGTGTGCCAGGTCATCGTGGCCTGCTGTATGCTTTACAACTTGGCTTTGTCAAGCTGTTCACTGGCATTCTAACACAGCACCTCAACCCATATATGCCCAGGCTTATCGACCCAGATCAAGTGGGCTTCATACCCCACCGACAATGTGGGATTAATACGAAACGGATCTTACATTTAATAGACAAAATGCACAGGTCCCACAAGGAGGCACTTCTCCTCACCATTGATGCGGAGAAGGCGTATGACAGGGTGCATTGGCCTTATCTTTTCCGGGTGTTGGAGCACTTTGGGGCAGGACCGACGCTCGTGACCTGGATAAAATGTTTCTATTGAGAGCCCAGCGCAGCGGTCCGCGTCAGTGAAACGGTGTCATTGCCCTTTCCGATAAGATGAGGAACGAGACAGGGGTGCCCACTCTTCCCGCTCCTATTCGCTCTCTACATGGAGCCCCTAGCACAAAGACTCCGAGATGATCCCCGTATTACTGGCATTAAATTTGGGGGCGATCACCACCTTATCAGTCTATATGCTGACAATGTGATTCTTACACTGGTGGAGCCCATGGTCTCGCTTCCAGTGCTCACAGACACCTTACGCACATTTGGTACGGTTTCAGGGTTTAAAGTGAATGCACAGAAATCTCAAATCCTAAACCTGTTGGTCCTTCCTTAACACGAGGAGGAACTGCGCTCCAGATTCCCTTTTGTATTGACATCGTCGCATGTCCCGTACCTTGGCATAGTTCTAGCAATGACGGCTGCAAAGACGGCTCGTATGAATTATGCTTCCCTCTCAAGAGATGTATTAAAAGACTTATGCGGTCATTACAACATTGGCGGTAAAAGCCGCTTACCACTGTGCAGAAGAACGCCAACACACCGCCACGGCCGCGGAATTCCGCCACAGCTATTATGACCCACATTTCGGAATCCGCCAAAATTGAGTCACCCACACAAGTCCGCCACACCAAAGGTCAGTGATAAACTGGCGATAACAAAACCTCCACTGTCACGGCAAAAGAAAAACGCCCACACTATCACGACACACGAATCCACGCAGCGGTGTTTCAACCGCGGTATTCCATTGGTGGTACACACCACCGCGCTCAAAATACACACATTCTTACAAAACACAGCCATAATGGACAATTAGAAATACACACACCTGATACACATACACACACCACTCCCACACACCCATTACAATATAAAACACACACATCACCCACAAACCCATACGACAAAAAATTCCGAAAGAAGGCCAGAGAGAGACAGCACCAGCAAGAACAACAGCATCCACAGGCACACAACACCATCACCCACAGAACTTCCACGCACCTCACACAACACTCCACTACATATCAGCACACTTATCACCACACACTCCACCCCACACATCACCTACACCACCCCATGGCACGGCAAAGACACCCCAGGTTCTCGGAGGAGGAGCTCAGGGCCCTGGTATAGGAAATTGTTCGGGTAGAGCCACAGCTATTCGGATCACAGGTGCAGCACACCTCAATAGCAAGGAAGATGGAGTTATGGCGAAGAATAGTGGACAGGGACAAAGCAGTGGGACAACACCCAAAAAATCAGGAGGACATCAGGAAGAGGTGGAACGACCTACGGGGGGAAGGTGCGTTCCGTGGTCTCAAGACACCACCTGGCGGTTCAGCGGACTGGCGGCGGACCCCCACCTCCTCCCCCACAACTAACAACATGGGAGGAGCAGGTCTTGGCGATTCTGCATCCTGAGGGCCTCGCAGGAGTAGCTGGAGGAATTGAATCTGGTAAGACAAATCTTAACTATTACATCCCCCACCCTACCTGTATGCCAGCACATACCCCCACCCTCACCCCCAGCACCCCAACTCCTCACATATGTCCCAACATCACAAACCACCCATCCCAACACCAAGCCCTGCATGCAACAACAAAGCATGGACACCCATCACTAAAGCATGCCCACTGCACATACCCATACAACCCCCTAAACAATCATCACACAAGGTCCCACACAGGAATGCAAGTACTGGGGTACACGGTCACACACCCATTGCACACCATGACACACAGAGATGTAATAACCATCCTTTTATACCCCTGCAGGACCCCTACCCAACGACACCGGTCAGGAGGGTCCACACCACCAACAGAAGAGGCCCACAGTGATGACAGCAGCTCTGTCCAACTGGATCTAGATGATCAGCCCGGCCCATCGGGGACCTCAGGACAGTCGGTTCCCCTCACCCAGTCACAGGCCACGACAGACCTTCCCCCTCTGGAAACACCAGCACAGCACCCACCCAGCGGGCCCATACCTCCGTCCCCAGGACATGTCAATCAGCTGTGTGTCTACCACTACAGGGAACCCAGGATAACCCACCACCCCAACAACAACAGTAACCTGGGGGCAGTGGCAGTGGGCACACGGTCCAGGGGATGGAGGCCCAGGAAAACAGGGGAACTGGGAGGGCTGCTGTGCGACAGGGGGTGGACAGGCCAAGGGAACCCACTCTCCACGACGACCTCTCCTCCATCGTGGGAGCCTACCACCACTCCCAGGAGACGATGGCAACGATACTAGCCAAGTTTCAGGAGACCCAGCGTCTGCAGGAGGAACAGTATTTGGGTTTCAGGGAGGAAATCAGAACCATCAGCTCCACCCTGGGCACCATCGTAAGGGTGCTGAAGGAAGTACTCAACACCAGGAGGGACACTGTGGCACTACGAGGGGCCCCTGACACTAGCATGGATGATGAACTGCCTACCACCTCCGCCGGCGCTAGTGGACAGGACGCCCCGCCACAGGACCACAACACCAGCACCCCATCCCCTGCAGAGGGAGAAACACCCCGCAAATGGTCCCTGAGATCCAGGACAAAGACAGAGCACGATGCCAAGACCCCCGCCAAAAAATGAGACCACCCTGATTGTCATCCCACTGTCCCACTTTGTCACCCTGTCCATACTTAAACTGCCCCAGCTCCACTTACTATGCCCATATGGGCAATGCACCTGTGAGACTTATAGACTGGACTCTGCTATGGAAATTCCTCCGCCATCACCCCTCACCATTTCACTACCCCCTCCAATATTAAGCACTTAAATAAACACACTTAAAGCACAAAACAATCTGGAGTCTGTCTGTGATTTCGAAATAGTGTATTAGCAATTACAGTGACAAAATGCTCTTTCAATTTTGATGTCAACATACCTATGTCACACAGCTCTAGTCCATGAGGAACCTAAGCAGATGTCACACAGTGGGACCCACATCTGTGAAATCGTAAGGGAAAGTGACAACTCAGTGACCATACACAGGGTGAAAACGACAGACAGTAGAGAGGTAGTAGTTCTAAAGTACATGTAGTAGGCAGATCTGTTCTCTTACCTGTGTCTCACTGGAAATATTGCTGGATCACTGAGTCCCTGTTGTTCATGTCTTCTTCCTCTGCTTCCTCGTCTTCACTGTCCACAGGCTCCACAGCTGCCACAACACCGCCATCTGGACCATCCTCCTGCAGAAAAGGCACCTGTCGTCGCAAAGCCAAGTTGTGAAGCATACAGCAGGCCACGATGATCTGGCACACCTTCTTTGGTGAGTAGAATAGGGATCCACCTGTCATATGGAGGCACCTGAACCTGGACTTTAGGAGGCCGAAGGTCCGCTCAATCACCCTCCTAGTTCGCCCATGGGCCTCATTGTAGCGTTCCTCTGCCCTTGTCCTGGGATTCATCACTGGGGTCAGTAGCCATGAGAGGTTGGGGTAACCAGAGTCGGTGACGGTACGCACCGCCGTGGACGTGACCGCCATTTTCCATCTGTTCAATCACTCGATATCTGATCTTCGACAGGAGAGGACCTACACTGCAAGTGCTGCTGTGACCTCGGTCTGGAAGAGACAATGGCTCGAGTGTCTGGGGAAGGGGCCCCTGCCTTCACATCGGAGGAGTTGGAGAAGCTCGTGGATGGGGTCCTCCCCCAGTACACGCAACTCTACAGTCGTCCAGACAAACAGGTAAGATCACAGGGAGCATGTTGTATGGGCTATGCCTGTGTGGAGAGGGCTGGATGTAAGAAGGAAGGGGGGAGATTGCTGCGTGCATGAAAGACGGTGAATGCATGTGCCACATGACAAGGGTAGGGATGGGGGCCACTCAGTTTGACGGTGCAGTTGGTAATAACTTCTCTTTTTCCCCTGTACATTTCATGTAGGTCAGCGCCCACCAGAAAAAAGATATTTGGCGTGCCATCGCTAAGGACGTCGGGACCCTGGGGGTCTACCACAGATGGAGCACCCACTGCCGGAAAAGATGGGAGGACATTCGCTGCTGGAGCAAGAAGATGGCGGAGGCTCAGCTGGGGATAGCCTCCCAACGTGGGAGGGGTGCCCGTCGCACCATGACCCCCTGATGTTCAGGATCCTGGTGGTGGCCTACCCGGAGTTGGATGGGCGCTTGAGGGCATCACAGCAGCCACAAGGGGGTGAGTACCCTCTCATTCTGCTGACTTTGCATGCAGTGGAGGTGTCTGGGTGGGGAGGTGGGCTGTGGGTTTCCCTAGGTCAGGGCGAGTTCCGTAGGCAAGGCCCCTCCGTAAGGCAGGCCATGTGGCACCCCACCCCACCTCTGTAGAGTGCCAAGTACACCTAGTCATACCCCTGTGTCATCTATGTGTGCAGATGTCATCCATAGCCTTGTAGGCCATTTCCCAGGAATTGAACAGTGGAGCCCAAGAGTGCGGCGTAGTGCAGGGGGCTTCTGTGTCTGTCGTGTCCGCCAACGGTAGGGGTAATGCATGCACTCAACATGTCTTTCTTCTGTCGTCCCCCCCTTTTTGTGGTCCCACTGTTCTTGTGTGCATTAGCATCATCAGGTGGAGGAGCAGTGGCACCGGAGCACGAGGGAGCTGCATCCTACAGGGCCCTGGAGGGCGAGACTACGGACTCAGAGTTCACCAGTGGGACGGACGGCGAGGGGAGCTCCACGGCGGGGACAGGAGCTAACACCAGCGACACGGATACGTCCTCTGATGAGAGCTCCCTTGTGGAGGCGGCAACATCTGTGCTCCCCCGCATCTACAGGTACAGCCGCCACCCCCCCTACCAGCACCGCCCTCCCAGCAGCCCCTCAGCCTTTTCCCCGTGTCCGTTCACCCAGGTGGGTGGGCATCACCTTCGCCCCAGGCACCTCAGGCCCTGCCCCAGTCACCACTGCTGCACTCAGTGAGGAGGCCATTGACCTCCTCAGGTCCCTCACTTTTGGGCAGTCTACCATTTTGAATGCCATCCAGGGAGTAGAGAGGCAGTTGCAACAAACAAATGCATTCCTGGAGGGCATTCATTCTGGTCAGGCGACCCTTCAGCGAGCTTTTCAGACTCTGGCCTCAGCACTGATGTCAGCCATTGTCCCCGTCTCTAGCATCCCCCCTCCAACTTCCTCCACCCGACCCAATCCCCTGTACCTCAGCCTATCCCAAGCACACCTACAGACCAACATGCACACACATCAACACACAAGGGAAGCTCTGGCAAACATTAGCACCACACATCCCACAGGCACTCACGCAAGCATAACACACATGCAGACACACCAACATCCACTGCCTCCACTGTTTCCCCCTCCTGCTCGTCTCCCTAATCCCTCCCAGTCTCGTCTACACTCACACCTGCATGCACTACCTCCACAGCCACTATGTCCCTCTCCAGCACACCCACCACCACACCCCGCTCACGTGCAGTCACCACCACCACTACCATTCACATGTCCCCTGTGTCCTCTCCCAGTGTGTCTGTGATGCCCCCTCCCAAGATACACAAACGCAGGCACACACCCACCCAACAGCCATCCACCTCACGACAGCCTCCAGCACATGCACCGTCACCCAAAGTCACCAAACGAACACCTCCTACAACCACCACCTCTTCCTCCACTCCCAAACCCCCTCCAGCTACCCGTCCCAGTGTGTCCAAAAAACTTTTCCTGTCCACCCTTGACCTCTTTCCCACACCTCCCCCACCCCATCCTTCTCCTAGGTCCCGAGCTAGTACCTCAGCCACAACAACTTCGGGACCAGTGGTGCCTGTAGTCACCGGAATCTGCAGTGCACCGGCCACCAGGGCAGCCAATGTGGCACGGAGCCACAGCACAGACAGTCCGCCACCTGTGAAGCATCAGAAGTTGGCCAGTGCCCGGCGGGAGAGGGGGAAGACTCCAGCCACCAAAGCCGCTCTCATGGGTCCCGGTGGGAGTGTGGAGTAAGCTGTGACACCTTCCAAGGTGGGGAAGGGCCACAAGAAACCTGGCAAGTCTGGGAAGAGCAGCATTGCGGAGAAGACCGCCATCATCCCCGATGCCCAGGAGCCCACCTCCAGCACAAGCCCAGCTGCCCAGGACAGGACTGCCAGCACTAGCCCACCTGCCCAGGAGGGGCCCACCAGCACCAGCCCACCTGCCCAGGAGGCCAGCACCAGCCCACCTGCCCAGGAGGCCACCGCCAGCACCAGCCCCGCTGGGCCATGAAGGACCGCCAGCACAAGCCCCGCTGGGGGATGAAGGACCGGCAGCAAAAGCCCCGCTGGGCCATGAAGGACCGCCAGCAGCTGAGACGCTGCAATGGAGACCGTCGTCTCAAGCAGCGCTGAACAGGGCACCGCCGTCTCAAGCACCGCTGAACAGGGCACCACCGTCTCAAGCACCGCTGAACAGGGCACCACCGTCTCAAGCACCGCTGAACAGGGCACCGCCGTCTCAAGCACCGCTGAATAGGGCACCGCCGTCTCAAGCACCGCTGCACAGGGCACCGCCATCTCACGCACCGCTGTACAGGGCACCAACATCACAAGCACCGCTGGCCCATGAGTGGCAAGGGCACTGACACAACTGAGTCCGTCACGGGGTGAATGATGCACTCTGGGCACCATGCCCCCTCCAGAACCAGTGGAGACTGTCATCCACTACATCTGTCCTTAGCAGGATGAAGCACTCTGGGCACCATGCCCCCTCCAGAACCAGTGGAGAAAAGCATCCACTACCCCAATCCTTGGCAGGATGAAGCACTCTGGACACCATGCCCCCTCCAGAACCAGTGGAGACTGTCATCCACTACCTCTGTCCTTAGCAGGATGAAGCACTCTGGGCACCATGCCCCCTCCAGTACCAGTGGAGACTGTTATCCCCTTGAGAGACTGTGGCTTTGCACTCCCCAGGATTGAACAGTGGGCAACCCACCAACTGTACATACTTGAGAGACTGTGGCTTTGCACTCCCCAGGATTAAACAGTGGGCAAACCACCCACTTGGGGGACTTGAGAGACTGTGGCTTTGCACTCCCCAGGATTGAACAGTGGGCAACCCACCCACTGTAGAGACTTGAGAGACTGTGGCTTTGCATTCCCCAGGATGGAACAGTGGGCATGTGGCCCCCTCGTGGATTTGGCGTTGTGCACTCAAGTGGCTGAGGTGCCCCCCCCTTTCCCTCCCCCTGAGGTGCCTGTTTAGTTGCTCTCTGATGCCCCTGCAGTGTTCTCTTCGTCATGGTCGGGGATCTTGTGTGGGCCTCACCCATACCGTGTGGTCCCAGTGTTCCACGGACTTTCTTAGAGCACTACCTGGACTACTATGCTTGGTATATATTATGTACATGGTGTATTTATATATATTTCTGCCTAGTTGCTTTTAATATAGCACAATGGTTACACTCATTTTCTATTGTCTGCATTCTTCCAGGGGGTTTGGGGGGTGTAACTGTCATGTATTGATATGCATTAGTGTGTGTGTTGTAGTGAGTGAGGGTGGGGGTGTTTCGTGTGTGTGTCTCTGTTTTTTCCCTCCCCCCTCCCCTGTGTCGTAGGTGCAGTACTCACCGTGGTCTTCGCCGCTGGCGCTCGCGCTCCTGGTAGAGGAGCAGGAAGACTATTGCAGGTAGAATTTGGAGTTCCGGATCCATGGCTTCCTCGTTCCTCGCGGGGTGTGTAGAGGTGAGCGTTTTCCCTTTGGGGTTCCTGTTTCTACCATGTTTTTATCCACGGTGAATCCGCCCCGGAAAAGGTGGCGGATTGGTAGGTTGTGATACTGTGGGTGGTACATTGTCCTCCGCCTGTCCGTTGGCAGTGACCGCCGCGCTGTTTGTTTGTACCGCCATGGAGGTCGGAGTGTTAAAGTGGCTGTCTTTGTTGGCGGTTTCCGCCAAGTTTGTAATTGCAAATTTTTTACCGCCGGCCTGTTCCCAGTCTTATTAGGTGCATGTCAAACAACAATCAAGTCCTCTATAGGAAGTCCACGAAGAGACACGGCTCCAAGATGAGGGGCGTGGCCGGGCCACAAAAGACGATGGCCACCTAACTTGTGAGCTCCGTGCCGAGTCGGACTCGGGGGCGGCAGGGGTCGCACGGCCGCTGCAAATAAGATTAAAAGCCCTCCAGATGCTTTATGAACAATCGGAGACCCGATCCCAGTTGAAGAGGACCAGCAACAGCGGCGGGGAAGGCCGCTGCGCACTTCGTCAGGAAAGGCCCTACCCGGGGGAGGAGTTGCATCTCCCGAGGCCGGAGAGGACCGGCCCGGCAGGAAGGAGACAACGACCCCCTCGCCCTCCTACCCCCGGTCAGCAGTGCCAGCAGATTGCGCCGCTCTCCAGGACGCCGCACCTTTACCCCCCCTGACCT
This sequence comes from Pleurodeles waltl, assembly GCF_031143425.1. Classification (NCBI taxonomy): domain Eukaryota; kingdom Metazoa; phylum Chordata; class Amphibia; order Caudata; family Salamandridae; genus Pleurodeles; species Pleurodeles waltl. The sequence goes on along the minus strand of NC_090439.1, from coordinate 145,082,987 downwards.
CCCTCCCCACCCCCAGAGCACAAGAGCCATCATCAGACTTGTGGAGGTAGCGAAGACACCACAGTCACCGCAAATGGCACCATAATGTCTCCGGAGGCCCCTTAAAACTTATGGAGCCCTGATTGCCATGGAGGGGGCCTAGAGATAATAATGGGAAGGACCACTGCACCCGACAGAAAAGGCCTTGACCGGGGGGTGGAGCCAAACCTTCTGAGGCCAGAACAAACCGGCCTGCCAGGTACGGAGACCATGACTTGCGTGGCTCTTTACCATTGCCAGTGATCAGCAGAGCAGGACTGCATACTAAGGCGTAGTAACCTCCTCCCTTGGTCCCCCCTCTCCGCCACCAGGGAGCAGCAGCAGGTGAACAGAGGGCGAAGGGCACCCACCCTCGCGGAGAAAAAGGGGGGCAATGAAGTACCAATATCGGCTAATATCGTCTACTCCTCCCTGCCACCCAACCAATCGAACAATCGCAAGGGCACGGACACTATCACTGATAGAGCTTCCCTTGCCACCACGAAGTGGATAAACCAACACCTCTGCGGTCTGCTGTGATCAGGACGAGGTCCCTGTTGGAAGGCCCCTCACAGCACTGAGAACAAGATAGCATCGACCAGCCCCCCCGTCCTAGCAAAGACGGGTGCTCTGAGACGAGAGCTAATGACAATTCCAAACCGATCCACTGGATAAGAGGGCCAGGTAAACAAACCTATGGTCATACTGAACCGGATACAACGCAGATGAGGGCAACACCGGGATATGATTGCCCGTACTCTCATTACCAACCTCTGGTCCCCCCCAAAAAAAACAAAAAAAACAACAACAACAAAAAGGGCGAGCAGCCCCACAGTGGCGAACCCAGTCCTGCCACACAAATAGGGGAGGTCAGGCACTGACCAACCCACGCTCTCTTACCCTCATCAGCCTCCGAGAAAGATAGAAGGGAAAGGATAAATACCTCAGACCTCATAAGGCCTCTCTCACAGACTGGCACTGAGATGCCCTGAGGCAAGTCAGGCCACAAATCCACAGGTAAACCGGCACGACAATTGTTATTTTCAGAGGCGCTACAACATAAGCGTGCTACTTCCCCAACAGCAGGACCTAACACAGCCTTAACTCCAAACTGACCTTCTACGATGACAGATGGGGACCAACCTGCAACCATGGAACGGATACTGTAGGAGACCACCGCCGTCAGACACCGGATAGAGGGGATGGATGCTTCTAAATCCTCCCTGACAGTGGGGACCAAATCCATGCGATCAGACATCGCAAGCTTCCAATCCCGGGTGACGGGGTTGGGACACTGCATGGGGACCCTAGAAACCCATATGACCACAATCCAGGACAGAGACCAAGATCTTTCCTATCTACGGAGCAACGTAACGGACCTGAAAGACAGCAGTAGAAGGGATAAGATTCACCTTTTCGGAATCCTGGAAAATGAAGAGGCCTTCCTTAGCTCTGTCTTACCCAAGCTAACTTCGCTGTCTTTCCACCCGCCGCTGGAATTCCAACGAGCACACAGAGTGGTCCCGAAATGCCCTGATGGTGCCTCAAGACCCTGCCCAATCATTGCTTGCCTGCTACGTCACACTCAGACCTGTCAACTCCTTCAATTAGCACGAAATCACGGACCCTTCTGGGTAGACGGATACTGAATCCGTATAACGGCCGACTACTCCAAGGACACCAACGAACGCAGGAAGGCCTTTCTGGCCTTAAGACCCCGACTCCGTCAGCTGGAGATGAAGTACGGCCTCTTCGACCCTGCGAGAATGTGGGTCAGCAAAAATGGGGTTACCAAAGACTTCTATAATCCAGAGGACCTGATACTTTTTTTGGATTCCTTCCAGCATCAGACCAAAGACCTCGCCACTCTAAACCAACCACAGGACACTATGGGAGACAACACCTACATACCTCCCTCTGGACTTGAGAAGGGAGGCACGGACCGGTACGACCCCGATAACTGCCCTAGAGGCAGAGACCTGGAGAGACTAACCAGGGCACATGACGACAGGGGCCAGGTCCTACACGCCGTGGCAGTCCACACTCGGCTCTCGGAAAGAGACAAATCCCGTTCACCCTAAAACTGACTCCTGCACCCCCTTGAGCCACTGATCTGCCACAGGGAATATAAGTGGGATTCAACAAGTCAACGATGAGAGCCTTGGAGCGCGACTGTCACCAGCCCGACGGACAGGTGAGTATTTGCCCGGACTCTGCCTTTATATTTCCTTTACTGCTGCTGATAATGTCATTACTAAAGAGCTAATATGCCTCACTCCCTATAATACGAGCCTATACAATGCAATGATACAATGAAAGATATCTCTAGATCAATTTAGTGTACACAATACCTATATTCAGACCAGACTCTGTTGATACCCACTGTTTATGCACAGGACAGGTTTATGCCCCACACCGATGCTACAAATGTATAGTTTGTTTGTTTATACTTCTCTAACACAAAGTAGTATGCTGTGATAATGTAACAGAAGCTACCTCTGGCCTATCGCCGAGTTTATATTGCCTATACTAAGATTACGAATTGTTTATTCCTACAGACTACACATAGGCCACGGATTTGCCTTAGAATTTAACGTTCTGTATGCACTGTTATGAAGTCAAGTCACAGAGATGTCATCTATGTAGGATGAGACCTATAAGCATACATGTACATCAAGTCAGTGCACACATCTCCTTATCTAAGCCAGACCTTGTTGATATTCACAGTTTACGCATAGGACAGGTTTATGCCTCATGCAGATGTTATGACAGTATTGTTAGTTTGTTTCCACTTTTTCATACAAAGTAGTATGAAGTGATAATGTAATGGAAGCCACTTCTGGCCCATCGCTGAGTTTATATTGTTTATATCAAGACTGAGAATTTGTATGCTTCCATTGTTTACCCATAGGCCATGGATGTGCCCTAGAATTCAGAATTCAATAACCTTGATGCAATACTATGACACTACGTCACAAAAGATGCTACCTACGAAGGATGTACTGTATGCACATGTATATGCATGGATACCCTAAAACCCTTTCCTGGCTCGCCGCTGACCTACACCCCCGCCTGACCCCCTCTTCCTCCCCCCTCCTTCCTACCCCTTCATACCCCTTCCCCCCTGCCCTCCAAAATCCAAACCGTCCCTACAACATAGGACCCTGCACAGCAACGACGACCAGACACAGCGGTATCCTACTAATAATATCAGCTCTCATTCGTTAATAGAATGGTCCCCCCTCTATATTCACGTCTAATTGCCCCCTTCCTCCCATCATTAACACAACAAGACTCTACTCTGTCAATAATCACTGATATACACACCTCCCCTCTCCTGTTTCAACCCTCTCTCCCCCTCCCCTCTCCCCCCCTCCACATAGGACAGCCCCAGTATGGTCACTCCCCCCTACGGCCCCCTGTGATCTACTCACAATATTCCTCCTCCCTCTGGAGTCAGACAGAAAGGTCCATATTTATACTTTCTTAGTGCCGCATTAGCGCCGCTTTTTGACACAAAAATGGCGCAAACTTACAAAATACAATTGTTTGTTGTATGTTTGCACCGTCTTTGCGTCAAAAAGCGTCACTAATGCGGTGCTAAGAAAGTATAAATATGGGCCAAAGACTCCTAATAAAAGACGACAACGGCTGCCCTTCCCTTCCCCCGCCCCCCGACAGTAACCCGACCTTCGGAACTAGGAATCCCTATAGGAAAAGGACCCGCAGCCTACAGATCTATCCCTCCAGGGGAAATTTTTACCCTAGCTTTCCCAACGTTGCTCCTCTATTCTCAACCTTTCAAGTACCTTCTTTCTTTCTTGCTCTTTCTTTCTTTCTTTCTTTCTTTCTTTCTTTCTTTCTTTCTTTCTTTCTTTCTTTCTTTCTTTCTTTCTTTCTCTTCTTTTCTCCCTCTCCCCCTCCCCTCTTGACTACACCTCTCCATTCCCCCTCCTACCTTCTCCCCTACATCTCTAAGTTAATCGCCTCCTTCTTCCTCTCTCCACCTTCCTTCCTATCCCCCCTCCTTCCTCTTTCTCTTAACCTTATCTACCTTCCTCTCCCCCCTTCTGAAAGATCATCCTGCGTCCACCAGCTATCCCCTTCCCCACTCATCGTAACACCATCAAGACACTCTCCCCGCCCCAACACAAGAAGCAGCTCTCCACACTATCCTCCGAATTGCTGAGACCCAACAACCACATCCAACATGTCGAGAGCTTCCCTCTGTGCGACACTCCCACTACGAATCATCTCCTGGAATGTGCATGGCATGACGAATTACATTAAATGAAAAACCCACTTTTAGTGGCCCTGGATGAGGTTCTCTTCAGATGCAATTTGTGACACTTATCAAACCTGCCAGGTCAGTGGCAACACAGGAAAAAGCTGAAAGCTCCCCTAAATCTCTTACCTATAATTGACACCCCCTTTGAAACAGTAGGCATCAACATTGTAGGATGTTCGGGCACCAAGATTCCCTTAGACAGCATGTTTATCCTGTTCTTGGTGGACCACACCACTAGATACCCATAGGTCATACCGCTGAGGAATGTATAACAAAGAATGTGCAATGTATGAGCTTAGAAATTCGGGGTAATGGGATCGCATGTTTTCAAGCGTTTTTCTGTTTTAAATCTATAACTTGCAAGTTAACTATTATTAACTATGTGTAATAAAGCATTGTATAGAATTGTCTAAAAAGGCTTGTCTGAAAAACAAGCATATGAAAAAAGCCATATAGGCAAGGTGTGCAAGACTTTGGTGTAGTCTGCAGTGTTTGTCACCCTGTTGCAACAGTTAGTAAGAACTGTCTTTGGATTGCCAAGAAGAGTCTGCATGGTTACTTGAGTCTTGGGAGCATTTTCATTCAACCCATAACAGTTGGTGAGCCACATTTGAGAAGGTTTCTTTGCCCCCCCCACCTGACGGATGGCACTGGAAGACCGCCTTCTCCCCGTTTGCAGAGAAACCAGTGCGCACAGTCTTGATGAGGTAAGCCAAAGCTGAGGCTAGAACTGAAATTCTGCCTGTGCACGAGTGTTTGGGAAGGATCCAAGATCTGTCTTGTCTTTAATGTGAGGATAAAATAGATCATGATCATTGTTTGTGAAATAGAGCGTTCTTCTTGGTAATGTTTAATGCAGATGTAGAAATAAGGTAGAATTTAGTTTTTGTAACTGTGTAACTGAAAGATAAGAGACAGAAGAGGTACCACATGCAACTTTTTTTATTTTTGTTATTGGTGGATTGTGTACATGTGCTGCACTATCAACAAGGTGCGTACAGAACTAGTTACCTATGATTCCCAACAATGGGTTAGAAATGGCCTGTAGGAGAGCTTTGAAATCAGAAAGTGATGAGACGTGCTCCATTTCACACAGAGGAGTTGCTGAAAAGCTGGTGTCATTAAACTTTACATCAAGTTAAGAGCTGAGCACTCAAAGTTCCCATCCCTGGACCTAATGTCAGGCAGTCTTTCTGTGGTTAGTCGTGGATTCCTCCTTGGAGCATATGCAGAAGGTATTCCCCAGTCATAAAAAGAAATTATAAGAGTATAGACCAAAGTTGTTTAAAGCCACCTAAAAGCATACATATCCTTTGCGAAAAGAAGGAACGTTCAATGATAACATAATTGAGCATGTTGTCACATCCCTGTGAAGTAAATATTCAGGAGCCAAACTAAAGAAAAGAGAAGCCACCATGCTTTATAGAAAGTATTTTGTGAAAATTTGAAAAATTCCTCATAATGAGACCCCTTACCCCCATCTGTTCCCCCTCTCCCATATGACCCTTTGAGCATGGCACCCACGGTGCCCAGCATCTACTCAGTAGTTTAGCTGTAAGAAGACACAGTAGGTTTGAGAACCCTGGGATTGAGACCCCTCCACACTCCCCGACAGCTACCCAAAAGGTAACACCACATACACCAAAGCCAAGGAGGGAAAGTACTGCAAACAGCAAACTAGGATAGGGGACCCCTAATTTTCTAGTCAATTAGAGGCACCATTTGTACTGCATCGGAATCCTGCCCTTCCCCAGCAGCATAAGAGTGAAGAACAGAGTTCAGGGGATAGTGATGACCAATCTCACATTTCATCAACCACATCATGGTTGTTTAAAAAAAGGGTTACTGCAGATAGAGTAATTAGAGAACAGGTAACCACCCCACCGCAAAGGGGCATGGAGAATGCAGGGATGTGCATAGGGTTGTAGATCTTACATTACAGTCAATATCTCACGGAAAGCAATAGGAACATAGAAGGAGGAAACACCACTAGACGCCAGGGATTTCACTTGGGGGGGTCGGCCCCCTCGGAAAACAGGCCCCCGGGGGCATATTTAAAAATAAATAAAAGGTAGGTGCCCCCAGGGGCAAATTTTCTTTGTCAATATGTGTGTGGTTTCCCTGGGCGCTGCGATCGGCCCCCAGGAAAACCAGACCCACATATAAAAGTGATATGTATATATATATATATATTTATTTATATATATATATATATATATATATATATATATATATATATATATATATATATAAATAGATTTGCCACCAGTTGTCTTGCAGTTGCAGCTTGCGTCTTCAAAGCAATGCACATACTTCAACTGACGCATTTCACCTGTAGCTTTTAGGCAGCAATAAAAAAGTCAAGTAAGTATTGTGAATATGTTTCTGCTACGAAAGGATCAGACTTTGTCTAGTGGCAGTTTTAGTGCCATAAAGAAACGCAGAAGGTTTATATGCCTACTGCAAAGAGAAAATCTGTATTTTATGTAAATAGCTAAGTACATTAGTGACTGTCTACGTAGGCTAGTGTTTTAGAGCAACAGTTTAGCCAATAGCAGAGATGGCATCTTGATGGATGACTGCTGCTGGCACTCGGGTTATAGAGGACAGCTCTGACATAGGATCAGAGGCTGAGACATCAGATACTGAGACAGCATCTGAGGGATAGGACAATGGCGCAGACTCTGGGAGTGATTTTTCAGTCGGAGGAGTCCCATTCGATAACTCCTCTTCCAGTACATTATGAGGGAGGTGATGAGGACAGTCCTGCTGTCCCTTCGCAAGCAGTCTGTGCAACTGGGTAATAGTGGGTTAGCCCAACTCAGAGAGCAGGTGAATGCGGCGGCAAGCAGAGGGAGAGAGAGAGAGTGCTCTCTTGGGAGCTCAACAATTTAATTCAGCCCCAAATTCCACTGCCCAAATCGTATTGTGGAGACATCAAAATTATCTATCGCAAAACAAACTGGTTTTGTAAGGCAGGCACCTGTGTTTTTGGTCCTGGGTTCGGCGTCCATATAGAGAAACACATTAAACCCAAACATTTCTGGAAACTAGACATTCGGGGGAGTCCACAGAGGTGTGATTTGTGTGGATTCCCCAAAGTTTTCTTACCCAGAATACCCTGCAGAGCTGAAATGTTGAATAACAACTCTATTTTTCCCGCATTTCTGTCACACAAACTACAGGAATATGCTGGGATCCACAAAATTCCTACCACCCAGTGATTCCTCACCTGTCCTGATAAAAACACTACCCCACTTGAGTGCCTACACCTAGTGCCTGCGTCAGGAATGGATCACCCCAGGGTCAACAGCTGCCTCATGTAAGGACCAACATTGACCGTTGTGTGATCTATTCCTGTCGCAGGCACCAGGCCTACCCACACAAGTGAGGTACCATTTTTATTGGGAGACTTGGGGGAATGATGGGTTGATAGAAATTTGTGGCTCCTCTCAGATTCCAGAACTTTCTGTCACCGAAATGAAAGGAAAAAGTGTTTTTTTGGCCAAATTTTGATGTTTGCAAAGGATTCTGGGTAACAGAACCTGGTCAGAGCCCCACAAGTCACCCCATCTTGGATTCCCCTGGGTTTCTAGTTTTCAAAAATGCACTGGTTTGCTAGGTTTCCCCAGGTGCCGGCTGAGCTAGAGGCCAAAATCCACAGGTAGGCACTGTTTTCTATGAAAAAATGTGATGTGTCCACATTGTGTTTTGGGGCATTTCCTGTCGCGGGTGCTAGGCCTACCCACACAAGTGAGGTATAATTTTTATTGGGATACTTGGGGGAACGCTGGGTGGAAGGAAATTTGTGGCTCCTCTCATATTCCAGAACTTTCTGTCACCGAAATGTGAGGAAAACGTCTTATTTTAGCCACATTTTGAGGTTTGCAAAGGATTCTGGGTAACAGAACCTGGTCAGAGCCCCACAAGTCACCCCATCTTGGATTCCCCTGGGTTTCTAGTTTTCAAAAATGCACTGGTTTGCTAGGTTTCCCCAGGTGCCGGCTGAGCTAGAGGCCAAAATCCACAGGTAGGCACTGTTTTCTATGAAAAAATGTGATGTGTCCACGTTGTGTTTTGGGGCATTTCCTGTCACGGGCGCTAGGCCTACCCACACAAGTGAGGTATCATTTTTATTGGGAGACTTGGGGGAACGCTGAGTGGAAGGAAATTTGTGGCTCCTCTCAGATTCCAGAACTTTCTGTCACAGAAATTTGAGGAAAACGTGTTATTTTAGCCACATTTTGAGGTTTGCAAAGGATTCTGGGTAACAGAACCTGGTCAGAGCCCCACAAGTCACCCCATCTTGGATTCCCCTAGGTCTCTAGTTTTCAAAAATGCACAGGTTTGGTAGGTTTCCCTAGGTGCCGGCTGAGATAGAGGCCAAAATCCACAGCTAGGCACTTTGCAAAAATCCGCTCTGTTTTCTGTCAAAACAATGGGATGTGTCCACGTTGTGTTTTGGGGCATTTCCTGTTGCGGGCGCTAGGCCTACCCACACAAGTGAGGTATAATTTTTATCGGGAGACTTGGGGGAACATAGAATAGCAAAACAAGTGTTATTGCCCCTTATCTTTCCCTACATTTTTTCCTTCCAAATATAAGAGGGTGTGTAAAAAAGACGTCTATTTGGGAAATGCCCTGCAATTCACATGCTAGTATGGGCACCCCGGAATTCAGAGATGTGCAAATAACCACTGCTCCTCAAAACCTTATCTTGAGCACATTTTGGAAATGCAAAGGTTTTCTTGATACCTGTTTTTCACTCTTCATATTTCAGCAAATGAATTGCTGTATACCCAGTATAGAATGAAAACCAACTGCAGGGTGCAGCTCATTTATTGGCTCTGGGTACCTAGGGTTCTTGAGGAACCTACAAGCCCTTTATATCCCCGCAACCAGAAGAGTCCCGCAGACATAACGGTATATTGCTTGCAAAAATCTGACATCGCAGGAAAAAGTTACAGAGTAAAACAGAGAAAAATGGCTGTTGTTTTCAGCTCAATTTCATTTGTTTTTATTTCAGCTGTTATTTTCTGTAGGAAAACCTTGTAGGATCTACACAAATGACCCCTTGCTAAATTCAGAATTTTGTCTAGTTTTCAGAAATGTTTAGCTTTCCAGGAGCCATCATTGGTTTCACACCCATTCCTGTCACTAACTGGAAGGAGGCTGAAAGCACCAAAAATGGTAAAAATGGGGTATGTTCCAGTAAAATGCCAAATTTGTGTTGAAAAATGTGGTTTTCTTATTCAAGTCTGCATGTTCCTGAAAGTTGGGAAGATGGTGATTTCAGCACCAGAAACCCTTTGTTGATGGCATTTTCAGGGAATAAACCACAAGCCTTCTTCGGCAGCCCTTTTTTCCCATTTTTTTTGAAAAAAACGAAATTTTCACTGTATTTTGGCTAATTTCTTGGTCTCCACTAGGGGAAACCACAAACTCAGGGTACCATTAGAATCCCTAGAATGTTGGAAAAAAAGGACGCAAATTTGGCGTGGATAACTTTTGTGGACAAAAAGTTATGAATGCCTAAGCCCGAACTACCCCAAATTGCCAAGAAAGAGCTCAGCACTGGGGGAGGGAAGGGCCCAGCAGCTAAGGGGTTACAGAGGGAGCAGGAAAATTGATTTGGCCATTTGATAAACAAACTGCGGGTGTCACCCTGGCATTAGGGGATGTAAAAATCCTGCTTAGTTCCCTCATAGGAGATGAAACAGACACAGGGGCATATTTACAAGAAAGTGGCGCAACGGTCCCAATGTGCTACTTTTTTTGCGTTGCCCCTGCCTGACCTACCAACACCTTGGTTGCACCATATTTACAATATGGGGCACCATGGTGGTGGTTAGGACAATAGCATCACAATTTTTGATGGTGTTGTGGTGCTTGGCTGCACTATCATCAAAAAATGTGACTCTATTGCAGAAAAGCACAGGGAGACTCAATGATTAAAATTGGTGTGTCCTTTTAATGCCTGCTCCGAGCAGGCATTAAAAACAACGTTAATATTTGATGTAACAAAATGTAAATTTCACTGTGCCACTTTTTCGGCTCTTCCTTCATGGGAGCACCCCTTGCATACCTTATGCCTGACAGAGGCATAATATGGTGCAAGGGGTTACAAAGTGGTGCAATGCCAGCATTGCACCTCTTTGTGCCACTTTGTAAATGCGGTTTGGGGGAAAAAACACCTTAACGTAAAACAAAATGATGCTATGATGGTGCAACATAGTGCTAGAGCCTTGTAAATATGCCAAACAGTATTTCAAAAGGCTGAAGTTAGAAATGTGACCTTCACTGATACCAGGTGTGATGGGCCTCCACTTAATCTGGTTAGATCTGTAGTGTGGGATCAGCTGAGAAAAATGTACCCCTATAGACCAGACATTGGATCCCTCATGACTCAGTCTATGCAACCGAATGAGGATCCCATGCAATAGATCAATAAGATGAAAGAAAGATCGACCTAGGAAGTAGCTCAAGGCTGGGAAGTGACAGAGGTAATGCTGTACTGTTTTATAATGTAGTCAAGAAAGGGTTGCCTTGTGACATGCAGGACAGCTTACACAACACAATGACACTAGAAGCCAAACCCTGGATGGAAATTCAAGCACACATATCCATTTTTGGAAGAAAAAGTGAGAAAAAGAGAAACATAAATAGGAATTAGCTGAGAAAACAGCAGCAAAGTTGGTGTAGCAGAAATTATTGACTTAAGGAGCAATGGAAGGTGCTGTAGTGGCAGTGGCCACTCAGATGACTGTAATTTCTGTAGGAATTGTCCCAGCAGCCACGCAACAACAGTACCCACAACAACAGAATGATGTAGGGACACAGGGAAGTAATAGAGGAAGATGAGGAGGAGTAGGAAGAGGTATGATGGGTATTCCAAGAAGGGATCAGGCATGTTATTATTGTCAGAGGTTTGGACATATTATTAGAGACTGCAACATGAAGAGATGGGATGAACAAAGTAGAAGAAAGGAAATTTAGGGTCAATCAGGAAACAGAACAGCACAACCACAGCAAAGCCCACAAATTACATATGTACCTAGACATCCTCGTAAAATATACAGTTGCGAGGAATGCGCCAAGCACAGCAGGAGCTGCATCAGCAGAACTACCAAGCACCCTCCAGGGAGATCCCACTGCAAAGTGGACAAGGAGGAGAAGTTATGAAGGGGGAAAACCCTTTCCAAGTGAACCCTGTGGGAGCGAACACTCAATGAAGGTGCCTACAAAGTAGTTCTTTATGTCCAGTCTTGTCAGTAATGCAGAGACCAGATGAGGAACTCACTGTGACAGTTTCTATCAATGACAAGAAATATGCGTGGCTTATGGATACAGGAGCAACAAAATCATGTATTAGAAAGGGAGGCCTTCTGATTTCCAACAGATCCATGATCACACAGGGATTCTCTGTGGAAGTTCTAAGGGTTCCTTTTACTAAACTTCCTGTAGATGGAAGTAGGAGGAAGACACATTGATGGATGTCTACTGTTCTCACTAGCTGCCCAGCAAATTTGTTAGGAAGACATCTGATGGTCAAATCGAATATGACAATTTATTTTGAACAAGACGGTAGCATGATTTGTTACACACCTGACATTTGTCCTCCTAGAATCATGGCGCTAACTGTAGATTCCTTCATCGAAGATCAAATTAGAGCACAACTCACTGGTATAAAGGACAGGACTCTGGGCTATCAGAAACTGAGGTGATATTACAGATAGAGGATTTGAAACTTACACCAACCTATGGCACCCTAATGGCCGATGACCATAATAATGTTTTGTGGGCATGTGTTGTCTTCTGGAGCCAGGGAAGAGAGTTAGGGGGATACTGGATGACAAACTGTTTGATGATGACCCCAAGAAAAGAGTTAAACCTTTTCAGGAAGACATACCACTAAGGACTGTGTTAGAAGTCAGAACACCCAAACCAAGCAGAGTGTTTGACTCAGTAAAAGAAGCAGTTCTATCACAAGTACCAGACATTCTGTAGACCAATGGTCCCCACAATGTCAACCTCATCTGCATTGCCACACCATTCCAATTATATTGAGGGAAGGTGCCATCTTACCCAGAGTAGAGCAGTATCCCCTGTCCAAGGAGAAAGATGAGGGGGCATTGCCTCTACTATACAGACATTTCTAGAACAGGGAACAACTACCCTGGGGTGTCTCCTTACAACACTGCTATTTATCCAGCTAAGAAAGCTAAGGGCAATACTTGGCGCATGGTTCAAGACCTGCGACCCTTGAACAACATAGTGTTACCAACAATTCTCAACTGTCCCTGACCCATCCACCATTTTGACAAATATCCCCCAGAATGCCAGATATTTCTCAGTCATTGACCTTAAGAACACCTTCTTCATCATCCCACTCTATCCAGATAGCCACTATTTAACAGCATTCTCATATCACAGGACTTAGTATTTGTCCTCTCATTCGCCCCAGGGGTATTGGGAGTCCCCCAGCATGTTCAACAGAGTTATAAAGAATGTTCTGTAAAATGTTCAGTGTGATAGCACTCTGTTGCAGTATGTCAGTGACATATTTATCTGTAGCCCTACTGGACAACAGTGCAGAAGAGATGCTCTTCTGACCACTCTTGCCCTGAGAAGATACGAAGTGGAGAAAGAGAAAATTGAGTACTGCCAGGATGAAGTCAAATGTTTAGCGCAATTACTTTCAGCATCTGGTAGGCGAGTAACACCTGAAAGGGGAGCATCCATCTAGCAAATGACAGAGACAGAAACTGTCAGAGGAACGCAGAAGTTTCTGGGCCTCTGTAACTATGAGAGGCAGTGGGTATTTGATTATAGCATGCTAATAGCCCAATTGTTAGCTGCTATCAAACTGGCAAGTGATAGGGAGGACAAGATAACATGGACATCAGAGGGTAAGGAAACCTTTCTAAAATTGAAAAATGAAAATGCTCTAGTCTTGGGAACTGCTGATTACACCAAGGAGTTTTATTCTGCCACTGCAACAGTCAGATGATGACAGGTGCCCTTACACAGAAGTATCTGCTAGGGCACAAAACAATTGTATATTTCAGTGGACTGCTTGACTCAGTCATGAATGGACACCATCCCTGTGAGCACGCTCTAGCCACTTCAGTTTTTGCAGTACTGAAGAGCACCTTCGTAGTTAAGGGGGCACCCTTGATGCTTTACCCAGAACATGCTCTGTTTGCTCATATTTAGAAGGCCACAACCATTTTAACTACCCAGGGAGTGTCAGGGTATGAGGTGATAGTGTCACTTTCACCCTTGAAGGTTTCGAAGTGTCATATTGAGATTCCTGCGACATTCTTCACCTGCCCAATATCAAACCCTGAAGAGGATGAGCACAACCGTGCAACACTTAGTCCTAATGAATGCAGATAAATGACAGATGACCCTATACCAGGTAGCATTGTCTATTTTGTTGATGGTTCCCCCACAATTAGCCAAAACACAAAAACTAGACACACAGGGTCAGCAGTGTTCAAAGCTCACGGTTCCTTTGACACACTACAACTCATAGAACAATTGGCATGAAATGCACATTATTCTGCCCAGGCAGTGGAAGTGACAGCATTAATAGTGGCCATAAAGTCAGGAGCAGGAGATGTAATTTTAACATACTCAGATTCAGCATATGCTAAAACTATGCACTCAAGCATCATGAGATAGAGCAAGCAAGGGTTTCTTAAAGCACATTGTAGTCCTGTGATGAGTAGAAAACTCTCAGAGGCTCTAATAGAGGCACTTGAACTACCACAGGCCGTGGTGGTTGTGAAATGTACAGCACACACAAATGTGCAATATATTGTGCCCTGTGGTAACGTGCTAGCAGATCAGCCAGCTAAGGATTCAGCCATGAGTGCACCCCCAAAGGTACCATCAAACCCACAACCTGTCGCTGTTCTGGTGGCTCAAACTGCCTTACCAATGGAGTCTGAATCCAAGGCTACCACAGACAAGGACACACCTCATTACACTGGGACAGCACTTGTAGGAAGCTGTTTCTTTGTACGAAAAACAGTTATGGGAAGATGGAGGCTGCATTCAGCCCGGGGATGATCTAGTGTATAGACAATTATCTACAGTAAAACAAGTGATGCCACAAGCCCTGCTTGCAAATGCCCTGGATCAGATCCATTTTCCAATCCACACCTCCATGGATTATTTGGCGACACAAATACAACAAGACTGGTTTGTCTCCGGGTTGCACAACATGATTACCATGCATCTACACAGCTGTATCTTCCATCAGCAGTATTCTCCTAATCCCACTTTGAAAGTGATAAGCTCCACCATTCCACAACCACAAGACCCTTTGAAACCCTTTATTTGGACTTTGTGGTCACAATTGATAGGTGCAGTAACTAAATGTACCTCATCGTGGTAGTCTTCCCATTCTCCAGATGGCTAGAGGCAGGACCATGCATCCATTGTGCTGCCAAGTAAGCTGCTACATTCTTGATGCAGGAAGTGATTCCACAATGGGGAATACCAGAAGGGATAAGACCCGACAATAGTGCTCACTTTTCCAAAGTAATATTTGAACATATCACAGCACTATTATGGAAAAAGCACATATTGTCCTTAGCATACCACCCTCAAAGTAATGAAATAGTAGAGCACCTGAATGGCCGTTAGACTAAATATCTTTTTTTTTTAATTGTTTGCCAGTAGCACTATTTTCCATGAGGAATACACCAAGCTCAGACCAACACCTGGCACCCCACTAAATAGTGACAGGGTGAACCATCAATGTGCAAACCCCTGCAACTAGAAATATAATTCAAGGAGAAAGTTTGTCCCAAGAAATGAATGATAAAATGCATATGTTCTTCTGTGAACTAATGAAATGTGCAAGGTTCATCTCCAAATAGTTAACCAACAGAAAAGAAAAGCGAGCCAACACCCAGGTCGACCTCCCAGAGGTGAAAATATTAAATCATGTATTTATACACGGTTTGGTTCATAAATGGAAGGAAAAATGATTCAAGAACCCCTACACAGTCACCATGGTCACACCAATTGGTGGACGGCCTGAAACCCTGGATCCATCACAATCATGTGCATTTCAACCCAACTAGCAAAGGACCCTCTAATCCTAATGTCTTTCACATCTTGAGAGATCTCCCTGAAAGCAATTTGACCCGTAATGCCCACGCTACATTGTCGGATAACCTATGGTATCAGCATGTTAGAAATAGGTGCAGAGACCACAAACGTGTTGTGCTTCATATGCTCCCTAATCTATCACACTAGTGGTTCAAATAGACTGAACTCCACAAAGGGAGTACCACCAAACACAGCTCACTGCTTATTACATCTGTACTTGTATAGAATTAAGGCCAAAATGCAACTAACACATATCAAAGTATCATGCTTCCTAGTCAATGCCACAAGATATGACACTTTACCAGAAGTACCACACATCCTCAGAGATAAACAAGATATCTGGGAAGAAATATCATATATGAGAAAGACAGGTCACCCCACCACTGTAGACTTGACCCAGATAGTCCCAGATCTACGATTTCTAGGGGTAACATACCCACCAACTGAATGTAAAAACTATTTGGTGAACCCCTTACCCCCAGATTGGGTCCAGATGCCAGGGTTTAGATAACAGCATCGGGCTTTGCTCATAATCACTTGCATCCCAACATTAAATTTTCCTGCAGGGCTATGTCTTTATGGCATGGCATTGATATTAGCCAGGATGCAATAAAGAAATGTACAACCATCTGAGACAAAATGATTCTGCACTATTTGGGTAGATAGCACTGTAAGTCCCCAGGCTGTCATGAAACTAACATCTGTTTCCTTATGTTTTAGGGGAAATGGCACTATAGACGTACGTTGGAATATTGGCTGTAAGGTCACAGTCTTCCACGCCGACATGCAGGGGGGCACCTCGAGTCTCATGGATTTCTTCTGGAAGTGTGGAGAGCTGCTATATGCCCAGTTATCACCTAACTGGGGAGGGATTTGTTCCATACAGCTGTTTATAGTTAGAAACCAGTTTAGGCCTAACCCCCACATCGACATTAGCAGGATGAAAGGTTCATTTAAGGATATAATGAAATAAGAAACATGAAACGGTTTTCAATTAAAGGCCGACTCATGTCTGACAGACTCACAGACACTTACAACATCTGCACATGAGTCCCCCGGCACACTCTCCATGTCTACAAGCAGATAGATGCCTGATGAGACAATGGGTACATAACAATCAGCCCAGAGCAAACAGGTGCACAATTAAGCAATGGGTGCAGAGAAAAGATCTAGGGTTAGATTTATGGAAAGTGTAACTCCTCTGAGTGCAGCACCACTTTCCCTGAGCCCCTTAGCACCCCGCTCCTGCCACCATGTGTGCTCTCTATTTAAAGTATGGTGCACCATGGTGCAGGGTAGGGGCAATAGCGTCAATTTTTCATGACGCTATTAATTTACTCAGCAGGAGTAGTGCCAAAATATTGGTGCTACTCCTACAAAGTATATAGGGGCCCACTATAAATAATGGCAGCCCCATTTTAACACCTTCTCTGAGCATCCGTTAAATGTGCCATTCAAAATGGTGCAAGGAAATCTTATAGATTTCCTTGCGCCACTTTTTCAGCCCCCCCAATGGAGGAACACTCCCTTTGCATACATTATGCCTGGCACAAGCATAAGGTAGTGCAAAGGGTTGCAAAGTGGCGCAATGCATGCATTTTGTCACTTTGTAAATGTGGCTCTAGGATTTTGGCCTCGTTGGGCCACATTAGTGTAAAAAAAGAAGAAGCTAATGTGGCACAATGTAAGGGATGGGGCTTATAAATATGCCCCCAAATTCAGAGCACATGGAGATCTGAGACACACAATGCTGCCAGCACACACTCCACATAAATTACATTTACCATGAAGCATGCACATATTCATGGGTCAAAGAATATCCTGCCATAAAGCATTGTTGAATGTATAATAAAGAATGCACAATGTATTAGCTCAGAAATTTGGGGTTATGGGATCACATGTTTTCCAGTGTTTTTCTGTGTTAAATATTTAAAACTTGCAAATGAACTATTATTTACTATGTGTAATAAAGCATTGCATCAAATTGCCTAAAAAGCCTTATCTGTAAATAGGCATTTGAGAAAAACCATAGAGGAAGGGTGTGCAGGGCTGAGGTGCAGTCGCAGTGTTTTTCTCCATGTCGTGACAGTTAGTAAATACTGCCCTTGGATTGCCAATAAGAGTCTGCGTGGTATGTGAGTCTTAGGGACATTTTCGTTCACTCTATAACATACTTCTGGAGATCACTTTATATACGGGGAGAATGACCGCCTGTATATTGAGCCTAAAGCACCTGTGCAAGTGACAACATGTGAATTGGTAGTCCGCTCGTTCCTACTTGGGCTGGCTCATGCGATACCCCGGGCAGGTCATCTGGGGCAGGACAAGACTTTGCCAGGTTTGTCTCCCACTTTTATTGGCCCTAGATGAGGTTCTCCTCAGATGCATTCTGTAAGATTTGTCTCACCTGCCAGGCCAGTGGGAATATAGGGAAAAAGCTGAATGTTCCCCTGAATTACTTACCTTTCATTGGCACCCCTTTGAAAAGGTAGGCATCAACATCGTAGGATGCTTGGGCACCAAGATAGCCTCAGACAGCAGGTTTTTCCTTGTCTGGGCTAACATGGACAGTCAAGGAGCGAGAGGAAATCCAAGAGGCCCTGGATTAACCCCATCTTAGAAAGGCCCAGGGAGGTGGCGATGAGTATTCTTGCCATCCTGAGTGTGAGCCACCCCAGTGCATTCACCCACCATGACAGGGTGAAGGGGACCATTTCCACTCAGCAGAGGAAAATGGAAAAGTATGCCCTGCCAGCTGAAGTGATAATGGTGCCACCCCTGAAGAACCAGGAGGGAACAGGAAAAAGCCCAGATGCCAAAGATGATGCAACACACACCCTTGTGAATATTATGAAAGCCATCAAGGGGGTTGGTGGTTCTCTAGAGAATAAAATTGACTCCATGCCCTCCACAATATGAGAAAGCAGACTGAATACATTGTCGTAGCCCTAAAGGTAGGGACTAAGACACTGAAAGATCAAGTTGGCAATTTATGAACCTGTGCCAAGATGATGGAGTTGAAGCTAAAGAACTTTAAAGGCCACTCTCTGTGTAATAATATGTGGGTTGTTGGAGTCCCAGAATGAGTAGAAGACCCCAGCACAGACTTTCTCCTAGAGGATTTCATCTTAATTGAGTTAAAACCACGTGGCCTCTCAAAGGATTTTCTCCATAGTCGCTACCCACCAGGTGCCGGGAATACCACTGTGTCCGGGGGCTGCGCTGCAATCTATTGTAGCTCGCATTTTCAATCACAGAGATAGGGCTGTGATCTTGAAAGCTGCACGCAACAGCCCCCCCATTAAACATGAAAATGTGGGTGTTCATTTTTTTCCTGACTTTACCTTGTGAGTTCAGCATCTTCACAGCATTTTTGATAAGGTGAAAAGAGTGCTGCAAAAAAGAGACCTTAAACATTTCACGTTGCTCCCAGTCAAGATTAGGGTGGTGGCTTTAGGGAAGACATGGTACTTCGGTTCTCCAAAGGAAGTGTGGAACTGGCTACAGAGATGAAAAACAACAAAAAGATTGGGGGGAGACATGGCTCCCACCAGCAGGTAACAGAATGACTGACCTTTACAAGATAGCCCTCCGAAGAAGCAGAGGAGCATTGGAGCAAGCAATGGGACCCAGAGACTGACTCACCTGGTAACACTGCTAAAAAGTATACAAAAGACTGGTTCAAAAACCTGGGATGAGGCCTGGATCTAGTGCTATATACACTGCCAGTGTACCACAAGAGAGTCCTTTGCACACTTAAACTACCTTTCCTCTTGAACTGAACAATTGATGTAAGCGTCAAATAAGGAAGGGTCGAAAATGCAACAACAAACTGTATATAAGTGAAGGGGAGACGGGGAGGGCAAATACACAGATTGTGTTCACTGCCCCCATCCATGTTAAATTATAGTTGGGACAACGGGCACTCCGCTTAGTTAGGGGATTGGATTGAGTAGTTCTTAAATCAATCAGGCAGGGCTGCAGGCTGGGTGGGGATGGGGAGACAGTTTGGGTTTTTGTAATGGTTTATTATGGTTTTGCTTGGTATACGTGTTGTCAGCCTCCATGGGGGACCCCTACTACTCTCTCTGGACTTGGAAGCTGGAGGAGACTTGTGATAACTTCCTTAAGTCCTGGACACTGAACTGGTCATGACCGGCAGACAGGTGTAACACTTTAGTTAAAATAATTTCCTGGAACATTATTTGACTCAAAGATAGGACCAAGAGGGAAACAATTATGCAATACATTAAATGCAAGGCACCCAAAGACATTTTCCTTCAGGGACCACTCATGCTGGCCAGTACATACTGAACTCTAAATCGGTGGGGATTCAAGGTGGTCGCCCACGTGGCATATATGTTGGTTTTTGAGAGGAGTGGGAATCCTGATGAAATAATCATTCCCATTCACACCCCAATGGTCTTGGGAAGACCCATGGGGAAGGTACATGGCCCTCTCTGGCAGCTGGGAGGGAAACATGGTAAATATCTGTTCACTATACGTTACCCCATGTCTGCATGCCTCCACAATCCCCAACCTGGGTGTCGCTATTAACTCGTATACCTGAAGGTCTTCTTATTTTGGGGAGCGATTTTAAAGCAACAATGGATGAGTGGATTGATCGCTGGCCACCCTGATCCACCAGAACATCCTGCAGCCTCCTGGCTGACTTTGTGTTTGCTCTAGGCTTATAGACATCCGGAGATCACACAGTCCCCCTGCACACCACTCCACTACATATTTAATTCATGAGCACATGGGAGCTTCTCTAGGTACTTTAAACAAAGACTCATAAGGGAGGGATTGATTAGCGGTACAGAACACTACTTTGCAGAAATGCATGCCTTATTGACCTCTGTGCAGACCCTGTGGGAGGCCTAGAAGACTGTGATAAGGGGGCAGGCAATTTCTATCATTAGAGTTAGCAAAAATGATAGAAGAGCTAAACTTGACTCATTGGAGGGGGATAATTTAACCCTGGAACTGCTCATAATACACCAGCCCAACCCAGCCACAAGCCACACATTAGTCCTGAAGCAGAAGGAATTCTGTGACTTAGCAGCAGAAGCTGCAAAAGCTATGCACTGGGCCACACAACACGCCTCTATAAACTAAGGGGCATTATGAGCAGGGCTTGACAAGCGAGACCAGAATAAGAGCTGGGTTTTAGAAATTAGAAACCAGGAGAATGAACTGGTAAGAGTAAGGCACCACATAGTGGGCATATTTGCGGACTATTATGAACAGCTTTTTGCTCCTGCAGTGTCCACCATAGCCAAAGATGTCCACACTTCGCTTCAAAACATACGCCTGCCTCAACTATCTGTCATAAACCACAAAATTGTAGAAGCTGCAATTACAGAGGAAGACAGAATTCTGGCAATATGAGAACTTTCACTAGATTTATGCAAAATGCTGGTCAACTAGCCCCTCATTTGCTCTTTGTTTATCATGAGAGCTCACAAATTAGGGTGCTTCCACGCTCAACTCCTGTAGACTGATATCACTTCTCAACATTGAGGCAAAAATCCTAACAAAGGTCATTGCTACACATCTGATTAAAGAGATCCAAATGCTCCTCTGTGCAGTCGGACTTTACACCCCACAGAAGCACAGCATTTTACCTATACCACCTGCATGGGGTACTGGGGAGATCAATGCTACTCTTCGTGAATGAGCCAGAACTCACTCTGGATAGGCTGATGCAGATATTAGGATCTTTGGCGACCACTCAGGTTACACAACGGGTGCCCTCAGACAAGGTTAAAGATCTTTGTGTGATGTACATGGTGCAATAATGTGCCCCTACACCTATTATAAGATCAAGGTTGACGTGTGTCAGCCATTCATCTATGTGCCCCAAAGGGTTAACCTTGGCTTTCTTCAGGGCCATTATGCAGTTTACACCAGCTCACTAAGGTTGGTGTTACTCATTTATTCTGTGTTCTTACGGTTTCTCCTTTCACAATGACCCAACTCCATTTGAGAACCTGAAAAAAAGAGAGAGGAACACAGATAGCCGGCATATGTATATTTATATCGTAATCATCAGCACATAGCAGGCTTAAGAGTTTCATCATGCTTCCTTTATCTCCAGGCTCAGGCCCTCATTATGAACATGGCAGTCCGTTCCGCACCGCCGGCAGTGGCGGTAGAAACTGCAACAGAGGAGCGGTCCGGACTGCCAAATAATCAACCAAACGAAACTCATACATCCCGTGCACCACCCACCGCCAGGAAAGAAGTCTCGTTTACGACGGCAGAGTCCGCCCATAGGCCGTCGAAAAGGCCCAACCCCCCCATCAAATTATGAACCACCATTCCGCCGCCAGTTCTGGGGCGGGAACCACCGCCACACAAAGCCAGGCAGAAAAGAAACAAATAGAAGGAAACACTCACCAGTGTTCCACAAAACGTGCAGCGGCAGCCATGGACAGAGAGCTGCAGATCATGCCAGCCATGCTCCTCACCATATATCTACACGACCGAGACCGCTGATGAAGACGATGATGGTGAGTACCGGAATCTACGACACAAAGGAGGAAAGGGCAAACTTACATACCCACCCACTCCACCCACCCTGCCACGCCCCCCAACCCTTCCGAGCAGCACAAGTCAGACACCCCACACCAAGAGGGTCGTACCCGATCGAGGCCACAGCAACTTGGCCATAGCACATACAATAGCCCCATACCCATAAATAATTTAAACAAACACCAGGGTGGAACTGCGTGCAGCCCAAACACAGGCCACACCAAAACTTTATTATGTAGCTCAGTGAGCTAAGTGGTGCCAACAGTGCCAATTGCCAGTCCATCAAAAGTCAATTGTCCTTGCCCACAACTGGCCACACCTGACTCCCACAAGTGCTGGGTACTCCACTGAACAGGGTACCATATGGGATCCAGGTACCTCATGGAAGAGGGGTGGGGGTGGGGGTGGGGATTTACGACGGGATGGGACTTAGACTTGCTTGAGGAGAGGGGAGGGGGTGGGCTTCTCCTTTGAAGGGGGTGGGGGCTGTTTGGCTTGGGCGGAGCAGGATGCCTTAGGCTCTGAGCGGTCCTTCTTCTTCAACAGAGAAGGGGCACAAGATTGGGAAGGCTGGACCAGGGTGGGCTGCGATGTGGAAGGAGCGGAAAGGGCAAGGAGGTGGGCACATTTCAGGAGAAGACAGGGTGGGCCAGTGGGTTTGAACAGGTCTGCACAGGAGAGGAAAAGGTTTTTGGGAGCAATTGGGGTAGGCGTGGATGAGGGCATGGGAGTGGAGGCAGAGGGAGTTGATGTATGGAGTGTAGGTGTGCGTGTAGTTTGTGCCGGTGACTGCTCAGTATGCTGTGGTGTGATGGATGTCTGATGGGTGGGTGTCTTGGTGCGTTAGAATGTTTTGGGAGGTGGGACGTAGACACAGTGGGAGAAGACAGACAGCTAGTGTGGACGTGTGTTGGGTGGGTGTCTGCAAGTTGGGTGAGTGTGCTGCATGTGTCAACAACAGTGGAGGTGGTGAGTGCAGGTGTGGTGCATGGGATGCATGTATGGCTGTCTGCTATTTTGGTGAGTGCAGGAAGAGGAGCCGTAACCGTGAGTGAAGGTGCAGTGCATGAGGGTGTGCATGTAGAGGGGACAGACAGGGAGGCAGAAGAGGTGGGCACACTGGAGGAAGTGGACGTTGTTGTGTGTGCAGGTGTGAATGCTTGTGGTGGGAGGTGTGGTGCTTGTGTTTGGAAGTGTGCTTCTTGTGTGTTGATGTGCCTATAAGTGGGTCTGATTGTGTGCTTTGGACGGGTGAAGGGAGTGGGGTGCTGGAAGGGATAGAGGAGGTTGGAGGGGTGGACAGAATGGCCAGGGAAACTGGCTGCTGTCAAAGAGGAGGCCAGAGCCTGAAAAGATCTCTGTAGGGCAGACACGGCACCGTGAATGCCATCCAGATAGGCATTTGTCTGCTGCACCTCTGATGCTAGCCCCTGGATGGCATTGACAATGGTTGTCTGCCCTACTGAGATGGTTCTCAGGAGGTCAAAAGCATCCTCTTTGAGGGCAGCAGGGCTGACTGGGACAGGGGAGGAGGTGCCTGTGGAGAAGAAGACACCCACCTTTCTGGGTGGGCGGGCACGGGCAACTCGGTGGGGAGCAGAAGGGAGGGCGCTGATGGTATGGGGGGTGGCGGAAGATCTCATGGTCGTGGTTTGTCCACTAGTGTCTGCCACCGCCGTAGAACTCCCATCAGAGTCACTACCTCTTGTGGTAGTAGCATCCCCGTTGAAGTCCCTTTGCCCTGCCACCCACTGGTCCCCCTGGGCATCCGTTGTCCCTGCCTCAGAGGATCCGTGGCCACTGCCTCCCCACTTGCCAGTGCCTCAGCTCCCTCGCCTGATGTTGATGCTGTACCAGACAAACACAAGAGAACGGGGATGGGGAGACAAAACAGGAGAGACACTTGTAAGGAGCTGAATGCTGATACGCAATGGCCAGACATACACCTACCCAGCAGACACACCCAACAGGCAGCACCGTGCACTAGGCCCATGCCCATGGCCCTGACTACTGAGCAGTATACTGACCTACACCCATATCCTGTAATTGTATTGGAGCTGAGGTAGGTGAAACCTGACAGGGACACCACTACACCCTTTGGGGAGCAGACAGTAGCTGGACACCAGTCAAAACCCCTGCTCTAAGCACCATGAGCCCTATCGCACACACACTCATCCTTCCAGGCTGAAGTATGGGTTGTGAGTACTCACCCCCTTGTGACTGCTGTGCAGCCTTCAAGCGCCCATCCAGGTCTGGGTACGCCACCGACAGGATCCCTCGCATGAGGTGGGTCAGTGCCCAACGGGCACCCCTTCCACATTGGGAGGACTTCCCCAGCTGAGACTCAGGGATCTTCCACGCCTAGCGCCGCAGGTCCTCCTACCTCTTTTGACAGTAGTTGCTCCGCCGGTTGTAGACCCCCAGGATCCGTACCTTCTTGGTGATGGCATGCCAATGTCCCGTCTTCTGGTGGGCACTGACCTAGTAGGGAGACACAGAAATGGAACACAGAGGTTAGGCACCTGCACGATGGCAACAGCTGGCAGATTGTCAGACATAGGGCAGACAGTACTCCCAGACATGCAGGACAGTGGCACGGAGCATTCCATGCACCAAGCCCCATCCTGGCTCACAAGAGCACACATCTGAGCAATCCACTCCATCCATCACTCACACAGATCCCCCCAAACCCAGACTCACCTGTACCTCTGGCCGGCCGTAGAGTCTGCTGTACAGGGGTAGGAACCCTTCCACCAGTTTCCCCAGTTCTTCCTGGGTGAAGGCCGGGGCCCTTTCCCCTGCACCGCGTGGTACATCCATAGCCAGAGGCAGGCCACAGCAGTACACAGAGTGGAGTACTTGTCCGCACAGGTGTACAGAAACTGGAAGAGTTACCATTCGATGAATGTGCAGATGGTGTGTTTGGCAGACCAGTACATCTCCCATGTTAATGCAAAATTCCCTGGCTCAGTGCTTGACGCTTACATCCTGCGGAATAGCAGCATCCCTTATGTGATGGGACAACTACAGAGGCACCGGGTGTGGCTATTAGGTGAGCACCTGGACCCAAATCAGGGGGAATAGTTGTCTGGTTCAGGGGATGTCCCTAAGAGTTAGTGTGTGTCTAACAGTTGTCCCTCGCCATTTGCAGGTTACCCCAACCTGTCATGGCTACTGACCCCAATGAGGAATCCCAGGACAAGTGCAGAGGAACGCTACAATGAGGCCCATGGGCGAACTAGGAGGATTATAGAGCGGACATTCGGCCTCCTGAAGGCCAGGTTCCACTGCCTCCATATGATAGGTGGATCCCTATTCTAGTCACCAAAGAAGGTGTGCCAGATCATCGTGGCCTGCTGTATGCTTCACAACTTGGCTTTGCGACGACAGGTGCCTTTTCTGCAGGAGGATGATACAGATGGAGGTGTTATGGCAGCTGTGGAGCCTGTGGACAATGAAGACGAGGAAGAAGAAGAAGAGGACATTGACAACAGGAACTCGGTGATCCTGCAATACTTCCAGTGAGAGGCAGGTAAAAAGATAAACCTGCCTGCTACATGTACTTTAAAACTACTACCTCTCTACTGTCTGTCCTTTTCACCCAGTGTATAGTCATTGAGTTGTCACTTTCCCTTATGATTTCACAGATGTGGGTCCCACTGTGTGACACCTGCTTTGATTCCTCATGGACTAGAGCTGTGTGACATAGGTATGTTGACATTACATTTGAAAGAGCATTTTGTCACTGTAATTGCTCATTGGAAATTACAGACAGACTCCAGATTGTTTTGTGCTTTAAGGGTGTTTATTTAAGTGCTCAATATTGGAGGGGGATGTAAAAGGGTGAGGGGTGATGGTGGAGGAATGTCCATGGCAGAGTCCAAGCTATTAGTCTCACAGGTGCATTGTCTAAAGGGGCATAGGAAGTGGAGCTGGGGCAGTTTGAGGATGGACAGGGTGACAAGGAGGGACAAAAGGATGACAATCAGGGTGGTCTTATTTCTTGGCGGGGGTCTTTACATTGTTCTCTATCTTTGTCCTGGATCCCAGGGACCGTTTGCGGATGGTTCTCCCTCTGCAGGGGGTGATGTGCTGGTCCTGTGGCTGTGCCTCCTGTCCACTAGCTTCGGTGGAGGTGGTGGGCAGTTCATCGTCCAGGCTAGTGTCAGGAGCCCCTTGTTGTGCCACAGTGTCCCTCCTGGTGTTGAGGACTTCCTTCAGCACCCCTACAATGGTGCACAGGGTGGAATTGATGCATTTGAGTTCCTCCCTGAAGCCCAAATACTGTACCTCCTACAGTCGCTGGGTCTCCTGAAACGTGGCCAGTACCGTTGCCATCATCTCTTGGGAATGGTGGTTGGCTCCCATGATGTTGGAGAGGGCCTCGTGGAGAGTGGGTTCCCTGGGCCTGTCCTCCCCCTGTCACACAGCAGCCCTCCCAGTTCGCCTGGATCCCTGGGCCTCTGTCCCCTGAACGGTGTGCCCACTGCCACTGCCACCAGGTCCCTGTTGTTGTTCGGGTGGTGAGTTAGCCTGGGTTCCCTGTAGTGGTGGACACACTGCTGATTGACGTGTCCTGGGGACAGAGGTATGGGCCCACTGGGTGGGTGCTGTGCTGGTGTTTCCAGAGGGAGGGAAGCTCTGAGGTGGCCTGTGACTGTGTGAGGATAACCGACTGTCCTGAGGTCCCAGATGGGCCGGGCTGGTCGTCTAGATCCAGTTGGACAGACCTGCTGTCATCACTGTGGGCCTCTTCTGTGGGTGGTGTGGACATGTCTGGAACCTCCTGTCCGGTGACGTTGGGTAGGGGTCCTGCAGGGGTGTAAAAGCATGATTATTGCATCTGTTTGTGCCATGGTGTGCAATGGGTGGTTGACCATGTACCCCAGTGCTTGCATTCCTGTGTGGGACCTTGTGTGATGATAGTTTAGGGGGGTGTATGGGTATCTGTAATGGACATGCTTTGGTGATGGGTGTCCATGCTTTGGTGTTGCATGCAGGGCTTGGTGTTGGGATGGGTGGTTTCTGACATTGGGACATTTGTGAGGAGATGGAGTGATGGGGGTGAGGGCGAGGGTGGGGGTATGTGATGGCATGCAGGTAGGGTGGGGGATATAGTAGTGAAGACTTGACTTACCAGAGTCCATTCCTCCAGCTACTCCTGCGATGCCCTCAGGATGCAGAATAGCCAAGACCTGCTCCTCCCATGTTGTTAGTTGTGGGGGAGGAGGTGGGGGTCTCTGCACCGCTATGTGGTGTCTTGAGACCACGGAACGCACCTTCCCCCATAGGTCGTTCCACCTCTTCCTGATGTCATCCCTATTTCTTGGGTGCTGTCCTACTGCGTTGAACCTGTCCACAATTCTTCGCCATAGCTCCAACTTCCTAGCTATGGAAGTGTGCTGCACGTGTGATCTGAATAGCTGTGGCTCTACCCGGATGATTTCCTCCACCATGACCCTGAGCTCCTCCTCAGAGAACCTGTGGTGTCTTTGCCATGCCATGGGGTGGTGTGAGTGATGTGAGGGTTGGTGTGTGTTGTGATGTGTGGGGTGATATTTAGTGGTGTGTTGTGTGAGGTGCGTGGATGTAATGTGGGTGATGGTGTTGAGTGCCTGTGGATGCTCGTTTGTAGATGGTGGTGTCTCTCTGTGGCCTTCAGTTGCAGTTGTCGTCGTAGGGGTTTGTGGGTGATGTGGGTGTGTGTTTTATATTGTATTGGGTGTGTGGGAGTGGTGTGTGTATGTGTATCAGGTGTGTGTATTTGGAACTGTCCAATGTGGATGTGATTTGTAAGAGTGTGTGTATTTTGAGCGCAGCGGTGTGTACCGCCAATGGAATACCGCGGTTGAAAGACCGCCGCATGGATTAGTGGGTCGTGATAGTGTGGGCGTATTCCTGTGACGGTGGAGGTTTTGTTTTCGCCAGTTTATCACTAATCTGAGGTGTGGCGGACTTGTGTGGGTGTCTAAATTTTGGTGTATTCCAACCTGTGGGTCATAATGACCGTGGCGGAATTCCGCAGCCACGGCGGTGTGTTGGCGGTCTTCTGCACGGCGGTAAGCGGCTTTTAACGCCAATGTTGTAATGACCCCCATAATGTTTATGGACCTCAGATACCCTTTGCAGGGAGTAGTATAGTCCCCCTCATACATTAATTTGGTTGTTTTATCTGCAGGGGAATCATCTCCTCTCTTCAGCTATCGGTGATGGTACCACTCGTGCTCCCCGAGAAATATGACCTGTGGCTCTGATAACCAATTTCCAGTCTTTTAATATTTCTCATTGCCAAAGGGGAATCCTCTTCTCTCCTGTCACTGAAAGTATGATGTGCTATATTGCCCACACAAAACATGACGTGCACATGCCATAGTGAAATTCAAAATACTTTTACATACCTGTGCCTCATTTTGCCTACCTTCATATGGATCCCAGGGTTGAACCCTGTGGTCACCCACTATAAATGGGTATTTGGAGTTAAGATCATCCAGTTGCTACCAAATCCTTGCCCAGACCTTGCTGCCCCCACCAAATCCCACTTACTTCTTCAGGGGGTGTCACCCGCTGTACACCTACATTGATTCCTGGGTCCTCCGAATAATAATCATATTGCGGGTGTCCCGAACATTTATCCTTCATCGGCTGGCTCAATAGACATTGGAAAAACATAAATGCATCTGACATCGTTGGGGCATGTCTGACTTTCAGTGGTGTGTAATGTCATCTGCAAGAAGAACAGATGATGGGGGGAATGCTGACCACTGCAAACATTCACGCCCAGTCACAAGGACCGGGGTTTAATCCATCGTTTTTTTGCTCACCACGGTGTGATGTCACCTGAACATTCTTTTTTGGGGTGCGACCTATTCACTTTAGAAAGGAATATTTTTATTACACAATTCTGCGTGCTTCAACTTCTATGATATTGGTAGTTCCAAACCTAATTTCAAATGAAAGGAACATTTTGCAAATGCTCAATGATAATTAATTTGGTCACTGGTCTGTTTGATAATAAATATAATGCTTCTTTCCCTGATACTTAAAAGTAAAAAGCTTTTTATAAAAAAGATATTCCTACAAACGGTACCCTCATAATCCAAGATGATGGTAACAAGACTTTATTCTTTCACATTGTCCATGATGTCAATATTAAAGTATTTTTCTATTTGCTTTTATTTCAAATACCCCATTATGAAGCAGTCTTAGTGTAAAAGTTATACATCCGAAGGGTAGAGACTGTCATGTGAGTAAAAACATAAGTATTTATTATACTTTTTAAGCACCCTAACATCGGCTACAGCCTTCACCATAAACCATTGCATGTCCCTCACGCCCCACCTCCAGCATTCTATTGTCACGGTAGTTGATTCAATTCATGAATTGAATCAACTTCCAATATCACCACACATCTCCCTTTGACAATTTACCAATGCTCTTAGAGCAGCAGACCCTGATGCAGAGATCTGACCCTGGACCAGGGTTCAATTCCCACCTCAGCGGGTCTCGGGCTCAATTCCCTTGGACAAGATAAATCTCGCCTCGGTGCCTAATCTAATTAATGGGTCCCACTCTGTAACTCTGGGCAATAGCTTGCTTAATCTCCACAACGGCCCTGACAGCGCTTGGATGCCTGGCTCACTGTGGGAGTTGCCCAGGAGTGGGCGCCTCACAGGGAAAAGCCAGGAGAGGTTCCACAGCGGTATGCATACAGAGCCTTGAGACCCTAACGGGTGAGTAGTGCGCTGTGCAAGTGCAAAGTTTACATTTACGTTTACGTTTGCCTTTCTATTTGCTCCAGGATCGCCCGGCGCATGTTGTTTGAAGTATGACTCATCTCCAGGTTGAGCTGTGTAAGTTTTGTGGTACTTCTTTCACACCTGATATTGCTACGGTGCTTGCAGTTATGAGTTTTTATTTCCCGCTGGTCATTCCAATGTGGAGCAAGTTACATGGGCATGTTTTCAGGTAGATCACATTACTGGTATTGCAATTCATGTGTCGCCTTATCATCCAAGTTTTTCCTGGTTCAATTCTATTGATTTAACTGCACTCATAAGATGACATACACTACAATTCCCGCACGCATAGTGACCTGTAATTCTGGGTCCTTACTATAGTATCTCTTAAACGTCTTGCCCACTTAAAAGAAAAGGAAAGTCCAGTTTCCAGGTTCTTAGAATTGCCCAATTCTTATTTATCACTTTCTTCACTTGATTGGATATCCTGTTGTAAGTGGTCACACACCTCAAAGGTATTGGTGTGTTCTCCCAGGGGAATATCCTCCAATAGGACCTCCTTATTCTGGTTCCTATCTCGTTTTAAGGATTTTGTAATTATCCTCTTGGGATATTCCCTGGCTTTTACGTTATGTGTCAAACTGTTTGCCTAATCTCTAAAATCTTCAATGTTTTTACAGTTTCTATTTAACCTCAGGCATTGTCCATAAGGTAATTTGTCATGTAGAGGCCATAAAAGTGTGTTCTAATCTGTAGGTTTATGGAATGTGTGGATAGACAGTTTTCCCTAGTCTGCAAATGTTGTAACATCCAGAAAGGCTATTGACTTGTTGTCACATTCATTTATCCAAGTTATAAATGGAGGTAAAGTATTCATCTCTCCATCTCCCTTCACAAGGATATTATCTATATATAATTTCCATAGTAATATCCTTTGTTTGAAGAGATTGTTATCATTGAGGATATACTGTTTTTCAAAGTTATAAACATATAGACCTGTTACACCCGGGGTGAAGGTAGTCCCCATTGATGTACCAAAGAATTGTGAAAACAGGGTGCCTTCATACTCGAAAGAAATTCTTTGTTAGTGCTATGTGTTCACACTCCACTACAAAGTTTCTAGGTGCCAAAAAGCACCAGTCATCTTCTTCCAATGACATTCTGAGATTGTGAAAAAGTGAAAAATAGGTATCAAGGAAATCTTTGTATTTCCAAACTGGACACAAGATAAGGTGTTGAGAAGCAGTGGTTATTTGCATATCTCTGAATTCCGGGGTCCCCATACTAGCATTTGAATTACAGGGCATTTCTCATATAGACTTCTTTATTACACCCTGTCTTACATATGGAAGCAAAAAATGTAGAGAAAGACAAGGGGAAATAATACTTGTTCTTCTATTACATGTTCCCCCAAGTCTCCCGATAAATATGGTACTTCACTTGCGTGGGTAGGCCTACTGCCTACGTCAGTAAACACAATATGGATACATCACATTTTGACATTGAAATCTGACATGTTTTTTGCAATGTGCGTCAATGTGGATTTTGGCCTCTATCTCAGCCGGAACCTAGCGAAACCTTCCAAACCTGTGCATTTTTTAAAACTATTCCACGTATTCAATGATGGCCTGGGAGACCTGAACTCTCAGGAGCAAGAGCCCTCAATCATCACAATGGATGACTGGTATCATCATTGGGAAATGCTCCTCGCCAGGCCGTCGCTGCAACGCCTGACGGGCTCCCCTAAGGGGGGCTCTAAGCCGTACTGTTCTGATAGTGACTGGTGGGTTCAAACTATCCAGACAGAAATGCCTATACTCAGGCACCAGCACACATGGGAGAGAACAGAAAATGATTACTAAAATTGGTTATTCATCGCAAAAATATCTAATACTTTTAATCAATACACTAGGATGAAGACCAAGGTTAAAAACAGAAGGAAAGTAACAAATTGAGTTGTAATGCTCAATTACTCTCAAAGAGCAACAAATTCAAGAGGACTATGACTATTATAGTACCTCTAAAACGGGGTCTACATGTTTCGCGTCGTGCGGTCCAGGCAGTCACTATCAGAACAGTACGGCTTAGAGCCCCTCTTCGGGGAGCCCGTCAGGCGTTGCAGCGCCAGCCTGGCGAGGAGCATTTCCCGATGATGATACCAGTCATCCATTGTGATGCTTGAGGGCTCTTTCTCCTGAGAGTTCAGGTCTCCTAGGCCATCATTGAATACGTGGAACAGTGTACCTTTATATATATTTCTAGTGTTGGGAGACTGTACACTGGACCATTTAAACTCCCGGTCTCTCCCCCTTTGGATTTAATTTTTTTTAAAGTAGACACCTAGGGGAATCCAGGATGGGGTGACTTATGGGGTTCTCACCAGGTTCTGTTACCCAGAATCCTCTGCAAACCTCATAATTTGGCAAAAAAGCCCTTTTCCCTCAGATGTTGGTGCTGCAAAGTTCTAGAATCTGAGAAGAACCACAAACTTCCTTCCACTCAGCATTCCTCCAAGTTTCTCGATATAAATGGTACCTCACTTTTGTGGGTAGGCCTAGTGCCTGTGTCCGGAATGGATCACACAATGGTCAATGTTAGTCCTTACATGAGGGCAACTGTTGACCCTGGGGTGATCCAATCTTGACGCAAGCACTAGGTACAGGCACTCACGTGGGGTAGCATTTTTATCAGGGCAGGTGGGGAAACAGTGGGTGGTAGGAATTTTGTGGATCCCAGCATATTCCTGTATTTTGTGTGACAGAAATGCAAAGTAAAATAGAGTTTTTATTCAACATTTCACCTTTGCAGGGTATTCTGAGTAAGAAAACTTTGGAGAATCCACACAAGCAACACCTGTGTGTCTAGTCCAGAAATGTCTGGGTTTAGTAGGTTCCCCTATATGGCCCGAGACCATGACCAAAAACGTAGGTGCCTGCCTTACAAAACCAGGTTGTTTTGTGATAGACAATTTGCATGTCTCCATAATACGATTTGGGTGGTGGAATTTGGGGCTGAACTAATTAGGGGGGATCCCAAGAGAGCAATCTCACTGTGCTTGCCGCCGCATGGTTGGCTAACTCGCTACTGTCCTGTTGCACAGACTGTGATTACGAAGGGACAGCAAGGCTGTCCTCATCACCTCCTTCAGAATCCCTGAAAGAGGAGTTGTCAGATGGTACTCCTCTGACTGAAAAATTACACCCAGAGCCTGCGCCATTGTCCTATCCCTCAGATGCTGTCTCAGTATCTACTGTCTCAGCCTCTGATCATAAGTCAGAGCTGTCCCTTTATAACCTGTGTTTGAGCAGCAGTTCTCCAGCCAGACACCATCTCTGCTACTGGCCAAACTGTCACTCTAAAACACTAGCCTAGGTAGACAGTCAAAAAATTGTTGGTGGTTGTGTGTGTGTGATGCATACAAACAGTAAAGGTCACCTTACCTTCGCTTCTTCCCTGAATCAGCGCGTTCTCTCAAGACACAAAAAAAAAAAACAAAGAAAACACGCTATTGCTTCACCTTGTCACATACGAATCATCACAATCTTTAGCTACTCTGTTGCCCAATCAGACACTCATTGTTGATGCTCCCACTCTCATGTCTTCCTCCTCAGAATCCCTCATTACCACCCAGCAAAAGTGCCCTTCATCTCTCCACAGCTTCCCTTGCATATGCATTTCATTTGTATTTTAGCGCAGGTAATGGCTGGCTTTACTAATCTACTCAGCTATTCACATAAAATACAGATTTGATCTTTGCAGTAGACATATAAATCTTCTGCGCTACTTTATGGCATCAAAACTACCACTAACCAAATGTCAGATCCTTTCCTAGCATAAACATAATCACAAGACTTAACTTGACTTTTTTATTGCTGCCTAAAAGCTACAGCTGAAACGTGATGGTTGGAGTATGTGCATTTGAAGATGCAAGCTGCAAGAGAACTGGTAGTGAATATATATATGTGTATATATATATATATATATATAAAGAGATCACTCTTAGATATGGGTGAGGTTTCCCTGGGGGCTGACCGCAGCCCCCAAGGAAACCACACACACTTTGACAAAAGTGATCGCCATATATATATATATATATATATATATATATATATATATATCATCCAAAACACTTCTTGAAAAAGAAGGCTCCTTTGGCGGGCGCCCGCCGGCCCAGCGGGAAAGCCAGAATGGCCTCCGCGGTCTTTTGACCGCGGAGCGGCCAAATGGCGGTGACCGCATGGCGGGCGGCGCGGCCAGAATGACCGCCATAAAGTAATTTGTTTATCTATTCTGAAATCTCGTAAGAAAATCAACTAAATTTTGAGAGAAGTATCGTAGTTTAACATGGAGCTTGGAAAGATATGAAATAAAGAAGATACTTCTTCTCAAAATTAACTGCAGTGAGTGGCAGGCTTGTAGTTACTTTTCCTTCCCTGTTTGAGATGAATTTAATTTAATTTGTTCTCACCTCTGAAGGTACTTTACAGTGACTCAAAAAATCCTTTAAAAATCCCAAAATAAGGGGAGATGATATTTAAAACATAGTGCTTACAGAATAGTTGTATCTTTAAAATGAAAAACAATCCCCTCCATCCCAGTGTTTTGCACCTCATGGATTCATGCAATGTTATTGTATAGAAACTTGTACTTTACTAAGGATATTTGTCTAGGAAGAAAAATAATAGAGGTAGAGGGAATATAAGTGTAACTATATATTGATACAACTAAGAACTGTTTCTGAATCATAATAAATGTACATTTTGATACAATAAGAAACATTTATGTTAAAAACAGATCTCTTTTCTATTTTAGGTTAAAAAGTTGACTATACAATGTCATTTCAGTGATACGTAACGATTATGGATTTTAATTGGTGGATATTGGGTGATCACATGACTTAAATACACTAAGTTCACGATCAACTCTATGACCAGTCGAAGGCTCAGGCCGAAACACGTTGCCATATCTGTTTAAATAGCACTATGCACTTTGTATTCTGCATTAAATAAGGAAATAAATTACCACTTGAGCTGATGCATGGTGCCGGCGTCATTCCTGCCATGAGAAGCTGGGAAATCTTGCCTCTCGGATGCTGTGTAATGATTTATGACTAAATATATATATATATATATATATGGATATATATGGATATATAGATCTACATGTGTAGATACATATCTATCTATATATATATATAGATATACATTTCTGCAAATATATAGATATATCTGTATATAGATATATCTATATATATGTATATATATATGTCTACATATAAATATATACATATATATATAGATCTATATATAGATCTATATAAATATCTCTCTCTCTCTCTCTCTCTCTCTCTCTCTCTCTATATATATATATATATATATATATATATGTGTGTGTAGATCTATATATAATTTTTAATAGCTGTATGGTTTCCCTGGGGGGGACTACCGTGGCCCCCAGGAAAACCATACAGCTATAAAAAAAAAGAAATGCCCCCCACAAGGGGTCAATCCTGCTCACGGATGCCCCCTGTCAATTTAAAAAAAATATATAATAATATTTTTTAACCCCTAAGGCGGTGCAATTACGCCCCCCAGGAGTGAACTAACATTTATTTCAAACATATATGCCCTGCGAGGTGGGGCGGCCCATTTTCAGAGGGGGCCGACCCCCCCCCCCAAGTGTAATCCCTGGTGTCTAGTGGCATTGACTGGCTGTGGATTGCAGCGAGGCTGTGATCCACAGCCTGGAAACCATTTCAGGAAGGCCTCATTTGAAAGGAGAGAATTTTCTCTTTTAAACGAGGCATTCCCGAATGGTGAAGAGGCTCTTTTGGGCCCATTTTCCCCACTGGAGCAGTAAGCGGCCTTACCTGCTGCTTCCTGTACCAGTGGGGAAAATGAAGTGTGACGTCAGTGTGCCCCGCAGCGCACTGATGTCACAGAAGGCTGGGAAGAGGGAACGTGCAGGGGAGACATGGAAGCTCTTCCGTGTCTCCTGAGAGGGATTTAAATAAAAAAAAATCCTCTGGTGCGATGTATATCATTATACACTGCTTGTTCAAAGACCTATATCTCTATTGGGAATGAACCAGGAGGGGGAAGAAAAGAAGATTTTACCATCAAATCTCTATCACCCTTCTCCCCTATGTTTATTGTTTTATTCTTCTCAAAAGAGGCTTTAGGTTTTAATTTTCTGAAGAATTCTGCTAGTTCACAATGAATTTATACAGAGGTACAGTTAGAACAAACCCTAACCTTTGTTTAAAACTTGCTTTTGAGTTTATGTGAGGATCATCCGTGGAAGGTTTCTTACTTTCTAAAAGTGGCCTTTCTAATATAGTAATGTTAAAACTGACATTACCAATAAAGAGGATTTATCATTACCATTCTACTGATATGAAAATGACATAACTACTCCTTCTTATTCAAGAACTACAGCATAAAAGTGTAATAAGGAATTCCTAATGTTAACCTATGAGAGCAGTAGGCCTAACACTAGTAAAAATGGATTTGGGTGTTTTTCACTGCTTGGACATACAACACTGAAAAGCTCTTGCACTACCTTTTACTTGCACAATACCCTGACTTATGGGATACCTACGGTCTACCTTAGAGGTGACTTAGGTGTAACGAAAGGGAGGTTTAAGGCTTGGCAAAGGGTTTTAACTACAAAGTCAAAGTGGCAGTAAAGCTGTGCATACAGGCTCTGCAGTGGTAGACCTGAGACACCTTTAAAGGGCTACATGTGTGGGGTGTACAAGCAATGTTGCAGGCCTACTAGTAGCATTTAATTATCCCACCTTGGGTATATAGTATGTGTTAGACCTGACAGCCTTAGGATGGTCACCCCTAACTTTTTGCCTGCCTTCCTCCACTTTTTGGACACTGGTTTTGCTGATTTTAGGACTCTGCACACTTTACCACTGCTAACCAGTGCTAAAGTGCATATATTCTCTCCCTTAAAACATGGTGACATTGGCTCATACCCAATTGTCTTATTTAATTTACTTATAAGTCCCTAGTAAAGTGCACTACATGTGTCTGGGGCCAGTAGATTAAATGCTACTAGTGGGCCTGCAGCCCTGGTTGTGCCACCCACGTAAGTAGAACCTTACCCATCTCTCAGGCCTGCCATTGCAAGGCCTGTGTGTGCAGGTTCACTGACAATTCTACTAGGCATTTAAAAGTACTTTCCAAGCCTTAAACTCCCCTTTTTCTATACATAGGTCACCCCTAAGGTAGGCCCTTGGTAACCCGTAGGGCAGGGTGCTATGCAGGGAAAAGACAGGACATGTACCTGTGTAGAGTATATGTCCTGGTAGGGTAAAACCCCTAAATTCGTTTTATACTGCTGTGCGGCCTGCTCCTTTCATAGGCTAACATTAGGGCTACCCCTATACTGTTTGAGTGGTAGATTCTGATCTGAAAGGAGTAACACGGTCATATTTAGTATGGCCAGAATGGTAATACAAAATTCTGCTGATTGGTTAAGTTGGATTTAATATTACTATTTTAGAAATGCCACTTTTAGAAAGTGAGCATTTCTCTGCACTTAAATCCTCATGTGCCGTACAATCTACGTCTGGCTGGGTTAGTTGACAGCTCCCTTGTGCATTTCACTCAGACAACCACAAACACATGACACTCAGTCACACCTGCATGCATCTGCATACTGAATGGGTCTTCCTAGGCTGGGAGGGTGGAGGGTCTGACATGTACATGCCAAAGGACAGTGGACTGCCCTCACACCATGGACTGAAAACCCCCAACTGGGACCATGGCAGACAGGATGGAACTGAAAGGGGACCTTGTGCACTTCTAAGCCACTCTTAGAAGTTTCCTCCACTTCAAAGGCACATTTGGGTATTTGAACAGGGCCTCTGACCCTACCAACTCAGACACTTCTGGACAAGATACCACTGCTGAAGAAACTCTGAACCAGAACCTGCAATCTGCCAAGAGAAACTGCATGGCTGCCCAAAGGACTCACCTCACTGCTTTTCTGCAAAGGACTGCTGCCCTGCTGTTGCCCTGCATCCTTGCTGCCCTCAGGCTCTGCTGAGAAGTGCTCTCCAAGGACGTGGATTGAGCTTGCCTCCTGTTCTCTGAAGTCTCAGGGCCAAAAAGAATTAATCTCTGCAAAGAACTCCTTGTACGGTGAAATTTTGACGCATAGTCTGCCAGAAACGACGCACAGACTGCATTGTGGTGAGAAAATCACTGCACGGCAAACCGGAATGATGCAGCCTGGCTCCCCGAGTGGAGACTGACGCAGCGCCAGCGTTGCGACCGGAACTGTGATGCACAGCCCACTGGATCGACCCATAGCCGAGCCGGTATGACACAGCCCAACTTCCTGCATGAAGAATCGATGCAGCGCCTGCTGTGCAACAGACATTTCCCCATATCACCCACCGGATCGACGCAGCTCCTGTGACTTCGTCCTGCACACCTAGAATTTCTCTGCATCATCCCTGGGGCACCCAAATACCCTACAAACCGAAGAGGATCCAAGTCCGACGCCAGAAATAGACGCAAGGCCCTGGCTGAGTAAAAAATATTGACACTGTGTGCGCCCGGAGAAACCGACACACACCTCCCCAGTTTCCATGCATCTCCTCCTCTGCGGTTCCTTGCAGATACTTTAGATGCAAACCAGGTACTTTGAGCTTGCAAGAGACACTTATAGCTTTTAAGAACTTAAGACTATTTTAATAATTGTCTAAAGTGATATTTCAATGTGTACCTATCAAATCTTGATAGTTTTGACCTTATTTTATCCAGATAAATATTTTATATTTTTCTAAACTTGTGTGGTGTGTTTTTGTGGTGTTTATACTGTGTTATTGCATGATTTATTGCATAAATACTTTACACATTGCCTTCTAAGTTAAGCCTGACTGCTCAGTGCCAAGCTACCCGAGGGAGGGCACAGGCTAATTTGGATTGTGTTGACTTACCCTGACTAGAGAGAGGGTCCTTTCTTGGACAGGGGTAAACCTGACTGTCAACCAAAATCCCCCTTTCTAACGGTTTGCCACTTTAGAAGGTACTTACACATTAATTAAATATGCCAATTGTGGATCCACCAATGTTACCATGTTTTGGGGAGGAGCACATGCACTTTAGCACTTGTCAGCAGTGGTAAAGGGTTCAGAGTCCTAAGGCCAGCTAAAAGATTCAACAAAAAAATGAGGCAGGTAGGCAAAAAGTTTTGGAAGAGCACCCTAAGGGTGACTGGTCTAACAACGCCCTAACTGAAGGGGCTAAAGAGAGATCAGTCTCTTACACATCAGAGGGCCACTTTCAGTTTAAAGTGCTGTCCTTTGAGTTGATTCAAGCCCCTTCCACCCACCAGAAACTGGTGAAACAGGTCTTGACTGCTATGGAGGCTTTATTGCTGCTTACTTGGAATGATAACTGTCTTCAGTAGCAGCTGGAAGGGTGACCTATTTTAGCTGTATGAAGTGCTTCAGGCCTGCAACATGCAGCTCTGACTACAAAGGCCAGTAAATGTTAGACACAGTAGGGGTCTGTTGTGTGCTTGAACCACTTGGTGGGCAGGGGTAAAGTGCAGCCTCTCCAGGACAAAATAGAAACTATTCTGTCTTGGAAGACCCCAAAACCTCAGATTGAGGTTAGGGACCTCCTAGGTCTCACAGTCTATTACAGGAGATTTGTAAACAGGTATAGCAACATTGTTGCTCCCTTGACTGAGCTGACTTCCAAGAAGCACCCCCAAGAAGGTGATCTTGTAGGAAAGTGGAGTATTATATTGAATGGGAGTTAGTCTGCACCATGTAATACATTCACAATACCTCAAAGATGGTACTTAGATTCACACTAGTAAATCCTTAGCTCAGTCCTGGTAGTGTGGCAAAGAGCAGTCAGAGGAACATGTGTTGAGCATTTCAGCATTTCAGCATGGATGATAAGTAATTGACACAGCTCAAAAGAAATCCACAACCAATTTATAAAAATAGAGCTTATTTTTATCTTAATTTGGACACCAAAATGAACAGAATTGAATCAGTATAATTCAGAGTTAAAGATCTTAGAAGCAATTTTAAATCATAGCAAAACTGGCATATAGATGTTGCATTGAGGCCTATGGAGAAAATATCACTGGTTACAAAAACTTACTTAGAAAGAGGGTTGCATGGAACCCTTAAGGGGTTAAGGTTGTGCATGTCCTAAGACCTCATCATCACAATCGGTGCAGTTTTACCTGGCCTGTAATGTCCAGGTGCAGAGTTGTCCTGGCTATCCATTATGCTGAACGGTACTTGCGTTGAAGTCAATAGCACGGAGTCACTGGTGGCTAATGACCACTTGGAGGTTGAGCTGTGAGGGACCCTTGCAGGGTTAAGGTTGTGCAGGTCCTGGGACTAGGATACAGCAGTAGGTTCAATTCTACCTGGTTCATGGGTTCTGGATGCAGAGTTGTACTGTCTGTCCGTGGTGCTGAATGGGATACATGCCTTTGCAGTTTTTACTGCTTACACAATGGTGCAGCAAATCACAGCTGGGGATGGGTTGCAGATGTCTGATGCGGGCTGCACGCAGTGCCCTGCTCCTGCAGCATAGACTGTGGGAGTGTATTATCAGACTGTCAACCAACAAGTCTTGGCAGCAGTAAAGGTGCTGAACTCCTTTGGGAACTTCACAGTGTCCGGGTGAGTAGTGTAGCAGCCTGAAACTTGGAAACAGGTGGGACTATAACTCCCAGATGACACTAAACCACTTGGCTTTCATCGATCCCACAATGGGCCCGATAGCTAGTGAAACTTCAGATCGGGTGAGTGTTTTTGCCTGCAGTTTGCAGTGGACTAGTGCCACTAGTCCAGGGGAGTCTGACGGTGCTTCTGGCTTCTGCAAGGGTCCCGCTGGTCAAGAGTGATGAATTATAGCCAAGGACGAGGGTCGTTCATGCAGTTCCCAGGTTGTTGCCTCAGGGACAGAGTATCACTCTTTTGCATTGGTGCAGTGGGTAAAGTCCGTATTTTGGTGATGTAGAGCTCCTCCTGGTTCTTCTTTGAAGTTAGTCAATCAGAACTGAGGTCCAGGTTTCAGGGGTGTCATTTAAATCCTGGATTTAGGGGAGTTAGGGTAGTGGGGAATAATGGCCAATGGGCAATTAGGTTTCTACAGCTAGTCCACCCCTGAGATGACCAAATCAGGTGGGACAGATCACCTTTAGATACCCAGAACCCTCTATTATGCTACTTCTAAGATGGCAGAAATCACAATTTAGTGTACAGACCAGGCTGCTCAACCTAGAGGTGTGGTTAGCCTATTGGGGGTGTGCACTGTCCTGCATACCCAATTTCCCACCTGACCAGGACAGGGGAAGTGCTGTTTCCTCCACTGGGTGACAGCACTGATATCTATCAGGGATGGTGAAGCCTTTGAAGCTCACCACTCTGATGTCTCTATTCACTAGCCCGGCAGGGGAGCGGGAGGTGTTATCTCCTTCCTGCCTCAACCTTTGCTTCTGATTCATGAGAGCACCAACACTGTCAGGCAGGCGGTCATAAACTTGTCTGTATGTCAGCAAGCATATGAAAAAGTGCAATTCATTTGGCACCAAGCTGAACACATCTAGAGGGTACCCTCATGGACCTAGCAGCCTGCTTCTGCCTGGGCTTAGGTCCCATGTTATCCTATGGATCGGGCAACACTTATTGTGCACCTTAATAGAAAGGATGTTGTAGAGACATATAGGCTTGTGCTTATATGGCTGTACATTTATTATAATAATGCACCTGCCTTGTGGGTTGCAGAGGCCAACCTTATGGGTGACTGACATATAAGTAAGGTAGTGCATGGGACTGTGCCACTCATGGTGAGGACACAATTGAAATCGAGCAATATGCACCGCTCTGGCCATCTGCAGTGTCAGACATGCTGTCAGCAATTCATTTGTGTAATCTAGGGTGGCACAAACCTGTGCTGCAGCCCTGAGGACTGTTTCACCACATATGCCCAGGGTACCATCTTGCCAATCAGGGAATCACCATGTCAACAAATCAATTTAGACAGAGAGCATAAGCACTGGTTATGTAGTTATGCAGCCTGGTTAGCAGACTACCTGTGTTTCATAGAGTCGTACACATCAGCAATGGGGGCAAAAGGTTGGAGGTAACCGTACACAAAGGGGCACTTTCCTACAGAGCTGGAAGGAGACTTGCAAGAAAACCTTTGACTCCTACAAACAGGCCATGTGCACACCCCATGGGTAATGGTAATGTGGGCCATCTCTGTCTATAGAATGGACTTAATGGTGGCACACCGACCTGGGCCAGACCACTCCATTGCTGAAGGTCTATCCAATTTCTTCAGTCATAATGATGAGAATTCCCAGGAGGTTTGGTAATTCTTCCACATTACAGTGGGGAGACACATGTTAGACCTGTCATCCTTATGGTTGTCTTCCATCAATCTTTTTGCATGCTTACCTTTAATTTTTGCTGAAATGTATATTAGTTGGCATTAGGACTATGGGCACTTACCACTGTTAACCAGAGCTAAAAAGCTTGGGCTCACTCCCCTAAACATGGTTTGGTTTGTATGTATCTTGTAGAGTGGTACACTACATATCCAGGGCCTGTAAATAAATGCTACCAGTGGGCCTGCAACACTAAGGGGGTTATTACAACTTTGGAGGAGGCGTTAATCCGTCCCAAAAGTGACAGTAAAGTGACGGATATACCACCAGCCGTATTATGAGTTCCATAAGATATAATGGACTCGTAATACGGCTGGTGGTATATCCGTCACTTTACCGTCACTTTTTGGACGGATTAACACCTCCTCCAAAGTTATAATAACCCCCTAAGTGTGCTACTCCCTTAGTTAGTACCTTAAAGCATATGGAGTTTACACTACCATGTCATTCAAACCCCTTGCCAAGCCTTCAACTCCCCTACTGTTGCATGTAAGACCCCCCTATAATAAGCCCTGAATAGCCCATAGGGCTCGGCGCCTTGTAATTAAACTGTTGGACATGTACTTTTAAGTTGTACATGTCCTGGTAGTAAAAAACTCCTTTTAAAGTAGTGGAAAATATGTTTTTTACTACTGAGAGGCCTACCCCTCCCAGAGGGCAACATTGGGGATTGCTTCATATATTTATTAATCTGTAAGTGTGAGCAGGTATTGATATCCATGTTTGGTACCTATGAAACTGCAAAGATAAAGGGGGTCATTCTGAGCTTGGTGGGCGGCGGGAGCCGCCCGCCAAGCGGGAACCGCCAGAATACCGCTGCGCGGTCAAAAGACCAACGCGGTTATTCTGAGTTTCCCGCTGGGCGGGCGGGCGACCGCCAGAAGGCCGCCCGCCCGCCCAGCGGGAAACCCCTTCCCACGAGGATGCCGGATCCGAATGGAGCCGGCGGAGTGGGAAGGGTGCGACGGGTGCAGTTGCACCCGTCGCGATTTTCAGTGTCTGCTATGCAGACACTGAAAATCTTAGTGGGGCCCTGTTAGGGGGCCCCTGCAGTGCCCATGCCATTGGCATGGGCACTGCAGGGGCACCCAGGGGCCCAACAACACCCGTTACCGCCATCCTGTTCCTGGCAGTGAAAACCGCCAGGAACAGGATGGCGGTAAGGGGGTCGGAATCCCCATGGGGGCCCTGCTTGCAGCGCCGCCGTGGAGGATTCCCTAGGGCAGCGGGAAACCGGCGGGACACCGCCGGTTTCAAGTTTCTGACCGCGGCTGTACCGCCGCGGTCAGAATGCCCATGGGACCACTGCCAGCCTGTTGGCGGTGCTCCCGTCATTTTAGCCCTGGCGGTCGTCGACCGCCAGGGTTAGAATGACCCCCAAACTCTCTTTAATGATAAAATTAGATTTGTTATTACAAATTTAAAAATGCCCCTTTTAGAAATGTGGGATTTGCCTGCCCTTAGCCCTTTGTGCCTGCAGTCTGTCTTGGGTCACAGGATAGGGTGTAGCTGACAGTTAGAATTTGTGAATTCTTCCCAGAGAATCACACAATAGAATAGAGGGATTAGGTGTGCCTGAATGGACCTTCTGCATGCAGGATGCGGGAGCAGAGCACAGCCCCACTTACAACTGAATAGCCTGTGCTCTGCCTTCATCCAAAGGGCCTAATGACTCTGCATTGTCACTGGACCCAGCTTTGAGCTAGGGCAGGTGAGTCAGGAAATTCCATGCACTTCAAAGAACCTTTCCGGATTCTTGTCCCACCTTCCAGAAGAAGGGCACCAGGGTATGAAAATAAGACCTACAGACCACTCTTCAGTTCAGGACTGGACCTAAGGAAGGACTCTCAGAGAATTGCCTTCTGCTAACCTGCTGTGCACTCCTCCACGCTGTTGGTGTACCTGGAAGGACTACTAGCTGCCTAGATCCTGCCTTAAAAGCTCTGGGGCCAACTCTGCTGTTGAGTCCAACATCTTAACTTGCATCAAGCACTACCATAGTGACACCAAGGGCCAGTTTGCCGGCCTCCTGTTCAGAGCCACAGGTACACAATGGGCTTTTACAAACTTAAACCTGCATTTAGACCCAGCCTGAATGAGTCCTGTACCCCATGAAGTGTCCCACCAGTCCTGGACTTTTGGTTTTGGTACTAAAGAAGCCCAGATGGGAAAATTCCATAAGTTAAGACAGAGACATTTTGGAGAACAGTGTTGAGAACTAGGAGGAGACTAGGACCAACCTGCTCCCCTATCTGCTCAAAGTGCATCTTCAGCAGGAATTACTTTGCAGCTTCTCCCGCTATGTTCTTCTTTGCAGCAGCAAATCTGTTTCATCAGTTCTTCACCATAGGAGTTTCTAACCTTGTGGACTTTCTTCAGCTACAGCCCTCTGCCTCTCCTGTTGGAGATTTTTGACTTACGTTGTGGCAACCAAGGGCCTAATTCGTAGTTTGACGGATGGGAAAGCCTGTCTGCCAAGCTCCCAACAAGGTGACGGCCACCTTAACGATGTCCACACTTTCAGAGTTATTAACCCCTTCAATGCGAGCGTCGGCCAGTGGACGACGACCGCACTACCTCCCTGGTGCGGGTCACGACCAGTGGCCGACACCACGGAGGGGGTTAATTATTTTTTTTCTTTTTTTTGTGTCCCAGGGAGACACGGAAGCTTCCGTGTCTCCCCCCCGTCCCCACCCGCCCCTTTGTGACGTCAGCTTGCCGCAAGGCGCGCTGACGTAACAAAGTTGATTTCCCCATCGGAGCAGGAAGCAGCCTTGTGGCCGCTTCCTGCTCCAA
Organism: Pleurodeles waltl; assembly: GCF_031143425.1. Taxonomy (NCBI): domain Eukaryota; kingdom Metazoa; phylum Chordata; class Amphibia; order Caudata; family Salamandridae; genus Pleurodeles; species Pleurodeles waltl. The sequence continues at coordinate 145,038,038 of NC_090439.1, read as the reverse complement.
TGGGGAAAACGGCCTTCCCCACGTTCGGGAAGGCCTCGTGAGAAAGGGGAGAGTCTCCCCTTTCTTACGAGGCCTTCCTGAAAGTGTTTCCTGGCCCCCGATCGCAGCTGTGCACCACTAGACGCCAGGGATTTCACTTGGGGGAGTGGGCCCCCTCAGAAAACGGGCCAGCTCACCCCCCCCCCCCCCCCCCCCCCCCCCGGGGCATATATTTTTTTTCAAAAAAGGTAGGTGCCCCCCAGGGGCAACATTTTTTTTTTCTTCCAAAAAATAAAATAAAATAAAATAAATGGACAGGGGGTTGCCCGTGGGCAGGGCGACCCCCTGTGGGGGCAAATTTATTTTGGGTTGTTGTAGGGTTTCCATGGGGGCCATTTTGGCCCCCAAGGAAACCATACAACAACAAAAAAAATAGATCTATATATGTAGATATATCTATGTACATGGATATATCTATAGACATACTTTTGTCAATATGTGTGTGGTTTCCCTGGGGGCTGCGATCGGCCCCCAGGAAAACCAGACCCACATATAAAAGTGATATATATATATATATATATATATATATATATATATATATGTATATATATATTTATAAATAGCTTTGCCACCAGTTGTCTTGCAGTTGCAGCTTGCGTCTTCAAAGCAATGCACATACTTCAACTGACGCATTTCACCTGTAGCTTTTAGGCAGCAATAAAAAAGTCAAGTAAGTATTGTGAATATGTTTCTGCTACGAAAGGATCAGACTTTTGTCTAGTGGCAGTTTTAGTGCCATAAAGAAGCGCAGAAGGTTTATATGCCTACTGCAAAGAGCAAATCGGTATTTTATGTCAATAGCTGAGTACATTAGTAAAGTCAGCCATTACCTGCGCTATAATACAAATGAAATGTGTGTGCGGGCGGCTATGGAGAGATGAGGGGCACTTTTTCTGGGTGGCAATGAGGGAATCCGAGGAGGAGGGAGTGGGATCACCAATAATGATTGTTGGACTGGGCGCAGGAGGTGCTAAAGACTGTGACGAATGGTATGTGACAAGGTGTTTTTTGAGTGTCTTGAAAGAACGTGCTGATTGAGGGAAGAAGCGCAGGTAAGGTGGCCTCCACTGTTGCACGTATCTCACACACACCACTGACTTTGTGACTGTCTATGTAGGCTAGTGTTTTAGAGCAACAGTTTAGCCAATAGTAGAGATGGCATCTTGATGGATGACTGTTGCCGGCACTCGGGTTATAGAGGACAGCTCTGACATAGGATCAGAGACTGAGACATCAGATACTGAGACAGCATCTGAGGGATAGAACAATGGCGCAGACTCTGGGAGTGATTTTTCAGTCGGAGGAGTCCCAATCGATAACTCCTCTTCCAGTACATTATGAGGGAGGTGATGAGGACAGTCCTGCTGTCCCTTCGCAAGCAGTCTGTGCAACTGGGTAATAGTGGGTTAGCCCAACCCAGAGAGCAGGTGAATGCAGCGGCAAGCAGAGAGAGAGAGAGAGAGTGCTCTCTTGGGAGCTCCCCAATTCAGTTCAGCCCCAAATTCCACCGCCCAAATCATATTGTGGAGACATCAAAATTATCTATCGCAAAACAAACTGGTTTTGTAAGGCAGGCACCTGTGTTTTTGGTTCTGAATTCGGCGGCCATATAGAGAAACACACTAAACCCAAACATTTCTGGAAACTAGACATTCGGGGGAGTCCACAGAGGTGTGACTTGTGTGGATTCCCCAAAGTTTTCTTACCCAGAATACCCTGCAAAGCTAAAATGTTGAATAAAAACTCTATTTTTCTCGCATTTCTGTCACACAAACTACAGGAATATGCTGAGATCCACAATATTCCTACCACCCAGTGATTCCTCACCTGTCCTGATAAAAACACTACCCCACTTCAGTGCCTCACCTAGTGCCTGCGTCAGGAATGGATCACCCCAGGGTCACCAGCTGCCTCATGTAAGGACCAACATTGACCGTTGTGTGATCTATTCCTGTCACGGGCACCAGGCCTACACACACAAGCGAGGTACCATTTTTATCAGGAGGCTTGGGGGAATGCTGGGTGGATAGAAATTTGTGGCTCCTCTCAGATTCCAGAACTTTCTGTCACCGAAATGAAAGGAAAAAGTGTTTTTTTGGCCAAAATTTGATGTTTGCAAAGGATTCTGGGTAACAGAACCTGGTCAGAGCCCCACAAGTCACCCCATCTTGGATTCCCCTGGATTTCTAGTTTTCAAAAATGCACTGGTTTGCTAGGTTTCCCCAGGTGCCGGCTGAGCTAGAGGCTAAAATCCACAGGTAGGCACTGTTTTCTATGAAAAAATTTGATGTGTCCACGTTGTGTTTTGGGGCGTTTCCTGTCACGGGCGCTAGGCCTACCCACACAAGTGAGGTATCATTTTTATCGGGATTCTTGGGGTAACGCTGGGTGGAAGGAAATTTGTGGCTCCTCTCAGATTCCAGAACTTTCTGTCAGCGAAATTTGAGGAAAACGTGTTATTTTAGCCACATTTTGAGGTTTGCAAAGGATTCTGGGTAACAGAACCTGGTCAGAGCCCCACAAGTCACCTCATCTTGGATTCCCTGGGTTTCTAGTTTTCAAAAATGCTCTGGTGTGCTAGGTTTCCCAAGGTGCCAGCTGAGCTAGAGGCCAAAATCCACAGGTAGTCACTGTTTTCTATGAAAAAATGTGATGTGTCCACGTTGTGTTCTGGGGCATTTCCTGTCGCGGGCGCTAGGCCTACCCACACAAGTGAGGTATCATTTTTATCGGGAGACTTGGGGGAATGCTGGGTGGAAGGAAATGTGTGGCTCCTCTCAGATTCCAGAACTTTCTGTCATCGAAATGTGAGGAAAACGTGTTATTATAGCCACATTTTGAGGTTTGCAAAGGATTCTGGGTAACAGAACCTGGTCAGAGCCCCACAAGTCACCCCATCTTGGATTCCCATAGGTCTCTAGTTTTCAAAAATGCACAGGTGTGGTAGGTTTCCCTAGGTGCCGGCTGAGCTAGAGGCCAAAATCTACAGGTGGGCACTTTGCAAAAAACAGCTCTGTTTTCTGTCAAAAAATGGGATGTGTCCACGTTGTGTTTTGGGGCATTTCCTGTCGCGGGCGCTAGGCCTACCCACACAAGTGAGGTATCATTTTTATCGGGAGACTTGGGGGAACACTGGGTGGAAGGAAATTTGTGGCTCCTCTCAGATTCCAGAACTTTCTGTCACTGAAATGTGAGGAAAATGTGTTTTTTTAGCCACGTTTTGAGATTTGCAAAGGATTCTGGGTAACAGAACCTGGTCAGAGCCCCACAAGTCACCCCATCTTGGATTCCCCTAGGTCTCTAGTTTTCAAAAATGCACAGGTTTGGTAGGTTTCCCTATGTGCCGGCTGAGCTAGAGGCCAAAATCTACAGGTAGGCACTTTGCAAATAACAGCTCTGTTTTCTGTCAAAAAATGGGATGTGTCCACGTTGTGTTTTGGGGCATTTCATGTCGTGGGCGCTAGGCCTACCCACACAAGTGAGCTATCATTTTTATTGGGAGACTTGGGGGAAAGCTGGGTGGAAGGAAATTTGTGTCTCCTCTCAGATTCCAGAACTTTCTGTCACTGAAATGTGATGAAAATTTGCTTTTTTAGCCACGTTTTGAGGTTTGCAAAGGATTCTGGGTAACAGAACCTGGTCAGATCCCCACAAGCACCCCATCCTGGATTCCCCTAGGTCTCTAGTTTTAAAAAATGCACAGGTTTGGTAGGTTTTCCTATGTGCCGGCTGAGCCAAGAGGCCAAAATCCACAGGTAGGCACTTTGCAAAAAAACAGCTCTGTTTTCTGTGAAAAAATGGGATGTGTCCACGTTGTGTTTTGGGGCATTTCTTATCGCGGGCGCTAGGCCTACCCACACAAGTGAGGTATCATTTTTATCGGGAGACTTGAGGAAACTCTGGGTGGAATGAAATTTGTGGCTCCTCTCAGATTCCAGAACTTTCTGTCACCGAAATGAGAGGAAAATGTGTATTTTTAGCCTCATTTTGAGGTTTGCAAAGGATTCTGGGTAACAGAACCTGGTCACCCATTCCTGTCACTAACTGGAAGGAGGCTGAAAGCACCAAAAATAGTAAAAATGGGGTATGTCCCAGTAAAATGCCATGTTTGTAGTAAAAAAAGTGGTTTCCTGATTCAAGTCTGCCCGTTCCTGAAAGGTGGGAAGATGGTGATTTCAGCACCAGAAACCCTTTGTTGATGGCGTTTTCAGGGAAAAAACCACAAGCCTTCTTCGGCAGCCCTTTTTTCCCATTTTTTTTTGGAAAAAAACGAAATGTTCACTCTATTTTGGCTAATTTCTTAGTCTCCTCCAGGGGAAAATCACAAACTCTGGGTACCATTAGAATCCCTAGGATGTTGGAAAAAAAGGACGCAAATTTGGCGTGGATAGCTTATGTGGACAAAAAGTTATGAAGGCCTAAGCGTGAACTACCCCAAATAGCCAAAAAGGGGCTCAGCACTGGGGGGGGGAAAGGCCCAGCAGCTAAGACGTTAAGAATTTCCCACCTCAGTTTCCACCCACCGACCTAGTGGGAAACAGGCTACAGCATCGCCTCCAGCTCATAATCGAGCTGGCGGCAATGTTGTAGCTGGCACAGTGCACCAGCACCCTTGCAATGTTGATTGTCTGAAAAGAAGACAGTTAACATTGAAATGGTGCTGAGCAGGGGGGCATCTGCACTGCTCATGTGAAGTGCATGGGCAGTGCAGGCCCCCCGCCCGGGTCCCCTGCACCTGTCCTCTGCCAGCCTTTTAATGGCATTGTTACTGCTATGAAAAGGCTATTAGAGGACATGGTCATAATCTACAGGGCAGCGCTGCCCTGGCAGATTACGATGTCCGAAACTGCCAGGCTGCTGGGATCATGGATCCTGGTGGTGCTGGTGAAACCCTGGTGGCAGCAACAGCGGCAGTCCTGACCACCACATTTATAATGATGCCCTAAGTCCGAACATAGAAATCTTCACAATGGCTTTGACCTAAGGCCATCTGAGGATATCACTCCCTCCTTAGATACCTCCTGCGGCCTTGCCCTGCTACACTTTGCCTTCTCTAACACTTCTTCTCAGAATAACTTCTAAGTCCGAAGGTAAATGCTGAGTCATGCCAATCAGCTTCATGTATCTGAACTGAACTCCATCATGATGGGCCATCTGTTTGTTACTTTGACCTGGTCTCACAATTAGATACCTATGGTTGTCGTTTTAATCTTTTAAGTGCTAGTTTTTACCAAAACAAAATATATATAACTCCGGTTCTACTGACTGGATTTTTGTCATCAAATACGTTATTAAACTTTACTCTATTTTTCTAAATTGGTTTGGGATTTTTCTTTTGGTGTGTTTTCACTTTAATACTGTAGGCATAAATACTTTACACTTTGCCTCTAAGTTAGGTCGGATTGCTTTTTGTGCCAAACTACCCAGCCTTAGGCACAGGTTAATTTAGTGGCTTTATTTGGTTCACTCTGCATGAGGACTTTGCCTGTTGCTTGACCAGGGCTCGCACCCCCAGTCAACCAACAACCAGATTTCTCACAAAGACAAAAACCTCTTCCAATTGGTGCTATGAATTACGCATAAAACATACATAGAACCTGGTATTTGGTGTGAAGAAACACTTCACAACAATCCTATGTTTCTGTTGAGGTAGTCCGAGCATACATTTATCCACTTTGTATATTCAGACTAGCCTTCTAATATGTAACAGTGAAAATAACAAACAAATCAAATTCACCTCTATAAATGATTGCATAGTTCATTTTAATCCTAAAGTTCTCTAAAGCCCCTTTACTACTTTATACTCATAATCTTGCAAAAAATGTGACTGTGGATACAAATACCAGTTCATCTCTCTAAATACTAAGATGCTCCACACCCACAGATCACATGTTTATTGATCATTGAATTCAATAATCATTGTTCACTAAAAATACCTGGGAAGTCCTTTCAGTAGCTCTATGATGATGTTAGAATCTATTTTCAGCCCTAAACTGAAAAGAATTATGCACTCATCACTGCTTGTGATCCACTTATCTTTAAGTTATCCAGTTAACAGGTTCACTATCCAAAAAATAGTTAAGCATAACATATTGTTTGATGGCTGCTGTTAGTGGCAACCTGGCATGATTTGACCATTTGCAATTCCTGGACAATTTACAAGTTGAATACAAATGCAAACCCAGTAAACCAAAAAATTAAATAAATATAATTTTGCCTAAACATTTCTGTGAGCAATGCCTTACGTTTCTTAGACTGATTCATGATACTCAGGGCCTCATATACAAGGCTCTTGCGTCACCAAAGCATCACTTTCAGGAAGGCTCCTGTGATGCACTGCACTGCACCATATTTACAAGCAATGTTAAGTACTTTTTATAGCTTAACTCAGACTTGTAAATACGGCCCCTTTACATGCATCACTTAGCATGAAAAGAGCCTCCAATGGGTGTTGCTGTGGGTGTTCCACCGCAACACCCATTGCATTTTGACGCTACGCTACATTTACGGGAACTCGTAAACCTGAGATGGCGCTAAAAATTAACACCATGGGCAGATACAAGCGGCTAGGCAATAGCTATATTAAAGAAGAGTGGTAGTTGCCCTTTGAATATAAATGTCTGAACAGAGAAAACAGAAGTCTTTCTCAGTGAGAGCGAATGTGCAACTACTGTTAGTCATTCAATGGTTTGCAAGCAGGTGTCTCTTTATAGCCTTTGCATTGTGGGGGTCATGAACCTGGCCTGTGTTAGAAATGGGGTTTCTGGTTGGCAGTCAGTTTGCACTGTGTCCAAGCAGGGACCCTCACTCTATTCAGGGCAATGGAAATGCATACTTAGATAACCGCTGCTCATCCCCTTGGTAGCTTGGCACAAGCAGTCAGGCTTATCTTAAAGGCAATTTGTAAAGTATTGGTACCAACACACACAGCAATGCAGTGAAAACACTACGAAATGGACACCACACCAGTTTCAAAACATATGTATCTAAATCAAAATGACAAAAATCCAACACACACAAGTCAAGATATGAATTTTTAAAATAAACAGAGTCTTACTACATAGAAAACAATGGAAACGTTGTTTTCACACAAAGTACCTGGTATGCATCAAAAATAAAGCTGCACGGGTGAGCGTGCAACGGAAAAGTCAGCGATGCATTGGTGCATTGATTCCTTACTCACAAGTGACGCTATTCGTTGTTTCTTCTCTAGTCAGGTAGGTGATGTGTTGTTGTTCCATCCTGCAAGAGAGTGATACATCGATTTCAGGAAGGGGCACCTCGGATTCGTGCAGGTTCACAATGACTTTGATGCCCAGCGTTGATGTGTGTGAAATCCGGACATTTAAAACACATTAGTACAAGTCCCACCTTTAACCTACACTGCACACTGCCTATGGGCTACCTAGGGCCTACCTTAGGAGTGCCTTACATGTACAAAAAGGGAAGGTTTGAGCCTGGCAAGAGGGTACACTTGCCAGGTCGAATTGGCAGTGCAAGACTGCACACACAGACACTGCAGTGGTAGGTCTGTGACATGTTCACAGGGCTACTCATGTGGGGGGCACAATCTGTGCTGCAGGCCCAATAGTATCATTTGATTTACAGGCCCTAGACACCTCTAGAGCACTTTACTAAGGACTTACTAGTAAAACAAATATGCCAATCATGGAGAAGCCAATTACACATACCATTTCTACAGGGAGCACTTGCACCTTGGCACTGGTCAGCAGTGGTAAAGTGGCCAGAGTATCAAAAATAGCAAAAACAGAGTACAGCACATACTGAAAACATGAGAAATAGAGGCAAAACAGACAGGGGAGACCACGCCGAGGATGGAAGTCCTAACAGCATGTTTTCTGAAGGGTACTCTGTTGTATCCGCAAGCGAGAGGAATTGTCATTGCATGCTCCGTGATGACAATTCCATTCTGACAGGCAAGGGCGATTCTAAAGGGGACGGTTGAGAGAGATGACGGAGGACATAGACGCTGGTGTAAATCCTCGCAGCGTGTTTGTATTCTTACCACTTACTGTGAATAAATTGAGATAAAGGCTTTTTATGTTATCGTCTTTTCCATGGGATACAACATAATTATGGCGACAATCGGAGTACACTAGCGATCTGGAAAAGAAGGATATTTAAACAAACAAGTGCGAGAGGTGAAGACCGAATCCACGGCATACAAAGTATTCATGGGTGTTGGCAGCACACTGTAAGGTACTGTTTTGTAGCGGCGATTCACTTTGCGTTTACTGATTAAATGTGGCGCAAGCTATTCCGGCATTGCCAGCGAGCGCATGCAGTTCTGGAGAGCGATCTTCCATTACAAGGTGTTGGTTGCTTGGATACCTGAAGCTAAGCAACATTGAAGCCTCCAACACGCGCGCACTTCCGGCACTAAGAGCTGGTTGCTTAGATACGCGACGCCAGGCCTTCAGCACGCGCATGCCGAGAAAAATAAAAAAAAAATCTTGTCCCTGGAAACGCTTTTCTGATTAATTGGAGGGCTCAAGTTATTCATACTGTACAAGACACATTATCACTGTGAGCACAAATAACCAAGGAATAATGCCTCCACCGCAATTTTTAGCACAACCAGGATCTCCATGCATGTCTTGGGAGGAGTGGATCGACATTTTTGAAAATTATTTAATAGCTCTGGATGGACAAGACTTAAGACCTACTAGGAAGAAGGCGATTTTACTCAGTGCATTAGGCCAAGAAGGACAGCGCATATTTAAGTATCTACCTCCCATAGTACAGCAAGAAGGCCAACAACCAATGGATGTTTTTACGGAAGCGTTGAAAAGACTGGAAAATCGTTTTGCAAAAGAGTTTAATGTTGTAAGTTTTATACACAACCTCAACAGTTAGGAGAAAGTATTGACGATTTTGTTTCCAGATTGAGGGAACTTGCTACGAAGTGTCAATTTGGAACGATGACTGATGAGTTGATTCGGGACCAATTAATTGTACAATGTCGCAGTAAAAAAACGCAAGAAAGACTGTGGGCGGCGAAAAATCCTACCTTACGAGATGCTATAGAAATTGCCAAAGTGGTTGAACAGTCTGAGTATTGTATGAGAGAGATGGAGAGGAAAGAAGCAGTAGATGCTACCAACATAAATGCTAGTATTAATGTGAATGCTGTGAACAAAGTAGAGTACGAAGATAATGAAGTACTAGCGAGTGCAAGGTCGACACGCAAATACATGAACAAGGCCAGCAATAGTGAAAAATGCAGAAATAGACCGTGTACTAGATGCAGGAGCAAATTTCATAATTCTGAGAGCAAGACGTGCTTTGCGATAGGAAAAGATCGCATGAAGTGTGGCAAGAAAGGCCATTTTGCACGTATGTGTAAGACTGTGTCAAATAAGTATAGCATAGGAGTAGTGAGAGATGATATTATGGGTGATGAAGGATGTGACAGAGTATTAGCACTGGAGGATAGAGGGGCGTTAAACAATAGTATGCCTCCGAGACCTACAGCAAATTTTGTGATTGGAGGAAAGGAGTGCACCTGATGATTGATTCGGGGTCACTGTATACCATATTACCCAAGAAACTATTTTTACAAGAGTGGCCAGATGTTAAGCTTTTACCCAAAGACATTAATCAAGGCGGTTATCAGGGAGAAAAAATTGACATCTTGGGATATATGGGGGCCAAGATTGAGTTCGGGGAGAGGCACATTGATGGGAAGGTATATATAGCCAACAGTGGTCCACCGATTTTAGGGTGGTATCATCGGTATGACCTCAATATTAAGATTGATCCACAAGCTCATTAGACAATATGTTGTTGGGCAATGGAGGTGTTGATGAGATTCTGGAGGAATATAAGGAAGTTTTTAAAGATACTTTAGGGGAACTCCAAGGCTATGTGCATAAGATTAGGTTGAAGAAGGATGCTATCCCAGTTCAACATAAGCTGAGACGAGTACCAGTTTTGGCTCGTCAGGAAGTGATCAAGATGATTTTGAAAATGGTAGAGGAGGGCATTATTGAGCCAATAGAAACTTCCAATTGGATTTCTCCAGTTGTGAATACTGGAAAATCAGATGGGAGTCTCAGATTTTGTGTTGATCTCCGCACACTCAATCAGAACATTGTAGTTGATAACTATCCATTACCCAATATCAACGAGTTAATTTTGTTGTTGGAAGGGGGAAAGTACGTCTCCAAGCTTGACCTTAGGAGCGCGTACCATCAAATTAGATTACATGCTGAGTCCAAAGAACTTACGGCTTTTATTACCATGGAAGGTATTTTTCAATTTACAAGAATGCTGTTTGGCCTTGCGTCAGCTGCAGGAGTATTCCAAAGGTTGATGACAGAGTTGTTCAAAGGGGTAGAGAATGTCATCTATTTCCAGGATGACATTCTGGTGTTGGGGGACTCAGTAGACAAGCACAATGAGGTTTTGAGGTGTGTGTTGGGTAAGATCAAAAGTTGTGGTTTAACATTGAAGAAGGAGAAATGCAGGCCCATATTTATACTTTTTGACGCTAAACTGCGCTAACGCAGTTTAGCGTCAAAAAATTTAGCGCCGTCTAACGCCATTCTGAAGCGCCATGCGGGCGCCGTATTTATGGAATGGCGTTAGCCGGCGCAAGCAGACCGGCGCTGCCTGGTGTGCGTGGAAAAAAACCACGTAGACCAGGCAGCGCCGGCGTTGGGCAAAAATGACGTTAGGGCGTCTTAAAATGGGGCAAGTCAGGTTGAGGCAAAAAAATCGCCTCAACCCGATTTGCGCCATTTTTTTACGACGCCCAGACGCCATTTCATAGTCATGCCCCCTTGCCCAATGGCCATGCCCAGGGGACTTGTGTCCCCTGGGCATGGTCATTGGGCATAGTGGCATGTAGGGGGGCACAAATAAGGCCCCCCTATGCCACCCAATTTTTTTTAAAAAATATAAAAAATTATACTTACCTGAACTTACCTGAATGTCCCTGGGGTGGGTCCCTCCATCCTTGGGTGTCCTCCTGGGGTGGGCAGGGGTGGCAGGGGGGGTCCCTGGGGGCAGGGGAGGGCACCTGTGGGCTCATTTTGAGCCCACAGGCCCCTTAACGCCTACCCTGACCCAGGCGTTAAATAGTGGCGCAAATGCAGGGTTTTTTGACCCGCCAACTCCCGGGCGTGATTTTTGCCCGGGAGTATAAATACAACGCATTTGCGTCGCCGTCATTTTTTTAGACGGGAACGCCTTCCTTGCATCTCATTAACGCAAGGAAGGCGTTCACGCAAAAAAATGACGCTATTTGCCAATACTTTGGCGCTAGACGCGTCTAACGCCAAAGTATAAATATGGCGTTAGTTTTGCACCGAATTTGCGTCGAAAAAAACGACGCAAATTCGGCGCAAACGGAGTATAAATACGGGCCGCAATTTTTTAGTGAATGAGATTGAGTATTTGGGGTATACTCTGTCTGAACAAGGAGTTAGACCAAAGAAAAATGTGTTGGATGCTATTGCAAATGCCCCCCCCCCTCTCAGGATAATGATCAACTCAAGTCATTCCTGGGGCTAATAGAGTACTATTCAAAGTTCATACAGAACTTTGCAGACAAGACAGAGGATTTAAGAAAGTTGTTACACAAAGGACAGAAGTTTGTGTGGGGTGTGGAACAAGATATTGCATTCCGGAATATTAAGAAGGAGATGTGTGGAGCGCAAATGTTGGTCCTATTTGATGTTAATGCTAGAAAGATTATTACGGTTGATGCGAGTGCCATCGGTTTGGGTGCGGTATTGTCACAAATGCATGGCAATGAGGAGAGGACAGTGGCATTTGCTTCCAGATCATTGACCATCTCTGAACGCAATTATTCAGTTATCGAGAAAGAAACATTAGCTGCAACCTGGGCCATTGAGTATTTTAGAATGTATGTATGGGAGTGCAAGATTATTCTTCGCACTGACCACAAACCTCTATTGCGAATATTACTACCAGGAGGGGTAGGCAAAGTGTCAGCTAGATTGGCCAGGTTGGCATCTCGGTTACAAGAGTATCAGCTTGAAGTACAGTATATTCAAGGTTGGCGTAATGTCAGAGCGGATTGTTTGTCTCGCTTGCCACAGGATTGGCAGAGAGTGGCTAAGGAAGGTGTGAGAGAATGTGAGGAAGAGGGGGCAGTGGCAAATATGGAGGATGTCTTGGAGTGCTCTCAAGGTGCAATTTCCCAAGAGGAGTGGTGTAGGAGTATGGGGTGTGATATGGTCATGAAGGGTGTGATTAAGTTGATCAAGGAGGGTGGTAGGAGAGAAAGTACCCTCAATGTTCGCATTCGCCGTTTCGTGAAGGTGTTGGAAGAACTATCATTGACTAATGATGAGTTTGTTTTGAGAGGGGACAGGTTTGTGCCTCCTGAAGATTTAAGGATTAAAATATTTAGGTTAGCCCATGAAGGTCATTGACGTCGGACACTAACCAAGAAAAGGTTGAGGGAGCAATTCTGGTGGCCGGGATTGGATACTGATGTGGACTGATGGGTTGAAAACTGTGGTGATTGTAAAGAGGGCGAAAAGAGACTGAAAGTGGGGAAACAAAGTGTGGTCCGGACCATACCAGACCCTGGGAGAGGATGGCGCACAGTGTGCATGGATTTTATTGGTCCACTTGGGGGAGTCAGTCAGTATGTTAGATGTGCCTTGGTCATGGTAGATGTACATTCACGTTGGTTGATTGTATAGTTTTTAAGAGACATTACCACCACAAACACAATTAAAGCAATGAGAGAAGTGTTTTTGGAGGAGGGATGTCCGGCAAAAGTCATCAGTGACAATGGTACACAATTGACATCTTTTGAAATGGAACATTTTCTAAGGTCATGTGGGGTTAACCATTCCTGCACCTCTTTCTACAACCCACAAGCGAATGGCATGGTAGAAAGGTGTAACTGCATGGTGAAAGGTATTATTCAAATGGCATTGAATAGCAAGAAAGATGTACAGGATATAGTCAATGATTTAGTTTGGGCGTATAGAACAACTGTGAATGTGGCAACAAGGAAAACACTGTTTCGGCTAATGAGAGGTAGAGAAGCTGGGACAAAATTTAACCCTGTGTGGATGACTGTAGGAAAGTACTATCTTGCCTGGCATGTTACCCCCATATTTCACTGTATATATGTTGTTTTAGTGTATGTGTCACTGGGACCCTGCTAGCCAGGGCCCCAGTGCTCATAAGTGTGCCCTGTATGTGTTACCTGTGTTATGACTAAATGTCTCACTGAGGCTCTGCTATCCAGAACCTCAGTGGTTATGCTCTCTCATTTCTTTCCAAATTGTCACTAACAGGCTAGTGACCAATTTCACCAATTTACATTGGAATACTGGAACACCCTTATAATTCCCTAGTATATGGTACAGAGGTACCCAGGGTATTGGGGCTCCAGGAGATCCCTATGGGCTGCAGCATTTCTTTTGCCACTCACAGGGAGCTCGAACAATTCTTACACAGGCCTGCCCTTCCAGCCTGAGTGAAATAACGTCCACGTTATTTCACAGCCATTTACCACTGCATTTAAGTAACTTATAAGTCACCTATATGTCTAACCTTTACCTGGTAAAGGTTGGGTGCTAAGTTACTTAGTGTGTGGGCACCCTGGCACTAGCCAAGGTGCCCCCACATTGTTCAGGGCAAATTCCCCGGACTTTGTGAGTGCGGGGACACCATTACACGCGTGCACTATACATATGTCACAACATATGTATAGCGTCACAATGGTAACTCCGAACATGGCCATGTAACATGTCTAAGATCAAGGAATTGTCACCCCAGTGCCATTCTGGCATTGGGGAGACAATTCCATGATCCCCCGAGTCTCTAGCACAGACCCGGGTACTGCCAAACTACCTTTCCCGGGGCTTCACTGCAGCTGCTGCTGCTGCCAACCCCTCAGACAGGTTTCTGCCCTCCTGGGGTCCAGCCAGGCTTGGCCCAGGAAGGCAGAACAAAGGACTTCCTCAGAGAGAGGGTGTTACACCCTCTCCCTTTGGAAAAAGGTGTCAGGGCTGGGGAGGAGTAGCCTTCCCCAGCCTCTGGAAATGCTTTGATGGGCACAGATGGTTCCCATCTCTGCATAAGCCAGTCTACACCGGTTCAGGGATCACCCAGCCCTGCTCTGGCGCGAAACTGGACAAAGGAAAGGGGAGTGACCACTCCCCTGACCTGCACCTCCCCTGGGAGGTGCCCAGAGCTCCTCCAGTGTGCTCCGGACCTCTGCCATCTTGGAAACAGAGGTGCTGCTGGAGCACTGGACTGCTCTGAGTGACCAGTGCCAGCAGGTGACATCAGAGACTCCTTCTGATAGGCTCCTCCAGGTGTTGCTAGCCTATCCTCTCTCCTAAGTAGCCAAACCTCCTTTTCTGGCTATTTAGGGTCTCTGCTTTGGGGAATTCTTTAGATAACGAATGGATGAGCTCATCAGAGTTCCTCTGCATCTCTCTCTTCACCTTCTGCCAAGGAATCGACTGCTGACCGTGCTGGAAGCCTGCAAAACTGCAACAAAGTAGCAAAGACGACTACTGCGACCTTGTAACGCTGATCCTGCTGCCTTCTCGACTGTTTTCCTGGTGGTGCATGCTGTGGGGGTAGTCTGCCTCCTCTCTGCACTAGAAGCTCCGAAGAAATCTCCCGTGGGTCGACGGAATCTTCCCCCTGCAACCGCAGGCACCAAAGAAATGCATCACCGGTCCTCTGGGTCTCCTCTCAGCACGACGAGCGAGGTCCCTTGAACTCAACAACTCTGTCCAATTGACTCCCACAGACCAGTGACTCTTCAGTCCAAGTTTGGTGGAGGTAAGTCCTTGCCTCCCCACGCTAGACTGCATTGCTGGGAACCGCATGTTTTGCAGCTACTCCAGCTCCTGTGCACTCTTCCAGGATTTCCTTTGTGCACAGCCAAGCCTGGGTCCCCGGCACTCTAACCTGCAGTGCACGACCTCCTGAGTTGTCCTCCGGCGTCGTGGGACCCTCTTTTGTGACTTCGGCTGATCTCTGGTTCACTCCACTTTGTAGTGCCTGTTCTGGCACTTCTGTGGGTGCTGCTTGCTTCTGAGTGGCCTCTTTGTCTTGCTGGATACCCCCTCTGTCTCCTCACGCAATTGGCGACATCCTGGTCCCTCCTGGGCCACAGCAGCATCCAAAAACCCTAACCGCAACCCTTGCAGCTAGCAAGGCTTGTTTGCGGTCTTTCTGCACGGAAACACCTCTGCACGGCTCTTCACGACGTGGGACATCCATCCTCCAAAGGGGAAGTTTCTAGCCCTTGTTGTTCTTGCAGAATCCACAGCTTCTACCATCCAGTGGCAGCTTCTTTGCACCCACAGCTGGCATTTCCTGGGCATCTGCCCACTCCCGTCTTGATCCTGACTCTTGGACTTGGTCCCCTTGTTCCATAGGTACTCTCGTCAGGAAATCCATCGTTGTTGCATTGCTGGTGTTGGTCTTCCTTGCAGAATTCCCTTATCACGACTTCTGTGCTCTTTGGGGAACTTAGGTGCACTTTGCACCCACTTTTCAGGGTCTTGGGGTGGGCTATTTTTCTAACCCTCACTGTTTTCTTTACAGTCCCAGCGACCCTCTACAAGGTCACATAGGTTTGGGGTCCTTTCGTGGTTCGCATTCCAATTCTAGAGTATATGGTTTGTGTTGCCCCTATCCGTATGTGCCCCCATTGCATTCCATTGTGACTATACATTGTTTGCACTGTTTTCTATTACTATTACTGCATATTTTGGTATAGTGTACATATATCTTGTGTATATTTGCTATCCTCATACTGAGGGTACTCACTGAGATACTTTGGCATATTGTCATAAAAATAAAGTACCTTTATTTTTATTATATCTGTGTATTGTGTTTTCTTATGACATTGTGCATATGACACTAGTGGTACTGTAGGAGCTTCACTCGTCTCCTAGTTCAGCATAAGCTGCTCTGCTAAGCTACCTTTTCTATCAGCCTAAGCTGCTAGACACCCCTCTACACTAATAAGGGATACCTGGACCTGGTGCAAGGTGTAAGTACCTCTTGGTACTCACTACAAGCCAGGCCAGCCTCCTACATTGGTTGTGCAGTGTTGGGATAAGTACTTGCAACTACTTACCACTTTGTCATTTTGTACTTTTCATAAGAGAAAAATATACAAAACAAGTTCAGTGTATGTACACCTAACCAAAAAGTTTTGCTTTTCTTCTCTTACTCTTTTGCTAAGTGCTGAAAAGCACTTCTAAAACTTTCAAAAAGTTCTTAAAAAGTTTTAAAAGTTTTTTTTTCTGTTCTTTAAAAAGTTCTAAAGCTTTTTCTTTCTTTTTCTGTCCCTTAAACTCTTTTCTATCATGTCTGGTACAGGCCAAACTCTTGATCTGGCCAGCATAGCTTATGACAACCATAGCTGGAAAGAAGCAAGGAGTCTCTGCATTGATAGAGGTTTAGGGGTAGGGAAGAATCCTTCTAGAGGACTGTTGGTTAATATGCTCATTGAACATGATAAGTCCTTAGGTGGCACATCTGGTGAGAAATTAGCTGATGGTTCACACTCTGACTCTGGGGTAGCCCCAGTAAAAGTTTTAGATGGGAACCTTCCCAGCCTGCCCCTAGCAAGCCACCTAGCATGGCTGGTACTAATGTGAGTTCCCATCACAGTAGGAGTGTTACTTCTGTAGGCCAGAATGTTAGAGTGCCATCTGTTAGGGACAGGTCTCCCTCTGTTCATTCTTCTGTGTCAAGGCATGCCCAACCCACCCTCCCTGAAGACAGAATGGGGGTTATTCTAACTTTGGAGGAGGTGTTAATCCGTCCCAAAAGTGACGGATTTACCACCAGCCGTATTAAGAGTCCATTATATCCTATGGAACTCGTAATACGGCTGGTGGTATATCCGTCACTTTACCGTCACTTTTGGGACGGATTAACACTCCTCCAAAGTTAGAATAACCCCCAATGTTAGAAAGGGAACTCAATAGATTGAGAGTGGAAGAGTCCAGGCTGAAGCTTAAAAAGCAACAGCTGGATCTAGACAGGGAAGCATTTGACTTAGAAAAAGAAAGACAGAGGTTGGGGTTTGGACCCCATGGTGGCAGCAGCAGTATTCCAAATAGTCATCCTGTAAAAGAGCATGATTCTAGGAATCTGCACAAGATAGTTCCCCCTTACAAGGAGGGGGATGACATTAACAAGTGGTTTGCTGCACTTGAAAGGGCCTGTGTTGTACAGGAGGTCCCTCAAAGGCAGTGGGCTGCTATCCTATGACTATCTTTCAGTGGAAAGGGTAGAATTAGGCTCCTTACTGTTAAGGAAAGTGATGCCAATAATTTTACAGTTCTTAAGAATGCACTCCTAGATGGTTATGGCTTAACCACTGAACAGTACAGGATCAAGTTCAGAGAAACCAAAAAGGAGTCTTCACAAGACTGGGTAGACTACGTTGACCATTCAGTGAAGGCCTTGGAGGGGTGGTTACATGGCAGTAAAGTTTCTGACTATGAAAGCCTGTATAACTTAATCCTGAGAGAGCATATTCTTAATAATTGTGTGTCTGATTTGTTGCACCAGTATCTAGTGGACTCAGATCTGACCTCTTCCCAAGAATTGGGAAAGAAGGCAGACAAATGGGTCAGAAAAAGAGTGAACAGAAAAGTTCATACAGGGGGTGACAAGGATGGCAAGAAGAAGGATGGTAAGTCTTCTGACAAGGGTGGGGACAAATCTAAAAATGAGTCTTCATCAGGCCCACAAAAACACTCTGGTGGGGGTGGTGGGCCCAAATCCTCTTCAAATCAAAACAAAGAAAAGAAACCATGGTGCTATTTATGTAAAATAAAAGGCCATTGGACAACAGATCCCAGTTGTCCAAAGAAAAGCACCAAGCCTCCTACCACTACAACCCCTGCTGCTACACCTAGTGCCCCTAGTATTAGCAGTGGTGGTGGGAGCAAACCTACTAATAGCCAATCCAAGGGAGTAGCTGGCCTCACTTTTGGTAATTTAGTTGGGGTTGGTCTTGTTAGGGAGACCACAGAGGCTGTGTTAGTCTGTGAGGGGGCCATTGATTTAGCCACCTTGGTTGCTTGTCCCCTTAATATGGATAAGTACAAACAACTGCCCCTAATAAATGGTGTTGAGGTTCAGGCCTACAGGGACACAGGTGCCAGCGTTACAATGGTAATAGAGAAACTGGTCCACCCTGAACAACACCTACTTGGTCACCAGTACCAAGTGACTGATGCTCATAACAACACTCTTAGCCACCCTATGGCTGTTGTAAATCTCAACTGGGGGGGGTTACTGCTCCAAAGAAAGTTGTGGTTGCCACAGATTTACCTGTAGACTGTCTACTAGGGAACGATTTAGAGACATCAGCTTTGGCAGAAGTGGAGTTGGAGGCTCATGCAGCAATGCTGGGCATTCCAGGGCATATTTTTGCTTTGACCAGGGCTCAGGCCAAAAAGCTAAAAGGACAGGGTGACTAGGATCCTGGAAGAATGGACCAAGTGCTCCCTAAAGCTAGGGTTAGTAAAGGTAAAACACTACCTACTATCTCTCCCTCTACAGTGGATTCAACTTCTGAGGAAGAAGAATTTCCACCCTGTGCAGAAACCTACACCAGAGGAGCTGGAAGCAGACACTGCTGAGCTTTTAGGTGAAGGGGGGCCTGCCAGGGAGGAGCTGTGTGTGGCACGGCATACCAGTCCCACACTAGAGGGTCTAAGACAGCAAGCTGTCAAACAAGCAAATGGGGATGTCAGTGACTCTCACAGAGTTTACTGGGAGGACAACCTCTTGTATACTGAAGCAAGGGATCCAAAACCTGGAGATGCCAGGAGATTGGTGATTCCTCAAGAACACAGAAAGTTCCTCCTAACTCTAGCCCACGACATTCCCTTAGCTGGACATTTGGGGCAAATGAAAACTTGGGACAGGCTTGTCCCCTTGTTTCATTGGCCTAGAATGTCAGAGGACACAAAGGAATTTTGTAAGTCCTGTGAAACCTGTCAAGCCAGTGGCAAAACAGGGTGCACTCCAAAGGCACCCCTTATTCCACTGCCTGTGGTTGGGGTCCCCTTTGAAAGGGTACGGTTTGACATAGTTGGCCCCCTTGACCCTCCTACTGCTTCAGGTAATAGGTTTATCTTGGTGGTAGTGGACCATGCCACCAGATATCCTGAAGCAATTCCTCTAAGGACCACTACAGCTCCTGCAGTGGCAAAGGCCCTCCTGGGAATCTTTTCCAGGGTGGGCTTCCCAAAAGAGGTGGTATCAGACAGGGGAAGCAATTTCATGTCTTCTTACTTAAAGGCCATGTGGAAGGAATGTGGTGTGACATACAAGTTCACCACACCCTATCATCCACAAACAAATGGACTGGTTGAGAGGTTTAATAAAACTCTCAAAGGAATGATAATGGGACTCCCTGAAAAACTCCGCAGGAGATGGGATGTCCTGTTACCTTGCCTCCTTTTTGCTTACAGGGAGGTACCCCAAAAAGGAGTGGGCTTCAGCCCCTTTGAACTCCTATTTGGACACCTTGTAAGAGGTCCTCTAACACTTGTAAAGGAGGGTTGGGAACAACCTTTAAAAGCTCCTAAGCAAGACATAGTGGACTATGGCCCTCATTCTGACCTTGGCGGGCGGCGGAGGCCGACCGCCAAAGTCCCGCCGTCAGGTTACCGTTCCGCGGTCGAAAGACCGCGGCGGTAATTCTGACTTTCCCGCTGGGCTGGCGGGCGGTCGCCTTCAGACCGCCAGCCAGCCCAGCGGGAAAGAGGCTTCCACGATGAAGCCGGCTCGGAATCGAGCCGGCGGAGTGGAAGCTGTGCGACGGGTGCAGTTGCACCCGTCGCGTATTTCACTGTCTGCGCAGCAGACAGTGAAATACATTTAGGGGCCCTCTTACGGGGGCCCCTGCAATGCCCATGCCAGTGGCATGGGCACTGCAGGGGCCCCCAGGGGCCCCGCGACCCCCCCTACCGCCATCCGGATCTCGGCGGTCCGACCGCCGGGATCTGGATGGCGGTAGGGGGGGTCGGAATCCCCGCGGCGGTGCAGCAAGCTGCGCCGCCGCGGAGGATTCAATGGGGCCGCGGTACACTGGCGGGACCCCGCCAGTGGTGCCGGTCCGACCGCGGCTTTACCGCCGCGGTCGGAATCCCCATTGGAGCACCGCCGGCCTGTCGGCGGTGCTCCCGCGGTCCTCCGCCCTGGCGGTCAAAGACCACCAGGGTCAGAATGACCACCTATGTACTTAGCCTAAGATCTAGGATGGCTGAGTACATGAAAAAGGCCAGTAAAAACCTTCAGGCCAGCCAAGAGCTCCAAAAGCAATGGCATGACCAGAAGGCTGTTCTGATTCAGTACCAACCAGGGCAGAAAGTGTGGGTCTTGGAGCCTGTGGCCCCAAGAGCACTCCAAGACAAATGGAGTGGACCCCACATTATTGTTGAGAAAAAGGGTGAAGTCACCTACTTAGTTGACTTAGGCACTGCCAGGAATCCCCTTAGGGTGCTCCATGTCAATCGCCTGAAACCCTACTATGACAGGGCTGATCTCACCCTGCTCATGGCAACAGATGAAGGACAGAAGAAGAGAGTGACCCTCTCCCTGATCTCTTCTCTTCCACAGAACAAGATGCTCTAGTGGAAGGTGTAGTTCTGGCAGATTGTCTTACTGCTGATTAGAAAGACCACTGCATAAATCTCCTGGGTCAGTTTTCTGAACTCTTTTCTACTGTGCCAGGCACCACTTCTTGGTGTGAGCACACTATAGATACTGGAGACAGCTTGCCTGTCAAAAGTAAGATCTATAGGCAGCCTGACCATGTCAGGGACTGCATAAAACAAGAGGTTCAGAAAATGCTTGAACTGGGAGTGGTTGAGCACTCTGAAAGTCCATGGGCCTCTCCTGTGGTACTTGTACCAAAACCTCATTCCAAAGATGGAAAGAAGGAAATGAGATTTTGTGTAGATTACAGAGGTCTCAACCAGGTAACTAAAACTGATGCTCACCCTATACCCAGGGCAGATGAGCTAATAGATACACTGGCATCTGCCAAGTATCTAAGCTCCTTTGATTTGACTGCAGGGTATTGGCAGATCAAATTATCAGAGGATGCAAAAGCAAAAACTGCATTTTCAACCATTGGAGGGCACTACCAATTCACAGTAATGCCTTTTGGGTTGAAGAATGCACCTGCCACTTTTCAGAGGTTGGTGAATACAGTCCTGCAAGGGTTGGAGGCTTTTAGTGCAGCATATCTAGATGATATAGCTGTCTTTAGCTCCACCTGGGATGATCACCTGGTCCACCTGTGGAAAGTTTTGGAGGCCCTGCAAAAGGCAGGCCTCACTATCACGGCTTCAAAGTGCCAGATAGGGCAGGGAAAGGTGGTTTATCTGGGACACCTGGTAGGTGGAGAACAGATTGCACCACTTCAGGGGAAAATCCAAACTATTATAGATTGGGTTCCCCCTACAACTCAGACTCAGGTGAGAGCCTTCTTAGGCCTCACTGGGTACTACAGGAGGTTCATAAAGAACTATGGCTCCATTGCAGCCCCTCTTAATGACCTCACATCTAAGCAAATGCCTAAAAAGGTATTATGGACAGCAAACTGTCAGAAAGCTTTTGAGGAGCTGAAGCAGACCATGTGCTCTGCACCTGTCCCGAAAAGCCCCTGTTATTCCAAAAAATTCATTGTCCAAACTGATGCATCTGAATTAGGGGTAGGGGCAGTCTTATCACAACTTAATTCTGAGGGCCAGGATCAACCTGTTGGTTTTATCAGCAGGAGGTTGACCCCTAAAGAAAAGCGTTGGTCTGCCATAGAGAGGGAGGCCTTTGCTGTGGTCTGGGCACTGAAGAAGTTGAGGCCATACCTGTTTGGCACTCACTTCATTGTTCAGACAGACCACAAACCTCTACTTTGGCCAAAACAAATGAAAGGTGAAAACCCTAAATTGTTGAGGTGGTCCATATCCCTACAGGGAATGGACTATACAGTGGAACATAAACCTGGGAGTACCCACTCCAATGCAGATGGACTCTCCAGATATTTCCACTTAGACAATGAAGACTCATCAGGTCATGGCTAGTCTTATTGTCCTTCGTTTGGTGGGGGGGTTGTGTAGGAAAGTACCATCTTGCCTGGCATGTTACCCCCATATTTCACTGTATATATGTTGTTTTAGTGTATGTGTCACTGGGACCCTGCTAGCCAGGGCCCCAGTGCTCATAAGTGGGCCCTGTATGTGTTACCTCTGTTATGACTAACTGTCTCACTGAGGGTCTGCTATCCAGAACCTCAGTGGTTATGCTCTCTCATTTCTTTCCAAATTGTCACTAACAGGCTAGTGACAAATTTCACCAATTTACATTGGCATACTGGAACACCCTTATAATTCCCTAGTATATGGTACTGAGGTACCCAGGGTATTGGGGTTCCAGGAGATCCCTATGGGCTGCAGCATTTCTATTGCCACCCATAGGGAGCTGTGACAATTCTTACACAGGCCTGCCCTTGCAGCCTGAGTGAAATAACGTCCACGTTATTTCACAGCCATTTACCACTGCACTTAAGTAACTTATAAGTCACCTATATGTCTAACCTTTATCTGGTAAAGGTTGGGTGCTAAGTTACTTAGTGTGTGGGCACCCTGGCACTAGCCAAGGTGCCCCCACATTGTTCAGGGCAAATTCCCCAGACTTTGTGAGTGCGGGGACACCATTACACGCGTGCAATATAAATATGTCACGACATATGTATAGCGTCATAATGGTAACTCCAAACATGGCCATGTAACATGTCTAAGATCATGGAATTGTCACCCCAATGCCATTCTGGCATTCTTCATGAACCCCCGAGTCTCTAGCACAGACCCGGGTACTGTCAAACTACCTTTCCGGGGGTTTCATTGCAGCTGCTGCTGCCAACCCCTCAGACAGGTTTCTGCCCTCCTGGGGTCCAGCCAGGCTTGGCCCAGGAAGGCAGAACAAAGGACTTCCTCAGAGAGAGGGTGTTACACCCTCTCCCTTTGGAAAAAGGTGTCAGGGCTGGGGAGGAGTAGCCTCCCCCAGCCTCTGGAAATGCTTTGATGGGCACAGATGGTGCCCATCTCTGCATAAGCCAGTCTACACCGGTTCAGGGATCCCCCAGCACTGCTCTGGCGTGAAACTGGACAAAGGAAAGGGGAGTGACCACTCCCCTGACCTGCACCTCCCCTGGGAGGTGCCCAGAGCTCCTCCAGTGTGCTCCAGACCTCTGCCATGTTGGAAACAGAGGTGCTGCTGGCACACTGGACTGCTCTGAGTGGCCAGGGCCAGCAGGTGACGTCAGCGACTCCTTCTGATAGGCTCCTTCAGGTGTTGCTAGCCTATCCTCTCTCCTAGGTAGCCAAACCTCCTTTTCTGGCTATTTAGGGTCTATGCTTTGGGGATTTCCTTAGATAACGAATGCAAGAGCTCATCAGAGTTCCTCTGCATCTCTCTCTTCACCACTCTGCCAAGGAATCGAATGCTGACTGCACTGGAAGCCTGCAAAACTGCAACAAAGTAGCAAAGACGACTACTGTGACACTGTAACGCTGATCTTGCCGCCTTCTCGACTGTTTTCCTGGTGGTGCATGCTGTGGGGGTAGTCTGCCTCCTCTCTGCACTAGAAGCTCCGAAGAAATCTCCTGTGGGTCGACAGAATCTTCCACCTGCAATCGCAGGCACCAAAAGACTGCATCACCGGTCCTCTGGGTCTCCTCTCAGCACGACGAGCGAGGTCCCTTGAACTCAGCAACTCTGTCCAAGTGACTCCCACAGTCCAGTGACTCTTCAGTCCAAGTTTGGTGGAGGTAAGTCCTTGCCTCCTCACGCTAGACTGCATTGCTGGGAACCGCATGTTTTGCAGCTACTCCGGCTCCTGTGCACTCTTCCAGGATTTCCTTTGTTCACAGCCAAGCCTGGGTCCCCAGCACTCTAACCTGCAGTGCACGACCTCCTGAGTTGTCCTCCGGCATCGTGGGACTTCGGGTGAGCTCCAGTTCACTCCACTTTGCAGTGCCTGTTCCAGCACTTCTGCGGGTGCTGCTTGCTTCTGAGTGGGCTCTTTGTCTTGCTGGACACCCCCTCTTTCTCCTCACGCAATTGGTGACATCCTGGTTCCTCCTGGGCCACAGCAGCATCCAAAAACCCTAATCGCGACCCTTGCAGCTAGCAAGGCTTGTTTGCGGTCTTTCTGCACGGAAACACCTCTGCCACCTCTGCACGGCTCTTCACGACGTGGGACATCCATCCTCCAAAGGGGAAGTTTCTAGCCCTTGTCGTGCTTGCAGAATCCACAGCTTCTACCATCCGGTGGCAGCTTCTTTGCACCCACAGCTGGCATTTCCTGGGCATCTGACCACTCCCGACTTGATCGTGACTCTTGGACTTGGTCCCCTTGTTCCACAGGTACTCTCGTCAGGAAATCCATCGTTGTTGCATTGCTGGTGTTGGTCTTCCTTGCAGAATTCCCCTATCACGACTTCTGTGCTCTTTGGGGAACTTAGGTGCACTTTGCACCCACTTTTTCAGGGTCTTGGGTTGGGCTATTTTTCTAACCCTCACTGTTTTCTTACAGTCCCAGCGACCCTCTACAAGGTCACATAGGTTTGGGGTCCATTCGTGGTTCGCATTCCACTTCTAGAGTATATGGTTTGTGTTGCCCCTATCCCTATGTGCCCCCATTGCATTCTATTGTAACTACACATTGTTTGCACTGTTTTCTATTACTATTACTGCATATTTTGGTATTGTGTACATATATCTTGTGTATATTTGCTATCCTCATACTGAGGGTACTCACTGAGATACTTTGGCATATTGTCATAAAAATAAAGTACCTTTATTTTTAGTATATCTGTGTATTGTGTTTCTTATGATATTGTGCATATGACACTAGTGGTACTGTAGGAGCTTCACTCGTCTCCTAGTTCAGCCTAAGCTGCTCTGCTAAGCTACCTTTTCTATCAGCCTAAGCTGCTAGACACCCCTCTACACTAATAAAGGATACCTGGACCTGGTGCAAGGTGTAAGTACCACTTGGTACTCACTACAAGCCAGGCCAGCCTCCTACAATGACTAATTTGATTGGGAAAAATTAAGCACCTGTGGGTGTTTCACTTCCTGTATTAAAAGGTGGGAAGGTGATTGAAGTTGGGGATTTGGTTAAAATACGATCTGGACCTGTGTGTGGTGGTCTTACAAAATTTCGTGGACCTTGGAAGGTGAAAGAAGTTCATGATTTCCATGTAATGTTGGAGAATGGTCAACGCTGGAACAAAAGGAAAGTAGCTTTATATTGTAAAGCTGTGGAAAGTCAAGGTATCGAATGTAGGGATGATAATGTGGCTGGTTGTAACAGTTTTTTGTTTATGTCAGATGAGGAGTTGACGAAAAATCATCATGCATATGATGAACAACAGACACCAAATGGTTTGCATGTGCCTACCATCGCCATCAGTCATGGTTCTTGTACACGAGGGCTGGGTCCCAGATGTCGGAGGACTCTAGCTTATTTGAAAGAATATGTCATGTATTGTGATGATAGTTAGTATCGAATCAAATATTATTATGGGGGTGTGTTATTGCACTCGATTGTAACAGTTAGTTGTAGTTTAATATGTTCATTCTTTTGTTTTATGTAAAGGGAGTGGATATGTTGTATTCGCACGTGAGTGGAATTGTCATTGCATGCTCCGTGATTACAATTCCATTCTGACAGGTGAGGGCGATTCGAAAGGGGACGGTTGAGAGAGACGACGGAGGATTGAGACGGACATAGATGCTGGTGTAAATCCTCGCAGCATGTTTGTATTCCTACCACTTACTGCAAATAAATTGAGATAAAGGCTTCTTCTGTCATCGTCTTTTCCATGGGATACAACATACTCCTGTCCCTTTGATTCAACCAGCATTTCATATACTTTCAAATTGAAGTTATGTGGTTGTGGACGAACAGAACTGTTGCGGTATGAGATCAGGAATTGGCTGCAAAATTTCAATCTCTAAGATCGTAACTTGTTGTGAACATGTTTTATTCCCCCCACACAAGAGTAGAAGAAATGTGGCCTCACTTTGATACTACTAATGTAAATTATGACAATCTAAGCAGACCAAAGGCGCTACTGTTCCAGAAACAAATTGTGTTGACATCAGCTGGAGAGACGCATGCTCTCCAGATCATCAGCTGAGATACAATCTCTATTAAATATCAACTTGTCCAAGCTCTTTGGAGAGTTGGTATCCAGAACATTCAACACTTCTTTAAGGCTGTCTGGTCTGGATTTGTAGCAAATATATGGTAAGTTCCCACTTATGATAATCACTATTAAGGCAACCAATCGCCAAATGTTCTTCAAGTTCCTTAAAGTATTCAAGAACTATTCTCAAGAGTTATCCAGATTAAAGTTTATCAAGGGTGATGATTGATGGCGACGGACGCTTCTGAGTGTCTCTTCCGGCAATGTGCAATTGAAACTTACGATTTGGATATATTTGTCATGCCATTTCAGGATACCTTATGAGGTTTAATATGTATACATAGGCCTTGAGAAAGCCCAGGTGAAAGTACCTTGTTTGGGCGAAACATGTGTCGGCTGGCTGTGCTCACTCTGTTCTATGATTCAATTTCTGAATAAACTTTAATCTGGATAACCCTTGAGAATAGTTCTCGAGTACTTTAAGGAACTTCAAGAACATTTGGTGATTGGTTGCCTTAATAGTGATTATCATAAGTGGGAACTTACCATATATTTTCTACTCAACGCTAAGTTTGGAGGATTAGGGTCCATTCCCTCCGGTCTGACTTCCCACACCCTTGTATGAACAGGAATTTAACTAGGGAAGTATCTGAATTGGACCCTCACTTTCTTACCTTTGGTCTGGATTTGTGTCCATATTCCAGACTGTCTTCGGAGTCATTCCTTCAGCCATCCATTCACTCTTTTCAAGTGTGTTTAGCAGCTTTCTTCTGACTTTGAAATTGATGAGCGGGATACTGCTGCTGCTGTTCCTGATACGCAGTGGTTGTGCCCTCCCAGCTAAGCGGAGTGATTGACCTACTACCACCAGCCTAGCTGTGCCATGATTGCATGGTGCAGTTTTTTGGTGCTCTGATGCTGGAAGAATTGGGGCATGAATGGTCACTTTCATTTCGACCAGTCTTATGGTGTCTGCATCTGGTGACTCTTCAAACATTTACCTTATGTGTGCTTTGCTGTTCCACCAGTGCCTCCTGTAGACCAAGAACTGCTGATGTTCTCGATGAAGGTTCATTCACGGTCGTGCCCTGTAAGACTGAGACTGATTCAAGGGGCCACTTATGACCCGGCATTGGAGGACTCTCTTGCTCCTTAAGTCACTTTTGATGGGGCTGCCCCTGTGGCTGATTCTGCGCTTGAGACTGCTGCACACTACTGCTCCATGGATCCGCCTGATAATCCTGTCATCAATCTGACAATGTGGATTCATTCCTGGATGCCCTTCGTTTCAATCACTTGAGAAAAGGCCTTCAAGAACACAATTACTGTTGTATGAATTTGACCAGTGGCTTATTTTGTAGTTTCGAAGTTACATCAAAATTGCCATTATCTTTGGCCTGCTGTGCTTGTCATGGTTGACATTTTGTCTCTTTAGCTATTTTTAACTAGTTTTTAATTTTAGTTATATTTAAAGATGATTTTAGCTTGTTTTACTCCAGAGCATTTTAGCTTGGGTGCATGCACCTTCTCTGGTGTCATTATTATGGAGTCATATTTGTTCCGGCAATGGGGAGGGAGTAGTGGATCCTATTTAGTTTTATTGGGAAGCAGGAGCTTGCTTAGACTTCTGGCTTGCACGCCTGTGCCCCGTCAACTAGTGACTTTTAACCTACTTTGCCTGCTCTGTTTTAGTGCATTTAGATGCTGGATATGTCTATAGTTAGGAAGATGTTTTGAGTTCATGTTATCAGTGCCACTCTGTGAAGGCATCACTATCAGAGTCAAAGACAAGTAATATATGAGGTATTCACATCATGTCCCTTACCCACTTACGTTTGACTGGAACATAATGTACTTTTGAAGGGAATTGTGTATGTAATTATCACCCCATGCATGCCTTCTTATCTATTGTTTGGGAACATACCTGTGTCAGTGGTCCTACAAGATATGTATAAATACATCTCACACAGACAAGGTTATTAGAGGGATTCCTACCAGCCACCAATGCTACCTATGCTACACATCGCCTTGGCGCAGACCCAGCCTTTGTTTCCTCATGGAGTTTGATCTAGAGACCTTTTTTAAACGTAACGAGGATTGAGCAGGGTTTCTCATTGACATGGTACCGGCATATTAGGTTTAACACACCTTGCTCTCTTCAGATTAGAGATTAGGTTATCCATGCTAGGCTATTAGAGCCTATTGCATATTTCATGTTTTTGCAAGATAGGGGGGGTCGTTATATTCACAACTCTTGTCTATACAACTCTGCTTCTTGTATTGTTCATTATCCTAATCATTTCAGCCCATGCATTTTACAGGATATTGCAATCTTGTTAATAAAACCTATTGAAAGCTTAACTGTGTCTCCTTCATTGCCTGTGTGTGAGAAAAGGGTAATCTCCATTTATCTACGACTCACCTGAGATGTTGCACTCTTGAATCGATGCATAAAGGCTGCTACAGATCCCCTTTTACTGTTTCGGTTTTTGGTGAGGTACTGCTTGTGATCCGAGATGGTTGGGCCAACAGTTGCGACTTGTTGTAGGATTGGCCTAGTCGTCTCCAAACAAAAGTGGTGTCATCCCTAAGCATGCAGTCTTCTTTAGAGCAAGAGTGTAATTACGACACACCCGTGCAACTTTTCAGAATTGAGAGGGGCTTTCAACCTGTCTACAACTGACAGTTTGCCAGCCCTATAATGGGCCAATCTGAAAACCTTATTCATAGGATGGTGCAAACAATATCAAAAATGATTTAAAAAGAGCTAGACCCGTCTAGCGCTGAATTTTTGGAGTTAAAGTCATTTTTTGGATGTAGAAACATACCTTGCCTTAATGAGATGCAAGATGTGTTCCAGTGCAAAAAATGACTCTCTGGCCTTATCGTCATATTTATACTCCTGTGCAAAAATTGTGCACGGGAGGGAGGAGGGGTCACAAAATGGTGCAAAGCTTGCTTTGCCCCATTTATTTAACATCTGGGTCAGGGCAGGAATTAGGGGACCTGTGGGCCTATTTCCATGGTGGAATACCATGGAATAAGCCCACAGGTGCCCTCCTCAGGCCCCATGGACACCCAGACCCACGCCCACACCAGAGGGACAGCCTTGGGTGGGAGACCCCATCCCAGGTAAGTATCTTATTTTATTTTTAAAGTGCCATAGGGAGCCCTGAAATGGGCCCCCATACATGGCACCAGGTGCAATGGCCATGCCCGGGGATCCTGTTCCCCCCTGCTCACCACTGAGTGGTGGGCATGACTCCTGTCTTTTCCATGACAGGAGTCATGTGTTATGGATGGTTTTGCTTCAGGAAATGACTCTAGGCAGGTTAGAGTCATTTAGGCCCGTATTTATACTCCGTTTGCGCCGAATTAGCGTCGTTTTTTTCGACGCAAATTCGGCGCAAAACTAACGCCATATTTATACTTTGGCGTTAGACGCGTCTAGCGCCAAAGTATGGGCAAATAGCGTCATTTTTTTGCGTGAACGCCTTCCTTGCGTTAATGAGATGCAAGGAAGGCGTTCCCGTCTAAAAAAATGACGGCGACGCAAATGCGTCGTATTTATACTCCCGGGCAAAAGTCACGCCCGGGAGGTGGCGGGTCAAAAAACCCTGCATTTGCGCCACTATTTAACGCCTGGGTCAGGGTAGGCGTTAAGGGGCCTGTGGGCTCAAAATGAGCCCACAAGTGCCCTCCCCTGCCCCCAGGGACCCCCCCTGCCACCCCTGCCCACCCCAGGAGGACACCCAAGGATGGAGGGACCCACCCCAGGGACATTCAGGTAAGTTCAGGTAAGTATAATTTTTTATATTTTTTAAATTTTTTTGGGTGGCATAGGGGGGCCTTATTTGTGCCCCCCTACATGCCACTATTCCCAATGACCATGCCCAGGGGACATAAGTCCCCTGGGCATGGCCATTGGGCAAAGGGGCATGACTCCTGTCTTTACTAAGACAGGAGTCATTTAAATGGCGTCTGGGCGTCGAAAATAATGGCGCAAATCGGGTTGAGGCGATTTTTTTGCCTCAACCTGACTTGCCCCATTTTAAGACGCCCTAACGCCATTTTCCCCCTACGCCGGCGCTGCCTGGTCTACGTGGTTTTTTTCCACGCACACCAGGCAGCGCCGGTCTGCTAGCGCCGGCTAACGCCATTCCATAAATACGGCGCCCGCATGGCGCTTCAGAATGGCGTTAGACGGCGCTAAATTTTTTGACGCTAAACTGCGTTAGCGCAGTTTAGCGTCAAAAAGTATAAATATGGGCCTTAGTTTACTCTAATCTGCCCAACATCATTTTTTGGTGCAAAAACCTCTTCTTCCATATTGCCAGCCCCAACCGACTAATGTAATTTTTTTTTAACACTTGCTGATCCATTGCACCGGCTTGCACCATTCCATAAATATGGTGTCCGGCTGGTACACAGAAATGGTGAAAGCCGGTGCTAAACCTTTTGGTGCAAAATAGTGTTAGCGCAGTTTTGCCCCAAAAAGTATAAATCAGGGCCTTATTTTCTTAGTGAAAAAAGCCAATAGAGAGTTTAGACCATGTGTTAACTACTGAGAACTGAAAACCATCACCATAAGGCACCTTTATTCCCTACCTCTCAAATAAATGTTGATCAAGTTAAAACTGACCTCTTCCAAAAGAAGTTCAGTACAGTGGTAATTACTCCCTTCTTGGGTTTGGGTTATTTCCAGATGAAGTGGCACCATATTTGGACCACTTAGACTGTCAGGCATCCCCTGCCAATATAGGGCATAGTTACACTGGCTCGTGTTATACCCATTGTAGTGTTCTGGCCATGTTTATCCCTTCTCTTTTTGGTTCCTCCAACTATCTTATTTTGCTCATATGTTGCCTTACCTTGTTCTGTCTTACACCAATTTTTCTGTGGTGTTACTGGTGTCTTGGTGTAGTGTACTGAGGATTGTATGTCACTGTAGCTAGAAAAAAATATTGACATACACAAATATCACCCAAACAATATTGCAAACCTATACTTAAACAATAAACACAACATTTGGATTAAAACAATAGCATGAAAAAATATTGAAAATACAACAATATTGTAGACAAAAATGAAGAAATTACAGATATTTCATCCGCATCAAAATGAAGGAAACAAAACAACAGTCAGAAAAAAGAAAATATCAAACAATAAAAAATCTACATATTTCTCAATCCACATGATTTTGCATTCCATTTGTTTACACATACAAACAAAAATTAAAAATAAAATGAATATACATTGACCAACAAAAGCACTTTTTAGTTTTCAAAAGAAGGTTATACAGATCTGTAAACGGGGTAAAATCATCTGTATTGGGGCCATAATAGCCTGCAATCGTAAGCCATAGCCCAAAAAATAAACCTCAACCACCACCCATCTACCCTTTGAATCTACCTGCACGTCACCTATGCGTAACCCCTTATTTTTTTTCTCTTTAAAAAGAATAGCAACACCTTTAATCAGGCACAATTGATTAGTCACTATCCCCCAGGAGATCCACCGTGTGTTTTTAAGCACATTTTCCCATTCTTCTTGTGAGAGATGCGCATCCTGTAAAATAATCTTCTGCCTGTCTGAGAAACTCCAGAATCTTTCTTCTTCTACGCTCGACCCTTAACCCGTTGATATTCCATGAAATTATTTTTAGGAGTAAACCCTCCTGCTTACCCATCTTCTAGAGAAGCTTCTTGGGTCCTTCCCTTCTCCAATTGTAACAAGACCATCCTGAGGACTTTTATATTTTTATCTTTTCTTCCCCCATGCTTCCACACCCAAAACAATATACTCCCCATACCACACAAACCCCCCTCATACCCAGTATTTTTTTTAGCTGAATCAGGGTTCAGCTAGCTTGCAAATAATATGGAATGCATACAAAGCCTATATAAGGGGGAGATTGATTAGTTTGGCCGCATATAGGCGTAGTGAGGAAAGAGGGAAGTTACGTAATATTGAGACCAGAATGGCAACCTTGCAGGAGTCCATACAGGCTGCACAGAAAACGGAGAATAAGGTTCAATAAGGTTCAATTAAGGATACTTGAGCAGCAATATGAAAAAGCACATTTGAACTTAGAGTGTTTTTTAGAAAGCCAAGAAAGGAAGAAATGGGAAGCTAGTCATGAATACGGGGAAGGATGCAGTAAATTATTAGCTTGGAAAACAAAGTCAGATCTTTCAAAGAAATATATTTCTTCAATAAGGTCTGAGGTTACCGGGAAGATCTGTGTAGAAAGAACAGAAATAGAAGCTGGTTTTGTTTCCTTTTTTCAAACCTTGTATTCAGATGAGTCGCGGAACTCTGAGGAGCAGATTAGGGACTTCTTGACTAAGGTTAGATTGGCCTGGAGAACTCAGCATAACATTTATTAGAAGGAGAATTAACTGAGATGGAACTAATTGAAGTTTTTAAGGGTTTGAAGAGAGGGAAGGCATCTGGCCCGGATAACTTCCCGAATGAGCTGTATTTGGTACTGAGGGAAGAACTAATCCCGGTTATATTGAAATTGTTCAACTATATGCTTCTGGGAGGGGCGCAAGCACTGAGTTCTTGGGCTGAGGCTGTAATTTGTTTGATTTTGAAACACTGTAAAGATCCAACACAATGTTCTTCTTATCAGCCTATTTCATTACTAAATTCAGATTATAAAATGTATACAAGCTTGTTATCTAAAAGGTTGCGGAAAGTCATTTCTGGACTAGTCTATCCAGATCAGAAAGGGTTTATTAAAGGTAGACAGCTACAGGAATTAGTGCATGACTTGCTGGCGGCAATGGACCTGGCCTTAGCTGAGAGGCTCCCTCTGGCAACAATAACTTTTGACGCGGCTAAGGCATTTGATCAGGTAAATTGGATATTTTTGCAGGTTGTAATGGAGATGTTTGGATTAGGGAGCACTTTCATTAGAGCAGTCAAAGAGCTATATAGGTCACCAACAGCGAGAATTTTGAATAATGATGTGATATCACAGGAAGTAGGTATTTTGAGAGGAACACGTCAGGGTTGTCCCTTATCCCCTCTATTATTTGATTTATATATGGAGCCTCTTGTGATATCGCTTAGAAATAACAGGGAAATTCTTTTCTTTCAGAGTAAGGGTTGGGAGAAGAAAGTTGCATTGTATGCAGATGATCTGATGATTTATACTAGGGATCTTTATTTTTCACTTCCCTCTATAAATTCGGTGACAGAAGGTTTTGGTAGAATGTCGGGCTATAATGTTAACGTTGAGAAGACAGAGATTATGTGCTGGAATATGTTATATGAATCCCCGTTAGTTAAACAAGAGATTAGATATTTAGGAGTTCAGATTATAAAAGATCTGGTGGAGGTAGCAAGGATAAATTTTGAGAAAGTCCATTTCGAGACTAAGAAACTCCTTAGAGCATGGGCGGCTCTGCCTCTCTCTTTAATAGGTAGATCTAACATTTTTAAGATGATCATTTTGCCAAAATGTACTTTCTTATTTAGCGCTATCCCCTTGGAATTCAAGGGTAAGTGGTTTACAAAACTGCAGGGAGGTTTGTCTTCGTTTGTCTGGGCACAAAAGGGAATAAGGATATCTTGGAAGAAGATGTGTATGAAGAAGGAATGGGGGAGGGATAGTAGCACCTGATTTCTATAAGTATTATTTGGCTTTTCAATTTAAGAATAGCGGAATTCTTTTAAGTAAAAAGTCAGAGTATACCCCAATGTGGGAAGCTTTGACAGCACACGCGGAGGAAGGGGCGAGTTTTTTTTGTATAAACTTGATCATCTAAGGTTTTAAAAAAAAGTTAGACTTAAGATTCCACGCCAGTCCTGTAAGGTCTGGCTACAGATTCGTAACCTACTAGGGATCGCCAATTATTCTGGATTAGCCCCAATTTGGGATTCACCAGGTACCCCGGTATGTCTTCTTGATAAGCTATCAATCCCGCTGAATGTGAGTGGGGTACTACGGTGGGGACAGATTATAGAGGATGTGAAGTTGATTCCATGGGCTACATTTTTGGAGAGAGCGGGGGGGGGTCCGTTTCTAAATTTAAATATTATCAGTTGGCTAGTTGGATTAAATCATTACAAGTAGGAGAAATTGGTAGATCTAGTTGGGAGGAGAAATTAACTCAGAGACCTTTACTTAAGGAAATCGCGTTTTGATATCAAGCCTTGTTGGAGGCAACTGAGGAGGACCCCCCCTCCCGCTCCAGAAGTGGGGAGAGGTTTTTCCAACCATTGATATAATATCGTTGTGGCAAAGGTCATGTTCAAAACTTTGGTCCGCTGTTAAATCAGCGGCAATGAGGAGGAACCATTTTTTTACTTTACATAGAGTGTACTAGACTCCAGCAAGGCAGTCCCGCATTGGCAAAATTCTGAAAAATTGTCCACGATGTGATGACCCAAATGGGGATGATATTCATATGTTTTGGAATTGTTCCAGCCTGGCTAATTTTTGGGAAGCCGTGCAGAAAGTCCTAAACAAGATATTTGGTGAAGGAATAACATTGAATCCTGTTTTAGTTTTATTTGGAGTTTGTAACTTGAAAGCCCAAACACAGCAATATCTTTTGTTTGTTTTGATGCTTATTGCCTGCTGGCAAATCTGTTATAAATGGGTATGCTAATTACCCCCCCACAGTGCAGGAGTGGCAGAACTCGGTAGATCGACTATTTAAGTTGGACAGAGCCCGGCCTATTAGCAAAAGAGATATTTTTTGGCTGGGATGGGAAAATGTTTGTCAAATCCTTACTTGATTGGAGGTGCTCAGTTTGGGTATGAAGTCCGATGATTATACCTGATCCCCCCTTCCGTGTGTCTAGGCGTATTTTCCATTTATGGTACTAGGCGGATAGTTGGGAAGGATTTGCCAAGGCCACAGGGGGATCCACGGAAGAGAGTGCAGGTGGAGTGGCCCGTTGATATTGTGGGGCTATGCACCTGGGGGTCAAGGAGTAGTGGATCCTTCCTTTATTGGCACGGATTAGTGAGATGAGGAAAAAAAAAGCACTTTTTAGTGTTTGCCATAAATGATGGAAAAAATCAAACTAGACTGTGACAATTAGTCAAATAAAACTGTTCAAAAATAGAAACACTTTTCAAATTAACAAAAGCTATAAAAACACAAATCAATCAATCAATCAATCAAAAACATTTGTATAGCGCGCTACTCACCCGTGAGGGTCTCAAGGCGCTGGGAGAGGGGAAACAGGAGGGGGGAAGGGTGGGTCACTGATCGAACAACCATGTCTTGAGGTTCTTTCTGAAGACCAGTAGGTCTTTGGTTTTGCGAAGGTCGGTGGGGAGGGAGTTTCAGGTTTTGGGGGCGAGGTAGGAGAAAGACCTGCCTCCTGTGGTGGTGCGTTGGATGCGGGGGACTGTGGCTAGGGCAAGTGGGAGTGGTGTGTGTTATGTGTATCAATGAAAGACAAACACAAAGCAAAATTCTTCCTATAAAAGAAATCTGTCTCGACAGCACCACTCAGCAGACTTACAAACTTACAAAAAGAAGACTGGAAAAAAGACAACAACACTTTACACAAACCCCAAAATACTACAAGCAAACTAAGTATGACAATAAATGATAGCTAATACAATTAATAAATAATTAAAAGTATGTAATAACAAAAATTAAAAATTATTCTAATTACAGTGCATCCTCTACAAGAAGGAAAATGCTAAAAATGAAAATAAAATAAAGACAACCCTGGCTAAATGTTAGATTAAACAATAAACCAACACAACTAAATAATGTCCCTGCCAATCGACTGCTACAACTGAAAACTGTGCCAAAAACAAAACAAAACTAGGTTCTCTCTATAATCCTCCTAGTTCGCCCACGTGCCTCATTGTAGCGTTCCTCTGCCCTTGTCCTGGGATTTCTCCCTGGGGTCAGTAGCGATGACAGGTTGGGGTACCCAGAGTCACCTGCAAATGTCAAGGGGCAACTGTTAGACACACACTAACCCTTAGGGACAACCCCAGACAACTATTCACAGGGTATAGGGTCCTTGCCCTCACCTATTAGCCACGCACGGTGCCTCTGGAGTTGCCCCATCACATAAGGGATGCTGCTATTCCTCAAAATGTAAGCGTCATGCACTGAGCCTGGAAACTTGGCGTTCACATGGGAGATGCACTGGTCGGCCAAACACACCATCTGCACATTCAATGAATGGTAGCTCTTCCTGTTTCTGTACACCTGTTCACTCCAACGGGTGGGTACCAAGGCCACATGTGTCCCATCAATGGCACCTATGATGTTGGAGATATGTCCCAGGGCATAGAAGTCACCTTTCACTGTAGGCCAATCCTCCACCTGAGGGAACACGATGTAGCTGCTCATGTGTTTCAGCAGGGCAGAAAACACTCTGGACAACAAGTTAGAGAACATAGGCTGGGACATCCCTGATGCTATGGCCACTGTTGTTTGAAAAGACCCACTTGCCAGGAAATGGAGTACTGACAGCACCTGCACTAGACAGGGGATTCCTGTGGGATGGTGGATAGCTGACATCAGGCCTGGCTCCAACTGGGCACACAGTTCATGGATTGTGGCACGATCAAGTCTGCAGGTGACTATTACATGTCTCTCTTCCATTGTCGACAGGTCCATCAGCGGTGTGTACAC
Source organism: Pleurodeles waltl (assembly GCF_031143425.1). Taxonomy (NCBI): domain Eukaryota; kingdom Metazoa; phylum Chordata; class Amphibia; order Caudata; family Salamandridae; genus Pleurodeles; species Pleurodeles waltl. The sequence goes on along the minus strand of NC_090439.1, from coordinate 145,001,134 downwards.
CGGAGGATGCCGCCATCTCCTCACCTGCCCCAGCGGACGTACCCTATGGATGAGAACAGCGAGCACAGAGTTAGTCAACACTGAGGTAGTAAAACAATAATTTTGTTGCACACATTTCTCAATACGTTATGTGCTTGTCACTGTGTATATGCAAGACCTATATATGTGTGACGCATTAAAAATGGATGCCATGTGGCCCCCTGAAATGGCGGCTGCCTGACCTGTAATGTGGGACAAGGGGATGTGAGGTAACTACGCTGGCGTTGTACACCGTTGCGGTAGGCGGTCGAAGACCGCAGCGCAATCCTGCATTGGTTAACATTGAGCCCTATGGGTTCCAGGAGCCAATGACGATGCACGCCGGCGGTGACGGTATGCACCGCCGCGGACGTGACCACCATGTTCTCTCTGTTCACTCACTTGATACCTGATCTTCGACAGGAGAGGACCTTCACTGCAAGTGCTGCTGTGACCTCAGTCTGAAAGCGACGATGGCTCATGTGTCTGGGGAAAGGGCCCCTGCCTTCACATCAGAGGAGTTGGATAAACTAGTGGATGGGGTCCTTCCCCAGTACACGCTACTCTACGGTCCTCCAGACAAATAGGTGAGTACACTGTGAGCATGCTGTATGGGCAATGCCTGTTTTGAGTGGTGTGGATGGAAGATACGGGGGGAGATGAGGCCTGCATGATCGGATCATGAGTGTCTGTGCGTCAGGGCAAGGGTGGGAACGTGGGACAATGACTGTGATGGTCCGGATGGTAAAAGTTTTACATTTTCCCCTGTACTATTCCTCTAGGTTAGCGCCCACCAGAAGAAGGATATTGGGTGTGCCATCGCCAAGGACGTAAGGACGCTGGGGGTCCACCACAGACGGAGCACCCACTGCCATAAAAGATGGTGCTGGAGCAAGAAGATGGCGGAGGCCCAGCTGGGGATGGCCTCCCAATGTCTGAGGGGTGCCCGTCTCACCATGACCCCCCGTATCCGGAGTTGGATGGGCACTTCAGGGCATCACAGCAGCCACAAGGGGGTGAGTACACTCTCATTCAGCTGACTCTGCGCGCATTGGAGGTGTCTGGGTGGGGGAGGTGGGCAGTGGGTTCCCCTAGGCTAAGGCGAGCTTTGTAGGTAAGGACCCTTTGTGAGGCAGGCTAAGCGGCACGCCAGCCCCACCAGTGGTAAGAGCCATCTACACCTAGTCAGGCTCCTGTGACCTCCATGTGTGCAGCAATCAGGCATTTTCCATGTACCCCATGTCCCTGAGAATAATTAGGGAACTCTAAGTGCATGGGTAGTGCAGAGGGCTGCTGTGTCTGTAGTGTCCGTCGACTGTAATGGTATTGTATGCACTGAACATGTCTTTCTTCTTTCTTCCCCCCCTTTTTGTGGTCTCCCTGTTCTTGTGTGCATTGGCATTATCAGGCGGAGGAGCTGTGCCACCGGAGCTGGAGGGAGCTGCATCCCACATGGCCCTGGAGGGCCCGACAATGGAGTCTGAATTCATCAGTGAGATGGAGGGCAAGGGGAGCTCTACGGCGGGGGCAGGAGCTGGGACCAGCAACATTGACACTTCCTCTGATGGGAGGTCCCTTGTGGTGGTGGGCCCCTCTGTTCCCACTGCATCTACAGGTACAGCCGCCACCCCCCTACCAGCACTCCCCTCCCAGCAGCCCCTCAGTATGTGTCATGTGGCCGCTCACCCAGGAGGGTTGGCATCTCCTTCGCCCCAGGCACCTCAGGCCCTGCACCAGTCAGCCCTGGTGCCCTCAATGAGGAGGCTATTGACCTCCTGAGATCCCTCACTGTTGGGCAGTCTACCCTTCTGAATGCCATCCAGGGTGTAGAGAGGCAGTTGCAACAGACAAATGCATACCTGGAGGGCATTCATTCTGGCCAGGCAGCCCAACAGTGAGCCTTTCAGGCTCTGGCTTCTGCACTGATGACAGCCATTGTCCCTGTGTCCAGCCTCCCCTCTCCATCTTCCTCCACCCAGACCCAATCCCCAGTACCTCAGCCTATCCCAAGCACACCATCAGACCAGCAAGAACACACCTCAACACACAAGGGTAGCTCTGGCAAACATAAGCACCACACATCCCACAAGCATCATATCCATGCACACATACCAACATCAACTGCCTCCACTGTGTACCCCTCCTCCACGTTTCCCTCCTCCCTCCCTGTCACATCTCCACTCACACCTGCATGCACTACATCTTCAGCCACTACCGCCATCACCAGCACGCCCATCACCACACACCGCTCACATACACTCACTACCCCCACTACCATTCACACATCCCGTGTCCTCTACCAGTTTGTCTGTGAGCCCTCCTCCCAAAGTACACAAACACAGTCACACACCCACCCAGCAGCCATCCACCTCACGACAGCCTCCAGCCCATGCACCTTCACCCAAAGTCAGGAAAGGAACACCTTCTACAACCCCCACCTCTTCCTCCACTTCCAAACTCCCTCCATCTACCTGTCCCGCTGTGTCTAAAAAACGTTTCCTCTTCAATGTTGACCTCTACCCTACCCCCATCCCCCGTCCGTCCCCTAGGGCCCGCCTTTCCAGGTCCCAACCCAGCACCTCAGCCACCACATCACCGGGCAAAGTGGTACCAGCAATACCTGGATTTTGGAGTGCGCCAAGCAACAGGGCAGCCAGTGTCCCAAGGAGCGAGGCCAAGGACATTCCCCCACCTCCAAACCAGAAAACGTTGCCCAAATCCCAGAGGGAGAAGGCCAAAACACCTGCCACCAAGGGCTCAGGCAAGAAAATTGTGGGCAGTGGCAAGACAGCTGTGCCACCATCCAAGGTGGGTAAGGGCCTAAAGAAGAAAGGCAAGTCAACATCGTCGCCAACCTGCACGGCAGACAAGACCGCCACCGGGACTGCCACGTATACCGCCGCCACAGACACCGCCGCCAGAAGCCCAGATACTGAGCCCTTCACCAACACCACAGACACTGTGCCCTTCAGCAGCACCGCTGTCAGTGAGCCCCCCATACCAGCACCGCAACTACTGACACTGCTGCCAGCACCGCGGTCAGTGAGCCCGCCACCAGCACCGCCGCTACTGACACCGCTACCAGCACCGCGGTCAGTGAGCCAGCCACCAGCACGGCAGTCAGTGAGCCAGCCACCAGCACCGCAGTCAGTGAAGCCGCCACCAGCACTGCCGCCACAATGACCACCACAAGTACCGCCGCTAATGACACCGCCACCAGACCGGCCAGCGGACCCGTGACAACCTGAGCCAGTGGCACCACCGCAGACATAGCTGCCATTCCTAGTGGTCATCTGTATGTGGCTGGTGGTCAATTCCAGGCGCTTGGGCAGCTTCCATGTTGCCCCACTGTCAGTGGACTGTCACATCCACTACCTCAGTCCTTGGCAGGATGAAGCACTCTGGGCACAAAGCCCCCTCCAGAACCAGTGGAGAAAGACATCCCCTTCCTCAGTCCTTGGCAGGATGAAGCACTCTGGGCACAAAGCCCCCACCAGAATCAGTGGAGAATCTCATCCACTACCTCAGTCCTTGGCAGGATGAAGCACTCTGGGCATAATGCTCCCTCCAGAACCAGTGGAGAAAGGTATCCACTACCTCAGTCCTTGGCAGGATGAAGCACTCTGGGCACAAAGCCCCCTCCAGAACCAGTGGAGAATCTCATCCACTACCTCAGTCCTTGGCAGGATGAAGCACTCTGGGCACAAAGCCCCCTCCAGAACCAGTGGAGAAAGGCATCCACTACCTCAGTCCTTGGCGGGATGAAGCACTCTGGGCACAAAGCCCCCTCCAGAACCCGTGGAGAACCTCATCCACTACCTCAGTCCTTGGCAGGATGAAGCACTCTGGGCACAGTGCCCCCTCCAGAACCAGTGGAGAAAGGCATCCACTACCTCAGTCCTTGGCAGGATGAAGCACTCTGGGCACAATGCCCCCTCCTGAACCAGTGGAGAAAGGCATCCACTACCTCAGTCCTTGGCAGGATGAAGCACTCTGGGCACAAAGCCCCCTCCAGAACCAGTGGAGAATCTCATCCACTACCTCAGTCCCTGGCAGGATAAAGCACCCTGGGCACAAAGCCCCCTCCAGAACAAGTGGAGAATCTCATCCACTACCTCAGTCCTTGGCAGGATGAAGCACTCTGGGCACAATGCACCCTCCAGAACCAGTGGAGACTGTTCTCCACTTGAGAAACTGTGGCTTTGCACTCCCCAGGATAAAGCAGTGGGCAAACCACCCACTGGAGGGACTTGAGAGACTGTGGCTATGCACTCCCCAGGATAAAGCAGTGGGCAAACCACCCACTGGAGAGACTTGAGAGACTGTGGCTTTGCACTCCCCAGGATAAAGCAGTGGGCAAACCACCCAGTGGAGAGACTTCAGAAACTGTGGCTTCGCACTCCCCAGGATAAAGCAGTGGGCAAACCTCCCACTGGAGAGACTTGAGAGACTGTGGCTTTGCACTCCCTAGGATATATCAATGGGTATGGAGCCCCTCGTGGAGCTGGCATCCTGCACTCATCCGGCTAAGGTGCCCCCCCTTCCTTTCCCCCTGAGGTGCCTGTTTTATTTCGATCTGATGCCCCTGCAGTGTTCTCTCTGTTTCGATAGGGTGGGCCTCGCCCATGCATTTTGGGCTGAGTGGTCCACGGACTATATAGGTGCTGAATTCTTGGTGTAACTATTTGTTTATAGTGTATATCAATTTTGGACTAATGGATGTTTATTGATTACAACGGTTACAAGCAATTCCTTTTGTCCTTGCGTTCTTCCAGGGGGGTGTAAATGTAACGTTTGAGCATGTATTGGTGTGTGTGTTGTTGTGAATGAGGGTGGGGGTGGGGTTGTTGTGTGTTGCGTGTGTGTGTCACTCTCTTTTCCCTCCCCCCTCCCCTGTGTTGTAGGTGCAATACTCACCGTGGTCGTCGCCGCCGTCGGTCGTGGTCCTGGTAGAGGAGCAGGAAGACTATTGCAGGGAGTATTTGGAGTTCAGGCTCCAAGGCGTCCTGGTTCCTCGTGGGGTGTGTAGAGGTGAGTGTTTTCCCTTCAAAGTCCTGTTTCCGCTGTGTTTTTGATTGCGTTGAATCCGCCCCGGAAAAGGTGGCGGATTGGCCTCTCATATTAGTGTGGGTGGTACATTGTCTTCCACCTGTCTGTTGGCGGTGACCGGCATGCTGTTTGTTTGTGCCGCCATTGCTGTCGGAGTGTTAAAGTGGCTGTCTATGTTGGCGGTTTCCGCCATGGTCATAATTCAATTTTATTAACCGCTGGCCTGTTGGCGGTCTTACCGCTGCTTTACCACCGACCGCCAGGGTTGGAATGAGGGCCTCTGTCTTTAAAAATCACATTACGACTGACAAAGCCATATTTACAAGCTTTTAGAAAATGATGCCTCCTTTGCAAAAGTTGTTCAGAGTCTCCAATGTGTCATAACAATAATGTCTGCTCAGACCAGGTATGAAAATGATGCATATGCACAGGTACATAAGGAAAAACTACCCAAATCAACCTGGCAAATTCTAGGACATCATGGACCTACTCCTACTGCAGCTTGGAGCACCAAGAAGACTACCACAATCAACAGCACTTCTACCATTGCCACCACATTCAGCCCTACCTGCACCATAGAGGCAGCGCAGGAGAAGGAAGCTCATATATCAACAGTGCACCTCACTATTTTGACCCAGAAAGGTATAGGTAATCACCCATTACCGTCTGAGCAGGGAGTCAATTGTACAGCAGCCTCACCTCATAGTGCCAAGACTACAAGCAACAGTCAACAGTGATACCAGAGTCCCCCACAGACCAAACTCCTGGCCATGCTTCACATGCTGGCTTCAGGGTCCTTCTAGACAACAGCAGCTAGAGTAGGAGGAATCGCTCTGCCATCACTCTCTTTATTCCTACCCTCCTCCCTGGATGCCATCATCTAGCTGACACCCCACTGCATCCACTTTCCCAACACCCAGGAACTACAGCAGGAGTTCAAACAAGAATTCAATGCAATTGCTGGTTTCCCACATGTGCTGGGTGCCATGGACTGCACACATGTGCAACTCGTTCCACCTTTCTGCAACTGCCCATCTCAACCACAACAGGAAGCACACACACTCCATCAGTGTCCAGGCCTTTGGGGACCATTGTGGCTTGGTCATTAATGTACTGGTAAAATACCCCTGCAGTATGCATGATGCATACATATTCCTACCCTCAATCATCAATCAACAAATCCAGGATGGACAATATGGAATTGCCTACTTTTAGGTAAGCAAACAGCAAATATCTAAGAGACACAATCACAAACAGAAATGGGGGATACAATACACAGCTCATTGTCTCCTTACACAGGTACTGACCTCAGGATGCGGGCTTTTCCAAATACATGCACCATACGTCATGTTACATATGCAATGCAAATAACCAATCATATAAAGGAATACATTGCAAGTGGTTTTGCAGAGGTCGCATGATGTAAAGGCACACAGCAATGCAGGGTAGGCAGAAAACCTGGCCAATATCACTGTGTCAAAGGGAGGTGTACCATGTCCATTGGGGGTGTTCCCATGCAACACACATTATTCATCAGCTGTGTCATGGCTCCCACACCATGAACTAGCTGTGAGGTGACAAAGCACAGCTTATGGGTAGGTGATGTTTAACTGTATAAATGAATAATAATCAACAAAATAACTCCCATGTCAGAGGTGTGATGTGTAATGCTACATACATTCATCATTCACCATGCATCTGAGGCAGCAGCCTTTGTTGGAAGATGTACCCGCACATAGAAATACAATCCTGCAAGCATTGAAGAACCACTTCAACTTATGATGTAACTGTGAATGTGTATTTGCTAGGAAATGTGTGTGCAACTCAAGTTTGAAGGAACCATAAAGTCCTGGAGGCCTAAAATATTGTGTACTAATTGCCCTTGTAGGAGATGTACAGTGTGGGAAGTTGTGTAGCTGGACTGCAGAGGACTACTCACAAATCTTCAGGATCCATGTTTTCTATGCACAAATTGGCACAATGCTGTCACACATGTACATAATGTTCCACCATTGTGACATGCAATCATGGATCAGGAATTTGCATTTCTGACATGATGTCACTTCATTGGTATGTGTGAGTTCATACTGTGTGGATGGCATTATGTCAACTACCCTAGACAATAGTTACACCTAAATGCATGTGCCAGTGTAATGTAGGCCAACATCTACATCTAAGGACGCCATGGACCCATGCACGTGTCTGTGTCAGCTATGTCTGGTATGTTACCAAATACCTTGGGGAGACCTACAAAAAATAATTCCATCCATATTCTGTCTCTCCACACATGTAGTGTGAACACACAACATTGTGTGGACTAGAGCAATAGTATTAGACCTGACAGCCTTAGGGTGGTCATGACTAACTTTTCACCTGCCTCCCACCACTTTTGAGATACTGTTTTTGCTGGTTTTTAGATTCTGCGCACTTTACCACTGCTAACCAGTGCTAAAGTGCATATGCTCTCTCCCTTTAAACATGGTAACACTGGATCACACCCAATTGGGCTATTTAATTTACTTATTAGTCCCTAGTAGAGTGCACTATATGTGCCCAGGGCGTGTAGATTAAAAGCTACTAGTAGCCCTTCATCACTGATTGTGCCACCCACTTCAGTAGCCCTTAACCTTGTCTCAGGCCTGCCATTGCAAGGACTGTGAGTGCAGTTTCACTGCCAATTCGACTTGGCATTTAAAAGTACTTACCAAAATCCCCTTTTTCTACATATAAGTCACCCCTAAGGTGTGTCCTAGGTAACCCTTAGAGCAGGGTGCCTGGTAGGTAAAAGGCAGGACATGTACCTGTGTAGTTTACGTGTCCTGGTAATGTAAAACTCCTACTGTGAGGCCTGCTCCCTTCATAGGCTAACATTGGGGCTGCTCTCATACATTGTTTGAGTGGTAGCTGCTTATCTGAAAGGAGTAGGAATTTTATATTTAGTATGGCCAGAATGGTATTACAAAATCCTGCTGACGGGTGAAGTTGGATTTAATATTACTATTTTAGAAATGCCACTTTTAGAAAGTGAGCATTTCTCTGCACTTAAATCTTTCAGTGCCTTACAATTCACATCTGGCTGGGTTTAGTTGACAGCTCCTTGTGCATTCACTGAGACACACCACAAACACAGGATACTCAGCCTCACTTGCATACATCTGCATTTTGAATGTGTCTTCCTGGGCTGGGAGAGTGGAAGGCCTGATCTCACACAAAGGACTGCCACACCCTCTACTGGGACCCTGGCAGACAGGATTGATCTGAAATGGGACGTGGTGCACTTCTAAGCCACTCTTTGAAGGCTCTCCCACTTCAAAGGCACATTTGGGTATAAAAACAGGGCCTCTGCCCTACCACCTCAGACACTTCCTGGTGAAGAGCTTGCCCCCTGTTCCCTGAAGTCTCAGGACTAAAAAGACTTCTCTCCTGCACGCTGAGTCCGAAACGACGCAGCCCTACTTCACAACAGAAGATCAACACAGTGCCAGCGATGCCACCGGAACGACAACACACAGCCCTACTGAATCGATGCAAGCCAACTCAGAATGACGATGCCTGACTCCCTGAGAGGAATCAACGCAGTGCCTGCCTTGCTGAAGAAAATTCCGCGCACCGCCTACCGGAACTGATGTAGTCGCTGTGACTTCACTCCTCCAGCCAAGGATTCCCTGCATCGTTCTCAGGGCACCTGAAAACCCCGCAAACCGAAGAGGATCCAAGTCCGGAAATTGACGCAACGTCTTTCCCACGTGGACCATAACTACGCAAGTCAGTGTGCGAAGGGGCAAAACCGATGCACAGTCACTGTTTTTCACGCATCTCTTCCTCTGCGGTCCCTTGCGAGGAGTTTTCAACGCAAACCTGGTACTTTGCCCTGCAAGAGACACTTGTTGTTTCTAGGAGAACTTAAGACACTTTTTTATTGCTTTTACAGTAATCTTTTAACTCTAAAGACACTTGATATCACTCTCAGTGATATCCCTACATTTGCTTTATTCATCTTTAATCGTTTTGACCTGCATTTGTTCAGATAAATATTATATATTTTTCTAAACACTGTTTGGTGTATTTTTGTGGTGTTATATTGTGGTATTGTATGATTTATTGCACAAATACTTTACACATTGCCTTCTAAGTTAAGCCTGACTGCTCAGTGCCAAGCTACCAGAGGGTGGGCACAGGATAATTTGGATTGTGTATGACTTACCCTGACTAGAGTGAAGGTCCTTGCTTGGACAGGGGGTAACCTGATTGCCAACCAAAGACCCCATTTCTAACAAGTGGGAAATAGGAACCACCAAAATATGGGCAGAAATATGACAAACATGATGTTAAATTGTCGTATGTATCTGCTCATGCACTGCATTTGACATCACACAGATTGATTGAACAGGTCCCATTAAACATCATGACACTGGCATAATTGACACATAATGTGATAATTGCTGGTAGAGGTGCATGACAATATCACTACACCTTACACTCATTGGCAGGACTTTAGCCAATACAGTTATCCTAAACATTGACACTGTCTCTTTTTTACATTTCAGCTGACCAAGGATATGGGATCCAGCAGTGGGTAATGACCCCATATGCAAATCCACAGACTGAGCTGGAAAAGGCATACAACCAAGCCCACATCCAGACATGTAATGTTGTGGAGCAGATCTTTGGCCTCCTCAAGGCAAGTTTCTGGTGCCTGGATGCTTTTAAGGGTAGAATGATATGTTCCTCCCTGGTTTGAAAAAGTCTGTTGTCTGTGCCGTACTGCACCACAGATGTATGTACAAAAATGTCCTCTGGATGGAGAGGAGCTGAGCTACCTGAGGACTAAGGGAGGAGGAGGAGCAAGAGCCAGCTCATGATGGGGACATACAAAACACACCATCATGTGCACACAGATGCACACACATTCTGCAGATTTTTTTCACATAAGTACATGTCTGTGAATGTATGATAGTGCTTCAACATGTAAATAAATAATAAAATGTAACATATGCCCTGGGGTTTATGACACAGTTCCAGTAAAAGGCAACTAACCCACATTCAGAAAAGCATAAGTGGGACTCAACAGTCATCAATCAATTGTGAACACAGTCATCATCCTCAAAGTTCCAAACACAATGCACTGACCTCTGAGAAGTGTGGTTTGTAACTTTGCCTGTTGAACAATCATGGTGTACTGAAAACACACATATTAACTAAATATGTGTTAGAAAAAAGAAAAACAGACAGATCTGAACTCTACATGATGCATTGTGCTCAAATTTGATTATATTGTAGGAAAATAGTAGTCATAAACTTAGACAATAGATCAGAGTGAGATATGTGAATACTCAATGGCCAAAATACTCTTCTTACTGTCAACAACTCACCACATGTATTGCACTTGCACTGACATATATGACAAATAGTATGTGTATCCAAAAGGGCAGTACATCCGTAGGGGTAGCACGTTGTCAGTCAAATCAATACTCATTTTGCATGTATGCCAAACAATGTCATAACACATCTCAAACTGTTGCCAAAGTGTATGTGTCAATCAGGATACAGAACAATTTGTATATGGATGTGGGGTCATCAGCTGTCATGAATATTTACCAAATATACCCCTACTCACTGTGAATGCCTCCTTTGCATACATTATACCTGGCACAGGCATAATGTAGCACTAAGGGTTAAAAAGTGGTGCAAGGCATGCATTGTGTCACTTTGTAAATATAGCACAAGGATTTTGGCTTCTTTGTGCCACAATAACATAAAAAAGATGATGAAATTCCGGGCGCAATGTGGCTTTAGGGGCTTAAAAATATGTCCCATTGTCTGCAGCTGTGGGTGAGCAATCCTCATAAACACACTTATACAGAAGCACCGCAGAGCCAACCTTGTGTCCTAAACAGGACCTGGTACATTTTGGACAGGACTTCCAGCGTACACAAGTACTACTTCAGGAGTCAGGATTTGTTTTGTGACCAATTTCTCTACTCACCAACATTGGTTTCCAAACTAATACTAGTGTGCTGCATATTGCAGAATATTTGTGCATTAACAAATGGCCCATTGACAAGGAGGAGCAGGAAGGACTGGAAGATGAGGTTGAGAAAGATGAGGAGCAAGACCAAAAGGTATCATCATCAGTAGCAGCAACACTGATGTACCATATACCAGAAATATTGTTTGCCCATGTGTGAATGACTCCCACAATGCCACAGGATTATGTCAAATTAATTTTGTGTACCTAAGTAAAACATACATATAACAACAACCAGTGTTTAGGCAAGTTACCTGCATAGTCACTGTACACATCAGAACGCTCACAACACATCTGCTTGAACTTGCCTCACCGAACACCAGTGTAGCTATGTGTGATAACTAGCCCTGTAAAACATCTGGTACACCTATAACAGTATGCATGACAAAAACATTTGCCAATAAGTCCACCAGTTTCAAAAACAACAAACATGATGTGCAAATGTAAATAGTGTGCTCCCATTTGGATGGCCTCATTCTTGTAGAGTAAAGTAAAGTCAAATCACAGTATAATGACACAGATGTGATCCACATAGTATAGGCATGGCAACACATACCAACACCTACAGTCTAATTATGCAGCACACAAATCTGCAGCCACACATCAAAATCAAAACCATCACGAGATCTCTTATCACACACACAAAGGGTAAATATTACAATTTCCCAGTGCAAGTGTGTTAACCCTGTAACAATGTACATACATTTGCACCACTAGGCCAATGATGTAAATGGAAAATGCAGTGATGCAGACTACAATGTTGCTGTGTTGCATTCAGATACAAATGATATCTACATTCCCATGATTACAGTCTTAATGCAAATGTAAAGACACAACACCCAGATTCTGAGTATGAAACTATTGCTCATTACAAATCACAAATGTCAAGGTACAACCACCCAAGGTGCCAGGCACTGATGCATCCCAAGATATGTTCCTTATATGTGGCTGACACATCACAGGTGAACATCATGCTTGAATGAGTACCCCTCACCCAACTTCTATTAATCACACATTTCAGACACATTTTGTGATGGATACCTATGGCAAACATATATATGATTGGACTACACCTGACTATTTGTGGCTAGACAAGCTGATATGTGATACACAAATTCAAGAGTAAGCCTGTGGGAAAAAGAGAAGGAGGTGTTGCCAGGTGAATGTGCAGCACATATCTTCCAAAACACAAGCCACCATGGGTGAATAATGTCACCACACATACCTAACAAACGTAGGGAGTCAGTTTTTGAACCGCATGCCAATTACACTAGAGTGTTTGTAACACACAAGGTCGGGCATTGTCTAATTGGCTATAGTGCAACCACAAGGCATCCTAGGATGGCATCTTATACAGATATGAGCCTAGGTATCATAGGCCGATTATGCTGCTGTCACCCCTCTCAGGGCCCATCTGTAGCCACAAGCCTCTCAACAGTATTCATGAGGACATGCACAGTCCAGCTGTGTGGACTCCTAGCTAGGGAGTAAATGCACACACACCAAGAAGCCCACATGTGTTACTCAGTGTCATTTGTTCATTGCAGGTACCTTGTTGGTGCATCAGTGCTGGACAACCAACATGGATAATCTGTATGACCAATGCAAATATGGAGATGCTAGCATGGGGCTGTAGAAATAGCCCACAAATCCACCAAAACTGCTGTCAATTTGCATCGCAATTCACTTAACACCTTCATGCACATGAACTATCCACGGCACAGTCCATCATGACCAATCTGAGGAACAGAATACAGGACATATAGAAACACATGGGCTAAGGTCACATCAATTGATACATCCTTGATTAAGCTTTACTGGGGAGGCCTGGATAATTTGGGACAGAGCCTGGTCCATGTGAGTCTCATGACCTGTCACAATGTCATACTACATGGGTATTCCATGTGTACACCCACTGCTACACCCAAGAAACACCACCTTGATCCAGAGTTTAGTAATGGTGTGATGTACACTGCCTTGCTGACTGCTACAATCAGAGAAGACCAATTTCATTTCTCCTTTCTTCAAGACTGGAAATACATCAACTAAGGTGAGGAATGGGGTTCTTAACCTATGAGGGGTCTTTCCTTTATGCAACAGGAAGCCTCCCACACCTAATAGTGTCATGCTTACTCATTGGCTACCTCTACTCACTCATGTAGGACAGTGCCATGAGGAAGGAATCAAACTTCCAATGGATTCAGACCAGAAGGGAGTTCTTAAATAGATAAACTACTGGATAAAGCTGGGATCCAGATAAGCAAATCTAAAAATACATTGCAATACCCTGGTATGTCACCCTTATTGAATGGGGACCTCCAGTAATATTAAAACAGTAAAAAGAATGGCTAATTGAGAATTATGACTCAAACCACCTAATATAAGGCCAACATGTTTGTGCCCTCTCTTCTAAGACCCAGAGGGTCTCGAGCATTCTTTAGGGTCATGGTTCCCTACTTGCACTTTCCTGCTATTCTGACCAAAACTGTGTTTTTGCGCAAGGGAAGCAAAATAAATACAGATCAATCCTACCTGAATAAGTGAAACCGAGTTCTTAAACCACCCTAACTTTGCGGGCTGTCAGGTTCCTGGTCAAGGGAAGGGACAATGACCTTTTTAGTCACGCATACACCAAAAGTTGCATTGTGCCTGGATACCTATCAACTCCTTGCCCTTGCCGAACTGTGCCATGGTGGTCTACCATTGCAGCATCATTATAAGTGAAAATCATGTGAAACACAAATGATGTGAAACTGGTCAGGGCACCTTCACAAGCTACCCCATGTGGAAATTGTACCTTAAGTGCCACATTATTCACAGCAAGTTCTGTGTGATATGAGGACTGCAGGTGCACAATAGTCCTTTAAATACACTTTGTGGAAAAACATGAAGTTGGTGCATATGTATGTGTTGACATTCATGACAAAGCTGTGGCATCAGGCGACTAACACTGGCTGTGTCAGCAACAGAGGGTGCACCTTCCTGTACAGGGGTATGTGGACATATGCCAATATGAACCCCACTCAGATTCGGACTGCACGATGTATGTAAGGGTTAGAGGCAAAGTCAATCTCCAGAGGTGCACTGGTAGCATGTGCCCTGTGGGCAGCTCCCTGGAGGCAGGAAGGGGGGCAAAGGACCCCATCCATACATCCCTGTACATGTGCATCTAGGTTATCCCAGCACTTGCCTGAATGGGAGACTGTAACCCACCTTCCCTCAAGTTGCCTGCTGGCCTGATGGCCTGCTGTCTGCACCTTGGAACACAGCACAGATTGGCAGAGGTCTGCGCTGCCTAAGATGTGTGTGTGCTGACCCCAGTCCAGGGCAAGTATGTAGCATCCCTGACGATATCTCAAGCAATGTAAGCAGGTGCCAATACATTGTTAGCACATGAGGCAACCATTCAAAGGTGCATCATTACACAGACGTAGGGATTGTGCTTTATGCATATTCTGATCCTAGTGTTGCATGCACATTCACATATGAACACTCTTAACAAACATTGGAAACATGGAAAGACAGCAAGCAAGTAAACCAAACTACTCACAAACAACACAGAAATCCCTGTAACTTTTTACATGCATTTTACATCAGACTATACATAAAACCACATATTTTCCTCATTGTGTCACAAAAATAGACACATGACCCCATGCATGTTTTGAAAGCCATCACATTAGCCAAAAATGATGCATCCTATCCGACGCATCAATAGCACAGAAAGGTGCTTTGTCAGGTCTTGTGTGAAACACATGTATTGGCTTGAATTGTCAAAATAATGGACACATCAGCTAAAAATGTGTTGCCTCTGTTCAGGAAGTGATGCAATGAGCAAGGCATGCTGCAAACAAACCAGGAACTGTGAAGTTAGTTTCATTTTCTCTTCAACTCACAGTCATTTTGTCTGTGCCTGGGAGAGGATGTTTTGTGATGTTGCTGGAGAAAGGCATGCTGGTGCTGGAGTTTGTTGTATTGTCTGCTGTCCTTGTTGTATCCTTCAGGTCATGTTTTCATTGCCCTTTGTATTTGTATTGTATTGTATATTGTATAATGTTTTGTCAGGTTTAAATCTTTGTGGTATTAGAGTTCTTAGGAGTAGTTGGGAGTAGTGTTGGCTTTTTTTGTGGGTTATGAGAGTGTGTTTGGGAAGAGACATGTCAGGGATGGGAAGGGGCGAAGCCCATGCCTGCCAAGAAGTTTGGAGGATTCCTTTGTCTGGTAACTTAGTACCTGCCCAACATGGTGGCCATGGGACGTCGAGTTATACAGGTGTGTATGACGAAGGCATGCTAGCTACGGTGGGAGCGTGTATTTGAAGTAGAGTAGACAACTCACCAACTGAAGCATTGCGGGGTGGACTTTGTCAGCAAGGAACCTGATCTTGTTGACAAATAAAAGGGCAGGAATGCACCATATCTATTAAAAACAATGCAATCCTTTCCTTGTCCCCTATACTGGCACACAAATTGCTGCCGAATGCAAACACAAGCACCCTTCTGCCAATGTGCAGGGGTGCATGGTTTGCAAGAATGACTGTTTATGTGGCGGAATGGACACCATTAATTGCGTTTCTCTTTCTCTATGTGTGCTGTAGAATGCAGCAGACAAGAGAAGTGCAAAAAGTAGGGAGAAATAATGCAATTTCCCAACATTGTGTCACTGTGATGCCACCCCGGAGGTGGCGTAGGAATCTGGACACTGTGCCACTGGAACATCAAGAAAATGATGATGCAGTGGTGCAGTGTGCCGCTAAGGCTCATAAAATGAGGCCAAGAGTGTAATTGGGTCATATATGTTAGCATACAAATACTATCACCCCCAAAGCATATTTTTGATATACAAAGCATGACAATGAGTTTTCAGAATACTGGGCTGTCATGCACGCACACTGAGCAGTGGCCCTAGCGTTCGTGGTGTCTACTTTCTCTGTTAGCACCATTGTGCACATGTTAACAGATGTGCTGTATGCAACCTGAAGAAGTGTGCACCTTTACAATTCATGACCTGCTGCCAGGGCATTTTCTAACTTGTCCTGCCATGGGGGGCGTGCTTTTTAAGAAGCTGTCCTATTTTGCGACACACCAGTTGATCATGTCTCGTAAATGAGGCCTGATGTATGTAATTCTGGTCATAGGTCTGACATGCGGACTGCCATCCATCTGAATACATCTCACACATGTGTGTGTCAGATTTTCAAATACTGAGCTTTGGGGATGCACAAAACATGCATGTTCAATAAGACTATGTAGCACTGACAAATACCAATGTTTGTTAAATGAGGGAACAATGATGGTTAACTTGGGATGTATATAGCTTAGTCTTGTACATGTAAAGAAAAAGAGTAAAGCACAGTTATTGCTAGTCCTGGCTGAGTGTGATCTGTGAGTCATTTAGGTGCAAGATTGCATGGCACTTTGCTACTCTTGTATAATTTTGGGGTAGTAAGTTAATTGAAATATTTCAAAAATGTGCCCAAAAGATGCATATATTCTTTCATTGTCAGCTTGCCCTACCAATGTATGTTATTGAGGCATGTCAAATAAGCCATTTAAGTTGTTACAGCAAGAAGGGATCCATGGTTAATTATGATTCATGTGTAATTTGTGACCACAGCGTTTGCGTTCTACAATCACAGTGCAATATCCCCTGTACTGCAGGTAGACCCGAAGTACAGCTGGAGAGATTGAGAGCTTCAATTACACTTATGCTACCAGTGAGTGTTATCCTTTTTGTTTAATGGGTAATGCTGCGATTGTATGTGATGTTGGATACGTTGTGCAATTACATGTTCAATGTGCATCTCTTCCAAATCAAACTCCATATGTTACATATGAATCTGGACAGGAAGGTAGAGGTTGTGTTCTGGATGTGCAATCGCCTCTGACTAATGTCAAAGGGGATGTGATGGCTATCACTGAGGGGGCCATGTGATAGCTGTTATGACCATAGACCAATGGCCACAGTGCCAGGGTCTGAAAACATATGTGGTAGTGGATTCATGGGTGAACATGGCAGGGGATGGTATTCCTAGCAAATGCATTTCAGATGCACAGATATGCCGTTGCAAGCTAAGTCTGATGTGTATGGCTTGTCCACACATGGAGGATGATTCACAACACAGTTTTGTCAGTAAGGCTGTGTGACAGAATTATAGGGACCCAACAAGCCAGGCAGGGTAGCATCATGCAGTTTTCAATTTATGTTCCTGCTGTGTGTGCCACAGGACCATTCCAAAAAAAGATATTTTTCCAGGACTAAGGGACTTGTGAATAAGACCGCAAGGCCGAGATTTATACTTTTTGGTGCAAACTGGTACCAACGCAGTTTTGCACCAAAACGTTTAGCACCGGCTTGCACCATTTCTGAGCACCTTCTGGACACTGTATTTATGGAATCATGCAAGCCGGTGCAAAGGGTAGGCTAGCGTAAAAAAAAAATATATGACATTAGCCGGGTGGAGTGGGGTGGTATGAAAGAAGGGGGTTTAGCAGCAAAAAATTAGGTTAGGCAGGTTAGAGTAAAAAAATATTACTCTAACCAGCCTAGCGTCATTTTCTGACGCAAAACCATCTATACCACATGACTGCTATCTTAGAAAAGACAGGAGTCATGCTCACCACCCCAATGGCAATCAAAGGGGACCAGGTTCACCTGGGCATGGCCATTGCACCCAGTGCGATGTAGGGGGGCCCACTTCAGGGTCCCCAATGGCACTTAAAAAAAAAAAAACTTACCTGTACTTACCTATACTAACCTGGGCTGGGGTCCCCCATCCTCCGCTGTCCCTCTGGTGTGGGAAAGGGTGTCCCTGGGACTTGGGGAGGGCACCTGTGGGCTTCATCCATGGTGTTCCACCATGGAAATAGGCCCGCTGGTCCCCTAACGCCTGCCCTGACACAGGTGTTAAATAATGGTGCAAAGTAAACTTTGCACCCTTATTTGACCCCTCATGCCCCAGTGTGTGATTTTAGCAGGGGGTGATGAATATGGCGCTAAGGCCATAGAGTGATTTTTGCACAGGAATGCCTACTTTGCAACTCATTGAAGCAAAGTCGGTTTCCACGTCTGAAAAATGACTGACTTTAACTTCATAAATTTGGCGCTAGACCAAAGTATAAATATGGACTTAGTTTTGCACTGAATTTACATAAAACAAATGACACAAATTTGGTGCAAAACAAGTATAAATATGCCCCTAAGTGTAGCGGGACAGATGTCAAAATTCCACACTTGCGAATACAGTTGAAGTGCCCACTCATGTTGTGTGATCCCCCATACTCCATGCTGGATGGATCAACATTGCTATCCCCTGTCATCTTCACAGATATGCCAATGTGTGCTGGTCCTGAGGAATGTCTGCACAGCATAGTCAAATGACATGCGAATAGCAAATCCATCTTCAGATAGTGCTAGGCATGATAGTCTCCAAAATGTCCCAGGAACAGGGGCATAGTAAAAACAGCATTAGCTATTGCCATCCCAAGATCCCTGTGGAGACAAGATATAGGACATGCATGCACACACCCATAAAATGGTTGTGCTGTGTTCTGGTTTGTAGCACGGTGACATGAATATCTGACATGTATGTACAGGCAATAGACTGTGTAGTGGGATACATGCAGTTACTTTGGGAGTATGCAAGAAGTCACAGCACAGCCCACCATGTACTAATAGGAGTTCATATTGGAGCTGTTCCATACATCTCTACGTGATGTGAGCGAGCTATCCACCAAATCTCCATTCGCACCTGTGAAATAAATGTAGCAATGTGTCCAGATATGTGTCCTTGCCATATCAGGCACCAATGTCATGACAATCTATGCAATTTGCAGTGCTTGCGCATCTGACTTTGGCTAATGCCAATGGAATGAAGGGCATTGCAGATTACAGAAGAGGTACTGATGATCCATGCAACATGAAGTGTGTGCTATACCATGGTCACAAAACTGCATTGTTCCTAAGGATACTCAGTGTTGACATGGTCATGCCCAGATGGTCCATTGCTTTTATGAAAGAGTTGCTTAGCCTTGTAACTTTGACCATGGTAAATTTGGAGATGATAGATATCATGTAGATGTATGAAAACTTTGGCCTCCAAGATATATTTAGGATATGTAAAGTGCAACATGTGATGTTTGAAGATAGTATTTACGTATCAGGAGTGATGATCATTTTCCAAGTTAACCTTTGTATAACATGTCTTCTTCATGGTTACACAGAAACATGACCCCAGAACAAAAGAAGCAGCACCAGATAAGGAAGGACCATTACCAGCACATCTGTAAAGTGCACAAGGCATTTGGAAGATGGGGGAGACCTTTGAGAAGGAGAAGGCATCTGCGACCTGAAGGGCATTCCCACAAGGTGTACCAACCAAGGAAACACCAACCACCAGCAAGGCTCAGTGTTCAGACAGAGGTGGGTCTACATGAGCAGGACCATCTACCTCCACCAGCAGTCACACACACAAAATTGACTCCTACGCTCAGACCCAAGGACTCACAATGGACTTTGAGAAGGACATGTGTAAAGAAGTACCACCATATGTTTTATGTTGCTAGCATGGAGTATAAAAGGACAGTTTGCTCATCCTGCTTTGGGAGATTGAGCAGGCAGTGGAGAGACACTAAGGGGCAGAATGAGCCACAAGGTTCTTTTTTCTCTTGTAGTAGTTTTTTAATTGTAGGTGTTTTGGACAAATTTGTTTAGGTAAGTTAGTGTAGTGAAAGATAGTGCTAGTAGTCTATAATTATTCATAGTGGGGTGTACATTGTTAGGGTCTTAATTGTATTAGGAATTTTTAGTGGGCAGGGGGTCGATGTGTAAGTTATGTGTTTGTAAAAAAATAACAAAATCCAAAAAAGTATGATTGTTTTTAAACAGAAAACAAAATATATATTTGTTTAGGCCTAGGCCTACATGTTTAGTTAGTTTATGTATAGTTGTAGTTACTGTTGTCTCTGTCTGCTGATGTGTTTTAAAGGTTATGGAGTTTGATGTTTATTATGCGTTTTTAAATGTATAGAGGAAGGTAGGCTAAGTTAAGCTAGTTGGAGCTAGTAGTTAATATGTTAGTATAGGTTAGGTTAGAATAGTTAGGCAGTGTTAGTTACATATACTTAAGTACAAAATCAATTTAGTTGTTTGCAATACATGAGTCTTCATCATGATTTACTGTGTGGGAATTGACATGTCTGCTCAAGTAACGTTAGAAGCAGGCCTTTGTCTTCGCTAGCAGTATTTGGCTACATGAGTGATTGGGAGATTTCCCTGTTGGGTTGGCCATGGAAACACATGAGCTATCAACAAACATTGTTGAGCAGTGCATGTGACAATGTGGCTGTGAATGCATACAGGTATTCACATACAGCTGCTCCGTGTAGGTGAGTCATGTGACATGCATTTATGGGATGTGTGGGTTTCGCACTCACCCTAATCCAAAGAGTTTGACTCACACACTGATGCCTTCCCCTTACACACTCACATTTGCATCATTTGCTTATCATAGTAATGTTGTTTTTGGTTGTACTATCCATGGTTAGGCAAGCGATCTGTGGTGTATGTTATCCCATCTTTCACAATAACTGCATGATACCTGTTCCACTTCATGCTTGGGAGTCTAGGTAACTGCTTGCTAGTCCACATACATATGAGGTTCGGCAAATATGTTTCACTCTGTCTGTGTGGCTTTGTCTCTAGCTCCTACCCACACATGTTCCTTTGGTAGGTAGTCAGCATATTTACATCACACAATGCAACATTTTCAACTTAGTCCTGACTCAAACACAAATACAACACTCAGGTTGTAGTTAGTGCATTTATTTAGAAGTGAAAAATAATATGTTGTTCAGAGCGACAAATTCAGGGGACAACAACCACACCAGATGTCTCAAGCCAGTGGATATCCAGACAGAGTCCATGGGCGGAACATGTCATGGGACATGTGTAGGAGAGGAGTGTTACAGTGAGGACGAGGACCACATTGTCATTAGGGTAGATTGTCCACTATAACAGTCCACAAACGTGTGGGGTCAAAAGAAGGAGAGTCAAATTGAGGACAGTGCCAATTGTTTTGATACTGGCATGTTGTTAAGCACAGGACAAAACATAAAGTGGGTATGTGCCACAAAGAAATGCTACCAGACACTTTTTGGGGAACATTTTGTGCAACCAGCATCTTCATCTGATGCATGCAGTACCTCTTATAAAAGGGGTATCATAGGTGTTGAAGTAGAAGGAGGAACACACACATCAGGGGCTGAGGATTTGGATCCCATTTCCACAGTAGCTTTCATCTGTGGCAACACATAAGGCAGCGCAACAGCAAGGAGGATCTGCTGGTTTTGCAACACAGCAGCAATGTCAGAGTGGTAGACACCCATGTTGGCAATGAGAGAGTCCTGATTCTGCTCCATGGACTCCAAGACGATTCTGATTGCCCCCAGCTGGTTGGCCACTTCGCTGGTGCTACTTTGCCTGGTCATTTGCTCATGGCTCTGTCTCATGACACCAGCGATATCAGCCAGGGACTGCTGGAGGCCATCCAGCGGAGAGTAGGTGCCGCTTATGGAGGAGGAGTCATCCTTATTTGAACTGAGACACCTATAGACTGCCTCTAGGGTGTCCACCATGGTCTCCATCCATGCCTGCACCTGATCTGCTAGCTCCACTGGACTCCTACTGCAGTCTTGTGAAAAGTGAGTTGTGAGTCTTGGGAGTCCAGGGCTTTGGGTGGGCTGTCAGGTGGTTTCTGTTGGATGTTGGGTGGGTCATCTATAAACCCTGAAATGCTGTCAAGCCTCCCTGCAACAGGAGATGGTGCTTGGATGATGCCCAGGATTTGCTGGAGGGTGTTTAGGTTGATGGTTTGCAGCTCGTCATCCATCTCGTCGGTAAAGTCCAGGACAGCTGGCCAGGAGGTATGGGTTCATCCTCTGCAATGATATGGAGAAATGTCAATGGTGATCCCCGTTAGATGTTAACATGAATTACAATGTACTTTGATCCACTAAAAATCAGACTACTATGCACGTGACATTAATTAAGCGCACTCATTGCAACAAAGAGATTCTGTGACTTTAAGGCCACAATATAAAAGCATGGTTGATTTCATCGCATTGTTATTCTTTTTGAAAAACGATGCACCTATGATTAAGGCTGTGCTGTCAGCCGAAACGCACCAGGGAAGAACATTCGTTTGTTTGAAAATGAAATAAAATGGCTTATAGCGCTGCAAAACTGGCCTGGTGCTTTTCTTCGTGTGGAGAAAGATTGTGGAAATATATACATATATATATATATATATATACATATCAATCATGTTCCCACTTTGGTATGTTATATTTGTGTATACATATATATATATATATATATAAATATATATATATAATTTTCCCACTTTGGAATGTCAGCCTCTGCTCTGTGATGCACTCTCATATATATATATATATATATATACATATATCAAACCAAAACCCTTTCAGGGATAGAGCGACGCATAAATTATGCAAAAAACAAAGGAGAACTCTGGGAAGTTCCCAATTTTAGGTGGAGAGCTGCTCTAGTAAGGAGCACCCTGCAACACCAGCGACACTCTAGATTTGCTCACCTCAAATGTCTGCTTATCTAGCAAAGTCTTTAAGCATAGGATTAGCACAGTGCTATCCTCGCCGAGCTAGATAGTGACAAAGTCTTTTGCCATTTGTACAGCAAAATCTTTAAGCATAGGATTGACATAGTGTCATCCTTGCCGAGCTGTAAAATGACAAAAGCCATTTACCACTCCAGGCACAGTATTACAGCTTTGGACTGGTCAAATACCATCCAAGCCAACCTGGAATGAGTAAAGCAACCCCTGACACATGTTTCGCTCTCATTAGAGCTCATCAGAGGAGTATAGCTTTGTCCAGACACAAGGGAGCACCCAGTATAAGTCAAACCAAAACCCTTTCAGGGATAGAGCGACGCATAAATTATGCAAAAAACAAAGGAAAACTCTGGGAAGTTCCCAATTTTAGGTGGAGAGCTGCTCTAGTAAGGAGCACCCTGCAACACCAGCGACACTCTAGATTTGCTCACCTCAAATGTCTGCTTATCTAGCAAAGTCTTTAAGCATAGGATTAGCACAGTGCTATCCTCGCCGAGCTAGATAGTGACAAAGTCTTTTGCCCTTTGTACAGCAAAATCTTTAAGTATAGGATTGACATAGTGTCATCCTTGCCGAGCTGTAAAATGACAAAAGCCATTTACCACTCCAGGCACAGTACTACAGCTTTGGACTGGTCAAATACCATCCAAGCCAACCTGGAATGAGTAAAGCAACCCCTGACACATGTTTCGCTCTCATTAGAGCTCATCAGAGGAGTATAGCTTTGTCCAGACACAAGGGAGCAACCAGTATAAGTCAAACCAAAACCCTTTCAGGGATAGAGCGACGCATACATTATGCAAAAAACAAAGGAGAACTCTGGGAAGTTCCCAATTTTAGGTGGAGAGCTGCTCTAGTAAGGAGCACCCTGCAACACCAGCGACACTCTAGGTTTGCTCACCTCAGATGTCTGCTTATCTAGCAAAGTCTTTAAGCATAGGATTAGCACAGTGCTATCCTCGCCGAGCTAGATAGTGACAAAGTCTTTTGCCATTTGTACAGCAAAATCTTTAAGCATAGATAAGCAGACATTTGAGGTGAGCAAACCTAGAGTGTCGCTGGTGTTGCAGGGTGCTCCTTACTAGAGCAGCTCTCCACCTAAAATTGGGAACTTCCCAGAGTTTTCCTTTGTTTTTTGCATAATTTATGCGTCGCTCTATCCCTGAAAGGGTTTTGGTTTGACTTATACTGGGTGCTCCCTTGTGTCTGGACAAAGCTATACTCCTCTGATGAGCTCTAATGCGAGCGAAACATGTGTCAGGGGTTGCTTTACTCATTCCAGGTTGGCTTGGATGGTATTTGACCAGTCCAAAGCTGTAATACTGTGCCTGGAGTGGTAAATGGCTTTTGTCATTTTACAGCTCGGCAAGGATGACACTATGTCAATCCTATGCTTAAAGATTTTGCTGTACAAATGGCAAAAGACTTTGTCACTATCTAGCTCGGCGAGGATAGCACTGTGCTAATCCTATGCTTAAAGACTTTGCTAGATAAGCAGACATTTGAGGTGAGCAAATCTAGAGTGTCGCTGGTGTTGCAGGGTGCTCCTTACTAGAGCAGCTCTCCACCTAAAATTGGGAACTTCCCAGAGTTCTCCTTTGTTTTTTGCATAATTTATGCGTCGCTCTATCCCTGAAAGGGTTTTGGTTTGACTTATAC
This sequence comes from Pleurodeles waltl, assembly GCF_031143425.1. Classification (NCBI taxonomy): domain Eukaryota; kingdom Metazoa; phylum Chordata; class Amphibia; order Caudata; family Salamandridae; genus Pleurodeles; species Pleurodeles waltl. Next base: position 144,976,730 of record NC_090439.1, on the reverse strand, counting down.
TGGGTGCTCCCTAGTGTCTGGACAAAGCTATACTCCTCTGATGAGCTCTAATGAGAGCGAAACATGTGTCAGGGGTTGCTTTACTCATTCCAGGTTGGCTTGGATGGTATTTGACCAGTCCAAAGCTGTAATACTGTGCCTGGAGTGGTAAATGGCTTTTGTCATTTTACAGCTCGGCAAGGATGACACTATGTCAATCCTATGCTTAAAGATTTTGCTGTACAAATAGCAAAAGACTTTGTCACTATCTAGCTCGGCGAGGATAGCACTGTGCTAATCCTATGCTTAAAGACTTTGCTAGATAAGCAGACATTTGAGGTGAGCAAATCTAGAGTGTCGCTGGTGTTGCAGGGTGCTCCTTACTAGAGCAGCTCTCCACCTAAAATTGGGAACTTCCCAGAGTTCTCCTTTGTTTTTTGCATAATTTATGCGTCGCTCTATCCCTGAAAGGGTTTTGGTTTGACTTATACTGGGTGCTCCCTTGTGTCTGGACAAAGCTATACTCCTCTGATGAGCTCTAATGAGAGCGAAACATGTGTCAGGGGTTGCTTTACTCATTCCAGGTTGGCTTGGATGGTATTTGACCAGTCCAAAGCTGTAATACTGTGCCTGGAGTGGTAAATGGCTTTTGTCATTTTACAGCTCGGCAAGGATGACACTATGTCAATCCTATGCTTAAAGATTTTGCTGTACAAATGGCAAAAGACTTTGGCCCGTATTTATACTCCGTTTGCGCCGAATTTGCGTCGTTTTTTTCGACTCAAATTCGGCACAAAACTAACGCCATATTTATACTTTGGCGTTAGACGCGTCTAGCGCCAAAGTATTGGCAAATAGCGTCATTTTTTTGCGTGAACGCCTTCCTTGCGTTAATGAGATGCAAGGAAGGCGATGCAAATGCGTCGTATTTATACTCCCGGGCAAAAATCACGCCCGGGAGTTGGCGGGTCAAAAAACCCTGCATTTGCGCCACTATATAACGCCTGGGTCAGGGTAGGCGTTAAGGGGCCTGTGGGCTCAAAATGAGCCCACAGGTGCCCTCCCCTGCCCCCAGGGACCCCCCCTGCCACCCCTGCCCGCCCCAGGAGGACACCCAAGGATGGAGGGACCCACCCCAGGGACATTCAGGTAAGTTCAGGTAAGTATAATTTTTTATATTTTTTAATTTTTTTTGGGTGGCATAGGGGGGCCTTATTTGTGCCCCCCTACATGCCACTATGCCCAATGACCATGCCCAGGGGACACAAGTCCCCTGGGCATGGCCATTGGGCAAGGGGGCATGACTCCTGTCTTTACTAAGACAGGAGTCATGAAATGGCGTCTGGGCGTCGTAAAAAAATGGCGCAAATCGGGTTGAGGCGATTTTTTTGCCTCAACCTGACTTGCCCCATTTTAAGATGCCCTAACGTCATTTTTGCCCAACGCCGGCGCTGCCTGTTCTACGTGGTTTTTTTCCACGCACACCAGGCAGCGCCGGTCTGCTTGCGCCGGCTAACGCCATTCCATAAATACGGTGCCCGCATGGCGCTTCAGAATGGCGTTAGACGGCGCTAAATTTTTTGACGCTAAACTGCGTTAGCGCAGTTTAGCGTCAAAAAGTATAAATATGGGCCATTGTCACTATCTAGCTCGGCGAGGATAGCACTGTGCTAATCCTATGCTTAAAGACTTTGCTAGATAAGCAGACATTTGAGGTGAGCAAATCTAGAGTGTCGCTGGTGTTGCAGGGTGCTCCTTACTAGAGCAGCTCTCCACCTAAAATTGGGAACTTCCCAGAGTTCTCCTTTGTTTTTTGCATATATACATATATATATATATATATATTCACTGAAAAAAACAAAGGTTACAATGATGTTATGGTTAGGAAATGAAATTAAAAAAACCATAGAAGTTCACTTAAAAATCCAAAGGTTACAGGGACATTATAGTCAGACTCACATTTTAAACGTACCAAACCATAGAAATTCACCAGCTCAAGTAACTGTAACTCGTGGCCCGAGGTAACTATAACTCACACCCTCTCATAAAGTGTATCCTTAAAAGATGTACATCTTCTAAAAGTAATCTGTGGTCCATCTCCAATATATTTATCCAAATGTTCCTCTGTTTTAAGTATCTCCCAGAATTTCCTCATGCTTTGTTTTACTTCCTATGCCTGATTATGAAAAGAAGTAACACATCTCATTGGTTGGAACTTATCACTTTGCTTCACCTTAGGGATAAACAGTTTGTCTCCACTGACACTTTTGACCTTCTTAGATGCCTGCTCTCGTCTTCAGAGAGTATCTCTTTCAATAAACTTGTTTTCGTTATTTCAATTTCCCCCTGAAAATCAGTCTCCAAACTACAATTTCTCTTTGCTCAAAGCATTTTCCCATATGGGCTGCTTTCTATGAAATTCCTGGGGTGTCAGCTACCTGCATGAAGCAGGCTGTTCTCTGCTCTTTCTTTACAGAAAAGACAACTTTCAAGTTTATTGCTGCGGACCTCCCATTACAAATCAGAAACTCTATTTTAGATGAATGTATATGGCATAGAAGGGACTGCTCTCGACTGGATTACATTCTACCTTCAAAACAGAACTAATATTATTTATTCTCCCCCCTTCTCAACCAAACATTGGCTCACAAATCAGGGGTCCGCCAAGCATCAATCATCTCACCTTTGCTTTTCAACATCTACATGATATCATTACCAGAACTGAGCAATGATTTTCAACTCACATGCTACAACTATGCAGATGACACACAAATACTACTAAAATTGGAATGCCCCAAAGACATTGAAAACTCACAAATCTTAAGTTGCCTCAGAGCCATTGATCAGTGAATGAATTGGATCCATCTCAAAGTAAACGCCTACAAAACAGAAATACTCATATGTGGTGACTAGAAACATTATGACCCACTGTGGCCCTGGCCTCATGATATCGAACCACATCCTCAATTATCCAAGGAAGTTAAAAACCTTGGAATTACCATGGACTCCAAGTTACAGATGAATGCCCAAGTGGAAAAGTTAACACAAACAAGCTTCATCACCTTGAAGACTCTGCGATGCATCTTTCCCCACCTCGGATTTTCACACAAGGTGCAGGCTACTATCTCTCTTGTACTATTCAAACTGGATCATGCCAATGGCCTCTACCATGGATCATCTCTACCTATTATGAAAAAACTGCAGCTTATTCAGAACTCCGCCTCCAGGCTACTATTGCACGTAAAGCCACAGGCCCACATCTCCCCTGCCTTGAGAGCACTTCAGTAGGTACCCATTGCCGGAAGATCCACCTTCGAGCTGCTTTGTATCACCCACAAAGCTATATACAGAGCAGGACCGCTTTCTATCAGAAACAAAATTACCAAATAAATTCAATAAAGAAACCTCCGCTCAAGATTGACATCCCGCCTTAGAACACCACCAAAGAAGATAAAGACTATGGGTGGTACATTCTTCTCCGTTCAAGCAGTCAAACTATGGAATTCATTACCCCCAACTATAAGATCCATGGATAACTATCTTGTCTTCAGTAGACTACTCAAGAGTTGGCTCCTTCCTTCAAAACCACCATATTCAAACAGCAATGGACTGCATATGCCTGTATTGATAAATATTTGTAATCTGATTATGTATAAATTCTAGATATGTATAGTTCTTTAGGAAATATGTATCACTACTATGTCATAACAATAATTACATACATACTCTTTAAACCTGTTAACAAATGTGTATTTACTCATGATTAAATATGTATGTGGATGTATATATATATATATATACATATATATATATATATCTATATGTATTTATATGTGTGTATATGTGTGTACGTGTATATATATGTATATATGTGTATATTTTTGTGTATGCATGTGTGTATGTATGTGTGTGTGTACATACATATATATGTGTATGTTATTCTAGGTTTTACATGTTCTTAAGTCATTGCATAGCTTCTAGATAAGTTGTTATATTAGATACTTATGAATCCATGCTCTTGTTTTTATATCACACTGATCAAATGTTTTATTTTCATTAGCATTTCAATATTCAAAAATTGAGGAAAGAAATAGATGTTAAAAAAGTACACTCATCAATTAATCAATCAAATATTACAAATCTTGATAGTCTGTGTTTATACAATACCACTTTTCTTCTGATATTTTTATCCCAATTATTATATTCCTTGAACATATATTCCCCTACTATGTATTTACATATCCATTTATTTGTTACTTTAGTCCTCCTAGAGACAAATTCCTAAAAATAAATTAAATACAATCTATAAATAAAATTCAAATTATAAATATGTACATTATTTTTTAAATGAATAAATAAATTAAATAAAAATAATGATGAAAAAGTATATATAGATATAATTACAAATAAATAACAATAATATAAATGTACTCTCTTGTAAGCTTTACTTTGGCTACCTATCATCATATGTCATGTCTCTATTGATCTATCCTCCATCCCCACTCTGTCTTATCCCAAAACCATTCTATTACTTTAATCTTCAAAATAACCCTGCCTAAGCTCTTCACCTTCTTCCACATCTAGCTCACCCAAACCTCAGTTTATACCATGATCCCAAACAACCCTACTAAATTCTTCCCCATTCAGCTCACCTTTGACTCATCCAAAACCCCTCCTGCTACTATGATCTCCCTAACCCTTTCCACAGACTCTTCCATCCTCCATCTCTCCTTTACTCATCCCAAGCTTCATCCTATTGCTATAAACTCCCAATTAACACTTCTGGATTCATCCCTCCTCTGCCCCTCCATTACTCTAGTCAATCCAACTAACAAACTCACATATCCTCTGCTCAAATTAACTCATATTAATACTAAAACAGTACTCATATTTCCCTATACTAATCCACCACTAATTCAGGCGTGGCTTGAGCGGCAGCAATGCCGGACGCATGAAAGCGTCGCTCCGCTAAGGCCTTAAAATCATCCTAGTATGTCGACCCCGGGAGGAACCCATACGACGCCGAGAACATCGGGGCGACAAGCGCAACAGGGGAGGAACGCGGACGGCGCCCCAAAAGCCGGGACGAATAACCACAAGGGCTTACTGACACTCGGCTGAAGTGCGGCCTGGAGGTGGGGCACGGCCTGCTCTTGGATCGAGGAGCGGACCGCAAAGGAGCTGGGTGAGCGGCACGACCACAAGATGGCGCATACTGCGTTCCGGTGGTACATGGAAGCAGTAGCGTTTTACTGTACGAGAAGTGCGCTGGAAAGGACGCCGGACGAGAGGGGGACTTGCGGCTGAACAGGGGCAGTCCACTTGATGGTAGAGAGCGAGGCGCTGCCGGCGGTCGGCTGGGGGGGACAGCGCCCACAAGAGGAACCACCGCAATGAGGGCCAGGACGCGGTGTAGTGTGAGCAGGTGATGGCAAGAGTGGAGACAACTCGTGGCAGGGGAGGCCAGATGGGGCCCCCTGCGGACTGAGGGTCACAGCAGTGGCGCACTTTATGAGACACAGAGGTTTGGGTCTGTATCCAGACCCTGTGGGATGGCGCAGCAAAGACTCTCGTGAGGGGTAGGTGATGAAGACTCAGAAGAGGGGAGAGGTAACACAACTGTTACTGACCGGTAGTCTACTGGATAGTGGGGGTGCTGACCGGTGGCCCAGAAGGAGAACGGAAGGGCATATCTCCCCCAACGCGCTGAGGTTAACACCTGGGCCCGTGACCAGGGCCGTGACAAGACACAGCGGCGATTCCCGTGTACATGGCTCCCACACGCCCTGAACTGCCTGAGAAGCACCCAGGAGCATAGTAGTAGCTACCCCTGCCATGTTGGCATTGGGGGGGCGCGCACCGGAGCCCCTGCGGGCACATGACGATCAAAATCCATAAGAAAGGTTGGATGCTAGAGAAGGATTGTGTTCCTGAACGGAGAACTTCAGACATGGCTGAAACAGTACCGCAAACTATACAAGTTACTCTGGATTAAATATTAGGGGCCATAGAGGAGCCTAAGATAACCCTCCAGTGCAAATTCAGACAAGTGTCAGCGGAACTTGGACTACTACGTGCGGACCACCAGAAGCTGGCAGATAGGGTACAGTCCACGGAAACAGCGCTCACGGCACTGGCCCCGGTGCATCAGGAGATGCAGGCCACGATCACACAACTAACGGACCACGTGCAGAGGCTAGAACGCAGGGCCGAGGACGCTGAAGGACGGAGTCGCAGAAGTAATGTACGCATAATTGGCCTGCTGGAGGGAGCCGCGGGGACCAATGCGGTGGCCTACCTTGAAAACTGGATGCAGCGGGAAGTTGCCCTGGGCCTTCTCACTCCGTTCTTCGCTTTGGAAAGGGCTCACCGAGTGCCGGCCAAACCGGCAGGGCCGGGAAGACCCCCACACGAACAATAGTAGCCAAACTACTGCATTACATTACAGAGATAGGGACATCCTGCTACAGAAGGACAGGGAGGCCGGGCCCTTTAGGGTGGACAATGGAGCAGTTAACTTATTTCTGGATTTCACTGCTGAGGATCAGGCCCAGCGAGCGTCATATATGGCAGTGAAACGAGCCATGAGAGAGGCAGGAGTGCAATACTCACTTTTATTCGGGGCACGATTAAGAGTGATGCAGGAGGGCTGTTTCAGACACCGGATTAGGCTTGGGAGTGGCTAGAGGCAAACAATGTGGGGGGAGGCACCAAGACTCCGCTGCGAGCACATCGTGAACAACGGCACAGGAAAGCGAGAAAGCGTCGGGCTAGGTCCCGCCCGAGAATCCAGCCCACACCGGAACAGAGGGGCCATGCCAGATGATCGACCCTCGAGGCAGCTGCATCAATGTGGCAAGGGAGGGAGACTGAGGAAGCCAGAGGAGAGGAATCAGACCACTGAACACACTCTATGGACTCGGACTCTCGTCAACTGGACGAAGCCCCGAAAATGGCCCAGCGGGCAGCAGATGATCTATGAACAGGGGAAATGAAGGCATCCCCTTGGGTTCCATCTTGGGTAAGCGCCTATATGCGAACACAGCTCTCCTGCCCCGATTCTCGACCATGAACTGCTGCATGGCGAGAACTCCACCTGACTCAGTGTTACTGTTTTCTTTGATACATGTATTCTGGGCAGCTGCCTGTTGCGGCACTGCCCCGGGGAGAGGGAGTAGGGACACAATGTTTTTGTTACAACACTTGCAAAGGGAATTACATACATATGCATTTATGTTACAGACACATGCGGGAAGGCGGGCGAGTGTGCGAACCAAAGGTCTCTGGGAATGGGTGGCGGGCCTGATACCCCCAAATCGCACATTGGGATGGAATGTAAATTAATGACTTGGAATATCCGGGGGATGGGCTCACCAGCCAAGTGTCATAAGATTTTGTCTTATTTAAAGAGGAGGGGGGTCCACATAGCCCTACTCCAAGAAACACACCTAACTGCTGGGGAGGTGGACAAACTGAGGCGTAGGTGGAGGGGGCAGCTCCTCGCCACCGCGCACTCAGCGTATGCAAGAGGGGCCGTGATCTGGGTTAGAGCCGGGGTTCCGTTTGAGCCCCTAGACATAGACCTGGACCCTGACGGCAGATACGTCACAAAGGAGGGCAGATTGTACAGTAAACCAATAACGTTAAGTTGTATATATGCATCTAATCAGGCACAGACCAAATTGTGGCAGGCTCTTTCTGGGCTTATGGCTCGGCACCCTATTGATCGCCTGGTGGTGGGGGGAGACTTTAACTGTGTGCTGGACACTGGGCTGGTTCGTTCCCCCCCCCCAGAGGGCACCGTGGCACATGCTATGGCAGAGAATCTTCGAGACTGGGTGCGGCACAGGGGGCTGGAGGATATTTGGTGGCTTCACCACCTGCAAACTAGAGACTTCTCCTACTATTTGGGAATGCACCACTTACACACCAGAGTAGACCGTGTGATGAGTTTGGGGCCTGTCGTTCACGAGATGACCTGTTCGGAGTACTTGGGCCGTACGTTGTCCGACCACAGCCTATTACTCATCACCTGGCGGGTTTTGGGAGAGCGATCACCCATCCCCATATGGAGACTACAACCGAGAGCTCTAGAAGACTCAGTATATAGGGAAGGGCTAAGGGCTCACCTGGTTGACCACATCAGAATTAATAGAAACTCTGTGGGCTCGCCTGGACTGGAGTGGGAGGCCCTCAAAGTGGTGACGAGAGGACATTGTATGGCCCAAACAATAGGAATCAAGCAGACTCTTACTAAAGAACTGACCCAAAGGGAGGGGGACATACATGATAGGGAGATTAAACAGGGGACAGACCCAGAGGCAAACCAAGAGCTTTCCAGGGTTAGAGAATTGTATAACCAGACATTAGAGAGGCTGAGATGCCATGACTTTCGGAGATACATGGCCGCGGTACAGGCGGAGGAGGGCAGAGCAGGCAGGCTACTAGTGCGGTTGGTGCGCCCTGATGGGGGTGGCACCCTGGTGACAAGCGTGCGGGCGGTGACAGGGGAACAAGTGTACACACCTTCTGGGATGAACGAGGGGTTCACAGGGGCGGCCGGGTGCAAACAGGCGTTGGGTTTTGTATTGAAAACAATGGGGAGACCCGGGCGTCTCTTCAACGATGCAGGCAGGCACAGGGGGGGCTCCTCAGGGTAGCCACCACTTGGGCTAGGTAGAGGGTCACCTGGGGGTCGCTCCTGCACTGGAGTTCGGTTCCTTCAGGTCCTGGGGGCTGCGGGCGCAGTGTTGGTTCCAGGCGTCGGGTCCCTTGTTACAGACAGTCTCGTTCAGGGGGAGCCTCTGGATTTCCTCTGCAGGCGTCGCTGTGGGGACTCAGGGGGGTCGTCTGTGGTTACTCACGGGCTCGCAGTTGTCAGGGAGTCCTCCCTGAGGTGTTTATTTTCTGCAGGTCGAGCCGGGGGCATTGGGTGCAGAGTGGAAAGACTCACGCTTCCGGCGGGAAACGTGGAGTCTTTAAAGTTGCTTCTTTGTTGCAGAAAGTTTCAGTTTGTTGAACAGGTCCACTGTTCTCAGGAGCTTCTTTTTTGTCCTTTGGATGCAGGGCAGTCCTCTGACGCTTTAGAGGTCGCTGGTCCCTGTTGGATGTGTCGCTGTTGCAGTTTTTGTCGAAGTAGGGAGAGAGGCCGGTGGGGCTGGGGCCAAATCAGTTGTTGTCTCCGTCTTCATTGCAGGGCTTCAGGTCAGCAGTCCTTCTTCTTCTTTAGGTTGCAGGAATCTAGTTTCCTAGGTTCTGGGGGCCCCTAAATATTTAATTTAGGGGTGTGTTTAGGTCTGGGAGGGCAGTAGCCAATGGCTACTGTCCTTGAGGGTGGCTACACTCTCTTTGTGCCTCCTCCTTGTGGGGAGGGGGGCACATCCCTAATCCTATTGGGGGAATCCTCCTTTTACAAGATGGAGGATTTCTAAAAGTAAGAGTTACCTCAGCACAGGACACCTTAGGGGCTGTCCTGACTGGGGGTGACTCCTCCTTGTTTTTCTCATTATCTCCTCCAGCCTTGCTTCCAAAAGTGGGGGCAGAGGCCGGAGGGGCGGGCATCTCCACTAGCTGGGATTCCCTGTGGCGCTTTAACAAAGGGGGTGAACCTATGAAAACTCACCGCCAGGTGTTACAGTTCCTGCAGGGGGAGGTAAGAAGCATAGTCGAATTCACCTATTTTATTTTATTAGAAAGTGTCCCCCAGCTTCAACACACCAGCCTGTGTCCAAGCCCTCATCCGGTTCGCATTGAAAGTGCGGACTGGTGCTCCTATCCGTATGGCTGTCAGCGGAATTTCGGGGGAGTAGGGTACCGCTACTTCAGTGCATTTGAGGCACTTTTTCAAGCAGATAATTGCCACCCTCAGTAGTCCGGATCTCCCAGGGGGAGATCACCGGCTCCCAGCAACCCCGCTATGAGACGATTCGGCAACATCTCGCTCTCATCTATGGTCAGCCCTGTGCGGTGGCCTCCCGTCGCCCAACGCGCGATAAACTGGAGTTGGCAGGAAATATAGTACAATTCAAAATCTGGGACCGCCAATCCCCCCTCCAATGTTGGACGGCACAGAATGGATAATGATGTCCGCTGGCGCCCCCGTCCCAGAGCAGTCTCCTCAGTAGACCTTTCAGTTCTCTAAACCAGCCCTTCGGGACTATCACAGGCAGATTAGTAAAGTAGTATAGGAGCCGCGGTAGTATGACCATTTTTGACAAGGCTACTCGGGCCATCAAGCCACAGTGAAAGCCAAAACATCACCGACGACCTCAAGTTCCCAGGTTCCCTTCATGCAGGTCATTCAGGTCGTGGAATACCTGGATGCCCAGATCTCTGAAGGAGCGGTGGCGCCCACGGAATATCGTCCGGGTATGCAGGTGGGCGCTCAGCGCCCCCAGACATCGGAAATGCGTACGTCTTCCTCCTGTTAATTTTGAGACCCGACCAATCTCCAAACTGTTCCAGTATCAACAGTGCCCATTGTAACCAGATCTCCCCATTTCTGAGTAGATCAGTAGGTCATCCGCATAAAGCAAGATTATGTGTTCCTCCCGTCCCATTACTACCCCCTTGCCCTGTCCCTCCTTCCGTAATTGCGCTGCTAATGGCTTAAATTATTACAAAATGTAAATGTAGGTATGGATATGCTATTAATCTCCCTCCAATTTAGAAATAGGGGACATTGAGATTCTCCATACATTGGGGGAATTGTCAGGTAATGAAAACTGGATAGATGATACAATATCAAGTCTAATGAATGAAGGTATGGAGTTGGATTTACACACTGTAAATCCAACTCCATACCTTCATTCCTATTTCTAAATTGGAGGGAGATTAATAGCATATCCATACCTACATTTACATTTTCTAATAAAATAAAATAGGTGAATTCGACTAGTAGTATAATCAAAAAAAGCTGTTGGACAGAAAGGCAGACCTACAAATGAAAACTCAGTTTGTGATTTTGTGAGAAAAAAATCAGATAGATTTACCACAGTTTTTCTCTCTATTACTTTGCCGCTGTTTTCCCCCATGGGCAGATTCCAATGGAGCTTTCTATAATTCCTTGGCTTTTTCCATCTCTTTTGTTGCCTCCTCTGCTGCCTCTTCCGCGACCTCTGAAACCCCGTGCACCTTTGACTTCTTGTGTATTTCACCTTCCTTGCGGCAACAGGTTGAGTTCCTTTAAAAAATGATTTTACTCCTGCAGGTTCCGATTGAACTATCACATTACTTTCATTTTTATCACTTTCTCCATGCTCGTCTTGAGCACTATTTAACATCATAGTTGTTTGAGGGAATCCACCGGAGTATTTTTTTGAAGTTGAGGGCTGTTCCTCCTGCAGTTTCTCCTTAATATTATTTCTTAAATGATCAAACTTCCTCCCAAAAGACAGAATTTGTCCTTTTTCGTAATCTACTTCTTCTCTGTAGAATTTCAATTTTTTGTCTTAATCACATCTTGTTCCAATCACATGTTTAATTTACCCACTTCTCTTTCAAACTCTTCAATAGTACATTTCTCCTTGAGCATGTTGGTATATTTATCAACTTACTCTGACATCCTCTCATTGTCTTTTACTGCATATTTAGTAATATTTTTAACATTATAACAGAACAATTGTGATTGTTCGCTGTACATTCTTCAATCATATCTGGATCAGGATTATTAAAAGTTGGTAATATGAAGATTCTCAATCCTCTTGGTATTCTGTCACAGTCCACATATTTTTGTAATGTGATGGCTAACCACCTGTTCTTGCTTAGAGACTTTCTATAGATGATCCCATAACTGTTTTTTGTATATTCCTCACATTTGTCCTCTTTTATCACCTCCTTCATTTACTCTTTTGGCTGGATTAATAAGCAGTTTTTCAGCCGCTTGCCTCCTTTTAGTTTCTCTACCTGGTGCCATTTCGATCAATCCCCTCATTAGTTTTTAGAAGTAATAACTCTCATTAGTTGCAGTGCCTGAACGTAGCTCCACTGAGTCTCACATCTGTTCAGCAAGCCTTTCCTTTGCACTTTGACCCACTGGATAGCCAGGTTAAAACAGATCAGCAGTCACCTATTCTGTATTTAGCCAGGCATCCTCCGACTCCGGTATTAGGTTCTCACATGTGTGTGTTCTGCAAATGCGTTTTAGTCCGTGCTGCTATCCTGGAATCAATTTGTCTTGGACTGCGGAGGTAGGCATGGAATTCCAAATCCAACCCAACACTCTTCTCGCTGAACCCCAGCCACTTAAACCCTGGCAGGGTAGTGAACTCTTGTTACATCCAACATCCATTGCCTCCTCTAAACGTTCATTATGACGCACAAACAAATAGGCCGTGGCTTCGACCTCCACAACGTATTTATTGATGCGCTGCAGCAAAAATTACAGCTCAATGCATTTCACACTCCACGCTCCTTGTTCATGAGTTAGGTTACACTTTTTTTTCCAAATAAATAACACATGTGATACTAAAGTGTTACATTAACATAAAAAACAGACTTTCAAACAGTGTCCTAAATACTGGAAAATGTATCAGCCATTTTTTAACATTGCAACAGACTCGAACATACATTGTTTGCTAATTCCTCTATCTTATTTAGCCTTTTTAGATCAATCATATCTCTTTCATTATTTTTACCATCTCAATTGTGATGATTAAACTATCAAAGAAATACCAATTAGTACCTTTAATTTAGAAAATATTACCCCTCGGGCAACGAACAACCCATCACCAACCTTTTTTTAATGGCAAAATTACATAATAAATCATGTATCATTTAATGCATCTTCAAAAACTCTCAGAACTACAATTCCATTACTCTATCTCATTTATGATAAACACCACTATATATATATATATATATATATATATATATATATATATATATATAACAAAGATTACAGGGATATTATAGTTAGATTCTGAATTTATTCGTACAAAATCCACCAGTTATAGTTATTTCAAATAACTTGCTCCTTAAGGTAACTATAACTCGCGCCCCTGCCATGCACAGTTTTGTTTATAAATAATTTTACAACGTATCCCAGGGTGATATTACCAATGATGTTATAAAAGATGTCACGATTGCTGTAATATCTGGGGTAAATAGCAGTCCATGTCAAAGCGCAAGTTATAGCTACCTTAGGGCTCAAGTTATAGTTACTTGAAATAACTATAACTGTAACTGGTGAGTTTCTATGGTTTTGTACAAGTTCCCTGTCTGTCCCTGTAATCTTTGTTTTTTAAGTGAGTTTCTATGCTTTTTTAATTCAATTTGCTAAGTAACCTTCAGATGTTCCCAGTGAATTTCTATGGTTTTATTGACGTAAAAATATTTTTCATCTGGGGGTGGTAGTCCCAGGGCTGCAGATGGGGATGGGCGCCCTGCCCTCTGCATTACATTTGTTTTTAGTCCCAGGGTGGTGGTAAACCTCAGTTCTCCAGAAGGTTGGGGGCGGGCCCCCCAATATTAAATAAACAATGCCCCCGGGACTTGGACCACAAGGGGGCTCCAGAATTATGAGGAGCAAAAAATGTCACCACATCCATGGATCCACCATGATTCTGGGCAAAAAAAAAAAAAAAAAACATGTTTTTTAACTCTGGGGGTTCCTTTGGGACACCAGCACCAGAGCTAAGGAGTCAGGGTGTCCCTACCCTTGCCTCTTTTCTTCATGATTAATTTTTGTTTTGGTACGACTAGGCTGAAGCTGAGTCCCAAGATGGCTGCCAACACTTCCTGGTTCCTTGTGAAGGTTTCGTGCCTCTAGATATCTTTATTATTTTCCTTTTAATGTCTGAAAAACTACTGAACAGATTTACACCAAACAAACAAAAATGCTTCTTTCTGGACCAAAAGCTACCTCTCTGCCAAATATGGTGCAATTCTGTCCAGCAGTTCAGGCTGTAGTCACGTTCAAAATCTTTAAAGGAATTATAATGGGAAATTCACTTTTTTTTAACCAAAACTCTTTTTCTTAGCCCCCGCTTAGCAGATCACCCTGAAACTTTCCACGTACAACAAGATTCTCATGAACACTTTTTTCCTAAAATGTCATGAAGATTCGTCAAATGGCGCCAAAGATATAGGCAAGTCAAATACGCTTTTTCAATAGAAACATGATCCGAAGTATAACTACTTACATGGTCTTAACTATAACTATCTACTGGCAACTGCCAGTAGGAAAATCCCCCTTTTTTGCCCTGGTAACCCCTAAATGTTTTGGACAGGTTCTGGTGGTTACTGACTCGTGATTGTGCCCTGGGTACTGCTAACCAGTCCAAGGGCCAGTGCTCTGTGTAACATGGATTATGCAATTTAGGCTAATCATAATTGGCTGTATCAACTTATCTATAAGTCAGTAGTATATTGTAGGGCATATAGGTTTAGGAACCCCAGCATAGGAAGTGCACCCATAGGTTCCCTGCCGTAGTGCCCAGTGTCATTTTAAAGGCAGGCCTGCCTTGCTGGCTAAGTTTAAGTTAATATTAACCCCAAATTTGATTTGGAAATAAAAGTTACTTCCAAAGTCATAAGGTACCTTATGTTTGCATATGTCACCCCTACAGTTTGCCCCAGGTGCCCCAGTGTTCAGTGCAGTGTAACTATAAGCTGGAACTTTATAAAAGATGTTTCATAAGCCCTGGTGAGGGAAAAACAGCTAAATTTATTATACCGTGTTGTAGTGAATTGGTTCCATAGGCTATCATGTGGCAGACTTTGTTTTAAAATAATAAAGTCTTATTTCCCATAGAAAGGAGCTAAACGTGCCATGTTTAGTATCAAATTAAAAGTTATAATACACCCAACAACTTGCCCATGTTTAATTTAATATAACTTGTTTCCAAAAATGTGATTTAGAACTCTTTCTAAAAAATGACCAGTTTCAGTTCTGTAGTGCCTTTTTCTGATTGGTCAGCCTCTGGCAGCCTGAGCCAGACTCGCTAGATGAGGTTTGAAGTGGCATGTGCTGAACACAAAGGAAGTACTTGGGGAGGATAACTGTCTCAGCAGATGATAAAACAGTATGAGGAGAGCAGTCAAACTGGTCTTCAAAGGAGGGAAGGACGTTTGGGACAGCAATTGTACCTCCCCTAATTCCTGCAAACCCAGACTGCCCGATGCCACCTGATTAGATTAAGAGAGGGCTAGAAAGGGGAGTGCCAAGGAAACCTTAGCCAAACCAGTGGGTGGGCTCAGCCAGACCTAACAGCTAAAATAACAATTTTGCAATCTTATATTTTGGTTGAATGTTGCTCCTTGGGATTGATCTTTGATACATGTCCCAAGAAGTGGTTACTCAAGAGGCTAGTGGCCTGCACATGATTGGACAGAGGCCCCCTCTGCTTTCCACCCCCAGGAGCATAGAAAAAACTGGCTGAGTTCCACCCCACTTCAAATCTCTACTGGAGCAAGACACGAGGAAGTAGGATGGCCCTGCTGGACCCCTGACCTTCACCTGGACATGGCACTCTGAAGGACTGCATCAACGGCACACTTGGGCTTCGCCACTAAAAGGACTTTGCGTGTCTTCAACTGCTTCAGGAAAGGACTCCATGTACAGTACAGGTAGAAAATAGCTAACCACAGTCCCCTGCATCAAGCCCTGAAGAAACTGACCATACTGACCATTGACCGGTGAACATTTTTGGATTTGTGCCAAGTGCAATCTGGGAATTGGAGTCCTAAGCCTTAAGGAGCAACTCAGAGCTTCTGGAACCTTGGGGTGAGTTGCGGACTCCTAAAAGACCTTCAAAGACCTTCTGGAAGAAGACCCAGAAGTTTGAAGAAGATTGGAGCACTTTTGCAAAAAAGCTCCATAAGTGGACCGACCGGACGTCATGAGTCAAGCTGGCTTAACTCAACCGTGACCAAAGAGGGCTCCAGGGGAATCAGATTCAGTTTCAAGTTCGGCCTGGACAAAGATTTCGATCACAAAAAATTGTCTAAGTCAGAAGGTAGAATTCTTCACCGAGTTCTCCTGTGACGCATATCCAAAGTGGGCTCAGGGAGGGCAAATCCGACTTGTGACTTTGTCCCGGTGAAGAAAATCTTCAAGAAAAATACTAAGTTAGAAGGTAAAATTTGACCTTTGCCTCCCACTCACTGTAGCCGACCAAGGATCTATTGCAGTTGCCTCAAATGTTGACTTTGCTCTGGTCGAGTGCCACCAGATGTTCACATTGGCACTTTTAGGGGCATATTTATACTCTGTTTGCGCCGGAATTGCGTCGTTTTTTTTAACGCAATTCCGACGCAAAACTAACTCCATATTTATACTTTGGCGTTAGACGCGTCTAGCGCCAAAGTCCATGGAGTTTGCGTCATTTTTTAGCGTGGACACCTACTTTGCGTTAATGTGATGCAAGGTAGGCGATCCCGTCTAAAAAATTGACTCCGAGGCATGTGCGCCGTATTTACACTCCTGGGCAAAATTCACGCCCAGGAGTGGGCGGGTCAAAAAAAATGACGTACGGCCTCTTTTGCGCCGTTTTTTAGCGCCTGGACAAGGCAGGCGTTAAGGGACCTGTGGGCTCGGAAGGAGCCCAGAGGTGCCCTCCCATGCCCCCAGGGACACCCCCTGTCACCCTTGCCCACCCCAGGAGGACACCCAAGGCTGGAGGGACCCATCCCAGGGACATTAAGGTAAGTTCCGGTAAGTATTTTTTTTTCTTTTTTTTTTGTGGCATAGGGGGGCCTGATTTGTTCCCCCCTACATGCCACTATGCCCAATGACAATGCCCAGGGGACAGAAGTCCCCTGGGCATGGCCATTGGGCAAGGGGGCATGACTCCTGTCTTTGCTAAGACAGGAGTAATTTCTATGGGGGTTGGGAGTCGGAAAAAATGGCGCAAATCGGGTTGAGGCGAAAAATTTGCCTCAGCCTGACTTGCCCCATTTTTTGGCGCCCAAGCTCCATATCCCCCTACGCCGGCGCTGCCTGGTGTACGTAGTTTTTTTCCACACACACCAGGCAGCGCCGGCGGCTAACGCCGGCTAACGTCATTGATTAAATACGGCGCCTGCATGGCGCTTCAGAATGGCGTTAGCCGGCGCTAATGTTTTTGACGCAAAACTGCGTTAGCGCAGTTTTGCGTCAAAAAGTATAAATATGGCCCTTAGTTTCTATGCACTAAAAAAACATTTATTTAAAAAAAAAAATCATATCTCTGGTTTCCCTTATCCAATTATTGTAATTTTAGAGTCATTTTAAAGATAAATGTAAATATAATCTATTCTCATAAATTGGTGTTGGATTTCTATTGGCTATTTAATGTTTTGTGATTTTGAAATTCTTTACACACCTGTGTCCTAAGTGAAGCATAACTGTTCTTAACTACTCATAGCCAAGGGTTGAACTGGGATTTATTAATTGAGAGCTAACTGGCCCTATTGGAGGTTAGTGTAGGTACTTACCAGTTCTTACCAATAATCCACTTTCCAACAGCCCAGGCCTTGGGCGGTGGGGTCCCCGGATCTGAGATTGGCACATCAAGGTCGCCAACAGGGAGAAGAAAATGTCTACAGTTTGATAAAAACTTAGGAGAAATTAAGGAAGGCTTAAATTTCAGTGATATCTGAAAAGACTGAAAAAATTGACAATAAGGACGTGGTGGGACCTTTGAAGAAAGAAGATGCAAGAGAAGCTTTTGAAACTAGATGAAGAGATCACCCAAAAAAAGCTTGTGAATCCAATAGAGATAGAATAGATTATGAGACTGGTCAGATATATACCTTCTCTAGAAAGTTTGACAATCACAGGAGATGGAAATTAAAATGCACAAATTTTGGAAAACCTCGACCTCTACCCAGTAATAGAAGTGCGGATGTAAGTATGGGTTCTGATACTGATGTTGAGGAGTCTGGCAGGATGAACATGCATACTACTTTACAAGAGGTATATAGGGCCATATTTATACTTTTTCTGGCAAAACTGCGCAAATGCAATTTTGCACCAAAAATATAACACCGTCTAGTGCCATTTCACAGTGTCAGCCGGGCACCATGTTAAAGTAATTACGCAAGCCGGTGCTAAATTTGAGCTAGCGTCTTAAAAGAAGACGCTAGCCGGATAGGGGTGGTCGTTGGGAAGGAGGGGACTGTGTGTCAAAAATGACGCAAGCCTGGTTAGAGGCAAAAACAAATACCTCTAACCAGACTAATGCCATTTTCTGACACACAACCACTAAAAACATGACTCCTGTCTTAGGAAAAACAGGAGTCATGCCCACCACCCCAATGGCCAGCACAGAGTACAAGTGTCCCCTGGGCATGGTCATTGCACCCTGTGCCATGCAGGGGTCCCCAAGTTAGGGCACCCTGACAGCACTTTAAAAATAATTAAAAAATACTTATTTATACTTACCCTACTCACCTGGGATGGGAACCCTCATCCTCTAGTGTCCCTCTGGTGTGGGTAGGGGTGTTCCTGGGGCTTGGAGAAGGCACCTGTGGACCCATTCCATGGTGTTTAACCATGGAAATGGGCTCACAGGTCCCCTAACACCTGGCTGCCCCAGGGATTAAATAATCGTACAACGCAGGCTTTGCAGCATTATTTGGTCCCTCCACCCACCCATGTATCATTTTAGCATGGGGGGATAAATACAGGGCTATGAGAATAGCGCACTTCTTTTGATGGGAACACCTACCTTGCATCTCATTGACGCAAGGTAGGTGCATGCATCCAAAAAATGGTGCAAACTCCTATATTTTGACGCTAGACATGGCTAACATATAAATATAAATAAATATTGAGTTAGGTTTGCGCTGAATTTGTGTAAAAAAAATGATACAAATTCAGTGCAAATTGAGTATAAATATGCCCCTTTTTTTGCCAGGACAGGCAAATAAATCACAGACCTTAGCAGGGCAATGTAAAACAAAGAGGAAGAGATGATGTGTACCCATTTTAGCTATAGTTCTTTACATGTTATTTTAGCAAACTAGGCCTGCCGCTGTGCACTTTAAACTAGATTTGTTACATTATTTAAACACTAGCCACATTTGCACTTTTTCTTTTCTTTTCTCTATCTAGCTGTTCTTTGCCTAGGTCAGCACTGCGTTCTGAAACAAATCATTTCTCACTTTGTGCTTTTTTCAAGGCTGCAGTACGATAGGTTGCCTGCAAAAGTGGTACGCTTTGTCTCCAATATTCACAGAAACATACACACTCTTACATGGGGATCCTTTCTTGGAACATCAACTGTTTTTTTAATAAAAACACTACTTTGACCCATGTACGTCAGAGGAAGAGTCCCACCCAGTGACCATGACTGAGTGCTGATTGCTGATCGCTTCAGCTGCTTATGTAGACTACAGGCCTCTTGCATAGGTATGAGAGATGAGGGATGATGTCTTCCCAGCCCAGGGGGAACCTAAAAGGCAGAATTAGAGCTTAACATGCTGTGCTCTAAAATAGCTTAGGTAGAAACTATCCATACAAACCTTAGTGACATTATGGTAGTGTCATTCTTGTGTTTTGCTCTCCTCATCACAATTTTAATCTTATTGTGCTTCATCGTCTTGGTTATTGCAATACATGCATTATTATCTAAGATGCAGTTACTTCAATAAAATCTTATTGAACTTTACTCTGCCTCTGATTGTCCTTGCATACGTCAGACTATTGTAACTGAGAGAAACAGATAAGATCTGAGTGACCACCATTCCGGAGAGGAGTCTCGGGTGTTGTGCGCCCGGTTGCCCCAATCATTCCTGCTCTTGGGTGGAGATGAGGCACTGCTAGTTAGCTGGAGCAAATCCAGATAAGGCCGACAGGTGTCACATGGTGCGGGATCAGACTCAATCCCCCATTGTACAAGTGATTCTGCCTCCTGAATACAGTAGTCTCGCTAGGATAATGAGAACTTAGGCAACTGAGGCAGAAGAAAAAGAGAAGTAGAGGTCAAAAAAAGAGAACCAAGCAAAGAGATTCAGGAGAAGATGACCTGCAGCAAGAGGTAATATTAACAACGTCAGACATAGAATTGACTGAGCAAGAATATAAATATCTGTCCCAAGGTTTATCATATTGTATATTAAACAATTTCGATTCTGTACAAAGTAGGATAGGTGTGTTCTTGTTTGCTGGAAAATTGAAGCTAAAGAAACTATTCAAGTTGAATAAAAAAACACACTGGCTGTGTCAGAAAGGTTGGAGGTTGAGAGTAATGTACTAGCTGAAGACATGTATATTATGCAACAATTGCTGGGACTAGAGGAGACTATGGCAGGGAGGTGAATGAAGGAACAATTCTAGAACATTTGAAAAAAGATGGTGTATGGTTTTCAGAAAAATGGGGTACATCCTTCAAACTAAAACCTAGAACTAATCCACTAAGTGGAGGGGACAGTATTGATCAATTTACTGAAGCAAATGATCTTAAAGACCTGAGAGCAACAATCTCCAAAAGATAGTACAGCAAATATAAGAGGTACCTGGAAACCATTGCCTCCAATTCAGAAGTAGTAATTTGTAACTCTGACATGGGAGGAAATATACTGATCTGGCCCTAGCAGGATTATGTGAGGGAAGCTGACTGGCAGTTGTTGGATGTGGAATGCTACATAAAGTAGATTTTCTATATTATGAAAGATGAATGGAAGAAATTTATACAAAACTTTGTTGTTCGAAAGAACAAGTTTTTATTAAACCTTGAAGTATTCAGTTTTGTGAGGAATGATACCCCCTGGTTGCCTGCCTTCTATTTAAAATCTCAAATTCATAAAGATGCAAAGAATCCGCAAGGGAGACTTTTTTTAGGAACTTTTGTTCTAAATATGCCTTCTTACTGGAAAGATGGCACAGATTTTATGAAAAGATTTTTGATGTCACATGGGAGGATGGTGTTTTACTGATGACTCTAGATGTGGCTTCATTGTATGCCAGTATTCAACATGCAGATGGACTTAAGGCAACTGAATATTTTCTCAGAATCAAGGCCAACAAGATTTTACAAACACAACAACATGGTGGTGAGCATGGTAAGGTGGTGTCTCGAACATAACTGGGGTCATTATGAGGAAAGTACTGCCAACAGGCTGGCGGTGCTTTTCTTCATATTAAGACATTGGCGGTTTGGATCAAGCCAAGCCACCAATGTACCACACCGCCCGCCTATGGCGGTAATGACCGCCGGGCTGGAGACTTCAGTCTCCAGCCTGGCAGCTATCACTAGCCCGCCTGCGGGATTATGACCACGCCTACCACCATGGTTTTCATGGCTTCCTTACTGCCACAAAAACCATGGCAGTAGACTCTATCAGTGACAAGGAATTCCTTCCCTGTCACTGATAGGGGTCTTCCCCGCACCTCTCCCCAGGTTTCCCCCACAACCCCGCTTTCCAGACCCCCCTTCATTCATGCACCTTAATTCATACAAGCATTCCCACATTCATCCACACATGCAGACATCCATTCACGCACACATCCACACACACTTACATACATCCAAGCATACATGCATTCACACAACACAACATACATGCACTCACACATCCATACATGCACACACATACAATACACATCACAGACCCGCATACACGCATGCACAGACATACACACACACACACACACACACCCACACACACACGCAACACCCCCCTCCCCTGTTGGAACACCCGATTTACCTGATGTCTCGGGGTCCTCTGGCAGGAGACGGGACAGGCGCTGCTGCCAGCAGCAGCGTCTACCAGCAGAACACTGCCAGACCGTATCATGAGTCATGATACGGTCTGAGGTGGTCTACTGGCATGGTCCGCCATCCGCCAGCATGGCAACAGACGGATTTCTGTCATCCTTCTGGTTGAAATCCAGCTGTGGCCATAATAGGGAAGAAGGCTGGTATCCGCGGCGATAGTCTTTTGGCGGCCATCGCCGTGGCAGAGGGTGGTTTTTACCACCAGGGTCAAAATGACCCCCATAATCTTTTTCTTTGACAACTGCATCTAGGAACAGTAGCAAGGGACATGGTTCACTCTCAGCTATGCAGATTTGCATATGGTCTGGAGGGGGAGCAGGTCCTCAACTGCCCCCCTCTTTATGAATGGCTGAAACACATAAGCCCTCATTATGACATTGGCGGTAAAACCTGCATACCGCCACGCTGACGGCCACCAACTTACCACAGTGGCAGCAGATGTCCGTTCACCATATTATGACACACACACAAACCAATCCAACAGAATTCAGTCGCAGACACAAATCTGCCGAACCAAAGTTCAGTGATAAAGTGGCATTATCAAAACCCATACCATTACGCCAACAGAACAATGCCCTCCACATTATGACCACCAAATCACCACGGCGGACATTCAAGGGCGGTAAACCATTGGCAGTACTTACCGCCCACTCCCAATGGACACCCACATGCAAAACAGCACCACAATGGACAATTCAAGCAACACACACCTGAAACCCATACATGTACCAAACCCACACCACTATAAAACATCCACCCACATTACCCACAGCCCTTTACGATTACAATTCATTGGCACAACACCGACACCAAGACCACTTAGCCAACTAGAGCTACACACCACTTACACTCATACACCCCTCACACACGCCACATCACACACCCCAAAACATTACCCAACACACCCTCACCAACACACCTCACATAACACCCCTGGCACCACAAAGGCACACCTGTATCACAGAGGAGGAGTTAAGGGTCATGGTGGAGGAAATTGTCAGGGTAGAGCCACAGCCATTTGGAGCACAGGTGCAGCAGATATCCATTGCAAGGAAGATGGGGCTATGGCAGAGCATCGTGGACAGGGATAACACCATGGGACAGTACCCAAGAACAAGGGATGGCATCAGGAAGAGGTGGAACGACCTACAGGGGAAGGTACGTTCCATAGCAGCAAGACACCACCTCGCTATACAGAGGACTGGTGGTGGACTATCGCGTCCTCACCCACAACTCAAAGCATGGGAGGAGCAAGTCTTGGCAATACTTTATCCTGAGGGCCTGGCTGGAGTCAGAGTAGGACTGGACTCTGGTAAGTCAAATTCCATCAATTATCAACCCCACAACTGCATGCCATCACATACCCTCACCTTCACTCCCATCACTCCACTGCATCCCACACACTCCACCATCACATCTCACTAGCCCAATGACAAGCCCTGCATGTTGTACCAATGCATGGTCACCCCTCACAGCCCTGCATAGAAACTCTTCTCTAAAGCATGCACAGCACAGAGAACTTAAAATCCCACCATACACAAGAAAATGCTGGCAGGGCAACACCAACCATAAAGGGGAAGCCAGGGATGTACAATATGTCATGCACATTAGCCATAGCACAACATTTACATCCCCTCGGGTACCCCAGCCAATGTCACTGGAGAGGAGATGCCAACACCTTCGAGTCCCCCAACAGAAGAGGCCCACAGTGATGACAGTAACTCTGGAATTCTGGATCTGGACAATCTACCTGGCCCATCAGGGACCACTGGACAGCCGGTTACCCAAGCCCAGTCACAGACTTCCACAGAGCCTCCCTCATCAGGAAACAACACTACAGCACCCACCCAGCATCCCCAAACCTCTTGCCTTCAATCAGAAGTGTGTCCACCTGTACAGGGACCCCATGCTACATTTCGCACCCAAGACAATCAGGGACCTGTGGTCAGAGGCAGTGGGCACACGGTTCAGGGGACAGAGGCACAGGCCAACAGGGGCACTGGGAGGACTGCTGTGCGCCAGGGGGAGGACAGGCCCAGGGAACTGACTCTCCAGGAGGCACTCTTCGAGATTCTGGGAGCCTATCAACATTCCCTGGACATGATGGGCCAGATCCTGGACAACGTGCAGGAGAACAGGCGGCTGCAGGAGAGACCTGCAGGAGGGGCCGTACCAGGGGATTAGGGAGGACTTGCAGGCCACCAACAATACCCTGATCTCCATAGAAGGGGTGCTGGCAGACATGGCCAAAATTATGAGGGAGGCAGTCTTACACCAGCGGGCCCCGCCACTAGCCAGTCATCTGAACAGCCTTGCACTTCCACTGCCGCTATTG
The DNA here is from genome assembly GCF_031143425.1 of Pleurodeles waltl. Classification (NCBI taxonomy): domain Eukaryota; kingdom Metazoa; phylum Chordata; class Amphibia; order Caudata; family Salamandridae; genus Pleurodeles; species Pleurodeles waltl. The sequence goes on along the minus strand of NC_090439.1, from coordinate 144,952,715 downwards.
GCCAGGAGGCCCCCCCATTGGACTCACAGGCCACCAGCACCCCTCCCCCTGCAGACAGTGAACCAACCCGCAAACATTCCCTGTGATCCAGACAGAAGCCACAAACGCTTACCAAGAACCCCGCCAGGAAATGAGCCTCTCCTGATTGACCCCCTTGTGTCCCGCACATACACCCTGTCCACCTTGAACTGCGACTGCTCCCCTTCCTATGTCCCCTTGGACAATGCACCTGTACTACAAACAGACTAGAATCAATACCCTGGACTTTCCTCTTTCATCACCCCATTGCATTGCACTTTCCCCCTAAATGTTAGAACTTCAGTAAACACCCTTTGATAAAAATTTATTTTGAGGATGTCATGTATTTGAAATATGTATTGATTGAAACAGGTACAACCAGTGCAAATGAACTGTACATAGAATAAGCATAGAATGAATGACCTGTAGCTGGTTGTTGTGATCACACCAGGAGTATTTGTCTTATCAGAAACATTTGCAAAATGAATAGCCAAAGGGAACAATAAGTGGGCATAGAAGTGGGAAATACCAGCATGCCAATGCCACACAGAATACAACCAAAGTCGTTGAAATGTAAAGTTACACTGTCTCACTTGTGTATCATTGGAAGTACTGAGAGATTACTGTTGTTCGGTTGTCCTCATCCTCACTGTCCTCAGGGTCAACTGCTGCAACAGGGGCATCTCCAGTCTCTTCCTCCTGCAGGAAAGGGGCATGGCATCTGAGGGCCATGTTGCGCAACATGCAGCATGCCACTACTGTCTGGCAGACCTTCTTGGGTGAGTAGCACAGGGATTCACCTGTTAGATGGAGGCACCAGAACCTGGCCTTAGTCCTTCTGGTTTGCTCATGTGCCCCATTATAACATTTGTTTGCCCTTGTTCTGGCATTCCTCACAGGGGTCAGCAGCCATGATAGGTTTGGGTAACCAGAGTCACTTGCAAATATTGAGGGGCAACATTTAGCCACACACTATCCTATATGTCCCACACCATACCCATACACCAACATATACTGGGTGGGAACCAGGGCTCACATGTGCCTCAGTAGTTGTGCCATCATATTTGGGTTGCTGCTATTCCTTAGGACAAAGGCATCATGCACTGACCCAAGGTACTAAGCATTGACGTGGGAGATGTACTGGTCCGCCAAGCACACCAGCTGCACACTCACAGAAAGGAAACTCTTACGATTCCTGAACACCTGTTCATTCTGGCGGGGGGACAAATGCAATATGTGTTCCGTCAATATCCCCAATTATATAGGGGATATGTCCCCTTGTATAAAACTCTGCCTTCACAGTGGACAAATCCTCAACCTGGGGGAATGCAATGTAGCTGCACATGTGTTTTATCAGGGCAGACAATACTCTTGGCAGCACTATTGAGAATATTGGCTGTGACATTCCTGCCCACTGTCACTTGGAAAGAACGAGTTACCAGGAAATGGAGCACTGATAGAACTTGCACAAGAGGAGGGATCCCAGTGGGGTGACAGATAGCAGATATCAGGTCAGGCTCCAATTAGTCACACAGGTCCGTGATTGTGGCCCTGTCCAGTCTATGAGTGAGTATTATGTACCTGTTCTCCAGTGTAGCCAAGTCCACCATAGGTCTGTACACAGGGTTATGTCTCCATCTTCTATTGATCCGCAACGGTAGGATTCTAAGGGACAAAAGAAATGAGGAGCCAGTCACAAACTGAACAATGGAGCCACAACAGTAGTTTCTAATCTGTATACATGAAATGGGTCAGTGTGATCTGTCCAGTATGTGCCTATTTCTCCTGGGACATAGCATTATTCCATAGGCCTGCCCCACCTGTAATGGCGTCCACCTGTGCTGTGTGGAGGGACAGGTGGAAGTGAGGTAATGCCGCTGACATTATGCACTGTGGTGGGAGGCAGTCAGGAACAGCCGTGCAATTCCTCATTGGTTAATATTGGGCCCTACGGGGTACAGTGTACAATGGTGATGTACGCCGGCATTGACGGTATGCACTGCTGTGGACGTGACCGCCATTTTCTATCTGATTCCTCACTTGTTTTCCTGACCTTCTATAGAATAGGACCTCCACTGTGTGTGCTGCTGTGACCTGAGTCTGGAACCTATCATGGCCCTTGGGACCGGGGAAAGGGCCCCAGCCTTCACTTCGGAGGAGTTGGAGAGACTGGTAGATGGGGTCCTACCCCAATACGGACAGCTGTATGGGCCTCCAAACCAACAGGTGAGTACAGTGTGGGCACGAATCATGTATGGAGGTGTGTGTGAAGGCATTGTGTAAAGGGGGAGTGATGTCCTCCTGGCTGGGTACACATTGAGTGCTGGGCTATGTGTGTGCCAATAGTGCCGTAAATGGGTATGGTGGGCCATTTGTGTAACTGGTTGGACTGTTTGTCTAATGGTGTTTTCCTGTCTGTATTGCCTCTGCAGGTCAGCACCCATCAAAAGAAGGGAATATGGCATGCCATTGCTGAGGAGGAGCAGACCCTGGGGTCTATGGCAGACGGAGCACCCACTGTCGGAAATGGTAGGAGAACCTGAGACGCTGGGCACAGAAGACAGTGGAGGCCCAGCTGGGGATAACCTCGCAATGAGGAAGGGGTGCCTGTCAAACCCTGACCTCCCTGATGGCCCGTATAATGGCGGTGACCTATTCAGAGCTGGATGGGCGCTTGAGGGCAACACAGCAGCCACAAGGGGGTGAGTACAATGACTATCATTACAACTTATGCCTGGTGGGGTGGTATCTGGGTGGGTATTGTGTATCAGTGGGTGCCCCTAGGCCAGGCCAGACATTGAAGCGTAGGTCCTCTGGTGGGTAAGGGTCTGAAGGGAAAATACTGCCCATATAGCTTGTTAGCATCCACTACTGGCCAGGGCTGTGTGGGTCCCAGGTGTGCTGCAGTTGGCGGCGTGTGCTACTCCCCATTCCTTGATGACTAGCAATATCACTGGTAGTGCAATGTATAGTGCGTAGGCCTGTTCCCTGTGTGGGAGGGTGCTGTGTACACCAACGGTGGTATTAGTGCAGTCATTGACCTAGTGTATCCTTTGTCAATCTCTCCCCCTTTCTTGTTTTGTCATCCTATCCTTATGTGTATTAGCATCATCTCGCGGAGGAGCAGAGGCCCCGGCAAAGGAGGTAGCTGCATCCCACAAGACCCAGGAGGCAGAGCCCACTGATGCTGAGGGCACCAGTGGGATGGAAGGCAGGGGGAGCACCAGAGACTGGACGGGACAATACTGACTCAGATACCTCCTCTGATGGGAGCTCCCTGGTGGTGGCGGACACCTCTGTGACCACCCCAGCTACAGGTACAGCCGCCTGCCCGTATCAGCACCGCCCTCCCAGCAGCCCGTCAGTGAGTTGCCCTTGCCTGCTCACCCAGGAGGGCGGGCATCTCTTTTGCCCCAGGCACCTCAGGCCCTGCCCCAGTGACCCTGCTGCCCTAAGTGAGGGGGCTATTGACCTCCTGAGATCCATCTCTGTTTGGCAAACAACCATTGTGAATGCCATCCAGAGGCTGGCAGCCGAGATGCAATAATCTAATGCATTCCTGGAGGACATTCACACTGGATTGGCAGCCCAACAGAGATCGATCCAGCCTCTGGCCTCCTCTCTAATGGCAGCCATTGTCCCTGTTTCAAACATCCCCCCTCCAACTTACACTTCCCAGTCCCATTCTCCTCAACCCCAACCCATCCCAAACAGCCAGACGAGCATGCACACAAGACCATACCCAAGAGTGTCACAGGGAAACACAAGCATCATACTTCATCCCACAGGCACCCACACAAACACCATCCATTTGCAGACACAACAACATCCACTATTTCTTCTGTATCCTCCTCCTCCAACTCCCACCCAGTTATGTCCACACTCACACCTGCAGGCACTACATTATCATCCCCTACCTGCATCATCACCACACCAAGCAGAACACCCACCTTGCTGGCAGACACCTCCACAACATACATGCACACATCCCCTGTGTCCACTCCTACCGTGACTGTCCCTCTCCTAAGGTACACACACACAAGCACTCAGACATGCAACAGCCATCCACCTCACAACAGCATACAACCCATGCACCTGCACCCAAATCCAGCAGACAAACACCTCCAACAACCACTCCCTCATCCTCTACTCCCATTACATCTCCCCCTTCCCACCCCAATGTCCCTAAAAAGCTTTGTCTTTCCACCATTGACCTCTTCCCTACCATCCCCTCTGTCCTGCATGTATGGCCAGGGTATCAAGAACCCAGCCAAGCACCTCAGCCAAGCAGCCATTGGGCCCAGTTCCATCAGCACCTACTCATGGTTGAAAGGATTCCAGGCCACAAATACTGAAGGGAAAGAAGCCTGCATCAGCCAACAAAAAGGAGAAGGAGTCTGCACCAGCCAGCAGAAAGGGGAAGGAATCTGCACCAGCCAGCAGAAAGTGGAAGGAACTTGCACCAGCCAGCAGAAAGGGATAGGAGCCTGTACCAGCCAGAAAGAAGGGGATAGGAGCCTGCACCAGCCAGCAAGAAGGGGAAGGAGCCTGCACCAGCAGCTATCACAGAGCCCCCACCGCCAGCTGTGGTTGTGCAGCCATCAGTGAGTGCAGGGGCTGAGCAGGAGCCTCCCACTACTATCACCACCACAGTGCAGCCATCGCAGGGTGCAGGGGCTGTGCAGTAGCCTCTCACCACCACCACAATGCAGACATCACAGGGTGCAGGGGCTGAGAAGGAGCTTCCTACTGCCACCACCACCACAGTGCAACCATCAGAGGGTGCAGAGTCTGAGCAGGTGCCTCCCACTACTAACATCACCACAGTGCATCCATCGCAGGTTGCAGGGGCTGAGCAAGAGCCTCCCATTATCACCACAGTGCAGCCATCGCTGGGTGCAGGGGCTGAGCAGGAGCCTCCCACTACCACCACAGTGCAGCCATCTCAGGGGCTGAGCAGGTGCCTCCCACTAACTCCATCTCCAAAGTGCAGCCATCACAGGGTGCAGGGGCTGAGCAGGAGCCTCCCACTACCACCACCAACACAATGCAACCATCGCAGGGGCTGAGCAGGAGCCTCCCACTACCACCACAGTGCAGCCATCGCAGGATGCAGGGGCTGAGCAGGAGCTTCCCACTATCACCACCACCACAGTGCACCTGTCACCGCCATTAGACACCATATGATCCAGCCTGTCCCCTAAAGAACCAGTGGGGTATTCACCCACTTGAGAGACTGTGGCCTTGCACTCCCCGGACCAAGCGCAGGGCATGTTGCCCCCTCCAGAACCAGTGGGCAAGTCACCCACTTGAAAGACTGTGGCCTTGCACTCCCCAGGACCAATCAATGGACATGTTGCCCTCTCCAGAACCAGTGGGCAAGTCACCCGTTTCAGAGACTCTGGTCTTGCACTCCCCAGGAGTAAGCAATGGACATGTTGCCCCCTCCAGAAGCAGTGGGGTAGTCACCCACCTGAGAGTCTGTGGCCTTGTACTCCACAGGACCAACCACAGGGTATGTTGCCCTCTCCAGAACCAGTGGTCTTGTTTCCACATCCGGCTGAGGCGCTCCCCCTCCCCCTGTGGTGCCTGCCGATTTGCCAACTGATGCCCCTGCAGTATTCTCTCCGTATTGATGCAGGTAACGAGTGGGGCCTTGGACTTTGCCCTCTGGCCTTGTGGCCCCTATGAGCTGAGGACTGGGCAGTGTCCCTTTTTTGTATATATGTACATATCTGTTGCATTGCCAAATCGTATTATTAATATTGTGTTGATGTTATTACATTCACTTTAGTCAATTCCTGTTGTCCTTGCATTATTCAGCCGATTTACTGGCATAAATAGTTTTCTTGTGCAGCTGGTTGTGTGTATGGTGTGTGTGTGTGTGTCGGGTGTGTGTTGTGTGTGTGTGTGTCACTTTTGTTTTCCTCCCTCCTCCCTTGTGTGCTTGGCAGCTGTACTCACTGTCGTCCTCTTCACTGGTGTTGGTGTCCGTGGTGGAGCATAACGTAGAAGATCATCGGAAATACTTGCAGTTCTGGTTCCCTGCAGCATGGTTCTTCCCTGTGTCTCCAATGGTGAGTCGTTTCACTTTGGTGATTTGTTTCTGCCAGGCTTTTGATGGCGTTGGTACTGCCCAGGAAAAGCTGGCGGATTGTGTTGTCATTATATGGTGGGCGGAACTTTGTCTTCCACCTGGCTATAGGCGGCATTCGCCGTGGTGACTGTTCTTTCCACCCTAGCAGTCGGTGTGGTACATTGGCTGCCTTTCAGAGATCTAACCACCTGAGTCATAATTTGGCAGTAGTTACTGCCAGGCTGTTGGCTGTTTTACCACCACTTGATCACTGACCGCCAGGGTCGTAATGCGGGCCATAGTATTGGGGCTCTGCAATATAGATTACATTTTTGTAATTTGGAAAGGTGACAAGAGGAGTGCTAAAGATATTGTGTGGAGTATTGATAACAATGACTTGAATTTGAAGTTTATCAGCACTGTGAGTGAGAACGAGATTGAGTTTTTGGATGTGAATGTTAATATGGAAAATCAGAAACTAGAAACAATGCTATTTAGAAAACCCATTGCAGGGAATAATATTTTACATGCATCTAGCTTTCATCCTTCCTCTTTGATTGGTAGTATACATTATGGGGAGCTTTTAAGAACTAAAAGAATCTGTAGCACACATAAACGTTTGGAGAGTGAATAAAGCATGATGTTACAGAGATTGAGGAAAAGAGGATATAAGGAAAAAACGTCTTAAGAGAGAAAATGTGCTCTTTAAAAAGCTCTGCACAAAAGACAGAACTAAGGTGCAGCAACATTTCATCACCACATACAATAGAGTTCACCAGAGAGTTAGTGCTATATTGAATAAGCACAGGTGTTGGAAAGTGGATTACTGGTAAGGGCAGGCAAGTATCTACACTTGGCAGCAGGCCACTAACTCCCACTAGGTTCAGTTTGGTAATAAATTGACCCCAGCTCAACGCTTGGTAACTTGGCAACAAGCGACAAGGCTTAACTTCGAAGACAAAGGCCCTCATTCCAACCTTGGCGGTAAAGGCCGTTAACCGCCATGCTGATGGCCGCCAAAATACCGTGGCGGAAATCCGCTACAGGTATTATGACCCACATCTAGAAATCTGCCACAATACAGACACCCAAACAAGTCCGCCACACCAAATGTCAGTGCTAAACTGGCAATAGCAAAACCCACACCGTTACGCCAACAGGAATACGCCCACACTATCACGACCCACGAATCAATGTGGAAGTCTTTAAACCACGGTAATCCATTGGCGGTACACACAGCCGTGCTCAAAATACACACACACATACAAAACACAACCACATTGGACAATTCAAACTACACACACCTGACACACATGCACACACCACACCCACACACTCACACCACTATAAAACACACACCCACATTACCCACAACCCCTTACAACAACAGTTTTGGAAGAAGCAGAGAGAGAGAATAGCAAAGACAACACCAGCATCCAGAGGCACACAACACCATCACTCATACACCATCCACGCACCTCAAAGAACACACCCCAACCCATCATGCCACACATCACATCAACCATCACCTCACAAATCACCCACACCACATCATGGCACCTCAAAGACACCCTAGGTTTTCTGAGGAGGAGCTCAGGGTCATGGGGGAGGAAATCATCCGGATAGAGCCACAGCTATTCGGATCACAGGTGCAGCAGACATCCATTGCAAGGAAGATGGAGCTATGGTGGAGAATTGTCGACAGGGTCAACGCAGTGGGGCAGCACCCAAAAACACGGGATGACATCAGGAAGAGGTGGAACGCCCTACGGGGGAAGGTGCGTTCTGTGGTATCCAGACACCAGGTAGAAGTACAGAGTACTGGTGGTGGACCCTCACCTTCTCCCCCACAACTAACAACATGGGAGGAGCAAGGCTTGGTGATCATGCATCCTGAGGGCCTCGCAGGAGTAGCAGGAGGACTGGACTCTGGTAAGTCAAATCTTTACTATTATATCCCCCACCCTAACTGCATGCCATCACAAACACCTATCCCCACCCTCACACCCATCACCTCAACACCTCACAGATACCCCACTATCACAACCCACACATTCCAATACCAAGCCCTGCATGTCACAACAATGCATGGACACCCATCACAGACCTACATGGACACCCATTACCAAAGCCTGTCCAGTAGAGAGACTCAGTTAGGGCACACAATCATCACTCACACAAGGGCCAAGGCAATAATGCAAGCACAGGATTAAAGGGAAACTCACCCATCGCACAAGGTGGCACACACAGATACAATAACTATGCATTTACACCCCAACAGGACCCCAACCCAACCTTACCGGACAGGAGGTGCCAGTTATATTTAGTCCCCCCCACAGAAGAGGCCCACAGTGACAACAGCAGCTCTGCACGCCTAGATCAAGATGACCAGCCCGGCCCACCAGGGACCTCTGGACAGTCGGTTCCCCCGCCACAGTCCCAAACCACCACTGAACCTCCCCCTCAGGAAACACCACCACAGCAACCCCCCCCAGCGGGCCCATGCGACTGTCCCCAGGAAACGTCAATCAGCAGTGTGTCCACCACTACAGGGACCCGAGGCAAACCCACTAACCCAGGAAGATCAGGGACCTGGGGTCAGTGGCAGTGGGCACACAGTTCAGAGGACAAAGGCACATGACAACAGGGAAGCTGGGAGGACTGCTGTGTGACAGGGGGAGGACAGGCCCAGGGAACCCACTCTCCACGAGGCACTCTCCAAGATCATAGGAGCATACCACCATTCCCAGGAGACCATGGGCACGGTACTGGCCAAGTTTCAGGAGACCCAGCGGCTGCAGGAGGAACAGTACCTGGGGATCAGGGAGGACTTGAAGTCCATTAACATCACCCTGGTCACCATAGCAGGGGTGCTGGCAGACATGGCCAACACCATGAGGGAGACAGTGCCATACCACCGGGCCACTGACACCAGCCCGAGCGATGAACAGCCCTCCACGTCCGCCGGCACTAGTGGACAGGAGGTCCCGCCACAGGACCAACAGGCCACCAGCACCCCACCCCCTGCAGAAGGAGAACCACCCTGCAAACTGTCCCTGCGATCCAGGCACAAGACAGAGAACTTTGCCAAGCCCCACCAGGAAATAAGACTCTTCTGATTGTCACTCTTGTGTCCCACTATGTCTCCCTGACCACCGTGAAGTGCCATTGCTCCACTTCCTATGCCCCCTTGGACAATGCACCTGTGAAACAAAGAGACTGGCCTCTACCATGGATATTCCTCCACCATCACCACAGCCCATTGCACACCCCCTCCACTTATTAGCACTTAAATAAACACCCTTGAATCACAAAACAATCTGGAGTCAGTCTGCACTTTCACAAATGTGTTATTACAACCTCTTTGACAAATATCAATTTTAATGTTCATTTGCACATACCAAAGTATGACAGTTGTTGGGCAGCAGTGAACATAGCAGAAGGCAGAATGTGGTACCCAGATCTGTGAAAAGGAAAAGGAAAGTGACCTGTCAGGGTCCATACACAGAGGTAAAAAGGCAGACTTATACAATGTCCTACAGTAGTCTGATATGAGTGAAGCAGTGCCAGTCTCTTACCTGTGTCTCACTGGAAGTACTGCATGATGATTTTTTTTTGGTTGTCAATATCTTCTTCTTCTGCCTCCTCTTCTTCACTGTCTACAGGCTCCACAGCTGTCACAAGACCAACATCAGGCCCATCCTCCTGCAGAAAAGGCACCTGGCATTGCAAAGCCAGGTTGTGCAACATACAGCATGCCACGATTATCTGGCACATCTTCTCCGGTGGGTAGTATAGGGAGCCACCTGTTAAATGGAGGCACTGGAATCTGGCCTTCAGGAGGCCGATAGTCCACTCTATAATCCTCCTAGTTCGCCCAGGTGCCTCATTGTAGCGTTCCTCTTCCCTTTTACTGGGATTCCTCACTGGGGTCAGTAGCCATGACAGGTTGGGGTAACCAGAGTCTCCTGCAAATGTAGAGGGATATCTGTTAGACATACACCAACCCTTAGGGACTATCCCATACCCAGACACCTATTCATACTGTGTGGGGACCTTGGGCTCACCCATTAGCCACACACGGTGCCTCTGGAGTTGGCCCATCACATAAGAGATGCTGCTATTCCTCAAAATGTAAGCGTCATGCAAAGAGCCAGGATACTTGGCATTCACATGAGAGATGTACTGGTCTGCCAAACACACCATCTGCACATTCATGGAATGGTAGCTTTTACGATTTCTGTACACCTGTTCATTCCTGCGGGGGGGACAAATGCCACATGTGTATCATCAATGGCACCAATGATGTTGGAGATATGTCCCAGGGCATAGAAGTCCCCCTTTTCATTGTGGGCAAATCCTCCACCTGGGGGAAAACGTTGTAGCCGTGCATGTGTTTCAGCAGGGCAGACAACACTCTGGTCAACACGTTAGAGAACATTGGCTGTGACATCCCTGATGCCATGGCCACTGTTGTTTGAAAGGAACCACTGGCCAGGAAAGGAAGCACTGACAGGACCTGCACTAGAGGGGGGATACCTGTGTGATGCCGGATAGCTGACATCAGGTCAGGCTCCAATTGGGCACACAGTTCTTGGATTGTGGCACAATCAGGTCCGTAGGTGATAATGATGTGTCTGTCTTCCATTGTTGACAGGTCCACCAGGGGTCTGTATACCGGAGGATGGCGCCATCTCATCATCTGCCCCAGCGGATGTGCCCTATGGAGGAGAATGGTGAGCAGAGGGTCGTGTACCACATAGGTTGCACAATGGTGTTTTGCACTAATGGGATTTAATCGGAGCCTGTCCGTATTCCTGCCCAGATGTGCTGTGACGCAGTTAGGTGCCCTGCCATGTGCCCCCCTGAAATGGCGGCTGCCTAACCTGTAAGGAGGGACAAGGGCAAATGACGTAACTGCGCTGGCATTGTGCAGCGTTGCGGTAGGTGGTCGAAGACCACTGCGCAATTCAGCATTGGTTATCATTTGGTCCTAGGGGTTCTAGGAGCCAATGACGATGTATGCCGGTGGTGACGGTACGCACCACCGCAGATGTGACAACCATTTTCTATCTGTTCACTCACTTGATACCTGACCTTCAACAGGAGAGGACCTACACTGCAAGGGCTGCTGTGACCTCAGTCTGGAAGCGACAACGGCTACAGTGTCTGGGGAAAGGGCCCCTGCCTTCACCGCAGAGGAGTTGGACAAACTGGTGGATGGAGTCCTCCCTCAGTACACGCTACTTTACGGTCCTCCAGACAAACAGGTGAGTACACAGTGAGCATGATGGATGGGACTTGAATGTATGGAGTGGTCTGGATGGATGACACATGTTGTGGGAGGGGCTGTGGCCTGCATGTGAGGCTGGTCATTGTATGTGTTTCAGGGCATGGGTGGGAACTGGTGGCTAATGAGTAAGAAGAACTGGACTGGGGAGTAAGTTCCATTCTTACTTTACATTTCCTGTAGGTCAGTGCCCACCAGAAGAAGGGTATTTGGTGTGCCATCGCCATGGAAGTGCGGACCCTGGGGGTCTATCATAGACGCAGCACCCTCTGCCGCAAGAGATGGGAGGACCTGCGTTGCTGGAACAAGAAGACAGCGGAAGCCCAGCTGGGGCTGGCCCCCAAACATGGAAGGGGTGTCCATCGCACCATGACCCCCCTGATGTTCCGGATCCTGGCGGTGGCATATCCGGAGTTGGATGGGCGCTTGAGGGCATCACAGCAGCCACAGGGGGGTGAGTACAGTCTCATTCAGCTGACTCTGCACGCTTTACGAGGTGTCTGGGTGAGGGATGTGGGCTGTGGGTTCCCCTAGGCCAGGGTGAACGTGGTAGGGTAGCTCCCTTGTTAGGCAGGGTCTGTGGCACTCCAACCCCAATAGTGATAGTGACCATCTACAATTAGTCAGCCTCCTGTGGGTTCCAGGTGTGCAGCAAATGTGGTCAGGCATAGTCCCCCATGGGCAGGTGATTTTCCTAAGAATTGTTAGTTCATGGGCTAGTGCATAGGGCTGCTCCCTGTGTGTTGTGTCCGCCTACGGTAGGGGTGTTGCTGGCATTGACCATGTGTCTCCTCTATCTTCCTCCCCTTTCTGTTTTGTCACCCTGTCCTTGTGTGCATTAGCATCATCTGGCGGAGGAGCAGTGGCACTGGAGCAGGAGGGAGCTGCAACCCACACGGCCCAGGAAGGTGAATGTACGGGGTCTGATGAGAACTCCCTTTACGCTGGCGGGCACATCTGTGCCCACCACAACAACAGGTACAGCCACCCCCCCCTACTAGCACCACCCTCCCAGCAGCCCCTCAGCATGTTTCCCGTGTCCGCTCACTCAGGAGGGTGGGCAACTTTTTTGCCCCAGGCACCTCAGGCCCTGTCCCAGTCAGCCCTGCTGCCCTCAGTGAGGACGCTATTGACCTCCTGAGATCACTCACTGTTGGGCAGTCAACCATTTTGAAAGCCATCCAGGGTGTCGAGAGGCATTTGCAGCAAACAAATGCATACCTGGAGGGCATTCATTCTGGCGTGGCGGCCCAACAGAGAGCATTTCAGGCTCTGGCCTCAGCACAGATGGCAGCCATTGTCTCTGTGTCCAGCCTCCTACCTCCAACCTCCACTACCCAGACCCAATCCCCTCTACCTCAGCCTATCCCAAGCACACCATCAGACCAGCATGCACACACATCAACACACAAAAGTGGCTCAGGCAAACCAGACACACCACCATCCACTGCCTCAACTGTGTCCCCCTCCTCCACGTCCTCCACCTCCCTCCCAGTCTCGTCTCCACTCACACCTGCATGCACTACATCCTCAGCCACTACCTCCAACACCAGCACACCCATCACCACACACCCATCACCACACACCGCTCACGTGCAATCACCACCTCAACTACCATTCACACGTCCCCTGTGTCCTCTCCCAGTGTGTCTGTGAGCCCACCTCCCAAAGCACACAAACGTCGGCACACACCCAATCAACGGCCATCCACCTCACAACATCCTCCAACCCATGCACCTTCACCCAAACACAGCGGACGTACACCTCCTACAACCACTACCTCTTCCTCCACTCCCAAACCCCCTCCATCTTCCCATCCCAGTGTGTCTAAGAAACTTTTCCTGGTTAGCATTGGCCTCTTCCCTACACCTTCCCCCGTCTTTCCCCTAGGGCCTGGTTATCTAGAGCCATGACCAGCACCTCAGCCACCAAATCCTCGTCCAGTGTGGTCCCTGCAAGTCTGGGAACATCGAAGGGGGCACCCATCAGGGCTGCCAGTGTGCCACCTACTGAAGCTAAGGACCACCCTATTCCGCCACCTGCCATGGTAAAGAAGGGGCCAGCATGCAGAAGAGAAAAGCCGCACCAACCACCCAGCAAGGCCTCTTCCAGAACCAAAGAGGACAGTGCCAAGGTCCCAGCAGCGACTTCCAAAGTGGGGAAGGGACACAAGAGCAAAGGGAAGTCAGCACAGGGCACAGAGCCTCCAGGTGAGGGACTGGTGTCACCCCTTTCGCAAAACAGCCAAGCAACCTGTACCGCAGTGTGCACCGCCGCAATGACCACCACCTGCACCTCCACCTGCACTGCCATCTGCACTGCCTCCTGCAGGGCAGCTGTCTCAACTACAGTCACCAGCATCATCTCCAGTGGGTAGCCTTCTGAGGCTGCAGGAGACGGCCTGGTGTCTCCCTCCACAAGTGCAGACACCTGAACCACCGGCAGCATCTTCGCCACAGACACATTCTCAGCCTCCGCCACCTGCACTGTGACGTGCCCAGCCAGTGCCACTACAGTGGACATCAGCATCATCCCCAGTGGGCAGGTGTCTGAGGCTGCAGGTGGCATCCTGGACCCTGCACACACTACATGAGGCACCACCACCAGCATTGGCACTTCCAGCAGTTTGCAGCCTTAGTCGTTGGAAGGAGGAGTGTGGCTCTGCCTCCATGAAGTATCATGCTACCTGTTACCGGTAAATCTTGTGGCTCAGACACCCATGTGAGGGAACCGGAACTGCCACACCACTGGTGCAGCATCACTGGGCACCATGCCCCCTCCAGAACCAGTGGAGAACAGCATCCACTACCCCAGTCCTTGGGAGGATGAAGCACTTTGGGCACCATGCCCCCTCCAGAACTAGTGAAGAACACCATATACTACCCCAGTCCTTGGCAGGATGAAGCACTCTGGGCACCAGGCCCCCTCCAGAGCCAGTGGAGAACAGCATCCGCTAGAGAGACTGTGGCTTTGCACTCCCCAGGACCAAGCAGTGGGCAAACCACCCACTTGAGAGTCTGTGGCTTTGCACTCCCCAGGACCAAGCAGTGGGCAAACCATCCACTAGAGAGACTGTGGCTTTGCACTCCACAGGACCAAGCAGTGGGCAAACCACCAACTTGAGAGACTGTGGCTTTGCACTCCCCAGGACCAAGCAGTGGGCAAACCACCCACTAGAGAGACTGTGGCATTGCGCTCCCCAGGACCAAGCTGTGGGCAAACCACCCAGTTGAGAGACTGTGACTTTGCGCTCCCCAGGACCAAGCAGTGGGCAAACCACCCACTTGAGAGACTGTGGCTTTACACTCCCCAGGACCAAGCAGTGCGCAAACCACCCACTTGAGAGACTTGAGAGACTGTGGCATTGTACTCCCCAGGACCAAGCAGTGGGCAACCCACCCACTTGAGAAACTGTGGCTTTGCACTCCCCAGGAACAAGCAGTGGGCATGGAGCCCCTTCGGGAGCAGTGGCGTCGTCCCATCATATGGCTGAGGTGCCCCCCCTCCACTTCCCCCTGAGGTGCCTGTGTTTATTTAACCTGATGCCCCTGCAGTTTTCTCTCCGTTTTGAGGCAGGTGTCATGTGTGGGCTTTGCCCATGCTTTTTGGTACCACTGGTCCACGGACATTTAATGGGACAGTGTACGGACTTGTGTACTTGCTGTAAATATTTGTATATACTGATGATCTAAAGTTCTCTTGGGCTATGTGACTGTTCGATTATTACACTTGTTAAACTCATTTCATTTGGTCCTTGCATTCTTCCAGGGGGTGACAGGGGTATCTGTGATGTTATTGGATGTGTGTGTGTGTGTGTATGTTGTTGTGGGTGAGGGTGGGGGTGTTGCGTGTGTGTGCCACTTTCTTTTTCCTCCCCCCTCCCCTGTGTACTAGGTGCAGTACTCACTGTCGTCGCCGCTGCCGTCTTTGATGTTCCTGGTAGATGAGGAGGTAAACCAACACGGGCAGGACCTGTAACTCGGGTTCCATGGCGTCCTGGTTCCTCATTGGGTGTCAAGAGGTGAGTGGTTTCCCTTCTGTGTACTGTTTCTGCAGTGCTTTTGATGGCGTTGGTACCACCCCGGAAAAGCTGACGGATTGGTGCTGTGTAATAGTGTGGGCGGTACATTGTCTTCCTCCTGTCTGTTGCCGGTTACCGCCGTGGTGTTTGTTTCTACCGCCGTGGCGGTCGGAGTGTTAAAGTGGGTGTCTGTGTTGGCGGTTTCCGCCATGGTCGTGATTCCATTTTTTTTTACCGCCGGCCTGTTGGCGGTATTACTGCCGCTTTATCACAGACCGCCAGGGTTGTAATGAGGGCCATAGTGTAAAGCTTTCAAGTATCACAAACAGTAAATAAATAAAACACAGGAAACAGTTAAAAATCCAAAACAAATTTATAAAAATAGGAAATATTTTTTGCCTCAAAATAACCAATAAAATCAGATAACGGGAGCCAGAGATTTTTAAAGAATTTGTGTTTTTTAGAGCAAGAAACAAATAGCACGAATCTGATCATGTGGTCGCACCTCGACTGGGGCAAAGTCAAAGTTTAAGGCCGATAGCAATGGAGCCCTGCTCGGCAACAGCAAGTGGGAGGCCTTAGTCAAACATTTACCTTCAGAATTAGTCATTTTCTTGAAGATTTTCTTCAGCGGGACGAAGTCGCCTGTCTGATCCGACCTCCCTGGAGCCCTTCCCTGGATATGTGTCATGGGAGACCACGGTGAGGATGTCTACATTCAGACTTAGATTATTTTTTTAGATGAAAATCCGTTGACTGGGCCGAAGCTGAGTCTTAATCCGACATCCCTGGAGCCTTCATCGGGTACACTATGCGGAAAGCCCTGGTTAACGTTCTACATTCAGACTTAGTCACTTTTTTGGAGATGTTCTTCAGCGGGACTAGCCCTCAAGTGACGCCAGATCACTTTTGAAGCAAGCCGCCTAGAGTCACGGTGGCGGGTCAGACCCTCTATGAAGCTTTTTCCTAAAAGTTCTCCAATCTTCTCCAAACTTCTGGATCTTTTTCCAGAATGTATTTTAAGGCCCTTTAGGAGTCCACAGCTCACACCAAGGTTCCAGAAGCTCTTAGTTGCTCCTTGAGGATGCAGACTACAACTCCCAGAATGCACCTGGCTCAAACTCCAAATTGGCCACTGGACACTGGTCAGCTGGTCAGTTTCTTCAGGATCTGAAACAGGGGACTCTGGTTAGCACTGTTTCACCTGTAGCAAATAGGGAGTCCCTCTTTGAACCAGTTGAAGCCAGGCAAAGTCCTTCTTGTGGTGGAGCTTAAGTGTGCAGCTGGTGCAGTCTTTCAGAGTGCAGTGTCCAGTTGCAGGCAGTCCTTCTTCTCCTGATGTTCTTTATTTTAGGGATCTGATTTGTGGATGTGGCTCTGCCATATTTATCATTGCTCTTGGGTGAAAAACAAGGGGGTCCTGGGTGTCCAATCAGAGGCATAGTTCTTCCCCCTGTGACAACCACTTCCTGGGAAGTGTGGCAAAAATCAATCCCAGGGAGCAACATTCTTCAAAAATCCAACATGGCTGAAAATGACTTTTGGAGGTTAGATCTGGCTGAGCCCACCCACTGGTGTGGCTAAAAATCCTAAATACACCCCTCTCCTGCCCTATCGTAATCTAATCAAGAGGGCACCTAATTTTCTGGGGTTGCAGGGTGTGAGGGAGGTGGTGGGTTGCTCCAAATGTCCTTCCCTGAGTTTGAAGACCAGTTTGGCAGCCCTTCCTGCTTCCCCAACTGCTGAGGCAGATCTCCTCCTCCAGGGACAACCTTTCTGTTCATCCCAGACCACTTCACACCTGATAAAGGCAGCCTGACCAGGCTGCCAGAGGCTGGCCAATCAGAGAAGGACACTACAGAGCTGAAGTTGGCAACTTTTCAGGTCGAGTTTAAAACTCTTTACCTGAACTAGTTATATTAAATCCAACAAATTGTGAGTTGTGGGATTTATTATAACAATTAATTTGATACCAAACTCAAGGTATATGACACTTAAGGGGACCTTGTTAATTAAAATAAATTCTCCCCATTTTAGCCTATGGGAGCCATTCACCTCAGTGAAGGAGAAACAAACTTTGCTATTTTACCTCACCAGGGCTTTTAAAAAATTTTTATAAGGTCCCTGCTTATAGTTACATGGCACCCACCCCTAGGGGCACATAGGGCACACCTTAGGGGTGACTTATATGTAATAATAAGGTAGTTTAAGACTTTGGAAGTACTTTAAATTCCAATGTTGAATTTGCATATAACTTTAGTTTAAAAGCAGCCAGTAGAGGGCGTGGCCAAGATGGTGGCGTGAGCGGACGCGTCTTGGAGCGTTCCCCCTCCCGGGCCTAAAGAAGTGGAACAACAGTCCCAGGCCCCTTCTTTTCGAGCGTCCCCGGGTGTTCAGGGGCACTGGCAGGATCCTGAGACCGGGTGGAGTGCCCTGGAGCTGGTGGGGGGCCACCCAAGGGGCGGAGCCTGATCGGGCATCAGCAGAGCCTGGGACGCACGTGGTCGGCGATGGCTGCAGGGCCGGGTCTCCGGCCAGAGAGGCAGAGAGAAACGCAGACAGTTAGACCTGGGCCTGGCTGCGGCAGTGACAGAAGCAGTTTGAAGTGGAGAGTGCGGTGTCACACACCAAGCCGCGAAGGTAATGGGCCGGGGGCGGAATTGATGGCGCGTGATAGTGTTGCATGACTTTGGCCCCCTGGCCCAAGGAGAGCCTGGCAGTTCCGGGAGTGGTCCGATGGGGTCCAGGGAGGCCAAAGTGAGCGAAGCTGGGCCCCCTACCACCTACTGAAGCAGTGGGCCCCTGGCCCTTGAGATGGAAGTGAAATGCTGCAGCAAGAGAAGGGTTCAGCTGGACTGGTTGGCCCGCGGTGAGGCAATGACACGTGGCAGCATTGCATGGCTTGGGCCCTCCGGGCCCTGGGGGGCATGACAGTTCCATGAGTGGCCTGGTAGGGTCCCAGGAAGCTAGGACGAGGGAATCTGGATACTCCTACCCTTGTTTGAAGTCGTGGGCCCATGGCCCCTGAAGCAAAGAGTGCTGCACTCCAACAGGGAAGAGGGGTTCAGCAGGACTGGTCAGCCCGCGGTGAGGGGACGGAGGAGCGGTTGAGTGCTGCACTTATACAGGAGCCGGAGCGGAGGCCTCACAGGGAGTTGAGAGTGGCGATGGCATCCACCAAACCTAAAAGGGATCAGTCGGTCAGGGAGATGCTGACGAGATCGCACCCGTCACAGGGCAAGCAAGCTGAGGCTGCTTCCCAGATGAGGGGGCCCAAAGAAAAGGGAGATGCAGAGGCTGATGGAGAGGCCCCGGTCACGAAGGGCTTCCTCACCTCCTTGTTCAACTCTTTGAGGATGGATCTGCAGGAGCTACGAAAAGATATCTCCCAGGAGATGCGGGAACTACGTGCTGATAGTACCTCATTGGGGGAAAGAGTGTCCAGTATGGAGAACAACGAGATCTCCAGAGGTGATGAAGTCGAACAACTTCAACAGGAAATAATTTGCCTACGCAAACACAAGGAGCAAATGCAGATCACGACCAAGGACTTGGCAAACCGCTCCAGACACCATAATATATGAATTAGAGGGGTTTCACATGGAGCTGAGGGAGATGACATTAGAGAGTTTGTCACAGCATTGTTTCACTCCCTTCTACACCCTGAAAACAGGCAAGAGGTCACACTCAATCGGGTCCACAGAGTGGGCCGGCAGGAGGGTGCGGGAGCGCGTCCTCCTGATATTTTAGCGTGCGTCTACAATTTTATGACCAAAGAAGATATTCTCCAAAGGGCGCAAAATCTCCCTCAGATCCAGTTTTGGGGGCACAGCTTACAGCTCTATCAGGACCTCTCCATGCTGTCACTGCAGAGGCGTAGAGAACTCAAGCCCATTACAGACTATCTCTGGGCCAACTCCACATCTTACAATTGGGGTCACCCCTTCCAACTTGTGTTCTGGTGGGGGTACCAGACAAGACAAGTGAAGTCACTTCAGGAGGCCCACCTGATTTTAAATCTGTAGGAGACGGAGTAGCGGACAAGGTCCCCCGGGGGATGTCCTCCTGAGCATCGGCAGGGATGGCGGCGAGAGGAAAGGAAACAGAAGCCACCGCGGCCGTCGTCTATGGAGAGAGCGCTTGAGAGACAAGCCGTATTGAATAGTATTACCGCCGGTGCCAGCTCATAGATACTAATCGTGTCCGGAAGCTGATAGAGATGGCCGTGGGCTGTTCCCGGGAGAATGGAGTGAAAAGGGTTGGAGCTGGGCCTGGGCGGCGGGGCCTCTGGATGGTACGAGTGGGCCTCGCGAAATGTTCCAGGCCTCCACTTGTTTTTTTTATTTTATTTTTTTATATATCTTTTTATTGGAAATTGAGGAATGATACAGAATGATACAAAGTACATTATAGGGCGTTGCCCATGTGTTTTTGACAAAGGCTGGTATCTCGATTGGCGTACGTATAAGTTTAACAGGAGGAGAATATGAACATTGGGGCGTGAGGTAAGAAAAAGAGAAAGGATAGGTGGGAAGGAGGGGTGGGAGGGGGAAGTAGCATTGGGGAGAGGGGAGTAATTGGGGGAGGAAGAAGAGGAAAGGGGAGGGAAGAGTAGGAAGAAAAGAGGGGGGATAGGGAGGGGAAGGGAGGGAGGTAAGTCAATGCATCAGGATGGCTTAGTAGGTGTGGTGGTAGTTTCCTTTATGATATGATATGAGCTCTCATGTAGGGTCTTGTATGGATATGTGTATGTTTGCTTATGGTGTGGGGTATGAGATCCAGAATATGAGGGTAGGGTAGAGGGGGTGGATCGGGGAGAGTCTGTATAGGTGTCCTTTAACAGTTTGGAACTCTGGAACTCTTGTGGTCAGATCCTATAGTTCAGTGCTGGTCTATCTAATATAAGTTGGATATAGAGAGGGAGGGAGTATAGGGGAGAAAGGGGGGAGGCTTTGCAGCCTAGGGGAGGGAGAAAGAAAGAGGGGAGGTGTTGGTTAAAGTTTAAGGCGTTGCGGGGTTGGGGAATGCTGTCCGGGGTAGGAGATCTAGGGGTCAGGGAAAGAGGGAGGTGGAGAGGTTAATATAGGAAAGAAGAGTCAAGATGGGTTAGAGCGGAAAACTGGGGTATGTGATATAGTATATGAGAAGAAGGGGAGAAAGGGGAGATGGGGAAGAGGAGGGGAGGGGAGGATCTTGTTGACATCCATCGACTGTCCACCAGCAGCTGTGGGGCGGGGCAGTGGAAGGAGGTGGTGTGAATTAAAAAGACACCAAGTGTAGGGTATGGGGGGAGAGTTTTGTCAACTACGGTCCTGGCAGAAAGGGGCTCCAGACTTCTGTGAACAGGGCTGCTTGGTCTTGTAAATTATAGATTACTCGTTCATGGGTGGCAGTTTATATCATAGCCGTCATCCATTCTGTCGGTGTGGGGGCGGCACTAGATCTCCAATGCCGGAGTATGCAGATTTTGGCTGTGGCTATTGCCGTGTGCAACAATCTCTGTTGTGAGCGTGGCAGGGGGGTACGGGTGCGTATTGTGGAGGAGGATGAATGACAGTGGAAACGGGTGCGGTATCTGGAGGATGTCCATCAGAGTGTGACGCACAGTGTCCCATAAGGGTTATATCGATGGGCAGAGGCACAGGATGTGTAGTAGGTCGCAGTGAGGGTCTGTGCATCGCCAGCATTTCGCATGCAGTATTAGACACGCCCTGAACAGCCTCATAGGGGTCCAATAACAATCTTGGAGGACTTTGACTAGGCAAAACTTCAGTCCAGCCTCTCGGGTGCCTCTGTCGAGTGCCTACAGGATGTCTGACCAGTCCTCCTCGGTGTATGTCGTTCCAAGCCGGTCTTGCCACTTGAGGCGTAGGCTTTCAAGAAGGGGTTGCGAATAAAGGTGGTTGACTAGTACTCTGTATAAACCTGCCATCACGTCTTTATGGAGGCCCCATGTCTGTAGATATGTGATAATTGGCAAGGCCTTGACTTCCCACAAAAGGGTACCCAGTACTTTATGTAGACAGTGCTTGAGCTGCAGGTATCGCCATTCTTGGCTATTATGTAAGTCGAACTCGTTTCTTAAGGTGGCGAAGGGTCGGAGCCGATTGCAATCTATGATTTGGGCTATGCAGCTGATGCCAGCGTTGTTCCACTGGGGCCATTTTAGGGTACTTCCCCCTATTTTAATGCTTTTGTTTCCCTCTATAGGGGCTTGTGTGTGTAAAGAGGGTGTACTCCTAGGAGACGATGAGCCCTGCGCCACACCGCATTTGTTGCCGCGAGGACTGGGTTAGGCAGTTGGGGGCGGTCTGTGTATATCCCTCCTAGTCCTTCGCGTTGGTCCCGTAGAAGTTTCTCTGTGGCAACCCACTGTGGGGGGTCAGTGTTTCCAGGGAGTAGACATGCCAGTGGCGATAAATGTAGGGCTAGTGAGTATTGTTCCACTGAGGGGAGGCCTAAGCCTCCGTAGGATCACCTTGCCAGCATTTTTGCTGGTGTTAGTCTCGGGCGTATAGAGCCCCACACAAAGGTTCTTATTGAGGCGTCTATCCCCCGAAGCAAGGTAAGAGGCACGTGCAGGGGGAGCATGCCTAGTATATACGTGAGGCGCGGGAGGGTGACCATCCTGACCGCCTGTGTCCTGCCCCACATAGAGAGTCCCAGCAACGACCATTTAGCGAAGTCCTGTTTCATCCGAGATACGAGAGGATCTAAATTATCTCTAATCTTGTGCTCCAAGCCTCGGTTGACAAGTGTTCCCAGATATTTGAGGCGTGTCGGGGTTCATTTGAATGGGAGACCATGGATTGCGGCCCTCGTCGTTACTCGTGAGAGGGGTAGTGATTCGCTCTTGTCCCAGTTCACCCGGTATCCTGACAAGGATGCAAAGTCCTCTATGATTGAGAGTAACGCTGGCAGGGCCCTTTCTCGATCAGATAGGGTGAGCAACATATCATCAGCATAGTGGTAGATTTTGGAGATGCCTCCTGTTAAAGGGATACCTTGTATCTGTTGGGAATTTTGTATGGTGGCAGCTAGGGACTCCATCGCTAGCAGGAACAATAGCTGTGACAGGGGGCAACCCTGCCTCGTGCCTCTTCCAATGGGGAACGGGTCCGATAGGAAGCCCCCGCAATTAACTTGCGCCGTAGGGTGGTCATATAATAAGCGGACTTTGGAAATAAATTGTTCTCCGAGACAGAAGTGTTTCATAGTAGTGAATAGGTAGGGCCATTCGATGCGGTCGAACACTTTCTCCGCATCGAGGGACAGGGCCAGGTCTTCTTCCGGCATATTTAGGGATTCATGTAGAGTATGACAGAAAGTACGGATATGGTTTCTGGAGGTACGGCCCGGTACGAACCCCACTTGGGTGTTATGTATCAGGGATGGTATCACTTTCCGTAAGCAAGCCGCCAAAACGCTGGCCAAGAGTTTGACATCTCCGTTCAGGTGGGAGATAGGGCGATAACTGCTTCAGAGTTTGGGGTCTCTGCCTGGTTTGGGCAGGACAACAATAGTGGCCTTGTTAGACAGTGTACCCAAGGAGCCCTCTTGGCATGCCTCTGTGAGTGCCTCATGTACAGCAGTGACTGCCTCTTCCCCAGCCCATCTGTAGAATTCAGCAGGGAAGCCGTCCTCACCTGGGGATTTGAGGTATGGGACGTTTTTAATGGCTTTTACTATTTCCTCCCTGCTTATATCGCCATCTAGGAGAGCCTGGCCCGCCTCCGAGAGGTGGGGTAGGTTGGCCGTGGTGAGAAAAGGCCTCAGTTTGCGCTGTGGTGGTCACTGTCTCAGAGGTATAAAGATGGCGGTAGAAGGCCACAAATTCATTTACAATGTCTTGTTGGGGGGTTAGTACTGCTCCTGAGGAGGACGTTATGGCTGGGATGGCGGAGGCAGCTTCTCTCTGCTGAAGTTGTTCCTCCAGAAGTCGTCCCGCTTTCTCGCCCTGTTCATAATGACGGCCGCGCAATCTTTGTAGTGCATATTCTGCCTGTGAAGTGTAGAGCTCATTGTGTTCCATTCAGGCTTGTTCGAGGGAGCGGCATAGCGTGAGGGATGGCTGGGCAGTGTATTGCCTGGTGAGACTCCGGATGTCGTATTCAAGGGTTCGTTGGCATGTCATCCTATCCTTATTTGCCAGTGCTGCGTCGCGCATCATGTTGCCTCTCAGGGTTGCCTTTGCCACCGCCCATAGGACTCATTTGGAGACCACAGTGCAGGTATTGTCGGCCATGTATGTGGATATGTGGGTCCTCAGTTGTTCTTTCCCTTGGGGGGAACGGTATCTGTGCACCACGAAACGCCATGGTTTGCGGCCAGGGGAGGTGAGGCCCGTTTGAATCTGGAGCAAGATAGGAGAGTGGTCTGAGAGTCCACTTTCAAGTATACTAGAATCTTGGATTTGGGGAACTATGGTGCACAACACTAAGAAATAGTCCAGGTAGGATTGGCTACCGTGGACAGGCAACAGGAATGTGTATTCCTTGTCTTTTGGGTGTAACAGTCTCCAGTAATCGGCCAAGCCTGCATCAATGATTAGATCCATTAGCAGTGCCTTGTCGTGGTTGTTGTCCGTATCGATAGGACCCGTTCTGTCTAATATGGCGTCCTGGGCAAGGTTCCAGTCCCCTCCTATGATATAGCGGGTAGCCCCTATTTCAGTCAGGAGGCGGTTTAGTTGTAGGAAGAAAGATCGCTTAGAACCAGTCTGCGCGTAGACTGAGCCCACACATCCGGAAGTGTTTCCTATCTTCAGTTTTGCAAACACGTATCTCCCATCTGGGTCATTCCATGTTTTGATGATTGTATCCGGAAGGGTTTTGCATAGCAAAATCGCTACTCGACATTTGCGGGGGGTGCCTCCTCCGGTCTCCTGGTCTGCTGGGCAGCAGCTGAAGGAAACCCTTCCCACCCAGTCCCGGCAGAGCTTGCTGGTCTCCGTACGGTCCAGATGGGTCTCCTGGATCAGGGCTATATCCGCTCTTTTAGATTGGAGATAAGACAACACCAGACAAGTCTAGCAAAGGTCTTGTCCTGCCCCAGATGACCAGCCAGGGGTATCGCATGAGCCATCCCCAGTAGGAAAGACCCTAGCCCTCATTACAACCCTGGTGGTCGGTGTTAAAGCAGCAGTAATACCGCCAACAGGCCGGCGGAAAAAATAATGGAATCACCACCATGGCGGAAACCGCCAACATAGACAGCCACTTTAACACTCTGACTGCTACGGCGGTACAAACAAACAGCGTGGTGGCCACCGCCAACAGACAGGCGGAAGACAAAGTACCGCCCGCCCTATCACAACCCGGCAATCTGCCACCTTTTCTGGGCAGAACCAACGCGAACAAAAACACAGCAGAAACAGGACTTGGAAGGGAAAATACTCACCTCTCCACACCCCACGAGGAACCAGAATGCCATGGAGCCAGGACTCCAGATACTCCCTGCTATGGTATTCCTGCTCCTCTATCAGGAGCAACAAAGATGGCGGCAACAAGCACGGTGAGTACTGCACCTACAGCACAGGAGAGGGGGAGGGAAAAGAGAGTGACACACACGCAACACGCACCACCTCCACCCCCACCCTCCCCCACAACATCATACTCACAAATACATGCAGCAACATTACATATCACCACCACCCCCCTCAGTAACGCAAGGACAAAAGGAATTGATGTGAACGAATGTAATCAATACAAATCAGATAGTGAAATTTTAAAATTCAGTAAATACAAATATGTACACCAAGTACACAAGTCCGGATATTACTCAAACATCATCTGTGGATTAGAGTCCCAAAAGGCATGGGCGAGGCCCACACATCACCAGACTTCAAACGGAGAGAACACTGCAGGGGCATCGGATCGAAATGAAACAGGCACCTCAGGGGAAGGGGGGGGGCACCTCATCCTAATGAATGCAAGACGCCACTGCTCCACGAGGGGGCCACAGTCTCTCAAGTCTCTCCAGTGGGTGGTTTGCCCACTGCTTTATCCTGGGAAGTGCAAAGCCACAGTCTCTCATGTCTCTCCAGTAGGTGGTTGCCCACTGCTTTATCCTAGGGAGTACTAAGCCACAGTCTCTCAAGTCTCTCCAGTGGGTGGTTTGCCCACTGCTTTATCCTGGGGAGTGCAAAGCCACAGTCTCTCAAGTCTCTCCAGTAGGTGGTTTGCCCACTGCTTTATCCTGGGGAGTACAAAGACACAGTCTCTCAAGTCTCTCCAGTGGGTGGTGTGCCCACTGCTTTATCCTGGGGAGTGCAAAGCCACAGTCTCGCAAGTGGAGAACAGTGCCCAGAGTGCTTCATCCTGCCAAGGACTGAGGTAGTGGATGCCTTTCTCCACTGGTTCTGGAGGGGGCTTTGTGCCCAGAGTGCTTCATCCTGCCAATGACTGAGGTAGTGAATGCCTTTCTCCACTGGTTCTGGAGGGTGCTTTGTGCCTAGAGTGCTTCATCCTGCCAAGGACTGAGGTAGTGGATGTGATACTCCACTGGTTCTGGAGGGGGATTTGAGCCCAGAGTGCTTCATCCTGCCAATGACTGAGGTAGTGGATGCCTTTCTCCACTGGTTCTGGAGGGGGCTTTGTGCCCAGAGTGGTTCATCCTGTGAAGGACTCAGGTAGTGGATGCCTTTCTCCACTGGTTCTGGAGGGGGCTTTGTGCCCAGAGTGCTTCATCCTGCCAAGGACTAAGGTAGTGGATGTGATACTCCACTGGTTCTGGAGGGGGCTTTGTGCCCAGAGTGCTTCATCCTGCCAAGGACTCAGGTAGTGGATGCCTTTCTCCACTGGTTCTGGAGGGGGCTTTGTGCCCAGAGTGCTTCATCCTGCCAAGGACTGAGGTAGTGGATGTGATACTCCACTGGTTCTGGAGGGGGCTTTGGGCCCAGAGTGCTTCATCCTGCCAAGGACTGAGGTAGTGGATGCCTTTCTCCACTGGTTCTGGAGGGGGATTTGTGCCCAGAGTGCTTCATCCTGCCAAGGAATCAGGTAGTGGATGCTTTCTCCACTGAAAGTCGTGCATCATGGAAGCTGGCCAGGCTCCTGGAACTGACCACCAGCCTCGGACAACTGACCACTGGGGTTGGCAGCTATGTCTGCAGTGGTGCCACAGGCTTAGGATGTCGCGGGGCCGCTGGCAGTGCTTGTGGCGGGGTCACTCGTGGCGGTGCTGGCGGCGGCCTCTGTGGCATCGGTGCTGGCAGGGGGCTCTGTGATGGCGGTGCTTGCGGCGGCCTCTGTGGCATTGGTGCTTGCGGGTGGCTCCTTGGCGGCGGTGCTTGCGGCCTCTGTGGCATCGTGGCTGGAGGCAGGCTCTGTGATGGCGGTGCTTGCGGCAGCCTCTGTGGTGGCGGGCTCTGTGGCGGTGGTGCTGGTGGCAGCCTCAGTGGCTGGGTGCTGGTGGCGGGCTCAGTGACTGCTGTGCTGGTGGCGGGCTCAATGACAGCGGTGCTGGTGGCAGGCTCAATGACAGCGGTGCTGGTGGAGGTGCAGGTGGCAGTGCAGGTGGCAGTCTTCTCTGCCGTACAGGTTGGCGTCATCGTGGACTGAAGGTGTGACACTGGTCCAATTGTCAGTGCCACCATGCTATATTCCAAAGTTATTGCAAATACACTTTTGTGAAATCACAGACTGACTCCAGATTGTTTTGTGATCAAGGGTGTTTATTTCAGTGCTAATTAGTGGAGGGGGTTGTAAAATGGGCAGGGGTGATGTTGAAGGAATGTCCATGGCAGAGTCCAGTCTATTTGTTTCACAGGTGCATTGTCCAAAGGGACATAGGAAGTGGACCTAGGGCAGTTGAAGGATGGACAGGATGACAAAGTGGGACAGAAGGATGACATTCAGGGGGGTCTCATTTCCTGGCGGGGGTCTTGGCATTGTTCTCTGTCTTTGTCCCGGATCTCAGGGACCGTTTGAGGGGTGGGTCTCCATCTGCAGGGGTGGGGTGCTGGTGTCTTGGTCCTGTGGTGGTGCCTCCTGTCCACTAGTGCCGGCAAAGATGGTGGGCTGTTCATCATCTAGGCTAGTGTCAGGGGCCTCTTGTTGTGCCACAGTGTCCCTCTTGGTGCTCACAAGGTCCTTCAGCACCCCTACAATGGTGACCAGGGTGGTGTTGATGGACTTAAGTTCCTCCCTGATCCCCAGATAGTGTTCCTCCTGCAGCCGCTGGGTCTCCTGAAAGTTGGCCAGTACCGTTGCCATCGTCTCCTGGGAAAGATGGTACGCTCCCATGATGTTGGAGAGGGCCTCATGGCGAGTGGGTTCCCTGGGCCTGTCCTCCCTCGTCACACAGCAGTCCTCTCAGATCCCCGGTTTTCCTGTGCCTCTGTCCCCTGAATCGTGTGCCCACTGCCACTGCCCCCAGGTCCCTGATTTTCTTGGGGTGGTGGGTTTGCCTGGGTTTCCTGTAGTGGTGGACACACTGCTGCTTGCTGAGTGATGGGCCCGCTGGGTGGGTGCTATGCTGGTGTTTCCTGAGGGGGAAGCTCTGTGGTGGCATGTGCCAGTGTCAGGGGAACCGACTGTCCCGAGGTCCCAGATGGGCCGGTCTAGTCATCTTGATCCAGTTGGACAGAGCTGCTGTCATCACTGTGGGCCTCTTCTGTGGGGGGAGTGAACATGTCTGGAACCTCCTGTCCGGTGACGTTGAGTAGGGGTCCTGTAGGGGTGTAAAGGCATGATTATTGCATCTGTGTGTGCAATGGGTGGGTGACCCTGTACTCCAGTGCTTGCATTCTTGTCTGGGACCCTGTGTGATATTTGGTTTGAGGTATGTGTGGATATCTGTAGTGGACATGCTTTGGTGATGGGTGTCCATGCTTTGGTGTTGCATGCAGGGCTTGGTGTTGGGATGTGTGGGTTGTGATAGTGGGACATTTGTGAGGTGTTGGAGTGATGGGGTGAGGGTGAGGGTGGGGTATGTGATAGCATGCAGGTAGGGTGGGGGATGTAATAGTTAAGATTTGACTTAACAGAGTCCATTCCTCCTTCTACTCCTGCGGGGCCCTCAGGATGCAGTATAGCCAAGACTTGCTCCTCCCATTTTGTTAGTTGTGGGGGAGGAGGTGGGGGTCCTCTGCCAGTCCTCTGTACTGCAATCTGGTGTCTTGAGACCACGGAACGCACCTTCCCCCGTATGTCGTTCCACCTCTTCCTGATGTCATCCCGTGTTCTTGGATGCTGTCCCACTGCGTTGACCCTGTCTATGATTCTGCGCCATAGCTCCATCTTCCTTGCAATGGAGGTGTGCTGCACCTGTGATCCGAATAGCTGTGGCTCTACCCGGACGATTTCCTCCACCATGACCCTGAGCTCCTCCTCAGAGAACCTGGGGTTTCGTTGAGGTGCCATGATGTGGTGTGGGTGATGTGTGAGGTGGTGTCGGTTGTGATGTGTGAGGGGATGTGTTTGTGTGTGTTGTCTGAGGTGCGTGGATGTTGTGTGTGTAATGGTGTTGTGTGCGTGTGGATGCTAGTGTTGTTTCTGGTGGTGTCTCTCTGGGCTTCTTCCTAAATTTTGGCACTAAGGGTTTGTGGGTGATGTGGGCGGGTGTTTTATATTGGATTGGGTTTGTGGGAGTGGTTTGTGTATGTGTATCAGGTGCGTGTATTTCGAATTGTCCAATGTGGTTGTGTTTTGTATATTTGTGTGTATTTTGAGCGCGGCCAATGGAATACTGCGGTTGAAAGACCGCCGCGTGGATTCGTGGGTCGTGATAGTGTGGGCGCATTCCTGTTGGCGTGACGGTCTTGGTTTTGTTATCACCATTTTATCACTGACCTTTGGTGTGGCGGACTTGTGTGGGTGTCTGTATTTTGGTGGATTCCGGGCTGTTGGTCGTAATAGCTGTAGCGGAATTCTGCTGCCGCAGCGGTGTGTTGGCAGTCTTCTGCACGGTTATAAGCGGGATTTAATGCCAATGTTGTAATGAGGGCCTCTGTCACAGGGGGACTACCAATACACGTGTTGCCCCATGCACAGGTTCCTTATGCTCAAAATACAGGCGGTCATTCGCCCAGTATATACTGTGATCTCCAGAAGTATGTTGCTGGGTGTTGGACTTTTTCCCCTATGCAGGGTCATCCCCAATCTTTTTGCCTCCTATTTCTTCTGACCTTTTGCTGTTGGCTTTTGAATTCTGATGACTTTACCACTTCTAACCAGTGCTAAAGTGCATATGCTCTCTGTGTAAATTGTGTTGTTGATTGGTTTATCCATGGCATGCTTAATTTACTAGTAAGTCCCTAGTAAAGTGTACTAGAGGTGCCCAGGGCTGGTAAATCAAATGCTACTAGTGGGCCTGCAGCACTGGTTGAGCTACCTGCATTAGTAGCCCTGTAATCATGTCTCCGGCCTGCCTCTGCAGTGCCTGTGTGTGCAGTTTTGAACTGCCAGTTCGACTTGGCAAGTGTACCCACTTGCCAGGCTTAAACTTTCCTTTTGCTTACATGTAAGACACCCCTAAGATAGGCCCTAGGTACCCCCATGGGAGAGTGCAGTGTATGTTTAAGGTAGGACATATACTAATGTGTTTATTATGTCCTAACTGTGAAATACGTCTAAATTTGTTTTTCACTGTTGCAAGGCCTATCCCTCTCACAGGTTAACATGGGGGATGCCTTTATATATGATTAAAGCGTAGATTCCCTTTGGGATGGGTAGACATGGGGAGTTTGGGGTCTCTGAGCACACAATTTAAAAATACATCTTTTAGTAAAGTTGAGTTTAAGATTGTGGGGCTCTTTCCGAGCCCGGCGGGCGGCTGGCGCCGCCCTCCGGGCGGAAACCGCCCAAAGACCGCACTGCGGTCAAATGACCGCGGGGGTCATTTTGACTTTCCCGCTGGGCCGGCGGGCGATCTCCAGAAGATCGCCCGCCGGCCCAGCGGGAAAGCCCCTGCAACGAGGAAGCCGGCTCCGAATGGAGCCGGCGGAGTTGCAGGGGTGCGACGGGTGCAGCAGCACCCGTCGCGATTTTCACTGTCTGCATAGAATGGCAGTGCAGGGGCCCCCAGGGGCCCCACGACACCCGTTCCCGCCATCCTGTTCCTGGCGGGTTTTACCGCCAGGAACAGGCTGGCGGGAAGGGGGTCGGAATCCCCATGGCGGCGCTGCAAGCAGCCCCGCCATGGAGGATTCCCTGGGCCAGGGGAAAAACGGCGGGAAACCGCCGGTTCCCCTTTTCTGACCGCGGCTTTACCGCCGCGGTCAGAATAGCCCTGGAAGCACCGCCAGCATGTTGGCAGTGCTTCCGTTGCCCTCCACCCTGGTGGTTTCAAACCGCCAGGGTCGGAATAAGGGCCTGTGTGTTTTAGAAAGTGAGCAGTTTCTTGCTTAAACCATTCTGTGACTCTGCCTGTTTGTGGACTCCCTGTCTGTGTCAATTTGACAGTTGGGCTGTTTGCACCTCTCTCTAGGCAGTGACACAAAGGGGGCTGGGGTGTAGCCTGCATATCCTGATGAGCCATCTGTGCTACTAGGAAGGGGAGGAGTGGTCACTCACACCTGAAAGGGTTGTGCCTGCCCTCACATAATGTAGTCTCCAACCCCCTGGTGTGTGTCTGGGGCCTGGCCTGGGCAAGGCAGGATTTCACAAACATGAGAGACTTTTCTTTGAAGTAAGCCTACTTCAAATGGCAACATGGGTATAAGAAGGGCACCTAAAACCACAGACTTTAGATCATTCCTGGAAATCAAGAGGAACCTCTGCCTGGAGAAGAGCTGAGGTAGAAGAGCTGCCCTGCCTGTGACTGTGCTTTGTGGAGCTCTCCTGCAGTTGCTGCTTCTGCCTGGTGAAAGAGGACAAAGGCTCGACTTTGTTGTGCATTCTTGATTGTGAAGAAATCTCCAAGGGCTTGTTCTGAGCTTGCCTCCTGTTGTTGAAGTCTCAGGGCCATCAAAGTATCCCCTGCCAGCACCTGAACTCTCTGCTGAGACTTCTGCCCTGCCAAGTTGTGCCCTACTCAGTTCCAGGGGCCTTGACAGGTGAAGCTGGCAGACCAAGCCTGAAAATCCACGCGCAGACCGCTGTGTGGGAAACTTTTACAGCCTCTGGGAGCGGCTGAAGAAACGATGCGCCGCTGGCTCCGCAGCCAAAATCGATGCAGTGCTTGCAGCACGGCTGGGAGATCGATGCATGCGGCTGGAGAATCGACGTGCCACATTGCTGACAGAGGCTGGTATCGTCGCAACCCACACAATGCGGTTTTGCTATCACTGTGAAGCAGAATTTTCAATGCAAACCTTGCTGGGTTACTATATGTAATAACGCATTGTATCAAAATGTCAAAAAAGGCCACTCTGTGAGTAGGCATTTGAGAAAAGCCACAGATGGCGGTTTTGCTATCACTGTGAAGCAGCATTTTCAATGCAAACCTTGCTGGGCATGCAAAAACAACGCAGCGCCTGCCTGGACATGAGTGCTGCCCGGATTGACATATTGCTCCCCCGCCGGGAGGAAAAACGACACATGCTGGACCAACTGGAGAAGGAGAAACAACGCATGAGCTCACTTGCAGGTGAGAAGTCGATGCACTGCTTACTTTTTTCTACGAACACTCGCCCATGAGTGTTATTTTAATGCGACCCAGGTACTTTTCAATGCTAACGGTGTTTTATCTGTTTACCATTGGATTTAAGACTCTTTTTGCTTTTTAATTAATAACTTGACTTGTGTATGTTGGATTTTTGTCGTTTTGGTCCTGTTTTGTTTAGATAAATGCTTTCTAGTTTTCTAAACCTGTGTTGTGTCATTTTGTAGTGTTTTCATTAAGTTACTGTGTGTGTGTTGGTACAAATATTTTACAGCTAGCACTCTGAAGTTAAGCCTGCCTGCTCGTGCCAAGCTACCAAAGGGGTGAGCGGGGGTTAGCTGACGGTGATTCTCCTTTACCCTGACTAGAGTGAGGGTCCTTGCTTGGACAGGGGGAAATCTGACTGCCAACCAAAGACCCCATTTCTAATATTCAGTGAACAAAAATGACTTAAATAACCACAGAGGCTCTTCTTGGTAATCCAAAGACAGTATTTACTAACTGTCGCAACAGGGTGAAAAACACTGCGGACTGTACCTCAGCCCTGTCACCATCCATCTGTGGCTTTTCTCAAATGCCTAATCACAGAGTGGCCTTTTTAGACATTTTGATACAATGCGTTATTACATATAGTAACTAATAGTTAACTTGCAAGTTTTAAAAAAAACACTTGCAAACATGTGACCCCCATAACCCTGGTTTTCTGAGCTAATACATTGTGCATTCTTTATTATACATTCGCCAATTCATTATGTCAGGGTATTCTTTGACCCATGAAAGTGTGCACGCTTCATGGTAAATGTAGTTAACGTGAAGCGTGTGCTGGCAGCATTGTGTGTTTAAACCTCTCTGTGCTCAGATTTTGGTCTCTTCCCTACATTCATAGCTTTATCGTGCACCTGTGTGCTCTGGGCTGATTCAATTATGTACCCATTGTCTTATGAGGCCATTATCTGTATGTAGGCATGGAGAGTGTGCTGGGTGACTTGTGTGCAGATGTTGTAAATGTTCCTGGGTCTGTTAGACATGAGTTGGCCTTTAACTGAAAATCCTTTCATTTGTCTTATTCCATTATATCCTTGAATTAACCTTTCACCTTTCTTGTGTCAGTGTGGGAGTTAGGCCTAAACTGATTTCCAACTACAAACAGCTGTGTGATTTCTTCTTGGGCTCAATGCTGCATGATATTTTCATGTTTCATATTTACTAAAGTGTGTTTCTTTTTTACATATCCTACAAGTATGATAAGCTGCCTCGATTTCAGCTTGATACCTTATGCTCTCCAGAACTCCTACCTTATGGCTTCCCCTTCTGCTTCCCATCCAACAAGCTCAGGCGTGTCAATACTGGAAGAAATGTCCTACCCAGTAGGCTTTGGGGTGACCTCCTTCAGCGTCTCATGTGGGATTGTAGGAGCTGTTTTCCCATGGCCCTTGCCCTTCTCTCTTTTGGCTGCTGCTGGACCATTTTTCCAGACTCCAGACCTTGACTCTCCTCCTGGGCAGCCATGGACCTGATGGTCAAACAGATCCTTTAAGTAAACCCCAACATTTCCAGATGTGACCTGAGCTCCATTTCCTTACAGGCAGTGTGATTTATGTCATTCTCTTACACAGGCAGGAGAGGGCATACAACAACTTTAAGAAGACCTGTGACATCCACCCCATTCAAAGGGAATCAGAGTCACAGAGTGGTGGCTCTCCCGGTTGTCTGCTACTACAACCTAGTGAAATGTATTGGGAATCACTTGCTCTGTGGATACCAGCTAAAACCTGGCAGTAGTCACACTGGCTTCTGTGTCTCTCAGCTCCACTTTCTGCCCATTATTGATGATCCGCTGTCTATATTTTGCAGTATTGGAAGCCATGTGGGCTTTAGGCACCACCTCCATTTTACCCAGGGACACTAGGGTAACCTCACTAATCAACCCTGCACTAACTGGGACTATCTCCTCTCCAAGCGTTATGCTAGCCAACCCCAGGTTTTGTCCTCCATTGGGGGACTGTGCCTGCTTGGGACACTTGGGATCACCTTTGATGTGCCCATGATCTTAACACCCATAGCACTTGCAATGGTTCTTATGAAAGAAGCTTTTTTCTGGTGCAAGATTGGGATGGAGATCCTTTTCCACTGAAAACTGTTTTGAGGGCCTTGAGAGAACTCCTTTTTTTATCTCTCCCACCTTCCTCTGGGAAGAACCCTGACCCTCCTTTTAGGAGTTCCCCCAGATGCCTTATTGGACGCTCTGGTGCTGATCCAGATGTCTTCCTTCTCAGCAAGCTTCCTGGGGTTAGTGAGCATGTTGTCTACAAGGTGTGTGCATAGCTCTGTAAAGTAGGATTTCAGCATGTGCCCCCTCAGAATCAGGCTGTACAACCCAACAAAATCAACCACTTTGCTGCCCCTCACCTAGCCCTTTACTGCTCTGCTGGGATAATCTGAGAAGTCCACCCAAGACTGGTTTTGGAGTTTGTGGCTATCCCTGGACCTCTGTTGGTATATCTCAGGGGCCAGACCAAGTTGGGTCAAAACAACAACCTGTGTGGGGTCATACTTCATTTGATCTTCTATCTCAACTGTAAGGAGTGTCTCTCCCTACCATCTGCATGTATCTCAACAAGCTACCCTCCAGTACTCCTCATGGACCTTGTGTACCATCAGAGCCACCTCATATACTGAGAACTATTTAACTATATCATCTCCCACCACATAATTTGGTACCAGGTCCTTGGCTATGCAGACCCACTCCTCTCCAGTGGGTGCTGCTGGTACACTGCCACCAATATTGCTGATTTACACTTGCTTGTATTTTATGCCCAGTTCCTTGAGACTGAGCTAATGTACCAGCCTCTTTTCTTCCATCCTTAGTTTGGCCAAGTCCATTTTGAGTTTCCTCTCCACTCCCCTATCCTCCAGCTCCTCTGGCATCAGGCCCCTAGTAGATATCCTGCTCTCTGCCCCATCCTTGATATCCTGGTCATCTGCTGGGGTTGGGTTGATCTCTCCTGGTAGCTTGAGATGTTGTGCTGGATCCTCTTCCTACTCATTCTCTGTTCGTGCTCCTTTCTCCTCATTGCCATTATTGTCATCATCTCCAGAGGTGGCCTGTCACCTTTGCACCTCCTTATAGTCCCTGAGATCCAGTTTGGTAGCCTTTGTGTCGGCTTTCAGCACCCTCTGCTTGCAGAGCCTAGCTGATGAAGGGTGATACCATGAAACCGGTCCTATGATGCTTGTTTCCGGTCCAAGGAGGACCTGGCTTGGCAGTTCGGGCTGGACTGTTCTCATGAGGAAGAGGGTCAATACTGATTTGCATATGGCCAGGTCCAAACAGGGGTGTGGTGGTGAGCAAAAAAACAATGGATTAAACCCAGATCTTTATGACTGGGGTGAATGTTTGATTTGCTCTGCATTCCGTCCATCATCTGTTCTTTGTGCATTTGTCACCCCAAGTGGGAAGGGTATGCCCAGACGTGGGTTCTGTGCTCACTGCGCCACTGGATTCAAGCTAGCCTACCTGATGAAGGGTGATACCCTGAAACCGGTCCCAGGATGCTTGTTTCCGGTCTAGGGAGGACCTGGCTTGGCAGTTCGAGCTGGACTGTTCCTATGAGGAACAGGGTCAAGACTGATTTGTATATGGCCAGGTCCAAACTGGGGTGGCTTGGTGAGCAAAAAAACAATGGATTAAACCCAGATCTTTGTGACGGGGGTGAATGTTTGATTTGCTCTGCATTCCGTCCATCATCTGCTCATTTTGCATTTGTCGCCCCAAGTGGGAAGGGTATGCCCAGACATTAGTCCCGTGCTCACTGTGCCACTGTGTTCAAGCTATCCAAGCTGATGAAGGGTGATACCCTGAAACTGGTCCTAAGAAGCTTGTTTCCAGTCCAGGGAGGATCTGTCATGGCAGTTCGGGCTGAACTGTTCCCATGAGGGACAGGGTCAAGACTGATTTGCATATGGCCAGGTCCAAACTGGGGTGGGGTGGTGAGCAAAAAACGATGGATTAAACCCAGATCTATGTGATTGGGGGTGAATGTTTGATTTGCTCTGCATTCCGTCCATCATCTGTTTTTTTTTTGCAAAGTTTCAGCAGCTCAGCCCTGCTGAGCATTTCAAAGTTGCATAGCCCATCTTCATGGTGCAAAAAGAAAGTTGGGCTCTTATATTTAGAAAAGGTTGAAAATAGACAAAGGAAAACTATGGAAGAATTTAAAAAGGAATAACTATAATGTCAAAGTATTTATGTGGGATTTATGTGTAACACAAATCACTGTATGGTACTTCACAAACACAAGTCCTGATCCACACCGCTGAGCACCAATGTGAGAAATTGGGTTGTTGGTTGACTAGAGTGCGAGCCCTGGTCAAGAAACAGCCACAATCCCTGACAGGGTGAACTACAAAAAAATCACTAAATTAACCTGTGCTTAAAGCTTGGTAGCTTGGCATAAAAAGCAGTTAGGCTTAGCTTAGGGGCAATGTGTAAGGTATTTATGTATCACACAGACAGTAATAAAGTGAAAACGCAGCACCATTAAAATACCAGACCAATTTACCTAAATGAGGTAAATTGTAATAAATTATTTGAGACCAAAACAATAAAAATCAAATCCGTATATTTGGAATTATGAATGTAAAGTTTTTTGTGAACTTTTTTTTCAAAACTAGTGTCTAAAAGTTTAAAACACCCACTTCGGACCTCTAGTCATGTGGGACCATGCAAAGTAAAAAAATATGGAAGACCATGATGGAGCATAGTTTGGCTATAAGAAGTGGTCAGGCCCGGTCAGTGCCTGCCTTCAGATGTCCTTGAGTCAAAACCACAGTGAAGATTTCTACATTCTGACTTAGTCGCCAAAATAGAAGATGAAAATCTCCAAAGGGGCAAGGCAGAGGGCTGTAGCTGAAGACATTTCCATGAGGTTGGATACCCCTTTGATGAAGAACCTCTAAAACAGATTTTGTGCTGGAGTAGTCAGAAAATCAATCTGACCGGCAATGCACTGTGGACAGATAAGTGAGCAGGTTGGTCCCAGTCTCCTCCTAGTTCTCAGAGTAGTTTTATGCAAAAGAAAATTGTCCCCACTTTTGGATTTTGGCTCCCTCCCTGGTCACCTTCAGAACCATCTTTAACTTCTCTATGTGTCTTCCATGTGTCTGGGATTAGTGGGAAACCATGTTGAGGGTTAGGACTCACTCAGGCTGGTTTCAGGTATAGATCTAAGGTGAAGGGAGCCTCTTATGCCCCTGAGTCCACACTCTAGTGGTACTAGGTTCAAGTTCCAAGTCTAGTTCTTCTTCCCGAGGCAAGAGGGCAGCAGGGCAGAAAGGCAGTAATTTAGAAAAACAACAGCTTGTCCAAAGCTCAGCAGAGAAACAGTCCTTTTAACAGCACATCATTCTTCCCTCCTGGCAGTGTGTCCACATGTCTAGACGTGTACTGAAAAGTTGGTGTCGGAGGCCCTATTTTAAACCCTGGTGTCCCTTCCTCCTTCGGGAAGGTGATATAAACTTCTAAACAGTGGCTTTGAAGTGCATGGAATTTCTTGACTCCCCTGCCTTGGCTCCAAGCTGGCTACAGTGACAATGTGGAGGTGACAGGTCCTCTGTGTGACGGGAGAGCACTCACTATTCAGTTGCAAGTAGGGCTGCATTCTACCTCCACATCTTGCTTGCAGATGGCCCATTCCGGCACACCTTATCTCTCTATTGTGTAACTGTCTCTGAGGAATTCATAAAGTCTAACTGACAGTTACACCTAGTCATTTGGCCCAAGATTGGCTACAGACACAAAAAGGCTAAGGGCAGAAAATTGCAACTTTCTAAAAGTGACATTTTCAAAAATTGTAATCAAAAACCTCAACTTACCAATAAATAGGGTTTGTCATTGCAAGTCCAAAGACGCTAACCATGCCATACCTACCGGCTCCCAAATCGGAAATGACAGCTTATTACATGTAAAAAGGAATCCCCAATACTATCCCAAAGGAGAGGTAGGCCTCACAGCAGTAAAAAACAGTTTAGGAGTTTTTTCAATACCAGGACATTTAAATCTTAAAAGTATGTCCAACTTTTTAATTACAACGTACTCCGCCTTATGAGCTACCTACAGCCTACCTTAGGGGTAGCTTCTATGTAATAAATAGGGAGTTTAAGGCTTGGCAAGGGGATTTTAATGCAAAGTCAACATGGCAGTTTAAAACTGCACTCAGGCTGCAGTAGCAGGCCTGGGACATGTTTTAAGGTGCTACTTAAGTGGGTGGCCCTAGTAATTTCCGGTCCTGCACGCCCACTAGCATTTAATTTACGGGTTGTGGTGATATGGTATACCACTCTACAAGTGACTTATAAGTACATTAAATATGTCAATTGGATATAGGCAAATTTAACCATGTTTTAAAAAGCACGGGTTAGCAATGGTAAAGTGAACAGAGTCATAAGGCCAACAAAAACCAAGGGGATGATTTATAGCTTGGCAGATGGGTTACTCTGTCACAAACTTGATGAATATCTAGTCTGCCGTATAACAATTTCAAAAGGATATAATGGAATCATAATACAGCAGGGAGAGCCAGGTCCAACACATAATATGCAATACCAACTGCAATATAAGGTCATTATACAACTAAAAGAGTAAATGTCGTTCAAATGCTTGATGTAGTTTCCTTTAGATTTCTGCATTGATTGACATTTACTGTTGAGGTGAATGTGTCTATGACAAAAAATGTGTATAAGGATATACAAAATAATTATTTTATGATAAAAGGATATCGGACACAATTACATACATTTCACATATTACATTTAGAACATGATGGACATTAGTTTTATTGCAAGCTTATGTGAAAAAACAACAGACTACGTGACAAATCAGAACAGGTAAGTTAAATGTAAACATGCTACAAAGTGTGTAAATTAAGGACACATACCTCCTGTTACAGCAGCAAAGCAGTTGGTCATTATCTATATTAAGCAACCGGTAAGTAACATCTTAGAACATGAGGCTCATGGTAAAAAAGTTAAGCAGGAAACATAGGTAAAGTGAGTTTAGCCCTTTTATAGGTTTGAATGTGACAGGTCAGGTGTGGATAAATTACTGCCATTGTTACACCAACGGTAACCAACATTATGATTAGGTGGGTGGAGTTGTGGCTGTAATACCACTGTCAGCCACTTTTCGGCTATTAGTCCGTTGCCAGAGGAGTATGCATACAATTGAGATAACTGTGGTTTGACCAAAGCACATATTATCCTGTCATACCTTCAACATATGAATCAGGTTTGCAAACATTTCGAATGGAAGATGGATAGAAAGTTGATTTTCTATGGTCCAGACACACTCAACAAGATATAATTTGAGCCATAGATTTTTTTATTAGTATCAGTTATTTGTAATTCAAAGTCAATTATGATATTGCTAAGACTTTTGTTGATGGTTTTAGATCTTGTTACTGTTAGAAATTCACTATAAGTAGACAAATGTTTGTCTGCTAGCCAAGCATTGACTAATGATACTGTGTATTGTTGACGTTAGTGGAATAGTGTATGTCTGCAAAGATGTGTGGTTGTTGATTTGAATGTCCCATTCACCATCCAGATTTCATTATTTTCTAAAGTTACTGTGTTATGTAGAGTAGGGAAGACCAGTATTTTTTCCTGTGGCTTGTTTATATTGGATTTTAATATCTTAGGACTCACACGTTACTTTCATTTTTACAAATATTTTTGTGATTACAGAGATCTCCTTTATTAAAATGGAGGACTCATTATCAAGACGCGGTCTAGTAGGTATTACCAGGATGTGAAATGTGGAAGTGTTTGTTTAGATACACGTTTTTGATCATGAATTAAAAAATCTTTTAGATTGAGTGTGCTTAATACAACAGACATGCCTTACAAGGATGGTTAGAATGTTCAATCCTTTTATGAGTATGGTTTCATGATAAACCATATTTCTATAAATTTCATTGTCAATAAGAACTGAATATTTTTGAATGCACTGTTTGAGCTTGTATATTGATGATTATGTTATGATCAGTGACATTTCTGTAAAACATAATTTCATTCAAAAAGTAATCTCTACTGACAACCGCTGTGGGGCCCAAATGGCCTCCTTTATATATTTATTTAAATATATATATATATATATATATATATATATATATATATATATATATATATATATATATATATATATATATATATTTTTTTTTCTAGTAGTCAACATCAACTTTAGGCCAAAGTTTTAACATATATATTAGAGGAAACACTATTGCATTTTTTAAGTAATACATCGAAGTAGTTTCTCCTCTATGTTTTGTATATGATTTTGTTTGCACCCTGTTAGCCAAATTGTTTTTCAGAGCTGTGGGATCAGGTTCTATAAAGATGTTATATTAGATTTTTTCAATGTGGTTTTCATATATAATTATTGTGATGGAGGAGACTTTAACCTGGCACTGTTTGACGAACAAGATCAGCGCCCGCCCATAAGGTCGTCAACAAACGCACATCCCTTAGCAGTTTTCCTGAGGGTGATGGAGCTGAGAGATGTCTGGCGGGCTCATCACCCTCATGAAAAACAAATCTCTTTCTACTTCGGAGCACATAATAGCTTATCATTCCTAGACTACATTGTTACAACTGCTGGACAAGCACTGCACTTTCCAAGGGTGCAACATTTGGTGAGGAGTGTTTGAACTCACTCTCCCAAACTAGCAAAGCTGGGAACCTGTCAATCCCCTCTACAACAACCTCTCCTGCTAGACCCTTGTTACCCACCAGAGTCCAAGATTTAAAAGGAGCTCTTTAAAGGCACAATGTGTTACTTCAACAAGAAGAAAGAGTCCATTGACTCTGCCCAGACACTGTGGGAAGCCTATAAAGTTGTGTTTAGGGGGCAAGCAATAGCCCTAATAGATGGATACAAAACAAAAAGACTTTTGGATACTCTAGAAAAGGAGCCCCAAGTTCTGGAAGAGACTTTAGCTGAGGGAAAGACAGATGATCGTATACATATGGGGTCATTCTGACCCTGGCGGTCATTGACCGCCAGGGCCAACGACCACGGAAGCACCGCCAACAGGCTGGTGGTGCTTCCTGGCCAATTCTGACCGCGGCGGTAAAGCCGCGGTCAGAAAAGGGAAACCGGCGGTTTCCCGCCGGTTTTCCCCTGGCCAAAGGAATCCTCCATGGTGGCGCTAGAGGCTGGCGGGAACGGGTGTCGTGGGGCCCCTGGGGGCCCCTGCACTGCCCATGCCACTGGCATGGGCCGTGCAGGGGCCCCCTAACAGGGCCCCAGCAAGATTTTCAGTGTCTGCTCGGCAGACACTGAAAATCGCGACGGGTGCCACTGCACCCGTCGCACCCCAGCAACTCCGCCGGCTCCATTCGGAGCCGGCTTCATCGTTGCTGGATCTTTCCCGCTGTGCCGGCGGGCGGCCTTTTGACGGTCGCCCGCCGGCCCAGCGGGAAAGTCAGAATGACCGCCGCGGTCATTTGACCGCGGTGCGGTCTTCTGGCGGTCTCCGCCCGGCGGGCAGTGCCAGCCGCCCGCCGGGGTCGGAATGACCCCCATAGTGTCCATCTCAAACAGCAAGAATACAAAACTGTGGCGATGGACAAAGCATTACTCACACATAGGGCTATGCAACATCACATATACAAAGGAGGTGACAAGGGCAGTAAACTACTGGCCTGGTTAGAGCAATCCAAAAATTAGGTGTTAAAGGTTATGGACACAGGCTGGGGACTTAGTTCAAGAGTGGTAACAAATAGCGGATACATTAGGTTCTTATTACTATATTATGCTACACTACACACCTCGCAGGGACCACCTCAGAGGAGGATTCCAGGGAATTCCTCACATTTGTATGCCAACACTCTCATCAGAGGATAGGAAGCTACTCAAGGAGGACATCACAGTTGCAGAGATAGCAACAGCAATCAGGGATTTGTTCTCAGACAAATTGATTGGACCTAACCGGTTTCCAGCTGAGTTCTATAAACCATTGGGGCAGTAACCGACCCCTCATCTAATGCAAATGAGTCTAGAAAATAAGTGAGTAGGGATTGCGACAGAAGACCAAAGGCTGGCAACAATCATAGTAATACCTAAGGCTGGGACGTCTCCAGAAGATGTGTCATCCTATAGGCCCATTTCATTTCTAAATGTCGAAGCCAAGATACTTACCAAAGTCCTAACCCCCCACCTTTTGAAAGTCATTTAAACCTTGGTTCCTTAAGACCACCTGGCTTCATGGCGTCATAGCACAACTTTATACCTGAAACGGTTGCATAATGTACTCAGTAGGGGCTCACAAATCGGGAGAATACAGTGTTATTCGCTCTGGCACATGAATGACCTTCGATTCCAATGAGTGGCCCTATATGTTCAAGGTGCTACACAAACTGGGCTTTGGCCCAGAATGTATTGCCTGAGTACAGATACTTTACACTGAACCCCTGGGTCGGGTGAAATGAATCCATCCCAAGTTTTCCATCTACATTGAGGTACGAGACAGGCCTGTCCCTTGTTCCTATTTATATTTTCCTTAACATTGGAACCCCTGGCAGCCTGGATTGACAGGACCCCTTGACTTGTGGGCTCCGTTGGACTGAGCATTGGGAAGACAGGATCTCCCTATATGCAGGTGATATCTTATTGTATATCTCAGACCCAGAACTTACGCTACTTAGACTAATACAAATTTTCCACATTCACAGGGGCATGTCTGGCTACGTCATCAATTGGAGAAATCCCAAATGTATGTCTTCCATGGGAGGCAGCAAGAACTGCAGAGGGACAGCCCAGCTGAATTTGTGACTGACGGTTTGATACTTGGGGATTTTCATTACTAGAAGACAGCTTTCCTTCTATGACACAAACCTCCGACCCCTCCTAGACAGGCTAAAGTGAGATATCACGGCCCCGCTTCCTGCATCTTTTGCAGAACACACCATACCACATTCCCATTACCTATTTTAAGACTATCCATAAAGAAGTGGCGTTGTTGTTTCCAAGGTAGGGGTCATATGGAAACAGGAGGGGATCCTCTCATTTGCGGACTTGAAACAAAAATACCAGCTGGCCCCCACAGAAATGTACAGGTACCTTCAAAAACACCATGCACTGACCACTGCCATACCCAAGGGCACACAACTGATTCATCACCCTTAGAAGACCATTTGCTTTAAGGATATATAGCATGCAAAGCCATCTCCATAATCTATCAGAAAATAATTAACAATTCACCTGATATCCTAACACATCCCTGGGACAGGTGGGCTAAGGATCTGGGAGACCTGGAAGATGCAGACTGGGCAGAAGCCACAGCCTTCCCAGGGAGACTGCTATCACATCTAC
Organism: Pleurodeles waltl; assembly: GCF_031143425.1. NCBI lineage: Eukaryota > Metazoa > Chordata > Amphibia > Caudata > Salamandridae > Pleurodeles > Pleurodeles waltl. Next base: position 144,909,394 of record NC_090439.1, on the reverse strand, counting down.
ACTCTGATTAATACAATTGAATATGCTACACCACTCATGCTACTCACTGGCAACTCTATACAAAATGGGGAGAACCTCAACAGCTAATTGTAAGAGAGGTTGTCACCAAGTAGGCACCTTCTACCATGTAGTTTGGGGATGCCACTGGCAGACAGTTTTGGACTCTGTTAATGGTATACTGGTTTTACTTTGGCCCCATTGCTGAAATGGGGTCTTCTGAATATAAAGGGGGACTTGACTCTCACACGCAAGGCCCAAAAATGGGTAACTCTGGAATTAACTATTGCTAAACAGAACATTGCCAAATGCTGTGAAGTTGAGGAGGTACCGAGGTTAGTCGAATGGGAAAAAGATATGGACTGGTGTATGATAGATGAAAAAAACAATAGATGAGGGTTGAGGTTACTCAAGGAAATGGGACAGAATTTGGACTGCCTGGAATATTTATAGAGATAACTTTTGCAGAATGCAGGTCAAATTTACTTCCTGGAGCAATAGTTCTAGGGGTCCACATGGGCGGCTCGACCGCTGGGATGCAAGCCAAAGAAGAAGTGGATATAGAGATGATTGAGATTAATGTACGGTGTGGAAGCTGGTGTGCTTTTCTAATGTACTGTAGTGGTTGATTTCTGTAAAATAATTAATAAAAAGACTATCAAAAATTAAGTTCCTGGCCAAGCACTGCCCAAATGGTCGTCCTGCCACCACTTTCAGGGTTAAGCACATAGAGGGCCGCAGCTGGAGGCTAAATCAGCTGGAGGCTAAATCAGCTGGAGGCTAAATCAGCCTCCAGAGGCAACTCATACCCCTGGGTTCTGGCTCATTCTTTTCCCAAAGGGGTAGAAGGGGCTAAAATAAGCAATAAGACTGCTTTGTTTGTTTCAAATTAGACTCAGAGTTGATTTTCTTTTCAGCAATCACAAGTGAATTACTCACTTCTACATGATGAATGATGTGGAACGAGTGAAATAATCTACATATTTGAAAAAGACAACACTCTTCATACTAGTGGTAACTTTAAACATATAATAATATATGCATGGAGTTAAATTTTTATTCGCTAACCTGTATATTGCTTAGAATGTGTGTTACTGAAAGTAGAAAGGACTCATCTGGTATGACACAAATATTTCTGTATGCATCAGAATAATCACGTCACTATAGATTTAGGCACTGATTGTGTATAGTACTGTTCAACCAAAAGGTCCTGAAGAAATGACGCTTGATCAAATGAGGTAATACAGCATGAAACATATCGTCCATAGGAGATCGACCCACAAACACAACAGATTCAGTTGGTCCTCTTTGTTGTTAATCTTGCCATAGTTTCTTAGTTCTCATAAATAATGGTCTAATGTCTTATGAGGAGCTAAAGACAATTCTAATTATTTAATCCATCAGACACTACACACACTATTATCACTGACATACAGCACTTAGCATGGGCAGTCAAAAGATCCGGACTAAAGATTTCCTGTTTGGGGTCCCTCTAGACTTTGTTCCTCATGCCCAGTGTGGGACAAAATCATGTGATGAAGCGTTCAGCCTTGGTGTGTCAGGATTCTTGGCACTGAAATAATTATTTGATTCCTTTCCTTGGGGGTGATCAAACTGTACATCATACTTTTTCAATTTAGGGTATCAAACTAGTAACTTAGGACATGATTTATATTTCAGTGAACTGGGTAATCTCTCACTATGGTGACGTATATCCTGTTTGCTAAAATATAAATTGCATAGGAATCACTGGCATTTATAGCTGAGCGGACAGATATCCATCACTATTATGGTGGAGTAAACCATCTACCAAAATCTAAATCAGGCCCTTAATTTCTGGTCTCTTGACAACTTCAGATTTCACAATTTCATATTTAGGTGTGGAGAGTATGTGACAGGTCTTTAAAACCTCCCACCCCCTCATCATATATATTTGTGTTTGTAGATTTCTAGATTATATTTCAAAATTGGCATACTAGACAGCCTTTTGTGTTCTTTTGGGTGACTAATCATCCAATCAAACACTCTGTTGGCTTCTCCATGGTCTCTTCATTCATTCTTTTCTCCAGACTCTTCCCTTCAATATTTGCGATCTGTCGTGAGAAGATTCTGTCTGTCAACTTAATAGCCATTACCTCTGACTGACATTTAGAAAAAATTGACTCACATATAGATTGGTCAAAAATAATTGAAATATTTCCACTCCTAATTACAAGAAACATTTTCAAGGTACAAATTAATAGTCCAGTGAGTCCATAGATTTCAAATTAAAGTAAAAAAAAGAGGAAAGGAGATAAATGTAGAAGGGATGCAGATGGGGTAGTGTTTGAAAACAAGAAGGGAATGAAGGGGCCCCCCACAAGAGTGAAGTGAAGAAGTAGAAATAGACATCATTTAACATTGGAGAAAGACAGGGTTGGCAGTGTTCCACATCCCACAATACTAAGAAAAAGGAAAAGGAAGTAGGAAGGATAAAGAAGGAACGATGGTTAGAAAATAAAGATGATGCCTTGGGGGACCACTATGCCTGCAATTACATATTCTTTAAAAAAGTGGAATATGGTCTATTAACAGAATTTGTTCATGGAAGAGGGTGGAAGTAAATATTCTGTATTCCTTGTGAAAAAACAATGAGTAAGGACCCTTTTTCAAACTTGAGGGACGGATAGGAGAATACTGAATATGCCCACAAATGGTTACCCTAGTCCTGTTGCACTGGCTGCACTGCTAGAAATTAATTACAGTCCGTGGATCACCTGCTGCTTCTTCTGGATGGATAGGAGGAGGTAAATAAGCACACAAAAGAGCTGCCTGTCGTCCACAGTGCAGGATGTACATGGGGGACGAAGAACAGGCAGGTCAGCACCCACCACAGCCCAAAGATGGTTGGGTTGGGCCACCCCTTTTGACTGGAGGAATCACACCATGGGAAAAAGGAAGAACTCCACATCCTTGGATGATAAGACTTCTGGCACTCCTTTCAATAGCAAACTTTTTAAACTTGTACCATGGGAGCCTTTAACAAAGAAATGACCTTGGTTGAAGGAAGGATGGGGACTGTAAAGTGTCCATTGAGAGACTCTACAGTGCTTGCAGCTCTCAGCACCCCGGTGAGATTCTTAGTACTCTTCACATGCCCAGGTTGAATCTATTATAGTTGCAATAAATATTAAGTGTGGGTAAGATTTGTATCTTTGCAATCCTCTCCTGTCCAAAACAAAACGAGATATTATGAGAAGAAAGGCATCAGTGAATCATACTGTGGCTAGCTGCACCGAGGACAAGATTCCACCAGACTCTTTTGCTGTTATTTAAGTGCCTGTTCTCTCACACACCAGTCTTCATAAGAAACATGGTCCACAGCGAGCAACATTCATTCAGAAATAATTTTAATTAGTTTTATTCCATAACTTATGGTATTGAACTTTCATTGACAAACCTCGCTCATGAGGTTTTAGAAATCGAGGCTGTTGTTAAACTGGCAATGAGGAAAGGGGCACAGTGCAGCCCTACTGGTGTCATGGAAGGAATAGATCAGATTGTGGAGGTGAGTACTGGGCCAAGAAGTGATTCTGATACTCCTACTTGCATATTTTCATTTGGGTCCCAGTCAAGCAACAGTCAGGTTGATAGATAGAGTAGGTTGCCCCCTCAGAGAGGTCTTAGTACCCAGGGTGAAACATACACTTCAGGCCTACAGTTGATCCATGTTTCTGTACTCACCTACCACTCTTCCACTCTGTCAGGACTAGGCCTGCAAGACATTTCCCCAACCTGCAGCTCATGCCTGATGATGCTCCCAAAGTCTTAATTTTTGGAAGGTATTCTTCAGCTAAGATCTGATCATAACTGGCCTGAGTTAAAAAACTAACTTTTCCATTGGTTGAATAAAAGGAGTGGCTAAGATGGATATCATTCTATTAACATCATTATGGTCAAAAGTGAATCCTGGGTTGGCATTACTTTTAAGGAGACAAGGGTGATTGTCGGGTGGTGAATATTTAAACAGCTTTCCACTGTACAACTCATTCTGTAATATATATCAAGTTCAGTTTGGAAAAAAGACAGAATAATCATTCTACCCATGGGGTACTTTTACAGGGCCAGTAATTTCATGTAGACTGTTATTCAGATACATAACAGTCGCAATTCTATCCAATGTGATTCTGATACAATGGTGCCATCTCTTATTCATTTGCTCCATTTGAAACATTAGATGGCATTGATTGACATACTACTTATAATCAGGTGATGGGTAACGCAGAGTTGTCTTTTGTCCCTTAGAGCAATGTCTTTCTGATAGCGGATGTCCATCTATGCAATGTAGTGTCAGCTCTCCACCGTTGATACTAAACAGTGCCAACACCATCACTCATTCTAAGGTGTTTAAATGTCTTCAGTGTAATAGGGCAGAAGTCAGTTACACATTAGGAAACCTTGATTGGTTACGTTTTATTACCCAATTTAGGGGCATATTTATACTCAGTTTGCACAAAATTAGCGTCATTTTGTTTAACTCTAATTTGGTGCAAAACTAACTCCATATTTATACTTTGGTGCATGACCCGTCTAGCGCCAAATATATGAAGTTAAAGTCATTTTTTGGACGTGGAAACCTACCTTGCCTTAACGAGATGCAAGGTAGGCGTTCCCCTGCAAAAAATTACTCTATGGCCTTAACACCTGATTTATACTCCTATGCAGAAATGGTGCACGAGAGGGAGGAGGGGTCAAAAAATGGTGCAAAGCTTGCTTTGCCCCATTTTTTAACATCTGGGTCAGGGCAGGCGCTAGGGGACCTGTGGGCCTATTTCCATGGAGGAACACCATGGAATAAGCCCACGGGTCCCCTCCCCAGGCCCCAAGGACCCCCCCGACCCACATTAGAGGGACAGCAGAGGATGGGGGACCCCATCTCAGGTAAGTACATGTAAGTATTTTTATTTTTTTTCTTTAAGTGCCATCCTTGGAGGACACCCATGGATGGGGGGGTACGATCAAGGGTAAGTAGAGGTAAGTATTAGTTAACTTACGTAGAAGTGGCATAGGGAAGCCTAATTTGGGCCCCCATACATGGCACAGGGTGCAATGGCCATGCCCAGGGGACCCTGGTACCCTGTGCTGGCCATTGGGGTGGTGGGCATGACTCCTGTCTTTTCTAAGACAGGAGTCATGTGGTATGGATGGTTTTGAGTCAGGCAGGTTAGAGTCATTTTGTTTTACTCTAATCTGCCTAACGTCATTTTTTGGTGCAGTACCCCCTTCTTCCATACCACCAGCCCCACCCGACTAAAGTCATTCTTTTTTACACTAGCCTACCCGTTGCACCAGCTTGTACCATTCCATAAATATGGTGCCCGGCTGGTGCACAGAAATGGTGCAAGCCGGTGCTAAACTTTTTGGTGCAAAACTGCCTTAGTGCAGTTTTGCCCCAAAAAGTATAAATCCTGGGCTGAATGTGATTTTTTTGCAAGAAACATTCACTACTGAACATTTTTTCATTGACAGATGTATTACACATGTTGTTCGAGCAACTCCTTCATGAAGGGGGAAAGGCTAAATGTGGTCTGGCTGCTCTAGTATATTTGCTTTCATCTATTAAAATGTCTACTGTTACAAAAGAAACACTGCACTATCAATTGTTAAGTGTTTCAGGTTTAGGCCCAGATAAGTCTATAATGCTAACCGGTTATAGCAACAATTTCCTTCATACTGATTCCGGTGTTAATAAACCTCGTGGCTCTGACTTGTCTCATCTATTTAATATTAGTGAAAGAGCCTGGTCATCAATTTGGTTGGGGAATTTTAGGCCCATATTTATACTTTTGCCACAAACCTGCGCTAGCGCAGATTTGCGCCAGAAAGTTTAACACGGGCTACCGCCATTCTAACACACCAGTTGGGCGCCTTATTTATGGAATGACAGTAGCCGCGGCATGCGGCCTGCTTAGCGTCAAAATAAATGACAGTAACCGGGCAGCGGAGGCAAAGGGAAGACTGGGGGTTGTGCGCCAAAGAATGGTGGAAGCCAGGGTAGAGTAAAAAATATTGGGGGTCATTCCTACCCTGGCGGTCCGAGACCGCCAGGGTAGGGGACGGAGGAAGCACCGCCAACAGGCTGGCGGTGCTTCTTGGGCTATTCTGACCACGGCGGTAAAGCCGCGGTCAGAAAAGGGAAGTCGGTGGTTTGCCGCCGGCTTCCCGCTGCCCCTGTGAATCCTCCACGGGGATTCCGACCCCCTTCCCGCCAGCCTGGTTCTGGCGGTTTTCACTGCCAGAACCTGGCTGGCGGGAACGGGTGTCGTGGGGCCCCTGGGGGCCCCCGCAGTGCCCATGCCACTGGCATGTGCACTGCAGGGGCCCCCTAACAGGGCCCCACATTGATTTTCAGTGTCTGCTTGGCAGACACTGAAAATCGCGATGGGTGCAACTGCACCCGTCGCACACCAGCAACTCCATTCGGAGCCGGCTTCCTCGTTGCTGGTGCTTTCCCGCTGGGCGGGCGGGCGGCGTTTTAGCGGTCGCCCGCCAGCCCAGCTGGAAAGACAGAATGACCGCCGCGGTCTTTTGACCGCGGTACAGTCTTCTGGCGGTTCCCGCCAGGCGGGCGGCGACCGCCACCTGCCGCGGTAGGAATGACCACCATTGTCTCTAACCTGACTAGCGTAATTTTTTGACGCACAATCCACATGGAAATTACTCCTGTCTTAGCAAAGACAGGAGTAATGCCCCCCTGCCCAATGGCCATGCCCAGGGGACCTCTGTCCCCTGGTCATGGCCATTGGGCATAGTGCTATGTAGGGGGGCCCAAATCAGGCCCCCCTATGCCACTTCTCCGTTAATTAAATAATACTTACCTCTACTTACCATAGATCGTAACCCCCCCATGGGTGTCCTCCAGGGGTGGGCGAAGGTGGCAGGGGGTGTCCCTGGGGGCAGGAAAGGGCACCTGTGGTATGCTTCCATGGTTGGAGACCATGGAAATGAGCCCCAAGGTCCCTTAACGTCTGCCCTGACAAAGGAGTTAAAAAATGGCCCTTCCCCTCCTGTGAGTCATTTTTGCATGGGAGTATATATAAGGCGCAAAGGCCTTAGAGTCATTTTTTGTCCTGGAACGCTTACCTTTCATCTCATTAACGCAAGGTAGGTTTCCATGGTAAAAACATGACTCAAACTCCATAAATTTGGAGCTAGAAGAGTCTAGCGCCAAAGTATAAATATGCAGTTAGGTTTGCGCCGGATTCGAGTAAAAGAAAATGATGCAAATTCAGTGCAAACAGAGTATAAATATGCCCCTTAGTATGTGACTTTGCCCATTTTACTACGCTGATGTTTGTGTTTGTCGTTATCCTGATGATATAGATCTCACTCTTCGAACATACTATATTGGGCAATGCCTTTAACAATGTTATTATTATGAAATATAATTTGTTTTTGCATCAAATGTGTGTAATACTAATTCCACAAGGATTCCTAGTTTGACCAACAGAGGTTTTTCCTCGACAACTGATTTAATTTTGCTTTCACGTTTAGGATTGGATTTTATGATCACTGTGAATTAAACAATCGACCGTAACCGATTAATCTTAGAAAACAAGAACGTCTGTAGTAGTTCCCTTACAACCCCTGGAAATGTTTGAATCTGTTTTGTTCTAAAACAAATATATTGCATACAAATGGTCCAATGTCGATGCGTCTAAAATTATGTGGGAACTAATACAGCTTTCCCACGATGATTTCCTGGTATGCCTGTTGAAACAAAGCTAACCATTAGGTTTTCCAATTCCATTAGTCTATCGACACGTGACTTCAAAACCGTTTGACATGTTCTCTTCATCAGTACCCCATGAAACCTCATACTTGGTTTGAGAAGACCTGTTCTCTTGCTCTTAAGAACTTGATGGTAGCCATATAATCTAAATCCTGCTTAGTGGATGCTGTTCCTTACTATAGGTCAGATTATAAGAATGCTTTAGAGACTAGGGGCCAGATGTAGCAAATGTTTGCGAGTCGCAAATGGCCCGAATCGCTATTTGCGACTCCGCAAAATCGGAAATGGGATGCAAAAATCCCATTTCCGACTCGCAAAAAGCGATGCGAGGCGTTACCGACTCGCAAAATTTGCGACCCCATTTTGTGACCCACAAATAGGAAGTCGCAATTTGCGAGTCGCAAACCATATGCAATAGCAACTCGCAAATTGCTACTAGTCGCAAAAAGCCCAGTTTGCATGTCCCATTTACCACTAACTCAGAGCAGGTGGTAATCATTACCAAAGTATAAAAGGAGACCCAGAAGGCATCTGGGTTACTCAAGATGGCGGAGATATACCTGATAGCAGTGAGGAGGAGAGCCCATGCAGCCCAGCAGAGGAGGAGGAGGAGCCACAGACAGGAGAAGATTTACAGAACAAGGCAGACACTCTTCCAGCAAACCGAGGAGGAAATATATGATAAATATAGACTTAGCAGCGCAGCTATACTAGATTTAATTGAATTACTCAAACCACAGCTAGACCGCCAGACTCTGAGCGGCTCCGCGATCCCTACGCATGTACAAGTGCTATGCTCACTGCACCTCTTGGCCTCGGGGAGCTATCAGGGGGTCATTGCTGTGGCAGCTGGGGTATCCCAAAGTGCACTATCAAGGTTCCTCAGGGCTTTCCTAGATGCCTTACTCACACACATGTCCCAATACATATACCTACCCAGGAATGAGGCAGAAATCAACAGCACCAAGTTGGACTTTTATCGGATTGCCAACTTTCCCCATGTCATAGGGTGTGTAGATGGGACACATATTCAAATATGCCCTCCTGCAAACCTGGAATATCTGTTCCGCAATAGAAAGTGTACCCACTCACTCAATATTCAGGTTGTATGTGACGCCCATTATGTCATTACTGACATTGTAGCTAAATTTCCAGGCAGTACTCATGACTCCTACATTTTTAGGCACAGTGGGATACACCAACGCCTGGAACGTGGGGAGTTTGGAGACGGATACCTCCTAGGTAGAGCTGCATACACCTTGTAGACATGCACACAGGTCAATGTGCACACCAACCAGGACTTTCTAACAGTGTACTTGTTGTGCCCAACAGGTGACAGTGCATATGCCTTACGGCCATGGATACTGACTCTGTACTTAACACCCAGCAATGAATGTGAGAGGCGATACAACAGTGCACATAAGAGGACCAGGAACCTGATAGAAAGAACATTTTGATTGCTGAAAGCACAGTTCAGATGCCTTCACCGAAGTGGAGGTGCCCTCCAGTATACACCCATAACGGCATTCAAAATAGTTGTTGCATGCGCCATCCTGCACAACATTGCCACCCGACGCGGGCTACCTCTCACCCCTGCAGACCCAGATTCTGAGGATGAAGAGCAAGAGCAACCACATCGCCATCTTGGGGATAGGAGCATCGCAAATCAAGGCAGACTGAGACGGGAACACATTGCAACACAATACTTTGGAAGGTACGTGCCAACTTCTACCATACTCACCAATTGAACAAACACTCCATTTGTTAAGTGGAACAAAAAAATTATTTAATATGCACAAAAAACGAACTATTTACAATGATAAACTGTTCAGGGACTTAAAAAAGCCCACCTGGCATGGGGCACATTGCCATCATGTGCCCCAACATCAGGGACAGTGTTTAGTTTATAGCCTACGGCGGCCTCTGCCAGCCTGGCTGGTACCAGGTTGCTCAGCAGTGCTCTGCCTCGTACTCCCACTCCGGAGCACCCTGGTGTCACCAGCAGAGACACTGCTGACAGTGGAGCCCTCCTCGCTGTCTTGTGGGGTGTCCCCTGTACCCCTGGACACCTGCCGTGCCTCCATGAGGTCTATCACATGGGTGATCTGGCCCAGGCCCCTTGCCACATCACCCGCAAAGTGGCCCATTTCCACCTGGAGGCCGACTGTTCTCCTTGACAGCCCAGTAGTGTTCACTGCCAGTCTGCAAATAGAGGAGGCCAGCCTGTCCAGCCTTTGGAGCAGCTGGCAGTCCCTGCGCCGCGCACCCTCGCTCTGTGTAAGCAGTCCAGCCACCAGTTCACGCATGGACAGGGCTAGGTCACCAGTGTTGTTGCCTATTACGTCCAGTTGTGCATGAAGCTGCTGCATGCTGTTTTCATTGTTCCTTACGAAGCGCTGCAGAACCCCACTAATCCGCCCTAACATTTGATTCTGCAGGCGCTGACCACGTAGCAGTTGTGCCTCTGTCAGTGTGGTGGACGTACGCCCTGACTCTGCCTGCAGCCCTGCTCTCCTCATCCTGCATCGCCTGCGCAGCGGTGGATGCCCTGTGATATGTGCTGTGGCACTCCTGGTTGTTGCTGGTGCAGGCTCCGAAACCACTGTTGCAGCTGTTGTTGCCATAGAGGGGATTATGTTGGTGGTGCAGGTGGGAGTGGTGGCTGCTCCTGTTGTCTCCTCATGGGGCTGGCTGACCAGTGGCACCTGGCTGCTGTGGCTGGTGGTGGGGTCTTGTGGGAGACCTGTGGGACATGGGAAAACACTGTCAGTGTCTACTATCTGTTGCACACTTCCTAATAAACATTTGCCTATTAACTGCCTACTTGACTACATTGCCCATTATGCATCATGCTGGTATCTGCAACTCTGAAATGGAGCTATCTTGGTTGTGCATGCCCCTGTGTACATGGTGGGTGGGGGTATGGCATTGATGGAGGTACAGGCATATCACATGGTACTCACCGGTTGATGTTCTGGGCTCAGAGGTGTCCAGTTCTCCGAATCCTGTTACAGACTCCGGCTCCAGGGTCTCCTCCGCCCTTTCCTCCAGGGGTGTTGGTGGTGGTATGGAAGATGGTCCCCCTCCTGTGCCTCTCATCTCCCGGAGCCTTTCTGCCACCCTCTCCTTGGTCCGGGAGCGGAGGTCATACCACCTCTTCTTTATCTCATCGACACTCCTGTGGCTGACCCCCAGGGAGTTCACCTTCTCCTGAATTTCCTGCCAAATTCTTTTTTTGGCAGAGTCTAGCACATTGAGGGCTGCCTTCCCAAATAGCTCATCATGGTGCTGACAGCATTCCTCTGTGAGCACCTCCAGCTCCTTCTCAGCAAATTTCAGTTTTCTCTTTCTGGGAGTGTCAGCCATGGTTGCTGTTGCTCTGTTAGCTGTGCAGCAGTTAAAAAGGGTGTGGTCCTCCCTCCTCCCAGGTGTATTTGTAAACTTCCTGGCTGTGATGTCATCATCATGTGCCAGGAAGTGTTTTCAGAGTGTTCTAGAGTGGTTTCTGGAGTGTTCTGCAGCACCTGCAATCAATTTTCTTGAAAATCGCAATTTGCGACACCCACTCGCAGAATGCGAGTCTGTTTTTTGCGCGGTCGCAAAAAGCGACCTCGCAAATAGCGGACTCGCTATCTGCGGTGCGACTCCGGGTGCGAGTCGCAATTTGTCCCCGCAAATTGTACCTGCATTCCAGTTAGCGACACGCAAATTGTGAGTCACACATGCTCGCAAATTGCGAGTCGCTAATTTTTTTGTACCTACATCTGGCCCTAGGATCCAAATTTATGGTGGCCTAGCACCATTCCAACACTACATTAGTGTAATTTATTTTACGCTGATGTGGCATTGGAAGGGCAAAAATGCCACACCATTTTTACAAAGTGGTGCAATGCTTGCATTGCCCCATTTTGGAACCCCTTGCTCCACATCATGCATGCACCAGGCACAATGTATGCATGGGGGGGTGTTCTGGCACTTGGGGGGGGGCTAAAAATGGTAAAAAGGGTTCTATGAGATTCTTTTCGCCATTTTTATTGGCATCTTTTAACACCTGTTCAGGGCGTTAAACTATAAGGGCTAAAGTGTGAGCCTCCTTACAGCACACAATTGTGCTCTGCAGCAACAGTAAATTCTGGAGGGTGGTGAGCGTTCCATACTTCAGAGACAGCTCTTTATCTGTTTTAACTAAAGTCTTTCCCACTTCCAGGTTGGAAGAACATTTTAGCAAATTGTTGAGTAATGCTCCTGGAGTACTGACTGTAGGACAAGTTAATTTTGTTTATTTTGAACTGGTCAAAGTTAGAACAGCTGTTTTCAAATGGTAAAGGGGAATGTACTTGATCCAGATGGGGTACCAGTGGACATGCTCTCTGATCATTTGGACCTATAAACCCCCTAATTACTAATGTATTACATTTTGAGGTAGAATCCAGATCCCTAAATCATGGCCTCATGCTTTTCTAGTTTTGACTTTCAAAAAAGGTGATAAAGCTCAACCATTGTGTTACAATGCAATATCTCTTTTGGATTCCACAGTCAAACTGGTGGGTAGGGTTATAGGAATGGGCAAAAGAAAATTATATTCTATTTGAGGCTCAGTATGGCTTTCACAGCTGACTGGGCATTATAGAACAATTTTCCTAACCTCTATTTGTTGATCTCTAAATATACTGTGGCCAAAGTAAAAGCTATACAGCTAGCATTTATGGATTGCTCCATTGCACTCAGTCTGGTAAACAGATTGAAATTATGGCATACTGTGTTATCAATAGGGGTACAACCCTATATTTTATGGCACTTTAATCTGTTTCCAATGTGGTGAATGGATCAACTCTTTAAGAATTGGTAGGTGAGTCTGGCAGGATTGAAGATTGCATCCTTGCTCCCTTCCTTTCTACCCTATATATAAGTCAGAGTCTACACTCTGACTTGTGGTCCGGATATGCCTTTGCTAGGCTCCAGTCTGATCCTTTTCTCCTTCACACTGATGATGTAGTCCTGATGGCCCACATGGACAATGGGCTTCAGTAACTTCCTGATTCTTTTGTCATGTTCATTAAAAAGTTGGATCTCAAAATCTTAGCTAAATCTGATTTAATGGAATGTGGCCCTAGGGCCACAATTGCTGGAGGGTTCCTTTTGAACCTTCCCTCATATGGGTCCTTATATGTGTCAATTGAAGGAGGATTAGGCTACAGCATTTCGAAAGCTCTCTGGAGGCTGTATTTAGATTTTCTTATAAATTGGGATCTAAACGATTCAAAGAGATGTTAATAATGTGTTATTCAATCTGCATGTCAATTGTAAATCACTGACAAACATCTGAGCATAGTATTTACTGAATGGGATTCAATCAGCTAAAATGCTTTTTTATGAAGATTACTGACAGTCCCATAGAGTGCATATTCTTTCATTTGACATGCTGAGCTGGTGAAGTGAATCCTAGTTTGTTTTAATGTGACACATGAGATAGCTCAGCCTTTGGCTGGCAGACTTGTGCCCCCATCACCTAGTGACTTTTACCCTACTTAGCTTGCTCTGTTTTAGCACATTTATTTAATTAAATCTTTTAAGATGTCTGCCTTGTTTTTAGCTAGGCCCGTGTTTTAGTTTTGCGTTTTCAGTGCCAGTGCTAAGGCGTCAATATCAAGCGACAAAGAGAAACAAACTGTAGTTGTTCCCATTAGGGACTTTCCCTTTTCACACTTTCATGGGAATTATTTATATAAATTACCGTCCCAAAACTGTCTTGTCATCTATTGTGTGGGAACAGACCTCTGTCAGGGGTCCAAGCAGATCTGTGCAAACATTCCTCACTTAAACAGATAGTCAGAGGGATTACGACCAGAAGCCATCGCTGCTATCACCTTGACGCTGACCCAGTCTTCGTGTCTCTACGGAGTCTGAGCTAGAGACCTCATTCCAAGGTAACAAGGGTTGGGGGGCTCATCTCACTGACATGGCATTGGCAGATTAGGTTTAAAATACCTATCTCTCTTTTTGGTTAGAGGTTAGGCTCATTATGCTAGGGTATTAGGACATATCTCATACTTTATTTCATTACATATTATTGCAAGATGGTGGGGGTCTTTGTATTAATGACACAACATGTCAATGATTGCAGTTTTGCTGAATAAAACCTATTGAAACGTTCCTGCATCTTCTTCATTGCCTGTGTTTGATTGAGACAAGGTGTTCATATGAGAAAGAGTTAAGCTCAGTTTAAACATGACACTCCCTGAGATGTCACACTCTTGAATCCATGCGTAAAGGCTGCCACAAATCACCTTTTACTGCTTGGGTTTTTGGTGAGGTACTGCTTGTGAGCCGAGAGGGTTGAGACAACAGTTGCGACTTATTGTAGGACACCGGGACTTATTAACCTAGAGGATCTAATTAAACTGTGGCCATTGATAATCTGGCATACTACTTGGGGCAAAGATAAAACACTTTTAACAGGTTAGTTATAGATGACTGTCTTGCACTCACAAATGGGCACCATAGTTCCTGGTTCAATTGTGTGAAGGGATGATTTGACTAGTTGGGATTTTATAACTTGTTTACTTCAGCATCTTCTTCTAGTTGAGCATGAAAAAGTCATCGAAAGACCTCTTTTAATACAAATGTCAGGACCGCAGAATTTCAAGAAAGTTTTCAAAGTCAACTGTCAATGCTTATCTGGCAATATCAAGATCTAACTCTATAGAGCCTGATCTTTAATACATCCCTCATACTTATCATAGGTTTTCATTTACTCATTTTTGACTTAGGGCGTGATTAGATCTTGATAGCATTACCCACAATCAATCATGGTGGTGGTCCCAAGTACTCCGTCAAGCTGACGGTCTTCCGACTGTCATATTTAGATCTATGGCTGTTCAACCACCATCCGTGTTGATGGAGTGTACTCCTTCACACTAGCTGGATCCAGCAACTGATGTGGCTGACTCAAATGCTGATGAGTTGCTGTGAGAACTGCAGCATTGTCCCAGCCATATTTAGATAACACAGGCGAGCTGGTGATGTACCAGCGGTGGTCCCATGATGGTGTGAGTCTGTTGCAGGACCTGTACAGCATTGTACTATGGCTGTGACTATTGGTTAGATGCTAGCATCCCACACCTGATGTAAATTAGACAATTGTGGACACCTTCACAACCCACTATAAAACACACTCCATCTCAGCCCATGATCCTTTGTCATTCCATTGCTGACCCCCATTCTGAGCAAGACCCTGCCACTGAACAGCCAGTTTATTTTCTTTTTTTCTATCCTTCCTCTGTGTTTTCCCTTATTCGTTTTTTCATTATCTTTCATATCAATGTAGTAACACATATTTTGTTTTCTGATCACTATGGCAGGGAGGAGGACCCCATGTTTTACAAAGGGAGAATTGACAATCATGGTGGATGAAGTTATTATAGCAGAGCTACAATTGTTTGAAGCATAATTACAAAACACTACCAAATCTCAGATAAGGCAAATGTGGGGCAAAATAATCAAGAGTGAATGCTGTCTCAAACAATGTGCGCAAACAGGAAGAAATTAGGAAGAGGTGAGATGACCTCCGGTGGAGAGCTCATTTGCAGCCTCCAAGTGTTACCTGGAGACCCGGAGGACTGGTGGTGGTTCTCCAAACCCCCCAATAGAACGCTTTTCCTGGTAGGAGAAGGTCTTGCAGATCCTACATCCTGAAGGCTTGACAGGAATCCCTGGTGGATTGGAGAAACCCAAGAATATCTCACCAATCACAAATGGAGTTCTTGCCCTCTATGTAGCTGTACAGAACGTTTCTAGACACCTATCAAAATATATATATTTAAACTTCAGTTCCCAAAATGCCTTGTGATATTCAAATCAGTAGCGTCATGGTTGTTACAATCTATTTAACAATGACCAATATGTATTGCCCGATTGTGTGTTGATCTCCATGAAGCACCCTTTGCATTTACCTAGTCCTTTGCTGTATCTCAATGTAGATTATTGCACTTCAAATAACTGGTTCCAAACTCCATCCATATGCACATGACAGCATAAGTGGTGTCTTAACTTATTCACATCATCCACATATATGTGCATATTGTAAATGTATGCTCTTTTTCACTGTAGTAACTTATATTTGCTATTCACTTTTCCACAAAGTGTTGGCAATAGTGTTTCCAACTGACTACACCAACCATGATGCCCTGCTTTTCTCATTGCTGAACAATGGTGCAATGTCATTCACCATTTCATAGCATGTATCACAATTTCATATACTATGCTGATACAGTATGTTGTCACCTTATTGTTACTCCACTAAATTGTTCTACATGCTTGCAAAAATCATTGTTTGTGAATTCAAAGGTTTCCAATCATGTTTGTTTGCCTGCTGATTATAAGTAGTATTGATATACAATTTACTCTGCAGTGTTTTTATGATGACCAATGCCATTTAATCCAATAAGTTGTACCATAGGTTGTTTTTGAGACAGCCAGGTTTTGAAATGGTTCAGCTCTCATATCTCTTCTCTACTGTGTTGAGTTGCATGCTTGGTAGATGTAATATGTGTGCACTTTCTAAATAACATTTTACATTTCAGGGCAACTCTACATATTGTTACTGAAGTGTACATCTGTGTACTTTAACCTGATAACCAGGTCGCAGAGGGAGTGAGTGGGGTGGCGAACATGGGGAGGGGAGTGGGACACATGACAATAAAAAAAATATTTTTAAAAGCCCACTTACCTCTGTTCCCGTGCTGTGCCACTCCTCTGCTCCTCCATCTCACTGGCACTGCAGGCACAGGCTCCCAGCCTGCCCTGCGGCAAATCCTGATGCTGCTCAGACTGGGAGCCTATGCAGGCAACTGTGTTGCTGGGCTGGAGAGACCCTTCTGCGCATGTGTGTTTGGCCCGAGACGGCTGGCCAAACATACATGTGCTGGGAGGTGGAGCGCAGAGCACTCCCCCTCATTTCTAGTCACCCTCATGGCCCGCCCTTTTTCCCCAAAAGCAATAATAAAATAATGTAAGGGTAGATTTACACTCAGGTGAAGAAGTGGCAACTTGAATCTTGACATAAGTCAAATACTTTCCAACAAGCCAGCCCCTTTGAGGTATAAGTTGTAACATTTACAGTGGTATGGTGCTATTCCGTAGTAAAAAGGAATCACATGTTGTCCCAGAAAAGTGGGCACACATGCTTGAGATGTATCAATCTGGTAAGCAGACACCTTGAACATTGATAGAATGTAGGTTTTTCAGATTGTGGTAGACCTGTTCCCTGGCTTGTGGTGGTACCAAGGCAGCATGTGAATACAATTGCTCCAACCACATGTGGTAGGGCACCCAAATCATAAAATTCTCCCTACAACTTGGCCAAATCCTGAGCTCTTGGAAACTGGAGTTGTGGATGTGTCTCATCATTGAAGCAAGGACTTTTTGAAGCACATCACAGAAAGCTGGCTATGACATACCTCCAGATACTATCACAGTGTGTTAAAAAAGGCCAGTGGCCACAATATGAAGTAATATCATGGGTTTCACTATTGGAGTTATTGCTGTTGTATTCCTATTGTGAGGCAGGAGATCCGGCTCTAGCTGCTGACACAAATCCAATATAGTTTGCCTATTTAAGCTGAGCTTTTTTAGTATGTCCCTCTCCTCCATGATGGCAAGGTCTGGATATGGTCTGAAAATTTGAGAACGCCTTCTTCTACCCATCCCTGGGTTCATATATGTGCATGTAAGGAAAACAAACTATCAATTAAAATTGTCACACAAGACTTTCACAAGCAACACACATCTTATGTCATGTTTAGATGAGCGATCTTATTGTGTCATATATGTTCCCATAATTTTTAAACAGTTCTGCTACTTCAAATCTAAATTTGTTGGGACGTTTTTTCAAATAATAATGTTTTTTTAGTTTTTTTACAATTACCATCAACTGAAGTATAGCATACACAGAAGCACTATCAATGTAAATCTCAGTAACTGTACATTTCTGATATTTGTATACAAATTAGCCACCATTTTGAGTGGTGGTGATGCACAATTTACCAATACACAGCTTCATGTCCTCTAATGGTGAGTGCCTGACCTTGCCATCAGGACACTGGCTATATGACCGCCATCAGCAGAAGTTAACTACATAGTAGGTGGAAGACTCCACAACAGTCACTGCCATAGGCTAACGTGTGTGAAGGCTACGCACAAAAGTCAATGGCTGTGTGTGTCTCCTCTGCTGAGCACATATGCCGTGTACTTCGTATGTGGCTTCTGAAAAAAAGCTTACTTGCCTCCTAAGACTGCAGCCAACAATATCTCCTCAACATTTGCTGTTCTTACCAACCTCTGGGAGGCAGGATGCTTGGCAAAGCAGATGACAGGTCCTCTGCCTTCTTCCCTGAGGAATTGGAGCTCCTCACCAGGGATATCCTGTCCCTGTATAGACAGCTGTATGGTTACCCAGAGGAACAGGTAAATATTTGATTGAGACATGTTTGGCAAAGTAACTTGTTTCTACTTTGTACACAGGCTAATTTGTCCTATTTTGTTCAATAGTGAAGAGTTGTTATTGGAGTATAGTGAACTGAATGATTTACCTGGGTACAGAATGTTGCTTGACAATGATAGAAATGTCAGTACATTGAAATGAAAACTCACCTTAAGGAATAAGATACATTTTCGGTTCACGGTACTCACAATTCTAGATTTCATTAGACAAACTGCGCCCCCTTGCATCCAGTGGCCAGTAGACACTGTACCACTGGTAAAAGAATAAACATACAACCCAACTTGAAAAGAGTGAAATGTAAAGTGCAAGAAGAATTTTCAAAGTTGTGGGATTGTCTGATGCTGTTCCTTTAAGGGAAATGACACCCAATAATTGGAAATTAGAGTAGCTGTATGTTTCAAACATGTTCTTGTGCCACATATGGGGACAGATATTTCCTGCACTGCAAGTCTAAATGACAGAGGAGCTTAATCATCCATACAAGTACATATCATTACTAGACACACTTGTTCATACATCACTAAACACCATGCTCTCACTGACACAGGCCGCCCTTCTATACTTCCCTTAGTCATGGTATGTGGTGCAAACCTTAGTATCGGGCTCTTTGAAGATTAGGCATGATGCCAATGTAGCTGTGCATGGGGTTATGTGCCGGTCGATTGGCCTTCAGTGTCTCACAATGGTTTAGACAAAGCAGGATTGGCTTTCATTACAGAAAAATTTCCTAGCCCAGGCCTAGATGATGTTTGTGACCTGGATTGGTAACAGGAGGAGATCTAAAGTGTTGAGGGTACTCAACTGATCACTGCTAATTATTATTTCCTAGGAAATTTAAAATGTTTGAAAAAATCTGTACAGACAATATTTGGAATGCATTTGAGAGATGCAACAAAATTGTGTCACACTACTACAGGGAAGCCAAATAACTCCAAACCTCATGTTTTGTTTTTGTAGTCATCCATACAGGTCAACAAGCATCAAAAGTGGGACATATGGAAGGCCATTGCAAAGAAGGTGCTGACCCTGGGGGTCCTTAAGTGCCGCAGCCTACATTGCAGGAAGAGATGGGGAGGACCACTGATGCTGGACCAGAAGGTCAGCCCAAGTCCTGCTCAACCGGGCCTCCCAAGGAGGCAAGCACATGCGCTGCACACTTACCCCTCTTAATGGCCTATATTCTTGCAGTGGTCTACCCAGAGCTTGATCGGCAGTTGAGGGCTCAACCTCAACACCAGCCTCAAGTGGGTGAGTTACTGTATGAAGCTATTCTTGTTGTTTTGTATTTTTAAGTTACAGCAGTGCTGTTTGTCATCAACATGATGGTTGACACACATTCAGCGCATATGAGGAGTTCTTGAGGTGTAGGTTTTTCAAACTGTGTCTGATGCTGTGTTTGATGTATTGTTTTGTGCTAAATGTGTTCACAAGTAAGTTCATGTTGACACCAGCAGATTGTCATGAAGATTTAGGGGGTTATTACAACTTTGGAGGAGGTGTTAATCCGTCCCAAAAGTGACGGTAAAGTGACGGATATACCACCAGCCGTATTACAAGTCCATTATATCCTATGGAATTCGTAATACGGCTGGTGGTATATCCATCACTTTACCGTCACTTTTGGGACGGATTAACACCTCCTCCAAAGTTGTAATAACCCCCTTAGTCCTTTGCAAATGTGCATGTAAGCCAGTGAGCCAGTGTCAATCAACATGAATTTATCTTCCAGTCAGTCACTCAGTCAAAGAATCTTTATTTGGACAAATGGTGGCCATAAAAGTACAACATTCATATCAAAGATACAAAACTCATAGATTGAATATAAATATATTGAAAACTATAAGACCATAAAATCTACATCAAAAGTGCATAATTCTTCCTCAACCTCATTGCAGCAATAATATGGCTAAGTACAGCTGTGCAGATTTCTGGTGAACCTACGCTTTACAGATAGGCAAGAACTTCTTTAACAGAAAAAAAGGGACATATTTAAGAAAAGTGGCACTGCACTGTGTGCAGTGGCATTTTTCTTGTGCTCTTACTGCCCACCTACCACCACCATGTGTGCAATACCGTCATTTTTCATGATGCTATTGATGTACTCTTCAGGAGTAGCTCCAAAATGTTGGTGCTACTCCTGCAGAGTACTTAGGGGCCGAGTATAAATAATGGAAGCCCCCTTTTAACACCTGCTCTGAACAGGCATTACAAGTGCTGTAAAAAATTACGCAAGGAAATCTGTTATATTTCCTTGTGCCATTTTTTCATCCCCCCTAAAGGGGAACACCCCTTTGCATACATTATGCCTGGTGCAGGCATAATGTAGCACAAAGGGTTACAGACTGGCACAATGCATGCATGGGATTGGCTAAAAGCCTACATAAGAATTCATTTTCAGCAAACTGTAGTTTCCTGGGGTGTGTAGTCCCAAACTCCTGCCCCATACAGACCCACTTGTAAACATTTGCTCAATAGAGCTGGATCATCTCTCTAATGGCCTAGTTTTTCTGCAAATCCAAACATAGCCTCACACGATTCCCCCATTTATTGCAATCTTTGATTTATAAGCCTATCCCATATGCCATTTGTGTCCAACAAAATGCCCCGGTAATTGAAGGAAGGGACTTTATCAATCATGTTTTCCCCCATATGAAAATCATTTTTTAGATTTAATATGATTAGGGCCACAGGTCATTATAAATGTGTTTTGCTGATTAACCTTTAGGTTTAAATTTAACATAAAATATTACAACCATTTAACAATTTCTGAAGTACATTGGCCGTTGGTGCTAGGAGGACCGCATCGACTGCATGAAGCAGGACAGAATTGTAAAAGAACCAGTTCTGGGTTTGTGCTTACAACAGGATCCTAAAAAGGTCTCTAAGGAGTTACTGTGAAACAAAAACAAAAAGGGGCCTAAAATAAAGCCATGTCTAACACCACAGGCAAATTTAATTGTCTGTGTACAGTCTCCATAACGTGTATAGAGTACTTAGGTTTAGTGTTCTAGCTCAGCCGTCTAATGAGATCCAACAATAAAGGATCAATGCCTGTATGCTCCATCAGTTTCAACAAAATACCTCTTTCTGCTAAGACAAAAGTGCAGGAGAGATTCATAAAGGCCATCTTCTGGCCAACTCTCCTGGCTTTGACATATTTCCCAAAAATCAGGAATAGGTTGAATACTTGATCCACATTCCCTAACCCAGAGTGAAAACCATAAGGCACAGGAAAAAAAGAGGAGTTTGGGAGTCATTACGACCTCGTCGGTCTTCCAAGAAGACCGCCGAGGCCGCGGGAGACAGAATACCGCCATTGTCGGCGGTATTCCTGCCTCCCTATTATGACATTTCCGCTGGGCCAGCAGACGGTAACAGTGTTATTGTCCACTGGCCCAGCGGAAATGTCACATCAACATTGCTGCCGGCTCGTAATCGAGCCGGCGGCAATGCTTATGTGCAGCGGGTGCAGTAGCACCCGTCGCACATTTCACTGCCCGAAATTCGGGCAGTGAAATGCGCGACGGGGCTATGCCTGGGGGCCCCTGCACTGCCCATGCCAAGTGCATGGGCAGTGCAGGGGCCCCCAGGGTCACCCCAAGTCCCCTTACCACCATCCGTTCAATGGCGGTGTGCCCTGGGGATTATTACTGCCAGACGGGAACCTGGTGGTAAAGTGGAGGGGCTGGCGGTATGGCCGTGGCTATTGCGCCACGGTCTTAATAGCTGGCGGAACACCGCCAGCCTGTTGGCGGTGTTACCGCCGGCCGCCAGGGTCGTAATGACCCCCTTTGTCTCTGCCCATGTCTCCATTTTCTCCAGGTAACCAGCAGGAGATTGGACAATAACATCATGCATGCTTTCACTCCCCTTTTTAAAAACTGGGAACTATAATGGCTTCTCTTTAAGAGCTGATGCGGTCACCCCTGATTACTGCTTACATTGGTAATTATTGGTACCCAGAAATCTAAGTTGCTTTTAAATAAGTCTATTAGAACCCAGTCAGGACCTGGTACCTTTCTTCTGGCAGAACTCGCGATAGCACATGTAATATACAACAGTGGTTCAAAACCTTTGATCTGGGACCCCTGGGGTACACAAAGCCTCTTCCGGGGGTCTGCAACTGCTTAGAAAATTAAATTATATTAACAAATTAACAGCTTTCAGTAATGACTTAGTGCGGGTCCCCAGATTCCAATAATGATTTAGTGGGAGTCCCCAGGTACCAGTAACGATAAAGCGGGGGTCCACAGAAACCACTGATCTATAAGAGTGAATAAACAGCACTCATTTATAGGGTAGCGATCCACCTCCACATCACAAAGCTCTTCCTTATTTGGGTTGAAGATACAAGAGAAATGGTCAAGCCATTACTGTTCTGGGATATGGCATTCAATATTAGCCCCTAAACTATCTGAAAAAAGGGTTTGATGTACTATTTCCCAAAAGAGGCTACTATCTTTCAGGCAGTGTGCTCTTTCCAAGTCCTCTCATGCCCTGATTCTAATATGTTTCTTTCTTTTCTTAATTGCTCGCTTATGAGTGGTTCTCATTTCCCTAATTTCTACAACACTGGTTGCTTTTTTAAGAGCTTTGAGCACTTCTGAACATTCCAGACTGAACCATGAGTGTGCAGGATGCTCTTTTGCCAGCTTTTTTGTGGAGAAGCCCCATGAGATGGATTTACACATTCCTAAAACAAGTTATAGATATATTGACATGATGATCATCTTGAGAAAGACAACATACAATGTCTTTTGCAGCCTCAACAGTAAACTCATTAAACACTTGGTTGGAATAACTAACTGAGAAATTGGTCTCACCAGACACACCAGAATGGAGGAAGATTTTGAATCATAAGATGATAGGGTAGAGGACAAACCTCATGGCATCTCATGGCACCCTAGATTCATTGCTGAATCAGCTGACATTAGAACAAAATCAATTGTACTCCCCTTACCTCAACCAAGCAAGTTATGGGGACTTTCAACACCCAGTCCTTAAAACTCTGAGGAAAAGGTCAAGTTATGTGATAGAACTAATTGATTTAAAACTTCACCATAGGATGAATGTATAAAATCGCGGATATCTGCCCCTTGGTCATTTGAGAAGCCACATATACAGTTCCCACTGTGGGTACATTTAGTAATGTTGAAATCACCAGCCCAGAGCTGTGAGATTAATTTCCCCAGCTCTTGAATAATCCCAACCGGCTGTGAGGAGAAGTAATACAAATAAAAATTAATTAAAATGAAATTATTATTTTTTTGGGATTGGCGATGGAGAGTTTGATAACATGGCCTAGTGGCAAGAGCCTTGATTTTCAAATCCCAAAAAGTACATGACACAAAAATGGCCAAACCCCATTTCTTCTTCCTGCCATTGACAAGAGTGTATTGAAACAATAAGATTTGGAACTTTTTTTGTGAATAGTATCAAAAGATCAAGTTTCATGGCAACACATTATATCAAATTCTGTGACAAAAGACAGCCAGTCCTCATCTTGAATTTTCTGACGGATCCCGCAATGTTCCATGATAAAAAATCATTATCTTTACCATGAATGATGCTAGAATATGAGTAACTATGAGCCCCAAATTCTACTACCTCAACAGCACAGTCATTTACCCCTACTGGGAGTCAGACATTTATCTCTAGGGCAGAAATTCTTATGCCAAACTGTATTGATTGAAACAGACAGGAATGTTTCCACATTGTGACAGAGTTATACATACCCCAAATGATATTTAAGTGTTCTTAGTTATACCTAGATGAGGAATCCATGAGTATCCCATCTGGTAAGCCATTATCAGGCAAAGAAACATTACATTTTTGGAAATGTGTCTATGTTTTTGCTCTGTACTAAGGAGGGCAAGGAATGTACCCAAGCGTAACTATTTATTCCTACCGTTGAAGCCATTTCTTATGTAGAGCAATGAAAGTGGATGAGAGACAAAAAGCATACATGACATGGGAGCTAGCATGAGGAATTTCTAGACTGTGAGCAAATGGTTGGTGAAATTTGTCCCTACATACATGAGATACTGATGATAAAGAAGGTAAGATTGAAAGCCTTGAAGCTGGTTTAATATGTGCACTTGGCAAATGATTTGTGAGCAAAGTTCATGTTCCATTCTATTTATACATACACTCAAACTGTTGTATCTGTGTTTCCAGCCTCATCTGGCAAGGCAAAGGTGACAGCGGCCAAATCGGCATGGAAGAAGCTGGGCACTTTGATAAAGGTCCAGAGACCACTGATACCGAGGGACCCATTGCCTCAAAGAGTGAGGGGACTGGCTCTAATGCCACCAGTGATTCATCATCATCTTCGGAGGCCTCCACAGAAGAGCAGTGCCCAGTGGTGGTAGACCCTACTGCAACATTCCCACCGGTATTATTGTCTGCCACTCATGTTCCCATCTCTATCCTCCCTTTTGCTTCCCACCCAGTTGGCCATACCCAGCTCCCTAAAAGGAGTGGCGCCACCTTTGCTGCAGGCACCTCCCCCACTGCTCCTGTCTCTCAGACTGTGCTCACTGAGGAGGCTATTGACCTACTGCAGACTATCTCTGTAGGCCAGACTGCAAACCTAAATGCCAACCAGAGGCTTAGTAAGCAGATGACACAAATGCCAGCTTACCTGGATAGCATTCACTGTGCCATGTCTCGTCTACAGAGGTCATTCCAAGGTCTGGCCTCCTCACTGACTTCAGTCTCCCATCATACCAACATTGTGACCCAACTACCACCCCTTGCACATCCCAAATCTCTATTCCCAGCCCTATCCAAAGCACACTCACTCATTTTCATGCACCCAGTCCAACACACACATGCAGCACATCTACACATACATAAACACATCAAAAAACACAGATACACAAATAAAAACATATAGACACCACACGTTCACCACCACCATTACACACATACTCACAGACACCACACATGCCACCAAACCTATATGCACAGCCAGCACCACCACACCCAGAGACACCACACCCACCAGCACACAAACATGCACATCTACCACCACCACCACCACACCCACAGATACCACACGCACAACCACAACTACAATCACAACAATTGCAGATACCTCACCTACCAGCACATTTACATCCACAACCACCACCCCCAGACACCACACCCACCACCACACAAACATCTACAACAACCACCACACACACATGCACCAGCACATCCACAGGCACCGTAACCGTAACCACAAGCAGCACCTCCATAATACATGTATCCATACACACACACATGTAGTGCACGTTACACACACTGTACACAAATGTCCACACTCACCCAAACAACAGACACCCTTTAAGATAGACAAACCAACTCATACACCACATACACCAGAACCACAGGTACCACCATGCCCTCCACTCCCCAACCCAACCACCCTACCCACTTTCCCAAGGAAGACCTTCTTTGACCCTGGCCATGAACCCTTCCAAACTCAAACCCACCTCTTCCATATCCCAAATCACCCCTCCAAAACATCATCTACCCTCTCAAACATCTTTATACCCCCTCCATAACCCAACTCACCCCTTCTACATTTCAACCCACCCCTTCCAATCCCAAACTCATGCCTTCCAAATCCAAACCCACCCTTCCCAAAACCAAACCCACTCACTCCTCCCAAACCCAACGACCCACTCCCCCAAAAGTAAGATCATTAAGGTGCTTGCTCTCTGCCAAATAGATGCCTTTCCTAAGGAGGTTGCACCTGGCAGTGAAATTCGGAGGCAAGTTCAGGGTCTGACACCCATGTGTCCAATTGTGGATAATTTGGACATTGGTTGCTGTTGATAAAAATTATAATAGACTGAGAGAAGTAGCTCATGTAATATTAAAAATTATTTCATTTGTAAATACATTTGTCCTGGCATTATTTTTTGATTGTTACGAATTGTTTGCTGATGATGTTATTTTTGCTAATGTGTGTGCCATGCACCTGATCTCATTTGTGACAGTAACACGCACAGGTTTTAATATTTCTGGAATGCACACATTAGTGTTGTACATGTCTGATAGAATGGTACTTTTGGTGAAAGCATTCATCATGTTACTGGACACTTAGACCAAAATGACGTGTTTCTGTTTTTATGACTGGAGAATGCATGTGTGTTTATTTTAACATGATGTTTCTTTAATTTACACATATGTATTACACAGGGAACCTAACAATTTAAAGTTAAATGACAGCCAATGTTTGTCATAAATTGCACAAACCAAGGAGACCTATGATCTTTATACATCTCTAACTTGTTTATAGTTTAGAGGTAACATTGGTTGTACATTCTGTGCACATCCACTTGCAGATTTTGTGGTGCAATTGCTACATTATCATCGATTTATATAGTTCCTATAGGATACACTGTTTATGTACATGATATGATAGTTTAGGGAAAATTATTTTGAGTTGGGATTGATGTGACATTTTGTGTAGGTGTCATTTGCCATGAAGGCCCTTAGAACCATATTGATGTGTGTTTCTAATATAGCAAAGTGTGAGTTTAAACATTTATCTAACTATAACATTATAGACATTTGAACTGCACATCATTTTAATACTGCTTGCAAGTACTTGTTAAACATGCATGAGTCCTGTGCTACTGTACACTGACAGTGACATATCTGCTGTTGCGGTGACAACGGGGTTGATTTACGTCTTAGTCCAGGAGCAGCAGCAATGGCAGCGCATGTATGATGGGGTTAATGGTGGCAGAACATGAGAAAACAAAAAAAAAGTGAGTTTTGTCCTTTTATCCCCCCTCAATCCGCCTACTCAGGTGTGGAGGTTTAGCCACCACTATTGCGTCTGCGGGAAGCCACATTATGAACGGCTCAGTAGTAAAACTGGCTGAAGTCCAAAAGCAAGTGGTGGACGCGTGGTGATTCATGGCAGAAGCAGTGGTTAATCAGCTGTCTTTCGTCTATGGACCCACCAACATTTAAATAAAGTGGGCAGACTGACTAGTAAGCAAACAGGAAATCTGATGGAAAATTGACATCGGTACAGTTATTACCAATATCTAAATCTGCCCCTTAATGTTTTACATGTTTTATTATCTTTTCCCAAAAAAGGTCTATGAAACAACTTACCATGTTGTCAATGTGATGGTTGCTCACCGCAATCAACAATGCACCCAATATGTTTTGTCAGTTTTACTTGTTAGCTAGGAAACCTTTTTTATTACTCTTATTGCTCTCTTTTGAGATTCGTTATTGTAAATCAGCTTTAGACTTATTACAACAACTTCCTACTGACACTATTTGTTTTAGTTTAATTGTTTGTTAGTCATTGTATTTAATATTCATTAAAATAGTTCCAATATGTTACGAGCATTTATAACAACTGTTCACAGGGAAGTATGTGCACTAGATGATGATGTGTATTTCTGATGCTTTTTACTTTGTAAAAACGTTTAAAACTCGTATTATCAGTCTTTTGTGGCATCTGCCTAAAAAAGAATATTTAATTGATTGATTGATGTAACACTTGGACAAAAACAATGAGGCAGAACTCAACTTCAGGTTATTATGGATAGAAAACAAATATAGATCTACAATTTTAAAATAGCATGTTAAATGAAATGGTAATGTATTCTGTGATTGTGGTTTCTACAAAATGATAAATGTTGTTCATCATGAAAAATGTGATCAAATGTTAAGTCAAATGCTTTCTCAGAATTGGTATTCTATGAACTTGTTATATTATTACATCAGCTATATTCTCATTAGAAGTCATAGCTGAACATACGCTAAAGGTAGGCTGAACTAACAGTCACTAATCTGATCACTACGCATCCTAGAATAGTTATTTATGTCTTCATGACCATTGTGTGTAACACAAACTTGTATAAACAATGCTCTAATTACTAAAGAAGGCTTGGGCCCATATTTATACTTTTTTAGCGCCGCATTTGCGCCGCTTTTTGACGCAAAAGCAGCGCAAACTTACAAAATGCAATAGTATTTTGTAAGTTTGTGCCGCTTTTGCGTCAAGAAGCGGCGCAAACGCAGCGCTAAAAAAGTATAAATATGGGCCTAGGTGTCTTTCACAAAGCAGGGCTATACAGGTATGTGGCAAATGGGGTTGATACATGTTGTGCATGCTTCTCGTTTGCAACTTCGCACTATAGAACCAAAATTCTCTTTTGTGGCTTCTCTGTATGATTCACTGAATCTATACTTCGGCCATGTTTTTGGTTTCTAAATGTATCTTTCGTTCATTTGTACAGAAATGAAAGCAGTAGCAGCTTTCTACTTTGTCCTTGCCTGCTAATATCTTGCCTCTGAAGCTGTATCTGCACCCTATGCCAAGATTATTTTATTTCATCCACTTTTATATGTGAGTAATTGTGCCTGTTTTAAGTTGAAGTGTACTTGATGTTCCAAAATACCTTTGGAAGTGCAATGTTCAATCTCCTTAGCAGTCTGGATTGGAATTCTGCATTTTCACAATGCAAATATATTTTTCTGCCACACAATGATGGACGGAGTGCAGAAACATTTTAAACACTTACTCCCAGTCACAAATCTGTGTTTAATCCATCGTTCTTTTGCTCACAGTGCCACCCCAGTTTGGACCCAGCTGTGTGCAAATCAGTATTGGCTCTGCTCCCTATGGGAACAGTCTAGCGGGAAATGCCAGGTCAGGTCGTCCCTTGTCTGGAAACAAGCATCCTACGACCGGTTTAGGGCATCACCCGTCATCAGCCAGGCTAGCTTGAATCCAGTGGCACAGTGACCAAGGGACCCACGTCTGGGCATACCCTAGACAAACACAAAAGGATGATGAACGGAGTGCTGAAACCGTTCAAACACTAACCCCCAGTCACAGATCTGGGTTAAATCCATTGTTCTTTTGCTCACCATGCCACCCCTTTTGGGACCCAGCTATGTGCAAATCAGTATTGACTCTGCTCCCTATGGGAACAGTCCAGCCGGATAATGCCAGGTCAGGTCGTCCCTGGTCTGGAAACAAGCATCCTACGACCAGTTTCAGGGCATCACCCATCATCAGCCAGGCTGGCTTGAATCCAGTGGAACAGTGAGCGAGGGACCCACGTACTTTTATTTCTCCTTCTTTTGGGTTTTTCTATGCATTCTGCAGCACACATAGAAAGAACAAAATACAAATAATTATTGTTTTTGTGCAAAAAGATGTTCCTTCCTGCACACAGGGTTGCTTCGTATTGTACTAAATGTGGCACATCACTGTATTTCTGAAATTACGCAGTGTGGTCTTGCACAATTTGCCACAGAGCGGTGCTGCACCACTCCTTTGAAAATGAGGCACAAAGGGAGCAAGGGTGTGAAATTTGCAACCTGATGGTCCATCTCCAGGCTGATGAGTCATCCTGGGCTAGATGGGAAGGAAGACCTGACACCCACATCTAAATAGGGCTGTGCCTCTCCACACACAAAGGGCTTTATAACCCCCTGTGGAGTATCTGGAGACAGGGAAGGAAGGGCAAGGACTTTATACTCTTCAAAGGCTCAGCTGGATATATGCTGTAAACCACAAACCCCACCAAATCAGTGCACTTCTGGATCTGATGGACATTCTACAGGAAGAAGGACTTCCAGGAGGGACTGCCACTTTGCTCAACTGTATTGTTGTTTTGCCCTGCTGACTCTTGCCTGAGAATGAAAAGAACTGGACTTTGCTCTCTACATCCTCTACGGATCCAAGTGACTTCAAGGACTTGCGGGCTTGCCTCCTGTGCTCTGCAGTCTCAGGGATATGAAGGACTGCCTGTAATTCTTCTCCTGCTGCTGGGCTTTCCAATCTGTGAGTCCTACCATTGCTGAGATGTCAATCCAGTCCTGGGCCTTAGAAGTGGGTTTTGCAGCTGTTTCTCTGCAAAAATTTACACATCTGGGCCATTGCGCCCTTCAGGTGTGCTTGCCGCTGTTGGCACTTTGCTGATTTAACAACGATGCAGGACCTGCCTGCGAGGTTCAACAATGATGCAGTGCTGATCTGAGGACATCACTGCATGACTTGACAATGACACATCTCATACATCTGTTTGATGCTGACATGGGATCCAAATGTTGGGGTCGACCCAAACACATCTACCCAACTGTGTGGATCAGAAGTGATACATCGCCTTCGCACTGAATTTCCATGTCAAAGCTTTCTCCATCCTAGGTACTTTATAAGGGGGCTCAGTGTGAGTCCTGTAGCCAGCCTTCCCTCCATCATGGTCAACCTGAACTTTGGATTTGCCCTGGTCTTGCACAACCTCAACTAACCTTTTAGCGCTATTGACTTTAAAGCACTATATTGCAGTTTATTCTTTAAAAAAAATCATATTTCAAGATCTACTTATTGCATTTTTGTCATGTTGGTCTTGTTTTACTCAGACAAATATTATCCATTTGTGGTGAAATATTTATTTTTTGTGGTGTTTGTCTCTGTGCTACTGTAATTTAAGTGTTGCACAAATACTTTACACATTGCCTTATAAGTTACTTTCTTTTTGCCAAGCTAGCAGAGAGTAAGCAGAGGATAATTTAGGGTTTGTTGTGCGTTACCCTGACTAGGATTGTGGTTCCTAGTTGGACAGGGGCCATACTTCTGGCAACTAGAGACCAGATTTCTAACAGGGCATATTTACTAAGGGGCATATTTATACTCCGTTTGCGCCGAATTTGCGTAGTTTTTTTTGACGCAAATTCAGCGCAAAACGAACGCCATATTTATACTTTGGCGTTAGACGCATCTAGCGCCAAAGTATGAAGAAAGAGCGTCATTTTTTTGCGTGAACGCCTTCCTTGCGTTAATGAGATGCAAGGAAGGCGTTCCCGTCTAAAAAAATGACGGCGACGCAAATGCGTCGTATTTATACTCCCGGGCAAAAATCACGCCCGGGAGGTGGCGGGTCAAAAAAACCCGCATTTGCGCCTGAATTTAACGCCTGGGTCAGGGTAGGCGTTAAGGGATCTGTGGGCTCAGAATGAGCCCACAGGTGCCCTCCCCTGCCCCCAGGGACATCCCCTGCCACCCCTGCCCACCCCAGGAGGACACCCAAGGATGGAGGGACCCATCCCAGTGAAGTACAGGTAAGTTCAGGTAAGTATAATTTTTTTTATTTTTTTATTTTTTTTTGTGGCATAGGGGGGCCTTATTTGTGCCCCCCTACATGCCACTATGCCCAATGACCATGCCCAGGGGACACAAGTCCCCTGGGCATGGCCACTGGGCAAGGGGGCATGACTCCTGTCTTTACTAAGACAGGAGTCATGAAATGGCGTCTGGGCGTCGAAAAAATGGCGCAAATCGGGTTAAGATGATTTTTTAGCGTCAACCTGACTTGCGCCATTTTAAGACGCCCTAACGTCATTTTTTCCCAACGCCGGCGCTGCCTGGTCTACGTGTTTTTTTTCCACGCACACCAGGCAGCGCCGGTCTGATTGCGCCGTCTAACGCCATTCCATAAATACGGCGCCCGCATGGCGCTTCAGAATGGCGTTAGACGGCGCAAAATTTTTTGGCGCTAAACTGCGTTAGCGCAGTTTAGCGTCAAAAAGTATAAATATGGGCCTAAATGTTTATGTAATGCAGACCAGAAAGAAAATGTATTTTGCTGAGTTGTATAAAAAAGGGAGGGTTGAACTGCAACATATCTACTAAGATATGGTGCTCTTCAGCTCTCTACCTATGCTGGTGAACTTCAGACTGCCTAGCACCAATGCAGCCACTATGTGGCAAGCTACAAGGGGGCCCACATTACAGGCAGAATAGTCTTTTTCTGCAGAACAGGACATCTGCACAAAAATAATCCTAAGTGGCAATTTCTTCTTTCTGTGTTTGATGCATCACACATTGAAAGAGGAGGTAACATGGACAAATGCACATTTTTCTCTTGATTACGCCTCTCTGTGATAAGGACACCATTTTGGTGCAATCTCTGGTTTGCTATGGTTAGTAAATCTGGGATTGCATATGCATGAGAAAGTCCATGATCAATCCATGAAACAACTCCCACACCAAAATGTGATGTTGCACAGCACAAACTGTGCAAGTCATGTAAATCAGTGCAAACTTCCCCTTGCGTGGCTCTGCAAATTTGATGTAAGGACTTGAATTATCCAGCGCAAGTCCTTAACAAATCTGGGCCTACACTTAGGCGGTCATTCTGACCCTGGCGGTGAAAACCGCCAGGGCCGGGAACCGCGGGAGCACCGCCAACAGGCTGGCGGTGCTCCCTTGGGGATTCTGACCGCGGCGGTACAGCCGCGGTCAGAAAGGGAAAACCGGCGGTGTACCGCCGGTTTTCCGCTGCCCAGGGGAATCCTCCATTGCGGCGCCCATACCGCCATCCTGTTCCGGGCGGTTTTGGCCGCCAGGAACAGGATGGCGGTATGGGGTGTCGTGGGGCCCCTGCCAATGGCATGGGCACTGCAGGGGCCCCTGTAAGAGGGCCCCACCAAGATTTTCAGTGTCTGCCATGCAGACACTGAAAATCGCGACGGGTGCTACTGCACCCGTCGCACACCTTCCACTCTGCCGGCTCCTTTCGGAGCCGGCATCCCCGTGGAAGGGTGTTTCCCGCTGGGCTGGCGGGCGGCCTTCTGGCGGTCGCCCGCCCGCCCAGCGGGAAACCCAGAATACCCGCGGCTGTCTGTTGACCGCGCAGCGGTATTCTGGCAGTTCCCGTTTGGCTGGCGGCCAGTTGGAATCACCCCCTTAATGAGTTTATGTATGCCTATTCGCCATTGAGTGTGCAGGGCAGGATCCTCCTCTGACATGATCACAATAACAAGAATAAAGCACCAAAGACCATACAATATACAACTTAGGGCCAGATGTAGCAAATAAAAAATTTGCGAGGTGCAAAGTGCGAGTCCATGCGACTCGCAATTTGCACCTCGCAAATTGGTATGCAGTACGGTGTCTCAGACACCGACTGCAACTCGCTATGGGGTCGCAATGACCCACCTCATTAATATTCATGAGGTGGGTCGCAAATTGCGGCCCCATAGCGAGTATAGGCACTCGCAAACATGGAGGCCTGCTGTCGTCAGCAGACCTCCGTGTTCGTGACTGCTTTAAATAAAGCAGTTTTTTTTTTTTTAAGTGTAGCCCGTTTTCCTTAAAGGAAAACGAGCTGCACTTTAAAAAAAAAACGAAACCTTTAGTTTCGGTATTTTTTCAGGGCAGAGAGTGGTCCCTTGGACCACTCCCTGCCCTGAAAAAATATTTTTTGGTCCATTCACAAAGTGGAAGGGGTCCCATGGGGACCCCTTCCAATTTGCGAGTGGGTTACCATCCACTTCAAGTGGATGGTAACTGCGACTCCATTTGCGACCGCGTACGCGGTCGCAAATGGAATTGCATCCCACTGCGAGTCGCAAATAGGAAGGGAACACCCCTTCCTATTTGCGAGTCGGAAATGCATTTTGCGAGTCGGATCTGACTCGCAAAATGCATTTCTGCATAGCAAAGAGACTTTTGCGCCTCGCAAACGGCGTTTTTCGCTGTTTGCGAGGCGCAAACCCTTTGCTACATCTGTCCCTTAGTTTCTGCAATCATTTTGTGGCTATAATAAACTGTACAAGTTATTTACATGACAAAATTATTTAATTCAAATGTTTTCTGCAAATGCACAGAGGAAAATGTGATTTGTTAAACTGGCAAACAGTTAGGGCCTGATTTAAGAAGTCCGAATGCTACCTAGGGCAGCCATAGCATCATTTTTGGGGGCTAAGGCGGCGCTAACATGGTTTTTTACATTCACTGTGGCTCAATGCATGCATTGTGCCACTTTGTAAACCCTTGCACCACATTTTACCTATGCCAGAAATAATGTATGCAAAGGGGCGTTCCCCCGTTATGGGACCAAAAAAATGGCACAAGGAAATATAAGAGATTTCCTTGTGCCATTTTTCATCACTTTTAACACCTGCTCAGAGCAAGCGCTAAAAGGGGACATGCCACTGAATACAATGGGCCAATTTGTACTCTGCAGGAGCAGCACCAACATTTTGGCACTACTCCTGCAGAGTACGTCAATAGCATCAGAAATTCTGATACTATTGCTCCCTACCCTGTGCCATTTTGAATACGCTGCACACATGGTGATTGTAGAAGGGCACTTAGGGGCACAAGGAAAGTGACACTGCACTGGGTGCAGCACCACTTTTCTTAAAACAGACCCTAATTTTTTACTAAATAATTACAATAATATGTGATCTTTCCATTGGAACAAAATCTTTTGTTTTTTCTATGTAGCATTCCTTTGAGTGCCTTTATTGTATCCTGTTCAGGGGGCGAGGGAAGCTGCTACTCATCATCCCAGTCACTTTTTTCAGCCAACAAGGAGTCTTTTCTGGTAGCTATCATATGTGTCCTGACACAAGACACAATTATTTTGCATGATGTTTTAGGAGAATATTGGAAAGGATCTTCACTCCTATCCAAGCACGTGAACCTGTTTTTAAAAAGTCCAAACATTTTTCAACTACAGTCCTTGTGCATCTATGTGATCTGTGATATCTACTTTGAATTAGGGTAATATTCTGATAAGACTTAAATCGCCAAGGTTGAATAGAATAAGGCAAAGGCAATGACAGAACGCTAACATTTTGATCAAATTAAGTAATATATATTGTATCATACAAAATTCTGATTTGATTACCCAATAAATCTCCCACAAAACTCTTAACCAAATTATTGTACAGATCATAATCAATAAACCTATAGGAATTATCAGTACTACAAGGCAAATGTGTGACGACGTCAGTTATAATGCACTCTATACCAGATACTAGCTAAATATTTAGGGAATGTTGTTTTTTACAATTCCGATATAGAAATTCTTTTGCAACGGGTTGATGGATCAGTATTGTTGAATGAGCACTATTAAGAGAAAAACAATATTGACACATGTAAATTTCACCAACGATTATTGATAACATAAACATTGTGACTGTAAACTAAAACAGTAAAAACACAAATATGGCTGACAAAAATGTAATTAAAAAAATCTACTAAACAACAATATCATAAACAAAAATACAGAAATAACCTATGTTCCCCATACATTAAAAATATGAAAACATAAGAAAAACTATGAAAATCAAAAAGCAAGAAGCAAGAAATCAACATAATTCTAAACAAATTAATTATATTGCATTAAATATATCTAAATGTATATAAATACAAGTAAATACAATTTATATACATCAAATATAAAACAAACACACTAATCAGAGTTTACCATATCTAGGACACAAACAACTAACCAAGCTATCAAATTAAACTTAACAAACAGAAACAGATTTTCAATTAGAAAATAGCAAAGGCACAAAATGGACCACATAATGATGTTTCCTGGAGAGAAATTATACCAGAATAGCATCACTCTGCTGGTTTGCAAACTTGTAAAAGAAGACTTCAAAACTTCAATGAATCACTAAACACAACAAGGATTGGTAAAAATGAAAGCTAACAAAAGAAATAAATAACTAAAACTATTTCAAGATAACCGATATTTAAAAGTCTGCACATATTTATTTCTCCAAAATACAGGTGCATGCACTACAACCGAAAAAATTGCTAAATGGAAAAGAAAGTTAAGACACAGACATTGAATAACTTTAACTGCATAAAGACCACCTCAAAAGTAAATATTGACACCAAGTCATGAAACTAAAATTACAAAAAGAAGTAACAATAGTGGAAATGAAAGAACATGAGAACTACATTTTAAATGAAAAAAACAACCCTACTAACAAATATCTTCCACTCAGCAGACTACAAGAAAAGAAAACTGGGCCATAAATAACAACAAACTGGGATGCAAAGCAAAAGCTACAACCACAATGGAGTTCTAAAATGAAGATTATGTGTGTGTGTGTGTATATATATATATATGCATCAAATCCCTAAAAGGGAAGGTTTTATTAAGTAGGGAGAGCTCTAACAGTGAACAAAACATACTGGAAATGCACCAAATATTCAAAAGCATGCATTGGCAGGCTGACCGTTACAAATCCAAGAGTTGAAAGCATCAACGAACATACCCACCCCCTAATATTACTGAAATGGACATCAGATGTATTTTACATGACCTAAAAGAGGCCGGTTTGAGTTCAAAAGAGCTGATAGGAATTAAACTTAAAATTATTATACCGAACACTTTGGAACAAGCAACAAGCAAAACCCCTTTCATATCTACCATGAAAACATGAATTATCAGAACATGCAGGACAGAGAGGGAAACACAATTAGCTCCTAAAAAATAAGATGAAGCAGGCATGCCTAAAATATGACATTCATACATAAGAAAGACAGAGTCTTATATGGCAACATCAATAAAGGTAAAACAATTGTCATTTATGCCACTAATAACAATTTACTAACATGTAGATAGTTGATGCACTTTTAAGCCATGCT
Source organism: Pleurodeles waltl (assembly GCF_031143425.1). Lineage (NCBI taxonomy): Eukaryota > Metazoa > Chordata > Amphibia > Caudata > Salamandridae > Pleurodeles > Pleurodeles waltl. The sequence continues at coordinate 144,872,692 of NC_090439.1, read as the reverse complement.
TGCCACTATTCTGCCAAATATGCAGATGGTACGGTCAATTTTAAAATGCAAATATTTCATTAGTGTATACATTGTTACCTAATAAACAGAGTCAAATGTACAAAGAAATGCTAACACTTAAAAAACAACAAACTAATAATTGCAGCCCATATAAAATTATCATGGGATTTTTACAAGGAATGATTTTACCATATGTAAAGTCTACCCACAAATTGCAATTCAGGGTTGTTAATATTCCTTTAACCACAGCATATGAAGGCATCTCCAAAAAGCCACCCAGAGTACACAATATACAACTATACTAGAATTTGCACTGATGATAACAAAGCAAATGGCCTTAGCCCAAGTCCCTGTAACAGACGTCACTAAACATTATGGCATGCCAATTGAAACCTCTATTATTAACAACCTGTAACCAAATTAGCTCCACTAGGAAATTATTTTGAGAATATTTGTGTTAGTCACCTGCACCTTTATTGATCAGGCCACACACCAATCCAAGCATCCTATTCTGTGGTGGAATGTAGATGACAGCAACATGTGCCAAGAAACAAAGGTAACACAATAAGAAGGTGGCACAATTCTGTTATAAGAGTACTTGGATGAAGCCACCATATACTCTACAAACTCCTAGAAATACCTTAAAAAGAACAAAGCTGCCAACAGCTAGGAATGAAACAATTCTTAACTCATTTCAATCTAAGGGACATATTTATAAGTCCCTAGAGCTTCCTTGCACCACGCCACATTAGCATATTTTTTATGCTACTGTGGCCCAACAAGGCCAAAATTGCTGTGCCATATTTACAAAGTGGTGCAATGCAAACATCGCACCACTTTGTAACCCCTTGCACCACATTATGCCTGCAACAGGCATAATATATGTAACAGTTGCGTTCCCTGTAAAGGAGGTTGAAAAATTGGGACAAAATCTAAAAGATTTCTTTTTATGTCATTTTTTCAGCATTTTATATTCATGCTCAGAGCAGGTGTTAAAAAGGGGCATGCCATTGTTTTCAATGGGTCCCTGTGTACTGTTCAGGGTTAGCACCAAAATGTTGGCCATAAGCCTGACAAGTACATCCACAGCATCAGACTTTCTGATGTATTGCCCCCTACCCTGCGTCATGGTGCGCTGTATTTTAAATGTGGCGCACACATGGTGGCAGTAGGGGGGCGCCACGGGCCACAAGAAAAGTGGCACTACATTTAATGTAGCACCACTTTTCATAAATCTGGCCCTAAAAGTCTTGAAATAATTTTAGTTAAAAATTAATCAAATCTTTTTAATTGAAAAACAGATTAAAACATACTTGGTTTAAAAATAATGACCAACGTCCAAAAAACATGTAAAAGAAAAACATATAAACCAACCCATCAAACACTTTCAACCCTAGCATATGGCAAAACACAGTAATAAATAATTAAAATAAATGTAGGAACATTCAACACCAATATAAAATACAAATAAACACTACATTTTGCAATAAGGCCAAACACTATGCAATTAACTGACACACACTACAGTAAAAAACAAAAGGCCAAAACAAAATCCAATTACAAACAGTAGCCAAACTAAGTCAAAACACCTCCCACAACCGTTAAGCCTGTGGAAGATAAGTTTAAAATATTGTCATCTGAACTGAAGCCCTGCGACAGGAAACCCACAACTGGAAAGTCCACAAATTGTCAAAGTGACAAAGAAAACAAAAAAAATGGGGAAAAGTAGTGAAAAATGAAAATTGAAAAATACTTTTGTCTCATAGAAATTAATGTAAATTTGCTTCATTTATTGATGCTTATAAATTTATTTAAAAAAATTCAAAATGTTTCACATGTAGCTATATATTGAAATGACTAATAAAAATATAAAACATTTTTCAGTAGTTTTTAATTTATTATGAGCTTTAGAAAATGTAATTAATGTAAAAAATTAAAAGCTTGTTAAAAAACACTGCGTAGCACATTTGAAAAAATCATATATTTTAAAAACACAGATGTATGTGCAAAGCTACTGTATATATAGACTATCGTATTTATTTGGAAGTAATAACAATGGTCTTCTCATGGAAATAAAGAAATCTGCAAACAATTCGTAAGTATTAAATAATAATTTGTAAAAACAAGTGTATATTGAAAAATATATACTGAGGCTCTAACTACAAATATCACATTTAGAATTGATACTTCACAAAAATGATATTATTAAAAAAAAAACTGTACTACCAATTACTATAATTTTTTATTGTACAAGGCACAAGATTGTTTTTTAAGTTTGTGGATTCTCTCTATGACCAACTAACTATGTTAGAACTAAAAAGATTCTGTAGAATAATGTTGTTTGTTATAATAAAGCAAAAGCAGCAGTGACTGGAAGATATATGGTGCTCCAGAGGAAAGTTTGATCACCTGTCAGACTTTGTCGAAATTAAAGATCATTCAAATTGAAAAATCCTTGGATACACGTCAACAGAGCCCACTGTTCTTGAAAGCCTTTATTACTGTGTTACCCACTTGAAAGTTTTTATCACTGCACTCCCAACATGTGTTTCATGTTGAAGATGTATTGCCCACAACTGCGTCAGGGCTAGAGATATAAAGCAAAAATGTCTATTTACATGAACTGTCCATATCGAAACCTGCTTCTAATATCCCGCACCATGTGACAAATACAAGTAAAAAGGGTGTAAAATCCATAACGCGGTTCTATGTCCTAAGTCGAAACCACTTAACAAAATTCAAAGCAGAAATATACCATCATAGCAAATAAAATCCATTTTAATATTTACTACATACATTGTGATACAGTCTAATTGCCTCTCCATCACCATCTGCAAAATGAATTCTATATCACCAGTAACCAAACCTAACCAAAAGGACTCATATCGCAATACAAGTAATCCAAAGCATAAGCTAAAATAAATTGGAAGAAGTATATCAAATAACAATCTAATGGGATGTACCCAATAAAACACCATAAAGGGTAACTCAAAATCCACTTACCTATTGGTAAAATGATATTGTAGATAAGTAGTAGTCAAACATCGAAATCCTGAAAAGTAATGACAAAATCACAAAAATGTCCATACACTGAGAACTAACACTAACAGTAGTACACAGCCAACCCGAATACGATATTATACTTACCTGTTCAATACATCCACTCTATGTTTTGTCCGGAACTGAAACAGCCAGCGAGAATTCCAAGTGTGAAAAGGCATCCAAAATGGCTGCCATATAGCCAGCTTTAAATACTGTCAACCATCCAAAAGAGTAAATTATTGAAACTCCATAATGTGGTCACCATTTTAGGATTGTGTAATAAGGGATTCTGAGTAAACATCTTCTAAAAGAAGAGCAAAATAATGTAAATTGCAGGAAACAGAACCATAACTTTAAAATAAAATAAAATATTAATCAATGAAAATATATCTGAGCAAAGCAGCCACATATACATATTCAGCAGTCAACTTAAAGCTATCAATCTCTCCTCACGCACAATCCATACTAACAGTCTCCTGTTCCCATATTAAATTAACAAAAAAATAAATTACGGCTTCTCAAACATACTAAGTAGCACCAGCACATTTATTCAATTTATTGAACGGATTATCAATTGGCTCCCCAGTCCGGTGGCCATTATATTGTAGAGGTAAACTCTCAACTTGAACTAAGATGTTCTACTAATATCTTCATAATCTTGAGGCCTCATCTTAATAAAGTTAAAATTCCCCATTACTCGGCTCTAATTGATTCAAAACCTACACTTAGCCAGAGTTCAAACTGAGTCAAAACTTCAACTGTATTTAGAAACATATTGCCCACCATTTTGGAAAAGAAGTCCCCAATATAATCCTAATAACTATCTTAAAGCCTCATATCAAAATCAATCACTCATGTCCAAGGTGAATTCAAAACCAGCGTCATCTTATAAAATTGTATCCTCTAAATCCATTGTTAAATGGTATTGACTACAATGTCAATACAATTGGCACATTAGTCTGGCGACCCCAAACAAAGCCAACAATAATGTTATAAATACTCTGATTTTCTTACCTCAATATACTTCCAAAAAACTGTATCATCAGTATTCAGATTTAACTCTGACAAAGTAGGGGGCCTTCTTGGGAGATATGCTGCACACAGTCCTATTGTAGCATGATACTCCATCAAATTAACTGTTCTAAAACCATATCTAATTACTTAGATTCTAGAAACAAATGTAATCATTCTTACTCATTTATATGACACCTGATAAATCAGTACCCACTCATATACTCTATCAATCAATCAATAAATCAATCAGTCGGGATTTGTAGAGCGGGGCTAATCACCTGTGTGGCCATACAGGTGCTAGGATCCTGCTGCAATGAGTGAAAGAACCAGGTCTTGAGTCTCTTTCTTTATTCTGAGAGAGATGGTGCTGTTCAGAGGTGGAGGGAAAGGTGATTTGAAAATGGGGTGGCGAGGTAGGAGAAATAGTGTCTCCTGTTCTGGCTTGAAACTGTATCTTTTCTGGATGGGGAGCCAGTGGATATTCCTGTGGTGGTGGCTGATATAGGTCCATTTGGGGAGGGTGAGAATGAGTCTGGTAGCTGAGTTTTGCATTGTCTGGAGTCTCTTCAGGAGTTGGATGGTAGTTCATGCGTAAAGTGCTTTGCAGTAGTTGAGTTGGCTGGTTACTAGTGCTTAGATGGTGGTTTTCCTGGTGTCATTTAGCAGGCATCTGAATATCTTTTGGAGCAGGCAAAGGGTGTTGAAGCAGGCAGCAGCAATTGCTTTGATCTGGCGTTTTATGGTGAGTTTTCTGTCCAGGATGATTCCAAGGTTATGGGTGTGGTCTGTCTGTGTGGGTTTGATTTCAGAACGTCATCAGGTGTCATTCCACAAGGAGGTATTGTTTCCAAAGATCAGCACTTCAGTCTTGCTGTGTTGAGCTTCAGGCAATTGGCCTTCATCCATTTGGCTATGGTGGTGGAAGGGCCTTCTGAAAGAGGGAAAGAAAGAGAGAGAGAGAGAGAGAGAGAGAGAGAGAGAGAGAGAGAGGATGAGCTGGGTGTCGTCCGCATAGGAAATTATGTTTAGGCCATTGGTTTTGACAATGTTGGCCAGGGTCATCATGTAGGTGTTGAACAGGGTGGTGCTGAGGGCTAAACCTTGCTGGATGCTGTGAGTTATGCTCTTGGGTTCCGACCTGATGGGTGGTAGGTGGATTTTCTGGGTTCAACCTGTGAGGAATAATGTGATACATTTGATGGGATCTCCCTCGATCCTGACATGTCATAGTCTTGATAATGGTGTCACAGGATACAAGTTGAGCACTGCTTAGAGCTGCTCTGTCTCCCCGGTCCAGGAGGATTCTGATGTTGTTGAAAGTAGTGATCAGTGCAGTCTTGGTGCTGTTGTTGGTGTGAAAGTTGGTCTAGGAAGTGCCAAGCAGGTTGTTGTTATCTAGGTGTTCAGTGAGTAATTGGTAGATTGACTTCTCGGGGACTTTGGCGCAGAAAGGGAGCAGTGAGATTGGGAGGTAGTTCTTAAGATTGGGTGGGTCAGTGGAGGGCTTCATGAGGTGGGGTTTGACCGCTAAATGTTTCAAGTGGTCAGAGAAGATGGCCATGGTGATGGATGCATTGAGAATAGAGGTGAGTTTGCCACATATTTCCTTGCTCCAGAGGTTGAGAAGTGGTGGGGCATGGTTCCATGGGTGCTCTAGAGTGGATGCAGGTCATGATGGCTGAGGTGCTCTGTGTGGTGTGCTGTTGTCCCAAGTAGTAGATGGAGGGGTGTGGGTGGCATCAGCTGGTGTAGAGGTCTATGGGTTGCGGTTCAAAATTACTGTAGATGGTAGAAATCTTTTTGTGAAAACATTCCGCAATGGTGTTGCAGAGATCTTGGGCTGGAGAGATCATGTTCTCGTTGGCTGATGGGCAGGAGAACTCTCTGACGATGTTGATGAAGTCCTTGCTGTGGTTGGGTTTGATGTGGCCTGCCAGGGTGCTTTTTTGTGTCTTTTAGGAATTGATGCTATTTGGTGAGGACTGATTTGAAGGTGACTCAGTCTAAGGAATCTTTCCTGGTGTGTCATCATCGTACAATCAAAAGAAAAAAACTTCTCCTCTCCTAAGTAGTATTGTAGCTCATGTTCAATATTCAGTCCTTGTTCCACAGCTATCAGTTTCATAATCTACTTGACTCACAATGTGTGAGATTCAGTCCTCTATTGACAGCCCTGGGGTCCCTGGTCACATGACCTATTCCATAAAGTTATAAACTACTATATTATTTTTACACTTTATATTCCATGGCATGTAACGCTATTGGATATTTTGTATCACCTTATTTGCAAGTTCATAGATATTCTCCAAACATCTCTCTGTGAGTTTGAATCATATGCCCTTCATATAGTGCAACAAATTTAGTACCACAATTGATGTTCATCTGAATCACACATTCTTCATCAGTTCCACTCCCAAATCATTTGAACTTATCAATTGCCAATCTGCACAAGCTCCAGTGACATTTGTAGAAGCTTCTAAATTCAACCGATACTCGTCTGCTCATGTTGCTTTGGATACCTGGGACCAAGAATAATCGTGCGTGTTCTCTCTTTATGATAAGTAATATCTAGTTGGTCCGATACAAACTCCCTTAATGTTCTATCTTACTTGAGTAAATGCTACTGTTTACGTGAACACTCCCAGAGTTTTCCAGAATTCCAATAATAATTGGTAATCAATTGAAACTTTTTAGTTTCTCATTGATTTCCCAAAGCTTTATTGATACTCAGGCCCTGATTTATGAAAAGTTAGTGCCGCCTTTGCATCATTTTTTTATGCAAAGCGACGTAAACTTACAAAATATAATTATAATTTGTAAGTTTGTGCCGCTTTTACATCAAAAAATTACACAAAAGTGGCACTAACTTTTCATAAATCAGGCCCTCAGTGTTTTGGTCCAGCCACCCTTCTGATTTCTTTTCTTGGCAGATCCTATGACACATGCGTAATATTGCCTACTGACAAATCTATGTTCCTTATCTGTCAAACATTCCTTAAATGCCTTATCACCACTACAATTACATCTGGCCAGCACCATTTTACCAAAGGGTATAGCACTTATCTCACATTTCGGGTGTAAACTAGTGCAATGCAGTACTGATTTACAAGATGTAAGCATTCAAAACATCCTGCTATTGATCTTATTGTTTTTGCTATAGAGTTCCACATCCCCCCCAAAAAATACGCTCAGAACTATATTGATAAATGAAATGCATATTTGCATCATTCATAGTCAAATGGTCAGGGAAATTCTTCAATTCATCTTAATTTCTAGTCCAGATCATAAAGCAGTCATCAATGAATCTCCTCTAGCATAGTATATACTCACTCCATTTTAATCCTTGTGGACCCCAGATTTGTCCCTCCTTAGACCATCCCAAAAAGAGGCTGAAATAAGAAGGGGCAGGCTTGGAGCCCATCGCAGTTCCTTGCAACTGTCTAAACCATTTGTTGTGGAACAAAACTGATGAGCCTTGGTGATGCACCTGTGTGCCTGTGAATTGTACTGTGACCGCTGAAAATGTAGGCAGCATTTCCATCAACCCCAGATGAAATGTCTCTGCTCTCTACTGATTAAGGATGAAATACAGAAACATATGTATGTGCCCTGAGATATACAGCACTATCTGCACCAACTTTGGTAAAAAACTACAGTCAAGTTTAAAGTAAGCACTAATTGCATAGCACATTTTCCATAATGCGAAGCGTTGAACTGAGCCAGGATGTGAGGCAGTGAGCTCCCAACCCCCCTTCTGTTTAAAAGGCTCCCTTGAGCCAGCAGGCCGATGAGCTTTGGAGATGCACCTGTGTGCCTGTGAGTGGTACTGTGACCTTTAAAGATTTAGGGAACATTTCCAGCAATCCAATATGACATTTCTCTGACCTCTACTGATGAAGTATGAAATCCAGAAACATATGCATATGTCTAGGGATATACAGCACCATCTGCACCAACGTTGGTGAATAACTACTGTAAAATTTCAAATGCTTATTGTCTACCCCATTTACCATAATTCAGAGGGGTAAACTGTGCTGGGATATAAGGCAGTGGGATACCAACCTGCTTTCTATTTGAACAAAAAGACATTGTTCTCCGATATAAATTTGACCATTGCTAACAAAATCTCTGTGTGATCCATTAGGTCAATTGACAGTGAGCTCAATAAATACCTGGTTCCCATACCACATCACTTAATAAATGCAGGCTATGTCTGTGCCCATCATGTAAAAGGGTAAATTGATCACATAAGGTTGTAGAAAAATATCTACAAATTCAGAAATTTGCTTAGGTGGCCCCCCATCTTCCAAAATAATACACCTACTAGTGGAAATAGTATATCTTTGTGCACTTTAGGAAGTGTATAAGAACAAGGCTGCCTCAGGGGATCGACCAGTAAATAAAAATATTCATCATCATTGATGTCCATTTGTGCCCTTTAGCCACATTTGTATGTGGGTATTTGGACTCTAAGAACAAGGGACAAACATATTTTAGTATGGCAAAGAATGAGTTCTTTGTGGGTCTCAAGTTGGCCTTCACCAATGAGGTTGTTGATCCCCCTGTGGAGTTAGTTTTATTGGCTGGAGACAATAGTTGAATTTTTTCTGATATTAGAGAATAAGAGGGCATAGGCATTGAGCCTGAAAATTCAGGTTATTGGCTTGAGTCATCACCTACCACTTAGCTTAAGGTTAGACAAAGTTCACTGAGGGCTCCTGTCTGGTGCATTGCCTAAAGTATAATGAGGTATGTATATTGGTGGGCATAACGAGTGAAATTCTCATTAGTGTAATTACTCTTAATTATCACAGATTACTCATAATTATGTTTAATTATGTGAGAAGCATAATCCAGCATTTAGCTCAATTAATTTGTTTAGTGAAAATGCACCCTTGCATCCAAAATAGACCTAAGGATGCATTTCTGCTAAGAAAATAACACTAAGGGCCGTATGTATACTTTTTGATGCAAACCAGCGCGGGCGCTGGTTTGCGTCAAAAAATGTACAGCTGGCTAACGCCATTCCTACGCGCCATGCGGGCGCCTTATTTAAGGATTGACGTTAGCCGACGCTGCGGGCTGGTCAGAGTAAAAAAAAATGACTCAAACCAGGCAGCGCAGGCGTAGGGGAAAATGGGGGTTGTGCGTCAAAAAATGGTGCAAGTCAGGTTTGAGTTAAAAATCATGGCTCGAACTGGACTTGCGCCATTTTTTGACACACAACCCCCATTGAAATGATTCCTGTCTTAGCAAAGACAGGAGTCATGCCCTCTTGCACAATAGCCATGCCCAGGGGACTTCTGTCCCCTGGGCATGGCCATTGGGCCCAGTGGCATGTAGGGGGGCCCAAATTATGCCCCCATGCCACTTTAAAAAATAAAAAAGTAATACTTACCTCACATTACCTGAGGCCTGAGACCATGGACGTGAGCCCACAGGCTACTTAACGCCTGCCCTCATCCAGGCGTTAAAAAACAGCGCACATCAGGTTGTGCGATGTTTTTTAAGGCCCGCCCCTCCTGTGCAGGAGTATAAATAAGGCGCACAGGCCTTAAAGTCATTTTTTGGATGGGAACGCCTACCTTGCATGTCATTAACACAAGACGGTTTCCCCCATTAAAAAAATGATGCACACAGAGGTTTTTGGACATCAGCGAGGTCGGGCGTCATAGTTTAAATATAGGGCAAGGTTTGCACTGAATGTGCATCAACATTATTGACACACATTCGGCGCACACAGAGTATAAATATGCCCCTAAATACTACAGGACACAAACAGCAAAAGCTAGCAGCTGCTCAATTTCTTTTAGTTCATTTGTTCTGTGCTCATGTTGTAGGAATTTTGTCTAAAATTGCTCTTAATTATTCCAGCTGGTGTAATTTCACACTTTAGGTAATTTTGCATCATAAGAGCAATGCATAATTACTGGAATTACACTGGTGTAATTAAAATTTCTCCCAGAACCAGGTATGTGGTACTATGGCCCTATACTAAATCAGAGTAAAGTTAATCCAGACAACTTTCTTAGAAAATGTATCAGAAATATTTGGAACTCCTAGCTGACATGTTTAGATGAGGAGGCCAAACCTCATTGCATGAAGGATGCTTTTCGTGTAATTTCTAATGAAATCAAGACGGATCTAACAGGTAGGCCTTTTGATGGCCCCCTTAGACCCATGGGCTGCATGATAAGCATTGTTTTATTCCCAACCAGAACTTGATAGCTCCCTTAAAAGCAAAACCAAGAGATAGAAAAGTAATTGGGGCTTTTAGGCATATTTACAAGGGCTCACAAAGAGGAGAGTATGGTAAGTGTCTGGGTATCCTTACTGGAGGATTCCAAACTGAGGAATAACATGACATTTTGGAAGATCACCACAAGCCCTTTTTCCAGGGTTGTGGTTTCTTAGGGGTTGAAACTCTGATAGTGCTCCAAGACTGGATTAAAACTTTCAGTCAGTTTATTCTGTAAGTGGGGGTGATGTTGGACTATATAACGATGTTGTTGATCTGTAAATCCCTGCCCATGATAATACAATTAGTGCAGATCCATGTGTAGTCATATTGGAGGTAGTGAGGCTCACAATCAGAATTAGTGAAATCAATAAGACTCCTGGGCCTGATGGGATTCCAATCAACATATTTAAAGATAATCTGGAGTTATAGGTGCTTACATTGACAAATGTTCCCCAGGCAATCTGCAAGATAGGGAAGCATGCATCTTGGTCAGAATATGTAATTGTGCCAAACTTCAAGAGAGTAATTGGGAGGACCCCAAATGTTATAGACCTCTCTCCCCTTTGGAATTTTTTCTTACAGTAATGGGGAGAATGTTGTTAGCAAGTTTCAACACCTGCGCTGAGTAATAAAAATTGGTCACAGATTTACAGTATGGCTTCTGTAGAGGGATTGGCACTTTCGAACAGTGCCCATATTTTAACCTCCTGATTGGTAACTACTCAGTGATAACAAGTGGCAGCTTATACTTAGGTTTTATGGGCCCTTGCAGTGTATTTGACTATGTGTAAAAATAGCAAACTATGGTCCATAATGAGTGCTGTTGACTTTGATCAGGCCACCCTACAGCTGTTGAAGGGTATTTATTCTAATATATCAGAAAGGATCAGATATAGGAAACACTGGAGTTGCATTGATGCCTCCAGCCCTAACATGGTGGGCTAGACAGGGCTGTGTTCTGACACCATTCCTTTTCACAATTTATATAGATGGGCAAGAGGTGGTCCTCTTGTCTAAAAATAAAGATCTCCCACAAATTTCCCAGTGCCTTGTCCCCAATCTTCTGTATGCAGACAATGCCATGCTGATGGCTTAGACTTCCCTTGCTTTAGCAGGTCTTGGATAGCTTTGGCGATTGTATGGCCAAACTTGAGCTACAGATCAGCTTCTCTGAATCCTAAGTTATGCGTACAACTGACCCACTCAGGAGAAAGCATTGCACCTTTTATTTAAATAGACATGTATTAAGTGAAGATCCCTCGTTCATGCATGTAGGTGGCCAATATGATGCTAAAAGTTTGTGGAAAAATGTGGTTTGGGTTAGATGCCTACAAATATGTGTGTCTTTGGCTGAAGATTTTTAGTTTTGCCAAACTACGGAGGAAAAAGACCATTAATGTTATTTTGCAAATTTATAAAGCTAAATGTCCCAGCATATTCACCTGTGGGGTGGGTGTGTGGTGATACACTAATCTCCTCTCTATTCAGATAACTGAAATTAAGTTTGTGGAAAAAATTTATGCTGTCCCCATATTGGCTTCTCATATCTGTCCCCTCATGAAGTTGGTTTGAGCTTCATTGAAGTTACAATTCACCTGAGACCATTTTTGCTGTGGCATAAGTTTTAGAACCAGGAAGAGACAACCTTAATTTAACCATGCCTCTCACTTGATGACGCCTGTAGTATTCTATGGCTGAGGCATATAAATATGCTATGTGAATGAATAGGAAGATTTGATGTATTTGTTGGATTAGTAGAGAGACCCTTAAGAACATAGGGATGAGTTTTTTTAAGGGCATTAGGTTAAGGGGATGTAGGAAACCAAGAAGTACTGGATACCTTGAAAATGAATTTCTCTCAGGCGTTCATTCTTTCTTAGTGTGGAAGGTGAACAACCAAGAGAGGATCCTGTTGATTCAGTCAGTCAAAGGAACTTTATTTTGGCTACAAGAGCCACAAAAGTACAGCAACAATAAATAGTTACACAGAATTAAATACAATAAGTTTCCCTCTGACAATCCAACTTGCCCCAAGGAATTTGGCAACAGCAATCACTAGCATAGGGCGAGTGTCTGATCTAAGAATTCGGAGAGCTAAGTCCGACCTGCGAACTCCTAGCAGTCTACAAGCCGGGGCCAGCCATTTCCTGCTTGAGGCAGTGCAGGCAGGGCAGACAAACAGGACGTGAGGGAGGTTTTCGTTGGATGCTCTACAAGCTGGGAAGATGGGTGTTTCGTCATGTGACCAGCGACCAGTAAATAGTCTTAATGGCAGGGTGCCAATACGGAACTGGAAGTACAACTTCCTTTCTCTTGGCACCATGATTATGTCCCAGAAAGCCTCATATTTGCATATCTCTTTTAGGTTGGCGAAGTCACATGATAGTGTTGAGTGAAGAGCAACCCTCATGTCTTAAGAGTCTACCATATGCCAGTACAATTTTTTGAGGTCACTTTTTGAAGGGAAGGAAGTAGTGGTTGGAGAATCCCAGAGTTCTCTAAGCCCAAGAGAGTAAAGTAGGCCCTTGATGTGTCTTAACCAGGGGATACTGTGAGAGTGGTCAGTTTCTAAGATGACCTGCAGGGCTATAGTAAAGGAGGCAAGCTGCAGAGTGGTCCAGAGACGCCGCCAATACAAGAGGGGACGTAGGCGGGCTTTGTGGTCAATGCATTTCAAGCCTAAGGGGGTCATTCTAACTCTGGCGGGCGGCGGAGGCCGCCCGCCAGAGTTCCCCCCTCCAGAATACCGCACGGCGGTCAGAAGACCGCTGCGGTTATTCTGTGTTTCCCGCTGGGCTGGCGGGCGACCGCCAGGAGGCCGCCCGCCAGCCCAGCGGGAAACCCCTTCCCACGAGGAAGCCGGCTCCGAATGGAGCTGGCGGAGTGGGAAGGTGCGACGGGTGCAGTTGCACCTGTCGCGAATTTCAGTGTGTGCACAGCAGACACTGAAATTCTTTGTGGGGCCCTCTTACGGGGGCCCCTGCAGTGCCCATGCCTTAGGCATGGGCACAGCAGGGGCCCCCAGGGGCCCCACGACACCCCATACCGCCATCCTGTTCCTGGCGGGCGAACCGCCAGGAACAGGATGGCGGTATGGGGTGTCTGAATCCCCCATGGCGGCGCAGCAAGCTGCGCCGCCATGGAGGATTCAGCAGGGCAGCGGAAAACCGGCGGGAGACTGCCGGTTTTCCTCTTCTGACCGCGGCCAAACCGCCGCGGTCAGAATGCCCTGCGGGGCACCGCCAGCCTGTTGGCGGTGCTCCCGCAGAATGACCCCCTAAGTCTTTAAAAAGGGGAAACAGTGGAGTACTTGGCGGGAGGGACACTAGATTTCTTAAGAAATTCTTTTCAGAAGTCTTTATTTCTTGGGCTTTGGCATAGCCCCAAAGTTCAGCCCAGTAGAGGGCTGAACTTACTGCCTTGGTTTCATATATCCAGATTGCAGGGCGTATTGGATCCTGTTGATTTAATTGTATTCAATTCACATGATGGTTTTATTTCCCGTAATAAATGACTGGTCACATGCCCAAGTCTAAGCGACGGCCTCTCATTACAAAGCAATATGCACTTTGCCCATCTGTGTAAATGTTGTATGGGGCAATGAGAAGGTACCTTACACCAATTATTTTAAAATATCATTTCAGAAACTGTAAGGTGGCACTCTTCTTACAATGACTGTGATCTGAAGAAATGTGTACAATATTTCATGTGTCTACATTTATGGTATATTTTATGATTACTCAATAACGTTATGTTGAATTATTGAACAAAACAAAAAAATAAACAAATGCTAACATATTGTGGATATCACGTTTAGGGACATATTTATACTGTGCACTGAATTAGCATCATTTTCTTTTACTATAATTCGGTGGAAATGAACTCCATATTTATACTTTGGCACTAGACCCGGCTATGCACCAAATTTATGGAGTTAAAGTCATTTTTTGGAAGCGTAAACCTGCCTTGCCTTAATGAGATGCAAGGTAGGTGTTCCCATGTACAAAATGACTCTATGGCCTCAACGCCATATTTATACTCCAGTGCAAAAATGGTGCAAAGCTTGCCCTTCACAGGCCCCAGGGACTCCCCCACCCCCACACCAGAGGGACTGCAGAGGATGGGGACCCCATCCCAGGTAAGTACAAAGTAAGTATTGCATTATGGGCCATATGTAAGAAAACATTTTCCCATTGACACAAAATGGGTAAAACCCTTTGATACATCTGGCCCTATATTTTTTAAAGTGCCATAGGGGGCCCTGAAATGGGCCCCCATACATTGCACAGGGTGCAATGGCCATGTCCAGGGACCCTGGTCCCCTGTGGTGGCCATTGGGGTAGTGGGCATGACTCATCTCTTTTCTAAGACAGGAGTCATGTTGTATGGATGGTTTTGCATCAGAAAATGACTCTAAGCATTACTCTAACCTGCCTAACGTCATTTTTTGGTGGAAAACCCCCTTCTTCCATACCGCCAGCCACCCCGATTAACATCATTTGTTTTTATGCTAGCCTAACCTTTGCACCGGCTTGCACCATTCCATAAATATGGTGCCCGGCTGGTGCACAGAAATGGTGCAAGCTGGTGCTAATCTTTTTGGTGCAAAACTGAGTTAGAGCAGTTTTGCACCAAAAAGTATAAATCAGGGCCTTACTTTTTCCAATAAAATATTAGTCCCATTGGAAAAAAGGGTTCTATTTCACAGAAAGTCTAGTTTACTACTCCCAGGTGTAAGATTTTTTTTGGGGTGTCATATTTACTATTCACATTTCAAACTTAACCACACTGGGAAAACTGTTCAACAATGAAGGGGTTCAAAATTATTATTTCAATTCCAGATTTTATCACACTGGAGAAAGAGTTTGACTTTGAAGGAGTTTGATGTACTGTTGTGTAAATTATGACGTTGGCGTAGCTATACAAGGGTTGCTTTCCAAGCAATGGGTGACATAGATGAACTTCGTTCAATGCATCAGTGATGAATGTGAAAGACAAGCTATTGTAGCCCCACAAAACACTATTCAATGTGCAATTGACATAGGAGTATTGCTTTTGGGTGGCTAAAAATCCCATAAAAGGATTGGGGCACTGTGGAAACAACAACACACATTATTTCAGTATTTGAGTATCACGCACACTGTACTAAACAGAACACTTACAACTTAAAAGTATTTTATTACTGCAATAACAATCTGTTTCTCAGTACATCTAAGACAATGACAATGATACAGAATATTATAAAAAGAGCAACAAGACACATTATGAATAATGAGAATAAAATGAACATTTCCAACATTGCTCAAAAGCCATTTAAAATGTTATCTCAAACCCTACACCCTAATGCCTACTTTATACACTATACTATGAGAGCATGAAAGGCAGAGAAACTTGCCATCTAGACAGTTTTATGGTGAAGAGACGCACTGCATACCTTGTTGATAGCAAAGGCTCCCTTTGTCAGCAGAGGTGTGAAGACAGTGTTCCCCATGAATGGCAAACACCCAATGTGGTAGCAATCAGTCGGTCTTCCTCCGGAACTTGGTTTATCATCTTCAGTCTTCAGGTCAGATGTACCATCTGTGAAATGTTCTGGCAGCAGGTGAGACCATCTCTGAAGAATCTTCATCAATAAACTGGGTGAAAAACCTCTCCTGAAAACTGGTTGAGTGGCATTCCTTATACCCTAAATCTTATCTGAAAATTGAATTTATTACATCCTTTTAGGAATATCTGACATAGATTATTTGCATCAAGGTATGCAACCCAGGCATTTCCTTATGAACATATATGGCAAAAGGACATCAATTTAGACTACATTATTTTGATTATATGTTTTTATGTGTTCTTATTTGACCTTGACATGGTGAGGAGTAGACTTTTGATCCAGATTAGATGCTGTATCTATGCCATTAATCAAGGAACTTGACACTATCACTGTTTCTAGAAAGATAAGGTCTGGTGACATCTATGTTTAAAGGCAGACATGACAATGATTCTGCATAGATAAGGAAATATGGCAACTTCCTGGTTGTCTAAGTTAAGGACAATGGCAGCCTTCATAAACTAAGATGAAGTCGGACCTTAGGGACTTTATGTCAGTACTACTTCCATTCCAAACTTGACCACATTGAGAAAGTGTTGGATGTTTGGGGGTGGGGTTCAGATTTACTACTTTCACTCCAAACCTAAACACATTGAGGAGTGGTTGGACTTTGGGGAGGCAAAATCAGCTATACCCACTTCAAACTTAACCACTTTGGGGACTATTACTAGTCCAAACCTAATTGCAGAAACTCTTGGACATTGTGGGTTGCATATTACTATACCCACTCCAAACTTAACCACATTAATGAAGTATTAGATTTTGAATATTTCCTATTTACTATTCCCACTCTAAGCCATGAAAAGGCTGACAGAAAGGAAAGTAATGTTTTAAAAACATTTCAGTAATGACCTTGTAATATGCTCATGACTGTTTCAGCAGTGGGGTAGGAGGTAAGTATGTGGCTTAATAGAGTGGGAAATGGATGGTATACTACTACTTCTGATAACACTATGCTTTGCTGTAGTGCTTCAGAAGGCACTTCTGACACTTCTAAGTGCTGCAAATAAGATGTAAGAAGTACCCAGTTTAATTTTACTCAGAATATATTCTTACATCTACCTGGAAAAACAGACTTAACACAGGAAAAATTCCTCTGTAGTGAAAAATGCTCCACTCAAACATTCTAGGTATTCCTTAAAGGTATTTATATGCACTCAGTTTTAAAATTCCTACCAGAAAAAAAAGCGCAACAGGTTGAAAGAAAGATCAGGAATTTTCTCTTACTAATTCTGCGACTGACATTTTGTGAGGAAATGGTGCTGCACATCATTTTGTAAAAACCCCAAAACTTTTTTGTGCTTCCTGCATGGGTTATTCATTTTCTTGAAGACCAAACTCCCTTAGAAATGCAGTGAAATTATTGAATGGGTTATAATCTTGAAAAGGTAATGCAAGTCTTTAAATGGGATTTACAAATCCAAGCAAGTGGCTATTTGCGTCGCCTTGCATTACTTTGTAAAGAAATGCAATGCAGAGCAGTGACTTGCTCTGCATTGAATTACCTTTTGTTGTGGGAGGGTAGACATTACATGGGTGGAGTATGGGCCTTCTCATACATCCAACCATGGGTTTTGATGCAATGCCAGATTGACAACATATAGTAAACCTGGGATTGCACCAAAATGTAGTGCTATCACAGAAATGCATGGCAAGGACAAGTTTCTTTACTTCTCCTCTTTATGTCTTTTTTCTATGTGTGATGCATTCTGCAATACGCATAAAAAGAGGACATTACCTCTTAGGATTTTGTTTGTGCACAACAGTATCCCTTCCGGCACAAAAATAATTCCACCTCCTACACAGGCACCATTGCAGCATGGCACAAGGGTGCCTGCATAGGCGCTAGGCAGCATACAGTGTGCCAGCATTGAGAGAGCCGATGTGTACCAAATCTTAGAAGATGTGGATCTTTTCTAACTCTCCCTTTCACACAACACAACACAGCAAGTTGCCTCGCTGTATTGTGTTTCGTAGAATATTAGTAAATCTGCCACTAGTTTTGACACTTTCTGTCAGGCGTTTCTCTGTAAATTGCATGGAGGCATTTCATCATAAATACGGATACGTTTTTTTTTATATTTTCACATCTGCTGTTTTAGCTCTGAGCATCTTGAGACTAGTCTAAGTTGTCTGATCCTGTGATCTCTATGTAATTCATTAGCACATTTGCTATGTGAACCTGCCAAATGTGTCTAGCTTTCTTGTCTTTGACCGGTTATTGTGAGGTCTGTATATTTTCAATTTATTCACCCAACTTCATCCATGGTGTCTCAGTTGTAAAATAATCTACTGTATGGGTCTGTATTTTCTCAATCGTTTGTAAAACATCGTTCTATTCTAGAGGGCAAACTGCAGTCAGCACAAGTCAGAAGCAGTGAGCAGGTACTGCCTCTGTCTTTTTTCAGATTTGTGTTGTCTAAGATTCATGCATTACTATAGAGAAATTAAGACTTAAATATATGAATTTTAGACACCTCAAACACAAGACAAATACTTAAATAAGCAGGTGCTTGGATCTGGGCTGTGCTGGAGAAATGTTTCATGATGCAGTTCTGGTGTTAATGCTTTGACTATGAAAGAGAAAAACAGAAGGGCTAAAACCCAAACACTGGTGTCACTTCTCTTTAGTGATACATGAAAGAAAAGAATTTCGTTGGCCACTTCGGGCGAACTTAATTATTCCAAGACATTGTAGTTAATTGTGTACAGTATGTGGCTAACCGAACGCGTAAAGCTTCTTGTGCCTTGCGGACATCTTTTGCACCGCTGACAAGGCTAACTGATCACACTGCTGAGGTGGAAAAATGCAGTTTGCACAGTGTGGCCTTAACCGTTCATTACAGGACTAGTGAGATGCTCCAAAGTTGTTCACGCAATAAAACCTGCAAACAACATTTGGAAGAATATTCTCTGAATATAAAGATTTGTCAACTGCATCCTATTTCCAATATGCCCTTTTGCTACAATCCCAGAGGGCAAAAAGTGAACATACAAGTGTAAACTACCCAAAACCTCAATGAGAAAAAACAAATACAAAAAGTCACAGAGTAATGGAGCACTTGAAACATGACACAGACACAAATGACTTAAAGGACAAGTTTCGCTGCCTCGCTTAAAAACGAATAAAATCATGCATCGAGCACAAATGAGTGTATCGAAGTGTAGCAGAAAATAAACAGAGATAACCAACGAGGCAACTAAATATCCAATTAACGTGCGTGTACAAACTGCATATCTCGGGAGCGGAGAAGACAATTGTAAAGGTCAATTATTGCGGTTAATAGTTCTAAAAGTGGAAATGTCAGCCGTGATGTTAGAAAATATATTCATGGAGCTATTCGGAGTAGGACCAGCAGGCATGTGTTTAGGATTAGGACCGGCAGGCATGCGCTTAACAGTCAGCAAGGCGGTGCCATGGGATTATCCCTGCCATTGCTGATCAATGGGCGATGTTCAATGGATTAAAAAGTTGTAAACTGCGACATAGACCATATTATGCCAGGTCTCTTTTACAAGACACCAGTTATAGGGCCCTGTAAATGGGCCTGCTTCAAACACCTCTGTTCCAATTCTCTGTAGGATGTTTCAGTATCTTAATGGCACTCTCAACAAAGTGGGGGCATATTTATACTTGTTTTGCACTGAATTTGCATAATTGATTTATGCAAATTCGAGCAAAACTAACTCCATATTTATACTTTGGCGCCAGACCCCTCTAGCACCAAAGTTATGGAGTTAAAGTCATTTTTTGGACTTGGAAACGTATCTTGTGTCAATGAGCTGCAAGGTAGGCATTCCCGTGCAAAAAATGACTCTATGGCCTTATTTATTTATACCCCAGTGCTAAAATCACAAACGGGGGGGAGGAGGGGTCAAAAAATTGGTGCAAAGCTTGCTTAGCACCATTATATAATGCCTGGGTCAGGTCAGGCGTTAGGAGACCTGTGGGCCTATTTCCATGGTGGAACACCATGGAATAAGCCCACAGGTGCCCTCCCCAGGCCCCAAGGACACCCTTTAGAAAAAAAAAAAAAGAAAAAAAAAACTTACCTTTACTTACCTGGGATGGGGTCCCCTACACCAGAGGGACAGCAGAGGAAATGGGCCCCCTTACATGGCACTGGGAGTAATGGCCATGCCCAGGGACCTTGGTCCCCTGTGCTGGCCATAGGGGTGGTGGGCATGCCTCCTGTCTTTTCTAAGACAAGAGTAATGTTGTATGGATGGTTTTGTGTCAGAAAATGAACAGAGGCTGGTTAGAGTCATTTCCTTTTACTCTAACCTGCCTATTGTCATTTTTTGCGAAACCCCCTTCTCCCATACCACCACCCCACCCAACTAACGTAATTGTTTTTAATGCTAGCCCACCCTGTGCACCGGTTTGCACCATTCCATAAATATGGTGCTTGGCTGGCACTCAAGAATGGTGGAAGCCGGTGCAAAACTTTTTGATGCAAAGCTGCCTTAGTGCAGTTTTTCACCAAAAAGTATAACTATGCCCTGTGATATTTTGTTCTAAGTGCAGTATATTAAAAACCTTATAGGATGTTCAAAAGGAGCATTATATCAAATGTTATTATGACGGCAAACCAATATACATTTAAATTATCAAATATATTTTTGTCTCTTTGATTAAAAACATGTATGCTACTGGATTTTTGCGGAATCAGCATACAGGCTAAAAGAGAGAAACTTACCACTGTTTTGACGCACGCACAAGGACAAACAGGTTTCACGAAAGTGTAACCATCAATTACCTTTAATAGACTTGAATTAAACCGGCTAACTCATTTCAAAAGAACAGAATGAGATGTTATGTGGAAAGGAAATCAGTTAATTAAGAGAGCTAAAAAATAAATAACTAGACAAATGTTAGCTAAAGAATATTTAGAAAAATAAAAACTGGAATAAAATAAACAAAGTATTTTTTTGCAAAGGAAATCATCTCCCTAGTGAAAGATAATGGAATAAAATATGCATTCATTTCAATTGAAATTATGAAAGAAGCAAAAAATAAATATCTTAGAAGCCTACATTCATAATATCTGCGCAAAAATTCGAAAATTTTGAAGTTTGCACTTGATTTATGGTTTTTATGTTGTGTGAAATGAGGATACTCCTGAGTTTTTCCCCACACATATTCAACCAGGAAAATATGAAATTGGACAAATATGTGTAAGTTAAACGGGTTTGCATATTATTACCCATTGTGTCCGTGGTAACACTGCTTAAAATCACAAGGAAAGGAAAGGATGCTTTCTGAACCAAATTCCTCGGGTATTGGAACTTACTAGGGACTTTCCTCCCCCAATACATTTCAATAGGTTTGTCAAAATTTCACGTGGAAAATTGTAGCATTCGTTATTTATTGAACATTTAGGGGCATATTTATACTCCGTTTGCGCCGAATTAGCGTAGTTTTTTTCGACGCAAATTCGGCGCAAAACTAACGCCATATTTATACTTTGGCGTTAGACGCGTCTAGCGCCAAAGTATGAGGAATGAGCGTCATTTTTTTGCGTGAACGCCTTCCTTGCGTTAATGAGATGCAAGGAAGGCGTTCCCGTCTAAAAAAATGACTGCGACGCAAATGCGTTGTATTTATACTCCCGGGCAAAAATCACACCCGGGAGTGGGCGGGGCAAAAAACCCCGCATTTGCGCCTCTTTGTAACGCCTGGGTCAGGGCAGGCGTTAAGGGACCTGTGGCCTCAAAATGAGCCCACAGCTGCCCTCCCATGCCCCCAGGGACCCCCCTGCCACCCTTGCCCACCCCAGGAGGACACCCAAGGATGGAGGGACCCATCCCAGGGACATTCAGGTAAGTTCAGGTAAGTATAATTTTTTTTTTTATATATATTTTTTTGGCATAGGGGGGCCTGATTTGTGCCCCCCTACATGCCACAATGCCCAATGACCATGCCCAGGGGACATAAGTCCCCTGGGCATGGCCATTGGGCAAGGGGGCATGACTCCTGTCTTTATTAAGACAGGAGTCATGTAAATGGCGTCTGGGCATCGTTAAAAATGGCGCAAATCGGGTGGAGGCGATTTTTTTGCCTCAACCTGACTTGCCCCAGTTTAAGACGCCCTAACGCCATTTTCCCCAACGCCGGCTCTGCCTGGTGTACGTGGTTTTTTTCCACGCACACCAGGCAGCGCCGGTCTGCTAGCGCCGGCTAACGCCATTCAATAAATACGGCGCCCGCATGGCGCTTCAGAATGGCGTTAGCCGGCGCTAATCTTTTTGGCGCAAAACTGCGATAGCGCAGTTTTGCGTCAAAAAGTATAAATATGGCCCTTAATTATTCCAATTCCTGTGGTCCCTGTATTCCGAATTACGCAAACATAGCATAAAAGAATGCAACAGATTGCTTGGAATGATGATTCTGCTTTAGAATTTACATTTACATCCATTTAATCCAGAATCTGGACAAAAAAGGATTTAAATAGGTGGATTTTCAGATTATTTTTCTCTGATGGCAAGGAGGTTGCTTTAACTGTATGTTTTCCTTTGTGCGGCCAACCATGCAAAAATCTATCTCCTTGGATCTTGTAGCTTGCTTTAGGAATGAAAACGCTGCTTGTAGGATTTATTGTTACCGTGCTTCGAGAAAGACCTTTTCGATATAATTTTAGAAATAACATAAATAGTATGTTTGTAATTATCCAAATGATACCTTGTTACTGAATAACGGATGTTTATTTTTTCTCTACTCAGCAGTACTTTCATTGATCTCAGAAACCTAAAAGGCCGAATGTGTTCACTAGAACTGTAAGCTGTGACCAGGAGGTACATTCCAGACTCGTACATTGCATGCCATTGTCATCAGAAGGAGCCACTTAAATGGGTGGTGATAATGATGTAGTGTGGCCTTTTTGGAGGGAGTGTCCACAACAGGTGGGGCTTCCTTTGTTTTCAGGCATTTGATTATAAATGTTGTGTTGGTCAGAGTAAATGGAATAATTAAATCAATAGCTAATGATTATTAAGAATCTAAACCATTAAAAATAAGGCCCATATTTATACTTTTTTTGTGCCACATTTGCGTAATTTTTGATGCACATGTGGCACAAACTTTAAAAATACAATTATATTTTGTAATTTTTTTGCCACTTTTGTGTCAAAAAATGAGGCAAATGCGGCACAAACAAGTATAAATATGGGCCTAAGTATACATGCAATATTAGAAGATATTTGAATGTGAAAAAACCTCCATTTTGATTTCTGCCCTGCTTTAGCAATGTAGCATAAAGGTAATTTCCACTTTCAAAAACACACAAACCACAATGCAAAAGTCTGTGTTGTGACAACATTTTCACATTTCAATTATAAACATAAATTGAACAGAATTTCAGTATCCTTTTTCTGGAATACTCAACCATTCTGCCTATATGGTATGAGAAGTTATTCCATCCCTTTAAGTGACTGTTTCACCTGCTAAAGAGTGGGTTGAGTCTAGAAAATATTCCCCAAGGCAGAACAAATTGTTAGGAATACCAGGTTGATCCACAACATTGTGTGGGCACAGATGAGTGGATCCACAAGTTTGCATGTTGTCCTTTCAAGACTTACAAGTTGGCAAAAAAAGATTTCCCTACTAATGGTTGTTTATGTAATTTGGGGCAAACACTTATTGAATAAATATATCTACCAGTGTTCAGGAAGATGTAAAAATATGACAATCAAACATATTTCCACATAGTAACTTAATACATTCTTTACTCAATAATGGCCATTCACAAATGTGATATTGATATAGAGCCCAAACTCCCTCCTTCTGCAATAGTTTCTAAAATCCCAAAGCTCCGTGAGGCATCTGATAGCCCCAAACAAACACTGATGTACATGGAAATATGGGTCTTAAATACTTAGGATGGACATACAGAAGAAGTGCCTTGAATAGACATAAATGTTTTTTACCAAACTAATGTATACAGCACGGATGGCTCAAACAGAGACAACTTGTCCTTTTGCCTCATCAGCTTAACAGATACATGAATTCAATTGTTATAGCTAAGATAATCTATTCTTTCAAATCAGAGCTATATTAAATTAATATAATTTATGCTTGAAAATTCCCATTTAAGTTCCCATGCTGAAAAATCTGAGTTAGAAGAATTACATTTGTAACCTGAAATATGCCTAGCCGTTTTGCCAATAGGCTCAATCACTAAAGGCCCTGATTGAGTAATTTGTCTAAAGGATCACATAGTCATTCATAATGACTCCTAAGCATTCTGGGAGATCGTCTGACTCAGCAGTCTAATGAGGTAGTGCAGAAGTGTTTGAAAAGGCTATAGCTCAGAAGATTGTAGGACAGTGATAGGTCTGTTTATGCCCCACTGACTCAAACAATGGTAATATTTTTGCAAAGAAGCTATAACTCAATCCAGAGGATCTAGATAAATACTAAACTATTGCTCAGCTGACTTTGTTTTTCAAAGTTTTGAAAACTGCGGAATGAAATTGACTCCAATATGTTGTAGCATATGGCAGACTTTTACACACATTCCTGGAAGTTTTGTGTCCTAACATGAGCATAGAAAAGGTAATCAGTGCCAGATCTCTTTAAGTTACATTGCTTTGCTTAAGTTATTAATCAGTTTATAAACATAGGCCTTCTTCCCATCTACTTGTTTTAAACATCATCAGTCAATTTGCTAATTACAGGCAAGTATAATGGTTGTTGGCAAGTTAAGTGAAAGAAGCTAATATTATGCTTTAAAAGAGTTCTGACTGTTCACATGTAATAGGTGAGTATGGGGGAGGAAAAACTAGATGAAAAGGGAGAGAACATTGATTATGAGACAATGCAAGATAATATTAGGATAGAAGCATAGGAAAATAGAATTGAAAGTTGAAGAGGTGAAACCCAAAATAAGTTAAGGAGTAAATACAAATGGATGAAAACAGGGGCCTTCAAAAATTAATTGCAGTGAAACAAGAATTTGCAGACTAGACAATGATGTGTGAGTAGTAGTGAAATGTAATTGAATATGGTTTGGAGAAATAGAGGTGAGAGATAGGGTAAATGTTCATACAGTCATAATTGCTGAACATTCACTTCTGCAGTGTATCATTATGGTGCTATTTCCAGTGTGTATTGCTTTATAAGGCAAACATATTATATCAGCAAAACAGCCTCTTGACACTATCTTACTTTTCTGTATCTTTGAACAATCAGCAAAATTACAGAGATGTTAGTATGAGAGTAGATTTATTTTTGCCATTTGCGGAGCATTAGATGCTTCTCTATTAACTTGAGTTCCATTAGCAAATTGCTACTGTAGAAGGCTGGCCTGGTTTGTAGTGGGTACCCTGGGTACTTACACCTTACACTAGGTCCAGTTATCCCTTATTAGTGAAGTAGTAGTATTGTAGCAGCTTAGGCTGATAGAGGTAGCTATAGTAGAGCAGCTTCCACTGAACTAGTACAAATGCAAAGTTCATGCAATACCACTTATAGTTACACAGTGCCTATACACAAGTAAAGACAATACTCAGTGCTACCAAAAAAAGGTATTTATTGGGGTGGCACAGTACCAAAAATATCTTAGAGACAATACTCCTTCTGGAGGTAAGTATCATACACAATATATACACTAGACACCAACATAAGACAAGTAAATAGTCATAGAACAATGCAAACAGTAGGAAATCCTATAGAATGCAATGTGAGAAAAAAGGTCTCGGGGCAACACAAACCATAAACTAGAAAAGTGGAATGTGAATCATGAATTCCCCCCTAGACAAGTGTAGTGTGTGCAGAATCAGTGGGAGAGTAAGAATAGAGTAAAGGTAAGTAAATTACCCCACCCCAGGGCCTAGAAAAGCAGGAGTAAAGAACTGCAAGGTTCCTTAGGACACACTACACATCGTCTTTGGGATTTTGCAGCAGCCAACCAAGTCTGCAAAGAACAACTGCTGGATTGTTCGCCCTGAAGACCTGAAAAGGAAGGTGACCAAGTCCAGAAGTCGAAAGGAGCTCCAGGAAGGACAGGAGCCCCTGCCAACCCAGAAGAGGGTGCAAAAGAAGAGTCTCTGGTTAGTTGAAGATTGCAGAAATGCACCCTAGGAAGATGCCAGTTCCTCCATAATGCAAAAGATGTCACACAGCATGAAGATTGTTGCAGACAAGATTTCTTGTTGGAAGGCGCCAACAAGCCTTGACTACGGTAAAGTGAATTTTGTTATCAAAATGGTGCTGGATGGACCCAGGTGGGACCTTGGGGCCTCAGCTCTATGTGAGGAGGAAGAGGGGGCTCTCTGTACTTTAGAGAGCCCTCAGGATGTCAGGCAGCACCCCCAGAAGCCACAGGATCCGGGTTCAAAGGAGGTACAAAATGTGGTTGATGCAGAACAACAAAAGGAGGTCCCATGCCGCCGGACACAACTCAGCAAGTTGAGTGTCACAGGATGGAGTGTTGGGGACCTGGGCCAGGCTCTGCATGAAGGAATTTTGCAAAGAAGGAACAGAGGCCTCAGGAGGCGAAGAAGGCACCAAACACAGGGGTATCGTCGTTCTCGGGGAGGCAAAGTCTTACCTCCTCCAAATTGCGTCATCAGGACCTCAGGATAGTCTATGTCGATGATGTCTACCCTCTGTGTCCTTAAGAGCATGCTCGTCACCATGAGAGGAGTACCAGGGCAACAGTTGTTGCCTTGGAAGGTGCCTGATTGGAGCAGCGGAGTGACTCTGTCACTCCACAGGAGATTTCTTTGGTCCTTCTGGTGCCAGATGAAGACAGGGAGTCCCCAGACCATGCACACCATGGAAACTGTTGCAGTTGCTGACTTGGAGCTGAGGTTGATGAAGAAAAGTGTCTCTTGTAGATACTTTGTTGCAGTTACAGCGTTTCTTGGAACAGGCTGTGGTTGATCCGAGGTCACACGATGCTGAAGTTGTTGCAGAGGATTCCAGAAGAAAACATGCAAGCAAAATCTGAAAAGAACCCACAGGAGAAAGCCTAAATAGCCCCAGGAGGGGGATTGGCTACTTTTTCAATATGGACCTGTAGTGTGGTCAGTTTTTACGTATTCATTGCGCTTTAGCTTCAGGCTTTAGGCCTTTGTGCACTTTGCCCTGAATATATTTTATTCATTTGCTGACAGCTTAGAGCCTCCGTGCACTTTGCTCTACATGCTTTTTATTAGGCTTCGTACTGTTAATTGTCAAATAGCCAGTTCTACGGTGTTGTTTTTTTATTCATATCACACTGTTTTGCCTACTTCAGCACTGGAGCTCTCCATAACATATTTACTCTGTGCTTCAGTCAAGGATACAGTCTGGTACATTGCCGATAGACGTGGTAGGAGTTTAGACTTCGCATTCCTGCGTAGGGACATTTTGTGATCACAATGACATGTTAGTTATAAAATCACTTCCTTGTCCCAATACACGCAAGAGGGAGATTCCGACCAGGGAACCACAACTAGACGCTGACTGCCTCATTGCAGATGCTGAACCAAGATCACAGGTCTTTGCTCAGGTATGAGGGCTGATGTCTCCACAGTGATTCTGACAGGCAAGCTAGAAGCTTAACATGCTGTGCTCTAAATAGAACAAGCAGAGGGAGAGTAGAAACTGTTAGACAATATGATAGCTTTGTTCTTATGTTTTACTCTCCTGGTGACTATTTCAATCCTACTGTGTTGTATCGTTCTGGTTATTGCGGCTCACGCCTTAATATCTAAAATACAGTCGTTTTATTAAAATATTATATAAAACTTATACTGTCTTTGTCATTTGTATATGAGATCATATTGGAAATAAGAGAGTTGGTTTGGATCTGAGTGACCACGACTTCCCTGAGAAGTTCCAAAGATGTCATGCGCTCGGCTGCCAAATCATTCCTTCCTCATGGGAAAAATGAGGCACTGCTAGTTAGCCGGAGCAAAAACCGGATTTAGGGTGACAGAGTTCTTTACACGTGGGTCAGACTCAGTCCCCCACACCATTATCGATCCTGCTGCCTAGAAATCCAGTAGTCTCATTTAGAATAATGAGAGCCCACGCGACATGGCGCCGCCAACGTTTGGTCTGGCTCTAATGTTTGGGTCCGACTGACTCTCTTGGTCTCATATATATTTTGACTCCTCGGTTCCGTATACGGAGACGTCCGTGGGGCTGAGGCTTTCCGCCGCCACGGGATAGGTGCTTCCTATTGCTTAGTGGTTGGTTGTTCAAGCTTGAACTTTGAAAGGAAAACCCCGATATTGGTGTGCCTTCTCTGACCTGGAGCTATTTTTGATAAATGGCGAATCCCAATGTAGTGAATATAGCAATCAATATGCGTCACCCGCTCACAGGACATCTGTTGGCACATGGACTAACGGTCCAGGGGGGTCCAGTCACTTTTGTGGTGGACGCCCATGCAGCCTATAGAACGGAACTTTTTTATTCTTGGGTCGGATTTCCAGCAGTGGATGGGGGTACAAATACTTTTCACGAATACACTGTTGCGAATGTCCCTGGACAATACAGGGCTTACGCTTATTTAGAAATACCTCTATCTTATCAAGAACACCATAATTAGCTTGATGGCGCCCTCCCACACACAGTAGCACAAGTTAGGTTAGGTCCGCTGAGTAATGATGGTCCTACCTGGCCTCTATTGGCTACATATACACCTCATCCTGCGGTTGCTCAATTGGCAGTGGTTGAAGTTCGTCGTTTATATACAGAATTAACGGCTACATATAGACGATTAGTTCAGTTTGTCATGCAGACACTAAATACGAATGCAGCGCGTGCTGCTCCAGCGCACCCACAGGCAGTGGTTCCGGGTATTAATCCGGCCACTGTACACTCAGTTATGGGTAAAGTACCGTCTAAACGAGAGGGGACTCCATTTTGGCTGGCGCAAAAAATTAATACGCTGGAAGCAGTATTTCCCCATACGGGACCTCAGGATAAACATAGAATTTTGCCGATGTGTTTGCCGTATGGGATGGTTCCTCCAGTGGACCTTTGTAATACCTGGGGCACGGTGTTTGCCGCGCTCTACACTATGGCACACGGTACACCGACATTAGCTAATTTACCGGACGTGCTTAAACAAATTCAAGATGAATATGGGGCTGCCCATGCCTTAGATTTGGACATGCAGTTGCTGGGCAATTATGCCACAGTTTCTTCTATTATTTTGAGTAATCTCAAGGGAGAGGCAGTAGCACTAGCAGTGCGAATGCGTCTTCGGGATGTTCCGATGCTTAATCAGGAGCAGGAACTTCCGAGAATAATAGCGGAAACATATTCTAGTATTGGTCGAGATAGCCTAGGTGCTAGACCACAGAAACCCCAGTTACAGGGTAAGAATAATAAAGATAATGCTAAACAGCAACAACCTGAGGGTTCGAAAAAGCGCTGGGAAAAGAAACAGCAAACACCCAAAAAAGATGGTGGGCAGTCTCCACAACCGGAGACCCCACAGAATAAGTATAATCTCAGGAATAGGGATACTTTGAAGACGCCTGATAGATATCAATATACTGATACACGCCAATCTCGTTCCTTTCAGGACTCCTCGGAAAAGAGAAGTGAGAGAGGTGGGCGGTCAGAGCGGAGGACGGAGTACGTGAAACCGAGACAGGATTCACAACGCTCGGCGGAGGTTTCTATTAAACAAGAAGAGAAACCGCTGCAACGAAAACAGCAATTTAAAAAGAAGAAAGTGGCAGCAGTCTCAGTTAGACATGCCGCTCAAGAAGAGAGTTCTCTTGACGAACAAGACAAGGGCGTTAGCACTGTTAGACAGCGCGGCAGAGGTCACAATAGTTCGCCGGAGTCTTCTAGAGCATCTGGAGGTGAAAGAAACTGATGACTTCGTACAAGTCGAGACGGCGGATATGCGAGTCTCTGATCCTGATAGAGTATATGAAGTGACTCTGCGATTGGAAGGGGACATTGACCGCATTATAAACGCCATTTTTTGGGACCATGTGGTAAAATCATATGATGTTCTGCTGGCCGAACAGGATTGGCCACCTGACTTTGTTCGCGACTGTCCGGTTGGGGAGGAGGCTTTTACACCTTCCTTCTCACCACTTGTTCCGAGAGAACTAGCGGAGTCCTATAGTAAATCATGGGCTCTAGCACAGGCTCCCGCCCTGCATAGAAATAACGTGGGGTGGGATAGACAATCACCTTATCATGTAATTCCGATAAAGGGCGAACCTCAGCTACAACCGCAGTATCCTATCAAATTTGAAGCAAGGGCATCGGTTAGGAAAATTCTTACACAATTGGAGTACCAGGGTGTAATTGAGCCCTGTGTCTCGCCGATGAATAATCCCTTATTTCCGGTTGCTAAACCGGACCATTCATATAGGATAGTGGTGGAATACCGACATTTGAATAGTCATACACGCACATATGCAATACAGAATTCACATAGCGCAGCGC
Source organism: Pleurodeles waltl (assembly GCF_031143425.1). NCBI lineage: Eukaryota > Metazoa > Chordata > Amphibia > Caudata > Salamandridae > Pleurodeles > Pleurodeles waltl. The sequence continues at coordinate 144,842,380 of NC_090439.1, read as the reverse complement.
TTATGAATAATATCGTACGTAAGAAGTACAAGACAACATTAGATATCTCGAATGGATTTCTCTGCCAGAATATAGTGCCCGAAAGTCGGGACTATACCAGTTTCAGTGCTTTTGGCTCTCAGAATTTTTTTTGTAGTTTGCCTCAGGGGTATAAGAATAGCCCAGGACTGTTTTCGGCTCGTGTAACTGAAATGCTGCATGAGTTCGACCCTGAAGCGTTATCATATGTGGATGACATATATCTGACAGACAATGAGATTCTGCAACATCTAAAGCGTGTATCGCGCATTGTTGTGGGGTTTGCTGATATTGGCTATAAGTTTAATTTTAAGAAATCAAAGATTGCCTTCCTCAGCGTCATTTTCCTGGTATATGAGTTGTCGAGTGAGGGCAAGAGCTTAGCGCCACATTTTTTGGAGAAATGTGCTTTATTGCAGCCTCCTAATACGGTTCGGAAGCTCCAGTCATTGTTGGGGTTTCTGAATTTTGGCACAACTTACATTCCTGATTATGCGACGCTTATAAAACCCTTATACGAGTTGATTCGCCCGAATTTTTTGAGTAGATTTTGGACGATTGAACATACACACATACTGCGAGAGTTACAGAATGATCTCTTATCAGTTAAACACTTACACACACGGGACAATAGAACACATTTAGGGGGTCATTCTGACCCTGGCGGTCACCGACCGCCAGGGCCAACGACCGCGGAAGCACCGCCAACAGGCTGGCGGTGCTTCCATGGGCATTCTGACCGCGGCGGTACAGCCGCGGTCAGAAACGGGAAACCGGCGGTGTCCCGCCGGTTTCGCGCTGCCCCAGGGAATCCTCCACGGCGGCGCTGCAAGCAGCGCCGCCATGGGGATTCCGACCCCCTTACCGCCATCCTGTTCCTGGCGGCTTTCACCACCAGGAACAGGATGGCGGTAACGGGTGTCGTGGGGCCCCCTAACAGGGCCCCACATTGATTTTCAGTGTCTGCCAAGCAGACACTGAAAATCGCAACCGGTGCCACTGCACCCGTCGCACGCCTTCAACTCCGCCGGCTCCATTCGGAGCCGGCTTCCTCGTTGAAGGCGCTTTCCCGCTGGGCCGGCGGGCGGCCTTCTGGCGGTCGCCCGCCAGCCCAGCGGGAAAGCCAGAATGGCCGCCGCGGTCATTTGACCGCGGTGCGGTCATTCGGCGGCTCCCGCCGGGCGTGCGGTTACCGCCGCCGCCGGGAGTCGGAATGACCCCCTTAGTCATCAGGGTGATACCTGGGGCTGTTGGGTTTACGTATGTCACCTTTAATGAGGGGGAGACAGTCCCGATTGCATACAAGTCTCACTTGTATTCTGCTGCAGAACAACGATTTGCACAGACTGAGAAAATACTCACTGCAGTACAGATGGCTGTTATTAAAGAAAGACCGCTTGCCCAGGGCCAACGCATCATTGTCGTTTCCCCAATTCCGGCCTTAGAGGCAGTTACAAAAGCGAGTGTTCCAAATTCGAAAGCTTTGCACCCGCGATGGATACAATGGGCTACGTCTTTGACAGCCACTGATGTAGATTACGTATTTGACCCTAAACTGCAGACTCAAGAATTTCTTCAATATGAGATGGAATACCCTGTTCCTGCTGGTACGTTGCCTATTGACCAATATCAAGTAGTCATGTATACCAATGGCTCTGCGCAACCAACGGTTGGTTCTAAACAACAGTATTCTGCTGCATGTGCGGTGGTGAGCGGCACTATGGTGGGGGAAGTGTTCTGCCCCCGACATACTTATACTAAAACCTTGGGAGATTGCACGGCACAGCTGGCTGAGCTCAAACCTCTATTGTTAGCGTTGGAGCACGCGGATCCGGCGATTTTAACCTTGCTGGTCTGTGACTCCTACTACTGTGTACAGTCTTTCAACGAATATCTACACTATTGGAAGATGAATGGGTTCAGAGATTCTAAAGGCAACACCATTAAACATAAAATGTTGTGGGGTAAGGTTGCGGATCAGAAGGAAACGCTTCCTAACGTCCATGTTGTGAATACACTTGGACACCAGCGCGTTGGAATACACGTTGCTGGGAATACTTTGGCTGATGAAGCTGCGAAATCGGCAGTGGCTGTCGCCACTGTGGCCGCAGTGACTCGTTCGAGTTCCAAACCAGACACAGAAATTTCGGCTGCCATAAAGGCTACGGCTGATGGCACGCCCTTTCCTAAAGGATTTCCTTCTAAATATAGTTACTGCTTGAATGGTGCGCTGAATGCTACTGTTACAATTCCAGGCATTGGTGTACGTGAAATTCCCAATAAAATTGAGAGACCTCAATTAATTTCTGCAGCACATGAGGGGGTGGCTTCTGCACATGCTGGGGTGGCTGCCACAATTTCGCTTTTACAGGCTCGTTACTGGTGGCCTGGTCTCTATAAAGAGACGAAGCAATATGTCCTTTGTTGTGACGTTTGTCAACAAATTAAAGCGTCGTCGGCTAGACGCCCGCAGCAGACGCCCCTTCTGATTTCAAATAAACCTTTACAGTGTGTGTACTTGGATCATTGTGGTCCGCTGACACCAGATAGTGCATACAAATATATATTGGTTGCTGTAGATTCGTGCTCCAGATTTGTGTGGGTATGGCCACAACGCTCGGCTGACGCTCGCATCTTTGTCGATACATTTGCAGTTGCGGCTTTTCATTCGGACCAGGGCCCTGCTTTTGCCTCTAAGGCATTCAGGGACACCATGGCTTCGTTGGGGGTCCAACTCCAATTCTCGTCTCCATTTCATCCCGAGGGAAATTCTGTCGTGGAGCGTTTAAATCGTGATTTAAAGCAGTCCTTAACGGCCAGGGTTATAGGTACGGGTCGTGGTTGGCTAGCCCACCTATATGGAGTACAGAGAGCACTTAATAACTTGCCTAGAAGGTCACTGGGGGGTCGTACTTCATATGAGTGCCTGTTTGGAACACGAATGTATGTTCCTGATCTAGATGGTCCTGGTGTGGAGGCGGCAGATACGCCCTTTGACATAAATGATTGTGTCACTGTTTTGCAGGATTTACAAAAATTCCGTAAAGATAACTCTTCTGCCAGTGCTGCCTCCTCAGGAATTAAGGATGAGCCAGTAACACCTACTGGTTGGATACCCAGGATTGGGGATCTAGTGCGTGAAAAGGTCACAGTTAAAAAAGAATTTGGTCCTTCTTATCGAGCACCTGTCCCTGTGTTGGGGGTAAGCGACACGAGAACGGTGATTTTACCGCCGCTGCGAGGGGCCAAAGGAAATCACTTTGTTTCCATTGATAATGTCAGGTTACAACATGTGGCCGATTCTGCACAGCAGACCAAGAGGGACACCCAGTAGTTCCGGAATCCCTCTCACTACTGGGGAAGAAGTCCCGCTGCAGGTGATTTTCACCGACACTGTTTCCTCTCCGACCTTGGGGAGGGTGGATGATGATCTTGCGATTGTTCCACCGACGACGATTAATATGGAATCTTTTGATCAACTTGCTGTACGTTCTACTGATGTTTCTGAACATGTGGTCTATAGCGTGCCAAGGCGAGAGCCTCCATCTGCTTCTTTGTTCACGGTTGCACCTTTTGCTAGAACTGCCTCTGGCTGCTTCAATGACGCTGATAATGATGAGTCCGGCTCCTCGTCCTCGATGTCTTCTGTCCACGGTCCACGACGGCTGCTGGGTTGGCTTAAACGCACATATTTTGTTTTTCCTTGGAACTATTTGTGGCTGTTTTTGGCCGTGATGACTCTTTTATTATGGTTGGGATTTGTGGTTACTTTTTTTCTGATAATACATGGTCATTTTCTTCCTGATCGATCTGACATTGAGCACGTGGAGACTGTGTTAAAACCGCATTTTTCGTCTCATATGGTTCGAAGAGACTTGTCCACTGTAAACATTTCTGCAATACCAATTCCGGATGGGATTGTGTGGGATAAAGTAATGTTTGAAACATATGGTCCCACTGAATTGATTCAAATACCGTATGTCCTCAAATTATAATGAATGATATTGTTATACCTGGCATTGTTTCTGATGATTGGGATGTGAAGACAGTAGATTCTATAACGGATTTGCAATATTATACTGTCTATGACGATGAAGATGCTTACCAATTTAGAGATAATCATGGTGACATGTTTTGCTACAACTATTATGGACACCACTTTATTCATAAAGCTAGTAGCCCTAAGTCCATGTTTAATTATGTGCAATGGGAACATTGCTCGACTCCTCCACAAGGGAGTTCGAAAACGTATTATGATAAATTTGCATATTTTTCTGGGCATGATCAACGAAATGCTAAGTCTTACTATTTTAAAGTTGCCCCGTATTCTAATAAGCAAATGTTGTTGACCGATACTAAATTACTGTATTAAAATTTGTTTGTATCTAAACTTTCGGTCGAGGGGTATGAATACTGGTTTAAAACTGTTGACTTGAAAAGTGTTTGGGATTCGAAAAATTTGCAAATGCAAGGCAGTGACACGTTATTTAGAGCATGTATTATCCCTGTGCAGATGATTTTCCTCAATGACACAGTACAACTGACTAGCTGTTTGGGCTTAGCGACAATTAGGGAGTTGACTTTGCCTAGTATACCTGTCCCTTCTAAATTAAAAAATTGGCAGCATTATGTGAATGCTACTTTTAGTGAATTTACACATTGGGTCCAGAATGGTACGCTAAACATTTCATTGTTACATCCAGGCGGGTGGTTATTATGGCCTGTAGACACTAATGTGTGTCACCAACGTTTTGTCACCTCTTCAGGGGGGTTCAGGACTAGTAGGGCAGACCCTCGTTACGTTTCACCAGAACATGCTGATATTATAACTACATACTGTGTGGGGAAGCTTTGTCAGCAATGGTTGAAGTCATCCACGCTGGATGCAGTTAAGTCACATCTCACGTTACTGTCTAATGATACTGATTTACAAGATTTTTTGTCGGGTCCCAAAGTACCAGGGAAGGAAAAGGTTCTTATACGAAGTTTATAATGAGATTTGGAAGCTTTCACAAGAAGAGGCTGCAGCCCGGTTGAGGCAGATTGATCAGGAAAACCTGATGCAGACTTTGTCTGTTGTTGATAATGGCATGCATACCCTTTCTGACCGTGTTTACACGATTGACAGCATTGTTTCCTCTGCCATTGACATTATTAAATCGGACATTTCTTCTTTATATCATGGGCAGAGTCAGACGCGGTCCATCATGCAGCTGGGTTGGACTCTTCAGACCTTGAAGGCGGGTCGCGTTCCATGGCAGCACGTTCGTGCCAAAGAGATCTTTATCTCTTTTAATTTGACTCGTCAGCAACAACTGATGGCTAAAAAGGAAGCGACATATGTTATGTTGAATATTGAGAAATTAGAGAAACTGCCTTTCACGGTAGCTGAGATTCCGTCAGCTGAGTGGTTGATTCATGGGGTTTTTAATTTGCCTATCTCCACTTTGCAATTTACTTCTTGTTTGAAGCACATTCCGGTGGGTAGATATGAACTATTGGGAGACAGTTACATACACGAGGTGTGGGAGCTTCCCTTTCAGTACAGATGTGTTAATGGTTTGAGGGAGGTTTTTCTTAGCGGCAGCGAATGCAAAGCTTCTGTCAGCCATTCAATGGTTTGTAAACAGCTGTCCTTGCACGGGGCGTGTAACGCTTCGATTGCTAACTTTGCTTGTTATCTGAAGGGAGTTCCAGTCCCGGTTATTAAAAACACTTTCCAGGTGCTTTCTAATGGCAGTTACATTGTTCTTAACAGCGAATGCTGCTGTGGCATGTGTGCCGGAATAGTTTACATCGTCGTTGTCAAAAAGGCCGTTACGTGCTGCGGGAATGTGTTGTTTCCCCCCACTCAAATTAGGGAGGTAGCGGACATCTGGCCTCATATTGCTACTTCCAAGGTTGATTTCGACAAGTTGAGTCGGCTAAAAGCTTTATTGTTTCAAAAGCATGTGGCCCTTACATCTGCTAGCGAGACCTACGCACTTCAGGTGGCAAGGTCATCGGCGGAGATACAGTCCCTTTTGAATACTAACTTTCCAAGTCACTTCGGTGAACTTGTGGGACGTATATTTAATGCATCCAGCACTGCTGGTATTGCACATTTTTTCAAAGCCGTTGGTGTTGGTTTTACTCACACCTTCTCTTCCATATTCGGTTTGATACCTTCGGCTATACATTCTATTTTCGGAAGCATTTTTGGGGGTTTCCCGATTACTTTGGCTTTATTGGCTGGAGTCTTGCTGTTGTTGCTATTTTTTCGCAATGGCTGTCCCATCACAACGAGATCCTGTATTGCTGCTCCCGTCAGCGCAGCTGTGTCGTGAACGCATGATGCAGCATTTTGGAGCAACACTCCTGTTTCAATGCCTTTGGTGCTCGTTTGAACATGCAGTGGCTCTCTGTCTCTCACTGCAGCGCCCTCCAATGGTCGATACTGATCTGTTGATGTTCCCGATTAGGGCTCATTCCCAGACTTGTGCACTACGGATGCGCTTGCTTCGTGAGGCGGTTTATGAGATTCCCTTCCTAGAGGAAGATGGTATTGTCTCTTTCATAGGCCCTGCACGGGGTGCCGCCCTGCATGGTTTTGGGGCTTTGGATCACACCTGCTCCATGGTACTTTGTGGCGTGGATCTTCCGATATTGACATATATCGAAGTGGAGGAACTCCTGCGTTCTGTTGCTTCTGTCTGACGATTGTTTTTTTTTTTTTTTTCTCCTACGAAATTGACACTATATTGAATTTGGCTTTATGGTCACATGTTTCCTAAATTTATGACTTTGTTGTCTTCTCACCTTATCGAAATAATTGATTTTATATTTGGGGCATCCTTTTATATTATTGGAACCACTTGCTACCGACAAGGGGAGGGTGTAGTGTGGTCAGTTTTTACGTATTCATTGCGCTTTAGCTTCAGGCTTTAGGCCTTTGTGCACTTTGCCGTGAATATATTTTATTCATTTGCTGACAGCTTAGAGCCTCCGTGCACTTTGCTCTACATGCTTTTTATTAGGCTTCGTACTGTTATTTTTCAAATAGCCAGTTCTACGGTGTTGTTTTTTATTCATATCACACTGTTTTGCCTACTTCAGCACTGGAGTTCTCCATAACATATTTACTCTGTGCTTCAGTCAAGGATACAGTCTGGTACATTGCCGATAGACGTGGTAGGAGTTTAGACTTGGCATTCCTGCGTAGGGACATTTTGTGATCACGATGACATGTTAGTTATAAAATCACTTCCTTGTCCCAATACACGCAAGAGGGAGATTCCGACCAGGGAACCACAACTAGACGCTGACTGCCTCGTTGCAGATGCTGAACCAAGATCACAGGTCTTTGCTCAGGTATGAGGGCTGATGTCTCCACAGTGATTGTGACAGGCAAGCTAGAAGCTTAACATGCTGTGCTCTAAATAGAACAAGCAGAGGGAGAGTAGAAACTGTTAGACAATATGATAGCTTTGTTCTTATGTTTTACTCTCCTGGTGACTATTTCAATCCTACTGTGTTGTATGGTTCTGGTTATTGCGGCTCACACCTTAATATCTAAAATACAGTTGTTTTATTAAAATATTATATAAAACTTATACTGTCTTTGTCATTTGTATATGAGATCATATTGGAAATAAGAGAGTTGGTTTGGATCTGAGTAACCACGACTTCCCTGAGAAGTTCCAAAGATGTCATGCGCTCGGCTGCCAAATCATTCCTTCCTCATGGGAAAAATGAGGCACTGCTAGTTAGCCGGAGCAAAAAACAGATTTAGGGTGACAGAGTTCTTTACACGTGGGTCAGACTCAGTCCCCCACACCGTTATCGATCCTGCTGCCTAGAAATCCAGTAGTCTCATTTAGAATAATGAGAGCCCACGCGACAGACCTTTCAGGAGGGGCCTCTGATGTCACCTGCTTGCACTGGCCACTCAGAGCCCTCCAGAGTGCCATCACACCTTGCAAAGCAAGATGGCTGAAGTCTGGGACACACTGGAGGAGCTCTGGGCACCACCCCTGGGGTGGTGATGGACAGGGGAGTTGTCACTCCCCTTTCCTTTGTCCAGTTTCCCACCAGAGCAGGGGAGAAGGGGTCCCTGAACCGGTGTAGACTGGTTTATACGAGGAGGGGACCATCTGATCCCTTGAAAGCATTTCCAGAGGCTGGGGGAGGATACCCTCCCCCAGCCTGTAGCACTTATTACCAAAGGGAGAGGGTGTAATACCCTGCTCCCAGAGGAAATGCTGTGTTCTGCCTTCCTGGGACTGGGCTGCCCACCCCAGGGGGGGGGGGGCAGAACCCTGTCTGTGAGGTGGCAGCAGCTGTAGCTGCAGTGCAAACCATAGAGAGCTGGTTTGGCAGCATTGGGGGGGGCATGGTGGAGCCCCCAGGATGCATGGAATTGTCTCCCCAATACTAGATTTGGAATGGGGGGACAATTCAGACAATTTCATGATCTTAGACAGGTTACATGGCCATATTCTGAGTTACCATTGTGAAGCTACATATAGGTATTGACTTATATGTAGTGCACACGTGTAATGGCGTCCCTGCACTCACAAAGTCCGAAATGGCCCGGAACTATGTGGGGACACCTTTGCTAGTGCACCCACATAGTCACACCTAGTAACTTTGCACCTAACCTTCAGCAAGTGAAGGTTAGACATATAGGTGACATATAAGTTACTTAAGTGCAGTGAAAATGGCTGTGAAATAGTGTGCGCACTATTTCACGCAGGCTGCAGTGGCATTCCTGTGTAAGGGTTTGTCTGAGCTCCCTATGGGTGGCAAAAGAAATGCTGCAACCCATAGGGATCTCCTGGAACCCCAATGCCCTGAGTACCTAGGTACCATATACTAGGGACTTATAAGGGGGGTCCAGTATGCCCATTGAAATTGGTAAATGAAGTCACTGGCCTACAGTGACAAATTTAAAAGCAGAGAGAGCATAAGCACTGATGTTCTGGTTAGCAGAGCCTCAGTGACACAGTTAGGCACCACACAGGCATACACATTAGGCCACAAACTATGAGCAATGGGGTCCTGGCTAGCAGGATCCCAGTAAGACAGGCAAAACACACTGATATATCGTTTTTTATGTATGAACACTGGGGTCCTGGCTAGCAGGATCCCAGTGACACAATAAAAACACACTGACACACACTCACAAACAGTCCAAAAGTGGGGGTAACCATGCTAGAAACAGGCTACTTTCTCACAGCTACTGAGCTCATCTATCAGAAAAATGGTTTGTTGGTATCTTGTAGTACAGACCTTTCAAAAGGCAGACTGTATATTGTGGTGCTGTTTGTAGTGCTGAAATTAGCATTGCATATCAAATGTGTGGGTTTATCAAATTTTCAAAATGTGTGTTAACATCTCAATTTCAGGGGAAGTGGGCAGCCACATTCTGAATCCTCTTTTGTCAGTTAATTAAATGACACAAAAACATTAAGTAGATATTTAGAAAGTAAAAAAAAAATGAAAAAACAAGAGTTATTGCTACTTTTACTTGTACACATGGAGTTATGTAGCTTGGTTGATATAATTGAACTTATATTGATCTCATCACCTATGCAGTCTGATCAGTCCTATTCACCTCAATATCCATCATGATGCTGTGATTCCTCAAACACTCTGAATGAATAGGAATGTTCCTAATTGATTTTGCTCAGCCACCTCTAGAGTTGGCAATATCACCAGTAATAGTACATTTATCGGCAGAGTTACCAGAAGGAATAATGAGGCATTCACAATGAGGCTCAAAATCCTCATTTTTGAAGGTCATGAAACAAGGCTGAAAGCTTAATCTTTTAATGAGTAGATTCATCTTGTAACATCAGTGTTAAGATGCTGTCATTGTCCACCTTTCATCAGAAGAAACCATACCCTGAGAAGTCATAGAAGTGCAGGATTCCTACTGAAACATACCTAGGCAAAACCATCCTAGGGAAGCTAGAGCACCTGGGTCTGTGGGTTCTGGATGGCCGCTTCAAGGGTGACATACCACCAACAAACTTGTTTCACTCATCACATGGAAACTCTCTAATAGACTACACATTGGCATCTCTTCCACTTTTAAGCTTGGTGGTCTCCTTCAGAATGGGTATTTAATCAGAGAGTGACCATCTCCCTTCAGGAACTGGAGATCCTGTTTACACTGACTAAACACAACTCGACAGCTAATCTTCTGCGATCCACAAGTCCACAGATCTAAAAAAGAGTAAAATGGACCTCCAAAGCAATAGAGCCCTTGGCCTGTGAGGCTATATCTTCTGTATGTAGAGCTCGTTAACTGGAATGCTCTGTAATTGACCAATGGATGGTACTTGTTGAAAGTTTTAAGGCACAGTTTGCCTCAAAAGCCAACCCTCCCAGGGTTCAACATCTACCTGCTCCGATGACCAACATAAAACCTCACAAACCTAAAGCCCTGAAACACCTGAAACAGAAAGTCAGTAAGGTCTTTTGTACATTTTGTCAGTTTCCTGCCTACAAAGTACACATCAACAATCTGAGGGTTGCAAAGAATGAAGACAAACAGGCTATTTGGGCAATAAAGAAGGAATATCTTGAGACCCTCTGGATTAAACTCATTTGGGACCTCAGGCACTACAACCCCAAAAGGTTCTGGGACACTGTAAAGGTCCTGAAAAGCAACACCAACTAAAACTTGGAATCCAGTATACCTAGAGTAGTGTGGGCTGCTCATCCACATGCCCGCTTTAACCAGTCAAATAACCCAAACTTAATGCAGCTAACATCAAGAGAAGCACCACCAGAATGCCTTAGAGAGGTAGCATTCTCCTCGATGGGCCCCAGTGCCCCTTCTCCATCAGCGTCACAGAGGTACTCAGGCAGATAGCAAAGGGCATTATTTTCAGAGTGCCGGACCAAAACGGAATCCCTAAAGCCACTTACAAAGTGAACCTGACAATCTTGGCCGAGGCCATGGAGAGGGTACATAATCACTCGCATCTTTAAAGGCAAAAGTTGACCTAAAGAATTACAGGCTGGGTGCCTTATTTGAAAATGAGACAAAGTAAATGATGCTGGTATTTTACTTGACCACCTTTGTGAATGGGCAATCAGGAATAACAGCATCCCTTTAAACCAAACAGGCTTCGCAGAAAAACACTGGCACAACCACAAACCTGATGGCTACTAATCATCAACTCTTCCATAAGAAAGAAGCTGCCACTCTACTTGTTTTACATGGGCTATAAAGTAGTCGTTGATAGTGTCAACTGTAATAAGTTATCAGCAAAGTTAAATGACTGGGGTATTCCTACACCCCTCTTGAGAGCAATTGAAAATATATACTCATACACATGGATCAAAATAAAATTGGGTGACAGAGCCATCTCATCCAGGGCCATTCCGAGGGCAAGCGGCCTCAAGCAGGGGTGTGTTTTAGCACCATTACTGTTTAATTTATTCTTGGCAGAACTACCATCAGCCCTGCTTATAGTCAACTTGTACCCTCTGAAACTAGGATCTGCACACTTGTCAAACCTCCTTTACGCGGACGCCTAGTGCTACTCAGCCTCACCAGGGTCGGCATGCAGCACCTCTTGGGAGCAATGCAGGTATACTTGCCGGCCAATGGCCTAAATATAAACAGTAAAAAATCTTAGATGATGATCTTTGTTAGAAACAGACAGAAAGGGGCAGCCGGTTGGCACATCGACGGAAACATTCTAGAGGAAACAGAGGTCTATAAATACCTAGGAATTTTATTGGACAACACAAGCTCATTTATACCACACAAGGAGGAAATTAAATGAAAAGGTTTCACCCTTGCAGCAGGGATTTCTAAAGTGTTTAAAAACCCAAGGGGACACTCATTTAGTCAAATTTGGAAATTGCTAGAGCTGAAGGAGAGCCTGCCCTGGCATACTTCTCAGAGAAATTATGGAAGCGTGATGTAACAACATTGGACACAACAGTAATACGCATATGCAGCCTCAATGTCCAGCTTCCTGGCCATCCATCACCAGCCCGGAACAGGTTAGAGTTTGGGCTCATAAAACAGTCCCTTGTGAGGCAAGCAGCATTTGCTCTTTTTTTACAAAAAACTCAAACTTCCTGAGGTACACACATTAAACCATTGCATATGAGTGAACATCAGAGCAGGCCTAAAACTGAGGCATACCATTACTCATAAAGGGCCTCGTTGGGCTTTGGAGGATTAGCATCAACATTTTTTATGCTAATCCTGCAAAGCTCCGAACTACTGTCAAAATATTTGACTCTAGTTCCCTCACTACTGTCATTGTGCGCCGTAGCTTATATACGGCGCACACATGGTCGAGTTGGGGGACATTAAGGGGTGCAAGGAAAGTGGCACTGGTGAAACATTTAAATGACGATTGGTCATTCATTATAAAACAAGGTTACCAAGTGTTCATGCTGGAGAACTTACATCTCTGTGGCTTGGGGTTCCTGAAACTTCTCTTTTTCGTGGAATTGTTGCTTGTTTTGTTGAATGCTCCTTTTAGTTCGAGTTATAGCCAGGCTGTGTCTCAAATGGGTTAATTATACCAGTTCTGATACTTTAGGATGCTTAGGGCATGATTTCCTCTGCTAAAAAGCACAAATGTCTTTTTTTTTATGTCATATATTTGCTAAGAGTAATTGTATTAAAATATTTCTGCATCAAGTTCTTTTTATTTGAGTGCATAGTTAATTAAACCTTTGCACGAACAATATTAAAACAAATATGTTAGACCTGACTGCCTTAGGGTGGTCATCCCCCAACCTTTTACCTCCCTCCCTCCATTTTTCTGACCCTGTTTTTGCTGATTTTAGCTGCTGACCATTGCTAGGTGCATATGCTCTCTGCCTTAAACATACTAACATTGGTTCCTACCCAATTGGCATATTTAGTTTACCTATAAGGCCCCAGTAAAGTGTTCTATATGTGCTGAGGGCCTGTAAATTAAATGCTACTAGTGGTTCTGCAGGACTGATTGTGCGACCCCCATAAGTAGCCCCTTAACCATGTCTCAGGCTTGTCATTGCAAGGCCTGTGTGTTGAGTTTCATAGTCACTTTGACCTGGCATTTAAAACCAATTGCCAAGCCTTAAACTCAGCTTTTTCTACATATCAGTCACCCCTAATGTAGGCCCTAGGTAACCCATAGAGCAGGTTGCTATGTAAGTAAAAGGCAGGACATGTACTTTTGTGGTTTACATGCCCCTGTTAGTAAAAAACTCAACAATTCGTTTTGCACTACTGTGAGGCCTGATCCTCTCACAGACTAGCATTAGAACTGCCCTCATATACTTTTAAGTGGTAGATTCTAATCTGGAAGGAATAGCCATGTAGTGTTTAGTATTGCCAGAATGGTAATAGAAAAACCTGCTTACTGGTAAAGTTGGATTTAATACTACTATTTTAAAAATGCCACTTTTAGAAAGTGGGCATTTTTCTGTACTTACTGCCATCTGTGCCTTACATCTCTGTCTCCAAGCCATGTCAGGTCTGCGCTGGTTGACAGCTCACCTTGTGCATTCGACGCAGACATAAACACAGGACACTCAGTCACGTCTGCATTCATCTACATACTGAATGCGTCTCCCTGGGCAGGAAGGGTGGAAGGGTTCTCTCTTACACTTCAAATTCCATTCACCTACCCTCACACAAAGGACTGAAAACCCTCCACATGGACCTGGCAGACAAGACTAGGCTGAAAGGGGAACTTGTGCACTTCAAACCACTCTTTGAAGTTTCCCACACTTCAAAAACAGTTTTGGGTATATAAACTGGGTTTCTGACCCCACCAAATCAGACCCTTCTGGATATACACCTGGACTCTGTGAGAGAGGCTGCCCAAAGGACTCATCTGGATTGCTTTCCTGAAGGACTGCTTTCCTGCTTGTTGCCCAGCTGCCTGGTACTCCTGACTCTGCCGGAAGGACTCTGCCTTCCTCCTAAAGTGCTCTCCAAGGGCTTGGATTGAGCTTGCCTTCTGTTTCTGAAGTCCCATGGCCAACAAAGAGTTCACCTCTTCAGGAAATCCTCGTGCATCAGAAAATCAACGCAACATCTGGAGAAATCGATGCAGCACATGCTTCAAGTCTGGGAAATTGCTGCTGACGGGAATAAAGGAGCGCCACACTCGCAACTGACAAATCGGCACAGCGCGTGCCTCACAGCTGAAATTTCAGTGTATCACCTACCAGATTGATGAGGCGCCTGATCCTTTTACCAGCACATGCAAGATTTTCAACACATCATCCCTGGGCATCAAAATATCCTTGAACCGCAGTGAGAAACCAAGGCTGTGCTCCTGAAAATCATCATATCACCATACCGCGTGGAAAGAAATGGCGCATTGTCTGTGTCAGGCTGGAAAATTTGATGCAGCAATTTATTTTTCAATGCATCTTCTCCTTTGCAGTCCCTGTGTGTCATTATTTTTGACGCTTCCCAAGTACAGTGTGTTACAAAGATACAACCACTGATTCTCAATGTAGGAGGCTGCCCCTCTATGTAGTGTACAAACTAGGCACAAAGTGTAAGGGGTTCTGGAAACCCCACATTGGTTTCTAGAGGCAAAACCCAGATCACCTAAGACTCACATTTTTTAGGCAGCTTGGTCGAGCAGTTAGGCTAATCTTGGAGAAGTGCAATGCATTTCTTGTACTCACAGTATCAATCATGCACCACACTTGCTCATAGGAATAACTGAAGACCAATTTTCAAAAATACTTCAGATGTGTATATAATTTTTAAGACCAAGATCATTAAGATTGGTTAAGTACTTTTGAAGTTATGCAGTTTTGATGTTTAATAAATCCAGTCTTTCTGTGCGTAATTCCACACCAAAGGAATCAATAGGCAGTCACATTTTAAAATACATATACAATTGCACAGTTATTTACCAGGTTCCACTTTTGCAGGTTGGTCGAGGTTCTATGTGGGCACACTGTGCCAGCTGCTGAGGCCCAGGTGGCTCCTGGTTCCGGTGGGAGCAGATTTGGAAAGTCTCTTGGAGCAGGTACAAAGACACTTAGGGGGACCACTTGGAAAATGGTGGTTCTTGCAGATTTCAAGGTGGTACATTGTGGTCCCCTTGAGGTTTCGAGGTTGCAAGGGGTGTGGGACACTGTGGGCACAGCTGGTTCCTCATTGGAGGGCAAAGGCCGGCTGGGTGCAGGGCGAGTTGTTGGTCCAGGAGCTGTGAGCAATGGAGTCCTTTGGAGTTGGAGGTGAGTCTCTTGGAGGGCAGCTTACAGGACAACAGGGGCACTCTGGTGGGAGGACCAGGGTGTTCCTGAAGTCTGTCAACTGGGGCTTCCTTGTGGTCATTTGTCAGCACCGGAGGAGCTGGTTTTCTTGGTGTTCAATGTCCACTGACTAGTACCTGTGGTATTGGCACGACTCGTCCACTCGAGGGTGCAGTGCTGCCAAACTTGGCACACTTTGGTGTGTTGCCGGGTCTTACTGCAAATTACGTTTCGGGAGATATCGGCCCGTCAGTGAAGTAACCCTCACTGGTTTGTTGGTCTTTGTTGGTTTGCAGAGTGGTATCTCCACTCAGAAGGGAGAGCTTGAGAGATTGTTGAAGCCTGGACGTCCTCTGGGTTTCTTGAGGTCAGTCCAGTGTCCAGCTCCTCCGCAGCGGTGATTGTTGGGTCCTGGGTGTAGCAGGCAAGGTTTGGTGCCTTTTCTTGATGCAGCAGGTCCACAGTTCTCTTGCTTTGGATTGTCGAGACGGGCCACTCACCTGAAGAGCAGGATGTCTGCAGAGGCGATGGTATGCCCCGACCTCATGGAACACCTCTCAGCACTTCCTAGTTGTTGGATGTTTTTGCTTATGCAGGGTCATCCCCAATCATTTTGCCTCCTGCCTCCTATTTATTCTGACCTGTTGCTGTTGGCTTTTAAACTCTGAGCACTTTACCACTGCTAACCAGTGCTAAAGTGCATATGCTCTCTGTGTAAATTGTAATGTTGATTGGTTTATTAATGATTGGCATATTTGATTTACTAGTAAGTCCCTAGTAAGGTGCAATAGAGGTGCCAGGGCCTGTAAATCAAATGTTACTAGTGGGCCTGCAGCACTGGTTGTGCCACCCACATCAGTAGCTCTGTAATCATGTCTCAGACCTGCCACTGCAGTGTCTGTGTGTGCAGTTTTAACTGTAAATTCGACTTGGCAAAGGTACCCACTTGGCAGGCCTAAACCTTCCCTTTTCTTACATGTAACGCACCCATAGGGTAGGCCCTACGTAGCCCCAAGGACAGGGTGCAGTGTATGGTGAAAGTAGGACATATACTAATGTGTTTTATATGTCCTGACAGTGAAATATTGCAAAATTCGTTTTTCACTTTTGCAAGGCCTGTCCCTCTCATAGGTTAACATGGGGACTACCTTTAAATCTGATTAAAGTGTAGATTCTCTTTGGGAGCGAATGGACTGTGGAGTTTGGGGTCTCCGAGCTCACAATTTAAAAATACATCTTTTAGTAAAGTTGATTTTAAGATTGTGCGTTTGAAAATGCCACTTTTAGAAAGTGAGAATTTTCTTGCTTATACCATTTCTGTGACTCTGCCGGTTTGTGGATTCCCTGTCTGGGTCAGTTTGACAGTTGGGCTGGTTGCACCTCACACTAGACAGTGACACAAAAGGAGCTGTGGTGTAGTCTGCATTTCCTGATGAGCCATATGTGCTAGGAGGGAGGGGAGGAGTGGTCACTTACACCTGAAAGGGCTGAGCCTGTCAGTATCTGACCCCCTGGTGAGTGTCTGGGGCCTGGCCTGGGTAAGGCAGGATTTCACATTCAAAAGAGACTTTACTTTGAAGTAGGCCTACTTCAAAGGAGAAATTGGGTATAAGAAGGGCGCCCAAAACCACAGATTTTAGAACACTTATGGAAACAAGAGGAACCTCTGCCTGGAGAAGAACTGAAGAGCTGAGGATAAGTGCTGCCCTGCCTGTGACTGTGCTTTGTGGAGCTATCCTGCAGTTGCTGCTTCTGCTAGAGTAAGAGGGCAAAGACTGGACCTTGTGTGCCTTCCATCTTGTGAAGAAATCTCCAAGGGCTTTATTTAGAGCTTGCCTCTTGTTGTTTGAAGTCTCAGGGACAGCAAAGACTTCTCTCTGCCAGCACCTGGAGTCTCGGGAGAGACTTCTGCTCTGACAAGTGGTGCCCTATCCATTTCCTGGGCCCTTGAAAGGAAAGCTGGTGGAAATCCAAGGAAATCGACTTTGGACAACTTCGGACTGACGCCACTGGTGAATCCGGTGACGCCGCCAGCAACCGACTCTGTGATCTTCGCTGGAACACGATGACCTTTGCAGGCCTGACACCGCTGCAGCCCCGCTGAAGTCCGCGACTCCGGGGAAGTCACTGCACCACGTCGTGACTGATGCAGCGCGGAATCAACTTTTCGCACTGATGCAGTGATCCCCGACTTTGTGCTTCGACTTGTTTTCACTCTTCACCAAAGGTACTGTACTTGGGGGTCTATGTGACTCCATGTCCAGCGCGCTGGTGTCGGCTTCTTGGGAACAACTCCATCACGACATCGTGTTAACACCTCATCGAAGCATTTTGGGGGTCATTCTAACTCTGGCGGGCAGAAGAGTCCGCCCACCAGAGTTCCCCCCTCCAGAATACCACACCGCGGTCAGGAGACCGCTGCGGTTATTCTGTGTTTCCCGCTGGGCTGGCGGGCGACCGCCAGAAGGCCGCCCGCCAGCCCAGCGGGAAACCCCCTTCCCACGAGGAAGCCGGCTCCGAATGGAGCTGGCGGAGTGGGAAGGTACGACGGGTGCAGTTGCACCCATCGCGTATTTCAGTGTCTGCTGAGCAGACACTGAAATACTTTGTGGGGCCCTCTTACGGGGGCCCCTGCAGTGCCCATGCCATTGGCATGGGCACTGCAGGGGCCCCCAGGGGCCCCACAACACCCCATACCGCCATCCTGTTCCTGGCGGGCGAACCGCCAGGAACAGGATGGCGGTATGGGGTGTCTGAATCCATGGAGGATTCAGCAGGGCAGCGGAAAACCGTCGGGAGACCGCCGGTTTTCCTGTTCTGACCGCGGCCAAACCGCCGCGGTCAGAATGCCCTGCGGGGCACCGCCAGCCTGTTGGCGGTGCTCCCGCCGACCCTGGCCCCGGCGACCCCCTTTGTGTTTCTACACGCTATTTTTGAGTTTATCTTAAAAAAATCCTAACTTGCCTTGTGGATGTCAGATTTTTGTTGTTTTGGTCTTGTTTTGTTTAGATAAATATTTCCTATTTTTCTAAACTGGTGCTGTGTCATTTTGAAGTGTTTTCATCAAGTTACTGTGTGTGTTGGTACAAATACTTTACACCTAGCAATCTGAAGTTAAGCCTACTGCTCTGCCAATCTACCACGGGGGTAAGCAGGGGTTAGCTGAGGGTGATTCTCTTTTACCCTGAGGAGAGTGAGGGTCCTTGCTTGAACAGGGGGTAACCTGAGTGTCAACCAAAGACCCCCATTTCTAACACTAGTGGACACAGAAACCCGGGCAGGTGTTCCAAAAGGAAAGGGGGAGTGGAAGAGAAAGAGACAAAACACTGCCATGTCTGGCCGGTCCAGACTTCCTTGAAACTGAATCTCTCTTTATGATATGGGCACGCGAGCGGTACAAGAACACCTTGATTCTCCAGCACTTTTCTTGGATAATAATAACTGTTGGCACAATTACTAACACTGCATTACCAAAAACCCAAACTGAGTACCATAACAATAAGTACTGCAACACTAGGGCTGGCTTCACAGAGATTCACTGTTGCACACTACAATTATAACTGTGGTTGCACTTATCATGCACTAGAAAGACAAACAAGGGCATTAATTATATCACGTATAACTTTCTGCGTGCATAGGCTTAAACTAAAAGGAACAAAAACAATCCTAGAAATACAAATGTCCACTCTGAGATTAAACAGTTAGGGTGGCACAGTTTGGTTTGGTTTCATGTGTGTGTGAAAAACCTTTCAAAAGCAAATTCCTCAAACCTGAAACACAGACATGAATGACACAATTTAAATCCAAGAGTTATGCTATTAGAGAAAGAAAAGTCACATAAACGCTCTTTTAAAATTGCACTGTCACTTTTTGTAGTACTTGAGTTCAGGCAGATTTCCTGAAGCACATTTAGGCAATTAACTACAATAATAACGTAGAATGTTCAGAAATGCATTTGTCTCTTCAAGATAAGCACTCTGCCAAAATACAAGGTCTGAAATACACCAGCTGTTCTAGGAAAGCACAGTGCTCAAAGAACAAACTCCCTGGAGAATACCAGTCACTGAGCTGCAGTCTTTCCAGGGGTGCTGGAGGCATGCCTGGTGTCAGCTGGTACAGGAACAAAGAAAATAATGACCTCAAAAGTCCTGAATATGAGGATGACAAAAGGGGCTAGACAGCCAAATCAGATGCTGAGATCAGGAAGCAAAACAAAGCCAAACAGGGAGACAAGTTTCACTCTACTATTTATATCCAATTAGGAAAGCAGTTGAGTTTCCACATGTGGATCAGTCACCACACCCAATTAGAAGCACATGTCTACACCACAACCAATTAGAAGCACATGTCTACACCGTCTCACATTAGCAAACAACCATTGGTAAAACAAGCACTGATAAAACCAATTGTGTAACACAGCACATTATTATTACTTAGAAACATGAAGGTTTAACCAAGACCAGAGATGTGATTTAACCCTGATCCCTAGGGATGCTGACAGTTAACGCAGGAGGCACCTTGGGGATTCCTGACAGTCCTCCCCACCAAGGACCCTCTCAAAGAGCGGGGCTTGGAAGGGTGCAGGAGAAGGAATTTTTTAGGAAGACGTGGAGCATGAACTGTGGACGCAAGTTCCCAGGAATTGATCTCAGGCCCATAGCCTTTCCAAGCCAATAAATTGTGTAGAACACCACGGACGCGCATGGAGTCAAGTATTTTGGCCACTTCAAATTCCTATTGCCTGTGTACTTTTACCAGGGGAGGTGGTGGGGCATTGCGGGTATCAGGGGAATAGGGACGGATTAATGACACATGAAACACGGGTGTACCTTGAAATCATCTGGCAATTTCAGTTCTACTACCACAGGATTGATGATTTTGGCAATGGGAAAGGGGCCTAGAAATCGGGGGTTTAATTTTCTGGATCCTGCAAGATGGACATTTGTTGATGAAGAGGGAGCAGGTCTCCCTCTTTTATCTGCTTGTTTTTTTACTTGAGCTTGGTAGAGTTTTAAATGGTGTTGTACTCGTTTTTGAATCTCCTGTAACTCTTTATGGAGTTTCTGTACTCATGGGACTCTTGTGGATGTTTAGGACCCAGTTATAGGTATCATTCTTGGGTGCAGACCAAACAAACAGTAAAATGGGGATACTCCTGTAGCCATGTGGACACTGTTATATACAAATTCAACAAGAGATAAAGCCTTATCCCACTCAGTAGACCATGTGTCAATGTAACATCTCAGGATTTGCTCCAGCGATTGATTGGCACGTTCCGTCTTCCCATCCGTTTGTGGATGATATGCAGAGGACAAGCGGACGTCCTTACAGTCAGAGGCACAGAAGCTACGCCAAAACCGTGATATAAGTTAGGGGTCACGATTGGAAACAATTGTGGTGGGCAACCCATGAAGCCATACAATGTGTTGGACAACCAAATCAGAGAGCTTGGAAACCGTAGTGAGGCATTTTAATAGAACAAAATGAGCCATTTTAGTTAGGTAATCTACAACCACCCATATGACTGTGTGTCCATTGTAAGCTTGGAGATCAGAAATAAAATCCATGCTTATGGTATGCCATGGGGCTATCGGAATTGGCATGGGAAGTAACAATCCTGTGGCTGGAGTATGTGGGGTTTTAGCACGAACACAGGTGGAATAAGTCTGGATGTACCTTCTGATATCCTGCACAAGTGTGGGGCACCAAAACCATCTTTGACAGAGATCTAAAAAATTGTTCTCACCGGGTGACCTGCAAGGACAGAATCATGTCCCCAATGTTACACTGTATCTCGTAATTCTTTGGTAGGGACATACAATTGATCAGCATGGTATAATAAACCCTCTTTTTCATACACATCAGTTGAACAGGGAACCTTGTGTTGGGCTACCCATATTTTCTCAAGGAACTCTTGGGAAGTGCACACAGCCACAATTTTTTCTGGGGATATAATGCTTCTGACCTGTTCTAGCGCAACATCAGAGGAGGAACCCATCCTAGACAATGTGTCTGCCTTTTGTTGTGTAGTACCGGGCCTATAGGTGATTATGAAGTCAAACTCGTTAAAGAATAGAAACCAGCGTAATTGACGAGGTGTCAGGGCCTTGGTCACTTAAAAAACCTGTAAATTACGGTGATCTTTGTAAATAGTTACGGTGTGTCTAGCTCCTAGTAGGTGGTGACTTCATTCCTGGAAGGCAAGCTTGATGGACAGAAGATCCCGCTCCGCCACCATGTCATTTTGCTCTGCAGTAGCAATTTCTTTGAGAAGCTAGCTACTGGATGGAAAAGCCCAGACTCAGAATCTCGTTTGAACAAGACACCACCCACTGCCATTTGGGAAGCGTCTGCTTCCACGAAAAATGGCTGAGCCGGGTCGGGATAATGGAGAATGGGTGCTTCAGTAAATTTGTTTTTAAGATGTTGGGAGGCTTTCTCAGCTTCTGCATCCCAGAGGAACTTAACCCCCTTTCGTAGGAGACGAGTTATGCGAGATACCATGGTAGAAAAGTGGGATATAAATCTCCGATAAAAATTTGCGAAGCCCAAAAACTGTTGCACTTCCTTGATGGATCTTGGGCTACCCAACCCGAATGGTCTGTACCTTGGACCTATCCATTGAAATTCCATCGGGAGTGATCACATATCCCAGGAATTCTACAGTTGTAGCATGAAAAACACATTTTTCCAGCTTGGCGAAGAGATGATGCTCACGATCCCATTGTAAAACCATTCTTACATGCCCCATATGTTCCTCAGTGGATGACGAATAGATCTAAATGTCATCTATGTATACCACTACACAGATATCCAGAAACTCCTGCAGCACTTCATTGATGAAAAATTGAAATGCTGCAGGAGCGTTACACAACCCGAATGGCATCACTGTGTACTCAAAGAGTTAGAATTCAGTTTGGAACGCAGTCTTCCACTCATCCCGCTTCATCACTCGGATCAAGTGGTAGGCGCCCTGTAGGTCAAGTTTAGTATACATGGTCGACTGATGTCCCTGATCTAAAAGTACCAGGATCAACTGAAGTCGATACAGATATTTTAAGGTCACTTTGTTCACTGCGCAACAATCTATACAGCCACGCAGCTTGCGATTCTTCTTGGGACTGAAAAACAAAGACGAGGATACTGGTGGCATTGAATGATAAATGAAAACCTTAGCCAATATATCATCCAGGTAGTATCGCAGGTATCGATTCTCAGGCTCAGAAAGAGCATAATCTCTACTGGAATCAGGTCTATACTACAATCATATGACATATGTGGTGGCATCTGGGTGGCCTTCTGTTCACTAAAGACATCATGGAAGTCTTTATACAGTGCAGAAATGGCCAGTGTGTCGTCCGGCTTGATAACTGTACTATGTGTGGACCCACAATGCAAGGGTGTCACTAGTAATCGTTTGTCTTGGTAACAAGAGTGCCGGCAATGTTTAGAGTCTAATGTCACTGTCCTTGCTGCCCAGTCAATTTTGGGATTGTGTAACTGAAGCCAGGGTATCCCCAAATGGCTCCAAATAGTGGGGTATCTATGAGGTCAAACGGAATTTGTTCTGTATGGTTGTTTGCACAAAGCATGGACAAGGGTGTTGTTTGATAAACGATAACCCCGGAGGACAATTCTGAGCCATTCACAGCTCTGACTGGTTCAGGGACATTTTCTGACAGTCGTAATATTTAGGGTTTTAGCAATCCCAAGTCTAAAAAGTTTCCAGCAGCACCAGAGTCAACCAATATGGGAATGACCTTACGAACCTGAGGGGACAACACTAATCTCACAATAAGAGTTAGATGTCGAGGTACTGGACTGGTGGTATTAGCCAGAAGATGTGAGCCCATATTGAGAGAAGCGCTCGATAAAATGGACTCAGAAGTTATCAAGGCAGTGCGTTTTCTGCCTGGTCAGGAAGAGAGAATTCAGACCCTGTTACCGCTCCGATGGCTTTCTTTAGAGTAGTAGGCTTGTTAGGACATACCCGAGCAAAATGCCCTGCCTTACCGCAGTATAAACACAGTTTCAATTTCTTCCTACGTTTTTTATCTTCCTTAGATAGTGGGCCCCGCACACTGCCAATTTGCATGGGCTCAGGTGTATCATGACTGGAAATAGTGGACTCCTTTTTTTCAGTTTTGACCAGAACGTCGCGTGTGTCACCCCGGAATTTGTCTCCCTTACGTTCACTCAAGCGGTGATCCAATCGTACCACCAAGTAAGTGAACTCAGAACACTCCGTAGGAGGTTCCACAATTTGGGCTAGAACGTCCTTGAGATCGCCCCGAAGGCCACGATAGAAGAGAGAGGTCCTTTTCTCCTCGGGCCACTCAGTCTCTGCCACCAACCAATTGAAAGAGGTGATATAGGGCAGTTGATTCTTGTTTCCCTGGTGCCAATTCAGCAACTCATTGTTACTGGCTTGTACGAAGAGGTGTTCGGCGAACAGTTTCCGCAAGGCTTCCTTGCACCGGTTGAAATCATACAGTATAGGGTCATTAAGCTCCACCAGCAGAATAGACCAATTACCTCCATTGCCTCCCAAATAAGAGATAATAAAAGCTACCTTTGCAGCATCGTTGGGAAATGCAGCTTCCAGACACAAAAATTGTAGCTAGCACTGGTTAAGAAAAAAATTGAACTTGTCACTATCTCGAAAAAACAAAGGACTTAAGGGCACAGGGGTTGGTGTTGTGACCATTACCTGCATGGCTTGTATAGTGGAAGTCGTTGGGCCTGAATCGGGTCTAGGAACATGATTAGATGGGTCAAACTGAGGGGCCTGTAGGCCTGGAGATCTTTGTTTTAGTTTGACTCATCCCAAGGGGTTGTCTTGTGGTTAACACCGCTGTAGTTCAGTGTGCAAAACTAGGTTCTCTTGTTTAAAGAAAGAACTTCCTTCTGTAATCCTGCTAGGGCCCTAGTTAAATCTAATACAGATGGAGCATCCCGATCAGCTGGTAAAGCCTGTGCAAAACCTTTGAAATTACCCATTGAGGAATCCATCACCCAGGCAGCCCTGTATGTTGTGGCTTGGCTTTATGTCGAGACAGGGCCACTCACATGAAAAGCAGGATGTCTGCAGGGGTGATGGTATGCCCCCGACCTCCTGGAACACCTCTCGACACTTCGTGGTAGACACAGAAACCCCAGCAGGTGTACCAAAAGGAAAGGGGGAGTGGAAGAGAAAGAGACAAAACACTGCCACGTCTTGCCAGTCCAGCCAGGCACCCTGTACCTTCAGGGAGGTCAGGTCGTTGTTGACAGAGTGATAGTAGAATTAGTGCACTCAACTTCCTTGAAACTGAATCTCTCTTTCAGATATGGGCACAGGAACGGTAGAAGAACACCGGGATGCTCCAGCACTTTTCCTGCATAATAATAACTGTTGGCACAATTACTAACAGTGCATTACCAAAATCCCAAACTGAGTACCATAAAAATAAGTACTGCAACACTAGGGCTGGCTTCACAGAGATTCACAGTTGCACACTACAGTTAGAACTGTGGTTGCACGTATCATGCACAAGAAAGACAAACAAGGGCATTAATTATATCACGTATATCTTTCCTGCATGCATAGGGTTAAACTAAAAGGAACAAAAACAATCCAAGAAATACAAATGTCTACTCTGGGTTTGGTTTGGTTTGGTTTTACTGTGTGTGAAAAACCCATCAAAAGCAAATTCCTCAAACCTGAAACACAGACATGAAAGACACAATTTAAATCCAAGAGTTATGCTATTAGAGAAAGAAAAGTCACGTAAATGCTCTTTTAAAATTGCACTGTCACTTTTTGTAGTGCTTGAGCTCAAGCAGATTTCCTGAAGCACATTTAGGCAAGTAATTACAATAATAACGTAGAATGTTCAGAAATGCATTTGTCTTTTCAAGATAAGCACTCTGCCAAAATACAAGGTCTGAAATACACCAGCTGTTCTACAAAAGCACGTCGCTCAAAGAACAACCTCCCTGGAGAATACTGGTCACTTAGCTGCAGTTTTTTCCGGAGTGCTGGAGGAATGCCTTGTGTCAGCTGGTACAGAAACAAATAAAAGAATTGCCTCAAAAGTCCTGAATATGAGAATGACAGCAGCGGCTGGACTGCCAAATCAGATGCTGAGATCAGGAAGCAAAACAAAGCCAAGCAGGGAGGCATGCTTCACACTGCTATTTATAGCCAATCAGGAAAGCAGTTGAGTTTCCACATGTGGATGAGTCACCAAACCCAATCAGAAGCACATGTCTACACCACACCCAATTAGAAGCACATGTCTACACCTGCTCACATTAGCAAACAAGCATTGATAAAACCAATTGTGTAACACAGCACATTATGTTTACTTAGAAACATGAAGGTTTAACCAAGAACAGATATATGATTTAACCCTAATCCCTGGGGATGCTGACAGATAACACAAGAGGCACCTTGGGGATTCCTGACATGGATCTTTGGTGCTGGTCTTCTTTGTCCTGTCGCATCTAAAATCTTGGTGTAGGGGTGCCCACTAAATACCAAATGTAGTGGGTGTTTTGTGGGGAACCTGGTAGTGTCCAATGAAACACTTACCCTTGGGTGGCTACACCCGCTATAGTGACCACTTTTTGTGGGAAGAATCACTGACCTAAACTTAATTGGCTACTTCACTCAAGGTGGAGGAAAATGAGAAAGAGGGCCAAGCTCACAGACAACACCTTATGGGTGTGCATGCCAGGTAAGGCCACACTCCTTCTTCCCTTTGTTAGGTTTTACGCCTTTGTTCCTGCCAAAAGCAGGGGTTTGCAAAGTGGGAGACCATCTGCTGATAGCAGCAGGCCTGGAGGTCGAGTTTCATTGGTAGTAGCCCCTTGAAGCTCACTGACAGGGCAGTGCACATTCCTGAGGACGAGGGGTGTTAGCTCTTCTATCGAGGAAGGGCATTGTTTTACAAACCTGAGAGACAGGGCTCTCCCCCAAGGTTTGTATATTGGCTGACTGGAGGTGGCAGGCTGGCTGGAACCAGTCAGCAACCATGCCACGTTAGTTAGCTTTTGCAGGGGGCATCTCTAAGGTGACCCCTGGGTTCATTTTATGATAAATTTATGCTGGTACTATTTTGGATTTATCATTCTGAGTTGTTTGATACCAAACAACCCAAAGTTTAGTGTCCAGGACATATATTAAAATGGCTGCTCTGTTCACTCACTGTGTCCTAGGTTTAGTAAGGACACATTCCGGGCATATTGCTCATGCAGCTATGCCCTCACTTATAATATCGAGCACCCTGGCTTAGGGCTGTAAGGCCTGCCATAGGGGTGCTTTACCCGTAGTAAATGCAGTGTATGGTGCGCAGGGCACCCAAGCAGTGTGCCATGACGAGTTTTTGTTTTTGGTTTGCCCCAGGACCAGGGCAGTGCTTAGTGCATCTAGATGCTTGGCACTAGAGAGTGGCATAATCAGTGCTGCTGCCCTCAGAGGCCTACCCTTAGTACCCCATACCCTGGATACCTAAGTAACTTTTTTTCAGTGCACTCCAGACCAAGTTGCATGCAGAAACCAAGCACAAAGTGTGTGTGTGTTGGGGGGGGGGGGGGGGGGTACTGCAACAAGAAGCCAGTTTTTCACACTTAAAAACTGAGACTCTTTTAAACATTTAAAAAGGGATAACTCAACTTGTGCATGTTGGATTTATGTTGTTTTGATCTTATTTTACTCAGATAAATATTAACTATTTTTCAAAACCTGTATGGTGTATTTTTTGGTGTTATTGTACCAATACTTTACACATTGCCTTCTAAGTTATACCTGCTCTGTCTGCTCTGTGCCAGGCTACTAGAAGATGAGCACAAGATAATTTGGTTTGTGTTGTGACTTAACCTGACTAGGATTGTGGTCCCTACTTGGGCAGGGTGTATACCTCTGCCAACTAGACACCCATTGCTAACAAAATACATTTGTTTGAAAATGCTGAAAGAGCCGACTGTACAAAATTGAAAGGATTTAAATGTACAGTTCTCTGTTTGTAAAACAGTAAAATACAGAAGTTTTAATGATTGAAAAGTCAATACTGAGGTTTCACAACATAAAGTTGCATGTCTACTTTCTTCTCTAACTAGACAGGAGACAGCAGAAGGACTGCCCCTTTTGACCATGTAAGGCAGTTAATCTGTTTAAAGTGTGTTATATTCAAATGCTTGGCTCTGCTAAAGTTCACAGCAGGCAGGCAGTGGTCTGAATCTTGCAAAAAAGTTGCAATATGGGAGTGGTCTTACATAAAGAAGGCCGAGCTGCCTTTTCAGCCACTCTTGTTTGGATAATCCACTTAAAATGCATAGAATGCCAGTGCATGTCTATGCTGGAGTTTCCAATAAAGTGACAGTCAATCAGAGACTTGTGCAAAGGGGTTTGTAGCGCAGGCTTCGCCCCACATGCACTTCCACTTGCTGGTTGTTGGTCTTATTAGTTAAGTTTTGTTCATACTACTGAAGTGGGGGTGCTAATGTGGACTTTTACATTAAAAGAGAAGAAAGTGCCTAATCCAGCTTAGATGTAGTTCAGTCTGCTAAATGATTAATTTTCGTCAGTCTACAATCTAGCTGAATGTCTGAGGGATTGTAACAGGCTATGACAGCCTGTCTACAGCTATGCAACCCCTTTGCATTGAATGTTGGTCTTAGTATAGTTTCCCAATCCTCCAGTTTTCCTTCACATATGCAAATTAGGTGTACTATAGTTTGGGAAATTGACTGCAAATGGACCTCTGTGCTGGCATTGTGCTTCCAAGATGAAGAATGTAAAAGTGATCCCAAACAGACCAGGCTGTATTTCAGAAAGGATCTTTTGGTCTGCGCCTTTATTGATACACGCAGATATGGTTGGGTGCTATCTTGTCATAAGATACTATTGTGATCTCGGTGTGCCATTGCTGTGAAAACACTTTTGTGTTGCCCAGCAACAAGGTCCTCCTGATTCTTCTGTTTACCATGGCCTTGACTCTGGAACAGTTGGTTTTTGTGTCTCATTCTTGAACTAAGGTAAGTGTAGTTAAGGAAGATGTTACAAAAGTTCTCCTAATTATATGCATGATCAAAATCGTTTTCTAGCCAGACTATAGTCTTGTTTTAACAAGATGGACAGTTGTATTGGTTAACATATCATAAGTGTCAAATTGCTGCATTTAGCAGGGTCACCCTACATAGAGGTACTTTTTAGGGCACTATGTATAAACGGATAGTGTAACCATTTAAGCATTCTCTCTAGAATTAGGCTAGTTCCATAAAAATATGATTAAATATAAAGATCCATAGAATGATTCACTGTGGGCCATATTTCAGAGCCCCTAGCGCCACCGGAGTGTGGGGCTAAGCACTGCGCCGTATTTACAAGGTCGTATTAAGCAACTTTTTGTTGCTTAACGTCACCTTGTAAATACGGAACTTTAAACGCAGGTCTTTGTATGGAAGGGGCAGGCAGAGGGTGTTGCTGTGGGTGGGCCACAGCAACACCCATTGGGCCATATTTATACTTTTTGACGCAAAACTGCGCTAACGCAGTTTTACGTGAAAAAAATTAGCGCCGGCTAGCGCCATTCTAAAGCGCCATGCAGGCGCCGTATTTAATCAATGACGTTAGCCGGCGTTAGCCGCCGGCGCTGCCTGGTGTGCGTGGAAAAAAACGACGTACACCAGGCATCGCCGGCGTAGGGGGATATGGAGCTTGGGCGCCAAAAAATGGGGCAAGTCAGGCTGAGGCAAATTTTTCACCTCAACCCGATTTGCGCCATTTTTTACGACTCCCAACCCCCATAGAAATGACTCCTGTCTTAGCAAAGACAGGAGTCATGCCTCCTTGCCCAATGGCTATGCCCAGGGGACTTCTGTCCCCTGGGCATGGTCATTGGGCATAGTGGCATGTAGGGGGGCACAAATCAGGCCTCCCATGCCACAATTTTTTTTTTTTTAAATGACTTACCTGAACTTACCTTAATGTCCCTGGGATGGGTCCCTCCAGCCTTGGGTGTCCTCCTGGGGTGGGCAAGGGTGACAGGGGGTGTCCCTGGGGGCATGGGAGGGCACCTCTGGGCTCCTTCAGAGCCCACAGGTCCCATAACGCCTGCCTTTTCCAGGCGCTAAAAAACGGCGCAAAAGCAGCCGGACGTCATTTTTTTTGACCCGCCCACTCCCGGGCGTGAATTTTGCCCGGGAGTGTAAATACGGCGCACATGCCTCGGAGTCAATTTTTTAGACGAGAATGCCTACCTTGCATCTCATTAACGCAAAGTAGGTGTCCACGCTAAAAAATGACGCAAACTCCATGGACTTTGGCGCTAGACGCGTCTAACGCCAAAGTATAAATATGGAGTTAGTTTTGCGTCGGAATTGCGTAAAAAAAAACTACGCAATTCCGGCGCAAACAGAGTATAAACATGCCCCATTGTGTTTTAACGCTGCCTCAGATTTGTTTTCGTAAACCTGAGGCAGCACCAAAATCTAACTGCACACCATGGGTGGCGTTAGCAAGGCGCAACGAGGAGGAATACTTTTATTCCTCCTCATTTTTTGATTTTTCTGTGTGTGCTGCATTCTGCAGCACACATATAAATAGCAAAATGACAGACATGATCGTTTATGTGCGGGAAGGTGTCCCTTCCTGCACATAAACAATCATTTCAAGATGACACTTTGGTGCGTCTGTGTGTGCCGCATCCTGCAGCACACACAGAAGTGCCAGATTGCCAACAGTGATTGTTTATGTGCAATAAGGGGCACTTTCCAACACATAAACAATCAAACCCCTCCACGCAGACATCCTTCCACAATGGTGCAAGAATGCCTGCGTTGGTGCTAGGCAGCTCAATTTAGCACCAGTGCAGGGCCCAAAACAGGGGTGCGCCATATTCAATTAAATAGGACGCATCCCTGGTTGTGCAAATGAGAGCGCGGCGCTGCCAATTTTGGTGCAGCGTAGCGCTCTGTCATTTTCAGTTAAATATGGGCTAATATGTTTTAGGCCATTGTATAAGTTTACATTTTAGTCTTTTGTGAAGAAAGCAATATATTTCATTGTGGATGAGTCTGGCTTATTTACAGGTATACTAAAAATTCCTAAAATTGACAGATGGTTGATCATCTTCAAAAGAAGGCCCTACTGCACCCCAATGTAGACATTCATTTTTAATTCACTAAACGGAGGTTATTACAGACAAATCATATCCTAGAGATCTTTACTGCAGTTATTCTTCTTAACTTATGAAGGGGTATTACTATCTGGGAGAAGTTAGCTGTGGAACTCTTTTACAGTTAATAGAGCCCAAACTATCAAAATTGAAGGCAGTGATTGTATGCTATGTGCTCCTCTCTCTCCATGCATACTTTTTAATCGATATTGCTTGCGTAGCTCTGTTACATACTAAATTGACACAATTTTAAGCAAATGAAGCTTCTCGTCACAGCTGTGCCCAAATATAGTTTTCCCAATTTGGGTTTTGTATTGAACATTTTATGATTGTTTTCAGTATATGTTGTAGTGTTGTGAGACTGTGTGCACCAGGGCCCTTACGGTTCTAGGCGGTCTTAACAGAGGAAGAACGAAACTTGCTGGGAGGTGTTAAGCTGTGGTTGTGTAGGGTTATGACATGATCAGAGTGTAGTGTGTGATCCTGAATGGAATGAAGTGACTGTTATAGAGCTCTGTGTGTGGCATGGTAATTGCATTCCCAGGGGCTGGGGAGAAACCACGTTTGTAATGTGTAAAAATGTTTCCATTTTGCATATTGTAAAACTCTGATGACCTTTGAGCAGCTTCTGTTTCACTTAGAAATCTTCCTGCTCCAATCAGTCTCCTAAGTACCTTAAGTAACCGTTATATTCTAAGTACTCCTTACTTTTATCTATCACGCAAGATATTGAGTGAAATCGTCTATGCAACTTAGAGTAACTTTGCATATTTCTCCCATTTTTTGGAGGATGAAGGGGAGATATGTAAATATGTGAATTACTCCCAAGCCTAGCCAGAATCACATATCTATCTGAGAGGCCGTTAAGGGAATGCGGGCGCATTGGCACGTTAATTGTGTTTTTCAAAATGAAAGTCTGTAAAAACACAACGGGAGAAAGTCTTGTCACAATGCAAAATAATGAAAAAAAGAAGCCGCAATATAAGCCATTAGATAATGTGTGTTCGCTCTGTAGACTGTAACTCCCACTGTTAAGTTAAACATACTGAAAAATAAAATGTAAACATTACAAAGAAACGGCTGGTATTTTCCAGCGTTCCACGTAAGGAACATTTCTGCTCTCTTTGCTATTTATAGGTGTGTTGGTCTATTTGTATTCTACCAGCGCATCTAAAAAACTCAGATGCATATTTAATAGTTGTGTAAGATTATTGCTGAAAATGTAATGCATAAATATAAAGCCTAGATGTGATTAAAAGTATTCTGCTGAACAGACATTCCAGCCCCAAGGAACAAATGTGCCGCCGAGTACGTATATTTTTGTCCATCATTTTAATGTTCCCTTCTGGGTTTCTGCTCCATCAATCTAACAGCATAATGCTTCAGAAACCGCCTGCTTAATTCCGCAGTTGTCAATATGTTTCCATTTGTAAAACAAGCATTGCTACCACCATATGCCTGTCATCCCAGACCTGCTGGTTTCCTCGCGCTCATAAAAGTTAACAGTTGTCACGCTTGAAGACGTACCGCTTATCTCACTGTGTTTTCCCCCGGCATAGACTGAAGCCCCGTAGCGCATCTCTTCTTGTTTCCTGTCTAGGCCCGTCAATAGTCATTACGCAGTCACTCTTTTTAAGATATCTCCTTGCTTTGGATTCGCAGCCGAGCTTACAGTGCTGCCGCGTGCTTCTCATTGATCGGGGATTCAATAGCCATTACGCAGTTGCGTTTACGCGGCTGTCAAGAAGAATGGCGCAGTTATTGGTTTTCAGCTGGAGAAGTCATCAATAAATGTTATATATCAAACACATGAAAAGATGGGGGAGAATCAGAAATAACAGACCGCTCGGCTTCGGAGAGGTCTGAACTGGTACAGAACAGCAGTATTGAAGTAAGGTTCCCTCGTTCTTAGACAGCAGTAAGTGATATTTTGCATTCTCTACAGAACAGGTCCAGCAGGGCAGACTAATAAAAGCTTTCAGTGCTCACAGAACATGTACAGGTAAGGCAGGAGTGACCCATAGGTCTTAGGGAAATCTCTTTCTGAACTCAGAGCAATGTATTAACAGATGAGTTAGTAAACATGCAAAATCTGACACATTCTCATTTAGGGAATATTCCAGATCAGCATTTGATGGCCATGCTGCTGTCACACAAAGAACCACAATTTGTTTTGACTCCTTAGTGTTCTTATTATTTAGGAGTAGCCATTACCTAGTAGGTCAGAGTTATTGGTAGCAGCAGAGCCACAGACTAAGGCCCTGATTTAAACTTTTTGGTGCAAAACTACATCAATGCAGTTTTGTACCAAAAGGTTTAGTACCGGCTTGCACCATTTCTGAGCACCAGCTGGGCACCATATTTATGGAATGGTGGCAGCCGGTGCAAAGGGTAAGCTTGCGGGGAAAAAAAATGACTTTAGCCGGGTGGGTCTGGTGGTATGGAAGAAGGGGGTTTTGCATAAAAAAATGACTCTAGGCAGGTTAGAGTGGAAAAAAAATGTCTCTAACCAGACTAGCATCATTTTCTGATGCAAAACCATCTATACCACATGACTCCTGTCTTAAAAAAGACAGGAGTCATGCTCACCATCCCAATGGCAACGACAGGGGACCAGGGTCCCCTGGGCATGGCCATTGCACCCAGTGCCATGTAGGAGTGTCCTTTTCAGGGACTTACCTGTACTTATCTATACCTTTCTGGGATGGGGTCCCTCATCCTTCCCTGTTCCTCTGGTGTGGGTGGGGGTGTGCTAGGGGCTGGGAAGGGCAACTGTGGCCTTATTCCATGGTGTTCCCTAATGACTGCCCTGACCCAAGCTTTGCACCATTATTTGACACCTCCTCCCTGTGCGTAATTTTAACACGGGGTAAATATGGTGCTAAGGCCTTCAAGTCATTTTTTGCACAGGAATGCCTACCTTGCATCTCATTGATGCAAAGTACGTTTCCACATACAAAAAATGACTTTAACTCCATAAATTTGGCACTAGATGGGTCTAGTGCCAATGTATAAATATGGACTTAGTTTTGCACTGAATTTGCGTAGAAAAAAATGATGCAAATTCAGCGCAAAACAAGTATAAATATGCCCCTAAATGACTGTGTTCTGGGCAGGCACACAGGTTGAACGTCTTTGGTAATATTGTAACTTCACACACACCAGTCGCTATGTTATCCCTGCTAAGGTGCTACACCTGCTTTAAAATTTGAAAGTGTTTGATATGTTATTTTAACTGCAGAAATTGCTCCTTTATAGTTATAATTGTTGTACATTTTATGTAGGTTAAGTATGATTACATTTGCTTGCAAGACCTTTACAGAAGTCAAGAACTCAAAGGCCAACACTATGAACATTAACTAGTTTTAATCCCTGAGGGACAGTCACATCTCACTTCTTTACCAAGGTTATTGATCTAGACTTCCAAGTACTCTCACAGGCATGTTGTGAACATTGCCCAGATTCTCCCAATGACATGACCAGCCATCTCAAGAGAATACCTGGACTCTGAACCATGAGACGTCTGTTAGACCTGGCAGCTCTTGACGTGGTTTCCCTGTACTTTTTGCTTCTGACCACCTGTTTTTAGACCCTGTGCCATAATTTGTTTTAGCTGGTTTTGATACTCTGGGCACTTTACCATGGCTAATAAGTGGTAAAGTGCAATTACTCTCTCAGTAAAGGATATTGGTAATCAGTTTTCCATGATTGTCACTTTTAATTTACTGGTAAGTCCCTAATAAAGTGCACTATGGGTGCCAAGTACTTGTAGATCAAACACTACTACTGGGCCTACAGCACTGATTGTGCCACCCACATGAGTAGCCCTGTAAACATGTCTCAGACCTGCCACTGGAATATCTATGTGAGCAGTTTTGCATTGCCAATTCACCCTAGCAAGTGTCCCCCCCATTTCCAGGCCCAAACCTTCCCTTTGCTGCATGTATATC
Source organism: Pleurodeles waltl (assembly GCF_031143425.1). NCBI lineage: Eukaryota > Metazoa > Chordata > Amphibia > Caudata > Salamandridae > Pleurodeles > Pleurodeles waltl. The sequence goes on along the minus strand of NC_090439.1, from coordinate 144,808,020 downwards.
ACCTCTAGGTAGCCCCAAGATGAGGGTGCAGTGTATTTAAAAGGTAAGACATATTCTGGTGTGTTTTACATGACCTGATAGTGAAATACTGACAAATTCATTTTTCACTATTGCAAAGCTTATGTCTCCCACATGTTAACGTGGGGAGTGCCTTTAAATATCTTTTAAGTGTAGTTTCCCATTGAGAGCCAATATAGATTGGAGTTTGGGGTCTCTGAACTGAAAATGTAAAAGTACATTAGAGTTGTATTTTAGATTGCCTGTTTGAAAGTGCCACCTTTTAGAAAGTGGGCATTTTCTTGCATAACCATTGTGTGCCTCTGACTGCCTGTGGAATCCACATCTGAGTCACACTGGCATTGGGGCTGTTTGTGAATTCCCTCTAGACAGTAACACAAAGGGAGCTGAGGAGTGTCCTGCATATCCTGATGAGTCTCCTGGGCTAGAGTGGGAGGGAGGAGCTGACACTTACACCTGAAAGGGCTGTGTCTGTCCTCACACAATGCAGTCTCCAACCCCCTGGTGTGTGTCTGGGGCCTTCATGGGCAAGGTAGGATCTTGTGAACAACAGAGACATTCCTTTGAAGTTTGCCTACTTCAAAGACAGAAAGGAGCATTAGTAGTGGACCCAAAACTTCAGATTTTCAGAATAGTTCTTGATCAAGAGGAACCTCTGCCAAGAAGAAGCGCTTCATGCTTGAGGAGGACCTGCCACTCTGCCTCTTGCTTTGCTGTGCTTGCATGCTGCTGCTGCTTCTGCCGCAAGAGGGAAAGGACTGGACTTCGTTTTCTGAAATCATGCTTGTGAAGTTTCTACAAGGGCTTGGACTGAGTTTGCTTCCTGTTAAGAAGTCTCAGGGACATCAAGGACTTCACCTGCAAGCGCCTGGTTACTCCTGCTGAGGACCCCGACTTGCCAAGTGGTGCCAATCCAGTTCTTGGGCCCTACACAACATATACCACAGGATTATGATTCTAACCTCAGGGAGCATGTCACAAACACTAATCTGATGAGTACAGTAGCAACATCACATGTGATGCGTAGGATTGAAATGTTACCATCACACATATCACAAATAGCCTCAACACTTGAATGTGACAACTGAAGGACACACTCTATGGACCACAACATATTATTTACATCCATGTTGACAACTTGTACAACAATAGCTCATCAGACACAACTACATGTCCAAATAGGAGGTAAACAAGGGGCCCAAGCATGAGGCAGTGAATGTCAAATTATGGTGATACTGTAATGTTTGAACAGACCACTGACACTCAGTGCGAGAGTTTCAATGGCTGCATTGGTCATCATCGGGGAGGGACATAATTGGTGAGAATGAACATCATGATTAGCCCAAGTATGAGAAACAATGGAAGAAATTGAGCCTGCGCAGTACATCCATGGAAATCAGTCCTGCCACTGCCATTGGGCCCAATCCTGACACAGGGTACACAAGACCTCAGACTTAGGATGGAAATGTCTGTGGAATTCACATCAAAATGAATGAGAACATATGCAGTTGGGGCTGCAGGTCCACCACACAAAAATTAATATAACACTGCTAAAAGTAATGACTTTGATCTGACTATTGTGTCCAAAACATGATATGGGTGAAATGTAGGCAGAGTATGTCAATCACAGTATGTACCAAATATGAACACATGTCAGACATATGTGTACTACACACACAAGTCAACATATACTCAAGATCGACATATGGAGACAGTTGTCGGGTAACATTTGCTAGATAGCATTCATCAGTCATCATCAACAATGCCCGACCTTTGTATGTCATCTGAAATGTAATGCTCTGTAAGACAACTACACACATCATATAAGTAAACACAATTCACAATCACATTCCATACCTTTTGCATAGTACTGACTGCCGTACATATGTGGATACACTGTTGTCACACATACATACACATGCATGATGTGAATACATTTGCATGCTGTCAATTCTGTAACACACACATTGGTGTAACAGACCAATCACACCCAAATCACATTGTTGTATGGACTACCACATGTAGCCATACACAAAATGCCGCACTGCAGCCCAGCCCATTCAATTTGTATGTTGATACAGGGTGCATCCATAGACAATAGGCAACATCATGCAATCAGGAATAGAATAAAACAACGACGCAAATGTGTCTAAAACATCCGCAAATGCAAAGTATATGACCCATGGGCCATTAGTGTGAATTCTGATTTACTGTTAAATCGATGCATAAAGGTAATGCATAAAAAAAAAGACTCACGTAGGTCATGAGACAGAAATACTGACGCAAATATCAGATGCGTCAAATAAAAACACGCATTACAGAAAATGCGATACACAGGACAGGAAGTGATGTAATAGGAAATCCTGTTAACAGGCATGATATAGTGGGTGTAATTTCACTTTCTCTTTACAGTCTGTGGGGGTCATTACAACATTGGCGGTAAAAGCCGCTTACCGCCGTGCTGAAGACCGCCAACATACCGCCGCGGCCGCGGAATTCCACCACAGCTATTATGACATACATCTCGGAATCCGCCGAAATTCAAACACCCACACAAGTCTGCCACACCAAAGGTCAGTGATAAACTGGCGAAAACAAATCCTCCACCGTCACACCAACAGAAACACGCCCATGCTATTATGACCCACGAACCCACGCAATGGTTTTTCAACCACGGTATTCCATTGGCGGTACACACCGCCACGCTCAAAATACACACACACATCTCCAAAACACCACCACATTGGACAATTCAAAATACACACACCTGATATACATACAAACACCACACCCACACACCCAACACAATATAAAACACACACCCACATCACCCACAAACACCTACGACCAAAAATTAGAGACAAAGGCCAGAGAGAGAGCACAGCAATAGACAACCCCACCACACAGAGGCACACAACACCATCACCCACACAACATTCACGCACAAAACACCACAAACCACTACACATCACCACACTCATCACCACATACACTACCCCACACATCACCTACACCACCCAATGGCACGCCAAAGACACCCCAGGTTTTTGGAGGAGGAGCTCAGGGTCATGGTGGAGGAAATCGTATGGGTAGACCCACAGCTATCTGGATCACAGGTGCAGCACACCTCTAAAGCTAGGAAGATGGAGCTATGGTGAAGAATCGTGGACAGGGTCAACGCAGTGGGACAGCACCCAAGAAATCGGGAGGACATCAGGAAGAGGTGGAACCACCTACGGATGAAGGTGCGTTCCGCGGTCTCCAGGTACAACATCGCGGTTCAGCAGACTGGTGGCGGACCCCCACCTCCTCCCCCACAACTAACAACATGGGAGGAGCAGGTCTTGACCATCATGCATCCTGAGGGCCTCGGAGGAGTCGGTGGAGGAATGGACACTGGTAAGTCAAATTTTAACTATCATATCCCCCACCCTACCTGCATGCTATCACACAAACCCACCCTCACCCCATCCCCTATCACTCCAACTCCTCATTAATGTACTAATAACACAAACCACCCATCCCAACACCAAGCCCTGCATGACACAACAAAGCATGGACACCCATCACTACGCATGCCCACTTGCACATACACATAACAACCCCTAACCATCATCACACAAGCCCCCACACAGGAATGCTAGCACTGGGGTACACGCTCACCCACCCATTGCCCACCATGACACACACAGATGCAATAATCATGCTTTTATACCCCTGCAGGACCACTACCTAACGTCACCAGACAGGAGGGTCCAGACATCTCTACCCCACCCACAGAAGAGGCCCACAGTGATGACAGCAGCTCTGGCCAACTGGATCCAGATGACCAGCCCAGACCATCGTGGGCCTCGGGACAGTCGGTTCCCCTCGCACAGGCACAGCCCAACACTGACCTTCCACCCCCTGGAAACACCAGTACAGCACCCACCCAGCGGGCCCATACTTCAGTACCCAGGACACGTCAATCAGCTGTGTGTCCACCACTACAGGGAACTCAGGATAACCCACCACCCCAACAACAACAGGGACCTGGGGGCAGTGGTAGTTGGCACACGGTCCAAGGGACGGAGGCACAGGAACACAGGGGAACTGGGAGGGCTGCTGTGCGACAGGGGGCGGACAGGCCAAGGGAACCCACTCTCCACGAGGCCCTCTCCTCCATCATGGGAGCATACCACCACTCCAAGGAGACGATGGCTACGGTCCTGGCCAAGTTTCAGGAGACCCAGCGCCTGCAGGAGGAACAGTATTTGGGCTTCAGGGAGGAACTCAGAACCATCAGCTCCGCCCTGGGCACCATCGTAGGGGTGCTGAAGGACATACAGAACGCCATGAGGGACACCATGGCACTCCAAGGGGCCCCTGGCCCTAGCCTGGACGAAGGACTGCCCACCACCTCCGCCGGCGCTAGTGGACAGGACGCCCCGCCACAGGACCACCACTCCAGCACCCCACCCCTTGCAGATGGAGAACCACCACGCAAGCGGTCCCTGAGATCCAGGAACAGGACAGAGCACAATGGCAAGACCCCCGCCAAGAAATGAGACCACCCTGATTGTCATCCCACTGTCCCACTTTGTAACCCTGTCCAGATTGGAACTGTCCCAGCTCCATTTCCTATGCCCATATGGGCAGTGCACCTGTGAGACTAATAGACTGGACTCTTCCATGGACATTCCTCCACTATCACCCATCACCATTTTACCACCCCCTCCAATAATTAGCACTTCAATTAACACCCTTGAACCACAAAACAATCTGGAGTCAGTCTGTGATTTTGAAAATGTGTATTAGCTATAACAATGACAAAATCTGTTCACAATAGTAATGTCAACATACCTATGTCACACATCACAAGTCCATGAAGGATGCAAGCAGATGACACACGTTGGTAACCACACCTGTGAAACCGTAATGGAAATGTACAACTCAGTTACAAAATACTGCTTGAAATTGACAGACAGGATAGAGGTAGAAGTGTGAAAGTAAAAGTATTAGTAAAGAAAGTGTTCTCACCTGTGTGTCAATGAAAATATTGCTGTATGACTGAGTCCCTGTTGTCAATGTCTTCTTCCTCAGTTTCCTCCTCATCACTGTCCACAGGCTGCCACAACAACGTCATCTGGACCATCCTCCTGCAGAAAAGGCACCTGGCGTCGCAAAGCAAGATAGTGAAGCATAGAGTAGGCGATGGTGATCTGGCACACCTTCCTTGGTGAGTAGAATAGGGAACCACCTGTCATATGGAGGCACCTGAACCTGGCATTCAGGAGGCCGAAGGTGCGTTCGATCACCCTCTTAGTCCGCCCATGGGCCTCATTGTAACGTTCCTCTGCCCTGGGCCTGGGATTCCTCACTGGGGTCAGTAGCCATGACAGGTTGGGGTAACCAGAGTCCCCTAATAGCCACACCCGGTGCCTCTGGAGTTGACCCATCACATAAGGGATGCTGCTATTCCGCAGTATGTAGGCGTCATGCACAGAGCCAGGGAACATAGCATTTACCTGCGAGATGTACTGGTCTGCCAAACATACCATCTGTACATTCATGGAATGATAACTCTTCCGGTTCCTGTACACCTGTTCACTCCTGTGGGGGAGGACCAGAGCCACATGGGTCCCATCAATGGCACCTATGATGTTAGGGATCTGTCCCAGGGCATAGAAGTCACCTTTAACTGTAGCCAAATCCTCCACCTGAGGGAAAACGATGTAGCTCTTCATGTGTTTCAGTAGGGCAGACAACACTCTGGACAACACGTTGGAAAACATAGGCTGGGACATCCCTGATGCCATGGCCTCTGTTGTTTGAAATTACCCACTTGCTAGGAAATGGAGCACTGATAGCACCTGCGCTTGAGGGGGGATTCCTGTGGGATGGCGGATTGGTGACATAAGGTCTGGCTCCAGCTGGGTACACAGTTCCTGGATTGTGGCACGGTCAAACCTGTAGGTGATGATTAAATGTCGCTCCTCCATTATCAACAGGTCCACCAGCGGTCGTTACACTGGAGGATTCTGCCATCTCCTCACATGTCCCAGCTGACGGTGCCTAGGAAGGACAAAAGCGACCACAGAGTCAAGCAATTCAGAGGTATGTACCCACAGCTGCACAGAACACGAAACAAATTCCAAAAAGTTGTATGTATGTGTGTTGAGTCCAGGCCTCGGTATGTGTGACGCAGTTGAAAATGAAGCCATGTGGGCCCCTGAAATGGCTGCTGCCTGACCTCTAAAGTGGGACAATGGGATGTGAGGTAACTGCGCTGGCGTTGTACACCGTCGCAGTAGGCGGTCGTAGACCACGGCGCAATGATCCATTGGTTAACATTGGACCCTATGGGTCCTAGGAGCCAATGACGAAGTGCGCCGGCGGTCATGATACGCACCGCCGCGGACGTCACTGTCCCGGACGTGACCAACATTTTCTATCTGTTCAATCACTCGATACCTGATCTTCGACAGGAGAGGACCTACACTGCAAGTGCTTCTGTGACTTCGTTCTGGAAGAGACAATGGCATGTGCGTCTGGGGAAAGGGCCCCTGCCTTCACTGCACAGGAGTTGGAGAAGCTCGTGGACGGAGTCCTCCCCCAGTACACGCTACTCTACTGTCCTCCAGACCAACAGGTGAGTACATAGGGTGCAAGTTGTATGGGTTGTGCCTGGGTGGAGAGGGCTGGATGTCAGAAGGAAGGAGGCAGAGTTCTGCGACCATGAATGAGTGTGAATACATGTGCCAAATGGTAAGGCAAGGGATGTGGGCCACTCACTTCGACAGTGCAGTTGGTAATAACTTCTCTTCTTACCCTGTACATGTCATGTAGGTCAGCGCCCACCAGAAGAAGGATATTTGGCGTGCCATCGCCAAGGACGTCCGGACCGTGGGGGTCCACCAGAGATGGAGCACCCACTGCCGTAAAAGATGAGAGGACATTCGCCGCTGGAGCAAGAAGACAGCGGAGGCTCAGCTGGGGATGGCCTCCCAACGTGGGAGGGGTGCCCGTCGCACCATGACCCCCCTGATGTTCCGCATCCTGGCGGTGGCCTACCCTGAGTTGGATGGGCGCATGAGGGCATCACAGCAGACACAAGGGGGTGAGTACACTCTCATTCTGATGACTTTGCGCGCAGTGGAGGGGTTTGGGTGGGGGAGGAGGGCTGTGGGTTTCCCTAGGCCAGGGCGAGTTCCGTAGGCTAGACCCCTCCATGTGCCACTCCACCACACCTCTGTAGAGTGCCAAGTAGAGGTATAAATGCTCCTGTGTCATCTATGTGTGGAGATGTCCACCATAGCCATGTAGGCCATATCCCAGGAACTGCATCTGTAGAGGCCAAGAGAGCGGCGTAGTGCAGGGGGCTGTTGTGTCTGTATTGTCCGTCAACGGTAGCGGTAAGCCATGCACTCAACCTGTCTTTCTTCTGTTTCCCACCCCCTTTTTGTGCTCTCCCTGTTCTTTTGTGCATCAGCATCATCAGGCAGAGGTACAGTGGCACCGGAGCAAGAGGGGGCTGCATCCCACATGGCCATGGAGGGCCACACCACGGACTCTGAGTACACCAGTGGGACGGAGGGCGAGGGGAGCTTCACGGTGGTCACCGGATCAGCAAACAGCGACATGGACTCGTCCTCCGATGGGAGCTCCCATGTAGTGGCGGCACCATCTGTGTCCCCCACTTCAACAGGTACAGCCGCCACCCCCCCACCAGCACCGCCCTCTCAGCAGCCCCTCAGCCTTCGCCCCGTGCCCGCTCACCCAGGAGGGTGGGCATCACCTTCACCCAAGGCACCTTAGCCCCTTCCCCTGTCACCTCTGCTGCCCTCAGTGAAGAGGCCATTGACCTCCTCAGGTCACTCACTGTTGGACAGTCTACCATTGTGTATGCCATCCAGGGTGTAATGCATTCCTGGAGGGCATTCATTCTGGTCAGGCTGCCCATCATTGAACCCTGCAATCTCTGGCCTCAGCACTGATGGCAGCCTTTGTCCTTGTGTCTAGCTTCCCCCCTCCAACTTCCTCCACCCAGACCCAATCCCCTGTACCTCAGCCTATTCCAAGCACACAATCAGACCAGCCTGCACACACCTGAACACACAAGGGAAGCTCAGGCAAACATAGGCACCACACATCCCACAGGCACTCACACAAGCATCACCCACATACAGACACAGCAACATCCACTGCCTCCACTGTGTCCCCTCGTCGTCGTCTCCCTACTCCCTCACAGTGTTGTCTACACTCTCACCTGCATGCACTACCACTACAGCCACTAGGACTCGCACCAGAACACCCACCACCACACCCCGCTCACCTGCACTCACCACCCCCACTACCATTTACACGTCCCCTGTGTCCTCTCCCAGTGTGTCGGTGACGCCCCCTCCTAAAGTACACAAACGCGGGCACACACAAACCCAACATCCATCCACCTCACAACAGCCTCCAGAACATGCACCTGCACCCAAATCATCAAAAGTTACACCTCCTACAACCACCTCCTCTTCCTCCACTCCCAGACCCCCTCCAGCTACCCGTCCCAGTGTTCGTCAGAAACTTTTCCTGTGCAACGTTGACCTCTTTCCCACCCCGCTCCAACTCATATGTCCTGTAGTAGCACCTCAGCCAAAAAAAGTCTGGTACCAGTGGTGCCTGTTAGAGGTATGTGGAGTGCACCGGGCAACAGGGCAGCCAGTGTGACACGGAGCCAAAGCATAGCCAGTCCCCCCCCCTTGTGAAGCACCAGAAGTTGGACAGTGCCCAGTGGGAGAGGGTGAAGACTCCTGCCGGCAAAGCCGCTCACAAGGGTCCCGGGGGGAGTGTCGAGTCAGCTGTGACTCCTCCCAAGGTGGGGAAGGGGCAGAAGAAAGTGCCAAAGTCTGGGAAGAGCAGCACAGCGGAGAAGGCCACCATCATCCCTGCTGCCCAGGACGCCACCGCCAGCCCCATCGTCACTGGTCAGGAGACCACCGCCAGAGTCAGTGCCCAGGAGGGCAGCACAATCGTCACCGGTCAGGAGACCACCGCCAGAGTCAGTGCCCAGGAGGGCCCCTGCAGCCACAGCCCCACTGTGCAATGAGGGACCGCCATGGCACACACCACTGCACAGGTCAGAGACAGCAAAGTCAAGCACCGCTGAACAGGGCAAGCACCGCTGAACAGGGCAAAGAATGTCATGGCAAGCACCGCTGAACAGGGCAAGCACCACTGAACAGGGCAAAGACTGCCATGGCAAGCACCGCTGAACAGGGCAAGCACCGCCAACTCAAGCATCGCTAGCCCATGTGTGGCAGGGGCAGTGACGGAACTGGGACCGTCGTGGGGAGAGTGATGCACTCTGGGCACCAGTCCCCCTCCAGAACCAGTGGAGAACAGCATCCAGTACCTGAGTCCTTAACAGGATGAAGCACTCTGGGCACCAGTCCCGCTCCAGAACCAGTGGAGAAAGGCATCCACTTGAGAGACTGTGGCTTTGCACTCCCCAGGATGGTACAGTGGGCAAACCACCCACTGTAGAGACTTGTGAGACTGTGGCTTTGCACTCCCCAGGATGGTACACTGGGCAAACCACCCACTGCAGAGACTTGAGAGACTGTGACTTTGCACTCCCCAGGATGGTACAGTGGGCAAACCACCCACTGGAGAGACTTATGAGACTGTGGCTTTGCACTCCCCAGGATGGTACAGTGGGCAAACCACCCACTGCAGAGACTTGTGAGACTGTGGCTTTGCACTCCCCAGGATGGTACAGTGGGCAAACCACCCACTGCAGAGACTTGTGAGACTGTCGCTTTGCACTCACCAGGATGGTACAGTGGGCAAACCACCCACTGTAGACTTGAGAGACTGTGGCTTTGCACTCCCCAGGATACATCAATGAGCATGGAGCCCCGTCGTGGATCTGTCGTGGTGCTGTCATCCGGCTGAGGTGCCCCCCCTTCCCTTCCCCCTGAGGTGCCTGTTGTATTTCTATCTGATGCCCCTGCAGTGTTCTCTCCGTTTCAGGACATGTATCATGTGTGGGCCTTGCCCATGCATTTTGGGCCCAGTGGTCCACGGACATTCGATGGTGTATACCTGCACTACTGATCGTGATGTATATTTTTGGCATTTGTATATATTTCTGTATATATTAGCTTACTGTATTGTGCTACATTACAATGGTTGTACTCATTTCCTTTAGTCTTTGCATTCTTCTGGGGGGGTTGGGGGTTGTTACTGTGATGTTTGGAAATGCATTGGTGTGTGTGTTGTAGTGTGCGAGGGTCGAGGTGGGGGTGGGGGTGTTGCGTGTGTGTGTCCCTGACTTTTGCCTCCTACCTCCCCTATGTCATAGGTGCAGTACTCACCGTTGTCTTCGGCGCCGCCGTTGCTGATGTTCGTAGAGGAGCAGGAACACTATCGCAGGGAGTATTTGGAGTTCCGGCTCCATGGTGCCCTCCTTCCTCATGGAGTGTGTTAAGGTGAGCGTTTTCCCATTGAAATGGCTGTTTCTGCTGTGTTTTTATCCACAGTGAATCCACCCCGGAAAAGGTGGCGGATTGGCCTGTTGTAATACTGTGGGCGGTACTTTGTCTTCCGCCTGTCTGTTGGCGGTGACCACCGTGCTGTTTGTCTATACCGCCGTGGCAGTCGGAGTGTTAAAGTGGCTGTCTATGTTGGCAGTTTCCGCCACGGTCATAATTCCCTTTTTTTTTCGCCGTCCTGTTTGCGGTATTACCGCCGCTTTAACACCGTCCGCCAGGGTTGTAATGACCCCATGTCTCTTTTTACTGTGTGGTTGTGTCTTGGAGTTGGTGGTGTGTTCTTACTCTCTATTGTATCTTGTGGTGTCCCTCCATTTGTGTTTTTTGTAGTATTTGACTGTGCTTTGTCCCATTGTTAGTACATTTGTGTGTTTTTTGTATTTTTCATTGTACTTGTACTGTGGGGTTTCTGTCCAGGATAGTTGTTATGTTGGGTTGGTTGGGATTGTTATTTTTGGGCCTTAAGTTTCCTTTACATAATTTTTGTTTAGAATCATATTTTTTGTCAACCTGTACCTCAGAGATATGTTTAGTAGGGGGAGGCTGACTAGGGTGGTGGAGGAGGAGCTGGGAAGCTTTGTGTGGCTGATAGTCCTCTACCTCCCATTAATGTTGGAGATGGGGATCTTGTGATACAGGGCTGCCAGACGGAGGCGAGGCGGCTGCGGTGGGGCAAGGTGCTCCACCACCTGAAGAGGGTGTACCACAGCAGTTGCAGCGAGCATCAGCCGAAGCATCGCTGGGCAGTTCTGGTGCCTAGGGAGCAGGATCTGCTTGACCATCTTGGTATGGTGATCAGTGGCCCTGTTGGTAAGTATCCCATTGGCAAACTATTTACTATTTAGTGCATTTCAATGACAGTATCAGATGTGTTGGCGTGCTGCCTGCAGTGTTTGTGGACAGGTTGCATGCAACCAGAATTAAGTTTAACTGCGCCAGTATAGACACGGAGTTCACATATCCTACTATTTTACCAATGGAAATCAGATGTTTGGTGAGTCATGCACAACCATCACAAAGTCACACATTTCAGGGGCCATGGTAACATCTCTGCCCCAGCATTGTGTTGTGTATGATAAGCCAAGACACCACTAGCATACCATATGTAACTGGATTGTGATGACAAAGTAGGGCAATCCTTGTATGGTGCTACATTGTCATAATTTCACACACATCACCCCTGCCATTATGTTAGCAAAGGGGGCTTACCCGCCTTAGGGGGCACTGGCAATGGGGCATTTGATACCCTCAGACAACTTTGACACATCAGTAATGGATTACTCAATGCATGAACATTGCAGACTAAAAATTGAGCCGCTTGTCCTTCACAAAGTGCCTCTGTGAGCCTTCGAGGACAAGCAAGAATACCTGAGTCAGTTGTCTTGCAGAGCACCAGCGTAGTGTCATGTATCCATCACTCAACTGCCCCTCACACCATGGAGTTTCATCTTATATAGATTGGCCACATACACTTGTTGCTGGGTGTTGCACTACATGAGTCTCAGGCCCAGTGTAAGTGTGCAGATGTGTGGCTCTCACTCACCTTAGTGTCAGTGTCATTGTGAGTTCACAGTAGTGTTCCTTGTTGCATTGTCCTCAACCTGGATAATTAGCTTACCCCTCTTAAATAGTACACACTGTAATATGTTGTGCACTAGTAGTGATAGTGATGTGAAACTAACCGTGGTTTTCCATCCATATCTTACAGGTGGACGTGCCCCCTACACCATAGGTGAAGTGGCAAGATTTGAGGACCTAAATGTATCCAGTAAGTGTGATTATATCTGTCCTGTGTAGTGATTAAGGCTTTTGTGTGAATGAGCCATGTGTGTTACACCCAATGCTAGAAGTGATGAGCTGTCAAATGATCAGATATTAAAGTAGGCTAGATGGTGACACTGTGTCCCATTTAAGGGTTCCCAATGCGCAAGCAGAGAGTCATATCTTGTGAGGCTTGTGGAGCTTAATGGGTAAACAAGGTGATGACAAGCCACACGTAGGCCCATATGTGACTTAGATGTGCACCGTTGTGAAAATATTGGCACTGGGGCACACCGTCATTCTCACAACACAGAGATGTACCATTTTGTACACAAATTGGTGCATCCCTGTTTTGTAATGTACATGTAGGACTGGGTGGGCAATTGTCCCCCAGCATGGTGCTACATATATTGTACTCCACTTAAGTGACACTTATATGGAATGTAATAGGTGTGCATGCAGGTCAAGTTCAAATGTGAGCTGGCATGGATATGTGTGTGTAAGGAATGGTACTGGCTGATCAGGTATTGATGGGTGTCTACACCTGGACACATGAATTTAGATGTGAAAAACATATGTATACCAGCTTTCTAGTTATCAGCCCTCCTAATATATGGTCCACTCCCTGACTCCATGTATGAATGGGCATGACTTGGAGGATGGCCTGGACAGTTATGATGATAAATTGCATGGCCATCCCCCGAGGCACAGCGAGTGAGGAACAATACATTTGTAGGTAGATGTGATGCTCACAGTGTAGGTGGCAGTCATTTTGATCAGGCTTGCATGGGTACCGATCAACACTGACCCCTTATGGTTATCGCCTGCATCCCATACTCCTAATAACAGATTCAAGTTTCTGGTGATGTATGGTCGAAAATTGACACTGATAATGAGGAATAGTGGCCCTGGTCTATGTGAAGTTGACGCTGCCTTTGCATTGTTACACATGGCACAAAATCAAAGCACATCTCATTTTGTTTGTTTCCTAATCTTGTTGTGAGTGGCTATGGTGTCAAAGAAATTATACCAAGGTAGCATTGTTGTTTCATTCATCAGGGCCATTTTATTATCCAGAATGTGAGTTGGAGTGCATGTGCAATTCGATGCAGAGTGTAAGCTAATAATCTGTATATACTCCACACAATGCTGACACTGATGGTTGCCTGTCTCAATTTAACAGCTGCCAACATGAACAACAAGGAACTGCGGGCTTTCAGAAGAGGGCAGTCCGTTATCGGCACATACTTGAAGTGGAATCTGGGTTCCGGAGGATGGCACGCTGCTATCGCATGAAGCAATCCACCGGGGAGGGAGCAGGTATTCACCCAAGGGGGACCCACACTGCCGACACAGGGAAGACGAAGCACCACAGCTGTGCAGGGGGCCACAGCAGCCACCATCACAAAAGCCACACCTGCTGCACCCTCAACATCTGTGCCACAGTCGACCACACCTGCTGCCATGGACATGAGTGCTATTTGGGCCCTACAGAGGGATGTCATACTGGTCCTCAAAAAGTTGGACACTCTTGAGAAGGAAGTGGAGAACAACAGAAAAAACTAAAATTCATCAAGAGGAAACTCAAGAGGGCCAATCTGTGAATGGCTTAATGACTCTCACCCAGTTCAGTCCCCTCCATCCTCATTTGTTTTAAAGTTTTTTAGTGGGTTTTAGGGGGTTAGTGTCAGGTTAGATTAGGTTAGTAGATTAGTTAGGATAAGTAGGTTTGGGATTTCTACTTTTTACATTTTACTATGTGGGTGGGGGTGATGTTGGAGCTTTTAAGTGTTACATAAAAAAATAATATACCAAGAAAGTAGGTGTTATTCATTCTTTTTAGTTTAGTTAAATTCTAATTAAAATTGTTTGGGTACTCCCTTAAATCATGTTTCTTATGCTTGGGTCTCAGGGTCTTCCCTTGGTTGTACAGTGAAAATTGTGTGTTGGCCTAGGGATTCTGTCCTGCCTCCCGGACTCTCTCTTGACATGTTTATCACCTTCTTACAACTGAGCTGTCACATTGGCAGCTACAACACATCTATGTGTATGTGCATCTGCCATCCAGTGTACCCACCACTCAAGGTGGCTATGTTGACCATGTATAGGACAAGTAGGTGTGGTAATTAAGCTGTCCTTTTTTGGGTCCTGTGCTGAAATGTTGGGCACTGTCGGACATCTGACAGCCTACATTTCATATCTGTCCTGCTAAACTGACTATGGCAATTAGAAAAGAGGTTGAGCCCCTCTGTTTCGTACCAGTGTGTTCTACTGGTTCTCCCAGCTGACGATATTGCCGGGGGACTGTTTCATAGCCATTTCTGCAATATATAGTGGGTGTAGCACACATGTGTTCAACATTTTTTACATACTCAGTGAATTGCTTGTAGTGGATGAGACCAGCATCGATGTGTATCATGTAGGGCTCATGTACGTAGATATGTGCCAGCCTATTCATGCACTCTTGTACTGACACTCTGTGACTAAAGACAAGTTACACACATCACAATTCCTAAGCATAGTAGATGTGTTACAACACACAAAGCCATGCTGTTTGTGTAGGTCAAGTATCATAGGGCAAACTTTAGAATGTCCAGATCTGTGACCCCATTAGTGGAATCCATCCAATTGTGACACAACACAAGTCCAGGGTTGAGGGACATGTCATGGGACATGCTTAGGTAAAGAGTCTTTCAATGCAGGGGAACGTGCATTTCCAATTGAAAAGTTAGAGACAATTGCATTCCATAGCAGAAAGGTCAACAGTGTGTCGGTGAAGAGTGCAGATCTACAACAGTGCTAACACTGAAAGGATGTTGAGCACAGGACAAAGGAAAACACTGCCCGCGTGGCATTGGCTGGTGCTACCGGTAACTCCTACAGGTGAAGATGATCTGTTCCACATCTTCATTCTCCGATGTGTGTGGTGTCTCCTCTACCCTTGAAGATGGTAGTGGGGAGGTAAAAGAGGACACACATACTTCATTGGTTGGAGATGTGGACTCCTAATTCCCGGCAGCTACCAGCTGTGGAACTACATATGGCTTCACTGCAGCAAGGAGGAGCTGCTGATCTTTGAGTATAGCAGCAACATCCCTATGGTAGGCAGCCGTGTCTGCCCTGAGGAAGACCATTTCCCGGTGCATGGAGTCCATCTTGTCCTCAAGCACGCGGATGCCAGTTTGGGAGGGCAATTGTTGTGGCCTTTACCTCCTGGCAGCAGCTATGTCCCTCAGACACTCCTCGACTCAACACATTGGGGAGTGTGTGCGTCGGTTGGATGCAGTCTGTTCAGTAGCCGTAACCTTGCACGTGCACATCCCCTCCAGGCTGGCTGCCACAGTTTACATCCCCACCCGCACTTCCTTAGCCAGCTACCGCTGGACTCCTACCACTGTCCTCCCAAAACTGGTTCCTCGAAGTCCTCAGCTGTGTTGGTGCTGGCAGGTCATACTATTGAGGTGCCAAGTGGGGCCTGTGGGATGTCTGCTACATCAATACTCCTCCTTGCGACTGGAGGTGGTGTCTGGAGGTTTACAAGGACTTCTTGGAGGGTATCTAGGCCAATAGATGCCAGCTGGTCATCCAGGTCATCAAGGTACTCCAGGACAGGCAGACCCACAGGAGAGCTATCATCCTCTGCAATGAGATGGTGTAAAATCATTCTATCTGTGTTGTGGCAGTTGATTTGTCATGTCACTGACTTGATATTTCAGGTGCATTGTCATCTTAGGGCCAGATTTATGAAAAAGTGGTGCAGCACAGTGCTGCACAAAAATTTGCAGCGCCGCACGCAATAACATTTGCAGCGCCTCACTGCTTCACTTTAGTAACACAAGGATGCGCCGTATGTAAGTGAATATGGTGCACCCATGTGTTGTCCCTCGCGCTGGTGAAAAATTCAGCTGCCAGCGCCAACAGAGGCATCCTTGCACCATCATACAAGGATGTGTGCATTGAGGAGTGTGATTGTTTATGTGCGTGAATGTGTCCCTTCCTGCACATTAATAATCACTAGTGGCAATTTGGCACTTCTGTATGAGATGTAGAATACAGCACACACAGAAGTGCCAAAGCGTTATTTTCAAGTTATTGTTTATATCACACACATAAACAATCATTTGTGGCATTTTGCTCTTCCTATGCATGCTGCAGAAAGCAGCACACATTAGAAAAGCAAAAAACGAGGAAGAATAAATGTATTCCTCCTTGTTGCACCTTGCTAACTCTACCCCTGGGAGTGGCGTAAAATTTTGGCACTGCCTCAGGCTTACAAAATTCCATTTAATCTGAGGCAGCATCAAAATGCAATGGGTGTTCTATGGCATGCCCACAGCAATACCCATTGGACGTCCCTTCCACTCACAGTGATGCATGGGAAGAGGGCCGTATTTACAAGGTGACAGTAAGCCACAAAAAGTGGCTTAATACCACCTTGTCAATATAGCGCATTGCTTAGTGCCACAAAAAGTGACACTTCTTTGGCACTAGGCACCTATGATGTGCCCCTTAGTACCAAAAGTTTACTCCTGTACATCATACCTGCAGTCTACAGCCCTATGCCCCACCTGCATGTCACATGAAGGGAAGCCCAGTTGGTACAATTGGCTGCGTCATATCGTCCAAGTGTGATGTCTATCCTTTTTGTGGCTTGATACCATCTTTTCATTATCTACCCTCCCTGTGTATCCATTTGCATGGTGAGGCCTTGTAATGAGTATGCTGTGCTCATGCTACAGCACCATACATGGCAATTTTCACCTGTCACAGTCTTGCATGCTTCACATACACCCATGCTGTGCTGAGACCTTGCACCATCCCAGGGATGGCATTGCCAGGACACTATGCTCTTGTTGCCATTGATGACTCCTCATGTTGTTGTTTGTGTTTGTGTGCTACATTGCATGGCACTCATGGACCTGGAAGATTTCAGTTTCTCTTCTGTCTGTGTAGGTGTGTTTGCCTTACTAAACACCAGTGTCCTCCCCCACAATGCAGCCCTCTTTGCACTATGATACATGAGTGCAGCATGGTGACAGTAAAGCTCATTTGACATAAGCACAGGGTTTGACCCAGGGATGGGCAGTATGGGTATGACATTTCTGTTGTGTACATCATTCTGAATTTAACACTGCCTGATTGTAAATGAGTCTTTGGACATAGCCAGTTAACAGGAGTTGTACTTAGGTCAGGGCATGAAGCTAGTTAGAGGTTATTCTGCAGGTAGTCCTACTGGTCCCTCATTTCAAGTGCATCAGTCCCATGGGCACCTGACTGCCATTGTGTATTTGACCGCCTCCAGCAGCACAGGTGGTAGTGTTAACTGTTGTCAATGTGGAATGGGCCAATGGCCTGGCCCAGGCACGTTTCCAGCACCTTATGGACTGGCTATGCTATTAGTCCTGTGACACTGGACCAGTATTACATTCAACACTACCCTTCAGGCCTGTTTCCGCATTTCCACCAGCCTTTGCATGGTGGTAAAACCCCCATGCAATGGTTGTTGGTGATGTGAAGTGGTGTGGCCCTGGGTGCCCCTGCATAGCTCATGCACTTGGCATGGGCAGTGCAGGGGGTCCCAGGCTGTGACCCTTTGCCCTTTCCACTGCCTGATTTGCAGGTTTGAGTGCAGCATGTCCTGTTATACCTAATGCAGACCCAAAGTAGCACAGAGTCTATTTGATCCATTAAGAATGTTGTGCTAAGTGACCCACAGGGTTAACATGAACAGACACATTTCCAGCCACAATCTCAACGTGTGACTCATACTGCAAAGCGCAAAGGGTACACTGCACTGGCGGTCTTACCAACACAGAACTTTCCCATGCTCCATCCCCCGTTGATGTGGAATTATATGCCATTATGTTCACAGTGATACCCATGTGTTGTATGTGTGTGTTTATTTCCCCATTCCCATGTGTTTGATATGGTTGTTTAAAGTAGTTGTGGGCCCAGCCTGTGACTGTTGTGACCTACTGTTTACTATCTGTGGTACATATTTTCTGTAGGTACACTTTTCAGTTGAGCATCAAGATGTGTGGTTCAACACTACTTCAATTTAGTTGGTCTGGGTAGTGACGTTCCCAATGATACAGGTCCAGCCTGCTATTCCCCCAGTGCCTGTTCAGTTCATTGTTCCATGCACCCAGGGGACACCCTGACTGCATGATGGCATGGTGGCTGCCTCATGTGGATGTGCTGTCTATGTGCGGTGTGGTGGTGCTATCGGCACATTCCTGGGTACTGTTGGGACAGTTGCAATTACTTGTGTGCTGCGAGATGCAGCAGTCATGCATTTTGGCAATGAGGCAAGGCAGTTGCAAGGTGTTACTACGAGGTACACAACTGTGATGTAACCCCAGGACTGGTATTGACTGACTACCTGGTATCTGAGCTCTTGGGCGTGTTGGTTGTGTTGATATGACTACATGCAAGTGATATTGTGATGATACAACCAGTGCCACAGTGATTATACATGCCATCGATCCCATGTGCTGCATATTTAGGCATGTTGTACAACCTTGGTCAAGGTTGTGTATGTGGCATGGTGCATGGCACTACTAAGGTGTAGGTACATGTGTAGCTTATGTCGGCGTGGTGCAACTTGCTTAATGTGCATTGTGTCCCTCTGTGCTCCTTTGACATGCATTGTGTGAGTCCCATGTGCCTCCCCCTTCTTACATTTTAGCATAACTTCCTCCATGCAACTTACCCTGCATTTGTGGTGTTTCCTGGTAGTCTGCACTGTCCTGTCCTGAGTTTCCTGTGATGATTTCCTCCGGGATGACTGCTGCAACCATCTCCTCCATCTCGTCCAAGTCTTCTTGTGGTGCTAGACTCCCACCTCCAGTTCGCAGTGCTGCCTTCCTGTTCCTTGCCACTTTGCCACTTTTACCTATGTCCTTCCCTTGCAGTCATGTCAGTGTTTCCTGCACTCAGTTACAGTTCTCCTGACCTCTGCCACAATGGTAGTCTTATCCACTATCTGCTGCCAGATTGCCTCTCTCTTTCCAATTGACAATTTTGAGGTGACAAAGAGATAATTGTGATGCTCCATCACCTCTCACATCAGTATTTCATGCTCCTCTGCGCTGAAATGACATTTCTCTTTTTCTTTGCCCTCCCCTGGGTCTTGTCTGTTTCCTTCTGGCTGGTTCCTGGTTGAATGGGCTCTCCCTGGCATCTCTCCTGACTTCACAACTCCATTTTGACTCTCCTTTGCACTGTTTTCTCCATTTGCATCTGTATTTGACGCTATTGGGGGCAAAAATGGAGCATTTCTGTTTTGCGACATGTTTACATGTCGTGATACAGATTATAGTAATTTTCTCACAGTTAGCGTCATTTTGCCTTATGACAAGGCACAGTGGTTAAAGTCTGAAAAAAGTGACTCTAATCAATTTTTAGTGCCACCCAGCATCATAGTATAAATATGATGCCCGGGTGGCCTTAAAAAATGGTGCTAGTCACTGCTAACCTTTTTGACGCAAAACTTCGTTAGCTCAGTTTTGTGTCAAAAAGTATACATCTGGCCCTAAATGTCTCAACTCTATTCAGGCCATAGAACTGTATCAAACAATGATAGGGCAAATCATGAAAGCAGACAGATGCTGGAACTGATATTTGGACCAGGAGGTAGAGTGGAGTGTCAGGACATTTTATTGTAGGTGTATCTGGTCATTTGTGATATATTTCAACATTTTGTATCAGAGGAATGATGTCACTATAGATCTAAAGTAGCACTCTGGATGCATCCTTGAGCAAAGCTCTTTGTCACAAAATGGGTCAATTCTTTTGGATCAATTAAACAAGATCATAACACTGGTTACATAACAGAGCAATATGATGGCTGTGTACAGTGGGTCAACTCTGCCCATGAGGTGGTTCTTCCTCAGAAATAAATTGTCCATAGGCTTATTAGGCCTTCTGTCCCCTGGTATTCCACTAGCTTAAACGAAGCTGAGTGTGCCTGTAAGAAGCATGACAGATGTGGTGCTTAGACTACTCCTTTGAAGGTAGATTAAAATTGAAGGCTGTTCTTGGATCTTATAGAAACTGGTAACTATGGCCAAAGCAGACTCTTTTGGAAATGAGACTGTGAATGCTCAAAACTATTCAAAAGAAATATTTTTGATAGTCAAGTCCCTCTAAACACCAATGTGCTTTTCATAACCATTTGAGCATTCACAAAACTAGTAGACAAGCTAACAAATTTATTTGAGGACAAAGAGCACACTCTGGTAATAGGTTGCCCCAGACAGTTGAACATCTCACAGGAGTATACCCTAGCATGGGACTTATAGACCAGTTCTCAATGGAGCAATTCAAACAATTTGCCAGTACTATTAAGTCCGTCTCTCCCTTAGACTCAGTTCCACCCAGGGTTTGGATAGCAAGTTCCTCAGAACTAACTGTGCTGCTTTTAGAAGTGTGCAACAGCTCTTTAATTAATTGATGTTTTCCTGAGAATTGGAATAAAGCTATCACCTTTCCTTTGCTTAAAAAAGCAGATGATGATTGTTAGACCTGGCATCCTTAGCGTGGTCTCCCATAACCTTTTGCCTCTGCTTCCCAGGTTGTTGCTATGTGCTGGACTCTATTTTTGCTGTATTATTTTACTCTGAGCACTTTACCACTGCTGACCATTGCTGAAGTGCAAGTACTCTCTATGTGAAATTATATGTGAAATTGGATTTTCCATGGTTAGCATATTTGAGTTCATAGTAAGTCCCTAGTAAAGTGCACTAGCAATGCCCAGGACATGTAAATCAAATTCTACTAGTGGGCCTGCAGCACTGATTGTGCCACCCACATGAGTAGCCTTGCAAACATGGCTCAGAGCTGCCACTGCAATGTCCGTGTGTGGGGTTTTAAACTGCCAATTTGACTTGGCAAGTGTACCCACTGACCGGGCCTAAACCTTCCCTTTTTATACATGTAAGACATCCCTACGATAGGCCCTAGGTAGCCCCATGGGTAGGGTACTGTGTATGTTAAAGGTGGAACATATCCTAATGTGTTTTACATGTCCTAACAGTGAAATATTGCCAAATACGGTTTTAACTATTGCAAGGCCTATCTCTCTCACAGCTTAACATAGGGGCTGCCTTTAAATATTCTTAAAGTGCAGTTTCCCTTTGAGAGCAGATAGAGTTATGGAGTTGGGGTCTCTGATCTCAAAATTTGAAAATACATCTTTTATTGAAGTTGTTTTTTAGATTGTTAGTTTGAAATTGCCACTTTCACAAGGTAGGCATTTTCTTGCTTAAATCATTCTGTGATTCTGCCTGTTTGTGGATTCCCTGTCTTCGTCAGACTGATAGTTGGGCTGTTTGTGAATCTCCTCTAGACAGTGACACAAAGGGAGCTGGGGTGTAGCCTGCATATCCTGATGAGTCTTCTGGGCTAGAGGGGAGGGAGGAGTGGTCACTTACACCTGAATGGGCTGTGCCTGCCCTCACACAATGCAATCTCCAACCCCCTGCAGTGAGTCTGGGGCCAGGCCTGGACACGTCAGGATCCTGTAAACAACAGAGACTTTTCTTTGAAGTTGGGCAACTTCAAAGGTAGAAAGGGTATTAGTATTGGACCCAAAACCCCAGACTTGATATTTCTTTAAGATTTGCTTCTGGAACCAAGAGGAACCTCTGCCAATGAGAAGAGCTGAAGAGTTGAGAAGAAGTGCTTTCCCTGCATGTGACTGTTCTTTGTTGGGCTATCCTGCAGTTGCTTATTCTGCCTGTGAAAGGGTCCAACGACTGGACTTTGTGGTGTGTTCCTACTTGAGAAGAATCTCCAAGGGCTTGGACTGAGCTTGCCCCCTGTTCTGAAGTCTCAGGGCCATCAAACACTTCCTCTGCCAGCACCTGGACTCTCTGATGAGACTTCCCCCCTGCCAAATGGTGCCTAATCCAGTTTCTCTGCCCTTGAAATGAGAAGCTGGTGGAAAAAACAATAAAAACCAAGCAAACAGACTTCGGACAACTCTGGACTGACACCGCTGCTGAATCCTGTGACACTGCCTGCGACCTAAGCTGTGGTCCTTGCTGGAGTGCAACAACCCTGCAGGCCCGATGACACTGCAGCTGAACTGAAGTCTGGAACTCCGTTGAAGTTGCTGCAAAACATCGTGACCACCGGACACTGACTGCTCTGGAAGTGACCCGATCCAACGCTTTGCACCGACAACGCCTCACCTCAAACGCTCCGCAGCAAGGACCCAACACCTCTTTGCGACACCTTTGGTCCTTTGCTCCACAGCACCGGAACTGAAGCTGCCTCAGATCCAGCAATGCTGCAATCCCCGACTCTGTACACCCTAATTTTCCAAAATTTTCCTCATTTTCACAAGGTACTGTACCTGTGGGTCCATGTGACTCCGTAACAGGCACCATTGGCATCGGATTGCTGGGAGTGACTGGTCACAATGCTGTGATATCGCCGAATCGAAGCATTTGTGTTTCTAAGTGCTTTATTGAAGTTTCATCTTTAAAAATTAATAATTTTGCCTGTGTATGTTGGATTTTTGTCATTTTGGTCTTGTTTTGCTCAGATAAATATTGGCTATTTTTCTAACGTGGTGTGGAGTCATTTTGTAGTGTTTTCACTGTATTACTGTGTGTGTTGGGACAAATACTTTACACATTGTCTCTGGGTTTGGCCATTCTGCTCATGCCAAGCTTCCAAGGAGGTGGGAGGGGGGTAATCAAGTGTTTTTCTCCTTTGGCCTGACTAGAGTGAGGGTCCTTACTTGGACAGAGGGTAACCTGATTGCCAACCAAATACCCCATTTCTAACAATGATCCTTCTGCCCTTTCTAATTTTAGAGCAGTTCTTGCTTTTACCATTTCAATGAAAACTCTGGAAAAATATGTTAATAATCTAATTTCTGGATTTGTGGAGAAATACTAGATCCTTAAACATGTACAGTTTGTATAGTGACTTGGGTTTAGTACTGAAACATTTCTTGTGTTGGTTCTTGATGACCTTCGGATGTCAGCAGAGAAAGGGTACCTAGTGACCCTGGTTTTATTAGATCTATTTGCCACAATCGACATGGTCTCATACCCAATATTGCTGACCAGATTGGCAGAGCTGTAAAAGGAAGGCCTGTGCTACAATGGTGTAACTCCTACTTAAAAAGACAGGTGTCCAGCTGTATATTTGCTACCTTACCGTTCAGAGTTTAGAACAATGAACCAGCATTTAGACCTACCATTTGTAATCTTTACATCCATCCCCTTGTCAAAATAGTTACATTTTTGGGATGGATTGTATGTATTATGCTGATGATACTAAGCTGATAATCACTGTAGATCAATCGGTCACTGCACCTTTTGAGACCTTTTATTGGTATATGCTATTGGCTAAGGGAAAACACATAGCAATTCAATGTTGATAAAACAGAAATGCTGTAGATTAGAGACAATTTTACCATCTATCCCTTTCCATCATATTTATGGCCCTCGACTGGGCTAATCCTGTCGGCCCAGCTGAGGCAGTTAAGGATCTTGGCTTTTTGTTGGACAAGAACTTGACTTATAGAAACAGCTTAACCATCTGTCTTCTACCTGTTTCTTTTTGCTGCAGGTGCTGCAAATATTTCTTCCTCTTCTTCCTTGTACGGTGCACTTACTAGTGATTCAGGCTATTAGTCATAGGGCCAGAGGTATAATTTTTCCAAATAGTGATTACTTAGTTGCGATTATCTGCGAATCGCAATTATGTAATCACTATTTGAATGTATGAAACTCGGGAGCGTGGCCAAGGACCCGGAGATGGCGCACGCCTGAACTTCTCGCTCCGGAGGGGCCGGCGAGAAAGTGCTTGAAATCGTGCCCTCTCCGGGCCTGCCGAGGTCCGAGCGGAGGGACTGGGCCGGAGGAAATGGCCAAGAGGGCGCGGACCCTTCCGGCGACCACGGAGAGTGCTGGGGGGCGAAACCGGCCAGCTGTTGGGCTCGGGGCCCGGAGGCCTGGGAGCGCGGCCGAAGCCGCGGCCTCGCGCTGGGCCGAGGCCCGAAGCGGCGTGAGGGCAGACGGAGTGGAGAGGCGGGGACCCCGGACGGGTCTCCCCGTGGCGGCGCGGGTTCCGGAGGGGGCCCGAGAGCCCAAGAGTGACCGCGTCTAATCGGGGTGTGGCAGGGCAAGGCTCCTAGAAGCGGTCGGCCCCAGATGAATACGGGGGCCGGCCTACGAACGAGGTTTGTGGCCGCGGGCAGAACTGCGGGCCGAGGCGGCACGAGGGCGATCGGCCCGAGGGCAGCGGGGGACGCCAAGGGAGCCCCCCCCCGCTGCGGCGGGGTCACCAGTTGGGGCCCGGTGGCCCAATAGTGGACACGCTTTGAGACGCTGCTCTTAGACAAGAGCATGACCCCAGAGAAGAAGAGCGGGGACGACGAGTGGCCGATAGAGAGAGTAGGAGCAGCGCGACACCGGGGTGACGGTGCGACCCGGGAGCTGGCCACGAGGCCGCTTGACTGGAGGTGGAGCTCGGGGCCCCAGCAAACTCCGAAGAGGTGAAATGATTAGAGGAAAGCGGACCCTGGTGAACCCCTGTAGACATCGGTGAGTTTGCAGTGCGACTGGTGGCCCCTTGGGGTAGGGTGCCAGAGAAGAGTGGCCCAGGACCGCGCCTGCCTGAGCCCCCTGGGGGCGGACTTGGAGCCCGGGGCGGGAGGATCCAACTGACAGGATCAAATCAACTGGGCAAGAGGAACAGCCTATGGAACCGGTGAGGGGCGGATCGCGCCCTGGGGGTGAGAGGAACGTGGAAGGACCAGTGGATGGACTTGTGGATTCCCTCGGGCGCCCTAGAGGGCCGGAGACCCCTAAACGAGTAGGGCAGGAAACAGTACAAGGGGGATTAGCCCCAGAGGGGTGAAACAGGGTGCCCAGAAATGTTATTGGTGCAATAAGGAAGCCAAGTGGGACGCAAAGCGGAGCCGCGAAGAGGGGAGACAGACGTGAGCCCACGACGTGCCAAAGGGCCAAGAACTGGAGAAGCTAGCGGCTAAACAGGAAAAGTCGGCGTAAAGACCCCCCGGCGCCGCGGCCCCGAAAACAGCGGGTCTGGACGGAGCGCAGGGGCCCAGCTGAGGATCAACCAGGAACAAAAAAGGTGCCGCTTATGGTGAGTGGAAGTGATGCCCTGGAGTGGAACTATAAACATCGTTGGGGCCACTGCTGGGGCCCCTAGGGCAAGGCCGGCAGCCAGTCTGATGTCCCCCAAGAGCCGCCGCAAGACCAGAACCATGGACACTGCGGCTCCGGCTGAGAGCGGGGGACCGGGCACGCAGGACCACATGCAGCTCAAAGTCCAGGATACTCTAGATAAAATACTCGGAGCTATTGAGGACACAAAAGCAACGCTGCAGCGGGAGATAAGCCAGGTCGCGGTTGAGGTGAGCCTACTGAGAGCGGACCACCAGAAATTGGTGGACAGAGTCAAAGAAACAGAAACTGCACTGGCGGTCATTGCACCAAAACAGAAAGACTTGGCGGCCGAAGTGACCTCCCTGGTTGACAGAGTGACGCGCCTCGAAAAGAGAGCTGAAGACGCGGAAGGTAGGAACAGAAGGAGCAATGTACGCGTAGTGGGCCTCCCGGAGAGGGCCGAGGGGGCGAACATGGTTGAATTTCTGGAGAAGTGGTTAAGCACAACAGTGGCGCCCGGGCGCCTGACTCCTTTCTACACGCTGGAGCGGGCGCATCGAGTGCTGGCGAGACCCCTTGCTCCGGGCAGGCCCCCCCGGGCAGTGATAGCTAAATTGTTACACCACAGAGACAGGGACACCCTCCTGCAGAGGGCCAGGGAGTCGGGCCCGTTCAAAGTCGCAAACGGGGAGGTGACACTATTCCCAGACTTCACCCTGGAGGTGCAAAATAAGCGAGCTTCATTTCTGACAGTCAAGAGAGCCCTAAGGGATGAAGGAATCCAGTACTCGCTGCTCTACCCAGCCAGGTTAAGGGTAATGCTGGAAGGGAAGACAATGTTCCTCCAATCCCCTGAAGAGGCGTGGGAATGGCTGGAGTCACACAGTTCACAGGCGGGAGGGCCAGCAGGAGAGGGCGCGAATGGGGACAGGGCTCACCGAGCTCCGAAGGGAAGGAAATCCAGAGACCGCAGACGACTGGCGCCTACGCAAACACAGAAGGAGAAAGGAAGGAAGGAAGCACTGGAAGCAGCAGCACGCATGGGTGGCGAGGCATCCCCCAGGAAGGCTCTGGGGATGAAACGGATGACACGCTGGTGTCCTCTGCGGGAGAACTGGAACACTCAGCCCGGGCCCCGAAGGTAACCCCACAAACGGCTGACGAACTCGGCTAACATGGACCTGCGGTGGGCGCCGGAGATAGAGCGTGTCATGGGAACTAACGGCCCCTCCGGACTTGGCCACCCCCCGGACCAGAATCTCGCCTATCCAAAATGGCGAGTACTGCTGTTAAGAGACTAAACAAGTTGCACTGTTGCACAATTAGATGGGCGACATACAGGCTTAGAGACGCCCTGGGGATCGGGAGTTGGGATACACAGTTAAAAGTTAATATGGCACAGTGGGTGGCGGAATTAGTTTGCGGCAAAGTCATGAATATGTGGAAATACAACTCTGAGGCTTGGGAGGGCCGGGGACAATGCTACCAGTCTGAAATCACAAAATGGCAGATTACAATCTCTTGACCTGGAACGTTAGGGGAATGGGTACACCAGCTAAAAGGCACAAAATACTCTCCTATTTAAAGAGAAGGGGTGTACAGGTGGCACTACTGCAGGAGACTCGCCTGGAGAGGGAGAGAAGCTAAGACGCAGGTGGAGGGGGCAGGTGTTTGCATCAGAATACTCAGCCTATGCAAGAGGTGTATTAATATGGATCAGAGCGGGGGTCCCCTTCACAATGATTTCTTCTAACATAGACCGAGAGGGAAGATTCGTGATATTAGAGGGGAGGCTACACGGTATACCAATGGTCTTGAGCTGCATTTACGCCCCCAACCAAGACCAGGTACCCTTCATATCGGGCCTATCGAGACACCTCACACGACAACACACCGGAGAACTATTAGTGGGAGGTGATTTTAATGCAGTGATAGACACAAACATGGACAGATCCACCCCACCTCTACAAGGGGCAGCTACAATTAGAACAGCCAAAAGATTAGGCGAGTGGTTGGACACGTGGGGGTTGTCGGATGTCTGGCGAGTGCATCACCCAACTACTAGGGATTACTCTTACTACTCGGGTCTTCACCGGGTGCACACTAGAATTGACAGGGTAGTTTGTACTGCAGGCCTGATGAATAACATGACACGCTCGGAATACTTAGCCCGCACCTTGTCTGACCACAATCCCTTGCTAATAACGATGAGGTTGTCAGAAGATAGACCCCCCATACCATCATGGAGACTGTCCCCCTCAGTACTTGAGGACCAGGCGTACAGAGAGGCCCTGCACTGTCACCTAGCAGAATATATTGAGACGAACAGTGGGTCCACCCCATCTAGGGCCTTGGAGTGGGAGGCACTCAAGGTGGTGACGAGGGGCTTCTGTTTGGGGCAGTCAGTGGGGGTGAGGCGCACGCTAGAAAAGGAACTGGAAGCCCTAGAGAAGGATATGCATGATGGGGAGCTGAGACAGGGGAAGGCAGTCCAGGAGAATGGAGAATACAGCCGTGCCCGCAGAGAACACTCCCGTATTGAAGAGCAGATCAGATGTCATGATAGGCAAAAATACATAGCATCCTTGCAGGCAGAGGAGGGCAGATCGGGAAGGCTGCTGGCATGGCTGGTCCACCCAGGGGGGCAGGGTGAGCCGGTCACATGTGGACTAGATGGGGAAGGATCGCGCAGACTCAGACCGGGCCCCATAAATGACGCATTCAGGGAATACTACACGCAGTTGTACGGGAAACCCAGTGAGCTGCGGATGGAGGTCTTTGATAATTACTTACTACAAACTCCACTGCCTACACTGAGTGCAGAGGAGAGAGACGGCTTGGGAGGTCCAGTGTCGGTAGAAGAAGTAAACGAAACAATAGCACAGTTAGCACCTTGAAAGACTCCAGGAACAGACGGCCTCCCCATGGATTTTTATAAAAAATACAGATCACTGCTGGCTCCCCAACTGATGGAGATGTATGCTGAGGCACTGAAACAAGGAGAGCTACCGTGCACACTGCGGGAAGCCTTGGTGGAGCCACTCCCCGAGACAAAAGACAGGGAATCTTCGGTGGCGGACTTTAGGCCTTTATCAATGCAAAACAGCGACTTCAAAATTCTTAGCAAGATCATGGCTGCTCGGCTACTCCCCCTTATGACCAAGCTAGTGCACGCTGACCAGAACGGTTTTGTCCCTGGCCGTAATACCTCCCTGAACCTGAGACGGGTTTTTACGGTTCTGCACATGCCTAAGAACCTGAGGCCGACGGCGGGGGTCTTGCTCGCGGTGGACTTCGAGAAGGCCTTCGATTCTATCAGGTGGGACTACTTAAGAACTGTGATGCTTAAAATGGGGCTGGGGGAGGAATGGGTGAAATGGGTGGATCTGTTGTACTCATCCCCACTAGCAAGAGTTAAGACCGGAAGGACGATTTCTAGTGCATACCCAGTATACCGGGGAACTAGGCAGGGCTGCCCCTTGTCCCCACTGCTGTTTGCTCTGGCAATTGAGCCCCTGGCCTCGCGGCTGCGATGTGAAGGCATGGGTAGGGGAATTGTGTGGGGTCCGGATGAGCATATTGTTTCTCTGTATGCTGATGATATACTTATCTACCTGAGAGACGAGACAAGCGGACTCACGTGGGCACTGGGGACACTGGAAGACTTCCGAGACATATCTGGTCTCCGACTTAACCGGAGGAAAACATTTGTATTCCCGGTGCTGTTAGACGGCATGCGCCCTGATGCGTGCCCAGCAGATATAAACTGGGCCCGCAGACTTTTAAATACCTGGGCATACAGATATTTCACGAATTGAACGACCTTAGAGTCAGGAATATTGGCAGGACACTCAGATCCCTGCGCGCCTCGGTGGGGTTCTGGAGATCATTGAAGCTAACAATAATGGCCAGAGTGGCGCTCTCAAAAATGATCATGCTTCCGCGCCTCCTTTACTATTTTGCTAACTTACCGCTACAGGTCCCCTCTGCATGGTTCCGAGAGCTGAATGCTCTGCTCAGAGAGCTGATATGGGATGAGGGTCGCAGGAGAACAGCGCTTTCGACCATCTGCAGACTGACACACTTGGGGGGGCTGGGTGCTCCTGACTTCGAGGCTTATTACTTGGCATCCCAGCTACAATGGGTGGCCGGCTGGCTAGCGGGCAGGGGACGGCTGGACCTAGCTACCACGCACGGAGTAATAGACACAGCTCGGATAGCAGCAAGTATGGTGGGCAGGAAGATTGCCCCCATAAGAGACAACATAATGTGCAAGGTGGCGATGAAATGCTGGAAACGGTGCGAGAAAAGTACTGGGGTGGGGCCGCCGTACTCTCCCGCTCTGCCGCTGGCGGCCGTCGCTCTGGACCCGGGAGTGGGGGAGCTAGGGGGGCTGGGATTGGGACCATGGACGAGAGCAGGGATAGTGACAGTGGGGGGGCTATTCAAGGAGGGGGTGCTGAGGAGCTTCGCTGATGTGGCGGGGGGGGAGTGCCGCAAGGACAATTTTTACTCTTCAGGAGGTTGGTGCACACCCTGAAAGAGCATTGGGACACGATCAACGCGGAACCCACGATTCACGGGGTGTTGAACCTCCTGTTGACAGCAGGAGAGGAACCTCACTTAATTGCAAAAATATACCGGGCCCAAATAGAAGCAGCAGTGGACCCCCTGCATTCCCTAAGAGAAAAATGGGTGAAGACAATTGGGCGGGATCTGTCTGAATCCCAGTGGAACAGAGCACTAGCTTATCCCAGGATGATCTCGCGCAACATGAGGCTGAGATACATCCAATACAACTATCTACACAGAACATACCTCACTCCTCAACGGTTGCACCGCATATATGGGGGGGTGCCCAGGACATGCCCAAGATGTGGGGACGGTGAGGCCGACTTTGACCATATGGTGTGGGGATGCACGATACTCCAGAGGGGTTGGGACGCGATGATGGCAATCCTCACGGAGCTGTTCGAGATGGAGCTCAGGCCAACCCCTGTCATGTGTCTATTGGGCCTTAGAACCGGCATCAAGTGGAGTAGGGTAGGGGTCCGTTTCCTTGACCTGTCCCTAGCCCTATATAAAAGACTGATTACGAAGGGTTGGAAGTCTCCCACCAACCCATCTCTGACAGAATGGAGAAGCGATGTCACAAGATGGTCCAGAGCTGAGCTGCAGGTCCTTAAGGCCGAAGAGGCCAGGGGGGTAAGCCGGACTCCCATCGCCTCGGAGTGGGAAAACCTAGTGACAAACTGGGACGACCTAACGAAGAGACCAAAAGCACCTGAGGGGGTGGGATGAACTAATTGAAATGGCCAGAGGATAGGATCGTGGGGGAAGGTCCCCGTAACTATGACAGGAGGAATACTAGGCGCCACTCCGAGCCAGACACGGAGAGTGAGAGAGCGGGGGGACAGGACACAATAACTACAATGATAGAGGACGGAGGGGTGCGAAGCACAGGCCAACCCTACATAACAAGTAATGCCCTGACAATTGCCCCATTAAGAAATTAAGCAGATCCACCCATTTAAGCCAATAAGTTTATTCAAAGTTTGAAGTTGAGTTAAGTCTGTTATTAGGTCACAATATCCAAGAAGTAACAAGGGGTTCTGAAAGTACTGACAACATAAAAGCGATCTGATTTAGAATTGGAAATACTGATGTATAAGTATTATATTATAATATTGTTGGAAAATGGGTTATTGGTAGGGCAGGTAGGTACCTACACCTAGCAACAAGCCACTAACCTCCACATAGGTACAGTTAGGTCTCAGTAAATTAATCCCAGCTCAACCCTTGGTAGCTTGGCAACGAGCGTCAAGGCTTAACTTAGGAGACAAAGTGTAAAGCATTCAAATATCACAAAACAGTAATTAAATAAAACACAGGAAACAGTTTAAAAATCCAAAACCAATTTATAAAAATAGTTTATATTTTTATCTTTAAAATGACACAAAAACGATTAAAATCGGTTCAGGGGAACCAGAGATATGAATTTTTAAAGAATTATTACTTTTCTAGCGCTTTGAAACAAAAAGCGCCAATCGGGTCATCTGGTTGCACCTCGACCGGGGCAAAGTCAAACTTTCAGGCCGACCGCGATGGAGCCCTGCTCGGCTACAGGTCGCGGGAGGCCTCGGTTAAAAAGTTACCTTCTGACTTAGTCTTTATTTTGAAGTTTTTCTTCACCGGGACGAACCTGCCAGTTGAATCCGACCTCCTGGAGCCCTTGTCCGGATACGCGATGTGGGTTTCCTCGGTGGAGACTTTTACCTTCGGACTTAGTCGTTTTTTCGAGATGAAAATCCTTCGACCGGGGTAAACCTGAATCTTGATCCGACGTCCATGGAGCCCTTCTCGGATACGATGGCTGGGAGGTCCCGGTCAACTTTTTACGTTCGGACTTAGTCTCTTTTTTGGATGTTTTTCTTTACCGGGACGAACCACGAAGTCAGGCCGGGTCGCGGTTGAGGCAAGCCGGCTAGAATTTCCGCGGCGGGTCGGTCCCTCTCTGGAGCTTTTTTCCAAAAATTCTCAAATCTTTTCCAAACTTCTGGGGCTTCACCCAGATGTTCTTTTAAGGTTCTTTTGGGGTCCACAGCTCACCCCAAGGGTCCAGAAGTTCTGTGATGGTCCTTGGGGGGTGCGGACTTCAACTCCCAGAATGCACCTGGCGCAAACTCCTTTTTGGCCACTGGACAGTGGTCAGCTGGTCGCTTTCTTCAGGAGTTGGTGCAGGGGACTCTGGTTAGCAATTTTTCACCTGTAGCAAACAGGGAGTCCCTCCTTGAACCAGTTGAAGCCAGGCAAATTCCTTCTTGTGGTGAAGCCCAAGTGTGCAGCTGGTGCAGTCCTTCTGAGTGCAGGTTCCAGGTGCAGGCCAGGGGTCCAGCAGGGCAGTCCTTCTTCTCCTTAAGTTCTTTCTTCTTGAAATTTGGTGGGGATCTGAGGCGTGGGTGCAGGTCTGCCAGTTTTATCCTTGCTCCTGGGTGAAAAGCAGGGGGGCCCTGGTTCTCCAATCAGGGACAGGGTCGTCCCCCTGTGATGACCACTTCCTGGGAAGTGTGGCAAAAATCCATCCCAGAAGTCTCTAAAAATCCAACATGGATGAATCTGATTTTTGGAGGTTACATCTGGCTGAGCCCACCCACTGGTGTGGCTAAAAATCATAAACACACCCCTCTCCTGCCTTCTCCTAATCTAATCAAGGGGGCACCTAGCTGTCTGGGGTTGCAGGATGTGGGGGTGTTGCTGGGTGCTCCAAATGTCCTTCTCTGCCTTTGAAGACCAGTTTGGCCGCCCTCCCCCTTCCTGCCTCACCATCTGCTGAGGGGAGATTCTCTCCCCCAAGCACATTCCTTTGTGTGAAGTCAGGCCACTTCACACCTCATCAAGGTAGCCTGGCAGAAGCTGCTGCAGGCTGGCCAATCAGAGCACAGCAGCAAAAACAATGCAGAGCTGAAATTGGCAACTTTTTAGGTAAAGTCTAAACTTTTTACCTGAACAAGTTATATTAAATCCCACAACTGGAAGTTGTGGGATTTATTACAACAATTAATTTGATACCAAATTCTTGGTATGTAACATTTAAGGAGACTTTAAAATTTAAAATAAAGTCTGCCCATTCTAGCCTATGAAGGCCATTTACTTCAATGAGGGAAAAACGAATTTGGCTGTTTTTACCTCACCAGGGCTTATAAATCTATTTTTATAAAGTCCCTGCTTATAGTTACATGGCACCCAGCCCTAGGGGCACATAGGGCACACCTTAGGGGTGACTTATATGTAAAAATAAGGTAGTTTAAGACTTTGGAAGTACCTTTAATTCCAAAGTCGAATTTGCATATATCTTTAATTTAAAAGCAGCCAGCAATGCAGGCTTGCTTTTAAAATGACACTGGGCACATCAGCAGTGCACCTAGGTGTGCACCACCTATGCTGTGGTCCCTAAACCTACATGCCCTACCATATACTAGGGACTTATAGGTAGGTTTATTTAGCCAATTATAATTAGCCTAATTTGCATATCCATTTTACACAGAGCACAGGCCCAGAGACTGGTTAGCAGTACCCAGGGCACCATCAAAGTCAGGAAAACACCAGCATAAAGTGGAAAATGGGGGCAAAAAGTTAGGGGGCCTCTGCAATCAGCCCTGTTTTCCCACAAATATCATTGAAATGTACAAGTAATTGTAACACGCATCGCAAGTAAAGTATAACAGAGTTGCGGCTCAGTGAGCAGAAATGTACCATAAGGACAAAATGTTACAGTAAAAAGACCTACATATGTAAAACAGCAAACAGTTAATAAAAATATATTTGAAAAAAAAAAAATTAATGTATGAAACTCCAGAAGTTTCATTTAGCTATTCGCAATGGCTTGAAAATCAACCTACCTCATTATTATTCATGAGGTAGGTCGCAATTTGTAACCCATTGTGAATGCCTATAATCACAGTGATGGGGGCCTGCTGGGCTCAGCAGACCACCTTGTCTGTTATTGCTTTTAAATAAAGCATTCTTTTTTACTAAATGCAACCAATTTTCCTTAGAGGTAAATGGGATGCTTTTAGAAAAGAAAAAGAAAAAGTTTTGTTTTCATTTTCAAGAGTAGGCAGTGGTCAGTGGGACCACTGCCTGCTCTCAAAAAATGTTTTTGCAAGCATTCACAAATGGGAAGGGAACAAAATGCGAATGATTTGCGTCTACATTTCAGTCACAAAACATTCCTACATACCACTGCAATTTGGATTTAGGAATGGATGCCCTTGACACGCCCCTTCCTAATACTGAATCGGTATGTAGTCACAATTCCAATTTGAGATTTTGTAACAAGTTACTGAATCACAAATTTTAATTCATACTTACCAAAATACATTTTTGTGATTGCAAATGGCCTGATTGGGCTCTTTGCGATCACAAAAATGCATTATACATCTGGCCTCTAGTCACCTAGATTATTGCAATGCTGTTTACTGGGTCTCCCTGTCATATTGCTGAATAGACTTCAGAGGGTTAAGAATTCTGCATTGATACTTTGGCTCCTACCCGGTTGTCCTCCAATTTTACTGTCTTAGACACCTTATATTAGTTACCTGTGAGTAAACAGGTTTGTTTCAACCCTTTCTGTCTTGTTCACAGAGTACTATATGGATTTAGTCCTGTCTGTCTCAAATATAAATTCTCCTATGTTCTTAGTCATAATTCAAGTTCTGCAAATCCCTCCCTATTGTTGGTCCCGACATCTAGGCAGCCTTCGGTAGAATGTATTTTTGAATAGCAGTTGCAAGGACGGGAAACTTGCTGCCAATAACCCAGCAGAAAATATATGCCCTTTAAGGCTTTACAAGTCATTAGAGACCAGGTTATATTGTCAATAGCCTTTTTATTAAAGTCTGTTTTTTCCTCTGCATTGTGCCAGGACATCTGTATAGGCATTAGTGTGGACAATACATTTTGTAACATAATGAACATAACATAACATTTCAGAAGGGGCTGCTTACCGGGCCAAGCCAATCAGACCATGAGTTAAGGTTTGGGGAAAAAGGTTTAGTTAGTTGATTGTAATATTAACAAAGTAGAATGACAATTAGGGCAGTACAACAATCTTCATTAATGCAATGTGCAGCGCCATAGATACTAAGAGCATAATCCATCTGTTTGTTTTGGTTTCAAGGGTAGTAAGTGAGGTGCCATAGTTATCTGCAACCAATACATTTCTATGTAAACTGCCCCACACCTGTAGATATTACACCAAACTCTCGCTCCACACAAGAGGGGAATCAGCTGTGAACAATCTTGTATTGGAAGTGATGGGTATGAGGACTGGCTTACTCCAGCTGATTGTAAAAAAAGATGTCCCTTCCTGCACAAAACAATCCGGCCAACAACGCAGATACCCTTGCACCATGATGCAAGGGTGCCTGTGTTGGTGCTAGGCAGCAGTTTGTGCACCAGTGCAAGGGAAAAGAACAGAATTGCAACGTGTTTTGTAAATATGGTACATTTCTGCCCTTTTCAAATTGGCTCAAGGCAGCAGAGCAGAAAGGCCGTCCTGTTCTAGAGGTAAATTGACCAAAGGAAATCCATAGTATA
The DNA here is from genome assembly GCF_031143425.1 of Pleurodeles waltl. NCBI lineage: Eukaryota > Metazoa > Chordata > Amphibia > Caudata > Salamandridae > Pleurodeles > Pleurodeles waltl. The sequence goes on along the minus strand of NC_090439.1, from coordinate 144,772,463 downwards.
TCAGCAACGTGCAAGTCACAAACACTAATACAATGTAGCCCAATATGGCATTCAACAATCATCAACATATATTGCAATGCAACATGGACAAGGCACCACAGTATACTCTGGATAACAAGTTTGAAAACCAATACATTGTGTGACCATGTGAGCAGGCTAGGCAGCAAGCCACAAGAGTCCTTCTTATTATAGATGCTGTATATGTATTTGTGATGTATCAAAGTTAACATTTATCATTCATAAGAGCAATCCTGTGGCCAAATGGCACATCCTGTGTGTTGCTGTGTGTAATACATTGTCCATATTGTTCCTTTTTTTGAAGTTCAACACTTGGAGCTTCATTATGAGTTTGGTGGGTGGCAGAGGCCGAGATGATGAGGTAAGGAACACATCAAGCTTGGAGATTGCCACTTCTTTTTATGATGGCTATGCCTAACGTTTTTTCATGTATTTACAGCACTACTGTGCACATTGAACCAACATTATCCTAAGTCACCTGTGAGCCACGTCATTGGCATGCCTCTACTGAGGCCACAGCACCGGTGAAAGTGAACAGGGTTTGGTGATACATTCAATTTGATTCTGATGTCAGCCTTACACATGGTACATCATAGCAGTCTGCATTGTTGTGCTGTCTGGTATACACATTGTGCATTAATGTGGTCAAGTTTTATATTGGTCATGCATCCACACTACTCTACACAGCTAGCAACCTGCTTCATTGCAGGAATGTGGAAATGCATGTCCTTACCATGGGTTTGTGATCTGTGGAAAGAGTGGTCATTGTGTGCTGACTCTGAGGGGTTATACACAGTCAAACTAGGTAGATAGCTAGCTCTGACACTCAGCCCATTTTATCATTGCCAGAGTTTCTTATTTGCTGAGCACCACACATCGTTAGACCCAGGCACACTCACTTGAATGTGCACCTTACTCCTCTGGTAATCCTCATTTAGGCTCAGTGATTCCATTTACTGTCGCACACAGATGGAAGCCTGATCATACATTGACTCACATGTGGTGCCAAAACCTACAGTTATATCCACCAGTTCCCATTGCCTAACATTGCTGTGTGTATTTGTGAGCTATGAATCAGGCTGGACCCACACATGCTGGTAGTTTTGACTTTACTCATACATCTCAGCCTTAAACCATCACAGATTCCTGCCTATAGTTATGACAACCTAGCTCATCCTGTCGCTTCTGCATTCCCTGTTTGTTATCCTCCTGCTTTGACATTTGTATCCTGGTACAATATTTATTCTTCCATTTCCCTCCTGACACAAGCTACATAATCCCGCCTGGTGCAGAGAATGTATCACATCTATTCCCTCTTCTATGCCATCCCTTCCAAGCTGCAACCGATGTTTGACACCATGAAACACAGCAGTGTGAGTATATAGCACAGACTGCCTTGCAGTACGCACTCCACTTCTCAACTCCTTGCTATGCAATGTGCCCTCATTCAAACACAGTGACAGTTCAATGTGCTCAGCCACACCTACGTTAAACAGCACTACCAGACGCAAACCTGTCTCACACACGTCCATTGTTTGACAAAACTAGCAGTGGGCAGTGAACTCTGCGGCGCTTGCAGAGTTTGCAGTTTTTCCCACTCCCACTCAGCTTAGAACACAAAGTTGTGAAAAACTCAGCGTAGCGGAACAGATGTTTCCTCATTCGCGCTCGCCAATGTTAAGTTCGTAACAGTGAGCAAGGAAAATCTTACTCCAGACCACCTCCTGGCAAGATTTTACAAACATGGGCGGTTATGGATGGTCAGTACTGCTTGAGCTGAGAAACCTTCTGTTTGTGCTGAGGAAGCTGTCACTTGAGTAGAAAGTCCACTCATGCGGCAGAAAAAAAAGCAGTGCCCTCTTGTGCTGCGTGTGGTGCCATTCGCGGCCACCTAATGCACTCTACCACTTGCAGAACTCCACGAAGCACAGGAGAGTTCTCGGTCACTTTGCAGAGTTCTGCTTGGTGAACTCTACCCAGGCCAAGACAAAACAAAAAGCTCCCTATTTTATTCACGACTTGCATCACCCTCCTGAGATTCTTTACATACTAGGATTTAGGGTGTTGGCTACCATGGCAGGCTACATCTGTCTGCTTCAACCCCAAACATCAGTGCAGCTGTTTGTAACATAGTTTAATGCTAGGGGGTCAGGGGCATATTTACAAACTTATGAGTCACAAGTGAAACACTTGTTTTGGTGACCAGTGGCAAAGAGGGCAGACCCATATCTATGAGGCCAGGCAAAGTTTATTTGCCTGCCTTTCATTTGCCTCATGGAAATGGAGTAAGGCAAGGCAGGGAAAATTGCTGTATTAGTTTAGTCTCACTAAGAGGGCATTCCATGGGCATTGTGGTGGGTTTTCCAGCACAACTCCCATGGGTTTAGACTCATTCCCAGATTTACAAGGACGGGTACACCTGAAAATGTGTAAAAATCATATGCCTTACCAGGGCAGGCATAAACAAGGGGAAATATTTCATGTGTGCTGCATTCTGTTGCACAGACGGGAAGAGGTAAATGCCTTGATGGATTGTTATGTGCAAGAAGGTGTGCGTTCCTGCACAAAGACAGTCCTGCATGCAACATAGACACCCTTGTAACATGTTACATGTGTGTCTGTGTTAACGCTAGGTGCACAAGTGCTGGGGTAATGAACAAGAGATCACTTTTTTTTTAAATGAGTTGCATTTCTGTCCTTTGCCTGTTGCACGGGGCAGCACAGCATGGTCACTTTCTGTGCTGCCCTGGGCCTCTACTGTTGTAAATATCCCTCTCTTGACATGCCTCTGTACATGGTCCTATGTAGTGGTACTTCACATGCCCAACACCTGACTCCCCTCTCAAGTAAAACATTGTTCAGCTGACACCCACATTCCATTCCATTGTGTTGCAATGCATATTTTGTTGCATTGCCCCAAGAGAAACCCAGTAGCCTCATGGTGAAAGGGTGCATGCATTATCTAAGTCGGGGTGGTCAGGATCCAGTGTCCTGCCATGTTGCAGTGTTTCAGTCCAGATCTTTTGCTTGGTATTGTGGGTTTTGTACTACTGGACACAGATGTTATACATTGCCAAAAAAAATCCCAACATCAAACTGGGATCTGGACTGGTGGTCACACATGGCCTGAACACAATTGACAGATGTGGGTTAGACTGTGCAATGTATGCGTTGTTTTCGTAAGTTACATTTCTATGATGTATGACTGGACATGTGGCCCTTACCATCCCTTTTCCTTACACTCAGTGCAACACAGAAATGTAGCATTCTGCGCTACTGAGACAGACATATTTGGTGACATTGTCCCTTGTTGCCCCTTACCTTGTGTGTGTTGTGTGCCCCTATAGGCTCACCTGTCATCTCTTTCCACTCCTAATACCAACTTTTCTGACTGATGCCACATTCTCCTCCAACGACGTCAGCTTCTCCTAGACCTCAGGTTCTCCTCCTCTGGTTCAAGTTTCTGGTCAGTTTCTCCTCGGTCCTGCGCTTGCATTCATACCAGCACTTTTTGCAGCCTGTCACTGTCCTATTAACTTGCCCCACACTGTTGATTTTACTCACTAAGGCCTCTTTCTTTCCTAATGGCAATTTTGAGGTGACAAACACTTGATGTTCATGCTTTGCCACCTCTGTGATGAGTATTTGATTCTCCTGCTCACTAAAATTCTGCTTCCTCTTCCCCTGGGACTCTGCCTTGGCATCCTGGCAGTTGTGGGGTTGTTGGAGTTGTTGCCCTGGCTGCTGCTGGCTGCTCTATCGTTTCATTTCTATAAATGGGACAATCTTTGGCCCTGATTTATACTTTTTGGTACAAAACTGCACCAACTCAGTTTTGCACCAAAATGTTCAGCTCCGGCTTGCACCATTTCTTGCACCAATTATGGAATTTTGCAAGCCGGTGCAAAGGGTAGGCTAGCAGCAAAAAAAATGACTTTAGTCGGGTTGGGCTGGCAGTATGGAAGAAGGGGTTTTGCACCAAAAAATGATGTTAGGCAGCTTAGAGTAAAAAAAATGACTCTAACCTGCTTATAGTAATTTTCTGATGCAACACCATCCATACCACATGAATCCTGTCTTAGAAAAGACACCCACCACCCCAATGGGCAGCATAGGGGACCAAGGTCCCCTGGGCATGGCCAATGTACCCAGTGCCATGTAGGGGGGGGGGGGGCATTTCAGGACCCCCAATGGCGCTTTAAAAAATAAAATAAAATACTTACCTGTACTTACCTTGCATGGGGTCACCCATCCTCCGGTGTCCCTCTGGTGTGGGTGGGGGCATCACTGGGGCCTGGGGAGGGCACCTGTGGGCTTATTGCATGGTGTTCCACCATGGAAATAGGCCCAAAGGTCCCTAATGCCTGCCCTGACCTAGTTGTTAAAAAATGGGGCAAAGCAAGCTTTGCCCTATTTGTTGATCCCTCCTCCCTCCGGTGAACCATTTGTGCACGGGAGTAGAAATATGACGATAAGGCCATAGAGTAATTTTTTGCACAGGAACGCCTACCTTGCATCTCATTAAGGCAAGGTAGGTTTCCACTTCAAAAAATGACCTTAACTCCATAAATTTGGTGCAAGATGGGTCTGGCACCAAAGTATAAATATGGAGTTAGTTTTGCACTGAATTAGAGTAAATAAAAATTACCCTAATTCGCTGCAAACAGAGTATAAATATGCCCCTTTGTTTTTAAATGCTTCTCTTTTTAAAGTAATTCTAAACCATTTCATACTCAGAAGTGACACAATGCTGAATTGCTTTGCTTTACATGCTACAAATAAGGCATGAGTCATTTCTGCAGCACACATGTCAGTTTTCCTGATGACATCCTTCCCATGGATGTGTAATTTGTTTTGACACACCATAGGACCTAAGCCTATGGTTCGGCGTGTTGTAAATATGATGCATCCATGACGTAGAAAATTGTCAGACCGCAAAACAGGTTTTTTAATGCATCTCTGTGTTACCACAGCGATGCCTCAGTTCTTGTAAACATGGCATTCAAAGCTTGTGGTTCTACCACCATATCCCAGTTCTAGAGCTAACATTTTAAATATGTCTCTCACTAGAAATGTAGTGTTGGGGGGATAATGTTCATAAATCATTAACTATATGACAATAAAAAAAATGCATAGCTTTATAATCTGAATTGAGCATTGTTCATTATTGTTGAAATAATGTTCAAGGCCACTGCAACTAGGTTATTCTGCGGCTGTGAAGTTTTCTGCTTTTGGAAGGTGGGTCATTAGCTGTGTGGCCGGCACAAACAATGGGTCCGCACGCAACCACCACTAGGAACTAAATACCACATTGTTGTGTTTGACTCCCATAGCAAATCATTGCAGAACAGTGCAAGGGAGGTTGTGGGCTAGTAATTCCCATTTACGAGCACACAAGCATGAAACTCAATAATTATTGTCCAGTCTGTGCTTTTTCTTTTGATAAAGTAAAAATAAATTTATTATACACACTCTCTCTATCTCTCTCTCTCTCTCTCTATTACTCTTGGAAGGCACTGTGTAATCTCTCTTGTCTCCCCTGAGAGGGAATATAATCGCACAACCAACCTACCAAAACAATCCCAAGTATCCCAGTGCAACACTTGAATGAAATGTAGAATAAGCACACCTAAATCTGCAACAAAGTACATCTTCTTTGCCAAAAAGTGGCTATCAGTTTTATTACTCCAATTAACATCACCAAGACACCTATAGAATCATGTTTAAGCAATTTAAAGACTAAACATATTTGTGGATTACTTTCAAATTACTCTTTGTTAACAAATAGTTTAATGTTGATTAACATTGAGTAACCCCAGCATACAACCCTATAGAGCACAATCCCCCCAAGTCAGAACAAAAGTCCCCACAAACTTGTGCTTTACATGACATTGGAATCCTTGAAGGGTTATCATTCTTTTGTCCCACCCTACCTAGGGTGGGGACACAAACTGCATTGGGGGGGGAGGCTGCACTGCTCCTGCAGCTCCCCCTGTCCATGGGCACTTGCTTGGTAGTGGCTCCGTCTTCCTGGGGCCACCACAAGCTGGTTAGGGGCTTAGCCCCAGGCTGGTGCCCCACAAGGCATGCTGGGGCAGGCTGCATAATAAATGACCGGCTCTCCTGCTGAGCCAGGGAGAGCCGCAGTGCCTCTGGATCTGGTGTTTAGTCTTGGGGCTGCCCGGTCCCACCCAGACACCTGCACACCAGGTAAGTGCTCCCTTGTTGCCACCTCCATGTGCTGCAGCGGAAGCCTGCCTTTTCTGTGGTATCTGCCCGCAATGGCACTCCTCCCTCCTCCTCGGCCACTTTGGGGACCCGGGATGGGGTCTGGGGCCCCTCCTCACTTTCACAGGCAGTGAGACAGTGCTCCCCGATGTCCTCCTCCTCATGAAGCCCCGGGAAGGTGTCTGGGGCCCTAGGTCCAATCTTCACGGGGAGCGCAATGGCGCTCCTCGGCTTCCTCTTCAGCCTCTGGCCGCCTCCATAGTTGTCAGCCATCTTGCAGGTGGCGCGACGGCACCCCCCCAGCCATCCTTCTTCATGGGGCCCTGGGATGGGGTCCAGAACCCATTTCCACCATGTTCACGGGGAGCACGAAGGCGCTCCCCGATTTTACTTTGCCCACACGGGATACCGGGATAGGGTCTGGGGTCCCTACACCACCGCGGCTAGGGGGGTGCACGACGGTACCACCCCATCACCTTTAATGATGGGGCCAGGCTTCATGGGGCCCCAAGATGTGGTCAGGGTCCCCTTCTTCCTCCAGAGGGGGAGTATGACACCACTCCCTCTGTGGTTCCTCTTCGTCTGGGGGCAACCCCCAGGCCCTGGTCCTCTCCAGGGGCACAGTCTGGAGCAGCACGCGCTTCATCACTGAATCTGGAAAGGTAAAGTTCGCAATCCTCCCCTTGATATCTCAGGCCCCCAAGGGCCGATTTTCATGATTCTGGTGTTGTTTCACTTCTGGTGACAAGCCCTTGCCACCAGGAGCACTCTCCGTAGGCCTCTTGGCCTAGATGGGTCCCAGATTATAGGGAGCCAGTCCCACTGACTCCCTGTGCCAGCCTTTCCTCTGGGTGACCTCTTTTCCTTCTCTCCTTGCGCTAGCCGGTCGTTCCCCTTACTAGTCCTCAGGGGAGTAAGGGGCTCAGGTTACCTGGTCCTGCCATGCACCTTGCTGGGCCTGAAGTCTTTCAGGGGCAGTCTCCCTGCCCCCTGGGGCAGGAAGGGGGTTCTTCCGTCCAGTTGCCCATGACGCCAATCTGTTATCCAGTGTCCAGCATTGAAGCACAGGCAAGAGAGAGAACTCTCCCCTTTGCAGGACCTTTTAAGTGGGGTCAGAAGTGTCCAGCAGGTCTGCATCTCTGGCCTATCCAAATGTGCCACATCACTTGCTTGCCCCTGTCCCCTCCTTCCTGCACATTCTTCTGGGATAGCTCAAAATGACATCATCCAGGAGTTAGTTTCCACATGTGCTCGGAAAGTCTCAGCCCCTCCTACCTGACATTCCTCCCAGGGCCTTTTTACAGCCTGCTCCTGGCACGGAATGAAAGTTGGCTGATTGATGCAAGGCCCTGATCAAGCAGCTGGACAGAGCAGTAATTGGCCCTAATCCTGAGCAGAGAAAGATGACATCCCTGGATGATCCATAAGTTGTAAAACTATGCTCTTCTAACCTACTGCATTATTCTTTTTCAACAGGTTACAGTGTACCTTGATGTGACTCTGGTCTCGGTGAACCCTAGAGGACTAGAATTGCACCCTAGGCCATCCTTTCCCATTGACATTTAATGGAGTGTCCCTTTAATGCAAATTCAGTAAGCACATTGATATTGTCATTTAATGGAGAGTTCAGTGAAAAGACAGTAAGCACACTGACTACCCCCCACATGTGTACACTCATCTCTCAAGTCCTACTTCAGGTCACCACCCACTCTGCATAGGCCCTTCTGCGCCAAGCTTACCTAAGCGCAGTTCTTGGGCTGTGCAAGCGGGGAATCCTCCCCCTTGCAGCCATCACATTGGTCCACATGCGTGTGCACACATGATCACGTGTAACCCGCCCAGGGCCTCCACTCTTGGTGCGCCACAATGGCCTTTCCAGAGCAAGGCGGCACCGGTGATAAACACGCTCAGTCCATTTTACCAAGAGTTTACTTTGTGTGAGTCCCCACCTAGGAGACTCCCTCATAGTAAAAGGTCAAAAACCAGGTGGTTAAAAAGTGAAAAATCACGGCAGACCTGATGGGCAGAACCGTCCTCTAACACCTGCATAATAATGTATTTCCATTCTTGCCACATAATTCACCATCTGCTGCATTGTGGAAGCCTGTCCAGCACTTTGGGTTTCTAGTTGAAATAATGGGGGTTATTACAACTTTGGAGGAGGTGTTAATCCGTCCCAAATGTGACGGATATACCACCAGCCGTATTACGAGTTCCATAGGATATAATGGACTCGTAATACGGCTGGTGGTATATCCGTCACTTTACCGTCACTTTTGGGACGGATTAACACCTCCTCCAAAGTTGTAATAACCCCCTATATTGGTGATAAGGTGAGGAATGTGTTCTTTGTGTTTAGTATGGTGCTTCACTGGCCTTTTCAGAGATATATTTATTTTTTGTAGTTACACACTACCTACTAGCCTTCCCTGAAGCTTCACTTTCTAAATGCGGGCTTATATCATATAGACGTGTACTTGCAATTGTGCAACATGAGTCACCCTCAATGATTTTGTACTTACCAACAGTTCTACCGACCTCACTATCGAGGAAGTCCAGCAGGTCTCTCTCCCATGCAATTAGGTCTGCCAGCGATGTTTGAATTGCCAGATAATCCTCTTCACCTTGTAGATTCTATTCATGTGGGACAGGACCTTGCCCCAGTGCAGCTTTCTAGCCTCAGACCTGTAACCTTTGATGACCCTGCCACCCATGGCCACCATTTGGGGGAGGTAGTGCATTACCAAACAAATTAATCTCCCCACCTCTTCAGGACCAAAGTGATGGGCCCTTCCCTTTCCTGACATCCAAATATCCCTACCCACAGTAAACTCCCCCAAGAAAGCCCTGGACTAACCTAACCTGACTGAACTAGCTTACTACCCCAATGACAGACTCTTCACAATACAATGCCCAAACAGTACAGTAAACAATTATTAACCACACAATAGACACGATTGACAGTAAAGGGACACAAGACAGCACAACACACCACTCCACCAGCATTCCAAGTTACAGCTCTAACAAACACAACCTCCCTCCAAGACAGACGAAAAGATTGTGAGTTGAAAAGAAAGTGAAGGTAATTTTGCACTTCCTGGTTTGCAGCAGGGCAGATCCATTACCTCACTTCCTGCGCAAAAGTGGCAGATTTTCAACAATGTGTCATTTGTGAAATGCTGCTCTCTAAAGTGTCATTTTTCCATGTTGCCCCACATTAAAAAATAGGGACATTCACGTATGTTGCATGGTATGTGTAGTTTTTTCAGGCACAACAGGTTCACAAAATCTGCATTTTGACTATGCATCATGTTTGTAGTAAAAATGAGTGTAATGTGTGTTTGAAGCTGTATGATGTCATATTGTACACATATTAATATTTACAGACATGTGGATTGTTTCCCTGCTTGTGAATAGTTGTGTGGATATACTGCTCTCTACACATGACTCTAATGTATGTGTATTAAGTTTACAGGGGTGATGGTACATGCCTCACAAGGAAATGAAAATTTCAAAGGCACATTTTCACTTATTAATGAACATGAAATCTACAGATATTTGTATCATGTGCTAACTTTGTTTTGTCAGCTCATTCCTATGCCCATATTACCCCCAGGGGTGCAATGAACTTGACATGGAATGTGGCATGTATGTCCACATGTAGAACTGTGCACGTCATACTGTATGTGCTACATCCCAAAGTGCACAGATCAGGCTGTCATTCAAAAGTAGTGTGTGTGTGTGTGGGGAGGGGTTCATTATGTGATGCAGACATGGTTTGGAATCTGGTGGACAGATATTTCTACTGGTTGCATGTTACATGACATGCATGTGAGTGGTATGTGTTCTTAGTGTGTCATATCTTGTGACAACTAAAGTGGTGTGTTCTGGGATATCACTTCTGTAATACTTGTACTCATTCATAGGCCAATGCAGTCATGCAGAGCACTAGGTTTGCTCATATTGGTAATTGACATGTTGCCATCTATCCTGTACCTAATTGTGCAGAGGTGGTTTCCCCATGCACATGGCCCTATGATGCATCTTTGCTTTTGCAATGTTCAAAGTTATAAAACATATAATTCAGGGAACAACTGGGGGCACAATAAGGTGGTAATTTATGACAATGTTCATTACACATACACTTTAACTATAGAATTCATCGCCATATATTTTTCACATACTTACTTTTAGCACACACTCTGCATGGCAGGGCTGCTGTCAGACTAGAATGGCAGGCTATAGATCAGTGCACACTCAAGCGCAGAAAACAAAAATGTATGACTACACTCATCTGCCCTATTATCTACCAGGGACTTACAGGTCAGTTTGTGTCAGCCTTTGCCTATTATCTACTAGGAACTTACAGGTTAATTTGTGTCAGACTTGCCTTTTTATCTCATAGGGACCTACATGAGACTGTGATGATTTGTTGTAATTTATTCCTTGTGTGTTTTAATACTTCATTTGTAAATATTGGATTCAGAGCATGTCTGCAAACCTGGGGTACAAAGAGTGTCAGTTCCAACATGCTTCAATCATACATGTTTGTGCTGGGCAAGCACACAGGGGGACTCGCTGACAGTGTGAGTGGGATATAAAGTAGCCTACACAATGTATAAGCTTATGTGTGTGGGCTTACATTGATACAGTGTGATTTCTGACATAGGGGGTCATTCTGACCTCGGCGGTAAAAGGCCCTTACCGCCGGTCAGAAGTCCGCCATACTACCGCCGCGGCCGCGGTAGACCGCCACGGTCATTCTGACCACCAACTGTGAAACCGCCAAAAATCCGACATCCAAGGAAGGCCGCCACATCAGCGGGCCGCGGAAAACTGGAGATGACCAAACCTCCACCGTCACGCCAACACAAACACGCCCATGCCATTCTGACCCACGAATCCACGCGGCGGTCTTTCAACCGCGGTATTCCATTGGCGGTACACACCGCCGCGGTCAAAATACACACACAGCTCCAAAACACTGCCACATTGGGCATTTTGAAATACGCACACCTGGCACACATACAAACAACGCTCCCACACATCCAATCAACTATAAAACACACACCCACATCACCCACAAACCCCCACTAGTTGGAAATCGGAGCGAAGGCGAGAGCGAGAGCGAGAGATAGCGATAGCGAGCACAGCATTAGAAAACCCCAACACACACAGGAACACAACTTCATCACCCACACCACATCTACGCACACATCACCACATATCACCACGCACATCACCACAAACACCACCCCACACCTCATCCACACCACCCCATGGCACCCCAAAGACACCCAAGGTTTTCGGACCAAGAACTCCGGGTCATGGTGGAGGAAATCATGAGGGTTGAGCCCCAGCTCTTCGGCACACAGGTGCAGCACAATACCATAGCAAGGAAGGCTGAGCTATGGCAAAGGATCGTAGACAGGGTCAACGCTGTGGGACAGCATCCCAGAAATCGGGAAGATATCAGAAAGCGATGGAACGACCTACGGGGGAAGGTGCGCTCGATGATCTCCAGGCACAACATCGCTGTGCAGAAGACTGGCGGCGGACCCCCACCCACCCCACCCCAATTCACAGCATGGGAGCAAGAGGTGGTAAACATCCTGCATCCTGATGGCCTCGCTGGAGTAGGCGGAGGAATGGACTCTGGTAAGTCGAATCTCAACTACTTCACCCCCCCCAACCACCAGCATGCCAACCCCCCCCTCACCCCCAATCTCACCCCCCAGCACATAACCTCCCTGCCAATGTCTCACCAGCACAACCCACCCTAAACAACACCAACCCCTGAATGCCAACACAAACCATAGACAGCCACCACCAAAGCATGACCATTGCACATACCCATACACCCCCCCAAACCCTCACAACACCTCCCACAAGGGAATCCCAGCACTGGGGGACAAGGGCACCCAAAATGCACGCCATGGCGCACACAGAAACAATAACCATACTCCTTTACCCCTGCAGGGCCCGAACGACAACACACCGCCACGGAGGGTCCAGAGATGTCCATCCCACCCCCAGAACAGGCCCCCAGCGAGGACAGCAGCTCTGTCGACCTAGAACCTGACGACCAGCCCGGACCATCGGGGACCTCTGGACAGTCGGTTCCCCACACACAGACACAGGCCACAGCAGACCCAAACCCCTCTGGGAACACCAGCACAGCTCCCACCCAGCGGGCCCATACCTCTGTCCCGCGGACGCGTCAATCAGCGGTGTGTCCGCCACTACAGGGCACCCAGGCTGACCCAACACCCCAAGAACAACAGGGACCTGGGGGCAGTGGTAGTGGGCACACCGTCCAGGGTACAGAGGCCCGGGGAAACAGGGCAACTGGGAGGGCTGCTGTGCGACGGGGGGGAGGACAGGCCCAGGGAACCGACTCTCCAAGAGGCCCTCACCACCATCATGGGAGCATATTATCACTCCCAGGAGACGATGGCGACGGTACTGGCCAGGTTCACCGAGATCCAGGCACAGCAGGAGGAACGGTACATGGGGTTCAGCAATGAACTCCGGGCCATCGCTACCGCAATGGGGACCATAGTCCAGGCCCTCAACCGCATTGAAACCACATTGCGGGACCATGTGGCACCGCAAAGGGCCCCTGTCACTAGCCAGGAACAGCCTACCACCTCCGCCGGCGCTAGTGGTCAGGAGGCCCCCACAGAACGACGGGCAACCAGAACCCCACCTCCTGCTGAAGAACAACCACCCCGCAAGAGGAACCTGAGATCTCAAAGGAAGACAGAGTAGGATACCAAGACCCCCGCCAGTCTAATATCCCCCCGGATGTCATTCCACTGTCCCACAGTGTCACCCTGTCCAACCTTGAACTGCCCCTGCTCCATCCTTCCACTGCCATATGAACAATGCACCTGTGCGACCGAGAACTGGACTCTGCCATGGACATAACTCCACCCTCACCCTTCACCGTTTTAATATCATGTACCAAAATATAGCACTAAAAATCAATCACTCATTGCACATAAATCATTCTGGAGTCAGCCTGTATTATTTACAAATGTATAACACATTACTTATCAATAATGTTCTGTTATATATGTGTGGACAACATACCGATGTCAATAAGCATTAGTCCATGGGCTAACCAGGCAGAAGTCACGCAGTGGGTCATACAGCACTGAAAAGGGAAGGGAAAACTAAACTTCAGTTTAAAAGAACTGGGGGGAAATACACAAAGTAAAGATGCAGGGGGCATTCACTAAATGGTAAATGGCGTGGGTGATTCCTACCTGTGTGCTACTGAAAATACTGTAGGATAACTCTGTCCCTGTTGTCTGGGTCGTCCTCTTCGTCTTCCTCCTCTTCACTCTCCGCAGGCTCCACAGCTGCTTCAACACCACCATCTGGACCATCCTCCTGCAGGAAGGGCACCTGACGTCGCAATGCCAGATTGTGAAGCATACAGCAGGCCACGATGATCTGGCACACCTTCTTTGGTGAGTACATCAGGGATCCCCCTGTCATATGTAGGCACCTAAACCTGGCCTTCAGGAGGCCAAAGGTTCTTTCAATGACCCTCCTAGTTCGCCCATGGGCCTCATTGTACCGTTCCTCTGCCCTGGTCCGGGGATTCCTCACTGGGGTCAATAGCCAAGGCAGGTTGGGGTAACCAGAGTCACCAATTAGCCACACACGTTGTCTCTGTAGCTGTTCCATCACATAAGGGATGCTGCTATTTCGCATCACATACGCGTCATGCACTGACCCAGGGAACTTGGCATTCACATGGGAGATGTACTGGTCAGCCAAACAGACCACCTGGACGTTCATCGAATGGTAACTTTTCCTGTTTCTGTACACCTGCTCATCGTCTTTTGGGGGTACTAAAGCCACATGGGTCCCATCAATGGCACCAATTATGTTGGGGATATGTCCAAGGGCATAAAAATCACCCTTCACAGTGGCCAAATCAACCTCCTCAGGGAATACAATGTAGCGCTGCATGTGTTTCGTCAGGGCAGACAACACTCTAGACAAGATTTCTGAAAACATAGGCTGAGACATTCCAGATGACATGGCCACTGTTGTCTGGAATGAGCCACTTGCCAAAAAATGGAGGACTGACAGAACCTGCACTAGAGGGGGAATTCCTGTGGGTTGGTGGATGGGGGACATCAGGTCTGGCTCCAGCTGGGCACACAGTTCATGTATAGTGGCTCAGTCAAGTCGGTATCGTAGTATGATGTGGCGTTCTTCCATTGTCGACAGGTCCACCAGCGGGCGGTACACGCGAGGATTCATCCTTCTCCTCGCAAGTCCCAGCGGACGGTGCCTAGGAAGGACAACATGGAGCACAGAGTCAAGCAAGTCACTGGTACGTTCACCACTGCATGCACAGTACACGAAAAGGTATGGATGGCTATGTTTGGATGTGTGGCAATGCAAGGCCTAGGCCTGTGTGACGCAGTTGAAATTAAGCCATGTGGGCCCTTGAAATGGCGGCTGCCTGACCGGTGAAGTGGGACAATGGGATGTGAGGTCAATGCGCTGGCGTGGCACACCGTGGCGGTAGGCGGTCGAAGACCGCTATACGAACCCGCATTGGTTAACATTGAACCCTATGGGATTCAGGAGCCAATGACGATGTGCGCCGGCGGTCGCGGTACGCACCGCCGCGGCCGTGACCGCCATTTTCTATCTGCCTAATCACTCGATACCTGATCATCCACAGGAGAGGACCTATACTGCAAGTGCTGCTGTGACCTCGGTCTGGAAGTGACAATGGCTGCTGCGACTGGGGAAAGGGCCCCTGCCTTCACGTCTGAAGAGTTGGAGAAACTAGTGGATGGGGTCCTCCCCCAGTATGCGCTACTCTACGGTCCTCCAGACCAACAGGTGAGTACACTGAGTGCACATTGAATGGGTTATGCCTGTGTGGAGTGGGGTGGATGTAAGTTGTTGGGGTGGGGAGAAAATGAGGACTGCAACGCACGACAGATGAGAGAATGGCCCACATGGCAAGGTTGGGGAGGGGGGGGCATGTACTCCAAACATGCTGAAATTTCACGTTTTCTCTTTCCCACCCTGTACATGTCTAACAGGTGAGCGCCCATCAGAAAATCGACATTTGGCGTGCCATCGCCAAGGAAGTCCGGGCCCTGGGGGTCTACACCAGACGGGGCACCCACTGCCGCAAGAGGTGGGAGGACATCCGCTGCGGAACCCGAAAGACCGCCGAGTCACTGCTGGGGATGGCCTCCCGACCTAGGAGGGGTGCCAGTCGTACCCTGACCCCCCTGATGTCCCGGATCCTGGCGGTGGCCTACCCTGATTTGGATGGGCGCTTGAGGACATCACAGCAGACACAAGGGGGTGAGTACCTGCACATTCTGCTATCCTTAAGCGCAGTTGAGGCGTCTGGGTGGGGGAGGAGGGCCGTGGGTGACACTAGGCCAGGGCGCTTTCTGTAGTGTAGTCCCCTCCCTTAGACATGGCCCTGTGCCCCCGGCCCCCACCTCTGTAGGGTGCCAAGTACAGCTATCCATGGTCCTGCATCACCCATGTGCGCGTCTGTTGTCCCTAGACCTGTTGGCCTAGTCAGAAGTACTGAGTAGTGTACCCCAATTTCGCGGCTTAGTGCATGAGGCACCTGTGTCTGTCCTCTCCGCCAACGGTATTGACAAGGCATACAGTCAACTTTGTATTATTTCTCCCCCCACCCTTATTCTTTGTCTTCTTGTGCATTAGCATCATCAGGCGGAGGAGAATTGGTGTCGGAGCACGAGGGAGCTGCAAGACACAATGCCCCGGTGGGCACTGGAACAGACACCGAGGGCACCAGTGATCCGGAGGGCGAGGGGAGCACCACAACGGGGACCGGTGAAAACACCAGCGACACGGACACGTCCTCGTTTGGGAGCTCCCTAGCAGGGGCGGCAACATCCGGGCCCCCCGCCTCCACAGGTACAGCCGCCACCCAGCGCTCCAGTTCCGCCCTCCCAGCAGCCCCTCAGCCTTCGCTCCGTGCCCGCTCGCCCAGGAAGGCGGGTGTCTCTTTCACCCCAGGCACCTCAGCCCCTGCCCCAGTTACCCCTGCTGCCCTCAGTTGCGGAGCTCATTGACCTCGTGAGGACGCTCATTGTTGGGCAGACTACCCTTTTGAATGCCATCCAGGGGGTGGAAAGGGAGGTGCATCGGAGCAATGCCTACCTGGAGGGCATTCATTCGGGTCAGGCTGCCCTTCAACGATCGTTCACTGCTCTGGCCTCAGCACTGACGGCAGCCATTGTCCCTGTCTCCAGCCTCCCTCTTCTAACTGCCTCCACCCTTTCTCTGTCTCCTGTCCCTCAGCCTATCCCATCCACACCATCAGACCAGCCTGCACACACCTCAACACCCCAGGCCAGATCATCCAGACACAAGCACCACAGTACACACAAGCATTCACCCCAGCAACACCCAGATGCAGACATTCCAACAGTCACTACCACCTCTGTGTCCCCCTCCTCCTCGTCTCCCTCCTCCCTCCCTGTGACGTCTACACTCACACCTGCATGCACACCACCATCAGCCAGTGCTTCCATCACCAGCACACCCTCCACTACAGTCCTCACACGTGCAGAGACATTGAGAGACTGTGGCTTTGCACTCCCCAGGATATGGCAGTGGGCAATCCAACCACTGTAGAGACATTGAGAGACTGTGGCTTTGCACTCCCCAGGATATGGCAGTGGGCATGGTGGCCCCTTCGTGGGTCTGGCGTCGTGGACTCATGTGGCTGAGGTGCCCCCCCTTCCCTTCCCCCTGAGGTGCCTGTAGTTTTGTCATCAGATGCCCCTGCAGTGTTCTCTCCAAAGGACTCAGGTCTCGTGTGTGGGCTTTGCCCTTGTGTTGCTACACTTTGGCCCACGTACAAATCGTTACTACGTAAAATGTGCAGGACTGATTTCTTCAGTTGTCCACTGCTGTGTATATAGACTTTTTAAATGTAAATATTCTGGCTAGTTGACCAATACTTATCGGAGGCTATTTTGGACATAAATATTTATTGACAATTTTGAAATGCCATTGCATTTTTTACGGGGGTTTGGTTGGTGTCACTGTGACTTGTTGCTCTGCATTGGTGTGTACATATTGGGGGGGGGGGGTTGCATATGTGTGTGCCCGTAACCTTTCGTCCTCCCCCCTCCCATGTGTCGTAGGTGCTGTACTCACCGTTGACGTCTGCGCCGGAATTCGTACTCGTGGTAGATGAGCAGGTAGACGAGAGCAGGTATGATGTTCAATTCGGGTTCCATGCTGTCCTCCGTACTCGTGGAGTGCGTAGAGGTGAGCACTTTCACATTCGTAGTCTGTTTCCGCCGTGTTTTTATCGGCGGGGCTCCCGCCCCGGAAAAGGTGGCGGATTGGTGGGCCATGATAGTGTGGGCGGTACATTGTCTGCCGCCTGGCTGTTGGCGGTGACCGCCGCGCTGTTTGTCGGTCCCGCCGTGGCGGTCGGAGTGTTAATGTTGCGGGCTGTGTTGGCGGTTCCCGCCAGGGTCAGAATTCCAATTTTTGGACCGCCAGCCTGTTGGCGGGTTGGCCGCCGCTTTATCACCGACCGCCAGGGTTAGAATCACCCCCATAATGTTTGACATTGTGTAACTATTCCCACACATCGAAGCTACCTTGTGTACTGTAGGCTTCAAGTGTCACTTGTTATTTGATCCTCATCTTCCTCATTCTCACTGCCCAGTCCTTCATGCATGTTACAGTATTTGGTCCAAACAAACATTGCTAATACACTTTGGCTCATCTACAGGGCTATACCTATTTGCTGTGGCATATCCATTGTATGCAGGATTAGTGACTGACTCCCACACATTTACAGACTTCAGCCACAACACTTGTGCAGTTTGTGAGTGGCCTCCATAAAGTAGCTGGACCACTTGACTACAGGAGTATTTCAGATGTCCTTCCAAATCTGTGTGTGTTTCACATGAGCACTCACACACAGCTTCAGCCAGCATCCTTTGTCAGATGCTGAATGAGTGTTGGTTGATTGTATGAATTGTTCAGAGAGTTATCAGTACAACATGCATGTGGTAAAATGTCTGTGTCCTGATTGCCACATGCATATTTCCTAGGTATTGAGACACGCTATGTCATTGTTTGACATACATGCAAGACGACAACTAATTTGAGTGAGGAAAAACCTAAATAGAAAGGTGCATTGTCCTCTGTATTTCACTCACTATTTGTTATAAATGTGAGAGCCAGTGAGGGGGCGAGTTGGTAGTTTTCACCTGTGATTGTGCCAGTCAGACATTGACTTGTCACATAGCTCACACTGACCCTTTGATGCTGGCACTGCCTACCCCTGCCTTGCCTTTCCCTAACATATGGGCAGATTTCATCAATTGAATAATAAATTTGTCTGCTATCATATTTCATTTTGACAGACTTGTGTGATATGAGTGTTGCTTTGTAAGATGTACGTATAACTGGCAATGCATACATTTCACCTGCACATTCCTTTATCAGTACGTTGTGTGTGGTTGTAATGACTTCTTGAGTGTGCTAATACTTATTTTCCAGCTGTTGTGGCCTAATCATGGTTAAATAGATGTGTCTGTTTTGAATGTGACAGATACTCCAAGATAGATGTGTGATTAAGTGATTTATTTTCAACAATAGTGCACAGTGGGAAAAAAAAAGAATGTGCATGTAAAAATTGTTGTATTATGCTGCCTCTTCAATGTACCCTCACATCAACTTTTAGCAGTCTTCTTTCATGTGGTAACCATCATCCTCCCTGGGGGCATCCGCCTGTTCGTCCAAGGGGACATGGGTCCTTACACAAATGTTGTGCTATATGGTACAGACAAGGATGATCTTGCACGCAAGGGGTGGTGAATATAGTAGTCTTCCACCAGATAAACTGAGGCATCTAAACTGTGCCTTGAGAATTACAAATGACCTTTCAACCACATTCCCGGTCTTTTTCAGTGCCTCGTTATATGCCTTCTCTGGTCAGTCTGTGGGCCTGTAGTTGGTATCATCACCCATGGCTGGATGCCATATCCTTGGTCTGCTGCAATGGAAGAGGAGAAACAGTGTCAGTCTTGCGCTTGTGTATCTTTTCGACCGGCCTGGCACAGTATTTTTCTATGAAGGAGGAATTCAGACTTTCAGCTTGTGTTGTGCGGGTTCCTCTTTGCATGCATGATATTATTGGCTTGTTGTAGCATACCGTCCAGACAAGTGTGCAGCCTTAGGGGCATGGTGATTGTATGATTTGAATGGCAAGACAGTTCACCCATGCAGGATGTGTGTTTGATGTTGACAAATGTGGAAGGAACTTCTTGTAACATATGACCTGCCAAAGAGCCATGATGTATGATTTTGATCCTTTTTTGTGCGTTCTGTGCCATGGTAAAGTTGTTGTGCCCTGTGTGTTGCCTGTACATACATCCCCCGAGATGGTACTCCTCCGTTGCACACATGGCTTTTTTCCATATATCATGACTCACATGAATGTGCGTATGTGGGCATCATGCAAAGTATGGCATAGTAGCTTGGGATGTATTTAAATATATGCAAATATTTTTCTAGCCCCTGTGGCAAAGGATGGGCAATCCAGGCCCTCATTATAACATTGGTGGTCAGTACCGCTTACCGCCATGCTGACTGCCGCCAACATACCGCCGCCACAGCGGATTACCGCCACCCATATTATGACCCACACATAGCAATCTGTCACTATACAGCCACACATACAAGTCCGCCAGCCCAACTGGTGGTAGAAAAACCCACACCGTTAAGCCAACAGACCTACACCCACAGCATTATTACCCACGAATCAGCGCAACAGACATTCAATGGTGCTAAACCATTAGCGGTATATACCGACGTGCTTAAAATACACTCACACTACCAAAACAACACCACATTGGACAATTTGAATAACAGACACCTGACACACATGCACACACCACACCCACACCTCTATAAAACACACACCCACATTACCCACAACCCTTTACAACTGAAAACAATTGCCAAAAGAGAACTAGCAAGACCACAGACAAGACTACAGCCACACACCACCATCACCTGTACACCATCCACACACCTTACATCACACACCCCAACAGAACACCTAACACACCCTCACCCACACCACTCACACTACACCCATGGCACCACAATAACAACCCAGGTTCTCAGAGAAGGAGCTATGGGTCATGGTAGAGGAAATCATCCAGGTAGAGCCACAGCTATTCGGATCATAGGTGCAGCAGACATCCGTTGCTAGGAAGATGGAGCTATGGCGGAGAATTGTGGACAGGGTCAATGCCATGGGACAGCATCCCAGAACAAGGGATGACATCAGGAAGAGATGGAAGGACCTACGTGGGAAGGTGCCTTCCACAGCAGCAAGTCACCAAATAGCTGTACAGAGGACTGGCGGTAGACCCTACCTCCTCCCCCACAACTAACAACATTGGAGGAGCAAGCCTTGGCAATCATGCATCCTGAGGGCCTGGCAGGAGTAGGAGGAGGACTGGACTCTGGTAAATCAAATCTCCGTTACAGTCACCCCCCCTATCTGCATGCCAACACAAACCCCCACCCTTACCCTCACTCCCATCATTTCACTACCTCACACACACCTCACCATCAAAACCCACCCCTTCCAATACCAAACCCTGCATGTAACACCAATGCACGGACCCCCATCACAGACCTACATGGACACCCATCACTAAAGCAAGCACACTAGAGAGAATCACCTAGCGCACCAAATAACAACTCACACAAGGCAAAGCTGACAGGCCAATAACAACCATAGAGGGAAACACACCCATGCACAAGATGACACACACAGAAACAATAACTCTGCATTTACATCCCCCAGGTACGCCACCCAATGTCACCAGAGAGGAGGTGCCAGCAACATCCAGCCTCCCCCAGAAGAGGCCCACAGTGATGACAGCAGCTCTGGACACCTGGATCTGGATGACCAACCTGCCCCATCAGGGATCTCCGGACAGTCTGTAACCCAGGCACAGTCGCATACCACCACAGAGCCTCCCCCTCAGGAAACACCAGCAAAGTACCCAACCAGCGGGCCCATACCTCTGTCCCCAGGACATGTCAATCAGCAGTGTGTCCACCACAACAGGGATGCCAGGACACACCCCAGCACAGGACGATCAGGGACCTGGGGTCAGTGGCAGTGGGCACACGGTTCAGGGGACAGGGGCACAGGACAACAGGGAAGCTGGGAGGACTGCTGTGTGACAGGGCGAGGACAGGCCCAGGGAATCGACTCTCCAGGAGGCACTCACCAACATCCTGGGAGCATACCTCCATTCCCAGGAGACAATGGGCCAGATACTGGACAAGTTGCAGGAGACCCAGCGGCTGCAGGAGGGATAGTACCTGGGGATCAGGGAGGACTTGAAGGGCATCAACACCACCCTGGTCACCATTGCACGGGTGCTGGCAGACACGGCCAACACCATGAGGGAGGCAGTGGCACACCAGCGGGACCCTGATACTAGTCAAACCGATGAACAGCCTTCCACCTCCGCTAGTGGACAGGAGGCCCCACTGCAGGAACAACAGGCCACCAGCACCCCAACCCCTGCAGAAGGAGAACCACCCCGCAAATGGTCCCTGTGATCCAGGCAGAAGCCAGAGACTATTGCCAAGACCCCCACCAGGGAATAATACTTTCCTTATTGTCACCCTTGTGTCCCACTCCGTCACCCTGTCCACCTTGAACTGCCATTGCTCCACTTCCTAAGCCCTCTTGGACAATGCACCTGTGATACAATTAGACTGGACTCTATCCTGGACATTCCTCCACCATTACCCAAGCCCATTGCACATCCCCCTCTACTTATTAGCACTTAAATAAACACCATTTGAATAAATACAAGTATGGAGTCTGTTAAATGATTGAACTATGTATTTGTTTAACAAGCTTTAAACACTGCAATACAACTGTACAGTAATGTATACATAAAAATGTCCTGTAGTTGGCTGCAGTCAACACACCAGGAGCAATAGTGGGGCACAAATATCTGCAAAAAGAGATGCCAAAGGGTACAGTAAGTGGCCATAGAAGTCGGAAAATCAGCCTGCCAGTGACAATGTCAAACACAAAACTGTCAATGTAAAGTGAAATTACAGTGTCTTACCTGTGTGTCATTGGAAGTATTGTCCTATTATTGCACTTTCTGTTGTCCTCATCCTTTTCCTCTGCCACCTCATCTTCACTGTCCATAGGGTCTACTTCTGCCACATGCCCATCTCCTCCTGCAGAAAAGGCAACTGGTGATGTAAGGCAAGGTTGTGCAACATACAGCATGCCACAATGATCTGGCACACCTTCTTGGGTGAGTATTACAGGGATCCACCTGTTAGATGGAGGCAACGAAACCTGGCCTTCAGGAGGCCAAATGTCCTTTCTATAATTTTTCTTGTTCACCCATATGCCTCATTGTAACGTTCCTCTGCCTTTGTCCTGGGATTCCTCACAGGGGTCAGTAGCCATGAGAGGTTGGGGTTACCAGAGTCACCTGCAAATATCGAGGGACAGCTGTTAGACACACACTAACTATTAGGGCCTACACCATACCCATACACAAACACCTACTGGGTGGGAACCAGGGCTCAACCTATGAGCCACACCCTGTGCCTCTGGAGTTGAGCCATCACTTATGGGATGCTGCTATTCCTCAGGATAAAGGCATCATGCACAGACTCAGGAAACTTTGCTTTGACATGGGAGATGTACTGGTCCACCAGGCGTACTATCTGCATATTCATGGAGTGAAAGCTCCTTCGATTTCTGAACACCTGTTCATTTCTCCAGGGGGGTCAAATGCAATATGTGTACCATCTGTTGCCCCAATAATGTTGAGGCTATGTCCCATTGCATAGAAATCAGCTTTCACTGTGGCCAAATCCTCCACCTGGGGGAAAACGATGTAGCTGCACATTTGTTTAATCAGGGCCGATAACACTCTTGCCAGAACTATTGAGAACCTTGGCTGAGACATTCCTGCTGCCAAGCCCACTGTCACTTGAAAGGAGCCAGTTGCCAGAAAAAGGATCACTGATAGGACTTGCACAAGAGAGGGGATCTCAGTGGGCTCTCGGATAGCAGATTTCAGGCCAGGTTCCAATTGGGCACACAGCTCTGTGATTGTGGCCCTGTCCAGTCTATAGATGAGCATAATGTGCCTGTCCTCCATTGTTGCCAAGTCCACCAGGGGCCTGTACACGGGGGGATGTCTCCATCTCCTATTCATCCACAGGGGTTGCAATCTAGGCAGCAAACGGTGAGCAGCTGGTCAGTATTCTATATTTAAAAACACTACACTGCATTGCATGTTGTGACTGTAACAGTATATTGTTGAATATGCCCAAATTCTGCATATGTGTACTGTGATGCAGTTAGGTGCCATGGTCTGCCGCCCCAACCCTGAAATGGCGTCTGCCTGTCCTGTATGGAGGGACATGTGGAAATGAGGTAATTCTGCTGACATTGTGCACCATTGCGGTAAGCGGTCGAGAACCGCAGTGCAACTCCTCATTGGATACCATTGGGCCCTATGGGTTTCAGTGACCAATGGAAATGTATGCCAGCAGTGACGGTATGCACCGCCATGGACGTGACTGACATTTTCTATCTGTTCACTCACTTGCTACCTGACTGTCAACAAGAGAGGACCTACGCTGCAAGTGCTGATGTGTCCTGTGCCTAGAACCAACCTTGGCTCGTCTCACTGGGGAAAGGGCCTCTGCCTTCACCACTGCAGAGTTGAAGAAACTGGTGAATGGGGTCCTAACCCAGTACCAAATGCTGTATGAGCGTCCAGACCAACAGGCGACTACACTGTGAGCACGATGCATGGGGCATGAATTCATGGAGTGCTGTGTGTGAGGGCCTCGTGTGGGGGGGTTGGTGGAAGGGCCCTGGGCAGCGTGCTGCATGTATGGTGATCTATGTCCGTGCGTAAGGGGATGTGAGGGCTATTGTGGGCCATGAGTGTTACAGGCAGGACGGTCTGACTGATACCTTTTCCTATGTGTATTTCTCTGCAGGTCAGCTCCCATCAATAAAAGGTTATATTGCATGCCATCGCCAAGGACGTACGGACCCTGGGGGTCTACGGCAGGCAGAGCACCCACTGACGCAAACGGTGGGAGGACCTTGGACGCTGGCCACAGAAGACAGCAGATGCCCAGCTCTGGGATTGCCTCCCAACGAGGAAGGGGTGCCTGTCGAGGCCTGATCTTCCAGATGGCCCACATACTGGTGGTTGCCTATCCAGAGCTTGATGGGTGCTTGGGGGAATCATAGCAGCCACCAGGGGGTGAGTACAGTGCCCCAATATACTACTTGTGCGTGGTGGGGTGGCATCCGGGTGAGGGATGTGGGCCTGTGGGTGCCCCTAGGCCAGGCTGGACATTGCAGGGTAGGGCCCATGTTGGGCAGGGTCTGATGTCAACCTCCTCCAACCAAGCTAGTCCGCATCCACTTCTGGGCAGGGGTCTTTGGGTCTCAGGTGTGCTGCAATTGTCGTTAGGTATCCCTGTCCATGGGCTGGTGACTATCATTGTGATTGTTAGTGCATTGCCTAGTGCGTAGGCCTGTTCCCTGTGTATGTGGGTTCTGTGTACACCAACACTGGTGTTGTTGCTGACATTGACCAAGGGTATCCTTTGTCTCTCCCCCCCTTTTGTTTTGTCACCCTGTCCTTGTGTGCAATTGCATCATCTGTCGGAGGAGCAGAGGCACCGGCGACGGGGAGAGCTGAATCCCGCAGGAACTAGGAGACCGAATCCACTGACGGTGAGGGCACCAGTAGGATGGAAGGCGAGGGGAGCACAACAGCCGAGACTGGAGTGGACAGTTCTGACAGTGATACCTTCTACGATGGAAGCTCCCTGGTGGTTTACACCTCTATGCCCACCCCAACTACAGGTGCAGTCACCATCCACCGTACCAGCACCGCCTTCCCAGCAGCCCCTCAGCGTGTTTCCTATGCCCGCTCACCCAGGAGGATGGGCATCTCCTTCGCCCCAGGCATCTCAGTCCCTGCCCCAATTAGCCCTGCTGCCCTGAGTGAGGGGGCTATTGACCTCCTGAAATCCATCTCTGTTGGGCAGTCAACCATTGTGAATGCCATCCATGGGCTGGCAGCCCATTTGCAACAAACAAATGCATTCCTGGAGGGCATTCACTCTGGCATGGCGGCCCAACAGAGATCAATCCAGGCTCTGGCCTCCCCCCTGATGACAGCCATTGTTCCTTTTTCCAGCCTCCCCCCTCCAACCTCCTTTGCCAATCTCATTCCCCTCAACCCCAACCTAGCCCAAGCACACAGTCAGATGAGCATGCACCCAGGAGTGGACATAGCAAACACAAGCACCACATTCGATCCCACAGGCACTCACACAAATACCATCCAGATGCAGACATACCAACATCCACTGCCTCCACTGTGTCACCCTCCTCGTCCACCTCCCTCCAAGTAGCGTCTACGCTCACACCTGCATGTACTACATCCTTATCCACTACCACCATCATGCCTATCACCACACACCCCTCACTGGCAGTCACCAACCCCACCTCCATGCACACGTCCCCTGTGTCGTCTCCCATTGTGTCTGTGCCCCCTCCTCCCAAAGTACACAAACGCAAGCACTCAGACTCCCAATAGCCATCAACCTCACAACAGCATTCAGCCTATGCACCTGCACCCAAACACAGCAGACAGACACCTCCTTGAACCACTTATTCTTCCTCCACTCCCAAACCTTCACCCTCCTCCCACCCAAATGTCCCTAAGAAGCTTTTCCTCTCTGCCGTTGACCTCTTCCCTACCACTCCCCCATCCTTCTCGTCGGGCCAGGGTGGTCAGAACCCAGGCGAGCACCTCATCCACCCAGTCCATGGCCACAGTAGTGTTGGCAGCTCCTGCAGGTGGGAGAGGATACCGGGCAGCAGGCAGCAAAACTGACAAGGTGCCTGCACCCAGTGCATCAAGGAAGGGCAACGTGGCACCACCAGCTGCGACAGTGAAGGGCAAGGAGGCACCACCAGCTACAACAGGGAAGGGCAAGGAGGTACCACCAGCAGCATCTAGGAAAGGCAAGGAGGCATCACCAACTGCAGGAGGGAAGGGCAAGGGGTATTCCCCAGCTGCTGCCAGGAAGGGGAAGGGGCCTGCACCAGCAGGCAGGAAGGACAAGAGGCCTGGTGCTGTGACTCATTCTGAGCCCCCACCACCAACCATGGTTATTCAGCCGTCCGAGGCTGCAGGGGAAGGGCTGGAGCTTCCCTCCACCACTGCCAGCAACACCGCCAGAAGCAGCAGCCCCACTGGGCAGAAGCCCAAGGCTGCAAGGGATGGGCTGGAGCCTCCCTCCACCACTGCCAGCACCGCCACGAGCACCACCGCCAACAGCAGCAGCCCCAGTTGGCAGCCGTCCGAGGCTGCAGGGGATGGGCTAGAGCTTCCCCCCACCACTGCTAGCACCGACAGCAGCCCCGCCACTGCCACCGCTGTGCAGCCATCACCACCGGAAGACAGTGTGTAGTCCTTCCTCCATGGGGTGTTGTGCGTCCTGGCCCCTGCTAATCCTGTGGGTCTGACACCCAGGTGAGAGACTGTGACCTTACACTCTCCAATATCTGCATCGCAGGCCAAAATGCCCCCTCCAGAACCAGTGGAGAAGCCATCCCCTCACCCCATCCTTCCCAGGATGAAGCACACTGGGCACAAGGCCCACTCCAGAACCAGTGGAAGAAGTTATCCACTCACCCAATCCTTCCCAGGATAAAGCACACAGGGCACAAGCCCCCCTCCAGAACCAGTGGAAGAAGCCATCCACTCACCCCAATCCTTCACATGATGAAGCATACTGGGCTCAATGCCCCCCTCCAGAACCAGTGGAAGAAACCATCCACTCACCCCATCCGTCCCAGGATGAAGCACACCGGGCACAAGGCCCCCTCCAGAACCAGTGGATGAAGCCATCCACTCACCCCATCCTTCCCAGGATGAAGCACAATGGGCACAAGGCCCCTCCAGAACCAGTGGAAGAAGCCATCCACTCACCCCATCCTTCCCAGGATGAAACACACTGGGCACAAGGCACCCTCCAGAACCAGTGGAAAAGCCATCCACTAGAGAGACTGTGGCCTTGTACTCCCCAATATCTGCATCACAGGGCACAATGCTCCCTCCAGAACCAGTGGAGAAGCCATCCACTCACCCAATCCTTCCCAGGATGAAGCACACTGGGCACAAGGCCCCCTCCAGAACCATTGGAGAAGCCATCCACTAGAGAGACTGTGGTCTTGCACTCTCCAGGACTAAGCAGTGGGCAGCCCACCCACTTGAGAGAATGTGGCCTTGCACTACCCAGGACCAAGCAGTGGGCAAACCACCCACTTGAGAGACTGTGGCCGTGCACTCCCTATGACCAAGCAGTGGGCAACCCACCCACTTAAGAGACTGTGGCCTTGCACTCCCCAAGACCAAGCAGTGGGCAAACCACACACTTGAGAGACTGTGGCATTGCACTCCCCAGGACAAAGCATAGGGCATGTTGCCCCCTCCAGGACCAGTGGCGTTGTTCCATCTGCTGGCTGAGGTGCCCCCCATTCCCTGTCCTCCTGAGGCGCCTGTGTATTTTTGACCTGATGCCCCTTCAGTATTCTCTTTCTGTTGTTGCAGTAATGAGGTGGGGCCTTGGCCTATGTGATGTGGCCCTGTGGCCCATGGACATTTAGGATTGGGCAGTGTCGCTACATTTTTAAATATGTATACATGTTTGTATTTTGATGCACTTATTCATTTTTTATTGTATTACACTCACTTTCTTCAAATCATTTTGTCCTTGCATTATTCCTGAGGGGTACGGGGTGGAGATGTAATGTTAGTGCATCTGGTTGTGTGTATGGTGTTGGGGGTAGGGGTAGGGGTGTTGCATGTTGCGTGTGTGTGTGTAACTCTCTCTTTCCTCCTCCCTTCCCTTGTGTGCTAGGTGGCAGTACTCACCGTGGTCGTCTTTGCCGGCGTTGATGTTCATAATGCAGGAAAAGGTAGACGAGCATGGGAAATATATGCAGCTCGGGCTCCATGGCATTGTGGTTATTCCCTGAGTCTCCCGGGCTGAGTCCTTTAACTCTGTGTTCTGGTTCCACAATGCTTTTGATGTCGTTGGTACCACCCAGGAAAAGGATGGGCCTGTCGTAATAGTGTGGGCAGTACATTGTCTCCCGCATGGTGGTTGGCGGTTAACGCCATGGTGCTTGTTGATACCGCCGCGGCAGTCGGTGTGTTAAAGTGGCTGTCTGTCTGAGTGGTTTCTGCCATGGTCATAATTCCATTTTTTTTACCCCCGGCCTGTTGGCTGTATTACCGCTGCTTTATCACCAACCACAAGGGTTGTAATGAGGGCTAAAGTGTCTTGCTGCACCACCCTGCACCACTGGGACATACCAACGGTGTGCCATAAGTACTAGATATGTTGCATTGCTATCCTCACCCACTGCACTGAAACTTACTCAGCTGCCAAATTCCAACATAGGCACCCTAACACCATGGTACTATGATGCATGTATTGCAGGGGTGATTGTTTATATGCAGGAAGGTGTCCCTTCCTGCACATTGACAAACATTCAAAAATTATGCTTTGATACATCTATGTGTGCCACATTCGTTTGCACACATAGAAGTGCCAAATCACCATTGTAGATTGTTTATATGCAGGAAGGGGCACCTTCCTGCCCATACACAATTAATTCCCTCAACTCAGATACCCTTACACAATGCTGCAAGGATGCCTGATTTAGCACAGGCTGCTAAATTTAGCACCGGCACAGGGGAAAACATGGATGTGCACCGTATTATAATATATACATGTATCCCTGCATTTCAAAAGTGGTGCAGCACTGCAAATTTGTGCACAGCACCGTGCTGCACCACTTTGCTGTAAATCTTGACCTAAAAGATGCATGTGACATGGTAGTGTTGAAAATGCAGCTTTGAGTAACCACAAGTGGTTCTAAACCGCCTTGTGAATGCAGAGCAGGTACTGCTATACAGAAGCATCATTAAAAGTAACACTTCATTGGCACTAGGACCAGAGATGTGGATTAGATGTTTGTAGTGATGCATGTTGTATGTGTGTTGATCATTGTTCAGCCACATGTCCCTGTACATGTGTGGGGAATGTGGTGTGTGTATTGTTTGCACCATGTCTTATGTGTTGTATGTGTTACGTAAGTGCTATATGCTTACCTACAAATAGTCATTTGCCACTTTGTCCATCATGGAAGTGTTGTTTGATGGTTGGATGCCAGAAGATATAGGCACCATGCACACTTCCAGGATACTTGGCCAGCACATTGGTGATCAGTCCCCAATGGTCCACAGTGGCCTACACATTGATAGAATGCATGTGCTTCCTGTACAGATGTTGGGTTTCAGCAGGAGGGGCAATTAGCACATGCTTACAGTCCACAGCTCCCAGCACATGTGGGAACCCAGCAACTGCATAAAATCCCTGTCTGATCTCCTGTTGCAGTTGCTGGTTTTGGGGAAAATGATGTTGCAAGAGTGAGGCGGATGATGCCATCCAAGACAATTGTCAGTAAGGCAGAGAGGGAGGGCTGGGATATTCCACCCTTTTGTGCCACAGTTGACAGAAATGTGTCAGAGGCCACCATGTGCAGCACAGCCAGGAGCTTGATCATGGGTAGTATGTTTGTAGACCTATGGACTCTGAGTGTGATTGCTGGTGCAATGCCACGGAGCAGCTACACAATGGACTCTGGCTTCAGATGGTAATACCTGATGCTGGTCTCCTCTCTTTGGCCAAGGATGGATGTGCGCTGTCAACATATCTGCTCTTTCCTCCTGTGCTGCCTTTGTGGTTGCTGTTGTGGTGATGGATGATGCTGCAGTGATGCTGGCAGTGCTTGACATTGTCGCCATCGCCTTCTACATTTGCCTAGCTGGAGCAGTAGCAGGTCCATGTTGCCCTGGTGGTTGCCATAGTACCTGATGTGTGTTTTTCTTATATACGTGTGCCTGTGCTCTATTTTAATATCTGGTCTGACCAGGTATTAACATTTTGGTACTATGAGGTATTTGCACTGCCTTTCCGATGTGTGTTTTTTCTGTAGGCTTGTAAACATGATATTACCCGTCTAGCATAATTTATTTGTAGAGAGCGCCTACCCTGAAGATCATTTTTGTTACACGGCTTAGTGTTAGGTTGTGATAATTAAACAATTTGCAATCTCTGGGAAAGTGGCACTAGACAGGTCTAGCTCCACTTTGTAGATATGGCTCTGTATTTTTACCACCCTTGTGCCAAAATATGTGGCGCAATGGCTATGCAAAATCCTTGTAAATCTTGGCCTGAATGTCACTCATGTTATGAGCAGAACTGACAAGCCCAAATGGCATGGCGGATAGTATGTGTTGAGTGCAATCCAGTGCACATTCTTCCTTTCCTGAAATATTGCCACAGCCAGATGATCTGAAAATGACATGAACCAAAAGAAAAATCTCAGGTGCAGCCTATTTACAGTTCAAATGCTTTTTATTTCTGTTCTCTGTAGCACACATACTGCAGCAGGCTTCTTGCTCAATACATAGTCAATAAATAACAAGCATTGACAAAGCCAATAGATATGGCTTTGACTGTTTCTTTTATTTGGAAACATTTAGGCCCATATTTATACTTTTTTAGCACCGCATTACTGTCATTGTTTGCGCCATTTTTTGACGCAAAAGCTGCACAAACTTACAAAATACAATTGTATTTTTCAAGTTTGTGCCGATTTTGCATAAAAAAACTGTGCAAATGTGGAGCTAAAAAAGTATAAATACGGGCCTTAATGCATTATAAATGTAATAGAAAATGGGGGAGCGTGTGTATTTTTTAGGCGCTTGTAGCAGTGTTAGGTTTGGTGTGTATTGGCATATATTGCTACTAACACCAATTTGCAAACATGTTGTGCTTACCACAAAACTACATACATATACAAAGAAATCTTAGCCTTGGTCATTATTGTTTAGAGACATTGATAAACACAAGTGGGATCATAAACCAATAGCATTTTATTTTTATATCCTTCTGTCAGCTTAGGTATGTTCTTTGTCTTTTTTGTGAAATGAATGAAGAGCTATTTTATGTCTGAAAAACAGACTGCCATCACGCATTCAATTATTCCCCTCAATCACGGATTGCATCTACAAGGCATTTTTTTTGTTTTGCACCTCAGTAACATTTTTTTGTTTGTATTTGTCATCGACAGACTAGGAGACAGGAGCATCCCTATAAATCAAACATGGAAAATGCTGGTCCTTCTTTTCCCCTAAGCGCCATGAGGTTGCTGCAGGCAGCCAAGCTAGGATCAGGAAAGCTGTTGTTTTCCTATACAGGTGACAAATGTCTTCAAAGGAGTTTGCAGGTTCTCGAAACCTGGAGACATTATATGGTTAAAAGATGTTTTCACAGAAGAATACAATGGAGATAGAAAGCATCAATTTCTCTACACTACCAACAGTTGTCTTCATGGAAGATGGAGGTCCTCAGTTGTACTAAAAGCAGGACAAGTATGCTCATATAAAATGATAATGCTGCAGGGAGATAGAACTGGAGATTCTCAAAACAATCTCTTATAAAAGATTCATGCCGAAAGAGGGCAGTAGGAGGCAAACTCAGTATACACCAGCACTCCATGAATATCATAGTGCTTCCTGTGTGAACACTTAATGGTTCAAATTTTTTCCTACAATCTGTTCTTTACAATATTTTATGACTAATTATACACAAGAGTAGCAATGCCAGACCAAAGTAAAAATAAATGTGGTCTCCCTGCATTGTACATGGATAAGATATGCAACTTCCTTATTTATACTGTGTAAGTGAAAAACCCTATTTGCACCATGCAAAACAAAGGCATGAGTATTCAATGACAAAGGTAGCATCTTGAGAAAATGAGCACAGCACTGCCATGCATCTAGGTTCAGGTTTTCCACAGTCTCTGACAAGTCCTGGAGTGCAGAAGTGTCACTACGCAGCCTACAGATGTCCTTACAAGAAAGCACAATGGGGATGGAAAGATTTTTTTTTTTTTTTTTTACTGTACTGCAAACAGTTGTTCTCAGAGGACAGAGGAGAATACGAGAGTGTTTCAAAGCTAAAGTGTCATCATCCTCTTAATCTCAAAGAAGGGTACAATGGAGATGGAAAGCTACAGTTGCACTACACAACCCATAGTATCTCACAGAAGAGTGCAATAGAGATGGAAAACCTGCCAACAGAGATTCTCATTGAAAAGCCAATGTGGATGGAAAGCTACAGTCACACTATGCTATCATCAGAGGTCCCCACAGAAGAATTAAAAAGAGATGGAAAGCTGCAGTTGCACTTTACTAACAAAAGAGATCCTTTCAGAAAAAAAACAATGGAGATGGAACGCTTACTGCACTATATTATCAACAGAAGACTACAATGGCTCCATAGCCTGTCCTGGGTGTATACTTACACGTTGAATGGGAGACTAATGCAAAAGGCACACAGTGTTGACATCTTGAGAAAATGAATACAGCAGTGGTTTGCACCTACATCCAAGGTTTCCTCAAATATGAGCAATAAACAAATATATTAACTATTACAAGATCACATTTGCCATGAACTGACTTCCACCTTTAAACTTCTCTTTTCGTTTTAGGAATTAAAATGCACACTCCAATGGAGAATGGCAATTACTCTTAGCAGACTAGAAGTTGTGCACACAATGAACACATGTAATTGCAACACCAATGTGTTGAGAGCAGTGTAAGAGCAGCAGACATGCTGCAGTTACTCAAGTTGTTACTAGAGTTTCCACCGAAGTCAGGTACAATTGTTTAGAATGTCAATCACTAAGTTCAAGGGTGCGAGTTAATAATTTCTACACTACTACTTCTACTATAATGCCTTGTGCTTGCTTTGCTAAAGGATAAATAAATATACCATACCTAGTTTGAGTAAACACTGCAAATTACAATAAATGTCATGGAAATAGTTGATGACACCTTACTGTATTTAGGGACCAACAGTCACTGGGAAGTACAACTGTCCTGAATTTCTGTTCATTGGAAAGTATATTTATTTATAAATACATGCTTAAGGATAACATGTAGTCTTTCAAAGTGAAAGCATCACTGGCTGAATTGGGCTGGTTCATTGACCTATTGTTTGTGTTGTGCTAGAAGGGGGCTTCCTTCGAGTGACATTTAAACAGACCAATAGTGGGGGGATGTTTATTGAGAGCATCTACAAATGTATGTTTTTTTGTCTAATATTTGTGGATATAAAGCTGTCTTTAGACCAGACCAAAAAACACAGGATTATTTGAAGTGGCGATATGAGTTCAAAGGCACGCCCACACGTCCTTGTGCCTATTTTGAAACTGGAAAATAAGGAGCCTCTTGTAACCCATCTAATCAGCATTGTACTTTCATTTGTGTAGTGAATAACCTTCCTCACATCTGTGTTTTGTAAACTGATATTTTGTATGTGTTCTAGGCACAAGAATTATGAGTGAGGATTACTCAGCTTGTTTACAAATTTATATATACACTGTTGTTTGGGAGGATTCAATACTCTTGCAATTTGGGTTTTCACTGTGTGTCATTATCGTTTAGTATATTTAGCCCCTTTGTTCCTTAAACATAGTCATTATGGTATGATAGCCTCCTTTGGAAGAGTCTTCTGCTACAAAGTACTAAAAGCATAAAAATGTGTTAGAGGAGCCGGAAAAAAATATGATTTGATACATGTGATAGTATCATTACTTCCAGACATTGGCCATGATGGTATTTCAAGCATTGTATCTAAATGTTCTCTTACCAGAGGTTGCTTTTCATCCTTTGTTACATCTCCTTTCTGAGACCATACATATTTACTACTCTGAAAAAGCACTTCTTGAAATAAGTAGGGCTTCTTTAGAACCATGACAATTGTGTGACACATCTGTGAGAGAAACCTGGTCTTCTGTTTAATTGTCTCCTGATGATTTCAGGTATACTGACAATTTTGATGGTCAGCACTACTTTGACCAAGATTCTTGTTCTCCATTCAGCTTCAATCAGGTTTTGCTTATCTTTAGGAGAAACATACTATTGCCCATACCTTGTTTCTTTAACATTTGCTAAAACATGATTTACTACTTTGATGACATCCTTGCAGCTTGAAATAGTTCTTCTAATTCTAAAGTAGGCAGCTTTTCCTCCAAACTCCTAACCCTGAGGGTTGATTGCTCCTGGATGCACACACATAACATATTCTCCCCTGTCACTGTATGTCCTTTTCAGTTAATAAATCCTTTCCCACTCCATAGCAGACCTGAAAACCCCATAGATAATATTTCTTTGTGCCTATAAAACCATTCATCTCTATGGGTTGCTTCTGTATTATTCATGGAAGGGCTCCACTTAGATTATCTGATTTTAGTTGTGCCTTTCAGTGGTGTGCTTCTTTTGGGTTTATGTTTGGACCAATAGTGCATATTCCTTGTGCTCTTGTAAAGCCACATTTCTAGGATGCAACTGCAAGATAGCTCATTGAAGTTCATCACTCACACTTCACTAGAGCTCCAATATTTATTTTTGCATGGGCATTGTGATTAAAGCAACCTAAACAGAAACTCTGCAACAAGAGCCAAACTAGACCAGTTACCCCCCCTTTGACCATCTCTTCCTTCAAACACACTTACATTAGTGAAAGCTTTTTCACAAATAAAACATATCTGATACAGAAACAGATTCCTGATGTACTAAAGCAGGCATTAAAAGGACGCACCAATTGAAGTCAATTGGGTTCCTTGCACTTTGCTGCATTAGCATCAACATTTTTGACGCTAGTGCAGCAAAGAGGTACAATAGCATCAAAAATATTTATGATATTGGTCTAACATGTTCCATGGGTCAAGATATCTGGTGCATCAGTAGTGATGCACCAGATTCTTGTAAATCTGGGACTATGTGAGTCTGATCCTTGTGGACTTTGCAGAGGAAAGTTTTGTCATAAAAAAAAAAAAACATTTGTCTTCTAAAAAACAAGGTGGTCTTTTGCCTTGTAGTGCAAGCATATGCAAAGGTAAATAAAGAAAGATACAAAAAATCAAAAGAAAAAATATGCCAACTAAAAGTGAAGGGCACATCCTTCAATACTGTTATTCAGTCTAGTTAACATCCTAAAGTTCAGCAGTTGTCCAATGTTTGGCTTGGTAGACAGAGCCAAACATTGGATCAAAGCCAGTGGCTGAAGAGAGCTGATCGTCTGCCTAACTGTATGTATGCTGTTTTGAAGGTTTGAACTAATGTGGGAATGAAACTCTGTTTGATGAATTACTGAAGTTCTTTTACATAAAACACACTTTCTCTAAGCAAGATTATGAATTAATTTTGAGAAAACACCCATCTGAAAATACGGATGTAAGACAGCTAAACAACCTTTTGGTCAGATCAAAACATACAGAGAAAGATAGAGCACAGAGAGCAGGAGCACTGGGTGTTCTTGGCTCACATGCATAAAATATAAAGCATTGGTCAGGAACATCACAATCTTCCCTATAAAAACATAGAAAAAGTGCAGTTCTGCAAATATGGAACTTCAGGGCCAGTGCAAGCTTTATTCAAAGACATAAAACATGTATGGCACTACCGGGCATGCCCAACTTTATTTCTAAGACTTAGAACAAGTATGGTACTGCAGGGCAGGCCAGTGCAAGCTTCTTACAAATACTTAGTACAGGTGTGGTATTGTACAGCCACTGCAAGCTTCCTTCCAAGACATGGAACAAGTGTTTCACCAGTGAGTCACTGAAGGGTTGAGCCAGATGCTAACTTCTGGCTCAGCTCGGGGTCATTTTAAGCCCTCTAGTTCAAAATCAGCTCAGATTTCGTGTGGCTTCTCCCAAGGACCCATGTTCAAGCCTCATTGACCAAGAATGAAAGGCAAACCATTAAATATGATGTCAGGAACGAGAAAGGGATACTAATCTAATGGCAGAATTAAACAATGTGAACCCGCCACACCTCGGATCAATCCCGGCTCGAGCATGACCAAATTACATGATCCAAGGCAATTATTTTGTTTTATCCAGCAATATATGAGGATGAGTGCTGTACACAAATCTCCCTTGTGTTTGAATTAATGGCCCATAATGTTGCTCTATGTGAAATTAGAATATTGGCCACCAGTATGGTGCACACGACAACTGACTCATCTGTTAGTCTTAGCTCACTTCTGGCATTGTCATCAGAGTGGGTTGTGGTTCCATAAATGTTTCTAGGTTTATGTGTAGAAACTCTTACTTTTAATAAACATCTCCATGCATGGATGTACTACAGATGCTTTTCATGCCAGATGTTCTGAGTGCTCAGCTCATGTCTGAGCTTTTGAACCAAGAAGATCTGTTAGATCCAAGAGAGACCCTCAACTCAAATCTTGATGTTAATTTGCTGACTTGCGCATCTCTACTACAGTACTGTGTATAACAGTTACTCAAGTCCCCCCTCTCTCAGTATCTAGCTTTGGGAAACAACATCTTGTTTTCTGATATTCAAGTCAGTTTCCGCAGGTATCAGATGGAAAACTATTCCCATTTCTAGTTTTATTAAGGAAGAAGTATGCATTAGAGGCCCCAAGAATGTTTTGAAGTTACCTGTGCATTTTGCTAGCATAAAATGAAGCAAACAACATACAAAACAATAATTTTCCCAGTTCCAGCACTCTTTCCTAATTAAGTCTATGTTATTTTACTAGCTGCCACTGTTTGCCCTTCACCCATCAGGTTGAACTTAGTGATTGGTGTGAATGTCTTGTCTTCGAAAGTCTCCAAGCGGATGGTCATACATTTTTCTGTGACCTCTGCTAGTGTTCGGCAGCCAGGGATAAATGGTACACTCGGCACTTACAAAAGTAAGCATGCACAATACTCAGCCATTCAATGCATGTCCAGTGAGGCCTTCAAGGCCCCAGTACAATCATTAGTTGAATCTGATTCTTTGACTCTGACTCCTGCAGCTGAAGAGATGGAAAGGAGCTAACAGCAAGCTCTCAGTGCTGTAGGAGCTTATTTGGTCCTTGTACGCAGTGGTGCTGGAACAATTTTCAAACTCTACCATCAATTTTACATCACTGAATTTATAGCAATACTGAAACATCCAAGCATTACACAAAGAACAAGTATACAGTGAATGAGTCCTGCCCATTCAGCAGGAAAGTGGTAAGAGTGTTGTAGTATGTAGCTGGTGTTTCATTCACAAGCACAATGTCACAATGATATCACTAAAGCATGTTGCGGTAGCCACTGTTATTTTCAGACTGAACACTTTCCATTGAAATGAACATTACAATAGAACAATATAGCACACAAACCATAATGTGCAGAAATTGGGTTTCAGAGTATATTTGTCATTTGCATATCACACAATAGACTTCTTGATTTGTTTTGATCCTATTAAAATCTTTGCTTATATCACAATTTAGAAAAAGGAATAATAACTGCTTCATTTGTGTTTTCCTGTGTTTTTATTTTGAAATAATATTTGTACAGCTCATTTATAGGTCTTTAAATGTATATGTGTAGTACAAGAACACAATATCCTACAGCCTTCCCTTTTAAACCAGAAGGTTTTCACATAGCTACCTTTTACAAAATCTTTATACTTTGCAGAAAACTGGAGACAAGTAAATCTCAGTCTCAAAATTAAAGGAAATGAGCGAAGAAATAAGCTGCAACTTGTCAGAAGAATAGACTGACATCTGTTTTTGAATGCACAACAAATATGACAAGATAAAAAGACAAATTCAAGCCAACTTCAATGTCCCTTCATCTTCAGAACTCTAGCATGGTTATGTAGGTGCCTGCTCAAGGGCTCTTGTAGTTGAGACCCTCCCACCTCTGGTCCACAGTGCATGCCAGTGGTAGCACCACTGGTAGCTGTCCCTGACGTATGTATCACCATAATAAAGCAAATCTCAGGTCAGAAAGCAAGAAGAATGATATGTTTCCAGATCTGGCTGAGGGCTGTGCTTGTTTTGGGTTTTATCTGTGAGACATTGCTATATATTGATACGAGTGTTAATACCAACCCAAATGAGAGTTCATACATTTTGCTTATTGCTAATTCAGGGCCAAGAAATGCATTAGACACACAGAGAGGCTCTTCTAAAGGCCACGTAGTAGCTATGAATCTCCGGATATAGACTTGTATGAGGTTTTATAATTCTTTAGATTATACTAAGAGTGAGGAAGCTTCCAGGCTGATTTTGGAGAATTTAGGGATAACAATTTGGAGCATGATTTTTATTTTATTTTATGGTCTGTCTGATTTGGTACACACACACACAATGGATTCACTGGAAAAGAGGGTACATACCATTCGTGGCCCTGTGAGTTAAGTAAAGTGCTTTGAATGATACATGCTTAGCAATTGTGCCTGAAGAAGAGTGTGCATAGCTTGAATGATGTGATTGCAGTAGCTTCAATGTAAAGGTAGTCATGCTAATGCTTAGATTGTAATTTATTTTGATGGGTAATAATAATATACCCCAAGATATTAACCAATGGAATATTCACACCTAGGTATCACAGTATCACAGGTTGATGTTGTTCCTGTTTCTTTGGAGAACCTCACCCTATTTGTTGATCAGTGACCTTGTCATGCTGGTCGAGTCACAGGGGAGCATGGAACAGTGTTGTGGTTGGAGTGTGAGAATGAGCTGCACTAAATCATCCAAGCTCAGGAGTGCGTAAAAAGGGGCTCAATATCTGAATGTTAGGCTCTAGGCCCGATAATTCTATGCTTCACCCTCCCACTTTTGTCCATTCTCCATGGAAGCAGTGAGAATGCTTGCTCCATGGTTAGGGCCCAACACCAGACTGCTACCTGCCCCCATACTTGCTTGTCCATTACGTCACCTCTGCACCGTGAGTCTCCTGTGTAGGGCTCCTCGGGGGACTCAGGCTCCTAGTAAGTCCTGTGGGTGCCAGTGGCAAAAAGGAATAATAACTGCTTCATTTGTGTTTTCCTGTGTTTTTATTTTGAAATAATATTTGTACAGCTCATTTATAGGTCTTTAAATGTATATGTGTAGTACAAGAACACAATATCCTACAGCCTTCCCTTTTAAACCAGAAGGTTTTCACATAGCTACCTTTTACAAAA
This sequence comes from Pleurodeles waltl, assembly GCF_031143425.1. Lineage (NCBI taxonomy): Eukaryota > Metazoa > Chordata > Amphibia > Caudata > Salamandridae > Pleurodeles > Pleurodeles waltl. Next base: position 144,732,978 of record NC_090439.1, on the reverse strand, counting down.
TCTTTATACTTTGCAGAAAACTGGAGACAAGTAAATCTCAGTCTCAAAATTAAAGGAAATGAGCGAAGAAATAAGCTGCAACTTGTCAGAAGAATAGACTGACATCTGTTTTTGAATGCACAACAAATATGACAAGATAAAAAGACAAATTCAAGCCAACTTCAATGTCCCTTCATCTTCAGAACTCTAGCATGGTTATGTAGGTGCCTGCTCAAGGGCTCTTGTAGTTGAGACCCTCCCACCTCTGGTCCACAGTGCATGCCAGTGGTAGCACCACTGGTAGCTGTCCCTGACGTATGTATCACCATAATAAAGCAAATCTCAGGTCAGAAAGCAAGAAGAATGATATGTTTCCAGATCTGGCTGAGGGCTGTGCTTGTTTTGGGTTTTATCTGTGAGACATTGCTATATATTGATACGAGTGTTAATACCAACCCAAATGAGAGTTCATACATTTTGCTTATTACTAATTCAGGGCCAAGAAATGCATTAGACACACAGAGAGGCTCTTCTAAAGGCCACGTAGTAGCTATGAATCTCCGGATATAGACTTGTATGAGGTTTTATAATTCTTTAGATTATACTAAGAGTGAGGAAGCTTCCAGGCTGATTTTGGAGAATTTAGGGATAACAATTTGGAGCATGATTTTTATTTTATTTTATGGTCTGTCTGATTTGGTACACACACACACAATGGATTCACTGGAAAAGAGGGTACATACCATTCGTGGCCCTGTGAGTTAAGTAAAGTGCTTTGAATGATACATGCTTAGCAATTGTGCCTGAAGAAGAGTGTGCATAGCTTGAATGATGTGATTGCAGTAGCTTCAATGTAAAGGTAGTCATGCTAATGCTTAGATTGTAATTTATTTTGATGGGTAATAATAATATACCCCAAGATATTAACCAATGGAATATTCACACCTAGGTATCACAGTATCACAGGTTGATGTTGTTCCTGTTTCTTTGGAGAACCTCACCCTATTTGTTGATCAGTGACCTTGTCATGCTGGTCGAGTCACAGGGGAGCATGGAACAGTGTTGTGGTTGGAGTGTGAGAATGAGCTGCACTAAATCATCCAAGCTCAGGAGTGCGTAAAAAGGGGCTCAATATCTGAATGTTAGGCTCTAGGCCCGATAATTCTATGCTTCACCCTCCCACTTTTGTCCATTCTCCATGGAAGCAGTGAGAATGCTTGCTCCATGGTTAGGGCCCAACACCAGACTGCTACCTGCCCCCATACTTGCTTGTCCATTACGTCACCTCTGCACCGTGAGTCTCCTGTGTAGGGCTCCTCGGGGGACTCAGGCTCCTAGTAAGTCCTGTGGGTGCCAGTGGCAAAAAGGGCTTTGGAGCGTGGCAGCAGGATTGTTGGTGCTGCAGGGGTTTGAGTGCCTTAGGGCTTTGCATAGTCGACTGGCAGTTCTAGTACAAGCTTCTGGGGATAGCTGTGGTGGTGCTAGCTGAGAATCATTCCAAGAATAAATACTAACAGCAAGGTATTTCTGTCTCACGAGGTCCCCCAAAACAAGTGTTTTGGAAGTAGCAAATAAAAGAAGAGAGTTAACTGTTTGGAATCAAGTTAAAAAAATGAAAGGCAGATTCTTCTATCGTCCAATTTTGTCCTATTCCATGCCTGAGAGTCTGTGGCTGGCTTAGCCATATCCTACCCCCCCCCCCCAAAATGTCACTGTGTGCACCAGTTGCATCATTTACATTATATCACTAATTGTCTGTAAGAAGCAGTTTCTACACTTATTGGGCAGTTTCATTTGTGATATGTGGCTAGTTTTTCCCTTTATCTATCTACTTTCACCTGACATTCATGTCTAGATCAAGATGCAAGGTATAAAGCATGACATTGAGTAGGCCCACCTGTGTATGTACAGGGTGTTGGTTTGCACCAGTTTTGTAGTGAGGGAAGCCAGAAAGAGGAGGCTTTGATGTGGCTTTGATGTGGGGTGAATTTGGAGAAGAAGCAGGGTTGTGGAAGGAGGAAACTTATGAAAGCAGCTGGAGCACTCATGCTCCTGGAAGGTATGGTCACTGCCACCTCGTGTCTGGTGTGTTTGGACCCACTCTGCCATTCTGGTAGCATTATAGGTTGGGCAGCTGACCTGGTATGCCTGGAAATACTGGTAGTGGGGAGGAATCTTACTAAGGAGAGGAGGGCGAACAGCCTGCCTCCAGTGAAGGTGGCTTCAGTGAGGCTTGTAGTGGCATCCAGATTTGCAAACTTGGTCGTTTCTCTATTTGGTCTCCCTCTTCAAGTGAATAGCCCCTTCCCTGCCCTCTTAAACCAAATTAACTAATGGAAAAAATCTCCTGAAATATTGTCTTGTGTGCTCAGGTCAAGTAAAGTTCGGACAAACATAGAAGGAAAAGGAAAGTAAAAGAAATACCATGATTTGGAGTCGGCAGCCCTTTAGGTAAACTGAGAAGAATCCATCCGTGGCATAGTGAATAATGACCATGCCACCAATGACGTGGATAGTAGACCTCCTCTATTAAATTTTAGCATGAAATTTGTGGAACAACATTTATTTTCTGTAAAAGGGGTAAACAACAAACGGTTTAATTTCAGTGGACCATTTTCCAATGACTGCTAAGTGCAATACTATGAGGAATGATGAGAATCTTGGGTTGGAAGAAATGGGGAACACAGAGGCCATTTGGGGTTTAATTTCACAAAGCTTGATGAACAACAACAAGAGTGTCCTATATTATCAATGTCCCCAAGTGCATAGAGGTTACATTTAGAGGATACCTCAGTACTATCCCGTAATAGTCTTGGAGACAATAGCCGTTTTTCAAATGAACAGATGGCCTTAGGTGAGGTATTTTAATGTAGAAATCAAAAGATTCTGGATGATCATAGAATTCCATCCCTTTTAACATCTCATATAAATTCAACTACACCTTCACCTCTTTTAGATGTAGTATTGTTATCGCAAGGGACTCTCAAAGACATTCCTGAGGCACAAGTGAAGGCAAACAAAAATCAACAAATGCAATCATCTCTATTGCAACTATTTCAGGGAAACTGTTAAAAAATGAATATGTATTTATCCATGTTAATTAGACAACTAACCTAAACTGATGTGTCCCTTAGCTTCAAAAAGAACATATTAGCTGTCTGTGACCACCACCAAAATAGAATTTTTTTTATGGCTGGCTGTCAGTCACAGATCAAGAAGATGGGAAGGGATCAGTTTAGATATCATATCAGCCAATGATAGTTAGACAAAGGTTTCAAGGTAAGGGGCAGGTAAAATTATACTCCTGTTATAATCTATCTTTCGACTTTTGAAATATATAAGATCAAAAAGTCTAATAAATACCTGAAAATTAAAAAGGTGTTTGAGGTAAAGTAAAAAGGTTTAGTTTAAAGGGTAAATAGGGCACAAAGGGTGTATGGTTTAGCCCTATGGATCCCAATCTGTAGTCCGCGGAGCCTCCTAAGGGAATTCACAACTACTTAAAAAGCTAAATAATGTTACCAGCTTAGGAAAGTATGTAAATAAGGTGGCTAAATGTACAACTGAAAATGTTAAAACAGACTGTAAATGTCAAGGAAACAGGGATTGAATGCTAAAAGTTAAATTAGTATCCTAAGATTGATTTGTCGGTGCAGTAAAGTGCAGGTGCATCAAACAGGATGTATTAAGGACGATGTAGAACTTCAATTGAACTTAGAAAAGCTCCGACCTTCCTATTAGAATTACATTTTGCATATTTTTGATTTATATTTGCTTGCAAATTAAATAAAATATGTTATCATTTTGTATGTGTCTGATGAATGCTTGTTTCTGTTTCATTTATGTATTGGTTTGTGTTTCAAATCATCAACAATGTTTAGGCTTCCAGTAATGACTCAATGGGGGGACCCGGATTCCAATAATGACTCAGTATCGGTCCCTGGGTTCCAGTAATGATAAAGTGGGGTCCACAGAACTCACGACATTGGGAACCACTGGTTTAGCCAATTGCAGAAAAGAAAGTATGGTGGGTTACGGACCCTTGATTAACAAAAAGTTAGTAACAGCTCCAAAACCGGAGAGAAATGAAGGTGTCTAAGCATAAACAAAAGGAAAGTTTGGAAGTGGGTGTAGCCCCTGGTACTGTAAGGCTAGTCCAGGGGCCAAACAGACACTTGATAGAAGGAGTACCTGCAATTTGACCTTTGATATTAGCCGCAAACAAAAAAGGCAACAAAATGACTCCCACTGAATAGGCTGAAGTTTCTATCCCTGTTTAAACAAATTCCATGCTAAGTGGATATCAGTTTATTTGAAAGCAGTAGGTTTTATGACCAAAGAAGAGGATGAGGGAGTGATGAAAGCTGAGTTTTTTTCCATGTGTTAATTCTAATTGTATATGTAAAGCAGCAGAGGAATTAAATTTTGGGCCTCATTTACGAGGAAATGGCGAGCGCGGCGCTGTGCCAAAATTGGCAGAGCCACACTGCGTCACTTCAGAAATGCAGGGATGCATCATATTTACAAAAATACGGCATAGCTCTGTGTTTCCCTTAGTGCTGGTGCTAAATTTAGCTGCCTAACACCAACAGAGGCACCCTTGCACAGTGCAAGAAATTATTGTTTATGAGCAGGCAGATTTCCCTTCCTGCAAATAAATAATCAATAGTGGCAATTTGCAGCATACATAGAACTAGCAAAACATAATTATTGAATAATTGCTTATGTGCAGGAAGAGATACCTTCCCGCACATAAACAATCATTCATGGCGTATTTCTCCTAAATCTGGGGCAGTGTCAAAATGCAATGGGTGTTGCAGTGGAATGCTCACAGCAACACCCATTTACGCTCCTTCCAAGTTAAGTGATGTGTGTGAAGGGGCCCTATAAACAAGGTGGCATCAAGCCACAAAAAGTGGCTTAACGACACCTTGTAAATATAGCACAACACATTGCGTCACTAGAGCCTCGCTAAAACTGCCACTTTGGTGATGCAAGGGCTTTTTAAATGAGGCCCTTTGTGCTTAAAAATAAACTAGTGCACTGGAATTCATTCACCAAGTTACCAGGGATCAGAATTCCTACTGCAGGAAAGAGGGATAGAGGAAAATCACATTTGTTTACAACAACAATTGAAAGCAAAAGATGGCAGTTATAGATGTGAAATCAGGGTAAATTTGTGCTACGACCCAACACACATAGAGAGAATATGCATATTATTCTAACAAATCATATTTACCAAAATGTGTGAGTTCGTAGCTGGCTTCAGTCAATATTATTCTTTTTTGAATGCGTATGGTCGAGTTGATGAGATTGACTATTCTTGTAACCTAAAATATTGCAATTTAATTACAGATGGTTATTTACAGTGTGTAAAGGTTTGCAAGTTTCCTTTTTTGTTGAATGAATTCCTTATTATTCTACAGCAGCCGTCTTGGTTGCAAGATAATCCAAATATGGGAGGTTTTGTTCCCTTCTCTCAACCAGGGAATGTTTGAGAAGAAAGGAGGCACTATGGGGGTCCTCTTACTCTCATTTACACAAGGATAATATTGTCACATGAGTTATTGTCCTAATGAAACTACTGGATTTGCGTGGCAGAATCACCTGTACTGCGGGGGACTGAGTCTGATCCCGCACCATGTGACATCTGTCGGCCTAATCTGGGTTTGGTCCAGCTAACTAGCAGTGCCTCATCCACACCTAAGAGTGGGGGTGACTGAGGCAACTGGGCGTATGACATAAATGACTCCTCAGTGGAATTGTGGTCACTCAGATCTCATCCGTTTCTCTCAGTTACATTAGTCTCACATATGCAAGGACAATCAGAGGCAGAGTATGGTTCAATAGGGTTTTATTGAAGTAACTGCATCTTAGATAATAAGGCATATATTGCAATAACTATGACGATGAAGCACAATAAGATTAAAAGTGTGACAAGGAGAGTAAAACACAAGAATAACACTAACATATTGTCATTAGAGTTTGTAGAGATAGTTCCCAGCTAGACTATGTTAGAGCACAGCATGTTAAGCTCTAATTCTGCCCTTCAGGTTCCCCCCTGAGAAGACATCATCCCTCATACCTGAGAAAGAAGCCTGTAGTCTACATAAGCAGCTGCAGCAAAGCAATCAGCAATCAATACAGTTGTGGTCATCTGGCAGGAATCTCCCTCTAACGTACATGGGTAAAACTAGTGTTTTTATAATAAAACAACTGATGTTCCAAGAAAGGATCCCCACGTAAGAGTGTGCATGTTTCCATGAACATTGGAGACAAAGGCCCTCATTCTGACCTTGGCGGGCGGCGGCGGTAATTCTGACATTCCCGCTGGGCTGGCGGGCGGCCGCCTTCAGGCCGCCCGCCAGCCCAGCGGGAAAGAGGCTTCCACGGCCTTGGAGGATTCTATGGGGCGGCGGTACACTGGCGGGAGACCGCCAGTGTTGCCGGTCCGACCGCGGCTTTACCGCCGCGGTCGGAATCCCCATTGGAGCACCGCCGGCCTGTCGGCGGTGCTCCCGCGGTCCTCCGCCCTGGCGGTCTTTGACCGCCAGGGTCAGAATGACCGCCAAAGTGTCCCACTTTTGCTGGCAACCTATCTTACTGCAGCCTTGAGAAAAGAACAGAGTGAAAGAAATGTCTTGTTTAAGAATGCAGTGCTGACCTAGACGAAGAACAGCTAGATAGAGAAAATAAAACAAGACAACAAATGTGCCTACTGTTAAAATAATATAACAAAACTAAAATAAAACATGTCTAGGATAAAGTGCACAGTGGCAGGTCTAGTTTGCTAAAATAACGTGTATAAAACTATAGCCAAAATTTCTACCCAACACCCTTCCCTTGCCGGTTTAACGTGGCTCAAAGCCTAATTATACTGTATATGTAGAAGCTACTAAAATTCATCCTAAGGTATATATATGTGAATGTCAATAATGACAAGTTAAAAGACACTTGAGCACATATTAAAAGGACAATTTAAAATGTTAATTGTGGCATCATGAAAAGCCGAATTTCAAAAGTCAGAGTCATTTTTAAAGTCGACAATTGAATCAGGGATAATTGGTGCTCCAAAGTACAGCATTGTGTGTTCATGACACAGCTGCGCTGTTGGAAGAGCGTTCAGTCCTCCTTGTTGTAACAGGACAGCCATTGCGCATAAAAAGTATAAATACCATGATGCCACCTACTATAGCCAAAGTTATTGGAAATACCCCAAAAATACTGAAAAATATTGAGTGAATGGCTGAAGGTATTAAGCCAAACATAGAGGAGAAGGTGTGAATGAAACCAGAACCAAAAGCTTCAAAGAAATTTGCGATTCCAGTAGTACTGGACACATTAAATATCCATCCCACTAGCTCACCAAAGTGTCTTGGAAAGTTAGTACTTAAAAGGGACTGTATCTCTGCGGATGACCTCGCAACCTCAACTGCATAGCTCTTTCGTGCAGATGTAAGCACCGCATGTTTTTAAAACAATAAAGCCTTGAGTCTGCTCAACTTGTCAAAGTTCACATTTGAAGTAGCGATATGGGGCCAAATCTCAGCTACTTCCCTCTGTCGTGTAGGAGGAAAACATACATTCCCAAGGCATTTAACAGTTTTGGAGACCGAATTGATACAAACTATTCCGGCTTGCATCCCACAACAGCTCTCACCATTAAGGAGCACATAGCTACCATTCTAGAGCACCTGGAACGCAGGTCTAATTAAAGGGACTGAGACTCCCTTCAGATAACAAGTCAAGTTCACTCGCAAAACATTGCACGCCTGTGCAAGGACAGCTGTTGACAAACCACTGAATGGCTGACAGTAGTCTCGCATTCACTACCGCTAAGAAAGACCTCTTTCATGCCACTGATACATTTGTATGAGAAGGGTAGCTTCCACACCTTATGTATGTAACTATCTCCTAACTTTTCATATCTGCCACTAGAAAGTTATTTAAGCAGGATGCAAATTGAAGTGTTGAAATAGGCAGATTGACGACTCAATTTATTAACCACTCAGCAGGTGGTTTTTCAGTCACAGCAAAAGCCAACTTTTCTAATTTCTCAATATTTAACATGACATAAGTTGCTTCTTCTTAGCCATTAGTTGTTGTTGTTGCATTTAATTAAATGTAGCAAATATGTCCCTCACACTAATGTGTTGCCAGGGAACGTGACCTGCCTTCAGTGTTTGTAGTATCCCACCTAACTGTAAAATTGGATCTTAGTTGACTCTGTCCAAGGTGTAAAGAGGACATGTCACTCTGTACTATGTCTATTACAGAGGAAACAATGTTGTTTAAGGTGTATATTCAATCGGACACAGTATTAATCCCATTATCTACAACAGCTAATGCCTTCCGTAAATTTTCCTGATCTATTTGCTTTGACCGGGCAGCAGCTTCTTTTTGAGAAAGTTCCAAATTAATTATAGACTGCATATAAGAAGTGCTTTCTATGTTGTTTTCTGAGGCCTAACAGGAAATTCTGTAAGTCAGTATTAATTGACAGGAGACTGAAGTGTTCTTTAACAGCATCTAGTGAGGAGCTCTTCAACCATTGCTGGCATAGTTTCCCTACACTCTATGATGTCACCATACCCGTGTGTTCAGATGACACATAGTGAGGGTCAGGCGTACTTGTTCTAAAACCCCTGTGGAGTTTATAAAATGTTTCTGACACCCATTGGTATCTTTTGGCTACAATAACCATCCACCAGGACGTGAAAGTGAAGCATTAAACATGTCGTTTTGTACCCATTCATCAAGCTGCTCGTATTTAGCATTGAGAAACTTTTGCCATTTGTAAAATTTTGCAGGGGAAGGAATACTGGGCACATTCACATCTTTACTTTTTGCAAAGCCTAAACAACCTGTCTGTTGTACGGTTTCATTAAAAAATATCATTTGAACAGGTATCAGGCATGCTCTAAACAAAGCTTCCTTTCCCCTTATTTGCCAATTTTTTGTTCCCCACACACTTCTTAAGTCATTCGACTTCAACCAATATTCAAAGCCTTCTATAGCCAATCGGAAAACAAATGAATCCAAATAAATGAATTTTGTATCTGTCAATAATATATGTACATTTTCCATAAATGGCAATTTAAATAATATGACTCAGCATTTTTAACATTGTGCCCACAAAAATATGTAAATTTCCCAGAATATAGTATAGAACGTCCTTGTGTAGGAGTTGGACAATGTTCCCTTTGGGTATAATTAAAGATAATTTTTGGGGTACTTGCTCTGTGAATGAAATGGTGTCCATAATAATTGTAGCAGAACATGTCACCATAATTTTCTTTGGATTGATCACTTTCAACTACAGTAAAATAGTGCAACTCAGTCATCATGGAATCAACTTTGTTCACATCCCAGTCATCAGAAACAACTCTGGGTATTATTATATAATTCATAGAAAGTTTAAACACATATGGTATTTGAATGACCTCTGTCGGGCCATATGTATCAAATGTGACTTTATCTTAAACAACCTCATCAGGAATTGGTATAGCAGAAATGTTCACGAAAGAAAAGTCTCTGCGGACCTTGTGAGAAAAAAAGCGGGTTTTAGGACCTCATCCACCAGTTCAACTGTTGATCGTTCAGGAAGGTAATGTCCATGTGTTAGTAGAAAGAAAATAATTACATAGCCAATCCAAAAGAGGAAAGCTAATATAGTCAAGAAAAGCCACAGATAGTTCCATGGGAGAGCAAAGTAATTTGTTTTGAGCCAAAGTATCAACTCACGTGTTTTTGACGGATCAGATGTGGAAGAAGCGGATGAGTCCGAGAAAGTATCATTAATATCAGCAAAGTATCCAGAAGCAGTCCGTGCGAAACTGGAGCCGTATTTTCAAGAGGAGAACCATCAGAGGTCTCGTGCGGTGGTTTGCAATAATCAATGCCATCCGTCTGTGCAGATTTTGAGAATGATCAGTCAACATTTTCTGTGTTGCTTGTTGTAAAAGATGCTAGTGGAACTAATGAAAGATCATTTTCCACCCTCCCCAAGCTCTAAGAGGTGTCAGAGTTGCTGCTCAAAACTTGTAGAGGGGCATCTTGACCAGTAGTGAGAGGGATTAGGGTACTACTTTTTTTTCCTCTTAGACTGTTGTGCAGGATCGTCCACATGGTGTAACTTGACATTGTCGATAGAGACAAAGCACTTTTCATTAGAGCCAGGCAGCGGTGGTAGAATAACAGTTCTGGTACCATGTATTCCCAAGACTGGAACCGGTGCACGATAGGAAGGACCCAACTCCTTTTACACAGCAACTTTTTCATGTACTAGATCCCCAACCTTTGGAATCCAGCCGGTAGATGTTATTGGTACATCCTTAATTCCGAATGAGGAAGCACTGGCAGAAGCGTTGTCAGCATGGAATTGTTGTAATTCCTGCAAGACAGTGACATGTTTATTTATGTCAAAGGTTGTTTCTGCCACCTCCATGCCAGGACCATCAAGATCTGGAACATACATTTGAGTTCCAAACTGGCACTTGTATGAAGTATGACCCCCAGGGACCTTCTAGGCAGATTATTAAGTACTCTCTGGACTCCATACAGATGATTAAGCCAACTATGACCCGTACCTAATACTCTGGCTGTTAAGGATTGCTTTAAATCTCATTTGTGTTGCTCCACAACAGTATTTCCCTCAGGATGAAATGGAGAAGAGTAATGGAGCTGGACCCCTAAAAAAGCCATGGCATCCCTGAATGCACATGAGGAAAAATCAGGGCCGGGGTCCGAATGGAAAGCCGCAACTGCATATGTGCCAATAAAGACTTGCAAATCTTTAATAACAGTCCGAGCGTCAGCTGAGCTTTGTGGTCACACCCATAAAAAATCTGGAGCAGGAGTCAACAGCGACTAAGATGTATTTATATGCACTGTCAGGGGACCACAATGGTCCGAGTACACAAATTGTAATGGTTTGTTAGAAATTAAGAGGGGTGTCTGCGGTGGGCGTTTGGCGGTCGGCCCCTTAATTTGTTGGCAGATATCACAACAAAGGACCATCTGCTTGGTATGTTTTTATAGACCTGGCCACCAATAAAAAGCTTGCAGTAATGATACTGTAGCCGCTACACCTGCATGGGCAGAAGCAACGCCCTCATGCGCTGCTTTAATCAACTGTGGTCTTCGATCTTTGTTGGGAATCTCGCGATTACCCACACCTGGTATTATAGCTATGGCAGAAAACAAATTTGCCATCTGGTAGGAATATTTAGCAGGAATTGCTTTTGGCAAGGGCGTGCCTTCAGCCATGGCTGTCACTGAAGCCCATGTGTCATCGTCCCGTTTAGTTCTAGAACGAGTTACTGCAGCAACAGAAGCCATAGCTCCTGCTGATTTGGCTGCTTCATCAGTCGGTGTATTTCCAGCAATGTGTACTCCAACGAGCTGGTGTCCAAGTTTATATACAACATGGACATTTGGTAGCATTTCCTACAGATCCACAGAAGTCTTTGTTTGATGGTGTTAACTTGAAATCTCTTAACCCATTCTGGAGCCAATAATGCAGACATTGATTGAAGGACTGGACACAATAGTACGAATCACAGACAATCAGTGTTAGCTGGTCAGGATCCGTATGTTCCAGTGCCATCACCAAAGCCTTTAGCTCTGCTAATGTGCAGTGCAATCTCATAGAGTTTGTGTAAAGGTATGTTATGAAAAGGATTTACTACCTTCCATTTAGCCGCTTACGACTGTGCAAGCAGCGGAGTATTGATGCTTTGTGGCTATTTCAGGTTGTGCTGAGCCATCGGTGTACATGACTCTTTTATATTGATCGGTAGGCAATGTATTTGTCAGAACTGGGTATCCTAGTTCATTTTGCAAAAATTCTTGGGTTTGTACCTTTGGGTCTAAAATATAGTCAACATCAGTGGCTGTCAGACACGTTGCCCATTGGATACAACATGGATGTACTGCTTTAGCATTTGGAATGCTGGCTTTAGTAACAGCCTCAAGGGCTGGGATTGGAGATACGACAATAATGCATTTACCCTGGGCTAGTGGTCTTTCTTTAATGACAGTCATCTGAACAGCAGTGAGAATTTTCTCAGTGTGAGCAAAACATTTTTCTGCTGTTAAGTACAAATGTGATTTGTATGCAATCAGGACTGTCTCACCCTCATTGAATGTTGCATGGGTGAAACCAATGGCACCAGCAGTTACTCTGATCACCAGATGTTTTTTGTTGTCCCTTGTGTGTACGTGTGGTGCTGCAAGCATGTCTTGTTGCAATGCTCTGAGAATGCGTGTGTGTTCGACTGTCCAGAATTTACTGGAAAAGTCAGGAAGTATCAAGTCATATAAGGTTTTGATGCGTGATGCATAAACTTGAATGTATGTTCTGCCACAATTTAGAAAACCCAATAGTGATTGGAGTTTTTTAATGGTATTTGGAGGTTGTAACTGCACATTTTTTAAAGAATTGTTTTGCTAGGCTCTCTCCTTTACTTGATAATTTGTATCCCAAAAACAGGACACTAAAGAAGGCTATTTTTGTTTTTTTTAAGTTGAATTTATAGCCTAATTTGGCAAATCCTACAACAATGTGGGCTACCCGTCATAGATGCTGCATTGATTCATCATCCGTAAGATAGACATAATCTACATAGGACAATGCTTGAGGGTCAATATCGTGCAATATTGAAATTACACAAGCCATGAAAAGTCCTGGACTGTCTTGTACCCAGTGGTAAATAACAGAATATTTTCTGGGAGCCTAGTGTACTGCAACTTGTTAAGGCTTTACTCTCAGACACTATATTTTGGCCGAAGAAGCCATTGGAAATATCCAGAGTTGTTTTGTATTTTTTGCACATTAGTTTTGTATAGCATATGTGAGTGTATGACTGTTTAACTTTCTGTGGTCTGAGACTATTCTGTATGAATGGTCCAGTTGATCTACAGGGAATAGAGGATTATTCATTGGTGAGACACAGGGTTCATTTACACCCTGGTACTCTAGTTGTGTGATGATTTTCCTCACAGGTGTGTTAACATCATGTTTTATTGGGAATTGGGGTTGAGGTTGGGGTAGATTTTTAATTAGAATTAAATGATGGGGAAATCTTTATCCCACCCTACGTTGTTGGGGTATAACGCGGGTGCCTGCGCCACTGCCCAATCAATGACATAGGATTCTGTGAGCTCATCGGGATCAAGAGGCGAGAATTATGGTCTGATAACCTCTTCTCCATATGGACAAGTACGGACAAATTCAGCTGGCCAATCCTTTTCGGCCAGCAATATCATAAATGTTAACAACGCGGTCCCAAAAGATTGCGTCAATTGTTTGTTCAATGTCTCCTTCTAACTCTATCGTTAGTTTGTAGACCCTGAAAGGCGTGTAGACATGTATGTCCGCAGTTTTAACTTTTAAGAAGTCATCAGTTGCTTTCACCTCCAGATGCTCTTATATATTCCAATTAACTATTTTGACCTCTGCTGCGCTGTCTAGTAGAGCTATGCCAATGTCTTCTTCTTCAATAGAGCCCTCTTCTTGAGTGGCATGATGAATCACAACTGCTGCCACTTTTTTCTTATTAAATTGGGCTTTGGAGGAGAAGTTTCTTTTCTTTTTTCACAGAAACTTCTGTAGAGCGTTGTGACTCCTGTCTTAGTTTCACATACTCAATTCTTCGGACTGACCGCCTACCTCTCTCACTGCATTTTTCCAGTGAGTTCTGAAAGGAACAAGATTGGCGTGTATCAGTATATTGATATCTGTCAGATGTTTTTATATTGTCTCTATTTCTGAGATTATATCTATTCTGAGGGGTCTCTGAGTACAGAGATTCTCTTCTTTCCTTTTTAGGTGTTTGTTGTTTTTTATCCCAGTGTTTTTTAGAACCCTCAGTTGCTTGCTTGGTAGAATCTTTATTACAATTACCCTGAAACTGTGGTTTCATGGATCTGGCCGCCATACTATCTCAACCAATACTAGAATAGGTCTCTGCGATAATCTTTGGCAACTCACGTTCTTGATCCTGTAGAGAAACATCTCGGATCTGCATATGTACTGCTAGTGCAACTGCTTCCCCTTTAAGGTTACTTAATATAATTGAAGATATTGTGGCAAAGTTGCCCATAAGTTGCATCCCGAAGTCTAGGGCCGGTGCAGTCCTGTATTCATCTTGGATTTGTTTTAACACTTCCAGTAGATTGGCAAGTGTTGGTGTACCATGTGCGGTAGTATAGAGCATGGCAGATATCGTGCCCCAAGTATTGCAGTTATCTACTGTGGGAACCATCCCAAATAGCAGGCATATAGTTAATATTTTATGCTTATCCTGAGGTCCTGTGTGGGAAAATACTGTTTCTAGTGCATTTATTTTTTGAGCTAACCAAAACGGAAGCTCTTCCTGTTTGGTGGGTACCTTATTCATGATCGAATGTTCAGTTGCAGGATTAATACCTGCCGTTGCTGCATGTGCTTGCGCCAGGCAGCACATGCTGGGTTTGTATTTAATGTTCGCATTACAAACGAATATTCTGTATATTGCCATAGGTTTAGCATATAAGTGGCGAACCTCAGCTACTGTCAAGGTTGCTGCATCAGGGTGCGGTGTACAGGTGGCCAATAAAGGCCAGGTAGAACCATCATTACTTAGAGGACCTAGCCTAAAGTGTAGGACTGTATGTGGCAGGGCGCCATTAATCCAATTATTATGGTCTTGATATGATACAGGTATTTCTAAATATGCATAAGCTCTTTATTGTTAGGTATGTTTGCAGGTGTATAGTGGTGAAATGTATTTGAGTTCCCATCGGCTGCTGGAAATGTGACCCAAGAATAGAACATTTCTGTTTTCTATGCTGCATGAGCTTCAACAACAAATGTAACTGGACACCCCTGGGCTGTGAGGTCATGTGCCAATAAATGTGCAGTATGGGGTGGCTGCATATTGACTGCAATTGCTATCCGTTGTGGGTTCGCCATGGTGAATGATAAATCTTATTCAGAGATAAGCACACCAAATGAGGATTATCCTTTTAGAGTTCAAGCTTGAACGACCTACAGTGTTAGTTATGTACTCCCTACTTAGCTGAGGGGGAAAAATCCTCAATACCATGGACATCTCCGTATATAGTACTGAAGTATCTTTGTATGTAGTGAAACAAATATACTCTGGAGGACCCAAAAATTTGTGCCTGACCAAACATTGGACGCCATTTCGCATAGGTTCTCATTGTCCTAATGAGACTACTGGATTCGGGTGGCAGAATCATATGTACTGCGGGGGACTGAGTCTGATCCCGCAGTATGTGACACCTGTCGGCCTAATCTGGGTTTGTTCTGGCTAACTAGCAGTGCCTCATCTCCACCAAGGAGTAGGGATGACTGGGCCAACCCGGTGCATGATATGAATGACTCCTTAGGGGAATCGTGGTCAATCAGATCTCCTCTGCTTCTCTCAGTTACACTAGTCTCACATATGCAAGGACAGTCAGAGGCAGAGTATAGTTCAATAGGGTTTTATTGAAGTAACTGCATCTTAGATAACAAGGCATGTATTGCAATAACTAGGATGATGAAGCACAATAAAATTAAAAGTGTTACAAGGAGACTAAAACACAAGAATAACGCTACCATATTGTCACTAGAGTTTGTAGAAATAGTTCCTAGCTAGGCTATGTTAGAGCACAGCATGTTAGCTGTAATTCTGCCCTTCAGGTTCCCCCCTGAGAAGACATCATCCCTCATACCTGAGCAAGAAGCCTGTAGTCTACATAAGCAGCTGCAGCAAAGCAATCAGCAATCAGCATACAGTCATGGTCATCTGGCTGGATCTCCCTCTAACGTACAAGGGTCAAAGTATTGTTTTTATAATACAATAAGTGACGTCCCAAGAAAGGATCTCCATGTAAGAGTGTGTATGTTTCTGTGAACATTGGAGACAAAGCATACCACCTTTGCCAGCAACCTATCTTACTGCATACTTGAGAAAGGCACTGAGTAAAAGAAATGTCTTGTTTAAGAATGTAGTTCTAACCTATGTGCAGAACAACAAGATAGAGAAAATAAAACAAGACCACAAACGTGGCTGCTGCTAAATTGATATAACACAATTAAAATAAAACATATCTAGGTTAAAGTGCACAGGGGCAGGCCTAGTTTGCTAAAATATTGTGTAAAAAAACTATAGCTAAAATGGCTACACAACAATATAAGCACAAACAATATTGAAGTGGAATGTGAATGGTTACCAATATCAATTGTAGAAGTGCAAACAGGTAAGGTTAGTAAGACAGTTTTATGTTGAGTGGATATGTAACTCCACATTAATGTAAATGCAATTCTGATCAAATTTTTTGAGAAACTTGTAATTCAGTTATATATGGTTAGGTCAGATTATCTGGATGGTATATTAATTATAGCGGATTATCTTAATGTTTTATATTGCATTCTTGAAATACACAATACATAAGGGCAATTTTCCCACTGTGCTTAATTCAAATGATTTCAGTATCATGTGCCACTGGCTAAGAAGAAATGGATTATTAATCCTAAATGGCCTCATTGAACTGAACGCAGCGAAGGGTGAAACCTTTCTGTATGGGTCGCATCACTGCCATATTTATTACATACTTGTTTCTTTTGAAGATTTAACATTTTGTCTGGGATTTTAATGTAATGCATCTTGAAGGCGATGATTGCTGGGATCTACAAGGTAGACATTTTAAAGGAAAGAATAGTAGGGGATAACGTTCTTTTGTTATAGATGGACGTCCCAAGAAGAATAAAAAGGCATTTGTTTAAAACGCAGTTTGGGATCCTAAAATAATATCCAATGACCTAAGACCCCCTAAAAGATTTTGGGACATATTTATAATGCCCAAACGCTACCTTGCGCCACATTAACGTCATTATTGTTTATGTTAATGTGGCTTAACGAGGCTGAAATCCCCACACCATATTTACATGGTGGCTCAATGCATGCATTAGGCCACTCTGTAACCTTTTGTGCCACAATATGCCTGCGCCAGGCATAATGTATGCAAAGAGGATGTTCCCCTGTTAGGGGAGCTGGAAAATGCTATGAGATTTCCTTGTGCCATTTTTTAAAAGGGGGCCCCCTTTCTTTAGAATGGGGCCCTATGTACGCTGCAGGATTAACACCAATATTTTGGCGCTATTCATGCAGAGTGCATCAATAGCGTCATGAGAAATTATGCCAATGCCCCCTACCCTACACCATGGTGCACTGTATTTTAAATATGGCGCACACACGGTGTCTGTAGAGGCATGCTAAGGGGCGCAGGGAAGATGGTGCTACACTTAGTGCTACACCACTTTCTATAAATTTGCCCCTCAGTCTCAGATATTGATAATGTGCTTGCATTCTTTCAGTTACAGATAGGATTGGTCAATAATGGGAAGAACATTCATTCTAGAACCCCATCATTAAAGTGGTTCTCTAATGACTGAAGGGATCTTAAGCGTGCACTTCAGAGAACACAGCATGCATCTAGAGGAGGGTTGGGGCTGATAAATACAGGTCACATTTAGAAGCTAAGAAAACAATATAAGCAAGTGATTAAAAATAAGAAAGCAGCCAAAATTGGAAATGGATTAAAATGCTGGCGATCATTCAAAGGGGGGCCATAAAAATGTTGGGGTCTGGTAAACAGCATATTTGGTATGCAGACTGGATCTGCTACACTCAATATCTGAAAAATACTTGGACCTTCATGGGGAATATTTATATGGCCCACTCCTTCAAAATGCACTGGGAAACAAATATGAAAGGGACAAAGAGATAGCTGGACTATTCTTTTTGGAAAACATAAGAGAAACAATACCATCTCTCAAGTTGAGTAGGACATTAGTGCTGGCAATGTTCCTGTATTCCTAATAAGAAAGATTTTGGATTAGTGGGAAAAACACTGTTAATTTCTATTTCAATGGTAAAATCCCCAAAACCTGGAGGGGATCTTTCATTGTCTTTATTGAAGAAAAGGAATAGGAGTACCCAAGCAATTTATAGGCTTGTTAGATTTTTTGTTGTTTTTGAGAAGAAATTGTCCAAAATATTGCTTACTAAGTTTAGAAAAATGATTGTCTGTTCATAATTGTTTATATATAGAACAAGGTGTGTTTTGGGCAGGTCATTCTATGACTTATCATTGCTTTTCTTTATGGCATCTGCAACAAATTTCATTGAAATAAAATCAAAGGCAAGGAGACTGCTTTCTGAATTTTCATACAACATTCAATATGGATGATAGAGGGTGTTATGGGATAGATAGCAATCTTGGAAAATGTACATACATCACGTTTGATGTAAGAAGAAATGCCCCCCTGAGCAAATATATATATATATATATATATATCAAATAGATTGTGTCAAAGGTATGTATTAGGTCAGATTCTCCTGCGCCTAGATGTGGTCCATTCTCCTAGCGCAATAAAAGGCACAAGATCCTTCTCACCTAAAAGTTGACAACTCCACATACCCTGTTCAATGCATGCTGATGACCTTGTTTTGTTAGACTGAACACCCAGCAGCCTTTTGAAGAAATTGGATATTTCAGCAAAATATTGTAAGGAAAAACGTTTAGATAAATATGGAAAAAAAACTAAAGTGGCTCATTTTAGTTTATTTCTAGGTGGGTTAAACATAGAGAAAGTTAGATTTTAAAAATATTTAGGATTGCTTTTTCCACAAATTTATGCTGGGATGAAGACATAAAATAATTAAATCTAGAGCTCTTTACCATACATTTTCCTTGTGAATTGTAATTCAGTTTTTGCAGAGCTGCCAGTTGCATCTTTTTGAAAGCATTTTGCACAATATTCCTCCTTTAGAACTGTATGGGTTGGAAATGTGAGGCATAGAAAGAAGTGAGACATTAATTCCAGTTGGGAGTGGTTGCTTAGAGAGAATGTTACATTTCTCAGTGGGTCAATAAATCAAAGCATACACTGTGAAATACTTTTTTTTAATCTTGGGCACATATGGCTTGGATACATTTTGAAAAGAAATTAAATCAACTGTCAGTAGACAATGGAGTAATTAAACTATCCCAGATGCATTGGCAGGAAGCCCAATGTTATGAGTTAAACTAAGCAAGGGAACCTTTGAAATATGTGAAATGTATTAAGGAATACTTTCTATCCTCAGGCATTTTTGGTGGCAGGTAACCATTCGCATCTGGAAGTTTTTAAATCATGGAGCATTAGCACTGTCACTTTAAAAAGATAGCATGCTTCTGACACAAAAGTCTGTGATTATGTCTATGTTGAATACTTTGGGCAAGCCTCTTGTATTTATCTATCATTTTTACTTGCCTGATCCTGCACTATGACATAACACTTTTTTGTATAGGATGCATTGTAAGCCCTTTTGGGAAGTCACTTGGATTGCCACATTTGCTAAAGAAAGGTAAGGTTGTGTCCTTTGGGGGGGGGGGTGACATGTACTGCTATTCCGTTTTAGTTGATTGTCCTTTACTTATAGAAATGTCATACAATTTTAAATTCCTTGTTTTTAATGGGTCCATCTGAGATATAATGATATAAAGTAGTTCCCTTGTATGTGGGTCCTTGATGTTACAGTTAGAGTGGGGTGATTTTGATAATCTGTAAGAAATTATGTTAATTTTGATGTGCTATAATGGGTACTTTATTGAAGGTATATTGGGTGTTATGATTTTATAGACAAATGTCACAATAAACATATTTTATTACTTACTTGCTGAATATCATAAGGACTACTATATTTCCCTTTTGCTTTTTTTCTGGATTTAGAAGTGGCAAAATATCATCCAAAATAGGCTCAGAATGTGCAGGGATGATTTTACTACAGCATCAGCTTGCAACTCCAAATAGAGTTTGTAGAATGTAAGGTAGGCTAGTATCAGGCCTACAACTCGCAGGACAGAATTTCAGGGGACCAATTTATAAAGTGCCTCAGCACTTGTGGCGGAGGCCCTGCAATCATGGCAGGGGGCCCACACTGATGGCAGGTTTCCCAAACTCATGGTGGGACCTCCATGGTGCAATTTTCCATTGCAGAGTCCAGGCAAGAGTGTGGGGCCCTGCCACAAGTATAGAGGCCGTTTGAGAATCAGTTTCACTGTTTTTTAAGGTATTAAGTTTTAGAAATGTTTAATGCATGTATTTTCTGTTCCTAGGAGGCATGATGTAACTGCATAGCTACTGATGTTGTAAAGTTTCTCCAACTGTTGTAAAATGTGTGTGTCATTAGTGAGGTTGAAGCACATTAGCCAAAAAGTATTATAAGGTTTGGTAGACATTGAAGTTAAACAAAAAAGATGCTATTGTGCAACCATCTCCAAATATCTCTGGCTGTGGCTGGCTGTGCAGGTTTAAGATGAAGAAGGGGAAGAGGACACTCTAAATGTACTACAAAAAGACTTAGGGGTGAATTGCACCACCCTAACTCCAATATAGCATTGGTCAGATGGCCATCAAGCCGGCTGTTGCACCACCGTCATATTATGATGTTTCCACCAGGCTGAGCAGTGGGAATGTCGTAGTACAATGTTCCCGCCGGTTAGTCCAGCGGAAACAGTGCAGTGGCAGTGGCCTCAACTCCCTTGATGCTGAGCCCAATGCCGTTGCACCCAGCACCCTCGGAAAGCTCACTGTCTGCTATAGCAGATAGTGCACATTATGAGGGTGCTGACAAGGGAGCACATGCACAGCCCACAACATGGTTTTGGGCAGTGCAGGGGCCTCCCTGAGACCCCCAACTCTGCCTTTTCACCATCCTTATCATGGCGGGGACCCCACCATAAAAAGGCCGGGCAGAAATGAAAGTAATGATCAGCATGGTAGTGCCGAACTTGCCACTGCTGTGGCTCAACAAGAATTTCACTGCCATAAACCTAATGGGATCCTGATCCGGGTGGAGGAGGCGGTCTCCTTGTGGTCCGACTGCCAGGATTGTAACCTGGCAGTCTCAGGACCATCAAGCTCGTATTAAGGCCCTTTGTTTGTCTACCCATTTGATTGAGTGGGAAATGTGGGCTAATGATCTGTTTTAAAAAAGTTGTTGTAAAATTAAGTACTGGGGTGCCAGCAAACACATTTCCACCTGTATTCATTTTAAGGTTGTTCTAATTTTAATCAGTGAAGCTGCTAATACCTACTAGGGGCCGAAACCACTGACAAGAGTTAATTCTCCTCCAATAAATATGATAACGTTAGTTAGACTATTCTTTAGGCAAAAATATCCTTTAGGAATAGGCAGTCTGGTTACTTGTTTTTATGATGTGATTACTGTTTTTTTTTAAAGGAGTTTTATGTAAAATGGTTTGAGATCCTAAAAGAATATTTTCTTTTTGAGCAAGCAGGTGATGATTTTCACAATTACTAATTGTTGGACCTGGCTCTTTTTGCAGGGTCATCCCCAGACTTTATGCATCCTTCCTCCTATTTATTGATGACCTCTTGTTGTTGGCTCTATAACTCTGAGCACGTTATCGCTGATGGTCAGTGCTAAAGTGCAGGTGCTATTCCTTCTAAAGATGGTATGATTGGCTTATACCTAATTGGCACTGTTAATTTACCTGCAAGTCCCCTGTACAGTGGTATCCCTGCCTATGGGCAGGTTGCTATGTATGTAAAAGGCAGGACATGTGCCTGGTTGTGTGGCCTGTTCTGGTATTGACAAATCCCTATTTGGTTTTTCACTACTCTGAGTGCTGCCTCCTCATATGATTGCATTGGAAATGCCCTGCCTTATATCTAGGGGGTATTGTCTGATTTATGAGTGGTTGCATAGGCATGTTTGGAATGGTTGTAATATTAGTGAGAAATACTGCTTACTGGGGTAGGTGGATTTTTTATTATCATTACAGAAATGCCACTTCTAGAAAGTGAGCATTTCTCTGTGCTTAAATCTCCTCTCCCCTTCTTTGTTACACCATTGCAAAACTGAGTATAGGTGCATGGGATTTTCACAAACAATTTGGTGCACTTAAACATACTTGAAACAGGACACAGAATGCTGCTGAAAGGACTCACCAGGAACCCCATTGGACTGCTGCTGATGTGCTGAGCTGTGACCTGCTGGGTCACTTAGAGGAACTGTCACTGTCTTCATTCCCCTTGTGCTGGCCTGTTGCTGGGCCCTGCTGCCCTGTGCTCCATTGGTGTCCCCAGAGGCTGGGTGCTGTGGCTCCTGTCCTCTGCAGCCTTTGAAATGTTTGGACCACATGGAGAGTGCTTCATCTTTTCTGCCTAGCACCTTCTGAGCACCTTCTTCCCTTTGGTAGAGTGTATGAGGAGTGATCTTCATTGTTATCAGTTGAAGCGCCTGGTGAGCACTTTCCTTGCGTAAATATAGCACCTGGATGGGCGCGTCCATTTGATGCGCCTCATGCCTGGTGAGCGTGCCGCCGAGTGAAGAACTCACTGCCGTGACCCAGGTGTTTGAGTAAAGCAACCATCGTGTCAAAAACGTGCTGTCCCACTTGCCCCTGGGCACAAGGAAGACAGGAACAGGAGCGCTCCTGTTGGTGCCTGTAGGAGTAGGAGGGAGTAAAGTGGTCCCCCAGTGGCACAGGCCGGCACCCATTTCTAGTATCTTTCACCATAGCGACCCGGCTTGTGTGCAGCCAGAGACGCGCGGTATCCACCAATGACAAGGAAGTGGTGTGTGGTGCCCCGAGACCAGAGAAGCAGGACACGGGGGCAAGTGTGAGTCCCTCCCTTCCAGTCACTGCACTAGGAGCATCAGCCTCCACATGCTGCATAATACCTTTGGAGTCTGTGGCCAGGAGGGACGCCTCATTGGAATCTCCCCGCACCACCAGGTCTCTTTTCTTGCGGTTCCTCTGTTCCCCCCCCAGGGAGGGCTGATCGTGGCCCTAGAGGGATGTCCTGCAGAGACCGTGGGTGCTCTGGTTCATGCCCCAGGAGGGACCCCTGTATACGAGCGGATGGGGTGCGTGCCGCTCTCCCTGCCCCCAACCATAAAATGGCTTTAGTTTTGCACTGAAGAGTGCCAGGGGGCCTCACATTCATCTTCGTGGCACTGGAGGTGCCTTGCACATAAAACAACAGGTACTTTTAAATGAATATATGCTTTGCTCATGTTCCTTTTATGGGCATGTTGGGACTAGTATGATAACCTGTTTCGTTAATGACAAGCCATATATTTGCTAATGTTCCTTTTATGGCCTGCTATGCTGATATGTTTTCATTACTTGCCATATATTTTCTAATGTTCCTGGATGGGCATTTGTGATACTCTCATGACAAGTGCATTTCTATAATAATGTTTTCCTGACTACTGCTTATGTTGCAGAATAATAAGTAACCTCTGCATCATATGTGACTACTGCTGATTTCTGCAGAGTAACAGTATTGTGTAATGTTCTGACAACTGCTCGGGTAGCAGGGTATCCCTGACATGTTGTGTTTCGTCTAATAATGATGTGTACAATACAGTTTATTTTGATATAACTTGGTGTTGTGTTTCCTTTGTGTTGGGGATAGTGTGTCACGTGTTGTGTGTGTTTTGCAAATGTTTTACACATTGCCTCTGGGATAAGCCTGACTGCTCATGCCAATCCACCAAGGGGGTGAGTGGGGGTTATCTTGGATGTGTAACTCCCTTGCCCTGACTAGAATTGGTGGGTTCTGCCTTGCTGAGGTGCATAACCTAGCCATCCGGAAACCCCATTTCTAACCCTAATGATGTGGATGTCCTAAGATTTTATGAGAACACAGATCTGCTTGGAAGACATAGTGGAAGCATGATATCACATGTTCCATTAATCCAATGCATTTAGGATTGCTTTAGTGTAATGCATTCTCCTGGAGCTCAATGGTTGCTAGATAGTGTGCCTCAGATCACAAGATGAATTTCAGTTTCCTGGCTTTATTTTGGAAGTGTGCTGTTAGTTGTACACAATGTTTCTGTTAAGGAGTGATGCCCAACTGTAAGGGATTTCTACATGTTGAGATTATATGAAGAAATTAATGGACAGAAAGACATGTATGTGTAGGGATTTAAGGTTTTAAATGAGTGATTAAGTTGCAGCCCGACCAAAACTATCAAATCAGATTGTGATGTTTACAATAATGCATAGATTAGAACCCTCTGCTAGGATTGAGCTGATTTATGAAGGGTAGTTTATATACTCGATAGCTAAAGATAAGAAGGGAGAAGAGGCTGTATTGGTAGGATGACCAGCACAAATTCATATGCCACCACACCATGAATGAAGTGTCACAGATTAAGACTTTTGCCCATATTTAAAGTTGGGCGGGCAGTATCCATCCATGAAGTGGCAGAAGACATTACTACTGCCACTTTGATGTACTACTGTCCATGACATTAAGAGATGACCGCTGGCCCAGCAGTCATTTGGAAAGGATACACCTTTACAGTAGTACTTTTCAAAGGGCAAATAGTTTGGTAGATGGCAATTGGTGGTTTCGAAGGCAGTTCCCCAAGCTTTTCCAAAGTTTTTTTTTCAGAAACAAACTACCAAAAAATAGTTAGTTTCTAAGAAACAAAATCATTTTTATTCTGTCCCTCATCTTCTGGCTCCATTCGGCAGTCATATATTACACATCTTTCCTTTGATGGCCCAGACATATTCGGGCCATCAAAGAAAGCTTTCAGTTGGGTGAATGAAGTTGCAAAGTCTAAGGCTTCGTAAGTTTGTATATTTAAACATTTTTGCTACTTTTATATTTTGAGAAGCTGGCTGGGTTTTTTTTTTAAATAGGCAAACTAACAATGCCAAGGGCAACAGCAAGAAAAGGTTCTTGGAGCCCCTAAGGCTGTCAGTTACCCATAGATGCTCAGCAGTAATCCACCACAATTCACCATGGATTTCAAATGCACAGCTGCAGCCCTTTCTACTGGTTGTTCCACGTTTAGTTCAGGGCTTCTGGGAGGCTGGGACTAGACTGTGTGTGGCTGCACTTCCATTTTTCTACCATCACTCAGGGATAGTGACAGCCAAGGCAGCAGCACAGAAAACTCTAAAGCAAAACTTTTACAGTCTGATGTCCTGCCCTTTTGGGGAAGGACATATGTCTACAGGTAAACAGAGATGGGGAAGTTAAGCTTTAGCAGAGTTGGATACATTTATGAACGTTCTTTTGCTTTAACAAAAGACACACTTTCTCACCTTTGTTATTGAAGTTTAAATTTTGAATATCCCTAATTATAGGTCTCATTCATAAGTAGCTGATCCACACCATTTTACATTAATAGGTGACATGTGATAACAGTCTTTAGGGAAACTGTTTCATTTATGAGGGAGTATCTAAAGAGTTCTCTATTCAATTAGTATGGAAGAAGTCTAAAGGAGCTAAAGTGGTAGAAGTGACCAAGTAAGCAGGGAATGGCAGATTAGGGGAAAGGTCTACTGATACAGCAGATGAAGATGTGGTTGAGACTCAGTAAAGCTAGTAGAGTACGCACATGATTGGGTGAGGTGAAAGAGGTGAAGCTAGGGTAGGAAGGTTTATTTTAGAATAACTGCTCTGGGGATGAGAACATTTTGGAGGAAGGGAGAGAAATTATTCTTTAGGGACTACATTGTTATAAATGGACATTTTTAAGGAATAAGTCATAGGATTTGGTAGCCTACCAAAAAGTGATTCCAATAGCAAAATGAAATTTGATGTATTTATAGTATTGGTAGAGCGCAACTGTCACCAATCTGGTATCCTGGTGCTAGTGGACATGTAAAGCTTATTTATTGAGAGATGCACGAGTTCTGTATGCAGCCATGGCAAGATTACATCAAGAAGAGCCATTTCTTTAAAGTCTTTCTAAATTGTAGTAGCTCTGTTGATGCCCTAAGTGAGTGGGGGAGCTCATTAAACATCTGAGCTGTCTTAACTGACAAGGCCCACCCCCATCTTGTCTAGACCTCCAGAAATTATGGGTGGAGACAAGGATTACCGTACTAGATTGAAGGTATCTTATTGAGATGTATCTTTTGAGTCTGTTATGCAGTGCCACCGGACCTGTCTGCTGTTATGCCTTAAACACAATGCACATACCGCTGAACATGACCCTCTGTTGGAGATTGGGAAATAAGGCAACTAACAAAAAACATATTTGGGAAGCAAGACATTGTGGAGACAGAGTGAAGAAATGAGTGAAAAGGATCCCATTGGCACAGGTGTTTTAAGAGAGTTTTAGAAAGGATGCTAATTAATCAGATACTCAGAAGGAGAAGTGATGGAAAGAATGAGAACGTAGGGTTCTGGAAAAGGTGTAACAAATGTGAAAGGAGTAAGTGGAAAGTTATCTTCATATGCTATTTGCGTGGGGCTTAAACACTATCTTTGCACACTATCTTATTGGGTCTTGAACACATATTTTCATTCACTAGCTTTGTGGTGGCTTCAACATTTCAACAACCACAGCATCTTTGTGGGGATTTCAACATCATTATCATCACATGCTATCTCTATTTGCACCTCAGCATCATTATCATCACACCATGTCTTTTTAGAAACTTGAATATTGTTTCTGCACAATATTTATTTAGGACTTTACCATGATTTTCTTTGCATACTATCTATGTGGGGACTTAAACACCACAATAATCACATACTAATATGCAGGGTTGGAACTCATTAACTTCGCACACTATGTGGGGACACAGACATCTCTATAATCACATAATACCTTTGTAGAAATGTTGATTACTGTAACACTCTCGCTCAGGGAGAACTTTCATTATGCCTGTGGCCAACAACTCTTTAGACGTACCCTCAATATTTTGTCTATTAGTATTATTGTAACATTATTATGGGGATTATTATCATCATGGCGGGAAACCCCGCTGTGTTCAAGCTGGCGGTCTTTTCATAGACCCCCAGCCCCCTTGACACCCCACCGGCCGAATAACAAACATTCTGCTGGGCCGGTGGGCGGAAACAGTGTTTCCGCTCGCCAGCCCAGCAGAATGCAGAGCTGGGACATTCCTGATGGCTCCACATGAAGCCGTCATCAGTGCCTCAGTGCAGCGGGTGCAGCAGCACCTGTCGCGCAGATCACTGCCCGAAAATCAGGCAGTGACCTGCGCGACGTGGCACTACATGGGGGGCCCTGCACTGCCCATGCCAAGTGCATGGGCAGTGCAGGGGCCCCCAATGGGGCCCCAGAGCACCCCTTCCGCCAGCCTTTTGTTCGGTGGGTTCCCCCGCCTGGGAAAGGCTGGAGGAAAAAGGGTTCATTATCCGGAGGGCGGCGCTGCTTGCAGTGCCACCCTGTTGGATAATAATATCCACCATTGTCAGGCTGTCTGTCGCGGTAGCCTGGAGGTGGCAGAGGGTTGTCTGTGGCGGCCCTCCCTTGTACATTATATGGTGGTTCAGACCACCATGCCAGTGGCTGTATTTTCCGCCACCGCCGGCATGGCAGTCTGACCCGCAATGTTCGTAGTGACGGCCTATGTCTTGTGGCGGTCTGGTTCTTCTGAGGCTGCATCCCCTAGGATATGTGTAGCAATTCATAGAGGAATAGATTACGATGACATTTGTGTAGATTGCTGATAAACATCTAGCCATGGCCCCATAACCCTATTCAACCACATATGAGAACTATGGAGTAGGTCCTTACACGGATACAAGCACATATTCAAGTCCTTACAAGGATGGTTTGGTGTACATGATTAAATAACACTATGGGGCATATTTATACTCTGTTTACGCCGAATGTGCGTCAAAATCTTTTTACGCATATTCGGTGCAAACCGTGCACCATATTTATACAATGATGCCCGAGTCCGCGAATGCCAAAAGTCCACTGTGTACGTCATTTTCTGGATGCAGGAAACCGCCTTGCGTTAATAACATGCAAGGTAGGCATTCCCGCTCAAACAATGACTTAAACACCTGTGCGCCATATTTATGCTACTGCACAAAAATGAGGCACGGCCGGAAGGCGGAGTCGGTAAATGACGCACAGGCCGATTTGCATCCAAAAATAACACCTGGGTCAGGGCAGGCGTTAAAATGGGGCAAACACATCAGTACTTAAGGAAAACACACAGAAGCAACATCAGAGCACAAAAATGAAGACATGGAGGTGCTTTTCATCCAGCATGTACGAAGACTCAGAGCACAGGACCAACAACAGCATCTTCTACAACACCAGCAGGGACCCCAAAGACAACGCAGAAGGCAGGAGAGGATACTCCGCACCATGACAACCCTTCTGGGACTTCGGCAACAAGACATCATCCAGAGGTACTGACTCAATTGGCAAGCCATTCAGCTACTGCTGTGCAACATTGAGCCACAGTTGGCACCCAGCTTGCAGACACCCCACCCCATTCCACCAGAAATCAATCTGCTAGCTGTACTCCACATGTTGGCAAGTGGCTCCTTTCAAACCTCTGGTGCTCTGGTTGCCGGGATCTCACATCCCTCATTCTCTGCCTTCCTACCTAAGGTATTGGATGCCATCATCTCCCTCACACCCTGCCACATCAGCTTCCCCAACATACAGCAGAAGCAGCAGGAGACCAAACAGGGCTTATACCAAATCAATGGCTTCCCACACGTGCTTGGTGCCATTGACTGCAAACATGTACGCATTGTGCCACCTGCTGCAACGGAACATCTATACCGCAACAGGAAGCACACACAGTCCATCAGTGTGCAGGCCATTGTCGATCACTGGGGATTGATCACCAACATCGTGGCAAAGTATCCTGTGAGTGTACATGATTCATCCATCTTCTGTCACTGCACCATCAATCAACACTTCCAGGATGGAGGATATGGAAATGGCCTACTTGTTGGTTAGTACAGAAACCTACTAATATACACACTGCACAGCAACCCTCTAGGACAAACAACACATACACCACTACATTGACACATGGCCAGGAAGATACTGAGGTTGTGATACTGCTAGGCATGTGTGATATCCTCACCCATTTGGATAAACACCTATGGACAAATGACAGATCCAAATAACAACAGATGCCACTCCACGGACACAAGGGATCAATTTAAAACCACACAATGACAATGACATGCTCTCAATTGGCAGTACAACTTGGAAGATTAATCTTTCAATATCACATCAATAACACTCAATCAAACACCCTTCCAAGCAATAAGTACTGTGTAAGGGGTGTGTAATGTGTTTTGCTGCAGGTTAAACACCATGACACACATAGCATGATGATGACTACAATGAAGGTGGCATGGAATCAATGAGGCAGTACCAATATCTCACATCACTCCTGCTCTGACATTGCCCACTACCAATAAGCAAGTGGACTGTGCTAAGAATACATATTGATGTGATAATATTGAAAGTGCACATTCCTACACATATGGTTTGAGACAATTACACATATGCACAACAGATGTACAAGCATATGGACCTTCTGACACTGTAAATGACAACCTCACAACCAAGTTAGCCAGCTGAACTAGGACATGTTCAGTAGTATAAGTACACGTTTGAACCTGACTCGACTTGGCAAGGGCAGAGAAATAGGTCTGCAGAGAACTTGTCACACATGGGATATTTGTGCATAGTCAGTTGTCAACACGTCAGTGCTGACAACTTATGGAGATGTGTTGTAAATTGTCACCTTGACAAATCTAAGGGCCTCACTGATGTTCAACTAATTCTATTGCATATGTTAAATTGGATGGGATGTCCAGGCCATATAGATGCAACCGTGTTACCACCACTGTGGAATTAATTCTGTGTATGGAAGTATCATGTCACCATCAGTTAAGACACATGGACACCTCTTTCACATAAGAATATGCAAGGGAGTACACAATGTACTGCAACGCTACAAAAATACTGATGACATCCGGTCAATCAGCCAAACACCAGTTCAGATAATGAAACAACCCAATTCTGATGGTACATCCTAGAAGCCTAGGATTCCACACAATAACACAAACACTCATGAGTCACAGACAACACAAGAGAACAACTGCCATGCAAAGAGATAATCATGGTGCAAGCAACATCAACATTTTCTCACTCAGACCCCATTTGCAAGCCCAAGCACAGCATCAGAGCATGCTTATAATGAGGTACATCGGAGGACACGCACCATAGTCGAGAGGACCTTTGGCATCCTGAAGTCAAGATTCAGATGCCTCGACATCACCGGGGCAGCCTCCTATACTCAACAGAAATGGTCTGCAAGATCATTTTGACCTGTGCCATCCTGCACAACATATGTGTAAGGAGGAACATTCCCCTATATGAACCCGACCCACAAATGCCTGAAGAGGAGGACGTTGTCCATCAACATGAGCGGGACCATCCAAACACAGCTGCAGGATTGCATCGGAGACAACACATTGTCCAAAATTTCTTTTAACTCTACTCCCCATCACCAATGTCTTACCATATGTCAATAAACACCTATTCTCATCACTATATCATGGTCTGGGTAATCATTTTTGCATAACATTATCCCTAAGAATCATAATCAGAATGTAGCCTCATGGAGCATTGCAGAAATACATATTAGGATACAGAAAAATCCACATCACATTTGATGGGTATGAATGTACACCCAAGTTCACACACACTGTAAATGACATATAGCCTGTCCATTTCACATTTGAAGGGCAATAGCAGAGGAGCACAGCTATTTCACACATACATGTTGACAACATGGTTCATTGCAGCATATGTCACACAACTAAGACACCATCATTCACTAAGGAAAAAAATGCCTCATGCATGAGGCAGTGGATGTGCTATAGCATTGGTAACAAGAAGGTATGACCAGACCCTTGACAGCAGGAAGTGTAACATCAGCTATCTTTGCAAGGAGAATGTGTGACAAGAAATCCATATAAGCTGCAAATGGATAGTACGAGTGCCAAAGGTATGACTATCATTGTTCACAAGACATCCCCTGCACATACCATCCCAGGTCATAAGTCCTGTCACTGCCATGCTCCCTGTCTCACCCCACCCTTCTTCAGGGGGCCCTGGAAATTGAATATTTGTACCCAGATAATCCCTCATCTACACATACCCAGACTCACATTCTGACTCCAGTGTTCTTCCCTCTTTAGTATGGTATGCCATAGTCATTGTTCTTCTGTCTGCATGGACTTCTGGTTGAATAATGTACTGCCTTGTAGTCTGTAGGACCTGTAATCACCTGTCCATTGCTTCCCATGTGAAAGGTACTGTTGGCCCTTTGAACTTGATTCTCACCTACAGGACTTGTGAGAGACTGAAGCTGCACACACCTGTGTGCATCTCCATGCAGACCAGCCATTTGAACATGCACTGCCCTTGCAGCTGCCTGGAACGGCATAGAAACTGCCATTATATGTATAACACATATGCATTGCCGTATAAATCACCTGGGAAACACAGGCCTTGGGTTATTGCGTTAAGTTCCAAAACACAGGACAAATACTTTTTTCATTTTCCACAGTGTTGTTCCAGCTTTGACCAGTCTCAGTCTGCTCACTGTGTATTTGCCTTGTTCATTTTTGCAACCTGTTAGCCTGAATGTTCCTGTCTTTGCGTCACCATAAAGGTTCCCTGTGGCTACATTTGTCTCATAGTTGCTTTCCATGCCCTCACTCTCCTCCTGGGGTATTGTGTCATGTAGATCTACAATGAATACTCAAATACATTGTATAGCGTAATCAGTTTACTTATATCATGGGGTGGAACTTGTCTTCAAATAGCCTAATCATGGCCCATCCCTTGTCTGGGTTTCATGTATGCATGAGTGAGAAATAGTGACAGTGTACCATGGCTATATGCATGGATTGGGTATGGCGCCTCCAGCACAACAAACAACTTTAGATAATGTGCATGAAATGTCAACAATTTTGTACCCTGACAGTCCACACACTGATTCACAATTCCCCGAACATATTGATGGGGTTTGTGTGGTGAATAGCTGTGAGATTAATCAGCACAGAGGCACTGATGTTCCTGGCTGCAGTGGGAATATTAGAGGCCACCCTGTGTACAAATGTTGTGATGAAACCTGCCGGTTTAAAATTCCTGATCCATTAACTTTGTCAGCACACCAAGGTTGCCCTGGTGTCAGTCTCATAAAACGTCTGCAGTGCCACAGCTAGTCTATCCCCATGTGTGTTCTCAATTTCTCTTTGGCTTTCCTTCAATTCAGCTGTGAAGGATACTTTGTAAATGCAGGAAATGGCTCCACAGACTCATGAGTAGACCTGCACCTAATTGTGACAACATGGACCCCAATAATGACACAGGCTACAAAGGCCCCACACACTTGAACTGGACACCTTTGTGCAATTAACCACTGGAAATATGTGCACACATGCTGCTTGGTCTGCTGGTCTTCCACTGCCACAAGAGAAACATAGGTCATTTATATGTATCAAACTGTGGCGTGACATTACATTTATGGATTGGTTTTGGGACTCGGTGTCACAAACACCGTACCCACATAGCATTTTCCAATGCCTGACTCATGGGTAGTATACAAACAAGTGCCCAGGAAGTGGTTTCCAACATTCCAGGACATGTGATGGCCTAGTTGGAACTTTGCCATGATCAACCAACTTCTATCTATACTGTGCATGGTTTGTCATTGGTGATGTTTATATCCCAAAAAACTTGTGAAGTTCACACAGTATTAGTTGCTATGTGTATGACAAACACATGTCCTTTCGCACTTCCACACTGAATAGCATCTGATGGTTGGCCACATTGAGAAAACATGCATACAAGTACATTTAAGATAACGCGTCTTGTGATGTTCACACAGTTGGACAACTACATTAGTAAGAGTCAATTCACACACATTGACACACAGGCAATGAGCTACTGTATTGAGTTGCGTAGCCTTGCTATCCTCTATTGATGCACAACATGCCCAAACTGGGTAATACCAATTTGTATTCCACACATTTGGCCATCTATTGCATCAGTGAAGAGTGCAAATCCGGTACAACAACTAGAGGATCATGGTCTGCAGTAGTATTGTCTGTCACATATGCCCATACACCGGAATGCTCAAAGTGGGTGCAAACTGCCTATATCTGTATTGTCACACCTGCCATGTACTATTAAAATTGAGAAATGGACCAAACTCAGTCAAAGACAGAAATTTTGATGCATTTGTGTCAAAAAAGACGCACATTCATCAAAAAATGTTGCATATGATTAGAAAAATTACACCCACTGCCATGATACATCCATTGGCCCTGAGCGGTAACTCCTACACTTTACCCCATGACATTGGTTAAGTATGAAAAATAATTGAAAATATGGATGCAGGGTCATTTCTAAGCATGTGCGTAAAAAAAAAATGACGCACAGACTGTAAGTGTCATAATATTTTGCCGCATAAGAATAAAAACGCACCGCATTTCAGGCAGGAAGTGATGTAATAGGATATCCTGTTTACAGAATTGGTACAGTAGGCGTACTTTCACTTTCACTTTGCAGTCTGTGATTTTTCCTGACTGTGTGGCTGTGTTTGGACTAGTCTCTCTGTGCATATTGTGTATTTGTCTCCTTTGTGGTCTTTAAATTGTCTTTTGGTGTTTCCTAAGTGTCTGTGTTATCCTGTGTAAGTGTATTTTTGTCATTTCTGGTGTTTAATTTTATCTTTGTACTGTTGGAAGTCTGTTGTGGGTAGTGTTAGTTTTTGGATAGTTGGTCTGTTTTACTGTTAATTAGTTTTCATTTCCCTCTCCTACTTTCCCTTCATTATCCACTGTACCCCTTTATTACATCTTTATTTTCAAGCATGTTGGGTAGGCCACGTCTTGGTAGGATGGGAGAGGAGGAGCTGGGGGGATTTATTTGGTTGGTGTGCCACTTCCTCCCATTAATGATTGAAGCAGGTGGCCGTATGATACAGGTGTATCACACAGGGAGAAGGAGGGTCCGGTGGGCAAAGGCCCTGTATCATCTAAAAAGAATCTACATACACTGCGCAACGACCACCAGCTGAAACACCGTTGGGCTGACCTGGTTGCCAGGGAGCAAGACCTGCTGGACCACCTGGGGATTGTGATTGGTGGCCCTGTTGGTGAGTACAATTCAGAGTAATGTGCACATTTAAATACTCTGTAGTAACAATAGCAGATTTGTTCAATTGCTGCAGACAATGTTTTTGGACACGTGGAATGCAAGTTAAACATACAGTTGCAGTGAGTTATACAATAATTCCTACACCTTACTGTCATTTGTTGACGCAACAGCTGCACTAACTTACAAAACACAACAGGAGCGTGTGAATTAGTGCTGCCTTCACATCAATAGATGATGCAAATGTGGCTCTAACATATGTTTTATGCATTGTATGTGAGTGTACCAGGAAAGACACATTTTTTATCCAGATATTTTCAAGAAATAATGTGTCCCTCAATTATTTCTGATACATGTCTGAACTTGAATCTGACACATACGTAACAAGTTATATCTGACCTCAGGTAACATCTTAGGCTGATAGTTGTACTTGGTTGTGCCGCAATTAAATTAGGGATGGATGCCAAAAGTAATGCATACGGGTTCATATCAAAAAGTTTGGTGCAACTTACCATAGCTGTGGCACATAAAATAAAGCAAATGATACAAATTGAGGGGTAACAACTATCCATGGCCCTCTGTACATTGTACTTGTGTGTTTTACATTGGTCTTATTCACAATAGCTGACCCGAGCTAATGCATTTGCCATCTGTGTTACTCTATTGCCATGTACTTCTCCTAAGTTATTGGATCCTCATGGGATACGTGACGTTGGGGAATGCATGATCACAATGGATTAAGTGCATGATGTCATGCAAAGATCCACTGACCAATTCCATCATACGTATAAAGTTGACTAATACTTAGCTAGTTTAGTTTGGCACACCCATGCTGATCAAGTGCAGCATATGTTTAATAACTAACCTCCCAGTATGGAGGCTATCACTGACATGGGTGTATGCTAAGATCAGTAGACCAGCATTCCTGTGACTGCTCTCATTCCGAAGATACATACAAATTGAAAACTACATCAGCATGATTGACACACTTGTACATTTGCTAAACCATGTATTATTAATATCACGGTGTCAGTTTGCTATATATCTGCTGATCAACCAAATTGGCAAATGTAAGATGATGAATGTGGCTCATCTGTGATTTCTGAAACCCATATTGGGTACACAGGGCAATGATAGACCCATTTCAGGTGCAATGACTTCACCTATGCCCATGCAGTCTGTCATAGATGAATACAATATATACTTTCAACATATATCTCCTTGTTGTATCCAAATATGAAAACTGGTCAATCCATGGCTAGCCTCAAACTGTCACCAAATAATGCACAGGATCACTGCCATCATGTTGTCATAGGGGGCATATGTGGCTCAGGGTACCCTTTTAATGTAGCATCTGTAACCTAGGCAACACAGGCCCTACATGTAAGGGACCATAGAAAGCATAATAAATCATGCCCTTAATTCAACCCACAGGTGCATCACACAGTAAAGGATTGTCTTGATGCCCAAGCCAAAATACCTGAGTGACTAGTATTGCAGTCCTCTAGGAAAGTGGCTTTGCATGTCTCTCATTGATACACATGATGAGAGGAGTACACTTCATAAACGAGTCTGTAAACAAATGATGGAGCATGTTTGCCACCAGATGATAGTTAGGGCCACTGCATGTTTGCAGGTATGGGTGTATCACTGGAGTGCCCGGGTCTGTACATGTTTGCAGTGGTATGTCAGTTGCAGTATCATTGTGCCTGAGAGGCTTGACTTTCTGATTTAATATTACACACAGTAATTGTATTTGGAAGTGTTGTACAGCACACAGACATTGAGCACATTTCTCCCTTCCATGCTTTACAGATGGACCCACCCCCTACACTATCAGAGAGGTGGCTCAATTTGCGGACCCAGACATCTCCAGTAAGTGTTGATATTTCTGTTCTGTGTTGTGTTTGCTGCTGTTGTGTGATTGACTCCTGTGTGTTGGACACATAGAAAGGTATGATGTGCTGGTAAATGATCGGATATTTTCCTTGAGTGGAGTATAATTTTTTTCCATCTTTGAGTTGGGCAATCATTAGCGTATGGTCATATTTTGGGATTGTACTGCAGCCCTGTAGGCACATCCATGTGAATAGTGTGGATAAAACTTTTATTAAAAAATTTAGCAGGGGACCATATTTATGATTTAGTCATCAAGTCAGACCCTGAATCTCACAGATTAGGGATGCCAAAGTCTTACCCACAGACTTGAGCCTCATTGTTTACTAATGAACATGTTTGACTGTAGTTTGACTTCCTAGCAGCATGTAGCTCCACATGTTGTGCTAAGTGTATGTGGCATTTGAGTACATTGTCATAGGTGTGAATGCAGCTCGTGGCCAGATGTGTGCTTGCATCTATCTGCTTGTTGTAAGTCATTTGTTACTGGTATGAAATGATGTCAACAATTGTCTGCATTTCCATACATAAATGTGGATGGGATTGTCCAATGTTTTCGTGTATCCTAGTTGTACATCTTCCTTACCTGTGGTGGACTGCCCAAATCCATGTACAGCTGTCTAAAGCTTCCGGGGTGTCCTAGATGTTGGAAAATATTTGTTGCTTGTCCATCCCCCCCTCAGGCACAGGCGGAGGGTTATGAAATGTGTACCTAGGACTGATGATCCAAGAGTAGTACACAGACATGTAAATCTGCAAATCACTTGTCCAAAACTAGGATACCCACTCATGATTAGCAACTGCATTCTATCCTGGCAATTCCATTTACAACTCATAGATCTTGTGGCCCTTTATTGTCATCCAGAAGTTAGTCATTAGTTGGCCTGTCACATGTGGAGGACCTGCAGCATTTTGTACGGGACAAATGGTTGAACAATGATGCATAGGTCATTTGAGTTGTTACACATCTTTTATAGCATTGCTGTGCTGTTTGATAGGACATGTGTAGGCTGCGTTGGCATGTACTTCCTCAGGGACAATCAGTGAGCTCTATGATGATATGGCCTGTTTCTGGTACATTAGATGTAATGTCTGATTTACTTCTGGCGCCATATCACACAATGAAGTATCAAATGTTTGGTTTTATATTTTTTTTAACAGCTGCCAATATGAATCCCTTCCAGATTCTGGAGTTTCAGCGGCAGGCAATGAGTTGCCGCCACATTCGGGGTGTGGAGTCTGGGTTCCGCAAAATGGCAAGGCGTTATCACCGTGAAAAAGCCTCTGAAGTGTAGAGGGAATTTGCCCAAGGGGGCCCTTCCTTGTCCACCACAGCCACCACCAGCACCACCACTACCAACCAGGTGGCACCAACCATAGCAGGCACATTTGCTGGACCGTCAACCTCCACTGCTCCAGGACCTATCACAGCACCAGCTGCATCTCCTCCTACACGTATGGCACTGACAAGGGGACATACATCTTCAACTGGCACCCAGGCCACCCCCTGCTGCAATCATTGACCCAGCAGATTTTCAGCAGATGCAACATGACATTGACCGTATGTTGAGGAAAATGAACAGGTTGCAGCAGGAGGTAGCACAAGTGAATAGGAGGGTGTGTACCATAAAGAAGACCCTGCGGAGGGTGAACTTGCAAACATTTTACCCTCAGCCATGATTCCCTCCCCCCTCCTCTCTCCTGGTTCTTTTCATTTGTGGGTTTAAGGGGGATTAGTATTAGGTTAGAATAGGCTCTTAATTTAGTAGTTAGTAGTAGTGGGTGGGGGGAGGGGGTATGATACTTTTAATATCTGTTTTTTATTATGTGTGTGGGTGGGTGGGGGATGATGTTGGGGTTTTGGTGTGAAAAAAATAAAAAAAAATTACAAATATATATATATATTTGTTTAGTATAAAATAGTATGTGTTTAGGTTAGTATATGTTGTCCTCCATGTGTCCCGTCTTATAAGGGGGTGGGGGATTAATGTTTAGATCATTTCGTTAAATGTGATAAGTAAGTTTAGCTTATGTTAGTTAGGGCCAGTTGCGGGTAATGTGTAGTTAGGATAGGTTAGGTTAGGTAAGGTGTTTCCCCAGGTTATAGCTTCCTTTTTTACTGTTAAATAAATATTTAGGTAATCCTTTACAGTATGTGTCATATGCTTGGGGATCAGGGCCTTGGCATGGGTGAACAGTGTCTCTTTAGTAATTGCATTTCTGTCCCATCCTTCAACCAAATCCCAATTGAGCTGTTACATTGGCAGCTACACCAGAGCTACTTTGCTAAGAATCTGCCATCCATTGCACCCACTACTCAAGGTTACTATGGATCCCAAAGTGTTGCTAATTTTTTATGTATTTTTTCAATCTCACATACTTTGCAACCAGATTTGGTATTGAGGACACTGTGTTAAGTCTGCCTGCAGCCTGATGTTCAAGGAAGCCTTATAAGGTGAGTGGTAGTATGATCTCATGTAGTATTGTATACATGACTCACACCTATCATTTGTTACATTGTTCAGCCAGGTTACATATTTGTATGCACACTCAGACACATCCATGTATGCTGTATGGTGTGTGTTAGGAAAAATTTGGGTCAAATGTCATATACGTAAATATTGGCTTGAAGAAAAAGTTGAAGGCAATACTTTTCTTCTTAGACATCCCTTGAGGAAGCATTATTCTGTCCAACACAGCCTTATACTGTATAGTTTATATTTCTCTCATAATTAACCCTCAGGAAGGGCAGATGACGGTACAATCCAGACCACAGTGCATAAATGTTGGACCTGGCTTTTTGACAGGGACATCCCCAAACCTTTTGCCTCCTTCCTCCTATTTTTTCTGACCTGTTGTTGTTGGCTTTTGACCTCTGGGCACTTTACCACTGCTAACCAGTGCTAAAGTGCATATGCTCTCTGTGTAAATTGTACTATTGATTGGTTTATCCATGATTGGCTATTTAATTTACTTATAAGTCCCTAGTAGAGTGCACTATATGTGCCAAGGGCCTGTAGATTAAATGCTGCTAGTGGGCCTGCAGCACTGGTAGTGCCACCCACTTCAGTAGCCCCTTAACCTTGTCTCAGGCCTGCCATTGCAAGGCCTTTGTGTGCAGTTTCACTGTCACTTCGACTTGGCATTTAAAAGTACTTGCCAAGCCTAGAACTCCCCTTTTTCTACATATAAGTCATCCCTAATGTGTGTCCTAGGTAACCCCTAGAGCAGAGTGCTGTTTGGGTAAAAGGCAGGACATGTACCCATGTAGTTATATGTTCTGGTAGTGTAAAACTCCTAAATTTGTTTTACACTACTGTGAGGCCTGCTCTCTTCATAGGCTAACATTGGGGCTGCCCTCATACACTGTTGAAGTAGCAGCTGCTGATCTGAAAGGAGCAGGAAGGTCATATTTAGGCCCATATTTATACTTTTTGACGCAAAACTGCGCCAACGCAGTTTTGCGTCAAAAAAATTAGCGCCGGCTAACGCCATTCTGAAGCGCCATGCGGGCGCCGTATTTATTGAATGACGTTAGCCGGCGTTAGCCGCCGGCGCCGTCTGGTGTGCGTTAAAAAAAACGACGTACACCAGGCAGCGCCGGCGTAGGGGGATATGGGGCTTGGGCGTCAAGAAATGGGGCAAGTCAGGTTGAGGCAATTGTTTCGCCTCAACCCGATTTGCGCCATTTTTTTCCACTCCCAACCCCCATAGAAATTACTCCTGTCTTAGCAAAGACAGGAGTCATGCCCCCTTGCCCAATGGCCATGCCCAGGGGACTTCTGTCCCCTGGGCATGGTCATTGGGCATAGTAGGGGGGCACAAATCAGGCACCCCTATGCCACAAAAAAATAAAAAAATAAAACACTTACCTGAACTTACCTAAATGTCCCTGGGATGGGTCCCTCCAGCCTTGGGTGTCCTCCTGGGGTGGTCAAGGGTGACAGGGGGTGTCCCTGGGGGTATGGGAGGGCACCTCTGGGCGTGATTTTTGCCCGGGAGTATAAATCCGACGCACATGCCTCGGAGTCGATTTTTTAGACGGGAAC
Source organism: Pleurodeles waltl (assembly GCF_031143425.1). Classification (NCBI taxonomy): domain Eukaryota; kingdom Metazoa; phylum Chordata; class Amphibia; order Caudata; family Salamandridae; genus Pleurodeles; species Pleurodeles waltl. The sequence continues at coordinate 144,693,041 of NC_090439.1, read as the reverse complement.
ACCTACCTTGCATATAATTAGCGCAAAGTAGGTGTCCACGCTAAAAAATGACGCTAACTCCATGGACTTTGGCGCTAGACGCGTCTAACGCCAAAGTATAAATATGGAGTTAGTTTTGCGTCGAAATTGCGTCAAAAAAACGACGCAATTCCGGCGCAAACGGAGTATAAATATGCCCCTTAGAATGGCCAGAATGGTAATATAAAATCCTGCTGACTGGTGAAGTTGGATTTAATATTACTATTCTAGAAATGCCACTTTTAGAAAGTGAGCATTTCTTTGCACTTAAATCTTTCTGTGCCCTTCAATCCACGTCTGGCTAGGGTTAGTTGACAGATCCTTGTGCATTCACTCAGACACACCCCAAACACAGGGTACTCAGCCTCACTTCCATAAATCTGCATTTTGAATGGGTCTTCCTGGGCTGGAAGGGCGGAGAGCCTGCCCTCACAAAGGTCTGCCACACCCCCTACTGGGACTCTGGAAGACAGGATTGAACTGAAAGGGGGCTTGGTGCATTTCTTAGACACTCTTTGAAGTCACCCCTACTTCAAAGGCACAACTTAGTATAAAACAGGGCCTCTGCCCTACCTCATGAGACACTTGCTGGAGAAGAAACCTGAACCAGAAACTACATCCTGCCAAGAATAACTGCCTGGCTGCTCAAAGGACTCACCTGTCTGCTTTTCTACACAGGACTGCTGCCTTGCTGTTGGCCTGCTGCCTTGCTGAACTCTTGTCTGGCTGTAAAAGTGCTCTCCAAGGGCTTGGATAGAGCTTGCCTCCTGTTCCCTGAAGTCTCAGGACCAAAAAGACTTCTCTTTTTTACTTGGACGCTTCGTGCGGCGAAATTTTTGACGCACAGCTTGTTCCGCAGCGAGAAAAATGCTGAACACCAACGCTGATTGACGTGACGCCTTCGGGACGACCGGACCTTCGACGCACGGTCTCGCAAGGACAACGCCGCCCGACTTCCAGAGGAGAAATCGACGCGCCGCCTGCCGTGAGAGCGAAACTTCGACGCACAGCCCTGTGGAACGACGCGCAGCCGGAAAACAAGCAGGAGAATCCGCGCACAGACCCGGGACATCTGGTAATCCCCACGACCCATAGAAAGAGACTGTCCGCGCACATGAAAATGACGCACAACTTCCCCGTGTGAAAAATAACGACGCAAGTCCGTGTCTGCTGGGGAGAAATCGACGCACACACCATTTTTCCATGTATCTCTTCTTCTGCGGCCCTTTGCCGAGTTTTTCCACCAGAAACCAGGTACTTTGTGCTTGAAAGAGACTTTGTTTGCTTTTTAAAGACTTAAGACACTTTATATCACTTTTCAGTGATATCTTTACAAATTCACATTGCATCTTTGATCGTTTTGACCTGCAAATACCCAGATAAATATATATTTTTCTAAACACTGTGTGGTGTATTTTTGTGGTGTTATATTATGGTATTGTATGATTTATTGCACAAATGCTTTACACATTGCCTTCTAAGTTAAGCCTGACTGCTCGTGCCAAGCTACCAGCGGGTGGGCATAGGCTGATTTTGGATTGTGTGTGGCTTACCCTGACTAGAGTGAGGGTTCTTGCTTGGACAGAGGGCAACCTGACTGCCAACCAAAAACCCCATTTCTAACAATAATTATCAGCCAACCTTCTTTCAGGTTAGTTCTCCATCACGGTTGATGTGTCACATTACACAGAGACAAAGTTGTAAGTGCTATTTTTTTAAAGTGCTGCAATGCTATATGTACATTGTCCATGAATGTGAGTCCATTAGTGTGGCATCTTACATTGTGATCCTACACAAGTGCAAAAGGACATGTCATTGGACATGCTGGGGTGAAGTGTCAGTGCAGTGGGACAGGATTTGCCAATGAGTTAGTGAGAGACAATCATTGAGCAGGGTGACAAGATAAACAGTGGGGTGGAGAACAGTGCTTGTGAGCAGCTGTTGCAAGACTGGCATGTTACAAAGCACAGCACAGCACATTGTTTATAGGTGGCCATGTGGCAGGGACTAGTGCTACTGGGTACTCTTACGAGTGAAGGCGATCTGTTCCACGTCTTCATCTTCTGATGTGTGTGTTGTCTCCTCTGCCCTTGGTGGTGGTGGTTGTGAAGGGGCAATACATCTCAGTGTTTGCAGACGTGGAGTCAGACATCCCGTTAGCTGTCAACTGTGGGGCTATTAAGGGCAGTACTGCAGCAAGGAGGAGCTGCTGGTTCTTAAGTATAGCAGCCACATCACTGTGGTAGGCAGCCAGGTCGGCCCTGATGGGGTCAATATTGCATCCGTGCACGCGTTGACAGGATTGTTGTTGGAGGTGTTGTTTCAACTCTCTTATAGCTGTGCTGATTTCCTTCACACTTTTTTCAAGTTCATGCAATATTGATGTTCACCCTTGCATGGCTGTTGCCAGTTCTACAGTTGACATCATGCACAAACGCACCCACTCTAGGCTGGCTGCCATATTTTCCATCCCCACTCCAACCACAGTCCTCTCAAGACTGATGCCAGTGTCGTCAGAGTCCTCAGTTGGGTTGGAGCTGGCAGGTCGCACAATTGGGGTGCTGGGTTGGTCCTCTGTGATGGCTGCTACTTCTGTGTTTCTCCTTGCGACTGAAGGTGGGGTCTGGAGGGTCCCAAGTACATCTTGCAGGGTCTGCTGGCTGATGTTTGTCAGCTCTTCATCCATGTCATCAGGGAAGTCCAGGACAGGCATATCCCCAGGAAAGCCATCGTCCTCTGCAACGAGATATGGCACAATTAGTGTGTCTGTGTTGTGGGTTTTGTAATGTGACGTGCCTGCCTTCCTATTTGTTGCACATTGTGATCTTAGTTCTGGTTCATTACTCCTGTCTTTCATATTACCATTCTCCCATGGCCTATGCCCCACCTGCATGTCACAAGTATTGTGGTCAGTTTGGGGACTTGTCAGCATCACATCCTCTAGGTGTTGGTTCTGGCCAAATTGTGAATTGCCACATTCTTGTCCTACTCAACCCTCCGTCTACTTCCATTCTACTTCCATTCTCATGGTGAGGCCTTGCACTGGCTGTGGTTGTTCTGATGGCACTAGCACCACACTTCACAATCTTGAACTAACCCAGTCTCAGATATTTCACATCCAGCTATATGTTGCTAAGACCTAGCATAACTATGTCTAGCATTGTCATTTCACACTACATATGTCAGCATTGGTAGTGTGTAATGTTGATGTTGGGGAATGTGTGCTACATTGGATTGCACTGATGGTCCTAGCAGTGTTCCATTTCCTCTTCTGACTGTGAGGGTGAATTTCACTAGCCGGGGACATATGTCCTCCCCCTCAATGCTGTTGTCTGAGCAGTATGACATTTGGGATGTTGCATGGTGTCATTGGAGCTATTGTAACCCAGGCACAGGGTGGACCCTGACATATGTAGCATGGGTATGACATTAGAGCTGTGTACCTATGACAATGGCACATGTTAGTAGCAATTATGGACAATCACATTTGACAGGATTGGAACATTTTTATTGATTACAGGGGATTGATAACTTTGTCATCCTGAACCCTCTATTTCTGGTGTGTTTGATCCATGGGGACCTTACTGCCATTAACTACTTCACCTGAACACACAGCAGAGGTGGTATTGGCAACTGTTGTCAATGTTAAATTCCACTTGCAGATATGGCCTGAAACTGTTAATTGAGCCCTAGTTCATGTAGGGAGAATACCAGCTGACATGTGACAGCAGGCCAGTTTTACGTTGTACCCTACCCTCCTGGACTGGCTTTACCTTTCCAACATCCTTGGCATGGCAGCATACCCCCATGCAAGGTTGTTGGTGTAGTGTAGTACTGTGCCCCAGATTTCCTCTGAACGGGCCATGCCACAGTGCCGTGCCCCTTCACCCATGCCACTCCCTGAATATCATGACCTACATGCATTGTGTACTAGGTATGCCCCCCGCTTGCAGTTAACATTTGTGCATTTTAATTCCCCATGCGACTTACCCTGCATCTGTGTTGTCTCCTGGTAGTCTGCGCTTTCTTGTCCTTGAATCCCTGTGACTATCTCCTCAGGGATAACAGCTGCCACCATCTCCTCCATGTGGTCCAGGGCCTCCTGCGGTGCTGGACTCCCACCTCCAGTCTGCAGTGCTGCCTTCCTGTTCCTGGCCATCTTTTCCTTGGTCCTGCGTTTGCAGTCATGCCAACGTTTCTTGCACTCAATGAATGTTCTCCGTACTTCTGCCACACTGTTTATCTTGTCAACAATTTGTTGCCATATTGCCTCTCTCCTACTGATTGGCAACTTTGAGATGACAAACAGTTGGTGCTGGTGTTCCGTCACCTCTTTCACCAGAAGTTCCTGCTCCCCTACACTGAAGCAACACTTTCTTTTCTTCTTTACCCTGTCCTGGGACTTCTGTGGGTCCTCCAGGCTGGTTCCTGGTCCGTTGTCATCTTCCTAGGGTCTGTGCAAGCATCTGGGATCCATTTTGGCTCTCCTTAGCACATTTTGCTGTGTTTGCGCCGCTTTTTGATGCAATTGTGTCAAAAAACAGTGCATATCCGGTTTGCGATGTCGTAAACCGGCTCACAGTCATTTTCGCCGTGTTAACGCCGTTTTTCTTTATGACGTGACGCATTGGTTTGAGTAAAAAAAAATTACTCACACCAGTGGTTTGCACTGCCGTGTGTCAAAGTATAAATTTGGCGCCCGAGCGGCGCAAAGAAATGCCGTGAGCTGGTGGTAAAATTTTTGACGCAAAACTGCTCCGCCGCAGTTTTGCATCAAAAAGTATAAATATGGCCCTATATTTTCACATTTGAAGAAGGATCCTATATCATGAATTGTTTTTTAGAACTTTTCTGTTATTAGAGTATGTTAAAACCACTGGGAAAGGTTAGTCCCTTAAAGGCATTAATTATACTCATTGTCCTCACAAGGATGGTTATAGGGGTGTGTGTACATGAGCGTGAGTTACTACACAGGGGAAAGGGGATAATACAAGAATGAGCAAATGGGTGGATGAATGCATGCATGAGTCCACGAATGAGTGACTGAAATAATGTATGATGACTGATTGATTACCAAAACTCGGCAATCAGTGAAGAGGCACATTGAGGTGTAAGCCTGTTCTGCTGTCTTTGCCAATGTTTACTGTATTTGACAAAGCAACTTGATGATTTTTTAAAGGAAACGTTAACACATTAAACTAAGGATGTGCAAATATACTATGATTTCAGCTAATTGGTTTCCATAGCTAATGTAGCAACGGACGTTGAAAATGTAGCTGCTTACTGAACTTCATATCCTGTGGTCAAAAAAACTTGCAGTGTGTATTAGAAAATTACTGATTTATTTCCTGTTTGTTTGCTTTTTAATTAGCGTGCTTACACAGACCGAATGTTAACGGCCATCAATTATCCATTTATGAATAGGGAAACAGTGTTCATCTGATATATGGGAATTTTCTTGAACCATCATTTACCGACAGGGTCGCTTCAGGCAAAGTCAAGAAAACTTACAAAAGAGTATTCCTTAATTCAGAGAAGTAAACTTCTTTAATAAAAAAATAGCTGACACAAATTAAAATAAATTAACTGCGGAGGTGGATTTGCTATGTTTAATAAGCATGTGCTTTGCCATTACTTCCCACGTTCTCTAATAAACAGAGAAATGAACTAACGTTTATTTTTTAATTGTGCTTTAGTTTGAACTAAGTGAAATAAATCATATTTTCATTTCATTTGATCCTTTGATTGTACATAATCAATTATTATAAAGCAGTCTTTCACATATTCCAATGAAAAAAGAGAAATATTCATAAATGCTTTCTCACCTAGAGTCCTCAAAAGACAAAAAGGAGCAACAAGACTTCTTCCAGGCTACTCCCTCGGACAAAAGACATTTCACATGGACACAGATTTTAAGATAACGTTGATTATGATTTGATAACAAGTAAAACGAAGTTTGCATGCAGGTAACGAATGAGACTCAACGCCTATGTTGTGTTCTAACTTTTTAGATATTATTTGAGGCTTTTATTAAGCACTGTATTTCACTCTGCAGTAACTTTAGACTGATTTTGCTAGGTATGTATGCAGGAAAGAGACAAATCGGTGACAAAAATATGCTCCTATTGGTCAGTGTACCGGTGACGGAAATTTGAAAATGGTGGGGCCAAAAGAACGATAGTGAATTGCACAAGCAAGTGAAGCAACAACCCTAACACTTTAAAGCGAGGTTGTGCGGGGCATGCAGCAGGTTACTTCACCCACAATAAGTACTATTGTACTGTATGTTGTCTATTTCCAGCCCAGTATAGGAAATAAGCAAACGCTGCACAGAGCTGCTTATGCATATTTGCCCACCTGCACGTAAACACAAAGGACAACTGCACTTCCTCTCAAGCTATAACAATTATTTCAGGGAGAGTTGATGGCAACTGCATTCATTACGTTATATTTTGATGTAATTAAACATTAGTTGCAACCTTCCAGAAGATGGGGCTATTCGAATACCACAGTACATCAAAAACACTGAATTTCCCTTTTTAGTTGATATATAAATAATTATAAAGTGTGTAACGTGGCGGAATTCAGTAGAGGTTTCTGAAGCGGCACAACATTTTCTAAGCACGCAGTCTGTTATCTATGAAAAACTGATGAGGGACTGCTGTAAAACATGTAGGCCCGTATTTATACTTTTTGACGCTAAACTGCGCTAACGCAGTTTAGCGGCAAAACGTTTTGCGCCGGCTAACGCCATTCTGAAGCGCCATGCGGGCGCCGTACTTATTGAATGGCGTTAGCCGGCACAAGCAGACCGGCGCTGCCTGGTGTGCGTGGAAAAAAAACACGTACACCAGGCAGCGCCGGCGTTGGGAAAAATGGCGCTAGGGCGTCTTCAAAATGGTGCAAGTCAGGTTGACGCAAAAAATCGCCTCCACCCGATTTGCGCCATTTTTAACGACGCCCAGACGCCATTTACATGACTCCTGTCTTAGTAAAGACAGGAGTCATGCCCCCTTGCCCAATGGCCATGCCCAGGGGACTTATGTCCCCTGGGCATGGTCATTGGGCATTGAGGCATGTAGGGGGGCACAAATCAGGCCCCCCATGCCAAAAAGAAATATAAAAAAAAAAAAAATTATACTTACCTGAACTTACCTGAATGTCCCTGGGGTGGGTCCCTCCATCCTTGGGTGTCCTCCTGGGGTGGGCAAGGGTGGCAGGGGGGGTCCTTGGGGGCATGGGAGGGCAGCTGTGGGCTCATTTTGAGCCCACAGGTCCCTTAACGCCTGCCCTGACCCAGGCGCTAAAATCCGGCGCAAATGCGGGTTTTTTTGCCCCGCCCACTCCGGGCGTCATTTTTGCCCGGGAGTATAAATACGACGCATTTGCGGCGCAGTCATTTTTTTAGAAGGGAACGCCTTCCTTGCATCTCATTAACGCAAGGAAGGCGTTCACGCAAAAAAATGACGCTCTTTCCTCATACTTTGGCGCTAGACGCGTCTAACGCAAAAGTATAAATATGGCGTTAGTTTTGCGCCGAATTTGCGTCGAAAAAAACGATGCTAATTCGGCGCAAACGGAGTATAAATATGCCCCGTATTCTCTTACTTAACTAGTGACATGCAGCATGATTGCATGACTCTGGCTTTATGGATTGAAGTTTATCAGTGTGATGGCCTCACTCCTGCACCATAATTTTCATAAAAGGCTGTAAATGGTTAAGAGATTCCCTTGGGTGTGCAATGGTTATCCCATTTTTAGGTTGGGTATAAGCGTACAACTTTTTGTATACTTTTAAGTATACTTCTTCTGTGTGCTTCCAGCTATTTAATTTGCTAGTTTCAGTGTCATTTAAAAGTCCTTGCTTGCTTGTGGTCAGTCATGCCTCTTTGTTCCTCTTTCTTCTGTGTGGGAGCAGGGACCAACTATTGTATAATTATGCTATGTCCTGTTTATGTGGTCTGTAGGGGACTTTTTTTCGTACTTTGTTTCCTGCTCATGTCCAGGGAAGCTTCTCTTTTCATTTGCAGAGCATTCTTGCTCTGAGCTTAGCTGTAAACAAGGCTATAAATCAGACTTTTATCTTGATCACATTTGGTCTTTGTAGGTTCACTACACCCCTCTGGGCTGTCTGGCTTCCGTCCTTCCTTGGCTTGGATTTTCCTTACTGAGTGTGCCTGCCTGTGGTCCCCAGTGCTGAGAGGAAGGGTGGAGGATGGCTTGTAATTGTTCATAGCTTAGGCGCCCAGGGCTTTTTATGTCAGAGTATGCAACAAAATTAGAAGTGTTATCTGCACACCAACATTTTTTTTCATGAACTTTGGAATAAACTGTGACTGTTTGACATTTCCTGCTTTCTTAGTCCGATGTGCCTGACCTTTCCTAATTAAGCAGTTCAGTGGCTTAGAAAAGTAACCCACTACCCCCACTTGTATACCAATGGAAAGCTTTAGGGCGTTGCCTCTTTCAGGGGTCAGGTTTGTGCCACAATTTCCATCTAAAATCTAGGCAATTTACAGAACATGCAGGAATGATCCCCCAGCCAGAGGCCCCTCCCCCAGATGTAACCTGATGTCACCTAGTATAACTTTGTATGGCGTCCCTGCTCTTTCAGCTCTGCTACCCACATGCAGCTCAGCCAGAGCACCTCCTTCCAAGCACTCAGTGCCCTCTGCTGTTCCAGTGCCGGGATACCACACACAGCTCTACCAGGGCATCTCACTTCTTAGAGACAGTGCCCACATCTACTCAAACACTGGGACTCCTATCCCAGCTATACCAGGGCTCCACAATTCTTAGAGACAGTTCCCACTTCTGCTCCATACTGGGATCCACCTCACAGCTCCATCAGTGCACCTAAGTTCACACACTCCAAACCCTCATCTGTGCCAGGACCCCACACACGCTGTCTGCCAGAGCACTTCAGTTCTTACTGTCAGTACACTCTGCTGTTTCAGTACTGGGACCTCAGGCGCAGCTCCATCAGTGCACCTCATTTAAACCGCAGCGAGGTCACTTCCTTTGCTATACTGGAACCCCGCTCACATACAGTTCCGTTACAGCAGCTTGGTACTAATATTCAGTTCCACTGCCAAGCCAATACTAAGTTCAAAAAAGCAAAACACAGCTCAGCCAGTGCACCTCAAATCTAACATCCTAAGCCACTGTTGATGGAAACCACCATCGCACCACCAGAATCCATCCATTCTAACATTTAGTGCACATTTTTTGCTAATACTGAGGCTCACACACACACCTTTCAGGACTCCTCACTTCTGTGGTTAAGATGTGCCCCACTCGCAGGTTCACTAGGGCACCTCCAGGCTGATGCTCGACAACACTGGCACACCAATACCAGGTTTTACACATAGCTCCATTAACATACCTCACTTCTAACCTTGTGTGCCTATTACTATTCCAGTACTGCAGCCCACATGCAACTCTGTTACTGCACCTCAATCCTAACCTGCAGCGCCCCATTATTCCAATACTAGGAATTACACAGCATTCGGTTTCTCATTCCTGACCCACTGCCTTTCTGTTATTCCAGCACTGGGCTCTCGCTATACCCCCCACCCTGATCTGAAGCACCCCAAAATTGTAGTATTGGGGTTCATATGCAACTCTGCTGCTGTTCTAAAGTGCCCCCTGCTATTCCCCACTCTGACTTCTGGATGTGGGGGAGCCAATTAATTCTATTCTTAGCTGCCATCTTTATTTGGGAGGGTCTGTTTCACCTATGTCACTCCGTTCTTTTCTTTACTCTGTTTACTCTCAATGTTTTGTCTCCCCCACTATTCTCTTTCTAGCTCCTAAAATCCACACATTTAAATTTGATCTTTCTTTCAGCTGTTTATTTCTACTCCTCTCCCATTTTTAATTTAACTCTTCCTCTTGCTACCTCCTCTTTCAAACTTGCAAAAACGTAGTTATTTCTTTCATTGTTTCAGTCCTCCTTTTTTCTTCATCTGGCATTCATTATTTTTCCTCTTCCCTTTATTCAATTTTAGATCTTCCCTCCTTACTTTCTCTAGTATTTTTCTTATCTTTATCTCTCAATTCACGTTTTACTATAAATCCCTCTTTTTCCCATCAGTTTGTGGAGTCCACAAGTGTGTGAAGGCCACAAGTTTCTTGTCGGGATCCGAAGGCTCAAAGTGGTTTTCCCATTTTCTCCTTGGGAAATGTGTCAGTACATATATGCCCTGGTTCCTTCGCTGCTTGTTTCTCTCATCATTTCTCATCTCTCATCATTTCCCTTTTTTTCTCAAATGTTCATTTTTCTCTTTCTTTTCTCACTTCTTTCAATATTTATTCTACTTTGTCTTTTGTTCACTAGTTTCCTTCCCTTTTTTCTTTTGTCTCACAAGTTTGCTCTATTGCTTTTCTAAGTTGTATTCATTTTCTCATTCTTTCTTTCCATTCTTTCTTTTATGTCTTTACAACCCCTTCTCTTTCTTCCTTTTGTCTGTTGTATTCCTGTTGCTTCTCTTTTTCTGCCCCATCCGCTTTCTCTTCTGAGGCCTAGTTATCAATGGAGCATCAGGTGCAGTGGCACCAGGGCCTTGAGACATATGTATCTCACTCTACTCTGATTATTGCTGTATGTTCCTACCTAAATTGTGTTCAATAATTTTTCTTTCTTACCCTAGGGCCCATGACACTGTTACTACGCCACTTGTCCTCTTCATTTTTACTTCCAACTCCCTATTTCCTTTCACCCTCCAACCCATCCCAAACAATATTTTCCTTATGGTGTTGTGAGCATTACAGTCTAATGCCAAACAGCTTATTTCTGATAAAGGTTTATATGATAATTGTATATGTTTAAGATGGATAAAAAAGGTAAATTGAAGTACTTTTGTTAGATGTAGGACTACTGGAATTATATGGCAGGAAAAGAGGAAATTATCACGAATTAATGTGGCAAGAAAAGTCCAGTTATGAATTTACAATGCCAATAGCTCTAACTCAAGACAATGCAAGACCTATTGCATTTCAAATGCTTGTTTATATTGGACATACTGTTTCACAACTAAAATAATAGAGAGGTAACACAAAAGGAGAACATTAGTCTGTTACTTCAACTGATCTTTCTCCATTGAAACACAAGTAAATGAAGTGGTAGAATCTTGTCACTGCAAGTTAAAATTAGTCTGAAAATGTTACGTCTACAAAAAAAGCAATAATCTATTCATTATTAAGCAAAAAACCTCTTTTGAAAAGGTCATCATATAGGGACATTGGGATATGCAAGAAACATGTTGGCGGAATCCAAAGGTTTGCCCCTCTATAGAAAGAATAATCAAAGTCATCATACAAATTAAATTTTGAAAAACACATTGGGCCAAATTTACAAGACACTCGCGCAGCGCGATGCTGTGGCAAAATTAGCAGCGCTGCTCTGCGCCAGTTTTGAAATGCAGGAATATGCCGTATTTACAAGAATACAGCGCATCCCTCCATTTCCCGCTGTGCTAAATAAAACAGCCTGCACCAACTCAGGCATTCTTGCACTGTAGTGCAAGGGTGTCTGCTTTGAGGGGTCTGATTGTTTATGTGCAGAGAAATGTCACTTCCTGCACATAAACAATCATCCAGGGCATTTTGGTTATTCTATGTGTGCTGCAGAATGCAGCACACAGAAAAACATAAAACAAGGAGGGATAAATGTATTCCTCCTCGTTGTGCCATGCTGACGCCACCCCTGGGTGGCATTAGATTTTGGCACTGCTTCAGATTTATGAATTCTGGTAAGTCTGAGGCAGCATCAAAAGCCATGGGTGTTGCAGTGAAAGCCCAGCAACACCCCTTGCACGCCTCTCTGCCACAAAAAACTGCATCGGAGGGGCCCATATTTACAAGGAGGCCTTACGCCACAAAAAGTGGAATTACACCTCCTTGTAAATATGGAGAAGTGGGGTTAGCTCCACTGGAGCATCACAGAAAGTGATGCTCTGGTGGCGCTAAGGCCCTGTAAATCTGGCCCAATGTTGCTTCTGACAGCTGCCAGAAAAGACCTCAGGCTTTTAACGGAGACCCATGAAAAATGTTTTTGGCCAACTATAAATTGTCAGGTGGGCCCCGAGTATGAACTTTCCTTGCTCATATATAATCTTCAATACAATCTCTAGATCTAAGGAAATTTCAAAAAGGAAATGGTCATTATCCATGCAACACAAACATCGAATGCCTTACAACCTCCATCAGATCCGAGAATGATGTTTCTCCATCTTGGGAAATAGACCGCAGACCACACTGCTGGAGTTACTGTGTCCCAAATTTACCAAGAAAACGGGCAGTCAGTGCTTTATGAAAATACACAGTGCTGTGTTGTGTGAATGGCCGGATTGTATTTAAAATAGCTGCACTCCAAGACTATCCTTGACAATCAACATACTAAAAAATCTGACTTATCATGATGCTGAAACTTTGCGCCGTGGTGCAAAGGTGAATGGGTGGTGGGGCATATTTATACTCGGTTTGCACTGAATAAGCCTCAAACATTTTGACGCACATTCGGGGCAAACCGTGCACCATATTTAAAATTTGACGCCCGAGCCCACGGACATCAAAATTCCTCTGTGTGCGTAATGTTTTGGATGCAGGAAACTGCCTTGCGTTAATGACATGCAAGGTAGGCATTCCTGCCCAAAAAATGACTTTAAGGCTTGTGTGCCTTATTTATACTCCCGTGTCATTTTGATGCACAGGAGGGGGCAGGCCTTAAAAAACAGCGCACAGCCTGATGTGCGCCGTTTTTTTAACTCCTGGGTGAGGGCAGGCGTTAAGGGACTTGTGGGCTCACTTCCATGGTCTATGACCATGGAAGCAGTCCAGAGGTGCCCTTCCCTGCCCCCAGGGACACCCCCTGCCAACCTTGCCCACCCCTGGAGGACATCCAGGCAAGTTGAGGTAAGTATTTTTTTAATTTTTTTAAAGTGGCATTGGGGGCCCAATTTGGGCCCCCCTATATGACACTGTGCCCAATGACCATGCCCAGGAGACATATGTCCCCTGTGCATGGCCATTGGACAAGGGAGCATGACTCCTGTCTTTGCTAAGACAGGAGTCATTTCAAGGGGGGTTGTGCGTCAAAAAATGGTGCAAGTCCGGTTTGAGGCATGATTTTTGCCTTAAACCTGACTTTCACCATTTTTTGATGCACAACCCCCATTTTCCCCTGCGCTCCGGCGCTGCCTGGTTTGAGTCTTTTCTTTTACTCTGACCATTCCGCAGCGCCGGCTAGCGTCATTCCTTAAATAAGGCTCCCGCATGGTGCGTAGGAATGGCGTTAGCCGGCGGTAAATTTTTTGGGGCAAACCATCGCCGGCGCTGGCTTGCGTCAAAAAGAATAAATATGGGCCGGTGTCTTGTGTGAGAATGTATTAGAGGCACACCATCCAGTGCAATTTTTTAGGAGCAGACAACAAACCACCCACAGGTAAATCAAGTACAGTGTATACAATTGTGGAAATTACCCAGGTTTCACACAGAATTATCATGCAATAATAAACGTGTCTGCTTTTTGCACCTTCTTTTATTTGGCTGTTCTTATTTTATGCTGAATCCTATGGGTAGTGACCCCAGTCCCACCCAGTTACCCCGACTAGGGACTTCACGATAGTTCACACAATGTAGACTCAACTCACGACTTTCATCAACTTTCGGCCCAGATACTCTTCGGCGCAAAGGATGATCGATGGTCCAATTTGTGCTACTTCATATCACAAGGCACTCCTCTTTGCATTGTGCGAGTCCTCATGCTAAAGTTTAGTAAACCCGGTCCTATGTGCAGCATCTCATGCCTTATCTCACCACAACTCACCCTTTCATAAAGCTTTTCGATACTCGAGAGTTTCTAAGGTATAAAATTACCTCTAAGGAGGTTCACCAATGCACCCTTCTCTTGCCATTGAAGTATTTATAAAAATAACTGATCTCGTTGAATGGCTTAAAGGAGAGATGCATTAAGGAAACGTTAACAATTCTTTCAAATAACAGTCTATTTTACCATTTGCTCACAGACTGTGATGTACAGCTCATTTCGAAGTGTTCCTATTTTAATTTATCATTTTAATATCAGGCATGTATAGGCACTACTGATTTGAACAATTACAGTGTTTTGTTGTTCTACATCAAGGGTGATTTACGTATGTCAAGAGCAGTTGGAGCCCTGTCATATTTTCAGGATAGCCTATCCTTAATTAAATGATTTCCGTTTATTTTTACTGTATATGTATATTTTATCCAGCTATTCAGACATCTCCTTGATCTACATTGGACACCTGCGACAAAACCATGAGTTTACAATTACAGAGATAAGCAGATAAGGCACAACCAATGGAATGCGGTCCATGCTCTTTTCCCACATGTCATAGTGGGAATACAACTTGGCGGAAAATGCAAGCGATGCCGTTTCGGAAGATCGTTGTTGCTTGGCTTTGGTGGCTCGGATGCTCAGATAAAAAGGTGCGACAGTCAGGCCTTCATTCAGGGTAAAATTGAGGGAACATTTTAGGCCTGAAAATCAAAGGGCCATATCCCAAAAAGCCTAATCGAGAAACTGCTGCTGCAGTGTATGTTGGCAATCTGGGCCCAAATGTGGTATTGAAGCTGCCTCACTTTTAATGATGGCACAAGAGCACAGCTGGTCTCTATGGGGAAACCCAATCTTAGAGGCAAAATACTTAAGACAGGTTGGTATTTCTTATCATTGTGGGTGCCCCGAACCTCACGCCAACCAATGCATGGAAATAAACATCCTAACCGAGAATTTCTATCTTTTTGCTTCATATTTGAATTTCACAGATCAGCACTTTGATTTGAATACTATTTACAAAATTGTATTTGCATTAATTTGTATTAATTCTATGGCACGAAATCTGCATTGCGCCAGAATGCACAGCAACATTTTTAATGTGTACAAGGCGGGTGTTACTATATAAATCTATTGCAAAATAGATTTACAATGCCATTTAGGTCCTCATTATGAGTTTGGTGGTCCGAGGACGGTCGCAGTGGTCACATTGCCGTGGGTCCAGTGTAGTGGATCACACTGTTATGAACATGGCGGTGTTCCGACCAGAACACAGCCAAGTCACTGCCAGTACCACAAGTGCAGATGGGCCGCTGTGGCCAGTGGTAGGCATCTCCAGACCATAGGTGAGCATGTTTCTGCTGACCATATCACGAGGGCGCACTCTGCCAGGATATCCACTGCGGTTGCCCCACCACGAAAAGCCTGGTGGAAACGAACAACATAAAAGGGGACAATCAGCTTCATGAACACAGGCACATCTGCAGCCACCATGGAACCAGACCATCGGTGAGCATGTTTCTGCTGATCATATCACGAGGTCGCACTCTGCCAGGATATCCACTGCGGTTGCCCCGCCACGAAAAGCCTGGTGGAAACGAACAACATAAAAAGGGACAATCAGCTTCATGAACACAGGCACATCTGCAGCCCCCATGGAACCAGAACTGGAAGTCTTCCCAATGCTCCTGCTGGCCATACAACTCCAGAACCAGCGATGAAGACATCAACTGTAAGTACACAGCCTAGCACACACTGGAGGGAAGGCCACTAGTACACACCCACAAACATCACACACACCTGGCACAGGTAGCGACTGCCACGCACACACGCAAACAAACACCCATACCAACAAACACATACTCACACACAAACCACACACCAAATCGCACACATGCCACATATACATGTGGAAGGAAACCCAGGACAAGTATGTTACCCTCGACACCAAGGGGTCCCTGGTGCAGATATATTAAAGGGCAATGGAAACATTAAAAAAATATTCGCAACAGAGGCCTACAGGGCAATGTCCATGGTCCCAACTTGACTCCTGACTGCAAAGTGGCCTCCACGTGGCAGGGGCATCAATGGGTCATGCAGGCACCTTAGGGGTGGTGGAGGGGCAGGATGTGTACTCGGGTTTTGAGGTGGGGTCCTTAGGTTTGGGTTTGGAGGGGATTTGGTGACTGCAGGTATGAGTGGTGTAGTGTCTGTGACGGGCAGTTGGTGGGGGAGTACATGTAGGGAGTGGATGTTGTTGTGTCCTCATATGTCTGTTTTGTGTGTGCATGGCAGTGGTGTCTTTTGAGGTGCTTGTGTTTGTCCTTGCAAACCATGTCTGTTGATCTCAATGCATGTTGGTATGAAGGTGTGCCTTAAATGGGTGAAGGGAGAGGGCTGTGGGATTGGGAACAGGTAGCTGGAGGGTGGATGGAAGAAGAAGGGACACTGGCTTCCATCAATGAGGAGGCCAGAGCCTAAAAGGATCTCTGCAGGGAAGCCAGGGCACCGTGAATGCCTTCCATGTAGGCGTTGGACAGCTGCATCATTGATGCAAGTCCCTGAATGGCATTCAAAATGGTTGACTGTCCCACAGAGATGGACCTCAGGAGGTCAATAGCCTCCTCATTGAGGGCAGTGGGCTGACTGGGGAAGGGGCAGTGGTGCCTGCGGCGAAGGAGATGCCCACCCTCGGGAACTGGGTGGAGAGCGACAGGGAGCGCAGTGCTGATAAGGAGAATGGCACACAAGTATGGTTTTGGGATGGTCCCAGATGGGTCCGCCACTCTCAGGGAGTGTCCATTGGAGGAGGAATCCGAAGATGTTGTTGTTGTTTCTGTCTCCCATGTGGCACTCCCCTCGCCCTCCGTCCCACTGGCCCCCTCGGCTCACTGGTATCAGCCTCCTGGGTCCCGTAGGCTGCAGCCTCCCCACTCGCCAATGCCCCTTATCCTTCGCCTGATGATGCTGATGCACACAAAGACAGAGGAGGAGACGGAAGGAGGGTGGCAGAGAAAGACAGGGTGCAATGGGTCAATACCAACCCTACATTCACACAGAGTAAAAAAACATTATTATCTGCTGTTATGCCATTGCAGGCCAAGCTGTCACCTATACATGCTACAACAGTAGGACACCATGGGGGAAACTAGAGCAATTCTGAGGTGAACTGCTGATGGTCGAACAGTAGTACTGATGTACTTGATGAGGGTCATACTAGTCACACTTGCCCAGTGCCAGGTACATTCTCATGGTCGTGTATGGAGACATTTCCTGTTCTATTTACTCAACAGAATCCTGCATGTGTAGGTAGCTTTCCCACTAATCCATTGACAAATAGCACAGTGACATCTTGGCCCAATGTGCCTATCTACACATACAGTACATGGCAGCTGATTGAGGACTCACTAATAACCTCTGTCACAGTGATAGGCTGAGACTGATGGTAATGCCCCGACGCTGATGGTAGGTGGTGGGCTATGAAATCTTGTTGATTGTGACCACAAAAATTGGAAGTAAATGCCCTCATAAGTCACATCTATGAATCCAATCTTGCTAGGATGGCTCATACTCGTAGTCGGCGTTTAACTATCAATGACCTATGCTACATCTTCCCACTAGTAGTGAAGTCAAAGCCATACAAGTATAACGTTGTTGAGGAGTGAGTGTGTACTTACCCCCTTGTGGCTGCTGTGTCGCCCTCAAGTGCTCATCCAACTCAGGGTAGGTCACCGCCAAGATGCGGGCCATCAGGGGTGTCAGGTTCCAATGGTCACCCCTCCCTCGTTTAGGAGGACATCCCCAGCTGGGCCTCTGCGGTCTTACATGCCCCCGGGTCCTCACTTGCTTAGCGAAGGCAAGCCAAATCCCCTTCTTCTGATGGACGCTGACCTGGGTTGGTGACACAGACAGAAGGACAAAGTCATGTAGAGTGGCATTACAGGGTTAGCAGTCGACATCACACATCAGATACATCTCATAGCCACACTCACCTGTCATCACACCACTAATGCTCAGATTCCTCACCCATCTCCATGCATCCACTCCGTCTGCCTCGTCCCAACGTGTTTCATCCTCACACACATCACTATCAGACAGGAAAGTAACATAAGACTCACCTCCTTCACTGGTGCCCTATACAAATGTCTATACCGAAGTGTGACCCCGTCCACAAACTTGTCCAGCTCCTCCTGGGTGAAGGCTGGGTCCCTGTCTCCTGCAGGATGTGGCAAATTGGCTTCCAGAGTCAGAACCCAGCAGCACACATAGTGGAGGGCTTGCTTGCACGAGTGTCAGGAGTCAAGTGAGCAATGCCACAGTAAATTGCGGTAATGCCTGCCACGTACATGACCGTCACTGCTGGCGATGATCACCATTGGCCCTAGTCTCCCATAGCCAACAATGTTATTGAATGAGGAGTTGCACTGCCTAACACTATGACGTTTAACGCTGGTGGAAAGAGATCACTTCCACCTGTCCTGTACATGCAGGGCAGGCAGCTGCCATTTTACATGCAATAAGTGATTAGTAGATGAATTGTAGGTGCGTCATGGATGAAAAATACTATGACTACTGCATAGATTGACAATGTCCACACATTGCATACATTAACTTCTGAATTCTCCTTTCTCCTATTCCCGGACACGGTGCAATGGTGATGATGAGACATGCCCCTGTGTACCAGCCCCTAGTCAACCTTGCTACCCTGGAAGGGAGACATGTCATACAGACGTATCATCTGAGCCGTGAGGCCATCATGGAGCTGTGTGCCCAGTTGGAGCCTGATCTGTTGCCTGCCATGCGTCATCCCTATGCCATCCCTCCCTTAATACAGGTGTTGTCAGTTTTCCACTTCCTTGCCTCAGGGTAATTTCAGATGACAGTGGGCTTGGAGGCAGGGATGTCACACCCGATGTTCAGCAATGTATTGAAGGATGTACTGTATGCTTTGCTCACACATCTGCCCTTCTACATCAGGTTCCCCCAACGTGCAGAGTTGGCCACTGTTAAAGCTGCCTTGTATGATTTGGCACATGTCCCTCATGTGATAGCAGCCATAGATGGCACCCACATTGCCTTTGTACCACCCGGGATAAATGAACAAGTGTACAGGAACCAGAAAAACTTTTATTCCATAAATGTCCAGGTGGTGTGTATCACTGACCAATATATCTCCCAGGTTACGGCCAAGTTCCCTGGTGCTGTGCATGACTCATACATTCTGTAGCACAACTACAGAGGGACCAGGCCTGGCTCATCAGTATGTATCCAATAGTATGTGAACCCTTGTAATCTCACCTCTCTTCACAATAGGCTCTGTGTCCCAACCGGTACTGAGAAGTGTCCCACCTTTGTGCACACAGGTGACTCTGGGTACCTTAACCTTCCCTGGCTGCTGACACCTATAAGATATCCAACTACATATGATGAAAACTGTTTCAGTGAGGCTCACGGCAGGACAAGGCATGTCATTGAGAGGACCTTTGGCTATTGAAGGCCAGATTCCACTGTCTCCAGGTCTCCCGAGGTACTCTACTCAATAAACCACTTAAAGTCTGCCAGATTGTTGTTGCCTGCTGCATGCTACAAATCTGGCCCTGAGGCATCATATTTCATTGCTGAATGTAGAGGAGGTGGCAGCTGGACCAGTGGCTGATGAAGGGGGCATAGGGAGTAATGAGGAGAAAGATGATGAGGATGCAACTGATTCTAGAGCAGACTAAATTCAACAATACTTCCCATGAGAAACAGGTGTGTGTCAAGTGTTTTGTATGTGACCTGTACTCCTGTCTGCTTGTGACATAGCTCCTCCTGGTGTCTGCCATCCATGGAGGTGTTGAGTGCAGCTTGCCCACTGGGTGTTTTTGGGGGGCATTTTGCCCATTAGAGGAGGTGTTACTTTTCAAATGTCACTGCTATTTTCACTCTGCTGTTGTGTTACATTACTCATGCAATTTATTGTCCATGTGCTATGTTCCCTGTACTGCTTTGTCAACTGCAGCGGAAGTGCCAAACATAGTGGTATAATCAGTATTGCTATTTACCCTCACAGTCCACAATGGGAGAATGTGTAACCCAACTGTTACGGATTGTGGAACATGCCATTAGTTGATTTTTGTCAGTTGTGAGGGAAGGAACATTAGGTATGGATATCTTGGAAATGTAGATCTGACATGGGCATATAGTTTGATCTTCAACCTGCCGAATCACATTAGGGATTGAGACATTGTACTGCATGTGTGTTGAGTGGCCAGCATTGACTCCATTCATGATAGTTGTCCCTGTCTTTGTCTATTTGCAGGGCATTCATGTGGAGGAACTCTGGTTCCTGCCTTGCTTGGTGGATCCCTTGATACATGTATCCAGAATATGTCTACTCTACTGTCAACCTTGCTGCATATTGTGCCCCCTTCTGTCTATCTCACAGAAGTTTGCAGGACAACTGTTTGACTGTAATGACATGTTATACAACAGAAAATCCTACTTATTACAATAATGACAAGTAGGCCTCTATTCCACTAGCTGCCACAGAAGTGGCTAGTGGAAGGGGCCTGCATACTAGTGGAGGACTTACGCAGGATGGTGGTCAGATCCTTTAGTACCCCTACAATGGAGGCCATGGTGGCATTAAGGGTCCGTCACTGCTGCAGGACCTCCTGGTGGTATTCCTTCTTCAGCTTCTGGTTCTCTTGGACGGTTGAGAGGATCTTGCCCATTGTGTCCTGGGACTGGTGGCATGCTCCCAGGACTAAGGAGATGGCATCCCAGCCAGTCGTTTGATGTGTCTGCCCCATCCTTTGGACCACTGGTGCCCTCCCACTGCCCCTGGCCCCCTGTGCCTGTGCCCCTGGCACAGTGTGCCCACTCCCAGTTGTACCAGGACCTTTATTGTCCTGGATGTGTGACCTTGACTCTGGTTACTGTACTGTGGGGCATACTGCTGAGTGACCTGTCCTTTAGACACAGGTTTGGGGATGAAGGGTTGGCTGTGCTGTAGTAGCCACATGGGTGGGGTCTCCGGTGTGTCCAGGGTGGGCTGGTGTTGCTTGACTGATCAGTTGTCCCAGATGGGCCAGGCAAGTCGTCATTTTCCAGACATCCACTGGGGCCTTCATCCTGGGGAGGGCTGTCTGTCTCTGGCATCAACAAAGGGACCTGTGGATGGAAGGGGAGGGAGTTACATTGTGGAGATGTACTTGTTTGTATCATCGTCTAATGTATGGAGTAGCTTGACTTGCTTTCCAGTGATGACAATGACAGCTACAGCACTGCAGACATTGCTGAGGGTGACATTTTGTGGCATTGTTTCCATTTTCCATTGAGGGTTAAGGATTGTGGACAGGGTTGCCGTCATTGCCATGTGTTGGAACACAGTCGAAGCATCCATTTGGTGTGGCATGTGCTATGGTATTCCATGCAGATGTTCCACTGTGAAGTGGAAACATGAACTTTTGATGTGCAGGGAGTGATGCATTGTGGGAGTTGGGGTGCTTGGCATTGTGATTGGTATCTGTGCATTAGGGAAGGACTGTGTGGTGATAGTGCCAGTGGTGTGGTGTGGCATGGAGGTGAGGGGTGATTGGGGGATGCATAAGTGCGAGATGGGGTTGACTAGGGAATGATGAGTGGTGGGGACGCATGCTGGACAGGAGTGGTTGGTGGCTGGGGAGTGTTGTAGACATACCAGAGTCGAGTCCTCCAATGATTCCAGTCAGGGCATCAGGATGCATGATGTCCAAGACCTTCTTCTCCCAGGATGTGAACTCGGGGGAGGAGGTGGGGGCCCACTGCCAATCTTGTTGATAGCAATCTGGTGTCTGGATGCCATGGAACGCACATTCCCCTGTAAGTCGTTCCACCTCTTCCTGATGTCCTTCCTTGTGCATGGATAGCTGCCCTCTGAGTTGACCCTGTCAATGATCCTCTGCCATAACTCAATTTTTCTGGCTATCAAGGTTTGCTGGACCTGTGCTTCAAACAGTTTTGGCTCTACCCTGAAGATTTCATCTACCATGACCATAAACTCATCATATGTGAAACGTGGGTGCTTCTGATGGGGCATGGTTGTTGTGTTGTGGGTGGAGGTGTGTACTGTATGTATAGGGTTCTTGGTGTTTGGTTGTGTGTGCTGGTGGCATGTGGTGTATGTGTGTAGTGGCAATGTGTGTTTTGTGTTGCTGGTGCAGTTGTGTGGTGTATGATGCATGGGAAGTGTGTTGGTGCCAATGGTATCAACGTGCAGTGTCCTCCATTGATGTGCTCCTTGATGTCTCTGTTAGTAGTTGTGCTTGAAAAAGATTTTGGGGGGGTGTTATATAATGCAGTGAGCAGGTGTGTGTGGTGTGTGTCAGGTGTGGGGTATTCAGACTGTCCAATGCGGTGTCGGGTTCTGGTGGAGGTAATTTTTAAACTGTGGCTATTCGCACTGCCAATGGTTTTCCTCCGTGCAATGACCGCATGGAAATTTGTGGTCCTAATATGGAGGGTGGGGTGTAGTCAGCGTGGCGGTGCTGGGACCATCTCTCTCCCGTCCTCGGTCGGCCTGACAGTTTGGGATTTTGGCTGTTTTTATGTGGTCTTCAGTTTGTGACTCATAATACGGCAGTCACTGTACCACTATCACTGCTGGTCTTTTAGTGGCCGCCAGTGCGAAGGTCTTGCCAAAAGCCCCCCAAACTCATAAAGAGGGCCTAACTATTTTGAAGCAGACCCATGCAGTGTAACACAATATCAAAATGCAAGAACCACCTAGACATGGTCCAAGTGGGGCAGAAAATGCAAACAATTGATCAATTGGTAAAGGATCATGACACAGTTCATCACACTTTGATCTAGAGCCATGAAGATCATAATTGTAGGAGGCCGGCCTGGTTTGCAGTGGGTACCTATGGTACTTGAACCGTATACCAGGTCCAGTTATCCTTTATTAGTGTAGGGTAGGCAGTGTCTAGAAACCAGACTCTCTAGAGGTAGCTGTGGATAAGCAGCCAAAGCTTATTTAGGAGACATGCAAAGCTCATGCAATACCAGTGTTTTCACACAGTACTCACACACATGAAAGAAAATACTCAGTGTTACAATACTAAAGGTCCTTCATTTTGATAAAACAAATACCAAAAATATCATAGAGACTCTACTCCTTTTAGAGGTAAGTAATGCACAAATTATATACACTAGTATGCAGAAATAGGCATAAAAACAGTGCAATTAGTGAAAATCACAATAGTTAGAAATGGGCCTGGGGGGACACAAACCATATACTAGGAAAGTGGACTGCAAATGTTAGTTTCCCATCTAGGCAAGTGTAGTGTGTAAAGGGGAGCTGGGAATACTAGAAAACCCCAAAGGTAAGTATTATAACCCAACCCAGTGCCCAGGAAAGCAGGAGTAAATTACACTAAGTTTCACAGAACACACACAGAAATGAAAAGAAGGATGAAGGAAGAACCAGAAGAGACTGCAAGACACCAACAGTGGATTCCTGGACCTGAGGACCTGTGGAAGAAGGGGACCAAGTGCAAGAAGCACAGAAGAGTCCAGGGAGAACAGGAGCACCTGCTAACCCAGATGAAGGTACAAAAGAAGAACCACAAGTGAAAAAGAACAATCAGTACTGCATCAAAGAAGACGGAGTTGGGTACCTGGTTGGTACAAGTGATGTCCCACACCAGTTGGAGGATTGCATTCTGGTTTGCGTCACTGAAGTCTGCAAACAAGCCTTGGTACACGCAAAGCTTGTGGTTAGTAGAAAATGGCCCTGCCCGGGACCAGGAAGGACCAGTTGAACTCTACCCAGGTGGGGTGGTCAGAGGGGGCTTTCAGCAACTCAGAGATCACACAGAAGACCAGGCAGCATGCAAAGGAGTCCCACAGCATGGGGACAAGGAAGGTGCAAAAGAGGCCCATTCAGCACGAGGTCAAAGGCTCCTACGGCGGCAGAGAAACACTCAGGAAGCTGTGCTTCTCAGGAGAGAGTGCTGGAGCCTGGGGCTGCAAGAAGCATGAAAAACTTCATGGAAGTATCCCAATAAGCCATGGCAGCTGCAAAACACGCGGTGCATGGGGGTACTGTCTTGCGTGGGGAGGCAATCTCTTACCTCCACCAAAGTTGGACAGTGCGATGTCAGGACCATCAAGACTACTTCATTCCACCACCTCTGATGCAAGAGCCACACATCTCAGCAGGAGAGGGGATCCACGCAGCCAGTTGTTGTTGCAGTAGGTGCCTGCTGAAGCAGGGGAGTGACTCCGTCGCCCCAAGGGAGATTCCTTCACTCTTCTGGTGCAGGCTGAAAACGGGCTGTCCACAGAGGATGCATGACTGGGAAACAGTTGCAGTTGCTGGCAGGAGCTGAAGATGCAATGCTGCAGAAGGTGTCTTGCTTCTTTGTTGCAGTTTGTAGAGTTCCTGGAGGGTCCAGATGCAGATTCTTCAATGAGGAGTCAAAGTGGAAGATGCAGAGGATTGCTGCTGGAGTCTTGCAATCCGAATCTGAAGAACGACCCAAAGGAGAGACCCTAAATAGCCCTGAAAAGGGGATTGGTCAGCTAACCGGGTAAGCACCTTTCAGGGGAGGGCTCTGATGTCACCTGCTGGCACTGACCACTCAGATGCTCCCAGAGTTCCCTGCCAACTTGGAATCCAAGATGGCAAAACACTGGGACCCTCTGGAGGAGCTCTGATCACAACCCCTGGGGTGGTGATGGACAGGGGAGTGGTCACTCCCCTTTCCTTTGTCCAGTTTCACGCCAGAGCAGGGACTGGGGAACCCTGAAGCGATGTAGACTGGATTATGCAGAAATCCTTTGTTCTGCCTTCCTGGGCTCGAGCTTTTCAAACAACAAAAGGGAAGAAACCTGTTTGTGAGGTGTCAGCAGCTGGGGCTTCCTGGAAAACCTTAAAAGGCTGAAATGGCAGTACTTGGGGTCCTCTAAGGAGTCCCCAGAGTGCATGGAATCATACAACCAATGCTTGCAAAACCCTTCAGTATGATTCCAACATGTTTGATACCAACCATGTCTACGTTCAGAGTTACCATTATATAGCTGGACACAGGTAGTGACCAATGTCCAGCACACGTGTAAAGTGGCATCCCCTCATTCACAATGGTATTGGAAAATGGTCCTGGAGGTCGTGGGGGCACCTCTGCTTGTGCAGGAGTGACTGCACACACAGATACTTTTCAACCCTGCCCACAGGGATGGAGGGACTGCTATAGGGTTGACTTATAAGTAACCTGGTGCAGTGTAAATGGCAGTGAAAGAGTGCATGCATCTTTTCACGCAGGCAGTAATGCCAGTTCTGCGAAAGCCTTTGCATGGGCTCCCTTAGCTTCAGCCCATAGGGATCCCCTGGAACCTCAATGCCTTGGGTACCTTTGTACAATATACTAGGGACTTATAAGGGGCACCAGTATGCCAATGGTGGATGAAATACTGTGTTATCAGTATCCAACAACTATTTTGAAGGGAGAGAGCATAATTACTGAGGTCCTGTTTAGCAGGATCCCAATAGACACAGTCAAGCACACTGACATCAGGCAGAAAATGGGGGTAACCATGCCAAGAAAGAGGGTACTTTCCTACAATTATTATGTGCCACAAGCAGCGACTATGACTGCAAAACGTCCAAAAAAGACAAAGAAAGGAGAAACTATTTTAGTGGAGTGTCACACTGATTGTCCAAACTGCTGAGAATGTCATCAAATAATATGGACTCTGCAAGTACAGGATCCTGACCGTACTGGAGCAATTGGACTTAATTTGGAGCCCAGCTGCTCACGCTTACTTGTGATGCCAATACGTGTGAAGCTCATGGCTCTTTTTCATCTGCTTAATCTGGATCTTTCCAAAATACTTGTGCCAGAGTGGTTGACACTTCTCCAAGTGGATTATCATCTTTGTTGCCAACTGTATTGGATGCTAGTAATCACACAAGTCCACACTATCTGCGTTTTCCAAATACTGTTGAGGAAAACAACTGGTCAAACAAGGATTTTATCAACTTGCCAAAATTCTGAATGTTCTAGGTTCTCTGGATTGCACAGTTGATCCCACCAGCAGAAAATGTGCACTTATTTTGCAATCAGAAACAGTCTCATCCTATATACAAGCAATTGTTGATTCAAACTAAGGCTTCATCAATACTGTCTAAATATCCAGGAAGTGTCCGTGACTCTCAAATCTTTGGCAGTCTACAGTTAACCAATGGTTTCAGCAGCTTATTTGGAAATACACTTTTAATTTGTACATTTATTTATCGTCTTAATGTTGAAATTATTACACATGTGATTGTTCTTACCTCAACATTACTCGATTATGATTTGGTATACTCCAAAAATAATTGTGTGCCTAAAGTAGAAAACAACAAATGTTTACATAGAAATATTTTAAAACCTAAGTTTTAAAAATATAAACATTTTACATAATTCTGTCAAATCGTTTGTCATATATTTTTTACAAAATATAATTAAAAAATATATGTATTTTTCATGACTAAAGTTATGCTGTCTAGCCAGTTTTGATGACACCAATAATCAGCTTAAGTAGTGTAGCAGGTGGTCTAACTGATGGCGGCGGGCAGCGGTGACTGCAGGTGGGTATACAATGGCTTTTTTTTTACACGTGTACATGCATATGTGTAAATTGTGTACCAAATATAAACATGTCCATGGACACATGTGAAAAAAAAACATCTGTGCATGTACCGTTCCCTTGCTGGACTCTGGGCACATATGCCTGATCCATTTTATGTGGGTACAATGCGACAGATACTTATCTGCATTAGGGGATTTTCTGCGTGGGAGAGGAGGCATCCAGGAGTGAGACGTGGATGAAGGAGTCCCCACAGAGAAATGCAGGAAAAAGAAAGAAAATGGGGGGCTAGCCCCCTCATTTACCTCGATTTTGCCAGCAAAAAGCTAGTGGTCGCCATGCCACGGTGGGTTATGGTGGTCATACAACTCGTAATGTGCATGGCAGTCGAATTGCCTGTACTGCTCTACGGCAGCTCCTTTCCACCATCCGCCAACATGGCTAGAAGTGCAGGCAGTTTCTTCGCTGGTTACAGTACTGTGTCTCGCCAATCTCGTAAATTCATCGGCCTGACTACCAAGACCATGGCATTTGGACTGCCCCACCAACATGCCGGCGCCAAACTCGTAATGAGACCCTAGAAGTACAATCACAGACAATCATCAGTCGACATATCAATTATTACATTATTTATAATACATTATGTATATCAAATAAAACACACTGTTATGTTAAACTGCTCCCCTCATTAACATTACATCTAGAATATTCACAAATTAAGAATAACATAATGCTTATTATCTTAAACTAACTTAAATATATTCTAATCAACTGTGAGTAAACTAACACTCTAAAAGAACACCACACCCTCATTTTAAACTACAACACTGTAACCAAAAATATGTAACAATAGTCTTTTTAATTGTTTTGGGCTATTGGGCATAGCCCTCCTGGACATTTTTTCAATATGATGGTCTGTTGTTGTAATTGATTGCTTATACTTTTTGGGTAGCACTCTAGATGTCTCCAGATTACTTATGCACCATTTAGTTTATAATTAGGGTCTGCATTAGCACAGTTTTAAAATATATTTTTAATATGGTATTCTTGTTGTGCAACAGCTGGCGCTGAGGGTGATGATGGTGTTGGTTGCAGTGGTTGTAAAGCTGGTGGTGCAGCACCAGACAATTCATAAATTGATAAAAATATTTCTGAAAGCGTGAGCCATTATCTGTTATCGATTGCACCTTGGTTATCTGAGTGATCACTGCCTTCTTTGGAAATCAACCAAAATTGACTTTAAGATTTTTCTTAAAACCCTTATTTCTATTTCATTTCATATTTATTCAAAGAAGTTCTCTACATTTGGAGCAGTTATCCATCAATACTTTTGACTCTTAAAAAGATAGATGTTTTAACTGAAAAATTGTTTGAAAAAAATATTAATTTACATTGGTGAGGTTGTGCACTGTATGAGGAATAAGCAACACAAGGGGAGAAGAGGAAAGGCTTTTAGGCACTGCTTTTGTCTCGGAAAGTAACACTAACACCAAGAAAAGCGGTGACCTCTGTCAAAATGGAAGAGGATATCTTGTATCCCTCTCTCAGTTATCATCTGGTTACTCTAGATGATTACTCTAACTTTAGAGCATTTAAGAAACTGGATGAGGCAGTCTCATCCACGTAGTGTGGCATGCTTCATCCTCCCCTACCCATCCCACTCTGGAAAGGTGGACTGAACCTCAAGAAGTTATTGAAGGCGCTCTTAGAAAATTATTCTTCTGGATAACATTCCAGGGATCCAGTTAAAATCAGTTACAAACACCTTAATGTAATCTACAAAGTAATACTTTATTAGGTAGTGTTTAGGTATGGATATAAAAATACTGAAATGTATATTTAGAGGGGGTTACTGGGTATAAAGACCCACATGCCCTCCCATTTTGCCAACATGTTTCTGCTTCACATTAGCCATACAAGGTCTCTGGCATTCACTGGTGCTTTGTAAGGGATCCCTACACTATACTAATATTGTGATAAGAAATAAGAGGGAAGACCTACCTCCCTTGGGTATTTCAAGTATTTTTCTTAAGTTAAAGACATAAACCATTAGTTTCATATATGTCACATCATAAGTACCACTATTATTATCACTGTCACCATTAAAACTAAACATAGGTCCTCATTACAACCATGGCGGTCGGTGATAAAGCGGTAACCGGCAAGAGCCAAGCGGAAGACAATGTACTGCCCACACTATTATGACAGGCCTATCCGCCACCTTTTCTGGGGCGATACCAACAACATCAAACGCACGGTGGAAACAGAACACAGAAGTCAAAGGACACACCTCTGGAGACTCAGGGAACAACCAGGACGCCATGGAGTCCGAGCTGCACATAGTTCCGAAGACGACTACAGTGAGTACTGCCGCCTAGCAGACAAGGGAGGGGGGAGGAAAAAGAGAGTGACACACACACACGCAAAACCCCCACCCCCAACCCTAACACCATACACACAATCAGATGCACAAACATTACTTATCCACCCCGTACCCCACAGGAATAATGCAAGGACAAAATGATTGAAGGAAAGTGAGTGTAATACGATAAAATAACATGAATAAGTGCATCAAAATACCAACGCATATACATATTTACAAATGGAGGGACACTGCCCAGTCCTCAATGTCCGTGGGCCACCGGGCCACATCACATAGGCCAAGGCCCCACCTCACTCCTGCAACAACACGGAGAGAACACTGCAGGGGCATCAGGTTGAAAATACACTGGTACCTCAGGGAGACGGGGAATGGGGGGGCACCTCAGCCAGAAGATGGTACAAAGCCACTGGTCCTGGGGGGGGCTACCTGCCCTGTGCAATGTCCTGCAGAGTGCAAGGCCATAGCCCCTCAAGTGGGTGGTTTGCCAACTGCTTGGTCCTGGGGGCAAGGCCACAGTCTCTCAAGTGGGTAGTTTGCCCACTGCTTGGTCCTGGGGAGTGCAAGGCTACAGTGTCTCTAGTGGGTGGCTTTACCACTGGTTCTGGAGGGGGGCTTGTGCCCAGTGTGCTTTACGCTGGGAAGGATGGGGTGAGTGGATGGCTTCTTCCACTGGTTCTGGAGGGGGGCTTGTGCCCAGTGTACTTCATCCTGGGAAGGATGGGGTGAGTGGATGGCATCTCCACTGGCTCTGGAGGGGGCCTTGTGACCACTGTTCTACATCCTGGGAAGGATGGGGTGAGTGGATGGCTTCTTGCTCTGGTTCTGGAGGGGGCCTTGTGCCCAGTGTGCTTCATCCTGGGAAGGATGGGGTCAGTGGATGGCTTCTTCCACTGGTTCTGGAGGGGGCATTCTGCCCTGTGATGCAGATCTTGGGGAGCGCAAGGTCACAGTCTCTCAACTGGTTGTCAGACCCACATGCTTTGCAGGGGCCAGGACGCACAACAACCCATGGAGGCAGAACTACACACTGTCCACTGGCGGTGATGGCTGATCACTAGTGGCAGTGGCGGTGCTGGTGTCGGAGCTGGCATTGGTGGGGGAAGAATCCATCCCTTCCCCTGCAGCCTCGGATGGCTGAACCACCATGGTTGGTGGTGGGGGCTCCGAATGAGTCCTAGCACCAGGCCTCCTGTCCTTCCTACCTGCTGATGCAGGCCCCTTGCCCTTCCTGTCGGCAGCCGGCGATTGCCCCTTGCCCTTCCCTCCTGCAGCTGGTGGTGCCTCCTTGCCCTTCCCAGACGCTGCTGGTGGTGCCTCCTTGCCCTTCCCTGTCACAGCTGGTGGTGCCTCCTTGTCCTTCCTTGATGCACCTGGTGCAGACACCCTGCCAGTGTTGCTGCCTGGTGCCAGGGATCCTCTCCCTGCAGTAGCTGTCAACACTACTATGGCTGTGGACTGGTTGGCTGAGGTTCTCGCCTGGGTTCTGACCACCTTGGCCCGACGAGAAGGACGGGGGGAGTGGTATGGAAGAGGTCAACAGTGGAGAGGAAAAACTTCTTAGGGACATTGGGGCGGGAAGAGGGTGAAGGTTTGGGAGTGGAGGAAGAGGAAGTGGTAGTAAGAGGTATCTGGTTGCTGTGTTTGGGTGCAGGTGCATGGGTTGGATGCGGTCGTGAGGTGGATGGCTGTTGGGTGTCTGAGTGCTTGTGTTTGTGCACTTTGGGAGGAAGGGGCACAGACACAGTGGGAGAGGACACAGGGGACATGTGCATTGATGTGGGGGTGGTGACTGCCAGTGAGAGTGAGGGACGTGTAGTGATAAGTGTGATCGTGGATGAGGATGTAGTGCATGCAGGTGTGAGTGCAGATACTACTTGGAGGGAGGTGGAGGAGGAGGGGGACACAGTGGAGGCAGTGGATGTTGGAATGTATGCATCTGGATGGTGTTTGTGTGAGTGCCTGAGGGATGATGTGTGCTGCTTTTGTTTGCCTGAACCACTCCTGTGTGTTGTCCTGGGTGCATGCTGGTCTGCCTGTGTACTTGGGATAGGTTGAGGTTGAGGGGAATAGGACTGGGGAGAGGAAGTTTGAGGGGGAAGGCTAGAAACATGGACTAGGGAGGAGGCCAGAGCCTGGATTGGTCTATGTTGGCCCGCCATGCCAGAGTGATTGCCCTCCAGAAATGCATTTGTTTGTTGCAAATGGGCTGCCAGCCCCTCAATGGCATTCACAATGGTTGACTGCCCAAGAGAGATGAATCGCAGGAGGTCAACAGCCTCCTCATTCAGGGCAGCAGGGCTAACTGGGTTAGGGCCTGGGGTGCCTGGGGCGAAGGAGATGCCCAACCTCCTGGGTGAGGGGGCACAGGAAAGATGCTGAGGGGCAGCTGGGAGGGCAGTGCTGGTACAGGGGTGGCGGCTGTACCTGTAGTTGGGGTGGGCACAGAGATGTCTGCCACCACCAGGGAGCTTCCATCAGAGCAGGTATCACTGTCAGAATTGTCCCCTCCAGTCTCCACCGTGGTACTCCCCTCACCCTCGGTCCCACAGGTGCCCTCCCCATCAGTGGATTCGGCCTTCTGGGCTGTGTGGGATGCAGCTCTCCCCATGGCCGGTGCCTCTGCTCCTCCGCCAGATGACGCTAATGCACATAAGGACAGAGTGACAAAACATAAAGGGGGGGAGAGACAAAGGATACCCTTTGTCAAAGGCGGCAACAACACCACTGTTGGCATACATGACACACACACACAGGAAACAGCCCTAGGCCCTAGGCAATGCACTAACAGTCACAATGATAGTCACCAGCCCATGGACAGGGATGCCTAACGCCAATTGCAGCATACCTGAGACCCACAGACACCAGCCCAGTAGTGGATGCCTACTAGCTTGCTGAGAGTCGGTGCACACCATACCCTGCCCAACATGGGCCCTACCCTGCAATGTCCGGCCTGGCCTAGCGGCACCCACAGGCCCACATCCCTCACCCAGATGCCACCCCACCACGAGCACCACCACACGCAAATAGTATATTGGGGCACTGTACTCACCCCCTTGTGGCTGCTGTGATGTCCCCAAGTGCCCATCCAGCTCCAGATAGGCCACCACCAGTATGTGGGCCATCAGGGGGGTCAGGGTCTGACAGGCACCCCTTCCTTGTTGGGAGGCCATCCCCAGCTGGGCCTCTGCCGTCTTCCATGCCCAGCTTCACAGGTCCTCCTACCGTTTGCGACAGTGGGTGTTCCGCCTGCAGCAGACCCCCAAGGAACGGACGTCCTTGGTGATGGCACGCCATTTGCCCTATTTTTGATGGGCACTCACCTGCAAATAAATAAACATAGGAAAAGGAATCAGTCAAACCGTTCTGCCTGTTCCACTCATGGCTAACCATAGCCCTCACATCCCCTTACACACAGACATTGCCCACCATACATGCAGCATGCTGCCCAGGGCCCCTCCACCACCCCCATAACACAATGCCCTCACACACAGCACTCCATGCATTCATGGGACATACAACATTATTGGGGCAATAGATGGTACACATATTGCATTTGTCAGGTGTTCAGAAATCAATAGAGCTTTCATTCCATGAATGTGCAGTTAGTGTGCCTGGCGGACCAGTACATCTCCCATGTCAATGCAAAGTATCCTGGGTCTGTGCATGATGCCTTTATCCTGAGGAATAGCAGCATACCATATGTAATGGCTCAACTCCTGAGGTTCTGGGTATGGCTAATAGGCGAGCTCTGGTTCCCACCCAGTAGGTGTTTGTATATGGGTATAGTGTGGGCCCTGAGGGTTAGCGTGTATCTAACAGTTATCCCTCGATATTTGCAGGTGACTCTGGTTACCCCAACCTCTCATGGCTACTGACCCCTGAGAGGAATCCCAGGACAAGAGCAGAGGAATGTTACAATGAGGCACATGGGCGAACAAGAATAATAATAGAAAGGACATTCAGCCTTCTGAAGGCCAGGTTTCATTGCCTTCATCTAACAGGTGGATCTCTGTACTACTCACCCAAGAAGGTGTGCCAGATCATCGTGGCATACTGTGTGTTGCACAACCTTGCCTTACGTCACCAGGTGCCTTTCTGCAGGAGAATGAGGCTGGAGATGGGCGTGTGGCAGCAGTGGACCCTGTGGACAGTGAAGATGAGGAGGTAGATGATGAGGACAACAGAAGTGTATAATACGACAATACTTCCAATGACACACAGGTAAGACACTGTCATTTCACTTTACATTGTCAGTTTTGTGTTTGACATTGTCACTGGCAGGCTGGTTTTCTCACTTCTATGGCCACTTATGTGCCCTTTGGCATCTCTATTTTCAGATAATTGTGCCCCACTATCGCTCCTGGTGTGTTGACTGCAGCCAACTACGGGGCATTCATGTGTATACATTACTGTACAGTTGTATTGCAGTGTATAAAGCTTGTTAATCAAATACATATTTCAATCATTTGACAGACTCCATACTTGTATTTATTCAAATGGTGTTTAAGTGCTAATAAGTAGACGGGGATGTGCAATGGGCTGGTGTGATGGTGGAGGAATGTCCAGGATAGAGTCCAATCTATTTGTATCACAGGTGAATTGTCCAAGGGGGCATAGAGAGTGCAGCAATGACAGTTCAAGGAGGACAGGGTGACAGAGTGGGACACAAGGGTGACACTAAGGAGAGTCTCATTTCCTGGTGGGGGTCTTGGCAATAGTCTCTGGCTTCTGCCTGGATCGCAGGGACCGTTTGCGAGGTGGTTCTCCTTCTGCAGGGGGTGGGGTGCTGGTGGCCTGTTGTTCCTGTGGTGGGTCTACTGTGCACTAGCGGCAGTGGAGGTGAAAGGCTGTTCATCGGTTTGGCTAGTGTCATAGGCCCATTGGTGTGCTACTGCCTTCCTCATGGTGTTGGCCATGTCCTCCAGCACCCCTGCAATGGTGACCAGGGTGGTGCTAATGTCCTTCAAGTCCTCCCTGATCCCTAGGTAATGTCCCTCCTGCAGCCTATGGGTCTCCTGCAACTTGTCTAGTATCTGGCCCATTGTCTCCTGGGAATGGTGGTATGCTCCCAGGATGTTGGTGAGTGCCTCCTGGAGAATCGGTTCCCTGGGCCTGTCATCCCCATGTCGCACAGTAGTCCTCCCAGCTTCCCTGTTGTCCTGTGCCTCTGTCCCTTGAACCGTGTGCCCACTGCCACTGACGCAAGGTCCCTGATCACCCTGTGTTTCTGGGGTGGACTGGGGTCCCTGTAGTGGTGGACACATTGCTGATTGACGTGTCCTGGGGACAGAGGTATGGGCCCGCTGGGTGGGTACTGTGCTGGTGTTTACTGAGGGGGGAGGCTCTGTTGTGGAATGCGACTGTGCCTGTGTTACCGACTGACCGGAGATCCCTGATGGGCCAGGGTGGTCATCCAGATCCAGGCATCCAGAGCTGCTGTCATCACTGTGGGCCTCTTCTGGGGGGGGGAATGGATGTTGCTGGCACCTCCTCTCTGGTGACGTTGGGTCAGGGACCTGTGGGGATGTAAATGCAGTGTTATTGTTTCTGTGTGTGTTATCTTGTGCATATGTGTGTTGCCCTCAGCTTTGCCTTGTGTGAGTAGGTATTTTGTGGGCTAGGTGATTGATTCACTTTAGTGTGCATGCTTTAGTGATGGGTGTCCATGCAGGTCTGTGATGGGGGTCCGTGCATTGGTTTTACATGCAGGGCTTGGTATTGGGGGGGTGGGTTATGATGGTGGGGTGTGTGTGAGGTGGTGAAGTGATGGGAGTAAGGGTAAGGGTGGGGGTTTGTGATGGCATACAGGTAGGGAGGGTGATAGTTATAGAGTATTGACTTACCAGAGTCCAGTCCTCTGCCTACTCCTGCCAGGCCCTCAGGATGTATGATTGCCAAGACTTGGTCCTCCCATGTTGTTAGTTGTGGAGGAGGAGGTGGGGGTTCACCTATTTGATGTCTTGCTGCTGTGGAGCATACCTTCCCCCGTAGGTCGTTCCACCTCTTTCTGATGTTATCCCTTGTTCTGGGGTGTTGCCCCAATCGTTGACCCTGTCCACGATTCTCCACCATAGCTCTATCTTCCTAGCAAATGTATGTCTGCTGCACCTGTGATCCGAATAGCTGTGGCTCTGCCTGGATGATTTTGTCCACCATGACCCTTAGCTCCTCCTCTGAGAACCTGGGATGTCATTGTGGTGCCATGGGTGTAGTGTGAGTGGTGTGGGTGAGGGTGTGTGGGGTGATGTGTCGGGGTGTGATGTAAGGTGCGTGGATGGTGTATAGGTGATGACGGTGTGTGGCTGTGGTCTTGTCTGTGGTCTTGCTATCTCCCTTGTGGCAATTGTATTTTAGTCATAAAGGGTTGTGGGTAATGTGGGTGTGTGTTTTATAGTGGTGTTGGTTTGTGGGTGTGGTGTGTGCATGGGTGTCAGGTGTGTGTTATGAAAATTGTCCAATGTAGTGTTCTTTTGTATGTGTGTGTGTATTTTGAGCGCGGCGGTATGTACCGCCAATGGTTTAGCACCTTTGAATGTCCGACGCAGTGATTCGTGGTTCATAATGCTGTGGGCGTAGTTCTGTTGGCGTAACGGTGTGGGTTTTGCTACTGTCAGTTTATCACTGACCTTTGGGCTGGCGGACTTGTGTTTTTGGCTACATAGTGACGGATTGCTATGTGTGGGTCATAATGTGAGTGCCGATAATCCACTGCGGCAGCAGCATGTTGGCAGCAGTCCGCATGGCGGTACTCGGTACTCACCACGCAAATGTCATAATGAGGGCCATAGTGTTGTGTACACTTTACATTGCAAACACAACACAACCACAACATACAAAGCAAAAGTGAACACATGTGGAGCACTAATGTTTCATTCAGGTGATAATCAGATAACAATACCCTATTGAGGTAATCCCTGCACTTCCTGGTATGATCAGAGGTGACAATTCCTGTTGTCACACACTGTAGAGGGTATATTTTGTTTTAAGGATGAAATTATATAAAGCAATATAATTATTATACTGCAAAACTGTTGCCTGGAGGGCTTGGTGAGTTTAGTACCACGAGGACAGCTGTTGCTTCTATTATCCGTTAAATGTGTGAGCCTCAGTGCTCCATACTTTTTAACAAGTATGGAGCACTGAGGATCATGCGTTTAACTGATAATAGGAGCAACATATGTCCTCATGACACTATCACTGTGTAAGGCAAACCCATATTAATAACATTCCATTATATGAAATCATGATAAGCACATTTACTATAACTATATATGTGTTTTAAATTCTGGTGTTTGTCAAAACGTAATCTTTTAATATTTCACATACAATGATTGTACATACTACATACTTTACACATATTTAAATAATTAAATCATAATAAACAATAACACATTTTTTCAGGAAATATTGCATGCATGGTTTACAGTTGTCTGCTCCTGCACTGAGTACATAAATTCAATAACCTATTACCTTTGATTTATATTTTCATAACTTAACTTTACATCTACGTGTAAGTCTAAAATTCATAAACATGCACCACACTAAGATTCAACGTGTAAATTTATCATCAACAACTGTGAGGAGTCAAGAGCCAATCTGTAATTGCTCAAAATGCAAATTTCTTGGCAAAACAATAAGGGGTTTCCAATCGTGTATCCAATCATTAATCAGAGTAAAAGCATTGTCTATACATGGGCATTGATTGATGAAATCAGCAAATAAAGTTAAAGGATAGCAACAGTTTATCATATACAAGTGTTAAACTAACAATTCTTAAGACAGTGTGGTTACAGCAAAGGTACATTGGGGGTCATTCTGACTCCCGCCGGGCGCGGTCACCGCGCGCCCGGCGGGAGCCGCCAAAATACCGTACCGCGGTCGGAAGACCGCGGCGGGTATTTTGAGTTTTCCCCTGGGCTGGCGGGCGGCCTTCAAAAGGCCGCCCGCCAGCCCAGGGGAAAACGACCTTCCCACCATGAAGCCGGCTCGTAATCGAGCCGCCGGAGTGGGAAGGTGCGACGGGTGCTACTGCACCCGTCGCGTATTTCACTGTCTGCTATGCAGACAGTGAAATACAAGCGGGGCCCCCAGGGGCCCCGCGACCCCCCCTACCGCCATCCGGTTCCCGGCGGGTGGACCGCCGGGAACTGGATGGCGGTAGGGGGGGTCGGAATCCCCTCGGCGGCGCAGCTAGCTGCGCCGCCTTGGAGGATTCAAAAGGGCGGCGGTACACTGGCGGGAGACCGCCAGTGTTGCCGGTCCGACCGCGGCTTTACCGC
This sequence comes from Pleurodeles waltl, assembly GCF_031143425.1. Classification (NCBI taxonomy): domain Eukaryota; kingdom Metazoa; phylum Chordata; class Amphibia; order Caudata; family Salamandridae; genus Pleurodeles; species Pleurodeles waltl. The sequence goes on along the minus strand of NC_090439.1, from coordinate 144,655,948 downwards.
CGCGGTCGGAATGCCCTTGGGAGCACCGCCGGCCTGTCGGCGGTGCTCCCGCGGTCATTCGCCCTGGCGGTTTTTACCGCCAGGGTTAGAATGACCACCATTGAGTTCAATTGCAGGCCAATAGGCCTCTTTCCATTCTTCAAACTTTCTTATTGAGTGTTACAAAATGGAACAGGAATCAAAATGAATTCCAAACCTATTTATGAATATGTTTGAATGCTTAGCCTAGTTATTTGATATGAGAGAAGCATTAGACATGTCCTGGTTTTGAAGAGTCAAAAAAATGTCTCCACGAAGTTGAACAGTGTACTTGTAACAGTCTCAATATATAACACAGTGTTGGCAGTTTAAGTGTAAATTATCTGACCCCAGAGAATTTGCAAAGGAGGCAAAACATTTTTTCAGAGCAATTTTTGTTTTTGAAATGCATCTTATTTTCCTTTAGGGAAAACGGGCTGCATTTAAAAAAAAAGAAACTGCTTTATATAAAAGCATTTACAAACATGGTCGGTCTGCTGTCTCCAGCAGGCCACCATCCTTTTGAGGGAGGCCATTCCCAAGGGGGTCGCAAATTGCGACCTACCTCATGAATATTTATGAGGTAGGGCATTTGCAACCCCCTTGCGAATCGCAAACAGTGTAATTGGCACTATTCAACATAAGGGTCGCAAATCCATTCTTTCGTACATGTTGCCCTGTGTTCCCACAAAGTGGGTGCAAATTGTGCACCAACATTTTGTGAATGCAATCCAATTGTGGGAACCGACCTATGTACAAACAGGTAGAGTTTCAAAATACTGAATGACAGAGAGTTCACAAAATGACCTGCCTAATTAATATTAACTTGCAGGTGATAGCTTACCACCATTCATATGATTGGTTTAAAAAATAGTTTTTTAAAAAAACATTTGATTTTCCATAAGAAAACCATTTAACTCACCTGAAACTGCATTTCCAGTTTCCAAAGGGGACGAGATTGAAAGAGGATCAGTTACCATCTAAAAATGTGGAAGTTGGTAACAGATAAATGTTTTGCAACATTAATTATGGTTTCAAACTATTGATACGTGCTTTGCCAACTCTTAATTTAGAAGGAGCACCCATAAAACACCCCTTCAAACAAATCAGTCTTGGTTTTGAAACCCACTTTTCTAAAACCAACACCGTTGCAGACTCCTACCCATTTCTGGTGACTTCTCAGCAAATAGATGTCCCACCATGGACCTATCAAGGGTTTGTGGTCCTTTGGCCAAAAATATTTTCTGGGCCCCAGTCGGAATTGTTCTCAATGTGTGATCCAAACACAGGTCTATGGTTCCCTCTTTGGCCAGATCACTGACACTGCACAGGCACACTCTAAAAAAGTCAACATGAGTACACATCTCATAATCAGGGGAAATTATTTGTGTATTAAATTGTGTAACAAAACAGCACCTCCCCATCAGTATCACAGCTATTAATCTCTGTGACACCCTCACATTGCCAACATGGCATGTACTTTTGTGATATCAAAGATAAATCTGTTTGGATGTGTCATAAAACTGAACCACACCTTATCAGCTAAATCTCTGTAATGGACTGTCACATATCACCCACATTTAAAGGTAATGTTAGGGAAATGGGATTCAAAATAATAATTGTGAGAAACATTCATAGGTCACAATGTAAAGACTCTCTGCTGATCAGGTTTGCCTCTACCAGGGGGACCTCTGGAAGGCTGGTGCCCTGCGTCACAGTCAACTTTGCACATGCCTCAAACCATCTATGTGCACAGGACCTATGGCTTAAAGTACATCAGGGACAACTAATAGCAGAACCAAGTGTCATGCATTTGTGGGTAATGTGTAAGTGCTATTCATGAAAGCCAACACATTAATATAAAGTAGGAGTAAGGTACACACACAAAAGTGGACACATATTGTTTGAAATTCCTAATAAGTTATGACAATTTAACACCCTCCAAGTGTGGATGGACAGATAACTAACTGGCACACATCAGAAGCACATCCAACCTACATCATAGGGAGAAGTGCAACCTAAATGATGTTGACATTGGCAAAGCCAAGCTGAAATACATATCATATAAAATACAACCCAATGCAATGTCTGCCCCAATTGAATTTCATCCCACATATCCATTCATTGAACATGTCCACTTGTCCTATGTAACTCCAGCACTGGTTCCAAGGTCACATCATACTAACCATTTCAAATGGATCAGCAATCAGGAATGAAACAAACACAGCTGAACTCATACATTAAGAGTATCCAATAACATGAAATAGTTTAAAAAGTAATGGCAGGACTAATGTGTTCTAAACAAAGAAAATCTTTAATTTTGCAAAAAAACTATTAGATGTAGGAAATCAAAGGCAAATGGCCAGTCCATTTTCACATTGTATAGCCCAGCACACTACTGTGCAGGTAAACCTGCCCTTCATGATACTGCCATGTAACATCCTCACAAATCTATTGGGCATGGCAGGCACCTCTGAGATGTTACTCATGATGGGGACATTTGGGTTTGAGAGGGTTGTCTTTGGGTTTGGAAGGGGGAGTTTTGAAGAGGATGGGATGGACTGACATTTAGGAGGGTGGGTTTGGGAGTCAGAAGGGCTAGATCGACGTTCTGAAGGGGGGCTCTTGCACATGGAAAGGGGTGGATTGGTCTATACTAGGGGTGGATTTGGATGTAGAAGCAGTAGTTTTGGATGGCAGGGGTTGAAGCCTAAGTGGAAATGGTGGTAGGTGGGTTGGGAGGGCAGCATGCCTTGTAAAAGGTTGGATCCTCATTGGGGAACTTGGGAAGGGCTTTGGAAGTGCTTTGGAAGTGAGTGGAGTCTTGGAAGCTGAGGGAGTGTCAGTGTCTGATGTGGGTGGGACTGTTGCAGGTACAGGTGCATGTCTGCCAGGTGTATGTGCTGCAAGTATGTGTGTGTGTTGTACCTTAGGTATCTGTTGGATGCCTGATTGTTTCAGTCTAAGTTTCTTAGGTGTATCGTTTGAGTGATATGGCTGTGGATGTTGGAGCAATCGAATTGCAGGTTGTGAGGGTTATGACTGCTAATGTAGTGGTGACTGTGGGTGTAGATTTCTGTGTTGTCTGTTTGGATGTGATGGTAGTTGTGGTGGTGAATGTGGGTGTGAAGGTATCCTTGTGGGAATATAATGTATGCATGTGTGTGTGTTGTCTCCTGTGGTGTGGTGAGATGTGATGGGGGAGTGGTATGAGTATGTGGTATGGTGTTGTCAGTGGTGGATTGTGGTGTTTGTGTATGGGTGTGTGTAATTTATTTTTTTGTGAAGGGTGTTTGTGTGTGTGTGTGCTGCTTGGGTCTGTATGGTTGGGTGCATGGCAATGTGTGCATGTGCTTTGGGCAGGTTTGGTAATTGGGTACTTGGATGGGTACAGGCCAAAGGGAGGAACACAAGGTTGGGGTGGACTGGAGGCTGTCATGAGTAAGGAGGCCAGAGCCTGAAAAGAACTCCATAAACCAGACATGGCACAGTTAATGTCTTCCAGTTATACCACCACCTTCTGCGATGGGTGCTTTGCCCCTGGATGGCATTCAGGAGTGCAGTCTGACTCACAGAGATGTGCCTCAGAAGGTCAAAAGTCTGCTCTCTCCATGCAGTGGGGTGGACATGGGCAGGGGCTAACATGCCTGGACTGAAGGAGATGGCTCCCCTCTTAGGGGAAGGGGCCAGGCCAACTGTTTCAGGAACAATAGGGGGGGTGGCAATGGAGCTGGGAGTTGCGGACATGGATGAAGGTGGAATTAATCCTGTGGGGTCTGCCACAACTTGGGAGTGTACACCAGAGGATGACTCTTTACCTTATAAACTTGAGATTGTGTCCTCCACGTCATTCCCCACACCCTGCTGGTCACTGGATCCCTCAGTGTCAGAACTGTAAGGTCCAGACCCACTGTGACCAGCTGTGTCCTCAACTACACTGGCCCCTTCTCTTTGCTTGCCCTGAATGAATCTAAATGATATATACAATTGGTTTATTGCAACTGTGCTTCCATACCTGACCATCACATACCAACAGAAAACACTTTTTAAGTGCATATATCATACCCGCTTCATGGCTTACCCTATAGGCTTCAACATTAGCATGAGCACATTCATGCATACTGCAGAACCTGGAAACAGTTGGTTCCAGTTATGCCATAGCCCCAGCCAGCTCCAAATACATTGATGGACCTGTCTACACTCTATCCTTATGTCCAAACTAGGATCGTTGATCACCTTTTATACTTTGACACTTGCAGTTTACCATAGTAAGATGATGTTACCAAATAAGATGGCTACAAAATACATATTTCCACAATGTTCACACAAGGCCCAGAATTCAGCAGATGTTATTTTACCTTAAAACACATCATGATGTTATGAAGGTCAAGTGAAAGACCATAAATATGTGCTATAACAGAAATCAAGTCACATGCAAATGCTCATTACTCACTAATGACACTTTTGACTTGACACTCATATGTTCACTTCTATAAAAAAAAGTCTACTGAAAGCTGTACTGAAGTAGTTTAGCTATTTATCATATGTAGCATAGAAAAGTAGCCTGGAGACATTGAGTGCCAAAGTTGTGGGAAATAGATACTCCAAATGCACTAGCATAAGACTTCTTATAGCCATATGAACATCCTGAACCTGCTTGGTACAGGTCATAACACCATTCATAGATTGCATTCCTACAGGTCAATATGCCTTTGAAGGTGGTTGTGTGTCAGTAAATATCTATGACATGAAGATGTGGGATCACTATAACCAGAATGGGCTGGCACATCACAACACTGTATGGTATAGCAAATTGCCTAGTAAGGATGAATGGAGACACTCACATATGATCACTACATTTCTACATCTCACTCCCTGATGCATGTCACCAGTCAGTGAATTAATTTTGAAACAGTATTGCAGATGAACTAACAACGGGGAAGTGTACACTGGGCAACATGTAGGCTCTAATGCTGATTGCACCAGTGATGTTTGCACACTCATGTTACTGTTGAATCACAACTTAAGAAGTGTTATCCAATCACTGCATAAAGAGTGCACTGTATGCCATGTCACGTGTAATAGGGCCTCTCTCACATAAGAGACAATATTGAGGGAACATCACTCCTTACACAGAAAGACAAGTGGTGGTTTGGTACAATTGTCACCCAGAACATCAAAGAACATGAGATGATTTATCAGTTCACTCAGCCATGTGTCTGCTCAAGACATTAACTGGGTAGTGGACTGGACTCTGCTGTGTTCCCGGTCATAGAGACAATAGATACAGTACATCAGCATTGTATCATCTATAAATCTGGCTAGGACTCACCACTCGTAGCTGCTTTTGGGCCCTCTACTGCCCATCAAACTTCAGGTAGGCCACCACCATAATGCAAAACATTAGGGGGGTCAGGGTCCGGAGTGCGCCCTGTCCATGTTGGGAAGACATCTCCAGCAGGACCTCCATGATCTTCTGAGTCCAGCACCTCAGTTTCTCCCACCTCTTTCCGCAATGACACTGAGCTGGTGATATACCCCCAGTGTATGCACCTTTCAGGTGATGGCTTTGGAAATGGATTGCTTTTGATGGACGTTGACCTGTATTGATGCAACAGATGAACACACAGATTATAAATGCATGTTTTGGGATATCTGTTTGGTTGAGACACATTGTATTTACATTTAGCACAGACCTAAATCATTAGTGAACACACTACATGTGTAGTTCTCACATGCAGAGCAGTGCAAACACATTAATACCCACTTTTGGAGTCATCTGCTTACTATCCTCATCCCTAGTCATGTACTACACTGACTACGTCAGCCCACTAACATCATGTAGCCCAGGGCCATCTCACATGTACTGTGAATTGAGATACTGTGACACACAACACACCATTGTGACCTTCTGAAGGATAAACTACTTTTGCATGATTGCAGAGACACCTTTACAGCCAGGCCGACCAACCTGATGCCTACAGTCCATACAGCCTGTTACGATAGTATAGACTACATCCTAAGAAGTAGGCTGGCATGTGTGTGACTGAAATCTTCCTCTCTGGGGATATGTGGACATTTGGACTACCAAATTAGATATTATACTATATCTGACCAAGTTTATGTGGTATGTATTGCCATCAAAGGACACTCATTTTACCATAAGTGATACTGTTACAGAGAAGCCATAAACATACCACTGTATTTATAGTTTTTTTGGTTTAGTGTAACTGAGCTGGTGATTCACATACCAAATTATTTTCAGAAGTTACCAACTATCTTGACTGTTACTGTGTCACATGTACAATCGGCATGTACAGTGCAGGCATGCCTTATGGAAACGTGACAACAGATCAGTGGGAGTAAGGTGCCTGTCATAAGTAAATGACACGCTTGGACAAAGTGGGTCTATGGAAAGAAGTATCAGGTCACGGTGTTACCGCAGTCACCATTTCAAATGTAGTCCACAGAAAAGCAATCAAGGCTTTTATTGGTTCAGAAAACTCATTTGGGGAACATCCAAGGTTCTTCAGGTCTACAGGGAGATTACCCTGTACATCAGTTGTATTGACATAATAACTGAGTCTGGGTCATGGCTCATATTGGGCAAAATTCATTCTCAGGCCTTGCTCTCTACAGGCTGAGAATACTGATCCCACACAAACATCACATTTCTACCACTTCAATACATAAAAGTACACCTTGCGTCATCCGGATGTTACAAGAGTAATCAGGATTCACTCTGGAACTCAGTGGCACATTGTAGCCTGTATGAATGGAAACAATGGAGTTAGACACAAGACAAAATCTATATATGTTCTTCTGGTGAGCCATGGAGCTGGCCATACTGGAGAATCACTTCTTTTACCAGTAGCTTCAGCTCCTCTGGAGAGAGGGAATAGGCCCTCTCACCTACTTAGCCTGGTATGATTGCTCCCAGACATGGCAAACAGCAGCTAAAGGGGAGGAGGTGTTGATAGCAGCAGTACCAGGAGGCAAGTGAGCTATTTTTGAAGCAATGGCGTACATGTATGCCACGTGCGCAGTCATCGGCGTAGACTGACACAGCCATTGGCCTTCTACCATCACAGCCACCAACGTTAGCCTATGACTGTGTCCGTTGTGGATAAAATCGCCCACTGCACAGTTGACTTCAACCAGCAGTGGCAGGTTCTTAATGTCCAATATGTGAGGTTTGGCATCTGTCATTTTAGTTGTTGTAAGTACAGTATTCAGGACTGTTAAGTTTGTCACAACCTCTCCAAATGTGGGATAACATATTCACATATGGAATACTCCATTGCTAAGTGATTCCATTACACAAATTATCTGTGGAGTGAATTACTGTGTACAAAGGCCCAATGTGTGCAGTGCACTGTAGTTCGTGGTTGAAGTTTTTTGACCTTAAGTATCTGAAATTAACATTATTGTGCTAAGAATGCATTACTAAATGTATAATTTGCTCATTTATGTTACAGACACATGTGGATGACACAAAGGGGATTATTGTGGGATGTTGGACAGTATACAATTATCATGTGGATAATGTGTTATGCTTTCTGAACCAGTTATGTTGTCACATTACTTCTGGGTGACTCTTCACATATGTTACTTTGGCCATTGGGGCCAACGTTAATAAAATGTTTTCAATTCACATATAGGCACCATGGGAGAAGGATGAGACAATGGCCTCCACTGTATCGCCTTTTTCCAGACCATCAGACCTTGGAAGGAAGGGATGTCATCAAGAAGTTTTGTGTGAATAGGCAAACAATACAGGATTTATGTCATCAGTTGGAGCCTAATCTCCTGCATCAAAACACTAATCCTACATGTATCCCAGCAATTGTTAAACTCGTAGCAGTATTGCATTTTCTGGTGGTATAACCAATGTTCAATGGTGTCTTAGAAGATGTGCTTTCAACAATGATGAAACACATTGACAGCAACATCTGGTTCTCAAGATGTGAGGATTTAGCCAATATGAAGGTTGACATCTATGGATTTGGTTGCCTCCCACATGTGGTTGGAGCCATTGGTGGCACCCATATTGCCTTAATTGCCTTTCATTCTATCAACATGCAAGTTGTCAGCTTACTGTAATTGTACATCTAAAATGTATGTGCCCAGTTTACAGGCTCAGCCATGACTCCTTCATACTGTAGAACAGTACCACACCCCAGCTGTCTCTCAGCTGATGTCACAACTATTACCGGAGAAAGCCTGGCTTTTTGGTAAGTATCATATGTCCTAGCTTTGTGTGGGTAATGTCAGGTACTGTAGTCAGAAAGTGTGTGACTTATTGTAGCACTTATGTCTGTCTTCTAAATAGGAGACACAGCATATCCCAACCATCCATGGTTGGAGGCACTGCTGTGGAATCCAACTATACTAGGCGAAGTCTGCTTCAATGAGGCCCGTGGAAGAACAGAGTGGCCTGTGGAGAAAGCTTTTGGGCTCCTGAAGGCCAGATTCAGATGTCTGGACAAGACTGGGAGAACCCTCTTCTCCTCACCTGGGAAGGTGTCTCAAATGACCATGGCCTCCTGAATGATTCACAACATCGTCATGTGATGGAACATTCCTTATATCACAGAGGATGGAGATGAATTGCCACCTGGTGAGGATCCTGACATGTCAAATGATGATAGTGCTGAAGAGGAAGGAGCTGCCTGCTTTCAAGATCTCATCAACAACTTCTTCTCATGAGTATAAGTATGTTGTGAGATGTGATAACTTTGAGTATTAGAGCAATTCATATTGTCATGAAGTGAGTAGTATGTTTAGGGAAAGTATTAGGAAGCTGAAGCTCTGGCATTTGTTTGTGACATTCTACGAGAGGCAGCAACACTGGATTGGAATGACCCTGTGATCAGAAACTGTTGTACTGCCATATGTCTGTTACTTGGGTTAAATGATGTGGGATTCCTTCTGTGATGTAAGCGATACGGCTCCAGCTGATGACATCAACCAATTTTATTTTGTCTATTTTATAGGAAATTGTCTGATGTATCCCATACTTCCATGTTGTTAAGATTTGCACCTGGAAATATGACCACTGACACAGAATGGGTTGCTGTTTCTGGCATCATGCCAGCCTATGATTGGACCAATGGAATAAAGATGTTATGAGACAAGACACCTGTATGTATGTGTTGGTGTGAAATGGTTGTGATTCTGAGCTAAACTTTGTGTACATGCAACTTATTCATGCATACACAAGTAGCTTGTTTTGGCATGGTAAAGTTCACATGATAGTACATATTTACATTGCTAGGTGGGACATTTGCTTCAGTAGACAATGAGTTTGTGACTTGAGTTTTAATTAAAGTGATAAGGGTGAAGAGATACATGTGCAAAAACAAACATAAAAAAATCAAGTGATGTAGTCAGTCATGGTGAATGAAACCATAGTTTCAGATGCCAAATTGTCTGAAGTCTAATGTCTGAAGTACTTCTCCTATCAGAAAGGAAAAAGTGTCCAGAAACAGTACACAGATTAACTGTGTTACACACACTGGAGGAAATTAGGGTTGAGGTTTCTTGCTGGCTGTGGTTGGTGTCTTGCCATCAGCACCTCCTGGATTTTTGAATGGGTGCCCTGTTTGTGAAGGGTGGGTTTCTGCTGCCAGTGCAGAGATGGGGTGTTTGCAAGCATGTCTTCATCAGGCAGAGCCTCCCTTCCTTTGGCTGCTGCAAACGTAGATGCCCCAGATGTAGTTGGTCCACAGGAAGACTTGGATGGTGATGAAAAGCTCTGCACAGGGTTGTATTGATGTCTTGCAGCATCCAATTTAGTAGGCCATGTTGGTGATGTGGGTGGCCAGCACCTGGTGTATGTTCCTCTGCAGGTACATCATCTTCCATATTTCTGTATCCTTACATCTTGGGACTCATGATACACTCCCAAGACTTTGTTGATGGTGTCCTGGGTGTGAGTCACCCAGTGGCCTCCATCTGCCGGCCCACAGTAGCTCTCCCAAAACCCTACCCCCACAAGCCAGTGCCCTTGGCCCAGTGCACCCTCTCCCACTGATCCTGGGTCCTCTGTGACTGTGCTGCTGATTCACTCCACCTTGAAATCCCGTTGGGTGATAAGCTGTGATTTATAAATGTTCATTGATTGATTGATTGATTGACACCTCAGAATTTAGGACTGGGAACACAAGATGGTAATAACTGTGCTAGGTACACAGGTTACGGGGACTGGGGTTGACAGAGGTATTGAAGCTGGGGTAGGAGGAGTTGGTGTGAGCACAGTGAGACTCAAATTTACCATCTGCCCAGGCTGACCAGATGTGCCTTGTCCGTCATCCACGTCCACATTTCCAGGAGAGTTGTTGTCACTGAGGGCTTCATCTGGGGTGAAAAGGGAGTGTGTTCGGTGGCCAACCTCTGCCCAGGTGCTGTGCCAGATCGACCTGTTGTGAAATAGAGAACATTGTTATAGGTGGAAGTGTGGTATACGTGTCTAAATGTTTTGTGTCACCGTAAGTAGAAATCTAAGAGAGACAAAATAGGTAGAGATTAATGTTATGAGAAATTTCAGTGGTGATGAACTTGTTAATAAGACATTTGAAGACATTGAATACTTGGACTAGAATTCAGCAGACCATTAGATGTGCTTATATGTTGTATTTTGGTTTAAGGAATGAACATGACATCCCACAACCAGTCAATCCAAGGCCTAGTAGTGTACAAAATAGACGAACACACAACTTGGTTGTATATTCAACATTAGTCATCATGTGACCAGTGCAGAGACAATGGGTCACCTGCCACTTCTAATTCAGTGACTTAGCTTAATGCCTTACAAATATTTGACAAATGCAAAAAGAACAGATGATGGCCGGAATGCCAAAAAATGCTAACATTCACCCTAGTCACAAAAAACTGAGTTTAATCCATAATTTTTTTGCTCAGCACACCACCTCAGTATGGACCCAGCCATATGCAAATCTGTCTTGACCCTGCTCCGCATTGGAACAGTCCAGCTTGAAGTGCCAAGCCAAGTCCTCCAGGGACCGTAAAAAAACATCCTAGAACTGGTTTCATGGTATCACCCTTCATCAGACAGGTTAATTTGAATCCAGTGGTACAGTGAGCATGGGACCCATGTCTGGGCATACCCTTCCCACATAGGGCGACAAATGCAAAAAGAACAGATGATGGACAGAATGCTGAAAAATGCAAACATTCACCCCCACGCACAAAGAACTGGGTTTAATCCATCATGTTTTTGCTCACCACGCTACCCCAGTTTGGACCCAGACATATGCAAATCAATGGGCACAGTCCAGCCCAAACTGCTAAGCTAAGACCTCCCTGGACCGGAAGCAAGCATCCTAGAACCTGTTTCAGGATATCACCCTTCATCAGCCAAGCTCACTTGAAAGCAGTGTCGCAGTGAGCATGGGACCCACGTGTGGGCATACCCTTCTCACATAGATCTACATATGAAAAAAGTACAGATGATGGAATGAATGCTGAACAATGAAAACATTCACCCCAGTCACAAAGATCTGGGTTTAATCCATATTTTTTTTGCTCACCACACAACCTCAGTTTGGACCCAGCCATATGCAAATCTGTCTTAACCCTGCTCCTCACTGGAGCAGCCCAGCTCAAATTGACAAAGCCAAGTCCTCCCTGGACCAAAAACAAGCATCCTAGGATCATTTTTATGGTATCATCCTTCATCAGCCAGGCTAGCTTGAATCCAGTGGTGTAGTGAGATTGGGACCCTGGTCTGGGCATACCCTTCCGACATAGGGTGTCAAATGCAAAAAGAACAGATGATGGACGGAATGCTGAACAATGCAAACATTCACCCCAGTCACAAAGATCTGGGTTTAATCCATAGTTTTTTTGCTCACCACGTCACCCCATATGCAAATCAGTCTTGACCCTGCTTCCCATGGGAACAGTCCAGCCTGAACTGCCTAGCCAAGTTCTCCCTGGACCAGAAACAAGCATCCTAGGACCAGTTTCTGCAACCAGAATCCAGGGGTGCCGTGAGGATGGGACCCACGTCTGGGCATACCTTTCCCATATAGTGCAACACTGAGAACGTACACAACAGTCTACCACAGCCAGGGAACTGTCGCAAGGGGACCACCACTACAATTGGCTTGGCAGGAAGCCACTGCCATGACAAAGACTGAGGATGCATTGCCAACATTGCAGTCCGCTGTGCGGCTGGCAGGAACAACTCCATCGGTCGCGTTGGATGTTCATGCTGCATACATTGTAATACGGTGGCTGGAAGAACTGCTGCCTCAGCGGTATGGCAGTAGAACTGCCAAACTCGTAATCAGGCCCTAAGTCAATTTGTACATTAGTCTCCTAAATTCTTTGATGATACACAGATTAATTGCTTGGATAAGACCCAGCAGAGGTCCTGTATATCAAAATTGTGTCAAGAATTTCATCATATGTTATATTATAGAGATAATATTATGAATCAAGACATATCGTGGGGTTTCAAAACACACTGAAGATTTTATTTTTTTTATTTACTTATACCCTTGTAAATAACGTTCAGTTTTCAAATATAGTTGCGTATAATCTTGAATGCAATCTTAAAAATATTTTTGGTGAAAAACTTCCTAGATGTAATGTGTATAAAATAAATATTTATGATTCTTAAGCCCAGATGTAGGAAAGGTTTTTCATGTCGCAAACAGCAAATTTTGCTGTTTGCGACGTGCAAAACCCACATCGTGATGCCCAATTCCCGTTTCGCGAGTCGGTAACCTGGTTGCCGACTCGTAAAACGGGACTGCGAGTCACAATTAGGAAAGGGTGTTCCCCTTCCTAATTGCGAGTCGCAGCGCAATGCTGCATTGCTTTTTGACCGCGAACGCGGTCGCAAAGCAATCGCAGTTACCACCAGTGTCTGGGACACCATCCTACATTCCGGATTGTCGGTCTGACTCGCAATCCAGAATTTTGCTACATCTGGCCCTTGTTTTAAATAGATTGCATGGTCTGTGGGGAAATTTGGCATGAAGGGCTAGATGTCGCAAAATGTTGCGAGCCGCAAATGTCCCGAATCGCAATTTGCGACCCCGCCAAATCGGAAATGGGATGCAAAAAACCCCATTTCCGAATCGCAAACTGGGCTACAAGACATTACCGACTCGCAAAAATTGCGACCCCATTCTGAGACCCGCAAATAGGAAGTCGCAATTTGCGAGTCGCAAACCATATGAAAAAGCCACTCGCAAATTGCGACTAGTCGCAAAAAGCACATTTTGCACACAAAATTTACCACTAACTCAGAGCAGGTGGTAGCCAGAACCAAAGTATAAAAGGAGACTCAGAAGGCATCTGGGTTACTCAAGATAGTGGAGATATATGTAATAGCAAGGAGGAGGAGAGCCCAAGCCGCACAGCAGAGGAGGAGGAGGAGCCGGAGACAGGAGAAGATATACAGAACCTGACAGACACTTTTCCAACAAACTGAGGAGGAGATATATGATAAATACAGACTCAGGAGTGCAGCAATATTAGAATTAATAGACCTACTCAATCCGGAGCTTCAACGCCAGACTGTGTGTGGCAGGGCCATCCCCACACATGTGCAAGTGCTATGCTCACTGCACCTCTTGGCCTCGGGTAGTTAACAGGGGGTCATTGCTGTGGCAGGTGGGGTATCTCAAAGTGCACTCTCCCGGTTCTTCAGAGCATTCCTAGATGCCATACTCACACACATGTCCAGATACATATACCTACCCAGGAATGAGGCAGAAATCAACAGCACCAAGTTGGAATTCTACAGGATTGCCAACTTTCCGCATGTAATAGGGTGTGTAGACGGGACACATATACAAATACGCCCTCCTGCAAATCTGGAATATCTGTTTCCGCAACCGGAAGTGTACCCACTCACTGAACATCCAGGTGGTATGTGACGCCCATTATGTCATCACTGACATGGTAGCCAAATTTCCAGGGAGTACACATAACTCTTACATTTTCAGGCACAGTGGGATACACCAACGCCTAGAACATGGGGAGTTTGGAGACGGTTATCTCCTAAGTATAGCTGAATACACCTTGCAGACATACACACAGGTCAATGTGGAACCCATCCATGCCCAGCTAACATTGTTCATTTTTGCCAAACAGGTGACAGTGCTTATGCACTACGACCATGGATACTGACCCCGTACTTAACACTCAGCAATGAGACAGAGAGGCGATACAATAGTGCACATAGGAGGACCCGAAATGTTATAGAGAGGACCTTTGGACTGTTGAAGGCAAGATTCAGATGCCTCCACAGAATTGGAGGTGCCCTCCAGTATGCCCCAATAACAGCATTCAAAATCGTTGGCGCATGCGCTATACTGCACAACATTGCCACCAGACGTGGGCTACATCTCACCCCTGAAGATCCAGATTCTGAGGATGATGAGCAAGAGCTACCACATTGCCATCATGGGGATAGAAGCATTGCTAATCAAGGCAGACAGAGACGGGACCACATTGCAAACCAATATTTTGGAAGGTATGTGCTGCCTGTCACCACACACATGAATGTCACACACAAAGAGCCCAGGTGTGAAGTGGAACAAACAAGAACTTTAATGAAGTGAACCAAAAAACTATAGAAATGAACTATTGATCAGGGGCTGTAAATGTCCACCTGCTATGAGGACACATTAACCTCATGTGCCTGTATTGTCCGTTAGTGCGCAGCTCAAATCCTACCCCTGGGACGCCCAGCATGGCTAGTGCCTGGAGCGTATGTAGATCCCTGCCGTGCACTGCCACTACGCAAGACCCTGGTGTCTGTGGCAGATGCACTACTGATAGTAGAGCCCTCCTCACTATCTTGCAGCGTGTCTGCCGCGCCCCTAGCCACCTGTCTTGCCTCCATCATGACCACGGCGTGGCTTATCTGTCCCAGGCCGTGAGCCACATCGCTGGCAAAGTGGCCCATGTCGACCTGTAAACTGGCTGTGCGGCGTGACAGCCCTGTAGTATTCACAGCCAGTCGGACGATGGAGGCAGCCATGCGGTCTCAACGGTGGATTAGTTGTCGTTCACGGCGCCTTGCACTCTCTCTCTCCGTAACAAGTTCAGTCACTAGTTGCCTGGTGGAGAGCGCAAGGTCCCCTACATGACTGTTCAGGTTTTGTAGGTCTGTGTGGACCTGTGCCAGCCCTGTTGTCTGATTCCTCTTCATTCGCCGCATGGCCCCTGATATCAGTCTCATTTGCCTTGTCTGCAGGCGCTGACCTTCGATGAGTGCTGCCTCGGCTGCAGACATGGAGGAGTCCCCTACATCTCCCTGGGACACTGCAGGGACATGGACACGTCGCCTGTGACGCGGTGGAGCATCTGTGTCCTGTTGGCTGGCACTGTGGCTGGGACCAGGTGCTGGGTCAATGTCCACTATGGCCACTGGTGCATCTTGAGGGGACTGTGGTCGGGTGGTGCAGGTCCCTGTGGTGGCTGCTCCTGGGTCCTGTGCTGCCTGGTGGCTGACCTCTGCACCCTGGACGGTGTGGCTGGTGGTGGTGTCTTGTGGGAGAACTGTGGGATATAGGGAACACACTGTCAGTATCTACTATCTGTTGTATGCTTCCTAATAAACTGTTGCCTATCAGCTGCCTACTGGACCACATTGCCCATACTGCAACATTCTGGGGGTTGCTACTCTGAAATGGAGCTATTTTGGTTGTGCATGCTGCTGTGTACTAGGTGGGTGGGGGTATGGCAGATATGGGTGTACATGCATGTTTCATGGTACTCACTGGTTGATGGTCCTGGCGCAGACTTGTCCAGCTCTCCTATTCCAGACACTACCTTCGGCTTCAGGGTCTCTTGCACTGTTTCCTCCATGGGTGTGGGTGGTGGTACGGTAGATGGGCCTCCTCCAGTGCCCCTTATCTCCCGGAGGCGCTCTGCCACCCTCTCCTTGGTCCTGGAGTGCAGGTCATACCATCTTTTCTTAAGTTCATCTATGATCCTGTGGCTCACCCCAAATGCATTCACTTTCTCCTGGATTTCTGTCCAAATCCTCCTTTTATCCAACTCAGGTACACTGAGGGCTGCTCTTCCAAAAAGTTGATCATGGTGCTGGCAGCATTCATCCATCAGCACCTCCAGTTCCTTTTCAGAAAATTAGATTTTCCTCTTTCTGCCTGATTCCTCCATTGTTGCTGCTGTTCCTCCTGTTGGCTGCTCAGCAGTTGGAAATGGGTGTGGTCCTCCCTCCTCCCAGATGTATTTGTAAACTTCCTGGCTGTGATGTCATCATCAAGAGCCAGGAAGTGTTTTCCAGAGTGTTCTGCTGCACCTGCATGCAATTTGCGGCACAGTCGCAATTTGCGACACCCACTTGCAATTTGCGTGTTCGTTTTTAGCGAGGTCGCAAAAAGCGACCTCGCAAACAGCGGACTCGCAATCTGCGGTGCGACTTCATTTGTGAGTCGCAAAATGAAGTCGCTTCTTCTTGTTGGATACCTGTTTGCGAGTCGGAAATTGCAACTCGCAATTTCCGACTCACAATTTTTTTCCTACCTACATCTGGCCCGAAGTGTTTTAAAATAATTGTTATATTTTAACAATATTCATGATTTTGTTTCAAGATATCGCTATTTTTTTGTATACAATAAATTCTCTTAACATTTTATTTTAGGAGTATGCTGGCAGCTGCTTTTCCCCACCAGCTATCAAGGCAGTCGCCAAATGGCTGGCAGTGTGGGTGGAACTCTGGCGGTCTCTAGTTTAGCAAATTGCCAGCATCTTAATTGGGCACCACTGTGACATCATTGACAATATCAGCAAACTTGTAACCAGGCCCTATGTGTGGTGGAGGGTGGAGAATGGTACATTTTTTGTAGGTATTTATTCAGGTGTTAGTGGAATTTTTGATTACACATTACAAGGTCTTCTAGCAGTGTGAGGTGTATACAGTGGACCTGAGTATGTTTTATTTTGCTTACACTTGTTTTGTAAGTATTAAATTTGATATGTTTGTTTAGAGAGTGGGATTGTGGTTGTGTTTTACAGTTTGTTTTTTACTGAAGGTTAATGTCTATTTTTTATATTGGGTGCATTTAATTTCTTTTATAAAAAATTAGCTGTATTTTTTTAATAACCATTTATTCATTTATCCTTTATGTGGGGTTCCTGAGGCATTTTCTTTTTAATGATTTTTGAGTTTTGGAATCTTTCACTGATTTGATATACATCGTCGCATAGAAGGATTACATTTTCATCATTAGTGTGTGCTTTTCTGGCTCTATTTTGAAACTATTTGTTTTGGTGTTTGCATGTGAGGATGGGTATAGAGGACTTGGGCTACAAATCTCTGAGTAACTCAAATGTTGAAATTATGCAATTGCTAGATAGGAATAACTTATTATCTTCTCTTTGTATATGGCCTGTCAAAATATCATTATGGTTTTTATTGATTATTAGATAATATAGGATCTGATTTAGAGGTTGGCAGATGGGTAACTCTTTCATACATTTTATGGATATCCTGTCTGCCCTAATGCAAGTGCATTACATCCTATGTTAGTTACAATAAGGTGGTTGGGAGATCCATCATGTTTGTGACAGTCACCCATCTGCCGGACTCTAAATTGAAGCCATAGTTTTTTTAAATCTAGGAGTGTTTTATTTCATTACATATTTCTTGTGCATTTCTGAGAAGTATTTTTTTTTTATATTTATTTTTTCCATTTGGATTTATAGATTGTTATTATTTTATCTGTTTATAGTGGATTAAGTTTAAGTTATTATTTAGACAATTGTTTAGTTTGTATTAATATCAAAGTATGTTCAAGTAAGGTTTGAGTATGAGTAGGGTTGGCCTTGGATGTTAGATAATAAAACCACTTTGCTTGCTAGCATTTCATGCAATATTTACTCTGTGTGGACTTTTATTTTGGTTTTAATTGGGTAGTGGATATTTCTAGTCTTAGTTATTGGTAGCTTTGTTTCTTTGGGTAGTTCTAGGATGGCACATTGTGTAGTGGCTTCTTCAAAGTGTTCCTCTGAAGGAAGTGTGACAACCTTCCATTGCATTATTAGTGTTTGGCTCTTGAGAGATGGTGATATCCTAGACATTCACATTGAAATGTGTGTCAATTGTATTGACGTCTATGCCCAGATCCGTGCAAGTAGCCAAATCAGGTGTCTTCATGGTGATCCATGTGTGGTTAGAATTCTTTTTTTCTCTTTAATGATTATCTGATCAGATCATACTATACTATTTGATTATATCTGTCCAGGGATATAGGCCTTCGTTATGACTTTGGTGGTCCAGTGACTGCATGTTGACGGTGGCAGCCTGACTATCAATGGTCTTGTGGAACGGAATGCCCTATTATGAGTTTGGCGGTCGTTACCACAGAAGACTGCCAGCTGCCCGCCGCCACCACAAGGCATCACAGACCACCACAGTCACCACAGTTACCAAGAAGCATAAACAGAATGGCAGAGCCTGTTTTTTATCTGCACCCATTACGAGGTTGCACACCCCCAATATGAACCTGGCGTTACAACCACCATGTATCAGAAGGTGGAAACAGACAGTATAAAGGAAACACTCATCTACAGACAGCTACACACATCCGGAGCAGCTATGGAGCCCTAAAAAACATCATGCCTCTGCTCATGCTCGCCAACAGAAAACAAAATCAATGATGCCATGGACAAGAGCAACCATAAGTACAAACACCTCCCTGTATCAATAACACTGAAATAATTCATGTAGCACTGGCAAACACATCATGGGGTGATGCAAGGGGCAGCAGCAACACATTTCATACAATACACACACACTGATACACAACAACACGGACACACACAACCACAATAGGCACACTTTGGCCAGAACACTGCACAGCAACACCACGCAAATACACACAGCCACACAATTCAGACACAGGGACACTGAAGGCTACACAACATTGTCACACACAGCAACAACAACAAACCTACAGCACATATACAATCACAGCTCACACACTCACACATACAGCACACATACCTATTGATGTGGCATGCAACACAAACAACACTGCCTTGAAAAAACCCTTCAATGGACACACACATCACCACATCACACCACAATGGATGCACAATGGCATATACAATTGACAGAGAGGCAAATAGATCAAATAGACAAAGTGCACTATACCAAAAATACCTGTACAGTTGGGATGCGACCATCAGGAACACACATGAAACGAGGCTGCACTGGGATGCAAGTCATGTTGAACAGGCCCCGCAAACAACATGCGAGCAGGAAATGGCCCCACATGCATCTCAGGGACAAACAATACCAAAACTTAATGTCATGCTGTGAGAAAGTAGCCTCTTTCTAGCATGGTTACCCCCACTTTTGGGTGGTTTGTTAGTGTGTGTCAGTGCGTTTTGCCTGACTCACTGGGATTCTGCTAGCCAGACCCCAGTACTCATAGTTTGTGCCCTAATGTATGTGTTGTCAGTAGTGCTTGACTGTGTCACAGAGGCTCTGAGGCTCTGCTAACCAGAACCTCAGTGCTTATGCTCTCTCTGCTTTTAAATTTGTCACTGTAGGCTAGTGAGTTTGTTTAACAATTTCAATTAGCACACTGGACCCCCCTTATAAGTCCCTAGTAAATGGTACCTAGGTACCCAGGGCATTGGGATTCCAAGAGATCCATATGGGCTGCAGCATTTCTTTTGCCACCCATAGGGAGCTTAGACAAACCCTTCCACAGGCCTGCCATTGCATCCTGCGTGAAATAACGCACATGTTATAATGTTGTGACTGCGGGGACGTCATTACACGCGTGTACTACATATAGGTCAATACCTATATGTAGCTTCACAATGGTAACTCTGAATATGGCCATGTATCACCGCAAGCCAACACATAGCCTACACCCACACCACTGACCTCCTCTGGACTGACCACCACTGCGTCCACTTCTCCTTCACCAAACCCCCCACACACTACCATCAACACACCACACCCTACCGCATGTGGGACAAGATCCCCACAGAACGACTAAAATCCCAACTACCCCCCCACACCAACGACCCCAACACAGGAGCACACAACCTCTCCAAATAAATAGATCACTACCTGCGCAGACACACTAGCCCCCCTAAAAAAACACATCGCCACACGCAACATCAAAAATGCCCCATGGTTCACCCCTGAACTCCAAGACTTCAAGCGCAAATGCCGCCAAGCTGAAAAAATATGGCGACTAGAACCATCCACAACCAACTTCTCCACCCTCAAAAGCACCATTCGCACCCATCACCAACTCATAAGCACCGCCAAAAGAGATCACTACAAGACACGCCTTGACAACAACTCTCAAAACAGCAAGGAACTCTTCACTATCATCAATGAACTTGCCAAACCCAAAGCCAGCAACATAGATCCCACACACACACAGCCCCTATGTGACGCCCTTTCCAACCACTTCCTCCACAAAATCCTGGACATTCACAACAGCTTCATACCACACCCACCCACCACACACACCCCACACCCATCCCAACCCCCACTCACGACCCCCCCGCCACGCTCTCCACATGGACCCCCACCACATATGAAGAAACCGAAAAAAACATGAACTCCATCCACTGCGGTTCCCCCTCCGACCCCTGCCCACACCGCATCTACAACAAAGCTAGCCCAACCATCGCCCCCATACTCTACAACATAATCAACTCCTCTTTCAACTCCGCCACCTACCCAGACCCCTGAAAGCACATGAAAATCACCGCTCACCTAAAAAAAAAACAAGCCGACCCGGAGATCCTCTCCAACTACCGCCCCATCTCCCTCATCCCTTTCCTCACCAAGGTCACAGAGAAATTAGTCAACACCCGCCTATCCCACTTCCTCGAAGCATACAACACTCTTGACCCCTCACTATCCGGGTTCCGCAAAAACCACAGCACGGAAACCGCCCTCATCGCATGTACTGACGACATCCGGACCAAAGTCGTCAAAGGCGAGACCGTAGCACTCATCCTCCTAGACCTCTCCGCAGCCTTTGACACCGTCTGCCACCACACACTCCACACATGCCTCCACAACATAGGAATTCACCACAAAGCCTTAGACTGGCTCACCTCCTTCCTCACTGACCGGACCCAGAGAGTCCGTCTTCCACCCTTCCACTCAAACACTACCAAGATCACCAGCGGAGTCCCCCAAGGGTCCTTCCTCAGCCCCACACTCTTCAACATCTACATGATCCCCCTAGCCAACATCCTCCGAGCAAACGGAATCACTATCCTCTCCTATGCAGATGACACCCAACTCATCCTCTCCCTCAACCGCAACCCCACCACCGCCAAAACCAACCTACGCGCTGCTCTCCTCGACACCGCCAACTGGATGACCACTAACCACCTCAAGCTCAACTGAAACAAAACCGAGACCATCATCTTCGGCCCCTACAAAACCACAAGGGACGACTCCTGGTGGCCCACTGCCCTAGGCCCTGCACCCACCCCCGTAAACCACACACGCAACCTCGGCATCATCCTTGACCCCTCCCTCTCCATGACACAGCAAATCAATGCTCTAACCTCCTCCTGCTTCTACACACTCCGCACTCTAAAAAAATCCTTCAAATGGATTCCCCCAGAAACCAGAGAGACAGTCACCCACGCACTCATCAGCAGCAGACTGGACTACGGTAACGCCCTCTACGCCGTCACCACACTCAAACTCAAACACAAACTCCAGAGGATTCAGAACACAGCCGCCACAAACGAATCTCACCACACCTCAAATCCCTTCACTGGCTCCCCATAGACAAGAGAATCACATTCAAGATCCTCATCCACGCACACAACTCCCTCCACAACACTGGCCCAACCTACCTCAACGAAAGAGTTAACTTCCACACTCCC
Organism: Pleurodeles waltl; assembly: GCF_031143425.1. Taxonomy (NCBI): domain Eukaryota; kingdom Metazoa; phylum Chordata; class Amphibia; order Caudata; family Salamandridae; genus Pleurodeles; species Pleurodeles waltl. The sequence goes on along the minus strand of NC_090439.1, from coordinate 144,634,033 downwards.
ACACGCAACCTCCGATCAGCCGACCTCGCACTAGCCACAGTCCTCCGCATCCAACGCACCACCACAGGAGGCAGGTCTTTCTCCTACCTCACCCACAAAACCTGGAACTCCCTCCCCAAAACCTTCACAAAACCAAAGAACTCCTGGTCTTCAGAAAGAACCTCAAGACATGGTTGTTCGATCAGTGACCCTCTCTGCCCCCCCCTGATCTCCCCGACCCCCCCAGCGCCTTGAGACCCTCACGGGGGGAGTAGAGCGCTCTACAATTTTTTTTGATTGATTGATTAACATGTCTAAGATCATAGAATTGTCCCCCAATTCCAAATTAGGTATTGGGGAGCCAATTCCATGCATCCTGAGAGCTCTACCATGGACCCCAAGTACTGCCAAACCTGCTCTCCGAGGCTTGCACTGCAGCTACAGCTGCTGCGACATCACAGACAGGGTTCTGCCCTCCTGGGGTCCGGGCAGCCCAGTCCTAGGAAGGCAGAACAAAGCATTTCCTCTGAGAGCAGGGTGTTACACCACCTCCCTTTGGAAATAGGTGTTACAGGCTAGGGAGTGGTAGCCTCCCCCAGCCTCTGAAATGCTTTTAAGGGCACATATGGTGCCCTCCTTGCATAAGCCAGTCTACACCAGTTCAGGGACCCCTTTTACCGTGCTCTGATGCGAAACTGGACAAAGGAAAGGGGAGTGACCACTCCCCTATCCATCACTACCCTAGAGGTGGTGCCCAGAACTCCTCTAGTGGGTCCCAGACTTCAGCCATCTTGCTTTGCAAGGTGTGGGGGCACTCTGAGTGGCCTGTGCCAGCAGGTGACTTCAGAGACCCCTCCTGATAGGTCCATACCTGATAAGGTAGCCAATCCCCCTCTCAGGGCTATTTAGGGTCTCTCCTGTGGATTCTCTTCAGACTCAGCTTTCAAGTTTCCCTTAGGAATCCTCTGCAACAACTTCATCATTCACTGACCTCGGATCAACCTGCTCCAGAAATCACTGTAACAGCAACAAAGTATCCACAAGGGATATCTTTCCTCTGCAACTTCAGCTCCAGCCAGCAACTGCAACAGTTTCCATGGTGTGCACGCTCTGAGGACTCCCTGTCTTCATCCTGCACCAGAAGGACGAAGAAATCTCCTGTGGGGTGACTGAGTCACTCTCCTGCTCCAGCAGGCACCTTCTAAGGTGACAACCGTACCCTTGGACTCCTCTCATAGTGATGAGCATGCTCCTAACAACATAGAGGTTGGTCCACTTCGACATAGACTGTACTGAGGTCCTGCTGCCACAATTTGGAGGAGGTAAGACTTTGCCTTCCCAGAGAGCGATGGTACCACTGTGTACTGCGTCTTCTTCACCTCCTGAGGCCTCTGTGCACTATTTGCTAAATTCCTTTTTGCACAGCCTGGCCCGGATCCCCAGGACTCCATCCTGCAAAGCTCAACTTGCTTAGAAGTTCTCCTGCAGCGTGTGACCTTCCTTTGTCGTGCTACACTAACTGCATTTTGCACCTCCTTTGTCCCCAAGTCCTGGGACTCCTGTGGGTGCTGCCTGGCAGCCTGAGGGCTCCCTAAAGTGCTGAGAGCCCCCTCTTTCTTCTCACGTAGAGTTGAGCCTCACATGTCCCTCCTGGGTCCATCCAGTGGCATTTTGACTCAAAGTGCACATTTGTCGTAACCAAGGCTTGTTGGCGATTTCCAACACGAAATCATGTCTGCATCCATCTTCATGTCATGGGACATCCTTTGTATCATGCAGGAATCCGCTGACATCTTCCTAGGGTGCATTTCTGCAGTCTTCGACTAATCGTGGACTCTTCTTTTGCACCCTCTTCTGGGTTGGCAGTGTCTCCTGTCCTTCCTGGAACTTCTTTTAACTTTTGGACTTGGTCCCCTTCTTTTGCAGGTCTTCAGGTCCAGGAATCCAGCAGTTGTTGTTTGCAGTCTTGGTTCGTTACTGCAATATCCCAATCATGAGGTGTAGTGTTTATTAAGGAAACTTGCAGTACTTTACTCCTGCTTTTCTGGGCTGTGGGGTGGGATAATTTACTTACCTTTACTGCTATTCTGCACACACTACACTTGTCTAGGGAGGAATTCGTGATTTGCATTCCACTTTCTTAGTATATGGTTTGTGTTGCCCATAGACCTATTTTCTCCCATTACATTCTATAGCATTTCCTATTGTTTGCATTGTTCTGTGACTAGTTACCTGTCTAATTTTGGTGTCTAGTGGATATATTGTGTATAATACTTACCTCCAGAAGAACTATTGTCGCTAAGATATTTTTGGTACTGTGTCACACAAATAAATACCATTATTTTTGGTAACACTGAGTATTGTCTTTACTTGTGTATAAGTACTGTGTAACTATAAGTGGTATTGCATGAGCTTTGCTATCTCTCTCAGCCTAAGCTGCTAGAACACTACTACATTTCAATAATAAGGGATAACTGGACCTGGTATATTGTGTAAGTATCAAGGTACCCACTACAAACCAGACCAGCCTCCTTCACATGCCCAGCCACACAATAGAGAAGGGCAAGTCAACATGGTGCAGACAACTCCAACACCATCAGACATTCCTCCACAGGCACACCCAAATGCTAAGCAACCTAGCACAACTGAAGACACTCCATGTCTGCACAAACAAAACTCAAGAATACACACATCACATGTATACAATTGCCATATCAGGGGGACAAGTCCAACACAATGAATACCTAAAACGTACAACGCAAAAATAAATACTTACCATACCAAACAGTGCACCATGCCATGAAACCAACATTGCATACACACACACACACACACATACACACACACAAAATATACCCTTCTCTTCGAGGACAACAGCACTGCACACAAACTCACACACTACAGACAACAGCACATTAACCAGCAAGCTGGCACAAACACAAAACTGGACGCACACAACTCAAGTCGCTCAGGAACAAACTTAACCTAGGAAAAGAAATGCAGGACAAAGGTATAGCCAACAAAATCAACTCCTTGGCTTTAACGCCAATATCAAATATGGCATGAACTATGTACAAAGACCATTGGCCAGTTGAATCAAAGTATAAATCATGTGACAGTTTTGTGCCACTACTTGACTCTTGACTATCGTGTGACCTCCACAGTAAGGGGCATCAAAGGGGCATACAGGCATCTCAGGGATTATCTGGGGTATTGGAGTTTGAAGTAGGAGTTTTTGTTCTGGCTTGTGGGGATCCTTTTAGCGAGTGGAGGCCTTCTTCTTGGGGGAAGGGGTATGGGTCTTTGCAGGGGGCTGGTGAAGCCCTGGAGGTGGAACGGATGGCCGTAGGTATGGATGCGAACCTTTTGGGTGTGGTACTCGGGAGAAGAGGGATAAGGCCTATGTCACAAAGAATAAGTTATTACAACACACTGGGATGGTCATCAGAAGGGGGTCGGGATTTGGAGGTTTAGGGAGTTGTTTTCTGCTGTCTAGTTGTGGATGTCTTGGGTGTGCTTTCATGGAAGGTATGTGGTGCGTGTCTGTTTGGTGGGTGAGTTAGGGTGTTTATGTGTCTTGGATTGGGGGTGAGATGCTGAAGGATGCTGTGCTAGGTCGGTGGCTGTGTTTGCATGGTGACTGCAGGTATGGTGGATGTGCTGGAAGTATCAGTAGCTGTGGCATCTTCTGGTTTGGTGTTTGGAGTGCATGTCTATGGTTCTCCTGGGGTGGTGTCTGTGGGTAGGATGGATGTGGTGGCTGTGTCAGTGACTGTTGTGGTGGTGCCTGTAGGTAGGCATGATGTTGTGTGTGTGTGATGCTGGCATGGTGGGGTGTCAGGGAGGGTAGGGATGGTTGCTGTATCTGCAGGTGGATGTTGTTTGTGTGCATGCTGGTGGTGTGTCTTGTCGTGCTTGTGTTTGTGTGTGCTTCCTTTGTCTGTTGAGGTGGATGCCTGAGGATCTGTTTGTGTGCTTTGGGTAGGTAGGGGAATGGGGGATTTGGACTGGGAGGAGAGAGGTGCAAGGCGGAAGAAAGGTGGGGGGGTGACTGGGTGCTATTAGTGTGGAGGCCAGAGCCTGAAAAGATCTCTGTTCATTTCAGGAATGCATTGGTCTTTTAGACTTGGCCTGCCAGTCCCTGGATGTCATTCACCATGGCTGATTGACTTACAGAGATACTGCTCAGGAGGTCAATAGCTTCCTCACTGAGGCCAGCAGGGCTAACAAGGGCTTGAGCAGAGGTGCCTGCGGCAAATGACACGCTGACCCTCTTAAGTGAGTGGGCATGGCCAACTGAGTGGGAAGCAACAGGGAGGGCAGTGATAGAATGGGGTCCACCACCACTAGGGAGTATCAACTGGAAGAGGAATCTAATGATGATGAAGACTGTTCGGTCCTCCTGGCACTCCCTTCACTTCTAGGCCACAAGGTCCCTCTGTGTTGGTGGTATTTTGACCTGTGGTCCAGTGGCCAGATGCTTCACCACTCATCTGTGCCCCGTCTCCTTCGCTTGCCAATGCTGATGATGAAAAAAGAAAGAAAAATAGGGTCACAACATGTATCTGATAACACTTCAACCACAACTCTGAGTGCCAAAGAATACTATCAGGTCAAGTAGACCTCAGCAAGAACAAATACCTAAGTGGCACATACATGTGCCATGACATATGCTTGCATGCCATCTGAATTTCCAAAGGTTACCAACAAGAAATTCAGCATATCAGACTACTACAATTGCATGGATGAAGTCTGGCAAACCCCACAACCATTCTACAACTAGGTGACCTCTCTATCCCCAATGCTGTGCCACATGCAACAGACTGTAGTTAACTTGTAGCCAACAAAAGTATCCTATTGTACAGTACACACCCTTTTTTCACGCACACATCTATGTACACATCCATTTTGCACTTTCATGACATAGAAACATTTTGGGATGAAGCCAACGACACCTCGCTGACTCTGATACAAAATTTCAATATCGTACAGTATTGAAATGGTAGTACCCATGTAATAATGGACACATGCCAACAATGTACAGATCTACAAGTGACACCTCCCACAACAGAGTCAAGGAGGTACTATCAGCGCACACAGAGATGTCTCACATGTTTAAATGAAAAGAACATTATTGATGTCAGCTTCAATATGTCAGGGACTAATGTCTCAAGGATACACACAACAAAGCATCAGTAAGCCCCAGGATGGTCACCACTAACGTCTGACACCCATGAGATGACAATGACAGCATCTGAGTTTGGCAGTAGTACACAACTGTCCCTTGAATGTTGTTAAGACATCCCTCACATTCACAGATAGAGCGACTACAACCTGTTCTCCAATGAGAGGCAACATTACTACCCACATCTTGGACATGCAAAACATAGTAGCCATCTGTGGATGAATTCATGAACACAAACACATGTGATGCCAACATCAAAACAAGACACTCCATGGTGCATGGCAACACTCATGGAACATTCCTCGATCAAAAAACAAGTACAGTAAACTCTTCCACATGAAGGAACATCAAGAGCATAGATAAACACAGATTGGTCACACAATCTTGGGGCACCTGTCATATCCCTCATTACTACAGCAGTTCCATATGCCAAATGGCATACCATGACTCATGAAGGTATCTGTCAGACAATACACAATGCAAACACACTCCTGTCTGTGACATAACATGGAATGCATCACCATTGTAAATGTACCATTCCACTAACAGTTTGCCTAGCGCATGTATGTGTAGGGATACAGAAATCATACCATCAGCATCGCTAGGTGTAGGAAAGTAATCTCTTTCTTGGCATGGTTACCCCCTTTTCTGCCTGAAGTCAGTGTGTTTGACAATGTTCACTGGGATCCGGCTAACCAGGACCCTAGTGATTATGCTCTCTCCCTTCAAACTTGGTTACTTGTACCATTTACACCCCACATTTGGCATACTGGTGCCGTCATGTAAGTTCCTAGTATATGGTACCCAGGTAGCCAGGGCATTGGGGTACCAGGGGATCCTCATGGGCTGCTGCATGTATTATGCCACACATGGGGAGCCCATGCAAAGCGTATCTGCAGGCCTGCCATTGCAGCCTGTGTGAAAGGGTACATGTACCCTTTTCACTACAAGTCACCGCACCAGGTCACTGTAAATCACCCTTAAGGCAGGCCCCCGTAGCTCAGAGGGCAGGGCGCAAGTACCTATAAGTGAGGTCACCCCTGCACTAGCTGAGGTGCCCCCACAAACTCAAGTTCCTCTTTCCTGGACTTCATGAATGCGGGGACACCATTTTATTTGTGTACTGGACATAGGTCAGAACCTATGTCCAGCTACATAATGGTAACACTGAACCTAGGCATGTTTGGTATCAAACATGTCAGAATCACACGTCAATACTGTTTCCAGCATTGGAAGTATGATTCTTTGCAGTCTGTGGGCTCCTTAGAGGACCTCCAGCTTTGCTGCTACCAGTCTTTCTGGGTTTTCCAGGCAGCCCAAGCTGCTGCCATCCCTCAGACAGGTTTCTGCCCTTCTGCTGCTTGCTGCTTGAGGAACTCTCCACCTATTCCTGGGCTGTCTTCCTGACCATCTTTGTTCTACCTTCAACCAACTCCTGCAACCACAGCTGGCTGGATAGTTGTTCCTGCCTCCACTGGACTCTTCTGTGACTTCTGGACTTGGTTCCCTTCTTCCGCAGGTCCTCCTCTTCAGGAACCCACTTCTGGTTTCTTGCAATCTTGTCTGGGTGTTGCATTTTCTTCTTTTCCTTCCATTTGGGTGGTTTGGGGAAAATCCAGTGACTTACTTCTTTCTTCTTGGTGGCTAGGGGGCACTGTGGTATTTACCTTTGGGGTTTCACAGTACTCCTAGCTCCCCTCTACACATTCCACTTACCTAGATGGGGTTCCTGCATTTGCATTCCATTTTTTTTAGTATATGGCTCGGGATCTAATAGGGGATACCTGGACCTGGTATAGGATGTAAGTACCATAAGTACCCACCACACACCAGGCCAACTTCCTACACTGGACATACCTGAAATTTCAGATACTGAACATTTCCCAAAGGGAAATGGACACATGCTGACATGTAGGCACAAGGAATGATGACAACAGTCATGGGACATGATTAATGTGAACTGACATTCCCCACTTACAAAGGGAAAGTGGTTTGCTACATCTGCAAATATGTATTTAGGTAAGCCATGTCACTTATATGATGGGTACCAACCCAGCAAAAACTCCAGTGAGGCACCGGTACTCATTGTATACTGAGGATAACTTGCTACGAGGCGTTAAATGTCTACATAAACATATACCCAGACAGATGGCAGAGGACAGTGATACATAATACAATTACCCTTTGTCTGTGGCAGTCAGGGGAAGTGATTATTGGCTCCCATAATAATATCCACTACAACAAATAGTACATGAATGAAAAGTGGACACAACCATTTTAGGTTCCTGCAGAGTAAGTGGTTTGTGAATCCGTCTCAGGTTCAGAAGGTACACCAGTTAAATATACATGACATTTCAATACTAATCTCCCGAGTACAGAGTGACACATGGCTCATCCCAAATTGTCAGAAAGACCAGTCAGTACCCCACACAATCACCTGACAATGGGACAAGGAGGAATTATCTGTGTAATCACCCTATTGTGGCTGTTGTGCTGCCCTCAAATGCCCATTCAGCTTTGGTTAGGCCACTGCCAGAATTTGGGTGGGTCATGGTTGTGTTGGGAGGACTGCCCCAGCTAGGCCTCTGCGATATTCTGGGCCCATCCTCTCAGGTCCTCCCACCTCTTTCAACAGTGGGTGCTCTGCTGGATGTGGACCACCAGAAAAAAAATATTGAATTACGACCGTGGCGGAAACCGCCAACAAAGACAGCCACTTTAACACTCCGACCGCCATGGCGGTACAAAAAAATAGCGCGGTGGTCACCGCCAGCAGACAGGTGGGAGACAATGTACCGCCCACAGTATCACAAGCTACCAATCCGCCACCTTTTCTGGGGCAGATTCACTGCGAACAAAAACACGGCGGAAACAGGACTTCGAAGGGAAAACGCTCACCTCTGCACAACCCACGAGGAACCAGGACTCCTGAAACCAGAGCTCCACATTTTACCAGCCTTTATCATCTTGCTCCTCTACCAGGAACACGAACGCCTGCGGCAAAGACCACAGTGAGTACTGCATCTACGACACAGGGGAGGGGGAGGGAAAAAAGAGTGACACACACACGCAACACACCCACCCCCACCCTCACCCACGACAACACACACACTAATACATCATGATACATTACAGTTACACCCCCCAACCCCCCCCCCCGGAAGACTGCAAAGACAAAAGGAAATGAGGTGAACGATTGTAATATATTAAAATTCAGTAGTCAAATAATATACATACACTATTTACAAATATATACACCAAGAATATTAGTCCAAGGTATTCCACCCTTAAAGTCCGTGGACCACTGAGCCCACACTTCATGGGCGAGGCCCACACAAGATACCCGAACATGATGGAGAGAACATTGCAGGGGCATCAGATAGAAATAAAACAGGCACCTCAGGGGGAAGGGAAAGGGTGGGCACCTCAGCCGGTTGAGTGCACAACGCCAAATCCACGAGGGGGCCCCATGCCACTGTTCAATCCTGGGGAGTGCAAAGCCACAGTCTCACAAGTCTCTACAGTGGGTGGGTTGCCCACTGCTATATCTTAGGGAGTGCAAAGAGACAGTCTCTCAAGTCTCTACAGTGGGTGGTTTGCCCACTGTTCAATCCTGGGAGTGCAAAGCCACAGTCCCACAAGTCTCTACAGTGGGTGGTTTGCCCAATGTTCAATCCTGGGGAGTGCAAAGCCATTGTCTCACAAGTCTCTACAGTGGGTGGGTTGCCCACTGCTATATCCTGAGGAGTGCAAAGCCACAGTCGCTCAAGTGGATAACAGTCTCCACTGGTTCTGAAGGAGGCTTGGTGGCCAGAGTGCTTCATCCTGCCAAGGACAGAGGTAGCGGATGTAAATCTCCACTTGTTCCGGAGGGGGCTTGGTGCCCAGAGTGCTTCATCCTGCCAAGGATAGAGGTAGTGGATGTAAATCTCCACTGCTCGTGGCGGCCTCAGTAGCCTCAGTGCTTTTGGCACTCATGAGCCTGCGGTACTTGTGGCGGCAGTGTCCTTGCCAGCGGTGCTTGTGGTGGCGGTGTCTTTGGCAGCGGTGCTTGTGGCGGCGGTGTCTTTGGCAGCGGTGCTTGTGGCAGCGGTGTACTTGGCAGCGGTGATTGTGGCGGTGGTGTCCTTGGCAGCGCTTCAGCTGCTGGTGGTCCTGTCTTGGGCAGCAGGGCTGCTGGCAGTCACCTCCTGGGCAGGGTGGCTGCTCCCGGCGGTCCTGTCTGGGGCAGCGGGGCTGCTGGTGGTCGCCTCCTGGGCAGCGGGGCTGATGCTGGCGGTCCTGTCTGGGCCAGCGGGGCTGCTGCTGTTGGTTGCCTACTGGGCAGCGGTACTGCTGCTGGCGGTCCTGTCTGGGCCAGCGGGGCTTCTGGTGGTCACCTCCTGTCTGGGGCAGCGGGGCTGCTGATGGCCGTCTCCTGGGCAGCGGGGCTGATGGCTGTCTTCTCTGCCGTGCTGACCTTCCCAGACTTGCCGGGTTTCTTGTGCCCCATCCCCACCTTGGAAGGTGTCGCAGCTGACTCCACACTCCCACCTGCACCCCTGGGAGCGGCTTTGGTGGCTGTTGTCTTTCCTCTCTCCCGCAGTGCACTGGGCAACTTTTGATGCTTGACAGGTGGTGGACTGTCCTTGCTGTGGCACCTTGCCACACTGGCTGCCCTGCTGCCTGGTGCACTCCAGAATCCGGTGACTACTGGCACCACTGGTCCCGCCGATGTTGTGGCTGAGGTGCTGGTTGGGACCTAGAGAGTCGGGCCCTAGGTGACTGACGGGGTGGGGGAGGTGAGGGAAAGAGGTCAAGGGTGGACAGTTAAAGTTTCTTAGGAACACTGGGACGGGTAGCTGGAGGGGGTTTGGGAGTGGAGGAAGAGGTTGTGGTTGTAGGAGGTGTACGTTTGATGACTTTGGGTGAAGGTGCATGTGCTGGAGGCTGTCGTGAGGTGGATGGCTGTTGGGTGGGTGTGTGTCTGCGTTTGTGTACCTTGGGAGGTGGCATCACAGACACACTGGGAGAGGACACGGGATGTGTGAATGGTAGTGGGGGTGGTGACTGCATGTGAGTGGGATGTGGTGGTGGGTGTGCTGGTAATGGAAGTAGTGGCTGTAGATGTAGTGCATGCAGGTGTGAGTGGAGATGAGACTAGGAGGGAGGAGGGAGACGAGGAGGAGGGGGACACCATGGAGGCAGTGGATGTTGCTATGTCTACATGTGTGTGATGCTTGCGTGAGTGCCTGTGGGATGTGTGGTGCTTATGTTTGCCTAAGCTTCCTTTGTGTGTTGAGGTGTGTGCATGCTTTTCTGATAGTGTGCTTGGGGTAGGCTGAGGTACAGGGGATTGGGTCTGGGTGGAGGAAGTTGGAGGGGGGAGGCTAGAGACAGGGACAATGGCTGCCATCAGTGCTGAGGCCAGAGTCTGAAAAGCTTGCTGAAGGGCTGCCTGACCAGAATGAATGCTCTCCAGGAATGCATTGGTTCATTGCAACTGCCTCCCTACACCCTGGATGGCATTCAAAATGGTAGACTGCCCAACAGTGAGGGACCTGAGGAGGTCAATGGTCTCCTCACTGAGGGCAGCAGGGGTGACTTGGGCAGGGGCTGAGGTGACTGGGGCGAAGGAGATGCCAACCCTCCTGGGTGAGCGGGCACGGGGCAAATGCTGAGGGGCTGCTGGAACGGCGGTGCTGGAGGGGGGAGTGGCAGCTGTACCTGTAGATGCAGGGGGAACAGATGGGGCCGCCACCACAAGGGAGCTCCCATCAGAGGACGAGTCCGTATCACTGGTGTCAGCTCCTGTCCCCTCCTTGGAGCTCCCCTCGCCCTCCGTCCCACTGGTGAAATCAGACTCCGTAGTGTCCCCCTCCAGGGCCATGTGGGATGCAGCTCCCTCGTGCTCCGGTGCCACTGCTCCTCCGCCTGATGATGCTAATGCATACATGTGCATGGAGACCACAAAAAGGTGGGGGGAAGACAGAAGAAAGACATGTTGAGTGCATGCATTACCGCTACCGTTGGCGGACATGACAGACACAGAAACCCCCTGCACTACGCTGCGCACTTGGGGTGCACTATTCAATCCCTGGGACATGGCTTACAAGGCTATTGCTGATATCTGCACATATGGATGTCACATGAGCCTGACTAGGTGTAGTTGCCACTGTAGCCAGGTGAGGTGGGGTGCCACAGGGTCTGCCTGAAAAAGGGGACTTAACTAGCACATTCGCCCTGGCCTAGGGAAACCCACAGCCCACCTCCCCCACCCAGACACCTCCACTGCGCGCTGAATCAGCAAAATGAGAGTGCACTCACCTCCTTGTTGCTGCTGTGATGCCCTCAAGCGCCCATCCAACTCTGGGTATGCCACCGCCAGGATCCTGAACATCAGGGCGTTCATGGTGCGATGGGCACCCCTCCCACGTTGGGAGGCCATCCCCAGCTGGGCCTCCGCCGTCTTCTTGTTCCAGCGGCGAATGTCCTCCCATCTTTTCCGGCACTGGGTTCTCCGTCTGTGATAGACCCCCAGTGTCTGGATGTCCTTGTCGATAGCACTCCAAATATCCTTCTTCTGGTGGGCGCTGACCTACATGAACTGCACCGTCACAGTCATTGGCCCGCATCCCTATCCTTGCCATGTGGCACATGCACTCACTGTAGTTTCGTGCATGCATCATTCTCCCCCCCCCACTATCTTTCATCCACACCACTCCACACAGGCATTGCCCATACAGCATGCTCACAGTGTACTTACCTGTTTGTCTGGAGGACCGTAGAGTAGTGTGTACTGGGGGAGGACCCCTTCCACGAGTTTCTCCAACTCATCTGTGCTGAAGGCAGGGGCCCTTTCCCCAGACGCACGAGCCATTGTCTCTTCCAGGCTGAGGTCACAGCAGCACTTGCAGTGTAGGTCCTCTCCTGTCGAAGATCGGGTATCGAGTGTTTGAACAGATAGAAAATGGCGGTCACTTCCGTGGCGGTGCGTACCGACACCGCCGGCATACATCATCATTGGCTCCTGGGACCCGTAGGGTCCAATGTTAACCAATGCAGAAGTGCGCCGCAGTCTTCGACCGCATACCGCGACGGTGTACAATGGCAGCGCAATTTCCTCACATCCCATTGTCCCACTTTACAGGTCAGGCAGCCGGCATTTCAGGGGCCCACATGGCTTTATTTTTATCTGCGTCACACATACTTAGGCCTTGCCTCAACACTCATACAGGCAAAATTTGGGTTATGAATGGTTTTCTGAGTAAGCTGTGTTTACGTACCTCTGAGTTGGTTGACTCTGTGCTCGCTGTTGTTCTTCATAGGCACCGTCCACTGGGACATGTGAGGAGATGGCAGCTGGTGGACCTGTCGACAATGGAGGAAAGACATGTAATCATCACCTACAGGCTTGATCGTGCCACAATCCTGGAACTGTGTGCCCAGTTGGAGCCAGACCTGATGTCAGCTATCCGCCATCCCACAGGAACCCCCCCTCAAATACAGGTGCTTTCAGTACTCCATTTCCTTGCACGTGGGGCTTTTCAAACTACAGTGGCCATAGCATCAGGGATGTTCCAGCCTATGTTTTCCAACGTGTTGTCCAGAGTGTTGTCTGCCCTGTTGACACACATGCGGAGCTACATCGTTTTCCCTCCGGTGGAGGATTTGCCTACAGTGAAAGGTGACTTCTATGACCTGGGACATATCCCCAACATCATAGGAGCCATTGATGGGACACATGTGGACTTAGTCCCCCCCGCAGGAGTGAACAGTTGTACAGAAACCGGAAGAGTTACCATTCGATGAATGTGCAGATGGCGTGTTTAGCAGACCAGTACATCTCCCATGTTAATGCCAAATTCCCTGGTTCAGTGCATGGCGCTTACATCCTGCGGAATAGCAGCACCCCTTATGTGATGGGGCAACTCCAGAGGCACCGTGTGTGGCTATTAGGTGAGCACCTGGAACCAAATCAGTGGGAATAGTTGTCTGGGTCTGGGGATATCGCTACAGGTTAGTGTGTGACTAACAGTTGTCCCTCCCCATTTGCAGGTGACTCTGGCAACCCCAACCTCTCATGGCACTGACCCCAGTGAGGAATCCCAGGACAAGGGAAGAGGAACGCTACAATGAGGCACATGGGCGAACTAGGAGGATTATAGAGTGGACCTTCGGCCTCCTGAAGGCCAGGTTCCGGTGCCTCCATATGACAGGTGGTTCCCCATTCTACTCACCGAAGAAGGTGTGCCAGATCATCGTGGCCTGCTATATGCTTCACAACTTAGCTTTGCGATGACAGGTGCCTTTTCTGCAGGAGGATGGTCCAGATGGAGGTGTTGTGGCAGCTGTGGAGCCTGTAGACAGTGAAGACGAGGAAGCAGAAGAAGAGGACATCGACAACAGGAACTCTGTGATCCTGCAATACTTCCAGTGAGACACAGGTAAGAAGACAAACCTGCCTACTACATGTACTTTACCACTACTACCTCTCTACTGTCTGTCCTTTTCACCCAGTGTATGGTCACTGAGTTGTCACTTTCCCTTACAATTTCACAGATGTGGGTCCCACTGTGTGACATCTGCTTTGTTTCCTCATGGACTAAAGCTGTGTGACATAGGTATGTTGACATTACAATTGAAAGAGCATTTTGTCACTGTATTTGCTAATACACTATTTCGAAATCACAGACAGACTCCAGATTGATTTAAGGGTGTTTATTTAAGTGCTCAATATTGGAGGGAGTTGTAAAATGGTAAGGGGTGATGGTGGAGGAATGTCCATGGCAGAGTCCAGTCTATTAGTCTCACAGGTGCATTGTCCAAAGGGGCATAGGAAGTGGAGCTGGGGCAGTTTGAGGATGGACAGGGTGACAAGGTGGGACAAAAGTATGACATTCAGGGCGGTCTCATTTCTTGGCGGGGGTCTTGGCATCATTCTCTGTCTTTGTTCTGGATCTCAGTGACCATTTGTGGGGTGTTTCTCCCTCTGCAGGGGGTGATGTGCTGGTGTGGTGGTCCTGTGGCGGTGCCTTCTGTCCACTAGCGCCGGCGGAGGTGGTGGGCAGTTCATTGTCCAGGCTAGTGTCAGGGGCCCCTTGTTGTGCCACAGTGTCCCTCCTGGTGTTGAAGACTTCCTTCAGCACCCCTACAATGGTGCCCAGGGTGGAATTGATGCATCTGAGTTCCTCCCTGAAGCCCAAATACTGTTCCTCCTGCAGCCGCTGGGTCTCCTGAAACTTGGCCAGTACAGTTGCCATCGTCTCCTGGGAATGATGGTACGCTCCCATGATGTTGGATAGGGCCTCGTGGAGAGTGGGTTCCCTGGGCCTGTCCTCCCCCTGTTGCACAGCAGCCCTCCCAGTTCCCCTGGGCCTCTGTGCCCTGAACTGTGTGCCCACTACCACTGCCCCCAGGTCCCTGTTGTTGTTGGGGTGGTGGGTTAGCCTGGGTTCCCTGTAGTGGCGGATACACTGCTGATTGACGTATCCTGGGGACAGAGATATGGGCCCGCTGGGTGGGTACTGTGCTGGTGTTTCCACGGGGGGGGCAAGCTCTGTAGTGGCCTGTGCCAGTGTGAGGGGAACTGACTGTCCCGAGGTCCCAGATGAGCCGGGCTGGTCGTCTAGATCCAGTTGGACAGAGGTGCTGTCATCACTGTGGGCTTCTTCTGTTGGTGGTGTGGACACGTGTGGACCCTCCTGTGCGGTGACGTTGGGTAGGGGTCCTGCAGGGGTGTAAAAGCATGATTATTGCATCTGGGTGTACCATGGTGTGCAATGGGCGGGTGACCATGTACCCCAGTGCTTGCATTCCTGTGTGGGACCTTGTGTGATGATGGTTTGGGGGGTGTATGGGTATGTGCAGTGGCCATGCATTGGTGATGGGTGTCCATGCTTTGTTGTTGCATGCAGGGCTTGGTGTTGGGATGCGTGGTTTGTGATATTGGGACATTTGTAGGTGTGATGGGGGTGAGGGCGAGGGTGGGGGTATGTGGTGGCATGCAGGTAGGGTGGGGGATATAGTAGTTAAGGTTTGACTTACCAGAGTCCATTCCTCCAGCTACTCCTTCAAGGCCCTCGGGGTGCAGAATAGCCAAGACTTGCTCCTCCCATGTTGTTAGTTGTGGGGGAGGAGGTGGGGGTCCGCCGCCAGTCCTCTGAACTGCAAGGTGGTGTCTTGAGACCACAGAACGCACCTTCCCCCATGGGTCGTTCCACCTCTTCCTGATGTTATCCCTATTTCTTGGGTGCTGTCCCACTGCGTTGACCCTGTCCACTATTCTTAGCCATAGCTCCATCTTCCCAGCTATGGAGGTGTGCTGCACCTGTGATCCGAATAGCTGTGGGATCTACCCGGATGATTTCCTCCACCATGACCCTGAGCTCCTCCTCAGAGAACCTGGGGTGTCTTTTCTGTGCCATGGGGTGGTGTGGGTGATGTGTGGGGTGGTGTGTGTTGTGATATGTGGGGTAATATTTAGTGGTGTGTTGTGTGAGGTGCGTGGATGTTATGTTGGTGATGGTATTGTGTGCCTGTGGATGCTTGGTTGTAGATTGTAGTGTCTCTTTCTGGCCTTTTGTCACAATTGTGGTCATTGGGGTTTGTGGGTGATGTGGGTGTGTGTTTTATATTGTATTGGGTGTGTGGGAGTGGTGTGTGTATGTGTATCAGGTGTTTCTATTTTGAATTGTCCAATGTGGTAGTGTTTTGTTTAAGTGTGTGTTTTTTTTAGTGCTGCAGTGTGTACCGCCAATGGAATACCGCTGTTGAAAGACCGCTGCTTGGATTCGTGGGTCGTGATTGTGTGGGTGTATTTCTGTTGGCGTGACGGTGGAGGTTTTGTTATCGCCAGTTCATCACTGACCTTTGGTGTGGCGGACTTGTGTGGGTGTCTCAATTTTGGCAGATTCTGAGCTGTGGGTCATAATGACTGTGGCGGAATTCCGCTGCCGCGGCGGTGTGTTGGCGGTCTTCTGCACGGCGGTAAGCGGCTTTTACTGCCAATGTTGTAATGAGGGCTTATGTCCCCAAACCACATACAAAATGGTCATATCACATACATCAGTACATATTGCAATAAATTACTAGTTTAGCACAAAATGCCCAAGTGGGCCAAATACCTGTCACTGAGTACATGGATAAGACTGCAAACATTTCCTAATCTGTAGACCAAGCCTTTACCCTGCTCGGGCCCTCCACTTACTAGGTTGGCCAACTGACATCTAGAGGGATATTCCCTGGCATCCTGACAGGGATTAAAAAAAGTATGGGACACAACACAACTCTGTGACTTCCTAAGTCACAGAAACTGCATCTCCATGCACTTTACCACACATTCTGGCACACATGGGTATAATCTTGCCTGTGAGGAGGGAAAAATGGTGAAGTACTGGGAAAAAAGTGGACATGAGGCACCTACCTTCTTCTCTGGTGCACCACAGAAATGTCCATACAGGGGTAGGACTTCCTCCACCAGCTTCTCCAGCTCCTCCGGGGAGAAGGCAGGGGCCCTATCGCCTGCTGGACGTGGTATGATTGCTCACAGAGGCATTACACAACAGCTCAGGACGTGGTGGTCTTGCTGGCAGCAATGTCAGGAGTCAAGTAAGGGAATATTCAGAAAATGACGGTCACGCCGCCACATACGCGGCCGTCACCAGCGGCAAAGACAGCCATTGGCCCAAGACCGCCACTGGCAAAAACGTTAGCCCATAGCTGTGTCTTCCACAAAAGCAACTGCCTACTGCCATGACGACTTCCGCTAGTAGATGTGGTGCGGATCCTATTGTGCAGTTGAGTAGGTCAGGAACCTGCCATTTTAAGAGCATCTTCTGTTGTATTTGGCATGTAAAATATGTGTCACAAGTCCGCAAAATGGTCTCCTCAAATGATAAGTGCTGATCTTGTCCTGTCATGTTTGTTTTCCTACTTTGACAGCATTTTTGTACGTTGCTGGTCACATATTGCAAGTTTATTTTGGCCACAGACACCCCACGAACATTTTAAATTATGGACCTTATGTCACATACAGAGTAGCATGTTTAATGTAAAAATGTGTTGCTGTCCAGATAAATGATGTGTACACATTTGTGGTGAAGCAATGAGGAAACATGTTACTTTTGTGTTCTGAGGTAACGTGTACTGAGCATCGTGTCATCACATCATAGCATGCCTTGCCAAGTATGCCAATAACATGCATTATGTATGTTGCAAGAAATGAATTGGATGGTGTATTTACTAATTTCTTGTCCGACATAGGTACCCAGAAAAGGGAAGGATCAGACATCCTCATGTCCAACATCTACTGCCAGATTTTCATGACACAGAAGACAGACACATCATCCAGATGTACTGTCTGAATAGACAGACAATTGTGAATCTCTGTTGTCAGTTGGATCCAGATCTACTGCCTGCCATTTCTCATCCAAGTAGCATACCACCCATTTTATAAATTATGGCAGTGTTGCACTTTCTGGCCACAGGGTCCTTCCAAAATACAGTGACCCTATCTGCTGGGATTACCCAGCCTATTTTCAGTCTTGTCTTGGAGGAAATACTCTGAACAATGTTGAAACACCTGGACAGCTATTTCCAGTTTTCTCAACGTGAGGATTTTGACCATGTGAAGGTTGACTTCAATGGTTTGGAATGCATCCCACATGTTGTGGTAGCCATTGACGGTATGCATGTTGCCTTGGTTAGACCGCATGCCAACAAGCAGGTCTATCGGAACTAGAAGAACTTCCATTCAATCAATGTCCAAGTTTTTTGTTTGGCGGACCTCTACATTTCACAGGTCTGTGCCCATTATCCGGGTTCAGACCATGATGCCTTCCTCATGCGGAACAACGCAATTTCACACCGGATGTCAACGACTCACCCAGAGAGGGCCTGGCTTGTTGGTAAGTCACATTTGTCATGTGTGTTTGTATCAGATGTGTGCTGCAGAAGAAACAATGAGAGGCACTGATTGTTGCACATATGTCCCCTTCCATTTCAGGGGACATACCCAAACCATCCATGGTTGTTGACACCGGTGAGGAACCTAACTAAGCCAAGGAAGTCCTCTTCAACAATGACCACTGAAAAACACTGTGTGTGATAGGGCAGGGTTATGGCTCCTGAAAGGCAGATTTAAGAGCATAGACATTTGGTGGGCCCTCCTCTACTCACCGAAAAAAAAAAAAAGTATGTATGATCAATGTGGTCTGCTGTATGCTCCACAACACTGCCCTGAGAAAGAACATCCAACATACATCAGGTGAGGGGAGCTAGCAGTGCCACTGGGTGAGAATCCTGAAATCCCAAGTGATGATGAAAGTGAAGAGGAGGAAGGTGAAGACTTTCTGACAGATCTCATCAATCAATACTTTACTTGGGTGTAAGTGTGTGATAATATGTGACTCCTGTGATTTTATGTGAACCTGTAGTTGGCAGTATGTTTTAGTAGGCCAAGAAAAATCATATTTATGTTCCAATACGGAAATGTGTTTTGAATCCACTGAGAAAATACTGACTGCTGTGCATATGGCCATCGTAAAAGAATGACCTCTTGCACAAGGAAACTACATAATTGTTGTTACACCAATTCCAGCCTTAGAGGCTGTCACAAAAGCTAGTGTTCTAAATGCTAAAGTCCTGCACCCTCCATGGATTCAGTGGGCAACATCCTTAGCAGCCATGGATGTAGACTTTGGGCCTCAATAAGAGTGTGGTGGTCTGAGGATCGCCATATTCACGGTGGCGGTTGGACTGCCGCATTGCCAAGTAGTGGTATAGCTTACAATAATTAACTACAAATTTGAGTAAGTGCCAGGCAGAAAGGATGTTATTGCAGATTTTTTTGTCAAGAATGTTTCTGGTTGATTCAAATGAGGAGTTTGTGGAGGATAATGAGAATGTTTGCATGGCTAATCACATCAACAATTTGTTGAATTATGCACTAGAGGAAAGTGAGTAGAGGGCTGAGTTACAAAAAGGCACCATGCTAAGTAGAGTCATGTTGTGGGTTGTGCAAGGGTGGCTTAATTCCTAGAAATTAGAAATGGATATTATACTATTTGTTCATGTTCCCTCTTCGTTGACATATGCAAAAGGACTTTTACCAAGGCGGTCCGACTGCCACATTACAACCTGGAGGGCGGACCAACCAGGGGACCAGCGTCATCGTTAGAAACATCTTTACCACTGGGCTGATGGTGGTCTGAGTTGTATTGAGCCATGGCAGCACTGAACTTAGCACCGCCATGCTGATTACTACTCAGCTTTCTGCAGGCCTTTCCATAGCGGTCACCCCAACATGCCCTTGACTGCTTTGCAGACAGTGCGCATTCCGATGGTGCTGGTGTGCTACGGTACTGGCCTAGCCTCCCTTAAGTGAGTTGAGACCAATACTGTAGCACTGTTCCTGCCGGTCAGCCCAGCAGGCACGGCATAATACAATGTTCCCACTGGTCAGCCTGGTGGGAACATTGTAGTATGCTTGGGGGAGACGCCACTGCCATGGCAGTAGTGTCCTTCCTGTGAGTTTGGCAATCAGCTTGTCCGACTGCCAAACTCATAATGAGGGCTTTTGTCTTTGAGCCACCTCTGCAGACACATGAATTATTGCAATATGAGCATATATATTGCGTCTTGAACAGTATAAATGTATAGTTTATATTGATGATCCATCTCACCCTGCTGTAGCATCTAAGCACCAGTATTCACAGCATGCACCTCCTTTCATGGTGTTATGTTGGACAGTAAATTCCAACCCCAGTAAGCTCACACACACATCCTAGGGGATTGTACTGCACAGTTAGAAAATACAGATTCTCAATCCCCAACACTCATAGGTGGTCATTCTGACCCTGGCGGTCTTTGACCGCCAGGGCGGAGGACCGCGGGAGCACCGCCGACAGGCCGGCGGTGCTCCAATGGGGATTCCGACCGCGGCGGTAAAGCCGCGGTCGGACCGGCACCACTGGCGGGGTCCCGCCAGTGTACCGCGGCCCCATTGAATCCTCCGCGGCGGCGCAGCTTGCTGCACCGCCGCAGGGATTCCGACCCCCCCTACCGCCATCCAGATCCCGGCGGTCGGACCGCCGAGATCCGGATGGCGGTAGGGGGGGTCGCGGGGCCCCTGGGGGCCCCTGCAGTGCCCATGCCACTGGCATGGGCATTGCAGGGGCCCCCGTAAGAGGGCCCCTACATGTATTTCACTGTCTGCTGCGCAGACAGTGAAATACGCGACGGGTGCAACTGCACCCGTCGCACAGCTTCCACTCCGCCGGCTCGATTCCGAGCCGGCTTCCTCGTGGAAGCCTCTTTCCCGCTGGGCTGGCTGGCGGTCTGAAGGCGACCGCCCGCCAGCCCAGCGGGAAAGTCAGAATTACCGCCGCGGTCTTTCGACCGCGGAACGGTAACCTGACGGCGGGACTTTGGCGGGCGGCCTCCGCCGCCCGCCAAGGTCAGAATGAGGGCCATAGTGTATTATTCATAATAGTTTGTTCAGTCCTCTAAAGACAATTTGCATTATTGGTGGCAGGCTGATTTCAAAGACTCTCAAGGTAACACTATCAAGCAAAAGATGCTTTTGGTCAAGATGGCAGCCCTCAAAGACAGGTTTTCATAGACTCATGTTACACAAATATTTGGTCATCAACATGTGGGAACACACGCTGTAGGGAATTCATTGGCAGATAAAGTGGCCATATTGGCAGTTGCGACTGCTACTTTAGCTGTGATTACATGTTCAAAAATACGTATTGACAAAGATATGCGGGTAGCCATAAATGCTATAAGCAATGACACTCCCTTACCTGAGGGCTTTCCAGCTAAATATATATACCATTTAAGTGAACATAAGATACCCTATGTTATACTTCCTGGAGCTGGTGATTGGCTAATTCCCAACTTGGACTGCAGGCTAGCTTTAGTAAAAGCTGTGCATGAAGGTGTTGCTTCTGCTCATTCTGCTCATTCTGGTGTGGCAGCTACAATTTAGCTGCTACTGCAGCGTTATTGGTGGCATGTCTCATTAGTTAGGGTGACTAGAATCATAATTTTTTTAGGCTAGTCCAGTGCTTTGCCAGATTAACATAAAAAATGGTGACACTAATCCTGCACAGCATCCAAAGG
The DNA here is from genome assembly GCF_031143425.1 of Pleurodeles waltl. Taxonomy (NCBI): domain Eukaryota; kingdom Metazoa; phylum Chordata; class Amphibia; order Caudata; family Salamandridae; genus Pleurodeles; species Pleurodeles waltl. The sequence continues at coordinate 144,612,762 of NC_090439.1, read as the reverse complement.
CCCATTTTATTCCAATGGGAGCCTCTTTTTCACACCTGCACTTAGCAGGAGTAACAAAATGGCAATATAAATGGCACAAAGAAATCTAATTGATTCCTTTGCGACATTTGTACAGTCCCCGTAGCGCTGGAACACCTCCATGGGCATACATTATGCTTGTCGCAGGCATTGTGCCTCTTTGTAAATATGGCATGATATTTTCCTCTTCCAACACAACATTGCCGCAAAAAAGTGATGGTAATGTGGCGGTGGAACGGCGCAAGGCCAGCATAAATCTATCCCTCAGTGCTCATCAGGAGCACACCCACCGCAAACACACCTGTTACTTTCGACAAACCTTTCAGCTGCATTTATTTGGACCATGCTCATCCTCTTAATTCAGACAGTGCATTTAAATTTATCCTTCTTGCAGTTGATTTTTGCTCTAGAATCATCTGATCTTGGCCACAGCATTCGAATGGCACTTAAAATGTCATTAAAGATTTGCGAGTCTTTGTCTGGACTTATGCATGCATGCACTCGTACCAGGTCCTTGCTTTCCCTTCCAAAGCGTACAGGGACTTCATGGCTTTATTAGGGGTACAGGTTCATTATTCTTTATCAGATAGGCCGCAGGCCAACTCTGTTATGGAACGTATGAGCCATGGCTTATAGTGGTCCTCAACAGCTAGAGTATTAAGCTTGGGACGTAGTTAGATCCATGACCTCTATGGGGTTCAATGCACGCTCAATTATCTCCCAAAATTATCTCTGTGGTGTCGGACTCCATACCAGGTCCTCTTTGGCATAGATATGCATGTTCCAGACCTTGATGGTCCAGACAATGTGGAAGCTGACATTCCCTTTGACGTAAATGATCATTGTGCTGTCTTACACTATTTGCAACACTTGTGTGACTTGCATGCAGGCAACCAGTTGAAGATATCTGCCTGTGCTTCAATCAAGAAGAAACCAGAGCCTTCCAGCTCGATCCCACAAATTGAGGACCTTATCAGAGAGAAGGTTGCAGTGAATAAGGAGTTTGGCCCAGCATGCCATTTTCCAGTGCCAGTCCTTGGCATACAGGGTACACAAACTGTAAATTTGTCACCACTTGCTGGTTCTAAAGACAATTGTTTTGTTTCCATTGAACACGTCAAATTACATCATGTGGCTGACACAAAATAGAGGGCCACAATGAGTCCTTGGTAGTTTCCTAACTCCTCCCGCTACCAGACAGGAAATTCTTCTACAGCAAATGTGCACCACAGAATCAGTTTCTCCCCAGCGTAGGGGGGGGGGGGTGGGATGGGTGTCCTGGAATAACATTTGTTACTTCCAACTATCTCTACAAATACCAGCCACGATTCAGTCATGTGTACTGTACTACCTGTAAGATCTTATGTTGATAAATTGATTTCTACAGATCCACCCCTCATTGACTCTACCAGTTCCCGAATACAAACAGTGGCTCCCAATTTTCTAAAGACTAGTTCTGGTTATTATGGATGACTTTTCATCACACTCCTTTGACTTCCACCCTCTGAGAGACTCCACCTATGAAAATTTGTGTTCTTTAATGACTAAGGGGGTGATTCTCACCCTGGCGGGCGGTGGAGGCCGCCCGCCAGAGTTCCCCCCTCCAGAATACCGCACCGCGGTCATTAGACCGCTGCGGGTATTCTGTGTTTTACACTGGGCTGACGGGCGACCGCCAAAAGGCCGCCCGCCAGCCCAGTGTAAAACTACCTTCCCACGAGGACGCCGGCTCAGAATTGAGCCGGCGGAGTGGGAAGGTGCGACGGGTGCAGTTGCACCCGTCGCGAATTTCAGTGTCTGCAAAGCAGACACTGAAATTCTTTTTGGGGCCCTCTTACGGGGGCCCTTGCAGTGCCCATGCCATTGGCATGGGCACTGCAGGGGCCCCCAGGGGCCCGCGACACCCCATACCGCCATCCTGTTCCTGGCGGGAGAACCGCCAGGAACAGGATGGCGGTATGGGGTGTCAGAATCCTCCATGGAGGATTCATTTGGGCAGCGGAAAACCGGCGGGAGACCGCCGGTTTTCCACTTCTGACCGCGGCCGAACCGCCGCGGTCAGAATGCCCAGCGGGGCACCGCCAGCCTGTTGGCGGTGCCCCCGTCATTTTAGCCCTGGCGGTCTTGGACCGCCAGGGTTAGAATGAGCCCCTAAAACTTGTTACATTGGTTTCACATTAGACATATGTTTGGATCATCCTCGCCTTCATTATTTTTTTTCTTTTGATTGGATTTTTGACTCTTTTGCTTGTTAATCAATGACCACTGTCTCCCAGAACATCCAGCCACAATAATGGTTGGGGAGGTGCTGAAGCCTCATTCTTCTTCCCATAAACTGACAAGAGACATGTCCTGTGTGACCATTTCAGCTGTTTTGGTAACAGATAGAATTGTTTGGGATACAGTCGCCATTGATGTATTCGACCCCACCAAGATCCTACAGATTCCATATGTATTCAAAATAGCCATTGGTGACATCATTGTGTCTGGGTTACATTCTGATGTCTGGAATATTGATATCATTATTGAAATGTTGTCTGAGTTAGAATACTATACCGTCTTTGAAGATGAGGATCTTTTTTTTAATTCAGCCAATTACAGCAACATGTTCTGTTGCCGCTACTATGGACATTTCATTTGATTTCTTCTCGGGTCCTAGGGCTCCACATTCAAAAATATTTATTTATGCTACCTATAACAAAATTTGGAAATTGTCATGAATGGAAGCTGTTGCATGTTTAAGACAAATTGATCAAGATAATTTGGATAAAGTTCTTGCGGTTATTGATAATAGCATTAACACACTGTCTTCTCGAATCTACAGTTAGAATAACATTATATCTTCTGTTATTGATTTTGTGCAAAATGATATGTCTGTACTGTACCATGAGCAAAGTAAGCTTAAGGGGGTCATTCTGACCCTGGCGGTAAATACCGCCATGGCGGAGGTTGGCGGTAGCACCGCCACCAGGCTGGCGGTGCTCCGCCGGGCATTCTGACCGCGGCGGTACAGCCGTGGCCAGAGGCGGGAAGCCGGCGGTATACCGCCGACTTTCCGCTGCCCATGGGAATCCGCCATGGCGGCGCAGCTTGCTGCGGCGCCATGGGGATTCTGGCACCCCATACCGCCATCCTGTTCCTGGCGGTTCTCCCGCCAGGAACAGGATGGCGGTATGGGGTGTCATGGGGCACGGGCACTGCAGGGGCCCCCGTAAGAGGGCCCCACAAAGAATTTCAGTGTCTGCTTTGCAGACACTGAAATTCGCGACGGGTGCAACTGCACCCGTCGCACCTTCCCACTCCGCCGGCTCCATTCTGAGCCGGCTTTCTCGTGGGAAGGGTGTTTCCCGCTGGGCTGGCGGGCGGACTTTCGGCGGTCGCCCGCCAGCCCAGTGGGAAACCCAGAATGACCGCCGCGGTCTTTTGACCGCGGTACGGTCTTCTGGTGGTTCCCGCTTGGCTGGCGGCTACCGCCGCCCGCCAAGCTTAGAGTCAGGGCCTAAGTCTATAATGCAATTTAGATGGACATTACAAGTACTTTAAAAATGGCCACATACCTTGGCAATACCTTAATTCAAGTCACCAATTTCTGTCATTTAATCTGACCTGTAAACAATGGCTCATGGCTCAAAAGAAACACCACAGACACAATGTTATATATTGGAAAGTTAGACAAGCTACCCTTTACCTTTGCAGAAACACATCCAAAGTTTGGCTAATACATGGAGTATTTTCGCTCCCTATTCCAACATTCCAGTTCACTTCTTGCAGGAAATATTTCCCTGTGGTTGGATATGAGGCCCTGGGAGGGAGCTTTATCCGTGAAACATGGTCACTACCTTTTGAATATCGTTATGAACGGCTGTTTCGGGAGGTGTTCTCTACTGGAAAGGAGTGTCACTCTTCCGTTGGCCATTCACTTGTGTACAAACATGTTACTATTCACTGCTCCTGTAATGTATCTGTTCCAAACATGGACTGTTTTTAAAAGGAATTCTAGTTCCCGCAGTTTTACCCACTCTTACTGTTTTGTCCAATGGCAGTTATTTAATTTTAAATTATCAAGACTGTTGCAGAAGGAAAGCTATATTCTTTCAGTTTCCCAGCTATTAAAATGTTGTAATAATATCCTTTTCCCTCCCACAAATACGGTCCTCGATAGTTTGTTACTGACTTCCATTTCCAACTTTATAGGCAGAATTCAATAACCTAAGCAGACACAAAGCCTTATTGTTTCAAAAAAAGGAAGCATTGACTTTGGCTAGAGAAATGTTTGAACTTCAAGTCACAAGCATGTCTAGTGAAATACAGTCACTCTTATCTACAAACCTCCCACTACATTTCAGCAAGCTTGTAAAATGCATCTTTAATTCATCCAACACTGCCGGCATAGCACATTTCATTAAAACCACGGACACCGCCTTGGTCAGTATCCCCCAACATATTTTTGGAGTTATAACAGCTTTTATTAATTCATTATTTTCCAATATTTTTGAATGTGTTCCCTTGATGTTATTCCTCCTCTTCAGCATTTTGGTCCTATTTTTGTTACTTCGCCATGGATGTGCCTGCCCAACACGTACTATGCTGGACCTGCCAGCAATCCAGCAGTGTCATGAGTGTTTGATCCACCAGCTTAGAGCCTGTTACTCCAGGAGCTAGTCTTTCACTGGTCACTGTCATTCTGATCGGCCTTGTTTACCTGCTTTGAACCTGTGTTCTGCTGCCTATAGTGTCCCTTTAAATGGGTACTGGATATCTGCCTTGCTATGCAACCTCCTGTTCCTATAGACATAAATCAGTTGACGAGTCCAGCAAAGACCCATTTCTGGAATTGTCCAATGAACTTGCACTTCCTTCAAGATGCTTAGTATGAGTTTCTTCCTGCTGGGGAGGCGAGTACATCAGCACCAGGATTACTTGCCTCAAAGTTACATAACAAGGAGGCAGCACAACCTGCCATTCCCTCAGCATCGACTGATAATGTGGATCATATCTGTTCTCTTGAGCATTTGAATGGGGCTGTTCAGCAATCATCTGCAAAGGTAGAATGCATCCGGGATTCACTAACCATTGACTTCGAGGAAGAGATCTTGGGTGCCTCCAACCCCAACTAATTTGGCCCATTTTTCGAAATTCTCACCGGCCCTCTTGTAAATAGTTTTTTTAATTGTTTATATAACACTTTTATTAATGCATTGAGTTTGCCTGGTTTATAAATTCGTTTTTATTTCATTTGTGTATTAGATTACTGTCCTGTCCATGGGAGGTGTCATGAGGCCCGTTCATGGGCTCACTATAGTTATGCCTAATTTTTGGCACTCTAGATACTGCAATGTCTTTGCTTTGCACCATCGCACACTGCACATTTTTTCTTTTGTGCCATTGTTTTGAAACACACTGTAATATCACTTGTTGGACAGCCACTTACCTGGGATTCTGTCTGTACATTTTCGGACTGCGTAATGGGCACAACAAGTGGCAGGTGTTTTCTGTCTGTTCAGCAATAGTTCCTGGGATCCTATAAGAATAACACAGTAGCTTTTCAATGTATCAAGCTAATGTTATAATTTAGAACCAAAGTGTTTATTTTGTGTACTTTCATTGTCTCTTTTTTACTGTTGCTATGGAATTGTATGACTGAGATAAAGTACGAAAAGGACTGACCTGTTTTTCCACTGTTCCCTAAGAGGGGACTTGAGTGTTGTGCCTTTTGGGTTGCCACAATTACTTGTCACTGTGTAAGGTTAGGAGGGCAAGTATGGCACTGTGAGCTAGTCTGATATTTTGGTATGACGGTACTGATTTGGCAGGAGTGGCACATCCCTGCATTCTTATAAACTGTTGTCCCAAGCCACAGTTCTGCAAAAGTAGACTCTGCGACACAAGTGCCATAGTTCTAGTCAATGGACCGCATTCTTGAGCAATCACTATAAACAGAGACACTCTGCAGGGCTGACCATTATCACCATTGTTGTTTGCCATATATATCGAACCATTTGTGCAGGAGATCCACTTAGATCCTGCAAATTTCTCCTTCACTGCACAGTCTCTTTTCATAAAGCTGGCTTTTAATGTGGGCAGTATTTTTATTTATTCTGAAAAGCCACATATAACAATCCCTAGGCTTTATTCCTTAGCCCCAGAGTTTGGCCATCTCTTCAGATACCAAATAAACCAGGATAAAACGGATGTTGTGTCTTGGTTTAAAGTTAACTACATACTTAATTTGAAGCACCAAATAAGATACTTAGGATAATTAGTTGTCACAATAACTGAGAAGCTGGATGACATAGCTCCTTCTAATGTAACCAATGGCTAAATAAATGAACCTACTGTAGCAGATGTGGTAGAGCCCTTTTTTAAATTTATATGGAGGAGTAAACCTGCGAAAAATTATGATTCTCCATAAACTGAACTTCTTTTATAACTGCATACCACAATTTTTTGCTACAAAAGTAATGAGAAGACTGCGGGGGGGAGTGAACTCCTTTATTTGGCACACAAGCTATCTAGAGTTTCATGGAAAAAGCTCAGGAACAAACTAAAGAGTGGTAGTTTAACGCTGTGGGATTTCCAAGTATATGCATATGCTTTTTAGTTTAAGAACTTCTTTATACTGAGTACAGCCCCTAAGTATTCTACTATAGGGTATCTTTTTTCATCAGTCTTAGAAAAGCATGGACAAGATGAGTTTCTGCAGAAATTCAGATTAAAGATACTCATATCTGCTCTCCAAGATAGAGTATCTTAAGGAAAGTTTTTGGAATACCTTATTATTCAAAGATCTCACCAATCTGGGACTCCCTCAGAACACCTGCTTATATGAAAGATAGTCTTGCTATACTTCTTAGAGCAGATAGCTTTTGAATCTGGGGAGACCTTAAAAGAGGATCTCCATTAATATCCCAGAAGTAGGCTCTCAATAGAAAAAGGGATACACTTTATAGGATTAAATATTTGGTCAGTTCTAGCATGGGAAAAACAGCAGAGAGAAGAAACTGAGTATACAATGGTTCCTAATGTAACATATAGGAAAGAAGTGGCATTCTGGTACTGGGAAATAATTTAAGCCGAAAAATGCTGAAAGTAACCAGCCCTATCTAACATGAGTAGATGCAGTTTCACTCCCACTTCTTAAAGATCTTTGGTTAAACTCCTTTAAATTACTATATGAAATAGTAAACCCACCTTCACTAAAGTTTATCCATCTTTTTACACCGCATAGATTGTACTGGTAATGAAAAAAATCACAAAACAAGTATAAGTATACTAAAAGTGTGCCTTAGAGGGTGTGGATGATAGGCCCCTCTTTAGCACATGTCCAAAGCTTAATCTGCTCTGGCAGTATGTGAATATTTTTTTGTTTGAGGTTTTCAAACAGCATGAGTTAAACTGATACCTTAATAGTATTTGCACTGATCCTATGCTTCATGGAAGATTAAATAGAAGAGAGGAGCGCCTGCTCTTCTATTTGATCTTGTTACCAAGCAAGGACATTTGTAAAAAGTGGATATCTGAAGATGCTCTGTGTGGGGCCCTCTAAGCGAAAGCAGTAAACCAGAGTTCTTAGCTGAATGTGGAGAAGAGCTAAAAGTCTCTGGGTGAACCCTTTGATTGTGAAAGTGACCACTATCCAATGATTACACCATTGTTACATTGAGGGTGGTAACATTTATTCAGTAATGCAGATGTCAGCCTGGGTCTATCCAGTTAGACTATATAGCCAAACAGGCTTCATGACTGATGGTGAAATAAGGATATAAATGTAAAACAATCAAGACATGCAAATAATCATATTTCAAACTAAAAACAGCATTATAGGACTATGCCAATGTGAAATAATGATGATGGGCAGAATGCTCCAAGTGTGCCGTCACCATACATTCTGAATATCATGATACTTGCATACCTCTAATTTGCGCACTGTGCCTCACAAGCAAAACACAACTTACTTTGGACCTTTAAACCAATTTTTTTTTTAAAACCTACTCTCCACAAAGTACTACAAAAGCTATATTTCATTCTACCCCACTGCAAAATATAACACTGAAACAAAAACTATCACTAAACTACCATCCTAAATCAAACTAAAAATATAACCCATAATAATGAAACCTACCCATACCCTCCACCCCAAAAAGCATAATTAATAATAACCAAAAAGGGTCTTTAATTATCCATCAGAAACCAACAAGGATCCATTACCTACCTGAACAAAATATTACTGAAATTAGAATATGAGAGTAATAAAATACAGGTTGCTATGGCTTGCTATTAAATGAAAATAATACAAAAACTATGGGCCTTAATATGAGTCTGTCAATCTGAACACTACCAGACTCATCGTGACAGTCAGTCCACACACGTTAGGCAGACCGACCACTACATTACAACCCTGGTGGGTGGACTTACCAGGGAACTACCGTCACTGCAGGAACATGGTACCCGACGGGTAGGTGGCAGTCTGAGTAGTAGTCAGCCACAGCAGCGCTGAACTCAGCACACCATGAAGATTATTGTTCATCTTTCCATCAGCCTTTCCATGGCGGTCACCCTACCATAGAAAGGCTGGTGGAAAGCCAATGAGGGGGGACTCAAGTGGGTCTCCTGCAATGCCCATGCCCAAGGGCTTTGGGCATGGTGTTGGGTACTAACGGGGTCAGATTTACTATTCCAACTATAGTCTAGACCATTTTGAGGAAAGTGATAGGCAATAAAAAGGATCAGATTTACTATTCTCACAACACTATTCAGTATTCAACAACATTTTTAACAATTAAACAAACACAAGATATTTTACAACAAATATTTACACATGACTTAAATACTGTATATACTAACCATAACATGGTATAACATACAACGATACAAACACTTATTTCAAAATTAAAAAGATAAACATTATAAAATTAAATATAATCAATGAAATAAAATGAATGAAATGTGTATTTTTGATTTTCTTTAAACTGTTTAAAATACTATGTTATAATACTCAGTAACAACTACACAATTAATTAAAAAATATATACAAATTGCAAACTAGAACATATTGATTTAATATTTATTGAAATTAATATTACATTAATTCCTAAATAATACATGAATTCACTTATAAAATGGTTACATGTTTTTAAAAACTAGCACACTATATACAGACAAAAGCTACCCATATACACAAAAGGTGAATTAGTTTAAATACATTTAAAAGTGTAAAAATACTAAAACATAATGTATGAATTGTAAATTCTTTTTTTTTAGAAACAATTAAAAAATGTCTCCAATCTACAAAATTTCAGACAAGGTGTTGGACACTAAAGGGGCCAGATTTACTTTTTCCACTCCAATTTAAACCATTTTGGGGAAGGTGGTTACACTAAAGGGTTCTGATTTACTATTCCCTCTCTGATCTAAACCATGTTAAGTAAGGTGTCAAATTTCCTAGACCACATCAAATCCACACCATCTTGTGTTGGACATTGAAAGGGTGAAATGTACTACTTGCACAACATTATACAAAACTTTTTATAATTATACAGCCGCAATACACTTAGGCCCTCATTCTGACCTTGGCGGGCGGCGGAGGCCGCCCGCCAAAGTCCCGCCGTCAGATTACCGTTCCGCGGTCGAAAGACCGCGGCGGTAATTCTGACTTTCCCGCAGGGCTGGCGGGCGGTCGCCTTCAGACCGCCCGCCAGCCCAGCGGGAAAGAGGCTTCCACGATGAAGCCGGCTCGGAATCAAGCCGGCGGAGTGGAAGCTGTGCGACGGGTGCAGTTGCACCCGTCGCGTATTTCACTGTCTGCGCAGCAGACAGTGAAATACATGTAGGGGCCCTCTTACGGGGGCCCCTGCAATGCCCATGCCAGTGGCATGGGCACTGCAGGGGCCCCCAGGGGCCCCGCGACCCCCCCTACCGCCATCCGGATCCCGGCGGTCCGACCGCCGGGATCTGGATGGCGGTAGGGGGGGTCGGAATCCCCGCGGCGGTGCAGCAAGCTGCGCCGCCGCGGAGGATTCAATGGGGCGGCGGTACACTGGCGGGACCCCGCCAGTGGTGCCGGTCCGACCGCGGCTTTACCGCCGCGGTCGGAATCCCCATTGGAGCACCGCCGGCCTGTCGGCGGTGCTCCCGCGGTCCTCCGCCCTGGCGGTCAAAGACCGCCAGGGTCAGAATGACCACCTTAATGTTGAATATTTGCAAATTAGTCAAATACTCTATATATTAATTCGAACATACTATAAAATGAAACATTACAATAATTTAAAAAAATAAAAAGACAATCTAACACTGTAAAAGGAAAAATATGCAACTTATCAAATGGATACTATTTAGTTTAAAAATGTACGAAATACAATTTTATAATATTCAGAAAAATGTTTTACAATTAAATTAAATAAATATAAACATTGCAAATTAGTAATTAAATACTTTGAGTTGATTTGTATTTTTTACACAAATAAAATACATTTTAATTATACATAAATAAAATGAGAAAATATTAATATATGTTTACAAATTATCATAATATATACATACAGTAACTGTCTCTAAAAGTTATATTTATTTTAAATGCATTTTACAAATGTAAAATTATTTTAATAAATGCTATTCAAATTGTATAGAAAATTATTTATTGTAATAGAAATTATTATTTTTTTACAAAAACAACCATTTAAAATTGTCAATCTAAATGTAGAGTTTAATATGTTACAATTGCTATCCAAAACATTAAAAATATAATTATACAAATACATAATTTAAAAATGTCACCACACTATTACCGTCCACACCCAACTTCCCCCAACTAAATATCCTATTATACATTGTTTGTTAAAAAGAATAATGAAAACTTTCAAATTCTTAAATAGATATTTATAAAAAATGTAAATACATTAATACAATTTGTGATTTTTATTAAATCGTAACACTATATACCCTTGGGACAGTGACGGGGACATGGAACAACAATTTGAAATGGCAGGGGGAAACCAGTCCCACTGTTTGGCTGGGGGCTCCAGCTTAAGTGGTATGTTGACCACTTTTCTGTTCTTTTCAGCTACAAAGTACTTAACATGTCTGAGTCAGTAGTGAAGCAGAGAAATGCAGCAGCATTAGGACTGTTTGCGACTAGCTCCATCAATGGTGGAGCTCTTTCTAAAGACAATAACTTTCAAACAGAAATTGAGAAAACTGGCATAATTGTGCAGATCTGTAATATCTATGTGGTGGAGGCAACTTCCTTACAAAACTACATGGATCAGGGTATGGTCCCAAGGGATTTGAGAATATACATTGTTCCTTCCTTCGAGTTTCCAAATCCAAAGATGCTTAAAAAATGGGCAGAGAATGCTGAAGCTAGTTCATGGAAGATGTTGGATATTCTCATCAAATATGCTTAGATGGATGGAGAAATCTTATTGAAGGAGATTGAGATTCTGGGAACAGAATTAGCCCTATGTGCTGATAAAAACAATCTTACAAAGAAGATGACTGAGATGACCACATGCCTCAAGAAACAGGAGGTTGCTGTCAAAATAAAGAAACAAACCAAATGACAATGTGCCCTGGAATAATACAAAAGTGGTTGAATACTAACTTTCATTCGTAGATTTGACAGGATGTCACATTCGTAGATATGATCCAGGACTGAGGAATAATAAGCAGAGGGTGGCCAGATGTAACACCTCAGTAGAACAAATGCTAGCCCTTGAGTCCCAAGCTGGTGGCAACAATATTATGATCCACTCAGCGGATAAGGGGAGTAACATTGTTGCCCGCAATAGAGATACGTATACAGCAGAGGCCATGCGAGAATTGGGTGATAGTAAGTCTTATGAGGTTACAGACAGGAAGGCCTATATCGATAGCATCATTACCCTGTGGGTTAGGCCCAGTGCAAGTCATGACAAAGGGCTTCTTGAATGGGAAGAATACTGCTTTTTGAAGAAAGAATTTCCTGATTTACCTATCCTTCATTTTCCACACAAGATACATAAAGATAGCTCTAATCCTTCCGGTATACCTATCATATCTTCTAAGGAAAGTGGGTTTGAAAATGTTTCCATATGTTGATATAAATATTAATGAATTTACCACCCTTTCCTCTTACCTGAGAGATACCAAGGAAGTTGGGAAGAAGACTTGATGTGAAATCCCTTTATGATATCATTGAACATGATACAAACACCGTAGCATGTCTCCATTTCTTAAGAGCTAGACCCATCAGAATTCTGGACCACACTGAAATAATTGTAGAAATGATAAAAATGTGTCTTCAAAATAATACATTTTTATTTTTATTTTATTGGGACAGTGATGGCTACCTGCTTCACCCCCAGCTTTGCGAATCTTTTCAAAGGCTAGTTGAAGGAGCAGATGTTCAGTGACACACACTGTATTGTGACAAAGTACTATTGTGGCTAAGATTCCTTGATAACCTTTTTATTATATGGAAAGTTTCTGTCAAGGAAATTTCAAACTTTGTGAACACTTTGCATAACAATCCATACAACACCAGCAGAAGCAGTGTTGATTTCTTGGCATGACAATTGAACCATCCTGTGGGGTGGTGATCCCCAGGGCTATCTGAGGCTCATTGATGGGGACCTGTTCCAACCTAAAAATAGCCATGGAAGTGGTAGTTCCAGGCGTGGGGGTCTGAAATGGCCCCCTTTTCAATTTTTCAGTTTGTCCCGGGGTGGTGGTTGTCCTTGAGGCACGGAGGAGCCATGAGTCCCTGCACATATGTATATATATGGCCGAGGGAGGCTTGCTTGGGGTTCCCATAGGGCCCCCCCTATGTTTCTTTTTAAAATAAAAATTACCCTGGGGGTGTAGATAAATCTATATCTATCTCTCTCTCGCTATATATATATATATATATATATATATATAGATATATGAGAGAGGGATAGATAGATAGAAAGATAGATAGATAGATAGATAGATAGATAGATAGATAGATAGATAGATAGATATCTTAATTCAAATATAATATGTATTCAAAAAATATAATTTAAACATAAGTGTTAGAAATGGGGTCTTTGGTTGGCAGTCAGGTTACCCCCTGTCCAAGCAAGGACCGTCACTCTGAGAGTCTCACACAATCCAAATTATCCTGTGCCCAACCTCCGGTAGCTTGGCATTGAGCAGTCAGGCTTAACTTAGAAGGCAATGTGTATATTATTTGTGCAATAAATCATACAATAACACCATATAGTACCACAAAAATACATCACACAGTGTTTAGAAAAATATAAAATATTTATCTTATAAGATGCAGGTCAAAACGATTAAACTGCAGTATGTAAATGCTGAGATATCACTGAGAAGTGATGTAAAGTGTCTTAAGTCCTTTAAAAGCAAACAAAGTGCCTCATTACAACCCCAGCGGTCAAAGACCGCCAGGGCTGTTTTGTCGATTGCACCGTCAAGAGGCTGGCGGTGCAATCTTGGATGTCACACTGCCGGGACCGGCGGTTTCCTCCACAGTGGTCCCAGTGGATTTAATCCCCCAGGGCTGCCCAGGGGATTACGAGTCCCCCTCCCGTCAACCTTTTCATGGCGGTAGGAACTGCCATGAAAAGGCTGGCGGAAAGGGTAGTCGTGGGCCCCTGGGGGCCCCTCCACTGCCCAAAGCATACCAGACAGTGAAAAGCGTGACGGGTGCAACTGCACCCGTCGCACCACCGCAACACTGCCGGCTCCATTTGGAGCCGGCTCCCGTGTTGTGGCCGACATCCCTGCTGGGCTGGTGGACAGAAACTCGGTTTCCGCCCGCCGGCCCAGCGGGGATGTCGTAATGGACACTGCGGGAGTGCTACCGCATTGGCGGCCGCACTGTGGTTACAACTTGGCGGGCACCGGTTGCAGCCCGCCAATGTTTTAATGAGGGCCAAAGTCTCTTTCAAGCAAAAAGTACCTGGTTCGTGTGAAAAATTTCTGCAAAGAACCACAGAGGAGGAGAAGCTTGCAAACAAAGGGGTGTGCGTTAATTTCTCGGGCATCACATGGCGATGAGTCGTTTAGTTTTCATGCGGGGATGGCTGTACGTCAATTTCTGAAGCTTGGTCGTAGATCCTCTTTGGGTTGCGGGGTTTTCAGTCGCCCCCCGGGACGATTACTGGATTTCCTGAGATGGTAGGATAAAGTCACAGGAGCTGTGTCGATCCGGTGGGCGTTGCGTAAAATTTTCTACCGCACTGCAGGCGCTGCGTCGACTCCTCTCTGGAAGTTGGGCTGCATCGTTCCGGCTCAGCTGTGCGTCGATTCAGTGAGCCATTAGTCGAATTGAGGGTCACTACGCTGGCACTGTGTCGATCTTCTCATTGCGAAGTCGGGCTGCATCATTCCAGTTTGGCGTGCAGTGAAATTTTCACCGTGGTGTAGGCTGTGCGTTGTTTCTGGCAGGCTGTACATCGAATTTTGTCGCACAAGGAGTCCTTCTTGTAGAGATGAAGTCTTTTTGGTCCTGAGACTTCAGGGAACAGAAGGCAAGCTCTATCCCAGCCCTTGGAGAGCACGTCTTCACTTAAGCCAGAGAGCAGCAAGGCGGCAGGGCAACAGCAAGGCAGCAGTACTTCACAGAAAGCAGTCAGGTGAGTCCATTGGGCAGCCATGGAGTTCTTCTTGGCAGGATGCAGGTTCTGGTTCAAGTTTCTTCTCCAGGAAGTGTCTAAGTTGGTAGGGGCATAGGCCCTGTTTATATACCCAAATGTGTCTTTGAAGTGGGGGGACTTCAAAGAGTGGCTTAGAAATACACCAGGTCCCCTTTCAGTCCAATCCTGTCTGCAGGGTCCCAATAGGGGGTGTGTCAGTCCTTTGTGTGATGGACCTCCATCCTCTCAGCCCAGGAAGACCCATTCAAAATGCAGATGTATGCAAGTGACGGTGAGTATCCTGTGTTTGGGGTGTTGCTGAGAGCAAGCACAAGGAGCTGTCAACTAATCCCAGCCAGACGTGGATTGTAAGGCACAGAAAGATTTAAGGGCAGGGAAATGCTCACTTTCTAAAAGTGGCATTTCTAAAATAGTATTATTAAATCCAACTTCACCAGTCAGAAGGATTTTGTATCACCATTCTGGCCATACTAAATATGACCTCCTACTCTTTTCAGATCAGCAGCTACCACTCAAACAATCTATGAGAGCAGCCGCAATGTTAGCCTATGAAGGGAGCAGGCCTCACTTCAGTGTAAAAACAAATTTAGGAGATTTACACTACCAGGACATGTAAACTACACAGGTACATGTCCTGCCATTTGCCGACATAGCACCCTGCCCTATTGGTTACCTAGGGCATACCTTTTGGGTATCTTATATGTAGAAAAGGGGAGTTTTAGGTTTGGCAAGTACTTTTAAATGCCAAGTCAAATTGGCAATGAAAATGCACACACAGTCCTTGCAATGGCAGAAGTGAGACAAGGTTAAGGGTCTACTTAAGTGGGTGGCACAATCAGTGCTGCAGGCCCACTAGTGGCATTTAATCTACAGGTCCTGGGTACATATAGTGCACTCTACTAGGGACTTGTAAATAAATTAAATAGTTCAATTGGGTATGATCCAATTTTACCATGTTTAAAGGGAGAGAGCATATGCACTTTAGCACTGGTTAGCAGTTGTAAAGTGCACAGAGTCTTAAAACCAGCAAAAACAGTATCTAAAAATTGGTATGACCACCATGTTGGGGTCATACAGATCACTGTATTATGAGTTACACAGACAGTACCAATGAGGGCGGGAGATAGGTGGACTGAGCACCAGCACAGACATCTCGTTATACAACCAATAAACATATTCCAAGTCAAAAATCGCAGTGGCAGACACCCATTGCAGTCCACTAATAGCGGTCTAAACCACGGCATGTCACGGTTAACAAAGCAATACACAACACCACCTTGGATAGATTTTAAAAAACAACACAACTGACACACATTACCACACCTGACACACCTGCAAAGCACTCCACAAAACACACCCTTCACAAACCACAATCCTTTGCATCTACAACACCAAACACCCAAGCAGGAGCACATCCAAAAATGACCCAACCATAGATTAAGAACCCCTACAACTTTCCCTAAGAACTTATCCCATACCTTCAACACACTCCTATTTCCAATTGCATACATTTGCACTTCCCACCTCCATTAACTCACTGTCACCTGTTCATTTCCCACCACTTAATTTATTATCTCAACCTTGTCACCCCAGAAAAATCCATGTTTCACTGAAGATGAGTTAAGAGTCATGGTGGATGAAATCATAGGAGTAGACCCACATTTATTTGCAGCAGATGTCGAGCACACTGCTATCATTAGGAAAGGATAGTCAACAGCGTGAATTCTGTAGGTCAAGAGGCACTGGTACTCTCACTCAACACAGCCAGCACAGTGTCCGCTTCTCCAATGACTCTTGTACCTGAACTCACCATTGAAGAGTACTCAGCTGGAAGGATGACATCTGTATAGTGTGTGTGTAGTACAGGCACTGACAGGACTAATAGAACCAAGAGGCACTGGAACTGTTACTCCACTCAGCCAACACAGCGTCCTCTGCTCTAATTAATCCATTCCCTGAACTCACCATTGAAGTGTACTCAACTGGAAGGATGACATCTGTATAATGTGTGTGGTGCAAACACTGCAGGAATGATATGGGCAAGAGGCACTGGTACTTTCACTCGGCTCAGCCCACACAATGTCCTCTGCTCCAATTACCCTTGTCCCTGGACTCACTAATCAAGTGTCCTCACATGAAAGGATGACACCTGTATAGGGTGTGTGTATTACAGACACTGACAGAACTGATAAGGCCAAGCGGCACTGATACTGTGACTACAAACACCAGAACAGTGTCCCCTTCTCTGAAGACAACAGTATCTCAAATCTCAAATTATGTGTATTCATTGGGGGAGTTGGCATCTGTCAGCTATTGTGAAACAGTGAGAGTGACAGGACTGCAGCACACAGAAGGCAGTGCTCCCCTAACTTTAAACAACAAAACGGTGTCCTCCCCATGTGAGAAAACTGGGCTGATTGCAGAAGCTCCCTAACTTTTTGCCCCCATTTTGCACTTTTTGAAGGTGTCTTCCTGACTCTGATGGTGCCCTGGCTACAGCTAACCAGTCCCAGGGCCTGTGCTGTTTATAAAATGAGTATGCCAATTAGGCTAATTATAATTGGCTTAGCCACCCTACCTACAAGTCTCTAGTGTATGGTAGGGCATGTAGGTTTAGGGACCCCAGCATAGGTGGTGTCCCCATAGGTGCACTGCTGAGGTACCCAGAGTCCTGATTAGATTAGGAGAGGGCAGGATAGGGGTGTGTTTAATATTTTTAGCCACACCAGTGGGTGGGCTCAGCCAGATGTAACCTCCAAAAATCAGTTTGAGCCATAATGGATTTTTAAAGAATGTTGCTCCCTGGGATTGATTTTTGCCACACTTAACAGAAAGTGGTCATTGCAAGGGGAAGGACCCTGCATCTGATTGGAGTACCAGGACCCCCCCTGCTTTTCACCCAGGAGCAAGGACAAATGTGGCAGAGCTGCACCCACACCTCAGATCCCTACCAGATTCCAACAAAGAAGAACTACAGAAGAAGACAGATTGCCCTGCTGGACCACTGACCTGCACCTGGACCCTGCACTCTTGAGGACTGCACCAGCTGCACACGTGGGCTCCACCACAAAAAGGACTTTGCCTGGCTTCAACTGGTTCAAGAAGGCACTCCCTGTTTGCAACATGTGAAACTTCTTAACCAGAGTCCCCTGCAACAACTACATGTAAAAACAACATAGTGAAAGAACAATGCATGTCAATATGTCAAAAACTGGCTTGTCAACAAGGGAGCACCACAGGCAAAATCAAATGGTCGCTGTGTTAATGGAAAAAAATCAGAAATATAACACCTGTTAAACATCAGTCATACACAACTGGTAATTGAGACAGTAACTCAATTCCTATACAGGTTAAGAAGAAACCATACGACATAAGTAGTGAAATACCTATGCACACAAAACTTGCTTGTATAAACACACAAATAAAAATTATGCAAACGCATACAGGATGGGCTCAAAGTAAAAAGTCAAAAAGTTATTCATGGCCCATGGATGCTGACTCTAATGGTGCCTCATGTTAGTGTGTAATCAGAAAATGAAGGAGGGCTCACCCACACTGAGTGGGAGCCAAATAGCAATGTAAGGAGAGGTGGGGGCGGGTAGCAGCGCCCCCACGTCTCCAAAATAACTCACTTGTCATATCCTCCGTAGTTGCAGTAAACCTGCCCTGAGGACGCGTGCCCGTAGACGCTCGAGCGGCGTGTTCAGGTGCTTTTTATGTTGCCGGGGAAACGCTTCATGCGTCCTGATCCGGAAACAACCAGCTGGTTGTTCGGGTCGTACTAATCAAAAAAGGAATACTATCCTGGCCTCGCGGCCATATTGGAGCAGGCTCCAAAAGACAGGTTGGAGGGTCCTGGGGCCTAATAATGCGGTATCGGCCATCTTTTAACGGGGCTCTGAAAAGTAAGACCCAGGGCCCCGATGCATAATAATGCAAAATCGGAGGACCTGAACTATCAGACCCGTCAGTGACCATAGACCAAGGATGTGAAAAAAACAATAACAAAACAAGCAAAGCCAAATGTGTAAAAAAATATGTAAAAAATATATTAACCATCATCGTGGATGTAGTCACATAGTCATTATCATCCAGAAATGCCTAAGGTAGCTGTATGGAGTCAGTATGAAATTACCCACCTAGGCAAATAGTGTACGTATAGCCATCCATTAAAGTAGATGATGTCAAAGGGACATGGACACTCAGAGATGTCTATGTCGACTGTCTGTACTCAGTAAAATATTACACAATCAGGTGGACAGTAAAAATCTATACTCAGGAGAATAGTAATGATAAAGATGCCAAGTTAATATGGGCATACAGACAAGTGGAGGACAAAAGTCCCACAAATGACAATATGGCGAAGTTTAGTCAGGGGTCACAGGAATGTGTATGTATCACATAGGGACCCAAGGTAGTTAAGACTAGAGATGTGATGAAAAGTCAGAAAGATCAAAAAATATTTTTTAAGGGCTAGCAAGTACTGTATAGATATAGAGTTCCAAGGGATCTCGTCATTAAGATCCTCGCTATGGGTTTTGAGTCTGAACACTCAACGTTGCTCTGTTCTGAATAAAAGATTGAGATCATTACCGTTATTTTTAGGCACCTGTAGAACAATCCACCACATGTCATCGGGGCCGTGTTTGGCTTCTAAAAAAATGTGAGCTGAGCTTAGTAGTAATGCGTGAGCATCTAATGTTGCTCCGGTGTTCATTGATACGTTGTTTAACAGGACGAGTAGTCATCCCAATATATTTCAGATCACAGGGACAAGAGATCAGATAGATACACTGGCGGGTGTTACAGTTTGTATGTTTATTCAAATGCCAGGTGCCAAAATGATCAAGGTCTATTCTATCAATGCGTTTGGTAAGAGGACAGACATTACAGGAACCACACGGATAATGCCCCATCACCGGAGGTAAGTTCCATAGAGTAGTTTGTTTATCCAAGTCGGGATGTGCCAGAGGGCGAGTGTGGACAACCAAATCTCGTATATTAGGAGATCTTTTAAAAGCAAGAAGGGGCCTCAGAATCTGAACGCCGCCACTCTGTAGGATGTTCCAACGCTTATTGATAAGTTTCTTAATAGAGTTGGACAACAGGGTAAAGGTAGAGACGCATGTCAAATGTCTACCTGATTCTCTAAGTACAGGTGTCAGGAGAGCATCTCTATGGTTATTCTGAGCTCTTTTATAAGCAGGATTAATGACATTTTTAGGATAATGTCGGTCAAAGAGTTTCTGTTTGAGGTCTTGGGACTGGATGTCAAAGTTTTGAATGGAGCTACAATTATGATGTAGCCTAAGGAATTGTCCAAAAGGTAAGTTGTCACGCAGGGCCTTAGGATGATGGCTATCATATAGGAGTAAACTGTTACGATCAGTGCTCTTGTGAAATGTACTGGTGGTAAGTTTACCATTATCTATCTTGATGACAAGGTCCAAAAAGGAAACCTGTGTAGATGAATGGTGAGCAGTAAATCTCAAGAAGGGGTCCAGAGTGTTAACCCATTGGGTCAAATTGTCTATAGTTTCATATGGCCCTTTCCAAACAATCAGAATATCGTCAATATATCTTCGCCACAAGGTGATGTACTCATGAAAAGGATTGGATGGATGTAATATGAACAATTTCTCAAAATTGAACATATACAAACACGCCAAACTGGATGCAAATGTACTACCCATAGATGTCCCTTGAATCTGATGGAATAGGGCATCTTCAAATTGAAAGAAATTCCTTTTCATAGCTAGATTTGCACATTGCATCACGAAGTGGATCGGAGTCGGAGATGACCAAGAGGTAGCTAGGAGAGCTGACTCCACCACTTGTAGAGTGGCCTCCTGAGGAATATTGGTATATAAAGCCTCTACATCCAGGGTGATGAGGGCTTGAACTTGGGTGTAAGAGTTTATATTTTCTATGAGGTTCAGAACATGTGTCGTATCCTTGAGGAAAGTGCTTGATTCTTTAACTAAAGGTTGAAGAAAGGAATCACAGAAAACAGACAACGGTTCTAACACTGAGCCGATGCCTGATACAATAGGAGGTCCCGGAGGGGGTAAGGTACCTTTGTGTATTTTAGGTAAACAATAGAAGTATTGAACACAAGGATGCGTCGTGTCGAGGAACTCCGCTTCTTTGGGGGAGATCCACAAATTATTACGGGCCTCCTCGATCATGCTCCTGATGTTGATTTGAAGTTCATTGGTAGAATCACGGACAAGGGGGGCATAATGAGTCGTATCACTCAGAAGATGTAGGCATTCATGCCTATAATCAGAGGTGTTCATAATAACAATCGCACCTCCCTTGTCTGCCGGTTTTATAACTATTGATTGATCCAGGGATAGATCTTGTAAGGCCTTTCTCTCCGAGGTTGATAAATTCACAAATGATCGTTTAGGGGAAAGGGTCCCAAGGTCTGCCATGACAGCTTTTTCAAAAGCCAGTACTTCAATTGGGATGGAGGTTGGTGGAGGAATAAAAGTAGATGTTTTTCTTAAACCGGTATCATTGCTCCCAGGTGTCATAGGGCGTTCCAGGAAGAAAAAGTGTAATTGTATTTTCCTAAAGAACTGGGAAATTTCACAGTTCAACCGGTAAGGATCTTCGGAAGGAGTGGGGACAAAACCTAGGCCCTTATTCAGGGCTGTTGATTCATCTACTGTGAGTCCTCTGTCAGATAAATTGACCACTAGGTCCTCAGTGGGGCGTTCTTGCCCTGACTCCGAGTGACCATTTGTGGTTCTTCTCTGTTCCAGTGAACCCGTCTGCCTCTGCATCTCCTTCTTCCTCTTCCTCTGCCCTGGCCGTGGCCTAAAAAAGGCCCATAAGGTAACATGGGTGAGGTTGAAAGAAGGGATATCGTGGTTGCCAAAAGAAAGGTTGATTAGGGTGGTATTGGGATGGTAAGCCTTTGTTTTCCCTTTTTTTATGTGGCAATCTTTTTGGTGTATGTTTGCTGTACTTTGTGTGTACACCGTTTCAGGTACCTATTTGCACGTTGGCACTAATTTGTACTTGTTTTTTACTTTCATGCAGGGCGACTGATTGACCTACTGACTTTGACAAATTGTCTTCAACTTTTAAGTGACACCTCAGCACTTCATGTTTTCATTTTTGAATAGGAGAAGTAGTTTCCGGGTCCTGACGAAGCGTCTTGGGATCATATTTTGACCCAAAAAAGACGCGAAACATGTTGACCGTACAATAGATAGGATTAGGTGTACTACCCTTCTTTCTTTATAGAGCATAGCAGGACATTTTTCCCGCCAATACTCTAAATGTTTTTGATCTTGGCCTGAAACTTTTCGGATACATTTAAATTATGTTTTAGGCTCAGAGCCATTTTTATCTTCACTCTCCTTTACATACACTTCCTTTTTTACTTCTCTAGTCAGTTCTTATTCCAGACCTTCATCTGGCAAGTTGCCTTCGGTATAGTACCACCCCCATTGGGGGGTGGCCCTCCAGATATTGCAGTACCGTTCTGCCGTGGAGATTGCCCAATGATGAAACAGGTCACCTTAGCGGGTGCTTGAGGGCTCTCCTGATACTCCTCTGGATCTCTGACTTTCATTCGCACTTTTCTGCTGGCACCTCGATTAGGTTGGATGCCTTATGGAACAGTGTACCTGTCTGAAGAGGGCTCCAGGGATATCAGATCAAGATTCAAGTTTGCCTTGTTTGAAGGATTTTAATCTTGAAAAACCGACTAAGTCCAAAGGTAAAAATCTCCACCTAGGGCTCCGCGATGCGTATCCGAGGAAGAGTTACAGGCAGGTCTTATTGGACTGGCGACTTCTTCAAGAAAATGAATAAGTCCGAAGGTAAACTTTTGACGGAGGCCTCCCGCGAACTGTAGTCAGACAGGGCTCCATTGCGGTCGACCTTAAACTTTGACTTTGTCCCGGGTGAGGTGCGACCAGATTGGCGCTATTCATTTCTAAGTGCTAAAAAGCATTAATTCTTTAAAAAAAATATTATCTCTGGTTCCCCTTATCCGATTTTAATCATGGTGTCATTTTAAAGATACAAACATAATCTATTTTTATAAATTATTGTTGACTTTTTATTGTGTTTTGTATTTTACTTATTTTACTTACTGTTTTGTGATCTTTAAATGCTTTACACATATGTCTCCTATGTTAAGCCTTGTCGCTCGCTGCAAAGCTACCAAGGGTTGAGCTGCGTTTAATTTATTGTGACCTAACTGCACCTAAGTGGAGGTTAGTGGCCTATTGCTATGTGTTGGTACTTACCTGCCCTTACCAATAACCCATTTTCCAACACCCCAAAATACACCTGTGTACCAAATCATAATTGAAGTGTATGCACCTGGGAGGAAACCATCAATGTAGTGTGCATAATACATGGTGTTACATGGCTACAACTCACATGAGGCTCCCTTGATGTCACTCCACACAAATCACACATGAAGTGTACACACCTAGAGGATGACATTGAACAAGTACATGAAGTACAGAAAGTGACATGACTGCTAAGGCCTGGAGGCTCTGTCTTCCCAAATCCCAACACAAGCCCAGTGATCATCTGTCCAAATATCCATGTTCGTTAACTCGCAATGGAAATGTACTCGCCTGAGAGGATGACCTGTGTATACTGTGTGTAGTACTGGGAGTAACAAGACTATAGATCCCAGGAGACCAGTCCCTGTAACTTCAATAACCAGATGAGTGACCATATAACATTAGTCATCTGTCTCTGAACTCACAAATGAAGTTTACCCACCTGGGAGGGACCAAGATACAGATCATGGTACACTTTTGATGTGGTTAACCTCCTAGTCCATCTTGGGCAGCTAAGTCCAGATAAAATATTATGGACAGGGAGGACAGCTCAACCTGTGTGTAACAAACTAAATAAACAAAATAAAAAGCTTCAAGATACATACCTGAATAGTATGACCACATGATGAGAAAATCACATATACAATATAAGTTCTGGGACTGCCTGCATAACAGGCAACTAAGCAATAAAATGATCTAAACTACATTCTGCCCAGTCAGAGTTCTGCCTGCACTGCTGGCAATATGTGGGACTATGACCATCCTCCCAAGTGTTAATGAACTCATACATTCTGCAGCTGTTTGACTGAAATAGAATTGTTACTCAAATGTGAGGTCAATACAATTGATAGCATGTGTACCTGTCACTGAAGGAAAATCTGCAAATCCAGTAATACAATGTGTAAATAACCTTTGCTAAATGTTACACTGAATTATTGGAGGTAGATGTCACAATACAACCTGCAACATTGTATCTCTCACATCCACATGTCTAGCTACCACCCGGAATGGTGAGCCCACTCAAGAGACTGCCACTAGCGCCCTGGATAAAGCCCTCTGTGAGGAAAACACTCCCGGACGTCTGGATGTTGAGGACAGTTCTGACATCAGGGCAACCTGGTCAGATGACATCAGTGAGCTCAATGTGACCACATCAAGTCCTCCCATCCTTGCTGCATCTACATTACTGGCAGCCATTTGCAACCCCCCAGCCTGTGTCCTGAGGACTGTGACAACCGAATTGTGCTCCCCAGTCCAGGATCCTGAGTCACAGTAACACATTTCTAACAATGATGGTCCTGGAAACAGTGGTAGGGGACAAGCTGTGGCAAGGCTCCAGGTACATGGGGGTTGGGTGTGTGGGTGGAATGTTGTGGGCCACTAACATGAGGCTACATGGGATGGTCCTGGTACCACCAGCCAAGTCATTGGGAGCTATCAAGAATCCCAAGGCGTGATGGGACTTTGGAAACTCAGGGAGATCCAGCGGCTGCAGAGGGACTTCCATTGTAAGTCTCTGGAAAAGTGGGAGGCAATCAACACCATCCTGGCCTCCCTATCAGGGGGGGTCAGGGAGATAAGCAGTATCCTGATCAGGGACCATGAGTAACGCCACTCTCCTTCTCTGACCAAGCAACACCAGTCCCTTAAACATCTGTGGCAGTCACTAGGGGGAAGGCCCTGTCAGGGGAAGGCCTGCCTCAGACACCCCTGCCTCTGTAGCAACAGGACCCCCCTCCACAAGCAAAGATGTCAATCCAAGCATCCAGGAGCATTGGAGGGCAAGACACCAACCACTGCCAGCATGTGACATCGTCCTGAAGGAACTCTTTTGTGTACCACATATTCACTCTGTTGACTGTTCTTCAACCACCTTCCATTCTCTATGGTAGTAGGACACTGGACTTTGGACTTCAAATGTTGTGGCATCTACTAATATGATTGCATCCACCATGACTGATTCCTCCACTTTACTTTTCTGTTGCATCTCTCAATTATTTCTTGCAGCTATGTCAATAAACTCACCAATCATTAAAACATGCTTCCTTCTTTTTCACATTTTGAAATGTTGAAATGTGAGCCCAGGTGATGCACAAGAGGAAGACACAGGACGGTATTGGAAGGAGGGACATGTTTCAGGTAGTGTCATGCTGAGGTTTACTTGCAACACAACAATTCAAGTGTCTGGTCACACCAAACATTTTAATGCACTGTACAGCACATAGGCTGATAAAATGTCTGGAATGTAATAGCCAG
This sequence comes from Pleurodeles waltl, assembly GCF_031143425.1. Taxonomy (NCBI): domain Eukaryota; kingdom Metazoa; phylum Chordata; class Amphibia; order Caudata; family Salamandridae; genus Pleurodeles; species Pleurodeles waltl. The sequence continues at coordinate 144,587,549 of NC_090439.1, read as the reverse complement.
GAATGGATGAACCATTTTGGATCAGGCTAGATATCCCAAGGTCCAGTCCCCCAGACCACAGAAGTAAGCACTGTGTCAGACCTCATCTCGTAGAATAGGATAACTTATTGGTAGATGTCGTCACCAGCTTGGGCCTTATCGCATACCAAAACCAGGTCTGCCAACATAACAGATGCAATGGCACAGACAGAGGGCAGTACAAAAGTTGCTGATCATAGGTCCCCCCTATTACCATGACCAAGGTTATGGTGGTATGATATAAACCTATGTCAGTGTTGTGGCACAGGCACTGTGGCCTGCAATGATGAAAGACATGTACAGCTACAAAAAGATTATACATGATCACAGTCAACGCAATGTGAAGGGAAAATGCATGGATGCCACTTGATGAGAACATATTTCAAGGCCATATGATCGCACACATGAGACAATTGGACAAACACACCACATCAAACCAGTGTACTGTGCACTTCAGAATTCCAGCCACCCACTGTCCAAGCTGCATTTGCACAGGACTCATACACACTAAATCTGTGACCAACAATACTTGGATCAATCCATGTCCACTTGATATGTCAGAACAGCAACAAATACCTGCCAATGTCACAACTCTGAAATGCCCACAGGAGGATAGCATGCTAAATGTACCTGGTCAAAAACAATACAAGAAGTTTAGGCTGGAACTGTAATACATATGACCAAAACATCATATCAAACAGCATGGGATCCAATTATATTGCAATGAGACTGACACAAACAAAGCAGATAATCAAGGTACTGAAATGTTCAAGTCTGATTAAGCAATCACACCTTGGCTGTATACTGCAAAGCATAACACCCCCTGCCTTTTGGTAACAACCCCTACTCAACACATCCTGACAACTACAGTTCCTCATAGAGTCACAGTAATCACATAACATTACATACTTACAAGTAAAGTAGTGATTGATCAGATCTGCCCACAAGTCTTCACCTTCCTCTTCACTGCTGTCATCCTCTCTTGACATTTCAGGATTCTCACCTGGTAGCACTGCCAGCTCACCTCATCTGGAATGTATGGGATATCCCTCCACAGGGCAATGTTGTGGAGCATGAAGCAGACCACAATGATCTTACACACTTTTTCGAGTGAGTAGAGGAGGGCTCCACCTGCCTTTGTCCAGACACCTAAATCTGGTCTTCAGGAGCCCAAAAGCCCACCCTGAACCGGCATCTCCACTCTGCCAACTTCGCCCTCGCAACCGTCCCAAGCGTCCGCAGGACTACAACTGGGGGAAGATCATTCTTGTACCTCACTGCCAAAACATGGAACACTCTTCCCACCCACCTGCACCAAACCAAAGACTTCCTTATCTTCAGGAAATTTCTCAAGAGCTTGCTGTTTGAGCAGTAGTAGCACCTCCCCCCACCTTCTCCCTCTCCCCTCCTTAGCGCCTTGAGACCCTCACAGGTGAGTATTGTGCTTTACAAATCCCCTGATTGATTATTTGATTGATTGACTCCACAACACACCGAGTTCTCCCATGGGCATCGTTGAAGCAAACTTTCCCTGGTGTAGTTCCTCACTGGTGTCAACAAATATGAATAGTTTGGGTGTGCAGAGTTCCCTGTTATGGAATGGGACATATGTGCAATTATGAGTCCCACTTATCAGAATTTTTGCAGGAGACATTGCACACAAACAAACAGGACACATGTGACTTACACCCAGCGCCCGGCCCTACCTGGGCACAGTTGTGACATCAGCTGGGGTATTGCGCTATTCCTCATAATGAAGGAATCATGGACTGAACCACAAAAAAAGGCAAAGGCCTGTGAAATGAAGAGGTCCACTGTGAGAAAACAGGGCAGATTTCAGAGGCCTTCTAACTTTTTGCCCCATTTTTTTTATTTTTGCTCGTGTTTTTCTGACTCTAATGGTGCACTGGGTACTGCTAACCAGTCCCAGGGCCTGTGCTCTTTGTAAAATGAGTATGTAAACTAGGATATTTATAATTGGCTATGTCAACCTACCTATCTGTCAATAGTATATGGTAGGGCATGTAGGTTTAGGGGCCCCAGCATAGGTAGTGCACCCATAGGTGCACTGCTGAGGTACCCAGTGTCATTTTAAAGACAATCCTTCTTTCCTGGGTGCTTTTAAATTAAAGTTATATGCAAATTCGACTTTGGAATTAAAGGTACTTCCAAAGTCTTAAACTACCTTATTTTTACCTATGCCGCCCCCAAGGTGTGCCCTATGTGCACCTAGGGTTGGGTGCCATGGAACTATAAGCAGGCAGGGACCTTATAAAAATAGTTTTATAAGCAATGTTGAGGTTTTTCTTTATCTGTAGTGAATGGCCTCCCTAGGCTAAAATGGGGAGATTTTATTTTAATTAACAATGTCCTCATAAGTGCCAGATACCTTGAGTTTGGTATCAAATTAATTGTTAAAATAAATCCCACAACCTACAATTGTTGGACTTAATATAACTAGTTTGGGTAAAGAGAAAACTCTACCTGAAAGTTGCCAACTTCAGCTCTGTAGTGCCCTTCTCTGATTGGCCAACCTCTGGCAGCCTGACCAGGCTGCCTTGATGAGGTGTGGAGTGGCCTGGGCTGAACACAAAGGATGTGCCTGGGGGAGGAGTTCTGTCTCAGCAGATATTGAAACAGGATGGGGAGAGCAGCCAAACTGGTCTTCAAAGGCAGGGAAAGACATTTGGAGCAGCTCAGTACCTCCCCACGTCCTGCAAACTTGGACAATTAGGTGCCCTCTTGATTAGATTAGGAGAGGGCAAGTGAGGGGTGTGTTTTGGATTTTTAGCTACACCAGTGGGTGGGCGCAGCCAGATCTAACCTCAAAAAATCACTTTCAACCATATTGGATTTTTGAAGAATGTTGCTCCCTGGGATTGATTTTTGCCACACTTCCCAGGAAGTGGTCATCAAAGGGAGAAGAAGCCTGCCTGTGATTGGACAACCAGACCCCCTACTTTCCACCCAGAGCAAGGATAAATATGGCACAGTTGCACCAGTCCTCAGATACCTACAAGGAACAAGACAAAGAAGAAAAAGGACTCCCCTGCTGAATCCCTGACCTGCACTCTGAAGGATTGCACCAGGTGCACACTTGGACTTCACCAATAAAAGGACTTTGTCTGTCTTCTACTGCTTTGAGAAGGGATAATCTATTTGCTACAGGTACAAAGGAGTGGGCCAGACTCCCCTGGGTCACATCCTGTAAACAGAGCTCAGCTGACCAGCATCCAGTGGCCATTTGAGGATTCTGACCAGGTGCATTCTGAGAATTGTAGTCCCAACTCCCAAGGAGCAACTCAGAGCATCTGGAACCTTGGATAAATGTGTGAACCCTTTGAAGACCCAAAAAGGACCTCTGGAAGAAGATCCTGAAGTATGGAGGCGTTTGGAGCAACTCCATAAGTTGAAGAGGTGCATTGTGGGAGTTGAAGTCCTAGACCCCAAGAGGCAAACCAGAACATCTGAACCCTTGGCTGGGGCTGTGACCACTTTCCTGAATCACTTCTGAAAGTCAGTATAACAGTGTTACCTTGTGGGTGGCTTGAATGCTGGACTTTGTCCCTGTCTATTGTTCCCTTTTTTAACCATTTGATTGCTAGTTGCTTCAATGTGCTAGAAAACATTAAGGCCCTCATTACAACCCTGGCGGTCGGTGATAAACCGGCAGTAATACCGCCAACAGGCCGGCAGTAATAAAAATGGAATCATGACACACAGCGGAAACTGCCAACACATACAGCCACTTTAACATACCAAATGCCACGGTGGTAGCAACAAACATCGCAGCGGTAACCGCCAACAGCCAGGCGGAAGACAATGTACCACCCACAGCATTACAACAGGCCTATCTGACAGCTTTTTTTTAAAAATCACGGCGGAAACAGAACACTGAAGGGAAACGACTCACCTCTCGACACTCAAGGAAGAACCACGACGCCATGGAGCCCGAGCTGTACTTTTTTCAGTGCTGGTGTACCATCTCATACACCAGGACACAAACGCCGGCGAAGACGACCACAGTGAGCACTGCACCTAGCACACAAGGGAGGGAGGGAGGAAAAAGAGAGTGACACACACACACAACACGCAACACCCCCACCCCCACCCTGAACACCATACACAAAAACAAATGCAACAACATTACATATACACCCCGTAACCCTCAGGAATAACACAAGGACAAAAGGAATGGAGTAAAATGAGTGTAATAGTACAGTTTTAGATATATACGTCCTTAAACAATAAACAGTATGTACAATATAAACAAAAGGAGGGACAATGCCCACTCTGAAATGTCCGTGGCCCACTGGGCCATAACACATAGACCAAGGCCACACTTGACTCCTGCCTCAATATGGAGAGAACGCTGCAGGGGCATCAGGTCGAAAAAAACACAGGCACCTCAGCCGGAAGATGGTACAACGCCACTGGCCTGGAGGGGGATCCATGCCCACCGCCTGGTCCTGGGGAGTGCAAAGCCACAGTCTCTCAAGTGAGTGGTTTGCCCACTGCCTGGTCCTGGGGAGTGCAAAGCCACAGTCTCTCAAGTGGGTGGTTTGCCCAATGCGTGGTCCTGGGAAGTGCAAAGCCACAGTCTCTCAAGTGGGTGGTTTGCCCACTGCCTGGTCCTGGGGAGTGCAAAGCCACCGTCTCTCAAGAAGGTGGTTTGCCCACTGCTTGGTCCTAGGGAGTGCAAAGCCACAGTCTCTCAAGTGGATGCCTTCTTCCACTAGTTCTGGAGGGGGCCTTGTGCCCAGTGTGCTTCATCCTGGCAAGGAGGGGTTGAGTAGATGCCTTCAGACACTGGTGCTGGAGGGGGCCTTATGCCCAGAGTACTTCATCCTGGATGGGGCAAGGTCACAGTCTCTCAACTGGGTGTCACACTGACAGGTGTTGCAGGGGCCAGGACGCACTGCAGCCCATGTAGTCACCACTACACACTGCTCGCCGGCGGTGACGGCTGCTCAGTGGATGCCAGTTGCGCTGCAGGTGGCGGTGCTGTCAGTGGTGGTGGTAGCCTCTAGGCCTTCACCTGCAGCCTCAGATGGCTGCCTACTGGGGCTGCTACTGCTGCCAGTGGTGCTGCTGGTGGTGGGGCAGGTGGCGGTGCTGGGTGTGGCGCAGGTGGTGGTGCTGCCCGCGGTGCAGGTGGCAGTGCTGTCTGTGGTGGTGGTAGCCTCCAGGCCTTCACCTGTAGCCTTGCACGGCTGCCTACTGGGGCTGCTGTCAGTGGTGCTGCTGGTGGTGGGGCAGGTGGCAGTGGTGGGCGTGGTGCAGGTGGCGGTGCTGGCCGCAGTGCAGGTGGCAGTACTGTCAGTGATGGTGGTAACCTCCAGGCCTTCACCAGCAGCCTCTGATGGCTGCCCACTGGGGCTGCTGCTGCTGACAGTGGTGCTGCTGACAGTGGGGCAGGTGGTGGTGCTGGGCGCATCACAGGTGGCGGTGCTGGCCGTGGTGGTGGTAGCCTCCAGGCCTTCACCTGCAGCCTCGGACGGCTGAAGTGCCATGGCTGGTGTTGTGTGCTCCTTCCTTCCCTTGGCAGATGGTGGTGCCTCATTGCTTCTGCCAACAGGTGTCTTTTTCTTGCCCTTGCTGGCTGGTTGTGCCTCCTTCTTGCCCTTGCTAGGTGGCGGACCCTTCTTGGCCTTGGCAGGTTGTGCTGGCACACTGGCTGGGCTGACGGGTGCTTTCGTGGAGCCTCTTACACCTGCAGTCGCTGCAGACACCACAGTGGCCGTGGACTGGGTGGCTGAGGTGCTGGGCTGGGTTTTGGCCACCCTGGCCCGAAGTGAAGGACATGGGGGTGAGGGGTAGGGAAAAGGGGAAGGGTGGTGAGGAAAAGCTTCCTAGGGACACTGGGGTGGGAAGAGGGTGAAGGTTTGGGTGTGGAGGAAGAAAGAGTGGTTGTAGGAGGTGTCAGTCTGCTCTGTTTGGGTGCAGGTGCATGGGTTGTATGCTGTTGTGAGGTGGATGGCTGTTGGCTGTCTGAGTGCTTGCGTTTGTGTACTTTGGGAGGAGGGGTCACAGACACAGTGGGAGAGAACACAGGGGATGTGTGCATGGATGTGGGGGTGGTGATTGCCAGTGGGGGGCGTGTAGTGATAGGCGTACAGGTGATGGAGGTAGTGGATGAGGATGTAGTGCATGTACGTGTGAGTGGAGACACTACTGGGAGGGAGGTGGACGAGGAGGAGGAGGGGGACACAGTGGAGGCAGTAGATGTTGTTGTGTCTGCATCTCAATGGTGCTTGTGTGAGTGCCTGTGAGATGAAGTGTGGTGCTTGTGTTTGCCTGAGCCTCTTCTGTGTGTTGATTTGGGTGATTGCTGGTCTGAAGGTGTGCTTGGGATAGGCGGGGGTTGAAGGGATTGGGACTGGGTAGAGGAAGTTGTAGGGGGGAGGCTGGAGACAAGGACAATGGCTGGCATCAGTGGGTTGGCCAGAGCCTTGAATGCTCTCTGTTGGGCCGCCACGCCAGAGTGAATGCCTTCCAGGTATGCATTTGTTTGTGGAAAATGCCCTGCTAGACCCTGGATGGCATTCAGTATGGTTGACTGCCCAACAGAGAGGGATCTCAGGAGGTCAATAGCCTCGTGACAAAGGGCAGCAGCGCTGACTGGGGCGAGGCCTGAGGTGTCTGGGACGAAGGAGATGCCCACCCTCCTGGTTGAACGGGCATGGGAAATACGCTGAGGTGCTACTGGGCGGGCATTGCTTGTACGAGGTTGGCGGCTGTACCTGTAGTTGTGGTGGGTAGAGAGGTGTCCGCTACCGCCAGGGAGCTGCCATCAGAGGAGTTGTCGCTGTCGCTACTGTCCCCTCCTGTCTCCGTCGTGGTGCTCCCCTCGCCCTCTGTCCCACTGGTGCCCTCACCGTCAGTGGATTCGGCCTACAGGCCCATGTGGGATGCATCTCTCTCCATCGCCGGTGCCTCAGCTCCTCCACCAGATGATGCTAATGCACACAAGGACAGGGTGACAAAATAAAAAGGGAGGGGAGGGACAGAGGATACACTTGGTCAATGCCAGCAACAACACTACCGTTGGTATACACAACTCACAAGGAACAGCCCTATGCAATAGGCCATGCACTACCAGTTACAATGCTAGTCACCAGGTCATGGGGTACAATGCCTAACACCATTAGCTGCACACCTGAAACCCACAGGACCATGCCCAGTAGTATATGCCCATTAACATTATTGGGGTTGGAGTGCATCTGAATTTGCCCATCATTGAACATACCCTGCCATGTTTGCCCTGGCCTAGGGGCACCCACAGCCAACATCCCCCACCCAGGTAATACCTTAATGCATGCAAAGTCATGATTCTGAATCTGTACTCACCCCCTTGTGGCTGCTGTGATGCCTTCAAGCACCCATCCAACTCCAGATAGGCCAACCCCAGTATGCAGAACATCAGGGTGTCAGGGTACGATGGGCACCCCTTCCTCGATAGGAGGCCAGCCCCAGCTGGGCCTCCGACGTCTTCCTTGCCCAGCGGTGCAGGTCCTCCCACCATTTGCAGCAGTGGGGGCTCTGCCTGTCAAAGACCCCCAGGGTCCGCACCTCCTTGGCGATGTCACACCAAATACCCTTTTTCTGATGGGCGCTGACCAGCAGAAAAAATACAGCAGAAAAGGTATTAGTCATACCGTCCGGACTGTTATACTCATGGCCCACCATATCCCCTCCATCTCCTTAAGCACATACATTGACCAACATACATGGAGCACTCTGCTCAGGACCCCTCAGACCCTCCCCCTACATGAGGCTCACACATGCAGCAATCCATACATTATGCCCCACGCATCATGCTCACAGTGTACTCACCTGATTGTCTGGAGGACCATAGAGTAAAGGGTACTGGGGTAGGACCCCATCCACCAGTCTCTCCAACTCTTCCAAAGTGAAGGCAGGGGCCCTTTCCCCAGACAATCAAGCCATTGTCGCTTCCAGACACAGGTCACAGCAGCACTTGCAGTGTAGGTCCTCTCCTGTTGAAGGTCAGGTAGCAAGTGAGTGAACAGATAGAAAATGGAGGTCTCGTCCACAGCGGTGCATACCGTCACCGCCGGGGTACATCGCCATTGGCTCATGGAACCCATAGGTCCCAATGATAACCAATGTGGTGTTACACTGCGGTTGTCGACCGCCGACCACAATGGCGCACAACGCAGCGGAATTACCTCATTTCCACTTGTCCCACCTCACAGGTCAGACAGCCGCCATTTCAGGGGGGCACAGGCCATGGCACCTAACTGCATCACAGCAGACATTGGCACATCAACTGACTTATGAGTTCACATACTGTTTCTGTTCAGCAAAAATTGCATATTAATGTGAAAATATGTTTGAATATGACCTCTGCTCACTGTTTTTCGCCCTAGAGCTCAACCACTGAGAATGAATAGGAAATGGAGACATCCCCCTGTGTACAGACCCCCGGTGGACCTGGTGACAATGGAAGACAGGCACATTATCCTGATACTTGTGAGGGCCACAATCTAAGAACTGTGTGACCAATTGGAGCCAGACCTGATATCAGCCATACGCCACCCACAGGTATCCCCCCTCTAGTGCAGGTCCTGTCAGTGCTCCATTTCCTGGCAAGTAGTTCCTTCCAAGCGACAGTGGCCATGGCAACAGAGATGTCACAGACTATGTTCTCAAGCGTGCTCACCAGAGTTTTGTCTGCCCTGATTAAATACATGCGCAGCTACATCGTATTCCCCCAGGTGGAGTGGCCACAGTGAAGGCTGACTTCTGTGCACTGGGACATATCCCCAACATCATTGGTGCCATTGATGGTACACATGTTGCATTTGCCCCCCCCCTGAAGAAATGAACAAGTGTTCAGAAATAGAAAAAGCTTTCACTCTCTGAATGTGCAGATGGTGTATTTAGCGGACCAGTACATCTCCCATGTCAATGCAAAGTATCCTGGCTCTGTGCATGATGCCTTTATCTTGAGGAATGGCAGCATCCCATATGTGATGTCTCAACTCCAGAGGCGCAGGGTGTGGCTAATAGGTGAGACCATGGTCCCCACCCAGTTGACGTAGGTATATGGATGTGGGTTTGGCCCTAAGGGTGAGTGTGTGGCTAACAGGTATCCCTCGATATTTGCAGGTGACTCTGGTTACCCCAACCTCTCATGGCCACTGACCCCAGTGAGGAATGCCAGGACAAGGGCAGAGGAACATTACAATGAGGCACATGGGTGAAAAAGGAGGCCAGATTCCGGTGTCTCCATCTGACAGGTGGATCCCTGTACTACTCTCCCAAGAAGGTGTGCCAGATCACTGTTACATGTTGCATGTTGCATGTTGCACAACCTGGCCTTGAGACGCCAGGTGCCTTTTCTGCGGGAGAATGAGCCTGGGGATGGTCGTGTGGCAGCGGTGGAGCCTGTAGGCAGTGACGAAGAGGAGGCAGAGGAAGAGGATGTGGACAATAGAACTACTAATTCAACAGTACTTCCAGTGACACACAGGTAAGACACTTCAACTTCACCTTCCATTGCAGTTTTGTGTTGGACATTGAAAATGGCAGCCTGATTTCCCTATTTCTATGGCCACTTACTGGACCCTTTGGCATCTCTATTTTCAGATATCTGTGCCCCACTCTGGCTCCTGGTGTGTTTACTGCTGCCCACTACAGATCATACCTATGTAAATATTACAGTACATTTGAATTGTAATGTTTACAGTTTGTTAAACTAATACATATGTCAAACAATTGACAGACTCCATACTTGTAATAGTTCCAAGGGTGTTTATTTCAGTGCTGAACAGTAAATGGGGATGTGCAATGAGCTGGGTTGATGATGGAGGCAAGTCCAGGATAGAGTTCAGTCTATTTGTATCACAGGTTCATTGTCTAAGGGGGCAGAGGAACTTGAGCAATGGCATTTCAAGGTGGACAGGGTGACAGAGTGGAACAGAAGGGTAACAATCAGGAGAGTCTTATTTCCTGGTGGGGCTCTTGGCAATGTTCTCTGGCTTCTGCTTGGATCACAGGGACCGTTTGCAGGGGGTGGGGTGCTGGTGGACTGTTGTTCCTGCGACGGGGCCTCCTGTCCACTAGCATCAGCGGAGGTGGAGGCCTGTTCTTCAGTGTGGCTAGTGTCAGGGGCCCATTGGTGTGTCACTGCCTCCCTCATGGTGTTGACCATGTCTGCCAGCACCCCCGCAATGGAGACCAGGGTGGTGTGGATGTCCCTCAGGCCTTCTCTGATCCCCAGGTATTGTCTCTCCTGCAGGCGCTGGATCTCCTGTAACTTGGCCAGTGTCTGGCCCATGGTCTCCTGGGAATGGTGGTATGCTCCAAGGATGTTGGTGAGTGCCTTTTAGAGAGTCGGTTCCCTGGGTTTGTCCTCCCCCTGTCGCACAGCAGTGCTCCCAGCTTCCCTGTTGTCCTGTGCCTTTGTCTACTGAATCGTATGCCCACTGCCACTGACCCCAGGTCCCTGACTGTCCTGTGTTTGTGGTCCCTGTAGTGGTGGGCACACTACTGATTGATGTGTCCTGGAGATAGGAGGCTGGGCCCCCTGGGTGGGTGCTGTGGTGGTCTTTCCTGAGGGGGGAGGCTCTGTGGTGTTATGGGACTGTGCCTGGGTAACCGACTGTCCAGAGGTCCCTGATGGACCAGGTTGGTCATTCTGATCCGGGCATGCAGAGCTGCTATCATCACTGTGGGCCTCTTCTGGGGGGGCTGGATGTGGCTGGCACCTCCTCTCTGTGATGTGCATGGGTATTTTTCCCTCTGTGGTTGTTATTAGCAAGGCAGCTTTGGCTTGAGTGAGTTGTGATTTGTTTGGCTAAATGATTGTCCCTAGTGTCCATGCAGGTCTGTGATGGGGCTCTATGCATTGGTGTTGCATACAGGGCTTGGTATTTGGGATGGGTGGTTTGTGATGGTGTGGTATATGTGAGGTGGTGGGTTGATGGGGGTGAGGGTAGTGGTTGTTATTTGTGATGGCATGCAGGTAGAGTGGGGGATGAAGTAGTAAAGATTTGACTTACCAGAGTCCAGTCCTCCTGCTTCTCCTGCCAGGCCCAGGATGCATGATCGCGAAGACTTGCTCCTTCCATGTTGTTATTTGTGGGTGAGGAGCTGGGGTCCACCGTCAGTCCTCTGTACATCTATCTGGTGTCTTCCCCTGTAGGTCTTTCCACCTCTTCCTGATGTCATCCCTTGTTCTTGGGTGCTGTCCCATGGCATTGATCCTGTCCACGACTCTCCACCATAGCTCCATCTTCCTTACAATAGATGTCTGCTGCACCTGTGATCCAAATAGCTGTGGCTCTACCTGGATGATTTCCTCCACCATGACCCTTAGCTCCTCCTCTGAGAACCTGGGGTGTCTTTGTGGTGCCATGGGTGTAGCGTGAGTGGTGTGTGTGAGGGTGTGTGGAGTGATGTGTTGGTGTGTGTGCTGTGAGGTGCCTGGATGGTGTATGGGTCATGGTGTTTTGTGGCTCAGATTCAGTGGGTGCTCCTGGCTTATCTCTCTCTCACTTGCCAAAATCTTTGGGTTGTAAGGGGTTGTGGGTAGTGTGGGTGTGTGTTTTATATTCGTGTGGGTGTGTGGGTGTGGTGTGTGTATGTGTGTTAGGTGTCTGTATTTTGAATTGTCCAATGTGCTGTAGTTTTGTATGTGTGTGTGTATTTTCAGCGTGGCGGTCTGTACTGCCAATAGTTTACCGCGGTTGAATGACCGCGCAGTGATTCATGGGTCATGATGCTGTGGGCGTATTTCTGTGGCATAACGGTGTGGGTTTTGGTACCGCCAGTTTATCCATGACCTTTGGGCTGGCAGACTTGTGTGTGTGTGTCTGTATAGTGGCAGATTTCTATGTGTTTGTCACACTACGGGTAGCGGTATACTGCCACGGTTACGGTATGTTGGCAGCAGTCAGCATGGCGGTAAGCGGCACGTACTGTCAAGGTTGTAATGAGGGCCTAATTCTTTAAAAATTTACCTCTGGTTGCCCTTATCTGATTTTAATCATTTTGGTGTCATTATAAAGATAGAAATTACATCTATTTGAATGAATTGGTGTTGAATTTTTATTGTGTTTTGTGTTTTACTTATTTACTGTTTTGTAATTTTTATATAATTTACACACTTACCAATAATCCACTTTCTAACATCCAGCAAACAAAGAACTTGAACATTAATGGAATGGAAGTTCTTTCTGTTGCAGTACACTCGTTCATTGCCATGCGGTGGGGCCAAGGCAAGATGTGTACCATCAACGGCTCCCACCACATGTGGGATGTGTGCCAAACCATACAATCAGCCTTCACATGGGCGATATCCTCATGTTGAGGAAATCGGATGTAGCTGTCCAGGTGTTTAAATGTTGCTGAAAGTACTTCCTCCAAAATAAGACTGAACATAGGCTGGGACATCCCAGCAGGTAGGGCCCCTGCATCTTGGAAGGACCCTGTGACCAGGAAGTGCAACTCAGCCATGGCTTCTGCAATGTGTGGTTTGCTATTTGGATGATGAATGGCAGGCATCAGATCTGGCTACAACAGATGACATAGAACCATGATTGGTTACCAATTCAGGCAGTGGATCTGTATGATGTGGCGTTCTTCCATTGTCTGAATGTCTGGCAGTGGACGATAGACAGGAGGTTGTCTGATCCTCCCCCTCACTGGTTACCTATTTATGACAAGAAATGATTTTTGCCATCACTCAGTGTGTTCCTTGCAACGTACATGATTCATGTCAATGACAAACTGTGACAATGCATGTCGTAAGTTGAGGATATGATACACAGTCTATATCACAACTGTTAATCACATGGAAGTATCATGTTACCCCCTTGCTTTGCCACACCTGTGCAGAAATCATCTATCTGGTCATCAACAATTTGTGCATAGAAATTGCCACTTGGACTGTGACGTCATGCCCCAACCTTTAAAATGACCTTTGTCGGGGTTGGGGGGTGTGCCCCAAAGTAAATTGCCATTTGTACCTAACAATGTACAAAAATTGTGTCTGAGTAGTAGGACCTACATGACAGGACAAGACACTTATCACTGAAAAGAATAAAAAATGTTTGAAGTCGTGACACATTTTTTGGAGGCAAATAATGCATTTTGGGCCTCTAAAATGGCAGCTGCCTGACCTACAATACTGGACATTAGGAACTGACTGAGACTGCTGGCGGAAGTCATCATGGCAGTACGTGGTTGCAACCATGGCGGACACAGGCATAGTCTAACATTGTTGCCAGCGGTGATTGCAGACCAATGGCTGTAGCCGCTGGAGGTGGCGACCGCGTACGTATTGGATGTGGCCGTCATGTTCCACAAAATCCCTCACTTGACTCCTAACACTGCTGCCAGAAAGGCCTCCACTACCTGAGCTGCTGTGTACCACCTCTGGGAGCAATCATGCCACATCCAGCAGGTGATAGGCTACCTACCTTCTCCCCGTACGAGCTGGAAAAGCTAGTCACAGAGGTCTTACCCCTGAATGGACAGCTTTATGGTGCACCATAGGAGCAGTTAAGTACCTCATGTCCACATTTATTTCTCTGTAGTTTACCATATATTCCGTCCTCACAGGCTAGATTGTGCTCATGTGTGCCAAAATGTAAAGCAAGCCATAGTGGTGCAGTCAGTGTTGCATCAATGGGAGAGTAAATGTGCATGAATCTGATCATTGCCAGATGATGAGCCCTAATACATTGTTGTGTGTGTGTATTGAGTGTACCCTGATCTACCCTATGTAAGAAGGACTAGGAGAGGTGACATCACAACCATCCCCATATATTTCTTATCAAATGAATGTTGTCAATGTGAGACAACATGTATTCGCATGTGTGAGAAAGTAGCCTCTTTCTAGCATGGTTACCCCCCCCCCCCATTTTTGGCCTGTTTGTCAGTGTTTTTTTACTGTGTCACAGGGATCCTGCTAGTCAGGACTCCAGTGATTATGGTTGGTGGCCTACTTGTCAGTATGTTTCACTTTTTTCGTCACTATGCTTTACTGTGTCACTGGGATCCTGCTTACCAGGACCCCAGTGCTTATGCTCTCTCTGGTTCCAAATTTGTCCTTATATACTGGTAACCCAGTATTTCACTCCAATTTGGAATACTGCAACCCCACAATAAGTCTCTAGTAAATGGTACCTAGGTACCCAGGGCATTGGGGTTCCAGGGGATCCAGGTGGGCAGCAGCATTTATTTTGCCACCCAGAGGGAACCCATGCAAAGCCTTCTACAGGACTGTCATTGCAGCAGCCTGTGTGAAATAATGCATGCACTTTTTCACAGCCATTTTCACTGCACCAGGTCACTTATAAGTCACCTAAATGTCAGGCCTTCAGACCTTGAAGGCTGGGTGCAAAGTACCTGTGTGAGGGCACCCCTGCAATAGCAGAGGTGCCCCCTGTGAGAAAGTAGCCTCTTTCTAGCATGGTTACCCCTACTTTTGGCCTCTTTGTGAGTGTGTGTCAGTGTGTTTTTACTGTCTCACTGGGATCCTGCTAGCCAGGACCCCAGTGCTCATAGTTAAAACCCTATTTATCAGTGTGTTTTGCCTGTCTCACTGGGATCCTGCTAGCCAGGACCCCAGTGCTCATAGTTTATGGCCTATGTGTGTGTTGTCAGTAGTGCTGAACTGTGTCACTGATGTTCTGTTAATCAGAACTCCAGTGCTTATGCTCTCTCTACTTCCAAATTAGTCCCTATAGCTTAGTGACTTTATATTCCAATTCCAATTGGCACAATGGACCCCTCTTTATAAGTCCCTAGTATTTGGTACCTAGGTACACAGGGCATTGGGGTTCCAGGAGATCCTAATGGGGTGCAGCATTTATTTTGCCACCCATAAGGAGCTCAGACAAACCCTTCTTCAGGACTGCCACTGCAGCCTGTGTGACTACATATAGGTCAATACCTATATGTAGCTTCACAATGGTAACTCTGAATATGGCCATGTAAGGTGTCTAAGATCATGGAATTGTCGCCCCATTCTAAATCTGGTATAGAGGAGCCAAACCCATGTATCCTGGGGGCTCCACCATGGACCCCCAGTACTGCCCAACCAGTGCTCTCAAGCTTGCACTGCAGCTACAGCTGATGCCACCTCACAGACAAGGTTCTGCCCTCCTGGGGTCCGAGTAGCTCAGTCCCAGGAAGGCAGGACAATGCATTTCCTCTGAGAGCGGAGTGTTACACTCTCTCCCTATGGAAATAGGTGTGACAGGTTTGGGTAAGGTAGCCTCCCAGAGCCTCTGGAAATGCTTTGAGGGCACAGATGGTGCCCTCCTTTCATACGCCAGTCTACACAGGTTCAGGGACCCCCAGTCCCTGCTCTGGCATGAAACTGGACAAAGGAAAGGGGAGTGACCACTCCCCTGTTTATCCCCACCCCAGGGGTGGTGCCCAGAGCTCCTTCATTGTGTCCCTGATGTTAGCCATCTTGTTTTCCAAGGTGGGGGGACACTCTGGAGATCTCTGAGCGGCCAGTGCCAGCAGGTGACGTCAGAGACCCCTCCTGATAGGTGCATACCTAACTAGTTGGCCAATCCTCCTTTGAGGGCTATTTAGGGTCCCTCCAGTGGGCTTTTCCTCAGATTACAACTTGTAAGGATTCATCAGGGTTCCCCTGCACTTCTCTTTTCCACTTCTGCCAAGGATTGACCGCTGAGTGCTCCAGGACGCCTGCAAAACTGCAACAAAGTAGCCAGAAGACTACCAGCGACATTGTAGCGCCTAATTCTGCAGGCTTTCTCGACTGTTCTGGGTCCCCTCTCATCCTGACGAGCGGGCCCCTGGAACAGAGGTGGTGGACCCAGGTGACCCTGACTGTCCAGTGGTCCAACTGTCCAACTTTGGAGGAGGTAAGTTCTTGACTCCCCTCCCCAGACAGTAATCCTGTGCACTGTGTGAACTGCAGATACTGTGTGATCTGTGCAGATTTCCAAGAAATCCAGCATGCACAGCTGAGCATATGTCCCCAGCACTCCGTCCTGTGATGCTCAGCTTCCTGAGTTGATCTCCGGTGTCGTGGGACCTCTCTTTGCAGTGTTGAGACAACTGCCATGTTGAGACTTCGTGAACCCGTGTTCAAGGACTTCTGTGGGTGCTTCCTTCTTGTCTGTGGGCTCTTTACATTGCTGAGGTCCCCTCTGTCTCCTCTCCCAAGTGGCGATATTCTCATTCTTCCTGAGCCCGGGTAGCACCCTTTTTCTCCAACTGTGACTCTTGCAGCTAGCAAGGCTTGTTTGCTGTATTTTGCCAAGGAAACAACTCTGCTTCCTTCAGAATACTGTGGGACAACAGAATACTGTGGGACAACTTCTGCATGAAGAAAAACGTCCTACTTCTTTTTGTTGTTGCAAAACCTGCAGCTTCTTCCAACCAGAGGCAGACATTTTTCACCCTGATCCAGGGTTTAGTGGGCTCCTGCCCCCCCTGGACACCTGAGCGATTCTTGGACTTGGTCCTCTTCCTTTGTAGGTCTTCAGGTCCAGCAATCCATCTTCAGTGATTTGCAGTCTGTTGTGGTCCTTGCAATATCCTTTATCACGACTTTAGTGTGTTTCTAGGGGAATAGTAATACTTTACTCCTACTTTCCAGGGTCTTGGGTTGGGGTCTCGTTTACACCCTCAGGGCCATATTTATACTTTTTGACACGCAACTGCACTGACGCAGTTGTACGTCAAAAATGTTACCACCGGCTAATGCCATTCCTACGCGCCATGCGGGCGTCTTCTTTAAGGCATGACGTTAGCCGGCTCTGCGGACTGGTCTGAAAAATGACTCAAACCAGGCAGCGCCAGCGTAGGGGAAAATGGGGGTTGTGCGTCAAAAAATGGTGCAAGTCAGGTCTGAGGCAAAAATCATGCCTCAAACCGGACTTGAGACATTTTTTGGCACCCAACCCTCATTGTAATGACTCCTGACTTAGCAAAGACAGGAGTCATGCCCCCTTGCCCAATGGGCATACCCAGGGGACATCTGTCTCCTGGGCATGGTCATTGGGCACAGTGGCATGTAGGGGGGGGCAAATTAGGCCCCCCTATGCCACTTTAAAAAAAAAAAAATACTTACCTGAAGTTACCTGTACTTACCTGGGATGGGTCCCCCATCCATGGGTGTCCTCAAGGGGTGGGCGAGGGTGGCAGGGGGTATCCCTGGGGGTAGGGAAGGGCACCTCTGGACTCCTTCCGAGCCCACAGGTCCTTTAACGCCTGCCGTGATCAAGCGCTGTTTTTTAAGGCCCATCCCCTCCTGTGCTTCAAAATGACCCTGGGGTATAAATAAGGCGCACAGGCCTGAAAGTCATTTTTTTGGTGAGTACGCCTACCTGGCCTATCATTAACGCAAGGCAGTTTCCTGCATCCAAAAAATGATGCACACAGTGGAATTTTGACGTCCGCGGGGTCGGGCGTCAGAGTTTAAATATGGGGCAAGGTTTGCGCTGAATGTGCGTCGAAATTTTGGACGCACATTCGCCGCAAACAGAGTTAAAATATTCCCCTTAGTGTTTTATACTCTCAGCGAACCTCTACACACTACACTAGCCTAGGGGTCCATTTGTGGTTCGCATTCTACTTTCTTAGTATATGGTTTGTGTTGCCCCTAGGCCTATTGCATCCTATTGTGTTCTATAGTGTTTGCACTACTTTCTGACTGTTTTACTTACCTGATTTGTTTTAGTTGTGTATATTTTGTGTATGTTACTTACCTCCTAAGGGAGTATATCCTCTGAGATATTTTTGCCTCATTGTCACTAAACTAAAGTACCTTTATTTTTAGTGACTATGAGTATTATATTTCGTATGATATAATACCTATATGATATAAATGGCATTGCATGAGCTTTGCATGTCTCCTAGTTCAGCCTTGGCTGCTCTGCTATAGCTACCTCTATCAGCCTAAGCTGCTAGAATACTACTACACTCTACTAATTAGGGATAACTGGACATGGCATAAGGTGTAAGTAACATTGGTACACACTACAAGCCAGGCCAGCCTCCTACATTGGTGGTGCAGCGGTGGGATAAGTACTTGTAACTGCTTTACCACTTTGTCATTGGTGCTTTTCATCAGAAAACCATTTTCCTAATACACAGAAATATAAACAAGCAAACTTAACAGTCTTACTTTCACCCTAAAAAACTTTCTAAAAGTTTCTACAAAGTTTGAAAACGTTTTTTCTCTCTGTTCTTGAAAGCTCTAAACTGTTTCTCTCACCCCTAATCTCTTTCTTTTCACCATGTCTGTGGTCGAGGCCACTCCCACAGCTGTGAAGACAACTTATGACAATCTAAACTTTAAGAGTTTGAGGGGTCTCTGTATAGAAAGAAGTTTGGGGATTGGTAAGAACCCTACTAAGGAGCTCCTTCTTAACCTTCTCCTTGAAAGTGACCAGAGTCAGACTGGTCAGACCCAGGATCAGGAGGTAGAGGAGGGAGGTACCCAGATAGATTCAGGGGAGGGTCCTGAGAACTCTGGGGAGGGTATTGCCAAAGACCTTTCACTTATCAGGCCACCTAGTGAAGCTGGTAGTGAGGGGGGGTCACACAACAGTAGGACACCTTTCACTCCAAAAGGCCAGGTCATTAGGGTTCAGGTAGTCAGAGAAATGTCCACTTCTGCCCATTCTCACATTGCCTCTGTATCAGAGAATTCCCAAACCTCTCACCCTGAGGATAACACCCTAGACAGGGAACTCAGGAAGCTGCGCTTGGAAGAGGCCTGACTGAGGCTAAGACAGCAGCAGTTGGCTTTAGATAGGGAATCCTTAGATGTAGAGAGAGAAAGACAGAAGTTGGGGTTAGTTTCCCATACTGGCAGCAACAGCAGCAATCTTGATAGTCATCCTGTTAGAGAAACAGATTCAAGAAACCTGCATAAGATTGTCAACCCTTACAAGGATGGGGATTACATAAACAAGTGGTTTTCTGCACTTCTGAAGGCCTGTATGGTACAGTTGGTCCCTCAAAGGCAGTGGGCTGCTATATTGTGGCTATCTTTCACTGGCAAAGGTAGGGACAGACTCCTCACTGTCAGGGAGAGTGTTTTCAACAATTACAAAGTTTTGAAAGATGCACTCTTAGATGGATTTGGCTTAACCACTGAACAATGCAGGATAAAGTGCCAGATGTATCAAGGCATTTACACCTTGCAAACAGCGAAAATCGCTGTTTGAGAGGCTCAAAATCCACATTGCGATGCCCATTCCCATTTTGCGAGTCAGTAACCTGGTTACCGACTCAGAAAATGGGACTGCAAGTCGCAAATAGGAAGGGGTGTTGCCCTTCCTATTTGTGAGTCGCAGCGTGATGTAAGATTGCTTTGTGACCGCGAACGCGGTTGCAAAGCAATTGCAGTTACCACCAGTGTCACACTTCTGGTATCCCATTCGCCCACAAAAATCCTCTTGGGGAGGTGGATCCAAATCCTCTTCACACAATCAAAAGAAGCTGTGGTGTTATTTATGTAAAAGTAAAGGCTTTGGGCAAGTGATCCCACTTGTCCAAAGAAAAACACCAAGGCTCCCACCACAACCCCAACTGCATCCACTAGTGCCCCTAGTAATAGCATTGGTGGTGGGAAGAACACTACAAATAGCCAGACAAGGGGTGTAGCTGGGCTCACCATTGGAAATGTAGTGGGGTTTGATCAAGTTACGGAGACCACAGAGGCTGTTTTAGTCATGATGGTGATATTGAGTTTGCCACCTTAGTTGCTTGTCCCCTTAATAATGGTATGTACAAGCAACTACCCCTAATAAATGGTGTTGAGGTTAAGGCCTACAGGGACACAGGAGCCAGTGTCACCATCGTGATAGAGAAACTGGTTACCCCTGAACAACGCCTACTTGGTCAACAGTACCAAGTGACTGATGCTCATAACAACACTCTTAGCCACCCCATGGCTGTTGTGAATCTCAACTGGGCGTGGTTAGTGGCCCAAAGAAAGTTGTGGTAGCCACTGATTTACCTGTAGACTGCTTACTAGGAAATCGTTTGGAAACATTAGCTTGGGCTGAAGTGGGGTTGGAGGCTCATGCAGCTATGCAGGGCATTCCAGGGCCTATCTTTGCTCTCACAAGGGCACGGGCCCAGAAGCAAAGAGGGCAGGGAAACTTGGATCCTGGAAAAATGGACCAAGTGCTCCTAAAATCTGGGGTAGAACGGGTAAATCCTTACCCACTACCCCTCCCTCTCCAGAAGATTCCCCTTTTGAGGAAGATGAATCCTCTCCCTGTGTAGACCCTACACCAGAGGAGCTGGCAGCTGACACTGCTGAGCTTTTGGGTGCAGGGGGGCCTTCCAGGGAAGAGCTGAGTGTCGCACAGTACACCTGTTCCACACTAGAGGGTCTCAGACAGCAAGCTGTCAAAGAACAAAATGGGGATGTCACTGATACCCACAAAGTCTATTGGGAAGACAACCTTCTCTATACTGAGGTAAGGGACCCTAAACCTGGAGCTGCCAGTAGATTGGTTATCCCTTTGCAGTATAGGGAGATTCTTCTGACTTTGGCTCATGACATTCCTTTAGCTGGGCATTTGGGTCAAAGTAAAACATGAAACAGACTTGTTCTATTGTTTCACTGGCCTCATATGTCAGAGGACACCAATGAGTTCTGTCGCTCCTGTGTAACCTGCCAAGCCAAGGCAAAGACTGGTGGCACACCTAAGGCCCCCTTAATTCCACTTCCAGTGGTTGGGTTGCCCTTTGAGAGGGTAGGGGTTGACATTGTTGGAACCCTTGACCCTCCAACAGCTTCTGGAAACAGATTCATCCTAGTGGTAGTGGATCATGTCGCTAGGTATCCAGAAGCTATACCCTTAGGGACCACTACAGCTCCTGCATTGGCAAAAGCCCCCCTGGGAATCTTTTCCAGAGTGGGTTTCCCTAAGGAAGTGGTATCAGACAGAGGTAGTAACTTCATGTCTGCATATCTCAAGGCAATGTGGAAGGAGTGTGGTGTTACCTACAAGTTCACCACTCCTTATCATCCACAGACAAATGGATTGGTTGAGAGATTTAACACAACTCTCAAAGGCATGATCATGGGACTCACTGAAAAACTCAGGAGGAGATGGGATGTCCTGTTGCCATGCCTCTTTTTTTCCTATAGGGAGGTGCCCCAGAAAGGATTGGGCTACAGCCCCTTTGAACTCCTTTTAGGACACCCTGTAAGAGGCCCCCTTGCGGGTTGGGAACAACCTTTAAAAGCTCCCAAAAAAGACATTGTGGACTATGTGCTTGGCCTCAGATCAAGGACGGCTGAGTACATGAAAAAGGCCAGTAAAAACCTCTAGGCCAGCCAAGAGCTCCAAAAGCAATGGCATGACCAGAAGGCTGCCCTGACACAGTACCAACCAGGACAGGAGGTATGGGTATTGGAGCATGTGGCACCAAGAGCACTCCAGGACAAGTGGAGAGGACCCCATCTCATTGTGGAGAAGAAAGGTGAGGTCACCTATTTGGTGGACCTGGGCACTGACAGAAGCCCCCTTAGGGTGCTTCATGTCAATCGTCTTAAACCTTACTATGACAGGGCTGACCTAACCCTGCTCATGGCCACAGATGAAGGACAGGAAGAAGACAGCGACCATCTCCCTGAGCTATTCTCCACCACTGAATCTGATGTCTTAGTGGAGAGAGTTGTACTGGCAGATTGCCTTACTGCTGAGCAGAAGGACAGCTGCATAAATCTCCTTGATCAGTTCTCTGACCTCTTCTCACTAATTCCAGGTACAACTACCTGGTGTGAGCACTGAATTGACAATGCAGACAGTGTACCTGTCAAAACTAAAATTTATAAACAGCCTGACCATGTCAGAGACTGTATCAAACAAAGGGGTACAGAAAATGTTAGACCTTGGAGTGATTGAACCCTCTGAAAGCCCCTGGGCCAGCCAAGTGGTGCTTGTCCCCAAACCTCAAAGTAAAGAAGGAAAGAAGGAAATACAGTTTTGTGTGGACTATAGGGGTTTCAATCAAGTAACAAAAACTGATGATCACCCTATACCCAGGGCAGATGAGCTGATGGATAAGCTGGCTTCTGCCAAGTATCTAAGCACTTTTGATTTAACTGTAGGGTATTGGCAGATTACGTTATCAGAAGTTGCTAAACCAAAAACAGCATTTTCACCATTGGAGGCAATTATCAGTTAACAGTTATGCCCTTTTTATTGAAAAATGCACCTGCCACTTTTCGGAGGTTGGTGAATAGAGTCCTCCAAGGATTGGAAGCCTTTAGTGCAGCATATCTAGACGATATTGCTTTCTTTAGCTCCACCTGGGATGATCACTTGGTCCACCTGTGGAAAGTTGTGGAGGCCCTGCAAAAGGCAGGCCTCACTATCAAGGCCTCAATGTGCCAGATAGGGCAGGGGAAAGTGGTTTATCTGGACCACCTGGTAGGTGGGGAACAGATTGCACCACTGCAGGGGAAGATCCAAACCATTATGGAATGAACTCCCCCTACAACTCAAAGCAAAGTGAGAGCCTTCCTAGGCCTCACTGGGTACTACAGGATGTTCATCAAGAATTATGGCACTATAGCTGCCTCTCTTGATGACCTCACATCAAAGAAAATGGCTCCCCTGTCCATCACCACCCTAGGGGCGGTGCCCAAAGTTCCTCCAGTGTGTCCCAGACTTCAGCCATCTTGCTGTGCACGGTATGGGGGCACTTTGGAGGGTTCTGAGTGGCCAGTGCCAGCAGGTGATGTCAGAGTCCCCTCTAATAAAAGGAGGGCAGAAATGGCCTAAAATAAATTTCCCCCGCCCTGGGGAGCGACCCTTGCCTAAGGGGTTGCTGCCCTTGCATGAAATTGGCGCAAAAAAAGATCCCTGGTGCCTAGTGGATTCTGCCCCGCTTGGGGGAAGATTAAGCTAACAAAAATCAGCCGATCTGCCCCCAATGGGGGCAAAAATGGCCTAAATATAATTTGCCTCCTAGGGAGCAAACTTTACCTAAGGGGTCGCTCCCCAACTCTAAAAAAACATTTTAAAAAACACAAAAAAATGCCTAGTGGTTTCTGCCTCCCGGGGGCTGATCGGCCTAATAACATTAGGCCGACCTTCCCCCAAGGGGGGCAGAAATGGTCTAAAATAAACTTGCTCCCCCCGGGAGCGACCCTTGCCTAAGGGGTTGTCCCCCTTGCGTGAAACTGGCGGAAAAAAAGGTGCCTGGTGGTTTCTGCTCCCCTTGGGGGCAGATTGGCCTAACAAAAATCGGCCGATCTTCAGAAATGGCTTAAATATAATTTACCCCCTAGGGAGCGACCCTTGCCTAAGGGGTCACTCCCCAACTCTCAAAAAACACACAAAAACACACAAAAAACATTTTTTTTGAAATCCCTGGCACCTACTGGTTTCTGCCCCTCTGGGGGCAGATCGACCTAATAACAATAGGCGGATATGCCCCCAGACGGGGCAGAAATGGCCTAAAATAAATTGCCCCCCCCCCCGGAGCAACCCTTGCCTAAGGGGTTGCTCCCCAACTCTAAAAAAACACACAAAAAAAGAATAAAAAACGGATCCCTGGCGCCTACTGGTTTCTGCCCCTCTGGCGGCAGTTCGGCCTAATAACAATAGGCCAGTATGCCCCCACAGGGGGCAGAAATGGCCTAAAATAAATCCCCCCCCGGAGGAGCGATCCTTGCCTAAGGGGTCACTCCCCTTCTGTGAATTCACCATAAAAAAACTTCCTGGTGTCCTGTAGTTTCTGCCCCGCTTGAGGGCAGACTGGCCTCATAAAAATGGGCCGATCTGCCCCCAAGGGGGGCAGAAATGGCCTAAATATAATTTGCCCCCTAGGGAGCGACCCCTGCCCCCCCCCAGACATGGGGGACAATTCCATGATCTTAGACATGTTACATGGTCCTATCCGGAGTTATCAGTGTGAAGCTACATATAGGTATTGACCTATATGTAGTGTACATGTGTAATGGCTTCCCCTCACTCACAAAGTCCAGGGAAATTTCCTTGAACTATGTGGGGGCATCTTTGCTAGTGCAAGGGTGCCCTCACACTTAGTATCTTTGCACCTAACCTTGAGCAAGTGAAGTTTAGACATCTAGGTGAATTATAAGTTACTTAAGTGCAGTGAAAATGGCTGTGAAATAGTGTGTGCACTATTTCACACATGCTGCAATGGCAGGCCTGTGGAAGGGTTTGTCGGAGCTCCCTATGGGTGGCAAAAGAAATGCTGCAGCCCACAAGGATCTCCAGAAACCTTAAATTCCCTGGGTACCTATGTACCATATATTAGGGACTTAGAAGGGGGAGGGGGTCAAGTATGCCAATTGAAATTGGTATATGAAGTCACTAGCCTACAGTCACAAATTTAAAAGCAGAGAAAGCATAAGCACTGAGGTTCTGGTTAGCAGAGCCTCAGTGACACAGCCGAGCACTACTGACTACACACACATTAGGCCACAAACTATGAACACTGGGGTTCTAGCTAGCAGGATCCCAGTGAGACAGGCAAAACACATTGACATACACTCACAAACAGGCCAAAGGTGGAGGTAACCATGTTAGGAAGAGGCTACTTTCTCACAATTAGTCTGTTGGAGCTAACTTGCAAGTCCTCGGATTGTATTCACAATGGCTTTCTGATCCACAAAGATACTTCTCAGAAGGTCAAGGGCCTCCTCACTGAGGGCAGCAGTGGTAACAGGGGTTGAGGCAGAGGTGCCAGCAGCAAATGAGACGCCCACCCTCTTGGTTGAGTGGGAACGGCCAACTAGTAGGGGAGCAACAAGGGAGGGTGGTGATGGAATCAGGGGTGGTGGACAAGGATTTCCTGGGGGTTTCCCCGATGGGTCAGCCACCACTAGGGAGTGGCCATTTGAGGAGGAATCCAATTATGGTGACAATGTCCTGGTCTCCCCTGTGGGACTCCCCTTGCCTACCGGGCTACAGCTATGTCAGTGATGTCTTGACCTGAGGTCCTGTGGCCAGTTGCTTCCCCACTTCGTTGGGCCCTGTCTCCTTTGCTTGTCAAAACGTATGCATGCATGCAATCTACATTTATGAAAGATGCCCAGGGAAAAATCAAGATCTCAGACAACTACAATTGCATGGCTGAAGTCTTGCAACCACAATAACCATATAACAACTAAAAGACCTACCCATCCTCAAAGCTATAACTCATGCCCCAGACCAAAGTTAACTTTTTGCAAATAATAGTATCCCATTGTTAAAGTCTATTCTCACATTTCACACAACAGGTCATGCACACATCCTTTTGGCACATACGTAGTGTACCAACAGTTAGTAATGATGCCACGAAATCCTGCTTTTTTTATTACAAAATATCAGTATCCTGGAGTGGGTGACATTTAAATGCCCATTACACACTGGAAACATTTCAACAATGTACACTTCAACAAGTGACACCATTTCCAAAAGAGTCTAGGAGGTAGTTTCCATGTTACTACGATAGGCCTCACATGTGGTACTGAAAGGAACACTATTGATGTTAGGTTCAATATGTCAGGGAGAGGTGTCTCCAGAATACACAAAACAATGATTCAGTAACCCCAGGGTAGTCACCACTAATGTCTGACACCAATTACAATGACATTATCAAAGTGTTTCTCTAGTAAACATCTTTCCTTTGCATGTTGGAGGGACACAGAACTTCCAATGACTAATAGAAGGACCTCAATATGCTGTCCAATGAGAAACAACATCACTAGCCACATCTTGGACTTGCCAACCCTGTTGTCTGTCTGTGAACAAATGCCTGTACCGAAACACATATGGTGTCAACATCACTGCAAGTCACTCCATGATGCATGCCAATATTCAGGACACACTATTCAATCATTACATGTGTTCAGTGCACATTTCCACATGAATGCACATCAGGGGCATAGATAAACACAAAGTGGTTCCATAATCTGGGCCTAATTGTCATGTCGCTCATGGCTACTACTGTTCTACATGCTAAATCACGTACTATGATGCACGAAGGTATCTGTCAGAGAGTAAACAACAGTAGACAACACACTCCTATCTGTGCACACCGCACAACAAGAAATGGTCAACCATTGTAACTGTATTATTCCACAAATATTTTTCCATGCACATATATGTGAGGGAATACAGATCTAATCCCATCAACATAGTATGACATGCATGAAAATACAGATTAAGAATGTTTCCTAAAGAGAAAAGGACACATGCTGACATGTAGGCACAGGGAATGTTTGCATCAGTCATGGGGCATAATTCATGTCAATGGACGTTTCCCACTTACAAATGGAAAGTGCATTGCTACATTTGTAAACAGTTAGCCATGTAAGCCATGTCACATGTATGATGGACACCTTCACATCACAGACTGTAGTGAGGCGCCAGCACCCATCATATACTGAAGATGATTAGCACCTGGGTGGCAGATGTCTACATACACATATACTCAGACACATGGCAGAGGACAGTGATGCATAACCTACTTACCTTTGGCCTGTAACATCTAGGGTTAGTGATCTAGAGGTTTAGAAATTACACCCACTACAATAACAAACAGTACATGAATGATCACCAGACACAGCCATTTCTGGGCCCTGCCGAGGAAGTGGTTTGAGGATTCCCCTCAGTTTTGTACTAGATCCCAGGTTCAAAAAGGCAAGGCACACCAGTTTGACACACATATCAATACAACACAAACCAAACAATCTGCCTTCTACTGTGTGCCATATGGCTCATATCTAATTGTCTGGGGGAGCAGTCAGCTACTCACTCAATCACCTGGCAGTGGGACAGGCACAAATTTGATGTGTACTCACCCCCTTGTGGCTTCTGTGCTGCCATCATATGCCCATCAAACTCCAAGTAGGCCACCAAAAGAATTCAGGCCTTTAAGGGTACCATTGTCCGAGGGCACCCTGCCCACATTGGAGGAATGGCCCATCTGGTCCTCTGTGATCTTCCATGCCACGCATCTCAGATCGTCCCATCTGTTGCGACAGTGGGTGCTCCGCCATCTGTGGGCCCCCAGGGTCCTCACCTTTTTGGCAATGGCTCTCCATAGCCCTTTCTTCTGATGGGTGTTGACCTGCATGGGTGCAAAAGATAAAACAATAAATTATGTCCAAAAATCCCATCCAAATTGGCTGAGTCATATACATGACAGTGCACAAAGCTTAAAACATTCTTATTTTGCCCAAACAGCCCATATGTGACACATACTAGGCATTGGGTACAGAGACATGAATACAAACACTTCCCAATCTTCTGACCAATCCACCATCCAGCTCAGGTCCTCCAACGACTAGGTGCTCTGATATCTAGTGGGACATGCTCTAGTAATCTGACTGAGATTTGAGGAACTATGTGACACATCACACATCAGTGGCTTTTGAAAAGTAGATTCCTTAGAGATAAATGCATTAAAACACTCACACTCTGTGAGAATGATTCTCTGTACAAAGTTCCTACAGGCTAGCGCCAGAGTACAAACTCAAACACTACACATGGGTAACATTAAGGGGACTGGTATGGTTGGTACAGAAAGTGTCTACACTGTCCATTTGTGGATATGTGGACTAACAAATGCATATTCATTTCACCTTAGGGGATGGGTTTCTGTGTCATGTACTTGTGCCACAGAACATGCTTTTAGACATATGTGTCCATCCTACAGAGATGGCATCCAAGAAATAAAGACATGTATTGTCCATTTACAGCCATGTGATAAATCTACTGAATCACATATTGTGGGTTCCCAGGAATCAACACACTGTCTGCACTGTGAAACTATCATATATGAAACAGGTCTGTGCAGGACTAATTTGACCTGTGTGAAGGAGGCAACAGGGCCGTGTAAGTAAGGGACCTTTTAGGGGACAGATGCACACATTGACAATGATGCTAAGTGCAGATTGGTCACAGACCATTTACTCTCCCCTAAAATCATTTTCATACTCATCAGGGAGGGAGCCTCAATAAGCTTCAAATTAGCACAAAGCCTATACTTGGCCACATAACAGGATCAACTGGGATACAGGGAGTGAGCATAGTGCCACAGTTGCATAGCAAAAGTGACTGACTCAACACCAATCTAGACTTGGACCCATACTGTGAGAAACATTTGACAGTTCCTGGTCTCTGCAGAATGAGCAGACAGAACCTACATGAAACTCAATTCCCATCACTTCCGTGCATGTCAGTACATCATGTAGCCAACTGCAATTTGGCATGTGTTGTGTATGTGGCAATATGAAGGGCAGAGTTAGTCTGGATATGCCTTCAAAACAATAGTTTATCAAGGCCAGATGTGGTTTGAAATATCAGTGGCAACATGCACATAGCTCACGTTGAATCCACCTCACACATACAACATGCATACACAGCTCACTCTGTCATGCGAATGCGTTGTCTCACATTAACAACATGCATGTGATAAGAGGTATATGGGGATGTTTGTGATGTCACCTCACCTAGTTTTGTCCTTCCAACATAAGGTAGATAAGGGTACATTTAAACACACACACACAACAATGTATTAGGGCTCATCATCTGGCAATGATCATAGTTAAAGCACATTTACCCTCCCATTGATGCCACACTGACTGCACCTCCATGGCCTCGACAATACATTCTGGCACACATGGGCACAATCTACCCTGTGATGATGGAATATAAGGTGAACTACAGAGAAATAAATGTGAACATGAGGCACTTAACTGCTCCTCTGGTGCACCATAAAGCTGTCCACTCAGGGGTAAGACCTCTGTGACTGGCCTCTCCAGTTTATATGAGGAGAAGGCAGGTGGCCTATTACCTGCTGGACATGGCATGATTGCTTCCAGAGGTGGTACACAGCAGCTCAGGTAGTGGAGGCATTGCTGGCAGCATTGTTAGAAGTCAAGTGAGGGATTTTGTGGAACATCACTGCCAAGTCCACCATGTACGTGGTCGTCACCACCAGCGGAGACAGCCATTGGTCTGCAACTACAACCGGCAACAACATTAGCCTATGGCTGTGTCTGCCATGGTTGCAAAGTTTTTTTGTTTTTCCAAGGAATAATTTTTATATTATGAGAAGTCCTAGTGCTTTGTGTGTCAGCTGAAATCTTAGAACCTTACCTAACTATAAAGCCACTTTCGCCTTTCTTTTCTTTGTGAATATATATGACCTGCTCTCCACCTAAACTTTGAACTACCTAGAGATCTGTCTTCTTTTTTGCATCATTTATGCAAACACTTTAACCCTGAAAGGGTTTTGTTTTGAGACACACACACACACACACCCCCACACACACACATATATGAAATAATCTTTTCTAAACATGATTGACTTACTAAGATATCATCTAAAAAATATTGTTTACAAAAATATCACCATCTCATACCAAATTAAGAAAATCAGAAATTCAATGACCAAATTATCCCCGTAAAAGAAAATCTATTTTTAACTATGCTAAAAATACTAATAACAGAAAGAAATATATTGTTGCCTTTAACCCCTTTGCTGACAGGCCTTTTCCCTCTCAGGTGCCAGGACTTTTTTTGGCTATTTGGGGTCGTTTTTGCTTAGGCCCTCATAACTCTTTGTCCACATAAGCTACCCATGCCAAATTTGTGTCTTTTTTTCCAACATCCTAGAGATTCTAGAGGTACACAGAGTTTGTGGGTTCCCCTGGAGGAAACCAAGAAATTAGCCAAAATACAGTGAAACGTTAATTTGTTTGTTAAAAAAAGGGCTGCAGAAGAGCTTGTTTTTTTGCTGTAAATGGCACTAACAAAAGGTTTGCAGTGCTACAATCACCATCCTCCCAGCTTTCAGGAACAGGCAGACTTAAATCACAAAACCAAATTTTTCAACACAATTTTGGCATTTTACTGGAACATACCACATTTTTACAATTTTTGGTCCTTTCAGCCTCCTTCCAGTTAGTGACAGAAATGGGCATGAAACCAATGCTGGATCCTCAACAGCTAAACATTTTGGAGAAGTAGACAAAATTTGAAAATCAGCAAGGGGTCATTTGTGTAGATCCTACAAGGTATTCATGCAGAAAATAACAGCTGAAATAAAAAAATATTGAAATTTAGGTGAAAAAACAGCCATTTATCTCCACATTTTACTCTAACTTTTTTTGCGATGTCACATTTTCAAAAGCAATTTACAGTTGTACCTGCTGGGCTCTTCTAGTTGCAGGGATATATAGGTCTTGTAGGTTTATCAAGACCTCCAGGTACCCAGAGCCAATAAAGGAGCTGCACCATGCAATGGGTTTTCATTGTATGATGGGTAAACAGCAATTCATTTGGTGAAACATGAAAAGTGAAAAATAGGTATCAAGGAAACCTTTGTATTTCCAAAATGGGCACAAGATAAGGTGTTGAGAAGCAATGGTTATTTGCACATCTCTGAAGTCGGGGGTCCCCATACTAGCATGTGAATTACAGGGCATTTCTCAAATAGTCACCTTTTTTTGCACACTGTCTTACGTCTGACAAATGTAGAGAAAGACAAGGGGCAATAACACTTGTTCTTCTATTGTGTTTTTTGGAAAGTGCCTAGCTGTGGGTTTTGGCCTTTAGCTCAGCCAACACCTATGAAAACCTACCAAAGGTATACATTTTTTAAACTAGACACGTAGGGAAATTCAGAATGGGGTGACTTGTGGGGCTCTCACCAGGTTCTGTTACCCAGAATCCTTTGCAATCCTTAAAATTTGGCCCAAAAAAACTATTTCCTCACATTTCGGTGATAGAAATTTCTGGAATCTGAGAAGAGACACAAATTTCCTTCAACCCAGCATTCCCCCAAGTCTCCCAATAAAAATGGTACCTCACTTGTGTGGGTAGGCCTAATGCCCAGGACAAGAAATTAACCAAAACACAATGTGGACACATCACATTTTCCCAAAGAAAGCTGACCTGTTTTTTAGAAAGTGCCTAGCTGTGGATTTTGGTCTCTAGTTCAGCCGGCACCTAGGAAAACCTACCAAACCTGTGCATTTTTTAAAACTAGAGACCTAGAGGAACCCAAGATGAGGTGACTTGTGGGGCTCTCATCAGGTTCTGTTACCCAGAACCCTTTGCAAACCTCAAAATTTGGCCAAAAGAAACACTTTTTCCTCACATTTCGGTGATAGAAAGTTATGGAATCAGAGAGGGACCACACATTTCCTGCCTCCCAGCATTCCCTCAAGTGTCCTGAATAAAATGGTACCTCACTTGTGTGGGTAGGCCTAGTGCCCGCGACAGGAAATGCCCCAAAACACACCATGGACACATCACGTTTTCCCAAAGAAAGCTGACCTGTTTTTTGCAAAGCTGTGGATTTTGACCTCTAGCTCACTCGGCACCTAAGAAAACCTAGCAATCCTGGACATTTCTGGAAACTAGACACCTAGGGGAACCCTGGATGGGGTAACTTGTGGCTCCCTCACCAAGTTCTGTTACCCAGAATCCTTAGTCAACCTCAAAATTTGGCAAAAAAACAGTTTTTCCTCAAATTTCAGTGCTGCAAAGTTCTGGAATCTGAGGGGAGCCACAAATGTTCTTCTACCCAGCATTCCCCCAGGTCTCCCAATAAAAATGGTACCTCACTTGTGTGGGTAGGCCTAGTGTCTGCAACAGGAAATGCCATAAAAACATTATGTGGACACATAAAAATGATCACATACAAAACTACCTTTTTTTGATGGGGCACCTGCATTTTTGGTCCTTGACTCAGCAGCCATCTAGGGAAACCTGCCAAACCCAAATATTTCTGAATACTAGACATCCAAGGGAGTCCAGGGAGGTGTGACTTCTGTGGATACCCTTTTGTTTTCCTTTCCAGAATGCTCAGTAAACCTCAAATTTAGCTAAAATAAATCAAATGTTTCCCCACATTTCTGTGTGGGATCTTCGCACCAGCACACACTTCTTACCACCCAACATTCCCCTCAGTGTCCTGGTAAAAATGATACCTCACAAAAGGGCACTTTGAAAAAAATTTTTTTTAGGCTGACAAGTGGGGCAGAATTTGTATTGGTTTAGATGCAACAATGCTGAGTGGTAGGAATTTTGTGGATTCCTGCAGATTCTGGATGGTTCCATCACAAAAATTTGGAAAAAATGTGTGATTTCAAGCAAAGTTGGAGGTATGCAATGCATTGTGGGTAAGAAAATGATGCGGGTGCATATGAAGCACACCACCCTGGACTCACTTAGATGTTTAGTTTTCAGATGTGTCTAGGTCTCGCAGAATTTCCTACATGGCAGCGTCCCGAAGTCCAATATGTGCAGCCATTACAATTCCAAGTGGGGAGGTTTTGAGACTTAGACAAGCTTTCATAGCCAAAATGTAAAACCAAAACCCACAATAATCTTATGTCCTCTGGCTTGCCATGGGATAAGATGTTTTAGTGTGCGGGGGAAGAGCTGAAAGACTGTTACCCCCTTCAGCTGGTCTAGGGCATAACCATGCCCATACTGGTTGGTAGCCAGCATCTAGTAGGCTTTCTGCCCCCCGCAAAGTGGCTCGGGGGTAATGCCCCATCTGCCTACCGGTGGGCAGAACATCTTTGTCTCCATTTATTTGGGGTGGCGGTGTGGCCATACCCCCATCCTCTTTTTTTGAAAAAAATCTTTCCTGGTCTCTGGTGGTCTTTCCGACCCACTTGGGGCCAGGTGGGCCTTTCAAAAATAGGCCAATCTGCCCCCAAGGGTGGCCAAAATGGCCAACAGTAATGTGCTCCCATGGGCAGCCACCTTTGTCCAAGGGAATGCTCCCCCAAACAAAACACACACACACCAATCCCTGGTGCCTAAGTGGTTTCTGTCCCCCCCAGCAGATCAGCCTAATAGAAATAGGATGGTCTGGTTCAAAATAAATTTCCCCCCCAGGGTAGCAACCCTTGCCTAAGGTGTCATTCCCCATCTGTAAAAACATAAAAAAAATAAAAATCCCTGGTGCCCAGGGCTTTCTGTCCCCCTTGGGGGCAGATCGGCCTTATAAATATAGGCCGATCTGCCCCCAAGGGGGCAAGAAATGGCCTAAAATAAAGAAGCGATTCCTCTTCCATCCCTGCCCATGGGATGGGGGTGCGAGGGCCTCAGGGGGAGAGCTAGTGCTTCCTCGGAGGGCCTATATGTGGATGAGGTGGCTATGTCCTAGGCGCCTGAGCAACTCAGCAGCATACGTAACCACCTCATCCCGGGCACCCGTGGGGTTAAATGACTGTATAAAATAAATAAACTATAAAAACACCATATTGAATGCAATAACATCATAAAAATAAGGAAATAAAATACACAATACTATAGTATAGCATTGTCTTTGGCTTGAAATCGAGACGGCGGCAATGCTGTAGCTAGAAGGGTGCACCAGCACCCTGTTAACATTGTGATGCTGCTGGGCAGGGGACCCCTGCAATGTCCATGCCAATTGCATGGGCAGTGCAAGGGTCCCCTGTGTCCCTCTGTACCTGGATTCTGCCAGCCTTTTCATAATAATATTAGCGCCATGAAAAGGCTGGTGAAGGACGAGGTCATAATCTGCAGGGCAGCGCTGCATGCAGCACTGACCTGGCAGATTAGGATCTCCACCACCACCAGAACGCCGGGCTTAAAGATCCTGGCACAGCTGGAGGTCAGACCATAAGGGGTGTTATGCGGCAGTCAGACCCCCGCATAGGCGGCAGTACAGATTGACACCGTGAGTGTGGCAGTAATAAGACCACCACACTTATAATGAGGCTCAAGATGTTTAAATAGCTTTCTCTCAAGAAGACATGTTGTATTAGCCCACATGCAGTGCAGTACTGAATACTGATCTGCAGCTGAAAGAAGAGTGGAGGTCAAAGAAAGAAAAGATAAAGCCTACTTGACCAGTCAGAAGAATAAAATAACAGAATATTCTCCCCAAACAATACCCATACTGATAACAGGGTCATGATGTTGTAATCTAAAACTTGTATATTCCTAGTTGTGGTATGCACAGTTTTATTCTTCTGTACAATATATTCTTTCTTTATCTTTTTTTAAATATTTGTTATGAAAAGGCTCTGATAAATTGAATACAATAAAATTTTAATTGACAAGCTCTTCAACATATAGGTCTGTGGCCAATTCACAACAGGCCTCCGCACTGGTGACTCAGGACCCAAACCCATGACGGGACCTCCGTAATGAGTAACTGGAGTGAGGAGGTCCCGCCACAAGTGCGGATGCCCTTTGCAAATCAGCCCCCCTGTGTATTCTGCACTCACTATTTCTTCTGCATTGTTTCCATTTTGATTATGCCTCCATGAGGCCATGGATGGCCTCCATCTAGTGGAGTGACACTACAGCTATCCACAAATATTGGTACTGCCATTACCAATTTATCAGCTGCCGTGCAGCAACAGCCCCACTGGCTTTCTTGGGTTCAGTAATGTTATGATGTCAAGGACAAAATATACATCAGGTGTGGTCAATGATCGTGGAACATCTGCATTTTGAATTAATAGTGATAGGAAAGGAGAGCATACTCAATTGCTTCTAGTTGCATTCACAACAATCAGGGAATGCACATAAAGAAATGCAGACCATGGCTTCTGAGGTCTTGATAAAACATCTGCATAAGTTCTGCCAATTTTGGAGCTATGTTGTTTGTGCATCCCTGACTGTACTCAATGCAGAAGTGGGGGGGGTGCCTAAGGCAATTTTGAAGCTGATATATTTAACTACCCAACCTCAATACCCCGAGTTTAGGTTGTCTTTTAAAGTATGCCTGTTACTAGAAACAAACTGAAGGATTTGCTACAGGAAGTCTGGCTGCATCAGGGTCTTTGAACACTACAAGGATGTTGTCAAGGTAATAAGAGTATCCACAAGACGTTTACAGCATCGAGGTACCAAACCTGGATCTAGATAGTCTTCAAATATTGTATCAATGATTGTACCACATGTACCAATAGACCCAAGTTCAGAAACTGCTATAATTACATTAGAAATAAACTTTGGAGTACATGCTGCCTCAAACACACATGCAACTGATAACCATCCAGTAGATATGGTAAGGGGTGCATGAGGGAGGTAACTCCCAAGACTTCAAAGTGGGTAAAGAAGATAATAGAGTGATTTGCAATGAAGCCTAGACTTCATGAGTTCTAAGTGGAATAAAACAAGGGGTTGGTCTGAGGTCTACAGGGAGAATGTCTACGGGGTTATCTGGATACTTGCAATAATACTGGAAAAAAGTGAACAAAGAAATAAGTTACCGTCATACAAGAGTAAGAGGCGGGCGATGAGATGAGGATATCTTCGTGCTGGGCTACATCTCCACTGACATTATCACACACCATAACATCTTCACTCCTGACATTTGCATGTAACGCTGTAAGGCCTCATTAATAGCATCAGGGGACAAAGACTGACTCATACCAAAACCATCCCCAGCATAACAAGCAGGCCTCTTGACCAGTGGACAAATACATGGCCAAACACACTGACAAACAGAGCTCATACCTGGGCCTTTCTGTTTTTGCCCACCTACACAGTTCAGATCCAAACTCAGAAAAAGAGGAATATTAGACAAAGGGGTGATCCCCACCCAAAGGCTGGCACTGCATATAAAAATGGTGCCCTCAGAACCTTCCTTCAAAAAACTCCTGGACATGTGTAAGATTCAATCGAAGGACTGCCCTGCATTCTGAAGAAGGAAGATTTTACCTTCTAGCCTTGAAACCAGAACTCCCCAAATCCACCTCCTGTTTGTGCTACAGAGACACAACAAGCCTCTAGGGGCCTTCCCTATAAATGTCCAGCTGGCAAACACCAAATGGACCTGCCTGAGCCCTGCTGCTCACCTCTGCAGGAGTGAGTCCAGATCCCTAAAAGGAGTCCCCAAGGTTGTGGAACCTTGGTTGGCATCAAAGTGTACTCACTGTGCCTTAAAACTAAGCTGCAGGTGAAAACCCAGACCGTTGAGGCTCTTCACAACTGCAATCAGGCTCCCACATCACCTATGATTGGCATGTCTTCCTCCAACATGAGGTTTTGATGGTGACCCGCTCTTCTCGCCAAACAGCAGGCACTGTAAAGGAACAGAGGAGAGACCTCTGTGATATCCTACTGGGCTGTAGTTATAAAACACTTTTCCCACATAGATGTGTTCCAGGTGGCCAAGGTTGGGTGAATAATTTCTCTGTAAGACAAGTCCAGTGGAGAAGGTACTAACAGTTAAGATGCAGAAAACTGTAGATCCTGCAATAAATACTGGCTACAAGTTTGTCTTGTGTGATGCTATGAGGCTTTTGGATGTGTTACTTTTGGAATTTTATTGGATGTGTTGGGAGTCCACTTTTGTGAACTGTTACACTTATAAGGCCACAATATATATATTTTCAAGTGCCATGATTAAGAGTAGAGTAGGGTGGTCTCAATTGGATAAGGGAACTACAGCGGACATAGAATATGACTTGGCAACCTGCGCCATGGTCTCACTCATGGTAGCTAAAAGCACACTTGAAGGTAGTAACGAGATGTTTGCCTCAATTTTGGGAGCAACATTGAACTTGAAAATTGCTGTAGCAAAATAAGTTGATGCAGTAGCTCTGGACATCAAGCTGTTCAGAGCAGATCAAAAGAAGTTATCGAATAGGATCACTGGTAATCAATCTAACTTGGAGGCACCGTCCTACAGTGCAAGAACTACAGACCCAAGTTAGGCCCCTGCTGGGTATTCATTGGAGAATACCTGGGAGGAAGCCAGGGCAGGGATCTCTCCCAGACAGATTATTGTTACAGAATTTTAGAGATTGTGATCTAATATTGGCTATTGTTCAGAAACAAGGCCCACAGGATGTTGGGAACTCAAAAGGCGATATTGTTCCAGACTATGGGGTTCATATTGACCCTGGCAGTCTTGCCCCGAGGCGGTGGCGGCCAGACAACCAACAGTGTGGTGGTGCAGGACCGCCAAATTCTGACCATTGCAGTGAACTGGCTGCATCGCAGCCAGTTCACCACCTGCACTGCCAGGGAAGTGGGACGCCTGGCTGAAGGTTGACCACCTTCAGCCCAGTGGTCCACCTAACACCGCCTGTGGTATAATAAGTATCCTTACCACCACGAATTTCCATGGCGGCAGCCCTGCCATGAAATCCCTGGCGGTAGGGATACTGGCAACAGGAATACTAATTCCTGTCGCCACTGCAGGACTCCCCAAAACCCTCCTCCCTGTAGGAGATGCCCACCCACCCCAACCCCATCATGAGCCCCCCACCCGCCCACCCAAGCAGCGACACTCCCCTGCCCCCCAATCCATGTACTGGCCTGCCACACTGATTCCCATACTGACCCCACGATCCACGCACGCACCATACATACAGGCATACACGTACACATCCACACATACATACATAGACACACACATCCATGTTCACTCATTGACACACACATGCACACATGGCCACAGCACTCCCTCCAACCCCCGCATACAACCATTCAAACAAGTACACAGACACTTGCACACACACACACACACACAAATACACACAATACCCCCCTCCATTCACACACACACACATCCCCATTCACACACACAACACTCAATGCCCCCCTCTCCTCTGTCGGTCGATCACCTTACCTGGTGGTTGTCCAGGAGGGAATGGGGTCCATGGGGCCTGCTCCGTCGGCACCACACCATCACCACAACACTGCCACACTGATTACCAAGTTGCAATACAGCGGACGGTGTTGTGATGACGTGGCGGTACCAGCAGAGCAACCCTGACTAGACCGCCGACCGCCAGTATGGCTGCTGGTGGCTCTCCGCTAAATGTATGGTGGAGAGCTGCCAGGAGTCATAATATGGCGGTCTTAATACCGCAGTCACTGTCATAATGAGGGCCTATATGGCTCTGGTACAACAACTGCTCAGAGTTTATTTGGAAATCAAACAATGTCTGTGAAAACACAATGCCCAATTTCAACTCTGTTACCTAGTTAGGTTGCCAGTGGACCACAAGAATAAAACACCATTCTTTGTGTCCCCAGAGATTGCATGGAGCTGACTGAAGAACAAGGGAATTTTGAGACCAGAGATGCTAGCAAAATCAAGTGAACGCAGAAATTTGATATGACATAGAGGAGATTGTGAGGGGTCCCGGGGATTCATCAAATTCAAAGGTAGACAGCTGAAGAATGGGCATGATTCATTGACAATATTCTGTCACAGAGGATGCAGCACTCTTATCTCTGAATAAGATAATGGAGTCTCTGGTGAAGGGGCTGATACAGAAAAGACAAAGACATCAGGCATTTTGCTCCAAGGCTTAGAACTGAATCACATGGCTGCTGACCTAATAACCTGGGAGCGTGTGAGTGCAGGAAGTTTTTATCATTTCACCTATTGTTGTGTAGATACATGGGTACACAATTATTGTACTCAAATTTGCCTTATTGGAAGGTACAGAAGTTTCAACTGTGCCACAGTAAAAGGGACTCTAGGATGTATTAAAGATAGGAAAGGAGCATAGACAACATTTTTTTTTTGTTCATTCTTCTAACTCACCTGCTCAGTATGACCAATTGGGAAACATTATTCATTTTTGCTAAGGGTAATATAAGGGTAATGGCAAAACAGTTCGACAAACCTCAAATGATTGTTGGTTTACAGTATTTTCCTAACACATGCCGTCTTTCACTCACATCTTGGATCATAGAACACGTGAAAGCATTGATGGTGGAGCTCTGGACTACACCATGTTCTGTGTCCTACATAGCTATAAACAACTTAGTATTGGGTGACTGCTGAACTGGATTGATTCTCTTAGTATACCAGTTAAGCAATACAAAGAGAAACATTGGGAAGCAACAATAAAATAAATTTTGGTAGCTCTAGTTAGGGACCAGCTAGAAAAATAATTAAACAACCATTTTTATTAGTAACTAAAATCTCAACTCAATGATATGAAGTCAGATTTTTTATGAATATTAGGGAAAGGTATATTTTAGAAAGTTAAATTTTTCCTTGTTTGAAGCTGCTTGGGGCTAATTTGCGTGAGCTCTGAAGTAGTGGCCCAACCAGGATGAATGGTATGAAAACTGATCCCAGAGCAGTTGCAATAGTTTTAGTGTTGGGAAGACTTTTTCTCTTCCCCTGGCAGCAAGACCAGTGTGATGGGCCCAGGAACTTATATTACCTCAAAGGCGTGTCCCCTGTGACCGACAAATGTTTGGTGACACCTGGAAAGGACCTAGCTTTTGTTCTCCCAATCAGGCTGGCACCAATCCCAGTTGCAGGAAAGTTACCTACAAAACGGGTTTAGGCTGACCTCAGAGAAGGAGAGTGTTCATTACCCTGACCACATCTCTGGACAGGCACACAGGCTTTACACAAGGAGAACATGAATGGATTTTGAGAGTAAAAGGGCACTGTGGGGTTGTTTACAGACGGTAAAGAGGAATGGCTTCAGAAGTAGGTATGTTTACCCCAAGGAATGTTAATGCATTTGCTTTGGGAGAAGTCAGGAGTCACGACTAGTTGATGCCAGGCATAAGTATGGCACCCAACACCCTTTTTAGAACACTTTATGGATGCGTGGAAGAAGAGAAGAGGAATGGCCCTGCTGTCTGTAACCAGAGAGAAGCCTCAAAAGGATGCTCCTGCTTCCCATTGTACCCAGGACAAAAATGTGGACTCCAAGGGTCAGTTGGCTGACCTCCTGCATAGCTAGAGGGCCACTTCAAGCTGCAAGAGGCCTTTCCCTTGAAGTATGCAGCTCACCAATTACAACTGGACGGAACCTTTGATAGCCTCTGCTGGACTGTGTCTTGAGTCTCAAGTGCTGTTCCCGAGGTCCTGGAAACCTGGGCTGTGTCTAACTTGACTTGTCCTACTTTCTCTGAAAGACTGAGTATTAGAAACGCTTTGGATTTCCAGAACTCTGGAGAAACAGTACAAACCAACCCAGCCTGTCTACCCAAGGCACAGCCTCACTGGATTGGAGAATGAGCTTTCTCCCTCTAGGAGCATCTCCGTAGCAGAAAACCAGCAGGCCCTGTGCATGAAGGTATCCGGCCTCATGGAACCCATCACTAGATATGACCTGCTGGTTTGACACACTGAAGGATTTTGACTTCAGTTTCACGGACTGAGGGCCTGCTTTAGGTCTCAGTGCAGGGGAATACTCTGTCACAATCGTGACAGATCTCCCGTCTGCCGTAATAAAAGCCATTATATCCTGTGGGAATTGTGATGCGGCGAACAAAATATTGGTCGCATTTGTGATGGAGTATTCCTTCTGCCAAGATCTAAATCAGGCCCATATTCCCAAGGAAATTTTTAAGTATTTATTTTTTGTGCTTTGCGTTTTAGGTTTTTACGTGAAATGGAAAAAATACCTAAGTGTGCTGAAGCAGATGTCTTAAGTATACATTTTTAATGGGTTTTTATGTATTTTGAAAAGTGACTTATGTAGTAAAATGAATAACGTAGAAAAATTATGTGTAATTTGAAATTGTGACCTCGAAGAATGGCCACCAGTGTTCATCAAATGTACTAAAATATAAATGTTCCAAATGAAATATTGAAGATGTATTAGATCAATGTAGTAATATGTCATATTACGGATTATGAAATATGTTATTGCTTATTAATTGTAGGCCTTAACTTAGCAAGTGTCTTGGCCTAGTTTGCCTAGCCTCATGCAAAAACTGTATTGCTTGACATTTACTACAAAATTCTGACATCTGTGAAATGCTGATTGTTTTAATAAAATGCTTAGTAGAAACTTTCTATGAGAACCGATGGACAGGAGATGAGACCTCTCGCAAAGTAACAATTCATGTGTAAAATGTGCAAAGGGTTCTTTCCCAGGACGCGAACAATGAAGACACTCACTGGAGACGAAGAGACAACAAAATTGATACCTGACGAGCAGGATGATGAGAACATCATAAGGCAAACCAATCAAGGACATGTGAACTGTGAAATATTATAATTCATAGATTTGGTGTACGGACATCATTGAACAGAGTAATAACATACGATTAATTGACGAATTGGAATTTGGGAGATAGTTTCGGTGACTTTGATAGAAGAAAGTGACAGAGGGAAAATACTTCAGATCTTACCCCGTTATGAGATGCGATATTGAGAAGAAGAGATTCAAGATTCTGTCATTGGGCTCATACTCTCTGACTGAGAGCCTGATGTTTTGCTGATCAATTGATGACTGGAGGACAAAGAGTGATGACTGAATTACATTTTTGTGCCTTTTCTTTTTAGGTACCAACTGCGCTGTCTAAATATTTTCTTTAGGTAGATGTTTTTCCAAAATTGTGTTCTAAATTGTTTTGCATGAAGTCCCACATGCTGATGTTAATTTGTGTTAGTTGAGGTTACTCACATGACGACTGACAAATTACAGAGACAAATGGTTGACAAATTGTTTTGCTGAACTTGATGGATATCATAGCTTTGCTGAATTGGGTTGTATTAATGTTTTGTGTTGATGCCTTAGAATGTCTTTTGATTCAATCTCTGATTAGATCACGTCTTCTGTGACTTGCTTATCAACAAGTGTAATAAAACTGTTTTGGTTTGCAGGTGATGATTAGGAGTCTTAACTTAGTATTGTTAATATAAGGCAAATAAACTTAATCAACTTATAATTAAAGGAGTGGTTATGCATGGCTGAAGAGCTATGGTGTGTGAATTTTACTGACTTCATTG
Source organism: Pleurodeles waltl (assembly GCF_031143425.1). NCBI lineage: Eukaryota > Metazoa > Chordata > Amphibia > Caudata > Salamandridae > Pleurodeles > Pleurodeles waltl. Next base: position 144,545,843 of record NC_090439.1, on the reverse strand, counting down.
ATTGTTGATTTGACTAATGGTTATTGATCATTGTGTGTTTATTATTGATTCTGTACTGAAACTATGGTAAGAACATCTTATATGAATCAAAAGGTTCATCGACCTATACGCATCCCCTTGTAAATTTACTTTTTAAGGACTGACGCGCTAACAGTTATGGTAGCAGACTGATGGTTAGTTTTTATGGGGGCTTGCCATAGGTGTTCGATAGAGTGACAGGTGTTGACAGTTGTGCTAGGAGACTGATGGACAGGTGCTCCTAGTTATAGTAATAGTTTAAAGATTGATCATTGGAGAAATCAGTATTATTGAGATTTGGATTTTGTTTTTCAAAATGGCATTTGTAGAGAGAATGATGTTCCCTTAAGCCCAGAAGTCACTGTCCCAGATCCTGGATCCTGCTAGTAGTGATGGGTATGTTCCCGGCATTCTAGTGACACAGTGAGAGAGATAGGTTGCGTTTGCACAGCTTATGCAAATCGCAGGTGAATTGTGATATATGTGAGGGAATTTAGGGAGTCTGCGTACTCCAGATGAAGTTTCAGTAGGAGTGTGCCTACTCCGCATTATGAGAGTAGGGAAGTTGTCAAACTTCATATGTGTGTGGCACTTTGTGCTCAAATATTTTCCACTTGGTTGTTGATGTGCGGACCCTGCATGGTCTAAGACTCTGTATAGTATATTGAAAAGTGTATGAGACACTTGGTTATGTGTTGTAATCTGTCTGGTTTAGTAGGTTGATTGGGCGTGGCCAATGAGTCAGTGTGAATGTTAAGTGGGCGGGAGGAAAATTTTAACTGAGATTTGGGGAGTCCTATGTGCACCACACCACTATGTCCTGGGGAGTGCAAGACCACAGTCTACCAAGTGGGTGGTTTGCCTACTACTTGGTCCTGGGAAGTGCAAGACCACAGTCTCTTAAGTGGGTGATTTGCCCACTGCTTGGTCCTGGGAAGTCCAAAGCCACAGTCTCTCTAGTGGATGGCTTCTTCAACTGGTTCTGGAGGGGGCCTTGTGCCCAGTGTGTTTCATCCTGGGAAGGATGGGTGAGTGGATGGCTTCTTCCACTGGTTTTGGAGGGGGCCTTGTGCCCAGTGTACTTAATCTTGGGAAGGATGAGGTGGGTGGATTGCTTCTTCCACTTGTTCTGGAGGGGGCATTGTGCCCTGTGATGCAGATCTTGGGGAGTGCAAGGTCACAGTCTCTCACCTGGGTGTCAGACCCACATGCTTTTCAGGGGCCAAGATGCACAACAGCCCATGAAGACAGGACTACACAGACTCCGCTGGCGGTGACGGCTGTTCAGTGGTGGCAGTGGTGGCAGTGGTGGTGCTGGTGTCGGGGCTGGCAGTGGTGGGGGGAGGCTCCAGGCCATCACCTGGAGCCTCAGACGGATGCCCACTGTGGCTGCTGCTGGTGGCAGTGGTGCTGGTGGCGGTGCTGGCAGTAGTGGGGGGAGGCTCCAGTCCTTCCCCTGCAGCCTTGGATGGCTGCCCACTGGGGCTGCTGCTTCTGGCAGTGGTGCTTGTGGCTGTGCTGGTGGTGGTGCTGGGAGTGGTGGTTTGGGGAGGCTCCAGCCCTTCCCCTGCAGGCTCGGATGGCTGCCCACTGGGGCTGCTGCTGCAGTGGTGCTGGTGGCAGTGCTGGTGGCGGTGCTGGTGGCGGTGCTTGCACTGGTGGGTGAGACTCCAGACCTTCCCCTGCAGCCTCAGATGGCTGAAATACCATGGTTGGTGGTGGGGGCTCCGAATGAGTCCCAGCACAAGGCCTCCTGTCCTTCCTGCCTGCTGGTGCAGGCCCCTTCCCCTTCCTGTCAGAAGCCAGGGATTTCCGCTTGCTCTTCCCCCCTGCAGCTGATGGTGCCTCCTTGCCCTTCCTAGACGTTGCTGGTGGAGGCCTCCTTGCCCTTCCTTATCGCAGCTGGAGGTGCCTCCTTGCCCTTCCTTGATGCACCTGGGGCAGGCACCCTGTCAGTTTTGCTTCCTTGTGCCCGGTATCCTGCAGTTGCTGTCGACACTACTGTGGCCGTGGACTGGGTGGCTGAGCTGCTCGTCTGGGTTCCGACCACCTTGGTCCGAGGAGAAGGACGGGGGAGAGTGGGAGGAAAGAGGTCAACGGTAGAGAGGAAAAGCTTTTTAGGGACATTGGGGCGGGAAGAGGGTGTAGGTTTGGGAGTGGAGGAAGAGGAAGTGGTTGTAGGAGGTGTCTGCTGTGTTTGGGTGCAGGTGCATGGGTTGGATGCTGTTGTGAGGTGGATGGCTGTTGGGTGTCTGAGTGCCTGCGTTTGTGTACTGTGGAAGGAGGGGGCACAGACACAGTGGGAGAGGACACAGGAGATGTGTGCATGGATGTGGGGATGGTGACTGCCAGTGAGGAGCGTGTAGTGATAGGCGTGATGGTGGTAGTGGATGAGGATGTTGTGCATGCAGGTGTGAGTGTAGATGCAACTGGGAGGGAGGTGGATGACGAGGAGGAGGGAGGAGGGAGATGCAGTGAAGGCTGTAGATGTTGGTATGTCTGCATCTGGATGGTGTTTGTGTGAGTGCCCATGGGATGATGTGTGGTGCTTGTGTTTGCCTGAACTACTCCTGCATGTTGTCCTGGGTGCATTCTGGTCTGCCTATGTGCTTGAGATAGGTTGGGAATGAGGGGAATGGGATTGGGCAGAGGAAATTGGAGGGGGGAGGCTAGAAACAGGGACAATGTCTGCCATCAGTGAGGAAGCCAGAGCATTGATTGATCTCTGTTGGGCTGCCATGCCAGAGTGAATGCCCTCCAGGAATGCATTTTTTTGTTGCAAATTGGCTGCCAGCCCCTGGATGGCATTCACATTGGTTGACTGCCCAACAAAGATGGCTCGTTGGAGGTCAATAGCCTACTCGCTCAGGGCAGCAGGGCTAACCAGGGAAGGGACTGAGGTGCCTGGGGAGAAGGAGATGCCCACCCTCCTGGGTGAGCTGGCGCAGGAGACACGCTGAGGGGCTGCTAGGAGGGTGGAGGTGGTACGGGTATGGGGGCGGCTGTAGTTGGGGTGGGCTCAGAGGTGTCCGCCACCACCAGGGAGCTTCCATCGGAGGAGGTATCACTGTCAGAACTGTCCCCTCCAGTCTCCACTGTGGTGCTCCCCTCGCCCTACGTCCCACTGGTGTCCTCACCGTCGATGGATTCTGCCTCCTGGGCCCTGTGGGATGCAGCACTCCCCGTCACTGGTGCCTCTGCTCCTCCGCCAGATGATGCTAATGCACATAAGGACAGGGTGACAAAACAAAAAGGGGGAAGAGACAAAGGATACCGTTGGTCTATGGGGGCAACAACACCACCGTTGGCGTACACGACACACACACACAGGGAACAACCCTACGCACTAGGCAATGCACTAACAGTCACAATGCTAGTCACCAGCCCATGGACACCGATATCTAACACCAATTGCAGCATACCTGAGACCCACAGATACCTGCCCTTTAGTGGATGCCTACTAGCTTGGTTGGAGGAGGTGTACATCAGACCCTGCCCAACATGGGACCTACCCTGCAATGTCAGGCCTTGCCTAGGGGCACCCACAGGCCCACATCCCCCACCCGGATGCCACCCCACCACTTGCAAGTAGTATATTGGGGCATTGTACTCATACCCTTGTGGCTGCTGTGATGCCCACAAGCGCCCATCCAGCTCCGGATAGGCCACCGCCAGTGTGCGGGCCATCAGGGCCATTGGGGGAGGTCACAGTTCGACAGGCACCTCTTCCTCATTGGGACGCCATTCCCAGCTGGGCCTCTGCTGTTTTCCATGCCCAGCGTCTCAGGTCCTCCCACCGTTTCTGACAGTGGGTGTTCCGCCTTCTGTAGCCCTCCAGGGTCCGCACGTCGTTGGCAATGGCACGCCATGTACCCTTTTTTGATGGGCGCTGACCTGCAGAGAAATACTTATAGGAAAAGGTATCAGTCAGATCATCCTGCCTGTAACACTCCTGGCCCACAATAGCCCTCACATCCCCTTATGCACAGACATTGTCCACCATACATGCAGAATGCTGCCCAGGGTCCTTCCATCAAGCCCTCCACACGAGGTCCTCTCACACAGCACTCCATGCAATCATGCCCCAGGCATCGTGCTCACAGTGTACTCACCTGTTGGTCTAGATGCCCATACAGCATTTGGTACTGGGGATAGGACCGCATCTACCAGTCTCTCCAACTCCACAGAGGTGAAGGCAGGAGCCCTTTCCCCAGTGACACGAGCCATGGTCGGTTCCAGACACAGATCACAGCAGCACTTGCAGTGTAGGTACTCTCCTGTTGAAGATCAGGTAACAACTGAGTAAACAAATAGAAAATGGCGGTCACGTCTGCAGCAGTGCGTACCGTCACTGCTGGCGTACATCACCATTGGCCACTGCAACCCACAGGGCCCAATGGTATCCAATGAGGAGTTGCACAGCGGTTCTCGACCGCCTCCAGCAACGGCGCACAACGTCAGCAGAATTACTTAATTTCCACCTGTTCCTCCATACAGGACGGGTGAATGCCATTTCAGGGGGGTGCAGGTCATGGCACCTAACTGTGGCACAGTACACATAGGCACCATTTGGGACTATCCAACAATATACAGTTACAGTCACAACATGCTATGCAGAGTAGTGTTTAGATATATGGAATACTGACCAGCTGTTCACCGTTTGCCCCTTAAGTTGCAACCGCTACAGATGAATAGGAGATGGAGACATCCCCCCGTCTACAGGCCCCTGGTGGATTTGGCAGCAATGGAGGTCAGGCACATTATCCTCCCCTATAGACTGGACAGGGCCACAATCACAGAGCTGTGTGCCCAATTGGAACCAGACCTGATATCTGCTATCTGTCAGCCCTCCGGGATCCCCCCTCTTATGAAAGTGCTATCAGTGCTCGATTTCCTGGCAACTGGCTCCTTTCAAGTGACAGTGGGCTTGGCAGCAGGAATGTCTCAGCCAATGTTCTCAATAGTGCTGACCAGAGTGTTGTCTGCCCTGATTAAACACATGCGCATCTATATCGTTTTCCTCCAGGTGGAGGATTTGGCCACAGTGAAAGCAGATTTCTATGCAATGGGACATTGCCCCAACATTACTAGGACAATTGATGGTACACATATTGCATTTGTCCCCCCTGGAGAAATGAAGAGGTTTTCAGAAATCGAAAGAGCTTTCACTCCATGAAAGTGCAGATAGTGTGCCTGACAGACCAGTACTTCTCCCATATCAATGCAAGGTATCCTGGGTCTGTGCATGATGCCTTTATCCTGAGGAATAGCAGCATCCCCTATCTGATAGCTCAACTCCAGAGGCACAGGGTGTGGCTCATAGGTGAGCCCTTGTTCCCATCCAGTAGGTATTGGTGTATGGGTATGGTATGGGCCCTAAGGGTTAATGTGTGTCTAACAGTTGTCCCTTGATATTTGCAGGTGACTCTGGTTACCCCAACCTCTCATGGCTACTGACCCCTGTGAGGAATCCCAGGACAAGGGCAGAGGAATGTTACAATGAGGCACATGGGCGATGAAGAAGACTAATAGAAAGGACATTCAGCCTCCTGAAGGCCAGGTTTTATTGCCTCCATCTAACAAGTGGATCCCTGTACTACTCACCGAAGAAGGTGTGCCAGATCATTGTGGCATGTTGTATGTTGCACAACTTTGCCTTTCATCGCCAGGTGCCTTTTCTGCAGGAGGCTGAGGCTGGAGATGGGGCTGTGGCAGCAGTGGACCCTGTGGACAGTGAAGATGAGGAGGCAGAGGATTAGGATGAGGACAACAGAAGTGCTACAATACGACAATACCTCCAATGATACACAGGTAAGACATTATAATTTCACTTTACATTGACAGTTTTGTGTTTGACATTGTCACTGGCAGGCTGATTTTCCCTCTTCTATGGCCACTTACTGTACCCTTTGGCATCTCTATTTTCTGATGTTTGTGCCCCACTATCGCTCCTGGTGTGTTGACTGCAGCCAACTACAGGTCATTCCTATAAATACATTACTGTACAGTTATATTGCAGTGTTTAAAGCTTGTTAAATGAATACACAGTTCAATCATTTGACAGACTCCATACTTGTATTTATTCAAATGGTGTTTGTTTAAGTGCTAATAGGTAGAGGGGGATGTGCAATGGACTGGGATGATGGTGGAGGAATGTCCAGGTAAGAGTCCAGTCTATTTGTATCACAGGCGCATTGTCCAAGGAGGCATAGGAAGTGGAGCAATGGCAGTTGAAGGTGGACATGGTGACAGAGTGGGACACAAGGGTGACAATCAGGAGAGCCTTATTTCCTGGTGGGGGTCTTGGCAATAGTCTGTTGCTTCTGCCTGGATTGCAGGGACTGTTTGCGGGGTGGTTCTCCTTCTGCAGGGGGTGGGTGCTAGTGGCCTTTTGTTCCTGTGACGGGCCTCCTGTCCACTTGGGTCAGCAGAGGTGGAAGGCTGTTCATTGGTTTGGCTAGTGTCAGGGGCCCACTGGTGTGCCACTGCCTCCCTCATGGTGTTGGCCATGTCTGCCAGCACCCCTACAAGAAGATGTGACAGAACAACTAGGTCCTAAACAACTATAGCCTAAACCACTACTGCTAAACAACTAAAAAGTCTCTACAACTAAGCACTGAACAACTACTGTCTGAACAACTATTGTGTCTGAATAACAATTGCCTGAACAACTAATATATATATATATTCTAAACAACTAATAAACCATAAAAACCAAAAGGAAAACCTTACCTTAAAATTAGTTGTTCAGGCAATTGTTATTCAGGCACAGTTGTTGTTTAGACAGTAGTTGTTCAGTACTTAGTTGTAGAGACTTTTTAGTTGTTTAGCAGTAGTGGTTCAGGCAAGTAGTGGTTTAGACCTAGTTGTTCAGGATGTTTCCCCCCCTACAATGGTGACCATGATGGTGTTGATGTCCTTCAAGTTCTCCCTGATCCCCAGGTACTGTCCCTCCTGCAGCCGCTGGGTCTCCTGCAACTTGTCCAGTATCTGGCCCATCATCTCCTGGGAATGGTGGTATCCTCCCAGGATGTTGGTGAATGCCTCCTGGAAAGTCTGTTCCCTGGGCCTGTCCTCCCCCTGTCACAGAGCAGTCCTCTCAGCTTCCCTGTTGTCCTGTGCCTTTGTCCCTTGAACCGTGTGCCCACTGCCACTGAACCCAGGTCCCTGATCATCCTGTGTTTGTGGAGTTGCCTGGGGTGCCTGTAACGGTGGACACACTGCTGATTGACGTGTCCTGGGGACAGAGGTATGGGTTCGCTGGGTGGGTACTGTGCTGGTGTTTACTGAGGGGGGAGGCTCTGTGGTGGTTTGGGACTGTGCCTGTGTTACTGACTGTCCAGAGATCCCTGATGGGCCAGGTTGGTCATCCAGGTCCAGGCGTCCAGAGCTGCTGTCATCACTGTGGGCCCCTTCTGTGGAGAGGGCTGGATGTTGCTGGCACCTCCTCTCAAGTGACGCTGGGTGGTTTTGATTCTGTGTGTGTCGTCTTGTGAATGGGTGTGTTACCCTCTATGGTTGTTATTGCTCTGTCCGCTTTGCCTTGTGTGAGTAGTTATTTTGTGGGCTAGGTGATTCTCTCTATTGTGCATGCTTTAGTGTTGGGTGTCCATGCAGGTCTGTGATGGGAGTCCGTGCATTGGGGTTAAATGCAGGGCTTGGTATTGAGAGGTGTGGTTTGTGATGGTGGAGTGTGTGTGAGGTAGTGGAGTGATGGGAGTGAGGGTAAGGGTGGGGGTTTGTAATGGCATGCAGGTGGGGGAGTGATAGTAATAGAGAGTTGACTTACCAGATCCCAGTCCCCGTCCTACTCCTGCCAGGCCCTCAGGATGCATGATTGCAAAGACTTCCTTCTCCCATGTTGTTAGTTGTGGGGAAGGAGGTGGGGGTCCACCGCCCATCCTCTGTAAAGCTAGTTGGTGTCTTGCTGCTGTGGAATGCACTTTCCCCCATAGGGTGTTCCCCCTCTTCCTGATGTCATCCCTTGTTCTGGGGTGCTGTCACATGGCATTGATCCTGTCCATGATTCTTCACCAAAGCTCCATCTTCCTTGCAACGGATGTCTGCTGCACCTGTGATCCAAATAGTTGTGGCTTTACCAAGATGATTTCCTCAACCATGACCCTTAGCTCCTCCTCTGAGAACTTGGGGTGTCATGGTACCATGGGTGAAGTGTGAGTGTTGTGGGTGAGAGTGTGGGTGGAGATGTGTTTGGGTGTGTGATGTAAGGTGCGTGGATGGTGTAAAGGTGATGGTGGTGTGTGGCTGTGGTCTTGTCTGTGGGTAATGTGGGTGTGTGTTTTATAGTGGTGTGGGTGTGTGGGTATGGTGTGTATATGTATGTCAGGTGTGTGTTGTTTGAATTGTCCACTGTGGTGTACTTTTGTATGTGCATGTGTATTTTGAGCGCAGCAGTATGTAGCGCCGATGGTTTACTGCCATTGAATGTCCACCGCCGTGATTCGTGGGTCATAATGTTGTGGGCGTAGTTCTGTTGGGGTAACTGTGTCGGTTTTGCTACTGCCAGTTTATCAATGACCTTTGGGCTGGCGGACTTATGTGTGTGGCTGTATAGGGACGGATTGCTATGTGTGGGTCATAATATGGGTGGCGGTAATCCACTGCAGCGGTGGTATGATGGTGACAGTCAGCATGGCAGTAAGTGGTACTTACCGCCAATGTCATAATGAGGGCCAAATTGTCACCATTGAAATTGCAGTACTGTCAGAAGTCAGTGAAATATTTGGGACACCAAACTGAGAAGGGGTCGAGGAGAATTTCCAGAGAAAGGATTACAATGATATTGCAGAGAAGTCCCCCAACTTCACAAAGAGATGTTAGAGTGTTTCTGGGAATGGTAAGTTATTGTTGTCAATGGATTCCAAATTTTGCTGAGATTGCCGAACCATTGCAGCAGCTGACACATAAAGATGTTACATATCCCATTATCTTAGATCAGGATCAGATGAAGGCGTTTACTGAGTTGAGAGAGAGTTTGTGCAGGGCTCCAGTGTTGGGAATGCCTGATTACACGAAGCTATTCACATTGTTTTGTAATGAACGTGATGCTTGTTGTCTGTCTTGACACAGGTCCATGGAGGTGCTTATCGCCCAGTAGTCTATTTTTAAGCTACCTTGGACCCAGTTGCAGCAGCCTTACCAGGTTGTTTGCGTGCAGTTGCCACAGTTAGTCATAGCCTTTTACAATGTGAGGGAGTAGTGATGGGATACCCTCTAAAGATAATGGTACCTTACTCTGTTGAGGTCTTACTGACAAGGACGAAAACACAGGATTTGACTGGTGTCAGACTGACAAGGTATGAGGCGAGCATTCTAGGTGCTCCAAATGTAACATTTAAAGATGTACAGTGATGAACCCAGCAACATTACTTCCAAGTGGTACTGTTGAAATTGAAAAGGAAGAAGACATTGAGCATGATTGTCTTGAGGTAACTGGGTTGTGCATGAACCCCATACCTAATATCAGAGACACACGATTGGAAGAAAATGACCAAATTGTCTTTGTTGATGGCTCATGTCTCAGAGATGGTACAGGAACATGGAGAGCAGGATATGCTGTGTGCACAATTACAGGTACTTTAGAAGCTTCTTGGCACAAGTAGCAGAATTGGTAGCTCTTACTAGAGCATGCTGCATATCTGCAAGACTGAGAGTTACCATCTACACAGATAGCCAATATAGATTTTGAATTGTCCATGATTTTGGTCAGTTGTGGTCACAAAGAGGTTTCCTAACCTCTACTGGTACACCAGTAAGAAATGGAGACAGAATAAAGGAGTTGCTGTACGCAAAACAGTTACCTGAAGAAATTGCCATGGTGAAATACAGTGCACATCTAAAGTCACAAGACTACATTTCACTAGGAAATGGATATGCAGATCAAGTCGCAAGGTTTTGCTCATTGAACTGTATATCGTTCAAAGACAAGTGGGAACTGATGTCCAAAGAAGGTAATACATTTACATATTTTGCATTGAAAGTGATCGATACTTTGGAAGAACTGAAAACACTGCAAAATTATGTTGACAAAGAGGAGAAGCGACTTTGGTCTAAATTAAAATGTGTTCAAAGGCCTGATGAAATATGGGTTTCTGAGGAAGGTCAGATGGTCCTGCCAAATAGTTTATTGTTGCAAATGGCCATGTATTATCATGGGCAGGCACACATTGGAAGGGATGCAGTGGTTTGGTTGTTCAAGATTGACTGGTTCAATCCTAAATTTAGGCAGGGAGCAGAAGCACTATGTCATCGCTGTATAATCTGTCAGCAGCTAAATGTGGGAAAAGGGACAGTGGGGAATTTGCGCCACATTGGAAGAGCCGGAGGTCCGTTCAGCAGAATTCAATTGGATTTCATTGAGATGCCTGCATGTGAAGGTATGAAGTATGTGTTAGTGATTGTGTGCATTTTTAGTCATTGGATTGAAGAATACCCCACAAGAAGGAATGACAGTCTTACAGTAGCAAAGTTGTTGCTTAGGGAGTTGATACCACGTTTCGAGTTTCCAATCTATTTAGAACCAGATAGGGGAACTGACTTCAAAAACAAGGTGATTAAACTCTTGTGTGCAGCACTAAACATTGAACAGAAGATGCATTGTAGCTACCGCCTTGAAGCATCAGGACTAGTGGAACAAATTATTGGTACTTTGAAATCCAGAATTGCTAAGATGTGGGCAGCTATGAATCTGAAATGGCCGGATGCATTCCCTTTAGTGTTGATGTCAATGAGAAATACACCTGACAGCAAGACAGAGCTGTCACCCCACAAGATCCTCATGGGCAGAGCAATGAGATTACCAGCAGTTCCAGCAAATGCACTTGTAAACATTACAGATGATATCATGTTGGACTACTGCAAGGGTCTAGCTGATGTGGTTTGCTCTTTTGCTCAGCAGTGCAAGCCACTACCCTGCCACCCATCCACGATCCAGGGCACAATCTGCAAACCGGTGACTGGGTTGCAGTTGGAAAACATGTTTGCAAGACATGTTTAGAGCCATGCTGGGGAGGGCCTTACCAGGTGGTCTTAACAACTACGACAGCTGTGAAGTGTGCAGGATTCACTCGAGTTATACGAAGAAGGTGGCATGTCCACTGGATCATAAGGAAGCTTTGTTGAGAGCGCCAACAACAGTGAAACAGGTTGTCACACCTGACCCAGAAAAAGAACCACGGGAGCCTGAAATAGAATAAGCGCTTGTTGAAGATGGTTCTATGACCCCTGTAAGAGAGGAAAGTGAAGAATTACAGGAAGGTGCTGAAAAATCAATCAACACGGATACAGCAGGAGAACCTAGCTTAGCAGGGGTTCTCCCAGAAGCAGACAGTGCCGAAAAGCAGACAGAGTAAGTCCCAGACCAAGAATGAGAAGGAGTTGAGACAGATCAAAGACAAGGTGATTCGACTCCTCCTGAGCCTGTTGCAGGTCCATCAATGGTGAACATCACAGAGTAAGAAAAGGAGAGAATTCCAATCTTGAGAAGAATATTAACAGAAGGATTGAGAAAAGGAGATAGTTGGCCTGAACCGCAAGTAGAAAAAAAGAAAGGAAGTGGTCATAAATGAAACAATAGAGGAAGAAGTAGATACTACGACAAAAGAAGAATTAAGTGAAGGAGAAAAAAGTGATGATCAAAAGCTGAAAAGAAAGAGAACAGCAAGTCGGCGTTACCAGGTCCTGAATGGGCGTATGCCCCTACTAATGAATGGCAACATGAGTTTATGTCCTTTTGCTTTGATAGAGTGGTTTCGAGTCAGTACTTTGATGTAACCTGAAGGTGAACAAGAAGCTGAATTGTTGAACCAATCTGAAATACCTTAAAGAGACTGTTGATAATCAACTGGAAGAGACATTGAAAACCTGATTTACATAAAACGTGGAAGTGACAAGCTGCTAATTGATTCTGACAAAGGAAAAGGGTTCCTGGATGTGAATTTGAACTGTGAGAGAATAATTTTTCCTTATTTTTGATTTTTACTGCACTGATATGAGTTTCTTTTGCTTTCTGATTTTTTTACAGATTATGGCTGAATTAAATAATCAGGATAGGAATGCGAGGCACTGTAAATATATGAGAATTGGATTGGCGATTATGTGTGGGATTTTGTTTATTGTATTGATTGTGGGTATGTCTGTTCTTGATGCAAAAGGAGCCATTGGTACTTCCGCTCCTGAAACTACTACACTAACAGCTTAAGAGAGATTTAAGTTAGATGAGACGTATTTGCATGACTATACTAATGCTCAAGGAGAGCTTTCTTCTAATGTCTTCTATTGCTTGTTGAGTAAATATGTTGAGACAATGGATGCAAGTGATTGTCTTGTGTGTATGAAAATTCCTTTGTCTGTAGAGGAAGGAGTTACGTACCACAGACTTCAATTAACCTATGGAATAAGCTGTAGCCTGCTACTAACAAGTTTCTATAATCAAGAGTATATACAGTATTTTTATTCTAACCACGATGTGGTATTTTCGTTTGTTCCTATTATTATGTATCTGAGTAGAGTAGCTAAGGATCATGATGTATTATTAGTTACAGGATTCTTTGTGCCCACACTAACATTCGGAACTGCTTACGTGCATAAAAACAACCTCACATGATTGCTTACTCCTTTTGATAAGAGATTCATAGAGCACACAGGAGAAAAGCAGTAAAGGAGAAATTAGAAAAAGCCTTAGAGAAAATGACTTACAAGAATGATTATGCTTACACTGCAATTAAGATGCAAGCGAAATTAGCTTTAGATGCATTACATGTAGGGAAGCTTTGTATATATAGGCCGAAATCATGCACTGACACTTTTTTGTGGGAACAAGTGAATGTAAGCATGTGTTTTTGTTTCAGAATAAATGGACTTTGATGTTGGATGGTCAGGACCCTGCGATTCCTGGTATCTATTATATTTGTGGACTTAATGCTTATTACCGTCTTCCAAGAGGATGGTCTGGGACAGGTTATTTGGGGATAGTTTTACCAAAGATTTATCAGATAGATGACTTAAAGAAGTTTCCAAAATTGACTGAATAACATCTTAAGTGACAGAGGAGGGAATCTTCTTCTGCTATTGTGGGAGATATGTTTGGTGCGGTGATTCCTTCACTGGGAGTCATCTTGAACTCAATCAAGATACGAAAGTGGTCTACTATTGTGGTTAACATGCTGACACATGTTACAGGGGCAATACTCCTGATAGATACAGAATTAGCTGCGGATAGAGCTATGGCGCTTCAAAATCACCTTGCTTTAGACATCCTTCTAGTGAAGGATGGCGGGGTCTGTAAAATGATTAAGTCTAGGCATTGCTGCTCGTATATTCCTAACAATAGTAAAGAGATAAGGGACTTACTTACTAACCTGACTCACTCAAGTAAGGATTTGAAAGAATTGAAAGAACCAGGTGTTTGGGAAAAGGTTGGAAAGGGATTTGCTTCAGTGGGAAATTGGCTTAGTAACATTTGGAATGGGTTATTATTAAAAATCATACAGGGAATATTCATTGTGATTGCTTGCATATTAGGATTATGTGGTTCATGTAAATTGTGTCAAAAGATTAAATTAAAAAGGTCTAAAAATAATCAGAGGAGAGAAGAACGAAACAGGGAAGCAATTTATAGGGAAGATTTGAGTAGGAGACAAAATACTGAAGAAATTGAGCTATGAAATTTTTAATGGAAAAAGTAGTGTGATGGCATATTTGGTCATCACTGGAGGGACTGTTGAAGTTAATTATAGATATTAAATAAATGTTCATGCATTTTTGGAATAATAATAATAAAATGTAGAAATAAATGATGTAGTGAATTAATGTACACATTTGAAAATGTGCCCTCGGAGAGTGGTCACCAAGATTCACAAATGTACTAATAAATTGAATAACATGTATGAAATATAGAAAATGTATTAAAACAATGTAGTAGTATGTCATATTGAGATATATAACATATGTTTTACATTATATTGTAGAGTTAACTTAGCCAAAGATGTGGCCTAGTTTTGCCAGGCCTCATGCAGAAGCCGAATTATTAGCACAATGTACTGAAGCTAATGTGCTGAACTGACCCTGAACTGCTTAATGTTTAATAAAATCTGCTCACAAAAAATCCTATGCGTGAATCGACGGACAGGAGATGGTGGAATCACACATGTATCAAGGACTGTGTAAAACAGATGAGGTGTACTTTCCCAGAACTCGAACAATGGAGACACTGTCTAGATAAGAAGATGAAACATTTTGATACCTGACGAGCCGGATGATGAGGGAATCGTACAGTGAAACAATCGACACCTTGAGAAACGTGTAATACTAGAATTCATAGATTTGAAAAACTAAGATCATTGGATAGAGTTATAACTGGTGATTAACTGACCAATTAGGAATTGGAGGCTAGTCTGAGTGACTTTGATATAATGACAGGACAAAGGGGGGAAACTTCAGAATAGATGTGAGAGCTTAGGCGTGGAGGTTCAAAGAGATTCGAGATTCTGTCATTGGGCTCAAGCTCTTGAGAGACTGATGTGATGCTGATGATAACCTGAAGATGAAGACAGACTTTGTTGCTGATCCATACCATGGATAGGTAGCTATGACAATGTGACTGATTTACTTTTTGTGCTTTTTCTTTCTAGGTACCAGCTGTGTTGTCTAAATAGTTTTGTTTCCTAAACTAGATGATTTTCCAAATTCATGTTCTAAACTGTTTTCACAATAGGTCCCAAATGCTACTGCTAATCTAGGTTAGGTAGGGTCCCTATCCTGAGACGTTGACATGTGCGGTGACATGATTGATGGACTGATTTATTGAACTCTGCTACTCATGTTAACATATTCGTCGTTATTGGTTATGTTGAAGCATTAGAATGCATGTTTTCTCAAGTTCTGATTACGTTTTGTTATTGGTGGTCACTAATGAATTATTCTTGAGTGGATTTGAATAAAGTTTGAATTAATCCCATGACTTAGTATTTTAACTAATAGGGAAATAAAATTGTTAAAACGTATACTGAGTTGTGATTATTCATGAATGTTGACACTAATAGCTACTGATCAATGTGTTGCTTATTAGTTATTGATTTATGTATTGATTGTTGATGAACATTGGTGACACCATAGCTAGGATACTTCATGCGAATCAAAAGGTACATCAACCTATACACATCCCCTTGTAAGTTTTCTTACTAAGGCCAAGGCGCGCTAGCAAGGTCCATCAAGAGAAAACACCACAGAGAAAGAAAAAGTTTCAAGTTCAATCCTGAAGATAATATTAACAGAAGGTACACGAAAGGGAGATAAGTGGCTGAATTTGCAAGTGGAGAAAAGGAAAGAGGTGATTGTTGAGCCAACAATAGAGGAAGAAGTAGATACTATGAGAAAGGAGGAATTAAGCGAAGAAGAGTTGAATGGTGATCGAAAGTTGAAAAGAAAGAGAATGACAAGTTGAAGATCTGCAGGTCCTGAAAGGGCGTATGCAACTACAAACGAGTGGCAACAAGAGTTTACGGTGGTCATTACAACATTGGTGGTAAAAGCCGCTTACTGCCGTGCAGAAGACCGCCAAAATACCGCCGCGGCTGTGGAATTCCGCCACAGCTATTATGACCCACATCTCGCAATCTGACAAAATTCATACACCCACACAAGTCCGCCACACCAAAGGTCAGTGATAAACTGGCGAAAACAAATCCTCCACCGTCACGCCAACAGAAATACGCCCACACTATCACGACACATGAATCCATGCGGCGGTTTTTCAACCGCGGTATTCCATTGGCGGTACACACCGCCGCGCTCAAAATACACACATACATACAAAACACCGCCACATTGGACAATTCGAAATACACACACCTGACACACATACACACACCCCTCCCACACACCCAATACAATATAAAACACACACCCACATCACCCACAAACCCCCACGACAAAAATTCCAAAAGAAGGACAGAGAGAGACACTACCATCCACAAACTAGCAGCCACAGGCACTCAACACCATCACCCACACAACTTCCACGCACAAAACAACACACACCACATTCTGTGGAATAGTCGACAGGGTAAACGCAGTGGGACAACACCCAAGAAATCGGGATGACATCAGGAAGAGGTGGAATGACCTATGGGGGAAGGTGCGTTCTGTGGTCTCAAGACACCACCTGGCGGTTCAGCAGACTGGCGGCGGACCCCCACCTCCTCCTCCACAACTAACAACATGGGAGGAGCAGGTCTTGGCGATTCTGCATCCAGAGGGCCTCGCAGGACTCGGTGGAGGAATGGACTCTGGTAAGTCAAAGCTTTACTAATATATCCCCCACCCTTCCTGCATGCCATCACACACTCCTACCCGTACCCTCACCCTCAGCACTCCACCAACTCACATATACCCCACTATCTCAAACCACCCATCCCAACACCAAGCCCTGCATGCAACCCCAACGCATGGACACCCATTACTAAAGCATGCCCACTGCACATACACATACAACCCCCTAAACCATCATCACACAAGTCCCCACATAGGAATGCAAGCACTGGGGTACACCGGTCACCCACCCATTGCCCACCATGACACACACAGATGCAATAATTAAGCTTTTACACCCCTGCAGGACCACTACCCAACGTCACCAGACTGGAGGGTCCAGACATCTCCACCCAACCCACAGAAGAGGCCCACAGTGATGACAGCAGCTCTGTCCAACTGGATCCAGATGACCAGCCCGGACCATTGTGGGCCTCGGGACAGTCAGTTCCCCTCAGACAGGCACAGGCCACCACATACCTTCCCCCCTCATGAAACACCAGCACAGCACCCACCCAGCATGCCCACACCTCTCTACCCAGGACACGTCAATCAGCTGTGTGTCCACCACTACAGGGAACCCAGGATAACCCACCACCCCAACAACAACAGGGACCTGTGGGCAGTGGCAGTGGGCACACGGTCCAGGGGACGGAGGCCCAGGAACACAGGGGAACTGGGAGGGCTGCTGTGCGACAGGGGGCAGACAGGCCAAGGGAACCCATTCTCCACAAGGCCCTCTCCTCCATCATGGGAACATACCACCACTCCCAGGAAATGATGGCAATGGTCCTGGCCAAGTTTCAGGAGACCCAGCACATGCAGGAGGAACAGTATATGGGCTTCAGGGAGGAACTCAGAACCATCAGCTCTTCCCTGAGCACCATCGTAGGGGTGCTGAAGGAAATACTAAACACCAAGAGGGACACTGTGGCACTCCAAGGGGCCCCTGACACTAGCATAGACGATGAACTGCCCACCGCCTCCGCCGGTGCTAGTGGACAGGAGGCACCGCCACAGGACCACAACACCAGCACCCCACCCCCTGCAGATGGAGAACCACCCTGCAAGCGGTCCCGGAGATCCAGGAACAAGACAGAGCACGATGCCAAGACCCCCACCAAGAAATGAGACCACCCTGATTGTCAACCCACTGTCCCACTTTTTCACCCTGTCCAAATTGGAACTGCCCCAGCTCCACTTCCTATGCCCATATGGGCAATGCACCTATGAGACAAATAGACTGGACTCTGCCATGGACACTCCTCCGCCATCACCCCTCACAATTTAACTTCCCCCTCCAATATTTTGCTTTTAAATAAACACACCTAAAGCACCAAGATCTGGAGTCTGTCTGTGATTTTGAAATAGTGTATTTGCAATTACAGTGACAAAATGTCCAGGTATTAGTAATGTCAACATACCTATGTCACACAGCTCTAGTCCATGAGGAATCTAAGCAGATGACACACGTTGGGACCCACACCTGTGAAACCGTAAGGGAAAGTGACAACTCAGTGACCATACACTGGGTGAAATCGACAGACAGGATAGAGGTAGTAGTGTCAAAGTGCGTGTAGTAGGCAGGAATGTATTCTCACCTGTGTTTCACTGGAAATATTGCTGGATGACTGAGTCCCTGTTGTCAATGTCTTCTTCATCTGCTTCCTCCTCATCACTGTCCACAGGCTCCACAGCTGCCACAACACCACCATCTGGACCATCCTCCTGCAGAAAAGGCACCTGTCGTCGCAAAGCCAAATTATGAAGCATACAGCAGGCCACGATGTTCTGACACACCTTCTTTGGTGAGTAGAATAGGTATCCACCTGTCATATGGAGGCACCTGAACCTGGCCTTCAGGAGGCCGAAGGTGCATTCGATCACCCTCCTAGTCTGCCCAGGGGCCTCATTGTAGCGTTCCTCTGCCATGGTCCTGGGATTCCTCATTGGGGTCAGTAGCCATGACAGGTTGGGGTAACCAGAGTCTCCTAATAGCCACACCCGGTGCCTCTGCAGTAGACCCATCACATAAGGGATGCTGTTATTCCTCAGGATGTAGGCGTCATGCACTGAGCCAGGGAACATGGCATTCACATGGGAGATGTACTGGTCTGCCAAACATACCATCTGTACATTCATGGAATGATAACTCTTCCGGCTTCTGTACACCTGTTCACTCCTGTGGGGGGGGCCAAAGCCACATGGGTCCCATCAATGGCACCTATGATGTTGGGGATATGTCCAAGGGCATAAAAGTCACCTTTCACTGTAGGCAAATCCTCCACCTGAGGGAAAACGATGTAGCGTTTCAGAAGGGCAGACAACACTCTGGACAACACGTTGGAAAACATAGGCTGGGACATCCCTGATGCTATGGCCACTGTTGTTTGAAAAGACCCACTTGCAAGGAAATGGAGCACTGACAGCACCTGCACTTGATGGGGGATTCCTGTGGGATGGCGGATTGCTGACATCAGGTCTGGCTCCAACTGGCTACACAGTTCCTGGATTGTGGCACAGTCAAACCTGTAGGTGATGATCAAATGTCTTTCCCCCATTGTTGACAGGTCCACCAGCGGTCAGTACACCGGAGGATTCCACCATCTCCTCACATGTCCCAGCGGACGGTGCCTATGAAGGACAAGAGCGACCACAGAGTCAAACAACTCAGAGGTATGTACCCATAGTCTACACAGAACACCAATCATACACAAAATGTGGCCTGTATGTGTGTTGAGAGTAGGCCTAGGTATGTGTGACGCAGTTGGTAACTAGGCCATGTGGGCCCCTGAAATGGCGGCTGCCTGACCTCTAAAGCGGGACAATGTGATGTGAGGTAAATGCTCTGGCGTTGTACACCATTGCGGTAGGCGGTCGAAGACCGCAGCCCAATGCTGCATTGGTTATCATTGGACCCTATGGGTCCAGGAGCCAATGACGATGTATGCCGGCGGTGATGGTACGCACCGCCGCGGACGTGACCGCCGCGGACGTGACCGCCATTTTCTAACTGTTTAATCACTCGATACCTGATCTTCGACAGGAGAGGACCTACACTGCAAGTGCTGCTGTGACCTCAGTCTGGAAGAGACAATGGCTCATGCGTCTGGGGAAAAGTCTCCTGCCTTCACTGCAGAGGAGTTGGAGAAGCTCGTCAAGGGGGTCCTCCCCCAGTACACACTACTCTACGGTCCTCCAGACCAACAGGTAAGTACACAGGGAGCATGTTGTATGGGCTATGCCTGTGTGGAGACGGCTGGTTGTAAGAAGGAAGGGGGCAGAGTTCTGAGTGCATGAAAGACGGTCAATGCATGTGCCATATGGCAAGGGTAGGGATGGGGGCCACTCATTTTGACAGTGCAGTTGGTAATGACTTCTCTTCTTCCCCTGTACATTTCATGTAGGTCAGTGCCCACCAGAAGAAGGATATTTGGCGTGCCATCGCCAAGGACGTCCGGACCCTGGGGGTCCACCACAGACGGAGCACCCACTGCCGGAAGAGATGGGAGGACATTCGCCGCTGGAGCAAGAAGGCGGCGGAGGCTCATCTGGGGATGGCCTCCCAACGTGGGAGGGGTGCCCGTCGAACCATGACCCCCCTGATGTTCCGGATCCTGGCGGTGGCCTACTCTGAGTTAGATGGGCACTTGAGGGCAACACAGCAGACACAAGGGGGTGAGTACACTATCATTCAGCTGACTTTGCGCGCAGTGAAGGTGTCTTGGTGGGGGAGGAGGGCTGTGGTTTCCCCTAAGCCAGGGCGAGTTCCGTAGGCTAGGCCCATTCATAAGGCATGGCCCTGTGGCCCCCCACCCAACCTCTGTAGAGTGCCAAGTACTGCTATTCATGCCCCAGGGTCATCTATGTGTGCAGGTGTCGTCCATAGCCTTGTAGGCCATTTCGCAGGAATTGCACTGTAGAGGCCAACAGTGTGACGTAGTGCAGGGGGCTGCTGTGTCTGTATTGTTCGCCAACGGTAGCGGTAAGCCATGCACTCAACCTGTCTTTCTACTGTTTCCCCCCCATTTTTTTGCGGTCTCCCTGTTCTTGGGTGCATTAGCATCATCAGGCGGAAGTCGAGTGGCACCGGAGCACGAGGGAGCTGCATCCCACATGGGCACGGAGGCCCACACTACGGACTCAGAATACACCAGTGGGACGGAGGGCGAGGGGAGCACCACGGCGGTCACAGGATCTGCAACCAGCGACATGGACTCGTCCTCCGATGGGAGCTCCCTTGTGGTGGCGGCAACATCTGTGCCCCCCACTACTACAGGTACAGCCACCACCCCCTCTACCAGCAACGCCCTCCCAGCAGCCCCTCAGCCTTTGCCCCGTGCCCGCTCACCCAGGAGGGTGGACATCACCTTCGCCCCAGGCACCTCAGCCCCTGCCCCAGTCACCTCTGCTGCCCTCAGTGAGGAGGCCATTGACCTCCTCAGGTCCCTCACTGTTGGGCAGTCTACCATTTTGAATGCCATCCAGGGTGTAGAAAGGGAGTTGCAACACACAAATGCATTCCTGGAGGGCATTCATTCTGGTCAGGCTGCCCTTCATCGAACCCTTCAAACTCTGGCCTCAGCACTGATGGCAGCCATTGTCCCTGTATCTAGACTCCCCCCTCCAACTTCCTCCACCCAGACCCAATCCCCTGTACCTCTGTCTATCCCAAGCACACCATCAGACCAGCCTGCACACACCTCACCACCCAAGGGAAGCTCAGGCAAACATAAGCACCACAAATCCAACAGGCACTCACGCAAGCATCACACACATACAGACACACCAACATCCACTGCCTCCACTGTGTCCCCCTCGTCCTCGTCTCCCTCCTCCCTCCCAGTCTCGTCTACACACACACCTGCATACACTACCACTACAGCCACTATGTCCCGCACCAGCACACCCACCACCACACCCCGCTCAAGTGCACTTACCACCCACACTACCATTTGCACGTCCCCTGTGTCCTCTCCCAGTGTGTCTGTGACGCCCCCTCTGAAGATAGACAAACGCAGGCACACACCCACCCAACAGCCATCCACGTCACGACAGCCTCAAGCGCATGCACCTGCACCCAAATCCACCAAACCTACACCTCCTACAACCACCACCTCTTCCTCCACTCCCAAACCCCCTCCAGCTACCCATCCCAGTGTGTCCCAAAAACTTTTCCTGTCCAACCTTGACCTATTTCCAACCCCCCCTCCAACTCATAGGTCCCGTACTAGCACCTCAGCCAAAAAATCTCCGGGACCAGTGCTGCCTGTTGTTACAGGTATGTGAGGTGCACCGGCCACCAGGGCACCCAGTGTGGCACGGAGCCACAGCACAGCCAGTCCCCCCCCTGTGAAGCACCAGAAGTTGGACAGTGCCCGGCGGGAGAGGGGGAAGACTCCAGCCAGCCAAGCCGCTCACAGGGGTCCCGGGGGGAGTGTGGACTCAGCTGTGACTTCTCTCAAGGTGGGGAAGGGGCAGAGGTATCCTGCAAAGTCTGGGAGGGGCAGCATGGTGGAGAAGACCGCCATCATCCCCGCCGGCCAGGAGGCCACCGCCAGCCCCATCGTCACTGCCCAGGAGGAAGCCACCACCAGCCCCATCTTCACTGCCCAGGAAGAGGCCACCGGCAGCCCCATCGTCACTGCCCAGGTAGAGGCCACCGCCAGCCCCATCGTCACTGCCCAGGAAGAGGCCACCGCCAGCCCCATCGTCACTGCCCAGGAAGAGGCCACCGCCAGCCCCATCGTCACTGCCCACGAGGAAGCCACCGCCAGCCCCATCGTCACTGCCCAGGAAGAGGCCACTGCCAGCCCCATCGTCACTGTCCAGGAAGAGGCCACCGCCAGCCCCATCGTCACTGCCCAGGAGGGCCCCGCAAGCCACAGCCCAGCTGACCCATAAAGGACCGCCAGCCACACGCCAGCTGGGCAATGACGGACCGCCATGGCAAGCACCGCTGAACAGGGCAAGCACCGCTGAACAGGGGCAAAGACCGCCATGGCAAGCACCGCTGAACAGGGCAAGCACCGCTGAACAGGGCAAGGACCGCTGAACAGGGCAAAGACCGCCATGGCGAGCACCGCTGAACAGGGCAAAGACCGCTGAACAGGGCAAGCACCGCTGAACAGTGCAAAGACCGCCATGGCAAGCACCGCTGAACAGGGCAAGGACCGCTAAACAGGTCAGAAACTGCCAACTCAAGCACTGCTGAACAGGGGCAACGACCGCCATGGCAAGCACCGCTGAACCGGGCAAACACCGCTGAACAGGGCAAGCACCGCTGAACAGGGCAAAGACCACCATGGAAAACACCGCTAGCCCATTTGCAGCAGGGGCAGTGACGCAACTGGGATCGTCACGGGGTGAGTGCTGCACTCTGGGCACCAGTCCCCCTCCAGAACCAGTGGAGACATGCATCCACTCCGTCTGTCCTGCACAGGATGAAGCACTCTGGGCCCCAGTCCCCCTCCAGAACCAGTGGAGACTGTCATCCACTTGTGAGACTGTGGCTTTGCACTCCCCAGGATGGTACAGTGGGCAAACCACCCACTGTAGAGACTTGAGAGACTGTGGCTTTGCACTCCTCAGGATGGTACAGTGGGCAAACCAACCACTGTAGAGACTTGAGAGACTGTGGCTTTGCACTCCCCAGGATGGAACAGTGGGCAAACCACCCACTGTAGAGACTTGAGAGACTGTGGCTTTGCACTCCCCAGGATTAAACAGTGGGGAAACCACCCACTGTATGGACTTGTGAGACTGTGGCTTTGCACTCCCCAGGATGGTACAGTGGGCAAACCACCCACTATAGAGACTTGTGAGACTGTGGCTTTGCAATCCTCAGGATGGTACAGTGGGCAAACCAACCACGGTAGAGACTTGTGAGACTGTGGCTTTGCACTCCCCAGGATTGATCAATGGGCATGGAGCCCCCTCGTGGATCTGGCGTCGTGCACTCATTCGGCTGAGGTGCCCCCCTTCCCTTCCCCCTGAGGTGCCTGTTGTATTTCTATCTGATGTCCCAGCAGTGTTCTCTCCGTCATGTTCAGGTATCTTGTGTGGGCCTCGCCCATGTATTTTGGGCCCAGTGGTCGACGGACTATGAATGATGCACAACCTGCACTAATAATCGTGATGTATATTTTGTTTATAGTGTATATATATATATATATATATATATATATATATATATATATATATATATATGTATATATATATATATATATATATATGTGTATATTTTTGCTTACTGATTTTGGATATATTACAATTGTTACACTAATTTCCTTTTGTCTCTGCGTTTTTCCAGGGGGGTTGGGGTGTGTTACTGTAATGTATAGATAAGCATTGGTGTGTGTGTTGTAGTGGTTGAGGGTCGGGGTGGGGGTTGGGGTGTTGAGTTTGTGTGTCCCTGTTTTTTCCCTCCCCCTCCCCTATGTCGTAGGTGCAGCACTCACTGTGGTCTTCGCCGCCGGCATTGGTGATCCTCGTAGAAGAGCAGGAAGACTGGCGCTGGAAGAATTTGAAGTTCTGGCTCCATGCTGTCCTCCTTCCTCGTGGAGTGTGTAGAGGTGAGCATTTTTCATTCGAAATGCCTGTTTCCGCCGTGTTTTTATCCGCGTTGTATCCGCTCCGGAAAAGGTGGCGGATTGGCCTGTCATAATAGTGTGGGTGGTACATTGTTCCCCGCCTGTCTGTTGGCGGTGACCGCCAAGCTGTTGGTCTGTACCGCCGTGGCGGTCGGAGTGTTAAAGTGGCTGTCTTTGTTGGCGGTTTCCGCCACGGCCGTAATTGCTAAATTTTTACCGCCGGCCTGTTGGCGGTCTTACCGCCACTTTAACACCTTCTTCCAGGGATGTAATGACCCCCTATGTCCTTTTGTTTTGATAGGTAAGTTCTGAGTCAGTATTTAGAAGTGACCTGTAAAGGAGTGATGAACTTAACTGTTGAAACAATCTGAGAAATACTTTTGAGAAAAAGACTAGAAAAGACATTGATAACCTGATTTGACATTTGAAACTGATGTTGACAAAGCTTCTAACCGATTTTGATAAGGAGAAGGGTTCCTGGAGGTGAAACTGATCTGCTGAAAGAATTGTCTATTTTTGTTTTTTTCTGTACTTTTCTAAGTTACTTCTACTTTCTGATTCTTTACAGATCATGGCTGATGTAGATAAACAAATTAGGGGTGTTAGGCACTGTATTTATATGAGCAGTGGTTTGGCAATTATGTGTGGGATATTGTTTATAGTATTGATAATGGGAATGTCTGTTCTTGATGCGAAAAGAGCCAACCATACTTCTGCTTTTGAGACTACTATATTAACAGCCTTAGAAAGATTTAAGTTAGACGAAAAGTATTTGCATGACTTTACTAATGTTCAAGGAGAAATTTCTTCTAATGTTTTCTATCGCTTGATGAGTGAGTATGTTGAGACGATGAATGCAAAAGATTGTCTTGTGTGTACGCTGATTCCTT
The DNA here is from genome assembly GCF_031143425.1 of Pleurodeles waltl. NCBI lineage: Eukaryota > Metazoa > Chordata > Amphibia > Caudata > Salamandridae > Pleurodeles > Pleurodeles waltl. The sequence goes on along the minus strand of NC_090439.1, from coordinate 144,521,014 downwards.
CATCAGTCGAGGAAGGAATCACTTACCATAGTCTTCCACTAACATGTGGGATAGGTTGTAGTCTGTTACTAACAAGATTCTATAATCAGGAGTACATCCCATATTTCTACTGTTTGTTCCCATTATTAGATGCTTGAGTAGAGTAGCTAAGAATAATGACATGGAATTAGTTAGTTTCTATGAACCTACACTAACGTTTGGGACAGCTTTTGCTCATAAAAATAACCTCACATGCGTGCTTACACCCTTAGAGAAAAGCTTCTTAGATCACACTGATGATAGGAGAAAAGCATTGAGAGAGATATTAGAAAAAGGATTAAAGAAAATTACTTATCAAAATGATTATGATTACACTGCAATTAAAACGCAAGGGAAATTAGTTTTAGATGCATTACACGCAGGGAAGCTTTGTATATATAGGCCTAAATCACGCACTGACACTTTATTTGTGGGTGTGAGTGAATGTAGGCATGGGTTTTTGTTTCAAAGTAAATGGACATTTATGTGAATGGTCAGGACTCTGTGATTCTTGGGATCTAATATATTTGTGGACTTAATGATCATTACCTTCTTCCAACAGGATGGTGTGGGACATGTTATTTGAGGGTAGTATTCCAAAAGATTTACCAGATGGAGGATTTGAAAAAGTTTCTGAAATTGACAGAATACATCATAAGAGACAGAGGAGGGAAACCTCTTCTGCGATACGGGGAGATATTTTTTGTGCGGTGATTCCTTCAGTCGGAGTCATCCTGAATTCGATCAAGATTCGAAAGTTGTCCACTATTATGGATAACATGCTGACAAACATTTCAGGGGCTATACTCGTGATAGGTACTGAATTGGCTGCGGATAGAGCTATGACTCTTCAAAATCTTCTTACTTTAGACATTCTTTTAGCAAAAAATGGTGGAGTCTGTAAAATGACTAACTCTAGGCATTGCTGCTTGTATATTCCTAACAACACTAAAGAGATAAGAGACTTACTTACTAATCTGACTAACGCAAGTAGTGATTTGAAGAAATTGACAGAACCAGGTGTTTGGGAAAAGGTTGGTAAGGGGTTTGCTTCAGTGAGAAATTGGCTTAGTTGTATTTGGAATGGGGTTTTATTGAAAATCGTACAGGGAATATTAATTGTCATAGGTTGCTTATTAGGAATATGGGAATTATGTAAATTATGTAAAAGAATTAAATTGAAAAGCTCTAAAAATAATCAGAGGAGGGAAGAAAAGAAAAGGAAAAGAGTTTATAAGGAAAATTCAAAGAGAAGACAAAATGTGGAAGAAATTCAAATGAAAAATTGTGGGTAGTAAATTTGGTGTGATGACACATTTAGTCATCAGAGGAGGGATTGTTGAAGCAGATGTCTTAATTAGAAATTTTTAGTGAGTGTTTATGTATTTTGAATAATTACTTATGTAGAAAAATGAATAACGTTGAAAAATCACGTTTGAAAATGTGACCTCGAAGAATGGTCACCAGTGTTCACGAAATGTAATAAAATATAATTAATCAACATTAAATATTGAAGATGTATTAGATTAATATAGTAATATGTCATATTAAGGGTAACGAATTATGTTATTGCTTATTGATTGTAGGCCTTAACTTAGTGAGTGTCTTGGCCTAGTTTGCCAGGCCTCACGCAAAAGTTATATTTCTCAGTGTTTAATACAAAATGCTGACAGAGTAAACTAACTGTGAAATGCTCATTGTTTTAATGAAAAGCTTTGCAGACATCTTTCTATGGGAACCGAAGGACAGGAGATGAGACCTCTCACAAAGTAACAATTTCTGTGTAAAATGTGCAAAGGGTTCTTCCCCAGGAGATGAAGATGCAACAAAATTGATACCTGATGAGCCAGATGATGAGAACATCATAAGGCGAAACAACCAACGACATGTGAACTGTGAAATATTAGAATTCATAGATTTGGTGCATAGACATCATTTGACAGAGTACTAACATATGATTAATTGACTAACTGGAATTTGGGGGATAGTTTGAGTGACTTTGATCTAACAACGTGACAGAGGGAAAAGACTTCAGATCTTACCCTGTTATGAGATGCGATATTGAGAAGAAGAGATTCAAGATTCTGCAATAGGGCTCATACTCTCTGACTGAGAGCCTGATGTTTTGCTGATCAATTGATGACCCCAGGACGAAGACTAAATCTGCTTGCTGACCCATACAGTGGATAGGTTGATATGACAATGATGACTGAATTACATTTTTGTGCCTTTTCTTTTTAGGTACCAACTTGGCTGTATAAATATTTTCTTTAGGTGGATGTTTTTCCAAAATTGTGTTCTAAATTGTTTTGCATGAAGCCCCACATGCTGATGCTAATTTGTGTTAGTTAGGTTTACTCACATGACGACTGATGAATTATAGAGACAAATGGTTGACAAACTATTTTGCTGAACATGATGGATATCATAGCTTTGCTGAATGTTTTGTGTTGATGCCTTAGAATGTCTTTTAATTCAAGCTCTGATGAGATCACGCCTTCTGTGACTTGCTGATCAACAAACGTATTAAAATTGTTTTGATTTGAAGTTGATGATTAAGTTTACTGACTTAGTATTGTTAATATTAGGGAAATAAACTTACTAAACTTATAATTAAAGGTGTGGTTATTCATGGCTGAAGATTCATGGTGTGTGAATTTTACTGACTTCATTGATTGTTGATTTGACTAATGGTTATTGATTGTTGTGTGTTGATTATTGATTCTGTACTGAAAATATTGTAAGAAAAGGTTCATCGACCTATACGCGCCTCCTTGTAAGTTTACTTACCAAGGACCAACGTGCAAACAAGTGCATTGCTTTTTTTATTACCATGGGCACAAAAAATATAGGGCATACTTGGTAAAATGCCAATAGGGTGCAAAGCAGTTGCACTAGTTCAGTCCAGGATTTTATTCTTTCAATTCTGGAACTTATACCCTTGTTTTATAAAGGAATAAACAACACTACAAGTCTTGTAATTCAAAGGAAAAAACCCGGTCTGGAGCAGCACGCCACTAATGGACCAAGGAAATGTGACAGGGTTGAAGGCGGTAATCTAGCTATTGTATGAATTCAAGCAAACAGGCACTCCTATTGAAGCTACTGTTTAAGTAATATTTCTCAGAAACACTGTGCATCATATTTATTATATAAAAAAGTAATGTTTTATTTCCCCATTTTAATCTCTTGTTTTTTCTCATTACCTTTTTTCTTCACCCTTTAATCTTTTAGACATTTTGAAATTGGTTTTCCCCTTGTGGCTTTCTATTTTATCCCCTGCCATAGTTTCCACTCTCTTTCATCCTATCCCCCTTGTGTTTATTTTGTTATATGATTCCATAGGCTCCAGCAAATTATTTCCTTGTATTCTCTGTGTATATGCATTAATTTAATTGACCTTTATGTCACTTTTCATTCATTGCATAATTAATGCTTCTCTGATATTGCCTAATTTAGAACAGTAGCATCCAAGATCCGAAACTACAGATCTCATGAGGCCTGGAACTATCAGGCAATGGGAAATCACAACACAGTATCAATAACCTCCATTAGCAACTCAACAATATCTAGAACAGCCCTCTATTCTTGCTGCTGGCAATCAAGATAAGTATTGACCATAATTCTACAGTACTGTTACTTTTCCTTATGCTTATACTGTTTGCTGATATGTAAAAACTATATATCTGTTAGAGTTATTTTATCCCTAGCAGGCACATTGCTGCATTATCCTCGAGCACTGGTCTTTTGTGCTCTTACGTGTCTCTGACTGCGGCCGTCATTTTTTCTTCCTTTTGTCACATGTGCTTTCTTATACCAGTAACACATCTTCACCTTTGTTCAGGTGGTATTGTGAGCCTTTCTCCCATCATGTTTCCTGCTGTTTCTTCCCCACATGGGTTCCTTCTGCTCCCCTTTCAATCAGCGTCTACCATCTGATCCCTCATTTTTCTCCTTCCAAGGGCTTGACCTAAGTTCCCCCCTTCTCTCCTTTTGTTCCCACAGTGTTTTGTTGAACTCAGTTCACACCCAGAGGTGGAGCCTGGGGTTGTTTTCACATTTAGACTTTTCCCTAGCCATTTAAAGTCCAATTTTCTGTGGGGCTCTATTATTATTTTTTGCAGGATGGAAATTGATAATTTTGCACTGGAACAGGATATTGAGGAGGAAGAGGATACTCTCTAGGATAATCGGAATGACATCATTAAGGCTCACGTTGAACAGCTCTTGAGCCTCTATGAACAAGGTCACTACAAAATACAGAAATTCTGTAATTAATGTAGTCAAAGACAATTTTGACCCAACCTGTGTGAGAAAGCAGAAAGCTGAGAGCAATGGGGTTCCCTTTGCCTGCTATCATTAAACCCAAATCCAAGAATAATACTGTGCTACTAATTAGTAACATTTCCTCACACATGAGAGAGGATGTGGTTCCTCCCAAGCCTCTTTCTAAGGAATATCAAATTGTCTGACTCTAAGTGCAAATCAAAATCTAAGGACATTTCGTCTACCATTGTCATTTCCAATATCCCTGATTCTGATGATGACATGGGTGATTTGGGTTTCGACCATGACAAAGATGGGGTTGGGGACATTGAACCTTTTTTCCCCCTTCCCCTGAAAAAAACCCAACTTGGCTTCTTCCTCTCATTATCTTATCAAAGTCAAGGTAGTTCTGGACTTGGAGCGTGTTCCAGTGTTTGACCCCAAACTTATTCATCACCCTAATTCCACTGAGTGGTTTCCAATCAAGCATGTGGGAGAATATGTGGCCTCTAGATTGTGCTTGCCTTTTGACAAGCAAACAGGAGCTAAATTGAAGTCAGAATGCCCCCCTTTCCTTCCTTCAAAAATTCCAAAATTGTGGTCATGTTGTCTATAAACCCTTCCCTTCCTACATTCTTTTCAAAATTTGGGAAGAACACTCACAAGGGTGTGGACAAAGCCTGGTCCAAGTGACAGGACAAATTATTAGACATTCTTGGTCCTCCAGCTCAAATGAAAAATTTGGCAGAATTCTCCCATCCTGATAGCTCTACCGTGGATCCTGAAGTTCTCTCACTATGGGTACAAAGAGCCTTTTGCTTACTTGGCAATGCCAACCCTGCATGACTTATAAATGACATTAAGGACTGCTATTAAAACTGGTCCCCATACTGGTAAACCTAGCAATCATGGACCCTGGTATCCAAGCTGAAGGTCCTTTATTTGAGCTTCTTTTATCAAGGAAGTCAGTAAATATGTTTCTACCTTTGCATCTCTTGACAAAGCGCAACTGTCACTGAAAAAGATCTTCTTTCAGTGCATTTTCACCAGGGCCGATGAGGTAGGAGCTGCTTTATCAACCACAGCTTCCACAACCACGGCTCCAGAGGTTCCTTAAATTCCTCCTTCCAGGATTACAGGCTTCAGTTCTATCCCCAGTGTGGTACAGGCTTCCAAAGTCATGGAAACAAGGGCTCCTGATATAACTCCCAATCAAGTAAGTCCCTCTTCTGTCTTTCCTTCCATACGGGGTCATCTTCATTTGTTGCTGCCAAAATGGTGTTCCATAATGTCAGCTCTATGGGTGTTGAGCACCTTTCAAGGTTGTCTTATAGAACACTAACCCGGGACTTTCCAGACTGGGTTTTCTACCCCTCCAAAATTATCCTCCAAAATGTCCAACCTTATATCACCAGAAATTCAGTCCTTGCTGCCGGAGCAGGCAGTTTAGCTGTCCCTTCCTGATCACTCTGTTTTTTTTCAGCTCACTCTTTCTGGTCCAAAAGAAAAACAAGACAATGAGGCCAGTCATCAACCTCAGACAGTTCAACCAGTTTTTCATTTACTGCCACTTCAAAATAGAAACAGTTATTCATATCCGAGATTCCTCACTCCAGGATGACTGGATGAATTGATTGGATCTACAAGACAACTAACTTACATCCATCCAAATCACAGGAAATTTCTACAGTTCCAATCGCTCAACCAAACATTTAATTTTTCATCTATTCCTCCCTGACTTTCTTTAGTACCATGGTGCATTACCAAACTCATGAAGCTATTTGTAGCCTCTCTCAGAGTCCAGGGTATCCTGTTGATAATTTATCTAGACAATATCTTCTTAATGAACCAAAGCTTATAATCTCTGCAGGTACAAATTCATATGGTGTGTTCTCTTCTAGCAGAGCTGGGTTTTTTTCAACAATTTAGAGAAATCTATGCTCACTCAATAAACTATTAGTTTTTAGGCTTTCTGATAAACTCTTCCACCCCATTCTTTATCTTCCTTCTGCAACAGTAAAGACTATAAAATGTGAGATTCGTCAGACCCTTCGGAGTTCAGCTATTTCCCTCAGAACTCTCACAAGATTTGTGGGTCTTCTCTCCTCCTCCATACAGGTCACCTTTCCAAGCCTTTTTCATTGTCAGGCCCTTCAGAGACTAAACTTACACCACTTATAAAAAGGGCTCACTTATTTGATTCCATATTTCTAGACCAAGAATCCAGACTAGAACTTTAATGGTGGGTAGACCATTTGGATGCTGGGAATGGCAAGACTATCTTTGCCTTGGCCCCCGATCTTGTGTTAGAATGAGATGCAACCCAAACATGATAGTGCTCCCCTTTTAGACCATTCTCCCCTGGGTATACATGGTCTTTCGATGAGTCCAAATTGCATACCAACTGTTTAGAGATGCTTGCAGGCTTTTTTTGCAATCAGAAACCTAGTAAAAACAGCATGCATTACTCAATTCCTCTCCTGATGGACAACATTTCTGTGGTTTGGTACATTAATCACCTCAGCAGCATCAGGTCTAGGCCTTTAGCAGAAATGGCAAAAAGTTTTTGGGAATTTTGCCTTCTAAACAAAATGTCTGTATACACAGAATACTTGCTAGGAGATCTCAGAAATATAGCAGAACAGCATTTTCAACATCTTTGGGATGCCAGTGATTGGAAGTTTCCCCCCTTGGTTCTTCAAGTCTTTACTACTCAAGAGGGCTCCCTTTCAGATAGACATATTCACCTCCATACTGAATTGCCAGCTTCCCCACTTCTTCAGTTGGTGCCCAGATCCCTTGACTTTAGCTTCAGATGCTTTTCTTCAGGACTGGTCTAACTCAATCAATTACATTTTTCCTCCTTTTGCTATGGTAAATAGGGTCTTAGCATAGGTCATGCATTAACAAGCAATTCTTGTATTGATAGTCCCATTCTGGAAATCGCAGGTGTGGTTCCCTCTCCTTGAATTAGCAATGGATTTTCTGATTCTTCGTCCTCCCTTTCAGGACTCTCAGGTCTACCTCACAATCTGGTTCTACACAACTCCCTTATTCTCTCAGCCAGGAAGATAACAGGACCTCCAAATCTTTCCCTTTCATTTCACCAGAAGCTTTAGACTACATTAACAAATCCTGAACCTCAGGATGAACAAGCTTGAATGTCAGCTTGGTCTTTTTGGGCAAGCTGGTGTGTTAGAAAACATGCTGATCCCTTTTCAGCAGATGTGTCCTATATGGTTAACTTCTTGGCTGTTGAGGCTAGCAGAGAAAAAACTTACATTGCTATTAATCTTTACAGATCTGCCATTTCTACCAATCACCCATAGATCGAAGGAAAACTGGTGGGAGAGCATCCCCTCATTTGTCAAATGTTAAAAAGGAGTAGATGTTTGTAATCCTCCTATCCTAAGTACATTACATTGTGGCATAAAAGTGTAGTTTTTAACTTATTTATTTCATGGCCTGATAATGCTAACTTTTCTTTAATAAATTTATCAGCAAAACTTACCATGTTTGTGTGTTTGATTTCCATTAAATGTTTGTCTGATGTTAAAGCGTTATATATTTCTTCTCGAGAGTTGTCTCCCAAAGGTCTACTCTTTACCACTTGCAGATGCACTAAGGCAAAAGTAACATCTGTTTTGTATCCCTACTTTCCAGATCAACCCAAGCTCTGTGTGGGACAATGTCCCAAAGTTTACAAGCAGAAGACCATTGATCCCAGAACGTCCTCAGTCTCCTAACTCGTTATCTCCTTTAAGTAACCCCATAAATCTGTATCTTCCCCCAACCTTGTTCGCTAGTTAAGCGGGTCATGTCTCTAGCAGGTATTGATACTTCACTTTTTGGTACCCATTCTTCCAGAGGAGATATGGCCTTCAAAGCTTTATGGGCTGGCTCTTGTCTCAAAAACATTGAGAGATAAGCTGATTGGTCCTATGATTATTTTTTCAGAACTTTTTACTGTAAAGTCGTTCATACTGCATCTTCTGTAATAGTTATCAACTGGTCCCCATACTGGTAAACCTAGCAATCATGGACCCTGGTATCCAAGCTGAAGGTCCTTTATTTGAGCTTCTTTTATCAAGGAAGTCAGTAAATATGTTTCTACCTTTGCATCTCTTGACAAAGCGCAACTGTCACTGAAAAAGATCTTCTTTCAGTGCATTTTCACCAGGGCCGATGAGGTAGGAGCTGCTTTATCAACCACAGCTTCCACAACCACGGCTCCAGAGGTTCCTTAAATTCCTCCTTCCAGGATTACAGGCTTCAGTTCTATCCCCAGTGTGGTACAGGCTTCCAAAGTCATGGAAACAAGGGCTCCTGATATAACTCCCAATCAAGTAAGTCCCTCTTCTGTCTTTCCTTCCATACGGGGTCATCTTCATTTGTTGCTGCCAAAATGGTGTTCCATAATGTCAGCTCTATGGGTGTTGAGCACCTTTCAAGGTTGTCTTATAGAACACTAACCCGGGACTTTCCAGACTGGGTTTTCTACCCCTCCAAAATTATCCTCCAAAATGTCCAACCTTATATCACCAGAAATTCAGTCCTTGCTGCCGGAGCAGGCAGTTTAGCTGTCCCTTCCTGATCACTCTGTTTTTTTTCAGCTCACTCTTTCTGGTCCAAAAGAAAAACAAGACAATGAGGCCAGTCATCAACCTCAGACAGTTCAACCAGTTTTTCATTTACTGCCACTTCAAAATAGAAACAGTTATTCATATCCGAGATTCCTCACTCCAGGATGACTGGATGAATTGATTGGATCTACAAGACAACTAACTTACATCCATCCAAATCACAGGAAATTTCTACAGTTCCAATCGCTCAACCAAACATTTAATTTTTCATCTATTCCTCCCTGACTTTCTTTAGTACCATGGTGCATTACCAAACTCATGAAGCTATTTGTAGCCTCTCTCAGAGTCCAGGGTATCCTGTTGATAATTTATCTAGACAATATCTTCTTAATGAACCAAAGCTTATAATCTCTGCAGGTACAAATTCATATGGTGTGTTCTCTTCTAGCAGAGCTGGGTTTTTTTCAACAATTTAGAGAAATCTATGCTCACTCAATAAACTATTAGTTTTTAGGCTTTCTGATAAACTCTTCCACCCCATTCTTTATCTTCCTTCTGCAACAGTAAAGACTATAAAATGTGAGATTCGTCAGACCCTTCGGAGTTCAGCTATTTCCCTCAGAACTCTCACAAGATTTGTGGGTCTTCTCTCCTCCTCCATACAGGTCACCTTTCCAAGCCTTTTTCATTGTCAGGCCCTTCAGAGACTAAACTTACACCACTTATAAAAAGGGCTCACTTATTTGATTCCATATTTCTAGACCAAGAATCCAGACTAGAACTTTAATGGTGGGTAGACCATTTGGATGCTGGGAATGGCAAGACTATCTTTGCCTTGGCCCCCGATCTTGTGTTAGAATGAGATGCAACCCAAACATGATAGTGCTCCCCTTTTAGACCATTCTCCCCTGGGTATACATGGTCTTTCGATGAGTCCAAATTGCATACCAACTGTTTAGAGATGCTTGCAGGCTTTTTTTGCAATCAGAAACCTAGTAAAAACAGCATGCATTACTCAATTCCTCTCCTGATGGACAACATTTCTGTGGTTTGGTACATTAATCACCTCAGCAGCATCAGGTCTAGGCCTTTAGCAGAAATGGCAAAAAGTTTTTGGGAATTTTGCCTTCTAAACAAAATGTCTGTATACACAGAATACTTGCTAGGAGATCTCAGAAATATAGCAGAACAGCATTTTCAACATCTTTGGGATGCCAGTGATTGGAAGTTTCCCCCCTTGGTTCTTCAAGTCTTTACTACTCAAGAGGGCTCCCTTTCAGATAGACATATTCACCTCCATACTGAATTGCCAGCTTCCCCACTTCTTCAGTTGGTGCCCAGATCCCTTGACTTTAGCTTCAGATGCTTTTCTTCAGGACTGGTCTAACTCAATCAATTACATTTTTCCTCCTTTTGCTATGGTAAACAGGGTCTTAGCATAGGTCATGCATTAACAAGCAATTCTTGTATTGATAGTCCCATTCTGGAAATCGCAGGTGTGGTTCCCTCTCCTTGAATTAGCAATGGATTTTCTGATTCTTCGTCCTCCCTTTCAGGACTCTCAGGTCTACCTCACAATCTGGTTCTACACAACTCCCTTATTCTCTCAGCCAGGAAGATAACAGGACCTCCAAATCTTTCCCTTTCATTTCACCAGAAGCTTTAGACTACATTAACAAATCCTGAACCTCAGGATGAACAAGCTTGAATGTCAGCTTGGTCTTTTTGGGCAAGCTGGTGTGTTAGAAAACATGCTGATCCCTTTTCAGCAGATGTGTCCTATATGGTTAACTTCTTGGCTGTTGAGGCTAGCAGAGAAAAAACTTACATTGCTATTAATCTTTACAGATCTGCCATTTCTACCAATCACCCATAGATCGATGGAAAACTGGTGGGAGAGCATCCCCTCATTTGTCAAATGTTAAAAAGGAGTAGATGTTTGTAATCCTCCTATCCTAAGTACATTACATTGTGGCATAAAAGTGTAGTTTTTAACTTATTTATTTCATGGCCTGATAATGCTAACTTTTCTTTAATAAATTTATCAGCAAAACTTACCATGTTTGTGTGTTTGATTTCCATTAAATGTTTGTCTGATGTTAAAGCGTTATATATTTCTTCTCGAGAGTTGTCTCCCAAAGGTCTACTCTTTACCACTTGCAGATGCACTAAGGCAAAAGTAACATCTGTTTTGTATCCCTACTTTCCAGATCAACCCAAGCTCTGTGTGGGACAATGTCCCAAAGTTTACAAGCAGAAGACCATTGATCCCAGAACGTCCTCAGTCTCCTAACTCGTTATCTCCTTTAAGTAACCCCATAAATCTGTATCTTCCCCCAACCTTGTTCGCTAGTTAAGCGGGTCATGTCTCTAGCAGGTATTGATACTTCACTTTTTGGTACCCATTCTTCCAGAGGAGATATGGCCTTCAAAGCTTTATGGGCTGGCTCTTGTCTCAAAAACATTGAGAGATAAGATGATTGGTCCTATGATTATTTTTTCAGAACTTTTTACTGTAAAGTCGTTCATACTGCATCTTCTGTAATAGTTATCATGCTTTAAACAAGCATATTAGGAGCATCCGGTATTGCAATAAATGTATATTTTCCTAGTAATTTATGAGGGAAAGTCTTAATTTTATTAAAGACACAGAGGCAAGTATTAGCTCACCACAACATTGATTACTTTCATGTTTGTTTCCCTTCCTGTCAGAGGCTCTAGCACCTCCAGCTTCCTATTAAGAATTTTCCATCTTCTCTTGGTGCTTCCTGTCAATCTCCTCATCTGGACTTTCATGGGGCTTTTGAGCCTTCTATGTCCTTCCCAAATCATGAACTTCTGCCAATACCTTTTCTCTTTGACTTTGGCATTTGCAATAGTGCTTTCACTTGTTCTAATGTGCAATCTTTATTACCTCCTCACAACAGAAAAGAGGTATTTTTCCAGTCAAGCTTGGTATTGTAGGTATTGTTGTGTTGCCATTGGATTTTATTGATATTGTGTTGTCTTTTACATTGACTGTTGGGTCCAGGCTTTATGGGATTTGTAGTTTCTGACTCATGACTGCTGCTGTTCTAAATAAAGCAAGATCAGAGAAGCATGATAGTCGCCCCCATTAATAATATTAAGACATTCCTTCATAACTTACTAGGAAAATCTACATTATCCTTTATTACACAACACCAGTCCTGTGCCATACATGCCTATAGACCCAATTCGGCCAAAAAGCCTATTTCTGACTGTCTCCTGACATTACAAGTAAATGGGAATATACATTCCCCCAATAATTTTCTGAAAATCTCTGATTTCCCTCTTTTAAAACTTTGGCACGTATGTGGTGCAAGCAGAAAAATCTCTTCAGGCAGGAGTTTAAATTCTGTTTTCTTTGTCTGTTCCTCTTCTCTTAGTCCTTTCACTCTTTCCTTACCCTTTTCTCTCAATAGGCCTTTCCTTTTTTGATGGTCTGTCTTCTTCCTCCACTACAGGTATCAGCACAAAGAAGGAGACAAGATGGTGTTGTGGCACCTCGATCGGGAGCCAGGTAAGTTTGTGTCACAATCCTGTAGCGCCTAGTTCAATGATTTGATATATTTAACTTTTATAGTTTCATCAGTTTTGTCTCATCAGATATTATGTTTTTTATTTAGAGTGTGACAGGCAGGATCTCTTTTAAAATATAACAGATATCTATTCTGCTGTATTACAAGTGTCATAGATTTTCATACACTTGTAATGCAGTGTATTAGTCACCCACCACATTAATGACAGAAGGGTATCCCATCTATCAAACTTTAGAAAGCATTGCAAATGCTCCTTTCTGACTTTAGGTAAACAAAATTGCTATTTCCTGTTGATAAATTGCCAGTAGATAATAATTTGATCTCATTAAGCCACTGTTCTGCGGTGGAAAATAGGAATTACCTTATGGGATCTCAGTACCTAATTTGAAGTTTCAGTTCTAGAGTTATTGGCTAAATTTCAGTGAACTTAACATTTTGAAATATCAGTGAGTACCTCACATAACCTAATTGTGACTGAAATGCAGTGCAGCCGAATGTGTTTATCAGTAGAACAGACTGTAATTCAAGACTTAAAACAGAAACAGTTTGTCTTTTTTATTGATTCCTATATTTTACAAAGCAATAACATTTTGCCAGCTGATTACGTTAGACCTCTTGAGAGTGTCTAGGAATCAAATTAAAATATTTAAGTTAAAAAAATAGAAACTTTCTAATCTGTGAGAGCAGAACAATTTTAAAATGAGTGTAGGAATGTTTCTGTAGTGCATTGGAACTAGAAATAGAATTTGAAGACAACGCAAAATCATTCTTACATTTTTTATAAGAAGGTAAGAATCAGAAGGAATTATGAAACACTCTTGCAATATGTGATATTTGCTTTCATACACCTTTGGAGAATTTACTTCTCATGCTTTTATTATCTTTTTCTGCATTGCACTACTTATCCTTTGCATGGAAGAAATAATGCAAAATGCAAGCACAAATCGAATTAATGAAAAAACAACATTGTGAAAGAAAATGGCAATGCTGTTGTAAAAATATTAAAATCAGGGGGAGAAAAACAACTAAACATCTCAGGATGTCATTTACCCAGTATGGGTGGGCCTTTTGCCTGTGACAGGAAGGGATGTCAACTGTGACCATATGACGTGAATGTGGTATTTGCATGGTACCTAGTTTGGTCAGTTACTGTTGCAAGCAGAAGGAACTGCCAGACAAGTAGGATACCATTTTATCAGAAGCATAGAAATGCTGGGTGATGGGAATTTTGCAGATCCTCACGGATTCTGGAGCTTTCCCTCACAGGAATGTGCATAAAGTCAATGACTTTAGCCAAAGTGTGACACTTACAAAGTATTTTGCATTCCAAAACATAGCAGGATCGATGCCGGCCACACTACTTACTTGAGTCTCTAGATTCAGAAATGCCCATGGTTGATATAGCCCCTTCATGGCTAAGTTAGAGCCCAAATAGTGAAACCAATCACCAATTAAGAAAGAGACCAATTAAGAAAGATTGGGGCCAAGGTGCAGGCTTCTACTATATCAAATCTGGTAAAGGAATTGGGCATGCTAGAATGAAGGCAAAAGAAAGTGTTACTCTGAGAAGCCGTGAAAAGTTCCTCTACAGTCTTGCTGCCAACCTGCGTGGGGAAAAAGCTGACATTCGATAATGATTAAACATTGTAGCACTCTACTGATTTCTTGTGTGAACTGAATTTACTGGATTCTTGTTCAATGACTTCTGAACATTATTGCTCTGCTTTAGCTGTTGTTTTGTTATTAATTTAAACTTAGCTGGGTCAAACATCTAGACATGAAAATAACATTGGGGGTTATTACAACTTTGGAGGAGGTGTTAATCCGTCCCAAAAGTGACGGTAAAGTGACGGATATACCACCAGCCATATTACGAGTCCATTATATCCTATGGAACTCGTAATACGGCTGGTGGTATATCCGTCACTTTACCGTCACTTTTGGGACGGATTAACACCTCCTCCAAAGTTGTAATAACCCCCATTGTTGATTTCTTCTTGTCTGGGCAGGCTTAGATTAAGAAAATATTCCAGCTCTACATATGGACGGCTGTCTATGACTCTTGAGGCCCTGTGCTCTTTCTGTGATCAGGAGGACGATACTAATGTCACTACAAACTGAGGCTCTGTCATTTTGATTTATCCCAAGTTTGGTTGGATGTGGGAACTTTCAATTTACCACTTTTCAGTCATTCTCCATTTCTGGCAAAATAAAAATTACCAACTATGCACCTAATTCACAATAATTTTCAGACTCAAATTTAATTTAGGTGTAGAAAATCAGTTTGTGTTTCGTAAATGTCCCAGCTGATCTAGAAAATCAGTATTAGTAGACGTTTTGAATAGCAATTTGCACTAGTGAAAAAAATGCAGAAATTGAGAGTGAGAGGCCCAATCATAGTCAGAAACGTATGATCTAGCTCATATCTTTCCACCCTACCAATGAATGTAAAACTATTTTTGTTAAGCGAGGAATAGGTGCAATCCCAAGGTGTGTAAGGGAAAGGAATGCATCTAAAAATCACAAGATGTATGAGAAACACCTTCTCCAGAGGAAAATATTTTAACTGTGGGGCAAGAAAAAATTAAAATAAATACAATATTCACTTACTTTTGCTTGGTTTCTTAAAGCAGATCAGTCATCCAGTGGAGAACTCACATGACTACATTTGACCTCATGGAAATATTTCTGGAAAATTACGATTTCTGTAAATTGTCAACAGGACCTCTGAAATTCTTGCTACATCCACATATAGTCCAGCAACCTACAGAAAATGTTGAAGTAAATCATAGTAATGGATTCGGACCAAGTGCATAAATTTGTTTCATATGGAAGAACCAAAGCATCCAAAAGATAAGAAACTTTTTCTCATAAGAGTAGGTAATCCATCTGTAGACTAATTATTTTGCTTTGGGCATTTGCAGCTTCATTCACAAATATTTTGATGCAACATATTCCATTTTTACTCCTAGAATTCTGGGGTCTGAAAGGAGTAGTGCATGACTAAGTTACAGCAACTCATAAAGCCTTGTGAATTGGGCTCCTAGCAGTTTATTCATTGCCATAGCTCAGATGCTGAGTAAGAAAAGCTAATGGTAATCTTGTCAAATCATTTGGCCTTATTTCCATGTAACCACAACTTCTAGTTGCTTAGACAGCTGGTGTACAATTTCATTGAGGCCTGAGACTTGCTTGCGGTTGCTGGCAATATGTGGTTTACCTAACGACAGGCCAATAAGTCTTATTGACAATTTACAGAAAATCTTTGCTAAACAGGTTTTAGATAAACTCTTACAATGGGTGGAGAAAAAGCTAATTTTGTCCCCCTTCCAAGCATGGTTTTGCCCCAGTTTCAGTACTACCGACCAGGTCCTTAGGTTCACCATCTTATAGTGGAAGAGTGTTGTTGGACTTTATTCCCTATGCAGGGTCATCCTCAATCTTTTTGCCTCCTATTTTTTCTGACCTGTTGTTGTTGGCTTTAGAACTCTGAGCACTTTACCACTGCTAACCAGTGTTAAAGTGCATATGCTCTCCGTGTAAATTGGATAGTTTCTCCTATCTGTAAGAGTCTTTATGCATGTTTCTGTTTTGGTTGTCTTCCACAGAGATCTTTTACAAACAAATGGATCAATGACTCATCTACTAAATTGTGTCCAGCTTGTGGCTCTGTTTCTGAGACGCATGAACATGTTATGCTTATATGCCCTGAATACTTAGGGTACCAAATGAAGTGGCTGTGTCCATTATGTTTAAATATACGGCTAACCCTTTTTTCTTCAGCCCTCAGGATCATGAAGAGTGATACTTCTCCTCCCTACGTATATACCATCAACTGGTTTCTGAAAAATTCTGGGTTTAAACACCAAACGTTTCTGCCACCTAATGCCCTTGATAAATAGGACTGATCGGCAAACCTGATAACCTTGTATCCCATGGATATGTTGACAAGTTGTTGTTCTTTGTTCAATAGTTTTATGTTTTGTCTTTCTGTTGTGAAGACCACTGATGTGACTCCCCCATACAATTTCTTTTGTTATGACGGCTTATTTGCTAATCCAAGGAGTTGATTTATGCATGTGTGTCTTGTATTCCTGCACTATGTGTTACGTAACCTTGCAAATAATGTTTTATATATTGTTTTAATGAAGTGATTTTGTGTAAAAAGTTTTATATCTTTTGAGGATGATGTGATTGATGTAGTGTATTACTTTGATGGTTTGATAAATTAATAAGGTAAAGTGATGATGATTAGGCAGCTGTCAATGTGGATATCCCCTTTGCAGCAGCACATTGTAGAGATATGGGAAGGCTGAGAATATCCAACATCTGTGTAGAAATTGACATAAAACATTAAATGTAATGTTTTCCTGGAAAACCCTTATAAATACATACATTTTGCTAGATCAAAAGCAATGACATTTCATTTGTAGCACATGAATGAAAAAATGCAATCAAACTAAATTTGCCATCTATATTTGCCTTAGACTGAAAAGAGCAGTACTGAAGTTAGATTCCAGTCACCAAATTCCACTGAGCAGTTTCACATATAAAATGCATTCTGTCCAGAACCAATTTCAGATCAATCCAATGCTATGTTCATGCCATTCTGAAATCACACTTGTGTCACACTCAGTGTTATCCATGTGATAGCAGGTCACAACATTGAGTTTTTAATTTTGTCTTGCTAAAATATTGTGATCAAATTATTGACTACAACAATATTGTGAAGGTAAATATATGTTTATGTTTTTGATTTGTAAAGCACCTAAGGACATGAGCTTCTAGATAGGGAAATCTGCAATAATGAACATAAGTGGTCTATGTATTAAGTAGCCATAGAGAACCATGTTCTCAGTTCTTTCAGAAAACTAGTGAGAATCTGCATGCTTCTTAGCATGGGTGGTAAGTGGTACCAAAATGTCTTACTCAGGATGTTAAGGAGTAGCATCCTCTTCTCTTCAAGTGGTATTTGGGAATGACTAGGTTGAGAAGGTCTCAAGGTTCTCATGGAAATTAAGGGGGAATCAGATTTTGGAGACTGCCGGGGACTGTGTTTTTTAATAGCTCAATGTACTAGAGATAGACTTTTGAATTTAATTATTAATTCTTATTTTTCTCTGTACCTTATTTAAATACATTTGTTTAAATTAGAAGGGACATGATTTAGGAAATTTGGTAGAAGATAGGCCACTGTATTTTGTGCCACCTAGAGTTTCTGGGTCAGAATGAGAGAGAGACCCATGTATAAAGAATTCACACAGTGTAATCTAGACCTCAGGAGCGTATGCACCCGTGTTTTACTATTTGAATCAGATAGCTACCTGATCACCTTTCTGAAGGTTTTTATAATGCCAAAGGAGTATTTTGCCACCTATCTGATTTGTTATTTGAAAGACACTTCTTTATCAAATGTAACTCTGAGATTTCTGACTGCCACTGGTGGGATTGGTGGTGAACCCAGGTCAGCATGAGACCAGTTATTGATCCAAAGCTGTTTTGTTTGGCCAGAAATAATGTTTCAGTTTTATCAGAGTTCAGTATTAAGCACTTGTCAAGACCTCGAGATGAGACAATAATCAGACACATGTGAAACTTAACCTGTCAAGAGCCCCAGTCATTAGAGAGTGATACAATCAGTTAAGTATCTCCTGTATAGGTTAATAATTCAAATCAATAGCTGTATAAAAGTTCAGCTAGAGGGATCATATAGGGATTGAAAAGCATTGCTCTCAGTAAAGATCCCTGAGGAACTCTATATTGGTGAGGCGTAGGATTGAGGAAAAAGGTACACTGTGCATAAATTGGCCTTGGTTAGATAAAAAGTTCCTTATCCAGCCGATTGCTGTGCCTACACTCCTATGTCTGACAATATTTGAATCAGGATACAGTGGGATCTAGTGCTGAACACTGCAGACAAGTCTGATAGGACTTGATAGGACAATACCAGCAGTTCCTCCATTATGAAACAGGATTTTAAGATCTTATCATACAGTGAGCAACATAGGTTCTGTTTTGTGTTCTGTTCAGAAGTCAACATGGAAAGCATCCAAGAAAATATTTACTTCTAGGGAGGAGGAGAGATAGCGATTAATATTTTTTTTGAGCATCTTGGATGGGTCTGACAGCAGACATGTTTTCTGGTAATTGGCTACGTTGGTGGGATAACCATTGCTTGGCTTTAGTTATGGTGTGACCTGTTCTAGTTTTCAACACTCTGGAACAATAACAGTGGCCACTGAGGTGTTCAAAATTTCACAAAGAACAGGGGAGATTATATCAGTATCAATCTTAAGGATGAATAGGGGCAGGAACCACAGGGTAGGCTGACTTCCTGTTGGTAATGAGCTCTAACATCTCTTGAATGGAAATGAAAGCAAATAGAGTAATGTTTTCGTTGCTTAGAGGACTGTTAGTGGATGTAGGAAGAGATTCTGTACTGATAGTTTGAGTCACAAATGTAAAGCTAAAGAATTCATGGATGCAAGTGATTTTTTCAAGCAAAGGAATAACTCCTTTGACACAAAGTTTTTGAATGCCAGTAGTAATTGCTCATGGATGGAAGTTTCAGAGTTTCTGCGCTCCAAGGATGTCATGGATATCACCTAGGGGCCAGGACTCACTTTATAGGAGGTTATCAGCAGTGTCCAGTCCAGGTACAATTGCTATTGACCAGCTGGACACTTGATCTTTGGAGTTCACATCTCATTCCCGGGTACATAAGAGTGCACGTCTAGCCCTTCAGGTCACAGAAATCAGTCCAGTCATCGTTGTTCCTTCACCTGTACAGATGTTTTCTGATGAGCTGTGGGGATGTGGGTGATGTGCCATATTTGTAGGTCTAGTTAGCCAGTGTTTGGGGATGTCCTGGACACTCCCTAACCAATGAGAAATAAAGGTCTCAGGACAACCCATCAAGCTTATGTACCACATCCTAGTAACCTTACTGTCAACTATCCCACAGTGCACTATTCTGAGGCAAATCATTCTGCTCCTGAAGGGACCTTGTATGCCAGTCAGGGGTGTGTTTAAAGACATGAAAACTCCACAGCTACACAAAACTGTTTCTGGGACCAGCTCTCCCTCTCAATGGGCTGGTGCAAAAACTGGCTACAGAGAGCCTGGGAGGCAAAATGGGGATGGAGGAAATTTTTTCATGCCCATAGTGGGGAGATCATCCACTTAATTTATAAATGTGTGCCAAGGAGGTGGTCATTTATAAAGGCATTGGTAAGAACTGTCACAGTGGTTCCTGTCAATCTATTTTACAGTTTGCTACAGGACTGCATCAGAAGGAGACAGCCCTGCAGCAGACAAAAAAAAAATTATATTCAAAAAGAAAATCCCAAAAGGAAATTGATTTCAGGGGTGCATTGTAATGCTTTTACAGCCATTTAATCAATGACCCTTACTCCCCAGTGCTGTGGCCAAACTTAAAGTCTGCCTGTAATTAGATTTGACGGGTAGACAATTATATTGGAAGGAAAAAAAAAACTCCAATGCTATTGTGACCGATTACCAGTCATGGCCTTTAATTTGAACTTTCGTTTTTCTCACAGTATCAGCTACAGCCCTTCACAGTGAAAATAACTTTTGGGGGCTGTTCACCATAGGTACATCACAGCAATACATTCTTGCAAGTACCCATTTTAAATACTAGGCACCCCATCTTGTGGGCTACATAGCCCTAATTAGGGGTGATTTATTTAATGATTAAAGGTAGGGTTTTTTCCTTTAAATAGGTTATTTTGACAGGTCCACATGTAGGTTTAAAAGCTGTAGGAGACAGGGTCCACAGGGAAGCTTGTAGCTACTTTTTCATAGCCAATTTAGTAGATAGCACTATCAGAGCTGCAATTCACAAGTCACATTTAACTCGTCATGCCATTAGTGTATTTTCCTGGGCAATATACTATTGCCTTACTGTAACAGTAATATGTCATGGGGTTTTAGCTCATTTTACCATGTTATAGTGGCCATAACACACACACTGGAAACTGGTTAACAATGCCCCAGGGTGAAGAGTGAAAAAAATATCAATACAGAAAATATGGGGGAGACCACGAAAAAGAGACCCTTTCCCACAATAGGTAATTCATAGTTTATATGACTAATGGACTGTGTAGACTGGCAATTACGCATTTAACAGAAGTACATCCCAATTCTTTGGTTCCTAGTTTGCATATATTATGTGTTGTTTCATTGTTAAATACGTACAGATATCAAAAAGAAACCTTAAAAATACCACCAATAAGCCTGTTAAATGTTCAAAACAATTGTTGTGGTTTTCCTGTATGTAGCACATTCTAAATTATTTATTGTTATTTACCTGCAAGCCCTAGGTGTATTGCTGTTTAATTTAGAAGGAATGATGTCTCAACCTGGGAAAATTAACATACTAACTTTGAATGGATTTTCGACCATTTGAATATACAGTCATATGATGGCATTTGCTTGTTATGGCTTTTAAGCTAATGTGTTGTACTCTAGCTGACTTACTCTGAAAGGGGTTGATGTGTTTCAGTAAATGATGTAGGTGCTACAATAGTTTTTGAAAAGTTAACACAAATCTTCCCTGGTTTATGTATGAGGGGAAATGTTCCTGGTGGTAATCGAGCTTAAGTGAAATCAATATTTCATTCAACACTAATGTTATGCTTTCACAAATGAAATATCATTGTCATGAGCATTGATGTCTAGCATTGCATATTGTTCATTTATGTATTTTCAAAGGTGTTATAGGTTTCACTTCTTAAAATATTATTTGTAGTTTGTCTACGGGGAGCCCTGGAATTTTAGACAACCCAAAGTTTACCTCAATCATCATGCCCACCTTCACTGGATCAGAGATTAGGTTGAACCTCAATTTCATGATATAATGTGTCTCCCGATTAAAGATTAAGTATTTGTGGTAATTTAATTCAGCAGCAAACACTGTGTTGCTCTCTTTGTGGTATATGTGTGTATTTTAAAGGTGTGTCACCACCGTAGTCTTGCTTCCTTTCTAACCTGCTGACAGGCATTTCCCCACCTGCAACTGAAGTGTTTTTTAAGTAGGCTCTGCAGTGCAGGAAGCAAAATGTTGGCAGGAACAGTGCAGTCACAGGTCTACATACCAGAGTTAAGGCATCTCCCAAAACACCAACATCAATAAAATACAATCATATTAATAGTGGAATGAAATTAAATGGGTCATCCCAATAACTGAGTTCACAATCAATGGAGAAAGTTAAAGGATTGTATCATGAAATTCAAAATGAAGCAGCACATGGTCAGTGCCATAAAGGCTTTCAATGAAATTTACACAAAGAGTACAAAAAAGCAGAAATGATTCCAAATCCCAATTGGGCACCAAAATCGGGAAAGAAACAGACAGCATCCCTAGTAGAATAGGGAAGTTTTCTCTTTTACCCCTTAAGCCAAATGTTTTATACATTATTTTTACAAACAAAATTACTAAATCTGCAGACTGTGCGGTGTGAGCAAGTTTAAGTTTAAGTTTAAGCACTATCCCAACACATTAATAATTATTCAGAACCTTCTATGCTAATGGCATTCTGAGATGCTAAAACAAAGCTACATAAACAAACAATGATATTTATATGAATGAAAAAGCACAGTGAGCCAGCAGAAGGACCTTGGTAATATATCAAATTGTGACTAAAAGGTCATCAAGAGCAGAACAATATTAACAGTGGGAATATGCCAATACATTTCAGCTTCGCATTGTGCAGCAGAGTTTCCAAAAGTAGAAGTGGGCAAAGGGGAAACAAACATAATTGACAGAGGTGGCTTCCATCTTGGAATGAGATGGCATTTATGTGTAATCTGAGTTCTAGTTAATAGATTTTAGAAAAGCACACTGCTACACATCCTATAACATTTGCTTTTAAAGACACATTACTATGTCAGTGTAGATTTGTGAATTTGAGTGTGAAAATGTATTCTGTACATTGATAATGATGCACACAAATATTAAAACATACAAATCTTCCACAGTAGTGCACGCACAGCTGCAAGTCTTTAGAAGTCACTGTGAGAATTTTGCAGTTAGACATATCAAGAAAGTGTGTGCTGGCAAGTGCAAAGGTGTGCATCTTCATTTCTGACAGCATCTGAAACATATACACTTACTTTGCAAAAATCTCCTAGTTAGTGAATGAACGACAGACAGTAGAGCTCCGAAATGGGGAGAAGTAACCATTGCTTCCTTCTTCAGTGCACCCCATGTCAGATCCTGTGAAGCTCTCTCTCTGCAGCTACACCATGGAAGCATGCACTAGATCCCACATTAAAACATTTCATGCAACGAAGCATAGCATACAAAATTGCTGTGCTGCATTACACAAGGGGTAAAACACATCACAGAGCCATATACACTAGGACTGGCCAGTTGCTGGTGACATCCACTTCATTGGCATGCAAACAGGACACATTGCATGGTCACAACCAGAAATCTTTGTACAGAGGTTTAGTGTGCTCTGTCTAGCATAGGGTTGTTATTGAAAGGGTACCCTCCTGTACAAATACCTATGCCTAGACATATTCAGAATGTTCCCATACACTGGGTGTGTGCTCTGCAATGCAGTATATTTGCAATGTATTTTTTTTTGGAGCAATTAACACATTTCTTCCTGCTTGAACCTGCTTCAAGTAGTAGTTTGATTTTGAAGCAAAGCCCGGTCAGCTTATCCTAGTAGATCGTTTGCATCAAAAGCTCCAGGTATTTGCATTGATCAATCCCAGTAACATCTCCCTGGGACAAGCAGCACAAAACAGTGCAAGGTAGCACAAGGCACACAAACAGGCTTTGTGCAGTGGAAAGTTTACCTTTCCAGCACAACACCATTGTATAATAAAAAAAATAGGGGACACTTTTCATCACTTTACATCACGTTGACTCATGCTAGAGTTTGATCAAATCCTTATTATCGAGGCCATGGTCTCCAGACGTAGTGCAACAGTTCCAGGAACCTTACAGATTGGCTGTACTTTATACTTGCCTTCTATCTGATTACAACAACTTCATTAACCTTAATCAGCAAATAGTTTGGTTTCTAATACTGAATCTGTTGCTTCTTTTCCACAACTTTAAGAATGTGCCTCTAAGTGTCCTTTGAGGACGCCCCCCAACCAATGACTGCTCTTTCACCTGACAATGCACACTGATTGATGCAATGAAGAAGTTCACACATGAATCAAGCCTTGATTTCAGCGCAATCAGCCAGATTTGGCTGTGGGCATCACACAATGCTGAGGTATGATATGTGCCATTCAGGGGCTACATTTATTTGAATCAATGTGGTAAAATATTGTACGTGGCTGTGGCGGCTGGAGATTTCTGAAAGTGATGCTGCTTGACTGCCATTACTGAACTTGAGTCTGAGGACTGTCTCTCAAAATACATCAGTGAGTTGTAGGTTTTTCTAAACATTTTTTGAGTACCATAAAGCAATAAAACATGTCTATCTTGGTTGAGCAGTTGTCATGGAGCCATAAACACAGTTCTAGATAATTGATGCAGGGGGACCTTGACCTTGTGTGGACATAATATGGGCCAGCGAATACATGTCCAGCTGTCCAACCTGAGGTGTGTGTGGTCGCTGTATGTAGTGCCTGTGTAGTGCCTGTGTTGTGATCTGATTGGATGTGTGTTCTAACTATATGTGGCATCTAAGGTTATGGTGTTTAGGAATGCATGCACTCCTCTGCCCATGTGTTTTTTATTGGGGTCAATCGTCTGGTGCCGTTGTAGTTTTGCTGCATATGTTTGTGGGATCTGATCTAAATTTTCCTGTTTGTGACTTTGCTTGACAGCTAAATGTTACCACACCTGTGACCTGTCAGTCATTAACTTCAGGTCTGGGTCTCATAGCCTGCCTGACCATCTACCTATGTGCCAGGGGTGACACAGAGCTCATAACGGGGAATCTAATAATGATAATGCGATTTCATTTGTGTACATGAATGTATCGCTGTGTGCATCAACTTATCCAATATTAATATCACCCCCTCTAGTTGAATTTTCAACTACACCATCAAACACACACTTCTTGACAGTCACATTGTTTGTTTGTCCCTCTTTCCTTGAGACTTGTATTCTACCCAATTAGGGGAGTGTGTTTTTACAGCAGGAAACCACCACTTGCAGGAAACCACACAATGAAAATGGGCAACAATGATGTGCACAGACTGGTCAGCCACCGGTGGAGCTGGAGAACCAGTTTGTTGACCACTCCTGCTCAGTGGCACCTTCCTTTTCATGCACGTCTTTCTGTAGTTGAGACAATGCTTGAATGGCAAGAGTTAGAGTTCCATTGTCTATATCATTGCCAGGTACGAAAGTACAGCAGGAGTTTTCTTCCTTAGTGGTTGTTGGTACAGTTCAAGCAGATCTTCTCTGGGGATAAATGGGGTTGGTGTGTATATGGTGACGAGCAGAGGCCATGCCATCTAAGGACGAACTGGGTGTGAACAAGTTCATTTTCAGTATGTGTCCATCAGTGGGGAGTGTGGAGGTGCCTCTGTGCATGTAAGAACTTTGCAGTATCATGCCACAGTTCTCATTTGTGGCCAGCAGAATGGTTACCTTGCCTCTAAAACATGAGGAATAGAGTGTGAATTTCCATTTCCATACAATTAGGGGTTACCCCTTCCCTTCTATTCATGCGTAACTATCTATCATAGAGTCCCAGATCTCCCCATATGCAGTATTTGAACTCTTATTTAACCATCTCCTATGAGACCCATTTCCCTTCATACAAATGATGTGGTTGGCCCTGCCCTGAAACTCCAGGTCTTGGGACCATTTTTTGTTAACAAAGACAAACCCAAACATGCTAAGGGCCACCTTGGAATTACAGATGAGAGCGTACATGTTTGTGCACTAGTTAGGCGGTTTAGCTACCTCTAAGAATCTCTTCTGAAGTTCTCAGGGCCCAGTAATATCCTCCCTATAGCTCCCTTTCTGCTCTGTCTGTCTAGCTCAGTTTGGGTATCACTAGGCTCAATGACAAGGTATAGTGCTGTGGGGTTGGTCTCGTAGCAGGTCAGATTTACTGCTACCCTGTGGGGCTTTACTTTATTATGTTGTATTTTGACCCTAATCCTACATAGGTACAGATAGAGAAGGCATTTTGCTTTTTCAGGCACTATCTCAAGTAAAACCTATCTGCACCTAATGCATGTGGTATCAACAAACAGATGTAAAATGATCAAGCTTATGTCTTGGAGCCCATGGCAGTCATGTGTTGATACCACATGCTGTGTAAAAGGGGCACTGTGTAGTGTGTGTTGAATGCTAGTGTTGGATGACGTGGAACAGGTCCCTACACAGGCGCTGTGGTGATCTCTGAACATAGTCCATTAGAAAAGAATGCTTTTTAGAAATGCATGGATGTGGTAGCACCACTATTAAAAAGAGAAATCTCTGGATGGAATTACACCAAAACACACAAAGGGTGCTTTCTAGACCAAGACCTAGGGTTCTGCCAAATTTGGTGTCAATCTGTCTAGCGGTGTGGGCTGTAGTCATGTTCAAAATCCCTACTGAAATTAATATGGGGAAAACGTGTTTTGGACCCCCTCATTTTTTTTGACCCCTGCTTAACCTCTTAGCTGTCTCTTAGTTCCCCCTCCCCCGTGCTGAGCCCTTTTTTGGCTATTTGGGGTAGTTTGCTCTTAGGCCTTCATAACTTTTTGTCCACATAAGCTATCCATGCCAAATTTCTGTCTTTTTTTTTCCAACATCCTAGGGATTCTAAGGGTACCCAGAGTTTGTGGTTTCCCCTGCAGGAGACCAAGAAATTAGCCAAAATCGAGCAACAATTTCATTTTTTTTTTTTAATGGAAAAAAGGGCAGCCGAAGAAGGCTAGTGGTTTTTCCCCTGAAAACGGCACCAACAAAGGGTTTGCGGTGCTAAATTCACCAGCTTCCCAGCTTTCAGGAAAAGGCAGACTTGAATCAGAAAACCACATTTTTCAACACAATTTTGGCATTTTTCTGAGACATCCCCCATTTTTACTTTTTTGTGTGCTTTCAGCCTCCTTCCAGTTAGTGACAGAAATGGGTTTGAAACCAATGCTGGATCCCAGAAAGCTAAATATTTTTGAAAAATAAACAAAATTCTGAATTCAGCAAAGGTTCATTTGTGTAGATCCTGAAAGGCTTTCCTACAGAAAATATTAGCTGAAATAAAAACATATTGAAATTGAACTGAAAAAACAGCCATTTTTCTTTATGGTTTACCCTGTAACTTTTTCCTACAATGTCAGATTTTTTAAAGCAATATACCTTTACATCTGCTGGACTCTTCTGGTTGCGGGGATATATAGGACTTGTAGGTTCATCAAGAACCCTAGGTACCCAGAGCCAATAAATGAGCTGCACCCTGCAGTGGGTTTTCATTCTATACTGGGTATACAGCAATTCATTTGCAGAAATATAAAGAGTAAAAATTGGCTATCAAGAAAACCTTTGTATTTCCAAAATGGGCACAAGATAAGGTGTTAAGGAGCAGTGATTATTTGCCATCTCTGAATTCCGGGTACCCATACTAGCATGTGAATTAAAGGGCATTTCTCAAATAAACGTCTTTTTTACACACTCTCTCATATTTGGAAGGAAAAAATGTGGAGAAAGACAAGGGGCTATAACACTTGTTTTGCTATTCTATGTTCCCCCAAGTGTCCCGATAAAAATGGTACCTCACTTGTGTGGGTAGGCCTGGCGCCCGTGACAGGAAATGCCCCAAAACACAAAGTGGACATATCACATTTTCTCAAAGAAAACAGAGGTGTTTTTTGCAAAGTGCCTACCTGTGGATTTTGGCCTCTAGCTCAGCCGGCACCTAGTGAAACCTACCAAACCTGTGCGTTTTTTAAAACTAGAGACCTACGGGAATCCAAGATGGGGTGACTTGTGGGGCACTCACCAGGTTCTGTTACCCAGAATCCTTTGCAAACCTCAAAGTTTGGCTAAAAAAACACTTTTTCCTCACATTTCGGTGACAGAGAGTTATGGAATCTGAGAGGAGCCACATATTTCCTTCGTCCCAGCGTTCCTCCAAGTGTCCCAATAAAAATGATACCTCACTTGTGTGGGTAGGCCTAGTGCCCGCGACAGGAAATTCCCCAAAACACAGATTGGACACATTACATTTTCCCAAAGAAAACAGAGGTGTTTTTTGCAAAGTGCCTACCTGTGGATTTTGGCCTCTAGCTCAGCCGGCACCTAGGGAAACCTACCAAACCTGTGCATTTTTTAAAACTAGAGACCTAGGGGAAATCCAAGATGGGGTGACTTGTGGGGCTCTCACCAGGTTCTGTTACCCAGAATACTTCGCAAACCTCAAAATTTGTCTAAAAAAACACTTTTTCCTCACATTTCGGTGACAGAGAGTTCTGGAATCTGAGAGGAGCCACATATTTCCTTCCACCCAGCGTTCCCCCGAGTGTCCCAATAAAAATGGTACCTCACTTGTGTGGGTATGCCTAGTGCCCGCAACAGGAAATGCCCCAAAACACAAAGTGGACACATCACATTTTCTCCAAGAAAACAGAGGTGTTTTTTGCAAAGAGCCTACCTATGGATTTTGGCCTCTAGCTCAGCCGGCACCTAGGGAAACCTACCAAACCTGTGCATTTTTAAAAACTAGAGACCTAGGAGAATCCAAATGGGGTGACTTGTTGGGCTCTCACCAGGTTCTAGTACCCAGAATCCTTTGCAAACCTCAAAATTTGGCTAAATAAACACTTGTTCCTCAAATTTCGGTGACAGAGAGTTCTGGAATCTGAGAGGAGACACAAATTTCCTTCCACCCAGTGTTCCCCTAAGTGTCCTGATAAAAATGTTACCTCACTTGTGTGGGTAGGCCTAGTGCCCGCGACAGGAAATGCCCCAAAACACAAAGTGGACACACCACATTTTCTTAAAGAAAACAAAGGGGTTTTTTGCAAAGTGCATACTTGCCTCTTGCTCAGCAGGCACCTAGGGAAACCTACCAAACCTGTGCATTTTTGAAAACTGGAGACCTAGGGGAATCCATGATGGGGTGACTTGTGGGGCTCTCACCAGGTTCTGTTACCCAGAATCCTCTTCAAACCTCAAAATCTGGCTAAAAATACTTTTTCCTCACATTTCGGTGACAGAAAGATCTGGAATCTGAGAGGAGCCACGAATTTCCTTCAAACCAGCGTTCCCTCAAGTCTCCAGATAAAAATGATACCTCATTTGTGTGGGTAGGCCTTGTCCCCACGACAGGAAAAGCCCCAAAACACAATGTGGACACATCACATTTTTCCACTGAAAACAGAGGTGTTTTTTGCAAAGTTCCTACTTGTGGATTTTGGCTTCTAGCTCAGCCGGCACCTAGGCAAACCTTCAAAACCTGGGCATTTTTGAAAACTAGAGACCAAGGGAAACCAAGATGGGGTGACTTGTGGGGCTCTCACAAGGTTCTGTTACCCAGAATCCTTTTCAAACCTCAACATTTGGCTAAAAAAACACTTTTTCCTCATATTTCCGTGACAGAGAGTTCTGGAATCTGAGAGGAGCCACAAATGTCCTTCCACCCAGCATTCCCTCAAGTCTCCAGATAAAAATGATACCTCATTTGTGTGGGTAGGCCTTGTGCCCGCGACAGGAAATGCCCCAAAACACAACGTGGACACATCACATTTTTCCACTGAAACAGAGGTGTTTTTTGCAAAGTGCCTACCGGTGGATTTTGGCCTCTAGCTCAGCCGGCACCTAGGGAAACCTACAAAACCTGTGCATTTCTTAAATCTAGAGACCTAGGGGAATCCAAGATGAGGTGACTTGTGGGGCTCTCACCAGGTTTTGTGACCCAGAATCCTTTTCAAACCTCAAAATTTGGTTAACAAACCACTTTCTCCTCACATTTCGGTGACAGAAAGGTCTGGAATCTGAGGGGAGCCACAAATTTCCTTCCACCCAGCGTTCCCCTAAGTATCTCTGTAAAAATGATACCTCACTTGTGTGGGTAGGCCTTGTGCCTGTGACAGGAAAAGCCCCAAAACACAAAGTAGATACATCACATTTTCTCAAAGAAAACAGAGGTGTTTTTGCAAAGTGCCTACCTGTGGATTTTGGCCTCTAGCTCAGCTGGCACCTAGGGAAACCTACCAAACCTGTGCATTTTTTAAAACTAGAGACCCAGAGGAGTCCAAGATGGGGTGACTTGTGGGGCTCTCACCAGTTTATGTTACCCAGAATCCTTTTCAAACCTCAAAATTTGGCTAAAAAAACACTTTATCGTCACATTTTGGTGACAGAAAGTTCTGGAATCTGAGAGGAGCCACAAATTTCCTTCCACCCAGCATTCCCTCAAGTCTCCAGGTAAAAATTATACCTCATTTGTGTGGGTAGGCCTGGTGCCCACGATAGGAGAAGCCCCAAAACACAACGTGGACACATCACATTTTTCCCACTGAAACAGAGGTGTTTTTTTAAAAGTGCCTACCAGTGGAATTTGGCCTCTAGCTCAGCCGGCAACTAGGGAAACCTACCAAACCTGTGCATTTTTTAAATCTAGAGACCTAGGGGAATCCAAGATGAGGTGACTTGTCAGGCTCTCACCAGGTGATGTTACCCAGAATCCTTTTCAAACCTCAAAATTTGGCTAACAAAACACTTTCTCCTCATATTTCGGTGACAGAAAGGAATGGAATCTGAGAGGAGCCACAAATTACCTTTCACCCAGCGTTCCCTCAAGTATCTCGATAAAAATGATACCTCACTTGTGTGGGTAGGCCTTGTGCCTGCGACAGGAAAAGCCCCAAAACACAACGTGGATCCATCACATTTTTCTTCAGAAAACAGAGGTTTTTTTTTGCAAAGTGCCTACCTGTGGATTTTGGCCTCTAGCTCAGCTGGCACCTAGGGAAACCTACCAACCCTGTGCATTTTTTAAAACTAGAGACCTAGGGGAATCCAAGATGGGGTGACTTGTGGGGCTCTCACCAGGTTCTGTTACCCCGAATCCTTTGCAAACCTCGAGATTTGGCTAAAAAAAACACTTTTTCCTCACATTTCGGTGACAGAGAGTTCTGGAATCTTAGAAGAGACACATATTTCCTTCCAACCAGCGTTCCCCCAAATGTCCCGATATAAATGGTACCTCACTGGTGTGGGTAGGCCTAGTGCCCGCGACAGGAAATGCCCCAAAACACAACGTGGACACATCACATTTTTCCACTGAAACAGAGGTGTTTTTTGCAAAGTGCCTACCTGTGGATTTTGGCCTCTAGCTCAGCCGGCACCTAGGGAAACCTACCAAACCTGTGCATTTTTTAAATCTAGAGACCTAGTGGAATCCAAGATGAGGTGACTTGTTGGGCTCTCACCAGGTGTTGTTACCCAGAATCCTTTTCAAACCTCAAAATGTGGCTAAAAATCCACTTTCTCCTCACATTTCGGTGACAGAAAGGTATGGAATCTTAGAGGAGACACAAATTTCCTTCCACCCAGCGTTCCCTCAAGTATCTCGATAAAAATGATACCTCACTTGTGTGGGTAGGCCTTGTGCCTGCGACAGGAAAAGCCCCAAAACACAACGTGGACACATCATATTTTCTAACAGAAAACAGAGGTGTTTTTTACAATGTGCCTACCTATGGATTTTGGCCTCTAGCTCAGCCGGCAGCTAGGGAATCTACCAAACCTGTGTATTTTTTAATACTAGAGACCTAGGGGAATCCAAGATGGGGTGACTTGTGGGGCTCTCACCAGGTTCTGTTACTCAGAATCCTTTTCAAACCTCATAATTTGGCTATAAAAACACTTTTTCCTCACATTTCGGTGACAGAAAGTTCTGGAATCTGAGAGCAGCCACAAATTTCCTTCCACCCAGCGTTGCCTCAAGTTTCCAGATAAAAATTATACATCATTTGTGTGGGTACGCCTTGTGCCCGCGACAGGAAATGCCCCAAAACACAACGTGGACACATCACATTTTTCCACTGAAACAGAGGTGTTTTTTGCAAAGTGCCTACCGGTGGATTTTGGCCTCTAGCTCAGCCGGCACCTAGGGAAACCTACCAAACCTGTGCATTTTTTAAATCTAGAGACCTAGTGGAATCCAAGATGAGGTGACTTGTTGGGCTCTCACCAGGTGTTGTTACCCAGAATCCTTTTCAAACCTCAAAATGTGGCTAAAAATCCACTTTCTCCTCACATTTCGGTGACAGAAAGGTATGGAATCTGAGAGGAGACACAAATTTCCTTCCACCCAGCGTTCCCTCAAGTATCTCGATAAAAATGATACCTCACTTGTGTGGGTAGGCCTTGTACCTGCGACAGGAAAAGCCCCAAAACACAACGTGGATACATTACATTTTTCCACAGAAAACAGAGGGTTTTTTTGCAAAGTGCCTACCTCTGGATTTTGGCCTCTAGCTCAGCCGGCACCTAGGGAAACCTACCAACCCTCTGCATTTTTAAAAACTAGAGACCTAGGGGAATCCAAGATGGAGTGACTTGTGGGGCTCTCACCAGGTTCTGTTACTCAGAATCCTTTTCAAACCTCCAAATTTCGCTATAAAACACTTTTTCCTCACATTTCGGTGACAGAAAGTTCTGGAATCTGAGAGGAGCCACAAATTTCCTTCCACCCAGCGTTCCCTCAAGTATCTCGATAAAAATGATACCTCACTTGTGTGGGAAGGCCCTGTGCCTGCGACAGGAATAGCCCCAAAACACAACGTGGATACATCACATTTTCCCACAGAAAACAGAGGTTTTTTTTGCAAAGTGCCTAACTGTGGATTTTGGCCTCTAGCTCAGCCGGCACCTAGGGAAACCTACCAACCCTCTGCATTTTTGAAAACTAGAGACCTAGGGGAATCCAAGATGGAGTGACTTGTGGGGCTCTCATCAGGTTCTGTTACCCCGAATCCTTTGCAAACCTCAAAATTTGGCTAAAAAAAACACTTTTTCATCACATTTCGGTGGCAGAGAGTTCTGGAATCTGAGAGGAGACACATATTTCCTTCCAACCAGCGTTCCCCCAAGTGTCCCGATAAAAATGGTACCTCACTTGTGTGGGTAGGTCTAGTGCCCGCGACAGGAAATGCCCCAAAACACAAAGTGGACACATCACATTTTCTCACAGAAAAAAGAGGTGTTTTTTGCAATGTGCCTAATTATGGATTTTAGCCTCCAGCTCAGCCAGCACCCAGGGAAATCTACCAAACCTGTGCATTTTTTAATACTGGAGACCTAGGGGAATCCAAGATGGGGTGACTTGTGGGGCTCTCACCAGGTTCTGTTACTCAGAATTCTTTTCAAACCTCAAAATTTGGCTATAAAAACACTTTTTCCTCACATTTCGGTGACAGAAAGTTCTGGAATCTGAGAGGAGCCACAAATTTCCTTCCACCCAGCGTTGCCTCAAGTCTCCAGATAAAAATGATACCTCATTTGTGTGGGTAGACCTTGTGCCCGCGACAGGAAAAGCCCCAAAACACAACGTGGATACATCACATTTTTCCACTGAAAACAGAGGTGTTTTTTGCAAAGTGCCTACCTGTGGATTTTGGCCTCTAGATCAGCCGGCACCTAGGGAAACCTACCAAACCTCTGCATTTGTTAAAACTAGAGACCTAGGGGAATCCAAGATGGGGTGACTTGTGGGGCTCTCACCAGGTTCTGTTACTCAGAATCCTTTTCGAACCTCCAAATTTCACTATAAAACACTTTTTCCTCACATTTCGGTGACAGAAAGTTCTGGAATCTGAGAGGAGCCACAAATTTCCTTCCACCCAGCGTTCCCTCAAGTGTCTCGATAAAAATGATACCTCACTTGTGTGGGTAGGCCTTGTGCCTGCGACAGGAAAAGCCCCAAAACACAACGTGGATACATCACATTTTTCCACAGAAAACAGAGGTTTTTTTTGCAAAGTGCCTACCTGTGGATTTTGGCCTCTAGCTCAGTCGGCACCTAGGGAAACCTACCAACCCTCTGCATTTTTGAAAACTAGAGACCTAGAGGAATTCAAGATGGAGTGACTTGTGGGGCTCTCACCAGGTTCTGTTACCCCGAATCCTTTGCAAACCTCAAAATTTGGCTAAAAAACCCACTTTTTCGTCACATTTCGGTGGCAGAGAGTTCTGGAATCTGAGAGGAGACACATATTTCGTTCCAACCAGCATTCCCCCAAGTGTCCCGATAAAAATGGTACCTCACTTGTGTGGGTAGGTCTAGTGCCCGCGACAGGAAATGCCCCAAAACACAAAGTGGACACATCACATTTTCTCACAGAAAAAAGAGGTGTTTTTTGCAATGTGCCTAATTATGGATTTTGGCCTCCAGCTCAGCCGGCACCTAGGGAAATCTACCAAACCTGTGCATTTTTTAATACTGGAAACCTAGGGGAATCCAAGATGGGGTGACTTGTGGGGCTCTCACCAGGTTCTGTTACTCAGAATCCTTTTCAAACCTCCAAATTTCGCTATAAAACACTTTTTCCTCACATTTCGGTGACAGAAAGTTCTGGAATCTGAGAGGAGCCACAAATTTCCTTCCACCCAGCGTTCACCCAAGTGTCCCGATAAAAATGGTACTTCACATGTGTGGGTAGGCCTAGTGCCCGCGACAGGAAATGCCCCAAAACACAAAGTGGACATATCACATTTTCTCAAAGAAAACAGAGGTGTTTTTTGCAAAGTTCCTACCTGTGGATTTTGGCCTCTAGCTCAGCCGGAACCTAGGGAAATCTACCAAACCTGTGCATTTTTTAATACTGGAGACCTAGGGGAATCCAAGATGGGGTGACTTGTGGGGCTCTCACCAGGTTCTGTTACTCAGAATCCTTTTCAAACCTCCAAATTTCGCTATAAAAACTCTTTTTCCTCACATTTCGGTGACAGAAAGTTCTGGAATCTGAGAGGAGCCACAAATTTCCTTGCACCCAGCGTTGCCTCAAGTCTCCAGATAACAATTATACCTCTTTTGTGTGGGTAGGCCTTGTGACCGCGACAGGAAAAGCCGCAAAACACAACGTGGACACATCACATTTCTCCGCTGAAAATGGAGGTGTTTTTTGCAAAGTGCCTACCTGTGGATTTTGGCCTCTAGCTCAGCCGGCACCTAGGGAAACCTACCAAACCTGTGTTTTTTTAAAATCTAGAGACCTAGGGGAATCCAAGATGAGGTGACTTGTGGGGATCTCACGAGGTTTTGTTACCCAGAATCCTTTGCAAACCTCAAAATTTGGCAAAAAAAACACTTTTTCCTCACATTTCTGTGAC
Organism: Pleurodeles waltl; assembly: GCF_031143425.1. Taxonomy (NCBI): domain Eukaryota; kingdom Metazoa; phylum Chordata; class Amphibia; order Caudata; family Salamandridae; genus Pleurodeles; species Pleurodeles waltl. The sequence continues at coordinate 144,486,317 of NC_090439.1, read as the reverse complement.
AGAGTGTTCTGGAATCTGAGAGGAGCCACAAATTTCCTTCCACCTAGCATTCCCCTTAGTGTCCCAATAAAAATGGTACCTCACTTGTGTGGGTAGGCCTAATGCCCGCTACAGGAAATGCCCCAAAACACAAAGTAGACACATCACATTTTCTCAAAGAAAATAGAGGTGTTTTTTGCAAAGTGCCTACCTGTGGATTTTGGCCTCTTGCTCAGTCGGCACCTACGGAAACCTACCAAACCAGTGCATTTTTTAAAACTAGAGTCCTAGGGGAATCCAAGATGGGGTGACTTGTGGGGGTCTCACCAGGTCACCACATGGGTTGTGTTACCCAGAATCCTTTGCGAAATTCAAAATTTGGCCCAAAAAAAACTTTTTCCTCACATTTCGGTGACAGAGAGTTCTGGAATCTGAGAGGAGCCACAAATATCCTTCCACCCAGCGTTCCCCCAAGTGTCCCGATAAAAATGGTACCTCACTTGTGTGGGTAGGCCTAGTGCCCGTGACAGGAAATGTCCCAAAACACAAAGTGGACATTTCACATTTTCTGAAAGAAAACAGAGTTTTTTTTCCAAAGTGCCTATCTGTGGATTTTGGCCTCTTGCTCAGTCGGCACCTACGGAAACCTACCAAACCAGTGCATTTTTTAAAACTAGAGTCCTAGGGGAATCCAAGATGGGGTAACTTGTGGGGTTCTCACCAGGTTCTGTTACCCAGAATCCTTTGCAAACCTCACAATTTGGCTAAAAAAACACTTTTTCCTCACATTTCGGTGACAGAAAGTTCTGGAATCTGAGAGGAGCCACAAATTTCCTTCCACTCAGCGTTCCCTCAAGTCTCCCAATAAAAATCATACCTCACTTGTGTGGGTAGGGCTTGTGCCCGTGACAGGAAAAGCCCCAAAACACATCACATTTTTCCACTGAAAACAGAGGTGTTTTTTGCAAAGTGCCTACCTGTGGATTTTGGCCTCTAGCTCAGCCGGCACCTAGGGAAACCTACCAAACCTCTGCATTTTTGTAAACTAGAGACCTAGGGGAATCCAAGATGAGGTGACTTGTGGGGCTCTCACCAAGTTTTGTTACCCAGAATCCTTTGTAAACCTCAAAATTTGACTAAAAAAAACACTTTTTCCTCACATTTTGGTGACCTAGTGTTCTGGAATCTGAGAGGAGCCACAAATTTCCTTCCACCCAGCGTTCACCCAAGTGTCCCGATAAAAATGGTACTTCACATGTGTGGGTAGGCCTAGTGCCCGCGACAGGAAATGCCCCAAAACACAAAGTGGACATATCACATTTTCTCAAAGAAAACAGAGGTTTTTTTTGCAAAGTTCCTACCTGTGGATTTTGGCCTCTAGCTCAGCCGGAACCTAGGGAAACCTACCAAACCAGTGCATTTTTTAAATCTAGTGACCTAGGGGAATCCAGGATGAGGTGACTTGTGGGGCTCTCACCAGGTTCTGTTACCCAGAATCCTTTGCAAACCTCAAAATGTGGCTTAAAAAACACTTTTTCCTCACATTTCGGTGACAGAGAGTTCTGAAATCTGAGAGGAGTCACAAATTTCCTTCCACCCAGCGTTCCCCTAAGTGTCCCGATAAAAATGGTACCTCACTTGTGTGGGTAGGTCTAGTGCCCGCGACAGGAATGGATCACACAAGGGTCAATGGTAGTCCTTGCATGAGGGCTACTGTTAACCCTGGAATGATCCATTCCTGAAGCAGGCACTAGGCGCAGGCAGTCAAGCGGGGTTGTGTTTTTATCAGGAGAAGTGGGCAAACACTGGGTGGTAGGAATTTTGAGGATCCCTGCACATTCCTGTAGTTTCTGTGATAAAAAGGAAAGGAAAAATAGTGGTTTTAATCAAAGTTTCATTTTTGCAGGGTATTCTGGGTAAGAAAATGTTGTTAAATCCAAACACGCCACATTTACCTGGGCTGCCTTGGGTGTCTAGTTTTCAGAAATGTCTGAGTTTGGTAGGTTTCCCTATATGGCTGCCGAGCCCAGGACCAAATACTTAGGTGACTGTCTAAAAAACAAGGCTGTTTTGTGGTAGGTAATTTTAATGTCTCCACAATCCGTTTTGGGTACTTCCCTGTTGTGGTCACTTGCCCACTCACTAAAGTGAGGCATTTTTTCGCTGGAGACTTAGTGGAACTTGTGGCTCCCTGCAGATCCCTGCACGTCTGCTCATTGGAATTCAAGGCAAATGTGTTTTTAAGCACATTTTGTGATTTCAAGGGGTTTCTGGGTGAAGGAAAACAGGCGAGAGCCACGCAAGTCCTGCACCCTTGGACTCCCCTGGTACTAGTTTGTTAAAGTTAACCCACCACTCACACTGGTTGGTTTTAGCACCTCCAGAAATTATGGTTTCAAAGCATGAATACTTATCAAAGTATCTGAATATTGAAACCAAGCCTTCTGAAGGTAGGCCATAAAGCCGCGTCCAGGCACCAACCTGTTTATGGTCCATTCACACGCCATTCATGCACAACAAACAACCCTTTCATATTGCCCGCCACGGGCCCAATCGAACCAGTCACTGCACTCACATTAACTTACCACTGCCAGACAAGGGCCCATCACATTCACACGCCACAGAACGGAATAAGTCTGACTACATTTTACCACTTGTCAAGTAACTGCCTCCTTCTTCCTTAACATTACCAAATGCATGCGTAACAAACCTTTACTAATGACTCCTGTGACAGCCGCCTGAGGCTCAGGAAGACATGTTTTTCATGCGCCTTTAACGCACTATGGGCCAGATGTACCAAATGATTTTACCCATTCTGTGTCTATGGGAAAAAGCTTTCGTACATATGGCCCTATCTGTGCTAATTCCAACTCCTTCCAGTTTGTGGATGCAAGTTGGGGGTGTCCGAGTATGCCGAACAAAGCGATTCCTCGAACTTAGTGAGCATATCTACCTTTGAAACTAAGGGAGACATGCTGGGGATTTCTCATGATGTTCCCTAAAGAGAAGGTCATAGGCTATGAAAAAGGGTAGTGTTTGGCACACAGGGGAGTCCATGAGAACATAGCATATGTCCCAGCCAACATTATGTGCAATGATGTGACTGTAATGCACTTATACAGCAAACTGAACATCTACTAAGTTCTGATGGAGGATTAACATGAAAAGAAGGCCAAGCATTGACCTATACAAGTCATTATCCTTCAGTGCTGGGATGGCACCAATGGGTTTGAACCCATAGGTGTAGATGATGTACATCTGTACTACCTTTACTATCTGCCTTCTACCTGTGCAATAACCCTGTGAATGCACACCTACCACAAGCTTTCCTTACCCATTCATGTCTCTGTTCTCATCAGAGTCCTGGCTAATCCTGTATAATTGCCAAGTGAAACTATACTAGTTTGTGGATGCAAGTTGGGGGTTTCCAAGTATGCCGTACAAAGTGATTCCTCGAAATGAGAGCATATTTACAGTTGAAAGTAAGGTAGACATGCTGCTAAAGAAAAGGTACTCTGTGACAATGCGGCATATGTTCTGTCCACTAGTATATGCAGTAGGGGGGATAAAATGCCTGTTAATTGAACATAACAACGACCACATTCTTATGGTGGATTTAGCTCTCAAGCAGTCCAAAAGGAAGTCCATGATGAAGTAGATGGAGTAAAATTCAGCGGCTCCTTGCCTAACGAAGCAGTGGCCCATGGACGTTCGGTATCCATGAACTGCCACTGAAAGGATTACCCAACGGCAGCTCAACCTCCGTCGATTTTCCAGAACTTTGCTTTCGTATGATACAATATAAAGCAAGTAGGAATACAGAGGCCTGGTTGTGATAGACACTGGGGACAGTAATACCGACTCTCCTGCCGCTTCGAGCACACTTTACAGCGATGACATGGACGATCCTTTTTCGGTGTTTTGGGAATGCGATCAGCAAAGTGTCGCTCCTGCAGCCTTGCCACATCCTCCAGAACTAATGAAGTGGAGGCTGCTGCTGCTTCTGTAACAGCAGTGAGGCTTTCAATTACAGACAACTGGAAGTCAAGGAAAGTCATTAGTCTTCCTGTGGTTGTCTGACAGTAAACAACATACGCATTATATGTTGCCATCTGGATCAGGTGGGTAAACAGTTTCTTGTTCCAAGTGCAAGTTTTACGACACGCATTGTATGGTTGAAGAACCTGGTCGTTCTTGTCCACTCCGCCCATGTACTTATTGTAATCAAGTATAAAGATGGGCTTGTGGACTTCGGCCATCTGACCCCAAACCATGATGGGAGAAGTGCTCTCATCATGAATTGTAGTGAGCACGTATACAACACGCCTATCCAAGAACTTGACTGCGAGCAGTTCATTAGAACGGAATGCAGTACTCTCTGATTTCTGGAGCTTCTTGCAATCAAGCTCCTGCGGGAATCCTTTGCAGTTACAATGAACTGTACCACAGGCCACAGTGCCAGCTTTGTAGAGCTCACTGAACAGCTCTAGTCCTGTATAGAGATTGTCCACATAAAGGTTATAACCTTTGTAAAGAAGTGGCTGGACAAGTTCCCATACAGTCTTACCTGTGACCCCTAACGCGGGAGGGCAACCTACAGGGTTTGGGGTAGAATCCTTCCCTGTATACATTCTCAAGCTGTACACATAGCCAGAAGAGGTCTCTCACAGCATGTACAACTTTATGCCATAGCAAGCTCTTTTGCTCGCAATGTACTGTCTGAAAAGCAGCAGTCCTTTGTACAGGATCAAGGAGTCATTGACTGCTATATTCTTTCCAGGAGTATAGATCTCTGGAAACCTGGCAGACAAATGTTCTACGACAGGCCGAATTTTGAACAGCCTGTCATGGTCTGAATGGTCCCGGGGCAATGCAGCAGAATTGTCATTGAAATGCAGCATGCGCAAAAACGATCTCTGCTCATGTATGGTGCGAAGATGAAGGTTACCCAAACCGTGTGAGTCGTCCAGTAGGACTGCAAGGTGGGTTTCTGCACTAAACCCACTTTGAGCGTAACGCCCAAAAATATCTTCAACTCCGCCAGCGAAGTGGGAGTCCACTGGCGTGCCCTAGAACGGGGCCCTAGAGTGCCTCCATGCTCCCTCAGAAATTGGTCTGCACGCAAATTTGTTTGCTGCACAATTTTCTGAAGGAAGTCAACATTCAAAAATAGATGGATGTAGTCGACTGGCAAAAAGTTCGCTGTATCGACTTTACATCCAGCGTCGCCAGTAAAAGGTGGAATTTGGGGCTGAACTAAACAGGGGGGCTGCCAAGAGAGCACTCTCTCTGTGCTTGCGGCCGCAAGCACCTGCTCTCTGGGTTCGGCTAACCCAATGTTGTCCTGCTGCACAGAATGTGCTTGCCAAGGGACAGCACGGCTGTCGTCATTGTCTCCTTCAGACTCACTGGAAGAGGTATCGTCGGATGGGACTCCGCCGACTGAAAAATCACTCCCAGATTCTGCCCCATTGTCCTCTCCCTCAGATGCTGTCTCAGTATCTGCTGTATCAGTCTCTGAGCGTACAGCAGAACTGTCCTCCATAACTCGAGTTAGGGCTTGATCAGCAGTCATCCAACGAGACACCATCTCTACTACTGGCTAAACTGTCCCTCTAAATTACTAGCCTACGTAGAAGCAGAATTGCTTGTGGTTATGATGTGTACAATAGGAAATGTCGTCACTTCGTTTCCAATTCGGCAGATTCTCTGAAAACACTGAAAAAAACAAAAAAGAATGTATTACTTCACCTTACCACATACCCATCATCACAGCCTTCAGCGCTGGTGGCACCCAGTGCGATAGTCATTTTTGGTGCTCTGCCTCCCATTACCTCCTCTTCTAATTCCCTCAGTACCACCCAGCAAAAGTGCCGCTCATATCTCCATAGTCCCCCTTGCATAACATTTGTTTTAAAGCGCAGGTAACACTTGCCTTTACTAATCAGCTAAATACATATACATGTATATCCTTTGCAGCAGGACAATAAACCATCTGCGCTACTTTATGGCAACTGCCACTAGAGAAAAGGCATACATGCATGCATATATATATTTTGTGAACAAGAATCTCACTGCACTCCACGAGGTTCAAATTGACATGTTTTATTGCAAGCAACAGCCACATATGTGTTTCGACTCTCAAGGAGTCTTGATCACGGTAAATGAGTCCCTCTTTTCTTTCATTTTTTATACTTGCAATAAAACATGTCAATTTGAACCTCATGGAGTGCGGTGAGATTCTTGTTCACAAAATATTTTCGAGGTTGGTCTCCTCCGTCACTGAGCACGGGCAGTGGAGTGCGCCATGCAACAATCTTTTGACCTATTTGTGTTGCATATATATATTATATATTTATATATGTATATATGACTTTTATGTATATGCGTGGTTTCCCTGAGGGGCCAATTGTGGCTCCCGGAAAACAACACACAAAAGAAAAAACAAAAAGAAAAAAATATACATATATATATTTATATATATATATATATATATATATATATATATATATATATATATATATATATGTATATTTATATATTTATATAGAGAGAGAGAAAGCAAGACACTAAGGTGGTCATTACAACCCTGGCGGTCGGTGTTAAAGCGGCAGTAAGACCGCCAATAGGCTGGTGGTAAAAAAATTGCAATTATGACTGTGGCGGAAATCGCCAACAAAGACAGCCACTTTAACACTCCGACCGCCACGGCGGTACAAACAAACAGTCTGGCGGTCACCGGCAACAGACCAACAGACAGGCGGGAGACAATGCACAGCCCACACTATTCTCCACTGATTCTGGAGGGGGCTTTGTGCCCAGAGTGCTTCATCCTGCCAAGGACAGAGGCAGTGGATGACAGTCTCCACTGGTTCTGGAGGGGGCTTTGTGCCCAGAGTGCTTCATCCTGGTAAGGACAGAGGGAGTGGATGCCTTACTGTACTGGTTCTGGAGGGGGCCTGGTGCCCAGAGTGCATCATTCACCGGTGACGGACTCAGTTGCGTCAGTGCCCTTGTCACTCATGGGCCAGCAGTGCTTGAGATGGCGGTGCCCTGTTCAGCGGTGCCTAAGATGGAGGTGCCCTGTTCAGTGTTGCTTGAGATGGCGGTGCCCAGTTCAGCGGTGCTTGAGATGGCGGTGCCCTGTTCAGCTGTACTTGAGGCGGCGGTGCCCTGTTCAGCGGTGCTTGAGATGGCAGTGCCCTGCCTGTTCAGCGGTGCATGAGATGACGGTGCCCTGTTCAGCGGTGCTTGAGGCAGTGGTTCCCTGTTCAGCGGTGCTTGAGATGGCGGTCTCCGTTGCAGGGTCTCAGCTGCTGGTGGTCCTTCATGGCCCAGCGGGGCTTTTGCTCGTGGTCCTTCATGGCCCAGCGGGGCTGGTGCCGGCGGTGGCCTCCTGGCCAGGTGGGCTGGCGCTGGCCTCAATGGCCAGGTGGGCTGGTGCTGGCCTCCTGGCCAGGTGGGCTGGTGCTGGCCTCCTGGCCAGGTGGGCTGGTGCTGGCGGTGGCCTCCTGGGCAGCTGGGCTGGTGCTGGCGGTTGCCTCCTGGCCAGGTGGGCTGGTGCTGGCGGTGGCCTCCTGGGCAGCTGGCCTGGTGCTGGTGGTGGCCTCCTGGGCAGCGGGGCTGATGGCGGTCTTCTCCGCCGTGCTGCTCTTCCCAGACTTGCCAGGTTTCTTGTGGCCCTTCCCCACCTTGAAAGGTGTCACAGTTGACTCCACACTCCCACCTGTACCCCTGAGAGTGGCTTTGGTGGCTGGAGTCTTCCCCCTCTCCCGCCGGGCACTGGCCAACTTCTGATGCTTCACAGGTGGGGGACTGTCTGTGCTGTGGCTCCGTGCCACACTGGCTGCCCTGGTGCGGTGCACTCCAGATTCCGGTGACTACAGGCACCACTGTTCCCGGAGATGTTGTGGCTGAGGTGCTAGTTCGGGACCTATGAGATGGACGGGGTGGGGGAGGTGTGGAAAAGAGTCAAAGTTGGACAGGAAAAGTTTTTGGGACACACTGGGACAGGTATCTGGAGGGGGTTTGGGAGTGGAGGAAGAGGTGGTGGTTGTAGGAGGTGTACTTTTGGTGACATTGGGTGAAGGTGCATGCGCTGGAGGCTGTCGTGAGGTGGATGGATGTTGGGTGGGTGTCTGCCTGCGTTTGTGTATCTTGGAGAGGGCGTCACAGACACACTGGGAGAGGACACAGGGGACGTGTGAATGGTAGTGGGGATGGTGACTGCACGTGAGTGGGGTCTGGTGGTGGGTGTGCTGGAGAGGGATGTAGTGGCTGTAGAGGTAGTGCATGCAGGTGTGAGTGTAGACGAGACTGGGAGGGAGGAGGGAGACGAGGAGGAGGGGGACACAGTGGAGGCAGTAGATGTTGGTGTGCCTGCTGTCTGCATGTGTGTGATGCTTGCATGAGTGCCTGTGGGATGTGTGGTGCTTATGTTTTCCTGCGCTTCCCTTGGGTGTTCACGTGTGTGCATGCTGGTCTGTAGGTGTGCTTGGGATAGGCTGAGGTACAGGGGATTGGGTCGGTGTGGAGGAAGTTGGAGGGGGGAGCCTAGAGACGGGGACAATGGCTGCCATCATTGCTGAGGCCAGAGTCTGAAAAGCTCGCTGAAGGGCCACATGACCAGAATGAATGCCCTCCAGGAGTGCATTGGTTTGTTGCAACTCCCTCTCTACACCCTGGATGGCATTCAAAATGGTAGACTGCCCAACAGTGAGGGACCTGAGGAGGTCAATGGCCTCCTCACTGAGGGCAGCAGGGGTGACTGGGGCAGGGCCTGAGGTGCCTGGGGCGAAGGTGATGCCCACCCTCCTGGGTGAGCGGGCACGGGGCAAAGACTGAGGGGCTGCTGGGAGGGCGGTGCTGGTAGGGGGGGGTGACGGCTGTACCTGTAGATGCGGGGGGCATAGATGTTGCCGCCACCACAAGGGAGTTCCCATCAGAGGACGAGTCGGTGTCGCTGGTGTCAGCTCCTGTCCCTGCCGTGGAGCTCCCCTCGCCCTCCGTCCCACTGGTGAATTCAGACTCTGTAGTGTCGCCCTCCAGGGCCATGTGGGATGCAGCTCCCTCGTGCTCCGGTGCCACTGCTCCTCCGCCTGATGATGCTAATGCACACAAGAACAGGGAGACCACAAAAAGGGGGGGGAAGACAGAAGAAAGACATGTTGAGTGCATGCATTACCGCTACGGTTGGCGGACACGACAGACACAGAAGCCCCCTGCACTACGCCGCGCTCTTAGGCCCCACTATTCAATTCCAGGGAAATGGCCTAGAAGGCTATGGATGACATCTGCACACATAGATGACACAGGGGCATGACCAGGTGTACTTAGAACTCTACAGAGGTGGGTTGGGGTGCCACATGGCCTGCCATACGGTGGGGCCTTGCCTACGGAACTCGCCCTGGCCTAGGGAAACCCACAGCCCACCTCCCCCACCCAGACCCCTCCACTGCACGCAAATTCAGCTGAATGAGAGTGTACTCACCCCCTTGTGGCTGCTGTGATGCACTCAAGTGCCCATCCAACTCCGGGTACGCCATCGCCAGGATCCTGAACATCAGGGGGGTCATGGAGCGACAGGCACCCCTCCAACGTTGGGAGGCCATCCCCAGCTGAGCCTCTGCCGTCTTCTTGCTCCAGCGGAGAATGTCCTCCCATCTTTTACGGCAGTGGGTGCTCCGTCTGTGGTAGACCCCCAGGGTCCGGACGTCCTTGGCGATGGCACGCCAAATATCTTTTTTCTGGTGGGCGCTGACCTACAGGACATGTACAGGGGAACGAGAGAAGTGATTAATAAACTGCACCGTCAAAGTGATTTGCCCCCATCCCTACCCTTGCCATGTGGCACATGCATTCACTGTCTTTCATGCATGCAGCACTCTCCCCCCTTCCTTCTTACATCCAGCCCTCTCCACACAGGCATAGCCCATAAAACATGCTCCCTGTGTACTTACCTGTTTGTCTGGAGGACCGTAGAGTAGCATGTACTGGGGGAGGACTCCATCCACGAGCTTCTCCAACTCCTCCGATGTGAAGGCAGGGGCCCTTTCCCCAGACACTCGAGCCATTTTCTCTTCCAGACCGAGGTCACAGCAGCACTTGCAGTGTAGGTCCTCTCCTGTCAAAGATCAGGTATTTAGTGATTGAACAGATAGAAAATGGCGGTCACGTCTGCGGCGGTGCGTACCGTCACCACCGGCGTAGATCGTCATTGGCTCCTGGGACCCATAGGGTCCAATGTTAACCAATGCAGCATTGCGCTGCGTTCTTCGACCTCCTACTGCAACAGTGTACAACGCCAGCGCAGTTACCTCACATTCCACTGTCCCACTTTAGAGGTCAGGCAGCCGCCATTTCAGGGGCCCACATGGCTTCATTTCCAACTGCGTCACACATACCTAGGCCTAGACTCAACACACAGACAGGCCACCTTTTGTGTATGATTGGTGTTCTGAGTAAACTGTGGGTACGTACCTCTGAGTTGTTTGACTCTGTGCTCGCTGTTGTCCATCATAGGCACCGTCCGCTGGGACATGTGAGGAGATGGCGGCATCCTCTGGTGTACCGACCGTTGGTGGACCTGTTGACAATGGAGGAGCGACATGTGATTATCACATACAGGCTTAAACGTGCCACAATCCAGGAACTGTGTACCCAGTTGGAGCCAGACCTGATGTCAGCAATCCGCCATCCCACAGGAATCCCCCCTCAAGTGCAGGTGCTGTCAGTGCTCCATTTCCTTGCAAGTGGGTCTTTTCAAACAACAGTGGCCATAGCATCAGGGATGTCCAAGCCTATGTTTTCCAACGTATTGTCCAGAGTGTTGTCTGCCCTTCTGAAACACATGCAGAGCTACATCGTTTTCCCTCAGGTGAAGGATTTGCCTACAGTGAAAGGTGATTTCTATGCCCTGGGACACATCCCCCAACATCATAGCTGCCATTGATGGGACCCATGTGGCTTTGGTCCCCCCCACCCCCACAGGAGTGAACAGGTGTACAGAAACCGGAAGAGTTATCATTCGATGAATGTACAGATGGTATGTTTGGCAGACCAGCACACCTCCCATGTGAATGCCAAGTTCCCTGGCTCAGTGCATGACACCTACATCCTGTGGAATAGCAGCATCCCTTAGGTGATGGGTCAACTCCAGAGGCACTGCGTGTGGCTATTAGGTGAGCACCTGGAGGCAAGACATTGGGAATGGTTGTCTGGGTCTGGGGATATCCCTCCAGGTTAGTGTGTGTCTAACAGTTGTCCCTCACCTTTTGCAGGTGACGCTGGTTTCCCCAACCTGTCATGGCTACTGACCCCATTGAGGAATCCCAGGACAAGGGCAGAGGAACGCTACAATGAGGCCCATGGGCGAACTAGGAGGGTGATCGAGCGGACCTTCGTCCTCCTGAAGGCCAGGTTCAGGTGCCTCCATAGGACAGGTGGATCCCTATTCTACTCACCAAAGAAGGTGTGCCAGATTATCGTGGCCTGTTGTATGCTTCATAAATTGGCTTTGCGACGACAGGTGCCTTTTCTGCAGGAGGATGGTCCAGATGGCGGTGTTGTTGCAGCTGTGGAGCCTATGGACAGTGAAAACGAGGAAGCAGAGGAAGAAGACATGAACAACAGGGACTCAGTGATCCAGCAATATTTCCAGTGAGACACAGGTAAGAGTACAGACTTGCATACTACATGTACTTTAACACTACTACCTCTCTACTGTGTGTCGTTTTCACCCAGTATATGGTCACTGAGTTGTCACTTTCCCTTATGATTTCACAGATGTGGGTCCCACTGTGTGACATCTGATTAGATTCCTCATGGACTTGAGCAGTGTGACATAGGTATGTTGACATTACAATTGAAAGAACATTTTGTTACTGTAATTGCTAATACACTATTTCGAAATCACAGACAGACTCCAGATTGTTTTGTGCTTTAAGTGTGTTTATTTAAGTGCTCAATATTGGAGGGGGTAGTGAAATGGTGAGAGGTGATGGCGGAGGAATGTCCATGGCAGAGTCCAGTCTATTAGTCTCACAGGTGCATTGCCCAAATGGGCATAGGAAGTGGAGCTGGGGCAGTTTAACTATGGACAGGGTGACAAAGTGGGACAGTAGGATGACAATCAGGGTGGTCTCATTTCTTGGCGGGGGTCTTGGCATTGTGCTCTGTCTTTGTCCTGGATCTCAGGGTCCGTTTGCGGGGTGGTTCTCCCTCTGCATGGGGTGGGGTGCTGGTGTGGTGGTCCTGTGGCGGGGCGTCCTGTTCACTAGCGCCGGCAGAGGTGGTGGGCAGTTCATCGTCCGTGCTAGTGTCAGGGGCCCCTTGTAGTGCCACAGTGTCCCTCCTGGTGTTGAGTACTTCCTTCAGTACCCCTACGATGGTGCCCAGGGTGGAGCTAATGGTTCCGAGTTCCTCCCTGAAACCCATATACTGTTCCTCTTGCAGGCGCTGGGTCTCCTGAAACTTGGCCAGTACCGTTGCCATCATCTCCTGGGAGTGGTGGTAGGCTCCCATGATGGAGGAGAGGGCCTCGTGGAGAGTGGTTGTATGGGTATGTGCATTGGCCATGCTTTAGTGATGGGTGTCCATGCTTTGTTGTTGCTTGCAGGGCTTGGTGTTGGGATGGGTGGTTTGTGATGTTGGGACATATGTGAGGAGTTGGGGTGCTGGGGGTGAGGGTGGGGGTATGTGATAGCATGCAGGTAGGGTAGGGGATGCAATAATTAAGATTTGTCTTACCAGAATCCATTCCTCCACCTACTCCTGCGAGGCCCTCAGGATGCAGAATCGCCAAGATCTGCTCCTCCCATGGTGTTAGTTGTGGGTGAGGAGGTGGGGGTCCGCCGCCAGTCCGCTGAACCGCAAGGTGGTGTCTTGAGACCACGGAACGCACTTTCCCCCGTAGGTCTTTCCACCTCTTCCTGATGTCCTCCCTATTTCTTGGGTGCTGTCCCACAGCGTTGACCCTGTCCACTATTCTTCACCATAGCTCCATCTTCCTTGCAATTGAGGTGTGCTGCACTTGTGCTCCGAATAGCGGTGGCTCTACCCAGATGATTTCCTCCACCATGACCCTGAGCTCGTCCTCTGAGAATCTGAGGTGTCTTTGCCGTGCCATGGGGTGGTGTAGATGATGTGTGCGGTGGAGTGTGTGGTGATAAGTGTGCTGATATGTAGTGGTGTGTTGTGTGAGGTGCGTGGAAGTTCAGTGGGTGATGGTGCTGTGTGCCTGTGGATGCTGTTGTTCTTGCTGGTGCTGTCTCTCTCTGGCCTTCTTTCGGTATTTTTGGTTGTGGGGGTTTGTGGGTGATGTGGGTGTGTGTTTTATATTGTAATGGGTGTGTGGGAGTGTTGTGTGTATGTGTATCAGGTGTGTGTATTTCAAACTGTCCAATGTGGCTGTGTTTTGTATATGCGTGTGTATTTTGAGCACGGCTGTGTGTACCGCCAATGGAATACCGCGGTTGAAAGACCGCCACGTGGATTAGTGTGTCGCAATAGTGTGGACATATTCCTGTTGGCATGATGGTGGAGGTTTTGTTTTCACCAGTTTATCACTGACCTTTGGTGTGGTGGACTTGTCTGGGTGTCTGAATTTTGGCGGATTCCAAAATGTGGGTCATAATAGCTGTGGCGGAATGCTCAGCGGTGTGTTGGCAGTCTTTTGCACGGCAGCATGCGGTTTTTACCACCAATGTTGTAATGACCCCCTAACTCTCTACATAACTTTTTTTTTATACATATGTGCTTTCCCTTGGCAAAGCACTTATGTATAAAAAACAAATGGCCCCATAGAGGGTCACCCTAAAGGCTGAACCCCAACATTTTCAATTTTTTTTAAATGTAATGTAGTTTTCCCTGCAGGATGATCGGGTCCCCCCAGGGAAAACTAGATTCCTTTTTTATCCCCCAGGGGTCAGCCTGTGTTCAGAGTGCCGACCCCGCCATTTTGTTTTTAATTTTTTAATTTAAAAAATAAATAAAATTTTATCTCCCCCTAAAACAGTTATTTTTATAAAATAGTGCCCCACGGGGCAGGGCGGCCCTTTTACAAGGGGGCCGACCCCCCCAAAGAAGATCCCTGATGTCTAGGGGCGTTTCCTGGCCATGGATCGCAGCCGTGTTGCGATCTATGACCAGGAAACGGTGCCAGGGAGGCATCAATGGAAAGGAGAAAGGGGAGAGTCTCCCCTTTCCATTGAGGCCTCCCTGGCATCTGGGGAGGCCGTTTTGGCCTTTTTTTCCCAACCGGAGTAGAAGAGGATGCTTACCTGCTCCGCTTCTGCTCCGGTGGGGAAAAATGTAACGTCAGTGCCCCTTTGCGGCGCACTGACGTCACAAAGGGGTGGGAGGGCGGTAGGGGGGAGACGCGTAAGTTGTTCCGCGTCTCCACAGGAAAAATAAAATAAAAAAGCCTCCGGTGCATTGCACCGGAGGATTTTTAACCCCCTCCCTGGTGTCGGCCAATGGTCGTGACCCGCACCAGGGAGGTAGTGCGGGCATCGACCAGTGGTCGACCCCCGCACTTATGGGGTTAACCAGATCACTCCAAAACCTTCCAGACAGCAGCTGAATTGAATGTCAAATTCTTTTATAGTCTTTTATAAATGTATATATAAAGTATACATATATATATATATATGTATATATATATATATATATATATATATATATATATATATATATATATATATATATATATAAAAGCAAAGATTTACAGGGACATTATAGAGAGGTTCTGAATTTGCTTCTAGAAAACCTTAGAAATTTAGCAGTTATAGTTAGAGTTATTTCAGGTGACTATAACTTGTGCCCTTGCCATACACAGTTTTTCTTCATTAATTCGACTACTAATGTTTCATTGATATTTTTAATGATGTTATAAAAGTTGTCATGCTTACTGTAATATCTGGGGTAATTAGAGGTGCATGTCGAGGAAGCAAGTTATAGTCACCATAGGGGGTGAGTTTTCATAGTTACCGAGGTAGTTAACTTCTCTAGACCTCTCTTTTTGCCACACACACCTGAGTACATTCAGAACCTATCTATAACGTCCATGTAACCTTTGTTTTTTTAGTGAATTTCTATGTTTTTTTTTTACTTAAAGTAATTTTAATTACTATACATTAATCTAACCACTGCCGTGCAGGACCTTTGACCATGAGTGGCGGGAGTTGGTTGCAAGGCCTGTGGGTAATACCCCTATAACCATCCAACCCCACACTGCATGCAGCGTTCGGTAATGCATGGCAGGGGATGCCCACAGGGCCTGATCTGTGGCAAGGCCCTGTGGCCACAACCTTATAACCACCCAACACTCACTATGCATTGCCAAAATTCTGTCTCTCACTGGGTGTGAGATTAGGTGTGAGAGGGAGTCTCTGCTTGTGAGAGTGGGTGTGTGATGGTCTCTCACTGGGTGTGAGATTAGGTGTGAGAGGGTGTCTCTGCTTGTGAGAGTGGGTGTGTGATGGTCGGAGTGGTTCTGTGTGTAGATGTATGATGTCTGAGTGGATCTGTGAGTTGAAGCTTGAGGGTATGCGTGGGTGTGTGATTGGGGGTGTGAGTGACTGGGTGAGTCTGTGAGTGGGTGCATGAGGGTCAGGGTGGGTCTTGAGTGGACGTGTGACGGTCTTAGTGGATATGTGAATGTGTGTGTCTGGGTCTGAGTGGGTCTGTGAGTGGGTGTGTCAGTGTCAGTGTCTGAGTGGGTCTGTGAGTTGGTGTATCAGTTTTTGAATGGTTCTGTGAGTAGATGTGTAAGTGCCTGAATGGGTGTATTAGTGGGAGTGCAAGTGCTTGTTTGGGTCTGTTAGTGGGTGTGTGAATGTCTAAGTGCTCTGTCAGTAGATCCATGGGTGTCTGAGTGCTACTATGAGTGAGTGAATGAAATTCATTGTCTTGTTACATGGGGGCCAGTTTGAGTGTTGCAGCGTATATTGCGAATATCGCACGTTTAAAGAAATATTTTGACCGTCAAACACCCCTATATCACAGCCCTGGTTTCTGGGTACCTACAGCCTCACCCTTTAAGCTCCTTGTAATTTTCTTTTTCATCCCAGGGGACTGTGTCCCATTACCTAAAATGGCGGATGCAACTTTCTGGTAGGGTTCCAGCCAGCCAATCACAGAATTTCCTGTTGGTGTGTGCATTTGCAAATCAGCTTCTACTGTCACGAAAACATCGCACAGAGCCGCTGCCCTAGATATACAAATGTATTTCCCCTTTCTTGTCTCAAAAACTGCAGAACTGATTTAGACTAGATATCCAAAAGCACAAACTATGTACCAAAACCTATCTTTTGCCAAAGTTGGTGTAATTCCGTCTAGTGGTTCAGGCTGTAGTCGTGTTTAATACTCCTATGGGAATTAACATGGAAATGCAGGTTTTTAACCCCCATTTTTATTAGCCCCCACTTGACGAATCACCCCGAATCGTCCCATGCACAACAAGATGTCATAAAATGCTTTTCCTATGGAAACATGATCCTACCTATAACTACCTAGTGGTGACCACCAGTAGGTAATACATATGTATATATAAGCTAGTGTTGTGTAGCCATTTTAGCTATAGTTTTATACACAATATACAAAAATTTTTAGTAAACTAGACCTGCCACTGTGCACTTTAACCTAGATATATTTTATTTAGCCTTGTTATATTATTTTAAAGATAGCCACATTTGCTGTCTTGTTTCATTTTCTCTATGTAGCTGTTTTTTGCCTAGGCCAGCACTGCTTTCTTAAATAAGACATTTATTTCACTCTGTGCTTTTCTCAAGGCTGCAGTAAGATAGGTTTCCCGCAAAAGTGGTACGCTTTGTCTCTAATGTTCACAGAAACATACACACTCTTACATGGGGATCCTTTCTTGGAACATCAGATGTTTTCTTATAAAAACACTACTTTAACCAATTTACATTAGAGGGAGATTCCAACCAGATGACCACGACTGTATGCTGATTGCTGGGTGCTTTGTTGCAGATGCTTATGTAGACTACAGTCCTCTTGCCCAGGTATGAGGGATGATGTCCTCCCAGGGGAACCTGAAGGGCAGAATTAGAGCTTAACATGCTGTGCTCTAACATAGCCTAGGTAGGAACTATTCTTAATGATCTTAGTGACAATATGGTAGCGTTATTTTGGGTGTTTTACTCTCCTTTTCACAATTTTAATCCTGTCATGCTTCATCATCATAGTTACTGCATTACATGCTTATTATCTAAGATGCAGTTACTTCAATAATAACCTAATTGAACTATACTCTGCCTCTGATTGTCCTTGCATATGTGAGACTAATGTAACTGAGAGAAACGGATGAGATCTGAGTGACCATGATTTCCCTGAGGAGTCATTTGTGTCATGTGCTCGGTTGCCCAATCATCCCTGCTCTTGGGTGGAGATGAGGCACAGCTAGTTAGCCGGAACAAAACCCGGATTAGGCCCACACCACCCGGTGTGGGATCAGGATCAGTCCCCCCAATACAAGTGATTCTACCACCCAAATCCAGTAGTCTCATTAGGATAATGAGAACCTATGTGACATAGCGCCTCCAAAGTTTGTTAAGGCACTCATTTTCAGGTCCTTCTGAGTATCTCTTTCTCACTACATGCAAAGACACATCAGTACTATATATGGAGACATTTGTGGTATTGAGGATTTTCCTCCTCAACTAAGTAGGGAGTACCTAACTAATGCTGTAGGTTGTTCAAGCTTGAACCCTAAAAGGATAATCCCCATTTGGTGTGCTTATCTCTGAACAAAATTTTCCATTCATCATGGCGAACCAGCAACCGATAGCAATTGCAGACAATATGCGACCACCCTTTACTGCACATTTATTGGGACATGGCCTAATGGCCCAGGGGGGTCCTGATACATTTGTTGTTGAGGCTCATCCAGCCTAGAGAACAGAAATCATATGTTCTTGGGTCACATTTCCAGCAGCTGATGGGAACACAAATATATATCATCACTATACACCTGCAAACATATCTGCATGGTATAGAGCATATGCATATTTAGAAATACCAGTATCTTATCAAGAACATAGGCACTCATTATGACACTGGCGGTAAATCCCACTTACCGCCACACTGACTGCCGCCAACTTACCTCCACAGTGGTGGATATCCGTTCGACATATTATGACACACACACACACACACAATAATCCGACAGAATTCAGCCACATACACAAATCTGCCAGACTGAAGGTCAGTGATAAAGTTGCGGTCTCAAAACCCATACTGTTACACGTACAAAACAACGCCCATCACATTACGACCTACAAATCACCACAGCAGACATTCAAAGGTGGTAAACCATTGGCAGTACATACCGCGGCACTCAGAATGAACGCCCACAGACAAAACAACACTCCATTGGCCGATATGAAAAATACACACCTGACAACCATACACACACCACGCACACTCACCCACAGCACTAAAAAACACACACCCGCATTACCCACAACCCTTAACAAACAACAATTACTGCCAGGAGACTGAGAAGAAGAGCACAGAGATAACAAGACACACACACCACATACAGCCATACACCCCTCACCCACTCTAAATGACATACCCCACGCATTACTCAACACACCCTCACCAACACACATCACACAACACCCATGGCACCACAAAGGCACCCCCATTTCACTGAGGAGGAGTTTAGGGTCATGGTGGAGGAAATTGTCTGGGTAGAGCCACAGCTCTTTAGAGCACAGGTACAGCAGATATCTATAGCAAGGAAGGTAGAGCTTTGGTGGAGAATCATGGAGAGGGTCAACGCCGTGGGACAGCACCCAAGAACAAGGGAGGACATCAGGAAGAGGTGGAACGACCTACAGGGGAAGGCATGTTCCATTGCAGCAAGGCACCAGCTCGCCATACAGAGGACTGGCGGTGGACCCCCAACTCCTCCCACACAGCTCACAGCATGGGAGGAGCAGGTACTGGCACTACTGCATCTTCAGGGACTCACTGGAGTAGCCAGAGGACTGGACCCTGGTAAGTCAAAATGTAACACTTGTCCCCCAAAACCTGCATGCCATCACACCCCCTCTCACTCTCACTCCCATCACTGCATAACATTCTACACACTGCACCTGCACATATGACTAACCACAATGCCCAGCCCTGCATGCCATACCAGTACATGGACTGCCCTCCGAGCCTCTGCATGGACACCCAGCACCAAAGCATGCACAGCATAGGGAAGCTAACACACCCACAATACATCACCATACACAAGCAAAAGCTGGCAGGGCAACACCAACCATACAGGGGAAGCTACGGAAGTACAAATGGCATACACTTGGAGCATAATACATCATTTAAATCACCACAGGTACCCCAGCCAATGTCAGTGGAGAAGAGGTGCCACCACTATCCAGTCCCCTAACAGAAAAGGTCTCCAGTGATGAGAGTAACTTCTGGATCTGGAGGACCAACCTGGCCCATCAAGGACCAATGGACAGCCAGTCACCCAAGCCCACTCACAGACCACCACAGAGCCTCCCCCTTCAGTATCCCACACCACAACACCCACCCAGCATACCCACACCTCTGTCCCAGGATACGTCAATCAGAAGTGTGCCCACCTGTAAAGGGACCCCAGGCCACACCTCACCCACAAGACCATCAGGGACCTGGGGTCATTGGCAGTGGGCACACCATTCAGGGGACAGGGTCACAGGCCAACAGGGATACTGGGAGGACTGCTGTGCACCAGGGGAAGGACAGGAGCAGGGAACCGACTCTCCAGGAGGCACTCTCTGAGATCCTGGGAGTCTATCAGCATTCCTAAGACACGATGGGCCAGATCCTTGACAAGGTGCAGGAGAACAGGAGGCTGCAAGATGGACAGTATCGGGGGATCAGGGAGGACTTGTAGGCCATTAACAACACCCCGATCTCCATTGCAGGGTGCTGGCAGGCATGGCCAACAAGATAAGGGAGGCAGTGTCACACCAGCAAGGCCATACCACTGGTCAGTCAACTGAACAGCCCTCCACTTCTGCTGCCGCTAGTGGCCAGGAGGCCCCGCCACAGGACCAAAAGTCCACCAGCATCCCTCCCCCTGCAGAAGGTGAACCACCCCACAAACATTCCTTGCGACCCAGAAAGAAGCCAGAGACACTTGCCAAGACCAACGCCAGAAATGAGACTCTCCTGATTGTCCCCCTTGTGTCCCACTCTGTTACCTTGTCCATCTTGAATGGCCATTGCTCCCCTTCCTATGTCCCCTTGGACACTGCACCTTTGCTACAAACAGACTGGAACAATACCCTGAACTTTCCTCCATCATCATCCCATTCCGTTGCACTTTACACACAATGTATTAGCACTACAATAAACACCCTTGGATAAAACTCGACTACTAGTATTTCATGTATTGAAAATTTGTATTGATTGAAACAGCTACATCCATTGCAAATTAACTGTACATAGTGAGAGCATAGAATGAATGACCTGATACTGGCTGTTGTGATCACATCACGACATTGTTGTCACATCACCAACATCTGTAAAATTATAATCCATAGGTGACAGCAAGTAGAGGAAACAAGTGGGTATTGCCAGCATGCCAATGCCACAATAATAGTCATAGAAATGTGAAGTAGCACTGTTTCACCTGTGTGTCATTGGAAGTACTGACGGATCACTAATGTTCTGTTGTCCACATCCTCCTCCTCTGCCTCCTCATCCTCACTATCATCAGGGTCCACTGCTGCCACAGGGGCGTCTCCAGTCTCCTCCTGCAGAGAAGGTACATGGCGTCTGAGGGCCAGGTTGTGCAACATGCCTCATGCCACTACTATCTGGCAGACCTTCTTGGGTGAGCAGCACAGGGATCCATCTATCAGATGGAGGCACCTTAACCTGGCCATCAGGATGTCCTCTCAATTATCCTTCTGGTTCTCCCATGTGCCTCACTATAACTTCAGCCCTTGTCATTGAATTCCTCACAGGAGTCAGCAGCCATGATAGGTTTGGGTAGACAGAGTCACCTGCAAGTTTTGAGGGACAACATTTAGCCACACACTATCCAATTTCATTAATAGAAGAGGCATACACCAACATACACTGGATGGGGACCAAGGCTCACCTATAAGCCACACCCTGTGCCTCTGTAGTTGGCCCATCACATTTGGGATGCTGCTATTCCTCAGGACAAAGGCATCATGCACCGACCCTGGATATTTAGCATTGGCGTGGGAGATGTACTGGTCCACCAGGCACACCATCTGCACATTCATGGAGTGGAAACTCTTATGATTTCTGTACACCTGTTCATTCTGCCGGGAGGGGGGACAAACGCAATATGTGTACCATCAATCGCCCCAATAATATTGGGGATATGTCCCATTGCATAAAATCCGATCTTCACATTGCCCAAATCTTCTGCCTGGGGGAAAGAAATATAGCTGCACATGTGTTTTAACAGGGCAGACAACACTCTTGTCAGCACGATTGAGAACATCGGCTGTGACATTCCTGTTGTCAAGCCCACTGTCACTTGGAAAGATCCTGCTTCCAGGAAATGGAGCACTGATAGAACCTGCACAAGAGGTGTGATCCCAGTGGGATGACGGATAGCTGAGATCTGGTCAGGCTCCAACTGGGCTCACAGCTCTGTGATTGTGGCTCTGTCCAGTCTATAGGTGAGTATAATGTGCATGTCCTCCAGTGTAGCTGAGTCCACCAGGGGTCTGTACATGGGGGTATGTCTCCATCTCCTATTCATCCGCAGCAGTAGGAATCAAGGGCCAGATGTAGGTAGATATGGTTTTGCGACTTGCAATTTGTGAGTCGCAAAACCATATGCAGAATGGTGTCATGACACCATCTGCGAATCGCAAGAGGGTCGCAAAGACCCACCTCATTAATATTAATGAGGTGGGTCGCAATTTGCGACCCCCTTGCGATTCCCTGCACTCACAGGGATGGTGGCCTGCTGGAAACAGCAGACCACCATGTCTGTGACTGCTTTTTAAATAAAGCAGTTTTTTCTGTTGTATTGCAGCCTGTTTTCCTTAAAGGAAAACGAGTTGCAATACAAATGAAAAAATGAAACCATTTGGCTTCATTTTTTCAGAGTAGGCAGTGGTCCATTGGACCACTGCCTGCTCTGAAAAAATATTTTGGCAACATTCACAAAGGGGAAGGGGTCCCATGGGGACCCCTTCCCTTTTGCGAATGAGTTAGCTCCCACTTCACATGGGTTCTAACTGCGAATTGCTTTGCGACCGCGTTCGTGGTCACAAAGCAATTCTGCATCGCTGTGCGACTCGCAAATAGGAAGGGAACACCCCTTCCTATTTGCGAGTCGCATTCCCATTTTGTGAGTCGGTACCGACTCACAAAATGGGAATGTGCATCGCGATGCCTGTTTTGCATGGCGCAAACTGCGAATTTCACAGTTTGCGCCATGCAAAATGGTTCCTACATCTGGCCCCAAATGGACACACAGGGTGAGTAGGCTATCACAATTGAACAACTATACCACAACAGCAGTCCACATCATGCAGTCATGTTTTGGGACAGTGTCATATTAAAGTATGTGTCTCTTTATCCTGTGATGCAGAAATTATTGATAGGCCTGTTCACCCCCAATGAAATGGTGACTGCCTGTCCCGTGTGGAGGGACAGGTGGAAGTTAGGTAATTCCACCGACGTTGTGTGCTGTGGCTGTAGGCAGTTGGTAACTGCCATGCAATTCCTCATTGGATTATTTGAGGCCCTATGGGGTACAGTGGCCAGTGGGGATCTACGCCAGCGGTAACGGTGTACACCGCCGCAGACGTGACCGCCATTCTCTACCTCAATCCTCACTTGTTTCCTGACCTTCCAGAGGAGAAGACCTACACTACATGTGCTGCTGTGACCTGTCGCTGGAACCTACCATGGCCCGTGTGACCGGGGAAAGGGCCCCAGCCTTCAGTTCGGAGGAGCTGGAGCGACTGGTGGATGTGGTCCTACCCCAGTACAGACTACTATATGGCCTACAGACCAACAAGTGAGTACACTGTGGCCATGATGGATGCAGCATGAATGCATGGAGATGTGTGTGAAGGCATCGTGTGAGGGTGGGTGGTGGGTGGGGGAATGTCTGTTGGCACTATACATGTTGTGAGCTGGCCTATGTGTGTTGCAATGGTGATGGGATCGAGTATGGTGGGCCATGTGTGTTACAGGATGGAATGTTTGTTTAATGGAGTCCTCCTGTATGTATTACCTCTGAGGTCAGCTCCCATCAAAAGAAGGGATTATTGCGTGCCATCGCCATGGACGTGTGGACCCTGGGGGTCTATGGAAGGCAGACCACCCACTGTCGGAAACGGTGGGAGGACCTAAGATGCTGGGCACGGAAGACTGCAGAGGTCCAGCTGGGGATGGCATCCCAACGAGGAACGTGTGCCCGTTGGACCCTGACTTCCCTGATGTCCTGCATACTGGTGTACCTTGAGCTGGATGGGCACTTGAGGAAATCACAGCAGCCACAAGAGGGTGAGTACAGTGGGTATCATTACAACTTATGGCTCGTGGGGTGGTATCCGGGTGGTGATTGTTTGTTAGTGGTTGCCCTAAGTCCAGGCCAGACATAGCAATGTAGGACCTCAGCAGGGTAACGGTTGCATCGCAAATACAGGTAACCTAGCTTTTTAGTATTCACTTCTAGGCAGGGCTGCGTGGGTCCAAGGTGTGCTTCAGCTGGCGGTGTATGCTCCTCCTCATGACTTGGTGACTAGCCATTTCACTGATAGTGCCATGCATAGTGCGTAGGCCTGTTCCCTGTGTGTGAGGGTGCTGTGTACGCTAACGGTGGTGTTGGTGCAGTTATTGACCCAGTGTTTTCTTTGTCTCTCTCCCCCCTTTCTTGTTTTGTCATCCTGTCCTTGTGTGCATTAGCATCAACTGGCGGAGAAGCAGAGGCCCCGGTGACAGAAGGAGCTGCATCCCACAGGACCATGGAGGCAGAGCCTACTGATGCTGAGGGAACAAGTGGGATGGAGGGTGAGGGGAGCACCAGGGTGGAGACTGGAGGGCACAATACAGACTCTGATACCTCCTCCGATGGGAGCTCTTTGGTGGTGACGGAAACCTCTGTGACCACCCCAGCTGCAGGTACAGCTGCCACCCCCACTACCAGCACCACCCTCCCACTAGCCCATCACCAAGTTGCCTGTGTCTGCTCACCCAGGAGGGTGGGCATCTCTTTCGGGCCCTGCCCCAGAGAGCCCTACTGCCCTGAGTGAGGAGGCTATTGACCTCCTAAGATCCATTTCTGTAGGGCAGTCAACCACTGTGAATGCCATCCAGGGGCTGGCATCCCAGGTGCAGAAATGCAATGCATTCCTGGAGGGCATTCATGGTGGTTTGGCAGCCCCACAGAGATCGATTCAGGCTCTGGCCTCCTCTCTGATGGCAGACTTTGTACCTGTTTCTACCGTCCTTCTTCCAACTTCCACTTCCCAGTCCCATTCTCCTCAACTCCAACTCATCCCAAGCACACAGACAGACGAGCATGCACACAAGGCAACACCCAAGAGTAGCACAGGCAAACACAAGCACCACACTTCATCCCACAGGCACTCACACAAAGAACATACTGTTGCAGACACGACAACATTCACAGCCTCAACTGTCTCCCTGTCTTCCTCCCCTCCAGCTACCCCTAGTTACGTCCACACTCCCACCTGCATGCACTACATCTACATCCACTATCAGCATCACCACGCAAAACAGAACATACACCACACCTCCACAACATTCATGCAGGCGTCACCTGTGTCCTCTCCCACCGTGTCCGTCCCCCCTCCTAAAGGACACAAACACAAGCACTCAGACACCCAACAGCCATCCACCTCACATCTGCATAATGCACATTCACCTGCACCCAAATCCAGCAGACTTACACCTCAGACAACCACTCCCTCATCCTCCACTCCCATTACTCTTCCCTCCTCCCGCCCCAATGTCCCTAAAAAGCTTTTCCTTGCCCAACTTGACCTCTTCCCTACCCCTCCCCCATCCTGCACAGGGGGAGGGGTAGAGCAGGGGTTCAAGAACACAGACGAGCACCTCAGCGAAACAGTCCTCAGGGACAGTGGTAGCAGACCTACGACACTGAAGGGGAAGAATCCAGCACCACCAGGGATGAAAGGGAAGAGTCCTGAACCAGCTTTGAGGAAGGTGGAAGGGGCTTACTCCAGCTGTGACAAAGGGGAAGCAGCCAGCACCAGCTGTGAGGAAGGAGTAGGAGCCTGCACCAGTTCTGAGGAAGGGGAAGGAGCATGCCACACTATACAGAGAGGGGAAGAGCCCATCCACCTCTGGCAGGAAGTGTAAGGTATCCATGGGTCATGAACAGAAGGAGACGGGGCACTCTACGCCAGCGGAAGCTGTCAGGCAAACACCGGATGTGCAGCCATCAGTGAGTGCAGGGGCTGCCCGGAGGCCTCCTCCAAGAACCACCACCATGCAGCCATCAGTGAGTGCAAGGACTGCCCAGGAGCCTCCTCCAACCACCACCACAGAGTAGCCATTTCCGCCGGGGCTGCTGTGCAGGCTGCCCCCTCCAGAACCAGTGGGCAAGTCACCCACTCGAGAGAGTGTGACCTTGCACTCCCCAGGATAAAGCAATGGGCATGTTGTCCCCTCCAGAACCAGTGGGAAAGACACCCACTCCAAAGACTGTAGCCTTGCACTCCCCAGGACAAGGCAATAGGCGTGCAGCCCCCTCCAGAACCAGTGGGTTTGTTCCAGCATCCGGCTGAGGTGTGCCCCCGAGGTGCCTGTCTATTTGCAAACTGATGCCCCTGCAGTGTACTATCCGGATGTGGTCAGGACTCGAGTTGGGCCTTAGACTGTTCCCCAGAGCCATGTGGGCCCTTTGAACATTGGACTGGGCAGTGTCCCTTTTTGTACATGTGTACATATCTGTTTCATTGACAAATCAAATGATAAATTTTGATGTTGATCTGATTACAATCACTTTTGTCAATTCCTGTTGTGCTTGCATTATTCTGCCATTTTTCAGGTACAGCTGGTTGTGTGTATGGTGTGTGTGTGTTGGGTAGGTGTGTTTTCTGTGGCAGCTGCGGCGCGGTGACAGTAGCTTCCCTTGACCCTGCTTCTGGCAGGCAGGTTACTCCCTACACCGCTGCCCCTGCTGCCTTCACTCAGGTGCCATTCTTCATTTTTTCCCCGTTCTTTGCTTCCGCTACACCCCCGCTGCAGCATCCCTGCGCCCCCCCCCACCTCGGATTTCCTTTATTTCCCACCATTGAGCCCTGCGGCCCGCCTGCCCAGCTCTCCCATTCGCTGATCCCCTCCCTCCTCCAAGCTGCCACTCCCTCCCACCTCCCCTCTTTTGGCAGCCGAGGCATGGACGCGCCGCTGGTGCACCAAAGGCAAGCCCGTCTGCGCCCGTCCACGCCAAGACCACACCCAGCGACAGTCCCCCTGGCCCACACGCCCCTCGTACCACAAATCACCACTACACTGCCAATGACCTCCACGCCCTCAATCCAGGACGCTCCTGTATCTGCTTCCAGTCCACTCCGAAGCACACCAAAGGACCCTTCTCCTGCAAAGCCTGCAATTTCAACTGCAACCTAACCTCCATGCTCCAACTCAAAGCCTCAGACAAGCACCTAAGATGCATCTTACTCAACACCCGCTCCGTCCACAAGCACGCAATTGAACTCTGGGACCTACTGACCACATCCTCGCCTGACGTCGCATTGCTCACCGAAACTTGGATGAATTCGGCCTCGGAACCAGACATAGCCATAGCCATATCAGAAGGCTACAAGATCACCAGAAGAGACCGCAGCAACAAACCAGGAGGAGGAATCGCCATAGTCCCCAAAAACACCATAAGAGTCTCCACCAGCTCCCACAACACCATCAACTCCGCCGAACACCTCCACTTTAAAATCCACATCAACGCCAACTCCACCCTCAGAGGAACACTGGTCTACAGACCCCCAGGCCCCAGACCGCAGTTCTGTGACAACATCGCCGATGTCATCAGCTCCCAAGCCCTCGCCTTAACGGACTACATCATCCTCGGCGACCTGAACTTCCACCTATAGAACAACAATGAGATCAACACCACCAACCTAATCGACAACCTCTCCAACCTCGGCCTCAAGCAACTTGTCACGTCGCCCACCCA
The DNA here is from genome assembly GCF_031143425.1 of Pleurodeles waltl. Taxonomy (NCBI): domain Eukaryota; kingdom Metazoa; phylum Chordata; class Amphibia; order Caudata; family Salamandridae; genus Pleurodeles; species Pleurodeles waltl. The sequence goes on along the minus strand of NC_090439.1, from coordinate 144,459,133 downwards.
CACTGCAAGACACACACTCAACCCCATCTTTTCAGCCAACAACCACGTCTCCTTCAGCCACACCACCGAACTCCTCTGGACCGACCATCGCTGCATCCGTTTCTCCTTTCAGAAGCCAGTCATTCACCACCTTACCACTTAACGCCCTCACCGCTACTGGAACAGAATCTCAACAGAACAGCTGATCTCCACCCTCACCCAGGCACCTCCTCCCAGAACCCAGGACCCCAGCACAGCCGCCACCTACCTGCATAAATGGATAGAAGACTGCGCCAACATCCTCACACCACTCAAACAACCCTGAGACACCCACCACAGACCCAAGGTCAGCTGATTCACCCCGACCTGCCTCCAAGGCCTCCAAAAGGGAATGTCAAAGAATGGAGAAAACCTGGTGCCTTGCACCCACCGAATCCAACCACACTGCCCTCTAGACTGCCATCCGCAAACATCACGAGCTGATCCGCACTACCAAAAGAACCTACAACAAAAGCCACATAGACACCAACGCCCACAACAACAAAGAGATCTTTGGCATCATGAAAGAACTCTCCAACCCCAGGACCCACTCCCATGAACCCTCGCCATCACAGGAACTCTGCAACTTCCTCGCCACTCACTTTCGTCTAAATATGGAAGACATCCATAACAGCTTCATACCCCAGACCCATCAGCCATCCACAGAAAACCACGAACCCAACACATCAAACAACACCAACCCTCTATGCTCCTGGACCCAAGTCAACAATGAAGACACCATCAACACCATGGCCTCCATCCCCTCCGGCTCTCCCTCGGACCCCTGCCTGCACCAGATCTTCAACAAAGTCAGCAACATCATCTCCCCCCACCTCTGTGCCATCATCAACAGCTCCTTCGAGACAGCCACCTTCCCGGAGAAATGGAAACACGCCGACCTCAACGCCCTGTTGAAGAAACCCAAAGCAGATCCAGATGACCCCCAAAATTACCAGCCTATCTCCCTCCTCCCCTTCCCAGTGAAAGTCATTGAAAAAATCATGAACAGCCAACTATCCTGCTACCTGGAAGACCGCAAAGCGCTCGATACCTCCCAATCCGGATTTCGCAAGAACCACAGCACGGAGACCGCACTCATTGCTGCCACAGATGACATCAGGACCATGCTCAACAAAGGTGAAACCGCAGCGCTCATCCTCCTGGACCTCCATTCAGCTTTCGACACCATCTGTCACCACACCCTTCCAACACACCTCCACAACACTGGGATCTGCGGCAAGGCCCTCAACTGGATCTCCTCTTTCCTCTCCGGCAGAACCCAGAGAGTCCGCCTTCTGCCCTACCTCTCCAAATCCTACAAAACCATCTGTGGCGTCCCACAGGTATCCTCCCTCAGCCCAACACTTTTCAACATTTACATGGCTCCCCTCACCAACATCGCACAATCCCACCACATCAACATAGTATCCTACGCAGATGACACCCAGCTGATCATTTCCATTACAAAAGACCCCACAACAGCAAGAAACAACCTCCACAAGGGACTTCACTCCATCGCCAACTGGATAGAATCAAGCCTCCTCAAGTTAAACACAGACAAAACAGAGGTCCTCATCCTCGGCAGCAACATCTCCGCCTGGAACGACTCCTGTTGGCCTACCACCCTCGGAGCCGCCCCCACCCCCACCACCCAAGTACGGAACCTGGGAATCATCCTTGACTCAGCTCTCAGCATGACTCAGCAGGTCAACGCAGTCTCCTCTTCCTGTTACAACACCCTCTGCATGCTCCGCAAGATCTTCAAGTGGATTCCCGTCGAAACCAGAAAAACACTCACCCACGCCCTAGTCCGCAGCCGACTGGATTTCGGCAACGCACTCTATGCAGGAACCACGGCCAAATTACACACTAAATTGCAATGAATCCAAAACGCCTCCGCCGACTCATCCTTGACATCCCACGTCGCAACAACATCTCTGCCCACCTCAGAGAACTAAAGTGGCTACCCGTATCGAAGAGGATTACCTTCAAACTGCTCACCCATGCACACAAAGCCCTCCACAACACAGGTCCGGCCTACCTCAACAACAGACTCACTATCCACACCCCCGTCGGCCAGCTCCGCTCCGCCAGCCTCGCCCTCACCTCCGTCCCCCGCATTCACCGCACCACCACCGGAGGAAGATCCTTCTCTCACCTCGCCGCTAAGACCTGGAACTCCCTACTGCTCCAACTACGCCAGACCCAAGACCTCCTGACCTTCAGAAAACGCCTCAAGACATGGCTATTCGACCAGTAGCTTCCACCCCCCAGCGCCTTGAGACCCTGACGGGTGAGTAGCGCGCTTTATAAATTGATTGATTGATTGATTGTGTGTGTGTGTGTCACTCTCATTTTCCTCCCTCCCTCCCTTGTGTGCTAGTCGGCTGTATTCACCGTCATCTTCATCAGCGTTGGTGTTCCAGGTGGAGCATAGCATAGAATATCTTCGGAAATACTGCCAGTTCTGGTTCCATGGCGGTGTGGTTCTTCTCTGTGTCTCCAATGGTGAGTCTTTTCACTTTTGAGCTCTGTTTCTGCCAGGCTTTTGGTGGCATTGGTACCACCCCAGAAAAGGTGGAGGTTTCCTGTGTCCTAATATGGTGGGCGGTACATTGTCTCCCACCTGGCTGTTGGCGGCTACTGCCATGGTGGTTGTTGTTTCCACCCTTGTGGTTGGTGTGGTACATTGGCTGTCTATTGCTGTCTATGGGAGTTATCACCGCCATGGCCATAATTTGGCTGTACTTACCACCAGCCTGTTGGCGGTATTACCGCCACTTTATCATCCACCGCCAAGGTCATAATGAGGGCCATACTAATTGGCTTGATGGTGCCCTGCAACATACAGTCCTACACATTAGGTTAGGTCCTCCAAGTAAAGAGAGTCCTACCTGGCCTTTATTAGCCACATATACACTGCACCCTGATGCAGCAACCTTGACAGTAGCTAAAGTCTGCCACTTATATGTGGAGCTTACGGAAACATATAAACGGTTAGTACAGCTTGTAATGCAAACATTAAATACAAACCCAGCACGTGCTGCCCAGGCTCAACCACATGCAGTAATAGCAGGTATTAATTAATCATGCAACTGTACTTCGATCATGGGTAAAGTACCTGCCAAATGAGAAGAGATTCAGTTTTGGTTAGCTCAAAAAATAAAGGCACTGGAAGCAGTATTTCCCCATATGGGACCTCAAGATAAGCATAGAATATTAACTATGAGCTTGCCATTTGGGATGGTTCCCTAAGTACTAAAGACTTCTCTCTGCCAGCACCTGGAGTCTCTGGAGAGACTCCTACTCTGCCCGGTGGTGTCCATCCAGTTCCTGGGACCCTGAATGGAGAAGCTGGACGCCTAAGAGGAAGAAATCCACACACAGAATGCCGTGCGGGGAAAAGATCAATGCAACTCTGATCTGCGGCTGAAAAATCGGCACGCTGCTGGCTTTGTGGCTGAAAATCTACACTCGCCTGCAACACGACCCAAAGATCGACGCACGGAGCTGGAGAAACGACACGCAGCATCGCTGACGGAGGCTGGTGAGATCACCACCCGTGCTGCGTGATTTTCGGATGATCGTGAGGCTGGATTACCGATGGGCATGCAAAAAAACCGCAAGGCCACCTGGACCCGAGAGGGCTGACCGGCTCGACGCATTGCTCTCCTGCGGAGAGAAGAAATGATGCGCACCGACCCGACGAAAGGAGAAACGATGCAAGATCTCGCTCATGAGTGACATTGATGCAACGCAAGCCCTTTTTGATGCACACTCGCCCATGCGGGTTATTTTTGACGCACCCAAGGTACATTTTCACACTAACAGCGTTAGTGTGTGTTTAAAACTACATGCTTTTTTAATTGATAACTTGACTTGTGTATTGTGGATTTTTGTCATTTTGGTCTTTATTTGTTTAGATAAGCATTTTCTATTTTTCTAAACCTGTGTTGTGTTATTTTGTAGAGTTTTCATTAAGTTACTGTGTGTGTCGGTACAAAGACTTTACACCTTGCACTCTGACGTTAAGCCTACTGTTCATGCCAAGCTACCAAGTGGGTAAAAGCAGGGGTTAGCTGAGGGTGATTCTCTTTTACCCTGACTAGAGTGAAGGTCTTTGCTTGGACAGGGGGTATCCTGACTGCCAACCAAAGACCCCATTTCGAACACTGATTTTTTGTCCTTTAGGTCTTGTTTTGTTTAGATTAGTATTACCTAATTCTCTAAACCTATGTTGTGTCATTTTGTAGTGTTTTCACTGAGTTACTGTGTGTGTTGGTACAAATACTTTACCCATTGCTTCTGAAGTTAAGCCTGACTGCTCGTGCCAAGCTACTAAGGGGGTGAGCAGGGGCTAACTGAGGGTGATTCTCCCTTACCCTGACTAGAGTGAGCGTCCTTGCTTGGACAGGGGGTAACCTGACTGCCAACAATATACCCCATTTCTAACAATGAGGGTTTGAGTTGGTCTGTGAGTGAGTGCATCAGTGTCTGAGTCAGTCTGTGAGAGGGTACATGATGCTCTCAGTTTGTCTGTGATTGGGTGAATCAGTGTCTGAGTGGATCTGTGATTGGCTGCATGAGGTCTGAGTGGGGCTGTGAGTGGGTGTGTCAAAGTTAGAGTCAGTCTGTGAGTGAGTGTTTGAGAGTTTGAGTGGGACTCTTAGTCACTGTTTGAGGATCTTAGTGAGTCTGTGAGTGGATGCATGAGGGTGTCAGTGAGTCTGTGAATGAGTGAATCACTGTGTCAGTGGGTCTGTGAGTGGGTGCATGAGTGTCTTAGTTGGTCTGTGAGTGGGTGCATCAGTGTCTCTGTGGTTGTGTGACAGAGTGCATGAAGGTATGAGTGAGTCTGTAGGTGGGTGCATTAGGGTCTTAGTGTGTATTTGAGTGGATGACTATGGGTTTTACTGGGTCTGTGAGAGTGTACAAGATGGTCTGATTGGATCTGTGAATGGATGCATGAGGGTGTTAGTGGGTCTCTGGGTGGCGCACCAGTGTAAGTATGTCTGTGAGAGGGTGCATGAGAGTGTCAGTAGGTCTTTGAGTGGGTGTATGATGTCTGAGTGGGTGTTCAAGTTTTTTTCTGGGTGTGTGAGTGGGTCTGTGTGTATCTGAAGGGTTTATGGGTGTGTGTGAGACAGTGTCAGTGGGTCAGTGAATGAGTTTTGAGTGTCTGACTGGGTCTGTGAATCAGTGTATAAGTCTCTGAGTAAGTATTTGAGTGGGTGTATAAGTGTCACTGGGTCGGTGACTGGGCGCATGAGTGTGTCACTGAGATTGTCAATGGGTACATGAGTGACTGAATGAGTCTCTGAGTGGGCTTTGAAAATGTGTGTGAGAGACTGTGAGTAGGGCTGTGAATGAGTGTCTCAGTGTCTAACTGGGACTGTGAATGGGTTTATGAGTATCTGAGTGGGTATTTGAGTGGGTGTATGAGTGTCACCAAATCTGTGTGTGGGTGCATGAGTGATGGATGTTGTCTATGAGTGGGTGTACAAGTATCTGCCTGGGTCGGTGAGTGGGTCTGTAAGTCTCTGACTGGGTTTGTCTGTGTATGTGAGAGAGTGTAAGTATATGAGTGTCACTAGATTGGTGAGTGGATGCTTGAGACTGTAACTGAGTTTGTCATTGGCTGCATGAGTGACAGAGTGAGTCTGTGAGTGGGTGTACAAGTGTCTCTCCGGGTCTGTGCGTGGGTCAGTGAGCATCGGTGTGGGCTTCTGAGTCTGTGTGAGAGTATATATGTGGGTCTGTGAATGAGTGTCTGAGTGTCTGACTAGGTCTGTCAATGGGTATTTGAGTGGGTGTATGAGTGTCACTAGGTCTTTGAGTGGGTGCATGTGCTATTGACTGCATGAGTGACAGAGTTGCTCTGTGTGTTAGTGTACAAGTATGTGTGTGTGTCTCTGAGTGGGTCTGTGAGTCTTTTAGTGAGCCTATCAGTGTGTATTGTATTTTAGGATTTGAGAAAGTGTGTGAATATATATACATTTTTATTTATTACCGGCAGGGTTTGCAACTCTATTGCAACTGTCAAACTGACCGAGACAGGGAATTCACAATCAAGCAGAGTCACAGAAGTGGCATTTTCAAACACACAATCTTGAAATCAACTTTACTAAAAGATGTATTTTTAAATTGTGAGCTCAGAGACCCCAAACTCCACATGTCCATCCACTCTCAAAGGCAATCTACACTTTAATAAGATTTAAAGGTAGCCGCTATGTTAACCTATGAGAGGGACAGGCCTTGCAACTGTGAAAAACGAATTTAGCAATAATTCACTGTTAGGACATAAAAAAAACACATTACTATGGGGGTCATTTTGACCTCGGCGGTCTTCTTTAAAGACCGCAGAGGGACCGCCATGCGGAAGACCGCCAGTGCAGGTGGTTTGCCGCTTGGCCTATTATTACCGTTGGCAGCTCTCCGTCCCTTTATGGACGGAGAGCCGCCAACAGCCATACTGGCGGGCGGCGGGGAAGTGGAGGTTGCTCCACCTCCACTGCCACGCCAACAGAACACCGCCCAGTGAATCACATCCTGTGATTCACCGTGGCGGTGTTCTGTTGGCGGTGTGGTGTCGGCGGAGCTGCCCCCATGGCTCCCGTCCCCTCCCGGAGGATCGTCGGACCAGGTAAGTCGATCGTCCGTGAGGGGAGGGGGTTGGGGGGGGGTGTTGTGTGTTGTGTGGGTGCATGGGGGTGTGCGTCTGTGTATGTAGAGGGGGTGAGTGAGTGCGTGTATGTCTGTGGGTATGTCTGTATGGTTGTGTGTGTGTATGTTTGAAGTTGGGTGTGCATGTCTGACTGTGTGTGTGTTGGCATGTATGTCGGTGTGTGTGTGTGTAAGTATGTAGGTGGTGCCTGTGTGCGTGTCGTGTGGGTATGGGTGAAGTGATGTTGGGGGTCGGGGTGGGGAGGGGGGCCCTGCCACCTTTGGGGGTGGCAGGGGTGGTGGAGGGTAGGGGAGGGAGTCGGGTGGGGGTGGGGGATAGGCGAGATCCCTTTCAGTGCCAGGGAAGGGATTCCTGGCACTGATAGTGCTTACCGCCATGGATTTCATGGCGGTTCAAACCGCTGAAAATCCACGGTGGTAAGCTGGGTCCAAATACCGCCAGCGGTATACTGACGGCCGCCGGGTTGGAGACCTGGCAGGCGGAACGGAGAACCGGCGGATGACCATGGCGGTAACCGCCATGGTCATAATTCTATGAAGGGAGACCGCCAGCCTGTTGGCGGTCTTACCGCCGCTTCTCCGCCTTCCACTAGGGTCATAATGACCCTCTATATGTCCTACCTTAACCATACACTGCACCCTGCCCTTGGGTCTACCTAGGGCCTACCTTAGAGGTGCCTTACATGTAAGAAAAGGGAAGGTTTAAGCCGGGCAAGTGGGTGCACTTGCCAAGTCAAATTTACAGTTAAAACTGCACACACAGACACTGCAGTGGCAGGTCTGAGACATGATTCCAGAGCTACTTATGTGGGTGGTACAACCAGTGCTGCAGGCCCACTGGTAGCATTTGATTTACAGGCCCTGGGCACCGCTAGTGCACTGTACTAGGGACTAACTAATAAATCAAATATGCCAATCATAGATAAGCCAATTACATATACATTTTGTAAAGAACCACTTGCACTTTAGCACTGGTTAGCAGTGGTAAAGTGCCCAGAGTAACAAAAACAGCAAAAACAGAGTCCTGCACACATCAACAACCTGGGAAACAGTGGCGAAAGTCTAACAATCCCACATACACAAGTCAAGTTACACAACTGTAAAAGAAAAGGGGTCCTAAATCCTTAGAAAACAGTGAGAACATTCTTAGCACACAAAAGTACCTGGGTAGCATAAGAATAAAGCCGCACAGGCGAGTGTGCTTCAAAAAAGGCCAGCGATGTGTCAATTTCTCACCCGCAAGCAAGAATGTGCGTTGTTCCTCTTTGGTCGGGTTGGCGTGTGTTGTTTCTTCTCTCCCCTAGAGATGTTGAGTTGAAATTCGGTTGCACGATGTTAAGAAACCACGCTGGCTGGAGGCTTGTGTCATTAACAGCAGGCGCTGATGGTGTTACGTATCGTTTCTCCAGCTGCGTTGCATTGATTTTCCAGCTGCGATGCAGGTGGGGCATCAATTTTAGCAGCGAGGCTGGCAGCACGTTGTTTTACATCCTGGAGGCGGATGGTTCGTCAAAAGTTTCCCCGCACTGCAGTCTTTGCATGGATTGCTGTCCTTTTCCACCAGCTGCATCTTTCAAGGACCCAGAGACAGGTTAGGGTACCACTTGACAGGCAGGACTCTCATCAGAAAGCCCAAGAGCTGGCAGAGAAAAGTCTTTGATGTCCCTGAAACTTCAACAACAGGAGGCATACTCAGTTCAAGCCCTGGGAGATTCTTCACCAGTGGGAAGTCACACAAAAGTCAGTCTTTGTCCTCTCTCAGGCAGAAGCAGCTACTGCAGACCAACCCAGCAAAGCAAAGTCACAGTCAAAGGCGCTGTACTCCTCCTCCAGCTTCCAGCTCTTCTCCTAGCAGAGGTTCCTCTTGGTTCCAGAAGTAATCTGATTTCCAGAGGTTTTGGGTTCTCTTCTTATAGCCCTTTCTGCCATTGAAGTAGCTAGGCCCCAGCACATCGGGGGTTGTAGACTGCATTGTGTGAGGGAACGAACAGTCCTTTCAGGTGTAAGTGACAACTCCTCCCTTCCCTTCAGCCCAGATGATCCATCGGGATATGCAGACAAAGACTATCTTAACTTGCCGACTACACTCCAGCTCCCTTGTGTCAGTGTGTGGAGGATAGGCGCAAACAGCCATGGAATCCACAAACAAGCAGAGTTATAGAATGGTTTAAGCAAGAAAATACTTTCTAAAAGTGGCATTTTCAGACACACAACCTATAAACCAACTTCACTAAAAGATGTATTTTTAAATTGTGAGTTCAGAGATCCCCAACTCCACATTTCTATCTGCTCCCAAAGGGAATCTGTGCTTTAATAATATTTAAAGGCAGCCCCCATGTTAACCTATGAGATGGATAAGCCTTGTAACAGTGAAAAACGAATTTGGCAGTACTTCACTGTCAGGACATGTAAGACATGTAAGTACATGTCCCACCTTTAACATACGCTGCACCCTGTCCATGGGGCTACCTAGGGCCTACCTTATGGGTGCCTTATATGAATTAAAAGGGAAGGTTTAGGCCTGGCAGGTGGGTACATTTGTCAAGTTGAATTGGCAGTTCAAAACTGCACTCACAGACACTGCAGTGGTAGGGCTACTAATGTGGGTGGCACAATCAGTGCTGCAGGTCCACTAGTAGCATTTGATTTACAGGCCCTAGTACACTTTACTAGGGACATACAAGTACATCAAATATGCTAATCATGGATAAGCCAATGTATACATACAATTTATACAGTGAGCACTTACACTTTGGCATTGGTCAACAGTGGTAAAGTGTCCAGAGAAAACAAAACAGCAAAAACAGAATCCAACACATGCAAGCAACCTGGTAAGTAGAGGCTAAATGTTAGGAGAGACCATGCCAATGATGCCAAGTCTAACACTCGCTCATCCACTCACAAGCCCAGTCCAGTCAGACTCTCACTCATCCACTCACAGACCCAGGCAAACACTTACTCATCACATTATCACTCAGAATGTCACACACCAGTTTTTTAAGACCCATTCAAACACCCATGCATCTACTTAGAGGCCCCTTTAGATTTCCATTGAGGTATTCAGAAATGTGTTGCAACATAGAGACATTGAAAGAAAAACATTTGAGCAATATGTTGGTGTTGTTGCATTGAATGTGAGCTTTTGGTTAGCGAATCCGCGACAGAGTCAAGACTCCGAAATAAAAAAAAAAACTGATTTGCATGTATATTTAAATGGTGTTTGAGATATAGGGTAGCTCTAAGAAGAACCTTTGTGTTTGTTGTGTGTTTATGATTAGTACGTAGGCTATTGACAATAATGTGGAAATATACTAGACTAAGGAAAGGTCACCTCTATATCCCGTTTGTGGATCTGCGTGCAGCCTTTGATCTGGTGCCAAGAGACTCCTTATGGGCAGCACTAGGGACACAGGGCATGCCAGGGAACCTCCTGGGCCAGCTAGAGAGGTTACATGAAAATACATTTGCAAAGGTTTGGTGGGGTCCAAAGGGAGAGTTGACAGACCCAATACCTATCAAGAGGGGGGTGAGACAGGGCTGTGTGCTTGCCCCAACACTTTTCTCATTATACATTAATGATTTGGTTCATCATTTGAAACAAAGTAACCATGACTCACCAAGATTGAACGGTGATCCAGTCCCCGCCCTCCTTTTTGCAGATGATACCATCTTATTATCTCAAACTCCCATGGGCTTGCAAACTCTATTAGACAAATTCAGTGAGTATTGCAGCTTGAAGGGATTAGAAATAAATACAAACAAGACCAAATACCTGACTGTCAACCCCCATAAAGTACTCAAGAGAAACATCCGGATTAGAGGGCAGGCATTGGAACGAGTACAAAATGTCAACTATCTAGGGATAATGCTTGATGCCAAATTGTCAAGGGCACCGCACATCAATAAAGCTGCTATCTCCTTAACTCATAGTTCCATGGCAATTAGCAAAAATTACAAATGCTCAAGGTCTAGCATTGTGTCACCAGTATTTGAGATCTATAGGTCCAAAGCACAGGCTGCTGCTCTATATGGCGCTGAACTCTGGGGATTCACAAAATTAACCCCATTGGTTACCCAGGAAAATAATTTCATGAGGGGGGTACTGGGTCTCCCTCTATCCACTCCGCTGATTCCCTTAGCCTACGATATTAACATGAAACAAATAGGTAAATTGGCAGCCCTGAGGCCCTTGCTTTACTGGTGTAGACTTTGGACAACCCCTGAATTGATCCAATACAGGCAAGCACTAATTGAGATCATGGACTTGGACAAGGCCATCTCCCTCCCGTGGCTCCACTATATAAGGCAATGCTTTTACAATCTAGGGCTGAAATTTTATTGGGATGAACCGCATACACTTACAACACAATCCAAGATCCGACTAAAGCAAGTATTTTGGGACTTCACCCTAAATAGCCCTCTCTATAGCAAGGATCTAGGTAGACTAACCTTAAGTTTCCTGGATATCAAACCATTACCGAGTGCTGAGGAATGGATCGATACTATCCAACCTAGACGAGCAAAAGTTTTATTCATGAAGCTTCGATATGGGTCTCTCCAGGTTAAGGCCTTTACTTTTAAATGGGGCCCCTTGAATGGGAGAAGTCATGAGGCGACTTGCGAGCTGTGTAATATGGAGACTCCTGAAACGACGGATCATGTACTTTTAAACTGCAATGCCTACGATAAACCAAGGAGGAAATGGATTCGACCTATTTGCAGGAATGTTGGAATCAGGAATTGCAATGAAGCAGCAAGATTCTTGAGATCTAGCACAATACCATATGTTGTTTTTGGTCTAAGACGGTTTCTACTAGCAATTTCATTCATTAGAGACAAGGCGGGCCTGAGGCTATAGGCGCTTAACTCAGGCAAAACTCCCACGGTTAATCTACGGTCCCCAAACTGATAATTGGGAGCCACCTTTGGTAATCCAATGGCCACTGGTTATACAATCAGCCAAGGATATATTTAGCCCAGGGGTTATTGACAATGCCCGGGAAGTACTTGAATTATAACTTTATCTTGCCCCCTGGCCCAAGGACCGTAGTCATTGGGAGGTTTTTCAAGTTATCTAGAATGGTCATTTGTCACCTATGAAACTAGTTCTTAGATCCAGTTATTTATTTATTTTTATTCTAAAAAAAAAAACCTTAGCTAAGCAAATAAGTGCCCGATGGCACGGGAGGCACATTTCATGGGTTTTATGGGTTTTATAAATGAAATACTGTAATTGATTCTTATTTATTGTTTTTAAGACCAACATCAGATAGTCTGTTTTTAGTAGATAAGTAAATATTAATTGTTGTTGGAATAATGTGCCTTTTTGTATTACCTGATTGTACCCCTTTTTTATGGCCTTTAATTGAATATAGGCATGTATGAAAGAAAGAAATCGTTGGGTTCTACCGACTGTTAACCGGCTCTTAAAATTAGCAAAACAACCCCTCATGTGATGGTGGTATGCACATTGCCAAGATTTTAGAGGCAATTTGATATGCTAGAGGCAAATGTTTTTCCAAAAAGCATGAATCCTATTTTTTCAATGGTCACTATTTGTGCTTACTCACAGTTCTAGAGACTAAGTGAATTTTCTTTTTTAGTTCATAGTTATTGCTACTAACAGTGAGTTAACAATTTCAATTGTTTTCTGCACAAAGATCTGTATTTATAGGTATTTATAATATTTTTATGGTGATTGTATGGTGATGTGTATTGTGTATTTTTATAGTGTTTTTATTGATCAATTGCTTATTCTTATAACATTCAAATTCACAACTTGCCCATCTGTATTGTATGGCCCTGGGGGAATCCTGGTCTTGATTTTTTTTTTTAACATCATGATGGGTATGATTTTATCGACTTTCTCAAAGTGTTTTCGTTCCTTTTTAGAAATGTAAGAATTTTGTCAGTATGCTTTTATGGTATTGTTTTGCCGAAATAAAGCTGAAAATTGATTAGTACATATACAAGTAGATGCAGAGTTCCAGTTTGCTTTCTGAAACACTCTCTTGCCTTCATCTGTGACGTGAACACCATCTTTTCTATATATCCTAACCATTTCAAAGTAGAGGTTATTGTTGTAGGTCAAGCCAATGTTATGGTCTCTGAGGAATGCTGAAGCAGTTTTATTAACATGTTTTCTAGATTTGTCAATCTGTGGACAGAATTGATTTAAGTACTTGCATTTCTGCCTCTGGCATATATTAGAGAACACAAAGGCAGTGTGAGGCAAAGGTGCATTAATTGAGCAAAGGTATCCTTCCAGTCCCATCCCAGTCACAGTGCCTAGATCATTGCTGCCACATCTCACAATTATGAGATGAGGTGGTTGGCAATCTCTGATGTTTTCAACCAATTGATGCAATTGCTGCTGCCTTTACTCTCTCTGGCCGACCCAAGTAATATCCACAGTAAGCAGACACAGGTCCCTGTCAATACCACTCTTTCTAGCATACGCAGTAGCCCAAAAAACATAGCTGTGGCCTGTAATCCATTCTCTAACTATTTTGAAAAGAAGGAGCATTGACAGACAGTAGAAGGCAACAGTTGAATAAGGGACTTTTCAAAATGTGGGGTGGTTAAAATGGGGGAGCTGTGGATTTTTTTTTTTAAAGTACATATTTTATTGGATATTGTAGATAGATTGGCACATAAAAAATAGGTTGAGATTAAAACTATGAAGTTAGTCAATACGTGATTGGTTCTTATTTTTCCATAATCAAGTAAACCTATTCTGGATATGGTGACATTGTATAGTAGTCAACCACACCTGCTACAGCACACATTGAAGTTAGTCTGCTGCTAAAACAAATGCACTGAACTTTTGAACAGTTGGTACTGTACAGTGTTCTAAAGAAGGTTGGTATGGCAGCTGAGATGAAAACGTGTGGGTGGAATAGGAGTTGTGAAAGTGTACATACAATTTTCAAATAACAGAGGTTTTTGTATAGATGGACATTCAGAAAGTGATTTTTCCAATTCAGTATTATCACTGAATTGAAAACGTAGTTGAAATTGTGTGAAAACAAATGGGAAAAAATACTTTCAAACCCGTGACTGGAGTCACAACTCGGTTGCAAAGTTACACAGGGGGCCACGCTGGGTGCCAAGACGGAGTCAAGATTCCAGCAATACACAGAATCAAATCAGACTTCTTACCAAAAAGACAAGAAAGTGTTAACAGCCACTAACCATTCAGATGTCGTATAACATAAAGAAAACATGAAAGAGAGTTTGTGATTAGATAATTAGGACAGTATCAGAGAGAGCAAAGGTGAACAGGTTGCCATTAATGGTTGTTTGGTCTAAGAGTGGGCTACCATTCTTGCTCTGAGATTTCACTGTTTTTAAAAAAGGAGTGCGTGTGATATTGTGACAGTATTTTATCAATCAACAAAATCTATTAACAGGTATGTGAATTAGAGTATTAGTTTTAAACCAAGCTGTGTTTTTAAATAAAAGTAATAAAAGTGTATATGACTTAGGTAAAACTATTTTAAGTCAGGTATAGCCAGAGAGGTAATGATCATTTTATTCAGATATTAACTCATGTATTTAGGAAAAAATAAAAGTAGAGGATTTAGATATCCTATTTTTTATAGTAGTATAGATTGTTTGTGCACAGTTGTACTTGCAAGTTTAGTGGTATTTGAAAACAGTTAGAAAGACTTAGAGTTCCTTTTCCCTACATAGAGGTTATGTCTTAACTAGGATGTTTACCAGTTATAGGAAGGGTGGTATGCGCTTATAACGTAAGACATATAGAGGGCCTCATTTACAAGGCCTATGCTGCAAAGCAGTATACCAACTGCTTGGTAGTCTTCCAAGGCCCCACATGTTAATGCCAGAAATGTGCTGTATGTACAAAATAGAATGCATTTCTGTCCTTTCCCTTTGTGGTGATGCAGACATTGCTGCCTAACACCAATGTAGACAGGCTTTCACCATGGTGTATGGCTGGCTACTTTGAGAGAATGAATGTTTTTGTGAAGGAAATTATACCTTTGTAGACAAAAGCAATCATGAGACACTTTTCCTATTTCTTTGTCTGCTGCAGAATGCAACTCAGATATAAAGAGGAATAATTTGGTTAATTAATTAAAGATTAATATCAACATTTAAAAAAAGTTGTTATATGGATCTAATGTATTCCAAGACTTCTAAACCTGGGAATGCAGGATATTCATGTAATTTTAAAATAATAAGAGACTGATGAATACAGTAATACACCATGGGCAGATTTATAGAGATACCAACACATATGCGTGGGATGACCCATTTCTTGAGCGAAGCAAACTCTAATATAAAAGACATCAATCTAAAAACAGCTAGAGAGCTTTTCTCATTAGAGCCTGCTAAGGGTTTAGATATTTCAACCACAGGTTTCAAGCTATGCTTGCTTTTATCTGCAACAAAAGCAATCCTCCTCTTGTAGAGAGGTAAGTAATTGCTCTGGCAGAAAGAGGACCAGGCAAGTGGCGCGTCTCATATTCATATGCTGCTAATGCTAAAAGATGCACCAAAATTTGGAGCAGACAGTGATGAGTCTGTGTTTTCTTTACCAAACAGTATGTCACATATAGACTACCAAAACACACTGCTGGAAAAGGCCTCAGAGAACAAGTTTTGCATTTTCAAACACATAGATGTGGGACGTACTGTCGCCGTACAAACAGATCCAAATAAAACATTTATAAAAGATGTCGATTTGGATTTCCAAGACCTGTGATTTCAAAAGGAAGAGTAAACAGCTTATTTTCTTCAGTCAGACATACACTGCCACAGAAATCACCAAAGAATGAATACAACTTAAAAAAAACTGAAGAATCCAAATATGTTAATGACTACAATCCTGTGATTTTTTAAATGTGGGACGCTAATATGGACATATAATTTATTGCAGACAACTCTTTCACTGTGGCTTGCTCTGTTATATCATATATCACAAAATCTGAAGAAACTGAGTTGAAGGAGAATGTGGGAGGGGATTTCTGCAGAGAAGCCACTAAGCAAGAAATTGTATTCCTTCAGCTTTTAAATGCTTAACAATAGGGAAATAGGGTACTTTGAAGCCTGTGACAGATTAAGCTCAGCAAGTTTGTTCTCAAAATCAAGAGGAATTATCTGGGTAAGTCTTGGTATATCTACTATGAGAAACAAAATATTAAAGTATTTCCCTGAAATGCAGTACTTGGCAGAGCTTGACCCAGAAAGTACAGATATTATAAAATCAAATATGTTGAATACATACTATTCAAGAAGAAGTCCAAATCCAGCAGACAAGTGCCTTAATGAAATTCTTCAAAAATACAGATAAAGAAGTAATGTAAGTGAAAACATATAGGAAGCACAATATGGAGTTTGTTGATGTGACGGATGCTTAGTGATGCATGAAAAACAAAATGTAATTCTTCACCTAAAACGTAGCTGCCGAACTGCTGAGAAAAAAATATTTCTTCTATTTAGCTCATCTTTAACTATTCAAATTTTGGCAGACTGAATGGGAATTATTTGGAGATTATGCCTGCTACGAAGACTCATAATGCTGTCAACGATACTAATCAGTGTTCCATGTTCAAAGACTATTCACAATTGTTTAATGATGAGATACAACAGAAAAAAATGATTGCCGCAGAGGTAGCTAAAGATAGCCCTCAAAGCAGCCAAAGTTAACCAGCTTCAAATCAGGATCCTCTTGGACAACCTATTATAGAAAATGGAGCTACAATAGCTATGAATGAAGTGGAAACTGCCATGGAACAAGCTAGACAGGAATGAGTAGATCTGGAACTATTAGTTGGACAACTCAACAATGAACAGAAAGAGATTTATACATGAGAAGAAGTATTGCAATTGCTCATCATTTACATTGATAATATTATATACGATATTTTAGTGGTCGGGTTGGTACTGAAAAAAGCTTTTTAATCAAAGTTGTCTCTACTTACCTACAGAAAACTACATATTCAAACGTATTGTGTATAGTAGCAGCACCTACTGGGTTAGCTACACACAATATCATTGGAATACCAGAGGTTATCTGGTGAAGCTTGTCATGAGGTAGCAAGAGTTTTGAAGACAATGAAGCTCTTAGTTATTAATGAGGTAAGCATGGTTTCGTATCTAATGCTCGCCTTTGTTCACCTGTGAATGCAACATATTTGAAAAAGTGAATATGACATCTTGTTTGGAGGAAAGCATTTGAATGTTTTCAAAGACCTACTACAACTTACTCTAGTAAAAGTACAGCCTGTTTTCAAAACCGTTTTAAATGAAGAGACTCAAACCTCATTGGGAAGTATAGGCAATGTAAACATTTGGCAATAATTTCAATATAATAAACTTGCGAAAAATATGATTCAAGCCACTGACATGGAGTATGAAAACATTCTAAAGGACATTAGAGTGGGAATTCTGACAGAGGAGATAAACATGATGTTGGAAGGTAGATCTATTCAGAAACTGTTTTCCTGCAACATGTACAGGTTTTCCAAAGAGGGGATAGATGTTACTTCTTTGATACCTACACTTCTGGAGTGTGCTGAATTTAATAAAGATTTTTAAAAAATTGAGAATGAAGACATTTCGGAGATTACTGCTATTGACAAAATGGAAAACCAAGGAGTAACTGTAATACTCAGTGAATAATTGTGAGATAAATTGAACCTTTGGCGAAATCCGTATCCAAGACTCCAAGAGTGGAGAAGTGTTTACATGTGTACAAAAACTGTAGGGTAATTTTAAGATGTAATTTAAATGTTGAAGAATTATTGGTAAATGGTGCCATTGGTAAAGTTTTTTATTTCATTAATTATCCTAACCGTGATGAGGCTGAATTCTTAGCTATAAAGTTTGATCAGGTTGATGACATTAAGCAATTTGGACGATGTGTTGTACACTTTTTGCTTACGAAAGATTTGTATGTGCACCAAAAACTGTTTCCAATCTGGCTTGCTTATGCTGTAACTTTCCACAAGTTTCAAGGTTCAATCCCTACAGTGCCTGGCACGAGGTGGCCTCATCCTTGCACACGGTTCCGGTGTGCCGGGGATGAGACCAGCTCATCCTGCACTAATCCCACATGAGAGTGCTAGCGCTCCCTGTGGGACTCCCTCCCACACCTCTCAGTCGGGGATGGAAGGAGAATCGCTTTCCCTTCCACCCGACCCCCCCTGCAATCTGATATCATCAGCACTCTCACAGCATGCCAACTTCATCAAATGCTGCAGGGACATGCTGGAAGCCATTTTCTTCCAGCGCGTCCATCGGAGAGGACCCGTTTCAAGTGAGTCCTTCTCCTGAGGATGTTTTAGGGGGAAAAACAGACACAGGGAGAAAGGAAAGAGTTTTTCCTTTCCGCCGTGCCTGTTTTGAGTGGATTCCTGCTCCACAATCGAGGCGAGGCCTGTGATCGTGGAGCAGGAATCTACCCACTAAACACCAGGGATTGTTTTTTGTTTATTTTGGGGAGTAACCCCTTGGGTGAGGGTCACTCCCCTCTGAGCATAAATATATCTGTGTTTTGGCTCCCCCTTGGGGTAGATGGTAAGGATCGCCCCCCAAAGGGGGCATAGAACTGTTGGCCATTTCTGCCCCCCTTCGGGTAAGATCGGCCTATTTTTTTAGGCCCATCTGCCCCCAAGAGGGGCAGAATCCACTCAGGCAGCACGGATCTTGTGTGTGTGTGTTTTGTGTGGGGGTAGGCCACTTTGGCCAGGGTCGCATTACTAATGGCCATTTGTGCCCCCCTTGGGGGCAAATCGGCCCATTTCTTTTTAGGCCCATCTGCCCCAAGGGGGGCAGAAGCCACCAAGATGCCAGGGAATTTGTTTTTTCGTTTCCCTCTGTTTTTTTTTTGTGCTGGGGAAGCCGTCACTGCTTCTTTTTGGTCTACTAGTCCCTTGATGGCAATGGCTGTATTTCCTGCAACTATGACTCAGAAACCTTATTTGCTTCTTCTTCGGATGCTGCATTTTGGTGACAATGTTTTAGCCTTGCTATGAGATCACACTGATTGTGACTGTCTTTTTAAGACTAGTCCTGCCCTTGATTATTTTGTAGATCAGTTTTCAGAGGTATATGCTCCAGGAAAGGAAATAAGTGTAGACTAGTCTTTGGTACTGTTACTAATAATGTGATACACTGTTCCTAAAGAGCAAGAAGAAGACAGGGTGAGTAATAGGGGATCCTATTAAGTAGGAGCAAGAGTCCTCACACACCCAGTTGGGTGTCATGCTTCATCATTGGACTAGCTCCTCGCCAGACTGGCGCTGCAATGTCTGGCGGGCACCACCCTTTCGGGGGGCTCTTTGGCGGAGATCTTTTTTGATGATGCCACCCTTTCCCACTGGTAAGTGAGGGGGAGAGGGAGAAAGGAGAGAACAAAATGGAATAGAAGGATAAAATTGGCTCAATGACCCTTACTAAGAACTATCTTTATTAATATGGGGTCTTGGCCAAGATTAAAACTGTAATCAGGAGGGTAAAGTCGAAGTAATGTTCGACCACTCTCAAACTGTGTTGCACATAACAAGGAGGTCAAGGAACTACCAGACCCACCTCAACAATGGGTCGACATGTTTTGCGTCTATGAGGTCCCAATGGATCCAGCGACGCTTCTTCAGGACCTAATAACAAAAAAACGTGCTTCTCCAAAAATAAACTATGCTGGCTCTTGCCTCTATCAACTGACAGTCAAAAGGGAAGGAGTATTATTGTCATCAGTCACTTACATGAGTCCTTTATGACCCAGTATGTCATTCCTACTCGTCGCCCTGAAAATGTGTAAAAAATTACAACATTGATTAATGCCCCGGTCATTGTATCAAGAATTACACTTGAATGAATATAAATTCAATGTGTGTGGCACACGGTGATCGTGATAAACATTCATACACCTGTGTCAATGTAACGAACAAAATGTGCTTACCCTCCTACACTAAGACAGGGCTTCATGGGATCACGCGGACCATTGACCTGGTCCACAAGGCTCTAATTAGCATTTAGAAAAACAAGAAATCACAAAACAAAATTAGGAGTCATTGAAACATCCAGCACCGCCCTGGAGTAGGTGCACATAAGTTTGACCCTGACCCCCCACCCACTCCCCAAAACCAAAAACGCCCCACCCCCCAACCCCACCCTAAAACCTAAAACCCCCTGACCCCCACCCACTCCCCAAAACCAAAAACACCCCACCCCCCCAACCCCACCCCAAAACCTAAAACCCCCTGACCCCCACCCCCTCCCCAAAACCAAAAACCAAAAACGCATCACCCCCCCAACACCACCCCAAAACCTAAAACCCCCTAACCCTCCCACCCCCTCCCCAAAACCAAAAACGCATCACCCCCAAACCCCACCCCAAAACCTAAAACCCCCTAACCCCCCACCCCCTCCCCAAAACCAAAAACGCCCCACCCCCGCAACCCCACCCCAAAACCTAAACCCACCACTTACCTTCGCCAACTCCCTTCTTTGTACCTTAACCATTACAATGTTCGTTGTTCGTTGTTCAGAACATACGTAGTTAAGGCACAAAAATACGAAGTCGTGGTTAAAAAAAGCGTTGTTACACTTTCGTTAACCACGACTTTCGTAATAAAAAAGTCGTAAAATGGATGTTTACCGTTTTTGAATGCCGGTGCTGTCAAGTATTTAATAGGGCTTTTGATTCGTGAGTAGTATTGAATCTACGAGGCCGCCTCTCACCTTTTTACCAGTGTCTTCTGACTGTGACATAATATGAATAACGAGGCAATTCAGGTCACTCCTTGTGATTTCATGAGACCATTAGCTCATCATTCAGCCACGTTTGTTTCTTCAATGTGGGGTTATCTACAAACGAGGTGGCTATTATATTTGATTACAATGAATTTTAACCACTATCAATAGTTCCATATTATAGATTTTTTTTGACAACTACCTCCCAGTTTGTTTCCATTTTGTTTCAAATGATACACTCATTACAGATTGATGATTAAGTATTCATAAGTGTGGGGCTACTCTCCCTGCTTGTTTGTTTACGTATATCTGTTGGGAACGATACTTATGTGCACCTACTCCAGGGCGGTGCTGGATGTTTCAATGACTCCTAATTTTGTTTTGTGATTTCTTGTTTTTCTATATGCTAATTAGAGCCTTGTGGACCAGGTCAATGGTCCGATTGACTGTCAGTTGATAGAGGCAAGAGCCAGCATAGTTTATTTTTGGAGAAGCACGTTTTTTTGTTATTAGGTCCTGAAGAAGCGTCGCTGGATCCATTGGGACCTCATAGACGCAAAACATGTCGACCCATTGTTGAGGTGGGTCTGGTAGTTCCTTGACCTCCTTGTTATGTGCAATACAGTTTGAGAGTAGTCGAACATTACTTCGACTTTACCCTCCTGATTACAGTTTTAATCTTGGCCAAGACCCCATATTAATAAAGATAGTTCTTAGTAAGGGTCATTGAGCCAATGTTATCCTTCTATTCCATTTTGTTCTCTCCTTTCTCCCTCTCCCCCTCACTTACCTGTGGGAAAGGGTGGCATCATCAAAAAAGATCTCCGCCAAAGAGCCCCCCGAAAGGGTGGTGCCCGCCAGACATTGCAGCGCCAGTCTGGCAAGGAGCTGGTCCAATGGTGAAGCATGACACCCAACTGGGTGTGTGAGGACTCTTGCTCCTACTTAATAGGATCCCCTATTACTCACCCTGTCTTCTTCTTGCTCTTTAGGAACAGTGTATCACATTATGAGTAACTGTTATTGGAGGACATACACTGGACTTCATAATCCTCCGAATCCCCTTATTTCTTGGCATAGTTAGCACAGCAGCTTTGCTGAGGGATTATTTACAAGTCTATTGGTAGACTTCCCCGATATGGATAATTTCCAGGGCCTAAGTTTAGACGATGACATTGTTTCTGTGATTCTACAGACTCCATCCGTTCTGACAAATGATGGTGCTGGGCCTTCGGGCCCCACCAAAGCAGAATGGGATAAACTATCCACACTAAAGCGAGATCTGATAAAAACAGCCCTTCATGGGACAATTATGACGGAATACTTGAGAGCCAATATAGCCCCGAATAGATTACTTGTGTCAAATATGCCGAGGATCTTCCTACAAGACTTGACCTTTAGAAAGGACTGGGCTCAAATAGCATGGAAATGCACCAGCGATTGGTTGGTATTGATTATCAACACCTCCAAACGGATAGCCATGGCCGTACAAATTACCTTTATGGAAAATACATTAAAAACTACAGTTTCCATCGCAGCATTCAAGAATCGTTTAGCTGAGATTAATTCTGATCTCAATGAGTCAAAAGAATTTTTGACCCAACAAAAAATCACGAAATTACAAGAAGACATTAACAGATTTAGTCGTGAAAAAGTCTATCCCTATATCAAGGAAGACTATTCAGCCGATGTACAATCTGTTTCATCTGATGAGTCTTCCACATCATTCAGGAAACCTCGCAAATATAGTCACAGTTCCTCATCCGATGGGTGGAGTACTGACGATGAGAGACCACAACCATATCTTAACTACCCACAATTCCATCCCAACCAATCAATGGGATGGCAGCCACCTTTCCCGTTTTACCAACCCCGTCCCATGCTTCCATATGTGCCTTTTTTAGGCCACGACAGGGGCAGGGGCAGAGGCAGAAAACGAGGAAGAGGCAGAAGGGTCCATTGGGCGCAGGAAGAACCCCAAATGGTTACACGGAGCCAGGGCAAAAACCAACTACCCAGGACTTAGTCATCAACCTTTCTGCTAGACCCCTTTCCTCTGAAGAATCGGTTGTTCTCAATAAGGGGTTGGGGTTCGTCCCTACCCCCAGAGAAGACTTTTTCCACCTACAAAGTGAACTTACACAGTTCTTTAGGAAGATTCGACTACAGGCCTACTTTAGTGACAGACCTCTTGACTCGGCACCCACAGACTCTGACCTTAAAAAGCCGTCTAAATTTATGCCCCCCACAGCTGCTACTCCCTGCGAGATTTTGGCATTCGAGAAAGCAGTTAATTCTGACTTCAATAAGCTACGACCTAAATATGGCTTTGTCAACATACCTAAAGTAGAGAGTGACGCTCTGAAAAGATTGGCAGCTGATAACAATATCACCATCAAGCCAGCAGATAAAGGCGGTGCTACAGTATAGTTGTTTTGAATTCATCAGATTACAGACAAGAATGTCTTCGCCTCCTGAGTGATTCGACCTATTACACACTAATCGATCACGATCCAACAGTTAGATTACAGACAGAGATCAGAGGAATGATCAATGAGGCCATTAGTAATTCTTGGATCTCGCAAAAAGAGGGTGATTTTCTAGATACTGCTAATCCCAGGATTCCATACTTTTACTGTCTGCCCCAAATTCACAAAGGGATAATTCCACCTCCGGGCCACCCAATTGTGTCAGGGATAGGGTCCATCCTTGAGCCACTGTCCACATTTTGTGATCACTTTTTGCAACCCCTTGTACAACAATCTTCTACATATTTACGGGACACTAAAGATGTCCTCAACCTCATAGAATCTATAAATTCTGACGGTGACATTCATGCACTAATTACCATGGATGTTGAAGCATTATATACCAACATCCCACAACAGGCCACTTTGTCAGTAGTAGAATTAGCTCTTCTAACGACTACTTTGAAGTTGACCAGTCCAGTTCATTTCATTATGCATTGTGCTAGCTTAGCGATGAAAGAAAACTTTTTTAAGTTTGAACATTCATTGTTCCACCAGACTCGAGGTACATCAATGGGTAGCACTTTTGCTCCGAGCTTAGCTTGTCTTTACATGTATGATTTCGAGAAACGATTCATACTACCTACTTCTAATCCATATTTTTACAATATTAAATTATGGCGTCGATATATTGACGACATTCTGGCCATCTGGCAAGGCCCCATTGAGGAAGTGACGGAGTTCACGACATGGGTTAACAACCTAGACCCCTACTTGAACTTCACCTCCTCTGTCTCCACCACCAAGATTACTTTCCTGGATTTGGTCATCACTATTGACAGAGGCACACTAACTACTTGCACACATCACAAAATTACAGACCGAAACAGTTTACTACTTTACAACAGTTACCACCCGAAAGCACTGAGAGATAACCTACCATTTGGCCAATTCTTACGGTTACGCAGTAATTGTAGTAATATCCGCTCGTTTGACACACAAGCCACAGAATTGAAACACAAACTATATGACCGTCACTATCCTGTAAGGGTGGTTAACACTGCTTACAAACGTGCCAAATATAGTGATAGGGAGCTATTACTACAAACGGTACCCAGACGTGGAGAGAATAAACTAACCTGTGTCACGACTTTTACACCACTGTCTAATACAGTCAAGAAAATTATCAACAATAGGTGGGAGATCCTCCTGAGTGGGGGTGAGAGTATCCCAAAACAACTGTTTGCCTTCAGAAGGACTACCAACTTGAGAGACATACTGATTCACACTAGACCCAGACCTCGCGAGGCACCAAACAGACAAGGCACCCTTTGGGAGCTACCACCAGTGACAGGCCATTTCCCTTGTGGGAATTGCAATGTGTGCTCTTTAACTAAACGAACAGACTCATTGGAACTTGTCCCAATTGGGCACTGGCGATTAATTAGACATACTAATTGTAATACCCGAAACTGAGTGTATCTGATAACATGCCCATGTGGTCTACAATATGTAGGGATGACCACAAGATCAGTCAAATTAAGAATCAATGAACACCACAGTAATATTCGGTGTGGGCGTACTTCGACCAAACTAAGGCCCATATTTATACTTTTTGACGCTAAACTGCGCTAACGCAGTTTAGCGTCAAAAACTTTAGCGCCGTCTAACGCCATTCTGAAGCGCCATGCGGGCGCCGTATTTATGGAATGGCGTTAGCCGGCGCAAGCAGACCGGCGCTGCCTGGTGTGCGTGGAAAAAAACCACGTAGACCAGGCAGCGCCGGCGTTGGGCAAAAATGACGTTAGGGCGTCTTAAAATGGGGCAAGTCAGGTTGAGGCAAAAAAATCGCCTCAACCCGATTTGCGCCATTTTTTTACGACGCCCAGACGCCATTTCATGACTCCTGTCTTAGTAAAGACAGGAGTCATGCCCCCTTGCCCAATGGCCATGCCCAGGGGACTTGTGTCCCCTGGGCATGGTCATTGGGCATAGTGGCATGTAGGGGGGCACAAATAAGGCCCCCCTATGCCACCCAAAAAAAAAAAAATATATAAAAAATGATACTTACCTGAACTTACCTGAATGTCCCTGGGGTGGGTCCCTCCATCCTTGGGTGTCCTCCTGGGGTGGGCAGGGGTGGCAGGGGGGGTCCCTGGGGGCAGGGGAGGGCACCTGTGGGCTCATTTTGAGCCCACAGGCCCCTTAACGCCTACCCTGACCCAGGCGTTAAATAGTGGCGCAAATGTGGGATTATTTGACCCGCCAACTCCCGGGCGTGATTTTTGCCCGGGAGTATAAATACGACGCATTTGCGTCGCCGTCATTTTTTTAGACGGGAACGCCTTCCTTGCATCTCATTAACGCAAGGAAGGCGTTCACGCAAAAAAATGACGCTATTTGCCAATACTTTGGCGCTAGACGCGTCTAACGCCAAAGTATAAATATGGCGTTAGTTTTGCGCCGAATTTGCGTCGAAAAAAACGACGCAAATTCGGCGCAAACGGAGTATAAATACGGGCCTAAGTATCCATTATATCGAAGCTCAGCATAGCCCGGATGACATGTGGTGGATTGTACTACAGACATGCCCACAGAAAGACGTGGAGTCTCTCTTTGAACTAGAACAACGGTGGGTTTTCAAGCTTGGGACCCACCGGAGTGGGTTAAATGACGATATCCCATGGATTAACTTTTCCTCTTGATCAAACAATACTGAGAAACTAACACAGTAGTTGGTTTACCACATGACTATAGATGTAAACATGTGGTCCCTTACCATCCATAGTAATACGTTTCTCACCCTCCACAGAAATGCCTTGGACATTTATTCACTGTCGTCTAATATCCAGTACGCCCGTGTGATATGATCCTATTTTGACTCTACAAATGAAAAGAGTATACTGAATCCAACTTATGCTGGCGACACAACACCATCAACAAATACATAGAAATTTCCAACATATAGGATTGACCTACCAGTTTTACTTAATTATGTCAAGTAGTCAGATTTCTGTTCATTTTCCACAGGGCATATTATTCCCTGTATTGATCCGAGCAACAATATAGAACTTTCATCATGGCCGCAACGTTTCCCTCCTGGCGTCACCAACAGAGCTCTACGCTTGCGTGCCTCTGACGACGAGCGTTTGTGCTGAGACGTAAACACGTTGCTTAGCAACGCGCAAAGGATCCAATTTCCGGGTCCTATTCCATTTATCCCCTCGCTACCGCGTCTCCCTTGTCATTCCGGGAGCGCGACCCAGGGGTAGGTGGAAGTGCCGTCTGCCGGTTCCACTCAAGTAAGTGTTTTTGAATGCCTGTGCTGTCAAGCATTTAATAGGGATTTTGATTCATGAGTAGTATTGAATCTACGAGGCCGCCTCTCACCTTTTTACCAGTGTCTTCTGACTGTGACATAATACGAATAACAAGGCAATTCAGGTCACTCCTTGTGATTGCATGAGACCATTAGCTCATCATTCAGCCACGTTTGTTTCTTCAATGTGTGGTTATCTACAAACGAGGTGGCTATTATATTTGATTACCATGAATTTTAACCACTATCAATAGTTCCATATTATAGATATTTTTTGACAACTACCTCCCAGTTTGTTTCCATTTTGTTTCAAATGATACACTCATTACAGATTGATGATTAAGTATTCATAAGTGTGGGGCTACTCTCCCTGCTTTTTTGTTTACGTATATCTGTTGGGAACGATACTTATGTGCACCTACTCCAGGGCGGTGCTGGATGTTTCAATGACTCCTAATTTTGTTTTGTGATTTCTTGTTTTTCTATATGCTAATTAGAGCCTTGTGGACCAGGTCAATGGTCCGCGTGATCCCATGAAGCCCTGTCTTAGTGTAGGAGGGTAAGCACATTTTGTTCGTTACACTGACACGGGTGTATGAATGTTTATCACGATCACCGTGTGCCACACACATTGAATTTATATTCATTCAAGTGTAATTCTTGATACAATGACCGGGGCATTAATCAATGTTGTAATTTTTTTACACATTTTCAGGGCGACGAGTAGGAATGACATACTGGGTCATAAAGGACTCATGTAAGTGACTGATGATAATAATACTCCCTTTTGACTGTCAATTGATAGAGGCAAGAGCCAGCATAGTCTATTTTTGGAGAAGCACGTTTTTTTGTTATTAGGTCCTGAAGAAGCGTCGCTGGATCCATTGGGACCTCATAGACGCGAAAGATGTCGACCCATTGTTGAGGTGGGTCTGGTAGTTCCTTGACCTCCTTGTTATGTGCAATACAGTTTGAGAGTGGTCGAACATTACTTCGACTTTACCCTCCTGATTACAGTTTTAATCTTGGCCAAGACCCCATATTAATAAAGATAGTTCTTAGTAAGGGTCATTGAGCCAATTTTATCCTTCTATTCCATTTTGTTCTCTCCTTTCTCCCTCTCCCCTCACTTACCTGTGGGAAAGGGTGGCATCATCAAAAAAGATCTCCGGCAAAGAGCCCCCCGAAAGAGTGGTGGCCGCCAGACATTGCAGCGCCAGTCTGGCGAGGAGCTGGTCCAATGATGAAGCATGACACCCAGCTAGGTGTGTGAGGACTATTGCTCCTACTTAATAGGATCCCCTATTACTCACCCTGTCTTCTTCTTGCTCTTTAGGAACAGTGTATCACATTATTAGTAACTGTTATTGGAGGACATACACTGGACCTCATAATCCTCCGAATCCCCTTATTTCTTGACATAGTCTTTGGTACTGTTCATCGGGCATTTGGTTTTTAAGCAGTACATTCCTAGCAAGAGGACACGGTATGGGTTAGACTTTTCATCCTTGGCGTGGTCTCCCTTAACTTTTTGCCTCTGTTCCCAAGGTTGTTGATGTGTGCTGGACTCTGATTTTACTGTTTTTGTTACTCTGGGCACTTTACCACTGCTAACCAGTGCTAAAGTGCAAGTGCTCCTGTTTAAAATGTGTATGTAATTGGTTCTCCATGATTGGTATGTTTGTTTTACTGTTAAGTCCCTAATAAAGTGCACTAGAGGTGCGCAGGGCCTGTAAATCAAATGTTACTAGTGGGCCTGCAGCACTGGTTGTGCCACCCACATAAGTAACCCTGTAATCATGTCTCAGACCTGCCACTGCAGTGTCTGTGTGTGTACTTTTACACTATAAATTGGACTTGGCAAGTGTACCCACTTGCCAGGCCTAAAACCTTCCCTTTTCTTACATGTAAGGCACCCCTAAGGTAGGCCTTAGGTAGCCCCAAGGGCAGGGTGCAGTGTATGGATAAGGTAGGACATATAGTAATGTGGTTTATATGTCCTGACAGTGAAATACTGCCAACTTCATTTTTCACTGTTGCAAGGCCTGTCTCTCTCATAGGATAACATGGGGGCTACCTTTAAATATGATTAAAGTGTAGATTCCCCTAGAGAGTAGATGGACATGTGGAGTTTGGGGTCCCTGAACTCACAATTTAAAAATACATCTTTTAGTAAAGTTGATTTTAAGATTGTGCGTTTGAAAATGCCACTTTTAGAAAGTGAGCATTTTCTTGCTTAAACCATTCTGTGACTCTGCCTTGTTTGTGGATTCCCTGTCTGGGTCAGTTTGACAGTTGGGTTGTTTTTCACCTCGCACTAGACAGTGACACAAAGGGAGCTGGGATGTAACCTGCATTACATGATTAGCCATCTCTGTTAGGAGGGAGGGGTGGAGTGGTCACTCTCATCTGAAAGGACTGTGCCTGCCTCTGACAATGCAGGCTCCAACCCCCTGGTGTGTGTCTGAGGCCTTGCCTGGGCAAGGCAGGATTTAACAAGTAGGTGTGAGTCTCCTTTGAAGAAAGGTGACTTCAAAGACTAAAATGGGTATAAGAAGGGCACCCAAATCTACAGACTTCAGAAACACTTCTGGAACCAAGAGGAACCTCTGCCTGGAGAAGAGCTGATAGCTGAGGAAGAAGTGCTGCCCTGCCTGTGACTGTGCTTTGTGGAGCTTTCCTGCAGTGCTGCTTCTGCCAGAGTAAGAGGGCAAAGACTGGACTTTGTGTGCCTTCCATCTTGTGAAGAAATCTCCAAGGGCTTGAGTTAGAGCTGGCCTCCTGTTGTTTGAAGTCTCAGGGACAGCAAAGACTTCTCTCTGCCAGCACCTGGAGTCTCAGGAGAGACTCCTGCTCTGACAAGTGGTGCCCTATCCAGTCCCTGGGCCCTTGAAAGGAAAGCTGGTGGAAATCCAAGGAAATCTAGTTTGGACGACTCCGGACCGACGCCGCTGCTGAATCCGGTAACGCCGCCTGCACCCGACGCCGTGACCCTCGCTGGAATGCGACGCTCTTCGCAGGCCCGACGCCGCTGCAGCCCCGCTGAAGTCCGCGACTCCGTGGAAGTTGCCACACCACGTCGTGACCAACGTGGCTCGAAGTGCACGGATTCAACGTTTCGCACAGACGCCGCGATCCCCGACTTCGCGCAATGGCTTGTTTTCACTCTTCACCAAAGGTACTGTACTTGGGGGTCTACAAGACTCCGTGTCCGGCGCCGCTGGTGTCGGCTTGTTGGGAACGACTTCGACACGATGCCGTGTTAACATCTCATTGAAGCATTTTTGTTTCTAAACGCTATTTTGGAGTTTAATCTCTAAAAAATTCATAACTTGACTTGTGTATGTCGGATTTTTGTCGTTTTGGTCTTGTTTTGTTTAGATAAATATTTCCTTTTTTTGTAAACTGGTGTTGTGTCATTTTATAGTGTTTTCATTGAGTTACTGTGTGTGTTGGTACAAATATTTTACACCTAGCACTCTGAGGTTAAGCCTACTGCTCTGCCAAGCTACTAAGGGGGTAAGCAGGGGTTAGCTGAGGGTGATTCTTTTTTACCCTGCCTAGAGTGAGGGTCCTTGCTTGAACAGGGGGTAACCTGACTGTCAACCAAATACCCCATTTCTAACAGCACGGAATTAAAATGTATATGCTGTCTGAAAGTACAGGATATGGTAGTGATTCCAGTATTGACCCCCCTGGTTGTCCCCCCACTTTTGTAGTTAATGAGAAAATTGTGTGGGAACTTGGTAGAAGACTGTTTAACAAAAGGCACCATTTGTACACAGATAACTTCTACACTGGAGTGCAGTTGTTCAAGGAATTGTTCAGAGTGGACATTGTTGCTTGTGGCACAATCTGTTCTAACCAGAAAGGCTATCCAAGGGACCTCGTCTGTAAAAAACTTGAGAGGGGACAGTGCAGTGCCTTGTGGAATGATGAGGTGCTAGCTCTGAAATTTTCAGACATGAGAGATGTGTACATGCTAACTACCATCCATGATGAGAGTACTTCCCCTGTGACTGTTTGGGGTCTGGTTGCTGAACTGCGCAAACCTTGACTACAATAAGCACATGGGTGGTGTTGATAGAGTAGATCAGAAGTTGGAACCTTACACTGCTCTTCGTAAGTTTTACGTGTGATATAAAAAGTTGTCCATCCATTTGTTTCATTTGGCAACTTTTAATGCTTTTATTGTGTTCAAGGATTGTTCCGATGAGTCAAGGATGAAATTTGTTAAATTTCAGGAGACAGTGATAGAGAGCCTTATTGTGGTGGAACAGGCAAGAGGTCCTAGAATAGCAGTGGTGGAGGATGTGGCTAGATTGAAAGATCGCCACTTACCTGATCACTTTCCTCCCACTCCCAAAAAAGTCTTGCCCACTAAGAAATGTAGAGTCTGTGCCCGAAGAAGTATCCGGAGAAAGAGCCAGATGTACTGCCCCGATTGCCCCTTAAAGCCTGGGCTGTGTGTTACTGACTATTTCAGAAGTTACCACACTAAAAGAAAAATCTGGGAAATACCGTGAGCGTAAACTGCCTGTGTTAGATTTTCATATATTCGGTTTCAAGGTTGGCATTTCTGTCATGTATTAGGTTAGAACTTTTGTGTTTGTAGTTTTGCACTTATTTAAAATTAGTTAGTGGGTTCTTTGTTGTTTAAAAACAATAAAAGAAGTGATGGCAGTGTGAATGGAGTGGCGCTTGGCTGGCGGTGTGCGTGGAATGGTGCTTGGCTGGCGGTGTGTGTGGAGTGGTGCTTGACTGGCAGTGTGCATGGGGTGGCACTTGGCTAGCGGTGTGCATGGGGTGACACTTGACTGGTGGTGTGGGTGGAGTGGCGGTTGGCTGGCAGTGTGCTTGGAGTGGTGCTTGGGTGGCATTGCCAGCCAAACGCCAGTCCACACACTCCCATCAGCTGGTGTGATTGCTGTATCAGACATGTGGGCATATGTAAGTGATGAGCCTTTGAGTCTGTCTGTCAACTGTAAAGCAGTAGGTGCCTTGTCATGCATGCCCTTACAACTCACGAGTTGTGAGTCATTGGTTCAGTTTTTTGGCCTTTCAGTTATTAACAGTGCGTCTTATTGTTGTGAAATCTCTTGTTAATAAAATTTTATCTGCTGAACCATCACTCACACTTGTGCCAAATCCAACTAGTATGTGTGGTAAAAATGACAAAACGTGCTGCGCTGTAATCAGGCATCACAGCATACCCGTGACACGCTAGGTGTCTCTGGTGGGACCCCGATGATGAAGCATGCCACCAACTTGGTTGGTGGGTGAGAGGTCTTTTTAACATAACCTAATTGAGTTTCGTTTCACAATTGTAGTGTTTGGAACATCACAGAAGTACATGGACACATCAAAATGATTTATTACAAAACTACCTGTGTTTGGGGGGGCACCTCTGTTTTTGATACCGGGTGCAGCTTTCATCCAGGGAAACCTACCAAACCCAGACATTTTTTAAACTAGACACCACAATGAGTCCAGGCAGGTGGGGCTTGCATGGATCCCCCAACAATTTCTTACCCAGACTCCTCAGCAAACCTCAAAATTTGCTTAAAAAAGCATATTTTCCTCACTTATCTTTGTAGGATCACTGCTCTGGAACACATTTCCTACCACCCAGCATTCCCCTCAGTATCCCAAGTAAAATGATACCTCAGTTGTGTGGGTTCCCAAACCAGAGTCAGCCTTAAGATGTATAAAATAAAAATATGTGTTTATCAACGCGCTGTGCTATCCCCTCAATCTCTACACATTTTTGGCATTTTTCTGATGCAGGCACCTGGGCCACCTACACAAGTGAGGTGTCATTTTTATAGCAGAACTTTCTGTCACCGAAATGTGAGTAAAAATATTTTTTTTGCCCACGTTTTGAGGTTTGCTGAGGATTCGGGGTAAGAAAACTCTGGGGGATTCACTCAAGTCATGCCTCCCTGGACTCCCTCGGGTGTATAGTTTTCAGAAATGTTTGGGTATGGTAGGGTTCCCTATATGGCTGCTGAGCCTTGGACCAAAAACACAGGTGCCCCACACAAAAACAGGTAGTCTTGTATTTGAAAATGTTAATGTGTCCACATTGTGTTTTGGGGCTTTTCCTTTCACAGGCACTAGGCATACCCACACAAGCAAGTGAGGTACCATTGTTATTGGGAGACTTGGGGGTACGCTGGGTGGAAGAAAATGTATGGCTCCTCTCAGATCCCAGAACGTTCTGTTACCGAAATGTGAGGAAAAAGTGTTTTTGTTTCCAAATTTTGAAGTTTGCAAAGGGTTCTGGGTAACAGAACCTGGTGAGAGCCCCACAAGTCACCACATCGTGGATTCCCATTGGTGTCTAATTTTAAACAATGCACAGGTTTTATAGGCTTCTCTAAGTGCCGGCTGAGCTAGAGGCCAAAATTGACTGCTAGTCACTTTGCAAGAACAGCTCTGTTTTCTTTGGGAAAATGTGATGTGTCCACATTGTGTTTTGGGGCATTTCCTGTCGCAGGCACTAGGCCTACCCACAGAAGTAGGGTACCATTTTTATTGAGAGACTTTGGGAATGCTGGGTGGAAGGAAATGTGTGGGTCCTTTCAGATTACAGAGTTTTCTGTCACCTAAATGAGAGGAAAAAGTGTTTTTTCTGCCAAATTATGAGAATGGCAAAGGATTCTGGGTAACAGAACCTGTTGAGAGGCCAACAAGTCACCCCATCTTAGACTCCCATAGGTATCTAGTTTTGAAAAATGCACAGGTTTGGTAGGTTTCCCTAGGTGCCGGTTAAGTGAGAGGCCAAAATCCACAGCTAGGCACTTTGCATAAAACAGCTCTGTCTTTTTGGGGAAAATGTGATGTTTCCCCGTTGTGTTTTGGGGCATTTCTTGTCACGGGCACTAGGCCTACCCACAGAAGTGAGGTACCATTTTTATTGAGAGATTTCGGGGAACGCTGGGCGGAAGAAGCTAGAGGTCAAAATCCACAGCTAGGCACATTCCAAAAACACGTCAGATTTCAATGTAAAAATGTGATGTGTCTATGTTGCATTTCCTGTTGCAGACATTAGGCCGACCCACACAAGTGAGGTACCATTTTTATTGGGAGACTTGGGGAAACACAGAATAGCAGAACAAGTGCTATTGCCCCTTGTCTTTCGCTGCATTTTTCCCTTCCAAATGTAAGACAGTATGTAAAAAAAGACATCTATTTGAGAATTGCCCTGTAATTCACATGCTAGCATGGGGACCCCGGAATTCAGAGATGTGCAAATAACCACTGCTTCTCAACACCTTATCTTGTGCCCATTTTGGAAATACAAAGGTTTCCTTGATACCTATTTTTCACCCTTTATATTTCACCAAATGAATTGCTGTATACCCAGTATGCAATGAAAACACATTGCATGGTGCAGCTCATTTACCGGCTCTGGGTACCTAGGGTTCTTGATGAACCTACAAGCCCTATATATGCCCACAACCAGAAGAGTCCAGCAGATGTAACAGTACATTGCTTTGAAAAATCATACATCGCAGGAAAAAGTTACAGGATAAAACTAGGAGAAAAATGCCTGTTTTTTTCTCCTGAATTTCAATATCTTTTTTATTTCAGTTGTTATTTTCTGTAGGAAAACCTTGTAGGATTTACACAAATGACCCCTTGGTGAATTAGGAATTTTGTCTACTTTTCAAAATTGTTTAACTTTCTGTGATCCAGCATTGGTTTCACACCCATTTCTGTCATTCACGGGAAGGATGCTAAAAGCACAAAAAATAGAAAAAATGGGGTATGACCCAGTAAAATGCCGAAATTCTGTTGAAACTGTGGTTTTCTGATTGAAGTCTACCTGTTCCTAAAAGCTGGGAAGATGGTGATTTTAGCACCACAAACCCTTTGTTGATGCCATTTTCAGGGAAAAAAACACAAACCTTCTTCTGCAGCCCTTTTTTCCCATTTAAAAACAAATAATGACATTTTTGCTGTATTTTGGCTAGTTTGTTGGTTTCCTTCAGGGGAACCCACAAACTCTGAATACCTCTACAGTAGAATCCCTAGGATGTAGGAAAAAAAGGATGCAAATTTGGCATGGTTAGCTTATGTGGACAAAAAGATATGTAGGCCTAAGCACAAACTGCCCGAAATAGCCCAAAAAAGGCCTGACATCTGAGGAGGGAAAAGGCCTGGCAGCGAAGGGGTTAAGTATTAATGCTGCATTTATTAATATTGGAAGATTCATTTAAAAAAAAGGAATGTCATATGTAGCATTGTCACGAGATCGAACGTTATCTGATTTGTTTCTGGTTGATTTTGATGAGAAGAAGCTTACTGCAGATGCAGATTGTGTGAGATAGTACACTATATTAATGAGTAAATATGCTCCTCATTTAGGACAGTTTCCTATTTATTAAAAATGGGTTGTATGTCCTAAAGAACAATAAAGAAAAGTCAGAACGCAAGAAGAAGGTGTCAAGAAAAGAAAACTGGAAAAGGATGGAAATATTGTAGGTTACCTGTTGGATGACACTAATGATGTAAACTGATATGCTCGCGTTGTTTTCAATGTTGTAAATGCAATCCAGGTAAAACCACAGAAAACATTGTACACAGTACTATTTAATTGCCTTCAACACTTATCTCATAACAGAAGTGTAATACAGCCTGTTTCAGGCATTCAAGATCTAGTATACAAATATTCTGGATCTGTAGTGTTTAGTCTAATCATTCAGCAAGATGCAAAGGAATTTACGATGGTGGTTCTTCAAATTTTAGAATTAAAAGCTATAATATTAATGATATATTTTAACTCAGTTATACCTGGAACTTTGAGTGTGACTATTGCTCTTTCTCATATACCTCTGAAATCCAATCTGAGAGATTTCTCTGCTTAACTCTGCTAGATTGCAAAAGCCTATCTTTTGATAAACTATTAAAAAAGAGTGATCAAAACATGACCGGTCCAACTTGTAAATCAAATTTATTATCTGCGTTGCTTATAAAGAGAAGTGGAAAATACATTATAGCAATGTTTCAACAGTGCAGAGCACATGGATTGAAATTGGACACTGAGATTACAAACTTTAAAGCAGGACAAGTATCTATTGATGGGAGAACATACTTACTTTGGCTATTATCTTCCATAAAGGCATTATTATTATATTTGGATATTATTTTGTATATTTAAAGACACAAACTGGATGGACCAAGTGCAATCACAGTACTCTGTAATTCTAATAACTATCTTTCAAACTTCCTAACTCTTATCTATTGTTTCCTCACCCAAAGTTCTAAGTTGGATACGTTGGAAAATATTGGATACATCCTTCTTTCTATCTGGATCATTACTTTTTAACACATCATTCGGTCTAAAAAGGGTGGTGTCTCCAAAAACATGTCAAATAGTGTGATGTGCCTGAAATGTATTGAAATAGTTTTCATTAAAAAATGGGTATATAACCTTCTCTGAACATTGATCATGACTGGTTAAAACATTATTCGGCCTATCAAGGATGATGTCAAGAAAAGGATATCCAAAAATGACATGTGGATGAATATATTCATACTATTTCTAAAAAACAATAACTATACAGTCTTCTTTGGACATGAATGATAACTCTTTCAGACAATATTCAGCCTATTGGGACTTATGTATAGAAAAGGAAATAAAAAATGTAATTGGTGGTCTACATTTGTTTATAGCTTTGTACCATGTATAGTAATAGTCAAAATGTTTTAAGCATCCGTACTTTTCTTAAGTCAAGTAATTGCATGCTGAATTAAAAAAAAAAATCAGAAATTATAGTGGATGCATTTCACAGTAATAATTATTTGAAGTGATATATTGAGAAGTTACAGCTGTGATGCATCGTAATGGTCATTTTAAATAAAGAGTGCATGTGCTTGTGGTTTTTTTTTACAGTCCATATGACTGTTTTCCCCCATTGCTCTGTGATGATTATGTACTACTTTTATAGTGAAAATGTATACAAACTGAGAAGAGTGAACAAGGGAAGATAATGTGCATAATAATATATATAATTTCCATGAAAAACACATGACTTGGTTGTATTTTGTTATTAATAACATATTTTATATTACAGATTAACAGGTTTAATAGAAATAAAATATTATATCAAAGTTTAATTATTATTTTATTGTTTCTCTTTAAACACAAATCAAAGGATATTTTTTTAATACTAATGCAAGTATTTAAATCTTGCTTCATTAACAGATAATCCATCCATATACCTTCAACAAATAATTACTTTATCAAACACACAAAAACTGATTATTTAAAACACAACCAGACATACACATGTTCATACACTCACTAACTCAGGTTTATTAATATACACAATAAACACAGGGACACTGTGAAATATACAGCCTCACAGCCACATACAAAGATATACATACAGTAAGAAACTGTATTATGCACACGTATACCCTCTCATGCACCCACCCACTTATCTATAAACCTTCTTGCACATCTTATCACTAACCTATATAGCCAGTTATGCACTGTCACTCATTATTACAAGCACTAATGTTGCTTCTCACTCATGTACACAATCACACACACACCTACTAGTTTACCCATACACTTACTCATGCATCCAGTCCATCAGATATAGTGGCAATCATGCAGTCACTCATCTATACACTTACTCATACACCCAGTCACTCATCCATATATCCACTTATCAACCCAGTCATTCACTAATATAGCCACTCCATGCACACAGCTAGTCATTCACTTACACACACACAGACACTCACCCATATAACCAAGTAAATACCTAGTCACTCACCCACACATCCTTTCATACACCCATTCGTTCAACCATACACCCACTCATGTACCCATTGACTCTCTTATACAGTCAATAATCCACCTGGTCACTCACCCATACAGCCACTCATGCACCCTATCAGCCAAACATAAAGCCACTCATGCACCCACACAAACACTTATGCACCTACTCACTCACCAAACAGTCACTTAAGGATCCATTCACTCACACATTCATAAACCCAGGCAATAGTAGACTCACCCGTTCAATCACTCATCCACTCATTCAGTACCCATACAGCCACTCATGCATCCTACCACTCATCCATACAGAAACTGACACACCCAGCCACTCACACACACACAGACCAGCTTATGGACCCAGTCAGTCATCCGTACAGTCACACATGTACCTATCCACTCATCCATATAGCTTCTCATTCACCCAGTCACTCATCCATCCAGTGACTCATGCACCCATTTTCTCACACATAAAGCCATTCATGCACCCGCTCACTCGCCCATTCCACCAATTAACCACCCAGTCCCTCACCTATAGAGACACTCATGCATCCTTTCAATCACCCATACAGCCTCTCAAACACCCATTTACTCAGTTATACACTCATGTACCCATTCACTCATCCATACAGCAAGTATGAATCCACTGACCCACCCATACAGCTACTCACACGCGTCACACATCCATACAGCCACTATGTACCCATTCACTCACCAATACACCCACTTATGGGCCCACTCAGAGACCTCTACAGCCACTCATGCATCCTATCTCTCACCTTTACAGTCTCTCATGCACCAATTCATACACACATACAGCTACTTATGCAACCACTCACTCCCCCATTTAATCAATAACCCATATCACCCATACAGGCAGTCAAGCATGCATTCAGTTACCCATACAGTCCTTCATACACCCATTCACTCAACCATAGAGGTACTCAGTCACACATTCACTGACCCAAATAGGCACGCATGCACCCATTCACTCATCGATACTGCCAATTATGCACCCATTTTCTCAGTGGTACAGCCACTCATCCATCCATTTTCTCACTCATACACCTGCTCAGGCAGCAATTGACTTGCCTATACAGTCACTCATGCACCCCGTTCCTTACCGATACAGACACTCATGCATCCTATCACTTACCCATACAGTCACTTATTTACTCATTCACTGGTGCATACAGTTAATAACGGACCCGGTCATTCACTCATAGTCACTAATGCATCCATTCATTTTCCCATACATCCCTGCAAACATCTATTCAGTCAACCATACAGTCACTCATTCACCCCTTCACTCACCCATACAGCCACCATGAACCCATTTCCTCAGCCATACTGTTAGTCATGCACCCACTCACTAACCAAAACACAAATCATGTTTCCTATTACTTATCGATACAGCAATCACTCACCCACACAACAACTTAAACACCCAGTCACTCACCCATACATTTGCTCATGCACCCAGTCACTCACCCATATGGACACTCATGCACCCATTCAGTTGTTCAC
Organism: Pleurodeles waltl; assembly: GCF_031143425.1. Classification (NCBI taxonomy): domain Eukaryota; kingdom Metazoa; phylum Chordata; class Amphibia; order Caudata; family Salamandridae; genus Pleurodeles; species Pleurodeles waltl. The sequence continues at coordinate 144,420,597 of NC_090439.1, read as the reverse complement.
ATAGCACCTCTGACACCCATTCAGTCAACCACACAGGCACTCAGCATCTCACATACCCACTATCTCACCCATATAATCAATGACACACCTAGTCACTCACCAATAATGACAGCCATTCATCTATTCACTCACCCATACACCTAGTCAGGTACCGATTCACTCGCCCATACAGCCACTAATTCACCCACTCACTCATCCAAAGAGCTACTTATGCACCCAGTCGCTCACCCACACAGACACTCATGCACCCTATCAGTTATCCATGAAGCTATTCATACATCCACTCACTCACCCACACAACCACTTATGCACCAACTCACCCATACAACCACTCATTGACACAGTTACTCACCTTTACAGTCTCACATGCATCCTATCCCTCACCCTTACAGTCACTCATGCACCCATTCAATCACCCATTCAGACACTCATACACCCACTCACTCACCCATACAACCAGATATGCACCCAGTCATTCTTCCATACAGACACTCATGCATATATTCAATCACCCATGCAACCCCGTATATGCCAATTCACTCAATGATACAGCCTCTAATTCACCCATTCACTCAACCATACAGGCACTCAAGTACCCAGTCACTCGCCCATATAGCCACACATGTACTCCACTGTACAGCACTCATGCTATAATAATACAAACAGTCACTCATGGACCCTATCACTCATCTATACAGTCTCTCATGCCCCCATGTACTCACTCATACAGTCACTCACACAACCACTCAGGTACCCATACAATTAATTACACACCCAGTCAGTCACCCACACAGACACTCATGCATCCCTTCACTCACTCAGACAGCCTTTCATACACCCATTCCCTCAACCATACAGCCACTCATTCACCCATTTACTCTAACATACAGGCACTTATGCATCTATTCAATCACCCACACAGACCATTATACACCAATTAATTCAATGATACAGCCTCTCATTCACTCATTCACTCACCCATACATACACTCAAGCCCCAGTCACTCACCCATTCAGCCACTCATTTATCCTATTAGTTTTCCATGCAGCCACTTATACACCCGCTCACTCACCCACACAACCACTTATGCACATAGTCACTAATCCCTACAGCCACTCATTCACCCTATCAGTTACTCATGCAGCCACTCATGCATCCCCTCACTCACCCAAATAACCACTCACACATTCAGTCACTCACCCATACAGTCACTGATGTACACATTTACTCACCCATACAGTCACTCATGCAATCAGTTATCCATCAAGCCACTCATACACCCACACAACAACTTATGCACCCAGTCACTCACCCATACAGCCACTCATGCACCCACTCACTCACCCATACAGCTAATAATGCACCCAGTCATTCCCCCATAAAGGCACTCATGCATCTATTGAATCACCCATACAGCCCCTTTTGCCCCACTTCACTCAACAACACAGCCTCTCATTCACCAATTCACTTACCCATAGAGGCACTTATCTACCAAGTCACTCACCCATACAGCCACTCATGCACCCTATCAGTTATCCTTGCAGCACCTCATACAGCCACTCATTCACCAACACGACCACTTATGCACCTGGTCACTCCCCTATATAGCACTCATGCACCCATATAATAATGCACACAGGCAAACAGTCACTTATGCACCCTATCACAAAATCCATACAGTCACTCATGTACCCATTTACTCACTCATACAGCAACTCATGCACCCATTCAGTCATCCATACAATCAATTACACACCCAGTCAGTCACCCATACAGACACTCATGCATCCCTTCACTCACCCATACAGTCTTTTATACACACATTCACTCAATTCAAGCAGCCACTCATTCACCCACTCACTCACCCATACAGACATTTTAGCACACACTCACTCACCCATACAACTACTTATGTACCCAATCAGTTATCCATGAAGCTACTCATACACCCATGCAACCACTTACGCACCCAGTCACTCACCCATACAACCACTCATGCACTCATTCATTCACACTTACAGGACCTTATGTAACCATTCGCCACTTATGCACCCATTCTCTAACCCATACACACACTCATGCATAATTCATTCATTCAGCCATACAGCCATTGATGTACCCACTCACTCACCCATACAGACACTCCTGTGTGGTATTATTCACCCATACAATGCATGCACCCAGTCACCCACTCATACACTCACTTATGCACCCAGGCTCTCACCCATACACTTACTCATACTCACATTCCTCTACAAGTACATCTACTCATGCACTGTCAGTCACCTATACAGTCATTCATAAACCTACTCACTCCACTGATACAGCCACTCATGCAACTATTAATTCACACATAAAGCCACTCATGCAACCTATCAGTCAATATTGTTGCAGACATACATAAAACATATAACATTTCTTTCTTTAACCATAGAAATTGGTTTTAAAAAGAACCATTTTTGTCTTTTTTTCAAACCGGTTTTGGTTTTAAAAAATATTTTGATTTTTTTTCACGTGATTCGTTATTTTACGGAAAAAAATACGTCTTTTGAAACAACAAACTATGAAAACAAACAAACTCAGTTTTTAAAAAAACAAAAAAATTAACAGTGGTGTTTATTTATTATCTGCACAAGTGTAGGGACTGCTATCTCTCCTATATTTAGAGTAGCACTGCATTTTGGACAAAATATTTCAACTTTTGAGAATTCTTGAATTGTAGGTGGAACAGTAGAAACAGGAGCAAATCTGTATGATGTTCCTGACTCGTTGCTTTAAGATGACATTCTTCCTTTTTCTATCTCTCACCTCTTCATTTTCGTTATTGCCAATAGAGTAGAATTTACTGTAGTTAGGACTTTGTACATACCCAATGTACTACAGCTGTATTTTCTGTCACTGACTCTTGAAAGAACCGTTAGGCTTATATTACAGGTTACCTTCTGGGCATTTACCTTTTTTACGCTCTCTGGGAACTTAAAGATCTCCCAAACAATGATTTCTCTTTTTTTCTTTGGAGTCTGCTCTTCTTCTTCCCCCAAGATGTTCTCCTCTTCCCTATGAACATTTTTATTAGAAGATGCATTTTTTCTCTAAAAAAACTCCAAAATGACAAAAGGCCAAATTCAACTGTGATTCTCCTAGTAAAGGTGTGTGCATGTGTTGACACACCTAAAATAATGGGGAAAGGGATGGGACCTTCCAGTATTAATGATAGAAAGGTGTTTCACCTATTAGAACCATTAGAACCATTTTTTCCTAAGTCACATGGGATGCGCGACCACTACGGGGCTCTGTTGCACAGACATCTTGACTCTGCAAAGTATATTAAAATGACTTTTGATATTCATAATTTCTTTATCTATAGTACTTTATCACTATTAATAAACCTTTTTATCTAAGATTAAGTTTAGAACTGTGTTCATGCTAGGTCGATTTTATTTTTAAAACGCCAGAGTCACATACCTGCTGCGACTCCAGAAACACATGTTTGGACGATGTGCGGCGGCGTCGCACATCTCAATTTCCTCTAAAACTATCAAAAACCTCCTATTTTTCTGCTTTGCAATATATTTAGAAACGTCTTAGAAAACCTCTTCAATAAAAGGAAATGTTCAAATAGTGTATTTGTTGTTGTAGTTCTAAAATAATGGCGAATTTGCCTACCCACCATGGAGATTTGCGACAGGTGTGCGACTCTCAAAATAACAAAATTAAAAAAATCCTTAGTCTCGGATATAAATATATAATCACTACAATAAGGATTTGAAATGGTTTAGTTCTTCCCAGTGTTTACAGACAGTAATTATAAAACTGAAATTCTGCAATTGCTGTCTAGCACTATTTTATTTAAACTCTTGCTATAAAAGAGACAAAATAAATGTGTATTCTTACTACTAGCCTATTCTGACATATCACAACTAGCTCAGGAAAAATATTTAATGCATACAATGTTTTCAAATGTTACCTAACTAAAAATGTGCTTGTTTAATTAATTTAAACCTCTGAAAGTTAAAAAAATACCAATGGCTTCCTTAACAGGTAATTGTACTTTTTCTTTTATATTATATATATATATATATTTCTAAAGTTATTTGAGCAACCGGAATAAAAAGCAATTACTTGGTACAATATGCTACAAAATAAGGATTCCTGTATTTTAGTGACTAAATAATTAAAAAACATAAAAATTCACTGAAAAAACAAAGGTTAAAGGGACATTATAATTAGGAAATAGCATTACTTAAATCATAGAAATTCACTGAAAAAATTGTTACAAGGACCTTATAGTTAGAAAACAGAATTTATAAAAAACTAAACAATTAATTGAAGAAACCAAAGTTTACAGGGATGTTATAGTTAGGCTCACATTTTACACATATCAAACCATGGAAATGTTCAGTTATAGTTCCCCAGCTAACTATAACTTGCACCCCTGTAATGCACTGCTGATGACCTCACATATTTCAGCACTCATGACATGGTTAGTGACATCACTGGGGGGGGCAGAAAGACTGTGCCTATTTCTGGGTGGGGTGGGGGCATCCCATGTGACATACAAAAATATGGTTCTGATAGATGGAGCACCTTTCTATCACTAAGCGCCGGACACATCCCGGACATCCAACAAATGTAAGCGGTTACATTTACATATTGTTTTATTTACTAGTTATTTTCATTTTCAATAGTAGTACACTATTGGAATGTTGACAGAAGTTTTCTGTTCCATCTCCAGGGAGTGCACAAGTGCTCATGCATGTAAGTATATATGTATATATGGTACTATGCACATCTTTTATGCTAGAGAGATTTGTTAATGGAGAAGCCAATCATTTGCACACCCTACTACACTTGCTGGTTATGCAAGTGTGAGATCTCAGTAGGGAGATCACTGCTTTTCTACAATGTAGTAGAGAGAGCTCTTATACAAGAGAGAGGTCTTGGTAGAGAAGCAGTCTGTCCTCGTGCTCTGCAATTCAGACCTGTCATCCAAGCACGAGGCAAACTTTCCACATATCTAGTATGTATCAGAGTTAATCTGGTAAGAGGCCTCAGCTGAGAGGCCAGACCCTATCTACACCCTTCTACACATTGCTGTTACTATGGGGACAGTTCTAAGTAGAGAAGATAGTCTTTCCTGACACCCTACTATGCAAGGCTGTCATCCTGGAGAGAGGACTCAGAGGACAGACTTTTCCTCTGCATACTGTACTATACACACTCATTATCTTGTGGAGAGGTGTTAGAGAGTGGGTCTGTCTCTTCTTACACTCTACTACTACTTTGGAGTGTGAGCTTGGTGAGATATCCCAGCACAGATCCAGTTGTTTAACACAGTGTACCACACATGCACATTAGCCTATGAAGAAGAGTGAGCTGAGGGGACAACCTGTCCTTACACTGTATTGCACACACAACTTAGGGGGTCATTCTAACCCTGGCGGTAAAAACCGCCAGGGCGAACGACCGCGGTAGCACCGCCAACAGGCTGGCGGTGCACCGCTGGGCATTCTGACCGCGGCGGTTCAGCCGCGGCCAGAAACGGAAAGTCGGCGGTGTACCGCCGACTTTCCGCTGCCCTTGAGAATCCTCCATGGCGGCGGAGCGCGCTCCGCCGCCATGGGGATTCTGACACCCCCTACCGCCATCCTGTTCCTGGCGGTTCTCCCGCCGGGAACAGGATGGCGGTAGGGGGTGCCGCGGGGCCCCTGGGGGCCCCAAAAAGAATTTCAGTGTCTGCCTTGCAGACACTGAAATTCGCGACGGGTGCAACTGCACCCGTCGCACCTTCCCACTGCAGGGGCCCCCGTAAGAGGGCCCCAAAAAGAATTTCAGTGTCTGCCTAGCAGACACTGAAATTCGCGACGGGTGCAACTGCACCCGTCGCACCTTCCCACTCCGCCGGCTCAATTCTGAGCCGGCGTCCTCGTGGGAAGGGTGTTTCCCGCTGGGCTGGCGGGTGGACTTTCAGCGGTCGCCCGCCAGCCCAGTGGGAAACCCAGAATGACCGCCGCGGTCTTTTGACCTCGGTACGGTCTTCTGGCGGTTCCCGCTTGGTGAATCACCCCCTTAGTCTGGATGAGAGGGCAGTTCTGTCTATACCTTACTATATGTAATTATCTCTCTGGGGACAGCCATGTACTATGTATACTTGTTAGCAAGAGAGGAGGTTTGATCACAGCGAGTACTGTCTTTTTGCATCCTTCTGTGCACACCTGTTGTCCTGGGGAAAGTTCTCAGTAGAGAGGTCTCTCATTTCCCATGGCCTACTATGGGAAATCCCTCACACCATCCTCTGTAGGCTTGCCATTTTGAGGAGAGATCTTCCTTTCCTCATGGTAGTATGCAAACCAGTCTCCATGGGCAGAAGTCTCAATTTGAGATAAGTCTCTCGCTATATTCAAGTCTGTAAATCCGTTATCCAAGACAGGCTTCTCAGTATAGAGGTCATTTCCTCCCCACATCCATCTTGTACATCTAGCATCTGGGGAACAGCTGTGAGTAGAGAGGTAAGAGCCTCCATACACCCTAATTTCGAAAGGTCAGTACCTTCTCACACCTATCAAGTTATAGAGAGGTCTCAGCTATGAGGTCAGACCCTCCACACACCCTACTGTGCATACTGCTCATCCTGGGGTCAGGTGTTACTGGAGAGGTAGTCTATCTTTACACCATACTATGCACACTGGTCACCTTTAGGAGAGGAGAGTCCCCCGCAGCACCCTTCTATACACAGTTGTTGCCCTTGGGAGAGGTGTCAGTAAAAGGCTGAGTGTACCCTCATCTACTCCTACCTATGCACTCCTGTCATACTGTGGAAAGCTCTGAGTGAAGGGGACACTTTTACCTCATATCATACCATGCTAGTGAGAACTGCAAGGCATAAGTATTGTAATGAAGGAGAGTGTAAATTATTTCCCCAAAAATATTTTGCAATCCCTCAAAACTCTCACAGAATCATAAAAAAGTAGGGAGGGGTATAGAAAATCTGTCTAAAGAGAGAGGCCTCAGCACTGAGGTTTTTATGTTTGCATACTCTCCTACCAAACCCAACACGCTCAAGGATACAGAACTGTCTTCCATGAGACATATGTTAAAAGTTTGAGTAAAAGCAGACATTTGAATGCTCTCACTCTCGCAAGATTCTTGGGGTTGTCAGTATCTCAAAACAAAGGGGAGTTATAACAAGAAATAATTACATAATCTAGGAATAGGGTGGCTCTGACAAGAGGTGCAGTGTTTAGTTAGATATGGGATTGGTTGCATTCCTTGATGTTATTAAGGAATTAAGGAAGATCCTTTTCCCTTCTTCATTGAACTGTACTCCATCTTGCACTATAGACCTGCCACATCAAAACAGATATTGTTATGATAAATAGAGCCACACAATGGTAATGAAGAAATACGGAAAACATACCTCAAGGACTTCTTAGTATAAGGACAAAACTCCTTTGACCAATACCAGGCTGTGTGAGGAAAATGAGACACTCAGTTGTGAAAAGGTTTCCTTCATTTGGATTTCAAGTGCAATCCCTGCGATTGTGCCTATGTCATTGCCACCACAGTGTACTATCATTGGGTCTCTGTGCTCGCAATCCAAAATGCTCTCAACCAACAGTAACAATTGATGCTACTTCATACTCCAATGGCCAATCCAAGTAATGCCCAAATTTGGAAATCAAAGATTTTTGCCACTACCACAATTAATGGCATGTTCTCCTGCCTATTGGATGAAGCTGTACTCTAAAATCCAGAGGCGAACCATGGTTCAATATGGAGATCTCAGTCACCGAAGGAGTGGTCAGAAGAATGAACAAGAGTCAGAAGCAATATGGAGTTATGTCAGAGGAAAAATGGGAGGACATAAAATGTATCCATAATCGATTTATTTTTAAGCAGTTAGAAAAGTAGGTTAAGTTGTGACCAACTGCTGTTTGTGTGGTGTACAGTTACTTAAAAGGTATGCACTTTTTATTGGGTGATTTTGAAATTTTGCTGCAAACCCTTGAGGGGCTTGTGAAGATAATTTACAAACGTCTGCAGATGAAGCTTGCCATAGAGCTTTGTACGATTCTGCAAGACTCTTGCAAGAGTCGAATGGAAATTTACCAAGTGACCTTGCTTTAAGGTCTTTTATGATCCTGCTAGGGTTTTACAAGCGTGCTTGTACAGGGAGTGAGAAAACTGAATTACCACAGTACAGGTATCATTAACTGGTTAAAACAACCATAAAGCATTATAAATAAAGCATAGGTTGTCAATGTTAATAATTATACAAAAATTAAATATTACAAAGACCATTAAAAGGGATTATAATCCATGTAGTACATGTCCTGTGGAAGAGATACAATTGTGTGAAGAATAAAAAAGCGAGGTTATATTAGGGTCAACCAATAATTGACTTTTTCTCCAATTTTTTTTAAAAAAGCTATGAGGTGATTAGCTGCAAAGTTTGAAGGTCCAGATACTCATATCTGTTGGATAATCTCAGAACTTAATCATTTAGAGGTGAAAGACGTGTAATCTCTTTGGTTTGTATTCATTTGATTTTTGTTTGAAGAAGATTGCTGTATTCAGCTACCTTTAACATACATCTTCATTTAAAAAATAGTGTAATTATTTGACCTAGTAGTTAAATAAAATAATATATTTGGAAGCAAGTTTCAATATATTTGTTTAATATGAGAGTACTAATAATTTGAATGTTCAAAAAGGGATTACCTAGGTCCCTAAAATTTTGAAAGATTTTGAACAAATGATAAAAAATGAATTTCGATAATTTTATAGTAATGTTTTTTGGTGGTAACTTTTGTGTTTGTGATCTGTATTTATTTAGCTGTGTTAGTTGCTGTTAAAATGTCATCATTTGTATACAATTACGTGTCATATACAAATTAAGAGTGATTTGTTTCTTTGTATCTTTTTCTACAGGTCAGCACCCATCAGAAGAAGAGTATATGGGGTGCCATTGCCAAGGACGTGCGGACCCTGGGGGTCTACGGCAGGTGGAGCACCCACTGTCGCAAACGGTGGGAGGACCTGGGAGGCTGGGCAAGGAAGACGGCCTAGGCCCAGCTGGGGATGGCATCCCAATGAGGAAGGGGTGCCCGTCGAACCCTGACCCCCTGATGGCCCGTGTACTGTGGGTGGCCTATCCGGAGCTAAATAGGCACTTGTGGGCATCACAGCAGCCACAAGCGGTTGGGTACAGTTTCACAATATACTACTTGCGCGTGGTGTGGTAGTGTCCGGGTGGGGGATGTGGGCCTGTGGGTGCCCCAAGGCCAGAATGGACATTGCAGGGTAGGTTCCATGTTGGGCAGGGGCTGATGAACATCAACTCCAAACATGTTAGTAGGCATCCACTACTGGGCAGGGGTCTGTGAATGTCGGGTATGCTGCAATTTGTGTTAGGTATTCCTGTCCATGGGCTTGTGACTAGCAGTAGTGAATTGCCTAGTGCGTAGGACTGTTCCCTGTGTGTGTGTGTCGTGTACACCAAAGGTGGTGTTGTTGCTGCCATTGACCAAGTGTATCCTTTGTCTCTTCCCCCCCTTTTTGTTTTGTCACCCTGTCCTTATGTGCATTAACATCATCTGGTGGAGGAGCAGAGGCACCTGCGATAGAGGGAGCTGATTCCCACATGGCCCTGGAGGCTGAATCCACTGATGGTGAGGGGGCCAGTGGGACGGGGTGGGGGGACCACCACTGCGAAGACAGGAGGGGACAGTTCAGACAGTGATACCTCCTCTAATAGAACCTCCCTAGTGGTGGCGGACACCTCTGTGCCCACCCCAACTACAGGTACAGCTGTCACCCCCGTACCAGCACCACCCTTCCAGCAGCCCCTCAGAGTGTTTCCCGTGCCTGCTCACCCAGGAGGGTGGGCATTTCTTTCATCCCAGACACCTCAGGCCCTGCCCCAGTTAGCTCTGCTGCCCTGAGTGAAGAGGCTATTGACCACCTGCGATCCATCTCTGTTGGCTGTTGGGCAGTCAACCATAGTGAATGCCATCCAGGGGCTGGCAGCCCATTTGCAACAAACAAATGAGTTCCTGGAGGGCATTCACAATGGTATGGCGGCCCAACAAAGATCAGTCCAGGCTGTGGCCTCCTCCCTGATGCAGCCATTGTCCCTATCTCTAGCCTCCCCCCTCCAACTTCCTCTACCCAGTCCCATTCCCCTCAACCCCATCCTATCCCAAGCACACATTCAGACCAGGATGCACCCAAGACAACACACAGGAGTGGCTCAGGCAAACACATGCATCGCACATCATCCCACAGGCACTCACACAAACACCATCCAGATGCAGATATAACAACATCCACTGCCTCCACTGTGTCTCCCTCCTCCTCCTCACCCACCATCCTCCCAGTAGCGTCTCTACTCATACCTGCATGCACTACATTCTCATCCACTACCCCCATCACCATCACATCTATCACTACAAACCCCTCACTGGCAGTCACCACCCCCAACATCCATGCACACGTCCCCTGTGTCCTCTCCCACTGTATCTGTGCCCCTCCTCCCAAAGTACACAAACACAAGCACTCAGACACCTAGATGCCATACACCTCACAAAAGCATCCAGCCCATGCACCTGTACCCAAACACAGCAGACAGACACCTCCAACAACCACCCCCTCTTCCTCCACTCCCAAACCTTCACCCTCTTCCCCCCCCAGTGTCCCTAAGAAGATTTTCCTCTCCGCCGTTGACCTCTTCCCTACCCCTCCCCCATCCTTCATGTCTGGCCAGGGTGGTCAGAACCCAGGCTAGCACCTCAGCCACCCAGTCCACAGCCACAGTAGTATCGGCAGCTAGTGTAGGTGGGAGAGGCTCCAGGGAACCAACCACCAGCACTGCCAGTGTGCCTGCACCAGCAGCCAAGGGGAAGGGCAAGGAGGCACCACCAGCTGCCAAGGGGAAGAGCAAGAAGGCACCACCTGCTGCCAAGAGGAAGGGCAAGGAGGCACCACCAGCTGCCAAGGGGAAGGGCAAGGAGGCACCACCAGCTGCCAAGGGGAAGGGCAAGGAAGCACGACCAGCTATCAAGGGGAAGGGCAAAGGGCCTGCACCTGTAGACAGGAAGGACAGGAGGCCTGGTGCTGGGATTGATTCTGAGCCTCCACCACCAACCATGGCAGTTCAGCTGTCCGAGTCTGCAGGGAAAGGCTGGTGCCTCCCCCACCACTGATAGCACCGCCACTTGCACCACCGCCAGAAGCAGCCCCAGTGGGCAGCCGTCTGAGGCTGCAGGGGAAGGGCTGGAGCCTCCCCCCACCACTGCCAACACCAGCACCACCACCAGCAGCAGCCCCAGTGGGCAGCCATCTGAGGTTGCAGGGGAAGGGCTGGAGCCTCCCCCCACCACTGCCAGCCATGACACCAGCACCACCACTTCCACCACTGAGCAGCCGTCACCACTGGCGGGCAGTGTGTAGTCACACCTACATGGGCTGTAGTGCATCCTGGAGCCTGCATATCCTGTAGGTGTGACACTCAGGTGAGTGACTGTGAACTTGCATTCCCCACTGTGCTGCATCACAGGGCACAATGTCCCCTCCAGAAAAAGTGGAAGAAGCCATCCACTCACCGCCTCCTTGCCAGGACAAAGCACAATGGGCACAAGGCCCCCTCCAGAACCAGTGGAAGAAGCCATCCACTAAAAAGACTGTGGACTTGCACTCCCCAGGACCAAGCAGTGGGCAAACCACCCACTTGAGAGACTGTGGCTTTGCACTCACCAGTACCAAGCACTGGGCAAACCACCGACTTGAGAGACTGTGGCCTTGCACTCCCCATGAACAAGCAGTTTGCAAACCACCCACTTGAGAGACTGTGGCCTTGCACTCCCCAGGACCAAGCAAGGGGCAAAACACCCACTTGAGAGACTGTGGCCATACACTCCCGAGGACCAAGCAGTGGGCAAACCACCCACTTGAGCGACTGTGGCTTTGTACTCTCCAGGACATAGCACAAGGCATGTAGCCCCCTCCAGGACCAGTGGTGTTGTACCATCTTCCGGCTGAGGTACCCCCCATTTCCCATCCCCCTGAGGTGCCTGTGCATTTTTGACCTGATGCCCCTGTAGTGTTCGCTCAGTGTTGTTGCAGGAGTCAAGTGGGGCCTTGGCCTCTGTGATGTGGCCCTGTGGCCCACGGACATTAAGGACTGGACAGTGTCCCTCATTTTGTATATATGTGTAAACTGTTTTGATTTTGAATCACACATTTCTTACAATTTCTTACTATACTATTTTATCTTATTACACTCACTTTAATCAATTTCTTTTGTCCTTGCATTATTCCTGAGGGGTACGGGGTGTACATGTAATGTTACTGCATCTGTTTGTGTGTATGGGGGTTGGGGTGGGGGTGTTGTGTGTTTGCGTGTGTGTGTCACTCTCTTTTTCCTCCCCCGTCTCTTGTGTGCTAGGCGGCAGTACTCACCGTGGTCGCCTTCGCCGGCGTTCCTGTTCGTAATGAATGAGAAGGTATACAATCATGGGGAAGATGTGCAAGTCGGGCTCCATGGCGTTGTGTTTCTTCCTTGAGTCTCCAGAGGTGAGTCCTTTGCCTTCTGTGCACTGTTTCCGTGTTTTCGCCGTGTTTTTGATGTCCGTACCGCGCCGGAAAATGTGGTGGATAGGCCTGTTGTAATACAGTAGGTGGTACATTGTCTTCCGCTTGGCTGATGGCGGTTCCCGCCGCGGTGCTTGTTGCTACCGCTGTGGCAGCCGGTGTGTTAAAGTGGCTGTCTGTCTGAGCAGTTTAAGCCATGGTCATAATTCAATTTTTTTACCGCCGGCCGTTTGGCGGTATAACCGTTGCTTTATCACCGACCACCAGGGTTGTAATGAGGGCCTGTGTCATCTTCACCTGCACTCTATGCTTATCATAGACGCGCAAATGCAAAAAGAACAGTTGATGGACGGAATGTAGAACAAATCACACATTCACCCCCAGTCACAGATCTGGGTTTAATCCATCAAGACTGATTTGCATATGACTGAGTCCTTTCTGGAATGGCATGGTGAGCAAAAAATCTGATGGATTAACCCCAGATCTGTGACTGGGGGTTAATGTTTGATTTGTTCTACATTCCGTCTATCAACTGTTCTTTTTGCGTTTGTCAACCCAAGTGGGAAGGGTATGGCCAGACGTGGGTTCCGTGCTCACTATGCCACCAGATTCAAGCTAGCCTGGCTGAAGAGGGGTGATACCCCGAAACCGGTCCCAGGATGCTTGTTTCTGGTCCAGGGAGGACCTGGTCTGGCAGTTCGGGCTGGACTGTTCCCATGGGGAACAGGGTCAAGACTGATTTGCATATGACTGGGTCCAAACTGGAATGGCATGGTGAGCAAAAAAACTGATGGATTAAACCCAGATCTGTGACTGGGGGTGAATGTTTGATTTGTTCTACATTCCGTCCATCAACTGTTCTTTTTGCGTATATCATAGATGCACAAAAACATTAAGTTTAAGGATTATTCCATTTTCCCCACACTTCCTTGCTTGACACAGAAGTCTTCACTTAGTTGCACATAAAGCAAACAGTTACATCTGTATTCTGTTATCCTGATTGAAAAATTATGTTACAGTGTGGATTGGAATAAATCCACTATTGTTAATTATTTGGGACAACCACACTAAAGTATATTGTCTGTAGTGTGAATACTGTAAAATGTCATGTTTCACTAAATGTTTTTCTTATTTGTTTGGGTTTCCATGCACAAGACTAAAGACATCACCTACAGTCCTGCCAGACAGAAGGCAGGCAAAAAGTGACGTGATCACAACATGTGAGTCTTTAACTGTTACTACTTGTGCAGCTAAGTGCCAACTTACAGAGCATGAGGATGTCCTGAAAGAAAGGTGGTACACAGAATGTGGCCAGTATGGAGGAGAAGAAGAACCATTTTGCCATGAATGGCTGCCGCCCTTTTTCCTTTTTCACAAACTTTTGTGTGCCTGCACACTGTCATCTGGGCAGCAGGCTGGTAGCAGCACTCCTGCATCAACTATGGCACTACCCAACCTAAGCCCAATCCCAAGCCCATGTCGCTCAGTGAGGCAGCCACTGCAGTCATGGCAACAAGCCGTGAGTCTGAATTTAATTTGTCTGTGCTGCAAACTAGTACCAAATCATCACCAAAAACTTAGCAAAGTGGAAAACAGGAGCCTCAGTGAGCAATAGTTTTTCCAGAAGTAGGAACAGGATAGTAGTTTGAGCTTCCTGCTGAGCAAGATGTACCTCGTCTTCAACCATTGGCTTTCTGATCTCCAGCAAGGAAAGAAAGTGTAGTCCACCATCTTTTCCAATGCTCCCTTCTGATGATCTAGACATCCATTGAACCCCAGCTGAGTCTGAGACCCTCCATGAGTGACAAGGAAAAAGGAAAGTTCCTGAAAGTCTTAGAATATAAGAAAGGGATGAGGACAAGCTAGTTATTGTCAGTATGGAAGCCGACTCAGATTATCGCCCCTATTCAATCAGCTCAGAGGTATGTGGCACTCATTACACCACTACCACTGCTAGCTTCCATATTTGCATCCACCAGATCCTCACTCGAGGTATGCAATACAGAAAGCCAATCGACACACCCACCTACCTCCATTTTTTCAGGCATTGGCAGTGGCTCACCGAAAAAGTTATCCTCCCCACATTGGGACCTCTTTATAATTAGCAAGCAGGAGGATAACATTGCTATATGGTCCATATGCCACACGAGTGTTCCTCAAGGTAAGCCTTGTTCACCCTAAGGTACTGGAGGCCAAACGACCCATAAGAAAAGAAACTACACAATCCAGTGGGAGGAGCACCTTACCAAAAAAACTGGTGGTGGTGGTAGGGATGAGGAAGGGGGGATCAGCTCCAATCATTTTGGGATTTGATGAGGAAGAAGAGGGTGACAGCTTTACACAAAGCATCCCTTTCCCCAGAAGTGTGCAAACATCACCCCCATCAGCAAACTCCAAATGGCACATGACTCAGATGGAGACACCACCACAAACAGTGATTCTCCCAAGATGCACTTTCAGTCTACCACCTCCTGGTTCTTTCTGGAGGTTGCCTGTGACACCACAAAAGAAAACAATCCAAGATACTATTAAGGGCATATTTAGGCAGCAGAGGACCTATGAACGCAACCACCCAATCACACGTTTGTATGACAGGAAGCTAGCTAAATGTTAGCGTTAGACCTCCTTCCTTTGTCTTTTGTGGAAGGACTGGGATTTTCAGAATTTATGGCGGCCATTCCCCCAAAATGGGAGGTTCCCAGCCAGACCTATTTTGAGTTGCTGTTGCAGCTCTCCGTCAATCAATCAGAGTTCGTAAAGTGCAACTACTCACCCGTAAGGATCTCATGGCACTAAGGGGGTTTGTCCTTTGGGCTTCAGTCAAAGAGCCAGATTTTAAGATCCTTCCTGAATTGGGGTAGCAATGGTGACTGCCTGAGGTGCAGTGACAGGATGTGCCAGCTCTTTGCTGTGAGGTAGGTGAAGGATTTCCCACCAGCTAAGGTCTTCTGTATGTAGAGTACAGTAGCTAGTGCTTGTTGAGTAGAGCGGAGATGTCTGCTAGGGGAGTAAGAGGTGATGCAATGGTTGAGGCAGGTGGGTCCTGGGTCATGGAGGGCCTTGCAAGCATGGATGAGGAACTTGAAGTTAATTCTGTTCTTGATAGAGAGCCAGTAGAGGTCTCTTAGGTGATTGGAGATATGTCTGTGATGGGAATGTCCAGGATGAGTCTGGCAGAAACATTTTGGATATGCTGTAATTTCTTGAAGTTCTTCTGAGTGGTACCGGCGAACAGTGTGTTGCCTTAATCGAGACTGGTGGTAATAAGGGCATGGGTTACAGTTCTATGGCAGTCCTTTAGGATTCATCTGTGAAAGCAGGAGGATGTGACTAAGTTGATTTGGCAGGTCCATCAAAATGTGCTGTGATTGTTTGGACAAGCTTTAGCAGAGTGTTGTTCAGACTATCCACTGACGACAGGTATGTGGACCAGTTGTCAAGCAACTGATTACATATGTACTACTGTATACTCAACCTTTTTGTGAGGGTTAGGCAACAGCTATCTACAGGTCTCAGTGTTGAAGACTCTTTTAATGTCTTTTGACAGGATGCAAGAGTAGTGATTTTGACCATGGAGAAATCCAATACAGCTGTAAACATCTTAGAAAACTTTAATATCAAGGTGTTTGAATGGTTAAATCCCTGAGCTTTCAGAATTGGATTTGTTGTCACGGAAAATGGCAGTAATACAGTCAAGACCATGCCAGAGGGTAGCTATTTCAGGGTCCTGTTTTCGGTGCATTGTATCAGCTTTATTGTGCAGGACTTTTAAAAATAAAATAGAAGACATAGGACTCATTACGACCCTGGCGGTTGGTGATAAAGTGGCGGTAATATCGTCAACAGGCCGGCGGGAATAAATATGAAATTATGACAACGGTGGAAACCGCTCAGACAGACAGCCACTTCAACACACCGACCACCAGGGTGAAAGCAACAGGCACCACGGTGGTAACCACCTATAGCCAGGCGGAAGACAATGTTCCGCCCACTGTATCATGAGACACCAATCCGCCACCTTTCGGGGCGGTACCAATGACATCAGAAGCCTGGCAGAAACAGATTTCAGAAGTCAAAGGACTCACCTGTGGAGACTTAGGGAAAAACCACGCCGCCATGGAGTCTGAGTTGCATGTGTTCCCCATGATCTTCGACCTTCTGCTCCATTGCGAACACCATCACCGGCGAAGACGACCACAGTGAGTACAGCCGCCTAGCACACAGGGGAGGGAGGGAGGAAAAAGAAAGTGACACACACACACAAGGTAAAATAGTAAGAAATTTGTGATTCAAAATCAAAACAGTTTATACATATATACAAATGGAGGGACTCTGTCCAGTCCTCAATGTCCGTGGCCCACAGGGCCACATCACATAGTCCAAGGCCTCACCTTACTCCTGCAACAACATGGAGAGAACACTGCAGGGGCATCAGTTTGAAAATAGACAGGCACCTCAGGGGGATGGGGAATGGGGGGTACCTCAGCCAGAAGATGGTACAACGCCACTGGTCCTGGAGAGGGCAACATGCCCATCACTCTGTCCTGGGGAGTGCAAGTCCACAGTCTTTCAAGTGAGTGACTTGCCCACTGGCACTGGAGGGGGCAACATGCCCATTGCTCTGTCCTAGGGAGTGCAAGGCCACAGTCTTTCAAGTGGGTCATTTGCCCACTTCTTGGTCCTGGGGAGTGCAAGGACACAGTCTTTCAAGTGGGTGATTTGCCACTGCTTGGTCCTGGGGAGTGCAAGGCCACAGTCTCACACGTGGGTGACTTCTTCCATTGGTTCTGGATGGGGCATTGTGCCCAGTGAGCTTCACTCTGCGGAGGATGGGGTGAGTGGATGTCTTCTTCACTGGTTCTGGAGGGGGCATTGTACCCAGTGACCTTCATCCTGTGGAGGATGGGGTGAGTGGATGGCTTCTTCCACTGCTTCTGGAGGAGGCATTGTGCCCAGTGAGCTTCATCCTGTGGATGAGGGGGTGAGTGGATGTCTTCTCCACTGGTTCTGGAGGGGGCATTGTGCCCAGTGAGCTTCATCATGTGGAGGATGGGGTGACGGGATGGCTTATTCCACTGCCTCTGGAGGGGGCATTGTGCCCAGTGAGCTTTATCCTGTGGAGGATGGGGTGAGTGGATGGCTTCTCCACTGGTTCTGGATGAGGCATTGTGCCCAGTGAGCTTCATCCTGTGGAGGATGGGGTGAATGGATGGTTTCTTCCACTGGTTCGGAGGGGGCATTGTGCCCAGTGAACATCCTGTGGAGGATGGGATAAATGGATGTCTTCATGACTGGTTCTAGAGGAGGCATTGTGCCCTGTGAAGCAGGTCTTGGGGAGTGCAAGGTCACAGTCTCTCAGCTAGGTGTCAGACACACAGAATTTGCTGGGGCCAGGCTGCACAACAGCCCATGGATGCAGGACTACACACTGTCTGCCAGCGGTGATGCAGTGGTGGCAGTGACGGTGCTGCTGGTGGAGCTGGCAGTGGTGTGGGGAGGCTTCAGTCCATCCCCTGCAGCCTCGGACGGCTGCCCACTGGGTCTGCTGCTAATGGTGGAGGTGGTGGTACTGGTGGCGGTGCTAGTGACGGTGCTGGCAGTAGTGGGGGGAGGCTCCAGCCCATCCCCTGCAGTCTTGGATGGCTGCCCACTGGGGATGCTGCTGCTGGTTGCGGCGCTGGTGGAGGTGCTGGCAGTGGTGGGGGGAGGCGCCAGCCTTTCCCCTGCAGCCTCAGATGGTTGAACCACCATGGTTGGTGGTGGGGGCTCCGACTTAGTCCCAGCACCAGGCCTCTTGTCCTTTCTGCCTGCTGGTGCAGGCCCCTTGACCTTCCTTTCAGCAGCTGGGGACTGCTCCTTGCCTTCCTTTTAGCAGCTGGGGGTGCCTCCTTGCCCTTCCTTTTAGCAGTTGGGGGTGCCTCTTTGCCCTTCTTTTCAGCAGATGGGGGCGCCTCCTTGCCCTTCCTTTTAGCAGCTGGGGGTTCCTCCTTGCCCTTCCTTGCAACACTTGGTGCAGGCACCCTTTCAGTGTGGCTGCCTGGTGCCTGGGATCCTGTACCACCTGGAGTAGCTGTGGACACTACGGTGCCCGTTGTCTTGGTGGCTGAGGTGCTTGCCTGGGTTTTGACCGCCCTGGCCTGACGTGAGGAACGGGGGAGCATTAGGGAAGAGATCAATGATGAGACGAAAAGCTTCTTAGGGACATTGGGGCGGGAAGAGGGAGATGGTTTGGGAGTGGGGGAAGAGGGAGTGGTGGTAGGAGGTGTCTGTCTGCTGTGTTTGGGTGCAGGTGCATGGGGTGGATGCTGTTGTGAGGTGGATGGCTGTTGGGTCTCTGAGTGTACTGTACAGTTGAATTGTAATGTTTAAACCTTGTTAAATGAATACATACTTAAATAATTTGACATAATCCATACTTGTATTTTTTTTCCAAAGGGTGTTTATTTAAGTGCTGAGAAGTAGAGGGGGTAGTGGAATGGGCTGGGTTGATGATGGAGGAAAGTCCACATTAGAGTCCAGTCTATTTGTATCACAGGTGCATTGTCTAAGGGGCCATAGGAAGGGGAGCAATGGCAGTTCAAGTTGGACAGGGTGACAGAGTGTGACACAAGGGTGACAATCAGGAGAGTCCTATTTCCTCGCGGGGGTCTTGGCAATAGTCTCTGGCTTCTGCGTGGATCACACGGAACGTTTGCCGGGTGGTTCTCTTTCTGCAGGGAGAGGGGTGCTGGTGGGCTGTCGGTCCTGTGGCAGGGCCTCCTGTCCACTAGCGGCATCGGTGGTGGAAGGCTGTTCATCGGTTTGGCTAGTGTCAGGGGCCCGGTGGTGTGCTACTGCCTCCCTCATAGTGTTGGCCATGTCTGCCACCACCCCTGCAATGAAGACCAGGGTGGCATTGATGTACTTCAAGTCCTCCCTGATCCCCAGGTACTGTCCCTCCTGCAGTTGCAGGTTTTCCTGCTAACTTGTCCAGAATCTGGCCCAGCTTATCCTGGGAATGATGGTATGCTCCCAGTATCATGGTGAGTGCCTCCTGGAGAGTTGGTTCCCTGAGCCTGTCTTTTCCCTGTCGCACAGCAGTCCTCCCAGCTTCCCTGTTGTCCTTTGCCTCTGTCCCCTGAACTGTGTGCCCACAGCCACTGACCCCAGGTCCCTGATCATTCTGTGTTTGTGGGGTGGCCTGGGGTCCCTGTAGTGGTGGAGACACTGCTGATTGACGTGTCCTGGGGACAGAGGTATGGGCCCGCTGGGCGGGTGCTGTGGTGGTGTTTCCTGAGGGGGGAGGCTCTCTGGTGGTGTGTGACTGTACCTGGGTAACCGACTGTCCAGAGATACCTGATGGGCCAGGTTGGTCATCCAGATCGAGGCAAGCAGAGCTGCTGTCATCACTGTGGGCCTCTTCTGGTGGGGGACTGGATGTTGCTGGCACCTCTTCTCCGGTGATATTGGCTAAGGTACCTGTGGGGATGTGAATGCAGTGTTATGGTTTCTGCGTGTGACATATTGTGCATGTTTGTGTTGCCCTCTATGATTGTTGTTGCCCTGGCAGATTTGCCTTTGTGTGAGTTGCTATTTGGTGGGCTAGGTGATTCTCTCCAGTGTGCATGCAGTGGTAACAGATGTCCACGCAGGTCTGTGAGGGGTGACAATGCATTGGTGTTGCATGCAGGGTTTGGTATTAGGATGAGTGGGTTGTGATGGTGGGGTATGTGGGAGGTGGTGAAGTGTTGGGAGTGAGGGTAAGGGTGAGGGTTGGTGATGGCATGCAGGTGGGGGGTGACAATAATAGAGATTTGACTTGCCAGAGTCCGGTCCTCCTCCTACTCCTGCCAGGCCCTCAGGATGCGTGATTGCCAAGACTTGTTCCTCCCGTGATGTTAGTTGTGGGGGAGGAGGTGGGGGTGCACCACCAGTCCTCTGTACAGCTAGTTGGTGTCTTGCTGCCATGGAACGCACATTCCCCCGTAGGTCGTTCCACCTCTTTCTGATGTCATCCCTTGTTCTTGGGTGCTCTCCCACGGCGTTGACCCTGTCCGCGATCCTCCGCCATAGCTCCAACTTCCTAGCAATGGATGTCTGCTGCACCTGTGATCAAAATAGCTGTGGCTCTACCCAGATGATTTTGTCCACCATGACCCTTAGCTCCTCCTCTAAGAACCTGGGGTGTTGTTGTGGTGCATGGGTATAGTGTGAGTGGTGTGGGTGAGGGTGTGTGGGGTGATGTGTTGGGGTGTGTGATGTAAGGTGCGTGGATGGTGTATAGGTGATGATGTTATGTGGCTCTGGTTGTGTGGGTGCTCTTGCTGAATCTCTCTCTGGTGGCAATTATTTCTAGTCGTAAAGGGATGTGGGTATTGTGTGTGTGTTTTATAGTGGTGTGGGTGTGGTGTGTGTATGGGTGTCAGGTATGTGTAGAATTGTCCAACGTGGTGCTGTTTTGTTAGTGTGTATGTATTTTGAGCGCAGCGCTATGTCCGGCAAATGGTTTACCACCATTGAATGTCCGCCACGGTGATTCGTTGGTCATAATTTGATGGGTGTATTTCTGTTGGAGTAATGGTGTGGGTTTTGCTACCGCCAGTTTATCACTGACCTTTGGGCTGGCGGACTTGTGTGTGTGGCTGTACAGTGATGGAATGGTGTGTGTGTGTCATAATATGGGTAGCGGATATCTGCCACCGCTGCAGTATGTTGGCAGCAGTCGGCATGGCGATAAGTGGGATTTACCACCAATGTCATAATGAGGGCCATACTCAGCAATGTACTGGTCACATGTAGAAGAATCTAGACTTCTTTCAGTTATTCTTTTAAAGCCCGGAAGCAGTGCTGAGAATCATTCAGGGTGCTAATAGAATACCTGTTAAAACCCTCATTAAGGAGGTGCCAACAAGTTTGAACTCTACTAACTACATGTTGCGGTAAAGCAGTACAGACCAGTCACCTACTGTGACTTTCTAAAAGGAGGTGATGCAACTTGGAAAAGCAAGACCATGGAGATGAACAAATGGATACCAGCCGAATGTCTGGAACAAATGCTACTTTCTTTGTGGTTTTCACATGGTAAGTCAGTAAAGAAGACAGAATAATGAGCCAAGCTATCCCGTTGTTGAATCTATTACAGGAGCATTTGGAAAATATGTTGCAAAGGTTCGCATTTGTTAACGACAATGGAGAAATGTAGGACTTGGTTGAGAGCTTAATCCTTCACTTGGCTGTTACTCCAAGGCTGCAAAGAGATATTGGACCTCATTATGACCCTGGCAGTAAGTGATAAAGTGGTAGTAATGCCGTCAACGGGCTGGCGGTACCTACCTCCAAATTATGACCATGGCGGTGATAACTCCCATAGACAGCCAATGTACCACAAAAACCGCCAGAATGGAAAGAACACTCACCACGGCGGTAGCCAACAGCCAGGTGAGAGACAAAGTACAGCCCACCATATTTTGACCCAGGAAACTGCCACAGTTTCTGGGGCGGTACCAATGCCACCAAAAACCTGGCTGAAACACATCACTGAAGTGAAAAGACTCGCCATCTGAAACACAGGGAAGAACAATGCCGCCACGGAACCTGAGCGGCAAGTGTTCCTGATGATCTTCTACGTTATGCTCCACCTGGAACACCAATGCTGACGAAGACGATGAAGGTGAGTAGAGCCGCCTAGCACACAAGGGAGGGAGGGAGGAAAACGAGAGTGACACACACATGCACGACACACACCATCAAGAAACACACCATACACATGTCCAGCTGCAGATGAAAAACAATTTGCACCCGATACACTGCAGAAGACTGCAAGGACAACAGCAAATGCACAAATATGAATGCATTAATATCAACAGCCAATAAATTATTGAATTGTTCATGAAACAGATATGTACACTGTTATACTTGGCATCCTTGTCGCGGTCTCCCCTAACTTTTTGCCTCTGTTTCCTAGGCTGTTGATGTGTGCAGGACTCTGTTTTTGTTGTTTTTGTTACTCTGGGCACTTTACCACTGCTATCCAGTGCTAAAGTGCAAGGGCTCCTATGTGAAATGTATGTGTAATTGGATTTCCATGATTGGCATATTTGATTAAGTGGTAATTCCCTAGTACAGCGCACTAGAGGTGCACAGGGCCTGTAGATCAGATGCTACTAGTTGGCCTGCAGCAGTGGTTGTGCCACCCACATTAGTAGCCCTGTAAACATGGCTCAGACCTGCCACTGCAGTGTCTGTGTGCAGTTTTAAACTGCCAATTCGACTTGGCAAGTGTACCCACTGGCAAGGCCTAAACCTTCCCTTTCCATACAAGTCAGACACCCCTAAGGTAGGCCCTAGGTAGCCCCATGGGCAGGGTGCAGTGTATATTTAAGGTAGGATATATACTAATGTGTTTTATATGTCCTGACAGTGAAATACTGCCAAATTATTTTTTTACTGTTGCAAAGCCTACCTCTCTCATAGGTTAACAAGGGGGATACCTTTAAATATGATTCAAGTGTAGGTTCTCTTTGGGAGCAGATAGACATGTGGAGTTTGGGGTCTCTGGGCTCACAATTGAAAAATACATCTTTTAGTGAAGTCGGTGTCAAGATTATGTGTTTGAAAATGGCACTTTTAGAAAGTGGGCATTTTCATGCTTAAACCATTCTGTGACTCTGCCTGTTTGTGGATTCTCTTTCTGGCTCAGTTTGACAGTTGGGCTGTTTGTACCTCTCTCTAGACAGTGACACAAAGGGAGCAGGGGTGTAGCTTGCATATCCTGAAGAGTGATCTGTGCTAGGAGGGAGGGGAGGAGTGGTCACTTACACCAGAAAGAGCTGTGCCTGCCTCACACAATGCAGTCTCCAACCCCCTGTGTGTGTCTGGGCCCTGACCTGGGCAAGGCAGGATCTCACAAATAAGAGAGACTTTCCTTTGAAGTAGGCCTACTTCAAAGACCAAAATGAGTATAAGAAGAGCATCCAAATCCCTGAAAAAATAGATTACTTCTGGACACCAAGAGGAACCTCTGCCAAGGATAAGAGCTGAAGAGCTGAGGAGAAGCATTGCCCTGCCTGTGATTGTGCTTTGTGGAGCTAACCTGCAGTTGCTGTTTCTGCCTGTAAAAGGGGAGAAAGACTGGACTTTGTTGTGCATTCCTGCTTGTGAAGAAATCTCCAAGGGCTTGACCTGAGCTTGCCTCCTGTTATTGAAGTCTCAGGGCCACAAAGACTTCCCCTGCCAGCACCTGGACTCTCTGCGGAGAATGCCAAGTGGTGCCCTATCCAGTTCCTGGGCACTGTAAAGGTGAAGCTGGCAGCCAAAGACTGAAAATCCACACACAGCATGCCATGCGGGGAAACTTTCAACACACCGTCCGAGACGCGGCTGAGAAACAACACATCACCGGCTTTGCGCCTGAAATCTATGCTCCACCTGTATAGCGGCTGGAAGATCGATGCACACGCTGGAGAAATGAAGCACAACACCCGCTGACAGAGGCTGTTAAAGTCGCAACCCCATATAGCGCGTTTTTTCGTTACCTCGAGACTGGATTTTTGGCACAAACTTCACTGGGTGAGGAAAACTAACACAAAGCCTGCCTGAACCCGAGGTGCCTGTCCAGATTGACACATTGCTCTCCGGCGGAGAGGAAATACGATGCACGCCGACACAACCGGAGGAGGAATGACGCACGGTCTAGCTTTGAGTGAGAAATCAACTCATCACTGACCTTTTCTGATGCAACCAAAGTACTTTTTCACACTAACAGTGTTAGCACTGTTTTCTAAGGATTTAAGACTCTTTTTGCTTCTTAAATTCATAACTTGACTTGTGTATGGTGGATTTTTGTCATTTTTGTCTTGTTGTGTTTGGATAAATATTACAGATTTTTCTAAACCTGTTTTGTGTCATTTTCTTTTCACTGAGTTACTGTGTGTGTTGGTACAAATACTTTACACCTAGACTCTGAAGTTAAGCCTGCCTGCTTGTACCAAGCTCACAAGGGGGTGAGCGAGAGTTAACTGAGGGTGATTCTCCTTTACCCTGACTAGCGTGAGGGTCCTTGCTTTAATGGGGTTAACCTGACTGCTAACCAAAGACCACATTTCTAACATTGGTGATCAGCGGTTGGATTGGACTTGTATTTGTAGTTGACATACAGTGATAAAGGGCCAGATGTAGCAATCTCCGAATTTGCGATTCGGAAATTGCGAGTCGGTGCGACTCACAATTTCCGAATCGCAAATTTGGATGCAGAACGGTGTCTCAGACACCGTCTGCGAATCGCTATGGGGTCGCAAAGACCGCCCTCATTAATATTAATGAGGTGGGTCGTATTTTGCGACCCCATAGCGATTCTCTGCGCTCACTGGGATGGAGGCCTGCTGGAGACAGCAGACCTCCATGTCTGTGACTGCTTTTTAAATAAAGCATTTTTTTTTTTTTTATTGCAGCCCGTTTTCCTTAAAGGAAAACGAGTTGCAATACAAAAAAAATAACGAAACTATTTGGTTTAATTTATTCAGAGCAGGCAGTGGTCCATTGGACCACTGCCTGCTCTGAAAAAATATTTATGGCAACATTCACAAAGGGGAAGGGGTCCCCTTTGCGAATGGGTTACCACCAGTGTGACACTGGTACGCGGTCACAAAGCAATTTAGCATTGCGGTGCGAGTCGCAAATAGGAAGGGGACACCCCATCCTATTTGCGAGTCGCATTCACATTTTGCAAGTCGGTACCGACTCGGAAAATGTGAATGAGCATCGCAATGCTTATTTTGCATGGCGCAATCTGCGATTTTCACACCATGCAAAATGCTACGTACATCTGGCCCTAAGTGTATACTACTATTTTCAGTGCAGACCACTACGTGACCTCATACTACTTGTCTTGTGATTTTTAAGCTTTTTCTCTTTTTTGGATTTTTCCCTACTTCCATTTTGTGATAATCCTTGATTGACTTCTGAACTCCATTTGGGAACTTGTTTTTCTGCCTTTGGAATTTTGCACTAACTCCTAATCATGTCTCAGCCTGGAGCTGAATCAGCTGGAACTGCTTTTGATCTAGAGAATCTGGAGAGCTATACAGTGGTTATTGAGCATTCCAGCAGTCCTTGGGCCAGCCCTATGGTTTAGTCCCAAAAGCTGCTGCTCCTGGTGCCTACCGGAGTCTCAATGCGGACACTAAAACTGACACGCTCCCCATCCCCCAAGCTGATGAGCTCATATCTTGGTTGGGAGCTACCAAATACCTCAGCATGTTTGATTTAACATCTGGGTATTGGCAGATTGCCTTGACTTAGGGGCCAAGGAGAGGTCTGCATTTTCTACCCCAGATGGGCACTTTCATTTAAAGTGATGCAGTTTGGGATGAAGCATGCCCTTCCCACCTTTCCTGGTCACCCAGGTGTTGACTGGGCTGGATGAGTTCAGTGCCCCCTACCTGGATGACATTGCTGTCTTTGGTTCCACATGGGAGGAACAGTGACAACACCTCTGCAAAGTGTTGGAGGTCCTGCAAAAAGCAGTCCTCACTATTAAGGCAAGCAAGTGCCAAATAGTGCAGGGTTCTGTGGTGTATTTGGGACTCTAGGTGGGGAGTGGCCAGGTGGCACCCCTAAAGCCAAAGATTGATACCATTCTGGCTTGGGAACCTCTCAAGACCCAGACTGAGGAGAGAGACTTCTTAGGCCTCACTAGTTACTCCAGGAGGTTTTTCCAGAGGTATGGCACCATTGTTACCCCCTTGACTGAGGTGGCTTCCAAGAAGCAACCAAAGAAGGTGATCTGCACAGAGGCTTGCCAGACCGCTTTTGATGCCCTGAAGGCTGCCATGTGCACAGCACCTGTGCTGAATGCACCTGATTATTCGAAGGAGTTTGTTGTGCAAACAGATGCCTCAGAGCATGGTATAGGAGCAGTACTCTCACAGCTTAATGAAGAGGCCCTAGATCAACCTGTAGCCTTAATTAGCAGGAGATTACTGCCCAGAGAATGTAGGTGGAGTGCCATAGAGCGTGAAGCTTTTGCTGTTGTCTGGGCACTGAAGAAGCTAAGACCTACTTGTTTGGGTCTCACTTCCGAGTTCAGACCAACCACAGGCCCCTCAGATGCTTAATGCCGATGAGGGGTGAGAATCCAAAACTGATGATGTGGTCCATTTTCCTACAGGGGATGGACTTTACAGTGGAACACCGCCCTGGTACAGAACACGTCAATGCTATTAGTCTGTCCAGATTGTACCGCCTTAGTGATTAGAACTCCCATGAGGTATGGTAGTTGCTCCCCAGTTTCAGTGTTAGACTTGGCATCCTTGGCGTGGTCTCCCCTAACTTTTTGCCTCTGTTTCCCAGGTTCTTGATGTGTGCTGGTCTCTGTTTTTGCCATTTTTGTTACTCAGGGCCCTTTACCACTGCTATACAATGCTAAAGTGCATCTGCTCTTATGTGGAATGTATGTATAATTGGATTTCTATGATTGGCATATTTAATTTACTGGTAAATCCATAGTACAGTGCACTAGAGGTGCCCAGGGCATGTAAATCAAATACTACTGGTGGGCCTGCAGCACTGGTTGTGCATCCCAAATTAGTAGCCCTGTAAACATGGCTTAGACCTGCCATCTCAATGTCTGTGTGTGTAGTTTTAAACTGCCAATTCAACTTGGCAAGTGTAGCCACTTGCCAGGCCTACACCTTCCGTTTTCTGACATGTTAGACACTCCTAAGGTAGGCCCTAGATAGCCCAATAGGCAGGGTGCAGTGTATGTTTAAGTTAGAACATATAGGTGGTCATTACAACCCTGGTGGATGGTGTTGAAGCGGCGGTAAGACCGCCAGCAGGCCGGCGGTAACATTTTTTGAATTACGACCGTGGCAGAAACCTCCAACAAAGACAGCCACTTTAACGCTCTGACCGCCACGGCGGTACAAACAAACAGCGCAGCGGTCACCGCCAACAGACAGGCGGAGGACAATGTACCGGCCACACTATTATGACAGGCCAATCCGCCACCTTTCCCGGTGCAGATTCAGCGTGGATAAAAACGCGGAAACAGGCATTTCAAAGGAAAAACACTCACCTCTACACACTCCACGAGGAAGGAGGACACCATGGAGCCGGAACTCCATATTCTTCCTGCGCTAGTCTTCCTGCTCCTGTACCAGGAGCACCAACGCCGGCAGCGAAGACCACGGTGAGTACTACAACTACGACATAGGGGAGGGCGGAGGCAAAAAACATGGACACTCACACGCAACACCCCAACCCCCACCCTCACCCACTACAACACACACACCAATGCATATCTATACATTACAGTAACAACCCCCAACCCCCCCAGAAGAATGCAAAGGCAAAAGGAAATGAGTGTAACCATTGTAATATATCAAAATTCAGTAACAAAATATACACCACGATTAGTAGTCCAGGTATTGCACCATTCATAGTTCGTGGACCACTGGGCCCAAAATGCATGGGCGAGGCCCACACAAGATACTCGAACATTACGGAGAGAACACTGCTAGGGTATCAGATAGAAATACAACAGGCACCTCAGGGGGAAGGAATTGGGGGGCACCTCAGCCGGATGAGTGCACAACGCCAGATCCACGAGGGGGCTCCATGCCCATTGATGTATCCTGGGGAGTGCAAAGCCACAGTCTCTCAAATCCCTACAGTGGGTGGATTGTCCACGCTACCATCCTGAAGATTGCAAAGCCACAGTCTCACAAGTCCCTACAGTGGGTGGTTTGCCCACTGCTGCATCCTGGGGAGTGCAAAACCACAGTCTCTCAAGTTCCTACAGTGGGTGGATTGCCCACTGTACCATCCTGGGGAGTGCAAAGCCACAGTCTCTGAAGTCCCTACAGTGGGTGGTTCGTCCATTGCTGCATCCTGGGGAGTGCAAAGCCACAGTCTCTCAAGTTCCTACAGTGGGTGGATTGCCCACTGTACCATCCTGGGGAGTGCAAAGCCACAGTCTCTCAAGTCTCTACAGTGGGTGGGTTGTCCACTGATCCATCCTGAGGAGTGCAAAGCCACAGTCTCTCAAGTGGATGCATGTCTCCACTGGTTCTGGAGGGGGACTGGGTGCCCAGAGTGCTTCATCCTGTGCAGGACAGAGGTAGTGAATGCATGTCTCCACTGGTTCTGGAGGGGGACTGGTGCCCAGAGTGTTTCATCCTGTGTAGGACAGAGGTAGTGGATGAATGTCTCCACTGGTTCTGGAGGGGGCTTGTGCCCAGAGTGCTTCATCCTGTGTAGGACAGAGGTAGTGGGAGAGGACACAGGGGACGTGTGAATGGTAGTGGGGGTGGTGAGTGCACATGAGCGGGGTGTGGTGGTGGGTGTGCTGGTGCGGGACGTAGTGGCTGTAGTGGTAGTGCATGCAGGTGTGAGTGTAGATGAGACTGTGAGGGAGATGAGGAGGAGGGGGACACAGTGGAGGCAGTGAATGTTGTTGTGTCTGTATGTGTGTGATGCTTGCGTGAGTGCCTGTGGGATGTGTGGTGCTTATGTTTGCCTGAGCTTCCCTTGTGTGGTGAGGTGTGTGCAGGCTGGTCTGATGGTGTGCTTGGGATAGGCAGAGGTACACGGGATTGGGTCTGGGTGGAGGAAGTTGGAGGGGGAGGCTAGACACAGGGACAATGGCTGCCATCAGTGCTGAGGCCAGAGTTTGAAAGGTTTGATGAAGGACCACCTGACCAGAATGAATGCCCTCCAGGAATGCACTGGTTTGTTGCAACTCCTTTTTACACCCTGAATGGCATCCAAAATGGTAGACTGCCTAACAGTGAGTGACCTGAGGAGGTCAATGGCCTCCTCACTGAGGGCAGCAGAGGTGACTGGGGCAGGGGCTGAGGTGCCTGGGTCGAAGGTGATGCCCACCCTCCTGGGTGAGCTGGCACGGGGCGAAGGCTGAGGGGCTGCTGGGAGGGCGGCGCTGTTAGGGGGGGTGGCGGCTGTACCTGTAGAAGAGGGGGGCACAGATTTTGCCACCACCACAAAGGAGCTCCCATCGGAAGACGAGTCTGTGTTTCTGGTTTCAGCTCCTGTCAGCGCCGTGGTGCTCCCCTCGCCCTCCGTCCCACTTGTGTATTCAGAGTCCGTAGTGTGGCCCTCCATGGCCATGTGGGATGCAGCTCCCTCGTGCTCCAGTGCCAGTGCTCCTCAGCCTGATGATGCTAATGCACACAAGAACAGGGAGACCGCAAAAAAAGGGGGGGACAGAAGAAAGACAGGTTGAGTGCATGGCTTACCGCTACCGTTGGTGGACATGACAGACACAGCAGCCCCCTGCACTACGTCGCGCTGTTGGGCTCTACAGTGCAATTCCTGGGAAATGGCCTACAAGGCTATGGACGACATCTGCACACATAGATGACCCAAGTGCACGAATAGCTGTACTTGGCACTCTACAGAGGTGGGGTGGGGGGCCACAGGGCCATGCCTTACAAAGGGGCCTAGCCTACGTAACTCTCCCTGGCCTAAGGAAACCCACAGCCCTCCTCCCCCAGCCAGACCCCTCCTTTTCAGCTGAATGAGGGTGTACTCACCCCCTTGTGTCTGCTGTGATGCCCTCAAGTGCCCATCCAACTCCGGGTAGGCCACTGCCAGGATCCAGGACATCAAGGGGGTCATGGTTCGAGGGGCACCCCTCCCACGTTGGGAGGCTATCCCCAGCTGAGCCTCCGCCGTCTTCTTGCTCCAGCGGCGAATATCCTCCCATCTCTTCCGGCAGTGGGTGCTCCGTCTGTGGTGGACCCCCAGGGTCCGGGCGTCCTTGGCGATGGCACGCCAAATATCCTTCTTCTGGTGGGCGCTAACCTACATGAAATCTACAGGGGAAGAAGAGAAGTCATTACCAACTGCACCATCAATGTAAGTGGCCCCCATCCCTTCCCTTGCCATGTGGTACATGCACCCACCGTCTTTCATGCACTCAGAACTCTGCCCCCTTCCTTCTTACAACCAGCCCTCTCCACACAGACATAGCCCATACAACATGCTCCCTGTGTACTTATCTGTTGGTCTGGAGGACCGTAGAGTAGCGTGTACTGGGGGAGGATCCCGTCGACGAGCTTCTCCAACTCCTCCGATGTGAAGGCAGGGGCCCTATCCCCAGACGCACGAGCCATTGTCTCTTCCAGACCGAGGTCACAGCAGCATTTGCAGTGTAGGTCCTCTCCTGTCGAAGATCAGGTATTGAGTGATTCAACAGCTAGAAAATGGCGGTCACGTCCGCGGTGGTGCATACCATCACCGCCAGCATACATCGTCATTGGCTCCTGGGACCCATAGGGTCCAATGTTAACCAATGCAGCATTGCGCCGCGGTCTTCAACCGCCTACCGCGACGGTGTACAACCCCAGCGCAGTTACCTCACATCCCATTGTCCCACTTTAGAGGTCAGACAGCCGCCATTTCAGGGGCCCACATGGCCTACTTACCAACTGCGTCACACATACCTAGGCCTACTCTCAACACACATACAGGCCAGATTTTGTGTATGAATCGTGTTCTGTGTAGACTGTGGGTACATACCTCTGAGTTGTTTGACTCTGTGCTCGCTGTTGTCCTTCATAGGCACCGTCCGTTGGGACATGTGAGGAGATGGCGGAATCCTCCGGTGTACCGACCACTGGTGGACCCGTCGACAATGGAGGAAAGAAATTTGATAATCACCTACAGGTTTTGAATCCAGGAACTGTGTACCCAATTGGAGCCAGACATGATGTCAGCAATCCGCCATCCCACAGGAATCCCCCCTCAAGTGCAGGTGCTATCAGTGCTCCATTTCCTTGCAAGTGGGTCTTTTCAAACAACTGTGGCCATGGCATCAGGGATGTCCCAGCCTAAGTTTTCCAACGTATTGTCCAGAGTGTTGTCTGCCCTGATAAAACACATGCGGAGCTACATCGTATTCCCTTAGGTGGAGGACTTGCCTACAGTGAAAGGTGACTTTTATGCCCTTGGACATATCCCCAACATCATAGGTGCCATTGATGGGACCCATGTGGCTTTGGTTCCCCCCCACACAGGAGTGAACAGGTGTACAGGAACCGGAAGAGTTATCATTCCATGAATGTACAGATGGTATGTTTGGCCGACCAGTACATCTCCCATGTGAATGCCATGTTCCCTGGCTCAGTGCATGACGCCTACATCATGCGGAATAGCAGCATCCCTTATGTGATGGGTCAACTCCAGAGGCACCGTGTGTGGCTATTAGGTGACTCTGGTTACCCCAGCCTGTCATGGCTACTGACCCCAGTGAGGAATCCCAGGACCAGGGCAGAGGGACGCTACAATGGGGCCCATGGGCGGACTAGGAGGGTGATCGAATGCACCTTCGGCCTCCTGAAGGCCAGGTTTAGGTGCCTCCATATGAGAGGTGGATCCCTATTCTACTCACCAAAGAAGGTGTGCCAGATCATCGTGGCCTGCTGTATGCTTCATAACTTGGCTTTGCGACGACAGGTGCCTTTTCTGCAGGAGGATGGTCCAGATGGCGGTGTTGTGGCAGCTGTGGAGCCTGTAGACAGTGATGAGGAGGAAGCAGAGGAAGAAGACATTGACAACAGGGACTCAGTCATCCAGCAATATTTTCAGTGAAACACAAGTGAGAATACATTCCTGCCTACTACAAGTACTTTTACACTTCTACCTATTTCATGTATGTCGATTTCTCCCAGTGTATGGTCACTGAGTTGTCACTTTCCCTTACGGTTTCACAGGTGTGGGTCCCAACGTGTGTCATCTGCTTAGATTCCTCATTGACTAGAGCTGTGTGACATAGGTACGTTGACATTACCATTTCCTGAAAATTTTGTCACTGTAATTGCAAATACACTATTTCGAAATCACAGACAGACTCCAGATCTTTTGGTGCTTTATGTGTGTTTATTTACATACAAAATATTGGAAGTGGAAGTCAAATGGTGAGGGGTGGTGGCAGAGGAGTGTCCATGGCAGAGTCCAGTCTATTTGTCTCACAGGTGCATTGCCCATATGGGCATAGGAAGTGGAGCTGGGGCAGTTTCAATATGGACAGGGTGACAAAGTGGGACAGTGGCTTGACAATCAGGGTGGTCTAATTTCTTGGCGGGGGTCTTGGCATCGTGCTCTGTCTTGTTCCTGGATCTCAGGGACCGTTTACGGGGTGGTTCTCCGTCTGCAGGGGGTGGTGGTCCTGTGGCTGTGCCTCCTGTCCACCAGAGCCTGCGGAGGTGGTGGGCAGTTCAGTGTCCATGCTACTGTCAGGGGCCCCTCTTAGTGCCACAGTGTCCCTCCTTGTATTGAGTATTTCCTTCAGCACCCCTACGATGGTGCCCAGGACGGAGCTGATGGTTCTGAGTTCCTCCGTGAAGCCCAAATACTGTTCCTCCTGCATGCGCTGGGTCTCCTGAAACTTGGCCAGGACCGTTGCCATTGTCTCCTGGGAGTGGTGGTATGCTCCCATAATGGAGGAGAGGGCCTTGTGGAGAGTGGGTTCCCTTGGCCTGTCCGCTCCCTGTCGCACAGCAGCCCTCCCAGTTCCCCTGTGTTCCTGGGCCTCCGTCCCCTGGACCGTGTGCCCACTACCACTGCCCCCAGGTCCCTGTTGTTGTTGGGGTGGTGGGTTATCCTGGGTTCCCTGTAGTGGTGGACACACAGCTGATTGACGTGTCCTGGGGAGATAGGTATGGGCCCGCTGGGTGGGTGCTGTGCTGGTGTGTGTATGTGTATCAGGTGTGTGTATTTCAAATTGTCCAATGTGGCAGTGTTTTGTAGCAGTGTGTGTATTTTGAGCGCGGCGGTGTGTACCGCCAATGGATGACCGCGGTTGAAAGCCCGCCACGTGGATTCTTGTGTCGTGATAGTTTTGGCATATTTCTGTTGGCATGACGGTGGAGGTATTTTTTTCGCCAGTTTATCACTGACCTTTGGTGTGGCGGACTTGTGTGGATGTCTGAATTTTGTTGCATTCTGAGATGTGGGTCATAATGGCTGTGGCGGTGTGTTGGCGGTCTTCTGCACGGCCGTTGGTGGTCTTCTGCATTGCTTTTACCGCCAATGTTGTAATGACCCCCATACTAATGTGTTTTATATGTCCTAACAGTGAAATACTGCCAAATTCATTTTTCACTGTTGCAGGGCCTATCTCTTTCATAGGTTAACATGGGGGCTTCCTTTAAATATGATTCAAGTGCAGATTCCCTTTGGGAGCAGATAGACATCTGGAGTTTGGGGTCTCTGAGCTCACAATTGAAAAATACATATTTTAGTGAAGCTGGTTTTGAGATTGTGTGTTTTAAAATGCCACTTTTAGAAAGTGGGCATTTTCTTGCTTAAACCGTTCTGTGACTCTGCCTGTTTGTGGATTTCATGTCTGGGTCAGTTTGGCAGTTGGGCTGTTTGCACCTCTCTCTAGACAGTGGCACAAAGGAAGCTGGGGTGAAGCATGCATGTCCTGATGTGCCATCTTTGCTAGGACGGAGGGGAGGAGTGGTCACGTACCCCTGAAAGGGCTGTGCCTGCCTCACACAATTCAGTCTCCAATCCCCTGGTGTGTGTCTGGGGCCTGGCCTGGTCAAGGCAGGATCATACAAATAAGATAGACTTTCCTTTAACTGAGGGTGATTCTCCTTTACCCTTCCTAGTGTGAGGGTCGTTGCTTGGAAAGGGGGTAACCTGACTGCCAACCAAAGACCCCATTTCTAACATACACGTGTGCACAAAGGGACACTGCCCAGTCCAATGTTCAAAGGGCCCACATGGCCACAGGGCACAGTCTAATGCCCAACTCAAATCCTGACATAATTTGGATAGAACTCTGCAGGAGCATCAGTTTTCAAGTTGGCAGGCAACTCAGGGGGAGGGGGGCACTTCAGCGGGATTCAGAAACAAGCCCACTGGTTCTGGAGGGGGCTCCATGCCCATTGCTCTGTCCTGGGGAGTGTAAGGCCACAGTCTCTTGGGTGGGTGACTTTTCCACTGGTTCTGGATGGGAAACATGCCCATTGCTCTGTCATGTGGAGTGCAAGGCCACAGTCTCTCAGGTGGGTGACTTTCCCACTGGTCCTGGATAGGGCATCATGCCCATTGCTCTGTCCTGGGGAGTGCAAGGCCACAGGCTCTCAGGTGGGTGACTTTCCCACTGGTTCTGGGTGGGAAACATGCATATTGCTCTGTCCTGAGGAGTGCATGGCCACAGTCTCTTAGATGGGTGACTTTTCCACTGGTTCTAGAGGGGGCAACATGCCCATTGCTCTATCCTGGGGAGTGCAAGGCCACAGACTCCCAGGTTGGTGACTTTCCCACTGGTTCTGGATGGGCAACATGCCCATTGCTCTGTCCTGTGGAGTGCAAGGCCACAGTCTCTCAGGTGGGCGACTTTCCGACTAGTTCTGGATGGGGCAACATGCCCATTGCTCTGTCCTGGGGAGTGCAAGACGACAGTCTTTCAGGTGGGTGATTTTCCCACTAGTTCTGGATGGGGCCCCTCATACAGCAGCCCATGGAGGGTGGCCTACATGGTGTCAGCTAATGGTGATGGCTTCACAGTGGGGGCAGATGGAGGTGCCTCCTTGGCTGCCTCTGCAGGTGGTGATGGCTGCAGTATGGTGGCAGATGGAGGTCCCTCCTGGGACACATCTGAAGGTGGAGCTGGCTACAGATTGGTGGCAGATGGAGGTTCCTCCTGGGCAGCCTCCGCAGGTGGTGATGGCTGCAGTGTGGTGGTAGGAGGAGGTGCCTCCTGGGCAGCCTCTGCAAGTAGTGATGGCTGTACTTCCTTAACTGGCAGTGGGGGCCCAGGGACCACTGGTGATGGTAGAGTAGAGGGCTTCATCCCCTCAATGACATGCAGCGTGGATTCTTTACCCTTCCTGGCAGGGGGTGATGGCTTCTTCTACTTCTTGGATGGAGGTGCATGCTCCTTCCCCTTCTTGCCTGCATGTGCAGGCTCCTTCCCCTTCTTGACTGGAGGTGCAGGCTCCTTCCCCTTCTTGCCTGGAGTTGTGGTATCCTTCCCACTATGAGTAGGTGGTGCAACCACATTCCCCATGGACTGTTTGGCTGAGGTGCTGGGCTGGGTCGTTGGGACCCTGTTCGTACGGGCAGGACGGTGGGGAAGGAAAGGGAAGAGGTCAAGTTGGGCAAGGAAAAGCTTCTTAGGGACGGTGGGGCAGGAGGAGGGAGGAGTGATGGAAATGGAGGTTGAGGGAGTAGTTGTGGGAGGCTTATGTCTGCTGGATTTGGGTGCAGGTGCATGGGCTGTATGCTGATGTGAGGTGGATGGCTGTTGGGTGTGTGAGTGCTTGCCTTTGTGTCCTTTAGGAGGGGAGGCAGACAGAGTGGGAGAGGACAGAGGGGACGTGTGCGTGGATGTTGTGGAGGTGTCTGCTAGTGAGGTGTGTGTGCTGCTTAGTGTGGTGATGCTGGTGGTGGATGCTGATGTAGGGCATGCAGGTGTGAGTGTGGACGTAACTGGGAGGGAGGTGGAAGAGGAAGAGGAGTGGAATATAGTGGAGACAGTGGATGTTGTTGTGTCTGCAACTGTATGGTGTTTGTGTGAGTGCTTGTGGGATGAAGTGTGGTGCTTATGTTTGCCTTTGCCCCTCTTGGGTGTTGTCTTATGTGCATGCTCGTCTGTATGTGTGCCTGGGATGGGATGAGGTTGAGGAGAATGGGATGGGAAGTGGTAGTTGGAGGGGGGATGGTAGAAACAGGGACAATTGTTGCCATCGGAGAGGAGGCCAGAGCCTGAATCGATCTCTATTGGGCTGCCAATCCACCGTGAATGCCCTCCAGGAATGCACTGGATTGCTGCGTCTGTGATGCCAGCCCCTGGATGGCATTCACAGCGGTTGATTGCCCTAAAGAGTTGGCTCTCAGGAGGTCAATAGCCTTCTCACTCAGTGCAGCAGGGCTGAATGGTGCAGGGCCTGAGGTGCATGGGACGAAGGAGACGCCCATCCTCCTGGGTGAGCGGGCACGGGCAACTTGCTGTGGGGCTACTGGGAGGGCAGTGCTGGTACAGGAGGTGATGGCTCTACCTGCATCTGGGGTGGTCACAGAGGTGTCCTCCACCACCAGGGAGCTTCCATCAGAGGAGGAGTCTGAGTCTGTGTTGTCACTTCCTGTCTCTGTCGTGGTGCTCCCCTCGCCCTCCGTCACACTGGTTCCTCGGCATCGGTGGTCTCTGCCTCCTGGGTCCTGTGGGATGCAGCTCCCTCTGCCACTGGTGCCCCAGCTCCTCCACCTGATGATGCTAATGAACACAAGGACAGGATGACAGAACAAAAAAGGGGGGCAGAGAAACAAAGGAAACACTTGGTGAATGACTGCTCCAGCACACACAGCATACACAGCACCGTCACACACAGAGAACAGGCTTAAGCACTATGCATCGCACTGCCAGTGACATGGCAAGATGCTAAGGCAAGATGAAGGCCACACACAGCCAGCTGCAGCCCTCCTTGGACCCACAATGCCCTGCCTGAAATGGACTGCTAACAGGCTAGGTTACCTGTATTTGATATACACCCATTACCCTAGAGATGATCCACGCTGCAATGTCTGGCCTGGCCTTAGGGGCACCCACTAACTCACATCACCACCCAGATCCCACCCCGCCTGACAAAATTTGTAATGATACCCACTGTACTCACTCCCATTGTGGCTGCTGTGATTCCCTCAAGCGCCCATCCAGCTCAGGGTTGGCCAACGCCAGTATGCGGGCCATCAGGGAGGTCAGTTTCAATGGGCACCCCTTCCTCGTTGGGAGGCCATCTCCAGCTGGGTCTGTGCGGCCTTCCGAGCCCAGCGTCTCAGGTCCTCCCACTGTTTCTGACAGTGGGTGCTCTACCTGCCATAGACCTCCAGGGTCCGCACATCCTTGAGATGGCACGCCATGTTCCCTTCTTTTGATGGGCGCTGACTTACAGAGGCAATACAGACAAGACCACGCCATTAAACAAACAGTTTAGCCTGTCACACAAGTAGCCCATTATACCTGTTTCTATCACCATTGGCACACACATCGCCCAGTGCAGGCCCTTGACACCACCACAAGACATTCCCCCACCTCCCCTTCCACGATGCTTGCACTCACATCTCCATGCATCCTTCCCACATGCATTGTGGCCAAAGGGTATTCACCTGTTGGTCCGGAGGCCCATACAGCAGTCGGTACTGGGGTAGGAACCCATCCACCAGTTGCTCCAACTCCTCCGAAGTGAAGTTAGGGGCCCTTTCCCCAGTCTCACGGGTCATGGTAGGTTTCAGACACAGGTCACAGCAGCACACGCAGTGTAGGTGTTCTCCTGTTGAAGGTCAGGAAACAAGTGAGGAATCAGATAGAAAATAGTGGTCAGGTTCGGGGCGGCGTACACCATCACTGCCGGCGTAGATCTCTATTAGCCGCTGTACTCCATACAGCCCCATATTAAACACTGAGGAATTGCATGGCGGTGCAAGTCCGCCTTCCGCAACGACACCCAACGTCGTCAGAATTACCTTACTTCCACCTGTCCGTACATACAGGACAGGCGGTTGCCATTTCAAGGGGGAGCAGTCATATCGACATTAACTGCATCACAGATTAGATTGGCACACACCTCGCCATTAACCCTGTCCCATTGCATAAGTCCACCAAGTAGACTGCAGTTGTGGTTCCATTGTTCCAGTTGTGACAGTCTACTTACTCTGGTGTCCCCTAAATTAGGTACCTAACGCTGCAGATGAATAGGAGGTGGAGAAATGCCCTGTGTACAGACCCATGGTGGACTTAATTACACTGGAGGACAGGCATAGTATCCTCACCTATAAACTGGGCAGGGCCACAATCACAGAGCTGTGTGCCCAATTGGAGCCGGACCTGATCTCATCTATCCGTCATCCCACTGGGATCCTCCCCTCTTGTGCAAGTGCTATCAGTGCTCCATTTCTGTACAACTGTTTCCTTCCATGTGACAGTGGGCTTGGCAGCAGGAATGTCGTAGCCAATATTCTCAATCATGCTTGCAAGAGTGTTGTCTGCCCTGGTAAAACACATGTGCAGCTACATTTCTTTCCCCCAGGTGGAAGAATTGGCCACTCTGAAATGGGACATATCCCCAATATTATTAGGTTGATTGATGGTACACACATTGCGTTTGTCCCCCCTGCAAGAATGAACTGGTGTTCATGAATCTCAAGAGTTTCAACTCACTGAATGTGCAGATGGTGTGCCTGGTGGGCCAGTACCTCTCCCATGTCAATGCTAAGTATCCTGGGTCAGTGCATGATGCCTTTTTTCTGAGGAATAGCAGCTTCCCAAATGTGATGGCCCAACTACAGAAGCACAGGGTGTGGCCAATAGGTGAGCCTTGGTCCCCACCCACTTTATGTTAGTATCTGCCTTCTGGGGTTAACCCCATAGGATTGTGTAAGGCTAAAGTTTCTACCTCACTATTTTTAGGTGACTCTGGCAACCCAAACCTTTAGTGGCTCCTGACCCCTGTGAGGAACCATTATAATGAGGCACATGGGCGAAACAGAAGAATAATTGAAAGGACCTTTGGCCTCCTGAACGCCAGGTTCAGGTGCCTCTATCTGACAGGTGGATCCCTGTGCTACTCACTGAGAAGGTCTACCAGATAGTAGTGGCATGCTGTATGTTGCACAACCTGGCCCTCAGATGCCATGTACCTTTTATGCAGGAGGAGGAGACTGGAGATGCCCCAGTGGCAGCAGTAGATCCTGATGACAGTGAGGATGAAGAGACTGCGGATGAGGATGAGGACAACAGAATATCAGTTATTCATCAGTACTTCCAATGATACACAGGTGAGACAGTGCAACTGCACATTTCTGTGAACATTGATGTATTCTGTGTGGCTGTAGCATGATGGCATTAACTTCCTTTGCATCTCAATTTACTGTCACCAATGGTTTGTCATTTTACAGATGTTGGTGATATAACAACTGTGTACTGATGTGCTGACTACAGCCAGCTACAGGTCATTATTTCTATGCTCTCATAGTGTACAGTTCATTTGCACTAGATGTGAGTGTTTCCATGAATACACATTTTCAATAAAGAAAATACTAGTAGTCAAGTTGTGTTCAAGGGTGTTTATTGTAGTGCTAAGAAATTGAGAGGAAAGTGCTATTTGATGGGGGAAAGTCCAGGGTATTGTTCCAGTCTATTTGTAGCACAGATGCAATGTCCAAGGGGCCATTGGAAGGGGAGCAACAGCAGTTCAATGTGGAGAAGGTGACTGAGTGGGACACAAGGGGGACAATCATGAGAGTCTCATTTCCTGGCGGGGTCTTGGCAAGTGTCTCTGGCTTCTGTCTGGGTCGCAGGGAATGTTTGCGGGGTGGTTCACCTTCTGCAGAGGGAGGGATGCTGGTGCCCTGTGGGTCCTGTGGCAGGGCCTCCTGCCCACTAGCTGCAGCAGAAGTGGAGGGCAGGTAAAATGGACTGGCTAGTGGTAGGGGCCCCCTGGTGTGCTGTTGCCTCCCTCATGATGTTGGCCATGTCTGCCAGCACCCCTGCAATGGAGATCAGGGTGGTGTTAATGGCCTGCAAGGATTCCCTGACTCCCTGATAGTGTCCCTCCTGCAGCCGCCTGTTCTCCTGCACGTTGTCAAGGATCTGGCCCATCATGTCCTAGGAATGCTGGTAGGCTCCCAGCATCTCAGAGAGTGCCTCCTGGAGAGTCATTTCCATGGTCCTGTCCTCCTCCTGGTGCACAGCAGTCCTCACTGTGTCCCTGTTGGCCTGTGCCTCTGTCCCCTGAACGGTGTTCCCACTGCAACTGACCCCAGGTCTTCGGTGTGAAGTGTGGCCTGGAGTCCCTGTACAGGTGGGCACACTGCTGGTTGACGTGTCCTGGGGACAGAGGTGTGGGTACGCTGGGTGGGTGTTGTGGTGTTGGATACTGAAGGGGGAGGCTTTGTGGTAGACTGTGTAGGAGGCTGGCCTGGCTTATAGTGGGTACCAATGGTACTTAAGTCTTATGCCAGGACCCGTTATCCCTTATTAGTAGAGTGTAGTAGTGTTTTATCAGCTTA
The DNA here is from genome assembly GCF_031143425.1 of Pleurodeles waltl. Lineage (NCBI taxonomy): Eukaryota > Metazoa > Chordata > Amphibia > Caudata > Salamandridae > Pleurodeles > Pleurodeles waltl. The sequence continues at coordinate 144,379,985 of NC_090439.1, read as the reverse complement.
GGCTGATAGATGTAGCTATAGCAGAGCAGCCAAGGCTGAACTAGGAGACTTGCAAAGCTCATGCAATACCTCTTATATCATATAGGTGCTATATCATAAGAAAAACAATACTCATAGTTACTGTTGGACTTTTGGCCATACGCATGGTCATCCCTAGTCTTTTTGCCTCCTTCCTCCTGGTTTTTCTGACCTTTCGCTGTTGGCTCTAGGACTCTGAGCACTTTATCACTGCTGACCAGTGTTAAAGTACAGGTGCTCTCCCATCTAAAGTTGGTATGATTGGCTTATACCTGATTGGCATATTTAATTTACCTATAAGTCCCTTGTACAGTGGTATCTCTATACCCAGGGCCTGTAAATTAAATACTACTAGTGGGCCTGCAGCGCTGCTTGCGCCACCCACTGAAGTAGACTTTCAAACCTGTCTCAGGCCTGCTAGCGCAGGGCCTGTGTGCGCAGTTTTCTGCCACAGGGACCTGGCATCTAAATTTACTTGCCAGGCCCAGGACTCCCCTTTTACTACATGTAAGTCACCCCTAAAGTACGCCCTGTGGGCAGGGTGCCATGTATGTAGAAAGGCAGGACATGTGCCATATTGCATGGCCTGTCCTGGTAGTGACAAACAGCCTAACTTGGTGTCTCACTGCTGTGAGTGCTGCCTTCTCATAGGATTGCATTAGAAATGCCCTGCCTTATGTGTAGGGGTATTGTCTGATTTATGAGGGCTAGCGTAGGCGTGTTTGGTATGGTTGTGATGGTGATAATAAATACTGCTTACTGGTGTGGGTGTATTTTTTATTACTATCACAGAAATGCCACTTCTAGAAAGTGCGCATTTATCTGTGCTTATGATTCTGGTGTTTTGCAGCTTGACTCCAATCCACGTCTGGGCAGAGTGACAGTTGGGGCTTTGTGCATACTTTTCAGACAGCCTGTACACAGGGAGGGTGGAGGTGTCACTGAGGTGCATCTACATACTGAATAGTCTTCCTGGGCTGAGAGAAGGGAGAGGCGGGGCACACCTACATTTGTAAAGGCTGTGCCCTGGCCTCACACAATAGGGTCGTTAACCCCCCACTGATGTTTGGAGCCTGTGCTGAAAGGAGAGAGGGGGCACTCCCAGAACCAGTTGTAACTGGCTGGAACCTCCTCTCCCTACCACTGTAAAACACTGTAAGAACTGACTATAAGTACAGGGGAATTTTCCCCACAATTTGAACATTCTTGGAACTTGAAACTGGACACAGAACGCTCATGAATGGACTCACCAGGAAACCGCCATGGACTGCTGCTGCTGTGCTGACCTGTGACCTGCCTGGTCACTAGGAGGAACTGCCACCAACTGCACCCCTTGTGCTGGCCTGTAGCTGGACCCACCAGCCCTGTGCTCCCTCTTGTTGAATTGTTCCCAGGGGCAGGGTGCTGTGGCCCCTGACCCCTGCACTGATCTTCTTTAAATGTGGCCTTAGCGCTTAGGGGAAAAGCGCTCTTGTGGACATGCTGTAGAAGAAATCACCGCCGCAGCCCAGGCTGCATAATTGCCCCAGCGCTGTGAAAAGCGCTTGAAAAGAATCACCGCCGCAGCCGGGTTCTTTCTTTGTTTGTTGCTGAGAAGCGAGGAGCGCGCTCAGCTCTGTGCCCCCGGGGCACAGGAAAGATCATTTTTAAAGAAATCGGAGCTGGCACGCTCCTAGCGTGCTCCTGGGGGACGCGCCCTTCTCAGGGCGCCCCCGGGGCACCAGCCGGCCCATCCTGGGCCACTACGTCAGCCAGAGAATCGAGGGAGAGGAGTACGCCTCTCCCTCGTGCGCAGGGGTCCCGGAGGACTCTCCTGCTGTCTCTGCCGGGCGGCCGCCTCACGGGAGGCTCGCCCTGGCCCCCAGCTCCGGTGTTGGCCCCCTCGTGGGCCCAGGCCATCGGAAAGGGGTCTCCCCCTCTGAAAGGGCCAACGGAGGCCCCGGGAGACCCCAGGAGTTTGCGGGCCCCCAGAGGGGCCCGTGCACAGCTTGGAGGGGGTGCGTGGCGCCCCCCTCCTTAACCACAAGATTTCCCTGACTCGGGCCCCCCCCCCTGGAGAGGGCCGGTGGAGGCCCGGGGGGCCCCCGGTGATCACGGGTCCCAGAAGGGGCCCGATAAGGAGTCAGAGAGGGTGCGTGCCGCCCCTCTCTATCTGCAATGTTTTGGAAGCCCCCGTTTTTGCGCAAAGGAGCGCCGGGGGCCCCATTATTCGTTTTAGGCACTGGAGGTGCCTTTTCATCATTTTCAGGTACTTTAAAAGGGACTAATGTAACGTTGATTTAAAGTTCTTGCTACAGACTTTTTGTAATTATGTTATATTGCCTACCTGGTCTTTGATGTTTTTTGACATATGTGTGCACATGTTCCTTTTATGGGCATGACTTGCTAATATGTTTGCTTAACTTGCCATAGATTTTCTAATGTTCCTATTATGGGCGTTTTATGATATTCTTATGACAAGTGTGCTAATGTGATAACGTGTTTCCTGACTACTGCTTATGTTGCAGAATACTGAGTAACCTGTGTGTTATGTGTGACTACTGCTAGTTTGCAGAGTAACTAATGTGTAACGTTCTGACAACTGCTAAGGTAGCAGGATAGTACTGTTATGTGATGTTTGTCTGATAATTACGTTGTGTACAATACAGGATATTTTCATATAATCTAGTGTTGTGTTTCCTTGGTGGTGGGAATATTGCGTCACATGTATGTGTGTGTTGTGCAGACGCTTTACGCATTGCCTCCGGGTTAAGCCTAACTGCTCGTGCCAAGCTACCAAGGGGGTGAGCAGGGGTTATCTTGGACGTGTAACTCCCTTGCCCTGACTAGAGTGGGTAAGTTCTGCCTGGCTGAGGTACATACCCTAGCCAACCAGAAACCCCATTTCTAACATTGGAAGTCAGCGGTGAGGATAGGACTTGCGCTTGCACAATACCATTGTGACTCATTATTTCACTACAAGGATTGCGTTTAGACCATCACATGTTTGGCTTCTCTTAACTTTCTCTCTTTGGTCATTTTTCCTGTTTTCAGTTCTCATGCTTGGGTAGTGTGGTTGTCACAGTTGAGTTATTTGTACCTTTTCAAGATGGGGCTTACCTTTGATTTAGAGGACCTGCCGTTTTACACGCAGGGGGAATTAGAGGGGTTCTGTAGAGAGAGAGGGCTGCCTGTAGAAGGGGACCTCAGGAGATCTCTGAATTTCTTTGAAAGGTTTGTGACATTTACCCAGGGAGGGAGTGTGCGTAGGGGGTACCCAGAGGATCCTGAGTGTAGCAAGGGTTCCCAATGGGAGGGCTCCCAGACCTCATCCCTAGAGAGTGGTAGAGAGACTGATCAGGAGGGTGAGAATGACCGGTTGGGGACGCCAGTTGACAGGGAAGGCCCCAGTGATAGGGAGTCCCTTGCTGGGTCCAGTGTAAGAAGCAGGGCTACCTCTCATTCCATGACGCCTGATGAGCTAAGAGATAGGCGGGAAGAGAGGGACCTGAAGTTGCAGTTAGCGCGCCTAGCTGTTGAGGAGAGAAGGGCTGAGGTAGAGAAGGCCTTAGTACAGGAGAGAATGGCAGAGGCAGAGAGGGCCTTTGCCAGAGAAAGACTCGCTCTAGAGCGCAGTCTGAAGGTTCTGGACTCACCAGCGTTGCAGGTGGAGTCCAGTGGTGGCAGCAATGTACAGTGCTGTAGCAAAGAGGTTCCTCACATACCCATAGATCTGGTACCTAGGTTCCAAGAGGGGGGTGACATACGTCAGTGGTTAAAGGAATATGAGAAGGCTCTGGTAGAGCGCAGGATCCCTGAGAAGGATTGGGGAACTGGCCTAGGGAGTTTTATTCCTGAGGAGGGGAGGGATGCCCTACTGACTCTAGAAGAGAGTGACAGGGAGGGGTACTCCGCTGTGAAGAACGCACTGATTGTGAAGTATGGTTTTTCCCCTGAGGAATACAGAAAAAGGTTTAGGGGTGGTAAGAAACTGTCCCACCAGTCTTGGGAGGAGTTTGTGGAGGCTTGCTGCATTGCACTAGATGGATGGGTGAAGGGTAGCACAGTAAACAATTTTGAAGGGCTGTTTAATCTGATTCTCAGAGAGCACCTGTTTCGTTGTTGTTTTTCAGAGTTACGCCAACACTTGTCAGTGTGTGAGCTCTCTGACCCCAGGGAGCTTGCAAAGGAGGCAGACTTCTGGTTGCGTACCAGAGGGTCTGGTGTGACATTAGGGGGTGTTCCTAATGAGAGTGGTCTAGGTGTTTCCCAACAAGGTGTGGTGGGAAAGGAATGGAGTGTCCCAGGTAGGTCCCAGTGGACTGGGATGGGTGAGGGACCCCATGTCCCGTCTCTGAGGAGAGGGAATGGGGCTGGGCTGAGGCCCAAGGTGCCCAAGATACCGTCCCAGGCCCCTGAAGGTTCCATGAGTGAACGCCAGGAGGTGAGCCTAACCTGTGCCGTAGGGCCAGCTGTTCAGAAGGATCCCATTTTGTCATTAGGACTCAGGCGGGTGGCTGGTGATAGCGTTCCGCCGGTCCTGGTGTCTGGTAGTCTCGCTCTACAGCGGAGGAGGCGGAAATCCAGACATAGGGTTGAGAGGGGGCTGCGGGCCCCAGTGGAGAACCTGGAGGGTCAGGGGTCAGCTCTGAGTGCAGAGCCCCCCAGGAATGACCTTGGTGAGACCATTTCTGGGCTGGGGGGAATCCAGACTCTGTCCGATGGGCAGAGGTCAGGAGACCTGCGCCAGCCAGACTCTTGTGTGGCCCTTGGGGAAAGTGTTTCCCTGGTGGGGGGTAGGTGTGCCCCCCAGGAAGTCCTGGTGCGCCAGGCAAGGATTCAACCGCAGGGTGGTGACTCTGGGTTGGATGATCAGGTTCAGGGGGTAAACTCTGACCTGATGGGGAGTACGTGTGCTCCCAAGGAAGTCCTGGTGCGCCAGGCAGTGGTTCAACCGCAGGGTAGTGACTCTGGGTTGGATTGCCAGATTCAGGGGGTAAGCTCTGATCTGGTAGGGGGTAGGTGTGCTCCCAAGGAAGTCCTGGTTCGCTGGGCAATGGTCCAGTCTAAGGGTGTCGTCCCTGGACTAGATAGACAGGTTCAGGGGGTAAACTCTGACCTGGTTGGGGGGGCGGTTAGTGTGCTCACCCCCCTGTGTGAAACTTCTGGTGGCTTCTCCCGAGGTGGGGAGACGCAGGACTCTGGAAGTGGGGTTCAGGGAGGGGGAAGCCCGCCCCGGACCCCGGTGCAACTCAAGGGTGTCGTCCCTAGGTTGGGTGGTCAGTCGCCAGGTAGTGATCCTGGGCTGGCGAGAAAGTTGTGCAGGGCTGCTGTACCCAGCACCCTGGCAAGTGTGGATTCTGGTGATACCCCTCCTAGGAGAGGAGGGCGGGATCCTAGAAGGAGGGGTAGAGGGAGGAGAGCCTCGCCTCTAGCCCCTGTAGAACCTATGGGTGCGGACCCTAGGTTGGTGGATCAGTGGCAGGGTAGAGCCCCTGAACTGATCGGAAATGGAGTGGAGACAGGTTGCTTTGCACCTAGGGCTACCGCCCCCCACTCATTATGGTTTCAGAGACCAGAGGCTCCTAGATGGCCTGGGGCCTGGTTCTGGCCATTGGCAGCTAGAGAATCCCCGTGGGTTGGTCTAGGCTGCCTGGGACGCATTGACAGAGAGATCCCAGTGGAGTCAGGAAGGCGTAGAACTGGAACATGCCCCTGCTGTTGTGGGCCTGGGTCCTTGTTCTATCGCCCCAATCAGGAAAGTACATCAAGGTATTGATTGTTCTCCCCTGGATTTTGGCTGGTAGGGGGTTGTGTTGGACTTTTGGCCATACGCATGGTCATCCCTAGTCTTTTTGCCTCCTTCCTCCTTGTTTTTCTGACCTTTCGCTGTTGGCTCTAGGACTCTGAGCACTTTATCACTGCTGACCAGTGTTAAAGTACAGGTGCTCTCCCATCTAAAGTTGGTATGATTGGCTTATACCTGATTGGCATATTTAATTTACCTATAAGTCCCTTGTACAGTGGTATCTCTATACCCAGGGCCTGTAAATTAAATACTACTAGTGGGCCTGCAGCGCTGCTTGCGCCACCCACTGAAGTAGACTTTCAAACCTGTCTCAGGCCTGCTAGCGCAGGGCCTGTGTGCGCAGTTTTCTGCCACAGGGACCTGGCATCTAAATTTACTTGCCAGGCCCAGGACTCCCCTTTTACTACATGTAAGTCACCCCTAAAGTACGCCCTGTGGGCAGGGTGCCATGTATGTAGAAAGGCAGGACATGTGCCATATTGCATGGCCTGTCCTGGTAGTGACAAACAGCCTAACTTGGTGTCTCACTGCTGTGAGTGCTGCCTTCTCATAGGATTGCATTAGAAATGCCCTGCCTTATGTGTAGGGGTATTGTCTGATTTATGAGGGCTAGCGTAGGCGTGTTTGGTATGGTTGTGATGGTGATAATAAATACTGCTTACTGGTGTGGGTGTATTTTTTATTACTATCACAGAAATGCCACTTCTAGAAAGTGCGCATTTATCTGTGCTTATGATTCTGGTGTTTTGCAGCTTGACTCCAATCCACGTCTGGGCAGAGTGACAGTTGGGGCTTTGTGCATACTTTTCAGACAGCCTGTACACAGGGAGGGTGGAGGTGTCACTGAGGTGCATCTACATACTGAATAGTCTTCCTGGGCTGAGAGAAGGGAGAGGCGGGGCACACCTACATTTGTAAAGGCTGTGCCCTGGCCTCACACAATAGGGTCGTTAACCCCCCACTGATGTTTGGAGCCTGTGCTGAAAGGAGAGAGGGGGCACTCCCAGAACCAGTTGTAACTGGCTGGAACCTCCTCTCCCTACCACTGTAAAACACTGTAAGAACTGACTATAAGTACAGGGGAATTTTCCCCACAATTTGAACATTCTTGGAACTTGAAACTGGACACAGAACGCTGATGAATGGACTCACCAGGAAACCGCCATGGACTGCTGCTGCTGTGCTGACCTGTGACCTGCCTGGTCACTAGGAGGAACTGCCACCAACTGCACCCCTTGTGCTGGCCTGTAGCTGGACCCAGCAGCCCTGTGCTCCCTCTTGTTGAATTGTTCCCAGGGGCAGGGTGCTGTGGCCCCTGACCCCTGCACTGATCTTCTTTAAATGTGGCCTTAGCACTTAGGGGAAAAGCGCTCTTGTGGACATGCTGTAGAAGAAATCACCGCCGCAGCCCAGGCTGCATAATTGCCCCAGCGCTGTGAAAAGCGCTTGAAAAGAATCACCGCCGCAGCCGGGTTCTTTCTTTGTTTGTTGCTGAGAAGCGAGGAGCGCGCTCAGCTCTGTGCCCCCGGGGCACAGGAAAGATCATTTTTAAAGAAATCGGAGCTGGCACGCTCCTAGCGTGCTCCTGGGGGACGCGCCCTTCTCAGGGCACCCCCGGGGCACCAGCCGGCCCATCCTGGGCCACTACGTCAGCCAGAGAATCGAGGGAGAGGAGTACGCCTCTCCCTCGTGCGCAGGGGTCCCGGAGGACTCTCCTGCTGTCTCTGCCGGGCGGCCGCCTCACGGGAGGCTCGCCCTGGCCCCCAGCTCCGGTGTTGGCCCCCTCGTGGGCCCAGGCCATCGGAAAGGGGTCTCCCCCTCTGAAAGGGCCAACGGAGGCCCCGGGAGACCCCAGGAGTTTGCGGGCCCCCAGAGGGGCCCGTGCACAGCTTGGAGGGGGTGCGTGGCGCCCCCCTCCTTAACCACAAGATTTCCCTGACTCGGGGCCCCCCCCCTGGAGAGGGCCGGTGGAGGCCCGGGGGGCCCCCGGTGATCACGGGTCCCAGAAGGGGCCCGATAAGGAGTCAGAGAGGGTGCGTGCCGCCCCTCTCTATCTGCAATGTTTTGGAAGCCCCCGTTTTTGCGCAAAGGAGCGCCGGGGGCCCCATTATTCGTTTTAGGCACTGGAGGTGCCTTTTCATCATTTTCAGGTACTTTAAAAGGGACTAATGTAACGTTGATTTAAAGTTCTTGCTACAGACTTTTTGTAATTATGTTATATTGCCTACCTGGTCTTTGATGTTTTTTGACATATGTGTGCACATGTTCCTTTTATGGGCATGACTTGCTAATATGTTTGCTTAACTTGCCATAGATTTTCTAATGTTCCTATTATGGGCGTTTTATGATATTCTTATGACAAGTGTGCTAATGTGATAACGTGTTTCCTGACTACTGCTTATGTTGCAGAATACTGAGTAACCTGTGTGTTATGTGTGACTACTGCTAGTTTGCAGAGTAACTAATGTGTAACGTTCTGACAACTGCTAAGGTAGCAGGATAGTACTGTTATGTCATGTTTGTCTGATAATTACGTTGTGTACAATACAGGATATTTTCATATAATCTAGTGTTGTGTTTCCTTGGTGGTGGGAATATTGCGTCACATGTATGTGTGTGTTGTGCAGACGCTTTACGCATTGCCTCCGGGTTAAGCCTAACTGCTCGTGCCAAGCTACCAAGGGGGTGAGCAGGGGTTATCTTGGACGTGTAACTCCCTTGCCCTGACTAGAGTGGGTAAGTTCTGCCTGGCTGAGGTACATACCCTAGCCAACCAGAAACCCCATTTCTAACAGTTACTAAAAATAAAGGTACTTTATTTTAGTGACAATGTGGCAAAAATATCTCAGAGGATATACTCCCTTAGGAGGTAAGTAACTTATATAAAATATACACAACAAACCAAATCAGGTAAGTAAAACAGTCAGAAAGTAGTGCAAACACTGTAGAATACAATAGGATGCAATAGGCCTAGGGGCAACACAAACCATATACTAAGAAAGTGGAATGTGAATCACGAATGGACCCCTATGCCAGTGTAGTCTGTAGAGGGTCAATGGGAGTGTAAGAAAACAATAAGGGTGTAAAAGATACCTCACCCCAAGACCCTGGAAAGTAGAAGTAAAGTACTACTATTTCCCCAGAAACACACTAAAGCTGTGATAAATGATTTTGCAAGAAGCACAACAGACTGCAAAGCACTGAAGATGGATTCCTGGACCCAAAGACCTGCAAAGGAAGGGGACCAAGTCCAAGAGCCGCTAAAGTGTCCAAGGGGGGCAGGAGCCCACTAAACCCAGGATGAAGGTGCAAAATGGCTGCCACCGGTTGGAAGAAGCTGCAGGTTTTGCCACAACAAAAGGAGGTAGGAAGTTCTTCATGCAGAAGATGTCCCACAGCATGCTGGAGGATTCAGAGATGTATCCTTGGCAAAATGCTGCAAACATGCCTTGCTAGCTGCAAGAGTCGCAGTTGGAGAAAAAGGGTGTTGCCCGGGCCCAGGACGGACCAGGATGTGGCCACTTGGGAGAGGAGGCAGAGGGGACCCTCAGCTATGTAGCGAGCCCTCAGACAGGAAGGAAGCACCTGCAAAAGTCCTTGAACACAGGTTCAAGAAGTCAGAACATGGCAGTCATCTCAACACTGCACAAAGAGGTCCCACGACACCGGAGATCAACTTAGGGGGCTGAGCGTTGCAGGACGGAGTGCTAGGGATGTAGGCCCAGCTGTGCATGCAGGATTTTGTGGAAATGTGCACAGAAGCCCTTGTAGCTGCATATCACACGGTGCACAGGATTACTGTCTGGGGAAGAGAGGCAAGGACTTACCACCTCAAACTTTGGTCAGTTGGACCACTAGACAGTCTGGCTCACTTGGGTCCAGTGCCAGTCTTCCAGGGGCCAGGCTCATCAGGATGAGAGGGGACCCAGAGTGCCAATGAAGCTGAAGTTTGGTGCCTGCTGATGCAGGGGGAAGATTCCTTCGACCCACAGGAGATTTCTTTGTGGCTTCCTGTGCAGGGTGAAGGCCGGCAGCCCCCAGAGCATGCACCATCAGGAAACAGTCGAGAAAGCAGGCAGGATTAGGCACTACAAAGTCGCTGGGAGTCTTCTGGCTACTTTGTTGGAGTTTTGGAGGCGTTCTGGAGCAGTCAGCGGTCGATCCTTGGCAGAAGTCAAAGAGAGAGTGCAGAGTAGTCCTGCTGGATTCTTGCAAGTCGTAATCTGAGGAAAAGCCCACTGGCGAGACCCTAAATAGCCCTCAGAGGAGTATTGGCCACCTAGTCAGGTAAGCACCTATCAGGAGGAGTCTCTGATGTCACCTGCTGGCACTGGCCGCTCAGAGGCCTCCAGAGTGCCCTCACATCACTGGAAACAAGATGTCAGAGGTCTGGGACACAGTGGAGTAGCTCAGGGCACCACCCCTGGGGTGGTGACGGACAGGGGAGTGGTCACTCCCCTTTCCTTTGTCCAGTTTCACACTAGAGCAGGAACTGGGGGTTCCCTAAACCGGTGTAGATTGGCTTATGCAAGGAGGGCACCATCTGTGCCCTTCAAAGCATTTCCAGAGGCTGAGAGAGGCTACCCCTCCCCAGCCTTCAACACCTATTTCCAAAGAGAGAGGGTGTTACACCCTGCTCTCAGAGAAAATGCTTTGTTCTGCTTTCCTGGGTCTGGGCTTCCCAGACCCCAGGAGGGCAGAACCCTGTCTGTGGGGTTGCAGTAGCAGTAGCTTGAGGGAAAACCCCAGAGAGCTGGTTTGGCAGTACCGGTGATCCATAGTGGAGCCTCCGGGATGCATGGAATTGGCTCCCCAATACCAGATTTGGCATGGGAGGACAAATTCCATGATCTTAGACATGTTACATGGCCATATTTGGAGTTACCATTGTGAAGCTACATATAGGTATTGGCCTATATGTAGTGCACGCATGTAATGGTGTCCCCGCACTCACAAAGTCCAGGGAAATGGCCCTGAACTATGTGGGGGCACCTTTGCTAGTGCAAGGGTGCCCTCACACTTAGTAACTTTGCACCTAACCTTCAGCAAGTAAAGGTTAGACATAGAGGTGACTTATAATTTACTTTAAGTGCAGTGAAAATGGCTGTGAAATAACAAGTGTGTTTTTTCACTCAGGCTGCAATGGCAGTCCTGTGTAAAGGTTTGTCTGAGCTCCCTATGGGTGGCAAAAGCAATGCTGCAGCCCATAGGGATCTCCTGGAATCCCAATACCCTGGGTAGCTAGGTAGCATACACCAGGGAAATATAAGGGTGTTCCAGTATGCCATTTGAAATTGGTAAAAGTGTTCACTGGCCTAAAGTGACAATTGTAAAGGCAGAGAGAGCATAAGCACTGAGGTTCTGATTATCAGAGCCCCAGTGACACATTTAGTCACTACACTGGTAAACACATTCAGGCCACAAACTATGAGCACTGGGGTCCTGGCTAGCAGGATCCCAGTGAGACAGGCAAAAACAAACTGACATACATATAAAAATGGGGGTAGCATGCAAGGCAAGATGGTACTTTCCTACACAACCCCCCCCCCCCCAAAAAAAAAAACGATGGGCAATAAGGCAATAAGGCTAACCTTGCCCAGGTGAGTCTTCATTGTCTAAGTGGAAATATCTGGAGAGTCCATCTGCATTAGAGTGGGTACTCCCAGGTCTATGTTTCACTGTATAGTCCATTCCCTGTAGGGAGATGGACCACCTCAACAATTTAGGGTTTTCACCTTTCATTTGTTTAAGCCATAATAGAGGTTTGTGGTCTGTGTGAACAATAAAGTGAGTACTAAAGAGGTATGGTCTCAACTTTTTCAAGCCCCAGACCACAGCAAAGGCCTCCCTCTCTATGGCAGACCAACACTTTTCTCTTGGGGTCAACCTCCTGCTGATAAAAGCAACAGGTTGATCCTGGCCCTCAGTGTTTAGTTGTGATAGAACTGCCCCTACCCCTAATTCAGAAGCATCAGTCTGAACTATGAATATTTTGGAGTAACAAGGGCTTTTTATGACAGGTGCAGAGCACATGGCCTGTTTGAGATCATCAAAAGCCTTTTGACAGCTAGCTGTCCATAATTCCTTTTTAGGCATTTTCTTTGACGTGAGGTTATTAAGAGGGGCTGCTATAGTGCCCTAATTCTTTATGAACCTCCTGTAGTACTTTGTGAGGCCTAGGAAGGCTCTTACTTGGGTTTGAGTTGTAGGGGGAGCCCATTCCATAATGATTTGGATCTTCCCCTGCAGTGGTGCAATCTGTTCCCCACCTACCAGGTGGCCCAGACAAACCACTTCCCCTGCCCTATCTGACACTTTGAGGACTTGATAGTGAGGTCTGCTTTTTGCAGGGCCTCCAAAACTTTCCACAGGTGGACCAGGTGATCATCCCAGGTGGAGCTAAAGACAGCAATATAGTCTAGACATGCTGCAATAAAGGCTTCCAATCCTTGGAGGACTGTATTCACCAACCTCTGAAAAGGGGCAGGTGCATTCTTCAATCCAAAAGGCATAACTGTAAACAGATAGTGCCCTCCAATGTTTGAAAATGCTGTTTTTTGTTTAGCATCTTCTGATAACTTAATCTGTTAATAGCCTGCAGTTAAATCAAAAGTGCTTACATACTTGGCAGAAGTCAGTGTATCTATAAGCTCATCTGCCCTGGGTATAGGGCGAGCATCAGTTTTTGTTACTTGATTGAGACCCCTATAGTCCACACAAAATCTCATTTACTTTTTTCCATTTTTACAATGAGGTTTGGGGACAAGCACCACTGGGCTGGCCCAAGGGCTTTCAGAAGGTTCAATCACTCCAAGATCTAACATTTTCTGTACCTCTTGTTTGATAGAGTCTCTGACATGGTCAGGCTGTCTATAAATTTGACTTTTGACAGGTAAACAGTCTCCAGTATCAATTGTGTGATCACACCAGGTTGTTGTACCTGGAATTAATGAGAAGAGGTCAGAGAACTAGTCAAGAAGATTTATGCTGTTGTCCTTCTACCCAGCAGTAAGGCAATCTGCCAATACAACTCCCTCCACCAAGCCATCAGCTTCAGTGGTGGAGAAGAGGTCAGGGAGAGGGTCACGCTCTTCCTCCTGCCTCTCATCTGTGTCAATGAGCAGGGTTAAGTCAGCCCTGTCATTATAAGGTTTTATGCAATTGACATGAAGTATCCTAAGGGGGCTTCTCGCAGTGCCAAATAGGTGACCTCACCTTTTTTCTCCACAATGAGGTGGGGTCCACTCCATTTGTCCTGGAGTGCTCTTGGTGCCACAGGCTCCAATACCCACACATTCTGTCCTTGGTGGTACTGAGTCAGGACAGCCTTCTGGTCATGCCTTTGCTTTTGGAGCTCTTGGCTGGCCTGAATGTTTTTACTAGTATTTTTCATGTACTCAGCCATTCTTGATCTGAGGCCAAGCACATAGTGCACAATGTTTTGTTTGGGAGCTCTTAAAGGTTGTTCCCCACCCTCCTGCACAAGAGTAAGGGGACCTCTTATTCCCAGGAGGGTTTTTGCCACTGCAGGAGCTGTAGTGGTCCTTAAGGGTATAGCTTCAGGATACCTAATGGCATGGTCCACTACCAGAAGGATGAATCTATTTCCTGAAGCTGTTGGAGGGTCAAGGAGGCCAACAATGTCAACCCCTACCCTTTCAGAGAAGCGATTATTAATAGGTATAGGTATTGAATAAGATGAGCTATTGGATGGCAATGGAATATACCCGGCCCTTGAGACACCACTCTTCATGCCCCACAAACCCATATCTCTATCAAAATATGCCAAGGATAAAACCTTCAAATAATTGTGCCCGACAATACCATGATAAGAGTAATGAATCACTTCATCAGTGATAAAAGAATTAGCAAAGTTAACAACAGCACAAACACCCTCATATTCCTTATCCATAGAGCCAACCCATTCTACTCTAGGATCAATCAAAGCGCCAAATTTGTGCCATTGTTTTTTATGCACATTTGGTGCAAAACTAACTTCATATTTATATTTTGTCGTTAGACCCGTCTAACGTCCAAATATTGGAGTTTGCACCATTTTTTAGATGCGTGAACCTACCTTGCATCAATGAGATGCAAGGTAGGCATTCCCATCTAAACATTGGTGCTAACCCCTTAGCCCCATATTTATCCCTCTGTGCTAAAATGATGAATGGGTAGGAAGTGGGGCTAAATAATGGTGCAAAGCTTGCTTTGTACCATTATTTAATACCTGGGTCAGACCAGGTGTTAAGGGACCTGTGGACCCATTCCCATGCTTAAACATCATGGAATGGGTTCACAGGTACCCTCCTCAAGCTCCAGGAACACCTCCACCCACACCAGAAGGAGACTGGAGAATGGGGGACCCACACCCAGGTAAGTAGGGTAAGTATAGGTAAGTCATTTTTTTTTAAAATAAATTAAAGTGCCTTTGGGGGCCCAACTTGGGGCACCCTGCATGGCACAGGTTGCTATCGCCATGCCCAGGGGACACTGGTACCCTGTGCTTGCCATTGGGCTGGTGAGCATGACTCCTCTCTTTTCTAAGACAGAAGTAATGTGGTATGGATGGTTTTGCGTCATAAAATAACGCAAGGATGGTTAGAGTAATCTTTTTTTACTCTAACCAGCCTAACGTCATTTTTTGGTGCAAAACCCCCTTCTCCCATACCGCAAGCCCCATCTGGCTAACGTCATTTTTTTTTTACGCTAACTCACCCTTTGCACTGGCTTGCGCCATTCCATAAATATCGCACCGACTGGTGCTCAAGAATGACGCAAAACGGTGCTAAACCTTTTGGTGCAAAACTCCATTAGTGCAGTTTTGCACCAAAAAGTACAAATATGCCCCAAAATGTCCAAAAACAGGCTGGCTTTACAGCGGACATGAGAATATCCAATGAACAGCTTTGTTCACAAGCTGCTAAGTACTCTGAGATATCCTAGGTTCACGACTTGGGACATAGGCAAGGACCACAACGTAGAGATAGGAAACCAGAGTTAAATGTAGCACAGCTAAGTTGCTCTTGTGCCTGGTCAAGACTGGAAAAGTTTGATTTCTATCAAAGGGACCTGAGTGTTGGAGGGGTACAAAAAGTTAGGGGCACCATAAGGGGCACCACAGATGAAGTTTCAAGCAAAGATTGACAAAGGGCCACACGAGGATGAGACAGGACCTTATTTTCAGCTGTAGAGGTTAAAGGTTGTATGATCAAAGGCTCCCAAGTGGGATTAGTGTTCTCCTTTAAGGTGGGCACCATCCCCGACTCTCAAGTCTCTGACAATTTGTTTTTGATGGCCGACAGTTTTGTGAGCAGGGGAAAGAGGCTCACCATTACGATTGATTTAAATAAGACAGACATTTGGCAAAAAATATAATTAGAATCAAGATCGAAGTCAACAGGGGGGTGATTGGAGGGATGGGGTGGATCGATAAAATGTGAAGATCAGGAGTTAGCTGTAGCAGCATTAATCTACTCTGCTTGCCTCACTCTTGCACTTCACAAGGCAAACGTCAGCCAGGGGGACAGATTCGATGTCAGAGAGAGTGATCAAACTAATGGTGCTTGGCAATTTATTGTAATACCATTTGCACTACTACCCTGAGGCCCTCCTGCAGTCACAAATGGCTGAGCAGAAATGGCAGGCATGGGCAAGTCGAGACTGTCAGGTAGTAGGGAGAGCCACTGTTTGGCAAGCTTTATCAATAATTCCAACCACTCACTTGATGAAACCATCCAGGGTAGAGTTTTTAGGTGGCTTTCATAATGGGACATCATAGGCTGCTTTAAATACTCAAGTCACATCCTGGGGGCAATATCCATGCGGTGGGGCCCAGATGAGCTTCTTCCAGGCAAAGATAGGCCCACCCTTGGCCCAGGTGAGGCCTGCATGCACCCTCTGCAGCAGGAATAGCGTAGGCACTATGAAGAGCCAGCCAAGTTCACGCTCCTCCTCTCCCCCTTTGTGCTGTGGCAGTGCCTCCTAGGTGTGAGGACTTCTGGGGCTAGGAGTTCCCAAGTGGCAAGGTTATCATTCCGCGCAGCTGGAATGGGACCGGTACTATGTTGTGCAAGGTAAGCTCTCGCTCCTCCATCCTTTCCTTGTGCTGCAGCAGCATTTACCAGACAAGCGGAGTTCTGGGGCTAGAAATCAGAGTCCTCAAGCTGCAAGATAATTGTCCCGGGACTGGTGCTGGTGCTATGTAGTGTAGAGGACGATCCTGCTCCTTCTCCTGCTTTCTGTGCTGCAGCAGCGCCTTCCAGGCATAAGGATTTCTGGGGTTAGAAGTCTCAGGCGGCATGATTTTTGTATATAATTTGCATCTTTTGGCATGTGAGCTATTACACTTGTTGCTCTAATTATTTTTACAATACAAACAAGTTATGTCGGTTGTGTTTGTATCATCCAAACCCACTTCTTGGTTTTCAGGACTGGAGAGGGGAACCAAAAGCAGCACTGCCAAAAATGCTCAAATCACCACCCCCCTTCCTTTGTCTCCACACACTGGGCCTCATTATGACCCTGTGTGACCGGCCACTAATGCAGCGGTCTGAGCTCCATATTACAACCACGGCGTTAGCGTTGTGGTCGGACTGCCAGCACCAGCACATAATGACTTAACATCGGCCTGGCGGTGCTTGTTGTCTTAATCCACCCTGGGGATTATGACCCCCTTCTCTGCCAGCGATTTCATGGCAGTAACTCCACCATGAAGAGACTGGCAGAAACAGGGTGCACTTGGCATGGGCAGTGCAGACAGTGAACACTACAATGGGTGCTGGAGCACCCTATGCACTACAGCATTACCACCGGCTGTATTACGAGCCAAAAACAATGCTGTAGGCCGTTTCCCACGGACCCAGTGGGCGAAGGCAGGAATTGAGTTTCCATCCACTGACCCAGCGGGAAACTCGCAATGGGCCTGGCGGGGAGACTGCCACACTGGTGGTAACCTACCTGACGGGATTTCG
This sequence comes from Pleurodeles waltl, assembly GCF_031143425.1. NCBI lineage: Eukaryota > Metazoa > Chordata > Amphibia > Caudata > Salamandridae > Pleurodeles > Pleurodeles waltl. Next base: position 144,363,206 of record NC_090439.1, on the reverse strand, counting down.
GCGGACAGGCTTTTCTGTCCGCCGAAGTTATAATAAGGCCCATCGTCTCTTTCCTTCCATCCACTCATTCCTTCTCCCTCCTTCTCATTCTCTTCTCCCCCTGAGAACTTCTCCCAACTGTTGCCAAACTTTACCCTCTTTCACTCTCTTTTCAAGCCACGCTTGCCTGCTGCAATTAACCTCGAGGAGATGAAGTAAGTGGCAAAGTAATCCTAGGTCGCCCTGGGGTTTGGTAACCGCCCCCCAAGGGCTTCAGACCACCAAGGAAATTCCCAGTGTCCAGTTCTGATGGGTTTGGCATATTTTTCGTAGCCTGGTAGTGCAAAAAACATAGCATCAATATTTTCTTGTCACATTTGTGGCAACAGTTGAATAAAGGGTAGAAAGATGGCAAATGTTGTTTTGGCATGATGACAGATGCTCACGAACAGTTTACACAAATATAGCAAGAAAAGTGTAAAGAATGCAAAATGATCTTATTACATTACAGAATTGGTGGAACATCTGTATGTCATATATTATCAAAAATATCCATGGTTTTAGGACTTCAAAATCTAAAAGCAATATCTGACAAACATTATTAAGCATTTGCGGTGATTGTTTGTTTGTCGTTACTCTTGAAGATGATTATGTACCATTAGTATTATCAGTTCCACTGATGAGCATGGAGCGAATAGTTTTTGCCCTCCGACTGCATACTGTTATGAATCACAGTGATATTAATGATTTCCTAAAATGTGCACACATTCCAGAATACAAATAAAGAAATCTACAACTGTATATAAATTTGATCTTTTAAGAGGCTCCTTTAATAAAAAAATAAAAGCCTATAAAACAATTAGTGTGAAGCCTGACCTCTATCCACACTATGGTGCTACTTTTTCTGCCTGAAATGTCTCCTGAGCATGACCTGTGACTTTAGCGGTGATGTAGGTAGCAACATAGTATAGACAATACCAATATTTTGTGCACAGTGTCCCCTGGGCACAAATTGTAGATATGCCATCTGTACATTTCTATTAGTCATACCTTACAGACATGTTCAGCCAGCCATGCAGTTCGGAGCCCTGAAGCATGGCCGTGAACTTTATTTTTCCATCATGTCTTCCTTTGTCCAGTGTCCACAGTGGACTGACATGTTAATTGCCCATTAGACACTGAGGACAGGACCCTTCGGTCATTACCTGCAAGCTGACCCTATGTGCTTTTAGCTGTTTTAAGCAGGCATAGGAAACAAAGGGAATGCCTGTATGTTCATTCTATCTGTCAGCATTTTCCAATGAGCATGGTTTTTATTAATGCCAGGGGATACAATGCCCAAGGAATATTAAATGTTACCTTCGTATTAAGCATCCTAGCCTGTTTCAAAACTTGTATTTAGTAGGTAGAGTTAATGAAGTGGCATATTCTTGTTAATGGACACCATACATTTTTCAACTGTTGTTTATCAAGGCATCCAGCTTCACTCACTGATGAGGCCCAACATGGCTTACATTGTTCAGATATTGCCTCTGTTCCCATTCACAGCACAGGGAACATAGCCAGACGTTCAACATTCATCACCTCTGTTCATTCGGGGCAAGGCTGATTTCAATAAAATTTGGCCGGAATATAATGACATAGTTAAGCTGAAAAATGATAGACTAGAACGCAATCCAGAGTGTTTACCAGTGTCTGACATTAATTCAGTTTAGGACGTGGTCAAGACAGGTTTGAATTGGTTGATTGCTGTCTGTAATGGCACAGATAAGATAATTAATAATGGCCAAGATTGTGGTCAACAGTGATTACCTATGGTTGAGATTAAGTAATATATTCTTTACATCATGTTTCTGTTGTATCAATGAGCAGCATGTCCAGAAGTGAATCAGCAAATAAATTAAGTATTCCATGCTTAATTATTTTATATTTCTAATTCAGCAGCAGGTAGTGAAAATGTACATTGAAAATGTTATCAAACGGAGACTGTTTTTAGATGTTTAGATGAATGGTAATTGTGTTCCAGCAGCCTTCAAATTCGTTCAATGGACCCCATGGTAACTAAATTTATCATTACATTTTGAATGTACCATTGAAAACTTTTCATCAATCAGTAAATATTGGGGAGGAATTGGCCCTTCCATTTTTGGCAAATAACAGCATGGAAATAGGCTTAACCCTTTCGATGCCAGGCCTTTTCCCCCTCCCGCGCAAAGGCTTTTTTATTTGTGGCTATTTTGGGTATTTTGCGCTTAGGCACTCATTACTTTTTGCCCACATAAGCTATCAACGCCAAATTCGCATTCTTTTATTCCAGCTTTCGGGGTATTCTAAAAGTATCCAGAGTTTGTGGGTTCCCCTGGAGGAGTCCAATAAATTAGCCAAAATACAGCTAAAATATTTAGAGAAAAATGGAAAAAAGTGCTGCAGAAGATAGCATGTGGTTTTTACTGGAACATACCCCATTTTTACTTTTTTTCGTGCTATCATCCTCCTTCCAGTTAGTGATGCAAATGTGTGGGAAACCAATGACCCTTCTTGTGGGGATATATAGGGATTGTAGTTTCTTCAAGAGCTCATGGTACCCAGAGCCAATAAATGAGCCCCAACTTGCAATCTGTTTTCATTATATACCGGGTACACAGCAATTCTTTTGGTAAAATATTAAGAATTAACAATAGGTATCAAGGAAACCTGTGTATTTTAGAAATGGGCACAAAATAAGGAGTTTAGAAGCAGTGGTTATTTGCACATCTCTGAATTCGAGGGTCCCTGTAGGAGGCTGGCCTGGTTTGTAGTGGGTACCTTGGGTAGTTACAACTCATACCAGGTCCAGTTATCCCTTATTAGTGAAGTAGTAGTGTTCTAGCAGCTTAGGCTGATATAGGTAGCTATAGCAGAGCAGCTTAGGCTGAACTAGGAGACATGCAAAGCCTCATGCAATACCACTTATAGTTACACAGCTGTTGCAGATGAGATTTCGTGTTGGAAGGCACCAACAAGGCTTGGCTACGGCAAAATAGTGTTTTTCATCAAAATGGCACTGGATGGACCCAGGAGGGACCTGTGGGCCTCAACTCTGTGTGAGGACAAAGAGGGGGCTCTCTGCATCTTAGAGAGTCCTCATGATGCCATCCAGCACCCCCAGAAGCCACAGGATCTGGGTTCAAAGTAGGTGCAAAAAACAGTTGATGCAGCACAACAAAAGAAAGTCCCACGCCGCCGGAGAACAACTCAGTGAGTTGAGTATCACAGGATGGAGTGCTGGGGACCTGGGCCAGACTGTGCATGAAGGAATTGTGCAAAAAGTGTACAGAGGCCTCAGGAGGTGAAGAAGACACAATACAAAGGGGTACCGTCGTTCTCGGGGAACGCAAGGACTTACCTCCTCCAAATTGCATCAGCAGGACCTCAGGGCAGTCTATGTTGATGATGTCCACCCTCTGTGTCCTTAGGAGCATGCTCGCTGCTGTGAGAGTTGTCCCAGGGTACCGTTCATCACCTTGGAAGGTGCCTGCTTGGAGCAGGGGAGTGATTCCATCACTCCATTGGAGATTTCTTCAGTTCTTCTGGAGCAGGATGAAGAAAGGGAGTCCCCAGAGCATGCACACCATGGAAACTGTTGCTGACTTGGAGCTGAGGTTGCTGAAGAAAAGTGTCTCTTGTACACACTTTGTTGCAGTTATGGTGTTTCTTGGAGCAGGCTGCGGTTGATCTGAGGTCAGAAGAGTCTGAAGTTGTTGCAGAGGATTCCTGAAGGAAACTTGCAAGCAGAATCTGAAGAGAACCCAGAAGAGAGACCCTAAATAGCCCCGAGAGGGCAATTTTATCATCTTAGACATGGTACATGGCCATATTTGGAGTTACCTTTGTGAAGCTGCATATAGGTATTGACCTATATGTAGTGTTCGCGTGTAATCATGTCCCTGCGCTCCCAAATTCTGGGGAAATGGCCCTGAACTATGTGGGGGCACCTTTGCAAGTGCATAGGGGCCCTCACACTTAGTAACTTTGCACCTAACCTTTAACAAGTGAAGGTTAGACATATAGGTGACTTATAAGTTACTTAAGTGCAGTGAAAATGGCTGTGGAATAGTGTGTGCACGATTTCACGCAGGCTGCAGTGGCAGTCCTGTGTAAAGGTTTGTCTGAGCTCCCTATGGGTGGCAAAAGAAATGCTGCAGCCCATTTGGATCTCCTGGAACCCCAATACCCTGCGTACCCAGGTACCATATACTTGGGACTTATAAGGGGGGTCCAGTATGCCAATTGAAATTGATAAGTAAAGTCACTGGCCTACAGTAACAAATTTAAAAGCAGAGAGAGCATAAGCACTGAGGTTCTGGTTAGCAGAGCCTCAGTGACACAGTTAGGCACTACACAGGCATACACATTAGGCCGTAAACCAGTGAGAAAGGCAAACATACTGACATATAGGTTTTAGGGGGTCATTCTGACCTTGGCGGTCCATGACCGCCATGGCGGAGTGCGGCGGAAGCACCGCCAACAGGCTGGCGGTGCTACCTGGGCGATTCTGACCGCGGCGGTAAAGCCGCGGTCGGAAAAGGGGAGCCGGCGGTTTCCCGCCGGTTTGCCGCCGGTTTCCCGCCGGCCCAGGGAACCCGCCATGGCAGCGCTGCTTGCAGCACCGCCATGGGGATACCGACCCCCTTACCGCCAGCCTGTTTCTGGCGGTGTCCACCGCCGGAACCAGGATGGCGGGAACAGGTGCCGTGGGGGCCCTGGGGGCCCCTGCACTGCTCATGCCACTGGCATGGGCAGTGCAGGGGCCCCCTGACGGGGCCCCACAAAGATTTTCACTGTCTGCTTAGCAGACAGTGAAAATCGCGACGGGTGCCACTGCACCCGTCGCACCCCTTCAACTCCGCCGGCTTCATTCCGAGCCGGCTTCATTGTTGAAGGGGCTGTCCCGCTGGCCCAGCCGGCGGTCTTCTGGCGGTCGCCCGCCGGCCCAGCGGGAAAGCCGGAATGACCGCCGCGGTCTTTTGACCACGGTGCGGTCTTTCGGCGGGAACCGCTTGGCGGGCGGCGACCGCCGACCGGCGCGCTCAGAATGACCACCTTAGTCTATGAGCACTGGGGTCCTGACTAGCAGGATCCCAGTGACACAGTAAAAACACACTGACACACACTCACAAAAAGGCAAAAGTGGGGGTAACCATGCTAGAAAGAGGCTACTTTCTCACACAACCCCCCCAAACGAAGGACAAAAAGGCTAACCTTGGCCAGTTGAGACTTTATTGTCTAAGTGGTGATAAGTGGAGAGTAGATCTGCAATAGAGTGTTTACCCCGTTTATCATCCCCTATATGGTTACTTCCCTGTGGGAATGTAAACCGCCCTGTTTGGAGATTTTTACCTAACCAACAGTGTGAGTATAAATTCTCATAGTTCTTATTAGCATGTTTTAAAGTTGGGCACTGGGATTGGTCCACTGGGCCTGTGTCAAATGCAGGAAATGCTAAACAGGGATGCTGTCTCAATGAAGCCATAGCTGGGCAAAAACGTTGTACATATGGCTGTAAGAGAGAACGGGGTTGCTGTTTCTCTTGAGTAGGAGCAGGGAAGGGCGGCTGTTCTATAAGCTCCACACTAGGACAGGACTGCTGTCCTTAGTGTTTAGAGACAGTGCAGGGCTGCTGCAGTAACGTTTCTCTGGGAGGGTTGGAGGGATGGTACATACTTACTAAAATGGTACATTTTTGCACATCTGGATTAGTAGTTCCACAGAGAGGTACCTTTACCTCTGGGAGTCCAGCTGTGGTAGCTGATGGCTCCTTTGGTACAGGTTCCACCCCAGGAGATGTTTCTCCCACCACAGGAATGGTATCCTTAGTGGCAGGGTGGGGAAGGGATACTTTGACACCTTTTTACCTGTTGGTGGAGAGGGATCCTGAGATTTTAGGCCTTTTTCTCTCCGTTGCTTTTGCATTTCACCAGACATGAGAGGAAGCAATTCCTCAGGGATACCCAGCACGGATGAATTTGTACTAAACTCTACCTCTGCCCAACCTGAGGCCTCTACGTCATTCCCTAAGAGACAATCTACAGTTAAGCTAGGTGATACCACCATCTGCTTAGGGCCAGTAAATCAACCTCAACTAAGTTGAACTACAGCTAAGGGAAGAGACTGAGTGGAGTTGTTGACATCAATAACTTGGAAATTCTGTGCAAGGAGGTGTTGTGCTTGTGACACCAAGTTTTCAGTCACCAAAGTGATACAGGCCCCTGTGTCCCTGTAGGCCTAGGCCACAATACCATTTATTAAGATTGACTGCTGGTAATTATCCATGTTGAGGGAACAGGCAGCCAATGTGACAAGGCCAATGCCACCAGGTGTGACAGAAACTGTCTTGGGGCTATCTACCCCAGTTGCTATTATGGTCCCAAAAGTGAACCCAACTACAGCTTTAGTTTGACTATTGCCAGTAGTCCCACCACTATTGCCACTACTTCTAGGGGCACTAGAGTCTGATGTCTTAGTGGTGGTAGGCTCAGGGGCTTTACCTTTGCACGACTTATCCCCTGAGTCCACAACATACTGATGTAACAAGTCAGACACACAATTAATTAGGATATGCTTTCTCAGAATCATGTTATATAGGTTTTCATAATCAGTCACCTTACTGCCATGTAACCAACCTTCTAGGGCCTTCACAGAACAGTCCACAAAGTCTGCCCAGTCCTGTGATGACTCCTTTCTGGCCTCTCCGAAGTTAAACATGTACTGTTCAGTGATTAAGCCCAGACCATCCAAGAGTGCATTTTTAAGAACCTGGTAATTATCTGCATCATCTTCTCTGACGATAAGAAGTCTGTCTCTGCCTTTGCCAGAGAAGGATAAACAAAGGATAGCAGCCCACTGTACATAAAGGACCCTCTAAACTTTATGGGCCCTCTCAAGAACAGCAAACCAAGGAGGGACAACTTTGTACAGATTCCTAGAATCAAATGAAGGTTCCCTAACATTTGTATTCCTAAAACTGCTGCTGCCACCATGGGGAACTAACCCCAAACCTTGCCTCTTTTTCTCCACAGCCAGGGATTCCATGTCTAAGGCCAACTGCTGCTGCATTAGCTTCAGTCTGGCCTCCTCTAACCTCAGCTTTCTGAGTTCCCTATCTAGGGGCTGGTCCTCAGGGTTAGAATTATGTGAAGCCTCTGAAACAGATGTAAGATGAGAGTGTGCAGAGGCAGACCTATCTCTAACAGGGGCCACTTTAGTGACCTGGCCTCAAGGGGTGAAGGGAGCCCTACTTGTGTGTGAACCCTTACCACTACCAGTTATACTCGGGGGCTTGCTGACAGATAGGTCTGTGGAAGGACCCTCCCCGGGATTGTCATCTTGCTCTTCTGAGCTCTCCTGGTTGGAGTTACCCTCTACCTCTTCCTCAGTGCTGATTCCCTGGTCATCCTGGGGGAGGAAATTTAAGAGGAACTCCTTATTGGGGTTCTTCCCACTCCCTAAACGTATTTCAATACAGAGACCCTTCAAGCTTTTAAAGTTTAGATTCTCATATCTTGTTTTCACAACTGTAGGGGTAGCATCTACAGAAGACATATTGAAAGAAAACGTTTTGGGAAAGTGAGTAAAATGTTAGTAGAACAAAATGAGCTAACTTTTAGAGAAAAGAAGAAAACTTTTCAGAACTTTGTAAAACCTTTTGCAAAGTTCAAAGAATTTTTAAGAAGTTTGAAAATTGTTTCTAGGTATATATTATATATGCTCTAAGTATTGGAGCAAGCTTTTCTTGTGAAAGCACAGGTAACAAAGTGGTAAAGCAAATGCAAGTACTTATCCCACCGCTGGACCACCAATGTAGGAGGCTGGCCTGGTTTGTAGTGGGTACCTTGGGTACTTACACCTTATACTAGGTCCAGTTATCCCTTATTAGTGATGTAGTAGTACTCTAGCAGCTTAGGCTGATATAGGTAGCTATAGCAGAGCAGCTTAGGCTGAACTAGGAGACATGCAAAGCTCATGCAATACCACTTATAGTTACACAGTACTTATACACACGTTAAGACAATACTCAGTGTTACCAAAAATAAAGGTATTAATTTGGGTGACACAGTACTAAAAATATCTTAGAGGCAATACTCCTTCTTGAGGTAAGTATTATACACAATATATACACTAGACACAAAAATTAGACAAGTAAATTGTCATAGACCAATGCAAACAGTAGGAAGTTAGTAGGAAGTCCTATAGAATGCAATGGGAGTAAATAGGTCTAGGGGCAAAACAAACCATATACTGAGAACGTGGAATGTGAATCACGATTCCCACCCTAGACAAGTGAAATGAAGTGCAGAATCACTGGGAGAGTAAGAATGCAGTAAAGGTAAGTAAATTACCCCACCCCAGAGCCCAGAAAAGCAGGAGTAAAGTACTGCAAGTTTTCTTAGGACACACTACACCTCGTTTTTGGGATTTTGCAGTAGCCAGCCAAGTCTGCAAAGAACAACTGCTGGATTATTGGACCTGAAGACCTGCAAAGGAAGGGGACCAAGTCCAGAAGTCAAAAGAAGTTCCAGGAAGGACAGGGGCCCTTTCCAACCCAGAAGAGGGTGCAAAAGAAGAGTCCCTGGTTAGTCAAAGACTGCAGAAATGCACCCTAGGAAGATGCCAGCGGGCTCCTGTATGATGCAAAAGATATCCAATTGCATGAACATTTTTGCAGATGAGATTTTGTGTTGGAAGGCGCCAACAAGCCTTGGCTATGGCAAAAGAGTGTTTTTCATCAAAATGGCGCTGGATGGACCCTGGAGGGACCTGGGGGTATCAACTCTGTGTGAGGACAAAGAGGGCGCTCTCTGCACTTTAGAGAGTCCTCAGGATGCCATCCAGCACCCCCAGAAGCCACAGGATCTTGGCTCAAAGGAGGTGCAAAATGCAGTTGATGCAGCACAACAAAAGAAGGCCCCAGGCTGCTGGAGAACAACTCAGTGAGTTGAGCATCACAGGATGGAGTGCTGGGGACCTGGGCCAGGCTGTGCATGAAGGGATTGTGCAAAGAGTGCACAGAGGCCTCAGAAGGTGAAGAAGACACAATACACAGGGGTACCGCCATTAGGGGGAAGGCAAGGTCTTGCCTCCTTCAAATTGCGTCAGCAGGACCTCAGGGCAGTCTATGTCGACGATGTCCACCCTCTGTGTCCTTAGGAGCATGCTTGTTGCTGTGAGAGGAGTCCCAGGGTACCGGTCATAGCCTTGGAATGTACCTGCTTGGAGCAGGGGAGTGATTCCGTCACTCCACGGGAGATTTCTTCAGTTCTTCTGGTGCAGGATGAAGGCAGGGAGTCCCCAGAGCATGCACACCATGGGTACTGTTGCAGTTGCTGACTTGGAGCTGAGGTAGCTGAAGAAAAGTGTCTCTTGTAGACACTTTTTTGCAGTTACAGCGTTTCTTGGAGCAGGCTATGGTTTATCTGAGGTCAGAAGAGTCTGAGGTTGTTGCAGAGGATTCCTGAAGGAAACTTGCAAGCAGAATCTGAAGAGAACCCAGAAGAGAGACCCTAAATAGCCCCGAGAGGGCAATTTTATCATCTTAGACATGGTACATGGCCATATTTGGAGTTACCTTTGTGAAGCTGCAGAGAACCCAGAGGAGAGACCCTAAATAGCCCTGTGAGGGGGATTGGCTACCTTATCAGGTATGGATCTATCAGGATGGGTCTCTGCCATCACCTGCTGGCACTGGCCACTCAGAGCCCTCCAGAGTGCCCCCACACCTTGCAAAGCAAGATGGCTGATGTCTGGGACACACTGGAGGAGCTCTGGGCACCACCCCTGCGTTGGTGATGGACAGGGGAGTAGTCACTTCCCTTTCCTTTGTCCAGTTTCATGCCAGAGCAGGGAAGAAGGGGTCCCTGAACCGGTGTAGACTGGTTTATGCAAGGTGGGCACCATCTGTGCCCTTCAAAGCATTTCCAGATGCTGGGGGAGGCTACCCCTCCCCAGCCTGTAACACCTATTTCCAAAGGGAGAGGGTGTAACACCCTGCTCTCAGAGGAAATGCTTTGTTCTGCCTTCCTGGGACTGGGCTGCCCAGACCCCAGGAGGGCAGGACCCTGTCTCCGAGGTGGCAGCTGCTGTAGCTGCAGTGCAAGCCTCAGAGAGCTGGTTTGGCAGTACTGGGGGTCCATGTTGGAGCCCCCAGGATGCATGGAATTGGCTCCCCAATACCAGATTTGAAATGGGGGGGGACATTTCATGATCTTTGACATGTTACATGGCCATATTCAGAGTTACCATTGTGAACCTGCATATGGGTATTGACCTATATGTAGTGCACATGTGTAATGGTGTCCCCGCACTCCCAAAGGCTGGGGAAATGGCCCTGAACTATGTGGGGGCACCTTTGCTAGTGCCTTTGCACCTAACCTTTAGCAAGGGAAGGTTAGACATATATGTGACTTAAAAGTTACTTAAGTGCAGTGAAAATGGATGTAAAATAGTGTGTGCACTATTACACGAAGGCTGCAGTGCTAGTCCTGTGTAAGGGTTTGTCTGAGCTCCCAATGGGTGGCAAAATATATGCTGCAGCCCATATGGATCTCCTGGAACCCCAATGCCCTGGGTACCTAGGTACCATATACTAGAGACTTATAAGGGGAGTCCAGTATGCCAATTGAAATTGATAAGTGAAGTTACTGGCCTACATTGACAAATTTAAAAGCAAAGAGAGCATAAGCACTGAGGTTCTGGTTAGCAGAGCCTCTGTTACACAGTTAGGCACTACACAGGCATACTCATTAGGCAATAATTATGAGCACTGGGTTCCTGTCTAGCAGGATCCCAGTGAGACAGGCAAAACATACTGACATATAGGTTTTTATCTATGAGCACTGGGGTCCTGGCTAGCAGTGACACAGTAAAAACACACTGACACATACACTCACAAACAGGCCAAAAGTGGGGGTAACCATGCTAGAAAAAAGGCTACTTTCTTACAATCCATATACTAGCTTGTGAATTACAGGGCATGTATCAACATGATTTCTTTCTAACACACTGTCCTACATTCGATAGGCAAAAATGTAGAGAATGACAATTGTCAACAAAATGTCAATAAAACTTGCTCTTCTATTTTGTGTTCCCCCAGGTCTGCCAATAAAAATGGCAACTCACTTGGCACTTGGGTAGGCCTAGTGACCACGACAGGAAACGCCCCACGGCGCAACATGGACACCATATTTGTTCCACTGAAAACTGGTGTGTTTTTTGCAAAGTTCCTAGCTGTGGTTTTTGGGCTGTAGCTCAGTGGGCACTTAAGGGAAACTACCTAACCTGTGTATTTTAGAAACCAAGACACCTAGGGAAATCCAAAATGGGGTGACTTGTGGGGCTCGCACTAGGTTTTGTCACCCAGAATACTTTGTGAATCTCAAAATGAGGCTAAAAAACACTTTTTCCACAAATTTCGGTGCTGTGAAGTTCTGGGATGTGGGAGGAGCCACTAATCTCCTTTCACCCAACATTCCCCAAGGTCTTCCGATAAAAGTATTACCTCACTTGTGTGGGTAGGTCTAGAGCCCGTTACAGGGAAGGACCCAAAACACAACAAGGACACATCAAAATTATCTATGACAAAACTACCGGGGGACACCTGTGTTTTTAGTCCTGGGCTTGGCAGCAATATAGGGAAACCTACCAAACCCCATCATTTCTGAAAACTAGACACCCAATTGAGTTCCAGAAGGTGTGACTTGTGTGAATCCTGCAGCCTTGTCTTACCCAGACTCCCCTGCAAAACTCAAATTTAGCTAAAAGAAATTTCATTTTCCTCACATTTCTGTGTGGGATCACTCACCAATTACTAGCACCCAGTGTTCCCATCGGTCTCCCAATAAAAATGACACCTCACTTGTGTAGGTAGGCCAAGTGCCTGTGACAGGGAAGAGCCAAAACATGTAGACATTGAGGAGGAAACAAAGCAGGTCCAAAAGGGCAAATTGTTTTCAAACATTTTTAGGCTTACAAGTGGGGCATAACATTTATTGGAATAGATGCTGAGTGGTAGGACTCTTGTGATTCCTGCAGATTCCAGTGGGTTCCATCACAAAACTGTACAGAAAATGCATGATTTCAAGCAAAGTTGGAGGTTTGGAGGGCATTGCGGGTAAGAAAATGGAGTTGGGTGCATGTGAAACACACCACCCTACACTCGCCCAGATGTTTTGTTTTCAGATGTGTCTAGTTCTGGTTGGTATTTCTAGGTGGTAGCATATGAAAGTCCAAAAAGTGCAGATACTCACCATTCCAAGTGGGCCAATATTGGGAGTTAGCTAAGCTTTCTTGGCCCACTGGTAAAATCAAAGACCAAAAGAGCCAAATGTCTTCTTGCTTGCTCTTGGGATGAGATGCTTTAGTTTGCAGGGGGGCTGTAGGATTATTATACCCTTCAGTTGGGGTGCCCATAGTGGTTGGCAGCCCCCACCCCTCTATTTTGTTTTAATTCGCTGGCATCTAGTGGGCTTTCTGCCCCCGGGGATGAATTGGGGAAAATTACCCCATCTGCCCCCCCCCCCCCCCATTGGGCAGAAAGACTTGTCCACTGTGCTGGCCATTGGGGTGCTGGGCAGGATTCCTGCCTTTTCTAAGACAGGAGTCATGTGGTATGGATGGTTTTGCATCAGAAAATGATGCTACGCTGGTTAGAGTCATTTCTTTTTTTACTCTAACCTGCTAAACATCATTTTTTTGTGCAAAACCCCCTTTTCCCATACTGCCACCCCCACCCGGCTAACGTCATATTATTTTATGCTAGCCTACCCTTTGTGCTGGCTTGCACCATTCCATAAATATGGTGCTCAGCTGGCACTCAAGAATAGTGCAATCTGGTGCAAAACTTTTTTATGCAAAATTGCTTTAGTGCAGTTTTACACCAAAAAGTATAAATGTGCCCCTCAGAGTACAAAACAAAGACAAGAAAGACAAATACGCTTGATGATACCCCTGGCCCATATTCTTATTTTTCGTCTTCTGATTAACCTTTTTAGGATGCTTGAGAGGTAAAGGTGCGTTAAAATTAACCTTTTGATTAAATTGTATAAGGCATATGAGTTTTTCAGTTGAGGCATAACAAAAGATGAAGAACAGAATCCGATGATCTGTATGTATGTTGCAGTCGTTTTGTCTAATCATTGGAGAATGTAAGTTAATCTAAGTACCCTAAACTAAAATAGAAGGGAAATCCTAGTTAAGAATTGAAGGAAAGTGTCAGCATAATAGAAACCACATCAGAAATTCTGATAGAGATGAGTTGCATAGCATAAGGCCACACAAAGGTATAAAGAGAGGACTGTACCCCTCCATGTATCAAGGGATTCTGCCCTTGTCTAACTAGATGAGTACTAAATAAACTTTTTGAACAATAGAGAAAGCCACATCATACATGACAATAGTTTTCCACCTTGACAATTCCCTTCAAGTTCTCATCCCGCAAATTGAACATCAGAATGCTCATGAATGTTTCCTGGTGTCTGTTAGACAAACAGGAGTCTTTTCTTCTCTGTTCCTTAACACTCCTTTGCCTTGTCCAAACTTTCTTCCATACCCCACTATCTTCAACACACAATATGCTCCTAATTAACTGCAGACTCACACAAATGCACCTCGAAAGGAAAAATATTGCAATGCAAGCAAAACTCCACATTGAAGGTTAAACACAAGAAACCAAATTTTTCAGGTCTTTGGTTATAGCAATTTAATAAGACATTCAATGCACATTCAAAATGCATGATTATAAATGCATCGTGCAATTATATTTGAAAGCAGGAATTATGAATGAAACGTGATTATATGCAATTCAATATAGCAATATAAATCAAAATACATGGATGTAAATGTGCATGAGTACTACATTTCAGCTTGTTCCAGTCAAACATTAGAACACTCAAATACATGAACAACTAATCCTTTACTGTGAATGCACCTTGAATAATATGATGTAACTTCTTGGTCAGAGAGGTGAAGGAGCACCAACAACAGCTTTTTGTCACCTCCAAATTGGAAATAGGTAGCAGAAAGGTTATATGGCAGGCAATAGTTGATAAATTTAACAGCGTGGCAGAGGTGAAGAGGACTGTCGCTGATGATAAAAAATGCTGGTGTGACTGTAAGCACAGAACTAAGGAGAAACAGGCCAGGAACTGAAAGGCAGCACTGCAGACTGGAGGTGGAAGTCCTGCACCCCAGGAGGACCTGGATGAGCTGGAGGAGATAGTGGCAGTGGTCATCCCGGTGGATCTGGTCACTGGAATTGTAGGGCAGTCAGTGCAGACTACCATGACTCACCACAAATGCATGGTAAGTTTCTGGGGGGACTATCTGTAATTTTACAAACGGGAGAAGCAGGAGGCACATGGGACACACTGAATGCATGCAAAAGTGTCACATTGGGCCAGAACCAAGGCCCCATTGCCACCGAACCCTCACTTTTAATGGCGCTTTGGTGGCGCTATGCACTCTGACGTATACACAAAGTGGTGTTAAGCCACTGACTGTGGTTTAACACCATCTTGTAAATATGGCCCCTACACACACAGCACTTTGCCTGGAAGCGGGGTACAATCAGTGTGGATGTGGCTGTACCCAACAACACCCATTGCATATTGTTTTTGCCCCATATTCAAGACTACGGGGGTCATTCTGACTCCCGCCGGCTGCGGTAACCGCAGGGCTGGCGGGAGCCGCCAGAATACCGCCCGCCAGCCCAGCGGGAAACACCCTTCCATGAGGATGCCGGCTCCGAATGGAGCCGGCGGAGTGGAAGGGGTGCGACGGGTGCAGTTGCACCCGTCGCGATTTTCAGTGTCTGCATGGCAGACACTGAAAATCTTTGTGGGGCCCTGTTAGGGGGCCCCTGCAGTGCCCATGCCATTGGCATGGGCACTGCAGGGGCCCCCAGGGGCCCCACGACACCCCATACCGCCATCCTGTTCCTGGCGGCCGAAACCGCCAGGAACAGGATGGCGGTATGGGGGTCGGAATCCCCTAGGCGGCACAGCAAGCTGCGCCGCCATGGAGGATTCCCCAGGGCAGCGGAAAACCGGCGGTACAC
This sequence comes from Pleurodeles waltl, assembly GCF_031143425.1. NCBI lineage: Eukaryota > Metazoa > Chordata > Amphibia > Caudata > Salamandridae > Pleurodeles > Pleurodeles waltl. The sequence goes on along the minus strand of NC_090439.1, from coordinate 144,348,139 downwards.
CGCCGGTTTTCCGTCACTGACCGCGGCTGTACCGCCGCGGTCAGAATGCCCATAGGAGCACCGCCAGCCTGTTGGCGGTGCTCCCGCCGCCAGGGTTGGAATGACCGCCTACATGTCAACCTGAGGTTGTGACTAAATCCAATACCATGCAAAAAGAACAAGTGATGGACAGAATGCTGAACAATGTCAAACATTCCTCCCCTGGACAGAGATCTGGGCTTAAATCCATTGTTTTTTTGCTACCCATGCCATTCCAGTTTAGACCCAGCTATATGCAAATCAGTCTCGACCCTGTTTCCCATGGGAACAGTCCAGCCTGAACTGCCAAGCCAGGTCCTCCCTGGACTGGAAACAAACATCTTAGGACCGGTTTTAGGGTATCACCCTTCATCAGCCAGGCTAGCTTGACTCCAGTGGCATGGGGAGCACGGGACCCACATCTGGGCATACCCTTCACACTTGGGGCAACAAATGCAAAAAGAACAAGTGATGGAGGGAAATGCTGAACAATGTCAAACATTCACTCCCATAACAATAGATTAAACCCAAATCTGTGACTGGGGGTGAGTGTTTGCATTGTTCAACACTATGTCCATCATCCTTTTGTGTTGCTAAATCCAATACCACCTCAGGGGTGGTAGTAGGATGGAATTACAAGGCAAAATGCTTTCCTTCCTCCTCATCTCATTGCCCTTCTTATGTTTGACGCATCCTGCAGCACACATAGAAGTGCAAAATCGCTGTAACAGATTGTTTATATGTGCAGGAAGGGACAACTTCCTGCATATAAACAATCTATCCCCTCAGCGCAGGCACCCTTGCACTATGGTGCAAGAATGCTTGCGTTGCCGCAGGGAGCTGAAATATGTGACGCCACAGAGGGAAACACAGGGATGCATCGGATTCCTGTAAATATGGCACATCCCTGCATTCCAAAAGTGGCACAGCGTGGTGCAGTTATTTTTGGTAGAGAACCGAGCTGCATCACTTTTTTAACAAATCAGGGCCTCAGTGTGCAACATGTCCTATGCTATTCTCACAGGGTGACCCAACAACAACTCTCACACACCTACATGCACCATTTGGGAATGGGCGCAAAAGTGAGCATACACAACATATGGGGCATGATTGTGATTGTCATTTGTGCCGCTGTACAAGAAGCTTCAATTTCACTATGTAACAAGGTTGCCCGTGTTGTGTGAATGTTTGGAGTTGTGCACAAAGGGACACCTTCATGCATAAGAACAGCCACAAGTGACATCAATGTTGCACTACGGGCCCAGTGTCACTAGCCCACAATGCAAAAGTAGTGTTAGACCTGGCATCCTTAGCGTGGTCTCCCCTGTCTTTTTTGCCTCTGCTTCCCATGTTTTGACTGTGCTGGACTCTGTTTTGCTGTTTTTGGTACTCTGGGCACTTTACCACTGCTGACCAGTGCTAAAGTGAAAGTGCTCCTGTGTAAAATGTATGTGTAATTGGGTTTCCATAATTGGCATATTTGATTTACTAGTAAGTCCCTAGTGAAGTGCACGAGATGTGCCCAAGGGCTGTAAATCAAATGCTACTAGTGGGCCAGCAGCACTGGTTGTGCAACCCACAAGTAGCCCTGTAAATATGTTTCAGACCTGCCACTGCAGTGTCTGGATGTGCAGTTTTAATCTGCCAATTGGACTTGGCAAGTGTACCCACTTGCCAGGCCCTAACCTTCCCTTTTTATACATGTAGGGCACCCCTAAGGTAGGCCCTAGATAGCCCCATGGGCAGAGTGCAGTGTATGTTAAAGGAGGGACATGTACTGATGTATTTTACATGTACTAACTGCGAAATCTTGCTAAATTTGGTTTTCCCTGTTGCAAGGCCTATCTCTCATAGGTTCACATGGGGGCTGCCTTTAAACATCTTTCAAGTACAGGTTCCCTTTGAGAGCAGATAGAAATATGGAGTTTGGTATCTCTGAACTCACAATTTAAAAATACATCTTTTGGTAAAGCTGGTTTTAAATTGTCAGTTTGAAAATGCCACTTTTAGAAATCGGACACTTTCCTTTGAAGTTTGCCTACTTCAAAAGCAGAAAGGGGTTTAAGTAGTAGACCCAAATCCCCAGACTTTAGATTTCTTCAAGATCACTGTTGGATTCAAGAGGAACCTCTGCCAAGGAGAAGAGCTGAGGAGAAGTGCTGCCCCTGCCTGTGACTGTGCTTTGATGGGCTATCCTGCAATTGCTGCTATTGCCTGTGAAAGGGTTCAAAGACTGGACTTTGTTGTGCATTCCTGCTTGTGAAGAATCTTCAAGGGCTTGAACTGAGCTTGTCTCCTGTTTTGAAGTCTCAGAGCCACCAAAGACTTCTCTGCCAGCACCTGGAATCTCTGCCCATACGCCTGCCCTGTCAAACGGTGTCCTATCCAGTCCCTGTGCCCTTGAAAGCTGAAATTTGCTAAACAAGAGCTGAAATCCATGCACTAAACGCCATGCAGGGACATTTGCGATGCACCATCTGTAATGCAGCTGATAAACGATGCGCTACCGGCTTCCCGGCTGAAATCGACACTCCACCTGCATTGCGCTGGAAAATTGACAATTCGCAGCTTGAAAAACGGCATGCAACACCCACTTGCGGAGGCTGATGATGACACAAACCCCATGCAGTGCGGTTTTCTAACACCGTGCAACCAGATTTCCCATGCATTATCCTGGGGCGTCAAACTCATCCCGACTGTGCACGGATCTGAGGTGCCCCTTCTGGGAATCGATGCATCCCTCTCTTGAGAGGGAGGAAAACTACACATGCCTAGCTGACTGGAGAAGAAACTTTGAAAATTAATATCTTGACTTGTGTATTTTGGATTTTTGTCAATTTGGTGTTGTTTGATTTAGATAAATATTACATGTTTTTCTAAACTGGTCTGGTGTCCATTTTGTAATGTTTTCACTGTATCAGTGTAATATTGTGTGTGTTGGTACAAATACTTTGCATATTACTTGTGGGATAAGGCTTCCTGCTCGTGCCAAGCTACCAAGAGGATGAGTGGGGGTTAACCAGGTCTGTTTCTCCTTTGCCCTGACTAGAGTGAGGGTCCCTGCTTGAACAAGGGGTAAGCTTACTGCCAACCAAAGACCCCATTTCAAACAAGTACCATCATACAAATAGTTGCCAATGTGTATCCAAGCTACCCACCCCCTTCGTGCCACATTAACAAAGTCTCAAAATACATGCATTGATCCGCATTGAACATCCCTACACCAACATATGCCTGTGGCAGACATGTAGTATGCAAGAAAAAGGCCCTTATGCAGGGCAGGACAAACTCATGGGGCTGACAACCCATAAAGGTTGCACTGTGCCATCTAATTACCACCTGTGTGGGTCCTGCTAAAGGCAGATGACAAAGTGATGCTAACATTTTAAGCAATGGACCTCCCTGTGCTTTGCTGCACTAGTGCCATCATTAATGGTTTCAATGCAGTAAAGCACCAAAATACTGACAGCACTCATTAGTCTACTGTAGGAATGTACACCATGGTGAACAGAAATGGAAATGATGTGCTACATTGGTGTCAGTGTCTGGGGCAAGGGGTCTGCAAGGAATATGGTGGTGTGGGATCAATGCACCAAATACTTTGAAAGGTTGCCCTATGTGTGATGCACAATGTAACACATAATAAACGACTACAACCAGGGGTCTGTAACATGTCACTGAGCTACCAGTGTCAGTAAATGATGAGCCACGTCAACACCCGCTACAGTCAAAGATTGACAATCCCATTGCCAAGCATGATTCCTTGCCTCCTGCCGACATGTCTTTCCTGAATTTCAATGACAACATGAATGACCAGCTGCTGATCATCAATGAATAGACTCTCCAGGATGTCCTAGGTTCCTTCCAGACACCACCTCCAGTAGTAGGGAGGAAGCACAGCATGACAGGGTCTCCACATGAACCACCCAACTACTAACACACAGCACCAACCAGTCCTGCCACTGCTCTAAACTCTGAGGACCCAGACATTGCCTTTCAGAAAGCAGTGGTAGGAGTCCAGCGAGAGCTGGTCAAGCAGGTGTGAGTGGGGATGGAGAGCATGACAGGCAGCCTAGAGGGAGTGCAGAGGTGCCTCAGTCCAAATATGTGGACTCCAGCAATCCCTGGTCGACATAGCTGCTGTCATGAGGCTAAGGTCTCAACAATTGCCCTCCCATATTGGCAGCAGCATGAGAGATAACAGTCTGGGGGTTATACAAAATGCCCTGTAGTCTAAACAGTGGGAAGTAGCCTCCCTCAGGGAAAACATGGCTGCCTACCACTGTGATCTAGCTGCGGTGTTGAGAAATCAGCAGTCCCTCCTTGCTCCAGTGATGCCATATGTGTTCCCACAAATGGAAGCTGCTGGGACCTTTTATTCCACATCTCTAGCCCCTGATGGGTGTGTGGCCCCCTCAACTTCAACAACAGCACCACCCATGACACAAGAGGCACCACACACATCAGAGGATGAAGATGTGGAAGGAACAACATTCACACGTAAAACCACCCGTTATCACCTGACTATGCCACATGGACAGTATCTCCTTACTTCTGTGCTTAAGATCATGCCAGTGTTGTGACTGATAGCAATATTCCCTCTTCACTCAACCACTGTTGACATCTTCTATTGTCTCAATTCCTACCCATTGCCAATTTGTACACCTCCTCACTTATGCATATTTTTCCTACCCATGTCTCATGTCAAGTCCCTCACCTTTGGACTCTGAATGCACATCAAATGGCTCAGGATCGCTCTTGGGTCAATGAACTGGACATTGGACTGCAATGGAAAACAAACTTACATATGTAAATAAGTCACCATAATCACATGTATCATGCACTTTTTCAGTGTTTTCTCAACTCATATAAATGCCTGCATTGTGTAAAGCAATGTCAATGAGAACAGAACCAAATGACATGTGTGGCTTACTGTCAGACACATAGGCACATACTAGGACTCAAACAGGATAAAGGTAACCCATAGTAATGTGGGCTACAAACACCTTACTGAGCCCCACAAAAATGTATTAAACATATTTCCATGCAAGTTGACATATGGCATGAATGGTTCAGAACTCAAGTGTCAGGAAGGTTCCCTGATGAATGTACCAATAGAACAAATATGTGAGAAACTGAAGAGCATATTCAAAACTGTGACAGGCAGCTATCAGTTTGCCAGTATTCATCCCCCAAATAAAGTGGAGTTTAATGTGCAAAACCTTTCTAAAACAAATTGTGGCTGATCTTAGCAATTACAATTGATTTTGCATCATGACCTGTCAGATATATTATATCCATGCACAATCAGAGTGTTGGGAACTGTGTTGAAAACTGTCTTGCGAAGCTGATGTCATAGCGCTGCCAGTTAGACATCTCCTTGGTCATTGGGGATACACATAATCATACATATAAATCAATACTGAATGCATACCCTAAGGCGTTTCCCCAAATTGGCCAGTGCAGTCATGAGAACACCCAGACAGTCAATCATCAAGGACACCTAATTGTCCAAACTCTAAGAGGATTTATTGGTACCTAAAAACACAACCTAATAAAAACCTAACCTACTCATTAACCTGCACTAACCTAACCTATATTAACTAATCTTAACTTAACCCTACAGCTATCTATCCTATTCTGAACGTAACTTATACACATAAACTCGCTCAATAAACATTGTTCTCCAACCCCTATTATGAGACAATAGACCTACAGGACCACATTAAGTAAACTACACACATAGGGCCATATGTACGAACACATTTTCCCATAGACAACACCCCGTCCACCTGGGACGGCTCCTGGTGGCCCACGGCCCTCGGCACCGCACCGACCCCCACAGACCACGCCCGCAACCTCGGCTTCATCTTGGACCCTCTTCTCACCATGACCAAGCAAGTCAACGCCGTGTCCTCCGCCTGCTTCCTCACCCTCCGCATGCTCCGCAAGATCTTCCGCTGGATCCCCGCCGACACTAGAAAAACCGTGACCCACGCCCTCGTCACGAGCCGCCAGGACTACGGCAACACCCTCTACGCCGGGACCACAGACAAACTCCAAAATCGCCTGCAACGCATTCAAAACGCATCGGCACGCCTCATTCTCGACGTACCCCGCAACAGCCACATCTCCCCCCACCTGAGACACCTGCATTGGCTCCCAGTCAGCAAAAGGATCACCTTTCGACTTCTCACCCACGCACACAAAGCCCTCCACAACAAGGGACCGGAATACCTCAACCGACGCCTCAGTTTCTACGTCCCCACCCGCCTCCTCCGTTCCTCTGGTCTCGCACTCGCTGTCGTCCCTCGCATCTGCCGCTCCACGGCGGGTGGGAGATCTTTTTCCTTCCTGGCGGCCAAGACCTGGAACTCCCTCCCCACCAGCCTCAGGACCACCCAGGACCACCCCGCTTTCCGGAGACTCCTAAAAAGCTGGCTATTCGAGCAGCAGTAACCCCCCCTTTCCCCTAGCGCCTTGAGACCCGCACGGGTAAGTAGCGCGCTTTATAAAAGTTAATGATTTTTGTTTTTTATTTTTGATTTTTTGATTTTTGATTTTAGACACAGAATGGGCAAAACTGCTTGCTACATCTGGCCCATTCTAACTAAACCTATGTTCTAAACAAATATATCTGTTTTTTTTATTTTTTTTAAAACCTAACTACCCCAAACAAAAACAATGTCTAAATCCCACCCCCAAACTACACTAACTATATCCTACAACTAACCTACTCTATTCTACCTAACCTATGTCTAACCCCCTAAAACCCACTAAAACTTTGAACGATGCCTACTTCGGAAGGGAAGGTCTGAGCGGCCACACCTACAGCTTCTTGAGTTTTCTCTTGATATATTTCAGATTTATAAATTTTGGGATTTCCTGCCTCAAATCTGGCCAACCTAGCCTTCAGCTCGACCACGTCATTTTGCATTTCTGCCTCAAAGTTGCACCAAGTGGCAGATGGTCGTGGCTGTTGTGGTGCTGGTTCTGTCTGATGTGCTGCAGATGTTGAGGGAGCCGAACATGAAGGAGCACCACTGATTCTGGGTGCTGAGGACACTCCTATAGTTGAGTAGGTTTTAGAATGCTTGGCTAGTCTACCATTAGGGAAGGCCTTCCACGCCCCGGGTGACTTTTCCATGCGGTATCTCCTTGCCATCTTCCTGTAACCAGCCGGGGCCTTGCAAATGTGCCTGAGCCTTTCCACACATTTCAGTAACTGCATTGGTTTAGAGGAAGAACAAGCATGCTGTTGGACCTGGCCTTTTTACAGGGTCATCCCCAAACTTTTTGCCTCCTTCCTCCTATTTTTTCTGACTTGTTGTTGTTGGCTTTTGAATTTGGGGCATTTTACCACTGCTATCCAGTGCTAAAGTACATATGCTCTCTGTGTAAATTGTACTGTTGATTGGTTTATCCATGATTGGCTATTTGATTTACTTGTAAGACCCTAGTAGAGTGCACTATATGAGCCTATGACCTGTAGATTAAATGCTACTAGTGGGCCTGCAGCACTGGTTGTGCCATCCACTTAAGTAGCCCCTTTACCTTGTCTCAGGCCTGCCATTGCAAGGCCTGTGTGTGCAGTTTCACTGCCACTTCGACTTGGCATTTAAAGGTAACTGCCAATCCTGAAACTCCCCTTTTTCTACATATAAGTCACCCCTAATGTGTGCCCTAGGTAACCCCTAGAGCAGGGTGCTGTGTGGGTAAAAGGCAGGACATGTACCTATGTAGTTAATATGTCCTGGTAGTGTAAAACTCCTAAATTTGTTTTTATACTATTGTGAGACCTGCTCCCTTCATAGGCTAACATTGGGGCTGCCCTTATACCTTGTTGAAGTGGTAGCTGCTGATCTGAAAGGAGTAGGAAGGTCATATTTAGTATGGCCAGAATAGTAATACAAAATCCTGCTGACTGGCGAAGTTGGATTTAATATTACTATTTGAGAAATGCCACTTTTAGAAAGTGAGCATTTCTCTGCACTTAAATCTTTCTGTGCCTTACAATCCACGTCTGGCTAGGTTTAGTTGACAGCTCCTTGTGCATTCACTCAGACACACCCCAAACACAGGGTACTCAGCCTCACTTGCATACATCTGCATTTTGAATGGGTTCTCCTGGGCTGGCAGGGTGGAGAGCCTGCCCTCACACAAAGGACTGCCACTCCCCCTACTGGGACCCTGGCAGACAGGATTGAACTGAAAGGGGACCTGGTGCACTCATAGGCCCCTCTTTGAAGTCTCCCCCACTTCAAAGGCACATCTTAGTATAAAACAGGGCCTCTGCCCTACCACCTCAGACACTTGCTGGAGAAGAAACCTGAACCAGAACCAGCATCCTGCCAAGAAGAACTGCCTGGCTGCTCAAAGGACTCACCTGACTGTTTTCTACAACGGACTGCTGACTTGCTGTTGTTCTGCTGCCTTGCTGAACTCTTGTCTTACTGCAAAAGTGCTCTCCAAGGGCTTGGATAGAGCTTGCCTCCTTTTCCCTGAAGTCTCAGGACCAAAAAGACTTCTCTTTTTCAACTGGACTCCTTGTGCGCCGAAAAATTCGACGCACAGCTTGCTCCATGGTGAAAAAGTCACCACACGCCGGTCCGGAAAGACGCCGCTCAATGCGACGCCAGCGGTGCGACCGGAACTTCGACGCACGGCCCGCCTGGACAACGCCGCCCGACTTCCAGAGAGGAAATAGACGTGACGCCTGCCGTGAGGAAGAAAATTCCACGCACAGCCCACCGGAAGGACGCGCAGCCGGATAACAAGCCTAGGATCCCACGCACATACCCTGGGACATCTGGTAATCCCGTGACCCACAGAAGGAGACGGTCCACATGCCAGAAAACTACGCACATCTTCCCCGAGTGAAAACTAACGACGCAAGTCCATGTATGAACGGGCGAAACCGACGCACACACCATTTTTCCACGCATCTCCTCCTCTGCGGCCCTCTGCGGAGATTTTCCACTCCAAACCAGGTACTTCGTGCTTGAAAGAGACTTTTGTTTGCTTTTTAAAGACTTAAGACACTTTATATCACTTTTCAGTGATATCTCTACAATTTCATATTACATCAGATTTTCCACTACAAACCAGGTACTTCGTGCTTGAAAGAGACTTTGTTTGCTTTTTAAAGACTTAAGGCACTTTATATCACTTTTCAGTGATATCTCTACAATTTCATATTGCATCTTTTATCGTTTTGACCTGCAAATACCCAGATAAATATTATATATTTTTCTAAACACTGTGTGGTGTATTTTTGTGGTGCTATATTGTGTTATTGTATGATTTATTGCACAAATACTTTACACATTGCCTTCTAAGTTAAGCCTGACTGCTCAGTGCCAAGCTACCAGAGGGTGGGCACAGGATAATTTGGATTGTGTGTGACTTACCCTGACTAGAATGAGGGTTCTGACTGCCAACCAAAAACCCAATTTCTAACATTGGTGATCAGCGGTGAGGATAGGACTTGTATTTGTGCAGTGACATACAGTAGCAAAGTATTTCACTACCTACCCACAGTTGAAGGTCAGCTTGATTTTTTCATATTTTTGCTTTTGGTTCTCTGATGTCCTCCTGGATATATTATTGATATTTTGGACTTTGGTTTTTGGTCTTGCCTGTGATACCTTGCCAGATTTGAAATGGGTACTTACCTCACAAACGTCTACGGTGTGTCATACATTGTGCCTGTTGAATCCCTCACCAAGGCTGAGCTAAGGGGGCTTTGCAGAAAATGGGGACTTCCTATGTCAAGGAGATCCACTAAGATGGTACTGCTAGATATCTACATAGCCTGGGGGGAAGCCCAATGGGAAGAGGAACAGGCAGCAAAAAAACAAAAGAATCATAGCCCTGAGAACGATTATGAGGAGGAGGACTGCTCAGATGAGGAGGAGGACTACTCAGATGAGGAAAGAGAACCAGAGAGAGATGAATGGCTCCTAGCTGCAGAGCGGTCGATGGAGGAGCTAGATGAGTTTATTGAGTGGGCTGAGGCAGCAAGAACCTTAGCCCTGGAATAAGAACGGATTGCAGCTCAGGAGCTGAGCTGTGAAGAGCTGAAACTGGAAGCCGGAATGGCTGAGTCCAGTTCAGATGGTGGCAGCAAAAATCTTGCATCCAGTGCTGCTGAAGAAGTGCACAGGCCCAGAGATGTGTGCCCGACTTGAAGAAGGGAGTTGACACACTCCAGGCGGTTCAGGAGTATGAGGTAGTTCCCGCTATGCACAGGGTCCCTGAGGAGGATTGGGGAACTGGCACAGGGAGTCATATTCCTACTGGGGGAGGGACACTTTACTGGCTCTAGAAGAGAGTGACAGGGAAAAGGGTTCCCCCCTGGTGGACGTCCTGGATATAGAATGTGGAGACATCCCAGAAGGGTGTGGGTTGAGTGTCAGGGACAGTCAGATACTGTCTCACCAGTCTCAGGAGGGTGATGTAGAGTGCTTTTTCAAGGCTGAGTCACTGGATGGTTGGGTGAAGGGTACTGTGGTTAATACATGTGAAGGGCAGAGTGATGTAATTGCTGGAGAGCATATGTCTAGTCCTTATTTTCCAGAGCTACGCCAACACCAGGTGGAGTGTGAGTTCTCTGACCCCAGGGTGCTTACAATGGAGGCAGACTTCTGGGTGAGTAACAGAGAGTCTGAAGAGGCATTGGGGGGAGCTCCTGAACGGAGTGTCCTAGGTGTTTCCCAACCAAGTGAGGTGAAAGAGGATTGTAGTGTCCCAGGTAGGTCCCAGGTCCTAGAGGCTTCCATGAGGGAATGCCAGGAGGGAAGCCTAGCCTGTACCGTAGGGCCACCTCTTGAGGGAGACCCTGCAGTGTCATAAGAACTTTGGGGGGGGGCTGACTGTAGCCAGCATCCCACAAGTTCTGGTGTCTGGCAGTACCACTCCTACTGAGGGGGTGCAGAAGTCCAGACAGAGGGTTGAGAGGGGATTGCGGACCCCAGTGGAGGTCCTGGAGAGTCAGGGGTCAGCTCAGAGAGCCGAGCCCCCCAGGAATGACACAGGTGAAACCGTTTCTGGTTTGGGGGAGATCCAGACTCTGCCAGATGGGCAGAGGTCAGGAGACCTGCACCAGCCAGATTCTTGAGTAGCCCTTGGGGATGGTGTGTCCCTTGTGGGTGGTGTGCATGCCCCCAGGAAGTCCTGGCATGCCAGGCATTTGTTCAACCTCAGGGTGGTGACTCTGGGTTGGGTGACCAGGTTCAGGGGTTAAACTCTGGCCTGGTGGGGGGTCAGTGTGCCCCCCAAGAAGACCTGGTGTGCCAGGCAATTGTTCAACCTGCACTGGTGAAAGAATGGTGCAGGGCTGCTTCTATAAGCACCCTGACCATGTTGGACTCTGGGGGTGCCGCTCCAGGAGGGAGGGTACAGAGCCCCAGAGGGGAGGACCAGGTTCAGGCTGTCATCCCGGACCTGGTGGAAGGGAGAGTGGTCAAAGGGTGCCCAGCACCTGGGGCTACCACCCCCCACTCTCCACAGTCACAGTGGTTAGGGAGCTTTGAGGGGCCTAGGGCCTGGCTCTCATCCCTGACAGCTGTCAGTGGCCACTGTGGCTTGCTGTCTGGGTAGACAGAGTTATCCCTGGGGAGGGGACAAGAGTCACACCCCGGGGGTAGAGTGGGCAACACCACTGTGTTGGTCCTGGTGGTACTATCTGGCCCCTGGGATACATCTGTGAGCAAAGTAAGGTTAGATGCTGCACAGATGTTATCCGCAGGTAAGGAGAAAGGTTCCCCATGGGTTGGCTTAGTGGGCCCTCAGAGTATGGACATAGGGATCCAATTGGAGTCAGGAAGGCGAAGAACTGAAACATGCCCCTGCTGTTGTGGGCCTGGGTCCTTGTTCTATCGCCTCAAACAGGGAAGTACATCAGGATAGTGATTGTTCTCCCCTGGCTTTAGGCTGGTGGGGATCATGTTGGACCTGGCCTTTTTACAGGGTCAACCCCAAACGTTTTGCCTCCTTACTCCGATTTTTTCTGACTTGTTGTTGTTGGCTTTTGAACTCTGGGCACTTTACCACTGCTATCCAGTGCTAAAGTGCATATGCTCTCTGTGTAAATTGTACTGTTGATAGGTTTATCCATGATTGGCTATTTGATTTACTTGTAAGACCCGAGTAGAGTACGCTATATATGCCTAGGGCCTGTACATTAAATGCTACTAGTGGGCCTGCAGCACTGGTTGTGCCACCCACTTAAGTAGCCCCTTTACCTTGTCTCACGCCTGCCATTGCAAGGCCTGTGTGTGCAGTTTCACTGCCAAATTGACTTGGCATTTAAAAGTACTTGCCAAGCCTGAAAGTCCCCTTTTTCTACATATAAGTCACCGCTAATGTGTGCCCTAGGTAACCCCTAGAGCAGGGTGCTGTGTGGGTAAAAGGCAGGACATGTACCTATGTAGTTTATATGTCCTGGTAGTGTAAAATTCCTAAATTCATTTGTACACTATTGTGAGGCCTGCTCCCTTCATAGGCTAACATTGGGGCTGCCCTCAAACCTTGTTGAAGTGGTAACTGCTGATCTGAAAGGAGTAGGAAGGTCATATTTAGTGTGGCCAGAATAGTAATATAAAATCCTGCTGACTGGTGAAGTTGGATTTAATATTACTATTTGAGAAATGCCACGTTTAGAAAGTGAGCATTTCTCTGCACTTAAATCTTTCTGTGCCTTACAATCCACATCCGGCTAGGTTTAGTTGACAGCTCCTTGTGCATTCACTGAGACACACCCCAAACACAGGGTACTCAGCCTCACTTGCATACATATGCATTTTGAATGGGTCTTCCTGGGCTGGGAGGGTGGAGGGCCTGCCCTCACACAAAGGACTGCCACACCCCCTACTGGGACCCTGGCAGTCAGGATTGAACTGAAAGGGCACCTGGTGCACTCCTAGGCCCCTCTTTGAAGTCTCCCCCACTTCAAAGGCACATTTTAGTATAAAACAGGGCCTATGCCCTACCACCTCAGACACTTGCTGGAGAAGAAACCTGAACCTGCATCCTGCCAAGAAAAACTGCCTGGCTGCTCAAAGGACTCACCTGACTGCAAGGGCTTCGATAGAGGTTGCCTCCTGTTCCCCGAAGTCTCAGGACCAAAAAGACTTCTCTTTTTCAACTGGACTCCTTGTGCGCCGAAAACTTTGACGCACAGCTTGCTCCACGGTAAAAAAGTCACCGCACACCGGTCCAGAAAGACGCCGCTCGACGCGATGCCTGCGGTGCAACCGGAACTTCGACGCACGGCTCACCTGGACAACGCCGCCCAACTTCCAGAGAGGAAATCGATGCGACACCTGCCGTGAGGAAGAAAATTCCACGCACAGCCCACCAGAACGACGCGCAGCCGGATAACAAGCCTAGGATTCCATGCACAGACCCTGGGACATCTGGTAATCCCGTGACCCACAGAAGGAGACAGTCCGTGTGCCGGAAAATGACGCACGTCTTCCCTGAGTGAAAAATAACGGCGCAAGTCCGTGTGTGAAGGGGCGAAACCGACGCACACACCATTTTACTTCCGAAAGAATGACACACGTCTCCCCGCATGGAAAATAACGACGCAAGTCCATGTGTGAAGGGGCGAAACCGACACACACACCATTTTTTCAGGCATCTCCTCCTCTGCGGCCCTCTGCAGAGATTTTCCACTCCAAACCAGGTACTTTGTGTTTGAAAGAGACTTTGTTTGCTTTTTAAAGACTTAAGACACTTCATATCACTTTTCAGTGATATCTCTACAATTTCGTATTGCATCATTTATCGTTTTGACCTGCAAATATCCAGATAAATATTATATATTTTTCTAAACACTGTGTGGTGTATTTTTGTGGTGCTATATTGTGTAATTGTATGATTTATTGCACAAATATTTTACACATTGCCTTCTAAGTTAAGCCTGACTGCTCAGTGCCAAGCTACCAGAGGGTGGGCACAGGATAATTTGGATTGTGTGTGACTACCCTGACTAGAGGGTTCTTGCTTGGACAGGGGGTAACCTGACTGCCAACCAAAAACCCCATTTCTAACACATGCATTATAAACAGCATTTTGTGATGACACATGTTGTCAGGCAGTAAGCAAACAACAAGGGCAAAACCCAAGTCCATACAAATCTGCCTAGCCAGCATCTACAGTATCTAGTACATTTCACAGGGATAATGGCTCTCCAAAGCTGCACTCTAGGGCCAAGATGTGAGAGGGTCTAGAGCCTACTTCCACCACATTAGGACATGAGCAATATGATGCAAATAAGGCACAACAAGGCCAAATGGTCAGCAGAATCTTAACAAGGTGGTGCAATAACTATATTCTGCCACTTTGTCACCGCTTGCCCCACATTAGGCTGTGGCAGGCATGATGTATGCAAGGGTTGGGTAACCCCAGTAGGATGACTGCAAAAAAGGTGTACTGCAATCTAAAAGATTCACCTGCCTCATTTTTTCCCTAGTTTTAATGCCAGCGCAGAGCTGGAATTAAAAGGGAGCACACCATTGGTCACAGTGCGCCTCCATGTACAGTCCAGTGTTAGACTTAGATTCTCTTATACTAACCATTAATAGTACATCATGTCCATCAAGATGTTAATCACAAATGGCGTAGACCCATATTCATGGTGTGCCATATATCATATACGGCACACACATGGTGGTGGATAGGGGGGAGCTAAGGACCGCAAAATAAGTCGTGCAGCATTGGGTGCAGTGCCTGTTTACTTGTACTTGCCCTTATCTCTGAGCAAACTTGATACACCTCCTATCTACCAGATATCCACTAACCATGCGCATTTCACACACATGTGATGTGATCATGCTTACTCACAACTATCATGATAGCTAAAACCTGTAATTTCATCTGTACACACCTTACTTGCTGTAATCTATGGACTTGAGAGCAAATCGCAATGTGTACTCAACTAACTGTTATCCTTCTCAACAGAGCTCCTTGTACATCGGGTGCCTCACTTCATTATTGAAGAGCAGTGAAGCACCAAGGGTGCAAGTGTCTCCTTGTGAAAGGCCCTTTGAGAGCTACACTCAGGTACTTATGTTGTACCATATCCTGACTAAATTTGTGCAACGTGTGGCACACAGTACTGGAACGGGTGCTGTGAAAACATATGTTTGCTACATCCATGCTTTGGAGAGAGCCAGCACTCATGACATATATTGAGACTGACATCATTGTGTTTGAGGCCATACAAAACATTTCCTGAGACCCACTAATCTATGGCAGCACACATTGTGCAACATTCTATAAATTCCACATCCTCGGCATACCATGAAACATGATGTTGATATTCAAGGATAGATGATGGTGTTGAAATTGACACATATGCCATTTGTACATGGCTTAAAACACATCAAACACAACACTGTATGTACATGTTTGACATTACAAGGTGACACTTACTGGTTGCATCAGGGTCTTCAAAAGTGGAAACCTCTCCTATGATGTCGTTTGGAGGGTTCACCTGCAAGACATCACAAGAAAACATAGACCCTTTTCCTGCCGAGTTTGGCGCTGATGGTCAAAAAACGACCGCCAAAGCGCAGAACCCCTCACCGGCCACATAAATAACATTCAGGTGGACAGAAACAGTTTTTCTGCCAGCCGGCCCAGATGAATGCAGGGCCTGAACATAGCAGTGCGATGAGTGCAGAAGCACCCGTCGCGCATTTCACTGCCCGTAAATCGGGCAGTGAAAGCGCAACTGGGCTGTGCATGGGGGCCCGAGACACCCATTCTGCCAGCCTTTCCCTGGGGGGTGAACTGCCAGGGAAAGGCTGGTAGAACCTGACATATTATCTGGTGGACAGCGCTGCTTGCAGCGCTGCCCTGTCGGATATGTAACTCCACCACCACCAGGCTGCCTGGTGGCAGAAGCCTGGCGGTGGCAGAGTTACAAAAGTAGGGGTTCTGCCATGTGTATTATATGACGGTCTGGACCGCCACCAGCGGCATGGCATCCCAGACCACCATGTTCATAATGAGGGCCATAGCTTTTTGATTTGTGAACAAAGATTACTAGAGACAACTGTTACACATTGCACTTGTTTAGCTGAGTATCTAATCAACTTAGTGTTAGGAATGACCCACTGTTATCTATAACATGTCAGTCACACAGATATAGGTAGCACCCAAAAACATATATAGCAATGTGACTCACCCATACATACATGTCTCTGATTCATATATCACGCTTACTGGGGGACAGGACATTGTACATTGTTAATTGTGCAAACCTTAGGGGTAGAGAAGTGTTGCTGCACCCAGTGCAACATCACTTTTCTTGTGCCCCTTACCACCCCTGTACTACCACCATGTTTGTGCCATATCTAAGATAAGGTTCACCATTGCATATGGTAGGGGGCTATGGCATTATATTTGTTGACGGTATTGATGTACACTTCAGGTTTAGTGGCAAGAATATGGACCAACCTGAAACAGTACATAGGGGCCCATCATAATTTATGGTGTACCCCCTTTTGATGCTGTGTCTGAGCAGGCATAGAAAATGGCAGAATGATTAACACAAAGATGTTTCTCTGCTTTCTTTGTGTCATTCATTATTTGGCCCCCGTAAAAAGGTTATGGCCCCCGTGCATACATTGTGCATGGTGTAGGCATTAAGTTGCCCATAGGCTCACAGAATCTTTTGATGCATACCAGGCAACAAATGGATATTTAAGGAAAGGGTGAGATAGGAAGACAGTTCGTATGCGCATGGGGTCAGGCATTATTTTAGTGATATGCGCTGTATGGAGATGTACCATATGCCTCAATATTTTTGACGCATAATGTCCATGCACAGATTTAGGTGGAAAAGCTGACAACGGACCCACATTCACATTCCTTGTTTCAGGGACTAGGCATCTATGTAGTTTATATGGTATGGCTACATGTGTGTATGCATTTTAATGTGTACCGGTAACATAGGAATGTGTTAACATATTTATGTACGTGTGTGTTGTGCATGTGAGGACTGATACAGTTTGCAAATGTACCTGTGTATGAAGACTCTTAGCCACATACATGTTTACACATGTTGCCTGAGTGTATATATGGGATGCTATTCATGTTGTGGGTCTACCACATAGTCATGTTAGAATTCTGACTGTACGTTACTATACAAAACATAAGATAGGAACGCCCATGTGCAATACACGTTCAGGCATATCATAGCCTTAACAAATCTTTAGCAAAGGATGCTGTTGACAAAGGCTGGCATAAGATCCTGTCAGCCATTTAAATGTGAGTACATATGTGCACACTGTGGTGTGTTATAAGGAGCAGAGCAACACATGTAACGTATGGTTCCCCATCCATGCAATATAATGGAGATGGTGTGCTGACGTGTGATTGTAGCTATATATGTGACATGTATTTTGTGTGATAATATATGTATCATGTCTAATAGGTGCTTTATGATACAGTGGTGTGTTTAGGGATTGGACACATACCAAATCTCAAGTACAGCTGTCTTATATGTAGGCCATTGTTCCAAAGCTGTGTACTCATATCTGTGTAAAACATGTTTCACAATGGGAGGGACATTTGTGCTGCTTATGATAGGTTGTAAGTAATCATTTGACATTTACACATTTTATGATGTTAATTGTACTCATTTGTCCAGCTGCAAATTGACAACAACAAGCCTGGTCCACCTAGCTGGAACATGTGTGGATATATTTAGGATATATTTAGGTACATACATTTTCTAAGTTCAGTTACTCAAAAATATATGTTATTGGCAGATTGATTAAATTGAATACAATCTGTATAGAAGGAGTATTCTCATGCAGTAATGGCACCCTAGTCATCAGTGCTCCTGTTGCAATTAGAATGGCCATACATGGCCATTGCTGCATGTATGAACAGTGTGTGACTGAGGCCACATCAGCTCAGATCACAGTGCGCAATCAGCAAGCCCCTGACTGAGTAAAAGGTCAATGTAGCCTACTCACGAGTTTGAGGGAGCATTGGGTGGTGATCTCCCATGCTCATTTTGGATCATCTGTACTGCAATGCCAGTCCCGTGGCTCAGAATGTGTAGTTGTCTTGACGGTACTTGAGGTCAGGTGTGCCCTATTATAAATTGGGGAATGGCATCTTGTTTCTGTAGGACATGTTTAATCAGTTGCCTTTGTTTCACATGATTTGCCAAGAATCGGTGTGGTTATTCCTTGGATGCTTGGTTAAGTGATATTTGTTTTAACTGTGTCTTGTCTGTTGACCCAGGTTACAGATACTGTCCTCCCTGGGCTTTCCTTAATTGTGGATGACCACTATGGAAGCCTGGCACTGGCCGTATTATGATGTCTGCTATCTTGGCCGTCTGTACTCCAGTGCCGTCAGCGTCATGGCCAACCGCCTAGCCTATTATAAACACAGAGTCAACTTGGCAGTCCCCATGCGGCTGTCAGCCAATGGTCTCGACCAGGTTGGTACACGTTCAGCAAAGCAACAGAAAAATGCCCATTGGATTAACTAAAAAATAACACAGCTGACAATCATGGGCCAAGTGATCAAACCTGCAAAGCACACTAAAAAACACAACTGTTCACAGACCATGGTCCTTTGCATCTCCAGTGAAACCAACAGTCGAATTCCCGAGAGATAAGGGATCCCTTTTTCACCATTCCTAAAACCCCTTTCACGCGCTTTTCTCCATTTACTCCGCCACATCACTTTCCTTTTGTAAGTAACTCTCTGTCACCCACTTTAATTCCCCACCATGTCATGTTTCAAAAATCCCCGTTTTTCAGATGATGAGTTGAGAATCATGGTGGATGAAATCATAAAAGTAGAGCCACAGTTGTTTGGAACTCAAGTCCAGCACACTCTTCTCAGAAGGGAAGAGGAGCTGTGGCAAAGGATCGTCAACAGAGTGAATGCTGTAGGGACAATCATGCACACAAAGAAGGACATTAGGAAGAGGTAGAATGACTTGTGGGGCAAGGTGCATTCCCTGGCCTCCAGGTAACAGACAGAGGCCAACAAGACTGGTGGTGGCCCTCCCACTGCCCTATTACACCTATTTCCCTGTGAGGAGAATGTCTTGGCCATCCTGCATCCTAAGGGCTTGACAAAAATACTTGGATAGGAGAGTCTGGTAAGTTACAATACAAAAACTGTTGTTAAACTGCAATGTCATGCAGGCTCACAGCTCAGCTTTTGCCACTGTGTTATTCACCGACTCTAACAACATTCAATACACAGTATTTGAGATTTATTATTGGACCTAGCATCACAACATCACAACTACCAAGGCCCATCACATGCCAGAAATAGGAACAGGAATAGTGTCTGTACATGTTGAAATAACAAAAATTCATCCCAGGGCTAATGATATGTTTCAAAATGTAAATGCATGTTCCAAATGAAATGCAGTCTGGCAAAATATGTAATACCTAACATTGGTAAAGTGATGGGAAGTACAGTGAGTGACCTGACCGCAACTCCCAGGAGGCCCTGTTTCTGTAACCCCAACCACCAGTCCAGTGTTCACTTGGCTAAATGCATCACAGTTTGTCAAGTGTTGGGAAGTAGAGGGAGTGATCCGGCTCCAAAGCCCAATAGGCCCTGTTTCCGTAACTCCAAACATGAGCCCTGCATTAACTTACCCAAATATAAATGTTAGTGAACTCTCAAATTACGTTTACTCACCTAGGCATATATCATTTGACAAGTTTTGGGAGGCAGAGGGAGTGACCTGACTGTAACTCCCAGCAGGCCCTGTTTCTGTAACCCCAACCACCAGCCCAGTGTTCACTTGCCCAAACACATCTTTTAGTGAATTCTCAAATTAAGTTTACTCACCTGGGAGTATGCCATTTGTGAAGTGTTGGGAAGTAGAGGTAGTGACCTCACTACAAAGCCCAGTAGGCCCTGTTCCTGTACCTCCAACCACTAGCCCAGTGTTTACTTGCCTAAATAAATCTGTTAGTGAACTTCAAATGATGTTACTCACCTGGAAGTGACCAATATACAGGTCAAGCTCAACTCAGAGATGTGTCTGTCTACCTAGCTCTATTTTGACCTGGTATCCCAAGATTAAACCATTGAGTAGAGGAATGACACCTTAACAAGTGTGTACACCAAGTATTCCTAAGTCTATAAGTTGCATCAGCAGATTGGTAGCATCAACAAACACATTGACGCTACACTGGACACATGATGACTGCAGACACAGATACAACTAAAGTTGTGTGTTTGCCTGTGTCACACTCAACTAGGCCTCTGGATGGTCAAATGCAACCGTTTTGTGCCCCTCAGTCATGTATCCTGGGGTGCAATCCAACACTCCTGACAGTGAGGGTCCAGGACCCAGTTGTCAAGAGCACCATGTGCCAAGGGTACAGGCTTGTGGGGGTAGGTTGCATGGGCGAGATGCTGTGGGCCAATGGAGTGAGGCCAACAGGGTTGCTGTCGACCAGGGTACCATCAGTCACATCTTCGGGGTTTATCCCGGAGTCCCGAAGCATGATGGGCCAAGTATTAATTGAACTCTGAGAAATGAAGCAGCTACTGAGGGACATGATCCAAAAAATGGATGACCACAATTCAAGCAAAGGCACCCTAACAGGGATACTGAGTGTCATCCACACAACTCTGAAGAGTGCTTTCCAAACACCATCCAACCCTTCCTGTGTGCCATATATCTCAAGGCCAAGCACATCAGCAGCACCTACATAAAGGGAGGGCCTGCCAGAGGTACACCCACCCTTGGACATCCCTATCTCTGCATCAGCTGATCCTTCACCCTCACAAATGGGGATGCCCATGAAGAATCCAGGAGGAGCGGATGGCAAGACACCCACCACTGCCAGCAAGAAACCTCCTCCTTAATGTCCTTCTTTGTGTGTCACACATATACTCTGTTGACTGATCCTGAACCACAATCCAGTTCCAATACGATGAGTACTCTGGACTTTGGACTTCGAATGGTGTGGCATCTACTCAATGATTTCATTCACCATGAGCGAGCCCTTCACTGAACATTTTTATTTCTTTTTGTACCAAATTATTTTTCTGTATTAGTATTGTAATACATTCACCCATCACAAACCCATTGTCTGCTGTCTAAAAATTCACATTTAGCAATGTAGATATGTATGACCATGTGAACCATATGATGAAGATACAAGCTACTTGTGCAAGCAGGGATATGTTGCATGTACAATGTGTCCAGCTCGGGATTGCAACCAGTACACTCCAACACACACATACAAGTGTCTTGTTTCAGGAGAGATTTTATTACATTGTTCAGCACATAGATGTCAGAAACATAGAAATTCAGACACAACCATATCAGACTGTGTAGGCCATCAAATATACTGGTACAGACCCCCCAGAACATTGTAGGAATGGGCATATCAGACATTGTCCTCATAAACAGGCAAAAATGGAAATGGGTGAAGTCATCAGCTGGAGCCATATCCCCTAGCTCTCAAAAGGAAGCCCACCTCAAAGAATGCAACACTCAGACAGATGATAGTACAAGTGTCCCTGATCACATGGTCATTACAATACGGTGTTACTGAATCTGGTGGCATGACATAAACAAATATTATTGACGTGCCACTGGCACTTTGGCCTACAATGATGAAACACATTAACTGCTACAAACGGTTCAGATAAAAAGAGTGTTTAGCCATAGTGAAGTGGAACTGACATGATTTAGGCCTACTACAACATTTTCAATGATCACATGATGACAGACATGAAACATCATGGCCACCACACAACAATGAACAATGCCAACAGTGTCTTCTGCACTTCCATCCTATCACTGTGCAAGCTGTCTCGACACAGGTCTTCTACATCCAAAGTCTGTGAAATACATTCCCAGGAACAATCCATGTTCACTTTCTATATCCCAACAGCACGATATGCCTTCCAATGTCACAACTCTGAAAGCCCAAATGAAGATCTGATGGTGAAGGTAGCTGAACAAAGAACAAAACAAAGCGTATAGATGTGAACTCATACATATGACACTAGTCACATAGCAAACATCTGGGGGACAAAGTCCATTAGGACAATCCGACACAATCAAAGTAACATCATCAAAATGTGAATGTGTCAAAAGCTTCGTCAACAAACACCCTTTGGTGAATTGTGCCTGAGCATCATCACCCTAACTATTTCCAAAAATATACTCAACATGTTATCACAACTATAGTTCATTGTACAGTCAAAGTAATGACATCTCGTTACATACTTACACTCATGAGAAGAAGCTGTTGATGAGATATTGTTGCAAGTCAGCTCCTTCCTCTTTACCGCTATCATCCTCATTTTGCATTTCAGGATTCTCACACAGTGGCACCACAGGCTTCCTGACCTTTAGGGTGTAAGGGATATTCCTCTGCAGGGTAATGTTAAGGAGTGTGCAGCATGCCACAGTGATTTAAAACACCTTCTCAGGGGAGTAGAGAAGGGCTCCCCCAGTCTTGTCCAGACAGCGGAATCTGGCCTTCAGGAGCCCTAAAGCCCAGCCCACTGCCAGCTGTGTTCTTCCTCAGTGAAGCTGACTTCCCCTGGAATGCTTGGATTGCTCAGCAGTGTCAGCAACAAAGGACCGTTTGGTTATGCTGAATCTCCCATTTTGAAGTGAGACATAAGTGGCACAACGAGTCACTCCCTTCATGATTGTAGCACATGACACTGCACACACTAAATCAGAACAGATGTGACTTACCAACCAGCAAGGCCCTCTTTGGTGGCAGTTGTGAGATCAAATGCGGTATGGTGCTGTTCCGTATTACATCATGGCTGAACCTGGAAACCAGGGACAGAGGTCTGAGATGCAGAGATATGACAAGCAGCTGACTTGCACGTTGATAGAATGGAAGTGCTTCTTGTTGTGATAGACTTGTTCAATGTATTGTGGACACCAAGGCAATATGTGTATCATAAATGGCTTCCACCATACATGGGAGTCAACCAAAGCCATAGAAGTCAGCCTTCATGTTGGCTAAGCCCTCAGATGTGGGGAACATGATATAGCTATCAATGTGTTTCATCATTGCTGATAGCATGTCTCTTAACACACAACTGAACATCGGTTGGAACATACAACCAGATATGCCACTGTATATTGGAAGGACCCCATGGACAGGAAGTGTAATACTGCTATGACTTTAACAATGGGTGGTATGCATTTTGGAGTGGTGTTTGTAGGCATCAGGCCTGTCTCCAACTGATGACATAAATCCACGACCGTTTGTTTATTGAGATGGAAAAGTTTGATGATGTGCCGTTCTTCCATTGTTTGAAGGTCTACCAATGGATAGTATGCTGGAGTTTGTCACCTCTTCCCTCTATCAGGGTACCCATTTGTGAAATTAATTGGATTGGAGCATAAGTCACTGTGTCTAAACCAACATACGTGATGAATAGGACCAAACTCTTGTGATAAGGCATTACTGACTGGAAAAACATTACACCCATTACACATCAAAGCTGTCACCTACTCAAGGACCAAATGTTAGCCCCATGGTTGTCTACATGTGTCAACAACATGCATTTGAACATCACTCAACTACCTGCTCCTCATGTGTGCCTCAACATTTAACAGCCTGTTCTAACATCCAAAAATACTATCACTATCGGTGGAAAGTGCACCACTGTAATATCCCATCTATGACCTGCAACAGACAACACTGGTGATTGAGTAGGAGAACATGCACAACAAGGCTGATTTAGATTGTTTGTGATGATCAGACACATATATTGAAGTTGTGATGCATTTAAGAGGACCCAACACTGTATTTAGATCTGCAAAAATGGCGGATATCTGACCTAGTTCACTGGATATTAGGAACTGCCGGGGGCCACCGGTGGAAGTTGACCGCATGTTGGGAGGTTTTAACTGTGGCAGACACAGCCACAGGCTAACTTTGGTGACTGAGGTGGTCACAGGCCAATGGCTCTGCCCATTGGTGGTGATGACCACCCTGACGCCCTGTTTTGCTAAATTGCTCACTTGACTCCTGACACTGCTGTGTGCTGCATCTGGTAGCAATCATGCCAGGCCAAGCAGGTGAAAGGGCCCCTGCCTTCTCTCCTGAGGAGCAGGAGAGGCTCATTGAGAATGTCTTTTCCCAGTATGGTCAGAATTATGGCTCACCAGAGGAGCAGGTAAGAATCTCATAGGCATATTTGACTCTGTTCAACACCATCCTTGCCTTCCTCATAGGCTACAATGTGCCTCTGAGTGCTAGTGAGACTTTTGTGTGCCTGTTGTCACATTTTGTGTTCCATACATGGGATGTACATGGTTCTGGTAGTGGAGACAAGTACTCTATGTATTTCACATTACCATTTTGTTGTGTGAAAAACCCTAGATCTTCCTTCTGTTGCATTCCCATATCTAGGCAAGGAGACTTTACAGCCATACAGTGACATATCTTTGTATATGATTTTTGTAAATGTAAAACAGCATGTATGTGCCTTACAGCATGAGCTGTGTATGTATACTGTTTTAGTTATTTGAGGATCTTGTTAGCAATGTGTATGGTCTCACAGATCACTCAGCCCATATCTGGCCTTGACAAACTTATAAGAGAATCTTGTAAGACTCTCTGTGCCCTTCAGAGTGCCACACAATGTTGAACTCACATAGAGGATGGGCACAGGATGTACTATCATGCATGGACGTGATGGAAATGTGAGTGCCATATAGGTTCTGTATGCTCAGCCTGCAGAGGCCAGGGCCTGTCAAATATTTCTCAAAGTATGACACAGAGACAATCCTGGGTTAGAGTTGATGTGACTTTGCAACTGTGGCACCTGGCCAATCACCTGTAGACCTGCAGAACTTTGGATGTGGCTAAAATGAGTCTTCAGTGGCAAGACTTGTCCTGAATGCCTTTGCACATTAGCTACATTGGAAATGGGTCCTGAGGTAACTCCCTAACCTTGAAAATATTTGCGTTGAGCCTTATTGTCAGTGTGTCATTGACTTATGGCATGTCCCTTACTCCCACAGCTCTGTTGTCACCTTTCCATAGGTCATATTTGTACAGTAGAGGTTTATTGCACAAGTGACAAACCTACAGTTGGGTGATTCAGGGGATGGCATTACATGACTCATTAGATTGATTACATGCAACCAATCAGACCAAAAATACCTTAGTGTGATGGATGCCATCTCTGTAGGATTGCCAAATATGGTAAAAGGTATGTTCTCTGCTTCAAGTACATACCACACAAACCCACTCTGAAGTAGTAATAGATTACATTGGGTAGCCCACATGTCCACACATGCACAGGGAAGAAACTTTACGTGCCACCTATGGCAGCTCTTTCAATGTCACTTATGTCTTATGGTGTAGTCTGTACCATGGTAGTTGCCTGTAGGGACCTTATGCAGTGAGGCAATGTGGCTGGATGTAAATGTGTCTGTCTAGTAAGGCCCAAGGAGTTGACTCTTCAGAAGGTTACAATAGTGTGTTGTGTTTCATTGAGCCTCATATCGCAGTACATGTTGCTTGAGTGGGGGCTACCTAATGTCAGTAAGCTTCCTTAGTCAGTGTAGGCCAGGAGCAGGGTAGAGGGTTAGTCTGCAGATGACTCAAATAAATGTGTATTTATGTCACTGTACTAATCAGCATATGTGCTTTACACTTGTGGTCTGTTGAAAATTACAAAATGTTTGTGTTTGGTGTTTCAGAAATGTGTGTGACACAACCAGTTGGCTAAAAAAATTGAATTGTAACCTTTTTGTTTGTCTACTGCATCCATACAGGTCTGATTTGGAGAGTCATTGCCCAGCTGGGTTGTCCTCCCAAAATAGGGAGACCACACTCTAGAGCCTGACCCCTCTCTTTGACTGCATTTTGGCTGTGGCCTACCCCAAGCTTGATGGGCGTTTGAGAGGTGTACAGCAGCTACAAGGAGTGAGTGCTGGGCATATTCCTGCCTGTTACATTGGCAAGTTGATGTGTTGGAGTCTGCAATCTCCCGGGAAGAGTGGAGATGAGACATGTGTGACACAGAAGATATGGAATAGTTTGTGTAGGTATGGAAGATGGTGCATGCTGTTATGCTGTCCAATTGGCCCAGTGACCAAGGACACTACAGTGTACAGGCACAGCTAATTAACTCTCCAGGGTCAACACATGGCTGAGTAGAGTGATCAATCAGGTCATGTTGTTTGTTGTTGTAGGTATCATTTGTACCCAAAAGTCCACTTGTCTTCAGTTTGTCAGCCCCAAAAACATACAACATGAGGTAATAGACCACTGTACTTAGCAATGTGTCTGCTAGTATATTGGAATCTGTCACCCACAGGCAACTTGTCCTCAGTGTGTCATTAGTGTTGGTGTGTCACTACTGTCTCTCATTTGAAGGTGGCCATCACACATACACCCCTTTGGGTGCAGTCACAGAGCAATATTTTCCCT
This sequence comes from Pleurodeles waltl, assembly GCF_031143425.1. NCBI lineage: Eukaryota > Metazoa > Chordata > Amphibia > Caudata > Salamandridae > Pleurodeles > Pleurodeles waltl. The sequence goes on along the minus strand of NC_090439.1, from coordinate 144,321,677 downwards.
TGGCAAGTAGTCAATGTCCAATGACATGATTTTGGTAACCACTGTTGCCATCATTTCTTGTGCCTACATGTTAGCATATGTACCTTTGACTTTTGACATGACATATTTTCACTACTGTTTCATGTATGGTCTACCTGCCTTCATGGGATGATGTCTGATTTCCTCACACATGTGTGTATGCCAACATGTGTTGGGAATTGGACAAATGTGATGGGTCTACAGTTCACGTGGTACCACAGATAGAAGTGTGTCACCATTGCTTAGTGGCTCACACATACCCTCACCTGTCACTCTGTGTTATTTGGCATTGTACAATTGCAGAAGCAGTAAAGGAACTTACAGTTTTCACTTACAATGTGCATTTCCATGCCATTGAGGTAGAATCATTTGGTGAAGTGCTTAGCACATGTTAAATGGTGAAGGTCCTTTACCTAACTGTTGACATGCATCAGGGAGTGACTTGCAGGAATGTGTGAATCATGTGTGGTTGTGTACACTCATTCATACAAGGGAATCTGTGTTTGAATGGCATAAAGGGATAGTGGTGTGCCTTCCCATTAAGCAACATTTTAAGGGCCTTATACAGGTACTGGAAAATCAATGAGCCTCTATAACATTTAATGAACTATTGGCTTTTATTTATGCAATCTAAGTAGGGTATTCTCAGTGGTAGCAGTAAAGAAAGGTGATTTCCCTAGGGATGGCTTTTTCATTGTGGTGTGGATATTTACAGACAAAACACCAAGCCAAATTGTCTCCAGTGTACTTTTCTGTGCAATATGTGTTATCTATCTGAGAAACATTGGCACAAATTCCATGAGCCTATTTATACAATGTACGTATTGTGAAGTTACCATTGGGGATTTTTAACAGTGTGACATAGGTGTTTCCCTGTTACCTTCTTTCGGCTACTGTAATTCTCGCTGAAACATGGCTGGATTATTTGGCCATAATTTCACCACTGTATGGTATTGGGTATATGAAGATTGGCTAGATTCATGGTCTTGTGTTGGATCTGTGAGATTGAACTTGACATTGCCATACTATTTTGTGCCAACAGGTTACAGAAAGATGCTACATATGTCAAACTTTTGAAGGTGATAAGGTCTCCTACTTGCTCCCTGGTTATTGTGATTATACAACTTTAGCCATGTAATTGGAGTTGTCTGTGATTCTGATTTTCATGTAGGTAACTGTTCATGTTTTATGTAGTTTGCATACATATGGTGTAACCCCCTGCTCCCCTGTGTGAGGAGGCTATTGACCTCCTGAGGAGTATCTCTGTGGGTCAGACTTCCATTCTGAATGCTATCCAGGTGCAGGGCAGCCTTCTTCAGCAGGTGGTTGCATATCTGAAAGGCATTCATAGTGCCATGTCTGGCCTACATAGATCTTTTCACGCTCTGACATCCTCACTGATGGCAGTGTTTCCTCCTCCACAATCCTACCTCCTGTGACCTACCTCTTCCCTATCCAATTTCTCGCTTCCCTTACCTGTCCCAAGCACACACACACATTCGCATGTACCCGCTTCAACACACACAAGCAGCACACATAAGCACAGACACATGAGTACCGGCACTGTAGCACTCAATAGTCACTCACACTGACCACCACATCCACAATTCCCACAGACACCACCCCACCCTTACTCCCACCGACTCACCCACTACACCCACCATACCCACAGACACAACCCAATACCCAAAGATACACACACCATACCTACCATACCCCCAGACACGACCCACACCAACCCACACACCGTACCAGAGACACCACTCCAACACCCACAGATCCACAGATCCACACACCACACATGCTAAACCCCCCTGGACACAACCCCAACACCCACAGACCCACACACACCATACCCCCATACATAAGCATAAGACCCACTCACATCATGGCCCCTGACACCACCCCAATACCCACAGACCCACACGTAACAGACACCATACCCCAGATAGCACTCTGACACCCACAGACACAACTACCACTCCTACCTTAGCCATCAGCTCCAACTCACAGCCCCCTAAGAAATGCAAATGCCCACTCTCTGAAATGCAACAGACGCCATCCAAACACAAGCATACCTCACACACCCGCATCAACAGGCAAGACATGCACTTCTTCAAACTTCCAACCCCTAATTCCTTTTGCAGTCCCTTCCTGTTTTCCAAATTAAAGCTTCCTGTTGGACTTTGCCCTTAGCCCTAATGCAACTCCCACCAAAAACCAAAAGGACCCTGCCCACATCCCAACCCTACCCTTCCATGTCCAACACCTCCCGTCACACCTGCCCTTACCCACCCTGAAACCACCCATAATCCTCAAACCCCCAAGAAGAAGCCCACTGTTCTCAAAGTTAGGGCCACCCCTCCCAAAGTGAAGCTCACCTCTCCCAAAACCAAACCTACTGATGCTAAATCTGACCCCCACCCCACCCAAGGGGGATCATTGAGGTTCTTGGCAAGCCCACTTAATGGCTCTTCCTGTGGAGGTTTCTATGCAGTTGGTCAGTGAGTCATGTTGTGGTGCATAGCAGTGTGCATGGACGGACTTCTATTTGAAGACTGGCCATTGGCCGTAACGCATATTTAAAGTTGTGGTAATAAACCCCAGGCTGTTCTTTTGGGTGCACATTATTCCTGCCATTACCTTTCTACCTTTTTGCTGTTCCTGAGTAATTTGTGATGTATGCCTAGAGTTGTGTTTAATTCACCCTGATTGCTGGTCCATTTGCTGTGGTTGGCAAGATCTAACTTTGGGAGCAGTGCTGTTGTCACTTAGGACAAGGGGAGATGTTCAGTGGGTGGATATGTGCTTGGAAATCCATTTGGGGTGTCATTGCATTGTATGTTGTTTGATGTGGTAAGCATTTCATCTTGGCTTCTCCAAAGTCAACATTTATTTGGTTTGATTTGTCCCACTGAAGTAGATTGGTCATTCGTATCATATGTGAAAACTAGTGTTTTGTTTGTACATACATGAATGGTGTTCAATTGCACTACCTTCTTATACATTTGACTGACAATGTGTCCATTTTCATGTGTGTACCTTCCAGCTACTTCTTTACATGTGTGACCCATACTATTGCTATTGTATTTGCTTTCTTGAATTCCACTTTCACATTTGGAAGATAGGCATGTCAGTTGGTTATACTATTGGTTGTCCTTGAGATACATGAAGGCCCCGTTCCTGTACAAATAGTGTTTTAGGAGCATGTGCAAAGTGAAATGTGTCCCAAGACAGCATTCTTCCTGGGGTTCCCCTAATGCTGCAATCCCTGTTTTGCAGGTTTTCTTTACAGTTTGAGCTTTGGATATTTCTCAAACTATTGTACATCCTATGTACTTTCCATTGTCTTGAAATGTGGCTGAGATGTTAGGGTCCATTACATGGGTGCTGCGTGAAAAGGGGTGTTTTGTTTAAATAACACATCCAAACATATGTGTCTTCAATACCACAACATGTCCTGTTGTGTGAGCAACGTGAAGGTCTCAGTTCAATTAGAAGGTGTGATGTTGATGAGATGTTCCTGTTGTACGACACAATGTTATATCCACTTCACTGTCCCTGAAACTGGGATGTGCAGAAGTATGGTTTTGTGGAGTGTGGCGGTGAAATTTTAGTGACCTGCCCAAGGGGGTCTTCATGGGGTTGTAATTGGGTTATACATTGTGTACATCTCCAACCCTAGACACACAAGATTATACTTGGTCCACGGAGCATAGCCCCCATACCTGGCCCATCACGCTTTGTTGATATGTTGTTGTGGTGTTGGGGGACACAGGTAGGTGTTATGTCTTATCATCAGTTGTGTCCACAGTGGCATTGATTTAGGGCTCCATCTGTCAGCAGCAGCAGGACATGAAGGATCAGTTCTTTAGCAGGACAGAATGTGTGACGCTGCCTACACGTGAGTTCCTACCTTATATGCCTCTGTTTCTGTCAACTGGGACTTGGTGGTTAGACTGCCACAGTCACATCGGTGGAAGGAAACATCATAATCTGTCAAGCGGAAACTTTGCTCTGACAGCCTCATTGACCTATCTCACGGACTCAGGGGTCTGCGATGCCTGGCGGTGCCCGTGGGACCGCTATGATCTTAAGTCTATTGAACTGCATGCATTGTAATACTGAGATCTGACAACCAATCTGATGGCAGTCTGTAGGAAAGTACCATCTTGCCTGGAATGTTACCCCCATTTTTTACTTGTAAGTATGTTTGTTTTTGCCTGTGTCACTGGGATCCTGCTAGCCAGGACCCTAGTGCTTATACAGTGTGCTCTGTATGTGTTCTCTGTGTGGTGACTAACTGTATCACTGAGGCTCTGCTAACCAGAACCTCAGTGTGTATGCTCTCTCTGCTTTTAAAATTGTCACTGCATGCTAGTGACTACTTTTACCAATTCTGATTGGCACACTGGAACACCCTTATAATTCCCTAGTATATGGTACCTAGGTACCCAGGGTATTGGGGTTCCAGGAGATCCCTATGGGCTGCAGCAATTCTTTTGCCACCCACAGGGAGCTCAGACAATTCTTACACAGGACTGCCCCGGCAGACTGAGTGAAATAACGTCCTCGTTATTTCACAGCCATTTTACACTGCACATAAGTAACTTATAAGTCACCTATATGTCTAACACTTACTTAGTGAAGGTTAGGTGCAAACGTACTAAGTGTGGGGGCACCCTGGCACTAGCCAAGGTGCCCCCACATTGTTCAGGGCAATTTCCCCGGACTTTGTGAGTGCGGGGACACCATTACACTCGTAAACTAAATATAGGTCAATACCTATGTGTAGCTTCACAATGGTAACTCCTAACATGGCCATGTAACATGTCTAAGATCATGGAATTGTAACACCAATGCCATTCTGGGATTGGGGGGACAATCCCACTCATCACCGGGCTCCAGCATGGACCCCGGGTACTGCCAAACTAGCTCTCTGGGGTTTTCTCTGCAGCTACCGCTGCTGCCAACCCTCAGATAGGTTTCTGCCCCCCGGGGCCTGGGCAGCCCAGCCCCAGGAAGGCAGAACAAAGGATTTCCTCTAAGAGAGGGTGTTACACACTCTACCTTTGGAAATAGGTGTTAAGGGCCTGAGAGGAGTAGCCTCTCCTGGCCTCTGGAAATGCTTTGAAGGGCACAGATGGTGCCCTCCTTCCATAAACCAGTCTACACCTTTTCAGGCATTCCCCAGCCCCTGCTCTGGCGCGAAACTGGACAAAAGAAATGGGAGTGACCACTCCCCTGTCCATCACCACCCCAGAGGTGGTGCCCTGAGCTCCTCCAGTGTGTCCTAAACCTCTGCCATTTTGAATGCAGAGGTGTGAGGACACAACGGAGACCTCTGAGTGGCCAGTGCCAGCAGGTGACATCAGAAACCCCTCCTGGTTAGGTAACCAATCCTCCTCTGAGGGTTATTTAGGGTCTCTCCTGTGGGTTTCTCATCAGATAACAAATGCAAGAGCTCACCAGAGTTCCTCTGCACTTCTCTCTTCGATTTCTGCCAAGGATCTACTGCTGACTGCTCCAGGATGCCTGTAAAACCACAACAAAGTAGCAAGAAGACTACCAGCAACATTGTAGCTCCTCATTCTGCCGGCTTTCTCAACTGTTTCCTTGTGGTGCATGCTCTGAGGGCTGTCTGCCTTCACCCTGCACTGGAAGCCAAGAAGAAATCTCCCGTGGGTCGACTGAATCTTCCCCCTGCCAACGCAGGCACCACATTTCTGCATCACCTGTCCTCTGTGTCCCCTCTCATCTTGATGAGCTTGGTCCTTGGAACACAGAAACTGGATTCAAGTGACCCCAACAGTCCGGTGGTCCTTCTGTCCAAATTTGGTGGAGGTAAGTCCTTGCCTCCCCACGCCAGACAGTAATCCTATGTGCTGCGTGTTCTGCACCTGCGAGGGCTTCTGTGCACCTTTGCAAGACTTCCTTCATGCACCGCTGTAGGAGGCTGGACTGGCTTGTAGTGAGTACCTAGGGGTACTTGCACCTTGCACCAGGCCCAGTTATCCCTTATTAGTGTATAGGGTGTCTAGCAGCTTAGGCTGATAGATAATGGTAGCTTAGCAGAGCAGCTTAGGCTGAACTAGGAGACGTGTGAAGCTACTACAGAACCACTTAGTGTCATATGCACAATATCATAAGAAAACACAATACACAGTTATACTAAAAATAAAGGTACTTTATTTTTATGACAATATGCCAAAGTATCTCAGAGTGTACCCTCAGTGAGAGGATAGGAAATATACACAAGATATATATACACAATAGCAAAAATATGCAGTATAGTCTTAGAAAACAGTGCAAACAATGTATAGTTACAATAGGATGCAATGGGGAAACATAGGGATAGGGGAAACACAAACCATATACTCCAAAAGTGGAATGCGAACCACGAATGGACCCCAAACCTATGTGACCTTGTAGAGGGTCGCTGGGACTATTAGAAAATAGTGAGGGTTAGAAAAATAGCCCACCCCAAGACCCTGAAAAGTGAGTGCAAAGTGCACTAAAGTTCCCCTAAAGACAAAGAAGTCGTGTTAGAGGAATAATGCAGGAAAGACACAAACCAACAATGCAACAACGCTGGATTTCCAATCTGGGGTACCTGTGGAACAAGGGGACCAAGTCCAAAAGTCACAAGCAAGTCGGAGATGGGCAGATGCCCAGGAAATGCCAGCTGCGGGTGCAAAGAAGCTTCTACTGGACAGAAGAAGCTGCGTTTTCTGCAGGAACGCAAAGGGCTAGAGACTTCCCCTTTGGAGGACCGATCCCTCTCGTCTTGTAGAGTCGTGCAGAAGTGTTTTCCCGCCGAAAGAACGCCAACAAGCCTTGCTAGCTGCAAATCGTGCGGTTAGCGTTTTTGGACGCTGCTGTGGTCCAGGAGGGACCAGGAGGTCGCAAATTGGACCAGGAGGTAGAGGGGACGTCGAGCAAGACAAGGAGCCCTCTTAGCAGCAGGTAGCACCCAGAGAATTGCCAGAAACAGGCACTACGAGGATGCATGAAATGGTGCTCACCCGAAGTTACACAAAGGAGTCCCACGTCGCCGGAGAACAACTTAGGAGGTCGTGCAATGCAGGTTAGAGTGCCGTGGACCCAGGCTGGACTGTGCACAAAGGATTTCCGCCGGAAGTGCACGGAGGCCGGAGTAGCTGCAAAAGTCGCAGTTCCCAGCAATGCAGTCTAGCGAGGTGAGGCAAGGACTTACCTCCACCAAACTTGGACTGAAGAGTCACTGGACTGTGCGGGCCACTAGGACAGAGTTGCTGGATTCGAGGGACCTCGCTTGTAGTGCTGAGAGGAGACCCAAGGGACCGGTAATGCAGCTTTTTGGTGCCTGCGGTTGCAGGGGGAAGATTCCGTCGACCCACGGGAGATTTCTTCGGAGCTTCTAGTGCAGAGAGGAGGCAGACTACCCCCACAGCATGCACCACCAGGAAAACAGTCGAGAAGGTGGCAGGATCAGCGTTACAGAGTTGCAGTAGTCGTCTTTGCTACTATGTTGCAGGTTTGCAGGCTTCCAGCGCGGTCAGCAGTCGATTCCTTGGCAGAAGGTGAAGAGAGAGATGCAGAGGAACTCGGATGAGCTCTTGCATTCGTTATCTAAGGAATCCCAAGAGACAGAGACCCTAAATAGCCAGAAAAGAGGGTTTGGCTACCTAGGAGAGAGGATAGGCTAGCAACTCCTGAAGGAGCCTATCACAAGGAGTCTCTGACGTCACCTGGTGGCACTGGCCACTCAGAGCAGTCCAGTGTGCCAGCAGCACCTCTGTTTCCAAGATGGCAGAGGTCTGGAGCACACTGGAGGAGCTCTGGGCACCTCCCAGGGGAGGTACAGGTCAGGGGAGTGGTCACTCCCCTTTCCTTTGTCCAGTTTCGCGCCAGAGCAGGGCTAAGGGGTCCCTGAACCGGTGTAGACTGGCTTATGCAGAATTGGGCACATCTGTGCCCAAGAAAGCATTTCCAGAGGCTGGGGGAGGCTACTCCTCCCCTGCCTTCACACCATTTTCCAAAGGGAGAGGTGTCACACCCTCTCTCAGAGGAAGTCCTTTGTTCTGCCATCCTGGGCCAGGCCTGGCTGGACCCCAGGAGGGCAGCTGCCTGTCTGAGGGGCTGGCAGCAGCAGCAGCTGCAGTGAAACCCCAGGAAAGGTAGTTTGGCAGTACCAGGGTCTGTGCTACAGACCACTGGGATCATGGGATTGTGCCAACTATGCCAGAATGGTATAGAGGGGGCAATTCCATGATCATAGACATGTTACATGGCCATATTCGGAGTTACCATTGTGAAGCTACATATAGGTAGTGACCTATATGTAGTGCACGCGTGTAATGGTGTCCCCGCACTCACAAAGTCCGGGGAATTGGCCCTGAACAATGTGGGGGCACCTTGGCTAGTGCCAGGGTGCCCTCACACTAAGTAACTTTGCACCTAACCTTTACCAGGTAAAGGTTAGACATATAGGTGACTTATAAGTTACTTAAGTGCAGTGTAAAATGGCTATGAAATAACGTGGACGTTATTTCACTCACGCTGCAGTGGCAGGCCTGTGTAAGAATTGTCAGAGCTCCCTATGGGTGGCAAAAGAAATGCTGCAGCCCATAGGGATCTCCTGGAACCCCAATACCCTGGGTACCTCAGTACCATATACTAGGGAATTATAAGGGTGTTCCAGTAAGCCAATGTAAATTGGTAAAATTGGTCACTAGCCTGTTAGTGACAATTTGAAAGAAATGAGAGAGCATAACCACTGAGGTTCTGGTTAGCAGAGCCTCAGTGAGACAGTTAGGCACCACACAGGGAACACATACATATAGGCCACAACCTTATGAGCACTGGGGTCCTGACTAGCAGGGTCCCAGTGACACATAACAAACATACTGAAAACATAGGGTTTTCTCTATGAGCACTGGGCCCTGGCAAGCAGGATACCAGTGAGACAGTGAAAACACCCTGACATACACTCACAAACAGGCCCAAAGTGTTGGTAACAAGGCTAGAAAGAGGCTACTTTCTCACACAACCCCCCCTCAAACGAAGGACAATAAGGCTAACCTTGGCCAGTTGAGACTTTATTGTCTAAGTGGTGATAAGTAGAGAGTAGCTCTGCAATAGACTGGTTACTCCCTTTATCATCCACTATATGGTTACTTCCCTGTGGGGATGTAAACCACCCTGTTTGAAGTTTTTTAGCTAAGCAACAACGTGAAGATGTATTTTCAGAGTTTCTATCAGTAAGTTTTAGTTTAGAGCAGTGGGAATTGTCCACTGAACCTATTTGTAGTGATGGAAATGCCAGACAGGGATGCTGTCTCAGAAAAGCCATAGCTGGGCAAAAACTTTGTCCATATGGCTGGAGGAGAGAACAGGGATGCTGTTTCTCTTGGGTTGGAGCAGGGCAGGGATGCTGTCCTATGAGCTCCACACTAGGGCAGGGATGCTGTCCTAAGTGTTGTGAGGCAGTGCAGAGTTTCTGCACTAATGTTTCTCTGGGAGGGTTGGAGGGATGCTCCATGTTAACTAAAATGGTGCTCTTTTTCTCACCAATGTTAGATATCCCACAGAGAGGTACTTCTACCTCAGGGAGTCCAGCTTTGCCAGCTGATGATTCCCTTGGAACAGGTGCCACCCCAGGAGAGGTTTCTCCCACCGCAGGAATGGTATCCTGAATGGTAGGGTGGTTAGGGGATACTGTGATACCCTTTTTACCTGTTGATGGAGAGGGATCCTGAGTTTTCAGGCCTTCTCTCCTTTGCTTTTTCATTTCAGTAGAAATGAGAGGGAACAATTCCTCTGGGATGCCCAGCATGGCTGCATGGGCATAAAACTCTACATCAGCCCAACCTGAGGCCTCTAGGTCATTACCTAAGAGACAGTCTACAGGTAAGCTGGTGATACCACCACCTGCTTAGGGCCAGTAACTCCACCCCAACTAAACTGAATTATAGCTAAGGGAAGAAACTTAGTGGAGTTATGGACATCAATAATCTTATACTGTTGTCCAATGATGTGTTGATCAGGGTGCACTAGGTTTTCAGTCACCAAAGTGATACTGGCACCTGTGTCCCTGTAGGCCAAGGCCTCAACACCATTTATTGAAACTGTCTGCCTGTACTTATCCATTGTAAGGGGACAAGCAGCCAGTGTGGCAAGGCCAATGCCACTAGGTGTGACAGAAACTGTCTTGGGACTGACTACCCCAGTTTCTACTATGGACCCATAAGTGAACCCAACTACACCCTTAACTTGACTGTTGCCAGCAGTCCCACCACTAGTACCACTACTGCTAGGGGCACTAGAGCTTGATGTATTAGTGGTGGTAGGCTCAGGGGGTTTACCTGGACAGGACTTATCCCCTGGCCTATGGCCTCTGTTTTCACACACAAAGCACCAAGGCTTTTTAAATTGTGTAGGTTGAGAAAAAGAGGAAGAATTAGTTTTATCCCCACCCTCTGAAGAGTGTTTAAGATTTGAAGTGGGATCTTTGGTTTTACCCTTCTCCCCATGCTTATCTTGAGATTTTTCACCATCTTTCTTCTTAGTGTTCTCTTTGTCACCCCCTGTATGAACTTTTCTGTTCACCCTTGTTCTGACCCATTTGTCTGCCTTCTTTCCCAATTCTTGGGGAGAGGTCAGATCAGAGTCCACCACGTACTGGTGCAACAAATCAGACACACAATTATTAAGAATATGCTCTCTCAGGATCAAGTTATACAGGCTGTCATAATCAGTAACTTTACTGCCATGTAACCACCCCTCCAAGGCCTTCACTGAATGGTCAATGAAATCAACCCAGTCTTGTGAAGACTCCTTTTTGGTTTCTCTGAACTTTATCCTGTATTGTTCAGTGGTTAAGCCATAACCATCCAGGAGTGCATTCTTAAGAACTTTGTAATCATTAGCTTCTTTTTCTTTGACAGTAAGGAGCCTATCCCTACCTTTTCCACTAAATGATAGCCATAGGATAGCAGCCCACTGCCTTTGAGGGACATCCTGTACAGCACAGGCCCTCTCAAGTGCAGCAAACCACTTGTTAATGTCATCCCCCTCCTTATAAGGGGGAACTATCTTGTGCAGATTCCTGGAATCATGCTCTTTTGCAGGATGACTATGGGGAATACTGCTGCTGCCACCATGGGTTTCTAAACCCAGTTTCTGTCTCTCCTTCTCTACTTCTAAAGTCTGTCTATCCAAATCCAGCTGTTGCTTCTTGAGCTTCAGTCTGGTTTGTTCCACTCTCAATCTATTGAGCTCCCTTTCTAACAATCTGTCATCAGGGTGGGTGGGAGGGACATTCCTTGAAACAGAAGTATGGTGAGAATGGACAGAAGGAGACCTGTCCCTTACAGAGGGCACCCTAACAGCTTGGCTCACAGAAACATCAGTACCACTGTGGTGTGAGTAAATGCTTTTGCTATGATGTGAGACAACACTATTTGTATGGTGTGGATCTTCATCATTACCAACTATGCTAGACTGTCTAGTAATGGGCAGGCTAGGAAGTTTCTTTCCTGAATCTTTTCCTGGGGGAGTCCCTGGATCAGATTGGGAACCATTAGCTACTTTTTCAACAGATGGGGCACTTCTTGCCTTATCTTGTTCTCTAAGCATGTTAAGTAACAATTCCAAGGAAGGATTCTTCCCTACACTCAAACCTCTCTCTATGCAGAGACTCCTTGCTCCTTTCCAGCTAAGGTGATCATATGCAAGTTTGGACAGATCAACATTTTGGCCTGTGCCAGACATTTTTAGAGAGTTAAAGTGATAGAAAAAGAGAAAAAAGTTTGTCAGAGCTTTTAGAAAGACAGAGAAAAAAAACTTTTTAAACTTTTTAGAACTTTTTAGAAAGTTAGAAGTACTTTTCAGCACTTAGAAAAGAGTGAAAAGAGGAAATGCAAAACTTTTTGGCAATGTGTATATACACTGAACTTGTTTTGTATATTTTTCTCTTATGAAAAGTACAATGACAAGAGTGGTAAGTAGTCTCAAAGCACTTATCCCACCGCTGCACAACCAATGTAGGAGGCTGGACTGGCTTGTAGTGAGTACCTAGGGGTACTTGCACCTTGCACCAGGCCCAGTTATCCCTTATTAGTGTATAGGGTGTCTAGCAGCTTAGGCTGATAGATAATGGTAGCTTAGCAGAGCAGCTTAGGCTGAACTAGGAGACGTGTGAAGCTACTACAGAACCACTTAGTGTCATATGCACAATATCATAAGAAAACACAATACACAGTTATACTAAAAATAAAGGTACTTTATTTTTATGACAATATGCCAAAGTATCTCAGAGTGTACCCTCAGTGAGAGGATAGGAAATATACACAAGATATATATACACAATAGCAAAAATATGCAGTATAGTCTTAGAAAACAGTGCAAACAATGGATAGTTACAATAGGATGCAATGGGGAAACATAGGGATGGGGCAACACAAACCATATACTCCAAAAGTGGAATGCGAACCACGAATGGACCCCAAACCTATGTGACCTTGTAGAGGGTCGCTGGGACTATTAGAAAATAGTGAGGGTTAGAAAAATAGCCCACCCCAAGACCCGGAAAAGTGAGTGCAAAGTGCACTAAAGTTCCCCTAAAGACAAAGAAGTCGTGTTAGAGGAATAATGCAGGAAAGACACAAACCAACAATGCAACAACGCTGGATTTCCAATCTGGGGTACCTGTGGAACAAGGGGACCAAGTCCAAAAGTCACAAGCAAGTCGGAGATGGGCAGATGCCCAGGAAATGCCAGCTGCGGGTGCAAAGAAGCTTCTACTGGACAGAAGAAGCTGAGGTTTCTGCAGGAACACAAAGGGCTAGAGATTTCCCCTTTGGAGGACGGATCCCACTCGTGTTGCAGAGTTGTGCAGAAGTGTTTTCCCACGGAAAGAACGCCAACAAGCCTTGCTAGCTGCAAATTGTGAAGTTAGCGTTTTTGGACGCTGCTGTGGCCCAGGAGGGACCAGGAGGTCGCAAATTGGACCAGGAGGTAGAGGGGACGTCGAGTAAGACAAGGAGCCCTCTTAGCTGCAGGTAGCACCCGGAGAAGTGCCAGAAACAGGCACTACAAAGATGCGTTACATGGTGCTCACCCAAAGTTACACAAAGGAGTCCCACGTCGCCGGAGAACAACTTAGGAGGTCGTGCAATGCAGGTTAGAGTGCCGTGGACCCAGGCTGGACTGTGCACAAAGGATTTCCGCCAGAAGTGCACGGAGGCCGGAGTAGCTGCAAAAGTCGCAGTTCCCAGCAATACAGTCTAGCGAGGTGAGGCAAGGACTTACCTCCACCAAACTTGGACTGAAGAGTCACTGGACTGTGGAGGCCACTTGGACAGAGTTGCTGGATTCGAGGGCCCTCGCTTGTCGTGCTGAGAGGAGACCCAAGGGACCGGTATTGCAGCTTTTTGGTGCCTGCGGTTGCAGGGGGAAGATTCCGTCGACCCACGGGAGATTTCTTCGGAGCTTCTAGTGCAGAGAGGAGGCAGACTACCCCCACAGCATGCACCACCAGGAAAACAGTCGAGAAGGCGGCAGGATCAGCGTTACAGAGTTGCAGTAGTCGTCTTTGCTACTATGTTGCAGGTTTGCAGGCTTCCAGCGCGGTCAGCAGTCGATTCCTTGGCAGAAGGTGAAGAGAGAGATGCAGAGGAACTCAGATGAGCTCTTGCATTCGTTATCTAAGGAATCCCAAGAGACAGAGACCCTAAATAGCCAGAAAAGAGGGTTTGGCTACCTAGGAGAGAGGATAGGCTAGCAACTCCTGAAGGAGCCTATCACAAGGAGTCTCTGACGTCACCTGGTGGCACTGGCCACTCAGAGCAGTCCAGTGTGCCAGCAGCACCTCTGTTTCCAAGATGGCAGAGGTCTGGAGCACACTGGAGGAGCTCTGGGCACCTCCCAGGGGAGGTACAGGTCAGGGAAGTGGTCACTCCCCTTTCCTTTGTCCAGTTTCGCGCTAGAGCAGGGCTAAGTGGTCCCTGAACCAGTGTAGACTGGCTTATGCAAAATTGGGCACATCTGTGCCCAAGAAAGCATTTCCAGAGGCTGGGGGAGGCTACTCCTCCCCTGCCTTCACACCATTTTCCAAAGGGAGAGGGTGTCACACCCTCTCTCAGAGGAAGTCCTTTGTTCTGCCATCCTGGGCCAGGCCTGGCTGGACCCCAGGAGGGCAGCTGCCTGTCTGAGGGGCTGGCAGCAGCAGCAGCTGCAGTGAAACCCCAGGAAAGGTAGTTTGGCAGTACCAGGGTCTGTGCTACAGACCACTGGGATCATGGGATTGTGCCAACTATGCCAGAATGGTATAGAGGGGGCAATTCCATGATCATAGACATGTTACATGGCCATATTCGGAGTTACCATTGTGAAGCTACATATAGGTAGTGACCTATATGTAGTGCACGCGTGTAATGGTGTCCCCGCACTCACAAAGTCCGGGGAATTGGCCCTGAACAATGTGGGGGCACCTTGGCTAGTGCCAGGGTGCCCTCACACTAAGTAACTTGGCACCTAACCTTTACCAGGTAAAGGTTAGACATATAGGTGACTTATAAGTTACTTAAGTGCAGTGTAAAATGGCTATGAAATAACGTGGACGTTATTTCACTCACGCTGCAGTGGCAGGCCTGTGTAAGAATTGTCAGAGCTCCCTATGGGTGGCAAAAGAAATGCTGCAGCCCATAGGGATCTCCTGGAACCCCAATACCCTGGGTACCTCAGTACCATATACTAGGGAATTATAAGGGTGTTCCAGTAAGCCAATGTAAATTGGTAAAATTGGTCACTAGCCTGTTAGTGACAATTTGAAAGAAATGAGAGAGCATAACCACTGAGGTTCTGGTTAGCAGAGCCTCAGCGAGACAGTTAGGCACCACACAGGGAACACATACATATAGGCCACAACCTTATGAGCACTGGGGTCCTGACTAGCAGGGTCCCAGTGACACATAACAAACATACTGAAAACATAGGGTTTTCACTATGAGCACTGGGCCCTGGCAAGCAGGATACCAGTGAGACAGTGAAAACACCCTGACATACACTCACAAACAGGCCCAAAGTGGGGGTAACAAGGCTAGAAAGAGGCTACTTTCTCACACAACCCCCCCCCCAAACGAAGGACAATAAGGCTAACCTTGGCCAGTTGAGACTTTATTGTCTAAGTGGTGATAAGTAGAGAGTAGCTCTGCAATAGACTGGTTACTCCCTTTATCATCCACTATATGGTTACTTCCCTGTGGGGATGTAAACCACCCTGTTTGAAGTTTTTTAGCTAAGCAACAACGTGAAGATGTATTTTCAGAGTTTCTATCAGTAAGTTTTAGTTTAGAGCAGTGGGAATTGTCCACTGAACCTATTTGTAGTGATGGAAATGCCAGACAGGGATGCTGTCTCAGAAAAGCCATAGCTGGGCAAAAACTTTGTCCATATGGCTGGAGGAGAGAACAGGGATGCTATTTCTCTTGGGTTGGAGCAGGGCAGGGATGCTGTCCTATGAGCTCCACACTAGGGCAGGGATGCTGTCCTAAGTGTTGTGAGGCAGTGCAGAGTTTCTGCACTAAAGTTTCTCTGGGAGGGTTGGAGGGATGCTCCATGTTAACTAAAATGGTGCTCTTTTTCTCACCAATGTTAGTTATCCCACAGAGAGGTACTTCTTCCTCAGGGAGTCCAGCTTTGCCAGCTGATGATTCCCTTGGAACAGGTGCCACCCCAGGAGAGGTTTCTCCCACCACAGGAATGGTATCCTGAATGGTAGGGTGGTTAGGGGATACTGTGATACCCTTTTTACCTGTTGATGGAGAGGGATCCTGAGTTTTCAGGCCTTCTCTCCTTTGCTTTTTCATTTCAGTAGAAATGAGAGGGAACAATTCCTCTGGGATGCCCAGCATGGCTGCATGGGCATAAAACTCTACATCAGCCCAACCTGAGGCCTCTAGGTCATTACCTAAGAGACAGTCTACAGGTAAGCTAAGTGATACCACCACCTGCTTAGGGCCAGTAACTCCACCCCAACTAAACTGAATTATAGCTAAGGGAAGAAACTTAGTGGAGTTATGGACATCAATAATCTTATACTGTTGTCCAATGATGTGTTGATCAGGGTGCACTAGGTTTTCAGTCACCAAAGTGATACTGGCACCTGTGTCCCTGTAGGCCAAGGCCTCAACACCATTTATTGAAACTGTCTGCCTGTACTTATCCATTGTAAGGGGACAAGCAGCCAGTGTGGCAAGGCCAATGCCACTAGGTGTGACAGAAACTGTCTTGGGACTGACTACCCCAGTTTCTACTATGGACCCATAAGTGAACCCAACTACACCCTTAACTTGACTGTTGCCAGCAGTCCCACCACTAGTACCACTACTGCTAGGGGCACTAGAGCTTGATGTATTAGT
Source organism: Pleurodeles waltl (assembly GCF_031143425.1). Taxonomy (NCBI): domain Eukaryota; kingdom Metazoa; phylum Chordata; class Amphibia; order Caudata; family Salamandridae; genus Pleurodeles; species Pleurodeles waltl. Next base: position 144,305,256 of record NC_090439.1, on the reverse strand, counting down.
GGTGGTAGGCTCAGGGGGCTTACCTGGACAGGACTTATCCCCTGGCCTATGGCCTCTGTTTTCACACACAAAGCACCAAGGCTTTTTAAATTGTGTAGGTTGAGAAGAAGAGGAAGAATTAGTTTTATCCCCACCCTCTGAAGAGTGTTTAAGATTTGAAGTGGGATCTTTGGTTTTACCCTTCTCCCCATGCTTATCTTGAGATTTTTCACCATCTTTCTTCTTAGTATTCTCTTTGTCACCCCCTGTATGAACTTTTCTGTTCACCCTTGTTCTGACCCATTTGTCTGCCTTCTTTCCCAATTCTTGGGGAGAGGTCAGATCAGAGTCCACCACGTACTGGTGCAACAAATCAGACACACAATTATTAAGAATATGCTCTCTCAGGATCAAGTTATACAGGCTGTCATAATCAGTAACTTTACTGCCATGTAACCACCCCTCCAAGGCCTTCACTGAATGGTCAATGAAATCAACCCAGTCTTGTGAAGACTCCTTTTTGGTTTCTCTGAACTTTATCCTGTATTGTTCAGTGGTTAAGCCATAACCATCCAGGAGTGCATTCTTAAGAACTTTGTAATCATTAGCTTCTTTTTCTTTGACAGTAAGGAGCCTATCCCTACCTTTTCCACTAAATGATAGCCATAGGATAGCAGCCCACTGCCTTTGAGGGACATCCTGTACAGCACAGGCCCTCTCAAGTGCAGCAAACCACTTGTTAATGTCATCCCCCTCCTTATAAGGGGGAACTATCTTGTGCAGATTCCTGGAATCATGCTCTTTTGCAGGATGACTATGGGGAATACTGCTGCTGCCACCATGGGTTTCTAAACCCAGTTTCTGTCTCTCCTTCTCTACTTCTAAAGTCTGTCTATCCAAATCCAGCTGTTGCTTCTTGAGCTTCAGTCTGGTTTGTTCCACTCTCAATCTATTGAGCTCCCTTTCTAACAATCTGTCATCAGGGTGGGTGGGAGGGACATTCCTTGAAACAGAAGTATGGTGAGAATGGACAGAAGGAGACCTGTCCCTTACAGAGGGCACCCTAACAGCTTGGCTCACAGAAACATCAGTACCACTGTGGTGTGAGTAAATGCTTTTGCTATGATGTGAGACAACACTATTTGTATGGTGTGGCTCTTCATCATTACCAACTATGCTAGATTGTCTAGTAATGGGCAGGCTAGGAAGTTTCTTTCCTGAATCTTTTCCTGGGGGAGTCCCTGGATCAGATTGGGAACCATTAGCTACTTTTTCAACAGATGGGGCACTTCTTGCCTTATCTTGTTCTCTAAGCATGTTAAGTAACAATTCCAAGGAAGGATTCTTCCCTACACTCAAACCTCTCTCTATGCAGAGACTCCTTGCTCCTTTCCAGCTAAGGTGATCATATGCAAGTTTGGACAGATCAACATTTTGGCCTGTGCCAGACATTTTTAGAGAGTTAAAGTGATAGAAAAAGAGAAAAAAGTTTGTCAGAGCTTTTAGAAAGACAGAGAAAAAAAACTTTTTAAACTTTTTAGAACTTTTTAGAAAGTTAGAAGTACTTTTCAGCACTTAGAAAAGAGTGAAAAGAGGAAATGCAAAACTTTTTGGCAATGTGTATATACACTGAACTTGTTTTGTATATTTTTCTCTTATGAAAAGTACAATGACAAGAGTGGTAAGTAGTCTCAAAGCACTTATCCCACCGCTGCACAACCAATGTAGGAGGCTGGACTGGCTTGTAGTGAGTACCTAGGGGTACTTGCACTTTGCACCAGGCCCAGTTATCCCTTATTAGTGTATAGGGTGTCTAGCAGCTTAGGCTGATAGATAATGGTAGCTTAGCAGAGCAGCTTAGGCTGAACTAGGAGACGTGTGAAGCTACTACAGAACCACTTAGTGTCATATGCACAATATCATAAGAAAACACAATACACAGTTACACTAAAAATAAAGGTACTTTATTTTTATGACAATATGCCAAAGTATCTCAGAGTGTACCCTCAGTGAGAGGATAGGAAATATACACAAGATATATATACACAATAGCAAAAATATGCAGTATAGTCTTAGAAAACAGTGCAAACAATGTATAGTTACAATAGGATGCAATGGGGAAACATAGGGATAGGGGCAACACAAACCATATACTCCAAAAGTGGAATGCGAACCACAAATGGACCCCAAACCTATGTGACCTTGTAGAGGGTCGCTGGGACTATTAGAAAATAGTGAGGGTTAGAAAAATAGCCCACCCCAAGACCCTGAAAAGTGAGTGCAAAGTGCACTAAAGTTCCCCTAAAGACAAAGAAGTCGTGTTAGAGGAATAATGCAGGAAAGACACAAACCAACAATGCAACAACGCTGGATTTCCAATCTGGGGTACCTGTGGAACAAGGGGATCAAGTCCAAAAGTCACAAGCAAGTCGGAGATGGGCAGATGCCCAGGAAATGCCAGCTGTGGGTGAAAATAAGCTTCTACTGGACAGAAGAAGCTGCGGTTTCTGCAGGAACGCAAAGGGCTAGAGACTTTCCCTTTGGAGGACCGATCTCTCTCGCCTTGTAGAGTCGTGCAGAAGTGTTTTCCCACGGAAAAAATGCCAACAAGCCTTGCTAGCTGCAAATCGTGTGGTTAGCGTTTTTGGACGCTGCTGTGGCCCAGGAGGGACCAGGAGGTCGCAAATTGGACCAGGAGGTAGAGGGGACGTCGAGCAAGACAAGGAGCCCTCTTAGCAGCAGGTAGCACCCAGAGAAGTGCCAGAAACAGACACTACGAGGATGCATGAAACGGTGCTCACCCAAAGTTACACAAAGGAGTCCCACGTCGCCGGAGAACAACTTAGGAGGTCGTGCAATGCAGGTTAGAGTGCCGTGGACCCAGGCTGGACTGTGCACAAAGGATTGTGCACGGAGGCCGGAATAGCTGCAAAAGTCGCAGTTCCCAGCAATGCAGTCTAGCGAGGTGAGGCAAGGACTTACCTCCACCAAACTTGGACTGAAGAGTCACTGGACTGTGGGGGCCACTTGGACAGAGTTGCTGGATTCGAGGGACCTCGCTCGTCGTGCTGAGAGGAGACCCAAGGGACCAGTAATGCAGCTTTTTGGTGCCTGCGGTTGCAGGGGGAAGATTCCGTCGACCCACGGGAGATTTCTTCGGAGCTTCTAGTGCAGAGAGGAGGCAGACTACCCCCACAGCATGCACCACCAGGAAAACAGTTGAGAAGGCGGCAGGATCAGCGTTACAGAGTTGCAGTAGTCATCTTTGCTACTATGTTGCAGGTTTGCAGGCTTCCAGCGCGGTCAGCAGTCGATTCCTTGGCAGAAGGTGAAGAGAGAGATGCAGAGGAACTCGGATGAGCTCTTGCATTCGTTATCTAAGGAATCCCAAGAGACAGAGACCCTAAATAGCCAGAAAAGAGGGTTTGGCTACCTAGGAGAGAGGATCGGCTAGCAACACCTGAAGGAGCCTATCACAAGGAGTCTCTGGCGTCACCTGGTGGCACTGGCCACTCAGAGCAGTCCAGTGTGCCAGCAGTACCTCTGTTTCCAAGATGGCAGAGGTCTGGAGCACACTGGAGGAGCTCTGGGCACCTCCCAGGGAAGGTACAGGTCAGGGGAGTGGTCACTCCCCTTTCCTTTGTCCAGTTTCGCGCCAGAGCAGGGCTAAGGGGTCCCTGAACCGGTGTAGACTGGCTTATGCAGAATTGGGCACATCTGTGCCCAAGAAAGCATTTCCAGAGGCTGGGGGAGGCTACTCCTCCCCTGCCTTCACACCATTTTCCAAAGGGAGAGGGTGTCACACCCTCTCTCAGAGGAAGTCCTTTGTTCTGCCATCCTGGGCCAGGCCTGGCTGGACCCAAGGAGGGCAGCTGCCTGTCTTAGGGGCTGGCAGCAGCAGCAGCTGCAGTGAAACCCCAGGAAAGGTAGTTTGGCAGTACCAGGGTCTGTGCTACAGACCACTGGGATCATGGGATTGTGCCAACTATGCCAGGATGGTATAGAGGGGGCAATTCCATGATCATAGACATATTACATGGCCATATTCGGAGTTACCATTGTGAAGCTACATATAGGTAGTGACCTATATGTAGTGCACGCGTGTAATGGTGTCCCCGCACTCACAAAGTCCGGGGAATTGGCCCTGAACAATGTGGGGGCACCTTGGCTAGTGCCAGGGTGCCCTCACACTAAGTAACTTTGCACCTAACCTTTACCAGGTAAAGGTTAGACATATAGGTGACTTATAAGTTACTTAAGTGCAGTGTAAAATGGCTATGAAATAACGTGGACGTTATTTCACTCACGCTGCAGTGGCAGGCCTGTGTAAGAATTGTCAGAGCTCCCTATGGGTGGCAAAAGAAATGCAGCAGCCCATAGGGATCTCCTGGAACCCCAATACCCTGGGTACCTCAGTACCATATACTAGGGAATTATAAGGGTGTTCCAGTAAGCCAATGTAAATTGGTAAAATTGGTCACTAGCCTGTTAGTGACAATTTGAAAGAAATGAGAGAGCATAACCACTGAGGTTCTGGTTAGCAGAGCCTCAGTGAGACAGTTAGGCACCACACAGGGAACACATACATATACGCCACAACCTTATGAGCACTGGGGTCCTGACTAGCAGGGTCCCAGTGACACATAACAAACATACTGAAAACATAGGGTTTTCACTATGAGCACTGGGCCCTGGCAAGCAGGATACCAGTGAGACAGTGAAAACACCCTGACATACACTCACAAACAGGCCCAAAGTGGGGGTAACAAGGCTAGAAAGAGGCTACTTTCTCACAACAGCACAGCCCAGGTCCCCAGCACTCTGTCCTGCATTGCCCAACTCACTGAGTTGGCCTCCGACTTCGTGGGACCCTCTTTTGTTGTGCTGAGATGACTGCCGTGGTCAGATTTTCTAAATGCCTATTCAGGTGCTTCTGCTGGTGCTGCATGATTCTGCTTGGGCTGTCTCTGTTGCTGAGTGCCCCCTCTGTCTCCTCCTCCAAGGGTCAACCTCCTGGTCCTTCCTGGGCCCTGGCAGCACCCAACATCTTCAATAGCGACTCTTGCAGCTATCCAGGCTTTTATGTGGTCTTTCTGTGTGGAACCAACTCTGTGTCCTTGAGCACACCATGGGACATCCTATGACCAAAGAAGAAGTTCCTGGCACCTTCTGTTGTTGCAGGATCTTCGGCTTCTTCCACCCGGAGGCAGCCCTTTTGCACCTTCATCCGGGGTTTAGTGGGCTCCAGCCCCCTCAGGACACTTGCGTGACTCTTGTACTTGGTCCCCTTCCTTTGCAGGTCCTCAGGTACAAGAATCCGTCTTCAGTGCTTTGCAGTCAGTTGTTCTCTTTGCAGAATCCCCTATCTCGACTTTGCTGTCTTTCTGGGGTAGTAGGGTAACTTTACTCCTACTTTTCAGTGTCTTGTCGTGGGGTATCTTGGACATCCTTAGTGTTTTCTTACACTCCCAGCGATCCTCTACACACTACACTAGGCCTGGGGTCCATTCGTGGTTCGCATTCCAATTTTGGAGTATATGGTTTGTGTTGCCCCTCGGCCTATTTTCTCGTAATGCATTCTATTGTGTTCTAAAGTGTTTGCACTACTTTTCTAAGTGTTTTACTTGCCTGATTTTGGTTTGTGTGTATATTTTGTGTATTTTACTTACCTCCTAAGGGAGTATATCCTCTGAGATACTTTTGGCATATTGTCACTAAAATAAAGTACCATATTTTTAGTAACTCTGAGTATTGTGTTTCTTATCATATAGTGCTATATGATATAAGTGGTATAGTAGGAGCTTTGCATGTCTCCTAGTTCAGCCTAAGCTGCTCTGCTATAGCTACCTCTATCAGCCTAAACTGCTAGAACACTACTAATCTACTAATAAGGAATAACTGGACCTGGCACAAGGTGCAAGTACCACCAGGTACCCACTATAAGCCAGGCTAGCCTCCTACACAGTTGGACCACCGCCATGGCAGTTCACGGACCTCCAAACTCCTTATCAGGCCCTTGGACTCCATATCCCTCATTGTGTCACTAGATTCAAACATTTCTTCTCTACTTCTGTGACTTTCCAGGTCAAATAATGTATGTGTGCACATGCAGTGTCTAGTGTCGTGATAGATACAAAATATTTACCTTCTATTTCTGCACCTTTCAAATAAGGATTTTTATTCAAAAGTTTAAACAAAGGAACTTCTTGTGGTAATGTGTCATGACTTCAGAAAGTGAAGCTGGTAATTTCTCACAAATGTAGTAATCCCTTGAATCCATAGTGTCAATTTAAAATATCCATTTGCAGAATAATCTCCTCTAGAACCACTCACATACAAAGTCTTATAATCTAATGTATATAAGCCACTATCCATAGGGCTCAATGTTTGTGGGGGAGCACTAGATGTAACTTATTTACTAGAGAAGGTGTATAACAGTCCTATCGATACAACAATTAATAATAAAAGAAAAACAGTCAACACTGCACCTAATAAATATTTGCATTTATATGTTTGGTTAGTTTTCATAACTTCTCTAAAATCAGATCATAGGGTGGAATGTAGCAGCAGCAAAGTGTTCTCTATCAAGGTTTACCTTTGCAAAGTGGCAAAACAGAGTCCATGCAATAAATGTCAACAGATTTATTTACAAGGTATTTGTGAGTTTTTCTTAGCCCTACTCCATGTTTTTCTAAAGGACAACTCTCTCTTCTTCTGCAGACTCGAGAGTTGGGACTCTTCTTAATTCCCTAACAAAGTCGATATAAAGGCCCTCATTATGACATTGGCAGTAAATCCCACTTACCACCATGCCGAATGCCGCCAACATAACATCGCTGCAGCGGAAAACCGCAAAGCATATTATGACACACACATACCAATCCGTCACTATACAGCCACACACACAAGTCAGCCAGCCCAAAGGTCAGTGATACACTTGTGGTGTCCAAACCCACACCGTTACGCCAACAGAACTATGCCCATCACATTATGACCCACAAATCACTGCAGCGGACATTCAATGGCGGTGAACCATTGGCAGGACATACCACTGTGCTCAAAATACACACACTCAAACAGAACTACACCACATTGGACAATTCAAACTACATACAGCTCACACACATACACACACCCCACCCACAACACTATAAAACACCCATACACAATACTCACAACCTTTTATGAATACAAACAATTGCCACAAGAGAGAAATACAGCAAGAACACCCACACAACCAGAGCCACATAACATCACCACCTATACACCATCCACGCACCTCACATCACACACCCCAAAACATCACCCCACACACCCTCACCCACACCAGCCACCCTACACCCATGGTATCACAACAACACCCCAGGTTCTCAGAGGAGGAGCTAAGGGTCATAATGGAGGAAATCATCAGGGTAGAGCCATAGCTATTTGGATCGCAGATGAGGCAGACATCCATTGCTAGGAAGATGGAGCTATGGTGGAAGATCGTGGACAGGATCAAAGCTGTGGGACAGCACCCTAGAACAAGGGATGACATCAGGAAGAGGTGGAACAACCTACGGGGGAAGGTGCATTCAACTGCAGCAAGACACCAGCTCACAGTACAGAGGACTGGCGGTGGACCCCCACCTCCTCCACAACAAGGAACAGCATGGGAAGAGCAAGTCTTGGCAATCATGCATCCTGAGGGCCTGGCAGGAGTAGGTGGAGGACTGGACTCTGGTAAGTCAAATCTCTATCACTACTACCCCCCACCTGCATGCCATCACAAACCCCCACCCTTACCCTCACTCCCATCACTTCACCACCTCCCACATACCACACCATCACAACCCATTCATCCCAATATCAAGCCCTGCATGCAACACCAATGCATGGACACATCTCACAGACATGCATGAACACCTATCACCACTTTATGCACACTGGAGAGAATCATCTAGCCCAACAAATAGCAACTCACACAAAGGAAAATCTGCCAGGGCAATAACAGCCCTAGAGGGCAACACACCCATGCACAATATGTCACACGCAGAAACAATAACACTGCATTCACATCCCCAGAGGTACCTCAGCCAATGTCACTGGAGAAGAGGTGCCAGCAATGTCCAGTCCCCCCCAGAATAGGCCAACAGTGATGACAGCAGCTCTGCTCGTCTTGATCTGGATGACCAACCTGGCCCATCAGGGATCTCCGGACAGTCGGTTACCCAGGCACAGTCACACTCCACCACAGAGCCTCCCCCCTCAGGAAACACCAGCAGAGCACCCACCCAGCGGGCCCATACCTCTGTCCCCAGGACATGTCAATCATCAGTGTGTCCACCACTACAGGGACCCCATGACACCCCACAAACACAGGATGATCAGGGACTTGGGGTTAGTGGCAGTGGGCACACGGTTCAGGGGACAGAGGCACAGGACAACAGGGAAGCTGGGAGGACAGCTGTACGACAGGGGGAGGACAGGCCCAGGGAACCAAATCTCCAGGAGGCACTCATAGCGTCCTGGGAGCATACCAACATTCCCAGGATGCGCTGGGCCAGATTCTGGATAAGTTGCAGGATAACATGCGGTTGCAGGAGGGACAGTACCTGGGGAACAGGGAGGACTTGTAGGACATCAACACCTCCCTGGTCTCTATTGCAGGGGTGCTGGCAGACATGGCCAACATTATTAGGGAGGCAGTGGCACACCACCGGGCCCCTGACACTAGCCAAACTGATGAACAGCCCTCCACCTCCGCTGCCGCTGGTGCGCCGGAGGCCTTGCTACAGGAACAACAGGCCACCAGCACCCCTCCCCCTACAGAAGGAGAACCACCCCGCAAACGTTCCCTGAGATCCAGGCAGAAGCCAGAAACTATTGCCAAGACCCCCGCCAGGAAATAAGACTCTCCTGATTGTCACCCTTGTGTCCCGCTCTGTCACCCTGTCCACCTTGAACTGCCATTGCTCCCCTTCCTATGCCCACTTGGACAATGCACCTGTGATACAAATAGACTGGACTCTATCCTGGACATTCCTCCATCATCAACCCAGCCCATTCCACTACCCCCTCTACTTCTTAGCAGTTAAATAAACACTCTTTGAAAAAATATGGAGAATGTCAAATGATTTAAGTATGTATTCGTTTAACAAGGTCTACACCTTGCAATTCAACTGTACAGTAATGTATACATAGGAAAGACTTGTAGTTGGCTACAGTCAACACAGCAGGAGTGATAGTGGGACACAAATATCTGCAAATAGAGATGCCAAAGGGTACAGTGAGTGGCCATAGAAATGGGAAAAACAGCCTGCCAGTGACAATGTCAAACACAAAACGATCAATTAAATGTGAATTTACACTGTCTTACCTGTGTGTCATTGGAAGTATTGATGAATTAGTGCACTTCTGTTGTCCTCATCCTCATCCTCTGCCTCCTCATCTTCACTGTCCACAGGGTCCACCGCTGCCACACGGGCATCTCCAGCCTCCTCCTCCTGAAGAAAAGGCACCTGGCGACGGAAGGCAAGGCTGTGTGAAGTACAGCATACCACAGTGATCTGGCAGAGCTTCTTGGGTGAGTAGCACAGGGATCCACCTGTTAGATGGAGGCAACAAAACCTGGCCTTCAGGAGGCCAAACGTCCTCTCTATAATTCTTCTTGTTCGCCCATGTGCCTCATTGTAACGTTCCTCTTCCCCTGTCCTGGGATTCCTCACAGAGGTCAGTAGCCATGAGAGGTTGGGGTAACCAGAGTCACCTGCAAATATTGAGGGACAACTGTTAGCCACACACTAACCCTTAGTGCCCACACCATACCCATACACCAACATATACTGAGTGGGAACTAGGGCTCACCTATTAGCCACACCCTGTGCCTCTGTAGTTGAGTCATCACTTTTGAGATGCTGCTGTTACTCAGGATAAAGGCATCATGCACAGACCCAGGATATTTTTCATTGACGTGGTTGATGTACTGGTCCGCCAGGCACACCATCTGCACATTCATGGAGTGAAAGCTCTTTCGATTTCTGAAGACCTGTTCTTTTCGTCAGGGTTGCAAATGCAATATGTGTTCCATCTATTGCCCCAATAATGTTGGGGATATGTCCCATTACATAGAAATCAGCTTTCACTGTGGCAAAATCCTCCACCTGGAGGGAAACGATGTAGCTGCACTTGTGTTTTATCAGGGCAGACAATACTCTGGTCAGCACTATTGCGAACATTGGCTGTGACATTTCTGCTGACAAGCCCACTGCTACTTGGAAGGAGCCAGTTGACATGAAATGGAGCACAGATAGCACTTGCACAAGAGGGGGGATCCCGGTGGGCTGACGGATAGGACATATCAGGTCAGGCTCCAATTGGGCACACAGCTCTGTGATTGTAGCCCTATGCAGTCTGTAGGTGAGGATAACGTGCCTGTCCTCCATTGTTGCCAAGTCCACCAGGCATCTGTACATGGGGGATGTCTCCATCTCTTATTCATCCGCAACAGTTGCAATCTATGGGGCAAAATTGCGAGCAGCTGGTCATTATCTCTTAATTCCAACCACTACAGTTCAATGCATGTTGTGATTGCAATGTTATTTATTTGGAAATGTCCAAATGGTGCATTTGTGTACTGTGACGCAGTTAGGATCCATGGCCTGCCCCCCCCTGAAATGCCGTCCGCCTGTCCAGTTTGGAGGGAAGGTCGAAATTAGATAATTCCGCTGACGTTGTGCACCGTTGCAGGAGGTGGTCGAAAACCGCAGTGCAAATCCTCATTTGATAACATTGGGACCTATGATGTACAGTGGCCAATGGTGATGTACGCTGATGGTGGCAGTATGCACCGCCGAGGACGTCACTGCCATTTTCTATCTGATCACTCACTTGCTACCTGACCTTCAACAGGAGAGGACCCACACTGCAAGTGCTGCTGTGACCTGTGTCTGGAACTGACCATGGCTCGTGTGACTGGGGAAATGGCCCCTGCCTTCACCTTGGCGGAGTTGGAGAGACTGGTGGATGTGGTCCTACCCCAGTAGCGAATGCTGTATGGGCCTCCAGACCAACAAGTGAGTACACTATGAGTACAATGCACGGTGCGTGTGTGCATGGAGTATTGTGTGTGAAGCCCTCACGTAGGGGGTGGGTGGTGGATGGGCCCTGGGCAGCATGCAGCATGTATGGTGGGCCATTTCTGTGCTAATGGGGATGGGAAGGGGCATGGTGAGCCATCAGTGTAACAGGCAGGACGGTCGGACTAATACCTTTCCCTGTGTCTATTTCCCTGCAGGTCAGCGCCCATCAAAAGAAGGGTATAATGTGTGCCATCGCCAAGGACTTGTGGATCCTGGGGGTCTACGGCAGGCAGAGCACCCACTGTCAGTGGGAGGACCTCAGATGCTGGGCACGGAAGACGATGGAGGCGCAGATAGGAATGGCTTCCCAACGAGGAAGCGGTGCCCGTTGAATCCTGACCCTCCTGATGGCTCACAGCCTGGCAGTGGCCGATCTGGATGGGTGCTTGGGGGCATCACAGCAGCCACAAGGAGGTGTGTACAGTACCACAATATACAACTTCTGTCTGGTGAGGCCCTGTGAGTGCCCCTAGGCCAGGCCTGGTATTGCAGGGTTGGTCCCATGTTGGACAGGGATCTGATGTGAAAGTACTCCAACCAAGCTAGTAGGCATCCACTACTGGGCAGGGTTTGTGGGTCTCAGGTATGGTGCAATTGGCATTAGGTGTCCCTGTCTATGGGCTTTTGACTAGCATTGTGACTGGTATTGCATTGCCTAGTGCGTAGGGCTGTTCCCTGTGAGTGAGTGTATTGTGTACGTCAAAGGTGGTGTTGGTGCCGCCATTGACCAAGTGTATCCTTTGTTTCTTGCCGTCCCTTTGTGTTTTGTCACCCTGTTCTTATGCCCATTAGCATCATCTGCTGGAGGAGCAGAGGCACGGGCGACGGAGAGAGAACTGCATCCCACAGGACCCAGGATGCCGAATCCACCGACAGTGAGGGCAGCAGTGGGACTGAGGGCGAGGGGAGTACCACGGCAGAGACTGGAGTGGACAGTTATGACACAGATTCCTGCTCTGATAGAAACTCCCTGGTGGTGGCGGACACCTCTGTGCCCACCCCAGCTACAGGTACAGCCGCCACCCCATACCAGCACTGCCCTCTCAGCAGCCCCTCAGCGAGTTCCCCATGCCTGCTCACCCAGGAGGGTGGGCTTCTCTTTCACCCCAGGCACATCAGGCCCTGCCCCAGTTAGCCCTGCTGCCCTGAGTGAGGAGGCTATTGACCTCCTGCGATCCATCTCTGTTGGGAAGTCAACCACTGTGAATGCCATCCAGGGGCTGGCAGCCCAAATGCAACAGACAAATGCATTCCTGGAGGGCATTCACACTGGCATGGCGGCCCAACAGGGATCAATCCAGGCTCTGGCCTCCTCTCTGATGGCAGCCATTGTCCCTGTTTCTAGCCTCCCCACTCCAAGTTCCTCTACCCAATCCCATTCCCCTCAACTCCAACCTATCCCAAGCACACAGTCAGACGAGCATGCACCCAGGACAACACACAAGAGTGGGCATGGAAAACACAAGCACCACACTTCATCCCACAGGCACTCACACAAACACCATCCAGAAGTAGATATACCAACATCCACTACCTCCACTGTGGTCCCCTCCTCCTCATCGTCCACCTCCCTCCCAGTTGCATCTCCACTCACATCTGCATGCACTACATCCTCATCCAGTACCACCACACCTAACAGTACGCGCCCCTCACTGGCAGTCACCACCCCCACATACATGCACACGTCCCCCTGTGTCCTCTCCCACTGTGTCTGTGCCCACTCCTCCCAATGTACACAAATGCAAGCACTCAGACACCAAACAGCCATCCACCTCACAGCAGCATCCAGCCCATGCACCTGCACCCAAACACAGCAGACTGACACCTCCTACAACCACTCTCTCTTCCTCCACCCCCAAACCTTCTCCTTCTTACCGCCCAAATGTCCCTAAGCAGCTTTTCCTCTCCACCATTGACCTCTTCCCTCCCCCTCCCCCCTCCGTACTTCACGTCAGGCCAGGGCGGTCAAAACCCAGGCAAGCACCTCAGCTACCCAGTCTACGGGCATAGTAGTGTCGACAGCTAATCCAGGTGCGAGAGGATCCCGGGCACCAGGCAGCCACACTGAAAGGGTGCCTGTACAAAGTGCTGCAAGGAAGGGGAAGGAGGCACACCCAGCTGCAAAAAAGAAGGGCAAGGAGGCACCCCCAGCTGCTGAAAGAAAGGGCAAGAAGGCAGCCCCAGCTGCAAACAAGAAGGCAAGGAGGCACCCCCAGCTGCTGAAAGGAAGGGCAAGGAGTTATCCCTAGCTGCTGAAAGGAAGGGGAAGGAGGCAGCCACAGCTGCAAAAAGGAAGGGCAAGGAGGCACCCCCAGCTGCTAAAAGGAAGGGCAAGGAGCAATCCCCGGCTGCTGATAGGAAGGTTAAGGGTCCTGCACCAGCAGGCAGAAAGGATAAGAGGCATGGTTTTGGGACTCACTCGGAGCCCCCACCTTCAACCATGGTGGTTCAGCCGTCCAAGGCTGTAGGAGAAGGACTGGAGCCTCCCTTTACAACTGCTAGCACCTCCACCTGCACCGCCACCAGCACCGCCACCAGCACCACTGCCAGTACCGGCACTAGCACCACTGCCAGCAGCAGCAGCAGCAGTTCCAGTGGGCAGCCGTCCGAGGCTTCAGGGGAAGGGCTGGAGCCTCCCACCACCACTGCCAGCACCGGCACCAGCACCACTGCCAGCAGCAGCAGCCCCAGTTTACAGCTGTCCGAGGGTGCAGGGGAAAGGCAGGAGCCTCCCACTACCACTGCCAGCTCCACCAGCAGTACCACCAATATCACCACTGGGCAGCCGTTACCGCCGGTGGACAGTGTGTAGACCTGCCTCCATGGGCCTGGCCCCAGCAAATCCTGTGGATCTGACACCCAGGTAAGAGATTGTGACCTTGCACTATCTAAGATCTGCATCACAGGGCACAATGTCCCCTCCTGAACCAGGGGCAGAAGCAATCCACTCACCTCATCCTCCCCAGGATGAAGCTCACTGGGCACAATGCCCCGTCCAGAACCAGTGGAAAAAGCCATCCACTCACCCCACCCACCCCAGGATGAAGCTCATAGGGCACACTGCCCCCTCAAAAACCAGTGGAAGTAGTCACCCCCTTGAGAGACTGTGGCCTTGCACTCCCCAGGACAGAGCACAGGGCATGTTGCCCCCTCCAGAGCCAATGGGCAAATCACCCACTTGAGAGACTGTGGCCTTGCACTCCCCAGGACCAGGCAGTGGGCAAATCACCCACTTGAGAGACTGTGGCCTTGCACTCCCCAGGAGCAGGGAGTGGGCAAATCACCTACTTGAGAGACCGTGGCATTGCACTCCCCAGGACCAGGGAGTGGGCAAATCACCCATTTCAGAGACTGTGGCCTTGCACTCCCCAGGACATCGCACAGGACATGTTGCTCCCTCCAGGACCAGTGGCGTTGTACCATCTTCTGGCTGAGGTACCCCCCCATTCCCTGTCCCCCTGAGGTGCCTGTCTATTTTTGACCTGATACCCCTGCAGTGGTCTCTCTGTGTTGATGTAGGAGTAAAGTAGGGCCTTGGACTATGTGATGTGGCCACAGACTTTTTTTATTTTGATGCACTTATTTATACTATTTTGTCTTATTATACTTACTTAAATCAATTCCTTTTGTCCTTGCATTATTCCTGATGGGTACAGGGTTCACATGTAATGTTACTGCATCTGGTTATGTGTATGGTGTTGGGGGGTAGGGGTGTTACATGTGTGTGTCACTCTCTTTTCCCCACCTCTCCTGTGTACTAGGCGGCAGTACTCACCGTGGTCTGCTTTGCCGGCGTTGGTGTTCGTAATGGAGCAGAAGGTAGAAGATCATGGGGAACACATGCAACTCGGGCTCCATGGCAGTGTGGTTCTTCCCTGAGTCTCCACAGGTGAGTCCTTTCCCTTCCTTGTAGTATTTCCACCAGGCTTTTGATTTCCTGTGTCTTTATAAAGTGGGCGGAACATTGCTTTCCTCCTGGCTGGAGGCGGTTACCACTGTGGTGCCTGTTGGTTTCGCCCTGGTGGTCGGTGTGTTAAAGTGGTTGTCTGTCTGAGCGGTTTCCGCCGTGGTCATAAATTCATATTTTTTACAGCCGGCCTGTTGGCAGTATTACCACCGCTTTATCACCAACCGCCAGGGCTGTAATGAGAGACAAAGAGTCTACATAAAGGGCACTTCAAATTCACTAACAATCACATCCAAAGTGAAATGTCTCAGTCTATCCATCAGCAGAGAAAACTCAAAGAATTCAAGCACAATGCTCAGTTCAAGGAGGTTCAGTTGGATCTGCAGCTAGCACAGTTTTGCACAAAAAAATGTTAATAAAGCGCTTAGAGATTTCTGAATGCCATGTGTGCATCATATTTACAATATGGTGTACCATGGCGTTAAAGAAAGATTAGTGCCACAAAAAATGACACAAGTTTTTGTGACATGTCGCAAAAAAATGGCACTAATACTCTTTGAGGCATGTTGAGTGACACAAATTGTGATTGTGTCACTTTTGGTTAAAAATGTTAAGAAAAAGCTTGCAAAAAAGCTAAACAGAAGTCAGCAACATTTCAAAATAGAGAACCCAGGACAAGAGAGACCCCAGACAGACCCCAATGATCCAGGTACCAGCCAGGATGTCTAACCAGAATGCCAAGAGAAGGGGAAAAGGAAGAGGAAGTGTCAGTCAGTAGGAGAACAATGTCTTGATCACAGAGGTGACAGACCACCAACACAGTTCTTCGTTATAGGGAAGTACCCTCTTTCTCGCATGGTTACTCCCACTTTTTCCCTGTTGTCAGTATGTTTTGAATGTGTTCACACTGACTATGCTCTCTCCCTCTAAACTTGGTTGCTAGGACCCCCACATTTGGCATACTGGTGCCCCCTTATAAGTCCCTAGTATACGGTGCCCACGTACCCAGGGCATTGGGCACCAGGTGTCCCTCATGGGTTGCAGCATGTATTATCCCACACTTCTGGAGATCATGCAAAGTGTATCTGCAGGCCTGCCGTTGCAGCCTGCGTGAAAGGGTGCATGCACCCTTTTCACTACAGGTCACTGCACCAGGTCACTGTAAGTCACCACTAGGGTAGGCCCTCCTAGCCCAGAGGGTGCCCCCATGAACTCCAGCTCATTTCCCTCAACTTCATGAATGCAGGGACACCATTTGATGCGTGTACTGGACATAGGTCACTACCTATGTCCAGCTACATAATGCTAACTCCGAACCAAGGCATGTTTGGTCTCAAACATGTTGGAATCAGACCCCAATACTGTTGCCAGTATTGGAAGTATGATTCCATGCACTCAGGGGGAAGCTTAGAGGCCGCCCAGCATTTGCTCCTCTCAGCTTTCTGCAGTTTTCTGGGCAGCCAAAGCTGCTGTCATCCCTCAGATGGGTTTCTGCCCTCCTGCTGCTTGACTAGCTCAAGCCCAGTAAGGCAGAACTAAGAATTCCTTTTGGGAGAGGGATGTAACACCCTCTTCCTTTGGAAATGGGTATAACATGGCTTGGGAGGGGTAGCCTCCCCAAGCCACTGGTAGGCTTTAAAGGGCACATATGGTGTCCTCCTTGCATTGGTGTGAAATTGGACAATGGAACCATCACCACCCCAGAGGTGGTTCGCAGAGCTCCTCCAGAGGGTTCCTTGATTCTGAGATCTTGAATCCAATGTGGGCAGAAGCCTCTGGGAGCATCTGAGTGGCCAAGTCAGGCAGATGTCATCAGAGCCCCCTCCTGATAAGTGGTCACCTGGTTAGGTGACCAATTCCCCTTCAGGGCTATTTAGGGTCTCATTCTTATATGGGTCCTCGGATTCGACTTGCGAGATTCCAGCAGGACTCCTCTGTAATGTCTAATTCAACTTGTGACTACTGGAACTGCAACTGGACTCCATAGGAACCTACAATTTACAGCTCCAGAGAACGACTTCTCCCTGCAGCATTATTTTACCGGCTCCTCCAAGCTTCTGCTAAATTTCCCTGGCTGTGCATCTTCTGAGGGTGGCAAGCCTTCAGTCTGCACAAGAAGGAAGAAGGAATCCCCCTTGGAGTGAAGGCGTCACTACCCTGCATTTGCAGGCACCAACTACAAGGACAACTGGATGCGTGGATCTCCTCTCAGCCTGAGCTGCATGGATCCTGCATCACAGGTTATGGTCTGGAGTGGTCCCCTTGGTCCTCTCTGCAAGCTGTCCAACTTTGAAATAGGTAAGCCCTTGCCTTCCCATTTGGGACAGTACTCGTGCAACTTGTCTCTTGCAACTATCAAGGCTTGTTGGCACCTCCTCCAAGAGATCTTCAGGCTCCCTGTAGCCCCAGCCCCCAGCACTCATTCCTTGATATACAGCCATCTGCATGCTTCTCCGATGGTGTGGGACCCTGTAGGAGGCTGGCCTGGCTTATGGTAGGTACCTGATGGTACTTACACCTTGTGCTAGGTCCAGTTATTTTAGTGACAATTTGTCAGTAATATCTCAGAGGATATACTCCCATAGGAGGTAATTAAAATAGACAAAATATATATACAAACCAAAATCAGGTAAGTAAACAGAAAAGTACTGCAAACAGTGTAGAATACAATAGGATGCAATAGGCCTAGAGGCAACACAAACCATTTACTAAGGAAGTGGAATGCGAACCACTTAGGGACCCCAGGCCTACTGTAGTGTGCAGAGGGTCGCTGGGATACCCCACCCTAAGACCCTGAAAAGTAGGAATAAAGTTACCCTACTTCCCCAGAAACACACTAGAGTCGTGATATGAGATTCTGCAAAGACAACAATTGACTGCAAAGCACTGAAGACGGATTCCTGGACCCGAGGACCTATAAAGGAAGGGGACCAAGTCCAAGAGTCACACAAGTGTCCGGGGGGGCAGGAGCCCACTAAACCCCAGATGAAGTTGCAAAATGGTTGCCTCCGGGTGGAAGAAGCTGAAGATTCTGCAACAACGGAAGATGCCAGGAACTTCTCCTTTGCACAGAAGATGTCCCACTGAGTGCTGGAGGATGCAGAGTTGTTTCCACACAGAAAGACAGCAAACAAGCCTTGCTAGCTGCAAAGGATTTGGTTGAAGAGAATGGATGCTGCCTGGGCCCAGGAAGGACCAGGATGTCACCCCTTGGAGGAGAAGACAGAGGGGGTACTCAGCAGTACAGAGAGCCCATGCAGAAGCAGGCAGCACCCGCAGAAGCACTTGAACAGGCATTGAAGAAATTTAAGCGTGGCGGTCATCTCAACACTGCAAAGGAGGGTCGGTGGTCAACTCAGCGAGTTGAGCAATGCAGGCTGAAGTGCTTGGGACCTGGGCTATGCTGTGCACAAAGGATTCCTTGCAAAAGTGCACAGAAGCCCTAGCAGCTGCAGTTCACGTAGTATACAGGATTACTTTCTGGCGTGGGGAGGCAAGGACTTACCTCCACCAAACTTGGACAGAAGGACCCCTGGACTGTCAGCGTCACTTGGATCCAGCTCCTGTGTTCCAGGGACCACGCTCGTTGAGATCTGAGGGGACCCAGAGGACCAGTGAAGCAGACGGTCAGTGGATGCATTAGCAGGGGGAAGATTCCATCGACCCACGGGAGATTTATTCTTGGCTTCCAGTGCAGGGTGAAGGCAGACAGCCCTCAGAGCATGCACCACTAGGAAACAGTTGAGAAAGCCGGCAGGATTAGGCTCTAAAATGTTGCTGCTAGTCGTCTTGCTACTTTGTTGCGGTTTTGCAGGCATCCTGGAGCAGTCAGTGGTCGATCCTTGGCAGAAGTCTAAGAGAAAGATGCAGAGGAACGCTGGTGAGCTCTTGCATTCGTTATGTGATGAGAAACCCAGAGGAGAGACCCTAAATAGCCATCAGAGGAGGATTGGCCACCTAACCAGGTAAGCACCTATCAGGAGGGGTCTCTGATGTCACCTGCTGGCACTGGCCACTCAGAGGCCTCCTTTGTGCCCTCACACCTCTGCTTCAAGATGCCAGAGGACTGGGAAACATAAGAGGAGCTCTGGGCCCAGGATCAGGAGGTAGAGGAGGGGGTACCCAGCAAGACTTGGAGGAGTCCCCTGAGGATGCTGGGGAGGGTTAATCCAAAGACCTGCCAGCTAACAGGCCTCCTAGTGACACTGGTAGTGGGAGGGGGTCACACACTAGAAGGGCAGCTTTTACTCCAAAAGGCCAGGTTACTAGAGTCCAGCCAGTTACAGACAGGCCTCACTCTGCCAATTCCCACATGTCTTGCATGTCTCACAATTCCCAAGCCTCCCACCCTGAGGATAACACAATGGAAAGGGAACTCAGAAAGATGAGGTTGGAAGAGTCCAGGCTGAAGCTAAGACAACAGCAGCTGGCCTTAGACAGGGAATCTCTGGATGTGGAAAGGGAAAGGCAGAGGTTGGGGTTAGTTCCCCGTGGTGGCTGCAGCAGTGTTTTTGATAGCAATCCTGTAAGAGAACAAGATTCTAGAAACCTGCATAAGATAGTCCCCCCTTAAAAGAGGGGGGATAACATTAACAAGTGGTTTGTTGCACTTGAGAGGGCTTGTATGGTACAGTTGGTCCCTCATAGGCAGTGGGCTGCTATCTTTCACTGGTAGGGGGACGGATAGGCTCCTTACTGTCAGAGAAAGTGCTGCTAATAATTACAAAGGTTCAAAGGATGCACCTTTGGATGGATTTGGCTTAATCACGGAACAATATAAGATAAAGTTCAGAGATACCAGAAAAGAGCCCTCTCAAGACTGGACAGACTTTGTGGACTGTTCAGTGAACGCCTTGGAGGGTTGGTTACATGGCAGTAAGGTGACTGACTATGAAAGCCTGTATAATCTAATCCTGAGAGAGCATATTTTGAACAATTGTGTGTCTAATTTGTTGCACCAGTACTTGGTAGACTCAGATCTGACTGCTCGCCAATAATTAGGAAAGAAGGCAGACAAATGGGTCAGAACAAGGGTGAACAGAAAAGTTCATACAGGGGGTGACAATGATGGCAAGAAGAAGGATGGTAAGTCTTCTGACAAGGGTGGGGACAAAGATAAAAAACATTCTGAGTCTTTATCAGGACCACAAAAATCCTCTGGGGGTGGTGGGTCCAAATCCTCTTCCCACAACCAAAAGAAGCCATGGTGTTATTTATATAAAAATAAAAGCCATTGGGCAAGTGATTCCACTTGTCCAAAGAAAAACACCAAGGCTCCCACTACCACAACACCAACTGCAACCTCTAGTGCCCCTAGTAATAGCAGTGGTGGTGGGAAGTCTACTACAAATAGCCAATCTAAGGGTGTAGCTGGGCTCACCATTTGTAGTGTAGTTGGGGTTGGTCTTGTCAGGGAGACCACAGAGGCTGTTTTAGTCTCTGATGGTGGTATTGACTTTGCCACCTTGGTTGCTTGTCCCCTTAATATGGGTAAGTACAAGCAACGTCCCCTAATAAATGGTGTTGAAGTTGAGGGCCTACAGGGATACAGGTGCCAGTGTCACTATGGTGATTTAGAAACTGGTCCACCCTGATCGACACCTACTTGGTCAGCAGTACCAAGTGACTGATGCTCATAACAACACTATTAGCCACCCCATGGCTGTTGTGAATCTCAACTGGGGGGTTACTGGTCCAAAGAAAATTGTCGTAGCCACTGAATTACCTGAAGATTGCTTACTAGGCAATGATTTGGAGATATCATCTTGGGCTGAAGTGGAGCTGGAGTTCATGGAGCAATGCTGGGCATTCCTGCGCATATCTTTGCTTTGACAAGGGCTCATGCCAAGAAGCAAGGAGGACAGGGAAATTTGGATCCTGGAACAATGGACCAAGTGCTCCCAAAAGCTCAGGGTAGTAAGGGTAAATCCTTGCCCACTATCCCTCCATCTCCAGTAGATTCCCCTTTTGAGGAAGAGGAATCCTCTCCCTGTGCAGAACCTACACCAGAGGAGCTGGCAGCAGACACTGCTGAGCGTTTGGGTGCAGGGGGGCCTGCTAGGGAAGAGCTGAGTGTGGCACAGCAGACCTGTCCCACACTAGAGGGTTTAAGACAGCAAGCTGTCAAACAGCAGAATGTGGATGTCAGTAATAGCCAAAAGGTGTATTGGGAAGACAACCTCCTGTATACTGAATCAAGGGACCCTAAACCTGGAGCTGCCAGGAGATTGGTTATCCCTTTGCAGTATAGGCAGTTTCTTCTAACCTTGGCACATGACATTCCTTTGGCTGGGCTAGCAGGATCCCAGTGAGGCAGGCAAAAACAAACTGACACACAAGTAAAAAATGGGGGTAACATTCCAGGCAAGATGGTACTTTCCTACGGACCCTTCTTCAGTTGTGCTGCTTGGGCTCTTCTGCTACTCCTGGGTCCTCATCCAGTGGGTCTTCTGTGGGGGCTGCCTCTTTTTCTGTGGACTCTCTGCATTGCTGAGGGTCCCTTGAGACTCCCCCTCCATGGGTTGAGTCCCCCGCATCTTCCCGGTCCCCGGCAGCTCCACTTTTCGTTTGCCGCTACTCTTGTCTTTGCCAAGATTTGTTGGTGGCTTTTCCACGCCACAGACAGACTGTAATCTTCCATCTGGCTAGGGACGTCAACTGCATACTCCAGAAACTCTTCACCTACTCCAGGGCTGTATTGTTGACCATCTTCTTCCTACCATCGACCAACTCCTGCAACCACAGAAGGGTGCTTTGTGGCTTCTGCCACCGTTGGACATTTCTATGGATTCTGGACTTGGTCACCTTCTTTTTCAAGTCTTCCTTCTTCAGGATCCATCACTGGTTCTTGAAGTCTTGTCTGGGTGGTGCATTCTTCTTCTTTACAGTCGTTTTTATTGTTTTGGGGACAAACCTGTAACTTACTCCTTTCTTCCTGGTCATTTTGGGGCTCTGTGGGACTTACTCTTTTGGGTTCCCAGTTCCTACCTCTCCCCTCTACAGATTTCACTTACCTGGGTGGGGTTCCTGCATTCACATTAATTTTTTTAGTATAGGGTCTGGGCTCCTCCTAGGATCACTATTGTCTATTGCTACTGCACTATTTTCTGTGGCTATTTATGCCTTTTTCTGATTACTAGTGCACATATTTAGTGTGTCTACTTGCCTCCTGTTGGGGTATTGCCTATCTAGTATTTTCAGTACAGTGTTACTATCATAAAGACACCCTGGCCCTCATTACGACCCTGGTGGTGAGTGATAAAGTGGCAGTAATACCACCAACAGTCTGGAGGTAAGTACTACCAAATTATGACCATGCTGGTGAGAAATCCAATAGACAACCAATGTACCACACCAACCGCCAGGACGGAAACAACACTCACCAAGGCGGTAGCCAACAACAGCCAGGTGAAAGACAAAGAACTGCCCAACTTGTTAAGACACACAAATCCGCCACCTTTTCCGGGGCGGTACTAACACCATCAAAAGCCTGGCGGAAACAGAGCTCAGAAGTGAAAGGACTCACCATCAGAGACACAAGGAAGAACTACGCCACCATGGAACCCGAACTGCAAGTCTTACTGGTGATCTTCTACGTTATACTCCACCTGGAACTCCAACGCCGTCAAAGACAACTGTAGTGTGGTTAGTTTTACGTATTCATTGCGCTTAGCTTCAGGCTTTAGGCCTTTGTGCACTTTGCCCTGAATATATTTTATTCATTTGCTGACAGCTTAGAGCCTCTGTGCACTTTGCTCTACATGCTTTTTATTAGGCTTCGTACTGTTATTTTTCAAATAGCCAGTTCTACGGTGTTGTTTTTTATTTCATATCACACTGTTTTGCCTACTTCAGCACTGGAGTACTCCATAACATATTTACTCTGTGCTTCAGTCAAGGATAGAGTCTGGTACATTGCCGATAGACGTGGTAGGAGTTTAGACTTGGCATTCCTGCGTAGGGACATTTTGTGATTACGATGACATGTTAGTTATAAAATCACTTCCTTGTCCCAATACACGCAAGAGGGAGATTCCGACCAGGGAACCACAATTAGACGCTGACTGCCTTGTTGCAGATGCTGAACCAAGATCACAGGTCTTTGCTCAGGTTTGAGGGCTGATGTCTCCACAGTGATTCTAATAGGCAAGCTAGAAGCTTAACATGCTGTGCTCTAAATAGAACAAGCAGAGGGAGAGTAGAAACTGTTAGACAATATGATAGCTTTGTTCTTATGTTTTACTCTCCTGGTGACTATTTCAATCCTACTGTGGAGCGTTTAAATCGTGATTTAAAGCAGTCCTTAACGGCCAGAGTTATAGGTACGGGTCGTGGTTGGCTAGCCCACCTATATGGAGTACAGAGAGCACTTAATAACTTGCCTAGAAGGTCACTGGGGGGTCGTACTTCATATGAGTGCCTGTTTGGAACACGAATGTATGTTCCTGATCTAGATGGTCCTGGTGTGGAGGCGGCAGATACGCCCTTTGACATAAATGATCGTGTCACTGTTTTACAGGATTTACAACAATTCCGTGAAGATAACTCTTCTGCCAGTGCTGCCTCCTCAGGAATTAAGGATGAGCCAGTAACACCTACTGGTTGGATACCCAGGATTGGGGATCTAGTGCGTGAAAAGGTCGCAGTTAAAAAAGAATTTGGTCCTTCTTATCGAGCACCTGTCCCTGTGTTGGGGGTAAGCGGCACGAGAACTGTGATTTTACCGCCGCTGCGAGGGGCCAAAGGAAATCACTTTGTTTCCATTGATAATGTCAAGTTACAACATGTGGCCGATTCTGCACAGCAGACCAGGTGGGACACTCAGTAGTTCCGGAATCCCTCTCACTACTGGGAAGGAAGTCCCGGTGCAGGTGATTTTCACCTACACTGTTTCCTCTCCGAGCTTGGGGAGGGTGGATGATGATCTTGCGATTGTTCCACCGACGGCGATTAATATGGAATCTTTTGATCAACTTGCTGTACGTTCTACTGATGTTTCTGAACATGTGGTTTATAGGGTGCCACGGCGAGAGCCTCCATCTGCTTCTTTGTTCACGGTTGCACCTTTTGCTAGAACTGCTTCTGGCTGCTTCAACGACGCTGATAATGATGTGTCCGGCTCCTCGTCCTCGATGTCTTCTGTCCACGGTCCACGACGGCTGCTGGGTTGGCTTAAACGCACATATTTTCTTTTTCCTTGGAACTATTTTTGGCTGTTTTTGGCCGTGATGACTCTTTTATTATGGTTGGGATTTGTGGTTACTTTTTTTCTGATAATACATGGTCATTTTCTTCCTGATCGATCTGACATTGAGCACGTGGAGACTGTGTTAAAACCGCATTTTTCGTCTCATATGGTTTGAAGAGACTTGTCCACTGTAAACATTTCTGCAATACCAATTCCGGATGGGATTGTGTGGGATAAAGTAATGTTTGATATATATGGTCCCACTGAATTGATTCAAATACCGTATGTCCTCAAGTTATCAATGAATTATATTGTTATACCTGGCATTGTTTCTGATGATTGGGATGTGAAGACAGTAGATTCTATGCTAACAGATTTGCAATATTATACTGTCTATGACGATGAAGATGCTTACCAATTTAGAGATAATCATGGTGACATGTTTTGCTACAACTATTATGGACACCACTTTATTCATAAGGCTAGTAGCCCTAAGTCCATGTTTAATTATGTGCACTGGGAACATTGCTCGACTCCTCCACAAGGGAGTTCGAAAACGTATTATGATAAATTTGCATATTTTTCTGGGCATGATCAACGAAATGCTAAGTCTTACTATTTTAAAATTGCCCGGTATTCTAACAAGCAAATGTTGTTGACCGATACTAAATTACTGTATTCGAATTTGTTTGTATTTAAACTTTCGGTCGAGGGGTATGAATACTGGTTTAAAACTGTTGACTTGAAAAGTGTTTGCGGTTCGAAAAATTGGCAAATGCAAGGCAGGGACACGTTATTTAGAGCATGTATTATCCCTGTGCAGATGATTTTCCTCAATGACACAGTACAACAGACTAGCTGTTTGGGCTTAGCGACAATTAGGGAGTTGACTTTGCCTAGTATACCTGTCACTTCTAAATTAAAAAATTGGCAGCACTATGTGAATGCTACCTTTAGTGACTTTACACATTGGGTCCAGAATGGTACGCTTAACATTTCATCGTTACATCCAAGCGGGTGGTTATTATGGCCTGTAGACACTAATGTGTGTCATCAACGTTTTGTCACCTCTTCAGGGGGGTTCAGGACTAGTAGGGCAGACCCTCGTTACGTATCACCAGAACATGCTGATATTATAACTACATACAGTGTGGGGAAGCTTTGTCAGCAATGGTTGAAGTCATCCACGCTGGATGCAGTTAAGTCACATCTCAAGTTACTGTCTAATGATACTGATTTACAAGATTTTTTGTCAGGTCCCAAAGTACCACGGAAGAAAAGGTTCTTATACGAAGTTTATAATGAGATTTGGAAGCTTTCACAACAAGAGGCTGCAGCCCGGTTGAGGCAGATTGATCAGGAAAATCTGATGCAGACTTTGTCTGTTGTTGATAATGGCATGCATACCCTTTCTGACCGTGTTTACACGATTGACAGCATTGTTTCCTCTGCCATTGACATTATTAAATCGGACATGTCTTCTTTATATCACGGGCAGAATCAGACGCGGTCCATCATGCAGCTGGGTTGGACTCTTCAGACCTTGAAGGCGGGTCGCGTTCCATGGCAGCAGGTTCGTGCCAGAGAGATCTTTATCTCTTTTAATTTGACTCGTCAACAACAACTGATGGCTAAAAAGGAAGCGACATATGTTATGTTAAATATTGAGAAATTAGAGAAACTGCCTTTCACGGTAGCTGAGATTCCGTCAGCTGAGTGGTTGATTCATGGGGTTATTAATTTGCCTATCTCCACTTTGCAATTTACTTCTTGTTTGAAGCACATTCCAGTGGGTAGATATGAACTATTGGGAGACAGTTACATACACGAGGTGTGGGAGCTTCCCTTTCAGTACAGATGTGTTAATGGTTTGAAGGAGGTTTTTCTTAGCGGCAGCGAATGCAAAGCTTCTGTCAGCCATTCAATGGTTGGTAAACAGCTGTCCTTGCACGGGGCGTGTAACGCTTCGATTGCTAACTTAGCTTGTTATCTGAAGGGAGTTCCAGTCCCGGTTATTAAAAACACTTTCCAGGTGCTTTCTAACGGCAGTTACATTGTTCTTAACAGCGAACGCTGCTGTGGCATGCGTGCCGGAATAGTTTACATCGTTGTTGTCAACAAGGCCGTTACGTGCTGCGGGAATGTGTTGTTTCCCCCCACTCAATTTAGGGAGGTAGCGGACATCTGGCCTCATATTGCTACTTCCAAGGTTGATTTCGACAAGTTGAGTCGGCTAAAAGCATTATTGTTTCAAAAGCATGTGGCCCTTACATCTGCTAGCGAGACCTACGCACTTCAGGTGGCAAGGTCATCGACGGAGATACAGTCCCTTTTGAATACTAACTTTACAAGTCACTTCGGTGAACTTGTGGGACGTATATTTAATGCATCCAGCACTGCTGGTATTGCACATTTTTTCAAAGCCGTTGGTGTTGGTTTTGCTCATACCTTCTCTTCCATATTCGGTTTGATACCTTCGGCTATACATTCTATTTTCGGAAGCATTTTTGGGGGTTTCCCAATTACTTTGGCTTTATTGGCTGGGGTCTTGCTGTTGTTGCTATTTTTTCGCAATGGCTGTCCCGTCACGAAGAGATCCTGTATTGCTGCTCTCGTCAGCGCAGCTGTGTCGTGAACGCATGATGCAGCATTTTGGAGCAACACTCCTGGGACATTTGGAGTGTGACTGGTCTCTGTCATTCAGACCGGTTTTGGATTGTGTGCAACCTGTGTTTCGATGCCTTTGGTGCTCGTTTGTACATGCACTGGCTCTCTGTCTCTCACTGCAGCACCCTCCAATGGTCGATACTGATCTGTTTATGTTCCCGATTAGGGCTCATTCCCAGACTTGTGCACTATGGATGCGCTTGCTTTGTGAGGCGGTTTATGAGATTCCCTTCCTGGAGGAAGATGGTATTGTCTCTTTCATAGGCCCTGCACGGGGTGCCGCCCTGAATGGTTTTGGGGCTTTGGATCACACCTGCTCCATGGTACTTTGTGGCGTGGATCTTCCGATATTGACATATATCGAAGTGGAGGAACTCCTGCGTTCTGTTGCTTCTGTCTGACGATTGGATTTTTACGAAATTGACACTATATTGAATTTGGCTTTATGATCACATGTTACCTAAATTTATGACTTTGTTGTCTTCTCACCTTGTCGAAATAATTGTTTTAGATATTGTTTATATTTGGGGCATCCTTTTATATTATTGGAACCACTTGCTACCGACAAGGGGAGGGTGTAGTGTGGTTAGTTTTACGTATTCATTGCGCTTAGCTTCAGGCTTTAGGCCTTTGTGCACTTTGCCCTGAATATATTTTATTCATTTGCTGACAGCTTAGAGCCTCTGTGCACTTTGCTCTACATGCTTTTTATTAGGCTTCGTACTGTTATTTTTCAAATAGCCAGTTCTACGGTGTTGTTTTTTATTTCATATCACACTGTTTTGCCTTCTTCAGCACTGGAGTTCTCCATAACATATTTACTCTGTGCTTCAGTCAAGGATAGAGTCTGGTACATTGCCGATAGACGTGGTAGGAGTTTAGACTTGGCATTCCTGCGTAGGGACATTTTGTGATCACGATGACATGTTAGTTATAAAATCACTTCCTTGTCCCAATACACGCAAGAGGGAGATTCCGACCAGGGAACCACAACTAGACGCTGACTGCCTCGTTGCAGATGCTGAACCAAGATCACAGGTCTTTGCTCAGGTATGACGGCTGATGTCTCCACAGTGATTCTAATAGGCAAGCTAGAAGCTTAACATGCTGTGCTCTAAATAGAACAAGCAGAGGGAGAGTAGAAACTGTTAGACAATATGATAGCTTTGTTCTTATGTTTTACTCTCCTGGTGACTATTTCAATCCTACTGTGTTGTATGGTTCTGGTTATTGCGGCTCACACCTTAATATCTAAAATACAGTCGTTTTATTAAAACATTATATAAAACTTATACTGTCTTTGTCATTTGTATATGAGATCATATTGGAAATAAGAGAGTTGGTTTGGATCTGAGTAACCACGACTTCCCTGAGAAGTTCCAAAGATGTCTTGCGCTCGGCTGCCGAATCATTCTTTCCACATGGGAGAAATGAGGCACTGCTAGTTAGCCGGAGCAAAAAACGGATTTAGGGTGACAGAGTTCTTTACACGTGGGTCAGACTCAGTCCAACACACCGTTATCGATCCTGCTGCCTAGAAATCCAGTAGTCTCATTTAGAATAATGAGAGCCCACGCGACACAACAATGATGAGTACAGTCGTCTAGCACACAAGGGAGGGAGGTACGAAAACGAGACTGAAACACACACGCAGAA
This sequence comes from Pleurodeles waltl, assembly GCF_031143425.1. Lineage (NCBI taxonomy): Eukaryota > Metazoa > Chordata > Amphibia > Caudata > Salamandridae > Pleurodeles > Pleurodeles waltl. Next base: position 144,276,740 of record NC_090439.1, on the reverse strand, counting down.
CACACAACATTCACACACACACCATACACACAACCAGCTGCACACATAAAGCAATGGCACATGACACACTGCACAATAAAATAAGGACCAGATTTTGGAAGTACTGAAAATGTATTAGCATAGAAAACCCCACCACACAAACCAAATATGTACAAATGTTCATAAAGGGCCAATGCCCAGTCCAAAGTCATATGGGCACACAAGGCCACAGGACACAGTCCAAGACCCAACTTGAATGCTGACATCATCCGGAGAGAACACTGCAGGGGCATCAGTTTGCAAGTAGCCAGGCACCTCAGTGGGATGCGGGCACCTCAGTCGAATACGGGAACTTCCCCACTGGTTGTGTAGGGGGCTCCATGCCCATCATCCTTTGCTGGGGAGTGCAAGGCACAGTCTGTGGAGTGGGGAACATGCCCACTGGTTCTGGAGGGGGCGCCATGCCCATTTCTCAGTGCTGGGGAGTGCAAGGTCACAGTCTCTGAGCTGGGGAACATGCCCACTGGTTCTGGAGGAGGCTCTATGCTCATTTCTCAGTGCTGGGGCGTGCATGGTCACAGTCCTTGAGGTGGGGAACATGCCCACTGGTTCTGGACGCAGTCCCTTGTGCAGCAGTCCTTGGCAAGCGGCCTACATGTCCTCTGCTCGTGGTGATAGTTGCACTGCCTTAGCTGGTCGGGAGGGCTGTTCTGTGGCAACAGGTGATGGTGCCTCCTTGCCTGCCTCTCCGGCTGTGATAGATGCACTGCCTCAGCTGGTGGTGAGTGCTGCTCTGTGGCAACAGGTGATGGTGCCTCCTGGCCTGCCTCTGATGGCCGTGATAGCTACATTGACTCAGTTGGTGGGGAGGGCTGCTCTGTGGCAACAGGTGATGGTGTCTCCTGGCGAGCCTCTGCTGGCAGCGAGGGCTCCATGACCAGAGGTGGTGGCAGTAGTGGTTTCTCCCTCCTAGCCTCTATTGGAGTTGAGGGCTTCATTCCCTTCATGGCAGGAGGTGTGGGCACCTTCCCCTTCCTGGCTGTAGGTGCTGCTGGCCCCTTCCTGGCTCTAGGTGTTGTGGGCTCCTTCCCCTTCCTGGCTCTAGGTGTTGTGGGCTCCTTCACTTTCCTGGCTGTAGTTGTTGTGGGCTCCTTCCCCTTCCTGGCGATAGTTGTTGTGGGCCTCTTCCTCTTCCTGGCTATTGGTGTTGTGGGCTCCTTCCCCTTTCTGGGTGTTGGAGTGGAATCCCTCATGGTCCTGCCTCCACAACAAGGAGGTGCCTCTACTGTCCCCGTGGACTGTTTGGCGGAGGTGCTGGGCTGGCTGGTTGGCACCCTGGTTCTATGTGCAGGATGGGGGAAGGCGAGTGAAGTGGTAAAGTTGGGCAAGGAAAAGCTTCTTAGGGATGGTGGGATGGGAGGAGGGAGGAGAGATGGGAGAGGAGGTTGAGGGAGTGGTTGTTGGAGGTTGTCAACACCAGGGCAGTGCGCGCTCTATTGGCGACTAGAATGCAAAAACCCAGCACTCTCAAAACAATGTAATTTATGCATTGTGCTGATATGTTGTTGTTTAACCTTTTGCATTGCAGAGTTCAATCCTGAAGACTTATTTTTAATGTGCTTACAAATGCTGTTCATTTGCAATGTATTGCTGCAGGCTTTCAGAGTGTTAGGGTGTGGTCCCTTTCCAGGGCTTTCTAGAGACTTTCCCTGCAACATGCCTGGGTGAGGTTGTGGGCTGGGCCAAGACTCTATAAAAAGGAGCCAGACCAGCTCCAAGTGCTCACTATTCAGAGGTCCCGGAGCAGAGCAGCAGCTACTTCCTGAACTCCTGTCCCGGTGGCCTATTTGATCTTCCAGACATCTGACTTTCATTCTTCATTTGGAGATCCTTGTTCTGGGCGGTAAGACAGTGGTTGGGCTGGCCTCCCGTCGTTAACGAGAACTTTCATGTTCTTGGGCCTAATTCTTTTATGATTTGACAGAATACTTTGCGCATGTGAAATATGCGCTTGAGTGTTTGTGACAGTTGCATGGTGGCTTAAGAAGCGGCAAGACGCGCAATTCGTTTTATGGTGTTTTAACTTTGTTATTCATTGCGAGCTACCATTTATTGACATTTACATGGTGGCTTAAGAATCAACAAGATGCGCAATTCATTTTATGGTGTTTTAACTTTGTTGTTCATTGCGCGCTACCATTTCTTGACATTTACATGGTGGCTTAAGAATCGGCAAAAGACGCGCAATTCGTTTAATTGTACTTTGATCTTGTTATTCATTGTGAGCTGTTATTTTTTGGCATTTACATTGTGGTTTACGAATCGGCAAGATGAGCGATTCGTTTAATGATGATTTGACTTTGATATATATTGCATCCTACCATTTCTTGGCTTTTTACATGGTGACGCACAATTCTCTCTTCAAGTTTAATTCATGCTGTTTATTGTATGCCACTATTCTAAGATATTTATCATGTAGCATTCGAGTTGACAAGTTATGTGATTTGTATTTCCTGAATCCATATTGTGTTATTCATGGTGCACAATCCTTTTATGATGTTTACTATATAAATATATATAACTCTACAATATGCGCAATTTGTGTTGGAACATTTTAAGAGTGCACAGAAGATCAGAGTTTCTAGATGCAATATTAATTGGTCCTAGTATGCATTCTCAAAAAAGGATTTATATGACTAGTTTAAAATTTAGTCAGAATGTTTTTCTGATTCTCATGTAAAGAAAAGTACTTGAATAAGAAAGTTTTCATTTAATCCATATTGATTCCCTTACAGGTATTCGGCCATCTTGAAACTTAGTAATTTTAACTTAATTCTTAGATTGTTCATGTTTTCATAATGACTATGCTTAGAATCATAGTCTAGTGTAGATTTCAGGAGATATAATTTTCATATTGTGTGTTCTAACCATTTTCTTACTACAGGTCTCCTTCCCAGCTGTTTCCCTTCCTAATCCCCTCTTCCCCTCTTGAAATCTCTTAGCCTCTGTGATTTATCTATCAGAGTCTTGGAGCTGTTCAGTGGTGGATGTGTTGGGTATGTGCGCAGACCCCGAGGATCTGGTGACTCTGACAGAGGTGTAGTCTGCTGGACTTGGGTGCAGGTGCATGGGCAGTGTGTATGTGTGAGGTGGATGGCAGTTGGGTGTCTCAGTGCTTGTTTATGTGTCCTTTGGGGGTACAGATACGGTGGGAGAGGACACAGGGGACAAGTGGATGGATGTTGGTGGTGGATGTTGAGGCAGTGCATGCAGGAGTGAGTGTGGACATGACTGGAAGGGAAGTGGAGGAGGAGGAGGAGGAGGAGGGGGAGACAGTGGAGGTAATGGAGGTGGTTGTGTCTGCAACTGTATGGTGCTTGCGTGAGTGCTTGTGGGATGAGGTGTGGTGCTTGTGTCTGCTTGTGCCACTCTTGGGTGTTGTCTTGTGTGCATTCTCGTCTGTATGTGTGCCTGGGATGGGTTGGGGTTGAGGAGAATAGAGCTGGGAAATTATAGTTAGAGAGGGGACTGTGGAAACAGAGACAATGGCTGCCATCAGTGAGAAGGTCAGAGCCTGAATCGATCTCCGTTGCGCCACCAATCCACTGTGAATGCCCTCCGCGAATTCATTGCATTGTTATAGCTGGGATGCCAGCCCCTGGATGGCACTCACAATGGTTGATTGCCCTACAGAGATGGATCTCAGGAGGTTAATAGCCTCCTCACTCATGGCAGCAGGACTCACTGGGGCAGAGCCTGAGGTGCCTGGGCGAAGGAGATGCCCACCCTCCTGCGTGAGCAGTCATAGGAAACTCGCTGAGGGGCTACTGGAAGGGCAGTGCTGGTACGAGGGGTGGCAGCTGTACCTGCAGATGGGGTGGGCACAGAGGTGTCGGCCACCACCATGGAGCTCCCATCGGAAGAGGTATCTGAGTCTATGATGTCTCTTCCATTCTCTGCCGTGGTGCTCCCCTCGCCCTCTGTCCCACTGGTTCTCTCGGGTCGGTGGATTCTGCCTCTTGGGTCCTGTGGGATGCAGCTCCCTCTGTCGGCACTGCCCCTGCTCCTCCACCAGATGATGCTAATGCACACAAGGAAAGCATGGCAAAACAAGAAAAGGGAGGGAGACAAAGGACACACTTGGTCAATGACTGCACCAACACCACTATTGGCAGGCACATCACAATCACACATTGGGAACAGGCGTAAGCACTATGTATTGCACTACCAGTGATATGGCTAGTCACTAAGACAAGATGAGGTCCACACACTGCAACACTCCTGGGACCCACGATGCCCTGGCTGAAATGGACTGCTAACAAGCTAGGTTATGTGTATTTGCCATGCACCCATTATCCTTTAGTTGACCCACGCTGCAATGTCTGGCCCGGCCTCAGAAGCACCCACTAACACACATCCACCCAGATACCACCCACCAGCCAAATTACATAATGATACCCACTATACTCACCCGCTTGTAGCTGCTGTGATTCCATCAAGCGCCCATCCAGCTAAGGGTAGGCCACCATCAGTATGCAGGCCATCAGGGAGTCAGGGTCTGACGGGCACCCCTTTGTCATTGGGAGGTCATCCCCAGCTAGGCCTCAGCTGTCTTCTGTGCCCAGCATCTCAGGTCCTCCCACCGTTTCCGACAGTGGGTGCTCTGCCTGCCATAGTCCCCCAGGGTCTGCACATCCTTGGGGATGGCACGCCATATTACCTTCTTTTGATTGGCACTGACCTGCAGAGGCAATACAGACAGGAGAACACATCAGACAAACTGTACAGCCTGTCACACAAATGGCCCACCATACCCGTTTCCATCACCATTTGCACACACATAGCACAGCACACAACATGTACACTGCCACTAGACATTCCCCCACCCCCCTTACACAATGCTTGCACACACATCTCAATGCATCCTTCCCACATGCATCGTGCCCACAGTGTACTCACCTGTTTGTCCGGAGGCCCATATAGCTGTCCGTATTGGGGTAGGACCCCATCCACCAGTCACTCCAACTCCCCTGAAGTGAAGGCTGGGGCCCTTCCCCAGTCACACAGGCCATGGTAGGCTCCAGACACAGGTCACAGCAGCACAGTAGGTGTTCTCCTGTTGAAGGTCAGGAAAAAAGTGAAGAATCAGAATGAAAATGGGGGCATGTCCGTGGGGGTGTACACCGTCACTGCTGACGTAGATCCCCATTGGCCACTGTACTCCATAGAGCCCCATACTATCCAATGAGGAATTGCACGGCGGTGCAAGACCGCCTTCCGCCATGACGTCCAACGCATCATGTTGCACAACCTGGCCCTCAGGCGCCATGTACCTTTTCTGCAGGGGGAAGAGACTGGAGATGCCCATGTGGCAGCAGTGGACCCTGAGGACAGTGAGGATGAAGAGGATGAGGATGAGGACAACAGAACATCATTAATCCGTCAGTTCTTCCAATGACACACAGGTGAGACAGTGCAGAATATAATTTCTATGACTATTGGGGTATTCTGTGTGGCTGTGGCATGATGGCATTCACTTCCTTTTACCTCTACTTACTTTCACCTATGGTTTGTCATTTTGCAGATGTTTGTGATATAACAACTGTGTACTGATGTGCTGACTACAGCCAGCTACAGGTCATTATTTCTATGCTCTCACAATGTACAGTACATTTGCAATGGATGTAACTGTTTCCAAGAATACACATTTTCAACACATGACCTACAAGTAGTCGAGTTGTGTCCAAGGGTGTTTATTGTAGTGCTAAGAAATTAAGGGGAAAGTGCAATGGGATGGGGTGATGATGGAGGAAAGTCCAGGGTATTGCTCCAATCTGTTTGTAGTACAGGTCCAGTGTCCAAGTGGCTATAGGAAGGAGAGCAACGGCAGTTAAAAAGTGGACAAGGTGACATGGTGGGACACAAGGGGTACAATCAGGAGAGTCTCATTTCCTGGGGCTGGTCTTGGCAAGTATCTCTGGCTTCTGTCTGGGTTGCAGGCCAAGTACATAAAGTCAACAGTGTCGCAGAGGTCAGAAGAACAATGGTGGACCATACGAAGCGCTGGCAAGATTGCAAGCACAAAAAAGAAACTGAACAGCAACCTAAACGGCAGCACTGCAGACTGGAGGTGAAAGTCTCATACCCCATGAGCAGTTGTATGAGCTGGAGGACACAGTGGCAGCGGCCATCCCAGATGGGTTGGTGGAAAGTGTGCAGGGACAGGACAGTGCAGCGTTTGAGGACATATGGACTGTCCTATATAATGGCAATGTGATCACCTCCTGACTGATACACTCCTCTCCCACACATTTCTTATGACATGTTCCCCTACCTCAGAACTGTATTTGGACATTCAGTTAATTCGGATCTCTAATGGGGTCTATCTCCTGTGCAATGTACAGAAGTCCACATAATATCTTTGCACATGTAAATAAACTCACTCTACACTTAATCTGCGTTGAATCTATGTCAGAGGCAGTAACTATTGGAACTGTATGCAACATATGTAGCCAATACATTGAGGGCCCTAGGTACAATGAAATGGTGCAGCACAGTTCCACAAGCAATTTTGCTGCACTGACCTGTTTCATTCCCAAACACAGGCTAGTGATGTATCGAAAAGAGTACTGTCCAAGCATGTGTTTTATGTAGCTCTGGTGTTAAATCAGATGCCTATTGTCAATGTAGGTACCCTTGCACCATGGTGCAATGTGTGCCAGTTTTTCAGGGAATGGTTTTTAATCTGCAGGTAATTGACCCTTGCTGAACATAAACAATCCTTAATTTATCTTTGAGCTCTATATTTGTGTTACATAATGCTGCACACATAGACAAAACTAAAATGTGTAGAAATAAAAGTATTTCTCCATGTTGTGCCATGAAAACTCTACCCCTGGGTGTCAGTGTTTTTCCATTGCCTCAGGTACACATATCATTGTAAATCTGATGCTGTTTCCAAAGCAATGGGTGATGTGTGGGTATGCCTACAGCAACACACATTGCACGCCCCTATGCCACAGACAACTGTTTCAGGGGAGCAAAATATCTGAAGAAGTGTTGAGGTACCCAAAGTGGCACAATGCCATCTTGTACATCTGGGAAAGAAAACATCACCACTATAGTATCACAAAAACATATGGCATGGTGGTGATAGGGGTTTGTAATTATGCCACTGAATAACTGGCTCAACAATATGTGTGGATTAGTGTGAGATAACGCCACACATACTGACTGCAACATGACTAAAGTGACTGATAAATATAAGGACTTGCAAGTATTACCTGAGCCTTCCAAGCATGGCATGTGTCATTTAGCATGCATGTAATGTGATAGCTGCCACCAATCACTGCACAAGTGACTGGGCCAAGCATGGATGGTAGCAACAGTACTGCATTGATGTGACAAATAAATCATGCATTTGTAAGACTGAGGGGCAGCAATGTGTGACTCAGTAACAAAATCTAGATTTAGGAGGAGTGTAATGACAAAAGTATATCGACAATGCAAGTCACGAAACTTCATACCATAGAAAAATTCTGGATGAATGCTTGTTTTAGGATGTGCATCCAAGCACAATTAGAGTGCCCGTACATTGCAGAATAATGACTTGATTCGCTGATATGACACCATTGCCAATCTGACAGCAATTTGACCATAAGAGATACATATAGTCACACATGTCACTAACTATTGCTGTTCAAGCCACAGGAATGTGTCTAACATGACCTGTGCAGAGATGCTATCACCTAGACACTAGACAAGCAGTATTGTTAAACAAGATTTAATGAACTATAATCTTAATCCCTTAGCTGGTGGGCCTCCCGCTCCCACCACACCCCAAGTGCTGAGCCCTTTGTTTGGCTATTTGGGGTAGTTCACACTTAGGCCTTCATAACGTTTTGTCCACATAAGTTATCCATGACAAATGTGCGTCCTTTTTTCAAACACCCTAGGAACTCTAAAGGTACCCAGAGTTTGTGGGTTTCCCTGGAGAAGACCAAGAAATTAGCCAAAATAACTGCGGCAGAAAGCATGTGGTTTTTTTCCCCCTGAAAATGGCATTAACAAAGGGTTTGCAGTGCTAAAATCATCATCTTCCCAGCCTTTAAGAATAGGCAGACTTGAACCAGAAAAACACATTTTTCGACACAATTTTGGCATTTTACTGGAACATACCCCATTTTTACTATTTTTGTGCTTTTATCCTCCTTCCAGTTAGTGACAGAAATGGGTGTAAAACCAATACTGGATCCCAGACAGCTAAACATTTCTGAAATTCTAAATTCAGCAAGGGGAGATTTGTGTAGATCTTTCAAGGTTTCTACAGAAAGTAACAGCTAAAATAAAACAAAATATTGAAATTGGGGTGAAAAAAGAGACTTTTTTGTCCACGTTTTTTCTATACCTTTTTCCAGCTATGGCGGATTTATGAAAGCAATATATTGTTACGTCTGCTGGACTCTTTTGTTTGCAGGGATATATAGGGATTGTAGGTTCATCAAAAACCCTAGGTACCCAGAGCCAAAAAATGAGTTGCACCATACAATGGGTTTTTATTGTATACTGGGTATACAGCAAATAATTTGGTGAAATATAGAGAGTCAAAAATAGGTGTCAAGGAAACCCTTGCATTTCTAAAATGTGCATAAGATATGATGTGGAGAAGCAGTGGTTATTTGCACATCTCTGAATTCCGGGGTCCCCATACTAGCATCTGAATTACAGGGCATTTCTCAAATAGACTTCTTTTTTACACACCATCTTACATTTGGAAGGGCAAAATGTAGAGAAAGACAAGGGGCAATAACACTTTTTCTTCTATTATGTGTTCCCCCAAGTTTCATGATGAAAATGGTACCTCACTTGTATGGATAGGCATACAACCCGCGACAAGAAACGCAACATCGACACATCACATTTTTACATTGAAATCTGACGTGGTTTTTGGAAAGTGCCCACCTGTAGATTTTGGCCTCTAGCTCAGCCGGCACCTGGGGATTACCTACCAAACCTGTGCATTTTTTAAAACTAGATACGTAGGGGAATCCAGAACGGGGTGACTTGTGAGCCTCTCACCAGGTTCTGTTATGCAGAATCCTTTGCAAACTTCAAAATTTGGCCAAAAAACACTTTCACTTAGATTTCGGTGCTGACAAGTTCTGGAATTTAAGCTGAGCCACAAACTTCCTTCTACCGGGCATTTCCCTAAGTCTCCCAATAAAAATGGTACCTCACTTGTGTGGGTAGGCCTTGTGCCCGCGACTAGAAATGCCCCAAAACACAACGTGGACACATCACATTTTCCCAAAGAAAACTGATCTGTTTTTCGCAAAGTGCCTAGCTGTGGATTTTGGCCTCTATCTCAGCCGGCACCTAGGGAAACCTAGCAAACCTGTGCATTTTTTAAAACTAGACACCAAGGGGACTTCAGATTGGGGTGACTTGTGGGCCTCTCACCAGGTTCTGTTACTCAGAATCCTTTGCAAACCTCAAAATGTGCAAGAGAAACACCTTTCCCTCCGCTTTCGGTGAAGTTCTGGAATCTGAGAGGTGCCACAACCTTCCTTCCACCCAGGATTCCCCCAATTCTCCTTTTAAAAATGGTAGCTCAATTGTGCGGGTAGGCCTAGTGCCCGCAACAGGAAATACCCCAAAATGCAACATGGACATATCAAATTTTAATATTGAAAACTGATGTTGTTTGGAAAGTGCCTAGCTGTGGACTTTGGTCTTTAGCTCAGCCGGTACCTAGGAAAACCTACCAAACCTGTGCATTTTTTGAAAGGGGAACCCAGGATGGGTTAACTTGTGGCCCTCTCACCAGGTTCTCTTCCCCAGAATCCTTTGCAAACCTCAACATTTGGCAAAAAAAAACACTTTTTCCTCACATTTCGGTGATAGAAAGTTCTGGAATTTGAGAGGATCCACAAATGTCCTGCGACCCTGCATTGCCCCAAGTCTCCCGATAAAAATGGTAACTCACTTGTGTGGGTAGGCCTAGTGCCCGTGTAAGGAATGGATCACACAACGGTTAACGTAAGTGCTTACAAAAGGGCAACGGTTGACCCTGGGGTGATCCATTCCTGATGCAGGCACTAGGTACAGGCACTCAAGTCTCAGTTGTAACTCTCTGTCTCCTCCCCTTTCATTTCTATCTACACTCGCAATACCAAAAAATCTAATGTCTGTCCATTTAGCTCCATCATGAGTCATAAGGTGTTTTGCAATAGCATAGGTTGTGTCCTTATTTTGCAGGGCTCTGATGTGTTCCACAATGCGTTTTTTTAAAGGACAAATTGTGCTGCCCACATAACACAGACCACATGTGCATTGAATTACATATACCCCATAGTTGGAATTACATGTGGACTTCTTGTTGATAATTATCTTGTTACCACCAGAGTCATCAAATTCCTTCACGTTCATCCCAATGCGGTATGCTTTGCACTTCTTACAACAAACAAAACCCATTGTTTGGCTCGAGAGCCAGTCCGACTGTTCTTAGATCTGGAAGTGGCTATTAACCAGAAGGTCCTGCCGGTTTTGTTATAGCAGACAGCAAATGAAAGGATTAGTAGAGCAGCTGACTTGGAACGAGGATATTACTTTGAGAAGAATGCTCAAAGAATAACAGTGGGTATTTGCAAAACACCAATTGAATGTAAGCGCGTGGAAATGGAAATAGTCATTGTGTGAAAAGAGATTAACCTGTAAAAGATTTAATCCTCCAAGAACGGCACGTGACTCGTGATAGTCAATATAAACACAAGTGCGTGCTGGTGCTGCTACAGCTATCGGAGAACGAAGGGATTTGTAGAATATTAACTAGTAAGAGAAAAGATGACAGGGAAAGTATAAACGTGAGTCCTGTGACTCTGGATGAAATGTTACAAAGGCATGCCGGCTTAGGTTATAGTCAAAGCTTGAAGCTCGAGTTACAATTTATGAATGTTGTTTTAACATGCACTTAAGTAGAACTGGTGACATTTGTTTCTCACAAATAAAAGCTTGAAAAAAATGACCGGCCATTTCAAGGAACCTACAAGAATGTGGAGTTTCATATTTTTATACATGCATGAATTAAAAGGTGGCTTTGAGTAATGCGAGAATATTTCTTGTCCATTTTAAAGACAGACCCATTGTTTTCTCTTTATACATATAGCAATGTCACTAATACACACAAAGACTGATAAATTGAGGATTAATGTTTGAAATTAATATAATTGTTGAATTTTCCTGGCACAGTGGATTCGTTCTGGGGGAATGATAGGCAATTTGTAATAAGAATACAACAGGAAGGATTGTCTATTTTAAGCCCATGTAAATATACACAATATATGTCGGTGTGATCCAAGAAGGGGTATCCTATATATATGGAGTGTTGTTTCCCCTTTGATGGATTGGGAGGAAATAATGGTAGCCAATTCGTTCACGTTGGAGTAGTCTAGACAAGACCCACCACATCACAAATCACTAATCTTGGTTTGGGAATTGACTTTATTACACAGAAATATGGAAGCAAGAGCAGCCAAAAGGGCATTAAGAGTGGAATGCGTATTTGGTAAAGATAAAGCCTGGGGTGCAACTACTGAAAACCCAATAGGAAATACACATATGGAGGTTAATCTGAAGTGGCTATATGTCAAATTGGAACGATGATTGAAAAACGAGATTTCTAAGAGTTGGAAATGTCTCACATTGGAAAAGTATATAGAGGTGGGAAGAGTGCCTAGGGGCCTGAGGATTTTCACGCTGCAGAACCAACCAGATACTAAATCAGAGATGCTGGAGGAATGGGGTGCCAATACCATGGAATGTTTGAAGAATTTTATGCGTATTATTATCAAATATGCGAAGAAGGACATTGAGAAGATTGTAAGAAACATACAAGAAATAGAAGAAAAAATAACAACGTTGAACAAGGAAGAGGAAAGCAAAAAATCGAGAACTATGATGGAAAATAATCTGGAGAAATATGAAAGGATAATAGAGATACGAAAACAGAGAAAGTTTAGGTGGGATGAAATTGATTATGAAACTGGCAGAATTCTAACATTTGCTGAGAGATTTGATGTATTGAAACAACAAACTAATATGGGAACTGAGAAAACAACTGTTTCCCCAGAGACATCGCTAAGTGAATCGGGTGTGGAATTGAGTGAAGGAGAAGGCACATCTACGAATGTGAAGAAAGTAACTTTTTTAGATGAAATTAAACTGATCTACATGGATCAGAGAACACCGAAAGGCAGAGACAGAGGCCAAACACGAGGAAGAGGGAAGAAATTTGGAACAGAAAGGGGAAATATCGGAAAACAAGGAGGGGACCTAGGAAAAACAAGAGGTTACCCACTGAGAAGCAAACAAAAGAACTGAGCAGTCCAATGGAATTGGAACAGGATGTAAACTTAATAGTTAATCTCTCCAACCATGAATTGACACAAGATGAGAAAGCCCTATTAAATAAGGGACTAACGTTCTGTCCTGAAAAACATTATGACTATGTAGAAAATAGAGTGGATTTATATAAATATGTACGCAAACTAAAATTGGCAAAATTCTTTGCAAAGAGTGCACCTAAAAAAGTGGTCAATAATGATGGAGGTGTGACCAGCCATAATCTGACCATTCAACAAAAATCAGATATTAAAACTGCATTTGATTTGATGCATAATCTTGGAGACGATCAGCTCACAGAGACACAGATATTGGAGTAGCTGCAGATTGAAACATCCAAACACTGTCGTACAGACTTCAAGCCCAAATCCAAAGCCTTATCACCAGGTAATAGAATGGAGACATTCCATGATTTGGTAATCCAAGATCTTGAAAAGATGGTTAAGATCAAGAATAAGAAAAGTGAAAATATCACTATACGAGAACGGCAGGCACTGAAGGCACTCATGGAGAATAACAATTTGGAAATTAAACCAGCAGACAAAGGTGGGAACATAGTGATTATGGAGAAGCAACAGTACGTGCAGGAGGCCTGTCATCAATTAAATGACAAAAATCACTATCTGAAATTGCAAAGAAATCCCATGAATGATCTGATCTCCGAGCTGATTAGATATCTGGACTTTTGGTATGAGGCTCGCTTGCTAAATTATGATGAAAAATATTCCTTAGAAATGAAAATCCAACACTTGCTACAATATACTTCCTCCTGAAGATACACAAGAGCTTAAAAAATCCCCCAGGGCGTCCAATTGTCTCGAGCTGTGGAGCACTGTATGAGAATATTTCTACTTATGTGGATTACTTTCTGGCACCGTTAGTACAAAACTTGAGCTCTTACATCAAGGATACTGGTGATTTCCTGAGGATTCTTGCTGACATTGGATGGGAAGAAGGCTATAAATTGGTCACCATTGACGTGGTGTCTCTCTATACATCTATTGATCACGAGATTGGATTGAAAGCAGTGCAATACTTTTTACAACAACGTGACATTAGTCACTTGAAACACTCCCAAATGTTGTTGAAGATGATAGAACTATGTCTGAACAATAATATATTCCTATTCACTCATCAAATCTTTGCCCAAATCCGCAGGACAGCAATAGGCATTTCCTTCTCACCGAGCTACGCCAACTTGACCGTGTGCTGGTGGGAGAAACAGGTAGCCTGGGGAGGTGAGAATGAAAAGCTAGCGGAGAAAGCTGTGATCTGGCTAAGATTTATAGATGATCTTTTTATCATTTGGAATGGGACAGAAAATTTATTCCTGCAATACTTTGAAAAACTTAATCAAAATGATGTGGGCCTCCAATTTACATATAACATAAGTAAAGAACGGGTCCAGTTTTTGGATGTGATGGTATATGTAGAGAATAATCAAATCCAGGCAACTTTATTTTGGAAAGAAACTTCGACCAACAGCATTTTGCATGGAGAGAGCTTCCATCCAATGTCATTGAAAAGAAGCATACCTTATGGCGAATTTGTGAGGATAAAATGCAACTGCTCCACGGAGAGTGAAATGGAACAAAAATTCACTGAGACAAGACAGATTCCTCCAAAGAAAATACAAATACAAAGAGATCAGAGCTGGGGAACTAAAAGCAAGAGCTCGAACCAGAGAGAAAATATTGAACAAATCAATGATGAAAAAATCTCAGGAAGATACAACCATCAGATTTGTAATGACGTACACCAAGGAGAGCCATTTGATCTTGAAAATCCTAAGAAAATATTGGGACATCATAAGAAAGGAAAATTGGTGGGGGAAAAACCTATGGTTACCTATAAAAAAGTACCATCTCTACAGGACCTTCTGGTTAATAGCCACTTCCAGATCTAAGAACAGTCGGACTGGCTCTCGAGCCAAATAATGGGTTTTGTTTGTTGTAAGAAGTGCAAAGCATGCCCCATTGGGATGAATGTGAAGGTATTTGATGACTCTGGTGGTAACAAGATGATTATCAACAAGAAGATCACATGTAATTCCAACTATGTGGTGTATGTAATTCAATGCACATGTGGTCTGCATTATGTGGGCAGCACAATTTGTCCTTTAAAAAAACGTATTTTGGAACACATCAGAGCCATTCAAAATAAGGACACAACCTATCCTATTGCAAAACACCTTATGACTCATGATGGAGCTAAATGGACAGACATGAGATTTTTTTATATTGCGAGTGTAGATAGAAATGAAAGGGGAGGAGACTGAGCGTTACAACTGAGACGTTTGGAGTCACGGTTCATAATACAGCTCAAAACCAAAAGCCAGAGGGGTCTGAGTGCGGATGAAGAACTGTATTATCATCTGTAGGTTGAGGATATATAATGCTCTTGTTAACAGTTATTAGATAAGATTACCTGTGGATGTATAAATAGAGGACATTTATAGATAAATATCAAGGAAATAATGAGGTTAATTCAGGATGTATATGAGAATGCATGAAAACAATAATAGATAACTGTACCAATCTATCACCAGGTATATACAGGAGTTACAGAGGTAATTGTATCAAATAGGGTTAACAGTCCCAGTATAATAGGTTGAGAAATGGACATAATTATTGTTGTTAATATCGATATTCTTTGCACATATTAATTTATATAATCTGTGTAGCATTGGGCAGATTTTGTGGTGCTGGGGAGCTTGGTTTTTAATGCACAACACTTAATTTATTTTAAATACACTGCATGTCCCACATTGCACTGATAGGGGTTATATAAGAGACACTATAAATAGGGGACATGGAGATAGGACTAATTTACTGTGATCAAGACCAGTAGGTCGAAACGCGTCAGTTGTGAAGGATGGTGATTTAATTTTGACTGCAATAAAAAGAAATACCTTCCTCCTGGAGTGTGGTGGTGAAGTTGCTTGCAACTGTTTGTTCTTGGATACATTATATATATATATATATATATATAGCAATTTATTTTTTTTAAAAAACTTATATATATATTTTATTTTTTAATCCCTGGGGGAGCATGATCGCTTCCCCCAGGGGTAACATTTTCAGAGGGGTCCGACCCCCCCCAGTGAAATCCCTGGTGTCTAGTGGGTGTTCCTGGCTGTGCTGCGATCGAGGGCCAGGAAACCGTTTCAGGAAGGCCTCGTTTGAAAGGGGAGAATCTCCCACTTCAAATGAGGCCTTCGGAATGGTGGGGAGGCCCCTTAAGGCCCGTTTTCCCCACTGGAGCATCAAGTGCCCTTACCTCCACTTCCTGCTCTGGTGGCGAAAACAGTTTGTGAAGACAGCGCCTCCCGGCATGCTGATGTCACAAAGAGGTGGGTATAGGGTGTGCGGGAGACACAGAGGGCCTGATTACAACTTTGGAGGAGGTGTTAATCCATCCCAAATGTGACGGATATACCACCAGCCGTATTACGAGTTCCATAGGATATAATGGACTCGTAATACGGCTGGTGGTATATCCGTCACTTTACCGTCACTTTTGGGACGGATTAACACCTCCTCCAAAATTGTAATCAGGCCCAGAATCTCTTCTGTGTCTCCCAATAGGAATAAAAAAAAATCCCCCGCACCGGAGGATTTTTTAACCCTCTCCCTGGTGACGGACACTGGTCATGACCCGCACCAGGGAGGTAGTGTGGGAGTCTGCCAAGAGGTTAACCATAAAAAACCTATTCCTAAATAACCTAACTGTACTAACTTAACCTACAAATCTTATCCGAACATATTACTACTACTAACTTAGCTTATCGTTACCTATTCTAAACATCAGATGCCACATGATAAACATCAACCCCTTAGCCCCCCTCACAATGCATCTTTGGCAATTTCACCAGTAACTACAGCTAAATGTTAACTAATAAAAAATACAGGCTAAATAAATATGTATAACTCTTTTAGGTGGTCATTACAACACTGGCGGTAAAAGCCGCTTACCGCCGTGCAGAAGACCGCCAATACACCGCCGCAGCCGCGGAAATCTGCCACAGTTATTATGACCCACATCTCGGAACTTGCCGAAATTCAGACACCCACGCAAGTCCGCCACACCAAAGGTCAGTGATAAACTGGCGAAAACAAAACCTCCACTGTCACGCCAACAGAAACACGCCCATGCTATCACAACCCATGAATCCACGCGGCGGTCTTTCAACCACGGTATTCCATTGGCGGTACACACTGCCGCGCTCAAAATACACACACATCTCCAAAACACTGCCACTTGGACAATTCGACATACACACACCTGATACACATACACACACCACTCCCACACAATCAATACTATATAAAACACACACCCACATCACCCACAAACCCCTACGACCAAAAATGTTGATGAAGGTGTAGGAAAGTACCATCTTGCCTGGCATGTTACCCCCATTTTTCACTGTATATATGTTGTTTTAGTTGTATGTGTCACTGGGACCCTGGTAACCCAGGGCCCCAGTGCTCATAAGTGTGCCTGAATGTGTTACCTGTGTAGTGACTGTCTCACTGAGGCTCTGCTAATCAGAACCTCAGTGGTTATGCTCTCTCATTGCTTTCCAAATTGTCACTGACAGGCTAGTGACCATTTTTACCAATTTACATTGGCTTACTGGAACACCCTTATAATTCCCTAGTATATGGTACTGAGGTACAAAGGGTATTGGGGTTCCAGGAGATCCCTATGGGCTGCAGCATTTCTTTTGCCACCCATAGGGAGCTCTGACAATTCTTACACAGGCCTGCCACTGCAGCCTGAGTGAAATAACGTCCACGTTATTTCACAGCCATTTTACACTGCACTTAAGTAACTTATAAGTCACCTATATGTCTAACCTTTACCTGGTAAAGGTTAGGTTCAAAGTTACTTAGTGTGAGGGCACCCTGGCACTAGCCAAGGTGCCCCCACATTGTTCAGAGCCAATTCCCTGAACTTTGTGAGTGCGGGGACACCATTACACGCGTGCACTACATATAGGTCACTACCTATATGTAGCTTCACCATGGTAACTCCGAATATGGCCATGTAACATGTCTATGATCATGGAATTGCCCCCTCTATACCATCCTGGCATAGTTGGCACAATCCCATGATCCCAGTGGTCTGTAGCACAGACCCTGGTACTGCCAAAATGCCCTTCCTGGGGTTTCACTGCAGCTGCTGCTGCTGCCAACCCCTCAGACAGGCAGCTGCCCTCCTGGGGTCCAGCCAGGCCTGGCCCAGGATGGCAGAAAAAGAACTTCCTCTGAGAGAGGGTGTGACACCCTCTCCCTTTGGAAAATGGTGTGAAGGCAGGGGAGGAGTAGCCTCCCCCAGCCTCTGGAAATGCTTTGTTGGGCACAGAGGTGCCCAATTCTGCATAAGCCAGTCTACACCGGTTCAGGGACCCCTTAGCCCCTGCTCTGGCGCGAAACTGGACAAAGGAAAGGGGAGTGAGCACTCCCCTGACCTGCACCTCCCCTGGGAGGTGTCCAGAGCTCCTCGAGTGTGCTCCAGACCTCTGCCATCTTGGAAACAGAGGTGCTGCTGGCACACTGGACTGCTCTGAGTGGCCAGTGCCACCAGGTGACGTCAGAGACTCCTGCTGATAGGCTCCTTCAGGTGTTAGTAGCCTATCCTCTCTCCTAGGTAGCCAAACCCTCTTTTCTGGCTATTTAGGGTCTCTGTCTCTGGGGAAACTGTAGATAACGAATGCAAGAGCTCATCCGAGTTCCTCTGCATCTCTCTCTTCACCTTCTGATAAGGAATCGACTGCTGACCGCGCTGGAAGCCTGCAAACCTGCAACATAGTAGCAAAGACGACTACTGCAACTCTGTAACGCTGATCCTGCCGCCTTCTCGACAGTTTTCCTGCTTGTGCATGCTGTGGGGGTAGTCTGCCTCCTCTCTGCACCAGAAGCTCTGAAGAAATCTCCTGTGGGTCGACGGAATCTTCCCCCTGCAACCGCAGGCACCAAAAAGCTGCATTACCGGTCCCTTGGGTCTCCTCTCAGCACCACGAGCGAGGTCCCTTGAATCCAGCAACTCTGTCCAAGTGACCCCCACAGTCCAGTGACTCTTCAGTCCAAGTTTGGTGGAGGTAAGTCCTTGCCTCACCTCGCTGGGCTGCATTGCTGGGAACCGCGACTTTTGCAGCTACTCCGGCCCCTGTGCACTTCTGGCGGAAATCCTTTGTGTACAGCCCAGCCTGGGTCAACGGCACTCTAACCTGCATTGCACGACTTTCTAAGTTGGTCTCCGGCGACGTGGGACTCCTTTGTGCAACTTCGGCAAGCACCGTTTCACGCATCCTTGTAGTGCCTGTTTCTGGCACTTCTCCGGGAGCTACCTGCTTTAGTGAGGGCTCTTTGTCTTGCTGGACGTCCCCTCTCTCTTCAGGTCCAATTTGCGACCTCCTGGTCCCTCCTGGGCCCCAGCAGCATCCAAAAACGCCAAACGCACGATTTGCAACTAGCAAGGCTTGTTGGCATCCTTTCGGCGGGAAAACACTTCTGCACGACTCTCCAAGGCGAGAGGGATCCGTCCACCAAAGGGGAAGTCTCTAGCCCTTTTAGTTCCTGCAGAAACCTCAGCTTCTTCTGTCCAGTAGAAGCTTCTTTGCACCCGCAGCTGGCATTTCCTGGGCATCTGCCCATCTCCGACTTGCTTGTGACTTTTGGACTTGGTCCCCTTGTTCCACAGGTACCCTAGATTGGAAATCCACAGTTGTTGCATTGCTGGTTTGTGTCTTTCCTGCATTATTCCTCTAACACGACTTCTTTGTCCTTAGGGGAACTTTAGTGCACTTTGCACTCACTTTTCAGGGTCTTGGGGAGGGTTATTTTTCTAACTCTCACTATTTTCTAATAGTCCCAGCGACCCTCTACAAGGTCACATAGGTTTGGGGTCCATTCGTGGTTCGCATTCCACTTTTGGAGTATATGGTTTGTGTTGCCCCTATCCCTATGTTTCCCCATTGCATCCTATTGTAACTATACATTGTTTGCACTGTTTTCTAAGACTATACTGCATATTTTTGCTATTGTGTATATATATCTTGTGTATATTTCCTATCCTCTCACTGAGGGTACACTCTAAGATACTTTGGCATATTGTCATAAAAATAAAGTACCTTTATTTTTAGTATAACTGTGTATTGTGTTTTCTTATGATATTGTGCATATGACACTAAGTGGTACTGTAGTAGCTTCACACGTCTCCTAGTTCAGCCTAAGCTGCTCTGCTAAGCTACCATTATCTATCAGCCTA
Organism: Pleurodeles waltl; assembly: GCF_031143425.1. Lineage (NCBI taxonomy): Eukaryota > Metazoa > Chordata > Amphibia > Caudata > Salamandridae > Pleurodeles > Pleurodeles waltl. The sequence goes on along the minus strand of NC_090439.1, from coordinate 144,257,087 downwards.
AGCTGCTAGACACCCTATACACTAATAAGGGATAACTGGGCCTGGTGCAAGGTGCAAGTACCCCTTGGTACTCACTACAAGCCAGTCCAGCCTCCTACAGAAGGCCAGAGAGACTGCACAGCATAGACAACCCCACCACACAGAGGCACACAACACCATCACCCACACAACATCCACACACAAAACACCACACACCACTACACATCACCACACTCATCACCACCCCACACATCACCTACACCACCCCATGGCACGACAAAGACACCCCAGGTTCTTGGAGGAGGAGCTCAGGGTCATGGTGGAGGAAATCATACGGGTAAAGCCACAGCAATTTGGATCACAGGTGCAGCACACCTCCATAGCTAGGAAGATGGAGCTATGGCGAAGAATAGTCGACAGAGTCAACGCAGTGGGACAGCACCCAAGAAATCGGGACGACATCAGGAAGAGGTGGAACGACCTATGGGGGAAGGTGCGTTCCGTGGTCTCCAGGTACAACATCGCGGTACAGCGGACTGGTGGCGGACCCCCACCTCCTCCCCCACAACTAACAACATGGGAGGAGCAGGTCTTGACCATTATGCATCCTGAGAGCCTCAGAGGAGTCGGTGGAGGAATGGACTCTGGTAAGTCAAATCTTAACTATCATATCCCCCACCCTACTTGCATTCTATCACAGACCCCCACCCTCACCCACTCCCCTATCACTCCAACTCCTCACATATGTACTACTAACACAAACCACCCATCCCAACACCAAGCCCTGCATGACACAACAAAGCATGGACACCCCTCACTAAAGCATGCCCACTGCACATACCCATAACACCCCCCCAACCATCATCACACAAGCCCCCACACAGGAATGCTAGCACTGGGGTACACGCTCACCCACCCATTGCACACCATGACACACACAGATGCAATAATCATGCTTTTACACCCCTGCAGGACCACTACCCAACGTCACCAGACAGGAGGGTCCAGACATCTCTACCCCACCCACAGAAGAGGCCCACAGTGATGACAGCAGCTCTGTCCAACTGGATCCAGATGACCAGGCTGGACCATTTTGGGCCTCGGGACAGTCGGTTCCCCACACCCAGTCACAGGCCACCACAGACCTTCCACCCTCTGGTAACACCAGCACAGCACCCACCCAGCGGACTCATACCTCCGTACCCAGGACACGTCAATCAGCTGTGTGTCCACCACTACAGGGAACCCAGGAAAACCCACCACTCCAACAACAACAGGGACCTGGGGGCAGTGGTATTGGGCACACGGTCCAGGGGACGGAGGCCCAGGAACACAGGGGAACTGGGAGGGCTGCTGCGTGACAGGGGGCAGACAGGCCAAGGGAACCCACTCTCCACGACGCCCTTTCCTTCATCATGGGAGCCTACCACCACTCCCAGGAGACGATGGCAACGATCCTGGACAAGTTTCAGGAGACCCAGCGCCTGCAGGAGGAACAGTATTTGGGCTTCAGGGAGGAACTCTAAACCATCAGCACCGCCCTGGGCACCATCATAGGGGTGCTGAAGGAGATACTGAACACCAGGAGGGACACCGTGGCACTCCAAGGGGCCCCTGACACTAGCATGGACGAAGAACTGCCCACCACCTCCGCCGGCATTAGTGGACAGGAGGCACCGCCACAGGACCACCACACCAGCACCCAACCCCCTGCAGACGGAGAACCACCCCGCAAGCAGTCCCTGAGATCCAGGAACAGGACAGAGCATGATGCCAAGACACTGCCAAGAAATTAGACCACTCTGATTGTCATCCCACTGTTCCACTTTGTAACCCTGTCCATATTGGAACTAAACCTAGAAACACGTGTCCAGAGATACACAGCACTTGCTGCACCTACTTAGGTGAAAGACTTTTGATTACTTTTTCAGCACAAAACGAAGTGACTGCATTTACCATGATGCATTGGGGCTAACTTTTTGCTTGAGTGTGAGGCAGTGTGCTCCCTTTTTTCTTTTTGTCCAATGACTGCTCCCTTGAGCTAACGAGCTGACGAGCTCTGGAGAGGCACCTGTGCGCCAGTGAGTGGTACATAAACCCGAGAAGACTTTTGGCGGCATTTCAAGCAACCCCACAGACTTGGCTGCTCTCTGCTGATGACGGGCTAAACCTAGAAACACGTGTCCAGAGATACACAGCACTTGCTGCACCTACTTAGGTGAAAGACTTTTGATTACTTTTTCAGCACAAAACGAAGTGACTGCATTTACCATGATGCATTGGGGCTAACTTTTTGCTTGAGTGTGAGGCAGTGTGCTCCCTTTTTTCTTTTTGTCCAATGACTGCTCCCTTGAGCTAACGAGCTGACGAGCTCTGGAGAGGCACCTGTGCGCCAGTGAGTGGTACATAAACCCGAGAAGACTTTTGGCGGCATTTCAAGCAACCCCACAGACTTGGCTGCTCTCTGCTGATGACGGGCTAAACCTAGAAACACGTGTCCAGAGATACACAGCACTTGCTGCACCTACTTAGGTGAAAGACTTTTGATTACTTTTTCAGCACAAAACGAAGTGACTGCATTTACCATGATGCATTGGGGCTAACTTTTTGCTTGAGTGTGAGGCAGTGTGCTCCCTTTTTTCTTTTTGTCCAATGACTGCTCCCTTGAGCTAACGAGCTGACGAGCTCTGGAGAGGCACCTGTGCGCCAGTGAGTGGTACATAAACCCGAGAAGACTTTTGGCGGCATTTCAAGCAACCCCACAGACTTGGCTGCTCTCTGCTGATGACGGGCTAAACCTAGAAACACGTGTCCAGAGATACACAGCACTTGCTGCACCTACTTAGGTGAAAGACTTTTGATTACTTTTTCAGCACAAAACGAAGTGACTGCATTTACCATGATGCATTGGGGCTAACTTTTTGCTTGAGTGTGAGGCAGTGTGCTCCCTTTTTTCTTTTTGTCCATATTGGAACTGCCCCAGCTCCACTTCCTATGCCCATATGGGCAGTGCACCTGTGAGACTAATAGACTGGACTCTGCCATGGACATTCCTCCACCATCACCCCCTCACCATTTTACCACCCCCCTCCAATATTTAGCACTTCAATAAACACCCTTGAAGCACAAAACAATCTGGAGTCAGTCTGTGATTTTGAAAATGTGTATTGCCAATGACAGTGACAAAATCTGTTCTCAAATGTAATGTCAACATACCTATGTCACACATCTCAAGTCCATGGGGAATGTAAGCAGATGACACACGTTGGTAACCACACCTGTGAAACCGTAATCGAAATGTACAACTCAGTTACCATATACTGGTTGAAATCGACAGACAGGATAGAGGTAGAAGTGTGAAAGTACTTGTAGTAGGCAGGAATGTGTTCTCACCTGTGTGTCACTGGAAATATTGCTGGATAACTGAGTCCCTGTTGTCAATGTCTTCTTCCTCTGCTTCCTCCTCATCACTGTCCACAGGCTCCACAGCTGCCACAACACTGTCATCTGGACCATCCTCCTGCAGAAAAGGCACCTGGTGTCGCAAAGCCAGATTGTGAAGCATACAGCAGGCGATGATGATCTGGCACACCTTCCTTGGTGAGTAGAATAGGGAACCACATGTCATATGGAGGCATCTGAACCTGGCCTTCAGGAGGCCGAAGGTGCGTTCGATCACCCTCCTAGTCCGCCCATGGGCCTCATTGTAGCGTTCCTCTGCCCTGGTCCTGGGATTCCTCACTGGGGTCAGTAGCCATGACAGGTTGGGGTAACCAGAGTCCCCTAATAGCCACACACGGTTCCTCTGGAGTTGACCCATCACATAAGGGCTGCTGCTATTCCGCAGGATGTAGGCGTCATGCACTGAGCCAGGGAACATAGCATTTACCTCGGAGATGTACTGGTCTTCCAAAAATACCATCTGTACATTCATGGAATGATAACTCTTCCGGTTCCTGTACACCTGTTCACTCCTGTGGGGGGAAACCAGAGCTAAATGGGACCCATCAATGGCACCTATGATGTTAGGATTATGTCCAAGGGCATAGAAGTCACCTTTAACTGTAGTCAAATCCTCCACCTGAGGGAAAACGATGTAGCTCCTTACGTGTTTCAGCAGGGCAGACAACACTCTGGACAATACGTTGGAAAACATAGGCTGGGACATCCCTGATGCCATGGCCACTGTTGTTTGAAATGACCCACTTGCAAGGAAATGGAGCACTGATACCACCTGCACTTGAGGGGGGATCCCTGTGGGATGGCGGATAGCTGACATCAGGTCAGGCTCCAACTGGGAACACAGTTCCTGGATTGTGGCACGGTCAAACCTGTAGGTGATGATTAAATGTCGCTCCTCCATTGTCAACAGGTCCACCAGCGGCGGTACACCGGAGGATTCCACCATCTCCTCACATGTCCCAGTTGACGGTGCCTAGGAAGGACAACAGCGACCACAGAGTCAAACAACTCAGAGGTATGTACCCACAGTCTACACAGAACACGAAACATAATCCTAAAAGTTGTCTGTATGTATGTTGAGTCCAGGCCTAGGTATGTTTGATGCAGTTGAAAATTAAGCCATGTGGGCCCCTGAAATGGCCACTGCCTGACCTCTAAACTGGGACAATGGGATGTGAGGTAACTGCGCTGGCGTTGTACACCGTCGCGGTAGGCGGACGAAGACCGCGACGCAATGCTGCATTGGTTAAGATTGGACCCTATGGGTCCCAGGAGCCAATGACGAAGTGCGCCGGCGGTGATGATACACACCGCCACGGACGTCACCGCCGCGGACTTGACCGCCATTTTCTATCTGTTGAATCACTCGATACCTGATCTTCGACAGGAGAGGACCTACACTGCAAGTGCTGCTGTGACCTCGGTCTGGAAGAGACAATGGCTCGTGCGTCTGGGGAAAGGGCCCCTGCCTTCACTGCACAGGAGTTGGAGAAGCTCGTGGACGGGGTTCTCCCCCAGTACACGCTACTCTACGGTCCTCCAGACCAACAGGTAAGTACACAGGGAGCAAGTTGTATGGGCTATGTCTGTGTGGAGAGGGCTGGTTGTAAGAAGGAAGGGGCCACAGTTCTGCGTGCATGAAGGACTGTGAATGCATGTGCCACATGGCAAAGGTAGGGATGTGGGCCAATCACTTTGATGGTGCAGTTGGTAATGACTTCTCTTCTTCCCCTGTACATGTCATGTAGGTCAGCGCCCACCAGACGAAGGATATTTGGCGTTCCATCGCCAAGGATGTCCAGACCCTGGGGGTCCACCACAGACGGAGCACCCACTGCCGTAAAAGATGGGAGTACATTCGCCGCTGGAGCAAGAAGACGGCGGAGGCTCAGCTGGGGATGGCGTCCCAATGTGGGAGAGGTGCCCGTCGTACCATGACCCCCCTGATGTTCTGGATCCTGGCGGTGGCCTACCCTGAGTTGGATGGGCGCTTGAGGGCATCACAGCAGACACAAGGGGGTGAGTACAACATCATTCTGCGGACTTTGCGCGCAGTGAAGTTGTCTGGGTGGGGGAGGAGGGCTGTGGGTTCCCTTAGGCCAGGGTGAGTTCCGTAGGCTAGGCCCCTCTGTAATGTAGGCCATGTGGAACTCCACCCCACCTCTGTAGAGTGACAAGTACAGGTATACATGCCCCTGTGTCATCTATGTGTGCTGATGTCCACCATACCCATGTCGGCCATATCCCAGAAACTGCATCTGTAGAGCCCAACAGCGCGGCATAGTGCAGGGGGCTACTGTGTCTGTTTTGTCTGCCAACGGTAGCGTAAGCCATGCACTCAACCTGTCTTTCTTCTGTCGTCCCCCCCCTTTTTGTGCTCTCCCTGTTCTTGCGTGCATCAGCATCATCAGGCGGAGGTACAGTGGCACCGGAGCACGAGGGAGCTGCATCCCACATGACCATGGAGGGCCACACCACGGACTCTGAGTACACCAGTGGAACGGAGGGCGAGGGGAGCTTCACTGCGGTCACAGGATCAGCAACCAGCGACACAGACTTGTCCTCCGATGGGAGCTCCCTTGTGGTGGCGGCTAAATCTGTGCCCCCCACTTCTACAGGTACAGCCGCCACCCCCCTACCAGCACCGCCCTCCCAGCAGTCCCTCAGCCTTCGCCCCGTGCCCGCTCACCCGGAGGGTGGGCATCACCTTCACCCCAGGCACCTCAGCCCCTGTCACCTCTGCTGCCCTCAGTAAGGAGGCCATTGACCTCCTCAGGTCACTCACTGTTGGGCAGGCTACCATTTTGAATGCCATCCAGGGTGTAGAAAGGGAATTGCAACACACAAATGCATTCCTGGAGGGCATTCATTCTGGTCAGGCTGCCCTTCATCGAACCCTGCAAACTCTGGCCTCAGCACTGATGGCAGCCATTGTCCCTGTCTCTAGCCTCCCCCCTCCAACTTCTTCCACCCAGACCCAATCCCCTGTACCCCAGCCTATCCCAAGCACACCATCGGACCAGCCTGCACACACCTCAACACACAAGGGAAGCTCAGGCAAACATAAGCACCACACATCCCACAGGCACTCACGCAAGCATCACACACACATACAGACACACCAACATCCACTGCCTCCACTGTGTCCCCCTCCTCGTAGTCTCCTTCCTCCCTCTCACCTGCATGCACTACCACTACAGCTACTAGGTCCCGCACCAGCACACCCACCAGCACAACCCGCTCACCTGCACTCACCACCCCCACTACCATTTACACGTCCCTTGTATCCTCACCCAGTGTGTCTGTGACGCCCCCTCCCAAAGTTCACAAACGCAGGCACACACCCACCCAACATACATCCACCTCACGACAGCCTCCAGCGCATGCACCTGCACCCAAAGCCACAAAAGTTACACCTCCTACAACCACCTCCTCTTCCTCCACTCCCAGACCCCCTCCAGCTACCTGTCCCAGTGTTCCTAAGAATCTTTTCCTGAGCAAGCTTGACCTCTTTCCCACCCCCCCTCCAATTCATAGGTCCCATACTAGCACCTCAGCCAAACAATCGCCGGTACCAGTCGTGCCTGTTAGAGGTATGTGGAGTGCACCGGGCACCAGGGCAGCCAGTGTGACACGGAGCCACAGCACAGCCAGTCCCCCCTGTGAAGCACCAGAAGTTGGACAGTGCCCGGCGGGAGTGGGGGAAGGCTCCAGCCAGCAAAGCCGCTCACAAGGGTCCTGGGGGTAGTGTCCACTCAGCTGTGACTCCTCCCAAGGTGGGGAAGGGGCAGAAGAAATTGCCAAAGTCTGGGAAGAGCAGCACAGCGGAGAAGACTGCCATCATCCCCGCAGCCCAGGAGGCCACCGCCAGCCCCATCGTCACTGGCCAGGAGGCCACCGCCAGAGTCAGTGCCCAGGAGGGCAGCCCCATTGTCAGTGGCCAGGAGGCCACCGCCAGAGTCAGTGCCCAGGAGGGAAGCCCCATTGTCACTGGCCAGGAGACCACCACCAGAGTCAGTGCCCAGGAGGGCAGCCCCACCGTCACTGGCCAGGAGGCCACCGCCAGAGTCAGTGCCCAGGAGGCCACGGCCGGCCACAGCCCATCTGCCCAGGAGGGCCCCGGCAGCCACAGCCCAGCTGCCCAATGAAGGACCGCCAGCCCCAGCCCAGCTGGGCAATGAAGGACTGCCATGGCAAGCACCGCTGAACAGGGCAAGCACCGCTGAACAGGGCAAAGACCGCCATGGTAAGCACCGCTGAGCAGGTCAGAAACTGCAAAGTCAAGCACTGCTGAACAGGGCAAAGACCGCTGAACAGGGCAAAGACCGCCATGGCAAGCACCGCTGAACAGGTCAGAAACTGCAAAGTCAAGCACTCCGTCTGTCCATAACAGGATGAAGCACTCTGGGCACCAGTCCCCCTCCAGAACCAGTGGAGACATGCATTCACTCCGTCTGTCCTTAACAGGATGAAGCACTCTGGGCACCAGTCCCCCTCCAGAACCAGTGGAGACATGCATCCACTCCGTCTGTCCTTAACAGGATGAAGCACTCTGGGCACCAGTCCCCCTCCTGAACCAGTGGAGACTGTTATCCACTTGAGAGACTGTGGCTTTGCAGTCCCCAGAATGGTTCAGTGGGCAACCCACCCTCTGTATAGACTTGAGAGACTGTGGCTTTGCACTCCCCAGGATGGTACAGTGGGCAACCCACCCATTGTAGAGACTTGAGAGACTGGGGCTTTGCACTCCCCAGGATGGTACAGTGGGCAAACCACCCACTGTAGAGACTTGAGAGACTGTGGCTTTGCACTCCCCAGGATGGTACAGTGGGCAAACCACCCACTGTAGAGACTTGAGAGACTGTGGCTTTGCACTCCCCAGGATACATCAATGGGCATGGAGCCCCCTCGTGGATCTGGCGTGGTGCACTTATCCGACTGAGGTGCCCCCCCTTCCCTTCCCCCTGAGGTGCCTGTTGTATTTCTATCTGATGCCCGGGCAGTGTTCACTCCGTTTTGATCAGGTATCTGATGTGGGCCTCGCCCATGCTTTTTGGGTCCAGTGGTCCACGGACAATGAATGGTGCATTACCTGCACTACTAATCGTGATGTATATTTTGTTGAATGTGTATATATATCTGTATATATTTGGTTACTGTATTTTGATACATTACAATGGTTGAACTCATTTCCTTTTGTCTTTGCATTCTTCTGGGGGGGTTGGGGGTTGTTACTGTAATGTTTGGATATGCATTGGTGTGTGTGTTGTAGTGGGTGAGGGTGGGGGTGGGTGTGTTGCGTGTGTGTGTCACTGACTTTTGCCTCCCCGTCCCCTATGTCATAGGTGCAGTACTCACCGTTGTCTTCGGCGCCGGTGTTGATGACGGTCGTACAGGACCAGGAAGACTATCGCAGGGAGTATTTGGAGTTCCGGTTCCATGGTGTCCTCCTTCCTCGTGGAGTGTGTAGAGGTGAGCGTTTTCCCTATGAAATGGCTGTTTCCGCCGTGTTTTTATCCACGGTGAATCTGCCCCGGAAAAGGTGGCGGATTGGTAGGTTGTGATACTGTGGGCGGTACTTTGTCTTCCACCTGTCTGTTGGTGGTGACCGCCAAGCTGTTTGTCTGTACCACCATGGCGGTCGGAGTGTTAAAGTGGCTGTCTTTGTTGGTGGTTTCCGCCACGGTCATAATTCCCTTTTTTTTACCGCCGGCCTGTTTGCGGTCTTACCGCCGCTTTAACACCGTCTGCCAGGGTTGTAATGACTACCTTAGTATTTTATTAATTTTTCTTTTTTTTATATATTTTTTAATAAACAAAAAATACACCCAACACATCACCCACCCACAACCCCAAACAATAGAGAAAGAGTCATAAAAAAACTACGCTATGCTAACTCATTAACACTAACAATCTAAAAACTCCAACTATGAAAACAAACTATATACATGGGAAATGGAAGCAATGTCCAGGTCACAAAATGCCCACTTCAATGCTTGCTGAGTTGGGCCTGGATGTCCTGTAATATCTTTAGGATCTGTTCAGTTCTGTGTTCCACCCGAGCAATGCGATATTTTTGGTCTGCCAGTTCTGTATGGAACTCCTGCACATACGGTGGCTCTACAAAATGCTGGACTGGCTGGGATGTGCCAGGTGAAGTGTGTAACAAAGGTGGTATAGGTGCCCTAGAGGTCCTGCCTCAGATGGTTCTGCCCTGTCAATGTTCCAGACCTGCCTGCTGTCAGGATGGTGGATGACAACTCATCCCTTGGTGGCCCCCTGAAAAAAAGACCCTTGAGGTCCTTGATACCTTTTGTCTGTCAGACAGGCGCTCCATCCTCCTGTACCCTATCCTGACCAGTTGATGTACTGGAAACCTTCGGAACCTCTGGCTAACTCCCGCTTCTCTGGTGGGGTAATTTTGACTAGTATTGTCATACACATCATCCATGTGACTATGGAATGTCACAATCATCATGCTGGGTTGTTCTACAATGTCCCTCATACATTCACCATTGACCACTGAGTGATTGCATGTACCAAACTCATCAGAGCAAGGACTGCTACTGCTAGTGAAAGTTAGTCTCACAACAGTTTGGGCCTGATATGGCAAGGATAGGTTTCTGAAAATATTGCTACATGGAAAATGGATATGACAGGTATCATATGAGTAAATGGAGGGTAGCTCAGTTGCGCATGTCATACAAAGGAGTGTGACACAATTCTTATATCCACACAGCTCATTACCTGGTGAATTGTGCCATAAATTAAGGCATAGTCCAAGAGTTGAGTGTTGCACTATACTGCCCATTGTCTGTGTGTATGTCAAAAGTCTACGCAGCATGTTGCACTACCGCACTCAGCACTACCATCTCATATGTGAGTGCATACATGCCCTACACCTTATCTGCAAAGGGATTTTGGAACAGCACTGGCTAATGCTGTACATGGCGTGAAGCATCACATCATGGGCTCTATCAGGCTCACCACTATCTGAGAATGTTTTGAATGATGGCATGTCGTATGACAATGTATGGACATCCCTCAGCCAAAAAACATGTCAAGATCTCTGAGGTTGACATGGCTTGTGTTAGAAATGGGGTCTTTGGTTGGCAGTCAGGTTACCCCCTGTCCAAGCAAGGACCCTCACTCTAGTCAGGGTAAGTGTGAGAAAGTAGCCTCTTTCTAGCATGGTTACCCCCACGTTTGACGTGTTTGTGAGTGTGTGTCAGTGTATTTTTAATGTGTCACTGGGATCCTGCTAGCCAGGACCCAAGTTCTCATAGATAAAAACCTATAAGTCAGTGTGTTTTGCCTGTCTCACTGGGGGTCTGCTAGCCAGAACCCCATTGCTCATAATTTATGGCCTAATGTGTATGCCTGTGTAGTGCCTAACTGTGTCACTGAGGCTCTGCTAATCAGAACCTCAGTGCTTATGCTCTCTCTGCTTTTAAATTTGTCACTGTAGGCCAGTGACTTCATTAACCAATTTCAATTGGCACACTGGACGCCCCTTATAAGTTCCCAGTATATGGTACCTAGGGGTTACAGGAGATCCATATGAGCTGCTGCATTTTGTTTGCCACCCATAGGGAGCTCAGACAAACCCTTACACAGGACTGCCACTGCTGTCTGAGTGAAATAGTGCACACACTATTACACAGCCATTTTCACTGCACTTAGGTAATTTCTAAGTCACCTATATATCTAACCTTCACTTGCTGAAGGTTAGGTGCAAAGTTACTAAGTGTGAGGGCACCCTTTGCACTAGCAAAGGTGCCCCCACATAGTTCAGGTCCATTTCCCTGGACTTTGTGAGTGCAGAGGTGCCATTACACATGTGCACTACATATAGGTTAATACCTTTATGTAGCTTCACAATGGTAACTCCGAATGTGGCCATGTAACATGTCTAAGATCATGGAATTGTCCCCCATTCCAAACCTGGTATTTGGATGCCAATTCCATGCATCCTGGGTGCTCCACCATGGACCCCCAGTACTGCCAAACCAGCCCTCTGGGGCTTGCACTGCAGCTACAGATGCTGCCACATCACAGACAGGGTTCTGCCCTCTCCCTTTGGAAATAGGTGCTACAGGCTGAGGAGGGGTAGTCTCCCCCAGTCTATGGAAAAGCTTTGAAGGGCACAGACGGTGCCCTCATTGCATAAACCAGTCTACACCGGTTCAGGGACCCCTTCTACCTTGTTCTGGTGCCAAACTGGACAAAGGAAAGGGGAGTGACCACTCCCATGTCCATCACCACCCCAGGGGTGGTGTCCAGAGCTCCTCCAGTGTGTCCCAGATTTCAGACATCTTGCTTTGCAAGGTGTGAGGACACTCTGGAAGCATCTGAGTGGCCAGTGCCATGAGATGACATAAGATACTCCTCCTGATAGGTCCTTAGTTGATATGGTGGCCAATTCCCCTCTCAGGGCTCTTTAGGGTCTCTCCTGTGGGTTCTCTTCATATTCTGCTTGCAAGTTTCCTTCAGGAATCCTCTGCCACAACTTCAGACTCTTCTGACATCAGATCAACCGCAGCCTGCTCCAAGAAACGCTTTAACTGCAACAAAGTGTCTACAAGAGACACTTTTCTTTAGCAACCTCAGCTCCAAGTCAGCAACTGCAACAGTTTCCACACTGTTAACGCTCTGGTGACTCCATGTCTTCATCCTGCACCAGAAGGACTGAAGAAATCTCCTGTGGAGTGACAGAGACACTCCCCTGCTCCAAGCAGGCACCTCTCACAGCGTCAAGCATGCTCCTAGGGACACAGAGGGGGACATCATCGACATAGACTGTCCTGAGGTCCTGCTGACGCAATTTGGAGGACGTAAGACATTGCCATCCCCGAGAGCAACTGTACCCCTGTGTACTGCGTCTTCTTCACCTCCTGAAGCCTCTGTGCACTCTATGCAAAATTCCTTCAATGCTTAGCTTGGCTCTGGTCCCCAACACTCCATCCTGTGATGCTCAACTCGCTGAGTTGTTCTCTGGGGGCATGGGACCTTCTTTTGTTTTTGTGACCGGATGGTAGGGAATGAATCACTCCGACAGAGTTCCAAGTGTGAAAACAAAGAAGTTTTATTGGAATAATTATGGATGAAGCAAATGCAGGTACGTGTTTATGGTCATTAATTGCTGGGTAGAAGGTGGTATGGGGTTGTCTGTAGTCAGGTCTTCACTCTCCTCTTTTCTGTTCCACTTCCATAGAGACTCCCCGGGAGGTACATGCAGAAAGAAGAGAACAGAAGTGGTAAGTGGACTGGGTTCTTCTGTCGTATGGTAAGTATTGTGGTTTTTTTTCTTTTATCCTCACTTTCTATTCCTGATACTAGTCATTCCAGTGTTTTTTTATGTTTAACATCCTTTCTTTCTATGGTTTTGTTCCCTTCACCCCTCTATAGTGCTCGTGATCCTGTGCGCGATGACTTCAGTGATTTAGACTATTATGGTACTCTACGGTGTTAGTGGTAAGTGTTTTCCAGCCCTCCCCCTCCCTTCCTTTCACTCCTTCTCCCCTCGTTGTGCTGTGTTTGTGCCCTTGTTCGACTCTCTCTCTCTTTCTCTCTCTCTCCCCGCTTTTACTCAGGTTCAGGCTCGTGATCCCACGCACCTTTACTGCCACGCTTCTCCGGAAGCGTGGCGGGATGCAGCAGCTCGTCCCTCCGGTCTCTGGGCTTCAGAGTGTCCGATGTTCGTCTCCAGCCGTCACCTCCAGGTTACGAGTGCTCCACCTGCCTCCGTGTAGTTCTTTGGCTCCGTCTTCCGCTCCCGACGTCTGTATGGTTTCCGTACGTCTCCTCGTTTTGATGGTATTTCACTGGTCCTCGGTCGCCTCCAACTCCTTCCTCACAAACCCCGGATGCCGTAAACTCCTGTAGCGGCGATTTTAACTTCCTGACATCCCGCCGCTTGAAAGCGTCCAGCCAATCACGGGACGGTAAACTGGGCTGCCTGGGCCCACCAGTGACAGTGTCAGCACAAGTGAAGTCTGAGTACGGTCAAACAGGTTCCAGCCCGTCACATACACTCCCCCCAGAGAGCAGCCTGTCGAGCCGCTCAGAGATCGGATAGCGGGAGAGAAAATCAGCAGTCACCATTTGTTTTCCGGGTAGATGTTGAATCTGAAATGAGAAAGGCTGTAGGGATAGAAACCACCACAGAATGCGGGAGTTAGTGTCCTTATTATGGGCGAGCTATGTAAGAGGAGCGTGATCAGTGATGAGGGTAAAGGTTCTGCCAGATAGATAGTATCGGAGAGTTTCACCAGCCCACTTTATTGCCAGGCATTCTTTCTCAATAATCGGATAATGTGTTTCACGTGGCAGTAATTTCCGGCTGATGTAGAGAATGGGGTGGGTTGTCCCATCCTCTTGGGGTTGTGACAATACAGCTTCAAGGCCCACGTCGGAGGCATCAGTGAGTAACACAAAGGGCTTTTTGAAATCAGGACAACATAATACAGGTTCAGAAATAAGAGCAGTTTCAAGACGGTTAAAGCTTCGCAGAGCAGTCACTGAAGGGGACCCCAGGGTGTTGGGATAGGATTTCTTTACCAATTCCGTAAGGGGTTCTGCTACTGTGGAGAAGTGAGGAATGAAACGTCTATAGTAACCCACCAATCCCAGAAAAGCCCTAACATCTTTCTTCTTTTTGGGGAACGTCATATTGGAGATAGCTTCTACCCTTTCGACTTGGGGAAAGATCTTACCACCCCCTACAACGTAACCCAGATATCTGATGCTCGTTTGACCTAGTCGGCATTTCTCAGGATTGGCATTTAACTGTGCGTTTTGTAAAGCCTGTAAAATGGTATTAAGATGGGTCATGTGTTCTTCCCAGTTATTGCTATAGATAACAATGTCATCCAGATAGGCTGCGGCATACTGTCTAAAGGGTCGTAAGATTTCGTCCATGAGTCTTTGGAAGATGGCAGGTGCTCCGTGGAGCCCAAAAAGGAGGACAGTAAAGTGATACAATCCAGAAGGGGTAGCAAGTGCAGTGTTCTCTTTATCTTCTTTTCTTAAGGGTATCTGCCAGTACCCCTTCGTAAGATCTAGGGTGGATAAGTATTTGGCCTGACCCAGTCTCTCAATGAGTTCATCAATTCTCGGCATAGGATATGCATCAAAATGGGTTACATTATTGACCCCCCTATAGTCTACGCAAAACCTGGTACTGCCGTCTGGTTTAGGTACCAATACGACAGGCGAACACCATGGACTGGTTGACAGTTCTATAATTCCTGCTGTTAACATGGCTTGGACTTCTTTTTCGATAATCGTCTGTTTGGCTTCAGGGATGCGGTATAGTCTCTGGCGGTGAACCGTATTTGTTTTAAGGCAGATGGGATGCTGGACTAGGGGGTTCTCCCTGGATATTTGGAGAAGACATCATGATTGTGTTGTATTAGGTAAGTTAGTTGGTTGTGATAAGACCCAGTAAGATCAGGATTGATGCAGGGTAAGGACTGGTTAGGGAGTTCAGGCTTGGTTAGTGTGGGGTATGGAATGTCTTCATTAACATCAGTATTGATGTACCGAATGTTATGGTCCTCTGTAGGATCTAACCATTTTTTAAGCAGGTTAATGTGATAAATCTGTTCCCTGACACTTCCTTGGGGTATGGCCAATTTGTAAGTGGTGGGGTTAATCTGAGCTGTCACTTCAAATGGCCCTTGCCATCGGGCCAACAACTTATTATCTGTACTAGGGAGTAGCACCAGTGCTTTATCTCCTACTGTTAAGGTTCGTACTGTGCTTCGGGTATCATGTAGTCTTTTCTGTTTATCCTGGGCCTCTCGTAAAGCAGTATGGGCTTCTTCCCATACCGTATGTAAATTCTCTCTTAACTCCCGGGTATAGGTTAACAAATCTTTTACTTCTTCCTCCGTATCCTCCCATTGTTCGGCTAACATATCCAACAATTTTCGAGGTTGGCAGCCGAACAGTAATTCGAATGGGCTGTGACCTAGGGACGCCTGTGCATGTGTACGGATGGCATATAAGACTAACAGTAACTTTTTCTCCCAATCTTTGCCCGCGTCTGGTATACTTTTTCTGAGGAGGGATTTAATAGTTTTATTGTATCTTTCGACCAGTCCATCGGTTTGCGGATGGTAGACTGAGGTGCGAATTTGTTTGACCCCTAATAAGTGGCATACTTCCGCCATCAGTCGGGACATAAATGGGGTCTCTTGGTCTGTCAATATTTCTTTCGGGAAACCCACCCTCAAAAAAAACTCAATCATTGCTTGGGCAATAGTTTTAGTGTGTATACTGGGAAGAGCTATGGCCTCCGGATACCGTGTAGCATAATCTACCAACACAAGGACGTATTGTCTACCCCGAGTGGAGGGCGTGAGGGGGCCAATAAGATCCATCCCAACTCGGGTAAAGGGGATATCAATAATCGGAAGGGGTTGGAGTGGAGCAGGGATTTGGGAAGAAGGGTGGTATAATTGGCATTTGGGACATTCCACACAATGTCTACGTATTTCACCATAAACCCCCGGCCAATAAAACCGTCTAAGTACTGCCTCTTCAGTTTTCTCCCTTCCCAAGTGTCCTTCCCCGTTATCCCCATGTGCTAGTTGTAACACTTGTTGACGATTACTTTTGGGTACCATTAACTGAAGGTCATTTCCCCGGGTGGGTGTGGGATTGCGATACAGTAATTGGTTACGAATTATGAATCTGGGACCTACCCTTTGTATTGCCCCAGACTGCGCCTGCTGCCATGCGTGTTTTAAGGAGGGATCCTCATTCTGATTCCGCCGGAAATCTCCTGTAATCGTACAAATTCTCCCAGACAGAGTAGAACCTTCATCGGACGGGAGGTTTTGCCAATATGAGTGTCGTTGCTCTCTTTTTTGTCTTTTACTGAGGGTAACTCGTATCCTTCCTGGTCCCTCTGTCATGTCTCCTTCGGGTGCTTCCGCCCACCAAGACGTCAGCATGTGTTCTTGCCCTGCTCGCTCCAATAATGAGGAAAAATCCACATAGTCGGTACCAAGCATTATGTCCTCCTCCAGTTTGGAGAGTACCCCGACTCTGAGGTCCTCAGTCCGCTCTCTCCATTGCAATTTTATTGTAGCTAAGGGATAGTACCGCTGATCTCCATGTACACATGTGATTAGGTCTTGTTGCCCTTTTTCTATTTGTCCTGGCAATACTAGATTTCCTCTTATCACGCTTTGACTACAACCGGAGTCAATGAGGGCTGTTCTTTTCACATTATTGATGACAATGGGAAGGATATATTTGGGTTTGTCTCCTCCAGATCAGAACACCCTTCCCTTGGTCAGCCCTATCTCCATGGGTTCTTCGGTTTCCTTCTTATGGAGACAATTATGGGCAATATGTCCCCACTCCGAACAACTGTAGCATTGGGGTCCAGGGCCCGCATTTCCAGGTAGCCCTGGGCCTGTTGTGGATGATCTATCTATACCATGTGTCAATACAGGTCGCTTGAGATTACTTCTCGATATGGTCGGTCGCATAGGAGGGGGGGAACCCGACTAGCGGTAGCACGGAAGTCCGAACCTCTATGATAGGCACAGGCAAGATCTACCGCAGTTTTGTTCGTTAGCCCGGGATGTTGTCTTACCCAGTTCCTGGTGGTGGGTGGTAAAGCATCCAAATACTGTTCTAAAACTATGATATTAAACATATCTTCTTTTGTGTTTTCCGTGGGTTGTAACCACCTCCCGGCAGCATGTTGAACTCGGTAATATAAGGTGCGGGGTTCTCCTGATGCTGCCATTTCGCCTGTCTAAACTTGGTACGATAACTTTCAGTATCTAAGCCCACTCGTTCTAGAATAGTCTTTTTAATGTCCTTGTACGGGAAGGTACCACTTGGATTAATGGCTTGGTATGTGGTTTGTAATTGTCCAGTGAGCAGGGGGGCGATGTATTGACCCCATTTGTCCTCAGGCCAGTTAGCGGTGCTGGCCACTCTTTCAAAGTTTGTGAAAAAAGAGTCCGGATCTTCCTGCTCCTGATATTTTTGTAACACACTACTGGGCACCGTAGGATGTACTTTAGTATGAGCAATGGTATCAGTGAGCTTGCCTAATGCGGTTTCATGTACCAGCTGATTATTGGCCATAATTGTTGCCTGGCTTTTAAGTGCGGTCTGCAACGCCTCTCTTTCTTCTTTGGCTTCTTTCATTTGTTGCTCCCATATCAATTGGACATGCTGTTGCCCCTCTGCCAACTAGGCAATAACATTGGCCATTGTTGTTTTCTCCTCCATGGTGGCGGTTTCCTTCAAATCCCACTTCTGACACCACTTGTGACCGGATGGTAGGGAATGAATCACTCCGACAGAGTTCCAATTGTGAAAACAAAGAAGTTTTATTGGAATAATTATGGATGAAGCAAATGCAGGTACGTGTTTATGGTCATTAATTGCTGGGTAGAAGGTGGTATGGGGTTGCCTGTAGTCAGGTCTTCACTCTCCTCTTTTCTGTTCCACTTCCATAGAGACTCCCCAGGAGGTACATGCAGAAAGAAGAGAACAGAAGTGGTAAGTGGACTGGGTACTTCTGTCGTATGGTAAGTATTGCGTTTCTTTTCCTTTTATCCTCACTTTCTATTCCTGATACTAGTCATTCCAGTGTTTTTTTATGTTTAACATCCTTTCTTTCTATGGTTTTGTTCCCATCCCCCCTCTATAGTGCTCGTGATCCTGTGCGCGATGACTTCAGGGATTTAGACTATTATGGTACTCTATGGTGTTAGTGGTAAGTGTTTTCCAGCCCTCCCCCTCCCTTCCTTTCACTCCTTCTCCCCTCGTTGTGCTGTGTTTGTGCCCTTGTTCGACTCTCTCTCTCTTTCTCTCTCTCTCCACGCTTTTACTCAGGTTCAGGCTCGTGATCTCACGCACCTGTACTGCCACGCTTCTCCAGAAGCGTGGCATGATGCAGCAGCTCGTCCTCCCGGTCTCTGGGCTTCAGAGTGTCCGATGTTCGTCTCCAGCCGTCACCTCCAGGATACGAGTGCTCCACCTGCCTCCGTGTAGTTCTTTGGCTCCGTCTTCCGCTCCCGACGTCTGTATGGTTTCTGTACGTCTCCTCGTTTTGATGGTATTTCACTGGTCCTCGGTCGCCTCCAACTCCTTCCTCACAAACCCCGGATGCCGTAAACTCCTGTAGCGGCGATTTTAACTTCCTGACATCCCGCCGCTTGAAAGCGTCCAGCCAATCATGGGACGGTAAACTGGGCTGCCTGGGCCCACCAGTGGCAGTGTCAGCACAAGTAAAGTCCGAGTACGGTCGAACAGGTTCCAGCCCGTCAGAGTTGTGCTGCATCAACTGCATTTTGTGCCTCCTTTGGACCCAGACCCTGTGGCTCCTGGGGGGGCTGGCTGGTATCCTGAGGGATCTCTAAAGTGCTGAGAGCGTCCTCTTCCTCCTCACACAGAGTTGAGCCCCCAGGTCCCTCATGGGTCCATCCAGTGCCATTTTGATGAAAAACATACTTTTTGTCGTAGCCAAGGCTTGTTGGCGACTTCCAACACAAAATCTCATCTGCTACAATCTTCACACTGTGAGACATCTTTTGCATCATGCAGGAACCCACTGACATCTTTCTAGGGTGTATTTCTGCAGTCTTCAACTAAGTAGGGTCCCTTCTTTTGCACCCTCTTCTGGGTTGGCAGGGGCTCCTATCCCTCCTGGAACTTCTTTTGACTTCTGGGCTTGGTCCCCTTCCTTTGCAGGTCTTCAGGATAAATAATCCAGCAGTTGTTCTTTGCAGACTTGGGTGGCTGCTGCAAAATCTCAAAAACAAGGTGTGGTGTGTCCTAAAGAAACTTGCAGTACTTTACTCCTGCTTTTTCTGGGCTCTGGGGTGGGGTAATTTACGTACCTTTACTGTATTCTTACTCTCCCAGTGATTCTGCACACACTACACTTGTCTAGGGAGAATTTGTGATTCACTTTCTTAGTACATGGTTTGTGCTGCCCCTAGACCTATTTTCTGCCATTGCATTCTATTGGATTTCTTACTGTTTGCATTGTTCTATGACTATTTACTTGTCTAATTTTAGTGTCTAGTGTATATATTGTGTATAATACTTACCTCCAGAAGCAGTATTGTCTCTAAGATATTTTTGGTACTGTGTCCCCCAAATAAATACCTTTATTTTGGTAACACTAAGTATTGTCTTTACTTGTGTATAAGTACTGTGTAACTATACATGGTATTGCATGAGCTTTGCATGTCTCATAGTTCAGCCTAAGCTGCTCTGCCATAGCTACCTCTATAAGCCTAAGCTGAAAGATCACTACTACTTCACTATTAAGGGATAACTGGACCTTGTATAAGGTGTAAGTACCCAAAGTACCCACTACAGACCAGGCCAGCCTCCTACAGTAAGTCACACATAATCTAAATTATCCTGTGTCCACCCACTGGTAGCTTGGCACTGAGCAGTCAGGCTTAACTTAGAAGGCAATGTGTAAAGTATTTGTGCAATAATCATGCAATAGCACAGTGTAACACCACAAAAATACACCACACAGTGTTTGGAAAAATATAGAATATTTGTCTGGTTGAATGCAAGTCAAAACGATCAAGATTTGATAAGTACATGTTGAGTTATCACTTTAGAAAATGATAAAAAGAGTAGTTAAGTCTTAAAAAGCAACAAGTGTTTCTTGCACTCACAAAGTGCCTGGTTTGCATCGAAATTATCCACAAGGGGCTGCAGAGGAGGAGATGAGTGGAAAACAGGGAGGTGTGTGTCAGTTTCTCCGGGAGCATACAGACGATGCATCGATATTTTTCAGGCAGCCATGGCCTTGCGCCAATTTCCGGCATGCGGACTTGAATCCTCTTCGGGTTGTGGGGTATTTGGATGCCCCGGGGACCATGTGGAAAAATCTTGGACGTGCAGTATGAAGTCACAAGAGCTGCATCGATCCGGTGGGCAATGCGGGTAACTTTCTGTTGCACAGCAGGCACTGCGACGATTATTCTCGCAGGAAGTCGGGCTGCATTGTTCTGGCTCGAAGTTTTGGCCGCAGCGCTGGCACTGCATCGATCCCCTCTCGGTGAGCCGGGCTGCATCGTCCCGGTTCGTTGTGCAGTGATTTTCTCACTGCAATACAGGCAGTGCGTGGCTTCTGGCAGGCTGTGTGTCAAATTTTTGCCGCACAAGGAGTTCTTTGCCGGATGAAGTTTTTTTGGACCTGAGACTTCAAGAAACTGGAGGCAAGCTGTATCCAAGCCCTTGGAGAGCACTTATCAGCAGAGCCAGAGGTTAGCAAGGCAGCAGGGCAACAGCAAGGCAGAAGCCCTTTTCAGCAAAGCAGTCAGGTGAGTCCTTTGGGCAGCCAGGCAGCTTCTCTTGGCAGGTTGCAGGTTCTGGTGCAGAGATTCTTTCACATGAAGGGGGTCATTCTGACCCTGGCGGCCGGTGACCGCCAGGGTCACCGACCACGGGAGCACCACCAACAGGCTGGCGGTGCTCCCGAGGGCATTCTGACCGCGGCGGTTCAGCCGCGGTCAGAAAGGGTAAACCGGCGGTCTCCCGCCGGTTTACCACTGCCCTACAGAATCCTCCATGGCTGCGGAGCACGCTCCGCAGCCATGGGGATTCTGACACCCCCTACCGCCATCCTGTTGATGGCGGGAAACCCGCCATGAACAGGATGGCGGTAGGGGGTGCCGCGGGGCCCCTGGGGGCCCCGGCAGTGCCCATGCCTATGGCATGGGCACTGCAGGGGCCCCCGTAAGAGGGCCCCAAAAAGTATTTCAGTGTCTGCTAATCAGACACTGAAATATGCGACGGGTGCAACTGCACCCGTCGCACCCCTGCAACTATGCCGGCTCAATTCTGAGCCGGCGTCCTCGTTGCAGGGGCATTTCCTCTGGGCCGGCGGGCGCTCTTTTGGAGAGCGCCCGCCGGCCCAGAGGAAATGTCTGAATGGCCGCCGCGGTCTTTTGACTGCGGTGCAGTCATTCAGCGGCGGTACCCTGGCGGACGGCCTCCGCCGTCCGCCAGGGTCAGAATGAGGCCCGAAGTGTCTTGTCCAGAAACGTTTGAGTTGGTAGGGTCAGAGGCCCTGTTTAAATACCCAAATCTGCCTTTGAAGTGGGGGAGACTTCAAATAGTGGCTTAGAAGTGCAGCAGGTCCCCTTTCAGTTCCATACTGTCTGCCAGGATCCCAGTACGGGGTTTGGCAGTCCATTGTGTGAGGGCAGACCACTGTCCTTTGACATGTAAGTGTCAGGCCCTCTACCCTCCCCACCCAGGAAGACCCATTCACTATGCAGATGTGTGCAGATGTGACTGAATATCCTGTATTTTGGGTTGTCTGAGAGAAATGCATAAGGGAGCTGTCAACTAACCTAGCCAGACGTGGATTGTAAGGAACAGAATGATTTAAGTGTAGAGAAATGCTCACTTTCTAAAAGTGGCATTTCTAGAATAGTAATGTTAAATCTAGTTTCACCATTAAGCAGGATTATCTATGACCATTGTGGCCATACTAAGTATGACCAGATTACTCCTTTCACATCAGAATCTACCACACTAACAGTATATGAGGGTAGCCCTAATGCTATCCTATGAAAGGAGCAGGCCTCACAGCAGTGTAAAACGAATTTAGGAGCTTTACACTGCCAAGGCATATAGAACACACATGTTCATGTCCTGCCTTTTTACCTACATAGCACCCTGCCCTGTGGGCTAACTAGGGCCTACCTTAGGGGTGGCTTATGTGTAGAAAGTTTAAGGCTTGGCAGTTACTTTTAAATGCCAAGTTGAAGTGACAGTGAAACTGCACACACAGGCCTTGCAGTGGCAGGCCTGAGACATGGTTATCACTTGTGTGGGTGGCACAACCAGTGCTTTAGGTCCACTAGTAGTTTTTAATTTACAGGCCCTGGGCACATGTAGTGCACTTTGCTAGGGTCCTACAAGTAAATTAAATATGCTAATTGGGTATGAGCCAATGTCACCATGTTTTAGGTAGAGAACATGTGCACTTTAGCACTGTTTAGCAGTGGTAAAGTGCCCAGATTCCTAAAGCAAGCACAAATGAGGTCATAGAAAGAGAAGGAGGAAGGCAAAAAGTTTGTGACCCTGCAGAAAGGCCATTTCCAACAGCTTGGCAATGTAGCGACACACAATACTGAGTATTGGGTATTACACCTCCATGGTGGTTAAGACTTTGACATTTATCAAGTGTGATAGGTTGCCCACTGTACTGCATATCTTAGGGAAGTAATAACATGGTGATTAGTCCCACCATGACCAGAGTTGAAGTGTGCTACGTGTGGCACACAGTGTAGTAACATGTTTAGGAAACAATATCTTGCCACCCTGCAAAAATGTATCAGTCCTTGTACTTCTGGCACATGTCCCTACTGTCATCACTGTCTTTTGGACTCATATACTATGTCCAATATTTACAAAGCCCTTGGGTTGTATGACACAACCATGCATGCTTAAACAATGCATGCCTGAACAACGTGGTCAGAACCACAACCTCGTCTTTACCATGCATGCCTTTACAATTAATTTTGTTGTAAAAGCATATACGGTAAAGAAATATGCGTGGTAAATTCCATCCCCCTCTGCACCTTAATACCAGACACCCCTGTCCTGTCCCACAATGCAACCCACCCCTGCCCTTAAAACTACTCCATCCCCTTCCCTTGAGAGTACCCCGACCCCTCCACCCTGAGCCTTTAACCTAAAATCCTACCCCCAACTCCTTCAGCCCCTGCCCTTAAAACTATCCTACCCACCCTGCCCAAGGCCTAAATTCATGAAACTACCCTGTCCCCCCTGCCCTTAAATCTACCCCAATCCTCCTCCGTGAGCCCTAAATTCCCAAAATTACATGAGCCCTAAAACTGCCCTATACCTCTAAAATCAACCTTCCCTCACCAAACTTCCCCAACCCTCCACCGTGATCCCTAAATCAACACCCTTGTCATTCATCCTGCACCTGCTCTTAAAACTACCCCAACCCCATCCCTGAGGCCTAAATCTACAAAACTATCCTGACCCCACCCGGCTCCCCTGCCCTTAAATCTACCCCAACTCCCTCACCCTCAGTCCTAAATTCCAAAAACTACCTGACCCCCCCCTGAGCCCTAAATACCCCCATGCAGCCACACAAACAACCTCCCCTCCTCAAACTATCCCAACACCCCCACCCTTTATCAAAAAAACTACCCCACCCCTAAACAGCCCCACTTAACTCTCCAGATCCTTATTCACATGCCTGCTCCTTCCTGCTTGTCCTCCCATCCACACAGATAGACCACTGAATGAACAGCACATATGCTTTCTGCCTTAACCACACATACATGGTTTAGATATATGCGTGGTTTAGGCAAGCATTGTTCAGCTTGTGGACAAACGGCATGAGTGACTGAGCCTGCGTAGTTTAGGCCATTTCCCAGTCCTTACAGTACATGTTGACACCATTGCAATGTTTACTTGGGATGCACATCCTACACACAACTGCAACCATACAGTCCACATGCATGTATTGCATTTGAGTTTTGTAATAGCATACATACACTTGATACATAGCATCACACACAACATACCTCATCATACACCATACTTGCATCATACATGACATATACAGATTGAAACTCACTAGTAGTGTCGGGTCCACCTGTAAGAGAAAATGTGAGACATACTATAATAAATGCTGAACAATGAACAGCATGGGCACATATTGCACATCACACATAATTTGCTAATGCACATAGAAGACTTAGGTTAGTGATGAATCAAAAACACCAGTTGAGATGTGCCTGTGACATACATTGGTAGGCCACCTTGACATAAACACATTTGTACTAGGACAAACATACATCTCTCAGCTACATTGTTCACATATTGTAAATGACTTCATACTGCAAACTTTTTAGAGCATAGTTAATAGTAATGTCACTCTGTACATACATGACTCAAAGGACACACTCAGGCATGTTCTCCTTTACTCCTGCATCACTTTTATCATCACATGAACATAACTATGCAGCATACAACATCAGCCATTCCCTGAGTGGGCTTGGACACTTCTTACTGATAAACATTTTCACTTCAGCCATGACACAGCTGTGACAACATTGCTGCATTTCATACTTTTTCTGAAAAAATACTGTTGATGAGGTCAGGAATGTGTAATTTGTCTCCAGTATGGTGCTTTAATGGCCTTGTCATGGATGTATTTTTACAAAGACACACTACCTACTGCCCTGACCCTTGTCTTAACTTTATAAATGTGGGCCTATGTCCACAGGCATGTACTTGCAATTGCATAACAATGATTTTGTAATCAACAGTTCCGCCGATCTTAATACTGTGGAAATTCAACAGGTCTTGCTCCTATGCTATGAAGTCTGTCCACCGATGCTTCACTTGCCAGACAGTCCTCTCCACCTCATACACATGGTTCATGCGGGACAGGACCTTTCCCCAATGCAGCTTTGTTGCCTTTGTCCGGTATCCTTGGGTGACCCTGCCACCCATGTTAACATGTGAGGTAATGCATTATTAATGAGAAAAAGCCCCCAACCTCCTCTAGGCCAAGGTGATGGGCCACTCCCTTCCCTGACATCCTAAGACCCCCAACCTACGGTACCCTGCCCAATATAATTAAAAACCAGAACTACCCCCAACTAAGAAACTATCCCAATGACAGACACCCCGCAAAACAATTATAAAACAGCACAATAAACTAATGCACACCACAAAATAGACACAATGTACAGCACAGGGACACAAGACAGCCCAAAACCCCACTCCACCAGCAGTCCAAATCATAGCTCAACCCCAAAACAATTTCCCTCCAAGACAGACAAAAAGACTGTGAGTGAAAAGAATGTGAAACTAACTTTGCAGTTTGTGGTTTTCAGGATGGCAGATCCATTACCTCACTTCCTGTGAAGATGTGGCACATATTTCAAAATGCATTGTTTTTGATGCTACGTGGTAATGCGTTGTTTTACCATATCACAACTAAACAAAAACATGAGGATGTTCACATGCGTTGCATGATATGCGTCATTTTTTGCAGACACAATAGATTTTAAAAACTGGCATTTTGACTATGCGTTGCTTTTCTAGAAGCAATGATTGTCATGGGTGTTTGAAGATGTACTGTGTCATGCTGGAAATATTTTCACATTTTGACAGTCATGTGGATTGTTGTTTTGCTTTTGACTATTTGTGTGACACATAGTGCTCTCCATATATGTGTCCAATGTATGTGTTTTAAGTTTAAAGGTGTGATGGTACATGCCTTACAAGGTTCTGGCAATGCAAAGGCCACATTTTCAATCATTCATGGACATGACAACTTCAGAGGCTTGTCTCATGTGCCAATTTTGTGTTGGCAGCTGATTCCATTGCCCATAATAACCCTGGGGATGCCATGGACTTGCTATGGAGTGTGACCTGTAGGTCCACATGTTGGTCTGTGCACATGTCAGACAACATGTGCTACATCCCAAAGTACAGAGAGCAGGCTGTCATGCAAGGTTGGGAGTGGTTCATTTTATGGAGCAGACAAGTTTAGGGATGTGGTGGACAGGCATTTGTAATGGTGATTTTTTAACATGATATGCATGTGTGTGTTCTTCATGAATGTGTTCTTCATGTATCATATCTTCTGCCAAC
Organism: Pleurodeles waltl; assembly: GCF_031143425.1. Classification (NCBI taxonomy): domain Eukaryota; kingdom Metazoa; phylum Chordata; class Amphibia; order Caudata; family Salamandridae; genus Pleurodeles; species Pleurodeles waltl. The sequence continues at coordinate 144,230,981 of NC_090439.1, read as the reverse complement.
TAAAGTGGTGTGCTCTGAGATATCAAATCTACAATCCTTTTACTCATGCATGAGTCATAGCACTCCTTCAGAGCACTATCTTTGCTCATATTGGTGAATGACATGTTGTCCTCTGTTGATACATCTCTTCTGTACTTAAGTGTGATGACATGGTTTCCCCATGCATCAGGCCCTATGATGTATCTTAGCCTTTGTTCATGTTCGTTGTTATGGACCACATGATGCATGGGGCATCTAGGAGGGACATTAAGGTTGAATTATGTGACAATTTTCCTTGCACATATACTTTGACTGTAGAATTCCTCACCATGTAGTTTTGTGCAGACTACTTTTAGCACTCACTCTGCATGGCTGGGCTGCCATCAGACAGGCATGGCAGGTTACACATCAGTGCACACTCAAGTGCAGGTAACAGAAATGTACTTCTAAACTCCCCTGCCTTATTATCTACTAGTGACATACAGGGCATTTTTGTCACTCTTGCCCTATTATCCACTAGGGACTTACAGGTTATTTATGTCAGCCTTGCCCTATTAGCAACTAGGGACTGACATGAGAATGTGATTTTTGGTAAAAAAGTGTGACTTTCTGCATTGATAATTCATGTGTAGATATTGGGACAGGGGAACTTTTTTGTGTGTTCTGTGCCATGAGAAAGGTGTTGTGCCCTGTGTGTTGCCTGTAAACCCCTTCCCTTGGACATGGCACTCTTCCCTTGCACACAGGGTTATTTTCCATATTTCATGACTCACATGTGTGTGTGTGTGTGTAGGCATCATGCAAAGTTTGGCATAGTAGCTTGGGATGTATTCCTATGTATGTAGATAATGTATAAGCCCCTGTTGCACAGGATGGGGCAGTAAGTGTCTTGCTGCACTGCCCTGCACCACTGGGAAATGCCAGCAGTGTGCCATATTTACTGGATATGATACATTTCTGTCCTCACCTACCTTGCTGACACTTTCTCCACTGCCAAGTTCCAGCATAGGCACACTGTCACCATGGTGCAATGATGTCTGCATTGCAGAGGTGATTGATTATGTGCAGAAAGGTGTCCTTTCCTGCACATGACAAATCATCAAAGATGAAGATTTGCTCATTCTATGTGAGCTATAGCCTTCAGCACACATTGGATGAGCAAAAGCAGAGTGTGGAATATTTTGCCTTGTTGTGCCATGGTGGTCACCCCTAGGGTGACCTCATTTTTTGTGCTGCTTCAGGTCTACATATTACCGTATATGTGGGGTAATGCCAAAATGCAATGTGGTTTGCAATGGCACAACCACATCATAACCCAATGCACGCCACCTCTACACTAAGTGATGCATGTGAAATGGCAGTATTGACAATGCAGCGTTGAGACACAAAAAGTTGCTAAACACCGCCTTGTGAATGCAGACGGGGCACTGTTCTTCTGGAGCATCATTAAAAGTGACACTCTGGTGGCACTAGGGCCTTGTACATTGAACCCTGTGGGCTGAAGATGTGCATTGGAGGTTTGTAGTAATGCATGTTTTATACGTGTTGCTCATTGTTCAGTCATGTGTCCCTATCCATGTGTGTGGATCGTGGTGTGTGTATTGTTTGCACCATGTGTCTTGTGTGTTGTATATGTTACCTACTTGCTGTATGCTTACCTACAAGTAGGCCATTGCCATATTGTTCATCCTGGAAGCGTATGTTGATGGTTGAATGACAGAAGGCCTCATGCACACTTCCAGGATATTTAGCCAGTACATTGGTGAATATTCCCCATTGGTCCACAATGGCCTGCACATTGATGGAATGCAAGTGCTTCCTATTCCTATATAGATATTCAGTTTCAGCAGGAGGGGCAAGTAGCACATGCAGCACATGTGGGAGCCTAACAGCTGCATAAAATCCTTGTTTGATCTTCTGCTGCAGTTGCTGGGTGTTGGGGAACAGGATGTGGCAAGGAGTGAGGCAGATGATGGCATCCAAGACAGCAGGCAGTAAGGCAAAGAACGAGGGCTGGGAAATTCAACCCACTTGTGCAACAATTGACAGAAATGATCCAGAGGCCAGCATGAGCAGCACATCCAGGAGCTTTGTCATGTGTGTAATGTTTGTTGACCTATCAACTCTGGGAGTGATGACTGGTGCAATGTCGTGGAGCAACTGGACAATTGACCCTGGCTTCAGACAATAATATCTGATGATCTTTGCTCAAGGATGGATGTCTGTTGACAATATATCTGCTCTTTCCTCCTGTGCTGCCTTGGTGGTTGGTGTTGTGGTGATTGAGGGTGCTGCAGTGGTGCTGGTGGTGCTTGGCGTAATTGCTGTTGCCATCTAGGATTTCCGAGCTGCAGCAGTAGCAGGTCCATGTTCTACTGTTGGTTGCCAGAATGATTTATGTGTGGTTTCTTTGTAAACCTGTGCCTGAGCATCATTTTAATTTCTAGTCTGACCAGGCGTTAAGATTCTGGTGCTATTTGGAATTTGCATGTTTTTTTGGTTGCACATGTCTTTTTTAGCAGGCTTGTTAGTATGGCGTTAGCCGGCTGGCGTTAGCCGGCTGGCGTCATCTTTTACGAGGGAATGACTACTCTGCATATCATTATAATTAGACGGTGCAGGGTTAGGCAATGCTCCTGAAAAATGACGCAAGTGTGGGAAAAGCAGCGCTAGCCAGGTCCAGTGCCATTTTGTAAATATGGCACTGTGTTATCACAGCCATTGCACAAACAAATTTGGCACAACAATGGTGCAAAATCCTTGTAATTCTGGGTGTAGTTCTTTTTTATCTCCTCACTGCTAGTCCTTTTTTCACATTCACTAAGAACAGATTCCTCAGTGCCCCCTGGAATTGTTTCAGGCACACACTCCTTGGGTAGATTAATTTTCTCTCTTTCTTGCCTTCTAGGCCAATGGTCTCCAGCTTCCTCTCGCTTTCTCACAGCACTAGGTCCTTCGTCAGGGGCTGAATCTGAACTTGACACATTCACCACTACAGGATTAAACTCTTCTATCTCAGTTTCAAATATGGATGTCTCCAAATCCCCTCAGACTGAGCATGTGCTGTTTCAGGCTCTCTTTGATCCCTGACAGCTTGACCAACCTGCTCATGTTGTCTCTTTGTCAACACTGGTACTTCTGGGACCCGTGCTGTCACCTCAAAGGGACACTCAACCCTGTGAGTATAGGAAGGTGTATCCAGATAAGGAGGCTTCCACATTTAGCAGCTGTCATTGTCACCAAGGTGACTTGATAGGGCCCATGCCAAAAAGGCTCAAAACATGTCTTCCTTATGTGTTCCTTCACCAGGACCCAGTCGCCAGGAATAAGTTAATGGCACTGTTCCTGATGAGGCGCGGCTGTGGCTGTTCTGACCTGATGAGACACAGAAAGCACCACGTCAGCTCGCCCTTTGCAGTAATCAAGGGCGATAGCATCTGAATTGTTCACAAGTGCATTCACAAGTATAGCTGGTAATTCATAACTCTGCCCATGTTATGTCATGAGAAGACAGTCTCATCTTCCAAACGGGTATACTGCAAAGACACATCAACACAAGAGGTAAAGCATCAAGCCATTTCAAAAATGTTGTAGTACACAGGCTTGCCAATCTGGAATTCAGTGTTCCATTAACCTGTTCAAAAGGACCTGAAGCCTAAGGTCTAAAACAGCAATTTACTCTCTGTTCCACTTACAATCCTCCACACAACAATCTCAGGACCTCATTAGTAAAGTATGTCCTACAATCTGACTATATAGTGGTTGGGAAGCTAAACCTAGGAATGATTTCTCTTAACAATTTTGCTAAAGAAAAACAGCCACCACTTCTGGTCAGGGAAGCTTAAACCCAACACGAGATGATGCATACAACCGCCACAACATACCTCTGCCCTTTACACCAAGGCATCTCGATACAATCCAACTGCATCCTGTTAAATGGACCTCCTGATCTTCCTATGTGAATTAGTGTTACTACAGCTCTGTTTTCAACATTGTTCTGCTGGTACACAAAACACATTTGTGACACAACGCTTCCGCCATCAATCTGAACTTGGGATTAAACCATGTATAAATAAACAATCATACCATGGCGTCTCTCCTGACATGAGCTGGAAAATGGAAATACCTAATCATTGGAAGCAACAGAATTTTTAGAAACACAGCTCTATCATCTATTGAACCACAAATGTTGTCCTCTCTCTTGACACAAACTGCTCTTATCCCAACCCTTCCTCTGGCATCTCTTCCTGAAGGCCCTATTCCTCTCCCTATGTGTCTGCAGTAGTTAACAAAAGGTTGTAGTTGGTCTCATCCATTCCCTCATTTGTGTAATCTCCATTAAAGGTACAGACATTGTGGGCACAGTATTTTGCGACCTTGTCAGCATATCTGTTGCCCAAACTTACAGGATCATCTCCACTACGGTGTGCAGGGCACTTGACCACTGCAACTTGTTCATGCATCTTTAACACCTCAACAAGATTCTTCACTTATTCACCATTATGGATACGTCATCCGTAAGAGGTCATAAACCCCCTCTGGGACCATAACTGTCTGACATCATGCACCAAAGCTGTATTGGCTATCACTGAAAGTTGTCACCTTCAGCTGGTCTGAAACACAGCAGTCTCTAGTAAGAGCAATTAATTCAGCCACTTGTGCGGAAAATATTCCTTGAAGGAAGGAAGCTTTGACAACTCCTGAAATTGTGCACACTGCATAAGCAGTTCTTAAACTTCGTCCATTGTCTTGTAAATACGAACCATCAACATATAGCACAAAATCAGACTCAGTTATTAGCTCATTTCGTATATATCCAGTCATGGCTTTGTGCATAGTTCAGTGACTTTGAGACAGTCATATTATACCTCACAATTATCATTGTAATTGTCTGCTAGAGGCAACAAAGTGGCAGGAATTAGAGCAGCACAGTGCCTTACCATCACATTTTCAGCCACAGGTATAGTTTGTTCACAGTTAGTAAGACAACCACTTATTAAATAATGGGTTCTAGTCCTTATCATCAGCGCCTCAGAGTGGGAAACATAATCAGTAAGTGGGTGACCTATAACAATGTTTTCACACCTCATTATGCTGCCACTAACAGCTGCCACGGCTTTAAGGCAACCTTGCAGTGTGGATTCTATGGGATCAAGAGTAGCAGAGAAGTAGGCCACAGCCTTCTGGTATTTCTGTGTAATTGTGTAAGCACTGAGAGAGTGAAACCCTCCCTCTCACTGCAGAAAACTGCAAATCACCTATTGTAATCAGGCATCCTCAGGGCTGGATAAGACAGACACTTTCAGCTCTGGGAAGGCAATCTAGCAATCATTATCCCAAGGTACCGGATCAGACACATCCTTGTGTATTAGCCTCTGTAAAGGCTTGGCCACCAGGGAATATTTACGCACCCACTGGTGACAGTAGCCCACTATTTCCAAAAATATCCTGTCTACTCTCTGGGTAGTTGCAGGATTCATCTTCAGAATTGAAAATTTAATTTTTAGACACTTCCTTGATCCTTTCTCAATTTGATGTGTGAGATACTGGACCTCTTTCTGATGGTAGTGCAACTTGCTTGGGCATACTTTATGTCCATTCTCAACTAGGTCGTTCAACAAAGTAACAGTATCTTGCATATTTGTTCGTGAGTATTTATCGCCACCAGTAGGTAGTTGAAATATTAGACTAGAACTGAGTTGCAAGCCATGCGCAGGGACTCCAGATTCTTCTTGAGAATCTGATTGAAGATGGAGGGACTATCAGTATACCCTTGTGGGACCCAGCAACATGATTATCAAAACACAAAGAGGAACTGACTGTCCTCATGCAACGGTATAGAAAAGAAAGCGTGGTACATATCAATATCCTTGAACCACTCGGCCACACATGGAATCTGAAACCAAATTACAGCTGGATTAGGTACCAGGGGACAACAGGGAACAATAATGCTGTTAACTTTCCTCAAATCTTGTACAATATAATACTTACCACTCAGCTTCTATAAGCCCATAATGGGTGAATTGCATGGACTCCCCATAATCTCTTTCAAAATACCTTGTTGGATCACAGATTCAATCACTAGGGTAATTCAAGCAATCATCTCAGTTGGGAAAGTATATTGTGGTGTTCTCGAATATTCAGTATTTGGCTTCTCAGTGATTTTATTGGTTCAACATCTTTGATCAAAACCAATGTCCTTTCCTGAAAAATCTGAAACCTCAGACCTGACTGCATCTTTATTCCTAGCGGCAAGTCATCAATGGTCATCATTGTAAACAATTTAACCTAAGAACCATCACTTACCTATTTGAAGGCATCATCCTTATCATGAGTCTGTAGTTCTACACCTTTCTGCACAAAATAGATAGCACACTTGAGCTTGTAAAGGAGGTCTCTCCCCAAGAGACTAACAGGACTACAATCACACACCACAAATTGATAACTCTCATCAAAAGACCCTATTTTCACAGGTACTTCTGTATTTTCCTTGGTTGTCATTTGTTTATTTGCAACTCCTATAACGTGGATCATTTTTCCCTTGAGGGGTACATTTGGGATTTCCACTGTTCTCTTGTTAACCAAGAAATATATGGGGTGGCCAGTCACTTCCCCATCTATGAATGGACCAATCTGGTCTACCTCCAAGCCTGCACCAAGTACACAACCGTCCTACCCCCTCAGGCACCATCAGATTGACTGACTGGTGGCATAGTTCTCAAAGGTCTCAAACATGGGATACTGTTGGAAGGGATTGTTGTCTTGATATGCATTCAAATTCACATTTGGAACTTGATTAGAATTCAATTTAGGACCAATTGCATTTTGCTGTGGCATTGGATTGTGGAACTTGTACCACAAAGTTTGCAGTACATCAAACATCTGCACTCTTTGTCTCTGCACATTTTGCATCTGTATGGGGTTGTTACTCAGGAGCTGTACAAAGCCTGAAGTCTGGAGTTGATTTGCTGGGTTTAGACAACATTCACTCTTCCAATGCCCCATCATGCTGACTGATGACAATGGATTGTCTTATTCAGATTACCCACATCCATCTCTGTAATGGAATCAATTGGGGCACCTCTACCTCGCATCGCAGTAGTTCCCTACTGATATACTCCTTGCATAGTATCGACATTCTCTACAAATATCTGGGTCTAACTACTTCTCTGAGCATTCTTCCTCTGAGCAACCATTAGTTTTTCCTTCAGTTTCTTCTGTTTCATCTCTATTTCATCACAGTTGTATTCACATATGTCAGGATTTCATCAACTGATTTATTCTGCCAACAAATCAAATGCAGCTGAATCATCATACTGATTTCAGGTCGCAATCCTGTCACAAACTTTGACACAAAATGTCCCATATCCTTTGGTTGAAGTGTTGCCATTCCACTATAGTGCTTGAAAGACTGCACCAATCTCTCATAGTAATCATGAATTGACTCTTTGGGTTCCTGAGTTGTCCTGTAAATTTTAATCCAATCAATATCTTTGGGCGACATTTTCGATTTTAAAAATGTTATCGCCTGCTGATACTTTCTCATCCCCAATGACAAAGAGCTTTTTGTCACTGGGCTCCTCACTGGTTCTTTCTCAGACTATTTAATGGTTATTCAGTGGATATCTTACACTCTGCCAGCAAATCTCTCGGAACCATAATGTCAGTATTTGAATCATCCCACAAAACTTGTGAAATCATAACAAATCACTCAACCTGCTTGTACCACTCTACTAGCTTTTCCCTCAGCTTCGTAAGGTTGTTAGTGAATGATGCAACAACAATTCTTCTCAAAGGAACATGAACATAACCTCCCCTTGGCTCATCCCTTAACTAAAATTTGATGTGGTTGCCCCTCCTACAAAAGGAGGTGGTTCCCCTGTTTGTCTCTTCAATTATTTCTTTCTCTCTCATCAAATTTCCCATTTGACTAACTCATTCCATTTTGGAATGTTCTGAATTAGCTATTTAATTTGTATTGTCATCCGTGAGGTTCTCATACCACAATGTCTTCCTCATTAAATTGAGAGAGCGTAGCTTATATAATCTATATTAACATGCAATGTTTATGAATTAATGTGTGATAATGGCGCATAGAAACAGATGTAGTGAATTTTGCTTAAACGTGCACTTGAAATGTGACCACAGGGAGTGGCCGCCAAATGTATATGTGGACTAATAATGATGACTAAAATGTTTATAAAACGTTATACTGAATAAGTTTTATACTAATTATTAATAATTGCGATATGGAATTTGTGCTGAAATCTTTGTAGGCCTTAAGTTAGCATGAGCCGAAGCTTAGCTGCTTGGCTCTCATATTAAATGCATTTTTCCTATCTTGCAGTGTGCTGACTCGCAAAAGGACATGACCTCTTGTTTTCTTCAAACTAGAAGCTGAAATGTAACCATACTAGATCCTTTCCCATGAATTCTTCATTGCTTGTAAGAATTATTAAGACAAAATGCAACAGTGTAGATTAATGTAATGTACAAGGTCACTCAAAGCGGTGTAGACAATGGAGCTACTGACCAAAGGATGTGCAAAGAATTACAGAAAGATGAAATCATACCGGACGTGCTACCTCTGAAGACGTCACTTATGTGGACCAATGAGAAACTTGTAAAATAATATGGGGTGAAAGATTAATGACATAGGGGGTCATTACGACCTGGGCGGGCGGCTACCGCTGCCCGCCAGGCGGTAACCACTGTGCGGACGCCAAAGCGGCCGCACTCACGCGGCCCCCATTATGACATTACCGCTGGGCCGGCGGGCGCAAAACAAGTTTGAGGCCGCAACATAGGAGCCGGCTCCTAATGGAGCTGGCGGTGTTGCGGCCGTGCGACGGGTGCAGTTGCACCCGTCGTGCTTTTCACTGTCTGCCATTCAGACAGTGAAAAGCTGGCCGGGGCCCTGTTAGGGGGGTCCTGCACTGCCCATGCCAGTGGCATGGGCAGTGCAGTGTCACCAGGACACCCCTTACCGCCAGCCTCTTCCTGGCGGTGCAAACCGCCTGAAACAGGCTGTTGGTAGGGGGGTCATAATCCCCAGGGCAGCGCTGCTTGCAGCGCTGCCCTGGTGGATTATCACCGCCGGGGCTAAAAGAGCGGGAAACCGCCAGCCCCGGCGGTGCGACCGCGGCGCTACCGCCGCGGTCGTAATAGGCCAGGAAGCACCGCCAGCCTGTTGGCGGTGCTTCTGTCATTTTAGCCCTGGCGGCCTCGGACCGCCAGGGTCAAAATGACCCCCATAATCTGTTTTCTTATAGGATAAAGATAGTGGGGTATAACAAATGTCCAATAGAATTTTGGGGGAATGTACAACGAAAAAGGGATAAAATCCCATGACACGGGGAGCCATTTAGGTAGGTTAGGGAATGCTATTGATTTTATCCAGAAACTTTGTCACTCTGTTTGGTGAATTATTGGTTTGCTTAGAACCATCCTCGTCCTTAGATTGTCCATTCACACTTTACATCCTTATGAGGGAAGTGCCCCCATTTTGCCCCGGAGCTGAGTTCTGACTCATGGCGATTTGACTGATGTCCTGAAGACGAAGACTGAACCTGTACGCTGACCAAAACTTTGGAGGGTAATTATGACAATGCATTTGTGATTTGTCTGTTTGCTTTTCCTTTCTAGGTACCAACTGCTTACTTTTGACAGAGACCATAGTTAGATGTTTTCCAAATTGGTGTTTTAAGTTGTTTTGCATGAAGCCCTAATGCTAATGCTAATCAGTGGTTAGGACAGGTGTTCACTAAACTGACGCAAATAGACAAACAACCGAATCTATGCTTTGTTGAACTGACATGTTATTGACACTCTGCTAAATTGATTTATGTTTACGCTGTGTTATGTTTTGATGTTTGTGATTCTCGCCTTAATGAAATCTTATCAAAGTTGCCATATCGTGACTATGCTATTATGTTTCTTGGTTTTGAGATTAACGCATCTGCTTTTAGAATTGTAACCAATAGAGAATAAAACTCATAAAATTTTACTAAACTGGTGTGGTTATTCATGACTGCAAGGTCATGGTAGTAGCTTTGAATTGATGAATGACTTTGACTAAAGTGAAATGTATTGTTGTGATAAATATTAATGACATTATAGACGTATTGATTGACATATTGATTAGTTATCTTGTCCTAAGGTGTCTCTCAACTGGGTCAAAAGATTCAATGGCCTGAAACGAGTCCTGATGTGTAATAAATTATCATAAAGGGACGTGTAAACAAAATAATACACAATAACTCCTCTACAAGGCTGTGGTCATGTTCAAGTCTATCTCATATGTTTGAGCCAACTCAGATAGTTTGTCATAAACTTGTCTTGCACATCTGGTAACATCCTTACACATAAATACAAGCTCATTTTCTTGGCAAAAATCTAAACAAGCCATTTCAAGAGTCCTGCTAATCACGTGTCCATTTCTAACTTCAGTTTAACCACATCAACCAAATTCTCTCTCAGAGGTGACTGAATCGTTTCCTGACTCAACTCAGAGTTCTCGCTGTCACTCAAAAGAGTATTAAAAACTTTCACCCAGTTGTCTATTTCCTTAGCACTCTGTGACATTTTCCAAGCTCAACATGTACTGCTACTGGAACTTAAAGGTGGCTCCCACACTGGTGTACCAGAATTTGGCAATCTCTGAAGTGTAGCTATGGAACCACACCCTGTTTGATTAAAAATCAAATCAGCCCTTACCACAGATAGGGAGCTTGTGTTTGTTTGGATTAGAGGAACAAATCCTCTCATATCAAGGCTCACAGTGCCTTCTGCACTAGAGACAGCCAAACTATAAGTTGTCTTTCCTGGGAAACCAGGCTTATATATGGGAACCACCGGACCAATAGTAAATGTGGCAGTAAGAGCATCAGCAGTGTTTGGGGAGTAGTGTTAGCAGGAACATAAATTCCTGATCCTTCCCCAATTGGTTACCAATGCACATTCACCGGAGTAAACCCGACTAAGCCTGGATTCATGTTTATTGGGGAAGTAACTAATCCAAGATTCCCACCACCATTAGTGCTATCTCCACCCTCCACTACGGTCGCATTGTAAGGAGGTGGACGTTCTGACAACAATGAGCCTAAAAGGCTATCACCAGGATCACTCTCACTAATGTCACTCATATCATTTGCCTTCTTTCGTTTTCCATCTTTTGCTTTCTTGTCCTTTTTCTTTTCCTTTTCTCTCTCAAATGTTTCACTCGTAAAGGCTGGGTACAATCTTACTCTCTCTATCATGTCAGCTCTCCACTTCTTTTGTTCAGCATCCCATCTAACATCTGCATAAGTATGCACTGCTTCTCGAGTTCTTCCCTGATATTTCTCTTTTTTTTCTAGCATGAGCAGCACATTCACAAGTGTTTAATGCCTTATACTCTGCAGGTCTAGCAGGTAGTTTCATCTTGTATAATACCCTTCTCAAGTTGCCAATAATTGTCAGATTAAATTTGCCATAAAGTAGAAACCTTAATGCATTTTCCTTTTCTGTGACCTTGTGCCATTGACCAAGCCAAATACATATGTGGAGCCCTACATTTATTGCCATGTAGTGACTCAGGCCATCTTCAGGTGATGCCTTCTTTCCCTCTCTAATAAATCAGTCAGATCTCCTCTAAACCAATCTCTTATGACCTTAAAATAATTCATTTTTCAATCAAATATCAATAATCACACATCATTTTTTTGTTCCTGACTAGGAAATAACTCTTTGTCCACAGTTCTCATTTACTAGCAACAACCAATCTCAGCACAACCTTTTGTGACGTAAGCAAATAATACCAGTGCTGCACCATACCAACCGACAAATACAAGTGTTGCACGCAGTGATGTCAATCTCGCTTCTTGCAGCAGTTCACCCTCCTTTACAGTCTGCATGCATACACTCTTCTGAGCATCAAACATGCATAGCAAGTTACAGCATAAGTAACTTGTGTCTGCTGCACTAAAGCATTGACAGTATCCAGCCACACCCAAGTCAGGCACTTCGATCAAACCCTTGACCTGCAGGGTATCATTCAGATTGGTACAGATTCGCCCTGAACAGTAGGATCTACTATCTCAACCACATCTCACATTTGCACAAAGATAAATGTCCCAATTTTTATCCATGACATCTCATGACAAGCACCACCAAACTTAGCAGACAATTACAATATTTTGTCATTTACACTTTTTAATACTATCCTGAGATCTTGGGTCATGTCAGACCCGATAACAATTTCAACTTCTTCATACCAAACACAACACTCAGACAAAATTCAAAACATCTGCACAAAACACCATTGAGTTCCACAAAACACTGAACGCTAAGCATAAACCACTGCAACTCATGCTCCTATTGATTCTCACTCCTCAGCTGGTACATCTCTCTCCCAAATCTCCATAACTCTGATGATCTTCCAAATTCTGGACATGGGCACTGCAGACTGGGCTCTATAGACTAACTAATCCGTAATAGAGAGTTCTAGTTTCCATTGCTTCAAGAACTAATCATCCTCACTCTGCTACCATTTGATGACACTCTGGGCCCATATTCCTATTTCTCTTCTTCCGATTAACCTATTTAGGATGCTTGGGAGGTAAAGGAGTGTTTGAAATCCACCTCTCGATTCAATTGACAGTGTAACCTAACAGGTCACTGTTGGAAATGGCCCTTTCTACAGAGTTATTCCAAACTTGTTCCCTTCCTCCTCCTATTTTTATGACCTTCTTTTTGTTGGTTTTAGGACTCTGAGCACTTTACCACTGCTAATTAGTGCCCCCCACTCTGAGAAACCACAGAAGATAGAGACCACTCGATGGCCTATGGCCTGGCTATTGACACTGATTGTTATCAGTGGTCTCTGTTGGTTTCTGTCCTTATGGACAGAAGTTTCCTTGGGCTGGGGACAGAAGTCAGACCCAAGGGGTAGAATATGCCTCATCACTTTGCTGGCATGGTGGTACAGTCTGCCTACTAGGATTCATCTGTGAGCAGATTAAAATTAGGTACTTCACCAATGGGGTCCCCAGGTGAGGAGAAGGAGTCCGCATGGTGTAGCTTAGTGGACCCTGAGAGCATAAACAGAGGGGCCCACTTGAGTTCAGAGAGGCGTGGAAACAGCAGATACCCCTACAGTTGTGATTGACTGTCCACGTTCAATGACCCTATGGAGGGAAGATAAGCAAGGTATTGATTATTCTACCCTGGCTTCAGACTTTCAGGGTTTGTGTTGGAAATGGCCTTTTTCACAGGGTTACCCCAAATGTTTTAGCTTTTTTCCTTCTATTTTCCTGACATTCTTTTTGTTGGCTTTAGGACTCTGAGCACTTTACCACTAGTAACCAGTGATTAAGTGCATGTGCTCTATCGCCTCTAAACATGACATAGATGTTTTACACCTGTTTGGAATATTTGTTTTACTTCTTGTAAAGTGTTATACCATATACCCAGGGCCTGTAAATGAAATGCTACTCGTGGGCCTGCAGCACTTATTGTGCCACCCACAGATATAGCCTTTCAAACCTGTCTCAGGCCTGCCACTTCAGTACCAGTGTGTGCAGGTTACTACCACTTCGACTTGGCATTCAAAACTACTTGCCAAGCCTTAAACTCTCATTTTATTACACAAAGGTCAACTCTAGGACCTAAGTAGCCCTATGGGAAGGGTGCTGTGTAAGGAAATTGCAGGACATGTACTTTTATGTTTTGCATGTCCTGTTAGTGACAAATAGCCTATTTTGTTTTTCACTGGTGTGAGGCCTATTACTCTCAAAGGTTAGCAATGGGAATTCCCTTGTACACTTTTAAGTGGCAATTCCTGATCAAAAAGGAGTAGGTTTGTCATGTTTGGTATGTTTAGAATGGTAATTATAAATCTCCTTGCTGGTGAGGTTGGATTTCATGATACTGTTTTAGAAAGTATGCATTTTTCTGTACTCATAACTCTGTTTGCTTTGCAGCTTGTCTCCAATACATATCTGGGTTTGGGTGACAGCTACAGTTTGTGCATTGCCTCTAGATAGCATCAACACAGGAATGGCTGGGTATGACAGGGGATACGTCTTCATTCATCTGCATATTCATAGTCTTCCTGGGCAGGAAAAGGAAGAGGTGGCTCATACCTTCATTTGAATGGGTTGTATCCTTCCCTCACACAAAGGGCTGATTTATCCCCTAATGATAGTCTGGAGCCAAGGCTGGGCTGAAAGGGATCTCTGTGCACATCAGAGGACTCCTTTGAAGTCACTACCTACATCAAAGACATTTTTGGGTACAGGTACTGGGGCTCTGATCTAAACAGACACTGCGTCGGACATGCAACCAGATGTTACTGCTCTACATCTGGACATTGCCAGAAGGACTGCTGTGCTGCCAGGATGGGCTGCCACTTTGCTAATTGCTTTGCTGTTTTGGCCTGCTGACTGCTGATTGCTGGACTGCAGGAAGGACTGCCACCTTGTGACTTGACCTGATGTGCTGGCCTGCTACCTGCTACCTTCTTTAGTGCCCCACCACAAGTGTTCTCCAAGGACCATTCGGCTTGCCCCTGTTCTTTTGGAATTTCAGGGTCAGTAAAGATTCTTCCTGCCTGTCCTTGCTATAAACTCTGTAACTGGTGAGTCTAGCAAAGGACGTTGACACAATCAGTGCAATGCTGATCCACCGTTTGTCTAAGGACTAAGTGCTGTTGACACTGCAAGATCAAGGTTTACAAAGGTCCAGCACTGTCCTTGCTTGATTCATATTAGTCTGGCAGAGCCTGCCGAGCCCCTAAGTGCCCTCAAATGTGGAGTGCAGCACCTGAGACTGGTGTGTCCCACTTGCACCACACAACCCATGCATGCTGACCTGACAAGTGTCCCTCCTTCCGAGATGCGTTGCCTAGCAAAACAGGGGGGGGCGTGGACAATATCAGCTCCACCTCAACCTACTTCTCTAGGGAGTGGAATTCCACCTGGTGCAGCTGTCAATCATTATAATCCCGGTGGGAAGTGTGTGACTGAGATAAGCACCTCTGCGTCAGTCTTCCTGTGTTCTTCATGGACTTCCAAGCCTGCCGCCATCACTCCTGAATTGCCAGCATGGTCCCTCAATGCATTGCCTCCTCTTTCCAATGTGACAAAGGTAATGAGTCAGGCTCATTGGACCTGTGGGGTTTCAACTGCTGACCTGCATACTGCAAGCAGCTGAAACTTTCCACATTGTTTGAATAGCTTCACGCACTGCTTGTAGGCTGCAAGACTGACAGAAAGGTGCCAGGAACCTTCTTTAGGTCAGAGGAGGGTCACTCCACCTCAGTTGAACGTGACCCACAGTACAGAACTAACCAAGTGTGTAGTTGAGCTCTCAGTTTACTGTATGTAAATACCAGGAGACCTTGAAAGGTACTTATGTGATTTTCATAATTTTGATCCAGTGTTCCCCCAATGCAAAGAGCATTGTTTTGAAGCCAGCATAACTCCCAAAGTACATATTTGAGTCATATCAATTCAACCTTGTTTTGGTCATAATATAGAAATCTTTCTTTATACCGTGTGTAGATTTTCTTTTTGTGGTGTTTTAATTTTGTTACTGTGTGTCTGTGTTGCAGAACTACTTTATACATTGCCTCTGATGATAAGCCTGTCTGGGCACAATCAAGCTACCAGAGGGAGAACACATGTTATCATTAGTGTGTATCTAGCTTACTGTGAGTAGAGTGGTGGTCCCTACTTGGACAGGGTGCATACCTCTGCCAAATAGAGACCTCATTTCTAGCAGTCACACATTAAAATCCAGGAAGTGGTGGATTAGGTTCAAATGTTTATTACAAATTTAGAGCCAAACTGATGTAAATGAATCTCAAAAACATTCTATGCAAGTACTAAATCACCAAATGTGAAGAAAGGCATTGAATGAAGTTATATTGTAAAAGCATAAGGCATAAAAGAAGTTCAGTTGAGACAATACAAAAGACAAGGAACAGAATCTGATGATCTGTCTGTAAGTTGCGATCCTCTTGCTAATCATTGGCGAAACTAAAAGGAAAATCCTAAATAAGTCTCAAGAGATATAGGAGTGTGTCTGCATTACAGAAACCTCAGTGGAAGTTCTGGTAGAGAGACACTGCATAGCATAAAGCCACACAAAGGAATAAAGAGTAGAATGGCCTGTACCCCTTCAAGTCTCAAGGGAATCTCCCCTCGGCTAACTAGGTGAATACCAACTAAACCTACTGAACCTTTGAGAAAGCCATGTCATCCACGCTAGTAGTTTTCCACCGTTATTGCACAGTTGAAATTGGCGACTCGCTTCAAGTTCTCACCCCACGAATTGAACATCAGGATGACCGTGAAGGTTTCCCAGTGTCTGGTACAGAAACTGAAGTCTTTTTTTCAGTTTGCTAGCACTCTTTTGTCCCTGGTGAAATACCTACCCGTTCCCACTTTCTTCAATACAAAATATGTCCTTCATTAACTGTAGACTCACTCAAAAGCACCTGCAACAAAATAATATTGTGACACAAGCAAAACTTCACGTTGAAGGTTTAACAGAAGAAAACAAATGTTTTAGGCCTTTGGTTATACTAACTGAATAAGACATTCAATGCACATTTGAAATACATGATTGCAAGTGCATCTTGCAATTGTAAAGGATAGCAGGAATGATGATACAAACATGATTATATGCAAATCAACATAGCAACATAGATCCAAAGTCATGGATATAAATGTGAATGAGTACTACAATTCAAAATGTTAAACATCAGAACGCACATATACTTGAACTACTAATCCTCTACTGTGAATGCACCTTCAACAATAAAATTTAGGTGCTTCACTTTACATTAGTACATTAGTATTGTTTTATATATATATATATATATATATATATATATATATATATATATATATATATATACACATATATATATATATATATATATATACATTGAAAAAAACAATGATTACAGGGAAGTTATAGTTCCAAAATAGAATTAAAAAAAATATAGAGATTCATTTAAAAAACACATGGTTACAGGGAAGCTATAGTTAGGCTCACATTTTAAACGTACAAAACCATAGAAATTCACCTGTCATAGTTAGAGTTACCTCAAGTAACTATAACTTGTGCACTAAGGTAACTAGAACTCGCACTCCCACCATGCACAGTTTTTCACCACAGTTTTACTGCATATATTACATTGATATTATCAATGATGCTTTGAAAAGATGGCATGATTGCTGTAATATCTGAGGTCATTTGCAGTGCATGGTGTAAGTGTCTAAGTAGGTGTGTGAGTGGGAGAAATTGATTGAACGAGAGACAGAAAGAGAGAAAGAAAGTGAGAGTGTACACAAGAGTTTTTAGGCTTTAATATCTCATATACCTAGAATTAGATATTTTGATTAGGATTTAACAAAAAAGTATTTAATATATTTGTTAAAAGTATCATTTTTTTATTAAATAAAAATAAGGAAATGGGTCCAGTTGGACTTTTTTTTTGCCCTTTGTGGGCTATGTGGGACCGCGACCCTCAAGGATTTTTTATTTTTGGTAACAAGCCTTTTACAGGCTGTGTGGGATCGAGAGGGAGCCCTTAAGGGCTCCCCCCTCGGTCCCTACTTTTTTTTAATTTTTATTTTTAAAACAAAGCCCTTATGGGCTACCTACCAGTGCTGGGGAAGACTTAAGGCTTCCCTCACAGTGTCAACACTTCAACAAGCACGGAGCTGCTTTGACAACAGCTCTGTTCCTGTTGAAGCATTTCATTTCTGTCCCCTGCACGTGTGCAGGGGACAGGGATGAAACTTTACATTTTGAGAGCGGGACCTGTTTTAAAGGTCCCGCTGTCAAAACCTGAAGTGTTTGCTGTGGCTTGGCTGCAGCTGCAACACTGCATCCAAGCCACAGCAAACAGCTATGTCCAGTGGGTGGGCACCCCCGGGACATAGCAGGAGCCGGCTCTAGGGTGTTGCAGTCCATAGGGCCATCAATGGCACCACGAGGGGGGGCCACACAGCCTCCCTCCAACGAAACCTTAGCCCCTGAGGGTGGTTGTCCCTGGGGCATGATGATTGCATAGGGGCCCCCTTTCATTTGGAAAACACTAGCCCCATGTGGCCCTTCTCACTCCAAATCCAGGCGGTGGGCACCCCCAGGACATAGCAGGAGCCGGCCCTAGGGTGTTGCAGTCACTAGGGCCAACAATTGCTCCACGAGGGGGGCCACACAGCCTCCCTTCAACAAAAACACAGCCCCAGGGGGTGGTGGCCCCTGGGGCATAAGGATCCCATAGGAACCCCTTTCTTTTGGTAAACATTTGCCCCATGTGGCCTCTCTCACTCCAAATAACATGTTGCCCGGGGGAGGCGGTCCTCATGGCAGCGAGGGGCCACAGGCCACCCCAGTGTTAATTCAGAAATTCCACCGGGGGTGGTGGTGGTCCCCGAAGCAGCGGGAGAAGGCCAGGATGGCCCCTCAGGTTTTTTTTAAAAAGCCCCAGGACTTGGCCCACCCAGGGACTTTAGACTAAAGAAGCACGGGAGCCCACACTTTTTTTTTTTTTATTAAATGTGAGTGGATTCATTTCATGGATTTACCACTTCTCCACTTGTAAAATAAAAGAAAAAATGCTTTTTAGCCCTGGGGTGGTCCCTTTACGACCCCACCACCAGAGCTAAGGAGTCAGGGTGTTTGTACCCTGGCCCCCATTGTTTTTTATTATACTTTATTTGGGACTGGGCTCGTTCCCACGATTGCTGACAACACATCAACAACTTATGTTGTTGAAGTGTAATCAGCCTATCACATCTCAACACAAGATCGTTAAGGGTCACGAATACTTCAAATCCCTAGATATACAAATTTGTTTTCCCCTTTATTTCTAAAAAACTAGTAAATGGAATTACACCAAAACAAAAAACTCTCTTTCTGAACCAGGACCTACCTTCCTGCAAAATGTGGTGTAATCCCGTCAAGAGTTTTTGTGCTATCGCTGTTCAAAATCCCTATTGAACAATGAATGGGGAAAGAGTGTTTTGCCCCCCCCCGCTTTTTTTCTCAAATGTTTTGTGAAGTTTCTTCAAGTGGGGCTAAAGATAAAGGCAAGTCAAAAAACGCTTTTTATATAGAAAAAAGGTTGCTACTATTACTACCTTGTGGCGACCACCACTAGGTGGTATTATATATATATATATATATATACATATATACACACACATATATATACACACACACCCACACACACACACATATATATATATATATATAAATATATATATATATGTGTGTGTATGTGTATATATATATATATATATATATATATATATATATATATGTATTACATTGTTATGTCACTCCTGTAACACATGATGGTGCAACCAAAACTATGGGTCACTGAACTTCATCTCAAAATATTCATGACCAGCCTCCAGCTCTAAACTTGTCAATAAAAAAAACTCACACACACAGATTATACTGATTACCACATACTTCATACATCTTACATCCACAGGCACATCAAAATTGTGAATTTCCCAAACACACCGTACACTTATATGCAATCTCCACACATACACAAATCTAAGACCATATGCAATCTTAATATGTGCAGCACAGATCTGGACCTAAACACAAGGTTCATGTGTGCAAGCCAAATACGTGAATAGTATCTCCACTCTGTGCTGTGTTGAGGGAAGAGGAAGGATTACTTCAACATCCAATGCTGAAAGTCAAAGTCTTTTACTAGTGCATTTTTCAGTGGACAAAGGAGAGAACAATATTCTTGAATAGTGTTTGGAAGTGTTCTGTGATTTGTATGCCATTAAAACTGGAAGCATTTGAAATTCCTCCCTCTCCCACAAATATTAAAAATGTGTTTCCATTCATGCATAGAAAACATTCTTTCATCCATTGGTGTAATTCTACTTGACATTTGACAATAGTTCTTTGACTAACTGAATGGTTCCGCCATGAAAAGTCTGGCAGAGAGCCAGTTTGTAATGAGCAGGGTGGTGCTGAGTTCAGCACCGCCCTGGCTAATTACACCCAGCACCACCATCACCCTTTCAGGATCAAGGATTTGGGTGGAAATGACTTGTCTGTTGGCAGGTTCACCAGTTAAACGCGTAATGTGGCAGTCAGTCTGCCACAGCCGCGTCGGTCAACCACCACTGTGTGGCTGGCATTCTTGTTACTGCCAGCCTCGTAATGAGGCCTTATGTTTTAGGGTTGACTAAATTATTCGGCAAGGAAAAGCAAATTATGAGGCGTATTGCAGCACATTTTGCAACAGTATTGCCACCCTATTTTGTCTTTATTACACAGTTTAATACAGTCTGGGCAAAGTTTCACCTAATTAATATGGGTTTCACATTCAAATACAACAATAAGCAAGAGAAAGTGGACTTGTGAACTTTTTCAAAAGGCCTTCCACTGCACCACAACGTGCATTGCCTCGTATTTAGTAACTTTTAATCCATTTGAGTGAGAAACAAATTTGTTGGGATAAGGAAATCTGTACTTGAGGGCCCTTTGTCAGTTTAAGCAACCATGCAGTGATAATTGCATTGATTTAAGTGGGTGGCAATCAAACCCACAAATATTGATTCATTGGTTAGGCCTGTGACGTGAGTAGCTAGTAAATGAAGGAATTGCTCCTCACAGGATGTTTAATATATTTCTCCTGGCAGGCAAGAATCCTCTTTCAAGACATTGCCCACTTACCCTGATTTGTTGATTGTCAGTTTAAATATTTATTCATAGAGAATGCAGGTAGTGGTATTTTTTTAGCCTTGTAAAGATTTTCAACAGGCATATTAACTGGACCTTTACCAGAATTTGTTTTATAGATTTGCCTAATACAAATGAACTTGAAATCATTGCTGATAATCATAATAGCTCATTAACCCTTGTTGCACGGTGCCGAGGATGAGACCAGCTCGTCCTGCTATGGGCCCCCTGGAGGAGTGCTAGCGCTACCCTGATGGCCAAGCACCCCCCTCCCCTGGGCAGGGATGGAAGGGGAATCGCTTACCCTTCCACCCACGCACCCCGACCTCTCCCGCGGCGTCTGAGGACGTCAGCACCTCATCAGAGGCCTGAGCTTCCAGCGCCGATCGGGGGAGAAATGCAAAAGCATTTCTCTTCTGATCATGTGGAGGAGGCAGAGAGGCATGAAAGGAGAGAAAAGGCCTTTCCTCTCCTTTCATGTCTCTCTTAGCATTTCTGCTGCCTGATCGCGATGCGATCAGGCAGCAGAAATGCCCACTAGACACCAGGGATTTTTTTTTTTTTGTATTTCAATAAGGGTAGCGCCCCCCTGAGCAAGGGCCACTCCCCAGGGGGGGGGAATTATTTCTAGGCCATTTCTGCCCCCCCCCCCGGGGGCAGAAAACCACTAGGCACCAGGGACAATTATTATTTATTTATTTTTTTAATGTTTCTGGAGCAACCCCTTAGGCAAGGGTCACTCCCGGGGGCAAATTCTTATTAGCCCATTTATTCTTATTAGCCCATTTCTCCCCTCTCTGGGGGCAGATCGGTATTGCGATCTTCCCCCAGGGGAGGCAGAAACCACTAGACACCAGGGACTATTTATTTTATTCATACTTGCACATAAGGGGAGCGGACCCTTTTTTGGCCATGAAACCACTAGACACCCGGGATAATTTTTTTTGTTTATTTTAATTTTTCTTTGTTTGAGGAGCAACCCCTTAGGCAAGGGTCACTCCCGGGGGCCCAAAATATTTTTAGGCCATTTCTGCCTCCCCTGGGGGCAGAAACCACTAGACACCAGGTTATTTTAATCATACTTGCGCCTAAGGGGAGCAGCCCCTTGGGCAAGGGCCACTCCTCAGAGGGCCAAATTATTTTTAGGCCATCACTAGGCAACAAGGATAAAAAAAAATTTGTATTTTTATTTATTTATGTAAGGGGAGCGACCCCTTAGGCAAGGGTCGCTCATGGGGGGCCAAAATATTTTTAGGCCTTTTCTGCCCTCCCCTAATTAGGCCGATCTGCCTCCGGGGGGGCAGAAACCACAAGACACCAAGGAATTTTAATATATTTTATACTAATGCCTAAGGGGAGCGGCCCCTTTGGCAAGGGACACTCCCCAAGGGGGACAAAATATTTGTAGGCCTTTTCTGCCCCCCCTGGAGGCAGATCGCCTAATATAATCAGGTGGATCTGTCTCCAGGGGGGGGCAGAAACCTCTAAACACCAGGGATATATATATTTTTTATTTACATTATGTTTTAATGTATAGGGAGTGACCCCTTAGACAAGGGTCGCTCCCCTGGGGAGAAAATTGTATTTAGGCCATTTCTGCCCCTCTTGGGAGCAGATCGGCCTATTTTTGTTATGCCAATCTGCCCCCAAAGGGGGCAGAAACCTCTAGACACCATGGATTGGTGTGTGTGTGTGTTTTGTTTGGGGGGCAGCTCCTTGGGCAAGGGTCGCTCCCCAATGGGGGACATTACTGTTGGCCATAACTGCCCCCATGGGGGCATTTTGGCCTATTTTTGGAAGGCCCATCTGCCCCTAAGGGGGGCAGAAAGCCCACCAGAGACCAGGGAAGATGTTTTTTCAATATAAGAGGTTGGGGGTATGGCCATACCCCCACCCCAAATAAACAGGACCAAAGTAGTTCTGCCCACCAGTGAGCAGATTGGGCAGTTACCCCCGATCCACACCCAGGGGGAAAATAAGTCTACTAGATGCCAGGGAACAAAAAATTAAATAAAATAGTGGGATGCTGGGTACCAACCAGTATGGGCCTGGTTATGCCCCCACCCAAACTGAGGGGGCTAACAGTCTTTCAGCTCTCCCCGCATAATTAAACATCTTATCCTATGGCAAGCAAGAGGACATTTGATTATTTTTGCTTTTTGTTTTACATTTGGGCCATACAAGCTTGGTAACTCTCAAAATGGTCCCACTTGCAATGGTGAGGGCTGTACTTTTTTTTACTTTGGGATGCTGCCATGTAGAAAAATCCAGAAGACCTAGACACATCTGAAAACTAAACATCTAGTTAATTCCAGGGCGGTGTGCTTCACATGCACCCCACACCATTTCCTTACCCACAATGCCCTGCAGACCTGCAACTTTGCTTGAAAGCACAAATTTTTCCAACATTTTTGTGATGGAACCTTCCGGAATCTGCAGGAATTCCCAAAATTCCTACCAACCAATATTGTCTCATCTATACCGATAAAATTTCTGTTGCACTTGTCAGCTTAAAAAATGTTCTTTTTCAAACTGCCCTCTTGGACACACTTTGGTTCCCCCTCAATTTTCAACATGCTTTTGGCTCTTACCTGTCACAAGCACTTGGCCCACCTACACAAGTGAGGTATCATTTTTACCAGGAGACTCAGGGGAATGTTGCGTGGTAGGAAATTAGTCCCGGTGCAGTGATCCCACACAGAAATGTCACACCTCCCTGGACTCCCTCAGGTGTCTATTTTACAGAAATGTCTGGGTTTGGTAGGTTTCCCTAGATGGCTGCTGAGCCCAGGACCAAAAACACAGGTGCCCCTGCAAAAACAGGTAGGTTTGTATTTGATAATTTCTATGTGTCCAGATAGTGTTTTGGGGCATTTCCTGTTGCGAGCACAAGGCCTACCCACACAAGTGATGTACCATTTTATCAGGAGACTTGGGGGAACGCTGGGTGGAAGGAAATGTGTGGCTCCTCTCAGATTCCAGAACTTTCTGTTATCGAAATGTGAGGAAAAGGCGTTTTTGAGGTTTGCAAAGGATTCTAGGTAACAGAACCTGGTAAGAGCCCTACAAGTCACCCCCTCTTGAATTTCTCTAGGTCTCTAGTTTTTATAAATGCACGTTTAGTAGGTTTCCCTAGGTGCCGGCTGAGCTAGAGGCCAAAATCCACAGGTAGGCACTTTACAAAAAACATCTCTGTTTTATGTGGAAAAATGTGATTTGTCCACGTTGTGTTTTGGGGCATTTCCTGTCACGGGCACTAGGCCTACCCACAAGTGAGGTATAATTTTCATAGGGAGACTTGGGGGAACGTGTGTGGCTCTTCTTAGATTCCAGAACTTTCTGTCACCAAAATGTGAGAAAAAAAGTGTTTTTTTAGCCAAATTTTGAGGTTTGCAAAGGATTCTGAGTAACAGAATCTGGTAAGAGCCCCACAAGTCACCCCATCATAGATTCCCTTAGGTCTCTCATTTTCAAAAATGCACAGGATTGGTAGGTTTCCGTAGGTGCCGGCTGAGCTAGAGGCCAAACTACAAGTAGGCACTTTGCAAAAAACACCTCTGTTTTCTTTGGGAAAATGTGATGTGTCCATGTTGTGTTTTGGGACATTTCCTGTTGCAGGTGCTTGGCATACACACACAAGTGAGGTACCATTTTTATCGGGAGACTTAGGGGAACTTCGAATAGCAAAACAAGTGTTATTGCCCCTTGTCTTTCTCTAAATTGTTTCCTTCCAAATATAAGACAGTGTGTAAAAAAGACATCTATTTGAGAAATGCCCTGTAATTCACATGCTAGTATGGGCACCCCAGGAAGCAGAGATGTGCAAATAAACACTGCGCCTCAACACCTTATCTTGTGCCCATTTTGGAAATACAAAGCTTTTCTTGATACCTATTTTTCACTCTTCATATTTCAGCAAATTAATTGCTGTATACCCGGTATAGAATGAAAACCCACTGCAAGGTGCAGCTCATTTATTGACACTGGGTACCTAGGGTTCTTGATGAACCTACAAGCCCTATTTATCCCCACAACCAGAAGAGTCCAGCAGACGTAATGGTATATTGCTTTAAAAAATCTGACATTTCAGGAAAAAGTTACAGAGTAAAACGTAGCGAAAAATTGCTTTTTTTTTCACCTCAATTTCAATATGGTTTTATTTCAGTTGTTATTTTCTGTAGAAAATCCTTGTAGGATCTCCACAAATTACCCATTGCTGAATTCAGAATTGTGTCTACTTTTCAGAAATGTTTAGGTTTGGGGATCCAGCATTGGTTTCACACCCATTTCTGTCATTGACTGGAAGGAGGCTGAAAGCACAAAAAAAGGTAACAATGGGGTATGTCCCAGTAAAATTCCAAACTTTTCTTGAAAAATTGTTTTTTTTTATTCAAGTCTGCCTGTTCCTGACAGCTGGGAAGCTGGTGATCTTAGCACTGCAAACCCTTTGTTGATGCCATTTTCAGGGAAAAACCACAAGCCTTCTTCTGCAGCCCTTTTTTCCAATTGTTTTGAAAAAACAAAATTTTCACTGTATTTTGGCTAATTTCTTGGTCTCCTTCAGGGGAAACCACAAAGTCTGGGTACCTCTAGAATCCCTAGGGTATTGGAAAGTAAGGACGCAAATTTGGCGTGGGTAGCTTATGTGGAAAAAAGGTTATGAGGGCATAAGTGCGCCCTGCCCCAAATAGCCAAAAAAAGGCCTGGCACCTGAGGGGGAAAAGGCCTGGCAGCGAAGGGGATAAGAATGTTTTTTTCAGTACACTTTTTTTTATTTATAGCATTGTCCTTAATTGAAGTACCTTTTGTCCATGCCTTCTTGCTATACCCATAGATCAATTGTTGACAGTATATGGCCTTCGGACGTTACATCCTGTCACCCTGCACAACAGAGCCCTTAAAACGTATCTATTTTCTATGCTCAATGAGACTGATCAATGCATATAATCTGTGCCTATTAACATGTGTGGGGAAGCAGAATAGTAGCCTGATATGTGCAACTTATTCCTCATATTACCAGGGGGAGAGGGTATTGGATGCATCAGACAGGCAAAAACTCTTGGTACAAATCGTGAACTTTGGACACAACCAGCACTCTCTCCTTATGCCCCTATAGGTAGCCCTCCCCAACATGCCACCATGCCCATCATTCTCTGAACACAGGGTGGGATATTTGGTCAAACCATGCATCCAGTATGCCTGCTTCAACATCCTTCATGGTAATTCCTCTGGTAATGGAAAGTGGGAGCTAGCCATTTCAATATATGCTATGCCAAGTTATTTTTTCAATAAATACATTTATGCAGCCACTTCCACTATGCTGAACTGGCTTTGGGTAAAGAATGATGTATAGGTAGGTTGAGATGCATTTGCATTATAGCTGAGTGAGCTATGTCTCCAACTGTGTCTAATAGGCCATGGGTGCAGTGTCCAGCTTTTGGCTACACCTTATGCTACACATGGTGCCTTTAGATGGATGACACTTGTATCATACACCTTTCCTCCATTTCTTACCATTTATTTTGGTCAACAATAAGGAAGGTTTAAGTTCAGGCACCTCTCTGGGACCAGATAAAACAGGATAAATGTTAAGAACTGCTTTTTCAGAAGGTTCAACAATTTTATGCAGTATTCATGTGTTTTTTAGCTTCCTCCTGAAAAAAGATGCTTTGGTATAACCCAGAAGATGTTGGAATAATAGTAGCAACTTTTGCAATATCATCGTCTTCACAGAGTTAATCCGACACACAGCTGACAAAGGTAAAGTTTGTCTGAGGTCTAATCGAATGATTATCCATTTTTAGCAGGTCTTCTGGGGTTTTTTACGATGACTTTCATGTATCTAACCTGGGATTTTTTGCTGAATTCTTACGTTTTTGCTCTTCTTTGTCGATATGACAGTCCATTTCTTCTGTCTTTGTTTCATTTAATTTACTAATGCAGGACTGTCTAAAATCTTATCAAATCATTTATGATTTGGTGATAGGCTCTAGCACTACTTGTAAATCAACCAGTTACATTTTTTTGGAGTATTCATCATGCTTAAAGGTGTTTTCTTTGGCCAGAGAACAATTTGATTGCAAGAGGTTCAATGAACAGAGTGAATCCTAATGGTGACGATAGCGTACCCTTGGTGTGTGCCTCTCTGAATATGAAACCGGGGGGCAGATTTACAAGGAAGTGGTGCATCGGTTCCAGTGCACCACTTTTCCTGGGGTGCCCCTGCCCCACCTAAACACTCTATGGTTGCACCGTATTTACACCGACTGGGTTAAAATGTGCATATGTTAATATTTTTTGGGGGAATGAGAAGCTATCTACCATAAAACAAAAGTAACCCCAAACGCACAAGGTTAAAAACGTTCTTACCTTCTACAAACAATGCTTACACCATGTGAAAAGAAGAATAGATTTGTGTATGCCAAAGATAAATACTGTCATATTTTGCTCTAAGCCCTGCTTATCTGAGTGTATTATATTCCACATTATTTCATGCATCCATTTTGCAATTAATCACAGCAGAATTTTGCTGTTGTAGTTAAATAGGGAGATGGAGAATTAGGAAGAAAAAAATGTCGGTTACTTTTCTGTTTTTCATAAAATAATAATATTCCCTTCGTGTTATTATGCTGAAATATTTCTGATGCACACAGCTCCCGGCAGAGTGATGGGAGCGCAGCTTTGATGTAGGGACAAACAGTTTTTACAGTGCAGTTGGAACACTATCAGGTCCAGAATTTGTTTCTGCTCGTGATAGACTATCCAAAAGTTCATAACGTAATATTTTCTTCCACCTAAATGGCCTGCTGAGCTGTAAACCTCAGTTTCGACATTCATTAAACTCCAAAGGTCATCCATGTCATAACTGTATATACTTGCTACCGTGAATTTCTTTTGGGCGGTTTGTAAAACCACAGTTGCCCATTAACCTATGTTGTTGTTAGGCATCTGTTCATATCTTTGCTTTTGTCATCATTAATATTACTGTTCCCCTAATCTTTGTTTTGTGCCCTGATGTTACCATCGGTTAAGGCTGTATAACCTTTAATAAGGGTGTTTTATCTCTTGGAATATGGCTCTGTTGTAACAACAATAAATCTTCTGCTTCTTCTAAACTGTGGAAAAGCAGACCTCTTCTTTTTCACTATGAATGGAAATGACATTAACATTTCATGAACTAACCATGAAATCACCAGAAGTACAGGAGAATCATCTAAACCAAACTTTTATCAGCCAGTCAACAGCGGTACTAATGGTGAATAAAAAACATGTCTCCAACAACCTACATTTTAGGATTCCATTTGTAACCGTCCATGCTACTCCCATAATTCCTGCTGACTTACTTCCCCTGTCCTATTCTGTTTGCTCTATGCCACCCTTCTGTCAAAAAGCTCAGTAAGTGATCATGGCACTTGGGCTGTGCTCCTAGTGGCCATCAGCAGCAGTAAATCGTATTCTCCCATGCCTTTGGAATCAAGTTTGCCTTTCAAATTTCTAGTCTACAGCTATCCTTTTCAGGCCCCTTTTCCCCTCAACCCCTCAACTGTTAATGTAATTTTCCAAGCATGCTACTCATCCAGTTCCCCTTTTCTATATATGAGTGTTTCTATTTGAAGCAGTAGTTTCTCCTGTTGATCCAGAAAAATACATACTACGGAGAGTACTTTATTATGAATTTAAGAATGAACGGACACTGTAGAGATGTAGTTACACCCTTGCTTTGAATTTATCAATGTATTGTTTGAGTTCTCTTCTTATTCGATCAATCCTCTTTTGATATATAGGGCCGAATTAAACTCCGGTTGGCATTCCTTTGAAAGGGGTTGCAAGTTTTTGTCACGATCCTGTCCATGTTACTTTACGTGAGAAAATTCTCTAATATTTTTAATGGCACGTATGAATTTTGTTTTTAGCTGATCGGAGTTTGTGGTGCATCCTCTGCATACCATCAACAAATTCGATATTTTTGGTAGTATGAATGGAGGTAAGTAAAGATATTACAGCCCCTTTCAAGTCTTTGTGTAATTGTGTCAGTTTCTGGTACACTAACTGCAAGTTAGTTGGCTAATTTACAAATATCAGCACTGTTCTCCTTAACCCTAGTTACCAACAAAGAAAGGTGTGCCCTTGTCTTTGTAACTACTTCCTGGAAAAAAATGAGTTTTTATTACCATTCTTACAGATTTTAGCATGTATATCTCCTAGCTGTGCATTTATTATTTTCAGCTGGTCTTTCAGCTTTTGAGTATGACAGTGTAATGTTTTTCTTTTTATCTGTCACCACCAGGAACCTGGCAGAGAAGTACATGAAAAAACAAGAATGACTCTACTCTCTGACAAAACTCCCAGGTTTTGCGGTTTATGCTGCAGACGTAATTATGCTTTCTCAATAAAATAAAATAGTACAGTTGAACAACTACATAATTTTCTTATTAAAAATGGCTAGAAATGTCACTACTGCATTGCAATAAGGAAGTTAAAACCAGGTTTGTAAACTTTAATTGCAGGTTTAAGTGTTTTATGTAGTGAAAGTTTCGATGTGATTATGGTAGCTAAAATGTCTGAAGTCTTAACATTCATTTACACCAACAGATATATGCAGTTATATGCCTCTAAATACTCTCCGAATATAATATCTCAGTTTTATTAAAGGATTCACGAGGAAGAGATGGTCAGATACTGTGATCAGATTGAAGCTATAAAGACCAGATGGGACAATGAGAATATAGAAAGCTCTCATACGTTATAATAAATATGAATCACCGTAAACCTTTCTAACTCTACTAGTGTATAAGATAGGAAGCACTTTTTACTGACAATTCATCATTCCCATACCATTCCCTCTAAGCTGAATGAAACATCCAGATGGAGCAGATACTTTTTTCTGCCCAGGCTGCAGATTCAAACATGTCAATCACAAAATAGAGATACATATGTGCATATGTTTGTGACATGCCTGTGTCTTAGCAACATTGTTACTTCACTGCTCGATCTGAACATAGAATCTCATTGGTATCCTTTGCTTCCACTACACTGACTTCGTTAACAACTACAGTGTTAAAGCTTATGATAGCACGAGGAATAAAAACTCAGCAATCCGCTCCTAACAATTTTAACAGTTAAAGTCATATGACAGTGTTCCTTATGGCGCTGATTGACTAAGGGCCTGATTTAGCGTTCAGTGGATGGGTTACCACATCACAAATGTGACTGATATCTGTCCCACCTGCGACAAGGTCACTATATCCGATGGCACTGGAAATACAGTTGATGGAGTACCCACCACGTTTGTGACAGAGCAGCCCGTCTGCCGAATTCTATATAAGGCCTAAAGTACCATAAAATGTTGGGGAAATTATTTTGTGGCAGGTGGTTTGGCACAGAATGGGCATGGTTCAATAACAGCCAGTGTGAGGAAATTGTTTTACAATGTCTTCATGTGTTAAATAGAGGTTAGGGTGTCCTAGAGTAAACAAAAGTTACTCAGCCTGAATCGTGCGATGTAGGGTCTTTCACTACTAGTTTCAGTGTAAATTCAGTGTCCAGTCAGTGTTTTGTTTTTTAATCCATTCTTATTGGGATTTTAACATAAATGAAAAAAGGCATTTCTCAGTGTATTAATCTCCATTACTGTGTTTGATAACACCATGTTTCAGCATTTACTATCTCCCACAACAGATTGGCATTTGGGTAGTGCAACTTGTTTCATAAACTAGCACGTGAGACTAAGCATTCTAGTGTCTTTGTGACACATTACATGAAAAAGTGCTATAACGTACAAAAACAAATAACAAAACAGTCAAGTGGGGTCATCAGACTATAGTGCAGATACCTGGTGCCCCCCCAAAATAATTGTCTATTATTCAACTGAAAGCATCAGGAATAACTATTAAACCATTTCCACATGCTATATAAACGAGGGCAAGAACTGGGCTAAATAATGCAGGGGAGAAAAGAACAGTTGAAGTGAAGCAAAGCCCTTCCTGTAGCTGCTATGCTCACCTTGTAGTTATATAACATTGTAAAAGCGACCACATTTATTCCAGCATCCCCTAGCAGGCAACTTTTAATAGGAGTGTGACCTTAGGGGAGCTTTGGTGACATCATTAATATTGCTTCTAGTGGCCAACACTATATCATGCAACTGAGAGACTTTTTAAGGCATGGGTACAGTGGGCAATTGTCCAGGACACCCTGCCTTCCACAAAGCCACCTCTTGGAAAGTGAACTCTTTCTCTTTTTTTACTTTTGTCTGTTTCTCTATCTCAACTTTTACATATGAGTCAATTTTGTTTGCCACCATAGGGTTTGAATTATTAGAAAATGGGTAGTAACATTCACAGCTGTTCCAAACAGAGGCCTTAAAAATCCTTTAAGACAACAATGATCCCATGGACTTCCTGTCAGATTTTTTCTAAGTCTCTATCCTCCTATTTATGGCAGGCGATGCTTTATACCGCCACCCATTTCAAGACTGATCCAAGCCATTGTTTAACCTAGGGGCGGAGCAGATTAGAAGATTTCCAATTTGAGGTGATTGTTCTGTTATGAAGCAGCAGTACTAGTCAATCAATCTAGATTCAGGTTGAAAGTTGAACTAAATACTACACACAACATTGTAAATATTTACAAAATGTCAGGTGCAAAATACAACTGAAACACCATTTGAAAGGCTTTAAAAAAAACAAGTGTTGTGCACACTATGAGAAGGTGACAGTGGTTTTATTACTCCTACATGAAAACTACACCTTTGAGGTCTCAGGTGCCTTCAACAATTTGACAACAAACAGACCCTCACGCCTGAACTAACAGCTCCCCAATGTAGACATTCAAAAAATTATGTATGGTAGGAAGTTATAAAACCTAAGCCCTACTAAATTTGTCAGAAGATGTTCATAAACAATTTAAATTTAAATGACACTGAACATTTTGATGGGGTTACACAAATATAAAACAATACCAGATTTATTTATTAAAAAGTCAACCTACTCATGTTGACATGGTTCGATCCTATCACACCACCGTAGCATACAAAAACTCAGCCTTGATATCTGAGCTTGTTTCTCCTAGAGTTACTATTCATTTACCCCAAGAGACATAGTGTGAGACTTGTTCTCAATTTACAGGTGCTCACTATTGTTCCTAATGGCCCCCCATAACAATATAAAACACGTGGAATGCTCCCTAGCCATCAGGGAGAACCCTGTCTGTATATGGAAGATTCTATAGCAGGCATTCAATCAGTATACCGGAACGCAGAGGCTTGAACCCAAAGCTGTGAGCATTTAGTCATGAAATTAGCATGATGATTCAACAGCAATTGATTTGTTGGCAGAATAAATCAATTGATGAGATTCTAAGCTAACCAAAGTAAGGTAGTGTTGAAATACAAATGAAGCAGAAGGAAATGAAGTTGATGGTCGCTCTGATGAAGGCTGCTTAGAGATGTAGTCAGATCCAGCCAATTGTAGGGAATGTTAATGCTACGCAAGGAGTGTTTCAGCAGGGTACTACTGCAATGAAGGTTGAGGTGTCCCAATTGACCATAGTACAGGAATGGATGTGGATAGCCTGAAGAAGACAACTTCTTGACATTTTTGTGACAAGTTAGGGCATTGGAAGAGGGAAAGTTGCCTTAGCCAAGCAAACCAGCTCCAGAATTTAGGGTTTGTACAACCCCAGAATAAGAACCCCATACAGATTCAAAATATGCAGAGATAGAGAGGACATCATTTCAGTGTACCACAAGTTCCACTTAGGCAGATTTGACAACCCCCAGTGCCAGGAGAACGTATATCCAGGTTTGGCTTTCCAACTTCTCTGGAAATCAGATTGCAGGACTCATTTTAATAATGAGGACCTGAGATTGTTGTTTGCAGCATTGCAGGTGGAACAGAAACTACATCACAATTATAGACTTGAGACTTCTGGTCTTGTCAAATAGGTTAATGGGACACTAAAATCCAGATTGGCAAAAGTGTGTGCTTTGACATCTTTGAAATTACCTGATGCATTGCCCCTTGTGCTGCGGAGTCTTTGCATTGTATCTGATCGGAAGACAGGACTATTACCCTATGAGATAATCATGGGCAGAGCTATGAGATTGCCAGCAAGACCTGCAAATGAACTTGTGAACGTCACAGATGATTTGAACCATGATTACAGAAAAGGGCTTTGCTGACGTGGTACGTTCTGTGTCTCATCAGATCAGAGCAGCAACAGCCCCTCCGCAACGGGAACAGTGCCATGACCTCAGGCCCGGCGACATGGGTCATGGTGAAGAAACACATAAGAAAGGTGTGTTTGCAGCCTCATTTGCATGGGTGACATATGTGAAAATGATAACAGTTAAATGAGTATGTCTCCCTAATTGGATACGTGCTTGCCATTCTCAAAGAGTTGAGTGTTCCACTGGTTTACCAGCACCTATTTCAGAAGTCCTGGTGGTAACAGCGAGACAATGGGAGCAAATTGGTCAAGCTGTTGGGGATCGAACAGAGCCTGAAACAGCACATGTTCGATCTGAGGGGATTCTGGGGAGGTCCACAAGTGAAGCTGAAACTGAAGAGGCACGTCTTGTAGTAGTGCATGAGTCAACTTCAGATTCAGACCCTGATGAAGGGCCTAGTGCTGTGAGAAAGCAAGTGGACGAGAAAGAGAAAAACTGAACCTGTCTAAAGAGTGTATGCCTTAGGCAATTCCAGAGGGAACTGAGAACTCTGATCTATGGCGAGAGTGAGAATGAAGGATTGTCACTGAGGAGTTCCAAAAGAACTAGAGTGCCCTGTCAGAGGTACACTTCAAAGTAATGGACATATGTTGCTGCAGATGATGGAGAGAGAAGGGGTTGGGAGTTTTGGGATAACATTGCAGATCCAACTGAACCTCCTTGAATTGAACGTTGTGCTTGAATTTTACTTTGAGTTTCCTGTACTATTGGATAGACTGTAACATTTAATTCTGGACATGATTATTAGAGAATTTAAACTGTGCCTTCTTTAGAGACTTTACATTTACTTTTTTGAATAAAAAGAATTAAGAAGAGTACCGAGGCCAGAGTCTGCAGAAAAAGAAAGGATTGTCCTTTAGAAGAACACTATTTTTATTAGGAAATCTGCCTCCAAGAGCGGCAGAAACTACTAGACCCCAGGGATGATTTTTATGACAATTTCATGCAAGGGGAGCGACCCCTCAGGCAAGAGTAGCTCCCCTGAGGGACAAGATTATTTTAGTCCATTTCTGCTCCCCTTGGGGGCAGATCAGCCTATTTTAATAACACTGATCTGCCCCCAAGGGGGGCAGAAACCACCAGGGATTTTTTTTTTTAGAGGTAGAGCGACCCTTTAGGTAAGGGTCGCTCCCCCGGGGGCAAGATTATTTTAGGCAGAAACTACTTAGGCACCAGGGATTGGTGTGTTTGTGTGTATGTGTGTGTGTGTTGTGTTTGGGGGGCAGACCCCTTGGACAAGGGTCATGCTCCTTGAAGGCACATTACTGTTGGCCATTTCTGCCCCCTTTGGGGCAGAAAGCCCACAAGACACCAGGGAAGAATTTCATTCAAAAAAAGAGGGTGGGGGTATGGCCATACCCCCTCCCCAAATGAATGGAGACAAAGGTGTTCTGCCCACTGGTGGGCAGATGGGGTCATTACAACGATCCACTCCCCAGGGGGGCAGAAAACCTACTAGTTGTCAGGGAATAAAAAAAAAATAGTGGGTACCAACCAGTATGGGCATGGTTATGCCTCCCCCCTCAACTGAAGGGAGAAACAGTCTTTCAGCTTTCCCTCCACACAATAAAATATCTTCTCTCAATGGCAAGCAAGAGGACATTTGATTATTTTGAGTTTTGATTTTACATTTGGGCCATGAGGGCTTGGCTAACTCTCAAAATCCTCCCACTTGGAATGGTGATGTTGTAGTTTAGCAGCTATTAGATTAAGCATTAGCAGAAGACATCTTGTATTTAGTAACTATTGTGAACATTTCGCGGAATCCATTTTGTATTCATGGCAGCCATTTTCTCTGCCACATGCTGCCATGTGCTCACCATGTGCTCTGTCCTACCTTTCTGTTAACTACTCTTGAAAATCTGCCTAGTGACAAGTTATATTTAGCATCTCCCACTTTGCACATGCTCAGTAAGGTCTGCAGCTGTTATTCCTTGAAAACTGTCAGCTCCTCCTACCTGTCGACTGTGCATTTCCACATGACCTTACATGTATGCAAGTCTTGCTTCTATAATTGTACCACCTCCTTTTAGACCCTGCATGGGTATAAAAGGACCATGTTCTCTCAGTTCAGTGTGCTACTGCAAACATTACCGAAGGGTGCTGTTTGTACTGTAGTACCACCTCATGAGGTTAATAAACTTTGTCTTTTATTTCAGTTTCTGTGCCAACTTCTTCCTACATGGTCTGAGGACTTTGTGCAGAGAAAGGTGAACCCCCTGCACTAGTAGGCCTTGCTGAGGCTTACTTCAACAAATTGGCACCCGAACAGGGACTCATTGGCGACTCGGATGCCCAACGGATTGGTCGCGACGAAGGATTGGGATGTCGCTGCGGACGATCAATGCCTGAGGAGACCCGAGTCTTGGCAACCACAGCGTTTTTCCCTTCTTTCTGATTTGACCATCCAGGTGGCGCCGGTCCTCGACTGAGATCCTTTTTGTTCATCCGTCATGCAGTGACCATTTGGTCGATTTTAGAACTTGGCAGTTGGAACCTGGACACCCTGTGATTGGTAAGAGCCGTTTTACGGCACTTGCTGTGGGTTTTGATGCCTTTGTTTGGTAATGTAGTTTAGCACTACTTACTGTGGCTCTCGTGTTTTGGGTGACTAGTCACTTTGTGTCCTTTGAATTGATATATAAATTGCAATTTATATAGGCAAGTAATGAGGAGAATTTTCTCCAATTTAATTTTGATTTGAACGGCACCTTAAGTGCTACTTTGATTATAATATTGCATATTCTGCACTATTTTTTGGCATGCCTGTTTTTAGAGCACTTCGTAGGACATGTTGCTTTTGTAATGGTACCAATTTGAGACTGGAAGAATCGCAACCGGCACCCCCAGAGAGGACGCCCAATAGAGATATGTATGTTAAACATGGTCTTTTTTCTATAATGTACAGCACATTATGGAATAAATACACTTGTACGGATCCTGAGTTACGTTGGCCTATGCATGGGTCATTTGATTTGCGAAAGATTGAGTATGTGGAACAATGTATGTGTAAGCGAAAGTCTAGGCAAGATATGTTTGATTGTGTACGAATGTGGGAGAAAGAAGTGCGTGGACGAGTGAAGCGTGAGCAAGCCTTGCTTGAGAAAGAGCAGCGGAAGAATGTATATGTGAAAGCATTGGAAATGAGAAAGAAAGAAATAAATGACTTAAAGGGGCTAGAAGAGAAAGAACGTAAATTACAGGTAACTGGCCAATACACCGTTAGGCAACCTTTCTATCCTATCCTTAATAAACCACATGATGATTTATTATTAGATCGCCCTCCACCTCCGTATGTCGTTCCTTCGGCCCCTCATGAGTTTGTTAAGGCCTCCAGTTTGGAGCAACAGAAGATGCGAGACAGTCGCTCTATGTTGCCTGCTGACCGTGCGTCTGAGCTTAGATCTATTGCTCGTAAAACAATTTGTAGCGTTGTCTCTGCTTCTGAACTTTTAGACAACATGAAAGGGTGGACGGAAAAGGAGCAGGTATATTTTACTGAGGCATTTGGCTCAGAAGCTATTGAACTATATCGGAAATATTCTGATGAGTTAGAGCCTGATGATGTAGCAGCTGGTCATAAGCAAATGCGTGATGGTCTTTTTGTTTTCTCCCAGGTGGCTGATGCAATCAGGCTTTTGGTGAAATTATGTGTTACGGCAGTCCGCTTGCAAGAGGAGAAAAGGGCTGTGGACGTAGTTGCACGGACATCTCAGACTAATGGGGTGCAAGCTTCCATCTTCAGAACAGATAAGACTATGATAGTTCACGCGAAACCAATGCGGGAGGCCGCGCCTTTGTATGTTCCTCCTAAAGGATTGGGTACAAGTGATGATAAAACTTCTGTTGATGCTAAGGGTTATTTTATTTATAATTGGGTGTATACTCCTTAGAATAGGGCAGATGTAATGGCACTTAAAACAGCATTACCTGACCTGCAGAAAAATCCAGCCGCCTTTTATGAGGAAGTTGAGGGAGCAATTAGTTCTTGTACTATGACTTTGGCTGACATTGATTTATTTTTCAGATTGATACTACCGCCAGATATGTGGAGAACTGTTCGTAAAATTGATGATCGTGCAGTTTTTGGGGCGTCATGGAAAGAATTAGAACAGATGGACGGGGATAGGGAACCTGCGAAAAAGCCATATCAGCTGATTCTAGATGTTCCTGCAGCCATATTGGTTAAGTTAAAAACGATTATTCCCCCTAAAAAGATAGATTGGACTGTTTTAGCGTCTTGTAAGCAAAAGGCAGATGAATCGGTCTCTGATTTCTTTACACGCTTTGAAGAAGCATTTCATGATTTTAGCGGCCAGTTATTTTCAGATGATATGGCCAGACATTTGTTTGTCGATAAATATATTGCAAATCTGTTACCAGGAATAGCTAGTCGTCTAAAAGCTAGTGAAAGTTCATGGACTACCTCTACTCCGGTTTCTCTTTTTACTATGGCTCAGTATTATGAACGTCAGGAGTTAGAAGCAAAAGGTAGCAAGGAGAAAAAGATTAAAGAATTAAAGACGAAGGTTATGTTGGCTCAAGCTTATGGTCCACCTTTTAGAGCTAGTGATAGAGGTGGACGTGGATCTTATGGTTCTTCTTACACTCGTTCGAATTTGTCTGTTGATCAGTGTGCATATTGTAAGAAATTTGGGCATTGGGCTGCTGATTGTCCAGAACTACGTGTTCAGCAGTGTTCACGTGGTCGGGGACAAATGAGAAATCACTCAGGATATTCAGGACCTAGAAGAAGCATGAATGATCATGCTAGGGTTGATGCTAATGTACGAGGGCAGGATGGGTTTAACACTTTTGATAGACGGAACCAATACCAGATGTCTCAAAATGTACAGCCTGATTTCCAAGATTCTGCTTATGCATAGGATTGCCTAGGATGGGGTAAGGAATCAGTTGAAGTTCCAGTAGATCAGAGGGGTCCCTATGTTATATCACATTTTTTTGGGTTCTACTGATCAGTTTCTGGTTGATACAGGAGCTACTCGTAGCGCCTTGTCTAAACAATTGATTCCAAGGGCTCCCCTGTCTGGCTTAACCATTACCTCAATAGGTTTCAATGGAACACCTTCCCCTAGCCCATTGTCACAACCACTTGTATTCCATGTTGATAAATGTACTGCTCCATGTCCATTTTTGCTTTCTCCAAATACACCAGACAATACTGTATTGTGGGTCTTGATATGCTCAAGTATTTCAGTGCTACAATACGATGCTCTCCTGAAGGGGTGCGTGTTATTTTAAATGATAATCATCCTGTGATGGAAAGAGTTTGTCTAGTTAAAGAGGATATTGCATTAGCTTCACTCCCTAGTACTTTGTGGGCTACTTCAGATACTGATGTGGGACAAATGATTATTCCACTGGTACATATTAGTGTCAAGGAGGGAGCTGTATTGCCACGTTTGCCTCAATACAAAATTTCACAGGAGGGCGAAGAAGCACTCACACAAATTGTGCATGATCTTATTGCAGTTGGATTTGTTGAGGAACTTCTGTATAATGTTTGTAACAGTCAGATTCTTCCTATTCTGAAAAAGGATACTGATACCAGAATTTACCGATTCATTATTGATTTACGAGAAGTCAATAAGATTGTGATACCACAATATCGTGTGGTATCTGACATCACAACACTTCTGGACCATTACTCGCTTTTGAAACTACCGGAAGGTTGCTGCTACTCCTACTGACAGGTCATATTTACAAGCCTACCAGGGCCCTGTATACCTGTTCTACTATATGTGCTCCTTACCACACGTACCTGCAGCTGCATGGGCAGCCTTACTACTGACAGGTTTACTACTTTTATAAGCCTTGATGAAGTCACCTGTGTGACGAAACACGTGTTGGCTGTATCTTCCTGATGACACAGTGATCTCTAACACCTACAAATAAAGATACCATCGGCAAAAAAAGACTCAAGACTCTCTTCGATTTCATACTTCTTCCAACCTCCGACACGAGACCAGGAATATCCATTCTTGCTATACTGTTGGACATTACATTCTGTGTGCTGTGGCCATCTAGTCCTACTTTGTCGTAGGGTACTCCTAGTACCCGCTTGGTGCCTACTGGGTAGTAAGGCACTGTGCCATTTTGCACCAGACTTTGCATTGTACCTGTTTACTTGGTTAAAATTGTTGGTTTACTGCCTAGAGGTGCGGCGCCTCTCACCCTTACTACCCTCATCACAACACTTCTTACTTTGGTTCCTCCAACAGCAACTACGTTCTCTGTGATAGACTTGAAGAATGCTTTCTTTTCGATCCCTATTCATCCTGACAGCCAATATTTGTTTGGTTTTACTTTGAATAAATGATCATGTAGATTTTGCAGAGTTCCTCAAGGCTATACGGAGAGTCCATATATTTATAGTCAAGCATTAAAATGACAACTTGATTCTTTTGTTTTGCCTGAAGGTGTGGCTCTCATACAATATATCGATGATATTTTGTTGGCGGCTGATACCCCTGAGCAATGTGAAAAGTGCACTTTGTCCTTACTTTCTTTTCTTGCTTCACACCATCATAAAGTGTCACGAAAGAAATTACAATATTGTAGACCAAAGGTAACCTATTTAGGTCACCTTTTGTCTAAGGAGGGCCGTGCACTCACATCAGTTCATATTCAAGCAATTTTAGACACACCAGTACCCTCTATTCAGAAAGATGTTCGTGCATTCCTTGGTCTTACTTCTTTTTGTAGGCAATGGATATTAGGGTTTTCACACATTGCCAAACCTTTGCTAGCACTTTTGACTAAAGATACTCCAATGCCCCTCCCATGGACAGATGAATGCGAGACTGCTTTCAGGCATCTGCAACAAGCCCTTTGTTCAGCACCAGTGTTAGGTACTCCAGATTACATGAAGCCTTTTGCACTTTACGTACATGAGAAAGATGGATGTGCATTGTCAGTTTTAGTACAGACATATTGCGATAAGCAGCGTCCCTGTGCATATTCTTCAGCAGTACTTGATCCTGTCGCTCGAGCGTTGCCTGGGTGTTTTCGTTCAGTTGCCGCAACAGCTGTGTCTATACGTCAGAGTGAAGGGATAGTTTTGTCACATAAGCTGTTGGTGTTAGTACCCCATGCGGTTGAAGCTCTTTTAAATCAAACAAAGACACAACATTTAACTAGCGCTCGTATGACAGGATATGAGTTGACATTGCTGGCTCCTCACATTACACTGAAGAGATGTGCAACACTAAATCCAGCCACTTTGTTGCCATATCCGGTGACTCAGCCTCAGTCACAAGAAATACATGATTGTATATTCCTTACCGAAGAACAGACAAAGGGTTGTATTGATTTACAAGATACGCCCCTTCCAGATGTAGACAGGGAATTGTGGGTTGATGGGTCTTGTTTGAAGTTGTCAGATGGTACGACCTCAGCTGCATATGCAATCACCACAATACACACGGTAGTGGAGACAGCTCGTATACCACAGAAGTCAGCTCAAGCAGCTGAACTAATAGCTTTGACATGAGCATGTGAGCTTAGTACTGACATATGTGTGAACATTTATACAGACAGCTGCTATGCTTTTGGAGTGGCTCATGATTTTGGTTTGCTTTGGAAGGAGAGAGGCTTTCTCACATCCCACGGGATGCAGATAATGCACGGAGAATTAGTGCATAACCTCTTGACTGCATTGACAAATCCAAAGAAACTAGCTATTGTGAAATGTAGTGCACACAAGAAAGTGACCGATAAGATAGGGCAAGGTAATGCTCTTGCAGACCGCGTAGCACGTGAGACTGAGATGCAGCGAAGTACTACTTCTATGTATGAAGTGAAGTCACAAGCTGATCGTTGGCCTAATGCTAGACAAGACGTATTAGATATACAGAAATCTGCTTCTGTGAAAGAACGTGAGCAATGGTCAGAAGATGGAGAATTGGATGATGAGGGCTGTTGGCGGAATAAGCAGATGGATAAATGGAAATTGCCTATAGCTTTTGTACAACCTATGGTTCAGATGGCACATGGGCTGGCACATGTTAGAGCTTCAAGAATAACAAAGTTGCTTACGCAAGTTTGGGAGCATCCAGAAATTTCCAGTACAGCTAAGAGAGTAGTACAGTCTTGTTTGATCTGTTTACAATACAATCCTGGAAAAGGGACACGTACTCCTGTGGGAGGGTTTGCTACACCAACTGCACCTTTTGAAGTTCTACAAATGGATTATATTCAGCTTGAACGCTGCAACAATTTAAAGTATGTCTTGGTGGTGGTATGTGTCTTCAGTAAATGGATAGAGGCGTATCCCACAAAGGATAATACTGCCATTACCACAGCGAAGGTGCTTTTGAAAGAATTTTTCCCTAGGTTTGGTGTTTGCAGACTTTTATGGAGTGATAACGGACCTCATTTTGTTGGGGAAGTTATTAAGTATGTCCTGAAAGGCTGAGGGATCAAACAGAAGTTCCATGCGGTTTTCCACCCACAATCAGCAGGGTTGGTGGAAAGGTATAATGCTACTTTGAAGCTGAAGTTATCGAAGATACAGGCTTCCACATCCTTAACTTGGCCGGATGCATTACCGTTGGCATTATTGTCTATTAGGTCAGTGCCACACTCTCGACTTGGCCTTACCCATACGAAGTGGTTTTCGGGAGGCCAATGAACATTTGGGGAATTCCTAAACCAAAATCTGTATATGATGTACCTTGTGTCCTGATCAATGATTATTTGGCACAGTTAACCGACAATTTGGTTTCTATTCATCAACAGGTTCGAGAAGCACTTCCTGACAGATCTACAGGTGAAGGCCATGAACTCCGACCTGGTGACCAGGTGATGATTAAGTCCTTTGAAAGATCAAGCAGCTTGGAACCAAGGTGGCGAGGCCCAGAACATGTGCTCCTTGCAACAAGGACAGCAGTTTGAGTGACGAACCGAAATATTTGGGTCCATAGTACTCACTGCAAGAGAGTGCTACCTACCTTGGTGGAACCTCCTGTGCTGACCGATCATCGAGAGGTTTTGACTATGGAGAAAGGCCGTGCTATATCACCTGACGAATCTGCATTAGTCTTCCCGGACCATACGACTTCTGGAGTGTCACGATATAATTTGAGACCGAGGAAAGAATCTGAAAATGTTTTGAAAAAACTAGTTGAGCTACAGCCCTGGGTTAGTGAAACGGAGAGCCAATGTGGCAAGGGGGGGGATCAGCCATGCATTACAGTAGTGACACCCGTCTTGGCCCGTGGTGAAGAAATCAGCGGCTGCCCAGGGATAAGAGCTCCAACGATTGTTTTTAATTAATTTCTGAAAGGGTCGATTATCACTGTTGCTAAAATGAATAACAAACTGATCATTAGTACTATGGGGTTTGTTGTTGTTTTGGTGGTTATAGCAATAATCACCTGGTTTGTTGAAAAGAAGGCTCCTGCTCGTAAGTTTTTTGTTGCCACTACTACAGTACCAGAGGATCACTAGTACTTTACACTTCCCTATCAGGAGCAGAAGCACCGTCAATCGTACTTCAATAATACTTTCATTCAGATGTTGCATCATACTCATAATGCTACAAATACTACTAACTGTTGGGTATGTGGAATGATACCTGCACATCAAAAGAAAGGATGAACACCTTTCATTCCTCTTCCTTTTTCACACAATGGTTCTTGTCAAGCTTGGTACACGCTTTTGTTTGCATCTTGAAAACGTACAGAGGGCGGACTTCTTTTTCGCCTTAATAAAGTATGCTACCAAGACAA
Organism: Pleurodeles waltl; assembly: GCF_031143425.1. Lineage (NCBI taxonomy): Eukaryota > Metazoa > Chordata > Amphibia > Caudata > Salamandridae > Pleurodeles > Pleurodeles waltl. The sequence goes on along the minus strand of NC_090439.1, from coordinate 144,188,306 downwards.
AGATGGGTATCCCCAAGCCAAAGGAACTAAATGGGAATGGGAAGAGTATCAACCGGACAATGTTTCAATACCATATGTCTTCACAAATATACGAGACTCTGACAAGAAAGAACAATTTGTGATTTCTGTTACAAAAACTAAAGCAGATTTATGTATACGTAGCATTAGGCGAATTCCAGTAGGGATAAGTGATTGTACCTTGATTTTAACTATTGAGGGTGTAAATAATAGTAGTTTTACAGCTTCACATAATACATATTTTGTTTGTGGTAACTATGGATATTACCAACTACCTGTTGGGTGGTCAGGTGTGTGTTATGTATCTTTTCTACTACCCCCTGTGTTTTTGACCCCTGCATCATATCACAGAGATTTTAAACTGGTCAATGACATTGTTAAAAATAGAAATAAAAGGGCAATAATTAAAAATGAGGTAGACCAAATGGATAGTAGCCTGCAACAATATGTTGATTTTAATTTAGGGTTGATTCCCTTTGTGGGTGCTGCATTAAACAGTAGGAAAGTGAGACGATTGACTAGGGTTGTGGAAGCTGTTACCAATCAGGTAGCTCTGGCACTTGGAAATATTACTGAGGAGCTCCAAATTGCGAGGATTGTAGCGCTCCAAAATATGGTACTAGATGTGATATTAGCTGACCGAGGTGGTGTATGTCGCATCATCGGTAGTAGTTGCTGTGTTTTTATTCCCGATCACTCACCTTCAGTATATGATGCAATATCTAAATTGCATAAAATTGCTGCAGAAATCCACACAGAGACTGGTACTTGGACTTTTTCTGGATGGTTTTGGGCTCTTGTTTCCGCCTGGGGCTGGAAACTACTGACTATCCTGTGTGTAATGATTGCAATATTTTTCACATGCTGTATCTGTATTCAGTGTGGTCCAATGTTCTGCTCCATGTGTATTACTGCTTGTATGCCTACCAAAAGAAATATTGCAGAAATGAAAGCACAACATATGTTAGATAAGCAAATAGCTGAAATGATGAGCATAAATATACAAGATGAATATTTAGATTATCCTAGAAAGACGAATGTCTTCAGCTAATGCTGAAAGGGTCGTCTGTTGTAGTTTAGCAGCGATTAGATTAAGCATTAGCAGAAGACATCTTGTATTTAGTAACTATTGTGAACATTTCGCGGAATCCATTTTGTATTCATGGCAGCCATTTTCTCTGCCACATGCTGCCATGTGCTCATCATGTGCTCTGTCCTACCTTTCTGTTAACTACTCTTGAAAATCTGCCTAGTGACAAGTTATATTTAGCATCTCCCACTTCGCACATGCTCAGTAAGGTCTGCAGCTGTTAGTCCTTGAAAACTGTCAACTCCTCCTACCTGTCGACTGTGCATTTCCACATGACCTTACATGTATGCAAGTCTTGCTTCTATAACTGTACCACCTCCTTTTAGCCTCTGCGTGGGTATAAAAGGACCATGTTCTCTCAGTTCAGTGTGCTACTTCAAACATTACCGAAGGGTGCTGTTTGAACTGTAGTACCACCTCATGAGGTTAATAAACTTTGTCTTTTATTTCTGTTTCTGTGCCAACTTCTTCCTACATGGTCTGAGGACTTTGTGCAGAGAAAGGTGAACCCCTTGCACTAGTAGGCCTTTCTGAGGCTTACTTCAACAGTGAGGGCTGCACTTTTTGGACTTTGGAATGCTGCCATGTAGAAACATCTACAAGACTTAGGTACATCAGAAAACTAAACAACTGGGTGAGTCCAGGGTAGTGTGCTTCACATGCACCCGCACCCTTTTCTTAGCTACAATTTCCGTGCAAATCTCCAACTTTTTTTGAAATCACAAATTTTCTCCATATTTTTGTGATGGGACCTTCTGGAATCTGCAGGAATCCACAAAATTCCTACCACTCAGCATGATTGCATCTATACCGATAAAACTTCTGCCCCACTTGTCAGACTAAAAATGTATTTTTTTTTCAAACTGCCCTTTTGGACCGGCTTTTGTTCCCCCTCAAATTCAACATGTTTTTGGCTCTTCCCTGTCACAGGCACTTGGCTCACCTACACAAGTGAGGTATCATTTTTATCAGGAGACTGATGGGAACTTTGGGTGGTAGGAAATGTGTGCCGGTGCAGTGATCTCACACAGAAATGTGGGAACAATTTGATTTTTTTAGCTAAATTTTAGGTTTAATGAGAATTCTGGGTAGGAAAACAAACGGGGATCCACGCAAGCCACACCTCCCTGGACTTCGTCGGGTATCTAGCTTTCAGAAATGTCTGGGTTTGGTAGGTTTCCCCGGATGGCTGCTGAGCCCAGGACCAAAAACGCAGGTGCCCCCCCTGCAAAAACAGGTAGTTTTGAAATTGATAATCTTGATGTGTCCGTGTAGTGTTCTGGGGCATTTCCTGTCCCAGGCACTAGGCCTACCCACTCAAGTGAGGCACCATTTTCATCAGGAGAGTTGGGGGAGTGTATTTTGAAAGGAAATATGTGGATCCTCTCAGATTCCAGAACTTTCTATCACCGAAATGTGAGGAAAAAGTGTTTTTTGCCAAATTGTAAGGTTTGCAAAGGATTCTGGGTAACAGAACCTGGTTAAAGTGCCACAAGTTACCCTATCCTCGGTTCCCCTAGGTGTCTAGTTTTCAAAATGTCCAGGTTTGCTAGGTTTTCCTAGGTGCGAGATGAACTAGAGGACAAAATCTACAGTTAGGCATTTTGCAAAAAAACAGGTAAGTTTTCATAGGAAAAATTTGACGTGTCCATGTTGTATTTTGGGGCATTTCCTGTTGTGGGCAGTAGGCCTACCCACACAAGTGAGGTACTATTTTTATGGAGTGACTTGGAGAAACACAAAATAGAAGAACAAGTGTTTTTGCCCCTTGTCTTTCTCTACATTTTTTCCTTCAAAATGTAAGACAGTGTGTAAAGAAGACTGTTTGAGAAATGCCCTGTAATTGACATGCTAATATGAGGACCCGGAATTCAGAAATGTGCAAATAACCAATGCTTCTCAACACCTTATCTAGTGCCCATTTTGGAAATACAAAGGTTTCCTTCACACCTATTTTTCACTCTTTATATTTCACTAAATGAATTACTGTATACCCAGTAAACAATGAAAACCCATTGCAAGGTGCAGCTCATTTATTGGCTCTGGTTACCAAGGGTTCTTGATGAACCTACAAGCCCTATATATCCCCACAACCAGAAGAGTCCAGCAGACCTAATGGTATATTGCTTTCAAAAATCTGCCATAGGTGGAAAAAGTGATAGAAGAAAACGTGGACAGAAGTGGCTCTTTCTTTCACCTCAATTTCAATATTTTTTTATTTTAGCTGTTACTTTCTGTAGGGAAACCTTGAAGGATCTACACAAATGACCCCTTGCTGAATTAAAAATGGGGTCTACTTTTCAGAACCGTTTAGCTGTCTGGAATCCAGCACTGTTTTTACTGTCACTAGCTGGAAGGAGGCTGAGAGCACAATTTTTTTTTTAAATGGGGTATGTCGCAGTAAAATGCAAAAATTTTTTTGAAAAATGTGGTTTTCTGATTCAATTCTGCCTGTTCCTGAAAGCAGGGAAGATGGTTTTGTTTTGCTTCACAAACCCTTTGTTGATGCCATTTCTTAGGAAAAAAAGCACATGCTTTCTTCTGCAGCTCTTTTTCCCATTTTTTTTAAGAAAAACAAAATTTCAGCTGTATTTTTGCTAATTTCTTGGTCTCCTCCAGGGTAACCCACAAAGTCTGGATACCTTTAGAATCCCTGGGATGCTGGAAAAAAAGAACGCACATTTGGCGTGGATAGCTTATGTGAACAAAAAGTTTTAAGGGCCTAGCGTGAACTACCCAAATAGCCAAAAAAAGGCTTGGCACAGGAGGGGTTAAGGCTGCCTCATATTTGAGCAAAATAGGCGTACATTAAAATAAAACCATCATGAAGAAACCCCAGCAGTAATTCCGTATTAGTCTTTGCACATTCCTATCACTAAACATGTGGAAGGTAAGTGCATTAATGCATCCTATCACTAGACATGATAAAGTGCATTCATAAGACGGACATTAAAATAAACCATCATAAAGACACACCAACAGTCATGTAGCATTAACCTTTGCTCATTCCAAACACTAAACATGTGGAAATGCGTTAATACATCCTATCGCTAAGCATGATGAAGTGCATTCGTAAATGGAGCTGGTGGGAGTCGCTCTTCGTTACCGTTGGCAGTTAATATTACAGCAGGGCATAGACGAAGTTTAGAGTGAATTTAAGTGCAAAAATTAGGCCTATTCACTATAGGCTTCTTTCTGTCATAGGTACACCTCGTGCCAGATGTTTAAAAGGCTTTAATGACCCCAGCTGATCACTAGGGTCACGGAGAGAGGCTGCGCTGTGGACTACTTTTTGCCGTAGATATGATCAGATCAAACTTTATAAACAAATAAGGAACCCTAGGCTTTTCACAGAGGACTGTTGCCAGAAATTTCACAAATTATGGCTTCCCTACACATATAAATGGCTCTTTCATTAGATTTTCTCTCTAATAGTTGGAGCTGATGCTTACTTAGCTGAGAGGAGATGTAAATCAAATGAATGTGGTTCTCTTATTTCTCGTTACAATGCCGGCATAATGTAGGGCTCGAGTGTTTCCATACCTGTATGTCTGCTATGGCCAGTATGTTACCCATGCGTAAGGTCAAGAGCCTGTGTTATATGCGTGCTAGAAATGGAATTATCAGATATGGTGCAGCGGCCAGTGTATTGTAATGCTTGATTACCATCCATGCCAGCGAGCGGGCACTAAGTTTGAAACTATCTTCGATGGAAGATAGTAGTTTTGCGGCCTTGTTGGTTCGTTTTTCAAGGCATCATATGGCATGCCTGCTGTCCCTAGTTCGATAGACTCAATTGTTTGATGGAGGTGTTCACAGAATTGAAGGGTTCCAATTGCTGTTTGCTTTAGAGCGCTGATCATAAGGCACTATTCGAAGTATCATGGACGGAGCTGATCTTGCACCAGTTTTTTTTCATTGTTGCTTTTCTGGCTAGGTCTTGTTTTATGTGGCCAAATTCAAGGCAGGTTTGTGTTAAGAGATGAGTTCTGAGGTAGATTAAACACTCACCTGAATGTATTCATTTGAATTTTATCCACTGTTACATAATCCAGGTCTCACATTTCCACACTAGCGTTGGTGATAGTTGGCAATAAGTTGGAAGCGACGACTGATAGAAGTAGCTGAAATGAAGGCCCATCCTGTTTGTTTGCCAAGATGATGAAGGGGTGATTTAGGGCAGACACCTTCTTCTCAATGTATTGTTTTTGGTGCAAGAAAATACATATTGTATCGAAGTATAACCCCAAATATTTATATGTTTTTACCGATTCCAGCTGGGTATCATTTAGGACTATCCTGGCATCATGTCCTGGTTGATTTAAGGCTACCATTGCTTTAGTTTTGGCCACGTTTATCTCTAGGTGGTTACTACTTACGCAATGAGTGAGTATGTTAAACTATTTTTGTAGGTTCACTTTGGTTTGACTTAATAACACAATTTGGTCTGCATATGATAAGTGGGTGAGGCGCAGGGAACACAGGCGGGCTGAATGAGAGTTTTCCATGTCAAGGGTAGGTGAAAGGTCACCATTAAAAGGTTAAAAAAATGAAACCCTAACACTCATCCCTGTTTTAGTCCTAGATGTGTTGGAGACTTTCTAGAGAGTCTTGTTCCGTCTCCAGTTTTTATTTGAATTGAGGTGTCTGAGTGCAGGGAGAAGATTGCTCTCAACAGGGCGTCTGGTAGATCCCACTTCTTCAGTTTGTTCCACAGCAGTTCCATGTTAACCCGTTCAAATGGGACTTTAAAATCTATGAGACCAAGATGTAATTTTTTTCTTAAGCTGCTTACATTCATCAACCAAGACAGTGGTGGCTAGTATATTTGTTATGGTACCCACTCCTTTTCTGAAACCAGTTTGATTCAGTGGGAAGATGTTATTTTTATTTGACCAGGCTGTTAGATCCCCGAGTAACAGGGAAGTATAGTGTTTTGCCTGAGAATCGAAGAGGGCAATAAGCCTATAGTTGGCAGGGTTTGCCCTGCCCCACCTTTGTACAGTATACTGGGTTTATGATGGATGCCATCCAACTTTAAAAAATGTCGCCAATTAGCTGGACTCCTCTAAAAAGCAAGGCCAGTACCTTAGGCCAGAAATCTACGTCTTCTTTGAAGATGGCCTGTGGTTGGCTGTTTGGTCCTGGGGTTCCTTCTCAACATCCCTTGCGGAGGATTGTGCAGACTAATGTTGTGGTGCATGGGGTTTTGTTTCCAACTGGATCTAGATTTCCTCTTGCTGAATGAAGTTGCAGTTGGTTGAGTGTGGGGTGTTCAACACTGGTAGGATGATATGTTGTAGAATAAGTAGTGATGAGGTGGGTCACCCACATTAATTCTGAGATATCTGAGTTGTGTTTTTCTTCCTTTTTAGTTGAGGTTATTTATGGTTTCCACAATTGCCTTGGATTACTCCGCCTGGCATTGTATATTATTTTAGCCCAAAAGGAGGCCCCCACTGTTATCATTCCATAGCTTATTTTTGTAGAGTTTCTTAAGGCCTTTCAATTGAGTCCAGTGTGGGTAGCTTGAGGGGTGCGCTATCAGTTGCCTGACAAGTTTCTTTTGCTCCTTTTAAAGCTCTGTACAGTGCTTCGAGAGAAATGCTTTCATTCTTGTCCTGGCTTGTAGACCTGAGAACGTTTGTGGTGTCAGTGTTGAAAATTGTGTTGATAGAGTGTTTCCAAAGCCTACCCAAGCATCAATTGGATGTGCTGTCCTTCTTATGCTGTTGCTCATTAGCTCTTTGGCCAGTGATGCAAGGTCTGCTATGGTTTCAGTTGGACACTCACTCACTTTAGGTTTCTGGTAATAGTCATGCTGATTTCTGTGTATGTGGGGCTATTCCCTTCAACAAGAGTTGGCATGAGTGATCGTTGCTTGCGTGTATTTTATTGAGAAGTGATTGTCCAATGAAATCAAGGGCAAAGAAACAATTGTGTAGTCGATGATCGATCACAAATTGGGGCCATGGTACAAGAAGTTTGGTCAAGTGTCATCCGGAAATCTTCCACTTAGGACCTTCATTCTGAGCCATCATTTTGTCATAACTAGCTTTTCAACATTTGGATCACATTACTTAACTTTAGAGCTAGCCTATACCGGGACATTCCAAAATATAGTATCAATATTAAGTGTGTAACAATCCTCTGTGCCATGCATCAAGTTTGAGTTGAAGTCACCCATCATTATTATTTCCCTTGTAGGATGAGCTTGCTTGTAACTGGATAATTTTCCTAATAAGGCTTTATTAATGGAGGCGTTGGGATGAATGTAGATGTTGAACAATAGAACAGGAGTTCTACTATCCTGTATCCAGTTAGTAAGGGCCTGATTTAGAGTTTGAAGGATGGGTTACTCAATCACAAACATGACGGATATCCCTTTTTCCGTATTACAATTCCCATAGAATATGATGTTGTATATCAGGGCCTAAATTTCATCATTTGGAGGCCAGGGTCAATGTGTTTATATTTAGGCGGAGTGATATGTAGACCACTGGGCCTCCATTGGGTCTTCCATATTGTTTGAATTTAGTAGACCTGATTTGGTATAACATAAATCCTTCTACTGGAAGGTCAACCACTGACAAAGTATTTTGAATGGCTATTATGTCTACGTTTGTCCAGGTCTTTGGAGAATAACTGTCCTGGACCAACGATTTTGCCACTACACTGTTCCAAGATGGAAGACATAGGACCTCTGATTCAGGTAGTGGTACACTTGGGTGTGAGGTTCATGTGGAACATTGTGCATTTAGGGCTAGGGGGATCCAATCCCACTGGGACTGTGTTTGGTTGGACCGAGGTATGTTTGGGCTTTTGTCTTCTAGGTGATTGTGGGGGATGCTTCCTGCTCCCTTCTGAACCAGTTGGACAGTCCTTACAAGTGAAGGCAGCAGGCACTTTTTTTGCAACAATGGGAACAGGTGCACAGGGGGCTGGAGCCTTTTAATGCAGTATCCCAGATTTCAAAGACAGGAGCGAAAGTAAAAATCAGGTCCACAATTTCGTTTAATTTCCAAGTTGTTAAGGTGAGTTCTGGTTGGTGGTGATTGTTGGTTGGCAGGAATTCAACTGCTAGTAGATCTATTGATGATATGTCTTTGAGTTCTAGAATCTCTCCAAGTAGCCTTATGATGTTACCTATGTTGAGGATGTCCTGGTGACCTTGGGTGATGTTTTCTTGGACTCTGCAAAGTGACCAAAAACATTGCAGTGCTCCTGGAGTTTTGCAAGTGGTGCGGTGTGGTATGTCATGCCGTTCACTCCGATTTTTAGCCCAGGTGTTTGTCCTGAGCTGAACAATGAGCCCAAATGTCACCTCCCGCAGCACAAGAGGGCACTGCTTTTTTTCTGCCACTGGAGCTGCAACTTCTTCAATGCAAACAGAAGATTTCTCAACGCAGACGGTAGAGACCATCCGTGACCACCCACATTGAGCAATCTAATTGGGAAGTGGTGATTTTCCTTGCTCAGGCTTGCCAACTTAATGTTGGTGAGGCGAAAGAGGAAAAAACTCCACTCCGCTCCACAGAGTTTTTCATAACTCCTTGCTCCAAGTGGAGTGCGAAGTGGGAAAAACTGTGCAAACTCTGTGCGCGGAGTTCACAGCCCACCCATTGTTGAAATAGAAGTTTTCTTTGCCTACCCTCAGGATTAAACTAAGATTCCTGTGAGGAAAGGTTTTTCGTAGGACCTCTGGTTTACCTTGCCTGGTAACATCTGCAATGTAAGATGAGCCAGTTTGGTAACCTGTAGTATTATCATTTTGTCTCAGTTTCAGGGGACCTGGTTTCCCTGTGAGTTGGACACCTTTTGGGGTGTTGGATGGTCCCTTACTGGCTTTGAGCAATTTGTAGAAATGGTTTAGGTGAGGCCATTGGTGATGATCGATATTAGATTTGGGTTTGGGGTACATGTGTCTGATTTATTGTGATCCCCATGGTGTGTGTTATCTCTTTGTTGAGAGGACAATTTCAATGAACCCTCTGATTGAGTGAGGGAATTGAACTTGAGTTCTGGTGTGATAAAATGTTTTGCGAGTGTCCACCCTGTTTTGTATGATAGCCTGCCTGGTTTGATCCTATCAGTTAGTTCCCCTACAGGACATGCATTTGACTAGGCCCGGGTGTCTCGTGTTCACTGGACTCTAATTGTGTTGGTATGGTGGTGAGATTGCAGTTATTTGCTACTTGAGTTTCCTCCTTTCTATGTAATTGTGTTTTGATGTTGTCACTTAGCTGAAATGTTTTATCGGAGTAGACTGTTGAGCTGTAGCCAAGATTCCTGTGTCATCCAGGTGACAGATTGATGCGTTAGTGGAGTCTCTTCCCATAACCACTATGTTATTTTGGCCAAATATTGGGTTGATTCATTTGGGAACTGTTTCCTTAGCTTGTGTGTTTTTATATCTTGCCTGCCTTGCACTCTTACATTGCATTTTAGTTAATTTGGATGGTGAAAAACATTTGTTGGTCCACAAGGTTTGTTTGTGCTGAATTTGCTACTTTTTTGTATGCTAGGTTGACGGTATTTAGACGTTCTTGTAGCCCTTCCTGAAGGTCTGGATCCACACATTGTGTGTCCTGGGTTAAACTACTAGTCTGATTTGTGATAGTTGGATTGTTTTTATGGCAATCTTTTCTGATTTTAAATATAGCACAAAAATTCCAGGAGCAAGAACAATTTGTCAGTTATCAGACTGCATGTATATTTCAGTGGTGATGGTGTGTACATGGCTTGTACTCTTGTAACTAAGATGTTAAAGATTCCAGTTTTAGGTTGATGCTGGAATGTGTGCTGCCATCAAGTTTATTAAATTTTTCACCAGTACCAGTGCAGGGCAGGTTGTGGATGCTTGACTGCAATTGTTGAGCACTCGCTTTTGTTTGATGGTGAAATCACTTGAGGAAACAGTAAGCTTTGCCATCTGCTTAGGTGTGCACGTTCCTCTCCTTCGTGACAATCTAGAGGTATTTTTTAAATTGAGCTTAGTTTAGAAGGGCCGTTGAGGTAGTCATTCGAGGAAGGCTTCTAACATCATTTTTTACCATAGTGATGTTTGTGCTGGGAACAATTTAGATTTGGTTGTACAGCCACCCTGTCATTCCTTTCCATTTTACGTTGCTTTGTCCCAGGAGAAGTGGGTATTCCTGGGCCAAGAGGAGGGCCTGGAAGCTGATTATGTCCTAGACATGTTATTTTAGCTTCTAGGGCCTGCATAGGATCTATATTGATTGAAATTTAAAAAGAGAGGGACCTCGAACCATCCAATGGAGCTTCCTGCCCAACGCTATTAAGGTGAGAATCGAATACTATGTTGTGTTTGCTTTCTAGAATTAAGTCATTTGTGGCGACTTCATTGGGGTAAGTTGAGGTCTGCATACCTGAGCAGTTACCTGTAGATTTTTGCTATTAGAATTTGGCACTGATGGGCTGGACTTCTCATTGCAGGCCTCTTGCTGAAGCATCGGCTGCAGTGGTAAACTTGCATAAAGTGCCCTCATTTGACCTGTTTGACTTGAAAGACAAGATGAATGGGGGTCAGTGCCAATGTCCATTTTTGTGGAGTTATAAGACAAGGCAACCAGGTACTTCCTTTAGTGTAGCATAGAATACAGTCATAGGGTCTTTAAAAAAGAGGATGTTTTAAAATTGCTTTATCTTCTCAAAGTAGAACACTATGGACTCTGGGGAAGATGCTGCTAGCAAACTCCCATTTGAACATTTAGCTTTTTCTCTCAATGTGTTTGTGTCCTTCCGCGATGCTTGCTTCCGTGACTTGTAGATCAGTGGTTGACAAGACTTTCCTGATCACATTTTGCAGTATTTTTTGTGGAGTTTAACTTTAACAAGGCTTCTGCATTCCTTTTGGTGAGATAGTGTTTAGAAAAGTTAAGAATATCCAATGTAGGATTAAAGTATGATCACCTCAAACCTCTGAGTGGAGGGGTTAGGACAGCTACTGTCGCCTTCTCACCAGCCCTCATTGTACAAATGGAATAAAGTTGTTCTAGTTACACTGGGAGGGTACAAGCATGGTTGCATTTGAGTAACCCTACTTCTGTGGAGCGCAAGCATTAATTGTAATGTCCTGAGTTGCTGCGTTCTGTGGACTTACTACAGTTGTTATCAGAAGCCAGTTTTGGTTTGCTTTAAAAGTGATGGTTAATGTCTGGGCTCTGTGACTGTTCTGAAGGGTGGCCAGCTGTTTGTCTGTTGTTGTTCCTTCCATTTTCTTTGTACATGGAATAGATGTGGAACAGAAGCTGCCAGGTGCTGGATTTAATGTAATGCGCATGTAGGCACTGGGGGGGGGGGAGCTCACCTGACAACAAGCTGCACCCAGACCTTGCTGGGCTGCTTCCATTGGGACAGGGCTGTACCCATTTAGCGCGGTGACCTAGAGCCAACCTCATCCCTTAGGGACCCACCAAGCACCCACGTCTGTGATGTAAGGAGTTATGAAAGGGAGCCTCATCCACTGCTATGATCTGAGTACCATTACTTGTTACCACTTGTAACCACTGCCTTTCTCCTGTTGCCTGAAGCCCAGATTACTCCTTTAACATAATTGTGAGTCAGAGAAGCAGGGAGAGAGCACAAACACTTCTGCACTGGTTAGCAGTGGTAAAGTGCACTAAAGCCAGCAAAAACGAGGTCAGAAAAGTGGAGGAGGTAAGCAAAAGTTGAGGGGAAGACCCCTCTAACACTGTCAGGTCTAACAGGAAAGCACACCAAGAAGTCACACCCTACCTGACTACTGAGAGATTCCTTTATGAGATTAAGACTGGAGATTCTTATTCCTCTATTGTTCTGAGAAGAGACTTACAGGACATGGTCAGATCATTGTCTGATGCCTACAAGTAACATCACAGGTCTTTGTCCCCTTCTCTAGGTTCCCCACCATCTTCAGATCCATCAGCTTTTTCAGTCTCTTCTCCATCATCCTATTCATGTTGAGCCTTCCCTGAATATGACAAGTACAACACTTCCTTTACAGGAAAACGCTCAGCTCTTGTGAAAAAGTGCATCCTTAAATATACTGTTTATTGCCTACCTGTCCTCGAATTTACAGCTGTCAGGAGAAGAAAAACAACCTACCACAAGTAGAGATTGGTTTCAGCATTTCAAATGACCTACTTTTGGTAACATTCTGGTGATTCAGCAGTACAGAATGTCCTTCTGAGAGAATCCAGGGAACTTCGAGAGTCTCTGTTCCCCGATTCATAGGAAGGCTGTATCTGTTAATTAAAGAGGAAGCGGGATTGCTTCAGACCCTGGTTATTGATCATCTAGTAGCAAACCTAGGAAGTAAACCCTCTCTCCTTACTGAGGACTTTATATTATCTGACTCTATTGACAAGAAGGTTGAGGGAGCTAGTACAAGTTCACATTCTGGTTTTACTTTAGACATTTTGGGGGTTATTTTAACTTTGGAGGAGGTGTTAATCCGTCCCAAAAGTGACGGAAAAGTGACGGATTTACCACCAGCCGTATTATGAGTCCATTATATCCTATGGAACTCGTAATACGGCTGGTGGTATATCCGTCACTTTACCGTCACTTTTGGGACGGATTAACACTCCTCCAAAGTTAGAATAACCCCCTTTGTTTGATAATTTGAAATCCTCAGCCATGACATCAGCTGGGTTAGTTGCTGCTTGAAGACATCTTCAATTGAGGAATTGGAAGGTGAAAGCAAATCAGAAGAGTTTTTGCTAAGGATGCCCCTTTCTGACAATCAGCTATTTGGAGAGCAACTCTAGAAGGTATTACATGAGCCAAAAGCAATTGTAACCCTTTCATAAGATACAGAGATCTTGGGAGGTACATAAGAAATACCCTTACTATTCCAAGAAAATAGGTTCAGACTTCTTCCATAGCAGAGCCTGATTCCATCCCAGGCGTCATAATCTTCTCCTTGTTCATTTCATCAGTTGGGGAGCAATGTAAACCCGGAGAAGGGTTTCTGCTTATATTTAGATTCCTGTAGGAGGTTGTATTTTTCTTTTCTAACAGATCAGGAATTAACTGATTAGGGACACATGAGTCCAACAAGTAGCTTCCACCAGCTCAAGTTCCCAAGAATTTGCAAGAAGAGGCAATCTCTCTGGGACAGCATTTCTCTGTTGGTTTTAAAAAATGTGGTACACCCTGCCCCCATCTCAGAGTTTTCCCTGGAATGTTATTTCAGGGTTTCTTTGGTACAGAAGGATTCAGGGGGTTATCAGATGACCATTGACCAGAGGTTTTAAAATAAACTCCATTCAAGATGAGCACGCATAAGAGAATCACATCTCCTATGTCCAAAGAAGACTATCCCACAAAGATCGATCTCCTGGATACCTACTTACATGTATCCATATCCCTATCACAACAACACTTTCTCAGGTTTGCAGTAAGGTTGGGCGAGACCTCCGCCTCCTCCGGCAGAGTTAACTGATTTTTTGATACTCCACGCTCTGGTTGAAGCGTGGAGTTGGCCCAAAACTCTTCTAGCCCCGGCAGCAAAGTGGAGCTCACCACAAGCGCATTGCAGCCCGGTTAAGGGCCACACAGTGCGAGCGCAGACAGTATACACTTGAGCTGTGAGGACCATATGTGGCCTGCAATGAGAACTCAGCACAAAGACGATGTCAGTGATGGCTGGGCCTGGCCTCGGAGCTGCTGCTGAGGGGCTGCACTGGTGCCAGCATTGAATCCAGACCTCCCTCCTTTTACTGTCCTCCGTCTGGGAACAGGGGGCTGAAGCAAGCAGAAAGCCAAGCCGCTTGCAATGGGAACCTGTCTGGACCAAGGTAAGAGCTTGTTTCTCTTCTGTGAGCACACGGGGCCGGCACGGTGCATGGACAGGATTTGCATATGAGGGGGGCCTGTGCTGGGGAAAAAGGAAATTTGCTGTCAGAGCTCCACTTTTAAAGAACCTGTCTCCCTAGAGTCCCTGAGAAAAGAAGTGGTGTTATGTGGGTACAGTGCTTAGGTCAGCAGGGAAAGCTGGAGACTGCAGAGCGTCAGACTGTTGGTGGTGAACTGATTTGCTGCTGCTAGTGCGGAGCCCAAACAAAGGGCAGTCTGAGGCTGTGTGTAAGTGCAGAAGGAGCAATTGGAATGCTGGTGCAAGACATGGGGTGTGCTTGGCCCCCGTAGCAAGTTTGTTAAGGAGGGCAGTTGGTGACAGGAAGTGAGCACGTGTGGTTGAGAGCACCAGGCTCCAGGCCAGTGGGCTGTGTCAGCACAAGAGGCTTGAAACAAGCTTATGCTGCGTAAGAGCCGGCATACACTCTGGCCTGAATGCGCCCAATCTCAGAAGTTGTAAGAAGGCCCAGGCTGTTTAGTGCTTCTGAGATCGGGCGCTTTCATCACCAAGGTGAGCAGGGCAGGTGGGACTCTGCTCCCATGCAAAACTCCGTTGGATTCCACAGAGTTTTTTCCCAACTCTTCTGAATGCTGCAGAGTAAAACTCTGTGAGCGCTGCCTACCCCTAGTTTGCAGTGGATACCTGACACTGGGTTCTTCGCTTCGGACTCAAGACCTCCCCTACATATTTGCCAAGGTTCTATCCCCAGTCCTGGACCATCTTCATTCACAGGGCGTAATAGTGCTTCCTTACTTGGCCAATCTGCTGTCCAGGCTCCCTCACTCAAACTGTCTGTGACACCTACATCCTTCACATTGCAGACAGTACAGAACTTTGGATTCCTGATCAAGCCACCCAAATACCTACTCAGTCCATCTTAGAAGCTGAAATATATTGGAGCATTGTTCAACATGTGCCAAGGCATTGTCCTCCCCAAATCCAGAAGCTGATGTTCAAGATCTTGTTGCAGAGCTTACTCTTTGGAGAAAAGGCATCAGGGGTTGCAGGTTCATGGGACTATGGCTAGTGTCACAAATCACTCTTTTCACTATGTCTTTCTGTTGCCTTATAGGTATTATGGATGGCACTCATTGCACGTTTTAATTTTCTTCTCTTCCTTCTGTCAGGCGGCAATGCTTAATATTATACCATGGCCCAGATTCACCTAGGCCAGTTGGTGTTTCACATTCTAGACCATTGACTTACACTTCAGCAGGACTTCAAAGCCCAGCTTCCAGTCATTCTCTCAATTTGAGAGAGAATTATCTGATGAACCGCGCCAGACATTTAGACAAGTGGACTTCTTTTTCATAATCCAGTCTGCAACAACCTGGGAATGAGTCTGATACTTTTACTTACCTCTTGGATGTGGTAAGATCAGGTACAATTTATCTGAGCAGATCTGCTGAATACAGAACGTGGGAAGGAAATCTCAGAGGTCAATAATGTATATTCAACTCATGGTATGGTAGCATCATGTAGTAAATATGCAGGTGTGTCTATAACATAGATTCGTAATGCTGCAACCTGATCCTATCCAGCAACATTCGTTTTGCATTACAGGTTAAATGTAGCCACAATTTCAGACTTGGCAGGTGGTTCACCGGTTTGTTGAAATCTGTTTATGTTGCAATATGAAAAGTTAATATAAGGATATTCTTGGGCAGACCTCGTGAAGTACATGGTGGAATGAGGAAGGAGAAGAGGAGGTAATGCTTGAATTACTTACCGGTTGTCTTCATTACTGCGATTCTCTTACTCGTCCCAATACTTAAGAACGTCCTTCACCAGTTTTACTGTCAGGAAGGCTGTGTCAGGAACAAGAAGTGTTTTGGGAGGTTAGAGGTTTTTTGACTATATTCTCAGTACCTTTAATGGAAATAGAAGGAAGCTTTTAAAAACTCTGGCTGGAGCATAACAAATGAGTACATTTTCCTCAATGAGTCAGTCAGTATTGGGACGAGCAAGGGAGGATCAGAGTATGGAAGACTGCCAGTAAGTAATCCAAGCATTACTTTTGAACTCCTGTGCAGGGTTTAAAAAGTAGGCAGTTGCTCATTACAGCTAGTTTTCACTGAAAGATGTCAAATCCTTACTCAGAGTCGGTGCTTTATGAAAGTGAAGCAAAACAGCTAGCAGCCTTACAGTTATGTCAGTATAAAGTGTCACATCACATGCTCAATAGTTCAAAATAGTTAGAAATTAAGAAACAGGGAGTACTGAAACCATAAAAGGCTGTTTTGTCTAAACCGTCAAAAATCCACTGTTCCTGGCGTTAGTGTAGATATTAGCCGAAAATATGAGCATTGTGTTTGCCTTTTGCAGATAATTGACATTTTCTCTAATGTTTTCTTGAAAGGGGAAGTGCCATTCCTGCTGTGTTCTTACTCTCTTCCATTAGAAACAGGCCTTCCAAGATTTCTGCTTAGTTACGTGTTCCATGACTTCTCCTAAAGGACAATCTCATTACCTGACCTGTGCCAATAGAACACATTCTCATACTTGTTTGAATTGCGAACACCAATAAGTGGCTTCTGGGAGATAACAGAACATACCAACTGATAGCGTAGTCCGAATTCATGTCTTTCTGTAGAATAAATTGAATCTCCTGCCGATGTGAATGGACATTGAATCTCCGGAGAAACTGTTTACAAATACCCAATGAAACTTTATCTTTCTCTGTAGCGGAAAATGCATTACGACAATGGATAGCGGTTCAATAAAATATAGGTTTCTTCTTCACAGCCAGAGCTCAGAAAGGTCCGGGAGGGGATGCAGAATTAAAACTTGCACGCGCACGAGGAACTCTGGGGCTGAATACTTCATCATACTGTTTTTCTTCAGGCAGTGAAATTCTTTATGCACTTTCTCATTACTTTCTATCCGCACAGTGCCATTCGGGATTTCAAAATAGGAATAGCGAGCAAGCCAATTGCCTACCAACGGGGTTCAACTGAATTTCCTGCTATTTTGATCTTGGTCCAAGAGGTTTAGTTTGAATGGTGCAGCCGGTGCAGTGGTAGCGGGCCTAGTCTGGGATGCTTTTCATCCCGAAACTAATATGGTTTCTAATGTCTTCTTCCGGAATCAGTGAGAACGGGTGCTTACTTTGAGCTGGTGGCTGCAGGTTGTGTGCACCAGTACTGATCTTTTGGACAGGGACTTATTTTTAATTTTTTTCCCCTGAGCAAACCTGAAAAGGTGGGGGCGGATGGAGGCAGAGCATGATCGGAACCCAGAGACAAAGTTAAAAGGAGAGGTAAACGATCAGCAAGAGAGTGAGATAAAAAACGGAGGGACATATTTATACTCGGTTTGTGCCGAATTAGCGTAATTTTTTTTACGCTAATTAAGCGCAAACCTAAACCCATATTAATATTTTGGCGCTAAAAGTTATGGAGTTAATGTCATTACCTTGCGTCAATGATATGCAAGGTAGGCGTTCCCGTGCAAAAAACTATGTTATGGTTCTTGCGCCATATATTATCCCCCATGCTAAAATCATGCACAGGGAGATGGGGGACCCATTATTTAATGAATAGGTATGGGCAGGCATTAGGGGACCTGTGGACCTCATTCCAGGCTCAGCGACCATGGAAAGAGCCCACAAGAGCCAGTCCCTGGCCCCAGGGCCCCAGGGACACACCCACCCACACCAGGAAGACACCTAAGGATGGGGGGACACCATCCCAGGTAAGTAGAGGTAACTAGAGGTGAGTATATTAAAATTATTTTTTTTAGGTGCCATAGGGGGGCCTAACTTGGGCCCCCCCTACATGGCACTGGGCCCAATGGCCATGCCCAGGGGACATAGGTTCCCTGGGCATGGCCATTGGGCTGGGGGGAATGGCATTCTAGGGATTCTAGCGGTACCCATACGTTGTGGGTTCCATGAAGGAGACCAAGAAATTAGCCAAAATACAGCGAAAATTTCGTGTAGATCCTACAAGGGTTTCCTACAGAAAATAACAGCTGAAATAAAAAAAAAAAACATCTTTCTCCACGTTTTACTCTGTAACTTTTTCCTGCGATGTCATATTTTTATTAGCACTATACTGTTACATCTGCTGGACTCTTCTGGTTGCGGGAATATATAGGGCTTGTAGGTTCATTAAGAATCCTAGGCACCCAGAGCCAATAAATTAGCTGGGTATGGGTACTGATACTGGGTATACAGCAATTCATTTGCTGAAATATAAAAAGTGAAAAATAGGTATCAAGAAAACCTTTGTATTTCCAAAATGGGCACAAGATAAAGTGTTGAGAAGCAGTGTCAAAAAGTATATGTGCCGCCGAAGCAAGCACAGTGGTTATTTGCACATCTCTGAATTCCGGGGTGCTCATACTAGCATGTGAATTACTGGGCATTTCTCAAATAGATGTCTTTTTTACACACTGTCTTGAATTTGGAAGGAAAAAATGTAGAAAAAGACAAGGGGCAATAACACTTGTTTTGCTATTCTGTGTTCCCCCAAGTCTCCCGATAAAAATGGTAGCTCACTTGCGTGGGTAGGCCTAATGCTCCTGACAGGAAACACAACATGGACACATCAAATACACATTGAAATCTGACGTGTTTTTTTAAAGTCCCTAGCTCTAGATTTTGGCCTTTAGCTCAACCAGCACCTAGGGAAACCTACCAAACATGCACATTTTTTAAAACTAGACACCTAGAGGAATCCAAGATGGGGTGACTTGTGGGGCTCTCACCAGGTTTTGTTACCCAGAATCCTTTGCAAACCTCAAAATTTGGCCCAAAAAACACGTTTTCCTCACATTTTGGTGACAGAAAGTTCGGGAATCTGAGAGGAGCAACAATTTTCCTTCCACCCAGTGTTCCCCCAAATCTCCCGATATAAATGATACTTCACTTGTGTGAGTAGGCCCTGTGCCCGCAAAAGTAAATGCCCCTAAACACTATCTGGACACTTCAAAATTATCAAATACAAAACTACCTGTTTTTGCAGGGGGAGGGGGGCACCTGCGTTTATGATCCTGGGCTCAGCAGTCATCTAGAGAAACCCAGACATTTCTGAAAACTAGACAACCAAGGGAGTCCAGGGAGGTGTGACTTGTGTGGATCCCCCAATGTTTTGTTACCCAGAATCCTCAGCCAACCTCAAATTTAGCTAAAGTTTTTTTAAATATTTCCCACATTTCTGTGTGGGGTCTCCTGGTAAAAAAGATACCTCACTTGTGTAGGTGGGTCAAGTGCCTGTGACAGGGAAGAGCCAAAAACATGTTGAAATTGAGGGGGGAAACAATGCGGGCCCAAAAGTGCAGTTTGAAAAAAAACATTTTTAGGCTGACAAGTGCAGCAGAATTATTATCGGTATAAATGCCGGGTGGTAGGAATTATGTGGATTCCCTCAGATTCAGAAAGGTTCCATCACAAAAATGTGGGAACATGTGTGATTTCTAGCAAAGTTAGAGGTTTGCAGGGCATTGTGTGTAAACCCAAAATAATCAAATCTCCTCTTGCTTGCTGTGGGATAAGATGTTTCAGTGTGTGGAGGGAGAGCTGAAAGACTGTTACCCCCTTCAGTTGGGGCATAACCAGGCCCATACTGGTTGGCAGCCACCACCCCACTACCTTTTTTTTAAAATTCCCTGGCATCTAGTAGACTTTCTGCGCCCCCCCCCCCCCGGGTGTGGAGCGGGGGTAATTGCCCACACAGGTGGGCAGAACAACTTTGGCCCCATTTATTTGGGGTGGGGGTGTGGCCATACCCCCAGCCTCTTATTCTGAAAAAAAAAATCTTCCCTGGTCTGTGGTGGGCTTTCTGTCCCCCCCCCTTGGGAGCAGATGGGCCTTCCAAACATAGGCTGATCTGCCCCCAAGGGTGGCAGATATGGCCAACAGTAATGTTCCCCCAAGGGGAGTCACCCTTGCCCAAAGGGCTGCCCCCCAAACAAAACACACATACACACACACCAATCCCTAGGGCCTAAGTGGTTTCTGCTCCCCAGGGGGCAGATCGCCCTAATAGAAATAGGCCGATCTGCCCCCAAGGTGAGCATAAATGGCCTAAAATAAATTTGCCCCCCAGGGAAGCGACCCTTGCCGAAGGGGTCGCTCCCCTTGCGTGAAATTGGCACAAACAAAATCGCCCGATCTGCCCCCAGGAGTGGCAGAAAAGGCCTAAAAATATTTTGCCCCATTGGGAAGCGGTCCTTGCCCAAGAAGCAGCTTCCCTTAAGCATAAGTATATAAAAAAAAAATCCCTGGTGTCTAGTGGTTTCTGCCCCCCCCCGGGAGCAGATCGGCCTAATTATATTAGGCCGGGAAGAAATGGCCTAAAAATAATTTGCCCCCAGGGAGCGACCCTTACCTAAGGGGTCACTCTCCACATATTAAAAAATAAATAAACAGAAAAAATATCCCTGGTGTCTAGGGGTTTTCTGCCCGCCCCCCCACCCACGGGGCAGAAATGGCCTAAAAATTATTTGGCCCCCTGGGGAGCGCCCTCACCCAGGGGGCCACTCCCCTTATGTGTAAGTATCACCCCAAAAAATTCCCTGCTGCCCAATCGCATCGCAGTATAGCATGCTTCCAGCGCGATGGGAAGGTGACATCTGATGAGGTCAGCACTTGATCGTGTGCTGACGTCATCAGATGTCACTGGGGGGCTCGGGTGGAAGGGGAAGTGATTACCCTTCCAACCCTGCCCTGGCAGGTTGAGGGGGATACCCTCGGGGGGAGTGCCATCGCTTCCCCAAGGGCCTATACCATGACGTAGTGGTTACGTCCGTGGCGCATCAGAGTTAACTCCTGCTCAGAGAATTGTTTTCAACGGACCTCAATGGGCTTTGCAGGATTAGCATCAAAAATGTTGCTGCCAATCCTGCAAAGCTCTGAACTAGCATAAAAAATGTTGATGCTAATTCCCCTATCTACCGCCCTGGTGCGCCGTATCTTTGAAACAGCACACACATAGTGGCATTATGGGGGGGGTAAGGGGCGCACAAAAAATGGCTGGGTGCAGCACCACTTTTCTTAATTCAGGGCCAAAGAGTAAACATGACTCAGTCACCCACACTTGGTGGTGTGGCCAATCTAAAACACTCAGCCTTATTACGAAAATAGGAACTGCATGATATCGAGTTACCAGCATTGATCAGGCACAAATTTAACTGGTCTCATGAGTAACTCTCTCTTACATGCCAAAGATACCCGATTGCCTTTACATGGAGAAGTCTGTCGTATTAGGGGAAAATCCTCCTCAGCTAAACAGGTAGTACATGTCTTTAGTCTGTAGGTTGTTGAAGTTTAAACCGTAAAGGCTTCTCAAATTGGTGCTTTTATCTCTGAACTTACGATAAAAAATATGGTACAACAAGAACCATTGGTAATTGCAGTAAATATGAGACACCCTCTCACAGAACATCTACTTGCTAATGGGCTTGCTAATGGGGGTAGAGGTATTATGTTCATGGGAGAGGAACACAATGTGGATAGAACAGAAATCCTCTATTCATGGGTTACCTTTCCTGCAGCAGATGCAAATTGATGCACATTTCACAAAGATACTGTAACAAACCCACCTGCATAATTCAGAGCACATACACATCTAGAAATACCACTTACGTTTCAAAAACACCATAATTGGTTTCAAGTTGCCCTACTACACATTGTTAATAAAGTTAGATTAGGTCCTTCAAGTAAGGATGGACTTACATGGCAATAATTGGCAACATATGTACCATTTCCCAACCTACCAAATTTTCAGGCAGCTGATCTGCGATCATTGTATACTAACCTTGTTAGGCGATATAGACGCTTAATACAATTCATAATACAGGCTCTAAATACTGCCCCAGCGAGGGCTGCTCCAGCTATACTCTGATTAGCTACACCTGGGATAAACTCATCAACTGTTTATGCAATAATGGTTAAGGTTCTCTCTAAATGCAATAAAGTTCTGTTTTGTTAGCACCAAAAAATGAATCAGCTGGAAGCAGCATTTCCCCATACATGTCCACTCTTGGGGCACAGTATTTTTTGCAATTTATAGTACAATGCATGGTACACCAACACTTGCAAATCTTCTGTAAGTGTTAAAAGAAATACAAAATGAACATGGGGGAGCCACTGCCCTGGATTTGGGAATGAAACTAATAGACAACTTTTCCACAGTCTTCTCAATTATTTAAAGTAATATTAAAGGAGAAACAGCAGCATTGGCAGTATGCCAGCAGCTCCAGGATGCTCCTCAAATAGACCAGGAGGGCGAGCTGGCAATGATTATCCCCAAGATTATACTAGTAGAGGTCAGGATAGTCTGGGGCTGCTCAAGTAAATTACAGCTTCAATGTAATTGCCGGAAGGATAATATCAAGAAAGCACACAAGAGTTCTGAAACACACTGGGATAAACAAAAAAATATATAAAATCAAACAAAGAGGAGAATCTCTGCATTCCGAGAACTTTGAGAAAAAATACAATCTTAGAAATGGAAACAATTTAAAACCTTCTGACAGATATCAGTATACTGATACATGCCCTTCTTATATGTTTCAGGACTCAATCAACAAATTGACAGAGAGAGGAGAACGGTCCAAGCACAAAAATGAGGACGTGAAACCAAGATATGTCACGTCTAACGAAGGTGACACAGTACCAATAGCATACAAGTCACACTTTTACTCCAATGATTTCATGTGTTATGCATCTATAGAAAAAATACCCACTAGCCCAGGAAAATCTTATCATTGTCATTACCCCAATAGCTGACCTTGAGGCTGTTACCAGAGCCAGCATTCCAAATGCAAAAACATTACATCCACGCTAAATACAGTGGGTTACCTACATGACTGCCACTGATGCTGAATATGTGTTTGACTCAAAATTAAGGACCCAAGAAGTTCTCCAGTATGAACTTGAATACCCCACGCCCATTAATGGCATGCCTCTTGAACAGTACAGGATCATAATCTGCACTGATGGTTCCACTCAACCAGCTGTAGGTACCAAACATCAATACTTCACTGCTTGCACAGCCATTTCTGGAGTAAGGAGGGATGGTAAATTCCACCCACAACAGACCTACATGCAGTCCTAGGGGAATGCACAGTACAAGTTGCTGAGCTGAAAGCTTTGATTTTTGTGTTGGAACATACAGATCCTGAAATTCCAACACTTACCTTGTGCGATTCATATTATTGTTCCCAGTCCATTAATGAACATTTAGATTACTAGAGCCTTTATTTCTTCATAGATTCAAAAGAAAACACCATAAAACACAAATTTCTTTGGGGGAAGTTGGCAGGTCTCAAAAACAAACTGACAAGGACTCATGTCGTACATACGTTGGGCCACTAACATGTTGGGATACACGTTGTAGGAAATCCACGGGCTGATGAAGCGGTCACATTTGTTGTTGCTATAGCTTCTAATGCTGCTATAACGTGTTCTCATACGCGGGTGGATGAGACATCGAGCCTTCTGTGAATGCCTTGGCTGATGACAAGTCCTTCTCAAAAGCATACCCTATCAAATATTCATAGCACTTAAGTGCCCAAAATATTGCCTTTGTTAGAATACCAGGAACTTAGGCTAGATCTGATTACAGCAGCACATGAGGGTGTTGCCTTTGCCCTTGCTGGTGTGACGGCTACCATCTCTCAACTACAAAAATGCTATTGGTGGCGTGGTCTATACAAGCAAACCAAGCAGTAAGTCCTCATATGGGACATTTGTTAACACATTAACAGTTCCACCATCAAGCCCCCACCATAGACACCCCTCTAAATTTCCAGCAAGCCTTTGTAGTGTTTGTATCTGGATCGTTGAGGTCCCTTTAAATTCAGATGGTGTATACAAAGACATTCTGCTTGCTATAGATTCTTCCTCCAGATTCCTATTGGTGTGGTCACAATGATAAGCTGATGTGTGCTTTTTTATTGAGATTTGCATGTCTTTATCTGGACATATGCAGTTGCAGCATTCCACTTGGACCAGGAACCTGCTTTTGCCTTCAGGGTTTACAAGGGCACCATGGGAATGATGGTTATTGGAGTGCATTATTCTTCTCCATACCATCCCATGGGAAATGGTGTCATGGAGAGGAAAGTCCAGGACTTAAAGCAATCCTTAACAGCTAGGGTACTAGGATCATGTTGCAGTTGGATCCATCATTTGTATGGAGTCCACAGAGCATTAAGGGCCGTATCCCCTAGGAAGTCCTGTTTAACATCCCCATGTATGTCCCAGATCTTGATGGCCTTTGTGTGGTGGCAGCAGAAACACCTTTTGGCATAAATTAATGTGTCACTGTCCTTCAGAAAGATACGGCATTTCTGCATTAAGCATTCATCAGCATATGCCACCACCTTGGGAATGAGTGATTCAACCACATCCACTGGCTGGATTCTAAAGGTCGGGGATCTAGTTTGAGAAAAGATACCTTTGAAAAAGGAGTTTGACCCATCCTACTGGGTACCATTGTCAGTTCTTGGCATACATGGTACCAGAACTATCATCCTACCTATGCTTTCTGGTTCCAGTGACAACAGCTTTGTCTCCATTGACCTTGTGAAATTGCACCATGTGGCCAATTGTGCACAGTAGACCACCAGGATTCCTCTGTAGTTGTCTTGCACCTCTCACTACCATACAGGTTATACCTATACAAGCATTAAACAATGCTGAAACTATTTACCCAGGTTTGGGAAGGGTGGAAAATTAACTTTTTTTGTCGCAGATCACCTCCCCTTTCTAGGGTTGAGTGAGGCACTTCAGTTTTGCCAAGTAACCAGGCCGACAGCTTCCAGACAGTGTAGGAGAGACTCAGTCACCCACACTTGGTGGTGCTGCTGTCCTAAATAAAAGCAGTTGTAGTTCCAAAATAGGAACTGCCCAACAACACACACAGCTTATAATTAGTGCATTTGTAACAGTCAACCACACACAGAAAAGCATAGCAGATGCAATAGGGTGACTCTAAACCTAGACAGAGCTTGCAGAGATCTGCTATGAGGAATTTGACAGAGTGGCCCAAAAACTCTGTGAGATTTTGCTGAATTCTGTGAGCTGGTGAACAGCTGGATGCACCGTTCACGCTATGTTTTTTTAGTTTAGGATCATGATGCATGTTCTTGCGCTGGAAACTGCATGGGAACAGTACCACGCGGTTCTCATGTGTGTAACTATATTGTTTTTTTCTGTTCTGTGCATGGTGCTGGGCCCTGTTTTGAATTCACCCTTAATCTTCTCAATTCTTTCCCTCTCTGGCTCATCCACCTCTCATTTTCCTTTATTGTATCATTATGTCTGTTTGATTATTATACATTTTTGTCCTTTTTTGTGACTTTTGGTACTTTTTTGTTTTCCATTTACTTCTTTAGTTGTTGCTTTCTTCATTACTTCTTCTATTTCTTTTTTGTTACCAACCAACTCCATAGCAGAGAAGGGTGAAAGAGGGAGTGGTGGTACCAGTGCGGCAGCTAGCCACAAACCTTTATGGCTAAGGAGGCTAAGGATTGCATTTCCGCCCAATTTGTGCCATGCTGGAGGTGGCAGCACTTGTAGTGTTTGTACATCCCCAACTTCCCTTCATGCTTGCAGCAGACGGCAGGTCTGGGAGCAGCTATGCCAGTGGAAGCACCGATTGATGTTGCGGAAGGTGTGTGCTGGTGCATGCATCAACACAACGGGATCGAGTGCACCCAGCAGCAGTTAATGCACACTGGACAGACATATTTGACCATGAGCAGGACCTGCTCAACCTCAAGGTATTGGGGCTCAGTGAGTAATTGTTGATTCATTTGTTTTTTTTCTACAATGCTAGTTTTTTTCAAATAAACTGCTTCCCACACTCAGAGGTAAGTTGAGTTTTGGGTTCAACAAATATTATGTGATCCAGTTTGGACTGGCCAGGTGCTACCTAATCCTGCTCATTGCACCCCCTTGGGCTGATTATTTCAGAAGCCATACAGACTCTTCTGTCCTGTCACTAAGATAGTGGCAGTAGTAGTAAGTAATATCAGTGAGTTAGGGTTCTCTGTGCATTTTTTTATCTAGCTTATACAGTCCCAATTGCAATCTCCCAGTGATGTGTAGTATGCATCTATGCATTGAGAAGGGAGACTGAGTTGTCCCATCATAAGTAGTTGAGAAGTGTAGGAGGCTGGCCTGGCTTGTAGTGGGTACCAAGGGGAACTTACACTCTGTACCAGGTCCAGTTATCCCTTATTAGTGTAGAAGAGGTGTTTCTAGCAGCTTAGGCTGATAGAAGGTAGCTATAGCAGAGCAGCTTAGGCTGAACTAGGAGACATGCAAAGCTCCTACTATACCACTGGTGTCATATGCACAATATCATAAGAAAACACAATACACAGATATACTAAAAATAAAGGTACTTTATTTTTATGACAATATGCCAAAAGTATCTCAGTGAGTACCCTCAGTATGAGGATGCCAAATATACACAAGATATATGTACACAATACCAAAATTATGCAGTAATAGCAAAAGGAAGTAATGCAAACAATGTAAAGTTACAGTAGATTGCAATAGGAGCACATAGGTATAGAGGCAACACAAACCATATACTCCAAAAGTGGTTTGCGAACCACGAATGGACCCCAAACCTATGTGAGCTTGTAGAGGGTCGCTGGGACTGTAAGAAAGCAGTGAGGGTTAGAAAATAGCCCACCGCAAGACCCTGAGAAGTAGGTGTAAAGTGCACCTATAACCCCCAGAGAGCACAGAAGTCGTGATGGGGGTTTCTGCAAGGAAGACCAACACCAGCAAAGCAACAACAGTGGATTTCCAGACCTGAGTACCTGTGAAACAAGGGGACCAAGTCCAAGAGTCACGACAATGTTGAGAGTGGGCAGATGCCCAGGAAATGCCAGCTGAGGGTGCCACGAAGCTGCCACCGGATGGTAGAAGCTGTGGATTCTGCAAGAACAAAGAGGGCTGGAAACTTCCCCTTTGGAGGATGGATGTCCCGCATCGTGAAGAAGCTTGCAGAGGTGTTCCCACGCAGAAAGACCGCAAACAAGCCTTGCTAGCTGCAAGGGTCACGGTTAGGGTTTTTGGATGCTGCTGTGGCCCAGGAGGGACCAGGATGTTGCCACTTGGGTGAGGAGACAGAGGGGGCACCCAGCAAGTCCGTGAGACCTCACAGAAGCAGACAGCACCCGCAGAAGTGCCAGAACAGGCACTTGGAAGAGGAGTGAACTGGAGTCCACCTGAAGACACAAAAGGGAGTCCCAAGACACCGGAGGACAACTCAGAGGGTTGTGCACTGCAGGTTAGAGTGTCGGGACCCAGGCTTGACTGTGCTCGAAGGAAATCCTGGAAGAGTGCACAGGAGCCGGAGCAGCCGCAAATCATGTGGTACCCAGCAATGTAGTCTAGTGTGGGGAGGCAAGGACTTACCTCCACTAAACTTGGACTGAAGAGTCACTGGACTGTAGGAGTCACTTGGACAAAGTTGCTGAGTTCCAGGGACCACACTCGTTGTGCTGAGAGGGGACCCAGAGGACCGGTGATGCAGTATTTTGTTGCCTGCGGTTGCAGGGGGAAGATTCTATCGACCCACGGGAGATTTCTTCAGAGCTCCTGGTGCAAGAAGGAGGCAGGCTACCCCCAGAGCATGCACCACCAGGAAATAGGTGAGAAAGCCAGCATGATGAAGCGATATAAGGTTGCAGTAGTCGTCTTTGCTACTTTTTGGTGGTTTTGCAGGCGTCCTGAGCAGTCATCGGTCGATCCTTTGGCAGAAGGTGAAGAGAGAGATGCAGAGGGACTCTGATGAGTACTTGCATTCGTTATCTGAAGAATCCCCCAAAGCAGAGACCCTAAATAGCCAGAAAAGGAGGCTTGGCTACCTAGGAAGGAGGATAGGCTAGTAAGAAAGGTAAGAGCCTATCAGAAGGAGTCTCTGACATCACCTGCTGGCCCTGGCCACTCAGAGCAGTCCAGTGTGCCAACACACCTCTGAATCCAAGATGGCAGAGGTCTGGGGCATGCTGGAGGAGCTCTGGGCACTTCCCCTGGGAGGTGCAGGTCAGGGGAGTGGTCAATCCCCTTTCCTTTGTCCAGTTTCTCACCAGAGCAGGGCTGGGGGATCCCTGATCCGGTGTAGACTGGCTTATGCAGCGATGGGCACCATCTGTGCCCATCAAAGCATTTCCAGAGGCTGGGGGAGGCTACTCCTCCCCATCCCTGACACCTTTTTCCAAAGGGAGAGGGTGTAACGCCCTCTCTCTGAGGAAGTCCTTTGTTCTGCCTTCCTGGGCCAGGGCTGCCTGAACCCCAGGAGGGCAGAAACCTGTCTGAGGGATTGGCAGCAGCAGCAGCTGCAGTGAAAACCCGGAAAAGGCAGTTTGGCAGTACCCAGGTCTGTGCTAGAGACTCGGGGGATCATGGAATTGTCTCCTCAATGCCAGAATGGCATTGGGGTGACAATTCCATGATCTTAGACATGTTACATGGCCATGTTCGGAGTTACCATTGTGACGCTATACATAGGTAGTGACCCAAGTATAGTGCACGCGTGGAATGGTGTCCCTGCACTCACAAAGTCCGGGGAATTTGCCCTGAACGATGTGGGGGCACCTTGGGTAGTGCCAGGGTGCCCACACACTAAGTAACTTAACACCCAACCTTCACCAGGTGAAGGTTAGACATATAGGTAACTTATAAGTTACTTAAGTGCAGTGGTAAATGGCTGTGAAATAACGTGGAAGTTATTTCACTCAGGCTGCAGTGGCAGGCCTGTGTAAGAATTGTCAGAGCTCCCTATAGGTGGCAAAAGAAATGCTGCAGCCCATAGGGATCTCCTGGAACCCCAATACCCTGGGTACCTCAGTACCATATACTAGGGAATTATACGGGTGTTCCAGTATGCCAATGTGAATTGGTGAAATTGGTCACTAGCCTATTAGTGACAATTTAGAAAGCAGAGAGAGCATAACCACTGAGGTTATGGTTAGCAGAGCCTCAGTGAGACAGTTCGTCATCACACAGGGAACACATACAGGACACACTTGTGAGCACTGGGGCCCTGGCTGGCAGGGTCCCAGTGACACATACACTAAAGCAACATATATACAGTGAAATATGGGGGTAACATGCCAGGTAAGATGGTACTTTCCTACACAACCCCCCTCCCCCCAAACGAAGGACAATAAGACTAGCCATGACCTTATGAGTCTTCATTGTCTAAGTGGAAATATCTGGAGAGTCCATCTGCATTGGAGTGGGTACTCCCAGGTCTATGTTCCAGTGTATAGTCCATTCCCTGTAGAGATATGCCCACCTCAACAATTTAGGGTTTTCACCTTTCATTTGTTTTAGCCAAAGTAGAGCTTTGTGGTCTGTCTGAACAATGAAGTGAGTGCCAAACAGATATGGCCTCAACTTCTTCAGTACCCAGACCACAGCAAAGGCCTCCCTCTCTATGGCAGACCAACGCTTTTCTCTAGGGGTCAACCTCCTGCTGATAAAAGCAACAGGTTGATCCTGGCCCTCAGAATTGAGTTGTGATAAGACTGCCCCTACCCCTAATTCAGATGCATCAGTTTGAACAATTAATTTCTTGGAGTAACATGGGCTTTTTAGGACAGGTGCAGTGCACATGGCCTGTTTCAGCTCCTCAAAGCTTTCTGACAGCTAGCTGTCCACAATACCTTTTTAGGCATTTTCTTGGAAGTGAGGTCATTAAGTGGGGCTGCAATGGAGCCATAGTTCTTAATGAACCTCCTGTAATAACCAGTGAGGCCTAAGAAGGCTCTCACCTGGGTCTGAGTTGGAGGGGGAACCCAATCCATGATAGTTTGGATTTTCCCCTGAAGTGGTGCAATCTGTTCTCCACCTACCAGGTGTCCCAGATAAACCACTTTCCCCTGCCCTATCTGGCACTTTGAAGCCTTGATAGTGAGCCCTGCCTTCTGCAGGGCCTCCAAAACTTTCCACAGGTGGACCAGGTGATCATCCCAGGTGGAGCTAAAGACCGCTATATCGTCCAGATATGCTGCACTAAAAACCTCCAACCCTTGCAGGACTGTATTCACCAACCTCTGAAAAGTGGCAGGTGCATTTTTCAAACCAAAGGGCATTACTGTGAATTGGTAGTGCCCTTCAATAGTCGAAAATGCAGTTTTTGCTTTAGCATCCTCTGATAACTTGATCTGCCAATACCCTGCAGTCAAATCAAAGGTGCTTAGATACTTGGCAGATGCCAGTGTATCTATGAGCTCATCTGCCCTGGGTATAGGGTGAGCATCAGTTTTAGTTACCTGGTTGAGACCTCTGTAATCTACACAAAACCTCATCTCTCTTTTCCCATCTTTTGAGTGAGGCTTTGGTACAAGCACCACAGGAGTGGCCCATGGGCTTTCAGAATGTTCAACCACTCCTAGTTCAAGCATTTTCTGAACTTCTTGTTTTATGCAGTCTCTGACATGGTCAGGCTGCCTATAGATCTTACTTTTGACAGGCATGCTGTCTTCAGTATATATAGTGTGCTCACACCAAGAAGTGGTGCCTGGCACAGTAGAAAAGAGTTCAGAAAACTGACCTAGGAGATGTATGCAGTTGTCTTTCTGCTCAGCAGTAAGACAGTCTGCCAAAACTACACCTTCCACTAGAGTATCTTGTTCTGTGGAAGAGAAGAGATCAGGGAGATGGTCACTCTCTTCTTCCTGTCCTTCATCTGTTGCCATGAGCAGGGTGAGATCAGCCCTGTCATAGTAGGGTTTTAGGCTATTGACATGGAGCACCCTAAGGGGACTCCTGGCAGTGCCCAGGTCTACCAAGTAGGTGACCTCTCCCTTCTTTTCAACAATGATGTGGGGTCCACTCCATTTGTCTTGGAGTGCTCTTGGGGCCAAAAGCTCCAATACCCACACCTTCTGTCCTGGTTGGTACTGAATCAGAACAGCCTTCTGGTCATGCCATTGCTTTTGGAGCTCTTGGCTGGCCTGAAGGTTTTTACTGGCCTTTTTCATGTACTCAGCCATTCTGGATCTTAGGCCGAGTACATAGTCCACTATGTCTTGCTTAGGAGCTTTTAAAGGTTGTTCCCAACCCTCCTTCACAAGTGTTAGAGGACCTCTTACAGGCTGTCCAAATAGGAGTTCAAAGGGGCTGAAGCCCACTCCTTTCTGGGGTACCTCCCTGTAAGCAAAAAGGAGGCAAGGTAACAGGACATCCCATCTCCTCCTGAGTTTTTCAGGGAGTCCCATTATCATTCCTTTGAGAGTTTTATTAAACCTCTCTACCAGTCCATTTGTTTGTGGATGATAAGGTGTGGTGAATTTGTATGTTACACCACATTCCTTCCACATGGCCTTCAAGTATGCAGACATAAAGTTGCTACCCCTGTCTGATACAACCTCTTTTGGGAAACCCACCCTGGAAAAGATTCCCAGGAGGGCTTTTGCCACTGCAGGTGCTGTAGTGGTCCTTAGAGGAATTGCTTCAGGATATCTTGTGGCATGGTCCACTACCACCAAGTTAAACCTATTGCCTGAAGTAGTAGGAGGGTCAAGGGGACCAACTATGTCAACCCCTACCCTTTTAAAGGGAACCCCAACCACAGGCAGTGGAATAAGGGGAGCCTTTGGAGTGCCATCAGTCTTGCCACTGGCTTGGCAGGTCACACATGACTTACAAAAGTCTTTTGTGTCCTCTGACATCCTAGGCCAGTGAAACAGGGGGACAAGCCTTTCCCATGTTTTAATCTGACCCAAATGTCCAGCCAAAGGAATGTCATGTGCCAGAGTTAGGAGGAACTCTCTGTACTGCAGGGGAATGACCAATCTCCTGGCTGCTCCAGGTTTTGGGTCCCTTGCCTCTGTGTACAAGAGGTTGTCCTCCCAGTAAACTCTATGTGAGTCACTGACATCCCCATTTATTTTGCTGTTTGACAGCTTGCTGTCTTAGACCCTCTAATGTGGGACAGGTTTGCTGTGCCACACTCAGCTCCTCCCTGGCAGGCCTTCCTCCACCCAAAAGCTCAGCAGTGTCTGCTGCCAGCTCCTCTGGTGAAGGTTCTGCACAGGGGAGAAATTCTTCTTCCTCAGAAGTAGAATCATCTGTAGAGGGAGGGATAGTGGGTAGGGATTTACCCTTACTAACCCTAGCTTTAGGGAGCACTTGGTCCATTGTTCCAGGATCCAAGTCACCCTGTCCTTTTTGCTTTTTGGCCTGAGCCCTTGTCAAAGCAAAAATATGCCCAGTAATGCCCAGCATTGCTGCATGAGCCTCCAACTCCACTTCTGCCCAAGCTGATGTCTCTAAATCGTTCCCTAGTAGACAGTCTACAGGTAAATCTGAGGCAACAACAACTTTCTTTGGACCAGTAACACCCCCCCCCCAGTTGTGATTCACAACAGCCATGGGGTGGCTAAGAGTGTTGTTATGAGCGTCTGTCACTTGGTGCTGGTGACCAAGTAGGTGTTGTTCAGGGTGTACCAGTTTCTCTATCACCATGGTAACACTGGCACCTGTGTCCCTGTAGGCCTGAACCTCAACACCATTGTTTAGAGGAAGTTGCTTGTACTTATCCATATTAAGGGGACAAGCAACCAAGGTGGCCAAATCAATGGCACCTTCAGAGACTAACACAGCCTCTGTGGTCTCCCTAACAAGACCAACCCCAACTAAATTACCAAAAGTGAGCCCAGCTACTCCCTTGGATTGGCTATTAGTAGGTTTGCTCCCACCACCACTGCTATTACTAGGGGCACGAGAGGTTACAGTAGGGGTTGTGGTAGTGGGAGGCTTGGTGCTTTTTTTATGGACAACTGGCATCAGTTGTCCAATGGCCTTTTACTTTACATAAATAGCACAGTGGTTTCTTTACTTGATTAGAAGAGGATTTGGACCCACCACCCCCACCAGAGTGTTTTTGTGGGCCTGATGAAGACTCATTTTTAGATTTGTCCCCACCCTTGTCTGAAGACTTACCATCCTTCTTCTTGCCATCCTTGTCACCCCCTGTATGAACATTTCTGTTCACTCTTGTTCTGACCCATTTGTCTGCCTTCTTTCCCAATTCTTGGGGAGAGGTCAGATCTGAGTCCACTAGATATTGGTGTAACAAATCAGACACACAGTTATTCAGAATATGCTCTCTCAGGATTAGATTATACAGGCTTTCATAGTCAGAAACTTTACTGCCATGTAACCACCCCCCAAGGCCTTCACTGAATAGTCAACAAAGTCTACCCAGTCTTGTGAGGATGCTTTTCTGGTTTCTCTGAACTTAATCCTGCGTTGTTCAGTGGTTAAGCCAAATCCATCCAAGAGTGCATTCTTCAAAACTGTAAAATTATTGGCATCACTTTCCTTCACAGTAAGGAGCCTATCCCTACCCTTTCCACTGAAAGATAGCCATAGGATAGCAGCCCACTGCCTTTGAGGGACCCCCTGTACCATACAGGCCCTCTCAAGTGCAGCAAACCACTTGTTAATGTCATCCCCCTCCTTTTAAGGGGAACTATCTTATGCAGATTCCTAGAATCATGTTCTCTCACAGGATTGCTATCAGGAATACTGCTGCTGCCACCATGGGGTCCTAACCCCAACCTCTGTCTCTCTTTTTCTAAGTCTAGGTATTCCCTATCTAGAGCCAGCTGTTGCTGTTTAAGCTTCAGCCTGGACTCTTCCACTCTCAACTTATTGAGTTCCCTTTCCAACTTCTTGTCATCCGGGTGGGTGGGTTGGGAATGTTTTGACACAGAAGAAAGATGTGAATGAACAGAGGGAGACCTGTCACTAACAGTTGGCACCCTGGCCTCCAAGAACAAAAACATCCCTACTGTGATGGGAGCTTCCATTACTACCAGCATTGCTAGGTGGTCTGCTAAGGGGCAGATTAAGAAGGGAACCCTGCAACACTCCTACTGGGGGCTCCCCTGAGTCAGAGTGTGAGCTATCTATCAACTTTTCAGATGAGGTGCCACCCTGGGCCTTATCATTCTCAATAAGCATATTAGACAGTAACTCTCTAGAAGGGTTCTTACCTACCACTAAACCTCTATCAATGCAGAGACTCCTTAGGCTCTTAAAGTTAAGGTGATCATAAGTAGTATTGACCAAATTAAGAGGGGTTCCTACACCAGACATGATAGAAAAAGGTTTAGGGACAGATAAAAGAGAGAACAAGCTTTAGGTCTTTTTAAAGAACCGGAAAAAAAACTTTTTCAACTTTTTGAAAGTTTAAGAGTACTTTTCAGCACTTAGCAGATAGTGTAAGAGAACAAAAGCAAAACATTTTGGTTAGGTGTACATACACTGAACTTGTTTTGTATATTATTCTCTTATGAAAAGTACAAAATGACAAAGTGGTAAGTAGTTACAAGTACTTATCCCACCGCTGCACATCCAATGCAGGAGGCTGGCCTGGCTTGTAGTGGGTACCAAGGGGTACTTACACTCTGTACCAGGTCCAGTTATCCCTTATTAGTGTAGAAGAGGTGTTTCTAGCAGCTTAGGCTGATAGAAGGTAGCTATAGCAGAGCAGCTTAGGCTGAACTAGGAGACATGCAAAGCTCCTACTATACCACTGGTGTCATATGCACAATATCATAAGAAAACACAATACACAGATATACTAAAAATAAAGGTACTTTATTTTTATGACAATATGCCAAAAGTATCTCAGTGAGTACCCTCAGTATGAGGATGCCAAATATACACAAGATATATGTACACAATACCAAAATTATGCAGTAATAGCAAAAGTAAGTAATGCAAACAATGTAAAGTTACAGTAGATTGCAATAGGAGCACATAGGTATAGAGGCAACACAAACCATATACTCCAAAAGTGGATTGGGAACCACGAATGGACCCCAAACCTCTGTGAGCTTGTAGAGGGTCGCTGGGACTGTAAGAAAACAGTGAGGGTTAGAAAAATAGCCCACCCCAAGACCCTGAAAAGTAGGTGTAAAGTGCACCTATAACCCCCAGAGAGCACAGAAGTCGTGATAGGGGGTTTCTGCAAGGAAGACCAACACCAGCAAAGCAACAACAGTGGACTTCCGGACCTGAGTACCTGTGAAACAAGGGCACCAAGTCCAAGAGTTGCGACAATGTTGAGAGTGGGCAGATGCCCAGGAAACGCCAGCTGAGGGTGCAATGAAGCTGCCACTCGATGGTAGAAGCTGTGGATTCTGCAAGAACGAAGAGGGCTAGAAACTTCCCCTTTGGAGGATGGATGTCCCCCGTCATGAAGAAGCTTTCAGAGGTGTTCCCACGCAGAAAGACCGCAAACAAGCCTTGCTAGCTGCAAGGGTCGCAGTTAGGGTTTTTGGATGCTGCTGTGGCCCAGGAGGGACCAGGATGTTGCCACTTGGATGAGGAGACAGAGGGGGCTACCAGAAAGTCAGTGAGCCCTCACAGAAGCAGACAGCACCCGCAGAAGTACCAGAACAGGCACTTGGAAGAGGAGTGAACTGGAGTCCACCCGAAGACACAAAAGGGAGTCCCACGACGCCAGAGGACAACTCAGAAGGTTGTGCACTGCAGGTTAGAGTGTCGGGGACCCAGGCTTGGCTGTGCATGAAGGAAATCCTGGAAGAGTGCACAGGAGCCGGAGCAGCTGCAAATCATGCGGTACCCAGCAATGCAGTCTAGCGTGTGGAGGCAAGGACTTACCTCCACCAAACTTGGACTGAAGAGTCACTGGACTGTGGGAGTCACTTGGACAGAGTTGCTGAGGAAGATTCCGTTGACCCACTGGAGATTTCTTCAGAGCTCCTGGTGCAAGAAGGAGGCAGGCTACCTCCAGAGCATGCACCACCAGGAAACAGGCGAAAAAGCCAGCAGGATGAAGCGATACAAGGTTGCAGTAGTCGTCTTTGCTACTTTGTTGCAGTTTTGCAGTCTTCCTGAGCAGTCAGCGGTCGATCCTTTGGCAGAAGGTGAAGAGAGAGATGCAGAGAAACTCTGATGAGCACTTGCATTCGTTATCTGAAGAATTCCCCAAAGCAGAGACCCTAAGTAGCCAGAAAAGGAGGTTTGGCTACCTAGGAAGGAGGATAGGCTAGTAAGAAAGGTAAGAGCCTATCAGAAGGAGTCTCTGACGTCACTTGCTGGCCCTGACCACTCAGAGCAGTCCAGTTTTCCAGCACACCTCTGAATCCAAGATGGCAGAGGTCTGGGGCATGCTGGAGGAGCTCTGGGCACTTCCCCTGGGAGGTGCAGGTCAGGGGAGTGGTCACTCCCCTTTCCTTTGTCCAGTTTCACGCCAGAGCAGGGCTGGGGGATCCCTGAACCGGTGTAGACTGGCTTATGCAGAGATGGGCACCATCTGTGCCGATCAAAGCATTTCCAGAGGCTGGGGGAGGCTACTCCTCCCCAGCCCTGACACCTTTTTCCAAAGGGAGAGGGTGTAACACCCTCTCTCTGAGGAAGTCCTTTGTTCTGCCTTCCTGGGCCAGGCCTTGCTAGACCCCAGGAGGGTAGAAACCTGTTGAGGGGTTGGAAGCAGCAGCACCTGCAGTGAAACCCCGGGAAAGGCAGTTTGGCAGTACCCGGGTCTGTGCTAGAGACTCGGGGATCATGGAATTGTCTCCCCAATGCCAGAATGGCATTGGGATTACAATTCCATGATCTTAGACATGTTACATGGCCATTTTCGGAGTTACCATTGTGACGCTATACATAGGTAGTGACCTATGTATAGTGCACGCGTGAAATGGTGTCCCCGCACTCACAAAGTCTGGGGAATTTGCCCTGAACGATGTGGGGGCACCTTGGCTAGTGCCAGGGTGCCCACACACTAAGTAACTTAGCACCCAACCTTCACCAGGTGAAGGTTAGACATATAGGTGACTTATAAGTTACTTAAGTGCAGTGGTAAATGGCTGTGAAA
Organism: Pleurodeles waltl; assembly: GCF_031143425.1. NCBI lineage: Eukaryota > Metazoa > Chordata > Amphibia > Caudata > Salamandridae > Pleurodeles > Pleurodeles waltl. The sequence continues at coordinate 144,151,498 of NC_090439.1, read as the reverse complement.
TAACGTGGACGTTATTTCACTCAGGCTGCAGTGGCAGGCCTGTGTAAGAATTGTCAGAGCTCCCTATGGGTGGCAAAAGAAATGCTGCAGCCCATAGGGATCTCCTGGAACCCCAATACCCTGGGTACCTCAGTACCATATACTAGGGAATTAACAGGGTGTTCCAGTATGCCAATGTGAATTGGTGAAATTGGTCACTAGTATGTTAGTGACAATTTAGAAAGCAGAGAGAGCATAACCACTGAGGTTCTAGTTAGCAGAGCCTCAGTGAGACAGTTAGTCATCACACAGGGAACACATGTAGGGCACACTTATGAGCACTGGGGCCCTGGCTGGCAGGGTCCCAGTGACACATACACTAAAACAACATATATACAGTGAAATATGGGGGTAACATGCCAGGCAAGATGGTACTTTCCTACAAGAAGCAAAGATCATTCATTGCGATGTATAGTAGTTCCAAATGTAGTTTAGGTTTAGCAAATTTACATTAGTGCTTAGGTTTTGGAAATTAAGAATAGGTGAACTCGAATAGGCGATCTGATATAGAAAAATACAACTTTGCTGCATTTGCCTCTGCCTGTCAAAATGTTTTTGGGAGATTAACTGTACCACTATTTTTTATATCTTCTTGATTTTTTTCCTCAACACCCAAGGGCTAGAAGAGGGCCTTAGAGGCAGGTCAGGCAGACCACCAATTCGGCAGTTTGGCGGATCTGCTGGTCCCAGTAAGTTCTCTTGATATTCTATGATTATTTCCCGAACTATTACCTCACCCCAATTAGAATATTATTTCCTTTTTATTACTGTGCAAGTCTACTTTTTTCTACTCATCTTTGTTCTGTCTAAGGTTTGTTCAATTCTTGTTATCCCTGCCTTATCTTGCTTTTGTCCTACATTTCATGTTTCTATAGTTTCTATAGCTGTCTTCCTGCTGTCTGTACTAGCCTGTAGTTTTCTTCTGCTTGTTAGTAAGCTTTCCCTCTTCTCTTATATATCGTATGGACTGATACTGTAGTGAATCCTAGTTTGTTTTAATGGGATACAGGAGCTAGCTTAGCCTTTGGCTTGCAGACTCGTGCCCCCGTCACCCATTGACTTTTACCCTACTTAGCTTGCTCTGTTTTAGCACATTTATTTAAATAAATCTTTTAAGAAGGCTTCCTTGTTTTTAGTTAGGCCCATGTTTTAGTTTGTGTTATCAGTGCTACCACGATAAGGTGTCAATATCAAGCGACTGAGATAAACAAACTGTAGGTGTTCACTCTAGGTACTTTCTTTCTTCAAGCTTTTGAGGGAATTATTTATATAAATTACTGTCCCAAGCATGCATTGTTATCTATTGTTTGGGAACAAACCTACATCAGGGGTCCAAGTAGATCTGTATAAATATTCCTCACTTGAACAGATAGTCAGAGGGATTCCAACCAGAAGACATCGCTGCTATGGATGCTGCACGTCGCCTTGATGCTGACCCAGTCTTCGTGTCTCTACGGAGTCTGAGCTAGAGACTTCATGCCAAGGTAATGAGGGTAAAGGGCTCTTCTCATGGATATGGCATTGGCAGATTAGGTTTAACATATCTAGCTCTCCTTTAGGTTAGAGGTTAGGACTATCATGCTAGGGTATTATGACATATTACACACTTCATTTCATTTCAGAATATTTGCAATATGGTGGGGGTCTTTGTATTAATGACTTTTGTCTTTAACATTCTGTTTCTTGCACTGTTCATTATCCTAATCATTGCAGCCCATGTAAATTATCGCAGAATGCAGTTTTGTTAAAAAATAACTATTCAAACCTTACTACATCTTCTTCATTGCCTGTGTTTGACTGAGACGGTGTTCATGCGCAAAGGGTGCCACAAATCACCTTTTACTGGTTCTGTTTCTGGTGAGTGCTGCTTGTGAGCCGGGAGGGTTGGGACGACAGTTGTGACTTATTGTAGGACTGGCATAATCACCTAGAGACATTAGTACTGTCATCCTTAAAACAGAAGAAGTCTTGTCTAGAGCAAGAGTCCAACTACGACAATACTGTAAGACTAAGGGAACAGATTTTTTGACATGTTTTCTACTTTGAAGATTGAATACCTGAGTAAGGTTTTTTATGCATGTTTGTTGAGAAGGCTTTCTTTTTCTTGCTCATGCTCAAACAGTAAAATGAGAGAGTCGTCATCCATATGGGGGACACCCCCAATGTTGTGTCATATGTATTATTCATTTATGCAATAGCATACCATACCAGAAGTGTCATTCACAATTCAACATTGCTGGAAAGTAGCAAAAGGATGGTCCCAGTTCATTTGCCAAGCAAGACCTTAACATGTGTGCTTAATTGACCAATTGTTCCACCCTTTCATTGCACTTCAGTGACTTAGCTCTGTCTCTCTATGATGAAACATTTACTGTTGTCTTGGCTTGACTACTTGGCTTTTCTAACATAGTTAACCAACAAAATGTCTAAAGTGAATGATAGAAAAAGGTTGAACTTTAGTGATCTATTGCAGTTGTATATTTTGTTGAATTTGTTCTTTAAAAAAAGGGGAGGCGTATCTGGCTTCTAAAATGTGTGATGTTTTTTGTAGCTGCACCAACCACCAGTGCTGTGGCCAGGAACAGGTGGCAGCAGGGATGGGCGTTGGTAACTCATGTTGCTTACTTATTGACAAATACGAGTATACTCACTGCAAGGGCATTGTTTGTGAAACCCCCCCTATAGCAGCTATAGCCAGGGTTGAGTTCTTAATGGCCTCTTCTATCTGCAACGCAGCAGAAAGAAGATTATAAAGAACTCTACAAATGATGGGTTGATGGAAAGGGGAAATAAGTCCGGACTGTTGTTTTGCTATACTTCAGACTGAGAGAAGACAAAATGAAAGGAATGCCAACAATGCAGCACTCATAGTCTGAGTAATGAATTTATTAAGGCACTTCTAAAGGTTCGCACAGGGAAAATGTTTAGGTCAAATGCGGCAACACAAGTAAATTTCTGAAGATGATAACAGCAGTAGAATAATAATGATCATAGAAACAAACAAAGAAAATACACTACTTCAACCATGGATAAAATACCTCTATATCATGATTATTTATTCATGTTCAATGGAAAGATAAAAATAAGAATGCATCCCCATGGGGCGTGACATAGATATCATCTCTTTGCCAGCTGCAACCCGTGAACCCAAACGACCTTCGAAAAGAGAGAACTACCCACAATGGGAATCTGGACAAAGGTGTCCCCCCCCTGGAAAGAGTTCTGTCTAATCCTAGTCATCCAGCTTCCCTCTTAGATACCTTAAACAAGCTGGAGAGAAGAATTCTAGAAACTACCCAATCCATTACAATAAGTTGTTGTTCAAACATTGGCTGTACCAGGTCCGTGTTGAAAGAGCATCTTTAGAAATTAGTCACATCCCAAGGTGAGCTCCTAAGACCGAGCAGTTCCCTGCCATGCCATAAACATTGTCTGGTACATCCTTATCTCTCTCTCTCTCACTCCTCCATGTTATGTCCCTGCTCTGGTGAGAATGAGAGCGAGAGGAAAGAAAAACATATTGCATAAGTGAGCGGAAAAATCCCTGCACCACCAATTAGATAGTGTTTGAAGCTAAGTTGAGCACAAAATGGAGTCAGTGGTCAAGATGGAGATGGGGTCAAATACAGATAGCTTTAAAACCATTAAAAGAAAGGATGGGTGAAACAGTATGAAAGTGAAAGGATGTGTGGGTCGGTGATATGATGCATAGTGGGTGTTAGGAGATGCAAGGGTGGGTGAAAGGATGGATGAAAGGTATGTGGGTGAAAGGATGTCTTGGTGGATGAAGGGTGAATGGGTAGAAGGATGTTCAGGTGGATTAAAGAAGTGGTGGGTGGGTAACGATGCATGGGTAAGTTGATGGATGACTGAAAGGATGGTGAAAGGGTGGATAGGTGAATGGATGGAAGGATTTATGGATGCATAAACTAGCATGGCTGGATGATTAAATAAGGGAGCTTTTCTGGAGAGGGACATGTTCACCTACTTTGTGTGGTGATCAAAGCTTTGGATCAAAGTGTGGGGTATTTTAATTTTCTGTCTATTCCCTTAACTCACCGAATATGTTCAACAAGGCAGATATGTATCTGCCCACCCATCATCAATCAGCACCTCCCTGCCCATGGAATTTAGTTACCCATGACATTACCTAACTGCAGCATGGTTCAGTTCAGCAATACAATAGTGCTGTCTGTACAATGTGTTTCAGTTAATTAAACATTTACAAAGTTTACAATGCATTGCAAACTAAAAACAGTGTGTGTTTCTCTTCTTTCTTCTCAATGCCCACTCAGTCACCTCCTAGTCCTTTATTGTTTCATAGGTTCTGTCCCAGCCACCTAAAACAATTGAAAAATCTGTTTTTGGGATGTGCTACATTTTTCTGAACAAGTGATTCTAATATTTAATGGCTTCCATAATGGATTCATGACTCTTCAACTTTTTTCCTTTTCTACAATTGTGAACCACAGTTGGGCATGTGTGGTTAAAACATGGCCACGTGACTCGTAATAAGCCATATCAAATACCAATGGCTCCAAGGCACCAGCTATGTACTGGTACTGTGCCACTCTAGTTTTGAACATGTGTCTGCCAGAGCACTGTTTACAATTAGTCTTTTTTTCTTTCTTGATATAGCTACTCCTGGTGGACCATCTGCACACCAGGATTTAGCAGCTTGGCTGTGGTAGCAGAGGCTAGAGACCTTCTGTTCAGAGTACCAGAGGCTGGTGGCTCAACAGGAGGAGGGAGGAGAATGAGGCAGTTGCCTTGCCTGCAGGTCCCTGCTCCTCCAACCAGCTGCCAGCATCTCCATTTTCCCAGTGGCAAAAACACCAGCAATGCCACCACCAGCCGGCAGCTGCCATCCATGCCAGACTACTGCTACCCCTCCCTCCAGCTCAGACTGCATATTCTAGTTTCAAATCCTGCAGAATCTTGAGTGCCTGGACTGCAGTGTGACACACCTTGAGGGACTCCTCAAAGATCTCCAGATCCACGTGAAGAATGACCTTTTTAGCCCTTTTTTACATTTATATTGGGGGAAAGGACATGTGTTGTGGGTGTAAAGGGTGGGAAAGGTACTCTGGGACTGGGTTTGGACAAATGTTTCTTTGGACATTGGTTGGGGACAGGGTGACATGGTTGGGGAGAGGGGTGGACCAGTTGTGGGTGGAAAGGGTGGGTTTTATAATTGTTAAAAAATAAGAGGGAAATGTTTTATTTTAATTAATGTATGCCTCAAATCTTTTGTTTTTGATGTTTTACTTTGCACTACTGTCTTTAAGCGTACTCTGTTTTTTAAAATCTGCTTTAGAAAGTGTATGCCAACTAATTATACCACTGTGCTACTACTATTTCTAAATATATTGACGGCTTTCAACAAGTGCCACTCCATTTTTTGAATCCTTACGGAAGTGCTGGTACTGCAGGGAAATCAGCGGCTGAGCTGAGAACGGACGCCGGTGCCGGGTGGTTCACGTCTCGGACCCGCCGCGGAGTGCAAGACGCAGATGCGCTGTTGCCGCGGCGATCTTGGGGGAGCCGCACGAGCCGGGGGAGGACTGCTTTCTGAGACTTTTGTGTGTCCCGGCTGCCTCCCGGCTGAGGGGCTGAGGGTGCCTCCCCTGCTCCTTTCCAGCGCCAGATTCGCTGTCTTTGCTGTTTTGACCCAGGTTGAGGAGCCAGGAGAAGCCGGAAAAAGAGAGTCAGAAGGAGTTTTTGCTGCTCTCCCCGGTGGACCCCCAGCAGACCAGGTGACCAGGTGAGCAGACCAGGAGAGACCGGAAGAGACTGGGAGAGACTGGGAGAGACCGGGTGAGACCGGGTGAGCAGCTACTCCTGCTGTTTCTGGGGGGGCTCCTTGGTCGGATCTTGGCGTGCGGGACACTCCTTGACCACTCCATGGTCACCTGATCCCCCCCCCCACTTCTACCCTCTGCTTCAGCTATGGTCCCGGCCTTGGTGCCGGTGTTTAGTCGACACACCCGGCCCCCCGCTCTAGCCTCGGACCCGGTGTTGTTGGTGGTCCGGTTGGTTGGTGGTCTCTCCTAAAGACTAAGACTAAAGTAAGGTAGTAAGTAAGTAAGTAAGGAACCAAGGGGAGGGACGGCGGACGGAGAACAGAGAACGGCGAAGTCCTCGAGGATGGTTGGGCCAAGAGGAAAAACAAAGAAGGAGAGGGAGGCCAATGAGGCACTCGTTCACACAGTGACATTTCAAAGTTCGGGCAGGAACTCAACAGTTCACAAGATCTGGGGTTAGATCAGGGTCAGGACCAGGACCAGGATCCTGGAATCGTCCAGATATCCCAGGGGGGATTCAAAAACCAAGGGGAGGTCACAGCAGAGGGTGTCCAAATCAGGATTCACGGTGACGAAAACGAACCAGGAGGAGAGTTGGGTGGGACAGAAGCGGTGTCAGTGTCTCTGCTGCCAGCCCATACTGACTCCGATGATATGGAGTGTGCAATACTGAACGCAGGAGAAACTGCAGGAGTAACTGCGGGGGGCCTTGTAAGTCCTCTGTGCAGGAGACAACAGTATACACCGATGCACCTGGGCCTGGGTGCAATGAAAACTAAATTAAAAATAAACACCATTACTAACTACTATAACCAAGTGAACCAAGTGAACTTAAACTTTGAACAGCCGCAAACGCAAAGTTCCAAAGCTAGTGACCTCCCATTACAGTCATCGGGGGAAAGGGTGGCAATAACATGGGGGGGGGGTGAACTAGAACTAGAGCTCTCAGAGACCGGGTACCAGGATACTTGCCTATTCCAGCAGCGATCGGACGGTGTATCGTGACTATCCTGTCCAACGAATAACTCCCTCGGGGATGGCGAAGTGGAGTCAAATAATTTCCCAGAGTGGGGCAATTTTCCGGGAGAGCAAAGAAAAAGCAATGATTCACCTTATCCTGAACCCCAAATGGGACTATTAAACTTCGGGAATTCCTCATTAACACTCCCTCCACGAAGTGCCCAAGCAGAACTTATAGTACTCCAAAACTTAATGGGTCCTGAAATAGACCAACTACCATCTAAACAGACCCATAAACTTTCAGAGCCACAGCTTCACTGCGAAAGCCAAATTGTAAAAACTAATTTAAAGCTGTGCTGACTCAATAGTAGTTCCTTTAGCCTGGAGCTGTCCTCGCCTGACAACTCCGTTATTGGTAATATAGACCCCCAACTAAACAGTATAACGTCAGAAGATCTAATCTTCCTGGAAGGCAGCATAATAAAAGGCCACAGAGGAGAGGACGACAAGAACTTAGAAGGCCAGATAACCAACGAGCAAAGTGGGCAAAATTGGGGAAACAGAGATGACCTCTCATTAGATCAACCAATTCTCAGCATCATGAAAGTTATATGTACAACACTGGGGTCAATTGCAACAACGATGATGGCCCAGTCTCAAAAATTTGACGATCAACTTGAGCTGACTAAACAATTTACAACCTCAATACAGACTATAGATTACAGGATGGCCCTAGTAGAGGGCGTAATAAGGGAAAACCTGTTACATCAGGCAATGGCTGACAAAATGGACAAGACGGATAGACAAGCCTGTGGTCCACTGCTGGAAAAATTACTGGAAGTCCCGAAAGTAATCAAAGACATAATCGAAGATTGCAAACATAGCCTTAAAAGCACAGAGGAGTGCAATCACGAGTCAGGAAAAACAGAATCTAGATTAACTGAAAGGCCAAGAGACAGAGTAGATGGAGAAGGGCACTCTGGTCCAGGACGAGAGAATTGCCCAGATGCAAAAAGCCAGTCAGACAAGATGGAGAGAACCAACGGAAGTCCTGAATTTGGAATCAAAGCCTCAAATACAGTAGAAAAAAGGACCCCGAGTAAAAGGTCTCAACCAATAGGCAGATGGAAAAACACATGGAAAAAAGCTAGAAGAAATAAAAAACTACTAGCAAAAAAGGCTCTAAACATGCCACAACAGATAAGCCTAATAGCGGAAATCAGGAATATAGGTGTTGAGCCTGCCCAACAGCAGCATAGAGATGAAAACATCAAGTTTGAGAGTCTCGAGAAATCTACTGACAAAGCCATTAATTTCATAAATAAAAATCCTGGATTATTGTGCGACAAGAGTTGCACTCACCATTCTCATATAAACCGTATACCCATTGGCCCCTGGGGATACCAAGCAGTCGGGCATGACTTAGATAAAGGAAGGAGGCTTGGAAATGATCCTGGTACAAATCATGGGACAAAGGAGGCAAACGACTCCCTAGTCAATGGACAACCCAAATGGAGCCCAGAAACATCCAAATCAAGTACCAGCATCGATAAGTACCTCCCAGCCACAAAAATAGAACACTCAGCCCAGGTACATTACTCAAATACAGTAGGAGACCATTATGAAAAATGCCAGCAGCCTCTGAACTCCATTACTGAGGGGGCAGAACAAGATAACAGCAAAGGTGAAAGCAGAAGGGCAGAGACCCCAGAGTGTATAGGAAGCAAACAAAGTATAAAAACAACCAAGTGCGTGGACAACACAACTGCCCCGGTTCCCGCACCCCGGTCAAAGGTAAAATACTGCTCTCAGGCTAGCGCTGGAAATCTCAATTTCAATAACCAGCCAGGGTGGATTACTGATTCGCTTGCCCTACCGCGCCCAGTGCTGGACCTGGAAACTAAAGGAAAATGGGATAATTGGCCCCCAAAAAGGCAACCTTATGAAGAACATAGGAACAAAGAGTTACAACTTGGGAGGGAAAAAGGCCAGGTAGAACGAACACTGACTGGTCGGGCAGTTATCACTCATAACAGAAAAAACGAAGACAATCAACTCCAAGGAAGACGGTCGCAGGGAGGTAGCGGGCATACTGAGATCTGCACTGAAATGACTAAAGACCTTGAAGCCACGATCATGTTCATCCCTGAGTACTCCTCAAGAGGAAGTCATGACATCCTGAACAGGTCTAATATTCTACATATGGTCAATTCCCTGCCAGCCGTACAGAATGTAACATCCAAAGACCTTCTCTCAGTAAGATTCATACCAAAAAAAGAATTAGAGAACAGGGAATCAACAGAAACAGTCTGGGCCTCACCTTGGATAGCAGATCAGATCCTAAAATGTTCTAACATGATGAAGACCTGGGGAATATCTATTGCTATTCCACAAAAGGAACCATATCCAACAATATTCCTTGAAAAAGCCTTAAACCAAAATATGTTGGGTAGGCAAGAGGCAAAAGGCAATTCTGGTTCGATACTCCAGGGAGCAATTAGCTCCAAACAACAACTCCCTGAACGAATAAATCTGAGCAATATGAGGTTCTGCCTGTCGGCTAATTCCCCTAGAAACAGCAGGGGTAATCTCTCACAGTTACAGAATTACGAAGATCAACCATCTAGAAGCTTGTAGCAAAAAATGGATGGCTTGAACACAAAAGACAAAACTAGTCCCATATTAAAAATTCTAAGCTGGAACATTGCAGGCCTAAAAAGTAAAATGGAAGATAAGGACTGGGTTGAATTCATTAAAAAACAAGACATCAGCTGTTTCCAAGAAACTTGGGCTATTAATGCTATTGACCTAGATGGGTTCTCCACTTTCCACTCACCCGCTATCAAGCAAAAAATAGGAAGACCAACGGGAGGCCTGATCATTTGGTTCAGAACTTCACTACTAGGAAACTCCGTAGTAACCCATGCTGTATTAAGCAAGGAAATCCAGACGCTTGCGGTAAAATATGAGGAGTGGTCACTCGAAATAGTAAATGTGTATTTCCCTCCTATTAGCCGGGTCCAAGTCATGCCAGGTGTGCGGCTCCTTAAAGAACATATCCTAAATAAAAGAACGACGGGTTGGAGGAACCCAGCACTAGGTCATACGAACAACCGCTCTCCCCAGCCTTGTAAAACCTTTTTACTGATATGCGGTGATTTCAACACTAAACCTCATTCTATCCTCTGGGATGAACAAGTAGTAGAGGAAGACCATGCTTGGAACATTCCAACGCCCCGCATCGAATGTAGTAAAGACTCCAAGAAAGGAGAACTAATCTTTGAAGCATTAATAGAAGGAGGAATCCGCACCTTAAATGGAAGAACAAATTCAGATAGAACTTTCAAATCTACCTTTCGATCTGGAAAAAGGCAAAGTATAATCGACTACATGGCAATAAACATCGAAGCCTGGCATTATGTCATCGATATGGAAATAAGGGACAGGATTGAGAGTGATCACGACCCACTGCTAATGGAGATAGTCCATCCGGACATGAGCCCAGGGAAGGCCGTGTCTCCATTCAAATAGGAAAAACATATTAAGGTCAAATGAGGATGAACCCTATACGAGCACACCTAGTCAAACCTGATTGCTATTACATAGCACGTTTTTAAACCTACCAGTCAACAAAGCCTTACCCCTCCTGCATAATTTTAATAATCTGCTATTACAAACAACAAAGGAAAAGACCAAGCATCTTCAAATTAATCCTAAAACGATGGAGGGCTGGTTCGATGAAGAGTGTTTGAAACTAAAAAAGACCTTATCACAAGCACTAAAGAATCGGCATTTGAATGACTTTAATGAGCAATATTTTCATGAATGCAGGCAACAGTACAAAAAATTACTGAGATACAAAAGGAAGACATTCCCACATAAACTCTGGAAAATTCTACTGCAGGTAATATCGGCAGGGAACTGCAAAAAGTTTTGGGAGATAGTCAGGTGGGGTTGCGAAGGTCCTTCGAAAAACCTAGAACTGAATATTAACCCACAACTTTGGGTAAAGCATTTCACCGCCTTGTACCAGGAAGTTGCCAAGACGGCATCCGGGAGTACCAATAACCCATACAGTCTCATTCAAGGGCTGGCAGGCAGAAATCAAAGATCAAGTAAGGTACTTCCACTTCAAAAGACCTATGCAGTACCTTCAAATCGGCTTGTTAGATCAGTAAATGAATCCCAGAATGAACTAGTCCCTAACGAACTCCCCAGCACAAATTCCATGCAAGCAACCCATGCCACTCCACGTGCAATGGAGTTAATACCGGAATTCAGTGAGAAAGAAATCAAACAAGTTATTCTCCTCCAAAAGCCGCACAAGGCTCCAGGCCCAGACGGTATTCCTTCAGACGCTTACCGTAACCAGCTAACGTTATGGCTACCCGCTCTAGCCCGTCTATTCAACAGTGTTTGGCACCACGAGGTAATCCTGACTTCCTGGAAGAAATCAATAATTGTTCCAATTCATAAAAAAGGCCCTCTGGACATGGTGTGCAATTACAGGCCTATCTCACTGCTTGATAGTGTTGGAAAGATTTTTGCAAAAATGATTCAGTCGCGCCTAGACCATTGGCTAGAGGATGGAGACTTAATATCAACACACCAAGCTGGTTTTAGGAGAGGCCAAAGTACAACAGATCAACTTTTTAAGTTAAACATTATCTGTGCTAAATACGCCACCCTAAAAGACTGCCCATTATATCTGGTCTTCGTGGATCTTCAAACAGCCTTCGACAGCGTAAACCGCCAAACATTATGGCAGTTATTGTCGGAAATGGGCATACAGGGAAAAATGTTAAGGCTGTTAATTCTACTGCATACAGGAAATACTGCCAGGGTCAGATATACTACGAGAAATGATTATACGGCAGAAATTCCAATCGAGCGAGGAGTAAAACAAGGCTGTGTTTTGGCCTCAACCTTATTCAATTGTTATATAAATGAAGTAACTCAAGATCTGAGGGAATTAAATCTGGACGTACCAAAACTAGCCAATGAAAGTATACCTATCCTGCTCTTTGCTGATGACGCTGTACTACTGGCAAGAACGGAGATAGCAATGCATCGACTACTCAGGGGTTTCGAATCATTTTGCACCTCAAGGAGCATGGTAATTAATGAGGGGAAAACAAAGTTTATGATTCTTAACCAAAAACAGACGATGCAATCGACCTTTAGGGTAAACAACAAGCCTTTGGCCCGAGTGGCTACTTATGATTACCTGGGTTGCAGATTAGACGAAAAACAGACATGGAAACCACAAATTTATAAAAGCAGCATCTTCCTGGCCCAACAAGCTGGAGCAGTACTCAGATTTGCAAAAGCTACAGGCAACCATTCTGTGAGTTCTGCATTGCTCGCATACAAAACAAAAGCAAGAGCCGCAGTACTTTACAGTGCAGAGATCTGGGGATTCAGAAAGACTCCATCAATACAAGTAACCGAGAATACATTTCTACGCCGATTACTTTGTCTAGGCAATGCCACACCAATGAACGCAATAAGAATTGATCTACAAATGAGAAAGGTTGAGGACTACATTGCTCTGGCTCCAATAAGATACTGGATCCGTATTTGTTCAAAAGAGGAGCTCAAACCATATAGAGACATACTTATGGACATCATGAAGCTACAAAGCCATCTGAAATTGTGTGAGACACTTAGGGGCATATTTATACTCCGTTTGCGCCAAATTTGCGTCGTTTTTTACGACGCAAATTCGGCGCAAAACTAACGCCATATTTATACTTTGGCTTTAGACACGTCTAGCGCCAAAGTATGAGGAATGAGCGTCATTTTTTTGCGTGAACGCCTTCCTTGTGTTAATGAGATGTAAGGTAGGCGTTCCCGTCTAAAAAAATGACTGTGACGCAAATGCGTCGTATTTATACTCCCGGGCAAAAATCACGCCCGGGAGTGGGCGGGGCAAAAAACCCCGCATTTGCGCCTCTTTTTAACGCCTGGGTCAGGGCAGGCGTTAAGGGACCTGTGGGCTCAAAATGAGCCCACAGCTGCCCTCCCATGCCCCCAGGGACCCCCCCTGCCACCCTTGCCCACCCCAGGAGGACACCCAAGGATGGAGGGACCCATCCCAGGGACATTCAGGTAAGTTCAGGTAAGTATAATTTTTTTTTTTAAATATTTTTTTTTGGCATAGGGGGGCCTGATTTGTGCCCCCCTACATGCCACAATGCCCAATGACCATGCCCAGGGGACATAAGTCCCCTGGGCATGGCCATTGGGCAAGGGGGCATGACTCCTGTCTTTACTAAGACAGGAGTCATGTAAATGGCGTCTGGGCGTCGTTAAAAATGGCGCAAATCGGGTGGAGGCGATTTATTTGCCGCAACCTGACTTGCCCCATTTTAAGACGCCCTAACGCCATTTTTCCCTACGCCGGCGCTGCCTGGTGTACGTGGTTTTTTTCCACGCACACCAGGCAGCGCCGGTCTGCTAGCGCCGGCTAACGCCATTCAATAAATACGGCGCCCGCATGACGCTTCAGAATGGCGTTAGCCGGCACTAAACTTTTTGACGCTAAACTGCGTTAGCGCAGTTTAGCGTCAAAAAGTATAAATACGGGCCTTAGCCCCTTATTCAAGCGCTATATCTTGTTTAACCAAGAGCTTAAACCAGCAATATTCATAGACAGTATTTATCCGGAGGAAAAAAGGCTTCTCTATTTTAAATTCCGCATGGGCACACTACCTGTGATGGCGGTGACCAACAGATGGCAACCCGTTCCTCCGGATAGATTAGAATGTTGTCCATGTCTTCACGGTGGCCCAGAAACACTTTCCCACTTCCTTTTATTAAGTCACTTCACGCTTAAACTCCGCAAATTGTATTTACGTCCACTTTTTAGATCCTACGGAGTTAGGAAGTGCAATGAGGCGGAAGTGCTATGTATGCGATCAGACGAGAAACACATTGTGACAAAAGTTTCAACTTATATATTGGAAGCATGGAAGCTACGCTCAATAATGCACCCACAGTTGGCACAAACATAACTACATTTGTCATCCCATAGCTATCTAGCCTGGGAAATTGGTGCAGGGTGTTGCAAAACTGGGTTAGGCATCGGGTTTTTATTAAACGGTTGGCAGCCACCGTAAGGTCCCAAATGATTTGTGCCTGAACAAGATATTTAAATATTAGATTTATAATGTTTTTTTTTTTAGAATAAGTTAAGTTTTATGCAAATTATGGCTACGCATTAAGTTTTATGATAATGTAGGGCAAATCGGATATATTTCGGCACATGTCAAATCAAAATTTAAGCACAGTTTTCTTTTTATTGAGATGTTTTATTTAATGTGATTTTTTCCGAGTGTGATGGACTGATATTTATTGTGTGATTATTGTTATGGCCGGATAGGCTAACAACAATTAAATAAATGAAATGAAATATATTGACCACTAGGAGAGTTGCCATTGCCTATATTGCCTACAAAAACCTAGATGCAGACAAACAACATCTTTTCAGTAGAAGTTAGTTACTAACTAAACGATTTCACTTTACCACATAGTTCTCTTACCTAAATTGATGAAGCAAGGCCTGCAACCTCTCTCAGTCTTCTTTTTTATTGTTTACATATTTTATTGGCATTTTAAGAACACAACTTCAATTTACAAATTTGTGAAAATCAAGCAGCCCTACCAGAGAGACAGTGAGTAGAATCAATCCAATGCCACCTTCTTAGTAACAGCATGAATGACTAGGCATAGTATGATTACAAGAAAAAAAAGCCTGAGAAGTGGGTGAAGATAATTCAAATTGGTAGTGCTTGTATCCCGCTGGTCAGAGGAGTGGACATATGAAATGAGAATTTCTAACAGTTAGCTGAAGAACATTGATAATTCCCTGGCTGACTCTGCAGTTGCAAGGAGAGTGAGAAAGTCAGGTGTTGTGCAGTCAATATGACTTGTCAAGAAGCAGGGTCAATATAGAGTCATGCTTGAGGTGTGGGAACCAGGAAGAACAGCCAAAATCAGTAGTCTCTGAATTGCATCAGAACACTTGATGCATGCTAAACACCTGCACATGAGTTGTGGGCAGGACACTCTCAACAGTTGTGTATAACATATAGCAAGGGAGTTTAGGTGTTAAGGCATGATTGGGACCTTTGTATCGTACATACGTGTCCAAAGCATAGACACACCTTCTCCTCCTTCTCCTCCTCCAAGTCGCTGATCTTGTGCTATAGCATCCGCTTCTGCCAGTGACCACCTGTGGGTGAACCTGAGTCAACATTCATTTGCCAGAGGATAAGAGCCTTCCATTCCATAGCAATAATTTGCTTGAAAAGGACTAATGCAGGAACTAACAATTTGAGGTAGTATTTGTTGCACTTAGTATGCTTAGTGATCCTGAGAAGGCATAGAAGTGGATCAGGCAGCAGGCGTACATCTATAACCTTTGAGATGTGGTCCATTAGATAGTTTCAGCATGTCAACAATGCGGACAAGCCAAGGAAGTTCTTGGGAACATTGCATGCAGGTAGCGGGGCAGTAGGTAGATTTGGTATAAGTAGTTGAATTGTGTGAATTTCAGCCCCGTATTACATTAGCCATGTTTTACTAGCTCTGAAGCCACAGCCTACTGTTTAGGGGTCAATTCTGTCCCTAGTGACTCATCCCACTAGGACTCTCTCCTCAGTGAATTTGTCTAATCTCCCACTTGCAGAGTTGCATATAACACTGACACTGCCCTGTGGCCCAGACAGTGTGTCAAGAAGAGGCATTGTAGGTCCAGGTGCATCGTCAGTTCACCCTGGCTTACCGCCCATTTAGTCCCAAATACCTACACGAGGGCAGCACAAGCTATAAAGAGACCAGGGATGATTTAGTAAACTTCTTGCAAGCCCTGAAATTAAAGCAGGGTACCTCCTCTGAAGAGGTCACCCCCTGTGTCTTTCCTGCTTCCTGCCAAGGGGCAAGGTCCTGAGCTCCCAGCAGCGCCCTGGCAGCTGGTATAACCCCCAAGGGTAGCTGTGACGCTGAAGGAACCCCCTTCCACCTGGGCTGCATGTATCTGTTCCAGGCTTGCTTGGCTACACCTGCTAGTCTGCCCATGCCTCGAGCGGGTCCCCCCAGAAAGAGCAGCCATTCCAATATATCTAAGGCTCCAATATCTGCCTTCACAAGCCTGCTTTCACCCATTTTATCCCCTACTATCCAGTGCATGGGCCACTGTAATTGTGCAGCTTTGAATTGTAGCTCCAGGTCTGTAGCGCTGCGGCCACCATCGAGCATGGGACGCTGGCCATGGGAACCACAACCCGTTTCCGAGTGGTTCCCCACACAAGATTAGACTCCAGTATTAGCTAGGTGGCATTACCGACAGTGCCACAAAAACGTAGGGTAGTCGTGGGAGGACCAGCATTTTAGCAATAGATACACGGCCTATAAGCGAAAGAGACAGTCGCACCCAAAAGTGCATAGAGTGTCAGATTGAGGTAATGGGCCGGCCATGATTCCCATCTAGGACATCATTATCAGTGTGGTAAACATTTACACCAAGGTAACAATAGGTCTTGCAGTCCCAAGGGAAGAACTCCTGTTGTATAGCATCCCTATGTTATTAATCTTTCTACTGTAGGGGGATGATATAGGATTTACCTCAGTAGACTCTTAGACCATCTAGAATGCGAAATTGATTAAGCAATGCACAGAGAGCTAGCAGAGAGTTGGCATGGTCTCTTAAGCACACTAGGATGTTGTCCACATATAGGGACACAAAATTCCAGTTCGTCCCCACCCAGATGACCCAGGCTGGGCCTCTCATCTGCAAGGAAGCCACAAGGGGTTGGTTCCATGTCTCAAGAAAAAGGACGGGTGAAAGGGATCATTCTTTAGGAGTACCCCTTCCTATGGCAAAAGAATGCAAGATATGATGCCCAGTGTGCCCCGTGGCTCAGGGCTCACCCTCGCAATCTCCAATTCTTGGAACAGGTAGGACCCGCCTAGTGCATCAAATGCTTTCTTGAAATCCACTGCTGCCGGAAAGTCAGTCATATCGGCCTCTGCTCCAAAGATATCACAGAAGTGACATCTGTTATAGCATGTTGCACACTGTGGAATTAATCCACTTCGATCAGCGTGGATCAGTGTCGTAAGCAATGAAATAGCCTATTTGCAAGGACCTTGCTTAATATTTTATAAACAATGTTGAGCATTGATAACGGATGACAAGAGCCCATCCAAGCTGGTCCTTACCTGGCTTTAAAAGATCACAATGAGGGATTTCCCGGAATGAGTCCGGAAGTATGTCAAAATCATGAGCCGCTTGGTGCATGGCCAGCAGTTTGGGAGCCAGGTTGGCCCTGAAAATCAAATAAAATTCCACAGGGAAGCAATATGTGGCCGGGATTTTGCGTCAAGCCATCTGTTGTATCACTGTTTGGATCTCCTCCATCTGAATGGTTGCTCCAGCTCAAACAATTTGTAGCGTTGTCAGACGGGAAAGGTTCACCTCCCATAAGAAGTTTCCAATTAAGTCAGGAAGGGAACTCTGGGGGAGGAGGATATAACTGCTCATAATAATGTGTAAACACTGCATTGAAATTTGCCTCAGTGTTGACCACACAGCTCATGTCATCCCATATAGCATCCAAAAGTGTTTTAGGGACCTCTGAGCACAACAACCAGGTCAGTGTCAATCCCAGCTTATCCCCATCTGCATGTTGACAAGTGAGGTAAGCCCTGTAGTCCAGGTCACACAGTCGTCCAATGGCCATATGGTATTCACGAAGTAGGTCTGTCAAATGTGGCTGAGCGGTGGGCAGTGTTTCTGCCTCAACCTCAGCAACCGTATTCATCTCTCTAGGTCCACGATGGTCTGAGTGAGAGATGTCGTAGAACCGCAAATCATGCCTATCCAATGACCCCTCAGGACCACTTTCATGGCATCCCACTCTAGTCCCTTTTCGCCACCCGTCCCTTCATTCTCCTCAAAGTAGTGTTGGAGGCGTGTGGTAATGGTGTCCCAGCATGGCGTATGATGTAGTGCATCTGGCCAGAGCCTCAAAATTGGGATGGAGTCCCCCCATGCAGCATCACCTTGAAAGGGCTATGATCAGATAATGTTCCTCCCAGGTATTCAGAGCTGCACATCAGGGTCCAACAATCAGTGTTACAGAAAAAATTATCTGACTGTGTATCTACCTGATGTCCCGGGGCATAGTATGAATATTACACCACCCTGGGATGTCCCAAACATCCAAATATTGTGTAGGTGGGAGAAACTGGACCGGCAATGGAAGTGTTTCATTGCCTGAATTCCTTGTGTGCCCTGCAGAGGAGGCAGAAAGTGGTCTAGGTCTGTGTCAAGTATGTAGCTGAAATCCCCCCGAAAACACAGTGATCGCGCAACAGGGATAACAACAGTGTATCTAAAACATTACCCTGTTTAGTATTAGAGGCATATAAGGATATAATTGAGATGGGGCACCCGTACAGGGTCCCCTCTAAGGCCACATATCGGCCTTCCTCATCCACAAGGATCTCAATCTTCACAAAGGGCACACCCGTTGGCAACCGAATCAGGACCCCTTGTACATAGGCAGAATAGCAGGTCCCAAAAGTCTGGCCACTCCAGCACCTGCCGACCTTCTCTAATTCAATTTTTCTATTTTTATGAGATGTGTCTCCTGTAGCCAAGCAAGGTTTATGTGTCTGTGTCTGAGGTAAGCATATATTCTATGTCGCCTGGCAGGATTTGCATTGCCATGGATGTTCTAGGTCAGGCCATTAAAGGTGTTAGCAATGACCATTTATACAGTGCCCGATGAGCACCGTCAGCCAGTCTGCCCCCCCTTCTGCCCCTTCACACCACCTATCCATTCCGAACCAGAACCCTCGTGGGCAATCAATAAAAGAAACTGAAAACAACTCCCCTGCCGAGGCTTGAATTAGATTTCTGTCATAACACCCCAAACATAAGAACTATCAAATAACACTTATCTGCAGCAAAAACATATCCTTGCGGAAGTCACGGTGGCAGCAGGTTGGGACCAAGAGTAAATAGGGCAACCGCTCATCACTTGGCCCCCATGAGGTCCAGCCAGATAAAGTGACCATTTCAGTGTGAGCCTTTGGTGCTGCAGCATGGCGCTAATGGTTGAGGGCAAGCTGCAGCAAAGGTCATACCTGGTCCATCTCAGGTCGAGTGAGGCTCACAGGCTATAGTTCCTCAGGTGGCCGGCATCACTTAGAAAGGGTGGTCTGTAGGTGTGATCAGTGAGCCCCGCTCAGAGTTCTCTGAGTCAGGAGCCTCTCACGTTGAGTCTAGATCAGTACCTGGGACCAGTGGCTAGAACCAATTGGTGCCAATGGTTGATGCCACCACCATCTCCTATGCTTGTTACAGGGCAACATACTTATCGGTTGGGTGGGACCTTGGCTTGTGGAAGCAGCAACTGTGCTTGGATCTTATATCTGATCAATTTCGCAGGTCATCTCTTTGGGCCATAGGTTGTCTAGTGATTCCTTTGGACTGGAGCCAAGTCCAGGCTTCATCAACGGATGTAAAGAAATGGTCTGTACCAGGATCTACCACTCTCAGGCAGGCCAAGAAACGCAGGCTATATGTTAGTCTCAAGGTGTGTAACTGCACTTTGACCACCCCAAATGTACCTTGCTTATTTTGCACTTCCACAGTATTGTCGGGTATGTCATTATTGTGTTCATTGTGAAGTTCCATTGGCCCTTTGCATGAAACAGCTCAAATCAAAGATCCCTGTCCCAAAAAATGAGAAGGTCTGCAATTATCAGGTACGGTGGCACTCCCGGTGAACGAGGTCTGCCTGGGATCCTATGAACCTTTTTGCCAGAGACGAATTTTGTGACCCTAGTGCCAATGACCTTGTGTGTCAGCCAGTCCTCCAAGAAAAGTTTAGTATTCGGGCCCTTGGAACGCTCCAGGAAGCCTAGAAAACAGATGGTATTGCAGCTGGTGTGCCCCTCCACATCCTCAGCCCATATCTATAACATCTGCACTTCGATCTGTAAAGTCTTCATTTGTTCTTGCTGGGTCAACAGCAATGGTTGGAGTGACATGAGTGGACTCTGTTTCATCGACTCAAGTTTAGCGCAATCAGCCTTGACAATCTAGTCTCTGCTTGAATCTCCACAACTTTGTCTCCACAGCAATTCTGGACTCCTGGATGAGTTGCAGAACATTCTCAAACATTCTTGTATGCTTCCCATTGATAAATTGGGAGTGCCTGCGCTGAGGTGGCTGCCAGCATCTCCATGATGGATTTGAAGTCTTGGAACGAACCATGCCCTTACCGTCACCAGCAAAGGATTTTCAGTTAATGTGCAACCCACAACTCCCTGATCACAGCGGGAGCAGTCAGGAGTGCACACGTTGATGTAGAATGACCTTGTGTCTCCCGGAGGGGGAGAACTGTCAGGAGCAGACCTCAGGCCATGATCTTAATCGCAGAAGGAGCAGGGGGCACCACCTAATGTCAATGGTGGATAACTGATGCCTCTTAAGCAAGGGTACTCCACCAATCAGCATCTCTACATACACAATTCTGTAGGATTGCCCTGCAACTTTAGAAGCAGGACCGGTCCTTGTGCCCCTGCACCATTCTCACAGGCCACGTGGCAAAACTGGATCACATTCCTCCAAGGAGCCAGGCTCAGCATGTGTACATATAGTAGCAGCAAGTGATCAGTGATCCAGTTGATTTCCTAAGTACCCAGGTAACAAGGCTCAAAAGGGGAGATTTATGGAAAGTGATGCACACTTTCCCTCCACCCCTTAGTGCCTCCCTACCGCCACGATGTATGGTCTGTATCAAAAATATGGTGCACCAAGCGCAGAGTAGGGGGCAATAGCATAATTTTTCATGACGCTATTGATGTACTCTGCAGGAGTAGCGCCAAAATATTGGTGCCACTCCTGCAGAGTACATAGGGGCTCATTATAAATAATGGAAGCCCCCTTATAATGCCTGCTATTAGATTTCATTGAGCCATTTTCTCGGCTCCCTAATGGGGGAATACCCCCTCTGGATGCATTATGCCTGGCACAGGCATAAGGTAGCGCCAAGGGCTTACAAAGTGGCTCAATGTATGAATTAGTCCACTTTCTAAATATGGAGCTAGGATTTGGGCCTCATTGGGCTACATTAGCGTAAAGCAAAAGTGGCGCTAATGTGGCACAAGATGGCACTAGGGCCCCAAAGTCTTCTCAAAAGTCCTCATGCAGGCAAATTAAAGTAGTTGGCCTGCAGGCAATCCTCCATGCAGCCATTAAAGCATGCAGTCCTGGTGAGGTGCAGCATTATCGACATGTAGGTCTCAAGTGTCAGAGCCCACTCCTCCCAAGGTGCTGTACTACAGGTAAAGCAATGGTAATTGCTACAATGTGAGAGGGGGAATCTAGCGTCTCGCACAGGATCTCTCACAAGGGCACCACAGCGCCACATGAGCATGTCTTTTGGTGCCTTTAGGGAACATCCGCGTCACTGCCAGCCCAGACTCCTAAGCAGCAATCGCTGTGTCCAGTGCCTACGTAATGTTGAGCGTCACAGCAGGTCGCTGATGCCAACTGACCATCCTCCAATAAAGAGAGGACAGCAAGACATAAATTGCCATGCTGCGGGTGGCAATCTTACAGAATGGATGATCTGGGCCCTACTGGAGACTGAGTCTCAGATTGAGGTGTTCATGTACGGCTCCATCTTCATCTTTCTCAGGCTTCTTACTGCAGGGTTTCCCAAGGTGCCATTGTGGTGGTGGTAGTAGTAACAGGTTAGCATGCTAACTGGGAAGACATCACACATAAGGTTCCACTCCCACCTAGGTGAACTTTAACTGTGGGTTTCATCAAAGATTATCCATCACAGGCAACTAGATTGAAAAAAAAAAAAAAACTTTGTGGGTTATATTATTTATTTATCTAAGACCAAGACCAGACTGCCACCATGACGCAACAAAGAAGACCTGATATGGTTACAAAAACTAGCAAGAGTAACTTCTTCTGAGCATTGGGAAGCTAGTATGTAATTAAAAATAAACTT
Source organism: Pleurodeles waltl (assembly GCF_031143425.1). Lineage (NCBI taxonomy): Eukaryota > Metazoa > Chordata > Amphibia > Caudata > Salamandridae > Pleurodeles > Pleurodeles waltl. Next base: position 144,129,651 of record NC_090439.1, on the reverse strand, counting down.
ACCATATCTTTGAGTCAGGAGAAGTGGACTCAGAGCCAGGAGTGGCGTGGACAAGGTTAAGCGTTTACACAACACAACACAACAACTGAATGATGATGTTGATGAATGATGCATAGGTGAGTAAATAGGGCCTGTGTGGGCTATTGCTTAGGTAACAGAAGATCCCACAGTGAGCTGGTGTCACTTTCACCACAACTGCCCCACCAAGTATGTAATCCGTTGATGGTGTAAAATTAAGTCGCACCTCATTAAATCACACAGCCCGGGGGCAGAGGGTTAGGCGTTTGATGAATGGACGAAGAGGGGATTTGTGGAAAGGTGTGACAAAGACAAATGCAACAACAATATTCATCTGGTCAATGGGCAGCATATAATCATCAATATGTTGTGAAAGGAAATGAAAGATGACACAACTCAGTTAAATGCATTGCAAAAAGTTATTTTACCACAGAGACCCAAGTTGTAAGATCTCTAAATGTTCTGTTATCTCGGTTTGAAAAATCAAATTATGGAGGAGTGACTTGAACCCACCATGTTCTAAAACAAATATTATTGTTTAAAAAAATGATACTGTATTGCCAAATTGAGTGGTGCATCTGCATTATCCTTGAAATGTCTGCCATTCTCGGGTCCCTGGCTGAACCGGTCTGGTAGGTAAGCAGGAGCATTGAGCTCAGGATTTGCCTTTCGTTCGTGCAGGAGAGGAGAAGACCTGAAGATTGTAACCTAGAAACTGTACTGTAGAGTCAACAAAACAACAGAAAGAAAAGATAAGTTTCATGAGGATTGTGCAGAGAAGACTCAAAAACAGAGCAAAAACAAGAAGAGGTTCATGTTTGCAAGCAGTGCAGCATACACACTCTGCAGCATTTCCCTAATCAACACAGCACTCTCCATTCTAGATACCTGAGTTCTAGCTCTTAGAGTCCTCAACATCATGGATTTCTTTTGAAGTCAATAACTTCCTTCTTCTACCTGCTGATATAGTCCCATCCTGAGTTCTTCCATACTACTCCTGACTCCGAGCAAATCCATCCCAGTCATGACCAAAACAAGATAGACTTGTAGTGCACTGCTGTTGAAGAACAGGGAGAGAAACCAAATTAGAGGTTTTGTAGATTTGTGTTTGTTAAGTAAAGTTACTGGTCTGATCTCTGAAGAACCTTAAAAAGGGAGAAGACCACCAGGTACATTTTCTCTAAGTTTGAAAGGGCAAATCACCTTCAAGAAAATTACCCTCCATCACTGTCTGGCACCACATTAATTATCAATCATAACTCACAATCAATCAACAATATATCACTCATTGGTGCAATATTTGTAGCTATGGCTTCCAATCCAAGCATGGTGGTAGGTACAAACTTTATATAATCTCTTTGATAAAAGAAGCACATTGGAATTTTGGATTGGCATTCTTGTAAAACAATGATCTTCTAGGGCAGCCCTGGTAGGTAATGCAAAAAAGGATAGGCATGCAAAGGAGCAGGCATTGTCTCCAATCTCCTGAAGGGAATGTTGAAGCTTCCTCACTGCACACTGGTTCAACTCCAATTTGGCAATACATCTGACAAAAATGATGGGGCAGCATTGATCAAACAGAAAAAGTATGTGGTACTAGCTAAACCTTTTTCTTGTTTTTCATGGGAAAAGAAAGAAGTTTAACGATAATTCGTTTTAAAAAAGTATTATGGTGGCATATTCAGTTAGGGAAGTAGTGTTTCTCCTCAAACTCAGGTGGTTCAACCAGAAGATGGCCAGTTAACACACTTGATTCTGACCAATCATCCTCCTTCTCCTGGGCTGTTTCAGGAATGGTATAATCGTGTGGTATGAAATGTTGGTTCATTTTAATCATGTTCAGTCTCCCCATATTTAGAGCCCAGAGGCTAGTCCTTTTCACTGTTACAACTGTGCTAGCTTCACTGAGCACTAGCAGAAACACTGGCTACAGGACAAGTCAGATACTTTATTTCCAGCCTCCTGAGTAGTGGCCATTGGTGCATCTTTGCATACCAACACACCAGTGGGTTTGATCCAGATAGACCTCTTTTGGGTCATCCAGATACTCCCGGAACATCCTCTCAATGGTCATTGGCGCTGCCACCTCTTCAACCCCTTTTGCCTTTGCCTCAGCACTAGACTTAACACCTGCCACTTGAAACCAAGCCATTGCAGAGGTTGGGACCAATTCTTCTGTTCCTGAAGTTGTAGTTTTTGCTGGTGTTGGCTGTTGTGAGATGTGTGTCCTCTCTGGAAGTTGAAGGCGGCATCCCAGGGCTTCTGCCTAGAGTGGGTGTCTAGTAATTTCCAGGTGCTCTTCTTCCAGGTCTCTAGCTTGATCAACAATCTTGTATTTTGAAACACCCCCTTCAAAAATAGGAATGAAAGTGTCCACAATGTTTTCTATAATGGATGCATTACAAGGCAAGCAAAAGATTAAGCTCTCAACCGAGGCATGCACTTCTACGTTTACATTCACACCTGAGACTGTGAAACTCTCAGACACCTTCTTTGGCTGCTTCTGTAGCAGATGCCGCAATGGGAGAGCTTAACCCATTGTAATGTTCTCCTCCTAACTTCCTATGTGAAAACCTTGAAAGGGAGTAGCATCTGTGTCAGGTATTTGAATAGGCCCCATTTGTCTGCATCCATATTCATAGTTGTCCCAATTGCATTCCCTCCTCTTTGAATAGCATAGTCATGGAACTGTCTGTACTGACCAAAAAGGCATTACAACATGTAGAGGGTTGAGTTCAAATGTGTTGGCACACACCTCTTGTATGAAGACTTTAACTGGTACTGTATTAGCAAGCTGAATAATCCTCAACTGCTTCTGGGCTTTAAAAACAATGTTGCTGATTTTGCCTTCGTTTTTGAGAAACTCCTGCACAACCAGGTTGATGCAATATACCAAACACAGGACCCTAAAATAGCTACCATCTCCCATGGCCTTGACTATATTATTGCCATTGTCCAAAGCAACAAATCTAACTCTGAGACCTCTGAGTCACAGCCATTCACACACCTTTCTGTTAAATTTGTCCAAGATGTTTGCAGTTGTATGGGATTCCTCCATGGCAAACATGGCTACTTTTACATGCTGCTGAGCGCTGTTGGAGCTTTCTTATGGGCCAAGAACTATAGGCAGCTATTGCCTTAACCCCGCAAAAAAGTTACAGTGTGCAGTGATACACATGTAATCGGTTGCTTGCCAACTGGTCCACTAGCCTATCGTCAGGAGGATGGTGTGAACAGCACTTTGCTGCACAGTTTGTTCAACCAACTGCAGCACATCATGTTTGAGCACTGAAACAGCAACTCTGGCAAAATAGGATCAAATTGGAACCTTCAATTTTGGGAAGATGGCTGCCTCAAAATCCCACTCCTCCCACAAAAGAAAAAGGGAGGAGGTCCCGACCTAACATTTTAGCCAGTTTTCCATTGTAAAAATGGGCTGTTGGGTGGTTGCGGTTGTAGGGCCCCTCCTGCTTAGCAATTCTGTAGTAGTAGCCTGGATTTTCTTCTTTTCTGGGGCCACAGACACAGGTGCCTTCTGAGAAGTAGGAGGTGGTAGACTTAATGTGCATCTTGGGGCACTCCCTGTATGCAGTGGTATCTCCATTTGACTTTGAGTCTTGTGTCTTTTTGAGGTTACTGAAGAGGGGTTATGCTGGTGCACTGTTTGAGAAAAGGCTGCTTTACCTAAAGATGTGACCCTCGTCTTCCTAATGATCTCCTACCGTGATTGGAGCTGATGTTTCCCAGCTCTCCTCACATTTACCATCACCACATTCAGGAATTTTTTTAAGGTGCTCCTCCTAACAGATTACATGTATGTTTTTTCATATGGGTCATTTAGCCTCCAGCACCATAGTGTAAACCAGGCTTATCTCGACAAAAACTCACATGGCAAATGGAGCATACTGCAATATTCTCCACCTGCTTGCAAAGCGTAAAAAAGTTCTAATCTGTGGAGGAGTACTTTCATACAGTGCTCATGCCAATGCCCGAAGAAAACCTATAGGTAGGTGGGTGTTGCTGATTGCTTCTGTGTTGTGCATACTTCTGCTGAGGTAGGGATTGGTACAAGTCTTAGCTGGGACTTTACAATATGGGAACTATTGGTGGTACCTGCATTGTATTACCTCAGGGCAGGTTGAAAAGGAGGAGTAATGTCAAACTACTCTGTACCAGCTTCCATAACAATGATTGGCTTGCCGTCTTCCTCATCATCATCTCACTACATAGTTCTAAGGCTTTCAGGAACCTTTCGTTTCTCTTGCCTCTCCTGGCATCTCTCAGACTCTGACAGGGTCCTATCCATGTCCAGATCATCATCATCAGAAGGGGTGCTTAGAGAACATGGTGGAGTACCCTTCCTCTTTCTTGCTAGAGATCTGGGAGCCAATGATCCTAAAAGAGGAGGTTCTTGCTCAGCAGGAAGCTAAACCTCCTGTTTTGCTTCAACTTCAGGACGATCTACTATTACTGGCTGAGGCTCCTGTTTGCTTTGCTCTGTTTCCTGACATGATTAGGTACTACGTTGTGAAAAGGATGAATCCCATTCAACATCACTGTTTGTAGGCGTCGCCATGATTGTAGTGGCTTCCTCTCTCATAGGCATGGGCTAAGATTGGTATGGTGCAGTTGAAACAGGAGTGCTGCTCCCAGGTTCCTCCCTGAAGGCCGGTGCAACAGGGACACTGATAAGTGGGGATGAAGGAAATCGACGTACACAGCACCTCTCTGTCGTAGGTAAGTTTATTCATTGAGCGACCTGGCCCGGCTGTCATCCACTGCTTCCTCTCCACCAACTGCTCTCCTCCAACTCCCGCACTCCCCGTTCTAGAACCATATTACCCAGTTGCCAGGAGACAGCCAGGTTCTACTATATCACCAGAAAGTACAATACAACACATCCCCATTCCTACAAAAAAAAAAGAAACAACAAGAAAAATACATGTCCTTACCCACAATCCTCAACTGCTCTAACTCTGCATACATTGTTAATCTCTACTAACAAACCTGGAACTGACTATAACTATATACACAGTTAAATAAATATGAAATACACAGAACATTTCATTTATCAATTGCATATAAAGTCCCTCAAGACCCTTGATGGTTGTTTTACCCTTGCACTGATCCTTCTTGTTACACTCTCACACTTTTCATTTTTGTTCATTCCCTTTTTTCTCAACCAATCGTCAATTTCCCTCTCTGAACACCTCACAATCCTCCTCACATTCCACCAGTTTCCATCTGTTAATTTTACACAATTACCTTTCACTTTCAACACACACTTTGGTTCCGATAATTTAGATTCTCCCTTCCTCACCAAATTTCCTGTTGACACTCTCACCCAGACACCTTTATTATATTCCTTCTGCACTCTCCTAACTTTATTATTGTGTCTTGATTCATATCGTTGTTGGTACGACTTCACCCTTTCCCTAATCAGCTCAGCATTAATCATCTTCTTCTTACACCTTCCCATCCACGCAGGTACAGCCATGGTGCATTGTACCCTTCCCTTCAACAACACAAACGGAGTCTCACCCGTCACGCTATGCGGCATAGTTCTATAACTCCACAGCATATCCTTGATTTGAGACTTCCATGACAAATTGTTATACAGAGCTAATTGAATGTTCTCTCCCAGCACACGGTTAAACCGTTCCACCATACCATTTCCTCTGGGATGATACACAGGTGTCCTGAAATCTTTGATTCCCCATCTCCTGAGAAAACCCGTAAATTCGCTCGAAATAAATTGTGGCCCATTATCACTAACCATTTCTCCAGGACACCCTTCCCTTCTAAATACTTCCTCACAAAATGCAATGACATTACCAGCTTTCGCCTCCCTAACAAATGCTATTTCTGGCCATTTCGAATAATAATCCATCATAACTATAGCATATTTATCTGAACTTCCCAAACACTCAAATGGACCACATATATCTATAGCTACCTTGTACCATGCTTTCTCCGGTAACTCTTGTGACTTAATCGTAGTTTCTAACAACACATGTGACTTATCACTTGACATACATGCTATGCAATCTCTCACGTACCTCTCAATCTGCTTATCCATGCCTGGCCACCAAAAATCCGCCTGCACCTTTTTTTTCATAGCAGACATGCCTCCATGCCCCTCATGCAGCAAACTTAAAACTCTTTCTTTGAGACCATCCGGAACCACCAATTTGTTCCCTCTTCTCAACACACCATCTATAACCGACAACTCATCCCAAACATGCTTAAATTCACACATATCAACATCCAACCGTTCTTTTTTAACCACGGATAACTCCTTCATTATCTTGCTCATTAACACATCCTCCTGTACAGCATTCTCCCATTCCTCTCGACTTATGGCACCACATGCTTCTGATAAGTCCGCCACCACCCACTCATCTTCTTCATAAGTTCCATTGTCAGCCACTGGTAACCTAGACATACAATCAGCACTTATGTTTTTTATCCCAGGAACATATTTCATTCTAAATGTGTACTCTTGTAGTCTATACATCCACTTTGCAATTCTTGGTGTAGCTCTATCAGCCCCCTTGGTGGTAAAAATGTCTATCAATGGTTTGTGATCAGTCCGCAGCTCAAATTCCGTACCCCAAACATATATACGGAAATGCTGCACACTCCACCAGCATGCCAAAGCCTCTTTTTCAATGGTAGAGTATGTTGGCTCTGCTCCCTTCAATGTGCGTGATGCAAACGCTACCACTCTCTCTCTTCCTTCATGTCTTTGCAATAATGCTGCTCCTAACCCATAATTACTGGCATCTGCCACAATAATAGTCTCATCATTCGGGTCATACGGTTTCAATGTGATGGCTTTCACAATGGCTTTCTTAACCTCCTCAAATGCTTCTTGACAATCACTGGACCATTTAAAATGGCAGCCTTTTTTCATTAAGTCCCTCAGCACATGCACTTTTCCTGCAAAGTGATCCACAAATTTCGTGTAATATTCAGCCAAGCCTAAGAATGACCTTAGCTGATCCTTGTTTTGTGGAGCAGGGGCCTCTGCAATGGCGTCAATTAACTTCCGCTTTGGTTTCACTCCATGTTGGTTCAATGTATGCCCCAAATACTCCACTTCTTCTACTCCAAACCTGCACTTTCTCCTGCTGATGGTAAGGCCAGCTTTCTCCAACTTCTTTAATACTATTGCCAAAGTGTCATCATGTGCCTGTTCACTTTCACCCCAAACCAGCACATCGTCTTGGAACACTAATGTGTTGTCAACATCATTCAAAAATTTTTGCATCACTCTCTGGAACACGGCAGAAGCGGATGCCAACCCAAACGGCATCCTAATAAATTGATACGCCCCCTCAGATGTGATGAAAGATGTCAAATGTCGGGATTTTTCAGATAAACACACCTGATGGTAAGCATTCGACAAATCCAGTGTCGTAAAACACTTCCCACCTCGAACATTGGCTAACATTTCATGTATTCTTGGTAACGGGTATCGATCTATTAATATGTTGTCGTTCAGATCCCTCAAGTCTACACACAAGCGGATCCTGCCGTCCGATTTCATCGCTATTACAATTGGACTCAACCATTCAGAGACTTCAATCGGTTCGATTACCCCTTCCTTACACAGCCTGTGAAGTTCATCCTTCAATTTATCCCTCAGGGCTATTGGTACAATCCGTGCTTTGTGCACCTTTGGCACTGCATCTTTTTTCAACACTATCTGGTGTTGAAATCCTTTGAGGCAACCCAACTTTTCCTTAAACAGCTCCGGAAATGTTTCTACCCACTTGCCTTCCTCGTTTACCTTTGTCAGCAATACTTGTTCGGGGTGATTAGGATCCAACATTACGTTCAAAGCACGTTGTTCCTTCCACCCTAGTAATGATCGTCCTTGTCGCACTACATACACCCTTCCTTGTGTTTTTCTATCTTTAAATCCCAGCTCCGCCTCAAAATACCCTAATACCGGCAGTTTGCCACTACTATACCCTTCTGGTAACACATCCGTGGGTTTAAGCTTGTTGTCTCTCAACCCACTCCATATCTGTTCGTCAATCAAAGTGAATGGTGAACATGAATCCGCCCACATGTGTGTCCATTTCCCATTTATTTCCACCATACACCTAGGCGGGTTATATTCCTTAGTTTTGTTAAGTTGTGTGCACACAGTTGTATCCCCTTCCTCCACAGCTAAGACTTCCATCTCGTCTTCACTTGTGCTACTGTTCTCCTGTTCACTTCTCTTCACGACATTTACCGACTTCTTGAACTTATTCTCATTAACCATTCTGCACACTCTAGCAAAATGTCCAATTTTCTTACATTTGAAACACTTTGGGGGTTATTCTAACTTTGGAGGAGGTGTTAATCCGTCCCAAAAGTGACGGAAAAGTGACGGATTTACCACCAGCCGTATTACGAGTCCATTATATCCTATGGAACTCGTAATACGGCTGGTGGTATATCCGTCACTTTACCGTCACTTTTGGGACGGATTAACACTCCTCCAAAGTTAGAATAACCCCCTTTGTGTTAATAGCTGGACAATTTTTTGCTTCCGCCAGGTGTCTACCACTTCCACACCTGTAGCACTCCTTTCTCTTCCCAAAGTTATCTCCAACCTTACTTTTATCTTTCTTGGAATATCGTACTTCTCCAACTGTGTTTTGTTCATTAGTACTATTCGTGTTGTTGAGCTCCTTAACATATTGAGACGTACTTTCCATATGTCAAGCAACTTCCACCGTTTTGTCCAGCGTTGGATTTTTTAAACTCAACAACTTCTCTTGAATTTTGACCTCCTTCACTCTGTTAATGAATTGGTCACGAATGATTTCATCATTCAGATCTCTAAATTTGCACGAAATAGCTAGCCTACGTAGACTGTTAACAAACTGATCTATTGTTTCATCTTGTTTCTGAGCGCACGAAAAAAACCTATGTCGCTCCACCACAATGTTGACTTTCTTTCCATAGTTTTCTTCTAATTTTCGAATACATCATCCTCTTGGTCCGAATCTCCTCCTTGTGTGTCTTGTAATGGTAAAGTTTTCAAAACTTTCCTTCCTTCCACCCCCAAACAATGCTTTAAAATTGCCAACTTCCTCTTTTCTACATACATCTCCCCGCCAATGGCCTCTAAGTATGTAGAGAAAGCGTCTTTCCAATCTTCCCAGGCCATGCAGGGTTCACCTGGAAGCTGTAAAAATGCTGGTGGTGAAGTTATAGAGTGTGTTGCCATATCTACTATTCTCTGTCACTTGTATTAGCTCTTTTTCTGTTCTTTCCTCTTTTTCCTGAATCAAAGTCCAAATTTTACATTGTCCACCGTCCATAAAATAGTCATTTGTTAGTTGAAATACACGCGTTTCCAAGCAACACTGTTTCCCTTTTTTTTTCCTTCCAACTTGCTCGCTGTACGCGCGTTGCCTAGCAACTTTGCGCGTCAATAGCACCAAGCGCTGGTTGTGTACGCGCGTTGCCTGGCAACTTTACGCGTCTATTGCACCACGCGCCAGTAAATCTTCTCTTTTCAACGTGCCAGTGTCGCGCGCACATAAAGCCAAAAAAAAAACACTGTACTTGCCGCCGACTTTCCGCCCTGGGCACAGTACCGATCCTTCCTGTCTCCCTGCAGCAAACTCAAGCGGTTTCCTCGAACTTCAAGCACCTCTGTGTTGCGCTGCCACAGCACTCTACCGGTCCAGGTCGCACTTGTCACTCCTTCATGGGCTCCAAACACCCTCGTCGCCAATGATAAGTGGGGATGAAGGAAATCGACGTACACAGCACCTCTCTGTCGTAGGTAAGTTTATTCATTGAGCGACCTGGCCCGGCTGTCATCCACTGCTTCCTCTCCACCAACTGCTCTCCTCCAACTCCCGCACTCCCCGTTCTAGAACCATATTACCCAGTTGCCAGGAGACAGCCAGGTTCTACTATATCACCAGAAAGTACAATACAACAGACACGTCTCCTATAAAAGGGATTGGTCGACTTGCCAATGGCGGAAGGCTGCTTCTTGTCACTGGTACCTTTCTTGGCATTACTTTTCTTTGGGGCCATCTAAAAGCTGTCAGTTGGCAGTAGCACTATGCTGCACAAGTGGAAAAACTTGAGGACTGACATCACATGTTTTTGTTCAGGCCTTCTGTTTCGCAGTACTGTGGGTGATGTCTCTTTTCTCTTGTGCAGCTAAAAGAAAACAAACAAGAAAAGCAATTAGTGAAATGTGGCAGTGTTGCAGTTTGAATTAGTACTGAAAAAGACAATATAGTTTAGCATGGTTGATTACGTAGGTAATAATTAACAATTTACCTCACCATTTTAAAGTTAAGCCACACCACGATAGCATAACATTTCTTTTCCAATCAGGATAACACAACATAAAGATACAGCACTTTGTTTTTATGGTAGTCTACAACTGTGGCAGTTAGGAAAGTACTCAAGTAAATGGAATAGTCCTTAGAAAATGAAGGCTAGTGTGCGCCTACGGCAGGCAAGGTGGTCGAGGACATGGAATAATCAGGAAAGAATGAACTATGCTGATGTGTGCTTAGTGCACCTAAACTATGACAGGCAGGGTGTCTTGGTGGAAAGTGAATACAACTTAGAATAATGAATGCTGTTTTGTGGCAGTGCGTCTGCAGTCTAGGGTGATTGGATGGATTTGAGGCAAAATGCAAAAAAAACAAACACAGAAATTTAAATTAAATAAAAAAAACAAATAAACTAAATGAATTTAAAAAAAAAAAGTTAAATTAACATTCAAATGAAGTAAAATAAAACAAAATGCTGATGTTTGACCTATCGAAGTATGAGAAACCTATAAGAGGTGGTGCAGATGAGAAGTGAAAAAAATGGATGTAAAATATTATAAAACACTGTTCATTATAACCATATTCATAATATACATATACTTCAAAGATCCTCAAACATATTATTAAACTGATATCACATGCAAGCTTATGGTAAAAACAGACTGCCTGGCCACACAAAATGGCCACCAGCCACATGGTCAAACAACAACAGGGAGAAATAAGGCATGAAGAACAATTAATACATGCAAGCCTATGACAAAAGCATTGTCAATCAACAGCAGCAAGCAAGGAGGCATGGATAACAAACTACACATGCAATCCTATTGTTAAACCACACAGGCTGAGTACACAAAATGACCTCTGGCCACATGGTTTAGCCAAGAAAAGCAAGCAAGGGTGCATGGAGAACAATGAACACATGCAAGCCTGTGGCAAAAGCACAATGGCTGGCTGCACAAAATGGCCGCAACTACATGGTCAAACAACAGCAAGCAAGGGTGCATGGAGAACAAATAACACATTCAAGCCATCACTGGTGGTCTTTTGGCACCCATGGCTTTGGCTGTCTCACTTACAGACCGCCAAAGTCATAATGAGGTCCGTATTGCCAATATAATTGTATGCAGGGTCTGGATCAGGGCATTTTAAAATTCTATCTTGTCAACTTTGCCCTCCATCTCAGAGATTACTGGCAATTCAAAATGCCATTTTGATCCTTATGTTTTGTTTTAAGTGTGCTTTGCTAGCCACCTATCAGTTGAAAAGTAAGCACACTGACAAATCATGGAAACCATCAGAAGTTCAAACATCTTGTGAAATATTTGCCTTTCAAATGCTAAGTTGGTTGTCACTTTCTTTGCTTCCACATTTACCTTGCACAAAAAAGAGCTCACATATATAAATGTGTGTTTCCTAAACAGAATAGGTACTGTGCATGAGTCAGCTTCAGAAGATGCACTTGGTTATTTCAGTTTGTGGTCATCTGGATAGCTTTCTTAATCCCTGTTAAGAGTCGTACTTTCGGAAAGGCCAACAGAAGAGATAAAAATATCATAGATACTGAAATGTCTAATGGGTGATTTTCTAAAGTAATGTTATAAATCTTTGAAGTAATTATTTAAATGAATTGGAATAACTCAAATCACAATTGTGATTACAGGAGAGTTGATAAAACCATTCAGACATTTGTAAAAAAAATTGAAAGGAATAACCCATAGATTAGAATATAGATATAGGAAAGTGTCACAGATTAAGTTGAATGGCAGGACTGCTGAACATCAATGCTGCCCAATTTTCATTCTTCCATGTACCTCTTTCTTCCACCAGCCTTCACATTCTGTCTCTTTATCTCATCCTTTTCACGATACTTTCTTTGCTAATTTCTCTCCATATCACTGTTTTCCTATTGTGTCAACTTTGTTCACTTCTCAGAGATTACTGACAGTTCCAGACACTTTTAACTTTCTGCGCAGTTTTTTTGTCTCTCGCTTTTCAGTTGAAATCTAATAACAGTGTGTAATTATGGAGATTATTATGTATTTGTTTGTTTTAGATGGTATGATAGTTCCCACCTTCTCACCTATTGATCCTGAAACAAACAACAGTTCATACATGTAAATATATATGCTTTGGTCTGCTTGC